>NC_141460.1:42767500-47567500 GCF_015680905.1 Coptis chinensis
GTCACATAGAAAACTGATCGGGGTTGGCACGGTGGAATCCATTGCCCGCATTTAACTAGAAAATTCCGATGGTGCATATCACGACTCTCTTTGGGCACCATTCTGGGTGCTAATAAAACAAAACGAGTATATACATGTTGAGTCTTTTTACGTCAGATCCTCAAGACGAATGTGAGTCTTTTAACGTCAGATCCTCAAGACGAATGTGAGTCTTTTAACGTCAGATCCTCAAGACGAATCCCAACCTGTGGGAGTAACGGGACGACGATGAAGTTTATCCCGTTGAGCTGGTGTCGACAAATAATATACCTTATACCGCTCATCTCGGATAAAAGATCAAGACACGACAGAAAGGAGTTTGATTCATACACCACCCCATCCTTTTAAACCGCCGCTTTCGAGCAAAAGTACTACGACCATTACCAATTCGAGATGGGTGAGATTTGGACCAAATGATGAGTTGGAGTTCGCGAGGAAGAGAATAGAAAAGGGAGGAGAAAGAAGGAGTTGAAATTTTTGGTACCCATTGTTTTCCTGGAGGCACGCGTTTGCTTTCGATTATCGAAGACATTTATACTCGGTTACGAGTAGAGTTTTGTGGACTAAGGTTCCGGCGCTTGCAACCACACACTCTAGGGATTGTTAGAAAAGAAAATAGAAGAGGGCCCGGCTACCCTAATGGCATACTTTTCCTGTTTAAATACATGGAAAGAAGTACACCAGCGAATCTATTAGTCTGTGTAGACTGGATCATTGAGAAGAGTCTCTTCGACATCTGGAGAGCGCAACTCATGATAATGTTTAAGGCGCTGGCCATTTACTTGAAATTCGCTACCATCATTTACGTTTTTCACAGAGATAGCCCCATAAGGAGTGACAGCAGAGACAGTGAAAGGACCAGACCATCAAGTTTTTAATTTTCCTGGAAAGATGTGTAATCTTGAGTTGTACATCAAAACTTTTTGACCGACTTTGAACTCTTTTCGCAATATGTGCTTGTCATGCACTCTTTTCATGTTGGCTTTATAGGATTTCGAGAGATCAAAGGCATCACTCCGAATTTCCTCAAGCTCATTTAACTGCAATTTTTCTTTTCGCCCGCCACGTTAGTGTTATAATTGAGGCTTTTGATGGCCCATAGAGCACGGTGCTCAAGTTCAACCGCGGATGATGGGTTTTCCAAAAGCGAGGCGATCTGGAGGAGACATCCCTATAGGTGTCTTAAAAGTCGCTCTCAGATGCCCACAAGGCATCGATAATCGTAGAGACCGATCTTTCCTAGATAGATTGACATTTTTCCAAAATGGATTTTATTTCTCGATTAGAGACTTCTACTTGACCACTGGTTTGAGGATGATACAGAGTTGCCACTTTGTGCGTGACTCCATATTTCTTTACTAATGATTCAAAAATTTTATTGCAGAAATGTTTTCCCCCGTCACTAATTATAGCTTTTGGAACACCAAATCGAGAGAAAATATTTTCTTTTACAAACAAAACGACCGTTTTATGATCGTTAGCACGACATGCCAATGTCTCAATCCATTTTGACACATAGTCAACTGCTACATGTATGTATAGGAAGCCATGAGAATTTGGAAATGGACCCATGAAGTCGATGCCCCATACATCAAAGATTTCCACAATTAGAATGGGATTTAAGGGCATCATATTGCGTTGAGTAATGCGACCTAACTGCTGGCAGTGATTGCATGCTTTGCAATGCTCATGTGCATCTCTAAACAAGCAAGTGGCCAATAAAACCACATTGTAGAACCTTGGCCACGGTTTTCTTACCACTAAAATGACCACCACAAGATTGTTCATAGCGTAAGGATAACATATCGTTGTGTTCCCGGTCGGAATGCAACGGGCGGATTAGTTGGTCCGAACAATACTTGAAAAGGTAGGGATCATCCCGCAAATAGAATTTTACAAGATAGATAAAACTTTTTCCGGTCATTACTGAGACCAAGATAAAGGAACTTCCTCGGTAACTAAGTAATTTACTATGTCTGCATACCAAGGGGACGAAAAATAGAGTACAAGTGTTCATCTGGAAAGGAATCACAGATAGGTTCGGTATCAGTATCAACATCAATCGACAAGTCTTGATAAATGGTCTGCAACCACATTTTAAGCTACCTTTTTATCTCTAATTTCGAGAGTAAACTCTTGCAAAAGGAGAATCCATCGGATCAACCTTTGTTTTGCATCTTTTTTCGCTAACAGATAACGAAGTGTCGCATGGTCAGTGTAGACAATAGTTGGAGAACCCATTAGGTAAGGACGAAACTAATCTAACGCATATACAATGGCGAGAAACTCTTTCTCGGTGGTGGTATAGTTACGTTGAGCTTCATTAAAGGTTTTACTCGCGATAGTAAATGACAACCGGCTTATCTTCCTCGGCGTTGCCCTAGTATGACTCAATAGCATAGTCGCCGTCACATTAATTCAAAAGGTTTAGACCAATCGGTGGTTGAATTATGGGAGCGGTAGTTAAAGCAGTTTTAATACCTCAAAGGCTTGTTTGCAACCTAAACTGAAATCAAAAGCGGCATCTTTAAGCGGGATTGGTTAAAGGTCTAGCAACCTTTGAGAAATCTTGAATAAATCTCCTATAGAAACCTGCGTGTCCTAAGAATGCGCGAATGTCTCGAACTGTTTTTGGTATAGGAAGTGAAGCAATTTTTTCTATCTTAGCTTTGTCGACTTCGATTCCGTCCTTTGAAACGATATGTCCTAAAACTATTCCTTTAGTAACCATGAAATGACATTTTTCCCAATTAAGAACAAGGTTTTTCTCTTCATAACGTGTAAAGACTTTTTCAAGATTTGATAGACAGCTATCGAAAGAATCTCCATAAATTGAGAAGTCGTCCATGAATACCTCCATAAACCGTTCAACCATATCACTGAAAATATGAAGCATGCAGCGTTGGAAAGTACCAGGTGCATTGCAAAGGCCAAAAGGCATTCGTCTATATGCAAATGTACCAAATGGACAGGTGAACGTTGTCTTTTCTTGATCAGCAGGGTCGATGACTATCTGAAAATAACCTGAATAACCATCAAGAAAACAGTAATAGGCATGACCGGCTAAACGTTCGAGCATCTGATCGATGAATGGAAGTGAAAAGTGATCCTTACGAGTGACGGCATTAAGTTTGTGATAGTCAATGCATATTCGCCATTTTACTGGGATACGAGCGGAAATGCATTCATCTTTATCATTTCGCACAACTGTAATGCCAGATTTCTTTGGAACCACATGTACAGGACTCACCCAAACACTATCAGAGATAGGGTAAATAATACCCGCATCTAGTAATTTTAACACTTTCTCTCGGACCACGTCTTTCATGGTAGGGTTTAGGCGACGCTGTGGTTCACGCGACGTCTTAGCATTTTCTTCCAGGTGTATGCGATGGGTGCACACATTAGGTTCAATGCCTTTAATGTCATCGAGGGACCATCCAATAGCAGAACGATGTTGTTGAATGACATTAATTAAACGAGCTTCCTGATTGTCAGTTAATTGTGAAGAAATAATAACTGGGTGACGACCATCGATCAAGTCGTGCGTATTTTAATTCGAAGAAAGTGGTTTTAATTCAGGGTGGGCGGAGTGGGTATTAAAGATTCTTGAGGAAGGTCATCATCCATGTAGTAAATAGATTGATGATCATCCAAGTTACTTGACATCACCGCTGTAGGGTCAAATAATGGTATGCGACTCTAATAACTCATTTACTTCTTGTGTGTAATCATCGCCCCTCAAACTCAGATTAAGCTAAAGGAAAGAAATTGGTACACTTCATCTTCGTGAAAAGAGTTTGTGAAATACTCTTTGCGGAATGTCTGTCAACCCCACACCTCACCATCAATGTCAGACTCTGGAAGTTGTTTCATCAACTTGAACACATTCACCTCGACCGAAAGATTTCCGAAGGACATGGTCATGGAACCATCTCTACAGTTAATAAGAGCATTAGCAGTGGTGAGGAACGGACGTCCTAAGATGATAGGAATGGAATCACATGCAACTTCTGTATCCAAAATAACAAAGTCTACAGGATAGAAGAAATCTTGGACTTTTACAAGGACGTTTTCCACAATTCCTTTTGGATACTTTATGGAACGATCGGCTAACTGTAGAGTCATAGTGGTAGGTTTGAGCTCATGAAGACCTAGTTGTTTAAATAAATAATATGGAAGTAAGTTCACACTAGCTCCTAGGTCTAGTAGTGCAGTAGCCGTGTATTTGTCACCTAAGGTGCATGAAACCGTTGGTCTACCAGGGTCCTTGTATTTTATTATACCATTGTGTTCGGTGATGGAGGGAAACTGTTCAAATGAGGAACGCTTTGTTGAGGAACATTAGTTCTCCTTTTGTGGTGCACATATCTTTCAGAAATTTTGCATGTTTTGGTAATAATTTTAAGGCATCGAAAAGGTAAGTTGATTGTTAAATTTTGAAAAGTCTCTCAATTTCAAAGAAAAATTCTCATCAAGTTTATTCTTTGCCAAGCAGCAGAAATGGTGCCTTAGGGCGGAATTTGGCAAAAGGGTCTACTTGCTTGTTTCTTACATTCGGAGGTGTTGACTCTGTTAAATCTGGGGAATCTTCCGTAGGTTCATTATTAGAAATAGATTCCTTGGAACCCTCTTTTTCTTTTGGTTGATCATCTGGCATACGTATCTGATTGTCTACAGTTTTTCCAGATCGTAGAGTAGTGATTGCATGCACCTCACCTTGGTTGGGGGTGCTTGTACCAGGGGCATTGGTCAGTTCAAAGGCTGTGTTTGCTGGTTTATTGGAACTACTTGTGTAGGAAACACGCCTTTCTGACTCTTTTCTTGCGCCAATTGCTGAAGTGATTGTTGGATAGACGTTAAAATTTGAGACTGTTGGTTCATGTAAGCCAAGAAAGTCTCATTTGTCCTATCCGTAATGGTTGGCGCAGGTTGTGCAACAGGTAGTAGTTCTCGATTATTGCTTAGAAGTTGTTGATTATAGTTGGGATCTGGATTATCTGGAACAAGGCTGCGGTTGGTTTGATAATTAGCATTGGAATTATTTGGAAATTGACCTTGTTGGTATTGTTGATTATTTCCTTGGCGGTATGGAATAAAATTGTTGGTAGGGCGAACAGGTGGATTAGCGAAACCTGGAGGAGCCCCCATTTGTTGGTTATTTTGGCGCCAAGCAAAATTCGGATGTTGTCTCCACGGTGCATTGGGAATGTTGAATGCACATGCCTCTTCCGATTGTTGAGTAGGGGAAGCATATAACAAGGGACAATATGCATCAGGATGGTCAGGACTAAGACAAAGGACACAAGGGGCAATGTCAACGTTCATGACTGGTTTTGGTAGTTGATCGTTTACTTGAACTGCAAGGGCATCTACTTTTTTAGTTAGGGATTCTATCAAAATTTTTATTTCGGGATCGGGTTTTACCTCAAAAATAGATGTGGCCTTTGTAACATTGTCCTTTGATGACCTAGACGACTTCGATGTTACCCCAAGTGTACCCTTTTTTGCTTGTTTTTCAAGAAAAGTATAAGCTTCAAGAGCTCCTTTGTCCATGAAGCAACCGCCGTTCATTATATCAAGAGTTTCTTTTTGATGATCGAAAAGACCATTAAAGAATGAACGAACAAGGACGACTTTTCCCGTTGGTGATAAGGACATTCTAACGTAAGATCGATAAAACGACTCCATGCTTCTCAGTAAAAGGATTCATGAGGATTTTGACGAAAGAATTGAATTTTCTGAAGCATTTCAGTTGTTTTTTTCTGAGTGTAAAACTGAAGCATGAAAGCCTGAACTAGTTTATTCCATGTGTCTATGGATTGTGATTGTTGTTCTGCTAGCCAGATTGACGCTTTTTCCGCTAAAGTGAATGGAAACAGTCGAAGCAAGAGTTGTTCCTTAGAGACTGATGGATGATGAAATGTTGTTGCCAATTGTTGAAGCCTACGAAGATGATTGTACGGTTTTTCGTGCTCCAAATCATGATATATTGATAACAAACTGAAAACGTTTGGTGGGATACGAAAATCACCGATAATGTCCTCAAGTTTGATGCAGGAAGAAGGTCCTTCCTGTAATGCAGTATAGAAGTCCGAGAGGGCTTCTCTGGCAGAGTGGAGGATCGTCGGCCATAATGACGAAGTTGATAGCGACGAAGGATTGTGATGAAGGTAATTAGCAGAAGAAGAACAATTTTTATGTGAGAACTTACGCAATTGCTTATCGTATTTTTTTCGACGATAGGTTTGTTCAATTTCTTTAGTGGAACCAAACCTTAATCTCATGCAAGCATAAAATTAGATCTTACTTACAGAAGGAATTATGAGGACTCGAATTTTATTATTATCTTAAGCATTAGGGTTGAACAACATATGCCTAAGCTGCTGCTAACGTAGCAGGGAAGTTAGGAATACGTGTGCATAAACCAACGGCCAGGTCACAAGAGAGATATGAGGGAGGCTTTCCGCGTGCAAGCACGGTTCTAATTAAGTAACCTCAATCTTTCAAGTTTCCTAGACACCATTGGAATATGATTTAAGATTTATGGAATTAAAATTTATGCAAAGGTGGTATTAATTTTAATTTAATTTAATTTAATTTAATTTTTTTTTATTTTTTTTTTTTTTTTTTTTATTTATTTTTTTTACTTTTAAGATTTATGCAAGGGTTAAAATACAAACATGCAAATATGATCTACTCATACAATACTAAGTGCAGTAGCATGTGAAGATACTCTACTCATACGTATAGCTATACGAATAGGCAAGCTTGTGTCATCGATAAATATTTCCATACGCATGAGGGCAAATATACATCAAGAATAATGTGATATGTACGCTAATTTGTAAATCGATATTACGTAAACGTATATCAACAGTAACAGGCGAATTTGAATCACTCATACGTATCTATATACATTGGCATACGAATACAGTATACATACGCAGAATAGACGACAAAACTAAACATGCAAAGTATTATACCTAAACTAAAATACGACTCTTGTATTGCATAATAAATCGATTTCGACAATACTCATTGAGATTGCGAATGTCCTATAGAGAGCAGCTTTACCCCGTAGGGTTTAGAAACAACTTACCCAACTCAGATTTTAACCCTCGTTGGAATGTTCTCCTCTTTCTTGACAAAATCGACTTATTAGACAAGACCGTGTACGTATACGTAGAGAAATATCAAACATGTAACAAGAAACATTTATACGTAGAAAGACATATACCCATGCAATACAGTACCATTAATATGTAAATATACATTCATATGCAATTCATGTCCGTGTAATCGTATATAAATATTTACCGGTATACGAACTTGATTCATACATAATTCAAGGCTAAAACTTAAATAATAATCCATAAATATTTTCTAATACTATATACATGGCATACATGCAGAAAAAACATAAAAAAAAATTACAATAATACTGAAAATTGGAACCTGTAGCTTCCCGCGTTTTCGCCCTTGAACTGAAACAAACGTTTCAATTCGTCGACGCGATAAATCCCGAAGGATTATCGAATTTTTCAGGTACAGGGCCAAATATTTAGGCCTGGAAATGGATCAAGGTAGATCTGCAGATGCTGGAGGTTGAACAGGAGCAACAACTGAAGAAATTCACCCGCGGACGCGGGTCCCACTCGCGCACGCGACTCCACAACCGCGCACGCGTGTCCAGTAATTCAGAATACTTTCAAATTTTCTCAGAAGTCTTATAATCGTCTGTATTTATCTCTCCCAGTCCTAACTTTTGGCACCTGAAAGTGGAACGAATTTTTTTTTCGATTACAGGTCAATCGCGAGGCAAAAATACGAAAAAAACAACAAAAAAAACATAAACGAACGAAAAGGAAGGGAAGGAAAAGAATGGGGGTTCCCCCTTGATGCAACTTCCGATCTTTAGCACAAGTTTTATGGCTTTAGAACAGCAGCGGCGCCATTTGATATATGCTTGGAGAACACTAATTAGAGTTTGAACTCTCTAAATTAATGTAAAAGCAATCAAGATTCCTTACTCACGATCTTCGTTTCGTAGAGTTTGAATAAGGATTCGAACTAACCTAAAGCTTAGAACAACTAAAAATTAGATGTTACAATAAAGGGAAATTAAGGAGTAAGGATATAATATAAATGTTAGATTTTTCCTTCCTACACAAACATTAATAAAAACATTAACAATGAAAACATGCTCTTAATACCGAAATAGAAATTTGAAAGAGAAGTTGGAGAGTTAATCCTCCTCATGTGAAACTATCATTAGTGTTGATTTGAAAAAAGGTTTTGATTCTTCCTAGACTCATAGACAAGTCCCTAATGGAAAAATAGATTTGATCCCTAGCATGCATGGCTCACTAAAGAGCTCATACATGCTAGCAAGTGAAACCAAACAATGACTTATCTCTAAGCTCATTGCTTGATTCCTAACTAAACTCTACACCAACTACCATTTTGGGGTAGGATGTAGAGTTAGTTGTTCTTCCTAAACCTACCAAACCAACAACAATTGGTTTACCCTCACATGAGTTGGATTAACTCCCCAAAAGGAAGTTAGCTCATGATCCTTGGGACAAGGATTTATAAACTAAGAAAAATACAAAAGAGAGAGAGAGAGAGAGGAGAAAGATGAACAATCAAACTCACTTCTATTTCTTTTCTAGAAGAAACAAGTGTTCCTCCATTAAAACTATTACAAGCTTTTTAATAAAAACTAAAACTAACCTTACATTTCTTTCACTAAGGAACTAAAATAATGCCATGTGAGGAAAATAAGTCAAGGGAGTAAATGGGGTGTCCCCCACCCTTGTCTAATTTCTTCTCCATTTGAGAGAAATCTCATTTCCTCCCACGTGAATTATCAAACCACATTAATGAATTTTTATCCACCACATTAAAACAAAGTGACACCTTGCCTTTTTTTCACTATTAACACCTAATCTAATTTATTACATGCAAGGTGTCAACTTTGCACCAATAATTTGTTATCTTTGTCTTGACATGCTCCATGATTGATGACTCATCCAATCTTGTGGCCCCGCATAGTGGGTCCATGTGCAGTCCAGTGGCGGTCCGGTATTTTGGGCAGTGTTACAATTTCCCGCCTATGCGTAGAGTTCATCGCCCTGATTGTCTGAGCATCTCTCGTCGCATTCGAGTCCCCGGTTCGAGAGGTAGGAGCTTTGGAAGTTTGATGCTTCGTGTGGATTTGGAAGAATTCAGATATCGCCGTTCCTCGTGGTTTTTATTTCAGTTTAACCAATATTTCCATGTTTACTGCAAATACCTGCAAAAGTATGAAAACATATTTATTTCATGATTATTAAACACATAATTAACCAAATTTATATGTCTCAATGGGGTTTCATAATACACTTTTGGGTGCTTATCAGTAATCATGATGCGTGAAGGCGTGCTAAGCACGCATGTGAGAGGGCATAGCAAACACGTGCCAGTTGGGAGAAAACACATGTTAACACCAGGAAGTGAGAGAAGGAGGGGCCGCAGATCAAGCAAGTTGATGATATCTCGGACCCCTGAACAAAGTTCTTCACTGGGTTCTGGGGGCCGAGAGGGGGCATCTGTATCTACCAAATTCATGACCATGAGGATGACATGTCCCATAGACCGAGGTAACTTAAGGCACCAGAGAGTGAGAGCACAGGATACAGGCCGCGACACTTGAGGCAATAGTGGACAGTTAGCGATCATGGGGAGGGAGAGGTGGAGATCGTGGAATCGAGAGACGGTTAGCGGTTAGGTAGTATAAAGAGAAAAGAGAAAAGAGAAAAAAAAAAAAAAAAAGGGAGGAGAAAGGCTTAGGATTTTAGAGGTGAGAAAATCTTATCATACAGAAGGTAAAGGAGGTTTCTAAATAAAAGTCATTCCTTTCCAGCTTAGAAGTTCGTCTATTGTAGTCTTATTCTTCTTCTTTCTTGAAATTCAACATACATACATCATATCTTTCAATAATCCAAGGATCATGAGCTAAAACTCTCCAAGGTGGAAGGTTAATGATGATCATGTGAGGATTCGTATATGTTTCTTAGAAGTAGGATTAATTGCTTTGAACTTAGGACCCATGTAGCACCCTACCCCAAAATGGTAGTGTCCGACCAAACTTGAGGCCTGGAGGTTGAGAATGACTCGTGTGCGCCACCCTTTTTATGCCTGGGATAGCCGCGCGCGCGAGTCCTATTTGACCTCATGTTCCTCTAATTGACAGGAGTATGTTGTATGAATCTATGAGTTGAGATGGTATTTCAGAGATAAAATATCAGTTCAACTCCTCATGCTAGTAAGATGGACTTAGAGATGAGTTTATCTCGCTAGGGATCGATTCTTAATCTGTTTGGGATTTGTTAATGAACCCAAAATGGATTATAAATTGTAGTAATCCGATTCTAGAAGAAATATAATGAGACCTTGCATGAGTAGCATAACCCCCTACCTTTTCTCTCTTTTGATTTATCTTGTCAAACATCAATTTCGATATATTTTCGTGTGTTGCATGATAAGTGTCCGATAGGAATTAAAACAATCAAGACTTAGCATATATCAAAAGCTTACTCACTAGTTTCCTAAAGAGCACAATAAAGTTGTAATGTTGTCCTAGACTTTAGGTTGGAACGAATCCCTACTAGAACTAAACAAACGAAGAACCATGAGTAAGGACTTGAGTTAACACCGAACGGAGAAGAATCATCGACTCTTTACACCGCAAAAAAGGGTTAACATCAAATGGCGCCACTGCCATTCTAAATAACAAAGAACCATTGATTACAAATAGGAATTGCTCCAAAGGGAAACCCCAATCTCATTCCTTTCTTTCATTTCATTTTCTTGAGTTTTTCATAATTTTTTTGAATTTTCCCGCATTTTGGTACTGATCCGAGATCTGATTTTTGGTGGCACTTACAGGAAACAAAAGTTAGGACCTGGAGCCTAATCTATACAATGACCTAAGACTTCTGTGAAAAAATTGGCTTACTGTACACAATTACTGCGTGTGCGCGATATCTAACTCGCGTCCGCTAGCACTCCCTCGCGCGCACTGGTTGATGTTCTCTGTACTTGATAGTTTTTCAACAGCAGGACCTACTGGTCTTTCTCATTCTAGGAAAAGGCCTAAGTTTCTACAATTGTAAGAGCTACTTCACAATTCCTTTTGGTGATTCGGGACGTCCACGGGTTGAAACGACTATTTCATTTCTTTGGCAGACTTGCGGGACGCTAACAGGTTCTAATGTAAAATTATTATTGTATGATTCACATGTGTTATCTATTATGTCGTAGGTAATGGACTATTATTTGCGTATTAGGTTTGAAATATGTATAAATCATGTGAATACGCCTGTTAATATATAAATTCAGTTAAGTGATTATGAATTGCATATTAATGTATATATACACGCCCGTGGTACTGTTTTGCATGGTTATATCTATCTATACGTATAGGTGACTGTTGTTGCATGTTTAGTATCTATCTACGTAGGAGTAAACTATCTTGTTTAATAAGTCGATTTTGTCATTAAAGAGGAGAACATTCCAACGATGGTTAAAATCTGAGTTGGGTAAGTTGTTTCTAAACCCTGTGGGGTGAAGTTGCTCTCTATATGACATTCGCAATCTCAATGAGTATTGACGAAATCGAATTATTATGTAAAACACAAGTAGTATATTAGTTTATATATAATACGTTGCATGTTTAGTTTTTACGTATCTACTACGTCTTTGCCTATTAGTATATATGCGCGTACGTCTAGTCTCTTCGCATGCTACCGTATCTAGATACGCATGAGTAAATACAATTTGCATGTTAGTGTAGATATACATATACATAATATATATCTACCTATTAGCCTACATATATGTATTACTGATGTGTATTTGCATGTACGTATCGAAGTATTTATTGATGATACAACCTTGCCTATTATTATTTCTATACATATGAGTAGAGTATCTTCACATGCTACTATATCTAGTAATATATGAGTAGGTTATATTTGCATGATTGTACTTAAATTCTATACGTATGAGTTATATTTGCATGATTGCATGATTGTACTTTCTCCCTTGCATAATTTTTTTTTTTTTTTAAAAAAGGGACCTTGCATAAATTTTAAATAATAATAATAATAATATTAATATGTAGTGGCTTTATCCCTTGCATAAATTTTAACTTAAAAAAAAAAAAAAAAAAAAAAAAAAAAAAAAAAAAAAAAAAATCCCATAAATCTTCATCATATTCTAACGATGTCTAGGAAACTTGAAAGATTGAGGTTACTTAATTAGAACCGTGCTTGCACGGAAATCCTCCCTCATATCTTTCTTGTGACCTGGATGTTGGTTTATGCACACGTATTCCTAACTTTACTGCTACGTTAGCAGCAGCTTAGGCCTACGTTGTTCACTTCGAATGCTTCCGAAAATAATAAAATTCAAGTAATAATAAGTTCCTTGGGTGCATATAAGATCTAATTTTATTCTTGCATGAGATTAAGGTCTGGTAATAATAAAGAATTTGAACATACTTATCGAAGGAGAAAATACGATAAGTAATTGCGTAAGTTCTCACCTCGGCATAGTTCTTCTTCTATTAATAAAAATCATCAAGATCCCTTGCCGCCATTAACTTCATTCGTTATGGCTGACGAAACTTCACCAGCTGAGAAGCCCCTTTCGAACTTTTATACTGCATTACTGGAAGGACCTTCTTCCTGCATCAAACTCGAGGATATTGCCGGCAATTTTTGAATCTCACTTAACGTTTTTGGATTGTTAAATATATCATGGTCTAGATCATGAGAAACCGTACAATCACCTTCATAGGATTCAGTAAGTAGCCACAACATTTCACCATCCATCCATTTCTACCGAACAAGTCTTATTTAGGTTGTTTCCTTTCACTTTAGCTGATAAAGCCTCAGTTTGGCTAGCAGGACAGCAACCACAATCCATAGAAACATGGAATAAACTTGTGCAAGCTTTCATGATACAATTTTATACTCAGAAGAAAACTATTGAAATGCTTCAAAAAATCCAATTCTTTCATCAAAATCCTCATGAATCCTTTACGAAAGCATGGAGTCGATTTACTGATCTTCTTTTAGAATGTCCTCATAATCAGCTTGACACCGCTGTCCTTGTTCGTTCATTCTTTAATGGACTTTCCGATCATCAAAAAGAAACTCTTGATATAATAAACGGCGGTTGCTTCATGGACAA
Organism: Coptis chinensis; assembly: GCF_015680905.1. Classification (NCBI taxonomy): domain Eukaryota; kingdom Viridiplantae; phylum Streptophyta; class Magnoliopsida; order Ranunculales; family Ranunculaceae; genus Coptis; species Coptis chinensis. Next base: position 42,780,782 of record NC_141460.1, read on the forward strand.
AAGAGTTACTGAAGCATATACTTTTCTTGAAAAACAAGCAACAAGAGGTACATATTGGGGTAACACTAATTCTTCTAGGTCATCTAAGAACACTGTTACAAAAGCTACATCTATTTTTGAGGTAAAACCCAATTCCGAATTAAAAAATCTGATAGAATCCCTCACTAAAAAAGTAGATGCTCTCACAGTTCAAGTAAACGATCAACTCCCAAAACAGGTCATGAACGTTAACACCTCCCCGTGTGTTCTTTGTCTCAGTCCTGACCATCCTGATGCTTATTGTCCCTTGTTATATGTCCCCCCTACCCAACCATCAGAAGAGGCATGTACATTCAACATTCCTAATACACCTTGGAGACAACATCCGAATCTCGCTTGGCGCCTGAATACCCAACATATGGCTCCTCCAGGTTTCGTCAATCCACCTGTTCAACCACCCAACAACTTTATTCCATACCACTAAGGAAATAATCAGCAGTACCAACAAAGTCAAAATCAGTTTCAAAATAATTTCAATGCTAACTACCAAAACAACCGCAGCCTTGTTCCAGCTAATCCCAGTTCTGGCTATAATCAACAACTTCTCAGCAGTAATCGTGAACTAGTCCCTGTTGCACAACCTATGCCATTCGCTACTAATAGGACAAGTGAGACTTTCTTAGCTTACATGAACCAACAATCTCAAATACTAACGTCTATTCAATAATCACTTCAACAATTAGCGCAAGAAAAAAGTCAGAAAGGCGTGCTTCCTGGTCAAGCAGTTCTGAACCCTAAGCCAGCAAACACTGCCTTCGAACTCACCAATGCACCTGGTACAAATGCTCCAAACCAAGGTGAGGTTAATGCAATAACTACTCTTTGATCTGGCAAAACCATTGACAATCAAATACGTATGCCAGATGATCAACCAAAGGTAACCGGAGGTTCCAATGAATCTGTTTCATATAATGAACCTACGATGGAAACACCAAGTCCAACAAAGTCAATAACTCAAAAATTGGGAAACGAGCAAGCGGATCCCTATGCCAAATTTCGCCCTAAGGCACCGTTTCCTGCTCGTTTGGCAAAGAATAAACCTGACAAAAATTTTGATGAAATTCGAGAAACATTTAAGAATTTGACAATCAACTTACCTTTTCTCGATGCCCTCAAACAATTGCCAAAACATGCAAAACTTCTGAAAGATATGTGCACCACAAAAAGGAGAACAAATGTTCCTCAACAAACATTCCTTATCGAACAGTTTATGTCCATCACCGAATACAATGGTATAGTCAAAAACAAGGATCCTGGTCGACCAATAGTTCCATGCACATTAGGTGACAAATATACGGCTACTGCGCTACTAGACCTAGGAGCTAGTGTGAACTTACTTCCATATTATTTATTCAAACAACTAGGTCTTCATGAGCTTAAACCTACCATGATGACTTTACAGTTAGCCGATCATTCCATTAAGTATCCAAACGGTATTGTGGAAAACGTCCTTGTAAAAGTCCAAGACTTTTACTATCCCGTCGATTTTGTCATTTTGGATATAGAAGTTGCCTGTGACTCCATTCCTATCATATTAGGACATCCGTTCCTAGCAACTGCTAATGCTCTCATAAACTGTAGGGATGGTTCCATGACCATGTCCTTCGAAAATCTTTCGGTCGAAGTTAATGTGTTCAAGTTGATGAAACAAATTCTAGAGGTTGATAATGATGGTGAGGTTAACCTGGTTAACACCCTTGTACAAGAATATTTAGCAAACTCTTTTTCTGACGATGAAGTACACCAATTTCTTTCTTTTGGTGATTCTGAATTTGAAGTTGATGCTTATACACAGGAACTAAACGCGTTATTAGAGTCAACACTAATTGACCCTACTACCGTCCTATCAAGCGACTTGGACGAACATCAATTTGTTTGTTCTATGGAAGGCAACTTTCCTCAAGAATCTTTAATACGTACTCCTCCCACCCCTGACTTAAAGCTGATTCCTTCGGATTTATAATACGTACATCTTGATCAAGATGGTAGTCACCCAATTATCATATCATCACAATTGGCTGACGATCAGGAATCCCGTTTAATTAATGTCATTTAAAAACACCGTTCTGCTATTGGATGGTCTCTCGATGACATTAAGGGCATTAACCCTAGTGTGTGCATCCATCGCATACATCTTGAAGAAAATGCAAAGAAGTCGCGTGAACCGCAACGTCATCTAAAAACCACCATGAAGGATGTGGTACGGGAAGAAGTTTTAAGGTTACTCGATGCAGGCATTATTTACCTTATCTCTAATAGTGTTTAGGTGAGTCCAGTATACGTTGTTCCCAAGAAGTCTGGCATTACAGTTGTGCGAAATAATAAAGATGAATGCATCTCCACTCGTATTCCAGTAAAGTGGCGAATATGCATTGACTATCGCAAACTTAATGCGGTCACTCATAAGGATCACTTCCCACTTCCCTTCATCGACCAGATGCTTGAACGGTTAGCAGGTCATGCATATTACTGTTTTCTTGATGGTTATTCAAGATATTTTCAAATAGTCATAAATCTTGCTGATAAAGAAAAAACAACGTTCACCTGTCCTTTTGGTACATTTGCGTATAAACGAATGTCTTTCGGCCTTTGTAATTCCCCTGGTACATTCCAATGCTATATGCTTCATATTTTCAGTGACATGGTTGAACATTTTATGGAAGTCTTCATGGGCGATTTCTCAATCTATGGTAATTCTTTCGATAGTTGTTTATCAAATCTTGAAAAGGTTTTTGCACGTTATGAAGAGAAAAATCTCGTTCTTAATTAGGAAAAATGTCATTTTATGGTTACAAAAGGAATAGTTCTATTTTCAGTGACATGATGTATGTTTCATATTTTCAGTGACATGGTTGAACATTTTATGGAAGTCTTCATGGGCGATTTCTCAATCTATAGTAATTCTTTCGATAGCTGTCTATCAAATCTTGAAAAAGTTTTTGCACGTTGTGAAGAGAAAAATCTCGTTCTTAATTGGGAAAAATGTCATTTTATGGTTACAAAAGGAATAGTTCTAGGTCATATTGTTTCAAAGGACGGAACGAAGTAGATAAAGCTAAGATTGAAAAAATTGCTTCCCTTCCTATACCAAAAATAGTTCGTGACATACGTGCGTTTTTAGGACACGTTGGGTTATATAGGAGATTTATTCAAGATTTCTCTAAGGTTGCTCGACCTTTAACAAATCTCCTGCTTGAAGATACCGTATTTGACTTCATATTCAATTGCAAACAAGCTTTTAAGACCTTAAAATCCGCCCTGATTACCGCTTCTATAATTCAACCACTTGATTGGTCTAAACCTTTTGAATTAATGTGTGACGCGAGCGACTATGCTATTGGAGCTGTCCTAGGGCAACGCCGAGAGGACAAGCCAATTGTCATTTACTACGCTAGTAAAAATCTTAATGAAGCTCAACGTAACTATACCACCACTGAGAAAGAGTTTCTCGCAGTTGTATATGCCTTGGATAAGTTTCGTCCTTACCTAGTTGGTTCTTCCACAATAGTCTACACTGACCATGCAGCGCTTCGTTACTTATTAGTGAAAAAAGATGTCAAACAGAGGTTGATCCGATAGATCCTCCTCTTGCAAGAGTTTACTCTATAAATTAGAGATAAAAAAGGTTGCAAGAATGTGGTTGCAGATCATTTATCATGACTCGTCAATGATGTCGAACCCATCTGTGATTCATTTCCGGATGAACACTTGTATTCCGTCTTTTCGTCTCCTTGGTACGCTGATATAATAAACTACCTAGTTACCGAGGAAGTCCCTTCATCTTGGTCACGTACTGACCGAAAAAAGTTTTTATCAACTGTGAAATTTTATTTCTGGGATGACCCTACCTTTTCAAGTATTGTTCAGACCAACTGATCCGTCGTAACATTCCCGACTAGGAACACAATGACGTATTATCCTTCTGCCATGAACAATCTTGTGGTGGTCATTTCAGTGGTAAGAAAACTGCAGCCAAGGTTCCACAATGTGGATTTTATTGGCCAACACTATTTAGAGATGCACATGAACATTGCAAGGCATGCATCCGCTGCCAGCAGCTAGGACGCATTAGTCAACGCAATATGATGCCCTTAAATCCAATTTTAATTGTGGAAATTTTTTATGTGTGGGCATCAACTTCATGGGTCCCTTCCTAAACTCTCACGGCTTTCTCTACATATTAGTAGCTATTGACTACGTGTCAAAATGGATTAAGGCAATGGCATGTTGTGCGAATGATCATAAGACTATCGTATTGTTTGTAAAAGAAAATATTTTCTCTCATTTTGGTGTTCCCAAAACTATCATTAGTGATGGGGGGGAAAACATTTTTGTAATAAAATTTTTGAGTTATTAGTAAAGAAATATGGAGTCACTCACAAGGTGGCAACTCCGTATCATCCCCAGACCAGTGGCCAAGTATAACTCTCTAATAGAGAGATTAAATCCATTTTAGAAAAAAAAATTAATCAATCTAGGAAAGACTGGTCTCTCTGATTATCTGATGCCTTGTGGGCTTATAGAATGGCTTTTAAGACACCTATAAGCATGTCTTTTACCGCCTCATTTTTGGAAAACATTGTCACCTATCGGTTAAACTGGAGCATCGTGCTCTATGGGCCATCAAAAGCCTAAATTATAATACCAATGCGGCCAGCGAGAAGCGAAAATTACAATCAAATGAGCTTGAGGAGATTCAGAGTGATGCATATGATCTCTCGAAGTCTTATAAAGCCAACATGAAAAAAGTGCATGACAAGCACATATTGAGAAAAGATTTCAAAATTGGTCAAAAAGTTTTGTTGTGCAACTCAAGATTACATATTTTTCAAGGAAAATTAAAAACTCGATGGTCTGGTCCTTTCACTGTCTCTGCTGTCACCCATTATGGGGCTATCTCTCTGAAAAATTTAAACGATAACATCAAATTTCAAGTAAATGGCCAACGCCTTAAACATTATCATGAGTTGCGATCTCCAGATGTCGAAAAGACCCTTCTCCAAGATCCAGTCTATAGAGACTAATAGATTTGTTGGTGTACTTCCTTCCATGTGTTTAAAATAGGGAAAGTACACCATCAAGGTAGTCGGGCCCTCTTCTATTTTCTTCTCTCAAATCTCCTAGAGTGTGTGGTTGCAAGCGCCGGAACCTTAGTCCACATAAACTCTATTTCATAACTGAGTATAAATGCCTTTTGATAATCGAGCAAACGTGCCTTCTGGTAAACAATGGGTACCAAAAATTTCCCCTCCTTCCTTCTCTTCCCTTTTCTATTCTCTTCCTCGCGAACTTTAGCTCATCATTTGGTGTAAATCTCACCCATCTCGAATAGATAATGGTCGTAGTACTTTTGCTCGTAAGCGATGTGCACGAAGGATGGGGTGGTGTATTCATTGTCAAACACCTTTCTGTCTAAGTCTTGAATTACTATCTGATATTAGCCGATATAAGGTATATTTTTGTCTGATACCAGCTGAGCAGGATAAACTTCATCGTCACCCAATTGCTCCCACAAGTTGGGATACGTCTTGAGGATCTGACGTTAAAAGACTCACATTCGTCTTAAGGATCTGACGTTAAAAGACTAAACATGTATATACTCATGTCTTTTATTTTTCCCTTTGCACTAAGCATTATGCACAAAGAGAGTCGTGACTTGCAACATTGGATGTTCCCTAATTCGGACAGTCAATAGATTTCACCAGGCCAACCCCTAGCAGTTTGCTATTTGATTGCATTTCGGGGCAGTTTGAGGCTATTCCATATGTATTAAGGGTAATATTATTATTAGACTATTGCACAATGGTCAAAGATGGTACTGTCCTGAACCCTAGGCCCCCAAAACATAAAGGTTAAGCCACAGTCTGGCTGGATTGGGTTCGCTCTAGAGCCGACATGACAGTTACCTGAATTTACTGTTTGTGGTGATTCTTCTGCACTTTCAGTGTTGTTGACACATTCATCTCCCCTTGTACATTTGTACATAAAAAAAGGGGGCGTTTTGTCGTTACAAGACTCAACCCCCAAAAAAATTAAATTAAATTAAATTAAAAAAAAAGGTTTGAATGTGCACTTGCCATTTTCCATTGAATGGCAATTTTAATGCTGATCATTTTGGCACCTCAGTCCTTCCATTTGGAGTTGAAACGAATCGAGATTTCAAATTGGAAGTTTCGAACATTTCGGGACATAATGGGAATTTCCAAATTTTATATGGGCTTGGGCCAAAAATTCCAAACCAACCCAAGTCACATGCCCAGCCAATAAAGCCTTCACGCGATACACACCACGCGTCAGCCTCTTCCAATTCTTCCCCCTTAAAATCCGGATCTTGTTCCCCTCTCAAACCCTCGCGCACGCGGTACCCTTAACCTAAATTCGTCTCGCTCACGCGATCGAAGCTTCACCAAATAAAAATATTTTCCTACAGCACCTTATATTCAATTCGTTCACCCCATATACACCTTCAGAAAATAAATTCAATCTCTCTATGGCCGGAAATCGACTGAGTTTAATATGGCTTATTCATGTATTTCAGTTTGATATGATTGACTAAGTTGATCTAAAGGTAGTATATAAGTTCCAGGATAACACACCAAGATGGCCGAAATGAAAACTATTGATGTTCCAGCTGATAAGCACCCAAAACTGTATTATAAAACCCCGTAGAAACGTAACATTTCGGTTAATTTTGTGCTTAATAATCATGAAATAATCGTATTTTCGTGCTTTTGCAGGTTGAAGCAACCAACGTAAATATAATGATAAAGCCAGTATTTAAGCACGGAATAGGGAGTATATATAAAGCTTTCCAGATTAAGCCATGTGAAGCCCAACAAATTCGGACTAAAGCCTAAATACTCAAACATGACAGAATCAAGTAAGACACGGAATTACGTGCATAGAAATAGCAAGCTTCCGAAGCTCCTATCTCTTGAACCAGGACTCCGAATTCGGCAAGTGAGCTACTCAGACGATCAGTGCGCGACGAACTCTACGCAAAGGAGGAAAGTTGTAAAAATGCCAAAAGACCAGCCCGCCACTGGACACAGCATGTGGACCCACTATGCGGGCCTACAAGATTTGATGAGTCATCATGCAAGTCAAGACAAATGTGTAAATAATTGGCACAAAGTGGACACCTTGCATGCAATTAATGAAGTTAGATGGAATTAGGTGCTAATAATGAAAAAATGCAAGGTGTCAAAATGGTTTTAGTGTTTAGATAAGAAGATAGTTAATTTTGGGGGTTCATGGGAAGGAGAAGGAATTCTCTCATATGAGTAAAGAGAAAGAAAGCTAGCATTCATTCCATGTTTTTAATGTAATTTTTGCCTTTTTAGAGCTAAGCCTAGTGCAATAGTGTTAATGGAAGGTAAAGGAGGTTTCTAAATAAAAGTCATTTCTGCTTTCTAGCTTAAAAGTTTGTCTCTTGTATTCTTATTCTTCTTCTTTCTTGAAATTCAACATACATACATCATATCTTTCAATAATCCAAGGATCATGAGCTAAAACTCTCCAATGTGGAGGGTTAATGATGCTCATGTGAGGATTCGTATATGTTTCTTAGAAGTAGGATTAATTGCTTTGAACTTAGGACCCATGTAGCACCCTACCCCAAAATGGTAGTGTCCGACCAAACTTGAGGCCTGGAGGTTAAGAATGACTCGCGTGCGCCACCCTTTTTATGCCTGGGATAGCCATGCACGCGAGTCCTATTTGACCTCATGTTCCTCTAATTGACAGGAGTATGTTGTATGAATCCAGGAGTTAAGATGAAATATCAGTTCAACTCCTCATGCTAGTAAGATGGACTTAGAGATGAGTTTATCTTGCTAGGGATTGATTCTTAATCCGTTTGGGGTTTGTTAATGAACCCAAAACAGATTAGAAATTATAGTAATCCAATTCTAGAAGAAATATAGTGAGACCTTGCATGAGTAGCATAACCCCCTACCTTTTCTCTCTTTTGATTTATCTTGTCAAACATCAATTTTGATCTATTTTCGTGTCTTGCATGATAAGTGTCCAATAGGAATTAAAACAATCAAGACTTAGCATATATCAAAAACTTACTCACTAGTTTCCTAAAGAGCACAATAAAATTGTAATGTTGTCCTAGACTTTAGGTTGGAACGAATCCCTACTCGAACTAAACAAACGAAGAACCGTGAGTAAGGACTTGAGTTAACACCGAACAGAGAAGAATCATCGATTATTTACACCAGCCGTGAAATAAAAATAGATAACTCCATCTTCGAAAGCAAAGGTGAAGCTGGCTTATTAACCTGTGAGGAGGTACAATGAGAAATGAAGACTAAGAAAATGTCCTAATAGTATTGGAGATTTCAAAGGATTACTATGTTTAGCCATTGTTCTGAATGGAGTATTATGACATACCTTGTCGATTCCAATACATGTTAATTGATCAATCTATACCAAACATATAGATACCTAACACCATGGTTTCCAGAATATGCAATAACAACAACATACTGTTAGTTAAATAATCAATAAGTTTAAAAAAAAAATGGTCTTCTCATAAGTTTTCCCCCATTATCCTTTACCTTCAGCAATCCCATAAAAGACAGGCGGCGACAAATCAAATATTCCCCATCCATTAGCTTGTGTAGTGAATTCTATTATCAAAGAAAATAATGTATGAAGACAACTTCTACACTAATTTTCATTGATATCATAAGAGACAAATAACTGAAAAATAAAGATAAATACAGAAAATTAATACGGCCGTGATTTACATGCTTGGTACTTCAATTGTTAAAAGGCATACAAATGAAGCATCATAAGCTAGTAAGTGGTTAGGTTTTGTTTTATTGTATCAATAACAATAAGATAAGTAGAAGGCATCTTCCAGCTAGTCACATCCACACCCAGGGAAAGAATCCACAATATCCATGACTGTACACCATATATGACATCTGGTTATATAGAGCAGCCGACGCATTGTTTCTACATATTTTATTGCGTCATCATAAAAGATTGATACTGACATTGCATTCTAGCCTCTGCTTAAGATAGTTATATTTAAGCCAAGAATAAATGGAACACCACCTACTCAAGAACCTTTATCCAAGGTTGACAGGTGGTTGTTGTAGTTTAAAGCACGTGAAACTGCAACATAAAACTTTTAAACCCAAATATAAAACAAAACAATTAGAATATATTAAACCACTTACATATTCGAAGACGGCTTCCAACTTCTGAATTAGTATGAACGATTAATACATGTTAGGAGCCAACATGGATGACCTGTATAAATAAGTCTGTGCTACACAATGCTTCAAGGAAATGGACCAATAGATGGACCCCAGAGGAAGAGTCGAATCTCCTTGATCTCTTCTTTGGTGGGAATATCAATGAGATTGGAATTCTCCTTCTCAATGATATTTTTCCCACAACCTGTTCATCACACTATGATAAAATGTAAATTAGTATCAAGAATAGATCAATGTTACAACTAAATCATATTTCGTTGAATCAAGCAGTAATGTTGAAGGCATATGCATGGAACTTACATTGAATGAGTCACTACTAAAAAAGTGACTTTTAGCGTCCAACATTTTGCTGCGGCCAGTGTCATCGTGGCTAGTTCCCACTTTTTGCCATGACAAATAGAATTGATGGCAAGAGGTTCCCTTTTGCCTCAACTGTGCCTTTCCATGACAAAAAGTTGCTTTCTTGCAACTAATTCAACTTGGTCGTGGCTTTAAGTCATACCTTTTGCCACGAGTGGGTATTGGCCACGACTTCAAGTGGGCATTTTGTGACGATAGTGGCAAGAAGCTTTTTAAGTTAGCAATATTTATTTTCTGAAAGAAGAAAACGTGAAGAAAACAAATTCCCGCGGTCTGTTTTATTCTTTCCCTCCTTTTATTTTGGTGAAAAAATTGAACCCCAAAACTTCTGAAATATAACAAAAATAGAAATCATAATTGAACCCCGAAACTCCTTCACTGCTTCAACCGCCTTCTTCACTGCTTCCGGCTCCTTCTTCACTTCTGCATCCTTCTTCGCTGCTTCTCAGGTATAATAATTCTTTCTTCCCTGCTAACAATTCTTAATTGATGTTTTGGGTATTCAATATAATAAATTATTAGAAAGTCCTAAGAAAAATTGTTTTGTGGTTCATTATTTCAAATCTAAATCATGTAGAAAAAGTAGTTAAATTAACTTGCAGTCTTATATCGATCCCTTTGTTTACTGTGTTTGTAGATATGTAACATTCAATCTTTCGATAAACTGGATGTATATATGAGTTTCTAATCCTTTCTATATTATATGTGGGTAAAAAGTATGACTTTGTAAGTTTAAAACTTTAGCCTTTATTTGATTAGCGGGTAAAGTTCATACCTTGTGCATTTATATTATTAGATTAGCTTGTTGTAGATGATTTTTAACCCTCCTATATTCGTTTTTCTATATAGATGATTTTTGTTGTCAAATTGGAAAGTTTAATTTAGTTATGTTTGTACAAATTGTATGCCTATATCATAATTATATACTTTGAATGTTTAATGAAGTTGGGTTAATGTCAGCAAGTGTGAGTGATTGCATGCTAGTTATATTTAAATTGATGTTGGTCATTTAGATGAGAATTACATCTATATCGTTTTGCTCTTTGTTCTTTGCTATTTTGTTTGCGCTCAAGTACATGTTTTTAGGAAAGAACCCTTAGCTATTCATATATCCTTGCTTTGTGTCAATTTTATCACTTTTGCTTAGTGCTTGAATGTTGAATTGTTTTTATCTTTAATTTCTTTACTATTAGTACTAACGTCAATTGTTCCGGTTAGGCAAAGATGGTGCATTCTGAACTTCTGTCACCTCTAGAATATCTTAGTCTTTTTGGCTCTTGTATATTATGATTATTATCCTTAAGTAGAGCATCTATGTTAAACTAGCTTGTCTGGTAAGCTTCCTATTATCAAACGTCATAGACGTTCAGTCCTTTTTTGGGGCCTCAATTGGTTTTGAGTCCAACTGAAATTCTATTATCCAAATGTTATGTGTTTGGGCACTGAACAATAGAGAGGAATCCAGCTAGTTTCTTTGTTAGAGTAAGTTACATGACTAATTTATATCATTGTGTTATTTGTGTAGCTTGTTGTCTAACATAATTTTTATACTATACCATCTAGGCGTCTAGGTGTTGATGGCATATTTAGAAAATTTCAGTAGCATAATGTCATTTTGTCCTAAATGGAATGATTGTGGACTAATTTGTTTTGTGATTGTTGGTTTGGTGGTGTGAAATCTAGCTTCTTGGGTTATGGTAGTTAAATCTACTTTCCCGTTACTTCTAGTGCTCACTCACTTTAGTTGAGTATTGGTTAGGTACTTAGGTATGTTTATGGTTATCACATGCTTAACTGATGTCGTTTGTTAGTTTGTTAGAAAACAACGTATGTACCAGGACGCCTAGATATTAGTTCACCCCCGATCTCACCTCGCCATGAATCGAAATACCGAGAAAGAAAAAATAGCAAGTACCAAGCATTTACATAATTGAATTTGTGAGGCTTTTTCAATTCATTGAATAGATTTTTGAGTATATTCTTTATTCAAATCGATTATTAGTAGAAACCAACTTTTCAATAGGTTTTGGGATTTGGTTAAAGAGAAGAGGATATAAGGAATTAGAACAGGTAATAATAAGAACCTTTTCTAGTGTTTTGGTTTGCTGATTAGGTAGTGGTCTTGTTCTTGCCATCTTTATGAGTTCTTGTGTTTGATCATTTTCCTGTGCCTAAGTATTTTTTTTGTTGTTACTTAATGTATGTAGGATATGATATTCTTGGTAAACAAGCTATTGTCTTATTTTTTTTTTTTTCATGTAGTTGTTGTTCTGTACTTGCTACTTAATGGATAAAAGTTGGATGGATCCGACTGTGGGAAAATGTAGTCGTAGGTATATACTTGGTTGTGAGAAATTTATTGAGTTTGCTTGGAATAATCGAGTCAAGGAACTTAGTGGTGAGATTAACTGCCCATGTGTTAGATGCATTAATCTTTTGCTATGGCCTAAAAATGTAGTGGAACATCATATAAAGAATCGGGGTATACTACGAAGTTATGTGCGTTGGACAAAGTATGGGGAGAGTGGGTAGGTGAATACTGAGTCCAATGAGGGTGATGATATGCATGCAATGTTGCAAGATGCATTAGGATTTCAGAACATGGTTAGTATAGACAATGACATACCACCTGGTCTGAATTCAAATGAGTCTAGTTCCAGCGACACTCATACGGATGAGCCAAATGAAGAAGCACAAAAGTTTTACAAGTTGTTGAAGGAAGCAGATACACCCTTGTACCCGGGCTGTACTAAGAGTTCAAAATTGTCTTTCCTAGTACGATTGCTTCATGTAAAGTGTCTTAATGGCTGGAGTAATCATTCGTTCGACGTGTTGCTTGAGGTATTGAATGATTCACTTCCAGATGACATCAATATGCCCAAGAATCATTATGAATAAAAAAAAACAACTTTGAGATCTTGGGATGGAGTGCATTAAGATAGATGCATGTCCAAATGATTGTATGTTGTATTGGAAGGATAATAAACTGGTCATGGAAAAGGATAACTGTGATATATGTGGTGAATCAAGATGGATCATGACTTCATTGGAGTGTACAGAGAACGGAGTTAGTTCATCTACAAAACCTAAGAAAAAGGCTACTAAGGTTTTGCGATACTTTCCCATAAAACCAAGACTTCAAAGATTATTTATGTGCTCAAAAACTTCTAAAGATATGAGATGGCATGCAGATGATCGTACGAAAGATGGTGCTTTGAGGCATCCAGCTGATTCCGAGGAATGGAAAAGTCTAAACATAAGATATCCTTCATTTGGTTTAGAATCTCGCAATGTTAGACTCGGTATCGCTAGTGATGGTTTCAATCCTTTCGGTAGTCCTAGTTCTATTCATAGCACTTGGCCTGTTGTATGCATTCCGTATAATCTGTCGCCATGGATGTGTATGAAGCAACCTTTTCTTATCATGGCATTGCTAATTCCTAGCCCTAGTAGTCCTGGAAATAACATTGACGTGTATTTGCAGCCATTAATTGATGAGTTAAAGGAGTTGTGGGAAAAGGGAGTTGAGACGTATGATGCCTCTTCAAAACAAAATTTTAAAATGCATGCAGCTGTCTTATGGACTATTAATGACTTCCCAGCATTTGCTAATTTGTCTTGATGGAGCACTAAAGGAAAACTTGCATGTCCCTCATGCCATGAGGAGACTTGCTCAAAATGGTTGCAAAATGGGAAAAAGTTTTGTTATATGGGAAGCCATAAATTCTTGCCACTTGATCATAGATATTGAAAGAATAAAAGTTCTTTTGATAACAATACTGAAATGGGAGTTGCCCTAAGTCCCTTTACTGGAACTGATGTTCTTGCTTAATTAGATGGGTACAGCCAAATTACATTTGGTAAGGCGGAGTGTGATAAGGTTGGGCAGAAGAGAGGTCGAGATGATAATTATCTACCACATAATTGGAAGAAGATCAGTGCATTTTTTTATCTCTCTTATTGGAAACACCTTCGTGTACTTCATAATCTAGATGTCATGCACATTGAAAAGAACAGCGGTGAGAGTTGGCTAGGGACATTGCTGAATTTAAAGAAGCAATCAAAGGATAACTTGAAGTCAAGGCAAGATTTGGTGTTAATGGGTATGCAAAAGTCACTTCATCCAATAGCTAAATAAGGTAACAAATACTATATCCCCCCTGCGCCCTATACCTTGTCCTTGACTGAGAAGAGGAAGCTTTGTCAATTCTTGAAAGGTATTAAAGTTCCAGATAATTTTTCATCAAATATCTCGCGACGTGTTCCGGTGAAAGAATGCAAAGTACTTGGCCTAAAAAGCCATGATTGGCAGGTTCTAATGCAGCAACTTCTTCTAGTTGTAATACGTGGAATCTTACCTAAGGAAGTTACATTAGTTCTTGTTGAGCTCTCTAATTTCTACAAGTAATTATGTTCGAAAGTATTATGGGTTGCAGAGTTGGAACGTCTTGAGCATCAGATTGCTGTCACACTATGTAAAATGGAAATGATCTTTCCTCCATCATTTTTTGATGTTATGGTGCACTAGCCTATTCATTTAGCTGGTCAAGCTAAGCTCGTTGGACCCATGTACTATCGTTGGATGTACCCAATCGAATGGTCAGTATATAAGATAATAGTAATGGTTACTCACTTGTATGTATTTTGTTAAAATTTTGTTTATATTTTATATTTATTCAGGTACTTATACACCTTGAAGAAGTATGTTCGTAATAAAAGCAGACAAGAGGGATCTATTGTTGAAGGGTATCTTGCTAATGAATGTTTAACTTTCTGCTCAAGATACTTAAATGTTGGGATTGAGACTAAGTTCAACTGGCCAAGGAGGAATGAAGAGATCCAAGTTGTTGGACCAGATGGAAAGTTTTCTATATTTTCAGGAAATAGTCATGCTTTAGGGAAGGGAATGTTTTGGACTCTAACAGACGATGAGTGGGAACAAGCTTGTTTGTATGTGCTAATCAATTGTGAGGAAGTGGTATCGTTTGTTGAGTAAGTCCACCTTATTGAAATCGGTCATTTATTAAAAGAAATATTATTTATAAACCTGTCATATATACTCATTATAAATGAAACAATATTTTGTATAGGAAGCACAAACAAGTGATTAGGGATGAGCTCGGGCGGCGGTCAAGTGCTAGGAATGTGGACCGTATTCATAATGAACGATTTGGTAAATGGTTTGAAAATCAAGTAAGTGTTAGTTGTATGTATGTAGTTAGATTGTGTACGTATATCAGTTTATGTATATTTCTGTAAATTATTAGTAAAACAGATGTTGTTAACGTAGTTTTTATTTATTTATTAATAAATATCGATCATTAATTCAAGATGCTGTTAATGTCTACCTCGCTCAAGCTAAAGCTCAGTCTGCTAGCTCAAGTCGCAAGTCAAGTAGTGTAGATCATTGACAAACAGAAAGGAGAGTTAAACTGATAAGGATAAGCCTGAGGTAGGTGTCGTCAGGAAGTCGCTTCTCCTATCCCTTTGCCCTCTATTCTTCCTATAGCTTTCCCTGTGGTCCTTTAGATTCCCAAGTAGAAATCCCTGCTCTCTGGTTTTGCAGTGAACGGAATAACGTCAACGAATGAGCTTGTGGTTCACCGAGACGCTAAACCGGTCTGTCATAAGTGCCCGAAAGGGCCCTTGATTTTCTGCTTTCCTAGGGAGCATCGCATTCAGGTCGTTCTGTTGGCAACTGCCGTTCAGGCGGGACAACGAACAGTTTATTGTCTCCCTCGTACCCATAAAAATGGGAAGATTGTCAGCATCGAACCTTCTTGCAGTTCTACTACTAGATGATTCATCACCATTGAATTTAGATTTAGTAGTGGGTTCCTCAATGGATCACATACTGTGAGGAGGCTAGTGGACTCACTGTTAGCTCAGTGTGGCTGCTGATGCTAGACCGGCTTATGCTCGCCGTCAAGCATTATAGGGAGGAAGAAAGGGGAGCAGTCTGTCGGTTTCGATACCGGCAGTGCAGTGATTACACATGTCTTCTGACAAGCGGGAGTTGGTTAGGAGCCAACCGTTTGCGTGGGGTCTCTCTATGTAACCTATAGGCTGTATAGCATAGCGGGCTGCTATTGCTAGGTAGTCTGTTTGTCTACGTAGCTTTTGCAGAGTTATTTGTACACTGCAGCCCCTGACGTTAGGAATGAATACGAAAGACGCGGTTTGTTACCAGCAGTCTAAGTTTTTAAGTTGAGATCCTCCCACTTCTAGCTGATCACCCCCTGTTATGTCTGTATAGATTGAAACTTCCATCAAATGTAGATTCACAGAATTTTCAAACTTCCCCTTCAGTTATGTTATACACATCACATCAGCCAGCTGAAAATTTAATGTCCTTATCTGTTTATGCAAGAGCGTGTGTTTGTGTACGTGGAAAGAGAGAGAGATACCATGATGCTACTTCTTCAAGTGCAAAGAGAACCCCGCCAACTGGAGCACGGAAAGCAGCGGCTGCACCACAAGTGATCAAGTCCCGCCAATCACGGTCATTTTTAAAGTATCTGAGCCATTTCCATGTCAAATGGTACTTGCATGATCCACCCTGACCAAGTAAATTGGCTATACAAGCTCCTGTATGCAAGGATCAAAATATTGAATTCGGTGAATAAATCGATGTACCCAAAAACCGATATATATCGGATATATCCAGTTTTTTTGTGACCAGTCAAAATTTTGTTTTGTATGTTGATATATCGGAAATATCATCGATTATATCGGAAATATCGTCTATTATATCAAATATATCGACAATATATAGATCAAAGTCAACAATATTTGGTCAAAGTCAACAATATCGGTCAAAGTCAACAATTTATATCATATATATCAGTCGATATATATCGTTATATCATAAATTCCGATATATATCAGAAAAAAAAGATTCAATATTCGGTGGATATATATCGGATATATCGATGTCGGTGTACCAAAAAAACGATATATATCGGCGCTATTTTGTTCCTTGCCTGTATGTACCATAGGCCTCTCCTTTCCCACAACAAACCCGCCAGCAACTCCAAAAATGGAGCCAAAAATCTGCAAGATTTGAAGCTTTATAATTAACTACAAAACAGTGACTTAACTAGGCAACTTGAAACTCATGGACATTCAGAATCTAAAGAACAACTTGCTCCACTCCTAGGATCAACTGAATACGTTAGGAAAAACTGAGAAGACATACCATGTACGGTGTGCAGATTTGCTATTTATTTAGGCCATGAACATTTCTTCGTCAAAAAGACAGTGAATTTTGGTTGTGTTTGCAATTTGGTCAATCGTTGTCATTCCGTTAAGTTTTCTCATCAGAATAATGATGTGGAAAACCAAAATTCATATAACTTTTCCATACTCAACGGATTAGCAGTTACATAGTGAATACAATTCTTAAAATTTAAGGCAAGTAATTTGGAAAAGCCACATATTTAAGCCACAAACACACCTTTACAAAGAGAGTGCTCGGAGCCAATATAGCATTAGCATCCACACCATTAAGGCTTTCACCTCAGGTATACCAAGATTTTAGGAGCCTAAGACTTTAGGTGCAACTGAGCACTCAAGTCAGTGACTTAAACCGGCCCTAGGTCGGGGGGTGTCGTTGCACTAGAATCGTTAGTACGGATTCGCAACCCCATTGGTAAATATGCGTTCAATAAAATGGGAAATCCTACTATAGTAATGCCAATAAATCACATCCTTGTCTCTAGTGCTCCCTGCATTCAAAAAATCCTAGTGGCTAAAATGAGAAGGAGACTAGAGCTAGGAGACTGAAATGAGAAGGTACAACATCTTCTCTAGTACAGCATCCTTGTCTCTAGTACAACATCTTCTCTCTTTCCTCCATTCCGGTGGCTGAAATGAGAAGGAGACTAGAGCTAGGATTAAGTTAAGGGGTAAAGGCTCTATCAAAGAAAGAAAAGCAAACCATAAGCCTGACCCGTCTGATAACGATGACTTGCATGTTTTGGTAGAGGTAGATAACCAGAAATCGCTGGATGCGGCAGTGGGGATGGTTGCAAAGCTACTAATTCCAATAGCTGATGGAATGAACGAGCACAAGCGTGCCCAGTTAAAGGAGCTTGCTGAACTGAATGACAACTAGTGCACCACATGCGGAGAATAAGGGCACCACCTGTCTTTTTTCTCTTAGGTGTACTGCTTAGCAAAGCAAACGGTAGGTCATAGACTGGAGCAGACGGACCCTGCTACATTGTGATTAAATATCTTCACTGCACCACCTCTCACTAGTGACGGGGCATCCTATATATTTCTATAAATTATTAGTAAAACATATGTTGTAAATTTTCTGCCCCCCTCCCTCCCTGTTAGGATTTTTAGTTGGACTGCTCCTCTTCTTATTTTGCTTTATTCTTTCAAGTCGATGTACCATCTAGCAGTTCAACATTCTTTTAATTCAAAGTCAAATATGTATAGGTATTAAACTAATAAGATGTATCCATGCGTATATTAACTTTATTTCTTCTTATTTGAATAGGTCCAACAAATGAAAAAGGATGGGGAGTTGGTCAGCGAGCAACTTCTTAGTTTAGCATATGGTCCCAGTCGATTTGCTTCCTGTTTCATGGGCTGTATTGCAAGTGGGTATAGGTTTCACACAAAAGTTTGTGAGTCTCGAAGAAAAACTCAGAATAGTGGAGTTTTTGTATCGGCAGAAACATCGAAGCTTTGCAAGCCGAAAAGACATGAATCCGTGACCGGTAGTGTTGGTTATTATGGTGTGCTGAATGACATAGTTGAGTTGCGTTATTGCAATGAGAATAAAGTGTTTATGTTCAAATGTGATTGGTGGGATGTTATGACTCGCGCAGGAATAAAAGTAGATGAATATGGTTTCACTACTCTAAACTTTACACGAACCTTAGCTACAAATGAACCATTTATTCTAGCATCTCAAGCTGAACCAGTTTTTTATCTCCAGGATAATTTGGACGATAATTGGCGAGTTGTGTTGAAGACTCTTCCAAGGGACTTGTATGATATAGGTTCAGTAGTTGAGCCGAATCAAGATAATATTTCTTACATGCAGCAAGATGTAGATAACATAGTTGACAACACACACAACATTAACGGTTAGACTAGGAGTGAGATTGATGGAGTAGAAGTTGTTGTGAATACTGTTGATGAAGATGTCGTTGACGTTGATGAAGACTTCATCAATGATAGTGATTGTGATGAAGACATCATTGATTATAGTGACGAAGATTATATGTAGTTTGCATTTTTTATGTTGTTTTTTGTTTTGGGAGTGATTATTATGTGATTTTAGTTTGCTTTGTTTCTCGTCACCTATAATGTCATATATATACAAATATTTTTCAGTAGTGACCTTTTTTTGTAACTTTTTACTAACAATTCAAGATGGTATCACTAAACAATGTCATATATATCAGTTTCTACTATCTTCCTTGATGGATTTAATTTGACGAATTGCTTTCTGTGACGATTTAGACAGGTGCAATGGTAAAACGACTACGAGAAGATCCCAGTGGTGGCGGTAAGTTTAAATTTACGTGAACCTTCGATCAATTTCATTATTGTTTGATGTGTAATTAATGTGGGGCATATGTGGACAGCTGGAACGTGGGTTAGAGGCACGTCTACCCTTCCTAAGGTATTTGACCAACCAAATGGCTCAAAGTTGGAATTGTTATGGAAAGACAAACAACCAGTGGGGCCTCGGAAACATCCAAGCTTGTTCTCTGAATCTATTGGAGTATTAATGGCAACGTCACGTCGATTTAACTGGACGAAAAATTGGGAGCTCCAAGATGTAGGCCACAAACAATAGTTATGGGATAACATTAAGGTATGGACTTTTGGAGTTGTTGCACATATACTTGTTAATAGAAAAACATTGTATGTTTCATTTCTTAGTAGAAATATGATTCCTCATAGTATAGACATAAATGCAGCATTGCTTAAGCTTTTTGTCTCTCATTTTAGGATTCATGGGAACTTGATGAGACTTGGAAGGAGCCCACTTTGGGTTCAATTTCCTCGGACGAATTCAGAAACAAAAAGAGTAAATGGAAAAGGAAATTTTATACCCCCTACACCACATATGAAGAGCGTGTAAGCCATAGGCCACACCAACTATCACAACAAGAGTGGGTTCAGCTTGTGGAGTTTTGGGATACTCCGGAGCACCAAGTAAGAGAAAGTGTAACATTTAACTTATATATTTTTACATAGTATAATACTAACTAATTTCAATTCTTATGCATTATGTATTATGTGTAGGCCATTTCTGAACGTAACAAGGCTAATCGTGCTAAGCAAATAGCTAAGCACGCTGCTGGAAGAATAAGTTTTCCTCAGTTTGAAGAGATAATGGTACGTATGCTTATTATTTTTATATTCCTAATATGGTATTGAATTAGATTAGTAACAATTAGTAAATTTCTTTATGTTTGGTTAGAGTGAGG
This sequence comes from Coptis chinensis, assembly GCF_015680905.1. Taxonomy (NCBI): domain Eukaryota; kingdom Viridiplantae; phylum Streptophyta; class Magnoliopsida; order Ranunculales; family Ranunculaceae; genus Coptis; species Coptis chinensis. Next base: position 42,800,877 of record NC_141460.1, read on the forward strand.
AGCATGGAACACCCCCTTCCCTAGGAGATCTTTTTGTGAGGACTCACACAAGTTCAAAAACGCATGACGCTCTTGATGATCAATTAAGAGATTACATTGTATGTATCAGTTTGATCTTAGTAATGGCTTTAACTTGAATATCCTAATCGGTTGTATTTAATATAGTATATGTATCTTTTTCCTAGAATATGTAGGAGAAAATGAATCACCTAGCAGGTAGAGATGAACATAGGGGCACAACTACCTCTCACAAATGAGATTTAGGGAAGTGATGCCTCCAGAGCGGCATGGACGTGTGAGGTTGAGGGGACGAGGTGTAACACCAACCAGCTACTTTGGCTCCTGATTATCTTCGGACAATCAGGTGAATGACCTAGAAAACCAAGTGGTTGAAATGAAAAGAGTAGCAGAAGAGAAGGAGGAGGAAAGACAGCGTGAGATTGAAGAGATGAGGAGGCAAGCACAGGATAAAGATAAGCAAAGGGAACGTGAAATGGATGAGATGAAGAGACAATTTGATGCACGAGATGCGGACATGGAAGCAGGACTAATGCAAAAGCTCTTGGAGATGACTACAACTCGTTCGCGTCTTTCTTCCAATTAAGTAAGTCAATCCTTAACTTGTCATCTGTCCTGTCCTCTGTCATATGTCCCTTGCTTGTTTCTTGTTTATTTGTCTAATCCTATTTTAAGTTTTATCAATTCCCCCTCTTTCATGTTTATCCCTTTTGTTAAGAAGTATGCATTGAATATATGATTATAGACCAGGTCTTACTTCAATAGAGCCCAATAACACGATTGAATTCCCTCCAGCTAGTTTACCTGACATATTTTCACTACTTAGGAAGGCAGATAGAGACATGTGGGATTCCATATGCTTCTCTTTAAACATGAGAAGTTCAACATTCACGGGAATACTTGATAATGTGCCCCTTAAAGTTCGGGAAATTTCTTCTTCATTCCTGTTAGTTTGTTTGTCATTTGAGACCATCACCATATCGGGGAGCACAAAGACCATAGTCTAGCAAACAAGAAGATGGACATTTAGCTATGTTTTTGACCATGAACATCAAGCTGATAAAAACTTGATAACTATTGTCAAGTCGAGATAGACCAGTCTACACATAAAGATTTTTCATGGGCGTTGGATTCTCATGGATGGGGATCTTGGTCCACAGAAGCAATTGTCTACCCCCGGGCTTGCAGCATGCGTGCAAACTACTTTCTTTTTAGAATTTTTTTAAGTAGTGAGGATGTTGAAGTTTTATCACACACACATATATGGCAAGTAGCTTAGGTGGAATGGCACTGAACTTAAGCAACACTAGCTCAAATGAGGCTTGTTTTCTGATCTCTCATTCCTTTAACTCTTTAAGGCAAGTAGCTCTTTATCATGATCACTACCTTCTTACTATCATGATCACCCTATATTTTGTCAGTAGTTAATTAGTTTACAATGTATTTACCTCTAAACCATTCTAGAGTCTTTGATTGCCTTAACTCATAGGTCTTAATTCCCATTGATGTACGTATTCATTAATTTGGTATAAAACTTGTTTTGCTGGGTTTAGATGACATGGATTGACTGTTGTACTCATTCTCTTTTCTGGTGCTGCGTTTGCTCATTCTTTAATATCAGTGGCTTTGAATTACCTTCCAATTCAATTTTTGGTCTTATTTTGTCGGACGACTTGGACTGTTTAGAGACGTTAGAATAATCCTCTTATGTCTCAACTTAATTATTGGTAATTCAAACTCTTTTTTCATATGTGATGCCTATGTTCTTTTGCCTTCTAGTGGATGCATTTTTGAAATTTGAATATATAGAAGTTAAACTGGGGCATTATTTTTTTGGGCAGCATATCTGAATTTTGAGAAATTCATTTCTTCATTTTGCACCTGATATCACCCTATTGATTATCATTCAGAATGTGTGTTGGTTCTAATGTAAGCTTTGTACAGGGGACCAAATGCTCTCGAGCAAAGAAAGGGAATATGAGCTAAAGCCACTAGATTATATATCTTATTTTTTTTTTTTTCTGTTCATGGCTTGATACATGTTGGACATGGCTACAATCTAATCATTGATTGGTATGTGTAGGCTCAGAAGATATATGGTAACAAATGGCCAATTTTGCGAAGGCGGTATCAGTCAGGTATGTAAACATGCTTTCTTGTCTATGGATGTTTCTTTTCTACTTGTGCCTTGTAAACCACTAATCTACAGAACTTTGTTTCATAGACATTTCGAAAGTTAATTTTCTTCTTCCATTTAATTGTCTAACAGATGGCTAATTCCCCCTATTTCATGTGCATCCCTTTTGTTTTTGCAGAATTGATGGTCGAGGAGGCTGAGCTAAATATTGTAGGAATGCATATGCACGATCAGTTTCGACATCACGAGGATTTATTTTTATTTTGGTCCAAACGTAATATTGGCTGGATATATAGTAGCTAGGGTTGTACTTGGTTGACTTTTGTACTTCATGATGGATTTTTAGTGAAGTTATTTTGTGGTTTTTTATGTTTTTTGCTAGACTAATTACTCTTAAGAATATAAGGAAAAAATTGTTGGTTTATATTATATAGTATATTTCATAATTACCTGTTTCAATGTAGAATGAAATTTGACTTTGTATTCACTATCGTAATTTTATGTTGGTATAGTCTGGTTTGTTTATGCTAAATTTTGTTTCAAAAAAAAATAATAATAAAAAGCTAATTGCTGCAAAAAAAAATGCGGAAAGAAAGTGAAGCAACACTTCTTGCCGCGGCCAGTTGCTGCAAAACAAATTTAGTGAGTAATTGAAGCAACATTTCTTGCCGCGGTCTGTCGTGGCAATTAGGCATCCTTTTGTAGCGGCCACCACTGCGGCAAAATGTATTTTGATATTTAAAAAATAAATAATTAATTCAAATTTAATAAACATTTAGCAGCGACATGACGGCGGCAACATGTCTACTCTTTTTTTGCCGCAGTGGCACAATGTCGTGGCAAAAAACTTCTTTCCACACCTTGTACTGCCTCGGGAGTGGCTAAATGTTTTCCTGTGGCAAAACACTTCTTGCCATGAAATTTATACTTTTAGCCACCGGTTCTGACCGCGGCAAAAACGTGTTTTTTTAGTAGTGAGTATGACATCCATATTTTGACTCCCTCATGAAAGCCAACACTTAAAAGAGTCTGCGGAAACACATAACAAAATGGTATCACAAATCTATCAAATCGTATTTCCAATCGAGATGCAATAATACCTAAGAACACAAATTAGATTATAGATTACGATGTTGAATCTATTTAAATGCAGCGGTTTTTTACCAAGAAATTGATGGAATCAGATAAATATTTCTCCTTGGAACTATGTACTCAAAATCCTTCCTAATCATTAACAAAATATTGATTTGAAAAACGGATTCACTATGAAATTGTCATGACATATAAAGTGAAAGAAGAACTCAATTATTAATATGTGTGTTTCCATTATAAGAGAACATTGATTGTTTGGTTCCTTACCCGAGCAAAATAAGGCAAGAGTTCATGCTTAAGAGTTTTACATACCCCAACTATGTAATCCATTGGCTTAGCCAATATATCAAATAATGTATTAGCCTAACCTTAATATATCACATGCAATATATCAACATTTGTCTAAGTCTACATTAGCTCAGTAGACCTCTGGTACAATTGGAATAGTCACCAATGGAATATTAAGAGAGTAATACCTCACATTTGGGATAAGATGTGCACTTGTCGTACATTGCACTTCAACAGTACAATAGAAATGAACATTTTGAATACTAAAATATGGTCTTGTTTAGAGAGCATCTTTACTTGAAAGTCAAAATCATTATCTCAGTGAACAAAAATATTTGCCATAAAGAGATAACCATGTCAATTAATAAAATGCGTCTTAGAAATAAACGTATGATCTAAGCATTTTCAATACGCATTTTCACCACCAACTTCAAATACAAACCGTGTGATCTACTATGAACATTAAAGTAGATGAGAAAAGAAAATGAAATTAAAAAATAATCAGAAAGAACACAACATTGCAAACCAAAAGGCAAAATTCTCATTGGTCACAACTCGCAAGTGTAGAAAAGTTTTAATTCCTTCATTCGATATATACAAACCATGGGGACAAATTGGATTGTTTTAATTGAACAGTTAAGTAATACTCAAAGATTCTAGATTATTCATTAATTAAATATTTTCATACCTTGAAAGTGTCTTCATCAGTTCGATCGTCTTCTATGTACAATGAAACAACGTCAGGGCCATTTCCAAATCCTAGAGTATTAAGTATACAATCCAGAGCATGACCTTTTTCCCATTTTATAGATAGGCGTATCTCTAAAACCTATTAACAATAAATACAAAATGAACAGTTGTGTACACATACCAAATCAAGTCAAAATAGAATTTACCTCGACAGTTATTCCAATGGCACAAAAGTAATTGGACTCTATATCAACAGTAGTTGTATTAAACATTCCCGTCTCTCACCCATCCAAAGTTCTATCTAAAGCTTTACTATGCTAATAATTAACCATTTTAAAATTAATAAAGAAGCATACCTAAGAGGACTAAAAAGAATAGACAAAGCAACACTATTTTCAATTTAGAACTATTTCTCAAAAGAACTGATAAGAGCCCAAAACTGTAGTTTTAACTCTTTAACAGTCATACTTTTAGACCAATTATGTGAGTAATAATTAAGAGTTAACACTGATTACGTGTTTTTATGCATTTCAGGCTTCAAAGTCCATTATGTGCAGAAATGTGCCACTTTAGCGAGATAAAGGAGCAAAGGTCGGTTACTAAGGAGTTCTATGATTAAAGGCCAAGATTCAAGAAGACAAAGCCTTTCTAAAGCCAAAGCTGAAAAGTCAAAGTCAACACGGGCGTAAACAAAGACTCAAAGTCGCTAGAACTTCTTCCGAAGGCCAGATCTTTGGACTCGGACCTGAATGGGGCCTACTTTATGTCAAAACGACCGGCTCGGAAAGAGCTTTCCAATGGTATAAGCCTTGACCCAATCAGAGGAGCAAAAGTGGACAAAAAGTCTATGGAAGCCAACTGCAGCTGAAGAGGCCTTTTTGGACTGAAAGAATTGGGTTTTGGGCCTGATTCTCTGGCCCAAAACATGGCTCCAAGCCCATGCACGATTTTTGGATCTGAATGTATAAAAACAAAAGCTTAGCTCTTTATTAATGGTAGATAGTTAGACCTAGATTAGATTTAGATTAGTTAGCCTCTATTAATGAATTCTAGATCTAGTTTTTCATGTAGATTAATTAAGTTTAGTTCCATTTAAATTATTGTATTAGATTAAACCTTTGAATCTTATTCTTCATTTTGATTAGATCAATAAAGTAGTATTTTTATCAATTTCGATTTTTTTTCATTTCCATTTCTAGATCTAATTTCAATTCCTGTCCTTATTTCATTTTAGTCATTAAATTAGATTTCATTATTGCTTAATTAAGTAAATTTCAATTCTTTATATCATGTTTAGTTTAAATATAATCGAAATGATTATGTAATGATTCTCGGCTAAACCTCCATTAGAGGGGGTTGAGAAGCCTTGATGAAAGCTTGATTCGAATATCGTGAGAATCGCCGTAATTTCCTTTCCACTCTAGAAACGATTAGTTCACCATGAGAATGGGTTTAATCGCTCACATGCTAGTTATGAATTGGTAGGAATGCCATGTGTAATTAGGGATTAGAAAGAACCAAATTGTTCTGCAAAGCGATTCATTCGATTACTGACGATTAAATCGTTAATAGGATTAAGTCAAGTTAAGGTGGAATCAATCCCCCTCTAACTCCTTATCATAGAATCAATGTAGCATTCCCTTAGTTATTCCCATCGTCGACTAGTTGCATTTCGTGGATAGTTGCATCGTAGTCTAGTTGCCTTTTTCGTAAATCTCTCATTGACTTTAAGTAGAGTACTTACTCGTGAGAACATAGCATGCGGAAGGACTAAGAGTGGAACGAATCACTCTACTCCACTATATCTCATAGGATTGAGAGTAGAATCTTTGATAAATTAGGCACATAAGATCGTTTTAGTTTTACTTGCGTTTTAATTTCATCGTTCATTTTATGAGTAGACTATATTCTTTTTATGTTTAATCAAGAACATCTGGCTCAATAAGTTTGAACACAAATATATGAAATTCTAGCTCGATCTACAACAATATGTCTTTAAGCAGTTCTTAGTTACTGAGACACACATATCAATACCGTCAAAGGTTGATCAATTTTGATTTGATAGAGTTGAAAAACATGGATTTGCATTCAACAGTTAGAAAAAACTTATTGTATTAAAAACAAGAAGAGGAGACTGATTTTAGATCTCATAACTCCATCAAGAAGAGATAAGTTCCAGATAAGCAAAGGACAAAATTGATTAGCCCATTGGGTTCCTAAGGCACAGAGCACACTTCCATTCAAATATATGAAGCAGTTTGTTTCTTCATTGCCCAACATTCTACACCAATGACATACATGCTCGAATTACACCTCCACTTCAACCAAGCTCTTCTTGTATGGGTAACATCTCCCCCAGTCTTCCTATTTAATGAACGATGGACCTACAATATCGCAGATTCGAAGGTGATCACTTTTAAACATTATTTCCCCATAGTTCTTTTCAAAGCATCGCTTCCCCTAATGTTGCACTACGTATTTCGTTGGACTCTAAAGCATCTATCTAATCATCATTTTCTTTCCTCATAAAATCAAGCAATCAACTAATACTACACCAACTGCAAATAGCATGCATAAACCAAGGGACCTCTTTTTGGGTGGGCAGTCAACTAAGTGTGTAATGTTTAAAACTTCATCAGTTTCAATTCTTTCCTCGTAAAATCAAGCAATCAACTAATTAATAGCATAAATCCCATCGAAGTAAAACTATAGAAATTTTGAAAAAAAAATTGTACCTTTAAATTTGATGATTGGATTATTGTGTACGTGTTAAGGAATAAAGAGTATGCACTTGCGAACATCTCAGTTTGATGATTAGAGAACATCACCATGGTGAGATTTGAGAGAGAGAGAGAGGCCATGAGAAAAGGAACGGTTTTAGAGTTAGTCGTGCAAACCTTTGTCATTTGGGTTTTCTACGTGAAGAAGAAAGATGGGTTTTGTGGAGTCGAGTTAAACTTTCTTGTTTTTTCTCCATTTTTTTCGTAATACAAATTTTAATTATTTGAGGCAAGAGCTAAGTGAAAACATTATATCTAAAATTTTAATAAGAATTCTCAATTAAATAAGAACAGACTTGCTCAAAATTGTAATTTACAGACCTTTGTCCACACCCTACGAAGGAAAATTAACAATTTAAAAAATAAAATAAACAAATAAATCGTACCTGTAATCAATTGAAGGAACTTCAGCAGCTTTTTCGAGATGTATAGCTCTAGATAGGGTTTAAAAACTACAACTTCTTCAGCATGACACTGCCTTTGAGCATTTGGGGTAAGATTGATGTCATGATTTTTCTATTTAAGAAAGAATGACTCTACATTGTTCCTATTTTTCTTTGAAATCTGCTTCACCTTCACTTTCTCAGCATCTTGATTTGAGATATAGAGTTCCGGGTGGGGTTTAAAGTAGTGGGTTTTAGCCTTGCATCGATACCAAGTTGCTTCCATATAAAGGAATCTCCATAGATCAGGGTGTTTTGATTTGTTGGATTTTGGAAGAGTAAGAGATGGGGTATGTAGTATTGTGACATGCATATGAGATAGATAGATGCGATGGGAGATGAGAGAGAGAGAGGTAGGGAGGCCAAAGCGTACGAAGGGTTTAGTTAATCCATCAAAGTGTTTTTTACTTCTATTTAGTTTTTTTTTTTCTCGACAGTTTTTTTCTCCTGATTTCTTGTAATCCCCCTGTCGACGTGGACACCTTCAGAGCACTCGAAAAGGAACTACTATATATATATAAAGATATGAACGTTGCACTAAACTCTTATTAGTATAGTAATTCCCGCTGCAAGCGTGTACGGTTCAACCGTGCAACATTTGTTCAGGGTGTGTGTGGGGTGGGGTTATCTCTCTTCCCTTAAAATTTTGAAAAACGTGTGTTTTTGTACAAAAATGTTTGAAAATCATGCGAAAATGCATTGTTATTGCCCCGACCCCCTTGTGTTTTTTGACATAAAATTGAATGAGTCACCCAAGTTATTATTAATGCAACTCATATGAAATACATCATTTAATATATTTTTTAAGAAAAATTCAATAAAAAAGATCTTATTATAACTCTAAGTATAGTATTGGAAAAAAAAAACAATCGCGCATGTTTTAATTACTAAGTATATATATATATCGGGCTGGCTACGTCGACATACAGAAATGACATATGGAATTGACATACGCAATCCAAAAGCGGATTTGCACATTGCTTTAAGGGCTGATTTTTTGTAGATATTATCTCCCTACCATGGATAGTATCTCCACAAAAAATCAGCTCAATCGGATGTGTCTAGTCTTATCAAAAGAGTGTTAAAATTCTGGACCGTCAGATAAATTTATAATTTGAACTCAATTTTTGGTAGGGTTAGACATGTTCAAAGGAGTTGATTTTTTGTGGAGATGATCTCCATGTTGTGGAGATCACATCCCCATAAAATTAGCTTTTAGTTCATTATGTAAGTAGGTAGGATTGCGTATGTCAATTTCGTATGTCGACGTAGCCAGCCCGTATATATATATAGCCCGGCTCCTAAAATAACCTTAAATACGGACCAAATCTAAAATAACCCAAAACTTCACTTATAAAATGATTTAAAACCTAATCTTTTGTAGATATGATCTATTAACCACAAATAATATTTCTACAAAAATTCAACTCGTTAGGACAAACGTGCAACAAGCTGCGCCGCAAGTCTTTTTTAAATGGCAAATTTTATCCTCCTAAATACAAATTCGTTAGAACTAGCTGTCATTACGTTGCAGTGCATAACTTTCTGCAATTTCTTAATCAACAAACTGTTGTGCAAAGAAACCAAAAGTGTCAAAATTGAACGGAATAAAACAATGTTGATTAACTCTACAAACTTTCTTGTGTTTCTCAATTTTCTCTGCTGCTGTTCTAGTAGATATTTCTCCTACCTCAAAGATTTCATTCCTAAGGCTAACTCCAATGGTTTGGTGCACCAAAACACCAAACCACAATAGCACAGTAGATACAGTTAGTGGGATAGCGAAATCAAATCCAATGGTTTATTTTTCCAGCCGCCAGTGACAATGGCGTCCAACACAAAATATTAAATATCGGCTAATACACATGGTTTATGTTAGTACACGTGTTATCAGGACAAACGTATTCATTCAATAATGTTAAATGTACACATTAGACACTAGAAGTGCGAGAAGTAGATCGTTTAACAAACCTATTTAATTTGCAATCATGCGAGAAGCTATAGAAAGTTAAGCTTTAACCAATCATCTATTTTTTTCAGAACCAATCTAATAATATAAAGTTTGATGTCTCGTCATTTAACAACAATGATATGAGACTTGATTGGATCAAGCTTTTCTATTTTTATCTACAAGTTGTACCTCAAGTTGTACACTTGTGCGATGTGTGCATGATTGTTTATTGAGGTCATCGATCAAAATTAGCAATCAATAGAGTTATTAGTTTGGAAATGAGTTAGATTCTACATTCTGTTGAATTCTCATGCGCCATTGTGAGTGGCGTGTAAGTTATTATTTAAATTAAATCACATTCCTAACCGCCACTGGCTACGGCGTGCAGACTAATTTGGATTTTTTTGATTGCCCGCCATTGGCAATGGCGTACAGAGCATACGCTATAACGTTAAAATTGACTGCAAAAATAGAGAAATTTATAGAGATAGCGTTGGCGGTATAACGTTTTAACATACCATTGGATCATATTTTACGTTAAATTTGGTGTTTTGCCGCACCATTGGAGTTAGCCTAAGCCCTACCAATAGAAAGACTCCAGTTACATCAACACATGCATGCCTCTCAATTTTTTTTTTTTTTTATTTTTTTATTATTATTATTGGCAAGACTGTTTTAAATTAGATCAGTAATAGTAACTCGAATACTTCAGATGATTGCGGGGTTCGAATCCAAGACCTCTGGTATCATCACCCAATAATTTTACCAAAAAACTTATTTTGAAAATTTAATTGTTGATAAGGACAAGTATACATTGTCTTCGCATGTGAGGACGTTTTTTTTTTCCGAATAAACCGTCTGTTGATGTTTGCGTGTGAAGACGTACATGCTACACTATGTCAAGCATTTTGTTTTTACATTGGTCTGCCCCATTTAGGCTTGCTTCTTAGTTCTTACTTCTTGGCCAAAATAAATGATTAGGAAATAATAATTAATGAAAATTGTTGTGGGCAGCAATTATCTATTCTAATTTCTACCTATATATGAGGGGCGTGAGGAGCCGCCGGTTAAGCCGTTCGTGCCAGTCTTTTTGTTAGTTTCATCTTTTCCAGCCTGCCCCATCCAAAAACAAACCCTTTCGGCAACTCTTTATTTTTTTTTGTGTGTTTTTTTGTATTTTTTTGGCCCACATGCAACTATATCGTAGAGGACTAGTGTACTTAAAGAAACTAGCAAGATGCACGTGCTATGCACGCGATGTTAAAAAAAAATTGCCGAAAAGTGTAAACATAATTTTACTTCGCCATTTTTTATTAATCTTCAAATTGGGTTTTTTGGAAGCTAGCAAATTTTGAGAGAAAGCACACAAATTTTTTTTGTAGGAGAGTGTGTACGTACGTGTGTTGTGTCTTGAACTCTCAATAATTAGACCACCTAATTAAACGGGAAACCTGATTCTACTAACATGTTGTGACAATATATGAAACTTTAGGATCTCTCGATTAACAGCAGGCTAATTGATTTAGATGAAGTATAGTAAATAAAGAACAGTTATAGAAAGGCATAAAGCAAGGTACGTACAGATTCAAGTATGAATGAGATTTCTTGATGAGTAGCCGAGTAAATGTGCATACCGTGGTTGGTCCTCAGAAGCCTTGAGAGGCCCTTAGCGGTGTCTTGACTCTTTCCCAATCGATGGGGACTTGGACCCGAGAGTTCACAAATGCGTAATTGTTTTCAATAAGTAATCCCTTGGCTCTCCATGTGAGTTTTAATAGCATAAGGGAAACCTTTTACAAAAGATGCATAAAAGGACCCAACAATGAATCAGGGATATATGTTTTTTAGAAACCTGTGGTTGGTCCTGCAGCACCAAGCATGTAATTCTTCAATCAATGTAGAGTTCAAACTTGCTAACATAAAAGGAATTTAAGAGGAACTTTATAGTACTTCTAAGAAATTAAGAGCCGAATATTTAGCTACTGCCCAATAAGTTATTACTCAAACGATGTAGTGATTAGAGATCACAAAGAAACCAAAAATATCCCCATCACCACTGACATGGCCTTGAATCTGAATAAACATCGAGCACTATGCAAGGATTATCTATGTAGATACAATGACATTAGAAAGTAGATATCCACCTTCACCTCAGTGTGCAAACCATACTGTTTACATACGCTTTTTGGAGAGCATATAGATCAATGTATTCATATGATAAAAAAGGTGAGCACAAAAAAGGCAGTGCACAGTCTACATCTTCATAGATCATATTAAACAATTTGTAACAAATGCCAACACCTATTAGCATATGCACTCAGGGACCTCACTACCAATCTGGAATAATATAAAAATTATAAATGTCTAAAGGTGAAACGTGATAGTTTATAACTTTCAAATTTGCTAACTACAAACTTTTCTTCATTCGACACTATAACAGTTTCCCATAATTTGTTCAACAATGTAACAGAACCTGCCTTTAGCACACTTCAATCATATTCATAGAATAATTCCAAAAGATGTAAAACCTATTTGTTGCGGTATTGGGCTAACGCGTACAGTTCTTCTCACTTAATTCCAACGAATGAACATCACAAAGAAAACAAAATCAACTACCAGGATAGGCTGAAAACACAATTAAAAAAAAAAGGTAGAGCAAGAAAGAAGACCTGCTTTCGAAAGGCTGCAGTTTGGAATCTAGCAAAGATCAAATATGTCAAATCTAGCAAGTCAGGAACAAATAGGTTATGGCTACTTATCATACCTATTTGATCTTTGAAAGTTTACTGGTGAGTTAGGAATTAGACCTTATAGAAAACAAAATAGAGAGAAATATTGATTTGCTCTAATCAATTGGTTTGTCGGATATCCAATTTGACTATTGCCATGAAAACAATCAAGACTCCATGTGCTACAGGCAAAATAGACTGAAGCGAGTAACCCGTCAGAAACAAATAGCAGTAGAATTTGAGAAATATTAACAACACATGCGATGTCCCCTCTCCTTAACGTTATTACACCTCTGATAATATGATATGGCTTCAATACAACCAAACAACAAAACTATTGTACGGAAGAAGTAACATACTTGTGAGGAAATAGCTTGAGTCACTGTATATTCAGTTTCAGTCTCGAACTGCCTCCACAAAGACTTGCATTGAACTGGTGTAATTAGCACATCCTTTGGGGAGACCTAAGAAAACTTTTCTTTAACACAATACTCAGGAACTATGACCTAAAGACAAAAACATAGAAAGAAAGAATATAATACTTCTTCCCATGTGTTTGAGGCAAGCGGATCTGCAGAGATTCCTACACTGCTCTGTTGAGACCCAAGAACAGAAACAATTCCATCCATTAGAGAAGAAAATAGTACATTCTCAATCTTATCTGATTTGTCTTCCAAGCGTAATGCGACCATTACAAACAAAATCTTCAAGGACTGCAACACATTAATAATAATTTTCGTTACAACAAAACCACATGCATATGATTATGAAACTCAAAATCCTGTGCCTAAAGGTATAAAATAGTATTCAGAATAGTAATACCGCAACACGTGTATCTTTTGTTATTTTCCTACTGTTTTCCTTCCCAGTCCAAACCCTTGGCATTTAATCATTGTCATGACTGAACACTGTTGAAAACCTAAATGTAAAAAAAGATGGTTAAAAACAAAATAAAGGAAAATGAAGCAGATACAAAGTTTATAGGATGAAAATAGGTACCTATCCTACATTCGGATCAACACCTTCCCAGCTTCTTCTTTTGCTTTTTTCTCCACAAGACTTCTCGCGAATTGCCATAGATCCAGAACCATTCCATTATAAGTCACTTGGTCCAACTCAAAACCAGAGAGGGAAGTTGAGAACTTTGCAAGAGCAGACTCAGTTTCACATCAAAGTAATCTTCTAATTGATGCCCAAGTGTCTCGACCAGAAACATCTAATAGGGATTCCACGGGTTCAATGAGTGCTTCACTGAGTTGTTTCTACAAATCATAAAAGCATCATTGATGAATTTTCAGTTCAAAGTAGCAGGTGTATCAAGGACGATATTTCTATGGGTTCAACATGCTTTAATTGGAGCAATTACAAAAATGAAATCTTAGGTACAACACCTAATATTTGGCTTTCAACTCTGACAATTAATTTCTCACTATGGACGATGTCTTTGATGTGCTTCTATATCACGTCAAAGTTTTTCTCGACTTTTGTAGGATCCTAGTTGGCTGTTGTATGGCAAAGATCCGAAATCAAAACACACATGAGCTGGGTATTAAGCATGTATATCGGCAACACAACAAACATAATTTAATACTTCAAAGGAAACTTTTTCAGTTGGACATCACAACTCATGGTTGTAAAGAAGTTTGTCAACTGTCTATAGCCCAAGAATGAGCATTATAATTTACCAAATTGGATAACTGTAGATTTGAGTTAAGCCCACCTGCAGCTCCTTTATCAAATTCAGACATGCAAGACTGGGTAGACACACGAACTAATGCAACAAATGTTTCTCCTTTGTTAAATGAAATTTCTAGTCTTTTCTTAAAATGCTCAAAAGCTCTAGACCTTAGATGCCCCAACATGCACTGGTGAGCAAGCTGCACATACAACACAATACATAAACATCAGTTATTACAGGAAAGACAACTTTAAGCTACAATGCACAAATCCTTATTAACACACAAACCTTCTGCGTTATTTTTTTTTAAACAAACACGTTTTTATATTGAGTTCCCGTAGGGCCACAAGTAACACAAACCTTATTTACTCAGCAATACAAATATAAAAATGACAGAACTCATGTCATTTTACTCTCGATGATAAAAGCGAAGATCACAATGCTGAAGTTGGCTGAAAACTAATAAAATGTTGAACTATTGCCAATGACCACATTATATCTTGTTGCATCCATAACTCAATTCTGACTCCTTTAAATGACTCCCTGTCTCCCTTCCTAACTGGACACAGTTGAGTTTTTATAACACATCAATTTTTTATGATACTGGTTTAAGTAACTTACTTTCTTTACTAACCTTAAATTTGTAATTTGCACTTCGGAAGTATGGTTTCAAACATGAATCCAAATAAATCTTCTATTCTGCTCTTGGAAAAGGGCACTCAAGAACCCAGTTAAGATACGTTGTGGTTAGTAGTCTGCCATCCTCCAGGGTTGTGGTTACTATTCTGGAGTACTCTATCCACCACAATGTCTTGTACTCTCATCACTTAATGTTTCATCCGACCTCTTCACAACCTTCTCACACTTTACTAACTTGATAACAACTTGATCTCGTGTTTGGCTATAATTTAATCTAGAAGATTATCAAAACTGTCTTTTAGATTACACAAAATAAAATTGATATTATGAAATCAAAATGTTTTCAAGTCTACACAACTATTTTCTTAATTTCAGAGGAAAAGGGCATCAGAAAACTTAAATCAGAACTCTAAATTTCTGAGTAAGCCCAATCTCTGTCACACAAATCCCACAAGTTAACAATGTCAGCACATAAGCTCACAACATTATCTTGAGACCTAACACTCTGAAAGAAAGGTCTGTCACAAACCAACATTACAAACAGAAAGATTTAATAAATGAACATTTTTAATATTGCCAAAAACATGAAAGCTTGATATTGCATTTTTAGTCATTTTAGTCATCTATTGAGTGCCAGGACCATTTGTTTGGTAAATCAAAGTTTGGGATGGTACTATATGTCTTTGGTCACAAGAAAAAAGAGAAGTATCCATCATGAATATATTTCATTTCAATTGGAAACAATACCAACACCGTTTCCTATCCGAATTAATCAGGATACATGCATAACAAAATTACCAGTTTCTATTGGAAGAGGACTAAGAAAGGTTACCTACACGAAATGTACAAATCAATGTAATGAACATATAAGAACTTCCTGATCTGTCACTCCACTTACTTGGACACGCATCAGATCTCTGTCAAAAGAGGCTTAACTGTATTGCCTTGCGATCACTTTTCTCAACACTTAAAACTTCACTTTTTTGCCTCGGTAAACCTGAGACACTGATACTTTTCTCCACTGACAGTGATTGGTTATCTTGAGTTGATGCGGTGCCCATTAAAACACTCTTCTCTTTCTCAAGGTTATCCTTTTTCCATCTTCAATCTTGCCTCATGTCGAGCAATCTCAGCCTGGTAGGTTACACAAGGTTTGAATGAAGTACAGAAGTCATAAATGTGGTACTTAGAAAAGTAAGCAGAATCAACATTTCATTTCAGTACTCACAAAATGGAAATACTTGAGCAATAATTTGAAATTATCATAAATCGATAAAAATTGAAACACTAATTGTTGCTTCCTTCCCAAGTCCTAATAAGGAAACTATTTTTAACAATTTGTATTGTGAAGCCGAATAAGGAAGATGAACATAATAAGGAGAGAATGAATGGAAAGAACCTGAGCGAGAGGAAACGGAGTAGTCACCTCTTGCCAACGGAGGAAGATAGAGAAAACAATGGATTAAATCATTCAATTAACTTGATAGAGCTTAAATTTCTCAAATTTCTTCTTGGGTGATGCTTTGGTGAAGAAACGAAGTTTCAGGAAGACTCAGAGAGGTGGATATTCATGATGGACCATGCGGATGTTTTAGTCTGTCAAGGGAAAACCAAGTTCACACCTTACGAAAAATGATTTGTTTAACTACATATATATACGAAAAGTATATATATAGAAGAATATCTTCTCCTCATAGATGGGACGATTCAACATCAGCAGATTATTGTTGCTAACGTAGAGTTTGAGATTGAGAGGGAGACGAAAAGGGAAAGAATTAATATATTTATGGTAATTTAAGTCTTAATTTATGACTAATAAATATAGGCGTACAATTCATATAGTCATATAGTGCGTGCATTTGGTTTTCAACCTGAATTTACACGAATCTCCTTTGTGAGTGTGTTATAACTTAAGGGTATAGGACAGTGGGTAAAGCCACCAGCTGGCACGACAAAGATTAACTTCGGATGGAGTCAGTAAATGCCGGGGAGCGAGATATGGGGAGTCTTGAGAAACCATGAGGGAGCACCTTTGATTGTGTTCATGGGTAATACCAATCTCAGTCGAGTGATTATACAGAGCTAAAAGGGATCGGCGGGATCGATAGCGACTTGCTACATGAACCGTAAAAAGGATCATGTTGAGTCGGACTCTTTCTGAAAGCGAAAATGTGATTAATCGAAAGGAGGACTGTCCTTGGTATTGTTGGGACCTAGTCGAGTCCATTAGGAAAAGCATGCGTCTCTTTGAGACAGTGGAGGTAACTCATGTATACAGGGAGATTAATAGAGTAGCCGATTGGCTGGCAAAGTCTAGTACAGAAAGGGATTGTATATATCCTGGTGTGAGGCTAGGTACTGTTTTTAACACTCCTCCACTTGTCTATGAGCTGTTTGTAATAGTGGAAGAGGATGCAAGAGGTATGATGTATCAAAGAGGTTAAGCTAATACAGGTTGGGGTCTGCCTAACCCCTAGCTGTTTCAAAAAAAAAATAACTTAAGGGTATAAATGGAAATAAAAGTCGAAATGACGGAATAGTCCTTTTTAAAGGCATTGAATTTTTTTTTTTAATATCTAATCAAGGGTATTTAGTGGTAGATAAAAGGTTGGTCTAATTTAAAAGGTCAGGTTAAGTATAGTGTACTTTACTAATAGAGATGGTCAGAAGAGAATCATAAATCGAGGCAAAGCAAAGTCTTACGTCAATTTGAGTGGTGATTTGGTTTATGCACCCAGAAAACACCAGGCTAAATTGAATCGAGATGGATTGTATATCTCAAAAGTTGAAACTGACCGCAACTCGACTTAGAGTGTGTTTGTTATAATAGAAATACTATAGAAAGGAAAAGAAAATAAAAGTTGTCTACCTTTTCCATAGTTTCTAAGGCGTTTGTTTATCCATGGAAAGAAAATGAGTTTTTTCATATAGAAACAAAATCATGGAAATGGAAAAGGTTTTGTGTCTTTAGCTAACTCCTAAAAATTTTGTGAAAAAAAAATGAAATAGATAGTTAGGGACTTACTACTAGCACACCCAACAATACAATTATTCATTTCCATAACTTTTGCAAACAAATATGATTATTCATTTTTCCAGTTTTTACTTTTTTTTTTCCAGTTTACCAAACACATACTATTTAAAATTATTTCTTTTCCATTCCATTCTATTTCATTTTATAGTAGACCACCCATTTTATTTTCTTTCTTTTCCATTAGTTAAAATTTAACAAACACACCCTTAGTGAGTTTCCTTGTTAGTAATTCGGGATATAACAAAAAATCAATATAGGAATAATTCATGAATTATTCGGTGACTTAAAAAAACGATATGGTCAAAATATTCGATCAAAAATTCGTAATACGGTAATTATACGGTATTTAATTAATACGTATTTTAAACGTTTGGTTGCAAAAATTTGTGATATTATATTAGTAAATATTAATAATAGTTGTCATTCTTTACAACATAACAAACATATCTAAACAATTTAGCTACAAAAATATTGAAACCAATTGAATGGTCCACATATGTGCTTTCATTTATTTGTTCTTGGATTGAAATTACCGTTCAAATTTTAAAATACACACACACCATGACATGACAATTTAAATATTGCCCAAAAAAATATAAAAACAAAGTTTTTTTATTAATTTATCACTAAAAATATAAGAGTGAGGGACTTAAAATAAAAGTTAAGACATAAAGTACATAAAAAATAACAAAAATGCAACCGAATTTTCATTTATTTTTTATTTTTATTTTTTTTAGCCAAATTTTTGAAAAATTCAATAAAAATTTGTATTATTCGTTTCAAGAAAAAAATTCATGAATTATTACGAATCTTTGGAATAATCGAAATTACGTTTTGCGTTTCAAAAATTCGATCCGCTCAGTGAATTGCTAACAATGGTGAGTTTGAGGGCGAATATTTCGTAAATATTTCTCCAATCATTGAGGTTTTAGAAAGTGGACCGCACTGAATAGTAGTATCACTCATCATGTGGTCACAAATTATTCACAAAACGAGGGGTCACATCAAATGTCACATACTTCTCTTTCATACACCGCCAAAAAGTAACCGTACTACTTGAGCAATGACCAGTACACCATACACAACATCCCACTTGTCCCTATATAAACACACTTAAAAACGCGGAAAAACATTTCAGAAAATCAAAACATTGGAAAAGAGACGAGAGCTAAAAAGTGAAGAGAGAAAAATGGCAAACACCGAACCAACTCGGATCATGATTGCAGTGAACGAGTCATCGTTGAAAGGTTACCCTATTCCTTCAATAAGTAGCAAAAACGCATATGAATGGACTTTGAACAAGATTATTCGGAATAATGTTACTGGTTTTAAGCTTTACTTGCTTCATGTTCAAGTTCCTGAAGAACAAGGTATTGTTTCTTGATTAGGGTTTCGTTAATAGTTTGTTTGGATTTTAGTTCAAGATTATGTGGGTAATATGTTTTCACTTTTTAGATGCATGCTTTGAATCCCGATAACTTATGAAATAGAATCCTCTTGTCACCCAATATGTAGGAGTTAGTGGCTATGTTTGTATACCTGCAAACTTGCAATCTTTTTCTTGTCATGATGTAAACTAGGACACCGGTGTGATTCAAAGGCTTGGTAGGTAGTTGTGACTTGCGACACCAAAATCCCTACCAAAGCTTATCACTACAAAAGAAGCTTCAGTGGATTATTGGAGGTGGAAGCCCCTAGCAAGCCCTTACAAACCCCTGTTTTAGTTGAAATTATAAGAAGAATTTGCAAATTTGCACGAAATACCAAGCATAGTCAGCGTTGCAAAATTTTGACATGGTTTCATGTCAAAGGTCTTGGAATGTGTGTGTAATGATCATTCAATGTGACTGGACAATGGTTCCCTGCCTATGGGATCTGCACGCCAACTTTTTGTATGATACAAATCTTTATGAATTATCTTGTGCTCGACTGCACTCAGGCAGACAGAACCAGATGATGTTATCGGCACTTCATACCAAGGATACATATATGTCCGTGATAAAAAGGGAGACTGAACGTGCTCGCCTTCCCATTGAGTCAACTGTATCCAACCAAGGTTATATTATATCTGTATATCCTTAGCTGTCTTTAATGTTCAATAATATAAAGCACATGCCTATGACTTTGCATTCTTTTGCTTTGTTTTGGACAATGGATATTTGGTGTACTTCTACTTCTATTTTAATGGTGGGATACCTTGCCTGTATGTATATATGAAAATTACATGTGGACATGAAAAAGGATTTTAAGAAACTCTTCCTCTTCATCCATATATAGATAACTGTGTCTGGTAAAACCAGGCACAGCCAGCGTTCCAAAACTTTTGCATGTTGTCGTATCAGAAGTTTATACAAGTTATGGTTCTAATGCTTGAAATCACATTGGATTGAGGAAAAGAGACAGGCTAATGAACATATAATGTGATCAGACAGTGATTCCCTGCCTATGTGATCAGTATGTGAACTTTTTGTATGATACAAATCTTTATGTATTATATTATACTCGACTCCATTCAGGTAGAGAGAACCAGAAGACAGTATCGACATTTCGTCCCAAAAATAGAGATATGCCCGGGTGAACAAGTGGGACTGACCTCGCACGCCTTTCCAGTGGGTCAACTGTGTTCAGCCAAGGTTTTAGTGTTTCTATATACTCTTAGCTGTCCTTGCCGTTCAAGAGTATATAACTATATATGCTTATGACTCTACGGTCCTATCATTTTCTTTCTTGGACAATGATGTTTGGTGTACTTCTGTTTGAATGATGGGATCCCTTGCATGGATGTCAGTACGGGGATTTGGTAGGCATGGACATTTAAATGGATTTTAAGAAACTCTTTCTCTTCATCCCTATATAGATCATTGTGCTTGGGAATACCAAGCACAGCCAGCGTTGCGAAACTTTTGCTTGGTGTCGTTTCATAGGTTTATGAACTGTGGTTGTAATGCTTGAAATCACATTGGATTGAGGAAAAGAGACAGGCTTTGACACTCCTGCAGCTAACAAACATATAATGTGATTGGACAGTGGTTCCCTGCCTTTGTGATCTGTATGCGAACTTTCTGTATGATACAAATCCTTGTGTAATATCTTGTGCTCGGCTCCATTCAGGAAGAGAGAACCAGAAGACGGTTTTGGCATTTTGTCCCAAGGATAGAGAGATGTCCGAGACTCCAAGGGAGGCTAAATTTGCACGCCTTTCCAGTGACTCGACTGTGTTCAACCAAGGTTGTAGTGCTTCTATATACTCAACTGTCTTAACTGTTCAAGAGTATATGTGCTTATGACTCTGTCTACCGCTTTGTTTCTTGGACAATGGATATTTGGTGTACTTCTGTTTGAATGGTGGGATGCCTTGCATGTACATACACTATGGAAATTCGGCATGTCTTGACATGAAAAAGGAATTTTAAGAAACTCTTCATCTTCATGCATAAATAGATCGCTCTGCTTGTAATACCAAGCACAGCCAGTGTTCTGAAACTTTTGGATGGTGTAGTTTCAGAAGTTTATGTAATGCTTGAAATTACATTGGATTAAGGAGGAAAAGAGACAGGATTCACATTCCTGCAACTAATGAACATTTAATGTGATTGCACAATGGTTCGCTGCCTATGTGCTCTGTATGCTAACTTTTTGTATGATACAAATCTTTATGTTTATCTTGTGCTCGACTCCAGTCAAGCAGAGTGAACCAGGAAATGGTATTGACATTTCATCCCAAGAATAGAGATATACCCGTGAGAACAAGGGGGACTGACCTCGCACGCCTTTCCAGTGAGTCAACTGTGTTCAACCAAGGTTGTAGTGTTTCTATATACTCTTAACTATCTTTACTGTTCAAGAGTATATATGCCTATGACTCTGCATTCCTATCATTTTCATTTTTGGACAATAATATTTGGTGTACTTCTGTTTGAATGGTGGGATCCCTTGCATGTATGTTAGTATGGAAATTTGGTAGGTGTGGACATGTAAATGGATTTTAAGAAGCTCTTTCTCTTCATCCATAGATAGATCTCCGTACTTAGGAATACCAAGCACAGCCAGCATTTCGAAATTTTTGCTTGGTGTCGTTTCAGTGGTTTATGAACTATCGTTGTAATGCTTGAAATCTCATTGGATTAAGGAGGACTAGAGACAGGCTTTGACATTCCTGCAGCTAATGAACATATGTGATTGTACAGTGGTTCCCTGCCATTGTGATCTGTATGCGAACTTGTTTTATGGTAAAAATATTAATGTATTATCTTGTGCTCGACTCCATTCAGGCAGGGAGAACCAGAAGTCGGTTTTGGCATATCGTCCCAAAAATAGAGAGATGTCC
This sequence comes from Coptis chinensis, assembly GCF_015680905.1. Classification (NCBI taxonomy): domain Eukaryota; kingdom Viridiplantae; phylum Streptophyta; class Magnoliopsida; order Ranunculales; family Ranunculaceae; genus Coptis; species Coptis chinensis. The sequence continues at coordinate 42,822,683 of NC_141460.1, forward strand.
GACTCCAAGGGGGGCTGAACTTGCATGCCTTTCCAGTGACTCGACTGTGATGAACCGAGGTTGTAGTATTTCTATATACTCTTACCTGTCTTTACTGTTCAAGAGTATATGTGCTTATGACTCTATGGTCTATCGCTTTGTTTCTTGGGATGCCTTGTGTGTATGTACATTATGGAAATTCGGCATGTGTGGACATGAAAAAGGATTTTAAGAAACTCTTTATCTTCATTCATAAATAGATCACTCTGCTTGTAATACTAAGCACAGCCAGTGTTCTGAAACTTTTGCATGGTGTAGTTTATGTAATGCTTGAAATTACATCTGATTGAGGAAAAGAGACAGGCTTTCACATTCCTGCAGCTAATGAACATATAATGTGATTGGACAATGGTTCGCTGCCCATGTGCTCTGTATGCAAACTTTTTGTATGATACAAATCTTTATGTATTTTCTTGCGCTCGACTCCATTCAGGCAGAGTGAACCAGAAAACGGTATCGACATTTCAACCCAAGAATAGAGAGGTGTTTGTGACAACAAAGGGGACTGAACTCGTACACCTTTCCAGTGAGTCGGCTGTGTCAATCGAAGGTTGTATATACTCCTAGCTGTCTTTAGTGTTCAATAGTATACGTGCTTATGCCTCCACGGCCAAATCATTTTGTTTCTATGACAATGAATATTTGGGATGCTTCTGTTTGAAATGGTTGGATAGTTGGATTGGATCCCTTGCATGTATTTACATTATGGAGATTTTGTATGCGTGGACATGAAGATGGATTTTAAGAAACTCCTCTTCTTAATCCATAGAGGAATTACCACTGTGTATCTGAAGTTGTGTTGTCAGGTGTGTATTGGGAATTTGGGATCTGGGGGCAACATAAACATATGGATAATGAGTCCTATCACTTATCTTATCAGCGAGGATTGCTTCAAATTCGTCCTTCCTGAACAGGGTGGGAATTTACGTTTTCCCTTAGTATGGAATTTCTACGTGAGTACCAAGTGAAGTTCGAAAGGCCTGTGTAATCGTGTTGGTCTTGTATTCTTTTAAGTTTGAAGAGACGCAAATAAGTTATGTTGGTTTTGGTGTATAGTTTGTATCGACTTCAGCTCTGTTGATGCTGAAAACATCGAGTAGGTTATTTGTTTTCCGTTTTTCCTCATCTCTTTCCTTTCCCTATTTTGATATCAAGACATATGATAGTTCACCCGTAAAAGAAAATGAGGGGTTCTAACTTGTTTTGACTCGGCATGCCCCCCTTGAAATAGTTGTAGATAGATTAGAGTGTTGACAATGTACAGTTCTCCCTAGTATTACTGTTGCTTCCATTGGTCGGTTTTATATAAGTTTGTTTGGAAGCATTACATAATTTGATGATAAGATGGTAGGGGTTCGCAGTGCACAATCTTCAGGAGCATGGTTATGATTTTACTTTAATAAGCATCTATACATATTTATATATTATTTCTTTGTGTGGTTGACAAGATAGATGGTAAGGCTTGGCAGATCACATTATTCAGGAGCATGTTTATGCTTCTATTGATATTTTAGTTTTATTTCTTGTGCTATGCCATGATACTTTGATTCATTTGTACTCAAAGTTATTAGATCTTTCTTTTGTTGGATATTTATAAATCGTATTTGCCTAGCCCACACTATCAGTGTTTAGAGGATGTTGTGATTGGTCCAGAGAGTACACATGTTATTTTTTGTTTTTATTTTTTGGGTTAATTAGTATTACACCCCTCCACTAGATGGGAAATTAGGGTCTCCCCCCTAATGCACACAAAAAAAACACGGTCAACTGGCTCATCTAGTGGGGGGGGGGGGCGGGTAATACTCATTAACCCTTTTTTTTTTTGTTGAATTTTCCGGGAAGGATTCGTATCTTGATGCTTCTCAGTCATTCCAACCTACTTAGATTATTGGAGGTCGACATACGCCCCTATCATTTTCGGATATACACCCACATTTTCCCTCAATACTAATGTTGGTGTATCATGCTTACTTTTTTATACTAGGTTCTAATGATATGGACAGAATTTACGCGTCACCTGAAGATTTCAAAGGGCTCATGAGGCACAAGGACAGGGCAGGAGGGGTTCATTTGCTGGAGTACTTTGTTGGGAGATGTCACAAAATCGGGGTACCAATGAATTACATGGTCGACTTAAATTCCTTTCGTAGTGAGCTTTGTTTTTCTAAACTACAGGAATTTTTGTAGCTTCTCTGTGAGGCGTGGATCAGGGTAGGTGATCCCAAGGAAGTAATCTGCAAGGAGGCTCAGCGATTTCTGCCAGACTTTTTGGTTCTGGGATGCCGTGGACTTGGTCCATTCCAAAAGTATGTTCTGGAAACCAGTTTTAATAGCATTTGTGATACTATATTTTAAACGCATTGAATAATCTATATATATTTTGTAAGATTTCCAAATTTTAAGCTTTGGATGAGAAATTACGACTCATCCACTCATCAGAAGCCAATGTCTTAATGAAATATATCTGTAGCACTTAGTTTGGTGAAATTGCTGTGCAGGGTGTTTGTTGGAACTGTCAGTGAGTTCTGTCAGAAGCATGCAGAGTGCCCTGTGATCACAATCAAGCGTGACGCAAAACAGATGCCAGAGGATCCTGCTGATGATTGACTATTGTGTTTTTCTTATTCTGTTAGACACAACATTGATACCACAAAGCAAACACTATGAGTGAAAGACGGAATAGATAAAAACATATGATATATGATAATGACATCGATTGTTCATTCGCATGCTCCTGGTTTTTCTTAACACTCTTTGAGCAGATTTTATTATTTCTAGTACTTCACCATGTGCAGTATCTTTAAATTCTCTGTTTTCATCAGAGCTTGCCAGTTTGCACAAAGTTAAGATTGGGATTTAGTCGGGGTATGTTACTGGAAAACAAGTAAGGTTGCAAGTGTCTACTGTTAAAAATTTACAAAAAATATGGCAATAACACCTACTACCTGAAGTTCGTTTTACTTCACCATCAAAAAAAAAATAAGTTCGTTTTACTTCAGGCTTTGTTGGACTGATATCGTAAAGGGAATTGCAATCCCTTTTGTGCCATTTTTGTTGGACAGCTAAGGATCTAAAGTTGAATCTTTTAGCGGTAGTTACAAGTTACAACTGTATACAGAAACACTTTGCGATGTCTATTTTGCATATTTATCAAGCTGGTCGTCTTTCAAGATGAGCAAGCGTAGTTGTAGTACACGCGAGTATAATGACGTTCGTAGGTGTCTTCCATGTTTACCATTTGTCAAAATTGTGTAAGGTCATTTAAGTAAAACAATGCTGAGGCTGAGTCATTGCCTATTACTGATAGTTGGATACATGGATGTGATCGACGACCAGTCCCCAGTCTATGACAAAAGTAATTCCCAGCAAAACCTTCAACATTACTTGGCATTACGTTCTTCACATTTCATTTAAGTGCACTAATATTTGTGCAGAATGAATGGTTGCACAGAAGAATTCTTCCATATGTTCACCTATCTAAATAATCACCATGGACATTTCACATCACCAGTCATTGGCGTTCTTATCATCTGAGAGATGAACATACCACGGCTTTCTGTTTAATGAACGAATGTAGAGGATTGATATCCGAACGAAATATTTTAGAACTAAAGCTATGAAAATCTGAAGCCAATTGCAATGTCATTAATTAAGAGAAAAACCTAATACAGATTTGTCCATGATAGATTCAACTACCCAATTGTATATATAGTTTGGATTAACAATGCGAGTAGGTAACAACGTAGCAACTTTGGCGCACTCTACTCAGGTGTGTGAAAAAATGCTAACAAGGGATATGCACACATGCGATGAAGATAAGATTTCAGACAAAAAAATGGAGTCGAACAAAATGCACTCGCATAGGGAGGGATAGACCGATATACAACCAATATTCTAGACTGTACCCTCTAGCAGTATAGCGCTTGTATGCATCAACAACATCAATATAGGGGATGTTGACTTCTGAGCGCTGCGAGGACGAGCAATTTTAAGCAATGAATTCTATAATAAGCTGCTTAGGGAAAGGGTCTTCATAGTAGGTAGACCAAACAGCGCGCAAGTCTCACCTCCTGTATGGAAGAGACTTCATCATAATCAGTAAAGGGTAGCAGATTCCATCATATTGTCCAGACCAGTACCAGGAGAGACTCGTGAAGTGCCAAAATCCTTGGCACATATTCTATGGCCGAGAAAGAAATACTCAACACCTTCTACAAAGAGAAAAACGTAGAGTCATCTAGGAATTGGAAAAGTTACAGACGTATGGAGGTCCACGTTCCAGAGACAGTGGATTGAAAGTTTCAGGAAATGTATTAAAAAGAGGTTGGGTAAAGAGGTTTCAAGGAGCCATCTTTTGGAATTGTAGAGGTTTGGACGCCCAAACTCTACAAGTTGTTGAGTGTGGGTATTGGGAGTTGCATGATCTATGGGAGGGAAAACTTACGTGAGGACAATGCATGATCTAGGTTCTACACTCCTTTCATTCAATTTTGAGTGTGGGCCTGTTAATAGCATACACAGTTTCGCACATAAGTTGAGAATTTTGAAAGCTCGATAAGTTTGTCAACTGTCAAGGCGTTTGGCAAGTTGTTGAATCGAAGGCGAGCTGATCCAGCTTGGGGACTAGGTTCATTTTGTTATCATTTTCGTGTGGATGAATGCTAGCAAGCTGCACACTTGAGATTGTAAATGTAAAATCCCAATAACTTGTGTTGCATGCTAGTTAACCCATCTTCCTAGTGGGGGTTAATACTAGTTAACCCTTGACAGTATTGATGTAGTGTTAACCCTTTAAAAAACAAAGTTGTGGTACAGACCACAGACGGTCATGCATGCAAGCAATCTGACATTAAACTGAATGATAACTTCTTCAAAACATATTTGGTTCCTATTCTTATAATTTGCTTGATGATGAACCATGACCACCTATATTTTCGTGTTCCAACAGAGAAACCCCAAAAACAAAATAATTTACAAATTAAGAAGGGTAATAAATGTATGAAGCTGTGTGAGGGGAGGGGAGGTCAAGTCCTTCAAATAATGTAATGGAAGCAGAGAAGCCTCGTGCAAGAACTACTAGATTACCAACACATTGATAATCCACAATGCATAAGAGACGATGAGCCTCAACTCCCTTACCTAAGCAAACCATCTCGCAGTGCTGCACACGAGCAACTAGAGACATACAGTTTCATACATTGAGGATTTTTTTCTACAAACTATCAGGAAATTAAACTATGAACAAACTGAGATCAATTTTGATATAGAAGTGGGCTCCACAAATCAATTCGTATGTATTAAAAACAGCCAACCCTTGCACAAAATACAGCACATAAACAGATAAAAGCTAAAGAACCCCCATGTACGATGTGCATATTGGTATATTGAATGTACAACAACCCTGTCGACATACAAACACAATCCTACCTATGACTCGAACAACAACAGTTTCCTATAAAAAGAAAAAACAATAAAGTAAGATTTCGATGTTTCCTAATCTTTAAGGCTAAGAGGAAGATGACTCTACCATCAGTGTTACCTTGTTCAGAAGGTCTTTAATCTCACCATCCAAGTTTGCTTTGACCTCCAATGAAAGATTAGCCCACGACTTCTCCAGTACAGATGTTGTCATCTGAAGATTTCCCCTTACTAGTTCCAGTGGAGGCACCTCACCAACCTGTGACCCCAATGCAGATTGGTTTCGCTGGGTATTGCCTCCCTCCATCGATGAAGGCAAGTGATCATCTTGCTGATGCGAATTTCCAACAGTTTCTGAAGCCCTAGAAACTACTGAAAGATAGCGAAGCCGATAACTAACCACAGCAGACCCAAAGGAGTTTCTTATCTTTCCAAAATTGTTGTATGCTTCTTCAGCATCAGAGCTCCTTGCAAAGACAACTTGTGCACAACCAGAATCTTCAATTACCTTGGTCTCTGACTCTCTTATATCTCCGAAAGTGCTAAATGTAGTAATCAGCCCTTCTTTTGAAGGTAAGGATACCCCCTCGGCAAATGTCAACAGAAGAGCAACCACAGATTGCACTCCATTATCTTCCACATTAGGACTCATCTGCATATCTGATGTGCCACCAGCATGCTTTGAGTTCATTTTTGGACTTCGTAGTGTTTCATCACCCTTCTTTTTCCTTTTCTTCCGCTCTGTGTTACCTTCAGACTTTGGGTGGCCAGTCTCATAGGTATCTTTTCCAGGTAAGTCAGCTTCAGTGTCCAAAGAAATTCTCTTTCTACTGCCTCCACCGGCAAGGTACTTATTATAGATCTTGAAATCGGATCCGTCACGATACACTGAGCTTCTCATTTTTGTAAAGAATCCCTTGATACTGTCATCAGATTGGTTCTCCGTTAAATACAGGGGATCCAGAGCTGCAGAGCGGAAGTCTGAGAGCATCTCATGAGCAGATGTATTTCCTTCCTCAAGAACGGGCTTCGTGGGGAACTCTTTCAGCTTTAGAGGACTTGAGCTACCGGAGGGATTACCTACAGAGTGTGAATCCTTTGACAGTTCCTTCTGAGAAGGCTCTACATTACATCTTGTAATTGTGTGGGAAACAGTAAACTGGTCTGCAGTTCTCACGAGACTCTCCTCTACATGAGAAATGCTTGGTGATTCCTTTTCTGTTTCGTTGGTAGATACCAAGTTCCTGTGCCGTTGGCCAAGGTTTGTGTAGGGAGGTGACAAATACTTACTCTTCTTACGTTCCCTCAACGACGAGCCAGATTTGATACCTGTGCCAATACCAAGGACATCATTTTCGACATTGGAAGCTTTGTTCTCTCCTGCAGCAGATAGTGCTCCTGAAAGTTTGGTCTTGTTGGGCATCTGAGACAGAGAAGTCTGTTTACTACCACCTGCACCTTCTGTAACTATATCACTGCCATTTCCAAGGTCAGACTGCAGACTATTCTCTACTATCCTGGATTCTGTTGTTTGCTTAGCAGCAGGAGATAATTCTTCAGCTACATTCTTCTCATCTCCAACATCCTTACCCTTGTGAGTCCTCTTTTCTCTCGATTCTGAGATTGGTTCTCCAGAGAAAGTTAGTTCTTGCACTACATGATTGGCATCCCCCACCTTAGGATCTTGGAACGTATTTCTTGTCATAGGACCTATGGTTTGTTTGCTAGAGATCGGCGCTTCTTTAGCTACATCGTTAACATTTCCAACTTCAGAACGCTTACTTCTCTTTCTTGTCCTCGATGGCATTTGTTTGCCAGAGAGAGTTGTTTCTTCAGCTACATCACCATTATTTCCGAATTCAGACCCTTTCTTAATTCTTCCATTCCTGGTTGAAGGTGTTGTTTCGACGGAGATAGTATCTTCTTCAGCCTCATTATTTACAATCCCATCTTCGGTATCAAAATCTCTCTTTCTTGTCCTTGATGCCGATGTTTGTTTATCAGAGTCGATCAATTCTTCAGCTGCATAATTGTTATGTTCAACTTCAGAACCCATGTTCTTCTTCCTCTTCCTTGGTCTAACTGTTTCTTTGCCAGACTTGCTTACTTCTTCAGTCAACCCACCGATACAGGCTTCATCATGCTTGACATTCGATTCCCCTGCCAGAAGCTCAGCTATGCTTCTCTGCTTCTTTGTTTGAAATAACTCAGCCTCTGTAATCCCATGAAATCTCCGGGATATAGTTATACCAGTTTTTCCAACCCCCGAGTCTACTGGCAAAGAGAGCCAGTCTGCTTCCACTGGACTTCCGGATAGATCTGCCTTTCCACCTTCAACATTGTCTTCACGTCTTATCCCATTCCCAGCACTGTCGTTGAGATCTAAAATACCAGTAGGTTCATGGTACCTTGGCAATTGACCATATCCCTTTGCACAATAAAAGGCAGACAAGCGACGTTTAAGAACTACTAACTCAAGCATATTATCCATAGAAACACCCTGAGCAATAGATTTGAGATCTTCAATAAACTCTGCAGGTTCAAATTCAGTAACTGAGAGGCCCTCAATTCCAGCATAAGGTACAGCTACCCCCTCCTTGATTCCAGCATTCGTGGCAACCGGCATAAGAGTTATCTGTTCCGATGCCAAACAAGAACAAGCCATTTCGAAAACTACAAGTCTACCAATCTCATTCACAGCCTCCTTTACAGCTCTAAGAAAGTTTTTCGAGCTGCCTTGATTCGCAAACTGTTTAAAATTCTCCCGAAAAGGCTTCAACTGATACGGATAACACCAAGCAAAAGTCCCATCCCCAAAACACACCACAAGGAGACTGTTTCTCCGTTTGTACTTTTCCGCAGTTGCAGACGCATCTAACGGATTATAAATCTGCCCAGGCCACCATGGGTGACTCTTAATCTTAACCCAAACCAAATCACCCATAGAAAACCCATGTTCTAAATCACCTGTCTCCTCTTCTTCCTCATCATCCCCATCTTCGTCCACTTCTTTACTTTCTTCATCTATGTTCTGGCTTTCTTGCACTTCATTATTCAGCCCATTCGACGTACTACCCTTGTCTCTAACCTTACGAGCTGAACGCCTAATCGAACGGACATTTTCCCCTACAACTTTCAAACTCTTAATTAACACATCACCCTCATTAATCCCTTTGGCATCCTTGAACGACTCTACACTTATTTTTTTCCTGCCCCTCTTTTTCCGAGTGTGGTCAACAGAAACATTCCCTATTCCATTCCGGTCCATCTTTTCAACTACCTTCACTTGTGTTTCAACTAGTGAAAGTGGTCCACTACTATTTTGAAAAGGAACATTTATTGAAGGTGAGTCTAAACCCTGATTTGAGCTTGAAACCCTAGATTTGTCACTTAGGGTTTCCATTTTCTTTTGTTTTGTTTTGTTTTTTTAACAGCTCAGCTGAAATATTAAAAAAAAAAGATAATTAATGAATAAATAAAGTATTTCTTTGATAATAATAAGAGGATATTAGTAAATAAATTACCTGAGACGGAAGGAAGAGAGCGAGGATGGGTTTGGTTTTGGTGCTTATCTTTTGTTACAAGTTTACAAAACTAGACAACACTTTTGACCAAGGTATTTTTTTATTTATGCCCGATATTATTGGGCACTGGAATTTGTTGTCGATTCGATTAAATATCTGTTTGTCGGTAAAAGGAAGTGTGCTGTATAGATGGTAAATAAAATTGTTAAATTTCTGGAATGTACACTTGGTGAAAGCTCGGAGCTCGTACGTACCGAATAGTGGTCCAACCTTTCTTTTCACTTTCTTATCCAATCTTTTTTAGTTTGCTCCAACAAGATTCGATTGCACACATTCTTCTAAAAAAACGCTAGGGTAGCGGGCAGTGGGAGAGCGCTAGGCATTCTAGAGCGGTTTTTTTTTCCTAATATAGATAGTAATACACAATTACACACATATGCTACAAGAAATGAAGAAAATCATTACCATAACTCAAAAAATAAACACAAACAAAGATATTTATTACAAAAATACGTAATAGTTGAAGAATATTGACTTCATATAAAAATAAACTCTTTGTTATAGTGGCATAGACTTAAATCTTTTAAACTCATTCAAATTTTAAACCTACACGGGCCTTTATTTTTCGACATTTAATCATTCAAAAAAAAAAAAAAAAAAAAAAATGACTGCACCGCCTAGACCCGGCTAGCTTGCCTAATCGGTCGGTCTACCGATTTTTTAAACAATTAGGGCCTAAGCGAGTCAGTTGGGCACTGCCTAGTGCCTAGAGACCGCCTAGACGGCCGCCTAGACCGATTTTTAGAATAGTGCTTGCATATAAACTAAGTTTGGGCTAGCTTTTTAATTTTAGTGGGCTTCTAAGATCAACTGCTTTATTTCACATGTCTATTTCTACGAGGAAGATTTTGTTAGGGTCTCCCTTCCCCACACACACCAAATACACTAAAAAAAACACACTGTCAATCCAATTTTGGGGAAAACCCTAATTTTCCATCTAGTTTTTTTTTTTTTGGTAATACTAGTTAACCCTAATCTAAATGACATAATGAAGGTTTTTACCAGCGACATTGGCGGAGAGAATGAAGACCAAGTGATAAAACGTTAAATTCACATTTTGGTTTTTTTACTTAAGTCCGAGGTCCAAAGTCTAAAGTCCGAAAACCAAAGTCCAAAGTCCAAAGTCCGTATAGTCGTCCGTTTAGTCAGGTTACTTTATTCACGTGGGTTTGGTAGGATAGGTCGAGTAAGGGATCGTTCAAACCTTAGGGTTTGACAAGGTTTATAACTGAATTTACAACTTTTGGTGAGTAGGATTTTAGGTTATTTAGTTGGTTTAAGTAAATTAACGGTAATGCAAGTAATGTAAATAAATAACGGTGATTTCGACGTAAATAAACAAAGATAGAGAAACAGGAAGAGAGTTAATCGTACTCATGCAAGAATAATTTCCAACAGTTTATACTACCACATCACTATAGCTCTAATCCGTCTCGAGTTCATAGACAAACCCGAGACGACGTCGAGTATTGATCCCTAGCGAAATACATGCATCTCTAATCGCATCTTACTAGCGTAAGGAGTTAAACTAATATTTCATCTCTGGAATATCATTTCAGCTCCTGGTTCGATTCTACATCAGCTGGACAAATTGGAGAGTCGACACCATAAAGTCGCTACAGATATTTTAGGTCTCATGAGACCGTTCGAGCATCGGCCTCCAAACGTACAATCTTAATCATTTTGGGACCGGATGTATAATCTACACCTAATTACTAAGTAGTGATTCTAGAACATTAAAGTGTCAATCCGGATTCTCACACGAGCAGCATAACCCTCCCCCTGAGGGGGGGGAGGGGATTAGCTCATGGTCATTGGAGGAATAATTAAACTTGTTGTATACAATAAATAAGTAAATGCAGAACAGGAATTAAACTTGAAAAGAAATGACTTTTATTAAGAAGAAAGACTTACAGTACTGAAACTGCTGGAAGGGAAACTGACTGAATGTAAACTACGTACCTACTGGAATGAAGCTACAGATGATAAACTAAAACTAACTAACTAATGAGCAAAAGCTTGAGCGTAAAAGCTGGAGAAAGAAATATTGAAGACCCCCCTCACATGTATATAGGCTGGTCTCCCCTCGTGAAGCCATTTAATTTGGTTTCGTCTTTTTCTTCATTTTGTTTTCTTCTTGTTTGTATTTGGTCCAAAGTTTTGTTTACGAAACAAAACTTTCATTTAATGTTTTGTTCTTTTGTGCTTTGTCTTGTCCCTTTGCTCAATTTAATTCAAACATTGAATTGATACGTCTCTTTTCCTATTGCAAGGTGGCACAAAATTTTGACCATCACTTGCCACCTGCCTATGCTGACTCGTCATGCCTTTTGGGCCCGCATAGTGGGTCCACGTGGCATGTCTAGTGGCGGCGGCGATTTTGGCATTTTTACAACTTTCTGTCTTTGCATAGACTTTGGCCCCCTGGTTGCTCTGGCAGTTCACTAGCCGACGTCGGCGTCCAGGTTTGAAAGATGTGAGTTTCGGAAGTTTGCTGCTTATTTACATGTGGACCCGTTCCGTACTGATTTTGTTCCTTTGAAAACTTCGGCTCTAGTCAGGCTTTGTTGGGCTTCACTGGGGCTGAGTAGGAAAACTTCAAGAATTCTAGTATTCCCGTACTTCAATGCATGTTTTATTATCATATTCATGTTAATCGCGAAACCCGCAAAAAGTACAAAAATATAATTATTACATGATTATTAAACACATAATTGACCAAAATGTCGCTCTCTGTTTAATATTACAGTTTTGGGTGCTTATCACACCACCCCCAAACAGCACTTTGCTTGTCCTCAAGCAAAGAAGAGACTTTAAAATGATAAGTGGCCAAAAATGTGTTGTCCTAAGCTAAGTCTCATTTCGTAGAGTGTGGTTGCATTGACCGTATGCAACAAGGCCTTGAACCACTAGAAATTCCCTAGTGGACGAGTTATAGCCTCGTGAGAGTTTTCCAGAGAAGATACTCATAAATTTTATTTATACTACAATGACTCAGTAACAAAGGCATGTTTCCTTAATTCATCTCAGATATCTATACATCTCACTAGCGGGGGAAACAAGAATTAATTCTTTCGAAATTCAAGTTAATATACATACAATAATTAAAACATCTACATATGAGCATGCATGCAGTGATCTTTTACAATGAAATGTACGAAAGGGGTCAAGCGTTTACGATCCTTTGGATAGCGTCCTTAAGTAGGTTCTCACAGGTATGTGTCGAAACACAATTTCTCTCTTATTTTTCCACTCAAATTTTGCTAACTCCGGTGTGCAGTGGACACACGTTTCCTCACATACTCAATGACAGTCAGAGGAGCCGAGGTCGAGAATTCACATCTACTACTTATTATCATACCTCCCTACTCCTAATTGAGCTAGAGGTCTTTTTTAGGTTTTATGGGGCTTAGGTGGTAGTGTAAAAGAAAATGGAGTGGACAATTCAAAAATAATAAGTATGACAGAATAAGGTCTTCGAGATATTTATACTAGAGAAATCCTTATTTTCTTTCCTGCTTCTAACATGGGTTTCCATACTTGGTTTTTTTAAGCTTTTGTATTCCCTTTTGATTTGATTTTGGGGAAAATTCTAACTTTGATATTTCTTTTGATTTTTGGAAACATATTTCTATTTTTCTTTTTCTTTTTCTTCAAGCGGTGTAACCCGATTTTGATTTGTTACAAGTTTTTCTCTTCATTTTTTCGCACTTCATCTTATTTCTCATACTCATCATCTAGGTAGGCTTATTTATTTGTGGTTAATAGATGGGTAATGAATTTTTGGTGAAATAGAAAGGGTTAATGAAAGGTTCAATGGGGCGACTAGCGGTAATTTTTTTTTACAGGTGTGAATTTTTGGCTATATTGATCCAAAGAAGGCCTAAACTCTCGCCTAGAATTCGGGTAGTGATCAAGTAAGTAGACGTGTGAACTTCTCTATTCGGAAAAACTACTCCTCTGTGTCATTACTCACATATCACACATTTTGAGGCTTTTTGGTCAGATTCTTACAGGATATGGAAACTAAGTTGTCTAACCGTAGGTCCCAGAAACTTACTGTTGTGTACATTTAATGATAGTCAGTGCATGAATGCTCATGAAAAGATGTAAAAACTATTCCATACGTATTAAATTAAGTTTCTAAGAACAAGTCCTAATTCTGATGCTAGGGTGAGATTTCTAAATATTTTTCATCACAGAAAAGAAAATGAGAATTTGTTACTAAATACGTTTATTTAGACATAAAATAAAACTATATACAACTATGAATGCTTAATTTTTGCAAAAGGTTCTTGCCACCCCCAAACAGTCGGACGTTGTGTCCTCAAAGTGTTAAGAGAAAGAAAGAATATACCTGAGAGGCCTTGAGCAAAAATATAGCTGACATCTTCCACATAAATTTATTGTAACATACTATATATTATACATCATAAAAGTGAAAGCACACTGTTAGGTTATTTATTTTTCATATCAAAATGTAAAACAAATATGTACATCAACTCACATTACCCCAATTACGAACTGGGGGATGGTCCATCCTTGCTTCATCTCTGTAGAAATGTCATTCATTTGCGTCACGCCAATCTATCATAGCCTTCCAGACTTCGCTCCACTTCCTCTTCCTTGAAGTGTCCAGATGAGCTATCATTTTATCGCCATCGTGGAAGCAACGAACTTTCTTTAGATACCTCGCGGGCTATCGCCATACCGAATCGCAAAAAATGAATTATCTTGTTTGTTGGACACATAAAGTCTACCTTTACCCAGTCATGAAACGTGCCCGCAAACTGTGGGAAGTACGTCATCATTATCCTGCATATTGTAACTGGCAAAGTGATATAGTGCTGCCGAAAAGACCGAGCCCTCTTAAGGTTCTCAATTACTAGGTCTGTTATGTCGAAGGTGGTATGTTGCTGGGCCAGGGCATGGAACGTCTTACAAGCTGATTTTGAGGCAGTGGAAAAATGTCAATCCCCCATGATGTTCAGAAGAATAAATAACATGGTAGTTCCAACATTCATGATCATACTGGCTAGTGGAATAGTGTTGTCTAGCCATCGGCCAACTTCTACACGTTCAATGACTTGGGCAAGGCCATCGCCATAACGGGAGACAAAATTTTCCCAAAAATAGCCATTAAAGTTGTTTTCTATCATGTATTGAATGGGAATGTCTGGCTGAAAAGGAGGAAGGTCCAAAGCCATAGCAACTGCGTGGAAGGGTGTTCTCATTGATAATTTCTCATGTTGTTGAGGTATGAACAATGATTGTTCATAGTCCAATAGGTGTCCTCACTTATCCTTCCTCATGTTGTTGAAGTATGAAAAATGATTGTTCATTCCTATTTGACTATGAACAATGATTGTTCAATCAGTATGAACAATGTTTGTTCATAATCCAATAAGAGTATAAACAATGATTGTTCATAGTCCAATAGGTGTCCTCACTAATCATTCCTCATGTTGTTGAGGTATGAACAATCATTGTTCATAGTCGAATAGGGGTATGAACAATGATTGTTAGTCGAATATGGGTATGAACAATGATTGTTAAGTATGAACAATGTTTGTCCATAGTCCAATAAGAGTATGAACAATGATTGTTCATAGTCCAATAGGTGTTCTCACTGAGCATTCCTCATGTTGTTGAGGTATGAACAATCATTGCTCATAGTCGAATAGGGGTATGAACAATTTTTGTTCATAGTCCAATAAGTGTCCTCATTGATCATTCCTCATGTCATTGAGATATGAACAATCATTGTCCATAGTCGAATAGGGGTATGAATAATGATTGTTCATAGTCCAATAACTGTCCTCACTAATCATTCCTCATGTTGTTGAGGTATGAACAATTATTGTTCATAGTCGAATAGGGATACAAACATTGATTGTTCATAGATCAATAGGTGTCCTCACTGATCATTCCTCATGTTGTTGAGGTATGAAAAAATGATTGTTCATTCATATTCGACTATGAACAATGATTGTTCAATCATTATGAACAATGTTTGTTCATAATCCAATAAGAGTATGAACAATGATTGTTCATAGTCCAATAGGTGTCCTCACTGATCATTCCTCATGTTGTTGAGGTATGAACAAACATTGTTCATACTCGAGTATGAACAATATTTGTTCATAGTTCAATAAGGATATGAATAATGATTGTTCATAGTTCAATAGGTGTCCTCACTAATCATTTTCATGTTGTTGAGGTATGAACAATCATTGTTCATAGTTGAGTATGGGTATGAACAATGTTTGTTTAAAGCTTAATAAGGGTATGAAAAATGATTGTTCATAGTCCAATAGATGTCCTCACTGATCATTCCTCATGTTGTTGAGGTATGAACAATCATTATTCATAGTCGAATAGGTGTTCTCACTAATCATTACTAATGTTGTTGAGGTATGAACATTGATTTTTTATAGTCCAATAGGTGTAATTTTACTTCTATTCTTGACTTCCTTCTCCAATATTATTTATTCACACAATCACATAAACACAACCAGAAGAGTCAACAACGTACACAAACTAAATAGCAAATCTAGTAAGCAACAATTGTAACTTTTTGTATACATTTTAGCTTACAACTTCAAAGATCATGCTAATAATTCTTCAACACAACTTACAAGAAGCAGAACAAGTTTAGCTCCATGTTCATGGAAAATTCTAACTCAGGTAATCATTCCTTGTTATTAGATTTGTTTGTCTCAACGTTAGCAGTCTTCTCCCTATAAAACTCAATCTTGAACTCATCCACCTCATCAATAATCTGATTCAATAATTCTTTCTCCACCTTCAAATGTCTTCACTTTCAATCCTCAAACAATCCTGATTATTCCGAATAAACAAACGACATTCAATCTTTACTCTTACGGGGATTCAATGTCATTGGTGCATTACTTGTTGGTAATCAGAATAATACTTGGGAAGAGAATGTGCATAAAGCTGTGGAATCCGCTCGTAAATTAAGAAAGCCACTTCGTCATGATGATGATGACCACGTCAGTGGAGCTTTTGCAGATTTGAGTAGTGGAGAAATTCGATATTTTGTTTCTTCCAATCATGATTCGACTATAATGGTTCCTATTACTTATATTGTTTATAAAGATTCATCCCCTGAAAATTATCGTCGTCGAATGGACGAGTTGTGGAAACGGGTCGAGATGATGAATCATTGTCATTTTCGGGTGTACGAAGGAGCTAGTGACCCATTTGATGGTGAAGGGTAAACTTGAACTTTCCACATCCCGGTCCTTGTGAGTGATTATGAATTTTTTTTTTGTTTAGAGAGTGGTTTTTTCGTCTGTTTTGTCCTTCAAAGTCACCGGGTGCCAAATTTTTCTGAATTCCGATCCAATATTTTTCCGAATTTGGCAATGAAGATATCCGAAATTTTGATATCCGATTTTTCTGAAAAATAATTGGGTCGGAATTGGATGTGTTTTCAAAATCTGATCCAAATTATGATTAATTTCCGAATTTTTAACATATAGCAGTCTATTTCATATAATTACTAAATTAAAACTACATATAATTAACAAACCAAATAAAAATCGTAGAGAAATAGAACATTGTCTTTCTCACAACTTGACAAAATTAATATTGTCATTCTAGTACGTGTCTCAATTTTTTCCATCTTCGTATTTACTGAATTAATACATTAACGTAAAGAAAAAACTTGCTGAATGAACATGTTAAAAGGTCTAAGTTGTTTACTGAATTAATACATTCAAAATGATTGCTAAAGGTGTGTTTGTTAACTAGCAAATTTCTAGTGGGAAAATATAAGATTTGTCAGTATTTTCCTACTATAGATTTGCCAGACAAATCTCTAGTGAAAAATTTTCAATTTGCCAGTGTTTGTTTGCAAAAATTTATAGTGGAAAAATATGAGGCAGAGAGATTGAGAGAAAGATAGACCGAGAGTTTGAGAGAGAGAGAGATTGAGAGAGAGAAAAAGAGACCGATAGTTTGAGAGAGAAAGAGATAAGAGAGATGAGAGCGAGAGAGAATACATGAGAAGAGAGCAAGTTGATCGAGCGAGAGAGGTGGTAGTGAGAAAAAGAGAAGAGAGATCGAGAGGGAGAGGTGTTTCTATTTTTCCTGCACTAGTGAAAAAATACCGAGTGGCTAATCCAACTTTGGGGGGAGGTATTTTCTATTTTCCCACTTCTAGTGGGAAAATTTGATTTGCCGGCTAATTCTAAATAGTATTTGCCATTGCCTTTAAATACATCCAAACACTGGCAAATGGTGTTTCTAGTGGGAAAATACAATTAGCCACCCCACCCCCATTTACCAGTTAACAAACACACCCTAAATGAATGTATTAACACGATAAAAAATGATTATCCTAAAAAAAAAATTGATTATATAATTCAAATTTATAATTTACTTCACACCCTAAAGGCCTAAATTAATGTATTAACAGAATAAAAAATTATTATCCTAAAATAGAATTTGATTATATAATTCAAATTTATAATTTACTTCAATATTTTGTTGATTCCAAAATTTTCGAAAATTTTCTGATTTTCCAAATTCGAAGTCACCTCTTGAGTCTTGACCCTAGTACAAACCAATGATACATTTTATTGGGTAGATTTTCATGGAAAACTTTTCCACGAAAAAACACTCCTTGAGAAAATTTTCAAGAACGATCAAACACATAGCCCTTGCTAGCTTTTAATTTCAATTTCACAAGGGTTGACATCAAGGTGAAAACTTTGCTTTGTTTCAAACTGTCAAATTCTCCAAAGAAGGCCCATTTTATTAAGAAACCAAGTAAATTGAACAGTTGATACCGGTTGAGCAGAATGAATGGTCGGCCCAAGTATTATAACAGTATCATCCTAACAATGATGAATGAACAATAAAAGCAAATCAACAATAAGAGAATCCCATTCAAATATAAATGTACCATTAAATAGTTTCAGAGCCAGCTAAAAGGAGTACGATCACCCATATGAAAGCTTGTAAGAATACATTAACACATTCTCCTATTACAGCAGGATTAACAAAAGGTCTGAAGAAAATGATCCTCTTTCAAGTTTGTAATCATCACGGCAATGATGAGTTTGACTTGTAAAAACCTAGATAACATCCACCCCTGCATCCAGAAATCCATCACCATGATGCACTCACCTATCTCAAGCCTGTAAACAAGATCAAGTTAGCAACCAGATACAAAAGAGAGATGAAACAAGTACAACACAACAACAATATCATTTAGTTCATAAAATGAACAGTTATTTCTTTACTAGTTTCAGGAAAGAAACATTTCAAGTACTTGCCTTATTTGCAATATTGTTGGAGAGCCAGTCCAATCCCTCATAGAGGCCCTCCCCAGAGGTTGCACATGTACTCTGAATGTACCTATAAAATCGATTAGAGTTGATTAGACTCTTCAAGAAAACCTCTTTTGACATAAGTTATGTACAATCTGCAATTGCCCATCTAGTGGACAACAATAAAAAAAAAATACAAAGAAAGCAATTATAATACAAAATAATCTAAACAACAAAACAAAAGTTTACCAGTGGCGTTGGCGGAGAGAATGAAGACCAAGCTTATCAGTTATCTCAGCAGCATTCATTGCATTAGGAAGATCTTGTTTGTTGGCAAATACTAGTAACACAGCATCTCGCAACTCATCCTGAAAACAGATATTCATTTCGTATCATTCCAGTTAGTACAACATCAGATTTGGTGCATTGTACACCATTAGATGATTCTAGTAGATTAACAACAGTTTACATGATAATTTAAACAAACAATGATACAAGTGGATTTACCAATCAATGAAAGTTGTTCTTCATTTCCATACTAAGAGTACAAGAGAACAAGGTTGACAAGGTTACAGAGTAGAAATGACTTCTATGTATAAACTATAACAAAAATAAATCAGAAGATTCTCTATATCAAAAAATCAAACCACCATTAAGATGAATCTCACACTACTTTTAGAGAAGAATATATAAGAAGAAAATTTGAAATCCTATCGGTGAGTTGATTCTAGTGGGAACTTTTCCTACTGGAGAGCTCCAATCTCCAATCCCACCCAAACTCTTCCACCAACCCTACTTAAATTTTCCCACACAATGAACAGTTCCCACAAAATGAGAACCTTATAACTGAAGTGGACTTCAAGTAAAAAGACAAATACATAACAATGGTCTAACCAGTGACACATTCATGTGTATGCCACATCTCCATTCACCACCTGCATACGCGACATAACAAAGTACATGTGATGATGAACCTAAGATTAATTTTTGTGAGGATAATCTCCTCGTCTTAAAGATCATTTCCATGTAAACTTTTACAGAGTCACACGTGTGTATGTGAGAGAGGAGTGTAAGCAGAAGTTTTGTCTAGAGATTGATTTATTGGTTAGAAAATCAAAACAGATAAAAATCTATGAAAAAAATTAGCATGACTTCCAAAAATAAACAAAAGACAAGGCAGTAAAAGTTTTAGGAGGTCTCATGATCAACTATCAAACAATGAACTGTCTAAGGCCTTAACAAATAGTGCGAGTAAACTACAACTTTTCGGAGATCGTACGATCAACTATCAAACAACAAACTGTCTAAAGCCTTGACAAATAGTGCAAAGAAACTACGAGAAAGAGGAACCAGGTCATCTAATTCAAAATACTAAGTAACACCTCACAAAAGCAACTAAATAGTAGCAACAGGTTTCATGACCAGGCAATATATTTCAAAACTTGTGGGCTATATAAAGCAACATATTTCGGTGAGAATAAAATGTCTTTATGCAGTCATATGATATAAGTAGGCTGCGAAAGCGATTTACCTCATTCAACATCCTGTGCAATTCATCCCTTGCCTCAACAACTCGATCCCTGTCATTACTATCCACCACAAAGATCAAACCTTGGGTGTTCTGGAAATAGTGCCTCCACAATGGACGAATCTATAAAAGGATAAACAGGCAAAATTATTATCACGTGAGAAAAAGTACAAAGTAAATACACATATACGGGGATAATAAAAGTAGTTAGCATGCTATTAAAAATGGTAAATCTTATTATAGTTAAAAACCACGATGGGCTACTCTCCAAATTACATTAGCTAAACAGGACTTCGATTTTCCTTCTGTTGCCATATGGATCAGTTGATCAGCTAACAGTATTTTGTATACAGTCATCCATCCAGAAGGGTATTCCATTTCACATTTCAAGGCCGAAGATCATATATATTGGTGAGTAAAGACTCTTCCGCCGATTAATGATGTTTTTGCAATGTAATATGAAGTAAGTAGAAACAATACCTTGTCCTGACCCCCCACATCCCAAACAGTGAAGCTGATGTTCTTGTATTCGACAGTCTCCACATTGAAACCTGCAAAAATAATAATTTCACAACGAATTAGATAATTTTTTTGTATATTAACTTCCAGATCTTTAAGTAATAAAGCGAAATGAGTACTCACCAATGGTAGGAATAGTTGTAACAATCTCTCCAAGCTTAAGCTTATACAAGATAGTAGTTTTACCAGCTGCATCGAGACCTACCATGAGAATACGCATCTCTCTCTTGGCAAATAGCCGGCTAAAAAGCTTAGTGAATGTCAGCCCCATGTTTCAAAATTCCCTACAGATCCCCCCCCCACAAAATTCAACAACAAGTCAGATCTCAATATAATAATAGATCTATACAAAACAATCAAATAGATCAAGCCAATTTGCAAAATTACAAATCTAACCTTTAATTGATTCACGAAATAAAATTAGAACAGATCTAAGGATTTGTATTACCTTTGGAAGGACAGAGAGAGAAGAAGAAGAAGAATATTTTCTTTTCTCTCGCGAGGTGAGGGCGTTAATTGAGGATTGGGGGAATGAATGGGAGAATGAATAAAAAGGCAATTTAAAGATTCTTATTATTTTTATTTTTGCTAATGACTAAACTACCCACCCGTGTGTACGGTCTGCGGGATCGGGTCAAATTGTTTCTTTTTTTCTCCGCGTTGGTTTTAAGCTAACAGTAGGAATTAGATCCTTTTTCCTTTTTTCAATTTTAGAATTTTTAGACGCGTTTTTTCTTTTTAGTCGGTTCAAAAAACGTGGTCTAGGATACTAGTCGGGCCCTAGGGATTTGATTAGTCAGGCTAGGCGATCTAATTGGCTCAATTTTTATTTTTTATTTTTTTTCAATCAATTAAAGACCAGTAAAAAACCCTTTTTTTCCTCTAAGGGGGGACATCTCAGCTTTTATACAAGTTCAGCATAAACAAAAATGAAATACACGCCATTTTTGCCTATTTTCAATAATTCGCCTGTAACAATAACCCAAAATCAAAACCCAACTTTGACAGGAAAAAAAAACCCCCAAAATTCCAGTTGGAGAATCAATGGTTTTCCTTACTCAAAACTCATTCTTTCTTCCATTCCCACCCCCTTCTCTCTCCAACACTACCACAGCAAAAAGTTTTCTCTCTCAGACCACCATCTCTCAATAGCGACTTTTATGTTCAAAGGAAACAAAACGAATATCCAATCTGAAAAGACAACGACATATGTCCCTTATGCTTTTTTAAATACTCAAACGCCCATTGTTGAACTGAAGAAGACACGGAGATGAAAGTTTCTTTCTTTGACATTGATTTTGGGGCTTAAAGGTATGATTATTTTTCCTCACACTTGCACCCGCTATTTCACTTAATGAAAGTGCACTAAAGCATTTGAATAAGATGAGATCTGATAAAAATGAAGATTTATGCCTGAGAATTGGAGTTAAACAGGGTGGATGCTTTGGCATGTCATATACAATGGAGTTCGAGTATAGAACTAATGCAAGAAGTGATGATTCTGTAATGGAATACAACGGTTTTGTGAATGGTATGCCTCTGGCTTCTTTTTAGAGGAGTTTTAGTTAGAAGGATCACTATTAACATGAGTAATTATAGATTTTAGTCTGGCAGTCACGTTCTTTCTTTCTAGAAGACTCAATTCTTCCTTTCTAAGCTGTGGAACCTGTAAACTAATATAAATCTCCTCCATATTTTGTCTAGATTGGTATATTTCTCCAATATATGAGTAGGTGTACAATCACACATCCAACCTTACTGTTACTGTATACATAATACTGATTCTAAGCATTAGGTTTATGAACTTTCAAACATGTGTTGTTGGGATATACTGTTTTTTTAAAAACTTTTGGTAATCGTCAATTTTGTTATACTACTTTTTTCTATGTAAATTGATGTAATCAAGTGACATGGGTGATTATCAATGTTTAAGTGTAGTTGCATTTCCAAGTCACAATAACTGAGGAAGCCTGGCAAGAAGTTACCACAAGTTCAACTCATCTACCATTTTTTTTTTTTTTTTTGTGACAGAGGTAAGTTACTCTTTGGTTAAGTCTTCTAATTAAGCTGTATAATAGGGATGTTCAAATTACTTATTGGGTTTAGAATTTTTAGCTTGATGATTAGAGGACGGTGCAGACATTTTCGAAACCGATATGCCACTACTTGCTCATCTATTTTGGGTTATTTATTTTTATTTTGTTTATATGTGTTTAATGATGACAGTATTGAATGTAACAACACTATGTGAAGCGCTGAACAATTTCTCTGCATCAATCCTCCTTAGTGTGCTAGATATGCTACTAAAAATAAAATTATGAGTTACCACATTGTATTGTCACCCGTTAGATGGCATGTTATTCTTTAATTTGATCACTTCATTTTTTATATAAGCATAAGATTTGAGTGGGATTTCAATATGGTAAAATTTAAGAATAATAATCTTATGCTTATTTCATGCTACACTTTGTAATTGATTTGATAGCAAAAGAAAAACCTTCATACCTCTCTCTCTCTCTCTCATCTCTCATCGCCACCATAGCTCCTGTGGCAGCTTCTACCCAACTATTTATGAATTTTACAAAACATTATAGTGGGGATAACATGACATTTTGCTGAGTATGCGACAAAAAAAGGCTATATGCTACATGACAATTATATTTAATATATGATTTTTGCTCTACCAGTGACTCGTTTCTTTTCTAGAATTGTTGCTTTACTAGAGAGCGTTATATACGACATGGGTATTTTTTAGGTAGTTGGGCGTCTTTGAGATTATCAATGTTTAAGTGTGGTTGCATTTTCAAGTCACAATAAATGAGGAAGACTGGCAAGAAGTTATCACAAGTTCAACTCATCTACCAATTTTTTTTTGGTGACAGAGGTAAGTTACTCTTTGGTTAAGTCTTCTAATTAAGCTGTAGAATAGGGATGTTCAAATTACTACTTGGGTTTAGGATTTTTAGCTTGGTGATTAGAGGACGTTGCAAACATTTTCGAAACCGCTATGCCACTACTTGCTCATCCATTTTGGGTTCTTTATTTTTACTTTGTTTATGTGTGTTTAATGATGACAGTATTGAATGTAACAACACTATGTGAAGTGTTGAACAATTTCTCTGCATCAATCCTCCATTCCTCCTTAGTGTGCTAGATATGCTACTAAAAATAAAATTATGGGTTACCACATTGTATTGGCACCCGTTAGATGGCATGTTATTCTTTAATTTGATCACATCATTTTTTATATAAGCATACGATTTGAGTGGGATTTCAACATGGTAAAATTTAAGAATAATAATCTTATGCTTATTCCATGCTACACTTTGTAATTGATTTTATAGCAAAAGAAAAACCTCCATACCTCTCTCTCTCTCTCTCTCTCTCTCTCATCGCCACCATATTTAGTTCCTGTGGCAGCTTCTTCCCAATTGTTTATGAATTTTACAAAGCATTCTTGCGGGGATAACATGAAATTTTGCTAAGTATGCGACAAGAAATACTATATGCTACATGACAATTATATTTAATATATGATTTTTGCTCTGCCAGTGGCTCATTTCTTTGCTAGAATTGTTGCTTTACTAGAGAGCGTTAATTATATATGACATGGGTTTTTTTTAGGTAGTCAGGCGTCTTTGAGATTATCAATGTTTAAGTGTGGTTGCATTTTCATGTCATAATAAATGAGAAAGACTAGCAAAAAGTTATCACAAGTTCAACTCATCTACCATTTTTTTTTGGTGACAGAGGTAAGTTACTCTTTGGTTAAGTCTTCTAATTAAGCTGTAGAATAGGGATGTTCAAATTACTGCTTAGGTTTAGGATTTTTAGCTTGATGATTAGAGGACGGTGCAAACATTTTTGAAACCGCTATGCCACTACTTGCTCATCTATTTTGGGTTCTTTATTTTTACTTTGTTTTTGTGTGTTTAATGATGACAATATGGAATGTAACAACACTATGTGAAGTGCTGAACAATTTCTCTGCATCAATCCTCCTTAGTGTGCTAGATATGCTACTAAAAATAAAATTATGAGTTACCACATTGTATTGGCACCCGTTAGATGGCATGTTATTCTTTAATTTGATCACATCATTTTTTATATAAGCATACGATTTGAGTGGGATTTCAACATGGTAAAATTTAAGAATAATAATCTTATGCTTATTCCATGCTACACTTTGTAATTGATTTGATAGCAAAAGAAAAACCTCTCTCTCTCTCTCTCCACCATATTTAGCTCCTGTGGCAGCTTCTACCCAATTGTTTAAGGAAGCTAAATATTGGAAACCCAATTCTATATTACACGTTCTTCTTGAGAAAACCCCAAAACCCCAAAACTCATCAACAAAATATTCTTCTTCTCAATTATAAAAAACATACGGCAACAGAGAGATTCCTTTACCTTCTTCTCAATTAGGGTTTATATTGAATAGAAAGGTTGGAAATAGATGAACTTAAAGGCCTTTGTGCATAGTTGTTTTTCGTTGGCCAAAACTAAAGGGGTCATGGGTGGTTTCATTGTTATGGCTAGCCGTGGTTTTGTAAGAATGGTACCTGGTATATGAATTCGTTTGCTTTTTTTCCATTTTGTAGAAACATTTGTTGCTTTGAAAAATGTGGAATTTAATGGATGTGCTGAGAAGTCCGCAAAGAGGAAAAGGAAGTATCAGTACAAACTACAGAGGTATCATACAACGTCTATGGGAGAGATGGGCAATAGAAATCAGGGACCCCAGGAAAGGTATCAGGGTGTGGCTTGGAAGCTTCAACACTGCTGAAGAAGCTGCAAAAGCTTATGATGCTGAGGCACGCAGGATGCTCAAACTCGCGCTATGAAAGCAAATCCACAGAAAGCACTGCCTACTGGCAACCACACCTTGTAGAGGCCAGTGTTCAAAACTATCTCGCGTTGATTATTTATGGGTGGATTGTGATAGTTATTATTTACCGGAACGATACCTCTATTAGCATTATAATTATTATAACTACATTGACCTTGTGCTTGACTTGTCGAGGTTTAGCTTTGGTTGTTATAATTATTATAATTACCCCGATCCCCGTCCTTGTTGTGGTGGAGCTTGGTTATAACCGCGTCGTTGGCCTAACATATTGATTATTGTATCAGACACGTAGGTATGACTTGTTGGTTATTTCTCCAACCGGTTGGGATTTTGTCTCCAAGGGCGTTATGTTCACTATTAATGGAACAAGAATGTTCATAGGCTATAGGGCGGTGGGAGCTCGGGATGCTCATGACTCCAAATGAAACTACATAGATTTGAATTTACATTCATGACGGGGATAGGTTTTGTTGTACGTAAATGGCCTCTACCTTTTTGTGAGGGATTCAATTAGAGTTTTAAGCTCGGGATCTGATTTAACCTCAAACATACCGTAGCCTTAATCGTTGAAGAAGAACTAGCGAGCGAGTAATCGTCACTACCCCAATTATTATTGGCGCTAGTCCGATCTTCTAAAAATTTATATGCCTCTCGAGGCTCCTTTTACTTAGGAAACTACCCCCATTCATTATGTCTATGACTTCTTTATGGTGGTGTAGAAGTCCTTTGAAAAAAGGCAATTTAACTAATGTGTCTTTTGCTAGGTGATGGTGTGGACACTCTATAAGGAGATCGGTGAAACGATTCCAAGCCTCCGAAAATGATTAATGAGGATTCCGTCGAAAAGAAGTGAATCTTGGAAAGCATTTCATCCGCTTTTAGGGGTGGGTAAAATGTTCCATAAACAAATTGAACAAGTTTGACCTACGAGTCCACGTAAATTAGGCCAGGCAGCTTAACCAAGATGCCGCCTTTATCGCCTAAGGTGAAAGGGAATACCCTCAATTTAATTTGTTCCGCACCAACCGTAGGATGGTGGAATGTTGTAAGGACTTGTTCAATCCTACTACGCGTGTGCCGATAAGGAAACGGGTAACAAATTAAATATATTTGGGGGATCTTGGAAATCCCCATCGGGTCCGCTAGAACGATGCAAGATTTAGGGCTATCGCCAAGGCTTTATAAAAGTCGAGAGAGGAGTCTCTCTTTCTTCATCCATAATATCGTGGTGTGTGTGAAATAGTAGCTAGAGGTGTAGTGGGTGGGAAACTAGATAGACTTGTTTGTTGACGTTACGTGTAATTACGTTAGTTGTTTTTCTTCGACCGGACCTTAATCTCATGCAAGACTAAGTCGAACTTAACTAAACATGTAACACTCCAAACAATTCGATATACTAGTAGAAACCTCTAACCGAGATCGCGAGGTGTAAGAAAGGAATACCGATAAAATGTCCCTGCTTCGCTTATGAATAGCGTCTTGTTTACGCGTGTTCGTAAAACAACAAGTTAGAACACCGAAAAACTTAAAAATCGGGTTCAAAACAAACTGTAGAAAAACCGGAAAATTTTGCTTAGGTGCGGGTGCTGCGCATATAGGGTGCGATCGCTCCCTAGTCTAGTAAGTGAAGCTGGTCGCGCTTTGGTATGAAGGCTGGTCGCTCGAGGTCCAATAACCGAGGGGCGGTCGCTACTGGGTATGAGGGCTGGTCGCGCGCCGGGGTCCAGAGTATAAAGCGCCGCCTCCTTATAGGCGCGGTCGCTACTCAATGTATATTTTTGGAACTTTTTCAACGCCGAAATGGACAACCACGATGAATCAAACAAGGGTGGGTGGGTTTAATGGGAGTTAAAATGACTAATTCTACTATGAAAACAATGCTAAAGTGCAACTAAGATGGCAGCGGCGCCATTTGATAAATGATAAAAATGAATAATCTACCTACGAAATGAACGATGAACTCAAAACGTAAGTAAACTAAAACTATCTTATGAGCCTATATGTTTATCAAAGTTTCCTACTCTCAATTCTATCGAAATAGAGTGGAGTAACAAATTCGTTCCACTCCTAGTTCTCTAGCATGAAATGTTTTCTAATCTAATTAATCAGTCTTAAGTCTAATGAGAGTTTTACGAGGGGGAATTATACTACGATGCAATATGAAAAGCAATATGTTGAATGTCACTACGAAATATATGGAAATACTAATGTTCTTGAATCTAGATAAATAATTAGAGGGAATTGAATCCACCTCGAATCCAACTTAATCACCTAGAATAGATCATTTGTAATCCAATTCTTACGCTCTTACGGTAAGAATTGCTCGTTTTAATCCCTAATTAACATGGCATTTCTACCAATTATAACTAGCATGTGAGGTCGTCCACTCATTCTCATGGCGAAACACGACCTTCTAGAATGGAATAAACTCTACAACGCTTCTACACTATACAACTAAGTTTTCATTAACCCCTCTAATGGAGGTTTTAGCCTTGATTCATCAAACCATCATTTTCCATTGAAATTGAATACAACATATTACAAATATTCTAACTTTATGAAATTTAACTAAACAATAATCGAAATCTAATTAATAACTAAGAATTGAATGATAACAAGAATTGAAATTAGATATAATAAATTGTAAATGACAAAAATCAAAATTGAATAATAATAACTATTTTATTTATCTAATTAAATGACAAACAATCATTCAAGGAATTAAATAAAAACAAGATATGAAACTAATTAAATTAAACTAATTAAATCTAAGGAAAACTAGATCTAAAATTAATTAATGGAGGCTACTAATCTAATCTTTAATCTAGGTCTAACTATCTACCATTAACAAAGAGTGAAGCTTTGGTTTTTATACATCCAGATCCAAAAATCGTGCATGGGCTTGGAGCCATGTTTTGGGCCAGAGAATCAGGCCCAAAACCCACTTCTTTCAGTCCAAAAAGGCCTCTTCAGCTGCAGTTGGCTTAAACAGACTTTTCGTCCACTTCTGCTTCTCTGATTGGGTCAAGGTTTAGACCATTGGAAAGCTCTTTCCGAGCCGGTCGTTTTGACATAAGGTAGGCCCAATTCCGAGGTCTGAGTCCAAAGATATGGTCTTCTAAGTTCTCACGATTTTGTGTCAAGTTTTCGCATCAACTTTTTCAAATTTTGACCGGGCTTTTAGAAAGGCTTTGTCTTCTTGAATCTTGGCCTTTAATCGCGATAACTCCTTAAGAAACCGACCTTTGCTCATTTATCTCGCTAAAGTGACACATTTCTCGCACATAATTGACTTTGAAGCCCTGAAATGCATAAAAACACGAATCGATTAACTCTTAATTATTACTCACATAATTGGTCTAAAAGTATGATGGTTAAGGGGTTAAAACTACAGTTTTGGACTCTTATCAGATGCCTTAGATTATATTCAAGCATTTGATTACTTTTGTATTAACTATTAAGTGGATCCACAGATCTACAAACACCCCAGCGTTTTGAGTGGATTACCCTACCACCAAGTTGGTTGTTGAACGCCTTGGAGGGGGATAAACCATCTTTACATCCTCTACTTTCTAATATATAACATTTATAGTATGTTGACTACCGAAAAAAATAGGGAAACCTTATTGGAATGTATATTATAGGCACATAGTCTGATCTTTAGTGAAGTTGTTGGGGCGAGCATTGAACTATCAATGTAGCATGCTCGGCCGCAGGCGGGCTAATTGGCTAGTAAATAATTAAATGTTGAAAATAAAAAACCCGTAAAGACTTGAGATTTTGAATGAATTTAAAATACTAGAGCCCAATCTAAATTCTATGCTACTATAAGAAAGATAATGTGTTTCTATATCATGAAGTCACTCTTTGGTCTCCTTATTTAATTGGAGTAGATTGCCTTCAACCTTCTTCAATTGTTATGCCTTTTTGTAATCAAGTGAGCGGAACGAATGTTTCAGCGGCAATGAGTGTAGGGTACGTGATCCAAAATGTAGTTTGGTAGGTTTATGTCTGTCTGTCCTCAATATCTCACTTTTTCTCTTTTTCTCCCTCTTTCACTCTCTGCCACTCTCTCACATTCCCTCCCCTCCTTCACTCTCTCTACTCACGCCCCTACTGCAATGTAGTATACTAGTAAGTACTTATGTTCGTGTTTATTTTTTCAATTGTGGTAAATGTTTGATTTCTCCACTTCTTGTAATATGGTGTGTAAATAACTATATATTATAATATATTTATTAGAAAAAAACTGTGTAACGCATACACTGTCTAGGCGCTCAGCCACTGGTCGACTACTGCCTAGTATTTTTTAGACCATTACCATAAAGTATTAAAGTAATGCAGTTTGATTAGAATGAAGCCCATTAAGCGGCTTTGACTTGGTCTTTCATTCCAAGTAAGTTTGCTATAAACGTTGTATATGAAGCCCATGGACCTATTCCTAATGGCCCATTCCCTGTAAACTAGGCAGCCGAACTCCCGCTACCCCCTTTCTATCTGCTTTTACTACCACCGAAAAAAATGGCTCGCGCTATTTTTCTCCAACAATCCTCCTTATCCAACAAACTTCTCCCTCCCTTCTCTCACCACGCCAGCTTCCCGCGCCGCTTAAGCCACCGACATCTCTTCTCACATACCCGACTAATCTCTCTCAAAACCATGGCTCTAGCAAAACAAACTTTTTCTTCCTCCAAAAAAGACCCACTCGCTTCACGTAAGTAACAAAACAAAAAAAAAATCATAATTCTAACTTACTCCCTCCCTCCCTCCCTTTCATCATTTATTTAATCACGTGACTATATATATATATATATATATATATATATATATATATATATATATATATATATATATATATATATATATATATATATATATATTTATTATTTTTTTTTTGTAGCATGTGATCTTGTTTTTAAGTCCCCACTTAAAATCGTGGAATACCCGGACCCTATATTACGTGCACCGAATAAAAGAATCGGTACATTTGATGAAAATATCGAGAAATTAGTACGCGAAATGTTTGATATTATGTACAAGTAAGTAGTTTGGCATAATGTTTTGAAATTTTGGTTATAGAAAAATGTTTAATGGATTGATAATTTAATATAATGTTTTGGTTGTTTTTATGACAGGACTGATGGAATTGGAGTTTCGGCACCTCAAGTTGGAATAAATGTACGACTTATGGTTTTTAATGAAGGCGGTGACCGTGGCGTGGGGGAGGAAATTGTTCTTATTAATCCTAGGATATATAAGTATTCGAAGAAGATCGCTGTTTTTAATGAAGGGTGTTTATCTTTTCCAGGGATTTATGCTGATGTTAAGGTACATTGTTTTTAACACTTAAACTTTGTTACTTACTTATTATTAAGACTTTTATTAGACACTGTAGGTTAGTCATGCAGAAACTAGAAGATATTTAAGGTGAAGTCTTAGTTTCCTTACGTGGTTTGTCTGGAAGCATGCATTTTTGTTCACTAAGACTAAATCATGTATATTTAATTTTGATCTCTATCTCCATTGCATAATCAAATTTTTATATTTTAGTTCCCTTTGCGTCTTCCTGGAAGATACAAAATTAGAATCTAGAGGAGGTGTGTAGTACATATTACATTCATCACCTAAACCAGAGTTTTTAGCCGTATAATCCGCAGCTCTGTTGGTTCCTCTAAAACTTCCACCTTACTCTGAGAAAGCATCTGCGTCCTTTCTTGAATCTTTTAGATTGCTATAGTGGCACATAGAAATGCCATTCTTCAGCTTTAGTTGACCTCTCGTTTGAGCAATGTGAGTGAATTAGATCGGTTCATTAATTGCATTGCGTCTACCCAAACCCAGAAATCACTTTGAAACTGTTAAGAGAAAGGATGGTCAAAATACAGGTGTTTTGAGTTCCCTCTCATTGTTACCAAAGCAGCATATAGAATGTGTCAGACCACCTTTTTTTGACCAGTGTATTTTGAGTGGGAAGACTCCCGGACAGCTACTGCCAGCTGCAGAAGGAGTGACTAGGCACAAGAACTTTATATGCTACAAGCTTACTCCATCTTACTTCATTTCCAATATTCTTCAAAGCCATGTAGGCTGATTTAGAAGAAGTTGACCAGAGTGTGATGGTATTCAAATGACCCGTTCAAAGTCTAGCATAGAATTTATCACTGTTAGGATCTTATGTTTCAGCTCATATTTAGGCATCCTTGTCACCTTGTTATTCCAGCAACAATTAGTGATTGAATCACTAACACATGAACTGTTGTGTGGGTTTAGGTCTTTCTATCCCGAGTATGCTCCACCAATTGCTTCTCATCACACCAATGTTAAGGTTTGGTCCCTTTTAGCCAACAAATGTCTGATTATTTATTCTTTAGGTTTGATCCCCCTTTAGCCACCAAATTTCTGATAATTTAGCCAGTAGGTTTGTTCCCCTTTAGCCATTTAGGTTTGTTCCCCTTTAGCCGTGTAGTACCTTCTTTGCGTGAGCGAGTATAATCTCTTAATTTTTTATCCTCTACCCATTTCTGAAGCTTTCCGTTCTCATGCTCTGGCATTTTTCCTTCTTGAAGATGTCCTTAATGGAAAAATTGCTTCATAACAGGTCAAGTATGATAATTTTTTATGTTTTCTCCTGATGTTCTATTTTGAGTTGACCATGGTGGTTTTATTTATGTTAAAACAATCTTCTCGGTTTCATAGAGATTGAGTTATCACAACTCAATGACATTTAAGAATGACCTAGACTGCCTTTTTTCTTAACATTGCAGAGACCAGAATCTGTAAAAGTAGATGCTCAGGACATCACTGGGGCGAAATTTACTGCTAACTTGTCGGGCCTTTCTGCACGCGTATTCCAGCATGAATTCGATCATTTGCAGGTACCTTTTAATTGCTCAATCTCCTTTTTTTATCATTTCTCTGTCTACCAAATTTTTGGGCAGGTTTTTGTGATAACAGATAAAAAAAACCATTCTGTAAATGTTGTCAGGTTGTTCTTATGGCTAACTTAGCTGTAGGCTTTAGTCCACTCCCTTAAGTAGCAGTATATTTGCAGTCCCGTTGACCATTTGATAATGTTTGCGTGCAGAGTTTTCCTTCAACATAATGTCCTTCATTTATATTAAATGTATATTATACTGTGTCCACTAGTTATATGTTATGACTTACAACTGCACACATTATTCAGTGCTCTTGCAAGTGATTGTTGCCATCACACTGACCAATTTGGAATATCCTTCAAGAAGTGTCATCACCAATCGACCGTTTAACTTCTTAATTAGCCTTGGCCAAGATAATAATTTCTGATTCCATTGCTGAACCCTTATACATGTCTAATTTTAGATTTCCGCTACACAGTTGCGCACTTGCGCCTAAAAGTAAAATGCATCTTTTTGTAGAACTTGACTATTCCAAGCTAACCCCTACTTCAATCACGAAAAGAAGTGAGCTTGACTAATTGTTTGGTGTTCTAGTGGTACTTCTGTTTAACAGAAAGTAATTGTATACTTTTGCTTGACTTTTATGATTGTGCCATTTATATGTTGTGCATAATAACTCACACTATTTTGCTCTTTGTAAGTTCTTTTTGATTCTCAAGTCCAGTAGTTTGGGTTTCATACTGGCCATTGGACTGAGGCTGTTTGACCAAGCTGCGCAGCTTCAAGTCACTTGTATATGTCATAAGAACTCAATTCCTTGGGTTGATTAGCGTTTCTTTTGCTTTTCTATCGCTGAAAGTTATTTTATGGAGTTTTCACTATTGGTGGAAGTGCTTGGAAGTATGTAAACAGTGTAAAGGACTCCTCTATAAAATATGTTCAGTTGAAAGAACAGATAATAAGAAAATGAATTGCAGGTGATCCAAAAGATATACCATTCGTCAACAGGAAGAGCTGAACATGAGCTAGCAACGGTGAAACGACTTGTGAGTGGAAGCAATAGGACCTCTCTTGAACCTTGGGCTTTCGCAGTCTCCTTACTAATTGAGATATTCAAGCGTGGACTGAGTTAACAAATTGGTTAAACAAATAGGAAAAGGATAGTAGTTTTTTATGAATAACAACATGGGGTATTGCTTACGTAGCAAAAAACAACAACCTGGGGTATGATGTCCGCGACTCCCCTCGATTTGTAATCCAATACACATGATGCTTGAGATGTGTAGAACGGAAATTCAACATTGAGATTGCTAATTGGCCACAGAAGAAAGATGGGGTAAAAAAATTCCATTTAAGGTGTGTGATTATTCATGTGGACCTTGATACTTGGAAGTACTCTTACTACCGCCGACCTAAGAAAGAGAGTGAATAGCATGCCTATTGTGTGTATCATGTGTGGAAGAGAAGAAGATAGTTTCAATCATTGTCCTGAGACAGTCAGGGTTATAAGGTACTTTATAGTACTACTTCAACCTGGTCCTAAAGTACACAAGATATTTAGCATGACGTACTTGAGGCCTCTAGTGATGCCAGCTGGCTATCATACGTCAGCTTTTAAAAGTCAAATCGTCTAGTACAGATATCTGAAAATTTGCTTTCATGTATATAAAGTTGATCGTAAAATCAGAAAGGAAATACTTCTCCTCTGTAGCAACTCGATCTGTTTTAGAGTTAATAAACCTTCGTTTAGACTCAATTATTAGATATATTCTTTAGGGATTTTTATTACTTTTCATTGCTTTTTCTATGTTATTTAGTCTAGGTAATGTTTTTGTGTAGAATTTTAGTTACAAATTTTAGGTATTATTTTATTTTCCTTTTTCCATATTAGAATTAGCTTCTAAAGTTTAAGCCTTCAAAGGCTACTGTAAAGAAACATGAGCAGTACAGTATGCTTTTAGCCCCATATCTAGGAGTCCAACTTTGTGTTCTCTCCTTATTAAGGAGAGTGAGAGCCCTGTGTAATTGTTCACTTTGCTTATATAAATATATCTTAGTAGTTTTCACTTGGTATCGGAGATTTAGGGTTTAGATCTATGGCTTCACGTTTTCTGGTCACTGGATTCCGGCAACCGGCAACTCTTCGTTTACTAGGTGATCTCTCAAACTTGGCTGATATGGCTGTGTTCATATCTGCAATTTAAAGAATGCTTTCATATATTCTAGTGATGGGTTATGGTATGATGTTCATTCATCATCCGTTATAAATCTTTGAGGTCTTGGTGCTCTGGGTTCTCTCGATTTGGTCGTCTTTGATTGGTGGTTTTTGTTCTGGACTTCTTGATTAGTCTGTCTATTATGGATATGTTGATGTTAAAGTAGGACATGAGATAATAAAGGAGATATATTATACTGTTAAGCAAGAGTTCCCAAGTGGTTATATACTTGGGCTTTGATGTTTTAATCTATGAGTCTTGGATATTGATTTGTACGTGCATGTTATGTGATATCCTCCTCTTCTCAAAGTGTAAAATTTGATGAGAACCCTTGGCGGTTTATCACTTGGTTGGTAAGCGAAGCAATTGATCGATGGTTAAGCTTTTTAGGATTTGACTCCCTTTTATGTTGTGGTGCCGAGTACTCTGGTGTTTCACCGGGTTTTTTATTCGCCCTCTTGTTGAGGAGCTTTTATATATGCTGCTGTCAATGACGATTTAGCTTTTCAAGGTTTGATTCACTTTTATGCCACAAGGGTGCCGAGAAATATGGTGTTTCACTGACCTGCTACCTCTTGTTGAGGTATTTTATTCGCTGCTATCGTTATTTTTTTGATGTTACCACTTTCTATCTGGTGCAAAAAATTACTATGTATGATTCTGGATTTGAGGGGGAGTTTAGAAAGTATTGATAGAGGCATCCTACGCAGACCACCAGTTTGAAGTTGGATTATGAGTGTTTGTCTACTATTGGGAAGTTGAAGCAGTTTCGGTTCACCATCTCTACTCTCTAAGTTATCAAATTTGGTTAAGTTCTTGTGCAATATCCCTCTAGTGATTTGGTTCCATCCAGCCTTTGTTTGTCTAGCTCATCCTTTGTTCACCGCCCTATGATGCACGGATACTGCTGTTTACCTATTGCACCGGTGTCCAGTGGGTATGATACTGGTACTGGTTACACTTTGGATACTGCTGAAATGCACTGTTCCATATCCTCACATAGCTATGAATAATACGAGGGGTGGGAAGTGGAGGGGGGGGAGTACACAAACATAGATGGAACAGAAGAAATAGAGAAAGTTGAAGAGGAACTCATACCTACTTCGTTGCTAATCAATAATCACACCACCACCTTATGTTCGAAATACTATTACAATTCTATTTTTTGCTAAGAATTTTATATTTAGATTCCCGTATCCTAGATTTAAAAAAAACGCCATATCGGTATCGGTACCGGTACCCTGCATCATAGTTGCCGCCTGGTTTTTGAGCTGCCTCTAGCATTTGTTGTTGGAGCTACCGAGGTTTACAGTCAGAGCCTTTGTTTCTGTTCATTGATATTGTTGTTGCGGGTGCTTGTTCAAGGAGGATGCTTGCTGCTGGAGCTTGGTTTTTAAATTATCTTATTGAAGGCCCCCGGGTAGAGGGAGTCGCGTATGGAATATGCTACCTTTTGCTATCTTATGGGGTCTATGGCTAGAGAGGAATAACCGCATTTTTGAGGGGGTGTCTTTGCCTAGGGAGAAGGTGGTGTTGACCATCAAGGTGCTACTTTGCTTTTGGCTGCGCATTTATGATGAGTTCCGGACGATACCTTTTGAGAGTTATGTCTATAGATGGGAGTCCATTATGCTATGAGGACTCCCATAGAGGTTTTTATTTTGTTTCTTTTTCTCTGGTTTCTTTCTCCTTTGGTTCTTTTCACCGTTCTTGTTTGTACGCATAAGGATATCTCATCCTTTTTTATTTTAATTTTAATATATACACCTTTACCGAGCAAAAAATAAAAAGCCCCCGGGTAGAGAAATATGAGCAGCACTGTATTGTTTTAGTCTTACATCTAGTTGTAGTTGGTAGGAGTCTAAGTTTGTGTTCTCTCCTTATTTAGGAGAGTGAGCCCAATGTATATGTTCACTTTTCTTTAATAAATTTATCTTCGTAGTTTTCCCCGCTACAAATAACCGGTAGACCTTGGCCAGACTTTAGAGTTGATTGATTTGAATATCGAGTAGAAATTTGTGGGCACTTTTTATTTGCAATTGCCAATGCATCACGACTTGGCAGAAGTCATTCTCACCAATTTGAAATAAGAATTTGAAGTAAGAATTTGAAATAAGAATATATGTAGAATACCATTATGATTAAGCTTTATAGATCAAAAAGGCAAATGGCACGTTGATAATACTGAACTTCAGATACGAATGTACCTTGTGAGGGTTAGTCCTTAGTCCTTACAGTTCAATTGAGAGAACTCTGAGGGAGAAGTTAATAATCAAGAATATGAACACAACATATCTTTGTTTAAGTTCTGTGATAATGGATTTACAGTTGACTATGAATACTCCAAGAGCTTCTGATACCTCTTATGTCGTAAGCTGCCCAGGGCAAGTTATTGTTGCATAAAAGAATTTCCCAAAAAGAAGAAGAAGAAGCTCCTAATGGTTCTTGCAAGTGTAGGCGCAATGACCCGTTATACAATTTCTTGTCCAAATTATGAGATTACAGATGTGATAAAATCAGAATGTTTCCATATGCTGCTTGTGAGGGAGGATACCTCGTCCTA
Source organism: Coptis chinensis (assembly GCF_015680905.1). Lineage (NCBI taxonomy): Eukaryota > Viridiplantae > Streptophyta > Magnoliopsida > Ranunculales > Ranunculaceae > Coptis > Coptis chinensis. The sequence continues at coordinate 42,859,573 of NC_141460.1, forward strand.
GTATCTCCTTGTTTGGATGTATAAATAAAGCTATAATTTACGAATCAAATAAAGGAAAAAAAATGGTAATTTATTTTTATTTATTTATTTATTTTTATATCCATATGCCAATTGCAGAAACAAATAAACAGTAGTCTTATCAGTTCCATAGGTGTCCAAAGTAGTTGCTTCCTCTTAAAGGAACTTTACTAAATTTATTAGTGTAACTAGAGCAACCACTTTTGAAATCAGAGCCAGGAAACCTCTCAGGATTACATTACTGGGCATTCTTTATTGGAAATTTCTACTGGAATGATAATCTAATTTTTTATTATCTTGTTTTGGGTCGGAGGCACAGAGTCTATTGTATTTGGGTAGATTCTTAGTGCATTACTAAGGAGTACTTGGTGTTACTGTAATTGTATGTTGTTTATGGTGGAAATTGTTCCAGTTGAAAAATAGGAATAGCTGAGTGCCTGCTCAGCTCGTCAATACTGTTAGACTTGATCTGAACTCTTGTCAAGCAAGTGAGCTTGAGATTGCTAGGAGGAGAAAAAGTTGCCACCAGGAAACAGACAAATAGCTACCAAGGATTGATCTTAATCCTAGCCAAGGGAAAGATCTAGGGTTTAGATTGAAGGTTCTATTGGAATCTATAAGAATAGCTTGTAGGCTTTTGTGTTTACTCTCTATGAGTAAAGCTACCAAAATTTTTATAGGGTGGTGGGGTAGTGTGAAGCGAACCATTGGCCTGTGCCCAAGTCTCATTTGGTATGAAACCAAAGTAGTATCTTTTTGTTGTTCTTTCAATTTCTTATTTCTTTTATTGTTTTTAGATATGTAAACCTTAGCGATCCTTCCTCTGGATTCTTTAAGCCTGCACAGCTTCTGCACAACATTATACTCCATTAAATGTTTTATTTTTCATATCAATAACCATATGTTAATATATAGTTATAGTCCCACATCGGGCGTTTAAACCTTGCACCATAGTATATAAGATCATGGGACCTATTCACTCATTGCAATTGGTTTGAGTTGGATGCTCCAAATTTAGGTCCATATGAGCTATATATACAACCATAAACTGTGAATGTGTAGGCACCTTCTAAGTTTTAATGGGTTCTGACCCTAGGCTGGTGGAAAGAAAGACTTCAATTTTTCGCACCGTTATTATTGCGAGGAATTAAGGGCGGATTGTGATTTTAACACTGAATTCATTCTGGTAAATTTGAATAATAATGCAATCCACATTGTTTTACCTTAAAGATCATGATCACGGTTTCATCATATTGGTAGTTTAGACAGTCCTGCATAACCTTTGCCCCTTTTAACTCAACCAACAGTAAATTTATTTTGTTTTCCAAAGTTTCGCTTATAAGCTTCTTCTTTATCTAATATACGTTTCTGATCATATCCATGGACATGTTATCCGTGAAGCAAAGTACAACTAAATTTTCTCTTAGTGGGTTGAACATTGAAAAACTCTCACAACACATTCATTCAAGTTCATGCCTATGGGCTATGGACACATAAATAGATTATATTTCTTCGTATAAATTGGCTTCATATAACGATAGAGCATCATATTCATAAATAGATAAATTCTGAATCAGCTCTTGATCTGCAGGGAACTCTTTTCTTTGATAGAATGACAGAACAAGTGCTTGATAGTATTTCTGCAGAGCTACAGGTGAGTAGAAACATGTCCTTGACCCAAGTTATTTGTAATATTTGAAAGATGCCACCACCGTCGAATACATTGTAAGTTACTCATACCTGCAGTATACTGGTTTGGATAGAAAAATATCCATACCATGAAAGATGAACTTGATTCATGTGCTGTGTGCTAATTTATGATTACATATAAAATTGATTCATATTTGACGACCCTAAAGGATTAATATGCCTATATATCCTATGATTATGAAGTTCCTAAGTTCCTTTTAGGTAATAATCTTATCCTATTTGAAGAACCTTTTTCTCTTGTTAAAAACGAAACGTGCACCCTTTTTTTGTACTTCTGAGAATCGTGAAACCATCAATACCGTGGGACTCAATTTGATTCATGTGTTTCCTGTCGAGTATGATTACCACGTGCAAGTCATATTGGTGATTGACTCGTATGCTTCTAGTCGAGAATGGAATAATTCTGACAGCATTGATCCAGCCTGGCATAAAAGCTTCTTCCAATTGTTCTAGTAAGCAGCCGGTTTACCAATAATCCGCGAGGTGTACATGGATTTTTCATGCTGCTTTAAGTTGTGTTACCAATGTGATCTAGTTTTTTGGTGGAAGCTTCAGTAATGGCTATTGCAAAGAACTTCCAAAACAAATTTTCAGTACTTCTCAAAATCAATGAAAACCATAATGTTTTGGATCATTAAGCCCTATTTATAATGTAATTTATGCCTAATTTGGGTTTTGGCCGAAATGGCGAGTGTGGATCAGGACTTGTCTTACTACTGCCCACTTTTCAGTGCTCGTCAATGGAAGTCCTGCAGGCTTTTTCACTAGCTCAAAGGGCTTGCGACAAAGGGATCCCCTATCTCCCCTCATTTTTGTGTTGGTGGCTGAAGCTCTGACTAGAATTGTTTTGAGAGCTCAGGATAGGGACCTGATTTTAGGTTTCAGTGCATCACCTTTTAGCTCTCCGCTTCCCATCCTCTAATATGCAGATGATACTCTTATCTTTATTGATGCAAAGGATTAGCAAGTATTGAACTTGAGGGCGATTCTAATGTGATTTGAAGCGGTCTCCAGGCTTCATGTGAACTCTGGCAAAAGTATGATCTTCAGTGTGAATGAGGAACCAAATTTTCCTGATTTGGTATATCTAATGGGGTGCAAAGTTGGTACTCAGCCAACTTCATATCTTGGGTTTCATCTTGCTGCTCCATACAAGTCCAAAGCTCCATGGGTTCTAGTAATTGAAAGATTCACTCGTGGGTTGGTTGTTTGGAAGCGGAAATGCCTATCGCAAGGTGGAAGGTTGATTCTGATCAAATCCACCCTTTCGAGTCTCCTTATATACTATCTCTCACTTTTCACTATTCCTACAAGTGTAGCGAGTGTCCTTGAAAGAATCATGAGGGAGTTCTTATGGGGAACAACTAGTGATGTTGGACGCTACCACCTTATCTCATGGGATAGTGTTTGCATGCCGATTGAGCTAGAAGAACTTGGTATATGACGCATAAAAGGGATGAATATATCTTTGATGTGTAAATGGATATGGAAATTTGGAGATCAAGACTATGACAGTCTATGGAAGGAGGTCATTAAAGATAAGTATGGAGTGGATGAGCATGAATGGTACTCAAAGAAGGTTAATTGCACATATGGTGCGGGCTATGGCCAGGTAATATGAATTACAAAGATTCGATTGAGGCTCAAATAAGTTTCAATATTGATGTGATGGCTCGAAGGTTTTCTTTTGGGATGACAAGTGGGCCACGGGGAGACCTCTAAAATAGGTTTTTGGTGATGTGTTTGGGATTTCGGAAAACAAAAGAGGTACAGTTTAGCAGCATGTGGTTTGGGTTGATGGAAGGCAGTCATGGAATTTGTTTTTCAGACATTTTATTCTACAAAGAACTCCCTCGGGTCAGTGAGTTTCTTGGTCTGATCTCATGATATGGGGTGCATGATGAGTATGATTACAGGATGAGTTGCTAGAAGCCAAGAGACTTAGTGAGCATCAGTTGGGTCTTTCAAATGTCCCTCATAAGATTGTTTGGAACAAATTGGTTCCTACAAAAGTTTGCTTCTTTGTGTGGGCTTTTATCTGGAGAAGAACTTTAACAACAGACAATCTCAGAAAGAGGGGACAAATTATGGTGAATTGGTGTGTGCTCAAGAAGAAGAGAGTATCCAAAATCGTTTTTTGGATTGCAGCATGGCTAATAAAGTGTGGGAATACTTTCTTTCCACTCTCCACATTTTGCTCGATACTTCTCTTGGTAGGTTTATCCCCTAAGGGGATGTTGCTGAGTAAAACCATTGCTCACGGTATTACGTGGATCATTTTGCTGGAAAGAAATCAAAGGATATTTTTTGATAAGTTTTGTGATTTAAATAGTATTATTTGTAATTGCAAATACATCATTTGGGGTTGGGTATCTCCACATTCCTACTGTTAGGAATTTGAGTTTTGATTCAATTGTAATTGATTGGGAAGTTATAATACAACTTTGATGTAACTATTATAAGGGTAGTAACTGATATTCTAATACAATATTGTTTTATTGATAAAAAAAGGTAATTTATGCCTAATTGTAATTGGAAATTCCTAAATACGTATTTTTAAATTAATTTGGAAATCAACTAAGTAAAAAAACAAAAAAAAATTAAGCCAACAAATATAAAGATCTTCACGTCGAGCCATGCCGTCATAAATGTCATCTTATTCTCATTCTCCTGCATCACAACCCCACTTTGAAGATTCTTACGTAATTAAGAAGTGGATAATGTGTTTCATGATTATGGATTCCTAATTTGTTGTTATGTAGTTACTAAGAGTATATAGTTCTTAACATTTAACTTATGAATATCAAGATTTTTACTGCTTGTGATCAAACCTATGAATATCAAGATTCTTATTGTTTGTGAGCAAGTTGATATTCTAGTACATCGCCAAAATAATAATTTTAGAACTAGAGAAAAGAATTAGGGTCTTCTAGATATTTCTGATTGATTAATCGATTCCATGAATAATAATTGTTCAGAATGTCAAAATGTACTGTTCAGTTCCCGTAATTACTGTTTTCTGGAGGGATAAATAATTTTTCTATTTTACTCAAATAGAATGCATGTTTAGTAGGTATGACCGTGCATTTTATGTCCCTAGATTCAATTTTAACCCAGCATTATTTTTTATTTGGTGTTCTTAACTCATGTCTAGCATATCTTCTTTTCAGTTTATATCTTGTTTATTTTCATCCATTAACATGTGTTTCCATTAATTTGGTTTGTGAATGCCATACGGGAACTTGACAACAATGTCTTTAGGAAAATTTTATACAATAATTCATTGAACCCGGTTCTATTTTCCGCTTCCCCACAGGCCTTAGAAAAGAAATTTGAAGATGTGACTGGATTGCCAAGCCCTGAGAACGTTAATTCTCACATAAGAAAGAGAGTGGTTGCTGGATTTGGGAGGTCGTAATCTCATTTACAAGCTTCCCCCGGCAAACAATGTAATACAACACTAATATTCAGTTCTTATTTAATATTACCTTTATGAATGTATTTGTTAGATATCCCATAGTAAAGGTGGAGGACTAACATGCTACAACTTACTTTGCAAGTCCTTTTTGAATGACAAAACTAGTCCTTCTGAATACATATTCATTTGAACCTGCTATCATAACATCTCAATCCACTACTTTTAGTATCTTACGGAGCTAAATAGATTATTGCTCTAAAATGCCAACCGTGTCAAGGGCGAATGAGATTAAACTGTGTTGGACAGCCCCACCCGCTCCCTTCTGTTCTTCACCTTATTTGTTGGGCCACTGATGCATGCTTGCCATCATATAGGGTCATAGGGATGACAGTTTAACCCAACCTGTTATGCCCTACCCGAACCCTAGTGGGATGGTTTTGCGAAGTGTCTAGTTGGTTTCTGATACAGGTCTGTGATTCACAATTAAACCCGACTTAGGTTTTGGTCGGTTATGAGTTTTGCATTGCAAAACCCAAAGCCACCTCAATTATACATGCCCTTTCTTCATAGTCTAAGCCTTTGATTGAACTTCAAAAATTGAGTGTCAGCACGTGTACTAGTCTTCACCCCTGCTTAGCAGTTAGCACCTTGCTGATAGGTTATGTTGGGCCTTGTTTGAGAGGGAGAGAGTACTTGGAATGCTTTAGTTCCTAGAGATGCCTGGTTGCTCCTATACTTTTACTTAGGCATGCCATTTGATGATCTATCTAATAGGGAGAAGTTTTAGGACCCACACAAAAGAGACTACTAACTTATGAAACTTCTTGGGCGCCACTTTTGATATTCGACACAATTTGTATTCTGTTCGTGGAAAAATAGTAAATAGTCTAGGGTTTAAAGGGTTAAAAAAGCAATGAGAGAAAAATTATGTAAGGCGTGGCAAACGGCAATGACTGATTGGGCCACGTAGCAAAGAGAGAGAAAGTGTTGTATTTTTTCACTTTCAATATTCAAATTTCCACATCTTTTGGTCTGCAAGTTGGCTTAGGACGAACTTTATATTTTTAGAACTCTCTCAACGAGACCTTTCCAATGAGACTGCACATAAATGCCAAAGGGAAAATTTTATTGTGGAGCAGGTGAGCCGAAGTTTTTTGAACGCATGGCCTTTTGATTAGTGCTGGGTGGAACTGTTTGAGTCTACTCATTTAATATACTTATTTTCTCATCAAAATAAATAAATAAATAAATAAAGGTTTTGTTGATGGGTAATGCTCAACCCCCATGGAGCTGAGTTTTTAAGGAATAAATGGACCGACCATTTAGAAGTCCTATACTTCTAATTGCATCTGAAAGAATAAATGGACCGACCATTTAGAAGTTCTATTCTTCTAATTGCATCTGAAGTTTCAGCTCATATTGTTTCAACTTTTTTGATCCACATTTTTTGGGATTTGATGTTTCCGAATAGCTGGTCTTTTTTCTGTATGGGTGATTTCCATGTGATAAGGAGACTGCCCGAGGCAGACTCATTGTTTGGTGGAGAAATGAGGCAATGTGTAAAAGCCCTGTACATTGTACATATGCATGAAAATTGAGTTATACAGCTGTGAAAGTAAAGAAACATGAAAGTGCTTGAGCATATGAAGGAAACGATCTTCATATGAAGGAAAGTCGTGAACGAGATGAAAGAATAAGTCTCTAATTGGAGAGGGCGTTAAGTTGTATGGATGCGCTCTTACATTTAACTGGAATTAGGACTCACTTGTAACATGAGGATGGGCAAATGTTATGGCGGGTTTCTTATAGCCGAGGTAGCTCCTTGCTACGATGGGTGTGTAACCCTGTATATATATTGTAATCTTTCTTGGAAGAAATGAAATTTGAGTTTTTAATTGGACCTATAGTGTGCATATCTACTATATAACTATTTGTTGCTCAGCGATAACATCTGAGTTTGGAGAGACGCTTTGATTTGTGGAGCATTTCTGAGTGTTGATGTTTCTTCTTTACTAGGATCTATCCATTGTATTCCATTTTAGGTGGTTGTTTGAAAGTGCCTTTTATAGGAGGGAAATGCTTTGGACTAGCAGAATTATGAAGATAATACTCAATGAGATTTTTAGAGCTGTTAATAGCGTTTGTATTGCTCGTTCTTTCCATGCTGTTATTTGTTCGAAAACATGTGTATCATTTTTTTTCGCGGGATTGTGTCAGAGTGGTTTTTTACCTTTCCTGGTAATCCCTGTTATTTACTTATTTGCATATCTGGGTCGTGTTTTTGGCTTATAACATTTTTGTTTCAAATGCGTCAGTAGGACATATAACAGACATTCTCAGTTGATTGCTAGTAATGCTGGTTGTAATAGAACTCTGACATGGACTAATAGGTTTCTTAGGTGAAATGTGAATGGCCTACGTTAGCGCATGCGTGTGTCAAGTATGTTTGTTTCATTAGCCCTACTGGTAAATCTATTTGTACCCACCTACCAAAAAAAAAGAAAAGAAAAGAAATTTGGAAAAGGAAGAAGTTTCCAAACGCTGTACAAGCTGTAATATATAATGTAATGATAGGTTATACATCATAGCAAAGAAGCACATCTAACAAGAGTAAATAACTCGTCTATGTACTCTGAAGACCATTCCCAACGGAACCATAGAGATCTTCCACCCTAGTGTAATAGCTGTAGGTGTGCAAGGGGTCGGAGAATCACGACCGCACATAAATACACCATGCTTTCCTACTCTAGGCTAAACAAGAATCACGGTCAGATTGAATCTGATTTTTTGCTGGTTTTTCAACCTTCAAACAATCAATAGGAGGGACAGTGGGTGTGCGCAACTCTCCAAAAGTCTTCCAACAGAAAGGGTCATACAAATGGTATTTTTCCTGTAGAGGCTTTAGTTCAATGCTGGTTAAAATGACATCCATACATGGAAAATTGTCACTACATGCCAAGTGCACAGGTTTTACCGTATATGTCCCTCTTATTCTTTCATAAGTGATTCTGGATAGAAACACGGCCGATGTTTGATTCTGGCATGTCCTCTTATCACAATAGAATTGGTCTATCACTATAGGAAATTGAACTTCAGAAACTTGAATGTTCGAGAACAGCACATTTTCGACAGAACCTGAGCCACCCTGTGGAGGAAGCATTGTTAGTGGCTTTCTTGTAGGTAATGTAAGTTGCAACATTTTTTTTTAATATAGTAAAACACTTGGTCTCCTGACCAGTAAGGCAGTAACCCAAGTCGAATTGGAACTTGGGTAATTTTTTTGGTACAGTGGAAATGCTCCATCAACTTATTCTGTCTTTCTCGAGCATGCCCAAGTTAAGTTGAGGTCATTGACACACAAGGAGAAGAATCCTGTTTAAAAAAGGTAGCAATCTATTTGGTACCAAAGAATACCTGCCACGTTTTAATCCTGACACCATTCATGGTGTTGTGCATCAGGATATCTCGTACGGTGATGTTTGACACACAGGCTTTGGTGTTGTCTTTTCCTAGCCCACCAATGCTGATTCCATGTCCTGGTCCACAGTTCACATTGTGGATGTATACATTTGAGCATCCAGTTTGTATGGATACACAGTCATCACCTGCAATGTGCAGTTAAGAGATTTTCTTAGCAGAAAATTCTGTATAAGCCTAATGGCTCTAGAATATTGTTGTTTTCTCAGTTGGTATCTGCAGCCATGCGATTTAATTTTTAGAGAATTATATCTTGCTTTATTCTTTGGTTTGTTTGTTTTACATTGATGACATACTTTTAGGCCCCCCGTGTCATCGTTTGTTCTAAATCTAATCATATGTATTTTAGAAGATGTCATTCAACAGTGAATCTTTTCTCTTTCTGCAGTAATGTTTCATTACTCTAGGCAGTAGGCTTGAGCTTATTACACATAAAAAAGAATATCCATCACCTAGAATGCTAGATGTACTTTGGAAAATGTATGACTAGAAATGTCTGGCATAACCTAATTAACAAAGTCAGGCAGGTATTGGGATCTATTTGTATAAAAGTTCACGAGGGCACGTCGAATTGTTTGATTAGAAGGAAATATAGTGGGAACACTCAGAATTTCTGGTTAACAAAAGCTTTCTTGTCATACAAGAAAACAAGGAGAGTAAGAAGATGAGGGAAGAAAGAGAAAGTTACAAATTCTAAAGCAGTGTGATAGGGATTGAATGGAATGTGATAGTGTCGGTTGCGGGCCTAAAAGTAATTTCTAGATGAATGGCCTACAAAAAATTCAGGGGATGCAAGTGTTGCATATGTTATCCATAGGTAGAGCTTGAATTGTGAGGGTCATGCGAAGAGATGGCTACATTGCTTGCTACTTGTCAAGCAGTTGTTTGTTGAACTAGGTGATGCCATTCGGATAGGGTGGCAAGTGAGATGGAATTGTGCCCCCTTACCTTGTCTGCTAAGTATCAATCCAAGGTCTATCATATGTGTCAAATATTGTGAGGAAAAATAGTTTATCTGTCATCTTGTGTGATAACAATTTATGGCCCAGGTTTCCTTATCTATTTAGGTAGAACAATTTTCCTCCCTTAACCACAGGTCAAGGTTTGGAAGTGTTAGGAATGATGAATTATTTTCGTAAGGTTATTCAATTACCGCAAGCAATGTTGGTACCGCGGATCACCACATCTCGAGAGTTTTGGAGGTGAATTCCATCGGTATTAAGGCTATCGCCAGGGGAAGAGACGCTCATGTCGAAGACATCAACACCAATGCAGTTGTCGAACTTTAAATGACACTGGGGGCTGTTTATAATCTTTATGCCTGTGACTGTCACGTTAAAGCTCCCATAGAATCTCAGAGCCTATTCACAGAAAATTGATCAGTAATTTGGTTGTCTTAAAGTTTGATTGAAACACCGTGGTCATTCACTGCAATTCTTACTGTTGGTTTCATGCTCGGCATTTTCCCACTGAGCTTGCTGTTCATCTGTCAAAGATGATCACCAGAAAACAATGTGATTCCATGAACGTAAATATAATGTTGGACAAAGGAGAAAAAGTTTCTTAACTGGAGTATGTGAACTGTCGTCTATAGTAGTGTTGGTTATAGGGACAAGCATTTTGGTTTCATCATCTATTGGATCATCCAATGGTGAATCCTTCCACCAAATTGTGCCACGTCCATCGATTGTACCTCTGCCTTGAACTGTAATTCCTATAAGCTTTGTGAACAAAAGCCATTGGAACAGTCCTGAACCCCAAACTTTGAAATCCGTGGGAGCAATAATCGTACCATCCAACTGATACATTTAGTAAAAGACATCCATCAACTAACGCATCAACTGACCTCTGAATTGAATCAACTAATAGCGAATATTGGTTAGAAAGTTACCTGAAAAACAATGTCAGGTTGGCAGTAAGGACCCGAGAATGAGACAGGTCCGACAAGGAAGACGTAGTCTGATGGAACTAGGACTGCTGATGCCTTCACCTTGCAAGCAGCAGCCCACGCAGTTTCAAAAGCCTGGATGCATAGTTTGAATTAGAGACACTAATGTGAGCTTAATAGGATTAGTGTTCATACTAATTATGGTGAACTGGTGAAGTGTGTGCTTCTAGTTTGTAGGAACCTTTATACAATTATTGTTGGTTTCTTGTCCTACTGTTGTAACTATAATTGCTTTACCTTGGGACCGCTTGAGACCCCTTTGTCGTGCTATCATTTCTCGGAACTCTCTGTATCTTTCTTGTGTTTTTTCTGTTATTCCTTTTTCTTGTAAATTGTTATCTACTTATATATAATATTTAGTTCTTAGTATCACAACTCGTGTTCTCCAATAATTCACACTAATAAGGACAGCAGTGAAGACAATTAGATACATCTTATTTCTTACTTTTCCCGATTCTAAGTTACATTTTGATTAGAATGCCCCTTCCCAACAATTAATTATGTCTAAAAGGCACAAGTAGTGAACCAACTTACCCCTTTACATTTAAAAAAAATTACTTTCCCACTAATAATCTCATTGATGCTTGATCAACGGCCTAATGAATTGATATGCCCCCTGAGCTTTATTTACATTTACTATATTCTACATAGTCCACTTATAATTCTCATGCATGTGGTACTGTTGCTCCTGGAAATGTAACTAATCTCAGATAGTGAAAGAAAAACTTGTAAAAGCTTTAAAATCACTAAAAAAATTATTAACTAAAAGGCTCTCTTATTAAACATTGATTTATAACAGTGAGTGGGAATGCATGGTATCATTGAGGCAGAAAATAGGTAATCACCTTGGTGTCGTCCACATTTCCATCTCCCTTGGCACCAAACTTTAGCACATTGAATATAGCAGAATTTCTACCATTGTCTCCTTTAGCTGGTGGTGTCGGATTTTTCTTTTTCGGCCCTGTGTATGATGGTGGTGGAGACTTTGGGTTGCTGTTCCCTCTATTGTTCTGGTGATGGTTACTACCATGACTCTTTACTTTCTTCTTAGATAGAGAATCTGAAACAGTTTTGCTTTTCCTCCAATGCTTGCCTCTTCTAGCAATGCAGAGTTCAAAGGTTGATGACCACACCAGAAAGGCAATGAGAAGGATGAATGCGAAGCTTTTGAGACTAAAAGAACTCATTTTCAAGTGTTCAATGAGTGATAAAGGTTTGAGAAACAGAGAAGGGGTGGAGACAATGGGTCAGTTTAGATAACCAACACAAGGAGATGGTATTGTTTAAATAGCGAGGAGAACTGAATTCTCAAGCACATGAACATTTGTACATACACCAAGCATAAAAGTACGTGCGAGTGTATGACAATGATGTATGGCATTGGAATTTTCATTCTCCCTAGTTTTTTTCCTTTTTATTTCTCCATTTTCTTTTATTATGAGTTTCCTTGGCTGCAATTCATTCCCTTCCAGCAGTCTTATACTGCATGCTCGCTAGATATATGCCGTACACAACACATTGTATTGGTCGTGCATGGTCAATGTAATTGTCAACCACTTGAGGAGATTTGAGTTCAGCTTAAATATAGTATATATCGAAGATGAGGGTGATCCAAAGTAGCAGAGTTGCTGTTTTGTTGGTAGCAGCAGCAATTAACAAGTTATGAGTAGTACATAACAATTAGTTTACACTTAAAGGGGAGTTCGACTCCGGCAGCTGTGGGCAGATTTTTCTATGAGCTTAGCCGCGATTCCATAATGCCGCGTAAAAGTAAAATATTATACATGATATATATGCATTAAGCGTAATCTGTACTAAACTTAACAAGGGACTTGTTTATAGATTCAATTATTGATATGTCATCGCCTATTGATCTACCACCACTTGAATACTTTCTATGCAGTTCTTAGGAGAGAAAGGCAAGGGAGAAAAAAAGTTTAGCTTCTTTTATGTATTATGGAGTATGGACGTATGGTCACATATTTTACTTCTGGGTTGTGTAGGTATTTTTTTCCCCTCAAATGCATTGTTGTGATATTTCAATATTTCATGTGAAAAGGCCAAAGACAAACATGTGAGTGATGTAGAGTTTGTCAAGGGTCACTGATTATAACAGGCATTGATGGTCACATGCAAACGCTTCACGGGTGAGAGTTCTATGTTTGTCCTTCTTAACAGTCACAAATGCGATGACAGAAAATCTTAGCACAGGTTGTTGGAAGAAATTCACTTCACCTATATGCATCAACTGCTTTCCAAGTCCAACAGATCTCAATTGAAAAGAAAAAAGAATGTGAAAAAAGGGACCTATATGATTAACTTCACATAATTTCAGGGTTTCACCAGTGTACCATCTTTAGATGAGTGTACTGCTTCTCAATAATAGAGATTGGAATATTGGATTAGTAACAGATAATAAGTGTATTTTTTGAGTCTATTTTAAATTCTGAATGATGCTCTGTTACACAGGAACTGTTTTCTCTATCTATTTTCCAGCGCTATCAAACAGAGAAGAGACAAGCTGTAATTTGGTTACTGAACATTTTGCTTACTGGCTCGCCATATAATTTGGTAGGTTTGATTCTCTCAAGAAGCAGCTCTTGTTGTGACTGATCACAAGGGATTCAGAATCCATATTGTTGTTGTCGTTAATCGTTATCCAGTGTTGCTATTGTTATTCTTCAGTTGTAAACAACTAAACATGCATCTTGCATCCAACCCTTTCTTTGACAAGTGATAATTAAGTCTTATCACACAAAACATATTCAGAATCACGATTTGGGATTCTCTCTCTCTCTCTGTGTGCACCAAAAATAATAATAAAGAAAATCACGGATGGAACAGAAAGAGTGTAAAAGGACAGAAAATGATTATGTAGAAAGAGTCTAATATATGTGTAGCTCGTGGGGAAGGGGTTCAAATCAAACCCCACTAACGGTCCTGCGTATTTACAAATCCAATTTGTTAAAGAAAAAATTCTAACGTAAACAAAGGATATTCTACTATTTCTAGAGTTTACTATAAAAAAAAAAACAATACTATTTCTAAAGTGGAATGTATGTGTACTAGAATTTAAACCGTGGCGATGCCACGCGATTGTTATTATGGGTGAATTTATTGAATCAATCGTATGTTTAAACACCATTTTACACCAATTTATTTTTAAAAAATTTGGCATAGTTTCCCTATCTTTTTTTACATCTGAAATGAACCTGGATGACATCATATGAATTATAAATAACTTCACACGACAATGTACCAATTTAGTTATTTATAAATTCATTTTTCAAAGCATACAACAACTCAAAACATGTCTAAGAAGACAATGAAAAGAATTACAGAGCAACACTATGAACTATGACAATAACTTAACGAAAATTCCAAATCGTTATCAGTAAGCAATTCAAACCACACAGAATAAAAAATATACAGTAAGCACCCACATTAGTTATGATGGCACATGAAACTATATCCAGATCTAAGTAATAAGCAGCACAGATTAACGGTAAGTATGGATAGGTTTCTCTATTGATCAATGCTATTCATTCGTAATTTTGAAGTTGAAAAATAGAGAGGCTTCATTTCACATTCATCTGATTCCCTGCATTATCACACAACCAATTAAATAATGGCCAAAATTAATCAATATTCAAATTGTACCCCACAAAAACAGCAGTGTTTAGTCTTCACTAATCATGTATACTCCTTAACTTTCTAATGCATACACCTTTGATAGAAAGAGTGTGAGCATCCAACACAAATATTTTGGTGTCTAATGTACAATAGAAATTTTGAGTTGAATTGGTGTTCCTAGCTTGGACGTTTCACAATGTAAATACATGATACTATTGAACTAATAACTTTTTGAACTACATTATCTCAAAGTCATGCAAAGTATTAAAAATTGAGTCCATTCCTTGTGTGAGATAACTTGCCAAAACACTTATTTTAAGTTTTTGATAAGTTCAATCATACACTAATTTAGAGGCTCCATTCTAGATTGTAAAGTTGATTGATACAAAAATAAAAAATAAAAAATATAATAATAATAATAATAATAATAATAATAATAAATAATAAATACTTTAGCTAGCTTTCTCAAAGAATATGGTGGACTGTAGTCGCCCGTCGGTATAAGTCGACGGGGTAGCATAAGTGAATTGCTAAGAAGAAGGCAATAAGGTGACAATTAAACTAAGAATTAAGGACTCACATAAGAATTGGATGAAAACACCTTCTATTGTCATTAGAAAATATTTTTTATATGTAAATTATTTGCATGAACATAAAGGGGTAGATCTAAGATGATGATTTAAGATGTAATGTGTTATGATAACTATTATGAGCAGATTTGGTATAGGCAGAGCTTTAGAAGCTTAGGTAGGCTTTGGCACAACCTAACTGCCTAGAGTAGCCTTAAGCAAGGCGAAAAAACTCGAGTAGATTGCAAATTGTATTATTGTTGGGCCAACTTGCACCTAGAAAGTTGCAAAGGTATGAAAGCATTGGTGGGACTGACTCCAAGAGTTAACTGTGGAGGTGTCACGACAATCTCTTGAGCTAATTGGACTTGGTGGTTCTTATGCAATTGTTTGTTTATAACCTGTACATCATAAAATTAACGTACGGCAGAAAACAAACATTGTATATATGACAATCTAATACATATATACCTTAGCAATAATTTGGTCGGAATAACTGTAATAGTTGATTGTGGAGGTGTGACTACTACCTCATGAGCTGATTGGACTTGATGTGAAGGTATTTATGAGGTTGACGAATTAGCACTTATGCGCTCTCTAGCTCTATCTTCTTGTGTGTTGAGCCAACTTGCGCTTAGAAGGAGTAACACTAAGTAGAGTTGACCGTAGAGGTATCTCGACAACCTCATGAGCTGATTGGACTTGATGGTTTTCATGTAACTGTTTGTTCATAACCTTTATTTTGTAATTGGTGAAAGGTTAAATACATAAAAAATTAACAATATTAACGTAAGCATAAAACAAACATTTTATAGATTGTGGAGTTTTACAATTCATGTAAGAATAAAAGAAAAAAAAACCTTGAAAGAATAAAAGAAAAAAAAAGTTGAAAAAATACCTCAGCAAATGTAGCACGTTCACTGGTAGAAGTAGTTTGTGTCTTATCCATGCTGAGGAGAAAATGGAAAACAATAAAAATTTTTCGAGAACATGGCAGACTACAAAATATTGATAATCAATGACTTGTTGAGCAAAAAACAAAATAAATATAACTGCAAAGAGTTAAAGAAGACACTTTCAGTAGAAGATAATTGAATGTTAAAGATCAATGAACAACTTAAACTAAGAAATATTAGTTTTCTACTCAGCCTAATGAAGGCTAGAAGTAAACTTTGTGACAAAAGATGATGTTTCTACATGATAACCATTTATAGAATGCAACATAGTGAACAATCATCTCAATTTGCTTGGGTTGATGTCCAAGCATGGACACAATGGACACAATATATGCTCTGAAGAGCCTCCAGGAATATTATCATATAGGTTTTTTCTGTTAATGACTTGATGTAAAAATATAATCACTCTCAAATCTCAATAGGTTTGTTAGGAACAGAGAACTACATAACAGAACAATAACCAAAAATTTGAACAACAAAACAATTCTTCCTAATAGAACTTTGTTCTTATGAAGTGTAAACAAAGGTTAAAAAATTACACAATTGCACCTTTTATGGAAACTATGAAACTGAATAGAAATACAGTCATTGTCAACCTTCACTCCTATGTTTATGGAATGCAAAGAATCCATGGGAATCACATTCATACCATGCTAAGTTAAACTGTAAGTAATAGGGACCATGTGAGGTGCGTGGATACAGTTCATATAATAACGCCGGAATCAATTACAAATCACAATCCAACTTATTCTAGAATTACGTCAAGGTGCCTACATTATCGACAAAAAGCAACCATTCAAAGAAAAAGTAACTAAATACCTAGTTTGAGAAGTTAAGTAATGTGAAAGTAGAACAAAATATCAATTTTTAACTAAAAGCAATTTTTTCATATGAAATCAGTAGAACAAAATATAATATAATTATTTCGTTGAGAGGAAGGAAGCCCTCGCTAAACTTAGAGATGAGAGAGTGCATCGAGATAGAGAAAAAAACGTTTCAGGTATAGGCAATATGCAGAGAAGATTGAGTGTTAAAGGTATACACATTAATAAAAATTAGTGGAGAATACAATTTAATATGTGAAATCACGTCACTACACCTGTTGAAGAAGCTTGGAGTGGTGGAGAGAACTTGGAGCAATGGAGAAGAATCACCCTTGTTGAGTTTCTGGTTGTGGAGTCTCCTGTACGTTTGTTTCAAATGAAGGGTTTGAGTACGTCTTCATAAGTTTCAAACGAATGGTTGTTGTTGTTTTTTTTAGGGTCTTTGTTTCCTAATTAAAATCAACTTACTATTAACTCTTAATTGTAATATATATTAATCGTCAGATGTACTAATTATATAAAATTTTAGCCGTCGGATGTAGGCTTCACACAAAGCGCTTAAAAACCAAGTTGTTTTATTATATAGACTAGATTTTAACCCGTGGCTACGCCACTCGAGTCATTATGAAATGAACACATGTAAATTTAGTATTTTACAAGCTACACTAACTTTTACAACAGAGTTACCCATGTTTTCTGACATTTAAATTGAACGCGTTCGTGTCATTATGACACCCTCGAGTCCTTAACTAATCCGTGGTGTAACTCAAGTCACTATGGGTAACTTTAGTGATATAAAGGTAAAATTCATAAGAGTTTTCAAAAATTTTTTTTTGACATTTAGACAAAACTTGGAAAAATAGAGTTAACATTTTGATTAAAACATGAGCACCATAACACCACATCTGACAAATTTATTTTTCCATATACAATATAAGCATTTTACCTTCGACACATACAACACCTTTAGAAAATATAAGAGCTAAATATTTGGGAAACAAAATAAAAGAAAAAAAAATACATTCAACAGGAGCATCTTCTATGGTTCATAATATCTATTATAAGAAAAATATAGTTATTGTCTCAATATATGACCCAAAAATCAGGTTATCATTGTTGGCAAAATTGGCAAGAAGTGTGCATTAAGTCTTCTTTCATAAAATCTGTCACTCAAGTGCCTATAACAAAAAGACTATTTATTAGAAATCAATTATACAATACTCAAAACCTCCAAACTATATAAAAAGGAACCCTTTTCTTAATCACTTCAACAATTGGTTTATTGATGATTTTTGGTATATATAAACCAAACTTCTTTCCACCAGAAATCTAGTATAAAAGTATAATGCGGATAAACTAAACCAATGTAAATTGTCTAAGTAGAAAGCTATGACAACACAAATATTGGAACCACAGAATACCGAATAGAGAAAGACTTTGGTACTTTAGAGTTTCATAAAACCGTGAGGCAGAGCCAACCAATAC
This sequence comes from Coptis chinensis, assembly GCF_015680905.1. Lineage (NCBI taxonomy): Eukaryota > Viridiplantae > Streptophyta > Magnoliopsida > Ranunculales > Ranunculaceae > Coptis > Coptis chinensis. The sequence continues at coordinate 42,877,611 of NC_141460.1, forward strand.
ACACAACCTTTCTTTCATCTCAAGCACCAATGAACTCTTAGAGCTCTTACTCTTACTACTTCATCCACTCTCTACAACCACGATACACTTGGTAACAATCTACATTTATCTCAGGAGCCAATCATTTACTTCAAGCTCGTATATTTCACTGGCCTCAATAGGCAAGAAAGGAAGTGACGCGATAATAAATAGGACATGTTTATAAATAGTAGTAAAGACGGTAACACTTCATAAAGTAGAATACACAATATAAATCAATATCTCGAATTGACAATTGGTCCAGACCATAGTTATCGTTGAAGTTAATGCTTTTACAGATGTCATCTACATTCATTATATATATACCAAAAAAATTATTGAGTCATGCATTAACTCAACATCAAGAATAAAAAATAATAAGCTTAACAACTCACAATACTTAGGGCTATCTCGCAGAAATGGAGATTTATATTACCTTTCAATTTAACCACCTTTATTTCCGTGGTATATTAACAATGCCAATGGGAAAGAAAGCTTTGTTAAGTGGAAAAAAATAATTTCAGCAAGCAAGTGTGGGACTCATGTCTTGGATCTCATGTTATTAGTTTGGCTCTCATGCTTGGTGTTTGTATGTTTTTAAGAAATTTCACTTTATGGTGGTTGAAACCCTTTTACTGCATATTCATGAGCTGACTTGCACATATTTGAGCTTTACAAAACACTGCATGTGCAAATTGCAATCGGAGACAAATATTACCTGGCTGGTTTTATGACACCATTGAAATAAATAAATAAAGAAAAACAAAATGAAATAGTTTACCTGCTTGGAGTTAAATGGTTTGAGCTTACAAATGGTTAACCTGAAAAAACAATAAAGAAGAGTAAGGGGGTTTTTTTCTTTGAAGTTCCAAACTTTGAGGTATATAGTTGGGAGGTGGCTCGGTACTAATGGGAAGTGTGAACATGTCAGAATCCCATTTTCTTGGTTCCAATTACATGCACTAAGGGAAAGATACAATAAAACTACTATATTTACCTGAAAATTTTAATTAAGTTACTGATCCAAGATGATTTAATGCGACTGGAACACTGAAATGGAAACACATAGTTAACAGAAAAGAAAAAAAAACAAAAAAGCTTAAGGGATCAAAAGCTAATAAATTAGCAAGCAAAGGGGAAGTAATAAAGTAAATCTTCCTCTTATCTATATTTCTTTAGCTATAACATATGAGGCATAAACAATACGTAAACATTCCATTGATTAGTTCAATCTTGCAAAAGAAGCGTTGAAGTCTCTGCACTCTGTACATACCGAAATGAATGTAGATTCTTTGTTGTTCTGTGCATAGAAATAAACTTGAACAATTAGAAGGAAATGACGTTAAAATGTACTTGCCTTCACAACTGTCGTTTAATCCCGAGGAATCTTATTCAATAGAAAAGATTTATTCACTGATATTTTACTACTCCAAAGGTCCATTTTGTACTCAAGTCAGTATTTTCAACCAAAAATTCAACCTTAGATTTTATACAAGTTTTTTAACAAATTAATCCCATATATAAACTTGAACACGTTCACTTAATGAAAAATCTGTACCTTTAACACAAATGTTCAAAAACAAACAAATGAATAAACCCTAATAATGAAGTAAATACCCACCAGGCGTCCATGCCATTATTAAAACTCTATAGATCATTGCCATTTTTTAAAAGGTCAACCATAAAGGCTTTAATCATAGTGTAGTTTAACTGTTTAAGAACATATTTAAGGGTAGAAAAATTAAGAATCTCATTTCGATGTAACTAAGAACTGATTTACGTCATACCTGAGAAAGGGAAGACAGAATAGAGCAATGGCAACAAAGTTTGCTTCATATCCAGTACTTGACAGAAAAGAGAGTTCTAGCAATCTGTTACACTTTAACCATCCAAGCTTCATGAACTATGGTAACTCCGAAAATCCATATGTCGTCACAGTAGCTACAGAGTCTTATTCCACCTGCTATAGTCTCCTGTACCCTTTCTTGACGCCCTCCTCTACGCCTTCCAAAATCACCAAACACTCAGCCAAATAGCTTGTTCACACCAATATTCATGTATAGTACCTAAAGTATGGCACTGCAGTTACACAGTAATAAGTGCGTTTTCAAAATTCTGATCTCTGAGTCCCTCTCTCTCTCTCTCTCATGCCCCCATGATTATAATAAAACAAAATGGAGAGTGAAAGGATCTTTAATTAGGATTGAACGATCCTACTTGGTATACCATTCGTTTGCAATAGTGTGACTTTTGATTTTTTATTCTTTTTTGCCCCTTAGATTGCAGCTTCCTAACCATTTTAATACTACCATCTTGGCACTGTAGTTTCACAGTAATAAGTGCAAATGGAAAAAATTAAACAGATTAATCTATCTAGATAAGAAATCTAAAAATGATCACAATGACCATACCCATATACACTGATTAAATGGTTTTAGATAGGGATATCATTATATAGTTACCATTACTGTTAATCAAAGCAAGCAAGAAATCAACTCAAATCGCAGAAAAATAGACCAACCTTAGATAATCACCTTATTTATAGATGATAAATTTGATCACTTTTGTGTTTTAGAAATAGAGCAGTCGTGTATCACTCAAGTGGATCTTTTGGAAAAAATCAACTAATAATCGTATTAAATCATGCTATGAGATCCGCAATGGAAATACTTCCATTGGTTCCTTGTAGATTTGTATTTGGAGTGGTGGAGAGAACAATGTGTCACAAAAATTATAATCATTAAAAAGAACGAAGAATAGAGAGGGTACTAGTTATCTCTAGTTAGTGAAGAAGAGTTGAAGTTGGAGTATTTGCTTGGGAGTATTTTTGTTTTGTTTTTGTGTGAAGAAAAGGGTTGTTTTTACGGTGCGAAGAGAAGGAAAAGGCAGGGGTGAAGAAAAGCTTTTCTTTGTTTCGGTGGTTTAGTTTTGTTTTGGTGGTTTAGTTTTTTGAGTGTCTTTGGTAAGAATTTTATTGTAAGTAGGATTCTTAGACTAATGTGGTGTAGTTTGTTTACCGTTAGATCATCCCAAAACTGTTTTCTCCCTGACCGCTTGATATAACAACATAAAAAGACCAAGTTGCTTTATTATATAGATGGAAGTTTAGTCTTTTGGTTTAAGTTTACTTACCAAGAGTTGGGGATTCAACCTACTTGGACTGGTTGGATGTGCGAGGAGAGTAGTGTAACATCACGCTCGCGCATCTCAACCCAGGTCGAGTCCACGCGACCTGCAGATGTAAGCGAATGAGATTGGTTTCCAATGCAGGGGTTTTTATTTCGGGTGGTGATTTTGTTGGCAAGTTTTTTTGGAGTAAGTAGAACTCTTTAGTTTAGAGTAAGTAGGACTCTTAAAAGAAATTGATTTCGGGTGCTGATTTTGTTGGCAAGTTTTATGACTCTTTAGTTTAGAGTAAGTAGGACTCTTTAGTTTAGGGTTTAGGGTTTAGGAGCTTAGTGATTCTTAATTAAAAGCAACTCCATCCATCCTCGGGCTTCCCATAACACCATAAACAGTGCCATCATTGTTATCTTAACTTAAGTACTTTTTGGTGGATTATTACCTCGTGCACACACTGAACTGCTTGTCGTTTGTACTTCATCAAGCCTCAAATCTTATATAAATTGTGCACCTTTTATCCTGGTTTTAGTTATGATCTTTCATCTGTCGTACAAGTCCTGTAGCAACCACCTATCATCCGATTCTAGCCATGAAGCCAAACAGTAGGAGGACTCTATTTGGTTGTGTATTTAGTAGGACTCTTAGAAGAAAGTGATTTATCACCGTAGGATCATTCCAAAACTGCTTTCTCCCAGACCGCTTGATATAACAGCATAAAAAACCAAGCTGCTTTATTATATAGATTAACTATTAGCCATCCGATGTAGGCTTCACACAACTCATTAGTTTATAGTAAGTAGGACTCTTAAAAGGTATAGATTAAAATTGAAAGTGGAAAAGAGGTAGGACTCTTAAAAGATATAGATTAAAATTGAAAGTGGAAAAGAGGTAGGACTCTTAAAAGAAGAAGGACTCTTTAGTTTAGAGTAAGTGGGACTCGATCTTAAAAGAAATTGATTTATCACCGTATGATCATCCCAAAACTGTTTTCTCCCTGACCGCTCGATATAATAACAGCATAAAAAATAACCAAGCCGCTTTATTATATAGATTATGATAATATACTAACATGGGTCTATGAGATCAAATCTCATTTGACATGGGACCTTTTGAATTTAGTGGGGCCCACTTTTATTATAATGATTAAATTTGATATGAAATTAATTTTTTTACTCCTTAAAAACACAAAAAAATTTAAAAACAAAATTACCAAAATACCCCTATGACAGACACTAAAACAATCAGACCCCATATATATATATATATATATATATATATATCTCTCTCTCTCTCTCTCTCTAAGCACGTGCTTTGCACGTTTGCATTAGACACGTGGGTTAGGAGAGAGAACAGTTAAAGTTTTTTTTTTCTTCACTTGCTAATCACCTATCACATTAAAATTTAAACTTGAGTGAGGTCACAATCTAGAGTTGCAATACACTTTGGAAGAGGCTTCATGTCTTGATTCCTAATAGCCCACCTAGCTAGTTCATGGGCCTCCCCGTTAAATAACCTACTAATCCAATGCATATGAACTATACTACAAGACATAACCTTATTAAGAGAAAGTTTTGAAGCTGTTACAATGGACTATAATTTCCATTCTAGGTTCTCAAAAGTAGTAAAAGGTGCCGGATTTGCTAGAGTTTGAATCACTATTTGATTGTCTCTTTCAATGAGAAAGCAATTTGCAGATAGAGTTCCAGCCAAGTGGATAGCAGTTTCAGCTACCACAAACTCCGCTTCTTCATCACTTCAAACTTTGAAGGTTCTAAAGACTACATCAACTGGCTTTCCTTCCATATTCCAAGCTATCACTCCTGCTGCACCTGCTCCTCTCCCCACTTCCCTGTCAAAAGAGACATCAAACTATATATTAATGCAATTTTTATTAACAACTGGAAGCGATTCAACCATATTCAAAGGAGTAGAGTTAAGGTTAGAGATACGAAGGGAATCCTCTTCTTCTGTGTCTGCTTTATATGCTTCCAAACATTTCTACCATATAGCCACTGCTCCTCTTATGATGCCCTATTTGTTGAAGTTTGTATGTTCGAACTTATACAAGTTCCTTGCTTCCCAAATGTGATGCATGACTATACAAACTAGAAGCCCTTTGGCTGCTATATCCTCATTCTTGTTGTGACACCAATTGACAATCTCGTCAAGCCACTGTCTTATGCTCCAATCCGAGTACGCTTTAACTCTCAAATTGATAGGGTTAGCGAACCACAAACTCTTTGTTCAATCACAAGTCAAGAAGATATGTATTGGTGTCTCAATACAAGATTCACATAAGGGGCAACTCATATCCCCTTATATTTTTCTTTCTAGCAGCCGATCTCCTGTAGGTAGAGTTTGAATATACATCTTCCAAATAAAGTGTTGCCATTTGCTAGCCAATTTCAACTTCCAAATCTTAGCTACAATTTTCTTCTGATAAGAAGATGAATGTGTACTCCAATCTTCACCAGAGGAAAAACTGAATGCAGATCTCACATAAAAAAGACCATTTAAAGAATGATTCCATATGAGCTTGCCACTCTCTACATCAGGCCTAATTGTCAAGGTTTGAATGAAGGGAGTTATTTGGGGTGGGAAAATATCATTCGACTTAGGTATATCCCATTGAGCACCGCCATCCAACATCAACTTAACAACCCTAATGTTTTCCAAACCATTTGGCATAACCATGTGGTCTTTAAGAACAATGGTTTTACCATTTATCTGTATCCAGGGGTCTTTGAAGACTGAGATCTCAGTACCATGTCCAATCCTCCAAATTAATCAAACCTTTCTTGAACTCATCGTAATGTTTGTGTACTCCTTTCCAGAAGTATGAAACGTTAGAGACAGGTTCTGATTTTTAACTTAGCCACTTATTACCATATATGGCTCTAAAAGTTCCAGCCCAAAGAGATGTAGTGTCAGTTGTAGCTCTTCAGCAATGTTTAGCAAGCAAAGCTTTATTCATATCACTAGCTTTTCTAAAGCCAAGACCCCCCCAAGATTTAGGCTTGCAGAGTTTGTCCCACCCGATGGTGTGGACCCCTTTAGTATCATTAGTACCGTGCCAATAAAAACTTCTGCATGCCTTATCAATTTTGTCACACCTATTAACAGGCAACATGTAGGTAGACATAACATATATAGGTGTTGCTTGGACAACAGATTGGATAAGAACTGCTCTATCTGCTTGAGCTAGAGTCTTAGCTTTCCATCATTTATTTTGATTTTTTATGAACTTTATCAACCAGGTAATCAAAATCATCATTCATTTTTTTTAAATGACTATGGGAACACTGAGGTATTTGTCCCTTTTGTTAAATTTTCTCATTTTCCAATTTTTTCTCAAAATCTTTTTATGTTTGAAATGCACATTCTTACTACAAAAGATGCTAGATTTATCAAAATTTATTTTCTGCCCAGATGCATCACAATAATCCTTAAGAATAGTTTTCAAGTGATCAGCTTTATCGAGAGAAGCTTTGGTAAAGATGATCAAGTCATCAACATAAAGGAGGTGAGTGATAGAGGGGGCATTCGTTCTAACTTTGATACCATGAATCTCACCTTTACTCTTAGCTCTTCCAACCATTCTGGAAAGAGCTTCAAAAACCAAGATAAACATATATGGAGACAACTGATCACCCTGTCTCAAACCTCTTTCGGGAAAAATATGCTCAAGAGGAGAACCATTCAAAATAACTCTAAAGGAAACATAAGATAAGCATTTATTAATCAAATAAATCCAGTTCCTATGAAAATCTAGTTTTTCAAAGATAGACCTTAAAAAGGACCATTCAACTCTATCATAGGCCTTAGCCATATCCATTTTGAGAGCAACCCATCCTTGTTTCTTTTATACATCCTTTTCATGTTATGAAAAACCTCACTAGCAAGACCCACATTATCACTAATATTCCTTTCTTTAATAAAAGCTCCTTGAAAAGGGAAAATGATTTTATGCAAATGATTCTTAAGTCTATTAGCAAGAAATTTTGAAATTATCTTTTAGGAAAAATTACATAAGCTGATAGGCCTAAACTTAAAAATATGATCAGGAGAAGAAATTTTGGGAATAAGAGTGATAAAAGTCTCGATGGGGTGCAACTCTCCATATCTAAATTTTTTTTGGACACAGTCTACTATAATGGGACCAACAATATCCCAACATTTATGATAAAAAACCCCATGAAACCCGGCCTATCTGGCCCAAGGGCTTGAAAAACACCTAGCTTTTTAGTGACAACCCAAATATTGTTAGCAGAAAGCACATGAGTAAGAATGGAATTTTCTCTGTCAGTAATACAGGGGGAAAAAAGATTTAGAATATCATTATTAGGAATAGGATTATCAGAGGAGAAAATATCATTAAAGTACTCATTAATCTCCTTCCCAATGTTGACTCTACCTTTTTTCCACAAACAATCTTCACCTTTGATTTTTTCAATGTAATTTTTTCTCCTTCGATAAATCGTGGACATGTGAAAGTATCTTGTGTTTTTTCCTCCCTTTTTCAGCCAATGCATACCAGATTTCTGCTTCCACATACTCTCTTCATTCTCAAGATAAGTCAACAATTTGTTTTTCAAAACCTTTGCCTTATCATAAGACTCTTTGTTTTGAGGTAAAGCAAGAACTTTCTCTAAATCGGTTTGAGTTTTCCTGATGTGAGCAATCACACTACCAAAAACTTTTTTATTCCACTGTTTCAAACATTTTTTTTTGTTTTATTCAATTTCAAGAAGGTACTATGATCAGGCAAATCATGGTTCATAGAATTCCAAGCTTTTTCAATCACAGGTATACAAGAAGCATCAAATAACCACATATAAAAAAACCTAAAAGGTCTGGAGCTATCATCAACAGTAGTAGAGAGATTAATAAGCAAAGACAAATGGTCAGAAGTGTCATTTGCAAGAGTTTTCACGACCATATTAGGGAACGACTCAACCCACTCAGTAGAAGCTAATTAAGACACGATCTAGTCTTTCCACAATATGATCATTAAAACTTCTACAATTAGATCACGTGAACTTAGGGCCTTCATAACCTAAATCCATCAATCCTAGATCATTAATAATGGTGGTTAGCCTTACAAGCATCCTCGTGTTTCTCAATCTTCCCTGCCGCTGCTCTATTAGCTGCTTCTCCCACCTCAAAGACTCCATTCCCAAGTCCTACCAACAGAGAGGCTCCAGTTACATCAACACATGTATGCTTCCCTTCAGACCAACTGTAAATCAATACATCCGCAGGCCAAAAATGTCGATCTTCCCTCATTCGGATCAGTAAGAAAATTGACAGGAGCCTCCTTCTTCACTTGTACCCCAGCCCTCTGAAATGCATCGCATAAAATGTCTCTAACATGATCATGTCGGTATTTGAAACCTGAAAAATGTCGACAATGTGCTGCATGGTCCCCGAAGGCAGCCAATCTACTCTTTTTGCAAACAGAGCATAAACCACCATCAGAGTACAAAGGAATCATGAGACGGTACCAGAGAATATAACGATACTCCATCGACAACATACGCTGTCCAAGCCCCTCCATCGGAATAGCAATTAGAAAATCCTTTGCGTGTTCCGATTGCAATCATCCCATTACTGCCTTTTAACGAGCTGATAAATCAAACTCCCTCTCGAGACCAACAACAATCTTACCGTAGAACACTTCTACCAAATCGTTTTGTGGTTTTGAGGGGACGATAACATTCACAGCCAGAGAATTGAGGTCAAAATTGGGTAGGCAGAGACTCAATGCACTGCTAGCAACATCAAGAATCTCATCCAAATGTATTGGACCATAACGCCTAAGAATGTGGTTCTGAAGCTCAGAAGTCTGAAAATAGGATGCCACAAAAGCAAATGTAGATATATCAGTGGCACAATAAATACCTAAACCACCCAGACGTAATGGGAGTGTCGATAAACGCTACTGTAAATCACCAAAGCCAGGACCATCAGAAACCACAATACCCTAGAGTACATTGCGGAGATGCCGATCAAAGGTCTGAGCTACCTCTCTGAACATGGATGGGGGATAAGTACGAATCGCGAAGACCAACTTAGAGAGCCCAACACAAGCTCATAAGAGTGCTAACTCATACTGTGGATCTTCTAATACAACTAAACAGTCTGTCAAAGTCACAACCTTGTCAATACGCTTGCGAGCAAGACCCAAGACAAAAGATGCATCAGTGCTAACTATACCTCCAAACAACTTAACCCCCTGCTGAGGATGGGACAAATATGAAGGAAAGATATCGGGAGTAAAACGATGTGGATCCGGTGATGGCCAAAATATCTTAGTTTTAGCCACAATAAGAACTAACTGTGAGAAGGTCCTTTTTCCTGAATCATACCCAAAGCTCTCACCACATGTTATGTATCCCTGATCAGAGTCCCATAATCTAGGTACCAAGCCTGTAGCAATAACTGACAACTGGACTGGATCCATAGAATCAGAGGATGCAACACCAGTGCAAATAGAAGGGGACCCAAAGGGTCGCCTTGTTGGACCCCAATAGCAGATCATATGTAGCCATCCCCCATATATAGCCTCGCAGGTTGACAATACAAGTACTCGACCCAAAGGACAATATCTGGGCATCGGATACGAACCTCTCTCAACATGGTGGTCTAATTAACCATGTTAAAAGTATTTTGAAAATCAACCAGCAACATAGAAAGAGAGGTATTGTCACCGTTAGCATACACCATACGGTTGATAGCGTACAAAATCGCCTCTGCTCCACTAGAAACACCCACCCCATACTGGAAATCCTGTAAGTACCCAACCATATCTCTGGAAACTCTTTTCATTGCAATCTTGGAGACCAGACGGTGCCAAACCATGCCCACAGCAATAGGACGAATACTATTATCTGACTTAAGAATTGGAGTAAGCAGAGCACTTGCTATGAATTCCGCTAACGACTGTGGACATCATCCCTGTAACTAAAGATTCACCACAGGGGTCAATACACCTAGCAAATTAGACAATATAGCTGTTGCAGCACCATTCATGGCATCCAACAAGTGTTGAGCTCGGAGACCATCACTGCCACAAGAAGTACCTTTCGGAAATGATCTAATGCATGACAATAGGGTATCTCTCTCTACCAATAAAGGGGGCTCAACAAAAGGAACAATTGGTCTCACAGGTGGTTGTCGCATTGGGTGCTTCTCCTCTAATGCTTGAATAGTCTCCGCCTGATGATGACAACACTTTTACTACTGCAGTAAAATGCCCATCAACAACTTTTTGTAAGCATCGATGCACATTTTGAGTGGTAACAGATCTCTGTGGTAGCTGGATTGAAGAAGGCTCTACTATAGACTCTAAGAGGCGAAACAGTCCACCAGGTTCGTTCTATATCGTCAAAGCATGGAGAATCAGTTTCTGCTGAAGGTTTTTCCTATTACCAGACCGATGTTCCAAATGATTCTGTGGTTGAAAAACCTGTAGAGTGCAGCACGAAAGAAGGAGAAGACAAACCCATGACATAACTAAACTAGGAGGATCAGCCGTAATATCCTAGAGAGCAGACTTCAATGCACCAGAAAAGGCTAAACGGCAAACACGTGGTATACTTTTCATATTGTGAAAGGGTATATGAAATACCCTATCAAGTAACGTCTCATCAAGAGAGGGAACAACACCCAGAGGCCTCAGGATAACACTAACGTCTCCTTGTGATGAGAGTGTAGGTTGCACAGTCCTAGGGATGGGAGGTGGTTCTGGTATACCGACAATAAGACTGATAGGGTTATATACTAAAATCATTACTTTTGTACTAACTCTAATTCTTTATATTTTGAATGAGAATCATATGGGAAAATGTTATGCATATTATATATGTTATTAGTTATATGCATGCGTATAATATTTTATGTTGTAGATAATATGGTGTGTGGTGACACACAGAAGGTCATATCATCAGTACCTTATAAAGTATAAGTAAACGTTCACAACCTAGATAGATTTGGACAAACTATTGGTATAGTTGTAGTATAATCTGGTATTAGTCTATCTTGACTACAGGATTACACTAGTACACTTTGTGTGTATTGAACATGACCAAGTGAGGTTGTTTCTCTTTATACTGACTATATAAGAGAACAAACACCTCTGTTATTATGGATGCTTGTCCTCTTAATCTAGATATAATAATGGGCATTTACGTGCATTGTACATTGCTTTAAATCACCAATGAGTGAGATTCATTTGTGAATCAACAAACTCGATGGATTGGGTAATGACATTGTATGTAAGAGGTGTTGTTGATTATAGAAGGAATTCGTGACCCGCAGGAAGTCGGGTTGATGATGTCCTCTTGAAGAGCTCATAAGGATTGTCATGTAAACCCTGCAGGTAGATTTAATCTGACATGACAATGAAGTTGAGTGGTACTACTCAATGATATAAGAAGTTAATTAATGTAATTGTCAATAACTTGACTTAATCAATGGGCATTCGATATCTTAAACACGGGGAGATCAACGGGCATATAATATGGAGCCCATAAATGTAATACATGTAATTTAGGATTAGGGCGGTAGTGCAACAATGGCCTTTAGTGGAATAAACCATTTGTTGACGGACTTGGGCCGTGTGTTCTGGGCAAACATGGGAAGCCCACGCCCGTCAGGAGACCTAACCCTAATTTCTCCTCATGGTCCCTGTTGTAGCCTATAAAAAGAAACCCTTCTTCTTTGGCCATTTTACTAAGGGTTTTCTCAAGAATGACAAGTTCCAAATTCGGTTATGATCTTGTGAGTGAGAGAGGCCAAGAGAGAAAGAAGGGGCTTGTAGATCGTTGCCCACACAACGTCCATTCTAAGATAGGAATACAACAGAAGATCAAGAGGTTGCTGATTCGTAGAGCTTAGATTCTCAGAGATATCACAACTGATCAAAGGTATGATTCTAAACAAAATCGTGAACACCCTTTATTCCCCTGCCATGGGTTTTCGCGGTTTGTAGTAAATCATTACATGAAACTATAACGGTTCCTACAAAGACATCCCAACTCCCAATTATCAGTCATTTCCGGTGGTTTTGTGATGCCTCCTGAATGACGACATGGTATGGTTAATGCATGCATGTTGAGACAGTGGCCACATATCCATTTGTTCACCGTTTTCAAAAAGTTAAGATGGGATAAATATAAACTTATGTCCTCCTTAAATTTATCCCGCAGTCTGTCTGTATCTCCCTGGCCACTCAAGTGCTACTTCTTAATGTGAGTTTCGATATACAAAACCGCAAAGCCGCCACCACCATTGGCACCATCTTTGCACTTGTCAAACTCACGAAAGGGGCAATGCACATGCTGCTTTAACAAACCCAAAAATAGATGAAACCAAATCTAAACCACAACAAACAAGAGCACTACCATAAATCAAACCCAAACAACAAACCTAGCATCGAAGCAAACCCAAATCCATCAAAATCAACAAACAACCATACCTAGCTAATAAATTAACCAAACCAAAGGTTACAAAAATAGCAAGGAAAAAAACCAAACCATCTAGACTTTTTTTTTCCTATGCTGTTAAGGTGGAGGAATCAGATGGATTGGAGACAGTTGTGGGGGTTCGGTTGTGGTAGAAGTGCTGGTGGTGGGAATGTGAACAAATCTATTGGTGGTGGATGGGGGATGGTGAGGGCGGTACTGGGGAGGTGTTGACGATGTTGCAGGATGGTGGTGAAAGCTAGAGGTACCGATACCGGTGCTGGTGGATAGTGGGTGGTGGATGGTTAGGTTGTTTAAAGGATGATGGTATTTGCTGGGTGCGTGTTGCACGAGAAGTGCGGCGTTGGGTTTCTTGCTGGGGAAGAACAACGTTCGGGTTTTTTTTTTGAGGATTTCTTTGGAGAAGAAGAGAGGGGAGAGGTGCCATTAAGGCGGTGGAAATGTGGAATATGATTATGAGGGGGCTGGTGGCAAGACACCGTTAGGTGGTGCTCCAATGAGTGTTGGTGAGCGCAACGACTCTAAATTGGACCGTTAAGGTCTGTTGTAATTGGAAACTAGAAGTTGCCTAGAGAAACCAAGAAATGAGGCTCGACCTTTTGGTTCTAAACCGGTTGAGTATAAACTCCCTCCCATCCGCCCATACCACATAACCTCCCTATTATTTAGGTCTCATTAAATAACCTCTCTATTTTCCAAAAAAGAGATAAAATCTGGTCCGTTTTTTATTTCCCATTTTATCTTATTTCCTTTTTTACCCTTTTGAGATTGAAAAATTCCCGACACCTAACATAATATATGTAAATGGATTTTTACATAGTCATATATATGTAAAACTATATTTACATAGTCATTGGAGCTATGAAAACTTAAATTTACATAGTAATTTTTGGGATTGAAAATTTCCCGACACCTGACATAATATATGTAAATGTATTTTTACATAGTCATATATATGTAAAACTACATTTACATAGTCATTGGAGCTATGAAACTTAAATTTACATAGTAATTTTTGGGATTGAAAATTTTTCGACACCTGATAGAATATATGTAAATGTATTTTTACATAGTCATATATATGTAAAACTATATTTACATAGTCACTGGAGCTATGAAAACTTAAATTTACATAGTAACTTGATTTATGAAAATTTAAATTTAGAAGAGTGTGTTTACAAGTCTGCAAACAAATAAGAAACTATGCATGATAAATTGTTTTCACATAGCATTTCTTTGAAATTGACCAATCTAACATCCGACAGAACGAACTCATGTAATTTTATACGACTTGTTAAAATGTATTTTTACATGAATTACTACAACCTGATATCCCATTTAATCTATATATAAATTTAAATTTACACAGTAACTTGACCTATGAAAAGTTATATTTTCATAGAGAAAACAGATCGATCATAACCTATGCAAAATTATTTTTACACGGTATATATTTCTTAAACAGAACAAACCCAACTATTTTACCAACTGAAAAGATAAAACAGATTCCCATTACATCATCTACCAACAACACATTAAGCCAAATCAACCTTTTTACATCCATAATTCTAACAAATGTAGTTATTACATCAAAGATCTAACAAATCCACCAAAAGTTGATTAAACAAAAATCAACTCATCATTTCTTGCACTCTTCTTTCAGATCACATGTTCTTTGTTGGGATATGATAAATTCTAAGCCTTTTCTCAAAATCTGCCACAAAACCAAGCATAGGTAATGTGGAAGCTCTAAAGGTCTTGTACGACTTCTGTTTGTTTATATTCTGTTACAATGAGAGAAAACTAATTAATAATAAAGATTATCTATGCAAACTTTAAAATGCATAAATAAATTACCATGCAAATTTAAAAGTTCAGAGTAAAACTATTATGCAAATTTAAGAATGCAGAGCAAAAATACTATACGTACTATACAAATTTAAGATTGCAGAATAAAACTACAACACGAACATGAAAAATGCAAAGTAAAATTACTATGCAAATTTAAGAATGCATAGTAAAACTATTATGCAAATTTAAAAGAATACAGAGTAAAACTATCACTACACATTACATAAACATAAAAAATCATACTAAAAATACTATGAAAATTTACGAATGCAGAGTAAAAAATACTACAAAAACATAAAAATGCATACTAAAACTACTACATACACAAACATAAAAATGCATAATAAATCCAAACTTGAAATTGCAAAACAATGAAAACTATAAAATACAGAATAAAATCACTAAACAAATGTAAATTCATATTTACAAACTAACTCACATATGAAAATTCATTTTAATTTTTCATACAAATTTATAAAAATATGATTAAATGTTGAAGATTCTCACTAGATTTGGTTTGTTCACCATAGTTTTTGGAGCAACCATCCTCTCAATTTCATCTCCATCTATTCTAGAACTTAAAGGTTTGATTTTTGTTTTTGTTTGGATTTTTAGCTTTTTCAAATTGTAGATCGAGTTCTTCATTTTCTCTGTTGTTGCTTTCATATTTTTTGTTGATGATTCGTCCACTTTATTCTCCTGTACTATGTGAATTTAGACTTGCAGGAGAAGATATTTTAGATATAAAAAGCTAGAGAGAAGGAAGTGAGAAGGAAGAGAGAAAATAGAATGATTCATGGGTCTTAAGTGGGGGTATTTTTGTTAGTTTTCTATTTTCTAAAAAGGAGGGAGGTTTTGTGAGCTGTTACGATTTGAAGGGGTTTTAATGGACCCGATTGTTAACCAGGGAGATTAAACTCAAATCTTGCTAGAGAAACTCCTGTGACATCACAGGAGCTCTAAACTCCTGTAATTCAATTTTATATGACAGAGAACAGTTAAAGTTACGAAGGATTAAAAGTACAAAGAGACAAAATTTGTTAAAAGGCATAAAGATACAAAAAGTGTGGGACACCATTATGGCTTCCCGGCTTGCTTGGGCAAGCCGCATTATATAGTGAAGATTAAACTATATAGAAGTTGGGCTTATCCTATTTCCTAAGAACACACTACTTTTGTGGGCTTATGCAGTTGGGCTTCAAAAGAATAATTCAATTAGATAATACATGTATACCAGGTTGGGGGCCCTATTTATCAGTCATCAAGTGGCCGGCTTTGCCCCATAGCCGGGCCCTGTTGGGAATCTGAGTCACCATGAAATACCACATACAAAAAGGGGCGCGGTATTGGCACCTCACTTTATGAGATTGGCACCCCTTTGGCAAAAAGTAAAACAATAATGGTTATTCTTTATAGGGTGAACTAGTATTACCCCCCCCCCCCCCCTAGATGGGAAATTAGGGTCTCCCCCCTAAATACACACAAAAAATTTCGGTCAACCCACTTTGACTTTTTTTTGTGTGTGTATTTAGGGGGGAGACCCTAATTTCTCATCTAGTGGGAAATCCTAATTGGCTCATCTAGTGGGGGGTAATACTAGTGAACCCTTCTTTATATGTCCTTTTACACTCCACATGCTTCATAGTTCTACGATATCGGGTTGTCGCGAGATCCCATATCCCATGGTAGGCAGTTGCCGTGAGATCGCACAATCCACGACACCGGATTGCAGCGAGATCCCATATCCCGTGGCAGGGAGTTGTCGCGGAATATATTTTGTTTTGTGTTTTTGTTTTTTTTTACTTCAAATTTTGCGTATTGAACACACACGACATATGTATACCTCATTTTCTTCTTTAAAACTTCTTTATACACTTCAAGAACAACACTAAAACCATGAAAAAAAAAGTACAATCGAGGCATACTTTTGCTATCTCGCGGCAAATATTTTCATATGTTATAAGAAAAACTTGTGATCAAATTAATGAAGAAGAGTTTTGATAATTAACACAAGCAAAGACTCCATTTTAGTGAAAAAACCATCTTGCAGCAACTCATTTTTTTTACTGTGGTTATTAAAAAAAATTTAAAAGAAAAAAAGACCCACGATAACAACCTTCTGTGGGATATGGGATCTCGCGACAACCCAATGTCATGGATTGTGCGATCTCGCAACAACTTCTTGCCGTGAATGTTTTTTTTATCTGATTAATGGAGGGGTGCCAGTACTTTTGAATTGGACAAAAGGGTGCCAATTCTATAAAGTGGGGTGTCAATACCGCAACCCTACAAAAAAGGCTCACATGATTGCCACTGATATCTAGTTCAAAAGATATGTACACACAAGATAAAATGAAATCTAATAAAGCATATGATTAAAAAAAAAGTAAGATGAAAATGAATCATAGATGAGATTTATTAAAATAATAATAATAATCCATTACCAAGAAGCTGCAATGAGACACTCCACCACACAACCAGTGAAAAGACAAAATCAATATTCTACTATATAAGACTACAAGTTCTGGCCTGCCTAATTCAGATGCAGAACATTACTATTGAAGCTTTCATATGCTTGGAAAGGAAGATTTTTTTTTGGCAAGCCTGTTTTAAATGAGATCAGTAACTCTTTTAGAGAGTTGGAAATGAAGATTTATTGTATAAAAAAGTTAATTAGCAATGTTTATGAGTAATGGGGTATTTTTTTTTTAGGCAAAATAGCAATATGAAAATATGGTAATAAATGTGGACGAAAATTAGAATAGTACAACATTTAGTAATTTTATTAGGTGTAGCATTAATTCCTAAAGGTCAAGTTTCTAGTCATATAAAGTTGTAATCATATCGCCTTAACAAGGGGATAGCTTTTGGTTATTGAATGATACTGATTTTAGAGTTGTGAACTCTTTATCTTGTGTTTTTATTTGTTAGCTATATATTTTGGATTTATCGCACCGTGCAATGCTCTTGGTAGTTTTGTTTTGGGTTTTGCTACTCCTATAAAGAGAGGGTCTAGCCTTCATGAAATGGCAGAGCTAGGAATCTCCTCCGCGGAGGGGGGGCGCGAAGCGGTGAGTGACAACATGTCGACAAATTAATAAAAGAACTACATACAAATATACAATAGCAAATTATATAATCTATAATTGATTAGAATGAATTACTCTAGTGTCGATTGTTTATAATTCCAGTTTGATTCATTGTGATCGGTGATGTTGATGTGATCGGTAACCAGGTGATGTCGTGATAGGTTGTAGCATAGTACAAAATATCGCGATATTTCTCGATATATCGCGATATTTTGTAAATGATAATATCTATCGAGATTTCGAAAAAAGATATGATAATATCTAGGATATGTAAATGATATATTCAAATGACTCAAGTGTAAATATCGACGATATATCCTAAAAAATCACGATATATTTACGATATGCCGATATTTTACACATATCACGAAATTTATAGATTTTTTATTCTAACAAAATTGACAATTACTCTTCAATTTCTCTTCTTCCTCACCATTTTACACTTAAAAAACTCAAAGACCTCAAGACATACTCATTTAGCTATCTTCCACTAGACTCATAGAGTCAAAATTTCGTCATCTTCTACTAATCTTATTGATCTAAGAAGGAGAAACAAGTTAGAGTTTGTGATTGGTTGAATTAAGAAGAGAAGAGAGTTGGAGTTTTTGTTAAGTTGAATAAAGAGGAGATTTAAGGCCTCTTGATGAAAAGGGTATAATTGAACCCCATCTTCTCTTTCTACATTTTTTTCTTTTTTCTTTTATTATTATTTTTTGAATAAAGTGAAAAGTTCATTTTTTTCTTATTTTTTGGATCTGATCTAAAACTCCAAAGTTTTGATAGACTTGAATTAATTCAATTCTATTTTATTTTTATTTTATTTCGAAAATCTGGATCAATCAATTGATAGATACTAAATATTCAAAAACTTTCTATTATTTTTTATAGAAAAACTAATTAACAATCACATTAATAATTTACTATCCTTATTTTTAATCTTTTTGTGTTTGAATCACTTTCTTACAAAGTTACAATGGATCATTTTGATTCCAAATACATCCGGAACTAAGAATCTTTGGATTCAATTGTGCTGTTTATTTTTCCCCTTTACATGTTGATATTTTGATATATTATCGACGATATTTTATATTATGCCGTGATATATCGTCGATTTTTACAAAATTATTTATGTAAGATATCGACACTGGGAGCGATATATCAACGATATATATCATCATTTCTTGGTTCGATATTTACCCATATCGTGATACTTTGTTCTATGGGTTGTAGACTTACTTGAAGTTCTCGCAATTGAGTTGTTGGTTCTTTGCAAGAATGAGAGACGGGCCTAACTATTAGTTATTTTCTTTTAATTTCTCACAAACTGTGGTATGTAGGCCTAAGCTATAATACTACTAAATTTTATTTTGTCACAAGTTCAGGGCGGGCCTATGCCCTGGCTTGCACATAGCTCTGCCACTTCCTTCATGGTGAAACAAGTAAAATAACAACGCTCATGACTAGTTTGCCATTAGCCACAACCATAAACTTTTCGACTGTTCTCTTTAAAAGTATACGTTTACTTGAATGCTCAGTTACTACGTACCATGGGAAATAAGCTGAACTATTCTAAATACTCAGGCCATTCTTGCTGTTCATCCAACATTTACGTTACAATAGAATTATAGTGACTTTGAAGCAGACCGATTTTTACATTTTAGATATAAACAAACAATGAATACTACTTGGTGGACAAATATTATGGTTGCTAGAGATGCTGATCAGGGCCGCCCTGTGTTTCAAAGGGCCGAATGCAAAGTATGAAAATTTGGGCTTTTGTCTGGGTTTCTAACATTATAGTGGGCTTTTAAGAGCTTCACGGGGCCTTTATTTTTTTTGTTTATATTGGAGCCCTATGCAAAGCCTTAGACAATATAGGCCTACGGTCGGCCCTGATGTTGATATACCTACAAGTCTACACTGACTCTTTTTTTTTTTTTTTTTCTATAAAGCAACTTCCAACTTCTCTCTTTCTTAGTCATCCACCTGTCTCCTCATCCCTCGGTCTCCCGTCTCCCACATGTATATTCCCAGTCATGTGGTTTAGGTATCCGTGACCATGATTCCATACTCCCCTACTCCCTTTATTGTCTTGCTCCTGGGCCAATCACCGCAACATCTTTTGCTTCCGCAGATCGTGCCACTACAAATGCCCCCTCTCGAGTCCACGAACACACACATGTTAGGTCGAGAATACTCATACTCTCTTTTTCCCTACGTCTCGTCTCCTATCTTGCTCACGTCATCACAGTGTGTATGCAGTCCCACATGACCATCACGCGTGTCCTAGTCAGTGTCTCTTCGTTTCTCATGCTTCCATGTGTCGTGCTTCCCGTGGTCCAATTAGTGACTCCTCGATTTCCATATTGTGGCTTTTACTATTTTACCCCTCCCCATCTTCAAGTCCTGCTCGATTCTTCTTTTCATTCGTCTCCTTATTTATTCTCAGAAGTTCATACATCTCATTAGCGGGGAATAAGGATAAGTGATCTATCTGTAACACAGCGGTCGGGTTTGTTATTTCGTTCGCATTTCAATAAAATTACAAAAATTTATTTATAAACAAAAACTAATTCGATCACGTGAATTTGTGAAAGTGGATTTAGGTGAGAAAATGATAAAAATAAACTAAAATAGACTTTGATTTCGGAGATAGAAAATCTGTTTGAGCGAATCCTATCTCTGTTAAAAGAGTTAGTCTCAATTTTTGATCCCTAATAATGATGAATGAGCGTTATTAGCGCGTGGAATCGATTTAGAACCCCATTTTTGGGAGAACTTACTCGGTTCCTAATCGTTATAATTATCGAAACACCCTCCCTAACAGAGATAATCCTCACTCGGGCAGAGTTTTTGCTCCGAGATCACAGAACTAAGGTGTTATTCTAATTAACAGAAAATAAAACTGAAAACAAACTGGAAATTAAATTCTTCATTACACTAGAATAGCAGTAAACTACTTTACTCCTACTGATGGAATGCTAACCATTCCATGAGAAAAACTAAAACTAGAACCTTCTATTTATAGTTTTTCTGATGGTCTAGATTCAATCCATCTAATCTAAATCTAACGGTTACAAATAAAATATAATATCCCAGGGAATATTCTCTAGAATAGTAATGGGCTTAGACTAAATAGTAACAGGCTTTAGGTTTATCTTCATATTCCAAACCGTACGACCATTTTTTGGAAGATAGATACCATTGTGTAGAGTTTTCTGCGTTGATCATTTTAGCTGGCCGAATGCTTGAATCAGAGTTAGGAGATGGAAGATATCGCCGTTTGAAATTTTCTCCTAACTTTCGGGCTGATTTAGGTCAGTTTGACCAAAATCTCTTCTTTAGCTGGCTTAAGGACTCAAGTTTGGATTCTTCAACTTGTTTCATGGTTCTCTGAGTCCATGAGCTTTGCTGGCAGTTTGGAGCTTTAAATGAGCTGATACTGAAGATTTCAAGTCCAAGTTTTATTCGGCTGTATTTCATGCTAAAATACAGGTTACGTATTGTATTTTATCGTTATCATTGAAACACAGGAAAACATGAAAATACAATTAATTTACATTTATTAAACACATAATTGACCCAAATTTAATGTCTCTACGGGGTTTAAAACACAGTTTTTGGTACTTATCAACCACCCCCAAACAGCACTTTGCTTGTCATCAAGCAAAGAAGAGACACTAAAGTAGATAAGTGGCAAAAATGTGTAATCCTAAGCTAATTCTCGTTTCGCAGAGTGCGATTGCATTGACCGTATGCAACAAGACCTTAAACCACTAAGAATTACCTAGTGGACGTGTTATAGCCTTGTGATAGTTTTCCAGAGAAGATACCCACAAACTTCATCTATACTACAATGACTCAGTAACAAGGGCTTGTTCCTTTAGTTGATCTCAGATATCTATACATCTCATTAGCGGGGAACAAAGATTAATTCCTTTGAAACCTACGTTAATAAATGTACAATAATCAAAACATCTACATATGAATATGCATGCAGTGAACTTTACAATGCAATGTACAAGTAGGGCCGTTTCTGGATCCTGAGGAGAGCGTCCTTAAGTAGGTTCTCACAGGTATGTGTCGAAACACAAATTCTCTCATAATATTTACCAATCAGGTTTTGCTTACTCCAGTGTGCAATGGGCACACATTTCCTCACATTCTCAATGACGTCCAAGGAAGCCGAGGTTGATCAATCACGTCTACCACTTACTATCGCACTAACCTACCCTAATTGAGCTTGATGACTTTTATTAAGTATTACGGGGCTTAGAAAATGGTTTAGAAGGAATGTAATAGATAACAAAACAATGAGTTAGAGAAAATATGGTCTTCAAATATATAATTACTGGAGAAAACCTAGTGTTCTTCTATTTTAAAACTGTTCCATACTTTGTCCTTTTTGGCTTTCTACTCCATTTGATTTTTTTTTTCTTTCATGGAATTTACTTTTTCTTGGTTTTGACAAAGCTAACTAGATTCATCAATCGGTGCCAACTAATAGAACGAATTTTCGTATTTGCATAGGTTTTTCTCTTCTCTTTTATGTTTTTCATTATATTTCTCAAACTCATCAGATATGGATATGGGTAAAGAAATAATGGTTGAAAGATGAAATGGCTAATATAAAGGCTCAACGGGGAAAACTAGGGGAAATACATTTTTTTGGGTTTGTATATTTTTTATTTGGCTATATCAATCCAAAGAATGCCTAAATTCTCGCCTAGGATATGGTATAGATATCAAGCAAGTAGACGTGTGATTTCTTTCTACTCGGAATTGCTTCATCCTTGGGTCATTACTCATATACATTTATGTTGAGGCTTTTTGGCTAGATTCTCACTGGATTTGGAATTATTTAAGTATTCTAACCGTGGGTCCCAGAAACTTACTACTATGTGTAGTCATTGACACTCATTGCATGAAAATTCATGAAAAGATGTAAAAATTATTGCGTACGTATTAACACAAGTTTCTAAGAACCAATCATAATTCTAATACTAATGTGAGATTTCTAGACAATTTTCATCGCATAAAAGAAAACAAGACCTTTATTACTAAATACGACTAACTAATTTTTTTTTTTTTTTTTTTTTTTTTTTTTTTTTTTTTTTTTTTTTTTTTAGAAAGAAAGAAAAATAAATAACCTAAAAATGCCTAAGTTTTGCAAAATGTTTCTCTCCCACCCCCAAACAGATGGATGCTTTGTACTCAAAGTATCAAGAGAGATAAGGAAAGAAATTACCTGAGAAACGTGAGCAAAAATTCGGCTGAAACTCAAGAAAATTGAAAATAGCACACCAATCAAACAAAACAACCAAAATACACACATATATAGACATAAAAATTTAGGTCGTTTATAGTCAGATTCCTAAGACTTTATTCAAGCATAAGGGTTTGTAAAAACCCTTGGCATTCGCACCCAGATGTTGGAATGATTTAGCAAATACAAATTATTTGCTAGAAGAATAAGAAAGAAACTCGCGTCGTTAATGAACATAACCTTACCAACCACCAAATAAGGTTTTTTATTGAAATACGCGAGGTATGTGGACTAAAGGTCCGGCGCTTACAACCACAAACTCCAAATTGAGGGCCCAGTTACTGTAATGGTGCATTTCCATGAGAAAAGAATGTACAGGAAAACACTGAAGAAAAGAGTCTTTTATAGTAAGATACTCGAGATTGGTATGGATGTATTTCATTATTGAGATTCATCAAGCATAAGAGTTTGTATAAACCCTTGGCATTTCGCATCCAGATGGTGGAATGATTTAGCAAATACAGATTATTTGCTAATATGTTGAACAAATAAACTCGCGTCGTTGATAAACAATACCTTACCACCCATCAGGTACTAAATTGGAACACATGAGTTATTTGGACGAAGGAACCGATGCTGACAACTATCCCTCCAAATAGAAGGCATGGTTACCTTATTGTGGCATTACTTGAATGTAACGAAAAATGAGTTGTTTAAAGTCAGATTCTCAAGACTTTATGTTGGGTCTTTTTAAGTCAGATTCCCGAGACTAGGTACGGGGGGGTCTTTTTATGTCAGATTCCCCTAGACGATACACACCCCCAAACAGGATGAAACTGGGGTGTCATGTTTCTCGATAAACTATAAGGTAATAGTTGAAAGAGTTAGGGGTTTAGCGAGTACCCCAAAAAAAATGACATTTTTACACACCCGTGTTGAGATAGAAAATGAAAATGCATCAGAAGTTGTTCTTCATGAAGCTCAGATAGGTAAAATAGGACAACTAGCATTTTGAAGATGTTCAGTTGAAAGATTGGTCTTAACAACGGAAATAATTGATTTATCTCTTGTATGCAAGGGTAAAGGTTTGTTACTCTTAGGTTGGTCTACATTTTGATTTACCGTGATGGTAGAAACTTTTTGAATGTAGTAGATTCCCTAAAAGTATGTTTCAGATACCCGATATAAAAGCATGTTTTCAAAGTTCATCATTTTTGCAAAATTATTAAGCAATCATAAAAATGAATTCTAATCATGCTCGTTAATTCAAAACATGCTGTCATATTATATCCAAAATAGGCTAAGATTGATTTTCGTTGAAATAGCCTAAAAATGTTTGGAGATTGTATATAATCCTTTGACAGGAGATTCAAGGGAGATATAAAAGAAACGTACCTTCCCAAGTTATGCTTACACGCACTTGGGTCGAAGATGACTTGAGTGGTCGTTGACCTGTTGACAGTTCGAGGTCAATGCCACTCACCTGTTATTCATAAAATTATTACAAACATATAGAAGCCCACAAACCAGGCTGAAATGAGGCAGAATGCCAATAAGTTACAAAGTTTGGGCCTTCGAGGGCTTGATTACACGAATACATTTACAAAAATAAAAAACTAAAATTATACAACACAATTAATTAGTTTTTTTTTTTTTTTTTTTTAACACTCACTTAGTGCATTCATCACTCATTTCCACTTGCATAATGCATTCAACATTCGCCAATTCTCCACCAGCTTTTTAGACTTACGTCCCCAACAAATTTGCTAATTAGATTTCCATTCCCAATTCTTCTATTATTAGACTTCCGTCCCCAATTTCACAGCCTGACTAAGTCAGCCTTCTTTGACTGGATGTCGTTTGGTTAGTACATGTACAATGTCAAATCTATCCCTCACCGTGTAAAAGAACCAAAATACCCATTGACTCTCACAAAATAAAAAACAACTAAATTGCCACGTGGCACCATCCTGCGCATTCAATCCAATGCACACAAATAGTTTTCTTAAATGACATCTACTACCCCTACCCAAGTAAAATTATCAGACTATCCTCATTCATTTTTACCTCGTCTGCCACATGTCATCATCTAATACACACAGAAAATCAAATGATCGAAAACACCTCATGCAGAACACGTTTTTAGTGAGTGATGATGCCATGATGACATCACCATCTTCTTCCCTAAAAAAAAAGGCACCAACAGAACTTTGATGCATGGGTATTGAAACCCCAAATTCCGGCCATCATAAATAATTATGTGCCGATTGGTGATCAAAACCTTAATATCACTTTATGAAGATTGAATCGGCGCAATTTTAGCAATATCAAACGATTAAATATTTAATAAGGAAAACACAGTTTCATGGTTTGGTTTTCAAAGCTCTACAATTTTCACATTACGACGAAGTCATTGGCTTGTATTGTAACCAAGTGATCGAAGTAATTGAAGCTTTAGTTATTGGGATCCATCAATTGGTTTAGTTAGTACTTGAGCTTTCTAATACATAGGTACATAGACTGTACATAGATCGATTAACATCCTGCTGAAGATCTCAAGTTTGCTTTTATTAGAAAAATTGTTATGTTTAGTTATGCTTGCATACATTTGCAAGTGGAGGTCCATGGTATCTCAGTAACCAGCTACTTAGGCTATCCGAATGGACACCAAATTTCTGTATTGAAAGGCATAGACAGTCCACGCACATCACTTGTTTGGGCAAGATTCCCAGGACTAAGCTTTGAGTACTGGGAAGTGGACATCCTCATGGCCATGGGGAGAACTCTCGGTTCCCCAATTCGAGTAGATGAAAATTCACTCCAAAGAGCCAATGGTTTCTATGCGCGTCTTAGTAGACATAGATCTATCAAAACCAGTCCCCAACAAAATTATCGTTGAAGTGGAGAATACTAACTTTGAATTCTTGCAAGAAGTTCAACTAGGAAAACTCCCAAAATTTTGCAGTCATTGTAAAATTGTTGGGCATCTTGTCACCGATCGATCATGAGTGTCGAGCACTTAAGAAAGATCTTGGTTCTGATCGTGAAAAGCACCAACACCAGCATCACCAGAGACGAATCAAGTGGAGCTCACCACCATGAGCAAAAGGTTAATAGAGAATTTTTATGGTGACTTATCTTTGGGTTTGGCGAACATAGGGTTTCAAAACCCAATTATGGATCTTCGTTCTCATATGAAGAAGATAAAGATGATGCCTGATGATATCATCATTAATCAGTTGGGCATTTGGGCTTACACTCTTATCTTTTGTTTTTTCTAGCCCACATAATTTCTACAAAACCTATCATTTTTACTATCATTTGGAGTGTTGTATACCATTGATTTGGTTAGTTAGGATAATAACACGTGGCAACAGAGGTAAAAATGAGTAAGGGTAGTGGGATAATTTTAGGTGAGCAGGGTAGTAGGAGTTATTTATGAAAATTATTTGTGTGCATTGGATTAAATGCGTAGGATGGTGCCAAGTGGCAATTTGATTGATCAAGAAATTGGGCCTAACACTCAATTTTGGAGAAAATGAAGTCTAGAGGACACAGTTTTTGGTGAGTAACTCAAAAGGACAAATTCTAGCAATTACATGATTTCAAATTTAGTAACCCTCAAGGACAAAATAAGTTGGCCTGACCATTTTATTTTTGGCCTGGATTTAAAATAAATATTTTTCAATTTTACCCTTTCTGTCATTTTACTATAAACAATGAGTGTTCATATCTTCTGTTGGTGAATGAAAAATGATTGTTCATATCCAAATAGGTGAATGTACTTTATACAATATATTGATGTATGAATATTGAATGTTCATACAAAAAGAACTATGAACATTCAATGTTCATACCTAATCAATGTTCATACCCAAAGACTATGAACAGTGAATGTTCATACCCAAAGGACCAAGGACTATGAACACCGAATGTTCATACCCAAATGACTATGAACATTGAATGTTCATACTCAATCAATGTTCATACCCAAGGACTATGAACATCGAATGTTCATACCTAAAAGACTATGAACATTGAATGTTCATACCCAATCAATATTCATACCCAAGGACTGTGAACATTGAATGTTTATACCAAAAGGACTATGAACATTGAATGTTCACTATGAACATCGAATGTTCATATCCAAAAGACTATGAACATTGAATGTTCATACCCAATTAATATTCATATCCAAAGACTGTGAACATTCAATGTTCATGTATGAACATTCAATGTTCATACTAAATATACCAGGTCGTTTCGTCTGGGCCAGGCCGTTAATTATTTCGCGTCAGGAGTATACTTGACATTTCATTTACCCGATCCATTTTTTATTTCGCGTCAAGGGTACACTTGAGAGTTACAAAAATAAAAAGATGTCCTTGAGAATTACTTTTTCGGCATTTTTGTCTTTGAGAGTTACTCTGTGTTGATTGATTTAGGTTTTGTGTAGGTCAATTGGTATTTTGGTTATTTTATATGGTGAGGGGTAGATTTGATATTGCACATGCACTGATGACATCCAGTCAAAGAGGGCTGACTTGGTCATGCTGTGAAAATGGGGACGGAAGTCTATAATAAAAGAACTGGAGACGGAAATCTAATTAGCAAACTTGCTGGGGACGTAAATCTAAAAAACTGGGAGCAACAGCTGCAAGAGCACTGCTGCAACAGCACACACCACCACAGAACATTACCTTCCCAGAACATCACCATCACAACAAAACATCAACGACACATGCAGCAAGCTGCACTAGCAGCCACCACGCACTACACCTCTGCACAAACAGCACTTGAACTAACTTCAAGCCACCAGTAACTCAAATCACAAGGCCTGCAGCAGTTCAACAAGCCACACCTCAGAGGCAAGCTGCTTCCAAGCATAGGAAAACTGCGTGATACAGGTCGGCAAGTTCACCACCACCATCAGTCACTTTCTTCTCCACCATCACCACACTTTTACAGCAATGCCAACGCCGTCAACAGAGAGCACACTCTCTGCTCACGACTTCACCATCGATCAGGCACGGCAGACACCACTGTCGCAATCCAGCACCACATATCTCCCCCTTCAGCAGGCAGCACAACAGGCACCACTAGCATCAACCTTCACCGCACCACCGTCAGTCACCCCCTCATGCTCTCCCAACAATCACCACCGAACAGCACCACCAAAACCTGCCACCATCAAAACCTCTTCACAGCACCACCACAACACTTTCTCAAAACAGCACCACCGATCACCTCCTTCATCATCCCAGCACCACCAAAACAGAACCGTCTTCTTCAATTGACCTCAAGCCACCATCACTTGAACTCAACGCCAGCGTCGTCTCAGGCAACAATCTTCGGCAGTTCACCTGCAACAAAAACTTAGAGAAAAGAAAAAAGAAAGAGAAGAAACCGAAAAGAAAAGAAAAGAGAGAGAGAGAGAGAGGCGCTGAGAAGAAGAGAGAATGGAGAAGAAAGAAAATGGAAGAGAAGAAAGAAAATGAGATGGGTGCAATTTGTTTTTTTTTGTAAAGGCCCATTAGGCCCATAACCACAAAAAATGGTGATTTTGGGGGTTTTTATATAAATATTGTTTAGAGGAAACTGAAAAATTGTGGAGGGAATAAATATGATTATTAGAGTGTTGTGACCAAATTAATTTATTTTGTAAATTTTATGGAAAACGCAGTGGCGCCATTGATCTATCTGTAACACAGCGGTTAGGTTTGTTATTTCGTTCGCATTTCAATAAAATTGCAAAAGTTTATTTATAAACAAAAATTAATTCGATCACGTGAATTTGTGAAAGTGGATTTAGGTAAGAAAATGATGAAAATAAACTAAAATAGACTTTGATTTCGGAGATAGAAAATCCGTTTGAGCGAATCCTATCTCCGTTAAAAGAGTTAGTCTCGATTTTTGATCCCTAATAACGACTCTTCATCTCTGAACGAGCGTTATTAACGCGTAGAATCGATTCAGTACCCCATTTTTGGGAGAACTTACTCGGTTCCTAATCGTTATAATTATCGAAACACCCTCCCTAACAGAGATAATCCTCACTCGGGTAGAGTTTTTGCTCCGAGATCACAGAACTAAGGTGTTATTCTAATTAACAGAAAATATAACTGAAAACAAACTAGAAATTAAATTCTTCATTACACTAGAACAACATTAAACTACTCTACTCCTACTGATGGAATGCTAACCATTCCATGAGAAAAACTAAAACTAGAACCTTCTATTTATAGTTTTTCTAATGGTCTAGATTCAATCTATCCAATCTAAATCTAATGGTTACAAATAAAATATAATATTTCAGGGAATATTCTAGGAATATTCTCTAGAATAGTAATGGGCTTGGACTAAATAGTGACAGGCTTTGGCTTTATCTTCATATTCCAAACCGTACGACCATTTTTTGGAAAATAGATACCATTGCGTAGAGTTTTCTGCGCTGATCATTTTAGCTAGTCGAATGCTTGAATTAGAGTTAGGAGATGGAAGATATCGTTGTTTGAAGTTTTCTCCTGACTTTCGGGCTGATTTAGGTCAGTTTGACCAAAATCTCTTCTTTAGCTAGCTTAAGGACTCAAGTTTGGATTCTTCAACTTGTTTCATGGTTCTCTGAGTCCATGAGCTTTGCTGGCAGTTTGGAGCTTTAAATGAGCTGATACTGAAGATTTCAAGCCCAAGCTTTATTCGGTTGTATTTCATGCTAAAACGCAGGTTCTGTGTGTATTTTATCGTTGTCTGTTGAAATCTGTGAAAACATGAAAATACAATTAATTTACATTTATTAAACACATAATTGACCCAAATTTAATATCTCTACAGGGTTTAAAACACAGTTTTGGGTACTTAACAATAAGCTCCTTTGAACATTGGATAACATATGTATAGTAATTTAATCATCTACATATAAATGAGCAAACATGAGTAATGAAATGCAAAAGCATAGTCGTTTCCGAAACTTTTGGATAGCGTCCGTTAGGTGTGTTCCCACAGGGATGTGTTAAAACATAAACTCTCTAATAGAATCACTCAAGTTTCATTCTCTCAAATGCAAATGGCACTTATATTCTTCACATACACGAATGACAACCAAAGAAAACCGAGGTCGATTGATCACATTTGCCACTTACTATCACACCATCCTATTCCTAGTTTAGTTAGAGGTCTTTTATTAGCGAGTTACGGGGATAAGGTGGTGGTTTAGAAATAAAAAGGGAGGGAAAAACAAACTTTGATAAGTTAAGAAATCGGGACTTCAGGATATTTGTAATTAGAGAAGAACCTCGTTTTGTTATTTGCTTATGAATTTGTGATTCATTCTTTAGCCCTTTGGCTTTCTGACTCTATATGATGTTGATTTTTGGGAGTTCTAACTTTGCTTTTGTTTCTTTTGAAATCGACTCCATTTGATTTTGAATTTTTGGGAGTTTTTGATTTTTGATAGGAATCTTTCTTTTCTTTTCTCTTTAAAGCAAGTAACTGTTCTGTTTTTGTACAAGGTCTTCTATTATCTTTTTACCGTTCATCCAACTCTCAACTCGTCAGCTCGTTAAGCTTTTTATTGTGTGTTGCAATGAGTTAAGGAATTGATGGCGAATAATAAAAAGGCTTTTAGAAGTTTTTGAAGGTTAAAAAAGGGGTAACTAGAGGAAAAATATCTTTTTGGATTTTTAATGTTTTTTTGGCTATATTGATCCAAAAAGGACATACATTCTCTCCTAGGATATGGCGTGGTGATCAAGCAAGTGAATGTGTGGTCTTTCTATCCCGACATTTTTTGTGTTATCACTCAATAAACATACAGATGAGACTTTTGGCTAGATTCTTACAGAATATGAAACTTAACTGTTCTAACCTTGGTGCTATATACACTCAAATGCGTATGCATGCCATTCATGAAAAGATGCAGAAACTATTGTACGTATATTAGTCTAAGTTCGAATAATGAATCCTTACGCTATTGCTATAAAGAGACTTCTAGACCATGTATTCATCATAGAAAAAGGAAACAAGATTTTTGGTACTAAACAGAAAACTATTTTTGGTCTTTTAGAAAATATTTTAAGAAAGAAATAAATATACTAATATATCTAATATAAGAAATGCCTAGTTTTTGCAGAATGTTACAATATGACCAGCTCCCAAATGTGCATTTTATTATCCTTATATTACTGCATTACAACCCTTTCTACACATAATAAAAAGACAACTCATAGCTTTTATTGCCTTTTTTAGGTTACAGAGAAATTCAGACCACTTATCATAAAAGCTGTGCCTTAGCACCAAAAGGAGCCATAATTATGCTTATTATGAAGACTCGAAGCTGCTATAAAAAAGTGCTGAAAAAGTCAAAGTCAAAGGTCAAAGGTCAAAGACTCAGAACCAAAGAGCTGAAAGTCAAGTCCTCAACTCAGAAGATCAGAGATAGATGTTCTTAACACAAAAAAAGGCTTTCTCTAAAACCTATCTTGATCAAGAAGAAATCAAAAAGCAAAAGCATAAAGCAAGGGTGAGGTGTCTCAAATGTAATGGTGAAGGGAAAATTAGTCATTTGCATTAAGTAGGGGTATAAGAACTAAAAGTTAGGGAGAGAGAATGCACCTAGACTTATTCTAGTGTCATGTAGGATTTTATTTTCAAGTCAATTTACATTCAAGTCATTTACTTTTTGATCTTCATTTTCAATCTAGTTATTTCTTCAAGTTTTTGTTCTTTATTTAATCAAGTTATTTCCTTCAAGTTTATTCTTTATTTCAATCAAGTATTTCCTTCAATGTTTGAGCTTTCAATCAATCTTTCAATCAATAGTTTTTTCTAATGTATTTCAACTAGAGTTAGAAAATAAGTCCTAAAGCAAAAGAAATCTACCTTCTGACAAGAGGATTAAATTATATGTGAAAATAGGTTGTTTAACATGCTAAAATCATTCTATCAATAAATATTATACTCTCTAAACATGTGTTGAAGATGAGAGTAATCGTGTTCTCTTCTCTTGCTTGCACGTAATTTAAGCTAATCTAGATAGAACAAACCGTTCACTAATGAGAGAATATTTTAATCTATGAAAATAGTAAATAATATACTAAAAACAGTGAATTAAATCGATGAGAATGAATATAGAGGGGGGAAAAATCCACCACGCGATTCAAGGGGTATTAGTTAGTCATTGAATTGATTTTCTTGGTCCCTAGCAAACCTATGATTATCTCTAATCATAGTTTTGCTAGTCTAAGAGATTGCATTCCCATAAATCTCTTTGATGGGATTACAAATCTCTAGTCCATTGTTATGAGATTCATCTCAAAATCTAATCCCAATGGACTTGAAATGCTTAAACAAATCAACAACTAATCTAACTACAAACATCCTCACGTGGCTTCATTAACCCTTCTAATAGAGTGGTTTAGCCGCGATTCATTAGAAGAACTAAATTAAAACAATAATGTAAAGACATAAGAATAAAGAGAATTGAATACTAAACTAGGCTTTTATTGATGGGAAATTAATGGAGGCTACAATTAAACTAATCTAACCTAAACTAAACTAAAGAAAGGGGGAGAGAGAGAACCCTAAATTACAACTAAACTAAAGAGGGGAGTAGCTAAGTTTTGTTTAACCTTAACCCTCTTTATATAGGAGAGGGTTAGGGTTATATTTTTTTGCATGGGCCTGGAGGCTAAACTTTGGGCCTCTAATGTGAGCCTAAAGTTCATTAGGTCAAATCTAAAAGGGCCAATTCTACTGAAAATTACTTTAGTCCATTTTCCATCCACTTTTACAGTTCTAATTGGGGCAAGACCGGGTCTATTAGAAAGCTTATTTTGAGTCGGTCATTTTGACATAAAATAGGCCCAATTCCAAGGCACGAGTCCAAAGATATGCCGATTTGAAGTTCTATTGACTTTTCTGTTCTTTTTCTACCCGGATTGACTTTGACTTCCTAGCTTTTACTGGGCTTGAAAAGACTTTTCTTCTTGATTCTTGAACTTTAATCATAGAACTCTTCTAGAAATCATCTTGACTCGTTTTCCATACAAAATGACATATTTAAGCACATAAACAACTTCAAAACCTGAAATACACAAAAACACGTAAACAATACTAAGTCTTATTTATTATAAACATAATTGGCCTAAATATAATACTATTAAGGGGTTTAAAATATACTCTTTGGTGCTTATCACACCACCCCAAAATAGCCTTTTGCTTTTCCTCAAGCAAAGATGAGAAATAAAAACAGATAAGTTGCCAAAAATGTGGTCCTAACTAATCTTGTTCCACAGAGTGTGATTACATTGACCATATGCAATAATGCCTTAAACCAATAGGAATTTCCTAGTGGATGAGTTATAGCCTCGTGAGAGTTTTCCAGAAAAGCTACTCACAAACTTCATTTATACTACAGTGACTAAGACATAAAAGTAATGTCCCCTAATTTTATCTAAGAATCTATACATCTCACTAGCATTTAAACAAGGATCATCACTCTAACTCCTAAATTAATATATGGATAATAATCAAATCATCTTAAGATAAACAACTATACAATTAACTATGCTATGAAATGCAATGGCCGGTCGGTTTCTAAAACTTTTGGGTAGTGTGCATAAGTAGGTTCTCACAAAAAATGTGTCAAGACACATAACCCTCTGATTTTCCCACTCAAGTTTGCTAACTCCAGTGTGCAGTGGGCACACATTTCTCACAATTTCAATGACAATCCAAGGAATCCGAGGTCGATCAAACACATCTACCACTTACTATCACACTAACTTATTCCTAATGGAGTTAGAAGTCTTTATTAGGTGATACAGGGCATAGGTATAACACCCCGTGTTTTTCTTTTACTTTTCCTATAATAATAATAATAATAATAATAAGAATAATGATAATAGGTTAAACTAAATATAGGATAACTATCAGCTTAGGGATAAAAGTCCCGTAAGTAAAAATAGATAAGTTTCAACCCTTATTTTCGGGGAGGTTTTAAAAAACAAAAAAAGGGGTTTCTCACGTAGAGTTTTGAGGGAAAAACATAGCGAGGGTTTTAGAAAAAAAAATGGAGTTTTACTGAAAGAAGAAAAGGTTTTGAACGAGGAAGATCGTCTTTTCGCGCAACAGTCGACTTCGGTCTTTCGGGATTTTTCCCACTTTCGGAAAGTTGTTTGGTTTATAAACAGTGAGTAGATATTTTACGTTTTTGATTTCTCGTTTACTGTAGATTTTATGATACGAGGAAAAAGATATATATGTATTTACTGTTCATACTGTTCGCCTGATACTCTGTTCAGTACGGTATGTTGTAGTGCTAAGTTACATATTGGATTTCGACGAAAGAACCAGTCTGGTCCGGATCCTTTGCGAAAAATCAATAGATCAAGCCATTAAGAATTTATGTAACTTACTTTGTATATCTAAGTATTTAATATGCGTTGTCGTATTTTAGATTGATGGTGATTGTTAGATTATGGGTGATGTCAGGTTTTAGATTCATTGGTTAAGTTGTTGGGTTGTGTGGGTGAACTGTGGAGTTAGGTGGGCTGTGCGTGGTGAAATAGAGGTGATTGTTTGAGAGTGGGAGTGTTGTGAATCTTGAACAGCCATTAATGGCGTTCAAGCAAGAACCAAACCGTCCGGATTTTGTGTTGCTTAAATGATTGGTTGTTTGATTTTGTTTTGAGATTATGTTGTTGGTGGTTTATGGGTTGTTGATGGTTGTTTGGGTGCTGGAGAGTGTGTGGTTGAAACTTTTAACAAGCTTTAATTGAGGTCGAAATTCCCAGATCTAGTTTAGAGGGAGTGGATGGAGTTAAGGGTTTTAGTTTACCGTTTGTTAAAGTTGTATGGTTTTTCCTCAGGAGAAAAACCGATATGATGAAGAAGGGAGGAGAGGTGGTCGGAAAATGTGAGCTGGTGGTGGAGGGGATGACCGAGATTTGGATCCGGTGCTCCCAGTCTCACCAATTCTAATTCTAATTCGGTTGGGCTTAGGCCTAAACATTAGTTTGTTTGTTGGGCCGGTTTCTAATTTTTGTGGGCTTAAGATTATTTTAGATTTGGGCCCGGGAAAGATTAAACCCTTTGGGCCTTAGTCTTTGGGTTTTTGGTTAGATTGACCCTTGACCAGTTGACTGCTGTTGACCAGTCAACCCTTTGATTGTTGTCCAGAGTTGATTTTTAACTCGGATTATGATTCGGTCTATTAGGATAGGTCTAGGGCTATTAGCATGCTTGTCTTTAGGCTAAGACCCTTCTATATACGGGTGTACGTGTATTAACTACTATGTGATATTTCAGCTTTTATGATATACGACGTTATGACACTTAGACATCGATATATTAATAACGCGTAAACAATAATACAAGAAGCAAGATACTCCTTCGTTATCTGAAATAATATATGCAATAAAGTTCTATAATGCGTAAACAATTTACCGCACCATTGTAGATCTTTCCACACATCAAGTTTTGAAAATGAGTTTTATGACTAATGATGTCATATGTTAGGTGGGCATTTATTGAATGTGTCATAAATGGCCCGTTAGCATTATAAATGGGTATTCATTGAATGTGCCATGAATGACCCGTGTATTCATTGAATGTGCCATGAATGACTAGATTGTTTGGATTGCCCTAGAGAGGAACTAAGGTATTCGCCTTGCATGTTAGTTGCATTCCTTGAGTGTACGGGAATGTAGGGTTGGGTATTCCGGGAATGACCTAAGGTACATAGGTACTAATTGGTGAGTGTATAAGAAAAGAAATTGATTAATTGATAAGAGAAATTGATTTGATTATGCGAGTATGTTTGGGCTTACTTTTGAATACCTATATGATATCTACATATGTTATATAGAAGTTTTAACTTTCTTTTGCAGGAGGGTAGGACTTAATAACATTTTGTGCAGGGACGCGGTCCTACCCTTATACAGCAGTGGATATCGGTAAGTTTTAATTCAATGACTTAGTTATTAAAACAAGTTATTATAATAAGTTAATAAAATGGAAGTCTTGCTTGGGAAAAAACTATGTCGGTTGAAATGACGGAACTACCTGTCTTCCAAGCTGAGAATGATTATATTATGATATATTTAAAGTGTTAGTTGGATAAGTAAAGATTGGAAATGTTTATATGTGGTTAGTCTACTCATACCAACAAATTCCATTTTGCTGACCCATGTTTGCTTTGTTTTGGCAAAGTGGCCGGGTATGTTCTTGGGAACATAGGTGGAAGGCAGTGGAACCGCGACGTTTGATTTGGATTTGTTTAGAGCAGTCGGGAGTTTATTTTTTTATAGGTCTGATCCCTTTGGAAGTATGTAATAACGTAGTTGCATATTCATATGACATGAGAATACGATGTTGAAGACCTATTATTCTTAGAGTTTTATATTGATGATTTTTGAACGGAAGATAGTCTTTTAATAAAGTGATGGAAGAGAAATTTTGGAGAAATTTTGTTGTTAAGTTGATTCTTTATAATGTGGGTTTTAGGTTTTAACATGTGTTGTATCCACCCCGTCATAGCCTGGGTTTTTAGACAATTGAACCAAGTGATGTTTGAGATATTTATATTTCAAATATTCACTTTGTAATTGTTTAGAAATTCGGGCTGTGACAATAGGTGTTGGTTCAAGAAGGAAGAAAATGGATATTCAAAAAATTAAGTCTGAGATAATAGGGTCTTCAAAATATGTAACTAGAGAAAACCTTGTTCTTACTTTGTTTCTACACTTTGTTTCCATCCTTAGCTTTTTTGTTTTGGCTTTCAACTCCTTTGATTTGGAGTCCTAATTTTATTTTATTTTATTTTATTTCTATTTTATTTTTCTTTTCTTTGGATGGAAACTTTCTTTTATTTTTCTATTTCTTTTTCTTTTGAAGCAACTAACTAATTTTTGTTTACATACGCTTTTCTCTTCTCTTTTCTTCACTCATCCTATTTCTCAGACTTATCAAGATAGGTAGCCTGATTTTATTTTTTATTTTGTTTTATTATTTAAAGGATTTGTGGTTGTGAAAAGGCTAATGAAAGACTCAGTGGGGCGACTAGCGGAAAATATACTTGGGTAAGAATTTATGGTTATATCGATCCAAAGAGGGCCAAAATCTTCGCTTAGGATATAGTATGGTAATCAAGCAAGTGGATGCGTGATTTCTTTACTTGGATTTTACTTCTCCCTTGTGTCATCTCTCAGATATTTCACTCTTATGAGGCTTTTTAGGCTAGATGTTCATAGGATATGTATTAAGTACTCTAACTTAGGTCTCAAAAAATACTACAAAGTACAATCATAGATGCTAATGCAAGATGTTCATGAAAAGATGCAATGACTATTTCCTACATATTAATCTAAGTTTCAAAATTTAAATCCTAACGTGAGATTTCTAGACTAATATCATCATGGAGAAGGGAATAATATCATTATCAATAAGTGCATAGTATAAACTATTTTTATAATTTTTATACTTTTTATACGATAATTAATACGCAATATACAACCTAATATGTGCTTAAATATTTACAACGTGTTTCTATACCACCCCCAAATAGAATCATGCTTTGTCCCCAAAGTATGGAATGAAAATAAAGGATAGAGAGTACTATAGAAATGTGCTTGTAAATGAGAGCACCTGACAAAGGAGGTTAATCTTATCTTATCTTATCTTATATATATATCAAAGACCATGAATACTGAGTAGTTGAGAATGCCCCCAGTGACCCACGTCAGCCCCTTTTTTTCCTTTGAGACTGACACATCAGATTTTATAATAATTCGGCATTAAAAAGAGAATTCTATGCCCTTTTTTTGTTGATTTCAATTGTTCATAACCCAAAATAGATAAAAAAAACAAAACCCCTCTTTCCATACTCTCTTTTCAATTGTACAAAACACCTCCCAACTATGAAAAAAAAAATCATCTCTTCAAACCCTCTCTCTTATTCTTCTTCCAAATTTAAACTAAGAAATTGTTCAAGATGACAGAAATTCCAAAAATAAACCTAAAAATAGAAATTCCAAAAAAAAAAAAACCGTTGTTCGCTCTCCCAACCTCTCTCTTCCTCTTATCTAATCTCTTCAAACTTCAATTAAATAAAACGATTGCCTCAAATCTCAAAATGGGGAAGAGAAAAATTCAATCCCAACCTAAAATAAATAGCACGCGAGTTGAAGGGAAAGTTAGGGTTTCTATTCGTAGATTGATCTTCTTCGTCTGAAATCTCGAGTTTTTTCAGGTAACTTTTTATCAATTAACCCAATTGAACTGAACTTTATATAGCCGTATTAGATTCTCCATCGAGTAACGATATGTCTAACGCGTTTGATTGGCTGGACACTTTTGTGCCATCACTCCCTTCGATGCTCTCCCCTGAAGCTAGAACGCCTTTTTGGCAACAATGATGGCATGATCAAAGACTTGACACATAGGGCCGACATAATAATGGAATCGGTTTTCGCACCAAGTGCTTACATAGACCAATTTATTGCTCTTCTTGACTCGCGCTTATTTACCAAGTTTATTAGTACTAAATCGGTTAAATGGCGAACAACTTTGGCTCCCAGTATTTATTACAAGTTTCTTGAAGCAATATTAACTTCATCGGAACTGGGGTCGCCTTTACTGACTAATGAGGAATTCCCTCTATACCGAAGCCGTGACTATACCAGTCATGGCTAAAGCACGGATTGGCCATTTTGTAGAAGCACAGATTCTTGAATCTATTGGCATTGATTATATTGATGAGAGTGAGGTTCTTACTCTTGCTGATGAGGATTAATAAACATAATTTTAGGGTCCCATTTGTTTGTGGGTGTCGTAATCTTGGCGAAGCGCTTAGGAGGATTCACAAAGGGGCTGCTATGATTCATACAAAGGGTGAAGTTGGACCGGAATATTGTTGAGGTTTGATGTTAGGCATGTGAGGTATGGTATGGGTGCTATTAAATGTTCTTGAACATGGATGATGATGAAGTGTTTTACTTTTGCTAAGAAAATTGCAGCACCTTATGGTTCGATTATGCATGACTAAGCAACTTGGTAGGCTTCCCCGTTGTTCATTTCTTTGGTGGTGGTGTTGCTACACTGGCGATCTTTGCTTTGATGATGCAATTGGGTTGTGATGGGGTGTTTGTTGGTTCTGGTTTACTCATTTTCTTCAGGTGATCCTTTTTTTCTTTACTGATTTTTCTATGTTTATTCCGAAGGATGGATGATTAATATATTGATATGTGGTGTAGATACATGCTTGTTATTTAATGTTTTATTTTGAACTGATGGTTTTATTGGGTTCATGGATAGATTGATCAGTTTATGAGTATTGTATTTTTACTCTCATAGAACTATTCTAATTATCTTTGGACTTGAATGATTGTATGGGGTTTGTACCATTAAGTCCAATTTTTTTGGGGTTTGTACTATCAAGTTCATTTAGTGTACGTGAATGATTGTATGGCTCAAGAGGTAACGTGATTGACTGGAAACAGTAGTGACTGCTTTGTTTGATTATTAAGGAAAGTAACATGTGTCAGGTACCTCATGATGGTTGAAGACTTGAAGCTATGATAACCTACTTGCACTAATATAATAACAGCTATAGGAAGAACTTATTCCAATCACTATGAATTTTTTTTGAAGTTTTTGCCTCTTGGAAGCCATAGTGTCTTCCAAGAATAATGATTATACAATTATAGGTACCAACAAGAATTTTTTCGGTTTGTCGAAATAGTTATCAAGGTAATAGACTAGCATGCTGGTTATATAAAGAGCAGATTGGACAACACTCTATGTGTAGGTTTCCAAGGATTAATTCAACTTTGAATTTTCTGTAAACATGGAAATTTATAACTTTCTTAAGAGTTCTATTGGATTGGTTATATTTGATCAATCCAAACGGGATGAAGTGCGGATGGGACAATTGCTTTTGGACTTGGCTTCCACAAATGAAGATGTTAAGTGCTTTGTGGAAAATAGTGGTATATCTTATATGTACGTAGTGATTCCTTCCCATTTTCTATGAATTTTTTATGCCATTCAAAATATTGCTTATGCTTCAAGTTTGGGTAGAAAAACCTAAATGTTTACTTGGTCATAATTGCGCAGCATGGTCTTTGTCGAACCATAAGGTTACAAGTTAAACCCCAAACAAACTTTAGATTTTATAACAAGAACAAAAAGGAAAATAAATGGCCCATAAATAAAAGTAACTTATAGTAGTTGTATGATCATCTGTTGATCTTATTTTGAAAGCCTTTTTTTCTGATGTTAAAGTTCGCATTTTCTCGAAGATTCAAATGAAAGAGTTGTTTGGATGCTTATGCTTATCTGCTTGTTTGGACCAGTTTTTAATGATGTGAGCTCGGCGGGGTAGACATAACTTCTCAAGAAGTTGTGCAAAGAACATAGTGTGATTATCGCACATGGCCCTCGCATTTGATTTGACTGCCTTTTGATAATTGACTTTCTGCGGGCTCTTGCAAAGAGGCTCAAAGGAAATGAAACAAGTTATGATCGAAAATAATTGTTGGATTTATATACAAAAGGGACCCCTTCCTCAATTTTAACCCATCGAGGTTGGCCCTTGAGACGTAGTGTCTTATTTAAGCACATAGAGGCGACAATTTTAGGTGATCTTGTCGACCGGGCGTTATCTTTGATAGTGGGGAATGCGGTCTAGTTCTTGGGACTGAAGTTGCCAAAAGGGTGTGGGTATGAAAATAAAATTTAAACTTTGTGTATTTTTTTTTCCTACCATACGTGCATTTGTTTTTACCAACTCTTATATGTTATCACTTGAGTTAATATCTTGGCAAGAGTCCGACAAAAATGATGTAAAATTTGTTCAAGAGATGAGTTTCAAATGCAACATAATTGGCCAGATCCCCGTTTCTATTGATACCAATTGCATACACAATCAACCACACTTATTACGTG
The DNA here is from genome assembly GCF_015680905.1 of Coptis chinensis. Lineage (NCBI taxonomy): Eukaryota > Viridiplantae > Streptophyta > Magnoliopsida > Ranunculales > Ranunculaceae > Coptis > Coptis chinensis. The sequence continues at coordinate 42,918,389 of NC_141460.1, forward strand.
AGTGTAATAGCGTCGAGAATCTAATCCCTTGATCCTCGGAATATGGTTCCGGATGCTATGTTAAGGCGGAAGGCATCACCACCAAGCTTTTCACAAGGATCCGATTGTATTATGGCCTAGATGTCTGCAACAAGTTACATCTGGTATAAGTGCCTCAAAATTCAAAGCAACATGATTTAGTACATGAAGTGTGAAAAAAGACTGAATAAAGAGACAAAGGTGTCATGTTGGCTGCTCAAAACCCAAGCCAAAAAAATTGGAATCTGCATTTAATTCTATTCATGGGAATTAAGCTAGACTCTCAAGTCTCAACCAATATCACATAACTATTACATTAATGGGCATATGCCACAAGCCATTGCCCAGGCCAGTCTGTGTTACCGCTACTTACAAAACACTTCTAAATCAAGTAATGGCTCAGCTTCTACAATACACGTGAAGTTGCTTAGCATGGTCTTTGTCGAACCATAAGGTTACAAGTTAAACCCCAGACAAACTTTAGATTTTATAATGTCTGGTACAAGGAACTTCTTCAATTATCTTTAATGTAATCATTCATACAAATCTCTTCTTGCTTTTGCTCTTGCTTTGACAACTGTGACATTTATTCACTATCTACAACAAAGAACTTGTCAGACAGAAAGAACTTCAGTGGCTATAACTTTACTTACTCTGTATATGTAAATGATATATATTAGTCTTTTCTTAGGCGTTCTTTTGTGCCTTCTGTCTCTGCACTCTGTCTCAATAGCTTTGTACACGATTTTTTTTTTTAGCTTTACTGTTTAATTTATAATGAACACAGACGAACCTGTACAACTATACATCAACTATTGTACAGCTATACATCAACTATTCACTAAGATTTCCACATGCTTTCACGTGCAAAGGAGTGAACAATACTCACCCCACTCTATATTTGACTCTCACGGTTTATATATCTGCATTTCGTTGCATTGAATTAAAATCTTAAAATGCGTTTATCTATGACCCAAATGATTTCAAATGCTATTTTTCATTACTTGAAACTAATTATACACACTAATATCGGAAATCATGTGAAATGATCATTTTTTACTGTTGGTCAGTGGTCATGGTTTATACTAGCATTTGTAAACCCTTTGTTGTCTCCATTAAAACCTTAATCACTCTCACTCTCCCGATAATCAATTTATCAGCTAATCTATTGAAAAGCTAAGGATTCATTCACATTGGCTTACGAGGAGGAAGGTCAGTCAATATTCTACCAATGGTAGGTAATGCAACTAATGGCAGGTAATGTTGTATTGTAGTTGTTAATAGTTTGATAAAAGTAAAAATAGTTAGGAGCCATTTGTTTTTGCCTCTTATAAGACATTGAGGTCTTATAACCTCTTATAAGATGTGGCCCACTGATTTTGGACATTTTTTTAGTTTGTTTTTTGTCTCTTATAAGAGGCATTCTACTAGAAATGTCTTATAAGAGGCTCCAATTCTATAAGTACCAAAATTAGATCTACTTCAATTCTATAAGTCTTATAACTTGAAAAATGACTCAAACACCCCCATCCATATACCCCTAGCCTCATTTCTCTCTTCTTCCCTTTTCATTATCTTATTTTCCAAATAACTCCATTACCCTAGCCACCACCGACTACCATCACCACCACCACCACTACTGCCACTACCACCACCACCATCACCACCACCACTACCACCACCACTACCACCACCATCACCACAACCATCATTACCTCCACCACCACTACCATCTTACTATTAAGACTATCACCACCACCACTGTGTTATTAAAACCACCATCACCACTACTACCACCGTACTATTAAGACTAATATCATCACCTCCACTACCACCATCACCGTACTATTAAGACTATCACCACCACCACCACTGTGCTATTAAGACATTCACCACTTCTATTACCACCACCATCACCGTGCTATTAAAACCAATATCATCACATCTACCACCACCACCACCGTGCTATTAAGACCACTACCACTACCATTGCCAATTAAGGTAGTTTCCTAAAATCGATATTCTAATTATCAAAATTGATTTGAAACAAAAAATCAAACTATACTTTTATTTCAAATTAATATATTCAAGTTAAATGTGATGTAAAGTAGGGTTATATTTGTCAAATAACCATCTATAAGATGTCATGTATTTGTTTTTCTATTTTTACAAGTCTTTATAAGAGGAACTTAAAATTAAAAACAAACCACTTTATAAGACTATCTTATAAGACCTATAACATTATAATAAGACCTCTTATAACTTAACCCAAAAAAACAAATAGCCCCTTAATCGTGAACTTTCAATGTAGCAGGTCCGCAGGTCCGGCCGCAGGCGGACTAATTGACTAGTATATATATATATATACGGGCCGACTAGGTAGACAACAAAATTTCCAACAGCATCCGAACAACAAAATTTCGGCCGTTGGATATTCTTAGAGATCTAAATATAATCAACACACCGAAATATCAAATAATCTTACGAAGGGGTTTCTCTCTCCATCTCTTTCCTATTGCTCTCTCCAATTTCCTCCAAATCCAAACCAACACTTCCAAATTCAACACCTCCAATTTTCTCCATGAGTTTTCCCCACGAAAAACCATCCACCCTACTTTCGTTTGCGTTTGTCCATGGCTGTTGCGACGAGTAACGGGTAAGAAATCTATCTCTATCAATTTTAAATGTGAAATTGAAGCTACAAATTATTGTATTTGTTGATTTTGAACCTATTACTTCTCCAAGTCATTGTTGCAATTAAAAGTTATAAGAAACTCTAGATGCAACACGAAAATTGGGGTTAATTTCCAATACTCTCTACTTTTTTTTAGCATTGAATGGTGAAATTCATGTTGAATTTTGTATAAATATAGTGTTCTTCTTAGCAAATCTTTAAATCGATCCCTCTTGAATTTGCAAAAGTTTTATGTTGTTTGTTTTTGACAGTGTGTAGATTTATGATTTAGTCAATTTGGGTATGATTATTCATGCTTGATTTGTATGGTTGATTGATTCTAGTGTTTCTCATATATGTCGAAACAAGTTTGTCGGGTTTTCAGCATGTTTAGTACCTGATATTGTTATTGTTGGGAAACCCATTTGCTTGAAAGAGATGATTGGTTTAAAACTTGGGTGTTTTGAAGATAAAAATATGTTTATGTGCACCACTATCTTACCCTAGTAATGGTCACAATGGTAACATCTTTGATCCATGATTAATTTATACCACTTTCTCTGTAACTTGTTTTTAGGCTCTTGTAAGAGCTAAAAGGGTGCGTTCAATCGGGTAAATAATTATTAATTGGTTTGGTTGATGTCTTGATTACAATTTTATTCTTAATGATATTTTTCCCTTTAGAAAATTGTTACAGACCAAAAAAAAAAAAATCTTCCTTTACCTTTTTTTCACTGCTTTCCTTTGCTGCATTATAGGAGTACCTTTTTCTATTTTCCTTTTGGCTGTGTTGACCTTTGTAGTGGTTAACAGGGTTGCGAGAGAGAAGTTGCAAAGGCTGCAAATGGTACCTCAGATGAAATTAAGAAAGAGAGCATCATGAGGTTATCGTGGGCGCTTGTTCACTCTAAACAACCAGAAGATGTGCAACGTGGGCTCGCCATGCTTGAAGGTTTATCATATAAGCACTACTCCATCTCATTTATTGGCATTCATAGTGTTGGGATGTTTGTGCCAATCTAATCTTCCTTTCAATCATGTTATGACTGATCAACTTGGTTTTTCCAGATTCTTTGGTCAATCCAGGTAGTCCACTACAAAAGAGGGAGAAGCTTTATCTTATGGCAGTTAGGAATTTCAGGAGTGGTGACTATTTGAGGAGTAGGCAGCTGCTGGAACAAAGCTTGGAGGTGCTCTTTTTAATTTATTCACTTTAGGTGCTGCACAAAATGATGCAGCTAGAATACTCCTATTGTAGGTTTAGGATGATATACTTTAAGCTTGACCTATTTGCTTTATTCTTCTCGGTTGTAATAACCTTTCATGGACTCAACTTTCCAGAGCACACCTGATTGGAGGCAGGCCTTGACCCTGAAGAAGACAGTTGAAGACAAAATAGCTAAAGGTAAACTTATAAAGTTATAATTACTAATTTACTCTATAATGGACACGGTTCTGAGAGCAATCTTTTTGTTGCAGATGGTGTGATCGGCATAGGCATTGCTGCAGGGCTTGTGGTTGGTGGAATTGCTGCAGCACTGGCTCGCAAGAAATGATTTGTCACCCTCCGCATTCACTGTGCATATTAACATGATTAGCAAAACCTGTGTGGTTATCTTTTGGATATGTTTTTAGTGACTTGTTATCGTAAGCACTCGACTCTAGTTTGCATTAGGTTTGTAACAAAAAAGATTATATAGATTTGGGGAATAGAACATATAACATTTTATGCTCTTTTATTAGGCTATTCTTGTTCCTTTTCCTCTATCTCTCAATTCTCTGTAATATGTTTGAATTTAAATGATAAATGGAACTTTGGGGTATGAGTTCCTAGTTAGAGGCACATCAGTTCATTCTGCTATGAAAATGTCCAATTTGCAAAGAGTATACAGGGAAAGCTAGGTTCATGTTTTTTTTACTTGCAACATCTGTGATGGTGCATGATCCCACGGATTGTGCTGCTATTTCAAAGTAGGACTTGGAACAGAGGGTCGAAATATATAGAATACTGCTGCACTAGCCACATGCATGGTTTGACATCTTCCCTCTTTCACTTGAGTTACTTAGTTCGAGGCAGCAGGGAATTATGTTTAGCAAGAGTTTCAAAACTCAATGCAAATAATATTTACCATCCGTTACTTGAAAATGTTTTTTTGCTCTTTCAAGATCATAAAAATATTGCCTTTTAAGGACGTTCTAAGCCGGAAAGAGTCCTCATTATGGCACAAATGAGCAAGGATAAAGAAAACGTAAGGATTATTTTACTTATACCAGCAACAATTTTTAGAATGCAAAATGCACTGACATTGGATGACAAGAAACCTCTGTATCAAATACAAAATGAAACAGAACCACTGGAAATGAGTAGGACAAAACAAAACAACAGCCTAGAAAGCAAAATACTCAACCTCATCGACAGTCTACATAAAGCAAACGAAAGGCAAGCGATTTAAAAGCTAATTGGATGCCAATTTTTTATTTTTTATTTTTTATTATTTTTTATTTTTTTTTTTTTTTTTTTCTGTAGGAGAACTAATGCTCTTCACTCTCCTAGTAGGGTAAGGAGGAAGGCTTTGTAATCCCCAGATGTCTCCTTGGCAATTGATTTGGCAAGAGTTACAATGTTTCTCTTGAAGTACATCTCCTTGATCACCTTCAGATCCTCCTTGAGGGCATCTTCATCAGTTCCCACCTTTGTAAGCGTGTTGCGAACCACCTTTGACAGACCACAACACAAAATTGTAACTTCAACTTAATAGTTGGAATAGATATCCAAAACTATTCTTAAGACGTTTTTTTCGTAATTCCAATTGAAGGCCTTCCCTTCAATTGCATCCTGAAGAATCTTGACCTCAGAGGATGCCACATTTGGCTTTACCTCATTCCCATCATACCTGTATGTGCCTACTAGCTAGAGCGACAAGTATCTGCAGAACAAACATGATAGTTTATACATTTAGGCTGCTCACTAAAATGTTAGTGACATCTTAACAGTCTATTAACCGAATAGCATACCTTGCGGATGTCACCTGAAGTATGTGAAGCCATATTGTCTAGATAAAAAAAACTAATAGAGTTTGAGGAAAACTTCAAACACCTAAAGGAAATTTCTGCCAAGCGTAAGATCGAAGAAACGTAATCAATGAGTTTTGGACAGGTACACATTATCTTTATTTTTTCTTTTTTGACATGGTTCCTTCTAGCAAAAACTGTTACTGCTATTATATTTTGTAAATCAGCACACACACTCACACCACTCACGTAGCACACCAGCAGTAGTAGCGCAGCACAACCCAGCAGCAGCAGCACAACACCACCACACCCACCGCACCACCTAACTGCACACACTACACACTACATTACCACACCATGCACACCACTCTACCATCAGCACCACACACATCACTACTCACACACCACGCATACCAACCATAGAAATCAAGCATGAGTAATCATACCCAAATTGACTAAATCATAAATCTATGCACTGTCGAAAACAAACAACATAAAACTTTTGCAAATTCAAGAGGGATCGATTTAAAGATTTTCCAAGAAGAACATTATATTTATGCAAAATTCGATATGAATTTCACCATTCAATGCTAAAAAAAGTAGAGAGTATTGGACATTAACCCCAATTTTCGTGTTGCATCTAGGGTTTCTTATAACTTTTAATTGCAACAATGACTTGGAGAAGTAATAGGTTCAAAATCAACAAATACAATAATTTGTAGCTTCAATTTCACATTTAAAACTGATAGAGAGAGATTTCTTACCCGTTACTCATCGCAACAGCCATGAACGAATGCAAACGAAAGTAGGGTGGATGGTTTTTTGTGGGGAAAACTCATGGAGAAAGTTGGAGGTGTTGAATTTGGAAGTGTTGGTTTGGATTTGGAGGAAATTGGAGAGAGGAATAGGAGAGAGAAGGAGAGAGAAAACCCTTCGTAAGATTATTTGATATTTCGGTGTGTTGATTATATTTAGATCTCTAACAATATCCAACAGGCGAAATTTTGCTGTCTACATAGCCGGCCCGATATATATATATTTATAAATATATATATCGGGGCGGCTACGTCGACAGACTATTCTAACATACTATCTTGACATACCCAGCCAACCGTCAGATCTTGCATAATCTAACGATCAAATATTTATTAATAATTAACAAACCAAACAAGTAAAAAAGATGGACAAAACTGACATTTCATATTTTTTACAAAAGAAAACCCTTTCTTTCACGTTGCTTTTTTGGTTTCTTTCACATTACTAAAAAGAAAAACCCCGTCTACATTGTTTCGCTTTTTTGCCCAAGAAAAAACTCGTTCTTCTTTCTTCTTTCTTCTTCATTTTGGTGCACCGAAGAACAAAATAAAAGGTTTGTTTTTTTGTTTGTTTGTTTTTTTTTTTTTTTTTGACTTTATCTTTAGTTTGTCAGTTTAGTTTTAATGATAATTGAATGGAAATAGTTTGTCAAATGGAAATAGAGTTACAGATCTATGTCATTGGAGGAGACTATCGTTTCGATCAAAGGAATCATATCTAGTCGAACATCTGGGATGACTGGAGACACTCTTCATTTAGCAAATTTGATGGTGGATGACTGGAGACACTCTTCATTCACAAAAATAGAAAAACCCTTTTCTTATTTTCACAACTCGTTCTTCTTCTTCATATACGTTTTTCTTTTCTCCACCATCGAAAACAAATAAGAAAATCGGGAAATATTCGACTTCATTGGTGAATATGTTGTTGATTTACAATTTCCTACAACACAATGAGATGGACCTCGAACACCAATAATATGAACACTCTCAATCCTTGTATACGTGTAACTGTGATGGTTTTTTTGTTTTATATGTGAATTTGCATTCTCAGTTACGAGGAAATGCTGGAAGCCATGATCTACCATTATCAGTTGAAACACTTCAGGGTCTAACTAAAATGACTAAAAAGGGTAATGCTCCCTACATGCTTGTTAATTATGTACTTCGCATTAGTTCTGATCTACTAATTCAATTACAAAAGTTCAAACTGGTATCTTCTCTATAGACACAGATCTTTCAAGTATTCACTTTATGCTATGCTTATGATATTTAGGTATGAAGATGAAGCTACCACGATATAATAAAATAAGTACTAACAAACAACACTATTGTTGTTTGCCTATTGATACACATTATTTCAACGTTACTTATTCGTGAATTCTTCTGTAGTCTGCATATGATGGGAAGGGAGACATAGCCGATCCTTCAACATGGCCGAGGTTAAAGGGTCACTAACAAAGAAGAAGATAGCAACATGCAAGACTTGTATGTAAATTTGAATTTCATCATGCCTGTTATGCTCACATCTTTTGCTCTTTGGGTGTCAATACAGGTTGTATTGTTTGAAGGTTGGATGCTTGGTTTTAAACCCGTTCCAAACGAAGTTGTTAAAGCCGTCGATCCACGTAAGGAGTCTTTGAGATTAGATTGACATTAAAAGTAACTTCTCGTGTTAGTGCATATAGGAGCGAACACTTTCAACATGTTAATGCAAATGGATTTTGATTAGAATTATGCTTCACTTTCCAAATTTGGAGGTTGTAAACGAAACCTTGAAGCTTATTATGATGCATGGGACAAGTTCATTAATGCTTGGATAGTTATCAAGATTAAGGAGCCAAGCCGCATCTACCAATGGCGATTACAAGTATGGTTAAATCCTTCAAAACTTATTTAAACCTTTGTGCATTGGAACATTATTTTCAGCATTGTGAACATAAGTTAAGTGGTTACTTTGCAGGCGAGATTGCTATGAGAGAGGGAAGGCAAACCCGAATGTCCGATGAGGAGGTCCGTCATGAAAACCGTAAGTCCTGGCTTGATTGAATTATGAATGCCCGAACGTTATTGTCTCAAAGCTGCAATGATCACCTGATTGAAAACTTTCTTGCTCTGGATTTTTGTCGTCCTAGATTTTGGAAGTGTTAATTTGTGCCGGGTTTAAGACACTTTTTTTTTTCTGCAAATTTCTGTTATTAAATATGGTTTAATAAGTTTTGAATAGGCCTCGAACAAATCGCAACATTTGTGTTTAAAAATGCTTTGTTGTATTGTAAATGGTTTTGATATAGACTTCTCATGTGTTAGAAGTTTGTTTGTTTTAGGGCAAAACATTCAAAAGGTTGTGAAGGATGGATTTGTCATTCGGAAACCAACAAAGATTCACTCGCCCTCCTGTGCTCGTCGAATGAAGGATGCTAAGAGGAAGGGTCGTCATTCTGGATATGGTATGTTTTATAATATGCTCTTGTTTTGTACTATCAGTTAATTGAGGGTGAGTTGACTGGTAAATGATGTTGGCATATTGTATCTTTAAATACTTTTTTCAAATCCTTGCTAGGTAAGCGCAAGGGTACTAGGGAGGCTAGGCTACCAACCAAGGTCCTCTGGATGAGAAGGATGATGTGAGTGCTCAGCGCCTACTCTCGAAAGTATAGGAGTCAAAGAAGATTGACAAACACATGTACCATGACATGTACATGAAGGTTAAGGGAAATGTTTTCAAGAACAAGCGTGTCTTGATGGAGAGCATTCACAAGTCAAAGGTCGAAGGCTAGAGAAGACTTTGTCCGACCGGTTTGAGGCTAAGCATGCTAAAACAAAGCAAGCGGGGAAAGGAAGCATGCTAGAAGGGAGGAGCGTTTGGCCCAGGGACATGTGGACCGAGCTCCTACTATCGCACTCAGATCCACACCAACACCGCACCTCAATCAGCTCCAAAATAAGAAAGCGAAGAAATGAAGTGTCGGGGATGAGGATCATACTGGGGTTGATGGTGATAAGCTAGATGTCTTTCTGGTATGTAGAGTACGTTGAAATAGCAAGAGTTTGTTTTGGGGTCCTTTTTGAACATAATGGAGATCTGTAATTGAATGTTTTGAACATAATGGAATCAACATAATGGAATTCTAGTCTCTCTTAAGTTTGTGCCTATAGTTGTTTAAGAATACTGGAAAAAAAAACTTTTCTGCTTATGTTCCTTCTTTTATCGTTGTCCTTTTATCGTTGTCAATGGATCAAAGGAGTTGAGTTTGTTGAACAACTGATCCAGCCATGAGAACTATCCAGCTGAACATGCCCATGTGAAATCCAAAATATTCTTGTGAAAGGCACAAAGCTAGTTGCAAACAATATCATTATTTAGGTGTTGCATAATGCTAAAAACAAAGTTACAATCTGAAGTCTAAACACACGTTGTCTACCACATTGTTTCACATAACCAAAAAGAATAAAAAAAAAAATGAATGATTCAGCACTAAAAAAAACCCAATAACAACACTTCTTATTGCTCGACATCCCCTCCGATCCATGCGAAAGAATTCATCACACCCCTATCAAAGTTTAGCACCGCAGCTATCAAAATTCATTATCTCATCTCATTGCTAATTAGTCATGTTACTCGCTAAAAGTAACCTGCAAGTAAATTAAAATACATGTTAAAAATTGACAACAAGTATCTAATATTAAATTTACAAAAAAATATAACACGTTCTTACGTTTTGAATCTTGTATGGACAATTTCTTGAGTCATGTTTTGCAATCTTTTGGCACGTTTTACACAACCTTCCATCCTTTTCTTCTTGGGCTATCTCCCTGCCAGACTTTATTCTCTTATTTCTCCCTTTTGTTTGAGAAATGTTGGGGTTCAAAATTAAAACCTATGATCGAAGCAAAGGTTAAGGAGTTAAACTTAAAATTAAATTTGAATCGCAGTAAAAACAAGTGATAATAAAATACCTCCGCTACATCAACTTTGCGCTTCTCGTTAGTTGAAGCCACCTCTTTAGTAACTCCTTCTTTAGTAGCTCCTTCAGTGAGAGATTCCTTACACTTGGCAACTCCGATTGACAGCTCACTCATTTTCTCTATGAAAATTGTGTAACTCTCAACATTAGTTGCTGCATCATATGCTAATTGAGTAGCAACCTTAATGCAATGGGAAACTCTTAAAGCCTCCTGGTTTCCATGACCTTTCACTAATCCACCATCAAATACAACCCTGTATGCAGTGTTTGCCTTTTGTGTCCACCTCTTCAAAATAAAGTGAGCTGGAATCTCTTCGACGTCATACCGCAGAAAAATCTTCAAAAGATGAGCGCAAGGTATACCCATAAACTTGAAATACTTACATTCACACTCAGCCTCCAGGGTTGTTCTATCAAAACTCACTTTCCAAACATTGGTATTCTGAGGCTTTCTTGATTTCAAGAAATAAGTTCCATTTCCGTTCCTATCAACCTCCTCTTCAACAATTTTGTAGTAGTTTCTTGCCTTTTCCACCTGAGACTTAAATTTATTAAAAACATTTATTGTATACACTTTGCCAGCGTGCTTCAAAAGGAACTCGTTTCTACCCACATTATGACATTTATGTTCAGTGTTGTAATCAAAGTCTCTTTCATGTTTGTTAATCAATCCCAAACTTCTTTCGTTACCATGGACAAACTGCATAAGAGTAGTCGTCGAACTAACAAAGTTATCATAATAAGAGTTCATTGATTCACTCCGTCCAGTTGTGTTCATTCCAGCAAAGAAGGTGTCTAAGTGATAAACCCGAACCCAATTTCTTCTTAACTCATACATTTCATTCAACCAACTATGCTCCACCAAATTGTACTTTACCATAAGTGCAGTCCACTTGCTTTCAAAATCACCTATCCTATAGGATTTAAGAACCAAATTTAGCTCTGTAGCAAAGGTGTTGTTTTTATGGTAGACATGCCCCAACTTCTCTGAAAATTTATTTGAAACATGCCAAAAACAATGACGATGCTGCGTAGAGGGGAATACCTTAGCAATCGCTCCAGTCATCGCCCTATCTTGATCAGTGAGAATCGAAGTTGGAGGCCGACCACCCATAGCTGCAAGCCATGTCTGAAATAACCACACAAATGTTTCCTCAATCTCATCAAGCAATAATGCACACCCAAATTGAATGGACTGCAAATGGTGGTTGACACCAGTAAAAGGGGCAAAAGGCATTTTATAAATATTCGTCCGGTAAGTTGTATCGAAAGATACAACGTCTCCAAAGTATTCATACTGCACCCGAGACCGTCCTTCAATCCAAAAAAAATTAACTGTGGTACCACTTGGATCCAGTTGAACAGCATAGTAGAATTGAGGATTTTCTGCGCTCTTTTGCTTAAAGTAATCAAGTACAGCCGACGCGTCATTTTCTTTTGGTTTCTTTCTTGTGGCAGAATAGTTTTGACACATCTTTGAAGTAAGCCCAATTGCATCCCCGAGAAAACCGATGCAACTTTTTGCCACCGGTAAACCCTCATTATCAAAAAATCTCACAAGTTCTTTTTTTCGCTTCGGCATAGATTTATTCGACCTCATTGAACCCCTCTTGTATGGAGAAACCAGCCATGACTATGGTTGTTTTCAACCAATGTAACTGTGTATTTATTGTCCAGTTTTTTTCTTTGCCGCCTCATTCTTGCTCTACAAATACACCTCGACAAATCGAAGTGTTTCTTGATGTTCCCCGACATTCCAATAGACATATCTTCTTTCTTGTTATGGATCCCCTCACATGAACAGACCAAGAGACCACTAGAAGGTACGTCCACATGTGATTGTCTCTTATCTGCACTCCTAACACGCGTCTCAAATCCCTGTTGTCGACCATACTCTTTGTAGTAATTCTTTGCTTCCTCGAAACTGTTAAACGACATCCCTACATACGGTGCTTCTAACAACTGTATGTCTTCGTTTGTGGTTTCAATTGGAGAAGAATCCACTAGTACTGAATCGGGAACGTCGAAGGCTCCATTCAAAGTCATTGCTGGTACAAAAAACAAACAATTAATTAACTAGAGAAATGTAGACGAGTGCAACTTAGAAAAATTTACTTGCAATCAGTTAATTAGGACAAGATGTTTTTCTATATACGTTAAAAGGGCTCAAATTTTGTCATATAATACAAGATTGAATGAACTTCCCAAAAAGGCAAAAACAAATATGCATGTGTATTAATGGAGAATGACATCAACTGGTGCATGCATTAACGTTGAAGAATGATATCAACTAGTACGTTAACAACCCCATAGACCAATTAGATTTCTTGTTTGATTGTACTAAACATGATCGTCCATATGACCCCAGACCCCATAATTTATAGAACATCCAGTTTTGGTTCAAGTTTAACTACGCATAATTGATAGTAGTTATTAAAACCAACCCCATAACTCAATGCTAACGTTATAACTCTTGAATCGACTTCTTAAGTGAGTTGGAATAGTTGGAATAGTTTTTACTGTTCTCAAGCTTATGTGGGCACTGTCTAGGAGGAGCCTATTATGTTATCCTGCAGCATCCCATGTCTTCCCCCTCGAAGACAGAGTTTGAGGATTTATAGTACCAATTTAAGTAATTTTCATTTTGGTATGTTGGTATGTTGGCCTTTCTATTGTTGAGCTTCCTTATAACTAGGATAGCGAAAAAAAAGAAAACTTCCTTATAACTTTTCCGTCCTTTTTTAAGAAAAACTCACCGTCTTTTATTGATTCTCAGTCCAATATTCACTGGGGAGGTGAGGGCGGGGGATGGAATTAGGGGTTAAATTAGGACAAGCTTTACCAATAAAAATTAGAAAAAAGAAAACTGATTTCAGGTATTAAACTAAGATAGATGCTCTATTCTTGGAGCCTGAATTCTTTTGTTTGATTAGATTTTTTTTCTTTCTACGGGTACAAGTTAGAGTATGTTAAAAATATCAGTGAGAAAACAGTAAGATGAGAAGCAAACACTCAGGAGACCAAAGAATTCCTCTGAAAACAAATTTGCTAAATGAAGAGTGTCTCCAGTCATCCCAGATGTTCGACTAGATATGATTCCTTTGATCGAAACGATAGTCTCCTCCAATGACATAGATCTGTAACTCTATTTCCATTTGACAAACTATTTCCATTCAATTATCATTAAAACTAAACTGACAAACTAAAGATAAAGTCAAAAAAAAAAAAAAACAAACAAAAAAAAACAAACCTTTTATTTTGTTCTTCGGTGCACCAGAATGAAGAAGAAAGAAGAAAGAAGAACGAGTTTTTTCTTGGGCAAAAAAGCGAAACAATGTAGACGGGGTTTTTCTTTTTAGTAATGTGAAAGAAACCAAAAAAGCAACGTGAAAGAAAGGGTTTTCTTTTGTAAAAAATATGAAATGTCAGTTTTGTCCATCTTTTTTACTTGTTTGGTTTGTTAATTATTAATAAATATTTGATCGTTAGATTATGCAAGATCTGACGGTTGGCTGGGTATGTCAAGATAGTATGTTAGAATAGTCTGTCGACGTAGCCGCCCCGTATATATATATATATATATATATATATATATATATATATATATATATATATATATATATATATATATATATATATAGTTCCGTTTACAACACTTTTTATACAACGTTTTATACAATACCCCTTAAAAAAATATGAATTAAGCCTTGATTCCTTGTAGATATGATCTCCACACTATAGAGATCATCTCCACAAAAATTCAGCTCATTTGAAAATTCATAATCATGAGAAATATTGTTCTCAACCTATGAATTTTTATCAACGGTCCAGAAATATCGATTTTGTAATTTTTTTTTGGCAAACTTAGAAATGTTTAAAGGACCCAATTTTTTGTGGAGATCATATCCATGGTGAGAACATCTTATCTACAAAATATTAGCCCTTAAAACATCTTGAAGGGTCCGGTGGGAGGTATTGTATAAAACGTTGTATAAAAAGTGTTGTAAATGGAACCTACTCCATATATATATATATATATATATATATATGGAGTATAACCATCCCCTATATATATATGAACTCCACTCCTAAAAGTGGACTTACAAGATGAATTGAGGACTAATTTTTCGTGAAGATATACATCACATGATGAAGAATACCCCCACAAAATATCAGTTCAATTGAATATATTTAACCTTGTCAAAAGTTGTACAGAAATTAAAAAAATATGGGTCGTTGGATAATCTCATAACATTATAAATGATTTTTGATGAGGTTGTATGTCTTCAAATGAGCTGATTTTTTGCTAGGATGATCTCTATTGGGTGGAGAACATCTCTACCAAAAATCAACTTCTAATTCATTGTATTTAGTGGTGGAGTTTTTTTGGAGTCACTTGAAGTGGAGTTCATCTGAATCGCCAGCCGCTGCTCCTATCAGATACCCGTCAGGTAGATTATTTGGAGAACCGTGTAAACAATGATAGTGATCGTCCACATTTAAGGGCATAGGCATTGTTCCTATTGGTCATCCATTTAAGTTATGGATCTATGTATCCGGGGTTTCTTTGAGGCAGATCTTATTCCATTCAACTTACACTTTGACTTTGAAAATGAGGGTTTGACCATCAAGTCAGTACTTACAGTGAGCCGTTCTTTCCCTTTCATCGAGATGTGGTTACATGTTTCAAACCGATCCGTTTTTCTTGGCAACATTTCCAAGTTTTCAGTGGGACTAGCACTCACTTCTACTCTCTTACTTCTTGGAGAAGAGACGAACATTCCTGAAAAATTAGGAAGTGTTAGCATACAACCGCCCTGTCGAGAAGAGGTTCTGTGACTATTTGGTGGATTTTGCCTACTCTCAAGTCTCATATGAGAATCTGTGCCATACTGCTGTTACTTGGGATTCGTGGAATGTGCTATCTTCATGTGTTGATTTTGGAGAAGAAACTACATTTGTTCTTCTCTTTTCGTGTTTTTTTTGGGTGTAAAAACTTAAAAGAGGAAGAAAACTTTTCCTTTCGCAAAACGAAATGTCATTTTTGCCCTTATTTTTTTTTAATTATTTGTTTGGTTTTCTAAAAGTATGATCTGGCCATTAGATTTTGTTTGATTTGAGAGTTGGCTGGGTATGTCAAGATAGTATATATTTATATATATATATATATAGGGAAGGATCAGTATACCATGGATTCTATACCTCACTTTTTACCTTAAATCTTGACCGCACATCACAACAGAATTGATGGTGGAGATTAGATGTAGATTGACACATATTAAATACAGTGAGCCGAGCAGTCGAGCCAATTAAAACAACAAGAACCCAATCACGTGACTTTTTATTATTACCCCTCTCACATCTCTCTCGTCTCTTTCTCTTCTTCTTCTCTCTCCTCTACAAAAAAAACCATTTAAAACAAATGAAAAGTTCAAAAATAAAATTCACATAATGTGGGTATAGTTTTTGTTATTTAGTAGAAGTTTGTTAAATCTGGTGGAGGATTTCGCTCATTTGTTAACTCCTCTGACATGTAGCAGAGTGTGCTCCCCTAACAAATCTTTGTAATCACGACGACAACCAAAGACAGCCAAAAAGAACAAAATAAAAAGAAGAAGAATGTGTATCTACTGTCTGTGTATTTCAATATTTGAAGAGTCTTAATTATTTTGGTTTGATGGGCAATCCTTTTTGGTGCAATCTTTGAAGAATCTTTGAAGACTTTGTAGGTACCTTGTAATTATTATAGATTAGATTAGATGATAGAAGAACCTGTATTGTTTCCCTTGTGTTAGAAAGGATATATGCCTACTACATGTGTGACTTAATACATGCCATATGTGCTTGTCTGTGAGATACCGATTTGTCTAATAGGAGTAAGGGCCTAAGGGGGGTCGCTTCTGTGATGCGTTTTTGTGTTTTAACAGACCCTTCAATTCAACAATTGCACATTGCAACAAAGCTGATCTGTGTACAAATCAGTCATAGAGCTGACTTTTTAAAAAATGAAACATCAACAGCTAAGTCTTTGATATGCAGTTGTCCTCCAATCATATATTTGTGATTCCATCCGCCAAATCCTATCTTAAGTCTCAGTTCCAAATTCAAATCATAGTCCAGCTTCTAGTAAAGGGTTGACAAGCAATCAGGGTTCGAAGAGAGGAATTGGAAGAGAGTACAATATGTTGCCATTCCCCATCAAAGAGATGATGGACCAACAAGTTCAGCTCCATCAGAATATTATTGATATTTAAGTACATCTGAAGAAAAGGTTCCTTACTGCTTCCAATACCCACCTCAAAATTCTGATGCTCACGAACAGATCTTTACTTTTGAAGGATCAAACAAAGAACAGGGCTTACGTGCCAATGCATCAAATGGTACATACACCATATATTCAACATCGTCATAATTAGAAAAGCTCTAAGCAATTGGAAGCTGCGAGAATCCTGTGACGAGGCTGCGAGAGTCTACCGAAATTTTTTACGACCATAATTTGTTTTGTAAGAACAATTAACACCACCTAACATCGCACTATTACCACGAGCTTTGTATAACATTGGCTCTCGACTCTGGAATACAACAAATATTTTACCTCCGAGTCTAAAACCCTGTCTCTGTCCAATCAGCCTCAATTTAAATCTTCAGTTATTTCAACTTTTATTCCTCTTTACCTTCAAGTTGTATAATCCTTGGTCCAATTTCAAATTTAATGAAAAAGCATTTATGCAAAAGATTGAAATACCTCGTCTAGTAGCACTAAAATCGATTTGGACTTTGATACGTATAAGTCGAAGGATTTTATTGCAAGTCATGTAACTAAAATGGAAGCACAAGTTAACCAGTCTCTTTGGTACCGTTGGATATTGGGGATTGTAGGCTTCAAATCAGACGTGCTGGTCAGGTTTCAAGAATTATACTGATTAATTTTCTCGCGCGACCTTCCTTGAAGTATTTTGAACTTTTAGGGGGATAGATAAGACCATCAGCGAGAAACTTTGGTTCGTAAATGGATTTTTCTAATGAAGAGATAAATGAGGGGGGCGATTTTTGTTACTCCAGCTTATTTCTGGTTCAAGAGAGAGGTGAGAACAGAAAAGTACAATCACCTGGAAAGTAAGGAGAGAGAACTTGTTTCGTTAAAAAAAAACGGGGAGAGCAATTTCAGTTCTCATACTTTAATTATTGTCGGCTTGGCTAGTAAGCTGAATAAATCACTAAATCTATTTAATGTGTGTCAGCCCACATCTAATCTCCACCATCAATTCTGTTGTGCTGTGCGGTCAAGATTTAAAATAAAAAAATAAGGTATATAATCCATGGTATACTGATCCCTCCGTGTGTGTGTATATATATATATATTGGTTTGTCTAGAGTGCCACTCTAATATTGCCACTCTTATCTCACACTTCTCCTCAGCCGTCCGATCCCACCTCAAGATTTGATGATCTAATTCACCCAAAATTTCCGATATTTCAAAATTTTGTATTATTTCAAAAACAAAAAAACGAAAAAAATGGAAAAACGCGAAATTTGAAAAGAAAACTCATCTCATCTTCTTCTTCTTCTCCAAAACCCAAACCCTTCAAACAAATTCATAAATTATTCAAACAAATCGGTTTGCAAATTTAAGTCGCCTACTAGAAGTCAGCCGGTGTTTTACAAATTGTCTTAAACTAATAATCGATGGCGATAGATCCAAGTAATGAAGGAGGGGCAACTGAAGAGAAGAGAGATATTTCTTCTCATAAAAGTACCAAATTAAAAGACCAAGAAGAAAGATGACAAGAATAATAATGAAGATGACGACTTGGTAAAACCTTCAAATTTAAAACCCTTTTTTTTTTTTTTGAATATGTAGTCTGATGAGGATTTGGCATTGAAGCAACAATTGGAACTTTATGTTGAGAGAGTTCAGGATTCTAATCCTGGTATCCAAAAAATTGCTCTTGAAAGCATGAGGTACATCGAATTCCCACTAAGAAAGCTGTTGCTGAAATACCTACACCTCGATATGATATTGTAGATATTTATGAAAGAGATTATTTATGTACATTTAATCAACCGAATTCTTATTTAGGTGGCTGTGGAGCTCGTTCGGAGCTTGGGGAGTTTGTTGAGTATGATCTTGATAATGAGGATGAAGATTGGTATGAAGAGGAGTATATTGAAAACGAAGCGAAAAAGAATAAGAATTTACTCACACCGGAAGAGTTTGAAGGGGTTTTGTTTAGGTTAGAGGTTATGGATCATAAGACGAGGGAGAGAGCGGGTGTTATAACACCTACTCTTAGTTTGCCAATACCTGTTTTATTACAGATGGATGCTGCATTTGAGGTTATGCAGTTTGAGTCGATAAGTTATAGTGTTTTTCAATCGATTTTTAGGTATTGGAGATAAGAGAGAAAGGTGGCAAAAGCCTATTCTTCGTCCGATTGCAACCCCCCAATCACCGTTAATGATACTAATCCTTATAATGTGTTTCATCCGAGGGAGAAAGTTCATCGGTTATATACAAGAAGAATGTAGAGGAGGGAAAACAATGTGTTGTCATTTGACAAAGCTTCGGCAAGTTAGGCGAATTTGGATCGACTAAGACAAAGTGATAGAGGCATTGATTAAGAGGGAAGAGAAGAAAAGAGAGTTATTAGAGAGTGAAGTTAGTATTCTACGGGTTCAAATGAAGTACAAACAAGATACTCAGTTTATGGAAGATGGTTTTAGGTTTGGCTTTCCACCTTATTCTTATACTATAGGTTCATCGATTGAGGATGATGATTATCCTGATTCAAATGATATGACAATCACTCGGCTTCCACCTCAATCGGCTTTTATGCAGAATTTACCGTTTACAAGACCGTTAGATCCACAAAAATTGGCTGCTGCAGGAATCAAACCACCATTGAGTCCTCCAGTCCAGAATGGTATGCTAGGTCCAGTATACAGATTTCGTGGAAGGATTGGCAGAGGAGGACGGATATTATTTGATAGATGGAATCCACTTTTGAGAACTCCAATTGGTCATGACAATGCTCCCTTTGTATCACCTATTTGATTTTCAAACTTTTGATCCGATAATTTGTATAGTTTTGACGTTTTCAAGAACGAATATGATTCATTTTTTGTGATACTTGATTGGAACAATGCCTTAATTAGCTCTTGTACTGAAGGCTGCATTTCCTTAGATCCATCATTTGTTATTGGGAATTTTGATTTTCAATAATGGAGGAGATTGAATACTTAAATGATGGTGGACTTCTACTTGGTTTGGCATTAAGACCTCCATAGCTCAGTATTAAAGCAAGTAAGCAGCTAAACTTGGAAATTTAGTTCCAATCTGCAAAATTGTAAGGATAATATGTAAGGCCACTGGGTATTAAGCCATTTACACAAAAAACCAAATGGTGATGGGCAACTCAGGTGTAAATACAGTGTAGTTTAGCAACAGCTAACGAAGTTTGGTTTTAGCAAATATTCCATATGTCGTCCATATTTTGAGTTTGTTGTTAAAAATACACTCCAAACTGTGATACAAAGTTGGTTACCAAATGATGTACTGAAGTATTCAACCCTTTTAATTACAGGCGGTTTAAGAAGAACTGGTTCAAGACGATATAAGATCCATAATTCTGTTTTATATCGAAATCCTAATACTGTGCACCCAATGATGCACAAAGATATACACATTATGAGAAAACAAACACTCGGACAATTACATAGATACTTCCAGTCACTCATCTATCTCCATGCCGATTCAACTATCAAGATCTTGTCCTCCCACCCAAAATGGAGTGCACCCCCTTCTTCTTTCAACTTGTATCTATCGCAGTACCTTGTTGTTTAAGGAGTGTTCTGATCGTAGCTGTATAATATCTTATTAGTCGAAACCGAGACAGTTATAGTCATAAGAAGGCCAGCTCTGTCCATTATGCTCTTTAATACGATATCAAGCATCCATTTGCTTCTTCTTGCCATTGCCTCAAGGATAATATTAGAGCGAGAAACAAAAGAATACAAATGTCAGTAACAATAACAAGAACAAGCAAGTCTAGATCTAGTTCAATGATGAATCCTCCCACATGTTAAAAATACTATGATACAATCAGCATATTCAATAATAATAAAATACAATCACAGAGTTACCAATTACTTGCTGAAAGTGGAGGTGAAACCAGTCTTCCAAAATAATGACACTCACATCGTTCTGTCTTAAGCGTTAAACAAGAAACTTAAAAGGGTTTAAGCCGAGAAGAAGACAATATACCCTTTCTCCTTCTGCAGACATGGTCAAAACTCTGATAGAGTTCACCGAATATGCTAGTTCAAAACTCTGACAGAGTTCACCGAATATGCTACTTCACCGAACTCTGACATAATTCAAAACTCTGACAGAGTTCACCGAATATGCTAGTTCACCGAACTCTGACAGAGTTCAAAACTTTGAAAGAGTTCAAAACTCTGATAGAGTTCAAAACTTTGATAGAGTTCACCGAACTCTGACTGAGTTCAAAACTCTGACAGAGTTCACCGAATATGCTACTTCACCGAACTCTGACTGAGTTCAAAACTCTGACAGAGTTCACCGAATATGCTACTTCACCGAACTCTGACAGAATTCGAAACTCTGACAGAGTTCACCGAACTCTGACAGAATTCAAAACTCTGACAGAGTTCACCGAATATGCTACTTCACCAACTCCTCGGCGAGTTCACCGAATATGCTAGTTAAAACTCTGACAGAGTTCACCGAATATGCTACTTCACCGAACTCTGACAGAATTCAAAACTCTGACAGAGTTCATCGAATATGCTAGTTAAAACTCTGACAGAGTTCACCGAATATGCTACTTCACCGAACTCTGACAGAGTTCACCGAATATGCTACTTCACCGAACTCTGACAGAGTTCAAAACTCTGACAGAGTTCATCGAATATGCTAGTTAAAACTCTGACAGAGTTCACCGAATATGCTACTTCAATGAACTCTGACAGAATTCAAAACTCTGACAGAGTTCACCGAACTCTTGACAGAATTCAAAACTCTGACAGAGTTCACCAAAATTGTCGCCGTCTTTAAACGAGGATATCAATCATAACTATAATCATAGCAACCTAAATTAAATCAAAATTCAATATTATAAACGATTAAAAAAAACAAAATATAGTTACAATTAAGCATAAACCTCTCTGCATGTATAATTTCTATGTCTGTGTGTGTATGTGAGATAAAGAAAGTTATTAGATGACTATAATAACATAAGGCCAATAAGTAAAGCATTTCTAGGCACATACAGAACATTTTGACACAAAAGGAAACCTCTTTCGCCAACCGACAGTAACTCTACTGATAAATGAAAAATAATACTAAATAGTAGCTTTCAAATGACTAATTGAAAAAACTGCATAATTAAATAACACAATGTTAATAAACTAATATATATATATATATACCAGAATCACAATACCCGGATCTAGTTTCCAGTTCGCACAACTACAATGGCATCAAATTGAAAGACATTAATTAAATAAAAACGAAGGTGTAACTTACACTTAAGAGTAAATCTTGATAAAGTAATCAAAAAGACTGGTGCAAACTCATTTGTTTTTCTTCAGATAAAAACTTTAACAAGAAAGGAATAACAAGAAAGGAATCAAAATCAATGAGTTGTTTATTGCATTTACATTATCAATAAACAAAATGATGTTTGAAAATTAGAGAGGAAATGAGGTTGTTAGTTTTACGAGACTGCCATTTTGAGTTTTGAGCATTCAAGTTTGCAGTAGTGAGTGAAGTGAGTGAGAATAAAATGTGTTATATATTTCAGACAAGAAGACCGAAAATGTAGGAGACCTAAAATGTGTTAATGGAAGCATACCTTAATTGGAACTCGAGAGAGTGAAGTCAAGAGAGCTCAGGTGGTCGTTAATGGCGATGGAATTGGGTTTTAACAATAGTCGATCCCTCTTTTTTTTTTAGATCTGTTTTTTTTTCTTTTTTTTGAGAAGATGAGAAGGAAAAGACATTTTTACCCCCACTTGATTGGTTAGAATTTGGTTTGTTAGATCATGAGATCTTGAGGTGGATCCGACGGTTCAAGAGGAGTGTGAGATAAGAGTGTCACTATAAAAGTGGCATTCTAGACAAACAGGTATATAATCCATGGTATACTGATCCCTCCGTGTGTGTATATATATATATATATATATATATATATATATATATCGGTTTGTCTAGAGTGCCACTCTAATATTGCCACTCTTATCTCACACTTCTCCTCAGCCGTCCGATCCCACCTCAAGATTTGATGATCTAATTCACCCAAAATTTCCGATATTTCAAAATTTTGTATTATTTCAAAAACAAAAAAACGAAAAAAATGGAAAAACGCGAAATTTGAAAAGAAAACTCATCTCATCTTCTTCTTCTTCTCCAAAACCCAAACCCTTCAAACAAATTCATAAATTATTCAAACAAATCGGTTTGCAAATTTAAGCTGTCTACTAGAAGCTGCTGGTGTTTTTACAGTTGTCTTAAACTAATAATCAGATGGCGATAAATCCAAGTAATGAAGGAGGGGCAACTGAAGAGAAGAGAGATATTTCTTCTGTTAAAGTACCAGCTAAAGACCCGAAGAAGAAAGATGACAAGAATAATAATGAAGATGACGACTTGGTAAAACCTTCAAATTTAAAACCCTATTTTTTTTTTTTGAATATGTAGTCTGATGAGGATTTGGCATTGAAGCAACAATTGGAACTTTATGTTGAGAGAGTTCAGGATTCTAATCCTGGTATCCAAAAACTTGCTCTTGAAAGCATGAGGTACATCGAATTCCCACTAAGAAAGCTGTTGCTGAAATACCTACACCTCGATATGATATTGTAGATACTTATGAAAGAGATTATTTATGTACATTTAATCAACCGAATTCTTATTTAGGTGGCTGTGGAGCTCGTTCGGAGCTTGGGGAGTTTGTTGAGTATGATCTTGATAATGAGGATGAAGATTGGTATGAAGAGGAGTATATTGAAAACGAAGCGAAAAAGAATAAGAATTTACTCACACCGGAAGAGTTTGAAGGGGTTTTGTTTAGGTTAGAGGTTATGGATCATAAGACGAGGGAGAGAGCGGGTGTTATAACACCTACTCTTAGTTTGCCAATACCTGTTTTGTTACAGATGGATGCTGCATTTGAGGTTATGCAGTTTGAGTCGATAAGTTATAGTGTTTTTCAATCGATTTTTAGGTATTGGAGAGATAAGAGAGAAAGGTGGCAAAAGCCTATTCTTCGTCGATTGCAACCCCCACCGCCTGTTATGCTGCATTATATATATATAATGGATAATGGGAAAACTTCCCCGCTTATTAGTTCCCGTATTCTCCATTTTAAACCAATCTTTTTAATCACAAGGGTACCCGAAAGTTTCACCCTCTAAATTTTTGGAGAGCTTTAAACGAAGGGGTATATTGGCCATTGTACGTACCGAATTATTTCGCAACTGTTTAATCGAAATAGTGCGTCTCTTACAACCGTACGAACTCTAAAACTCAATCTCTGTCAATTTGTTCATAATAATTAATAAAACTATGAAAATTCATCGAAAGTCTTCGGTTGCTATGGTTATCCAGATTAAAACTTCAAGTTTCATTGTGCACACTTTAGGGTTCTCATAACCACAAGAACCCCAATTGGAGAGAGAAAAATAAAAGGTTCGTCTTCTCCATTCTTGACCCTGAATACATAGATATTTAGTTTAGTTTACTAAATATTTATATTATCTTATATATAATGCCAAAACCTTATTTCCTCAACAATCATATTTTCTTTCAATCTGGTGTCTGAGACTTTTGTATGGTGTCTGAGACTTTCACTAATGAATTTTAGGATGACTTATTTTCAATACATTTACTTTTTATTGGTTTGATACTATTCTATCGTTCTAGTTAAATTTCTTTATTTATACAGTGATATTGTACATTTTTAGGACTTATCAATTACTAAATGTGTTGTCCTGAGTTTGGCAATAATCAGGTATATTGACACTTCAGGATTTATATTTAATTTCATTGTCAGTTTCTTCTTTTTGTTGTGAATGATTTTAATGCGCTAGCTACATGAAAATTTTCACCTCTGGGAATATACTGATCTTTTGTGGGTTTGTGTTTCTCTTGCATGTTGATTCACATAGTCATAAGACATCTCTTTCCATCTTTAAAAAAAAAAAATCCTCTTGCACTATGGATGCATTGCTTAGCCATGGAAGAGGTCAGCTTAGTGTTCATACTTTCAGATATTAGCGTTTAATTTACTTTTTCAGTTTAACCTATGCACCAATGGTGTATGTAAGTCTTACAAAATTCCAGACATCCAATTGTTGTTTCATTTCAATTAGCTTCAAAATTTAATCCACTTTCACTCACCTTCTTTTAGTTTGTAGCGACCTAAATTATGACGCCCGAGAGACTGGCGGCAGATAGACCATGGAATGGGAGGCACTCTGTCAGGGTCGCGGTCAAAGGGATATAGAGGAAAGGGGATGAATACCGAGGGCTTGGAACCGACAGTGTAAGGCCGCGAATCAGGGGGACGTAAGCCGAGAATCAGACAAGTGAGATACGCGTGTGGCAGAGGCACGAGGCAAAAACCTAAGGCATGTGGGGAAACCCTACACGTGGCAACTGATGAACTGCGAGATGGAGGGACAGATGGAAGGTCACGAGGGAGCGGGGAGGAGGTATAAAGAGAACAGTGAGGGAGGAAAAGAAAGAAGGGGGAAGTAGAAAAGAGAGAGAAAAGAGAAGAGAGGCATTTGGTGAAAGAGGAGAGGAAAATAGGTTGTAACATTTGGCGCCGTCTGTGGGGACCGAGAGAGGCAAGTGGAGAAATGGCGACGAAGGTGAAAAGAGGAGTGGGCCGACCGAAAAGGACGACGGTCACCGAGATGGACGTGGAGTTAGTAAGGAGTGATGGGGGAGAGCAAGGTAGGGAAGAGATGGTAGTGTCAGAGTCGGAGGAAACAAGGTTGTTACATGATAAGATAGCAAGGTTGAGAGAAGAAAATGAAGGGTTGAGGAGAGAGAAAGAGACAATAGAGGAGTTATAAAGGGAGGTGTCGAAAGCAGAGAGAGAGGAGGAAGGGAGGACGGATGTGGCAGATCAGGTAGTGGCTGGACTCACGAAGGAGCAAGTGAGGGAAATGATCGCTAGCAATCTGAAAGCTAATATGGAATAGGACAAAGGCGTGGGGGGTGCGGCAAGCTAGGTGGTGGCAGGATTGAACCGCAACCCGCTGGCGAACGCGATCTGGATGTCCGAGGTGCCGAAGAGATTAAACCAGCCAAGGTTCGAAAGGTATGATGGGACTGGAGACCCCGCGGACCACATTCACCATTTTCGGCAGTAGATGCCGCTATGGCAGGAGTCGTGGTATGATGGGTTGAGGTGCATGATGTTCCCGGCAAGCTTAAAAGGGGGAGTATCTGACTGGTATTATATGTTATTGTCTAAGAGTATTAATAGCTTTCAGGAGTTAGAGCAGGCCTTCATTGATCACTTTATACACCAGAAGAAACGAGTGGTTGATATCGCAGCCTTATTCAATGTAAGACAAAGGTCCGCAGAGTCGGTGAGGGATTTCTTGTGCAGATTCAAGGCTGAGACCTTGAAAGTGGAGAATCTAGATGAAAGGACTGCGGTGATAGCTTTCAAAAGAGGATTGCGTCCGGGAACGAGGGTACACGAGTCGGTAGCCAAGAATGAAATTGTGACATTGCAGGATCTATACCCGAGGGTGGAGAAGTACATCAGGTACGAAGACACAATGCAAAAGGAGGTGAGAAGGCCGGGGAAGGCAGTGTTATCACTAGAAAAAGGCGAGGACCGTCAGCAATATGAGTCATCTGACAGAGGAGGCAGTGGATACCGAGGATATTCGTCGCGGCCCGAGAGGGGCAGAGAAGAGGCTAGGAGGGAGAGCCGAGATAGAAAACCCTATCGCGAAGTAGAACAAGTGCCGCTGAACAAGTCACTGAACGAGATATTACCGCTAATTCAGAATTTGCAGGGGTATGAAGGTCCGCGAACCAAATCAGTGGAGGTGCAAGGCAAGCCCTATTACGCATACCATCAGATACATAACCATGAGACGGACTACTGTTACGCGTTGAGGTGGTTGATTCAGAGGATAATAGGCAAATGATTGTTGAAGGAGTTTATAACAGGAGAGGAGAAAGCAGAACAAGCACCGACCCAGGGAAGGATATTGGGAATGATCAACGTAATCTTCAGTGGAGAGATATTGAGCCACAACGCACACCGAGACAGGATAAGGCGAGCGGGGAGCATACAACAGGTCCATGAGTCGGCAGGCCATTCGCGGGCGATCCCATGGTCCGCAATTGGTAGGGGAAGCATAGTGTTCACCGATGCGGATCTTCAAGCAGTTGATTCCCCACATGAGGATGCGTTGGTGATCACGGTGGCGATGAGAAATTACATGGTGAAAAGGGTTTTAATGGACTGTGGCAGCGCGGTGGATTTGCTGTTTAGAGGGACAATGGAGGAAATGAAGATAGAAAGGAAGCAGTTGAGGCCCTCGCCGACAAATTTGTATGGGTTCAACGGAAGCATCTCGGAGCCTTTAGGGGAGCTCCTGCTCCCAGTGACCACGAGACCGGTTACAATGTTCTCGAGGATCAAAGTGGTGGATGCTGATCCGCAATACAACGCCATCCTGGGAAGAAGGTGGATTCATGAGATGAAAGCGGTCCCTTCTACATACTACCAAGTGATCCGATTCCCTACCCCTATTGGGGTATATGAGGTCCGCGGGGATCAGGTGACAGCTAAAAACAGTCATCAAAGTACAGTGAAGAGATTGATTCGCGAATCAGAGGGAGAGACTTCGCATCCCAGGAAGAGGCAAGCATAACAATTACAGTGTACCATCGGGGAGGAGTCGGTGGAGGGGCTGAAGACCCTAGATGAGATAGAAGTAGTGAATTTAGGGGAAGGTGATAAGAGCCCAAAACTGTAGTTTTAACCCCTTAATAATCATACTTTTAGACCAATTATGTGAATAATAAGTAAGAGTTAATACTGATTACGTGTTTTTATGCATTTCAGGCTTCAAAGTCCATTATGTGTAGAAATGTGCCACTTTAGCTAGATAAAGGAGCAATGGTTGGTTGCTAAGGAGTTCTGTGATTAAAGGCCAAGATTCAAGAAGACAAAGCCTTTCTAAAGCCCGGTCAAAGCTGAAAAGTCAAAGTCAACGCGGGCAGAAACAGCACACAAAGTCAGCAGAACTTCCAAAGACCATATCTTTGGACTCTGACCTCGGACTTGGGCCTACATTATGTCAAAACGACCGGCTCGGAAAGAGCTTTCCAATGGTCCAAGCCTTGACCCAATCAGAGGAGCAAAAGTGGACGAAACATCTGTCGAAGCCAACTGCAACTGAAGAGCCCATTTTGGACTAAAGAAATTGGGTTTTGGGCCTGATTCTCTGGCCCAAAACATGGCTCCAAGCCCATGCACGATTTTTGGATCTGAAAGTATAAAAACAAAAGCTTAACTCTTTGTTAATGGTAGATAGTTAGACCTAGATTAAAGATTAGATTAGTAGCCTCCATTAATTAATTCTAGATCTAGTTTTCCTTAGATTTAATTAGTTTAATTTAATTAGTTTCATATCTTGTTTTTATTTAATTCCTTGAATGATTGTTCATCATTTAATTAGATAAATAAAATAGTTATTATTATTCAATTTCGATTTTTCAAGTTTTTCAGTGTTTTAACTTGTTATATACAATCTAACACGCCAGAAACAAGACGCTATTCATAAGCCGAAGCAAGGACGTCAATCGTATTCCTTTCTTCCACACCTCGCATCTCCGTTAGAGGTTTCTACTAGTATATCGAATTGTTTGGAGTGTTGCATGTTTAGTTAAGTTCGACTTAGTCTTGCATGAGATTAAGGTCTGGTCGAAGAAAAACAACTAACGTAATTACACAGCAACGTCAACAAACAAATCTATCTAGTTTCCCACCCACTACACCTCTAGCTACTATTTCACATACACCACCTGATATTATGGATGAAGAAAGAGAGACTCCTCTCTCTGACTTTTATAAAGCCTTGAGCGATAGCCCTAAATCTTGCATTGTTCTAGCAGACCCAGTGGGGGATTTCCGCATCCCCCCAAATATATTTAATTTGTTACCCGTTTTTCATGGTTTAGACCATGAAAAACCTTATCAGCACATGCGTAGGATTGAACAAGTCCTTACAACATTCCACCATCCTACGGTTGGTGCGGAACAAATTAAATTGAGGGTATTCCCTTTCACCTTAGCTGATAAGGCGGCGTCTTGGTTAACTGCCCAAGCGCCTAATTCTATGGACTCGTGGGCCAAACTTGTTCAGCTGTTTATGGAACATTTTTACCCACCCCTAAAGACGGATGAAATGCTTTCCAAGATTCACTTCTTTCGATTTAATCCTCATGAATCATTTTCGAGGCTTGGAATCGTTCACCGATCTCCTTATAGAGTGTCCACACCATCACCTAGCAAAAGACACGTTAGTTCGTGCCTTTTTCAAAGGACTTCTACACCACCACAAAGAAGTCCTAGACATAATGAATGGGGTAGTTTCCTAAGTAAAGGAGCCTTAGAGGCATATAAATTTTTTGGAAGATCGACTAAAGCGTAATAATAATTGGGGTAGTGACGATTACTCCCGCCCGCTAGTTCTTCTTCAACAGCTAAGGCTACCAAAGATGTTTGAGGTTAAATCAGATCCCTGAACTTAAAACTCTAATTGAATCCCTCACAAAAAGGTAGAGGCCATTTCTCGTACAACAAAAGCCTATCCCGTCATGAATGTAAATTCAAATCCATGTAGTTTCTGATTGGAGTCCTGAGCATCCCGACTCCCACTGTCCTATAGCCTATGAACATTCTTGTTCCATTAATAGTGAACCTAACGCCCCTTGGAGACAAAATCCCAACTTCGGTTGGAGAAATAACCAACAAGTCACACCTACAGGGTACAATAATCAATATGTTAGGCCAACGCACAGTTATAACCAAGCTCCACCACAACAAGGACAGGATCAGGGTAATTATAATAATTATAACAACCAAGCGCAACCTCGACAAGATCAAGCACAAGGTCAATGTAGTTATAATAATTATAATGCTAATAGAGGTATCGTTCCGGTAAATAATAACTATCACAATCCGCCCATAAATAATCAATGCGAGATAGTTCCAGTCACACCACCCGTGACTACTGCACCCACACAACCGGATCGTCTTGACACCTTCATACAAGTGAGCCAACAACTTTTCCAAACCATGGCTCAATCTAACCAACACATTCTACAATCCGTTAATAATTTAAACCAACAAATAGCCCAAGAGAAAGCCCAACCAAAAGGTGTTTCCGTGCCAAGCGATACCCAACCCTAGAACGGCAAACACACAACCTTTGAGGTAAACGGTAATACTAGTATGGAAACTACAACCGTAGGTGAGCTAAATGCCATCACCACTCTCCGCTCTAGAAGAGTGGTTGATAACAAAGTAACTATGCCTATAGTTACCCCATCAAGATTCTCTACACCGGATATCGAACTAGATACCGAAATAGAAACTCAAGAACCTACCACCGTAGAGGTACCGGTTAAACCACAACCTAAGAAACAAAAGCCAAGTTTACACATCAAGTCGAGCCATACACTAAATATAGAGCTTAAACCACCGCTCCTCAAATTAGCCATGCTAACCGGGGATACTAACTTTAAGGAGATTAGGAACGCGTTTTCAAAAATCTAATGATAAACCTTCCTTTTCTCGGCTATCAAAAGCTACCTAACCACGCTAAGTTTCTTAAGGAGTTGTGCAATCGCTAGGCGTAAGACCAACATACCTAAAGACGCCTTTCTAACCGAATAGTTCCCAACTTTATCCGAAAAATAATGGAATTGTTAAGTACAAGGACCCTCGGTCGCCCCATCGCATAATGCACCTTAGGAGATTCTCACACGACGACCACTACTAGACACTGGGGGCTAGTGTTAACTTACTCCCATTTTATTTGTATAAACAAATAGGTCTAGAGGAGATGCAACCTACTAAAATGACATTGCAATTAGTCGATCGGGTCTATTAAGTATCCTAAGGGTGTGGTTGAAAACGCGTCTTTGGTTAAAGTCCAAAATTTTTAATACCCAAATTTACTTCGTTATCCTCGACCGCGAAGTCACTAACGACTTTGTACCTATCATTTTAGGGCCCCCTTCTTGGCTACTACCAACGCACTCATAAACCGCACATGGTTCGATGTCCTTGTCCTTTAGCCATCTTTCATTGAGGTAAATGTTTTCAAAACGAGGACACAATATCCCGATTCATCTACAAATGGAGAGGTTAGCATGATCGAGAGCTTAGCTCAAGATTACTTCAAAACATGTTTCGAGAAACAGATTAACAAATTCCTTTCCTTCGAAATTTCGACTTTAACAATGACTCCCTGGTAGTAGACGAAATCGAAGAAGAATTCCTGCAACTCTTTTGCACCGCTTCTTTACCACTTCGCGAGTCCCCCTTTGCCAACAACCATTCATCCCTTGATGCCTGACGGAAGATGAATTTTTCAATCTCTATCCCAGTGATCCTTTTGACCCACCTATTGAGGAATGTCTTGCATATATCAAGATTTTTGATGATATGGACTTGAGAGCTCTAGCTGAGAATCATTCACCTTCCATCACCAATATTCCCCACCCTCCACCTTTTCAAAGGAACCTCGAGTTTGCACTCGATCCTTTAGTTTCTCCTGTGCTTCATGATTTTTAAAATCCACCTAGTAAACAAATACTTCCCAAGGATAAACCACTTGACACCTTCATTTTCAGACTTGAGACAGTCCCTAACTACACCATGAATGAGTTTTGTGGTAAACCCACATCCTCATTTTTTCCATGCTTTCCCTCTAAAACTTATCCCAATCCACCATATTTTCCACAACCATTCTGTAACGCCCGTATTTTTAAATACGTATTTTTTCTATTTAATTAATTAATTTAAATTATTTATTTTAAAAATTCGTCGGATTGGACTCGGGATACGTGGGCCTGGTTTTGGGCCCGAGTCGGTGTTGGGCTTGGGTTTCGGACCCAAGTATATAAACACATTTTTCTAGAAAATAGGGTTAAGAGAAAAATAATATATTAAAAATGGAGGCAGAGAAGTTTGGTTTGTCTTTGGAGGGTGGAGCGACTTAATTTAATCGGGCTAGGAGGATTCGTCGAGCTGTTCATACAGGTGAGTAGCTATTTTGCTATTTCACCGGATTCGTAGTTTACATACATCGGGCGAACTT
This sequence comes from Coptis chinensis, assembly GCF_015680905.1. Classification (NCBI taxonomy): domain Eukaryota; kingdom Viridiplantae; phylum Streptophyta; class Magnoliopsida; order Ranunculales; family Ranunculaceae; genus Coptis; species Coptis chinensis. The sequence continues at coordinate 42,950,269 of NC_141460.1, forward strand.
GTTTAGTTTTTATAATCGCTCATTATCCCGTTGTATTGGAATTCGTGCTATTTGTGTTATTAAATTTTATTAAATTTCGGATTTGTATTAAGAGTTTAAACTGTCGAAACTTTGGAAAAATTGGTTTTTGGAACTGTTAAAGCTTCGGAAGCTTGAAACTCCGACAGACGCTAATGGCGTCGACGGTCGTTTTGTTTGTTTATAGATTTCGTCGGCTTGAATGGTTTGTTTGGGTGTGTGTGGGGATGTCGAGTGAGGGCAGTGGAGCTTGAAGAACTGTTAATGGCGACCAGAAATCGCCCAGTTTAGATTAAACTTTGTTGGTTGGATTTTGTTTGGGTATTTGAATGGGTTGTTGGTAATGGGGTTAGGAGGTTTGATTGAGGTTGGAAGGAGACGTTAATGGCGCCGATCGTTGGAGCTTTGGAGAGCGTTAATGGCGCCTACAGTAAATCGTCCACTTATATTCAAACTTTGTTGTTGGGTTTGGTTGTGTATTTAAATTGATGGTTGGTGATGGGGTAGGGTAGAGCGTGTGTATGGGCTGTTTATGGTGCTACTGAAGCTCCGGAGGTGCGTTAATGGAGGTCGCGATTTTAGATCTAGATTTGGAGGAGATGGTGGAGTTAAGGGTTGGGATTTTTGGCTTTGTTAATGTTGTTGGGTTTTCTGCGGGGGGATAAAACCGCCTAGTCAAAATTGGTGGTTGTGTGGAGGTGGTGGTGGCGGTTGGGGTCAGCCGTTGGTGGAGGGAAGATGAAAAAGAATAAGCCGATTTGGGCTTGGGCCCAGTCATGGGCGTAGCTAAGTTTAAATGTTTATTTGGGCCAATTTTGTTTGGGCCAGTTCTATTATTTCATTTTGGGGCCGAAATCTAATTTTAGTGGTTGGGCCAAAATCTGACTAGTTTTCTTGGGCCAGTTTGATTAGTCTATGGGCCCGTTTCCTTTGATTTGTGGACCAGTTCAATTTAAAGTTTTTGGACCGAACCACTTAACTGTTTTTGGGCCCGTTTCTAATATTTCTTGGGACCAGTCCATAGGACTTAAAATAGATCCAATTGGGTCAGGTAGAATAAATAAGTGGACTTTTAGACTTTCGGGTTCTAAGGTTTGGGCTTGGCCAGTTGGGTCCGAACCATTACCCTTGGTCATGATCCCATGAGCCATGCACCATTGACCTTAGCCATGAACCATGGCTATGACCCTGGACCTGTCGAACACGGAAACGACGGTTGGACTTTGACAATGACAGTTTAACTTCGACCATGACGTGTTGATTTTGACGTTGACCATGATGTGTTGACTTTGACCATGATGGGTTGACTTTGACCATGATGGGTTGACTTTGATTTTGACCATGATGGGTTGACTTTGACCGTTGACATTGGACTTTGACTTTGACCATGATGGGTTGACTTTGGCTTTGACCATGATGTGTTGACTTTGACCATGATGGGTTGACTTTGATTTTGACCATGATGTGTTGACTTTGACCATGATGTGCTGACTTTGACCATGATGTGTTGACTTTGGCTTTGACCGTCGACCGTTGACTTTGACATTTGACCGTTTGACTTTGACCGTTAACTGTGAAAGTTGACTTTTCCAGTTTTTCATATGTTTGTTTATATGGATATATATAGTAATAAAATATTGTCGATATTGTATAACTTGGATGGTCATTATCTAATTAAGATTTGACGTGAGTAGTGTGTAAAACATATATATATTGGGCTTTGAGTGTGGACTGTGGACTGTTTATTTGTGCTACGTTTTGTGTGTATATTATATGGACACCTATAGTAATAAAATGCTGTGGAAGCTTGTATAAATGTGGTTGTCAATATCTAAGAAAGAATTGACCTTGATGTTATGTATTTTTGACACGTGACGATATTGAGATGTTAGGAGACTTTATATTCCTAATACGTTATAATATAAATGTATGCGATACGTTGAAGCATTGTGACATGATATAATATGCTGGGATAGTTATATTAATGCAATATCTTGGAGAAATGTATATACACTCCATTATTTTATATGTGAGATGCTAATATAGTATTGGTGAATATTTGCCCACGGGCATGGTGTGTAGTGCAATAATATATTGGCACGTGAAAGAATGAAAATGGTTATGAGGTAACCGAGATATTTCTATGTATTGTGGCTTAGTGCAATAAGGTAATTTACCCTCGCGGTATAGTAGAAATGCTTATGAGTCATAAACGTTATGACACCCTAATAAATTACGAACGAAAATCCTAGAACCTGACTACCACAACTCATGTGATTTGCCTTGTGTGGGATTATGTGATATGATTGACCCATGTGTTGGGTGTATATATAAGATGTGATTGACCCATGTGTTGGGCAATCGTAGCCGAATAGTGGCTGGATTATTCCGTTCACAAAATAGAACGATGATGCGCAATATTTTATGCCGAATAGTGGCAGTACTTACATAATTGCTTCCGCGTGAGGATTTACCTGGTGTGCGGCATCCCGCTCAGGGTAGTTACGCACGGAGTGGTTCATTATGTAAGGGGAGGCATGTGGATGTACATGTTCGGCGTTGGATAGCGATTGTGGTAGCCAGGGAAACTAGGTAAGACATAGATACGACGTGATTTTAGGGACACACAAAGAAAACCTTAATTAATATAATTATGGTAATATGTTTGTTAATGATGTATCTGTAGATAGATGATTATATATAGTTTTGCAGAAGGGTGGGTCAAACTAATTACTTGGGCAGAGACGACCCACTCTGTGATTGAGCATGAAATGAGGTACGTATATTAATACGTTTGTTTGGTTATTAGTTTAGTTAGAACCTAAGGCGCCTCGATGGAGGAACTACCTGCCTTATTTATTATGTGTATAACTTGTTGTGTGGTTAGTGGGAAGTTAAGGCGCCTCAGTGGAGGAACTACCTGCCTTAGTTATTATTCTTAAGGATGTTGTATTTGTCGTTGAAAGTTAAGGCGCCTCGGTAGAGGAACTAACTGCCTTATGGATTATGTAAATATTTGTATTAGTATATGTTGTTTTTGGGGCTACTCACACCAGCATTGTTTATAATGCTGACCCGATTTGCATGTTTGCTTATCGGGTGTGTTCATTAAATGAACATAGTTGATAAGTCTTGATAGGTTTAGTGTTGAAGAAGATCGGTTGCTGCTTGTGGTTTGCGTTAGCGTTGCATCTCAGGATAAGTTTTGTTTTTCCTTGAGGTGATATAGATTTTCAGTTGAGATAAGGTCATTTGCATTTTCATTTGTAAATTGTTTTTGGTAATGAAGATGACTGTTGTTTAAGTTAAAATTTTTATTGGTTTTTAATTATCCGCATATTTTAAAACTGTTTATGGGTTTTTGGGAGTGGAGAGTGCGTCACACCTCGGAAATCGAAGAGTCGGGGACAAATTATGTTTTTCCGAATTCTGTCGAAATTCGGGGTGTGACACATTCACTTTTCCACATTTATTCACTAGGACACCCTCTCGTTCAAAGATGAAACATAAGGTGCATGCTCGGTTATGTTATAGGTCTATCAGACTTCGCTTTCATTCCACTAGGCTGCGTCGTAGGAAATCTTGGTGCTTGATTGTGTTTGGATATGTTTTTACGTGATATTTATTTATGGAACGATTCACAACTATTTCGGTTGTTGATATATGATAAACTGTATATTCATACATATGTTTAGATAAGTCTAGGGAATCGACTTTTAAAAGACCCAAGTTTTCGTGACAATACCAACTTTACGAGAGTATAGGCCAAACAAAATTTTCAAACTTAAAAAGAGTTTTCCAATTTTGTTTGGGGGTGGCGATTTTGGTATTCATTTCAAATCATGTTGCCACCCTAAGCCCTGTCATGTTTACTCCAAAGAGAGTTTGTGTTAGTTAGTACGCACTAATTTAATTGTGCTTCATATTATCATATCATCTTTACAATATTTCTATTACGTGTCTTTGCCAATTTTTGCCACGCTTCTATGGTAAATTTTTCCTTATCTCTTTACACTTTGAGGACAAAGCGTTCGATTGTTTGGGGGTGGGATAGAAACATTTGCAAAAATTAGACACTTTTAGGATGTAAATTACGACTTTTATTTATAAAATGTTAAAAATTATAAAAATTAGTTAGTTACATAATTTAATTAAGCTTATTGAATTGTTTCATGAACCCCTTCTCCCAAATTGTTTGGGGTGGTATAGAAACACGATGTAAATGTTAAGCACATATTAGGTTGTATATTACGTATTATTTGTCTTAAAAATAGTAAAAATAAAAATAAAAAGTTTATGCTATACACTTAGGAATATTGGTATTGTTTCTTTCTCTATGCTCTTAATAATCTAGAAGTCTCACGTAGCTTTTGCATTAGAATAGTTTTTAGAAACTTAGGTTAATATGTAGGTAATAATCTTTGCATCTATTTATAAATATATTACATGAGTATCTAGGCTAGAGTACTTATTCTACAAATCATGTGAGAATATAGCCTAAAGCCTTATATGAGTGAAACATTTGAGAAATGACACAAGGGAGAAGTATATTCCGAATAGAGAAATCACACGTCCACTTGCTTGACCACTATACCATGTCCTAAGAGAGAATTTAGGCCTTTTTTGGATCGATATAGCTAGAAATTCTGACCTAAGTATATTTTCCGCTAGTCGCCCCACTGAGCCTTTCATTAGCCCTTTCATAAACCACAAATCCTTTACCCTGTTACAAAACAAAACAAAATAAAAAAAATTCAACCTACCCAATTTAGATAAGTCCGAGAATAGAATAAAGAAGAAAGAAGAAGAAAAACCCGCATTAAACAAAAAAGTTAGTTAATTGCTTCCGAAAATAAAGAAAAGAAGTTTCCATCCAAAGAAAAGAAAAAGAAAAATAGAAATAAAATAAAAACTCCAAAAAATAGAATAAAAGGAGTCAAAAAAGCCAAAGAAAAAAAAAAAAAATATGGCTAAGGATGGAAACAAAGTGTAGAAGCAAAAAGTAAATAACAAGGTTTTTCTAGTTACATAATATGAAGACTCTATTATCTCGGACTTGTCCCTTTTAAATATCCATTTCCTTCCTTCTTAAACCATCTCCTAATCCCCGCAACACCTAATAAAGACCTCTAGCTCAATTAGGAATAAGTTAGTGGGATAGTAAGTGGCGATGTGTTTGATCAACTTCGGCTTCCTTGTGTGTCATTGTGATTGTAAGGTAAAGTATGCCCACTCGCACAATCGAGTAGCAAAACTTGAGTGGAAAAAAATCGAGTGATTTTTGTCTTGACTTTTATGTGAGAACCTACTTAAGGACGCTATTCCAAAGTTTCAGAAATGGACCTGTTACTGCATTTCATAGCATTACTCATTGTATATATATTTATTCGTAGATGATTGATTATTATGCATATATTAGCTTAGGTTTCAACTTGATTACTCTATATACATTGCTAGTGAGAGGTATAGTTAATTTAGAGCATGAATAAGGAAACAATAGTTTTATTTCTTAGTCGTTGTAGTATAGATGAAGTTTGTGAGTACTTTCACTGGAAAACTCTCACGAGACTATAACTCGTCCACTAGGGAATTCCTAGTGGTTTAAGGCCTTGTTGCATATGGTCAATGCAATCGCACTCAACGAAACGAGAGTAGATAGAACTCCATTTTTGGTCACTTATTCTAATTTCTCATCTTTGCTTGAGAACAAGCAAAATGCTGTTTGAGGGTGGTTTGATAAGAGCCCAAAACTGTAGTTTTAACCCCTTAATAATCATACTTTTAGACCAATTATGTGAATAATAAGTAAGAGTTAATACTGATTACGTGTTTTTATGCATTTCAGGTTTCAAAGTCCATTATGTGCAGAAATGTGCCACTTTATCTAGATAAAGGAGCAATGGTTGGTTGCTAAGGAGTTCTGTGATTAAAGGCCAAGATTTAAGAAGACAAAGTCTTTCTAAAGCCTGGTCAAAGCTGAAAAGTCAAAGTCAACGCGGGCAGAAACAGCACACAAAGTCAGCAGAATTTCCAAAGACCATATCTTTGGACTCAGACCTCAGAATTGGGCCTACCTTATGTCAAAACGACCGGCTCGGAAAGAGCTTTCCAATGGTTCAAGCCTTGACCCAATCAGAGGAGCAGAAGTGGACGAAACATCTATCGAAGCCAACTGCAGCTGGAGAGCCCATTTTGGACTAAAGAAATTGGGTTTTGGGCCTGATTTTCTGGCCCAAAACATGGCTCCAAGCCCATGCACGATTTTTGGATCTGAAAGTATAAAAACAAAAGCTTAACTCTTTGTTAATGGTAGATAGTTAGACCTAGATTAAAGATTAGATTAGTAGCCTCCATTAATTAATTCTAGATCTAGTTTTCCTTAGATTTAATTAGTTTAATTTAATTAGTTTCATATCTTGTTTTTATTTAATTCCTTGAATGATTGTTCGTCATTTAATTAGATAAATAAAATAGTTATTATTATTCAATTTCGATTTTTGTCATTTGCATTTATAGATCTAGTTTAAATTCTTGTTCTTATTTCATTCTTAGTTAATTAATTAGATTTCAATTATTGTTTAATTTAGATTAGTAAATTTCGAATCTTGATATTATGTTTAGTTTAGATTCATATGGAAATGATTGCGGAATGATTCTCGGCTAAACCTCTATTAGAGGGGGTTGAGAAGCCTTGATGAAAGCTTGATTCCGATTATCGTAGAGTCGTCATAATTTCTATTCCACTCTAGAAACGATTAATTCGCCATGAGAATGAGTTTAATCGTTCACATGCTAGTTATGAAATGGTAGAAATGTCATGTGTAATTAGGGATTAGGAAGAACCAATTGTTCTGTGTAGCAGTTCAATTCGGATTACGACGATTCGTCGTTAGTGAGTTAAGTTAAGTTAAGGTGGAATCAATCCCTCCTAATTCCTTATTATAGAATCAACGTAGTATTTCCGTAGTTGAATCAATTATAGTTTGTATCTTGTGGGTAGTTGCATCGTAGTATAAATCCCCCTCGTAAAACTCTCATTAGACTTAAGACCGACTAATTAGATTAGAAAACATTCCATGCTAGAGCACTAGGAGTGGAACGAACTTGTTACTCCACTCTATTTCGATAGAATTGAGAGTAGAAACTTTGATAAATCATAGGCACATAAGATAGTTTTAGTTTACTTACGTTTTGAGTTCATCGTTCATTTTGTAGGTAAACTATATCATTTTATCATTATCAAAAGGTGATGAGGAGAAGTTCACATCAATAGGTTCCAGCTTGTCTGAGGAATGGAAGGTTAAATTAGTATAGTTTTTGTCTGCCAATAAAGAGGTATTTGCTTGGACGATTGAGGAGGTCACTGGATTGGACCCAGAATTCGCATGTCATCAGTTACACATGAGGAAAGACGCTAAGCCAGTAAGACAGAAGATGCAAGGCATTAGGCCAAAGTACGCCGAAGGAATTCGCGAGAAGGTCACGAGGAGGTCAAGAGGTTGAAGGGGGCAGGTATAATACGAGAGGTGGCGTTGACTGACTGGTTGTCGAATGTGGTCGTGGTGTAGAAGAAGAATGACAAGGTCCATATGTGTGTCGACTTCACTGACGTGAATTCAGAATGTCCTAAAGATAGCTACCCCATGCCGAGAGTGGACGAGTTGGTGGATAGAACCGCAGGGTTCAAAATATTTTCTTTCATGGACGCATCTATGGGATACAACCAAGTCGCCATGTATGGGCCAGATCAGGAGAAGACAGCCTTCGTGGTAGAAGGCGGTACGTATTGTTATACAAGAATGCCGTTTGGGTTGAAGAACGCCGGGGCTACATTTCAGCGGCTAGGGGAGAAAATGTTTGAAAACAAGATCCGAAAGGGGATTGAGATTTACATAGATGACATGGTAGAGAAGAGTATGTCAGAGGAGGAATATTTAGAAGGTCTGAAAGGGACATTAGATATACTGCGGTCACACAATCTGAAGCTTAACCTAGATAAGTGTACATTCGGTGTTACCACAAGGAAGTTTATGGGGTATATAGTTACTTACCTGGGAATAGAGGCCAACCCTGAGCAGATAAGAGCCTTGGTGGATATGCCGTCTTCCCAGGATATCAAAGAGGTGCAGAGACTTGCGGGAAGGGTCGCGGCCTTGAATAGATTCATCTCAAAGTCATCGGACAAGTGTAGGCCTATGTATCGTTTGTTAAGAAACACTCCAGATTTCGTATGGACCGCAGAGTGCGAGGAGGCGTTTTAGGAGTTGAAGAGTTATCTAGGTAAGGCCTTTCTATTGTCGTAATCGGAACAGGGAGAAAAACTTTACTTGTATCTGGGGGTCATGGAGTATGCAGTTAACTCAGTGCTAGTCCGAATCGTGGGTAAGTTAGAGAAGCCGGTGTACTTCCAAAGTAAAACATTGCTGGATGCTGATACCCGGTATAGTAGAGTAGAAAAGTATGCATTGGCATTGGTTTTCTCTTCCTTGAAGTTGAAACCATATTTTGAAGAGCACTCAGTAGTGGTAGTGACAAATCTGCCTTTAAAACAAGCGTTGAAAGCGGAAAAATCTGGGAGAATGCTGAAATGGGTAGTAATGTTGAGTTCATACGAAATACATTACCAAATCAGGACAGCGGAGAAGGCGCAGCTGGTGGCAGAATTCTTAGCAGAGTTCCCAGCGGAAGACCGCACCTGGGGGGAACAGATGGTCATGGAGCTGGAGAAAGCCATTGAGCAGGATTGGTTGGACCCCTGGGACAAGATAAATGGGTAGAGAGTATTCGCCGACGGGTCAGCCACAGATGCCTGCAGTGGGATAGGGGTGGTATTGGTTACACCAGAGAACAACAGGATGGAGTTAACCATGAAATTAGGATTCGCGGCATCCAACAATGAGGTAGAGTATGAGGCTGTGATAGCGGGTATGAGAATGGCTGAGGATGTGGGGATAAAAGAGCTGACGGTGTACTCAGACTCGAATTTGGTAGTGTGTCAGGCAAATGGGGGGTTTGCCGCGCGATGTCCACGGATGACAAAATATTTGAAAGTATTGCAAAAGAGGGCCACCAGGTTTACAAAGATCAAGTTCGTACATCTGGGTCGTGGCGAGAACAGACATGCCGATGCCTTAGCATATGTGGCCGTGGCAATACCCAGGTCTGAAGAGAGAGTGATAAAGATAAAGCGATTGGAGAAACCCAGTACCGGGGAAGTGGAAGAGGAAGGGGCGGAGATATGTCAAGTCGAGGAGGAAGAGGAGAGTTGGATGAAGCCTATCAAGAGTTTTTTGTCTGGGGACTTGGTAACAAATAAAAAAGAGAAAAGGAGATTGGAGCAAACTTCTTGGAGGTACGTTCTGATAGAAGGAGAGTTATATCGAAAGAACTTTAACGGGCCTTTGTTGAAATGTCTCGGGCCGAGGCTGGCCATAGAGGTGCTGGCGGAGTTACATGAGGGAGATTGTGGAAGCCATTCGGCGGGTAGAACAAGGGCGCACCGATTGATAACACAGGGCTACTTTTGGCCCCACATGAAGAGGGATGCCGTGAAATATGCTAAGCGGTGTGATAAATGCCAGAGATTTTCTCAGATGATCTTTGCACCAGCAGAACCACTACATAGTGTCTAGTCCATGGCCCTTTGCGATGTGGGCAATGGATATAGTGGGTCCGCTGCCCATGGCCAACGACAAAAGGAGGTTTATGCTAGCGGCCATAGACTATTTTACCAAATGGATCGAGGTTGTATCCCAGCAACAGGTGAAGGAAGCACAAGTGATTAAATTCTTATGGGAGAACATCATCTGTAGATTTGGATTGCCGTATATTATCATTGCAGACAATGGAACCCAGTTTACAGGATCCAAGGTGCAGGTGTTCTTACAAGCATACAAGGTGAAACAAGGGTTCTCTGCTCCATACAATCCAGAAGGCAACGGGCAAGCAGAATCTTCTAATAAGACTATTATGAACAATCTCAAAAGAAAGCTAGAGGATAAAAAAGGCACGTGGGCAGATGAGCTGACTCTGGGCTTACAGGATCACGCCTCGAACGTCAACCGGTGAAAATCCCTTCTCTTTAGCTTACGGAGTCGAGGCAGTGATCCCCTCGGAAATGGTGGCAGCCACAACACGAACAAAAGCGGTGGAAACGGGGCTGAATGAGAGCATACTGGCAGCAGATATGACTTTAGCAGAAGAGAGAAGGGACGCGGCACGCATCAGACTAGAGGAATATCACAGACGCCTTTAGAGACGGTATAACAAGAGAGTCAAGCTGCGACAGTTCAGAATAGGGGATTTAGTGTTGTGACAAGTGATGCCCAGTACCAAGAAAGAGAACGACGGAAAGCTGGGCCCAAACTGGGAGGGGCCCTATACAGTGGTCGACGTGGGAGGGGGTGGCACATACAAGCTATGGACAGGGGAGGGAAAAGTAATAGAAAAGTCGTGGAATGTGAGAATGTTAAAAAAATTCTACGTTTGAATGTAATGGAGATCCAGAACAAAACACTGGAGCTGTTTGTAAATATATAATTCCATAGCACTTTTGAGGAGAGAATATACTTTGTCCTACACATTTCAAACCATCACGGTAGATATCGCTTGGGGAAAGGAGTCCTTTGCAGGCGAGGGCCAGAAATCAAATAGGGCACAGGACGAGCTGCGCCCTCAAAAGTCATCGCGGCCTATTGGATCCCGCAAAGTGGGAGGAGCCCTTCGTGGACGTGAGGTCCAATATTCACATGGGGGGCATAGAGAAGATCCCGGCAATCTGCTGGAGAGATTACGAGGGAGAGGAGTCCTTCGCGGATGAAAGACCCATGTCAAGTTTGGGGCAGGAAGAGCTGCCCCAACAGGGTGCATGGAGTACTAGAGCTCGCGAAGCGGGACGAGCCCTTCGCGGAAGAGGTGCCTGAGGCGCACATGGGGGCATCACCGGCAGTACCATAATCATAACAAATAGAGATAGGAACAAGATGGGGAAATAGAGTATTGTAAATTGGGTAATTGAGCGTCACCAAAAATAATAACTAAGTGCTACCAATGCCAAAGTTAGTTGCAAAACAGCAAAATACATTCAAAAGGAAGCCCGAGAGGCAAAGGGAAAGCCAATAAGGAAGCTAATCTAAGTCTTGAAGGTGGTCATCGACGGGGGCGATCGGTTCATTAGAGGTAGCAGCAGGGTCGGGAGTAGTACTTGCGTCAACAAGATCTTTTGAAGGCAAGGTGACAGTGTTTTCAACAGCATCCGCAGCATCCTAGGTTTCAGGTAGAGGAGACTTGGCGGGGAGGAGGCGACTTTCTTTAGTCAGGCGGGCATGTTCCTCACAGAGTTTTTTAGCCACCCGCTTATCAGCTTAAGCCTTGAAACTTATCCGCAGTTGCTCTATATCTTGGGTGTGCTGCGAGAGAAGAGCGTTGGTGCTTTCAATGTGTTGGAGGAGGAGGGCTTCCCGCTGCTTACTCAAGCGGCCATTTACTCCATCCATGAATTTCTGATGGACAACTTCCGCGGTCCTCATCTCATCTTCATCTTGAAGTTTCGCCATGGCCGCAGCATCAAGTTCTGCTTGGAGTCGGGCGCAGGTGGCCCTCAATCCACTGGGACCACCAGCCTCCTTTTCGAGGGACTCAATGGTATTTAAGGAGGAGAAGAGGCCGCAGATCATATAGGACATATCCAAGCTCACCTGCAAATGATGGGGAGGTTAGAATGTATAAAGGCAAGGGAGAGTAATGAACAGAGAAAAAGGTGGGTACCTTCTCCCAGCTAGCATATAGGGAGGTGCGGTGCTGTTCAAAAGTGCTAGAGTCTGCGTAGGCCAAGTCGCGGGGGAGATGGGCACCATAGAACATGGCAGAGGCCACGACTGGATTTTCTAGAGCAGAATTCGAGACGTTGACATGGCGACCGCGACTTTGAAAGTAGGGCAAAACATCTCGGGGGACGCAGACCCTAGTGATGAGTGTTCAGTGTCTTTGCCGAGACGGTGGGACGGGGCCGTGAGGGTAGCCGTAGCAGCGGGTTCAGTGGATGAGGAGGGCCTGCTGCGCTTGAGAAGGGGGTTTACTGGAGGAAGGATCTGCAGCTGTAGAGGGGTCAGGTGGAACAGAGACCGACAGGATGGTAGCAATCTCCATCACTTCCTCATCTGAGTCGCTTTCGAAGAGCCTGATCTTAGTAACGTCCATGGGAGGAGGGGATGAGTTTATAGGAGTGGTGCCGGGAGAGATGTATTGATCCTCCTAATCAGAGAGAGAGCGGAGGGACAAAGAGGTAAATCTACAAGATTGAGTGGGAAGGTCAGTGGTGGATTTGCATGCAATCTCAGCAAGGCCTCGGGCCTTGGCTTGGGAGGTGGCGGTTTTTCTGGTGAAGCCGCGGTTGTGGGATTTGCGTTTGGTAGGATATGGTATTGAGGTGGGAGAAGGAGAGGGTCGTGGCTTCCGTTCTTTAGGCTGCGGTGGGCGGTAGAAGGGAGCAGAATATTTGCCGAGGGTGTGTAACGTGGGGTCTGTCAATAGGGGAGTCCCAAGAGAGGGATCAATGCCGAGAACCTCAGCTTGAGAGGGGCCCAGATTGTGAAGCTGCTCAAATACCGCAGAGGTGACCCCGGTATAGAAGCTGGACTTGGAGTCAGTCCTCCACCCTGTATAAGAGAGAGATAAAGAATTAGTTCGCGGTGTAGTGCACATGGGATAAAGAAATACATAACGAAACTCACCACGGGTCAGAAAGGTGAGATGGTTAAGAGTCACGTCGAGAGGTATAGCTGCGAACAGAAAATTGCCAGAGATGTACAAGGGGTAATGATGCCAGGTTTTGTCTGAAGAAGTGATTAGGAGAACAAAAGATTGTTTGCCGGGATGGACGCAGAATGAGTGATAGTCCACACTCACGTCCTTGGTGCTCTTTCGTATGTAGTAGTGTGAAATGATGTCGCGAAGGACTATCTTGGGTTCGCGGCTTTGGTTGTAATGATTCGCGGCATACATGATATGCCATAAGTTGCCTATACCTTGGCAAGAGGGAATATTGAAATGATTGCACACTTCAACATCCAGTAATAACAGTGGGAATCTCAAACCCGAGACAATTTGACCAACCGTGGCCACTAGACACCCCGGTCTGTTGGGAACAAAATGAGGAAAATGAGTCATGTCAGACACGTGCTCGATGAGGACATCATTCGGGATGCCATAACCAACCCTAATCGCCTTTAAATTAGGTCGACGGGATCTAGGAGGAGGCGGAGGCAAATTGAAGGGTCGACCGGAGGTGGAGGGGGCTGCGGTGGAACCCGCGGGAGAAGGGGACGCCCCAGTGTTGGATCGAGAAAACGTCGGATCCTCTGATTGAGAGTCTGACATGTGTGGGAAGAAATGGAAGATGAATGGTTTCGCAAAAAGAAATGCAAGAATGAAAGGACAATAAAAACAACCAACCTGATGTGATGATCCAAAGGCAAGGGTGAGCGTCTGGGCAAGTGCTGGAAAGAGAGAGAGGGAGGAAGAAGAACTCCAAGGGGTGAAACTGGTGGCCAGCAAGGGTGAGGCGAAGGTTGTAAAAGAGGAGTTAGAGTGATGAAAATGGCGTCTGATGCAAAGCCAAGAGGAGAGGGAGAGGTGAATGAGGGAGAGAGAAAGAGCGAGTGAGATTTGAAGAAGGAGAGGGTTAAAAGGGTAAAAATAGCAGAACAGAAACCAAGGAGCTGACAAATGAACCAGAGGGAAAGTGACACGTGGTGGAGCAAGAAACGAGGCAATTTAAACGGTGCACGCGTGGGACACGTGTAAGAGGGGTGGTTAGCGTGGAACAGAAGCCAAGGAAAGAAGAAAGGGCGGGAAAAAAAAAAGAAAAAAGTGGGTCTCGAGTCCACAAACATTCAGGAAGTTCGCAGACTCGAGAGGGGGCATTGTAGCGACCTAAATTATGACGCCCGAGAGATTGGTGGCAGATAGACCATGGAATGGGAGGCACTCTGTCAGGGTCGCGATCAAAGGGATATAGAGGAAAGGGGATGAATACCGAGGGCTTGGAACCAACAGTGTAAGGCCACGAATCAAGGGGAAGTAAGCCGAGAACAGTGACAGATGGAAGGTCACGAGGGAGCGGGGAGGGGGTATAAAGAGAACAGTGAGGGAGGAAAGGAAAGAAGGGGGAGGTAGAAAAGAGAGAGAAAAGAGAAGAGATGCATTTGGTGAAAGAGGAGAGGAAAATAGGTTGTAACATAGTTCTTTCCTACCATTCTTCCCTACCATTCTTTTGTGGGCTTGACCGTTTGACAAGGAACAAACTTAAAACTTATCAACTTCTGATCTCAGTTGAGTGTTTTCGTTTCCTGTATTGATGGTATTCTTTTTTGGTTTATTCTGTTATGGTCCCTGTAGTGTATAATGCAATTCTAAGGATGATTTTTCTTCTTCCCAGAACTATCATTCCAATGTATTTTTTTAGTTAAGGTTGCTGATTGTCATGGTGTTAATATGATGTAGAATGGACAAGAGGAGTTAATATTATATTTCCTCTATGTGTATTGCGAATTTTTACTTTTTTTTAAGTCCCGACTACGTGGTATTTTCCCAACATAAGTTGTCGTCTAAATGCATTCAAATTCATACTTGTCAAAATAATTCCTCAAGTTTTAAATATATGTCATTCTCTTCTTTCAGATATTTGAAGAATAAAAATGGAAGGACTCATCACTCATATCATGCCGTCACGCCGTTCTGTGAAAAGGTACCATTCTTTTCACACCTTTCTTTTTGCTTAATAGTTCCGTTGCTTGCTAATCCTCGACGTGCATCACTACGTATTTACTACTTATATTCAGGGCTTCAAGTGGTGGACCACTTATTTTTTTTTTGGCGTTTGTTTTTCAGCTACTTATTATAAGCTGTAGATCTTTTTTATAGTATATTTTTGCTACTTATAAGTAAGTGCCAAAAATGTAAGTAGCAAAACTTGACTTATATAATCTTACAAAATTCCAGACATCCAATTGTTGTTTCATTTCAATTAGCTTCAAAATTTAATCCACTTTCACTCGCCTTCTTTTTGTTCTTTCCTACCATTCTTCTGTGGGCTTGACCGTTTGACAAGGAACAAACTTAAAACTTATCAACTTCTGATCTCAGTTGAGTGTTTTCGTTTCCTGTATTGATGGCATTCTTTTTTGGTTTATTCTGTTATGGTCCCTGTAGTGTATAATGCAATTCTAAGGATGATTTTTCTTTTTCCCAGAACTATCATTCCAATGTATTTTTTTAATTAAGGTTGCTGATTGTCATGGTGTTAATATGATGTAGAATGGACAAGAGGAGTTAATATTATATTTCCTCTATGTTTATTGAGAATTTTTACTTTTTTTTTTTAAGTCCCGACTACGTGGTATTTTCCCAACATAAGTTGTCGTCTGAATGCATTCAAATTCATACCTGTCAAAATAATTCCTCAAGTTTTAAATGTATGTCATTCTCTTCTTTTAGATATTTGAAGGATAAAAATGGAAGGACTCATCACCCATATCTTGCCGTCATGCCTTTCTGTGAAGAGGTACCATTCTTTTCCCACCTTTCCTTTTGCTTAATAGTTCCGTTGCTTGCTAATCCTCGACGTGCATCACTACGTATTTACTACTTATATTCAGGGCTTCAAGTGGTGGACCATTTTTTTTTTTTTTTTTTTTGTGTTTGTTTTTCAGCTACTTATTATAAGCTGTAGATCTTTTTTATAGTATATTTTTGCTATGTATAAGTAAGTGCCAAAAATGTAAGTAGCAAAACTTGACTTATATAAACTTATAAGTAGAAAACACTTATAAGTAGCTAAAAACAAATGCCCCCTAACTCTCAGGACTAAACTTTATTCAAAGACTTGAACTCTAATATTCCAAAATATTGTAAACAAAAGGCGTTTACAATATTTTCGTATCATTAACAATAGTTAACAATCAGGGGCGGCCTTGAGTTTTGCAGGGCCTAGGCGAGTTCCTAAAGTGTGGCCCCTACTGAGGAGTTGTGGGAGAACAATACCCAATTCAAAACAATAAAAGAAAGAGGAGTGGAAAGCATGACTAGCTTGGAGAATTGAAGAGAAAAATAACCGATTTAGCACCTTTTTTTTTACTGTTGGTCTCTTGAAAGAAAAATCGATCGTGAGTGTTTTCACTTTTTTTTTCAAACTCAAAACTCCACCGTAGAACTTCTAATATCAATTGCCCTTCCATCAATTTTATTTAGTTTTTACGCTTACAACCAATTGTACTTTAACGATCAAATGGTATGGTATGCATTTCTCATCCTTTTATTGTTTGATTTTAATTTATGTTCGAGTTTCTATTTCCTAATATTTTTTAGTTTTTAGTTTTTATTAGCATAGTTTACTCCATCAGCGTTGATTTTATCAGGTTACGAGTTCAACAGTCTAATTCTCGATCCTAATTACCCCCTTATGACTTATGATTGTGTTTGTTTCCTTTAAATGGTTTTTACTTTTTCGGAACTATATCATGTATAATTGACCCAGAATTTTTCTTATTTTATTTATTTGTCTGTTTTTAGATGCATGTCTATGAATGAGTTATTTGACACCATTGCTGTAGGAACCGTTATTTCAGAATACAAATTTCTACAAACCGCGAAAACCCACGCGCAGCGGAATTAATGGGGTTCATGGTTTTGGATAAGAAAACATACCTTTTAGAATCGGCTAAGATGTAATATCTGAGAATCCAATCTTTATGAAATCAACAATCAACCCCTTGATCTTCTGTTGTATTCCTTTCAATAAAGTGGACGTTGTGTGGGCAACGATCTACCAACCCCCTTCTCCTCACAAAGCTAGATCCAATTTTGGATCTATTTTTCCTTGCCTCTCTTTTCAATCCAGTGAATAGTAATTTCGGCAAAGAGAAAAGGGATTCTATTTATAGGCTACAATAGGGACCATGTGAAGAAATTAGGGTTGGGCCTCCTGACGGGCTTGGGCTTCCCATGTTCGCCCAGGACACACGGCCCAAGTCCGTCAACAAATGGCTTATTCCACTAAAGGCCATTGTTGCACTACCCCTAATCCCAAATTACGTGTCAGCGTTTATGGGCTCCATATTATATGCTCGTTGATCTCCTCGTGTTTAAGATATCGAATGTCCGTTGATTAAGTCAAGTTACTGACAACTACATTAATCAACTTCTTATGTCCTTGAGTAGTACCACTCAACCTCATTGTCATGTCGAAATAAATCCACCTGCAGGATTTACATGATAATCTTTTTGAGCTCCTCAAGGGGACATCATCAACTCGACTTCCTACGGGTCACGAATTCCTTCTATAATCAATAGCACACCTTACATACAATGTCATTACCCAATCCATCGAGTTTGTTGATTCACAAATGAATCTCACTCATTGATGATTTAAAGCAATGTACAATACATGTAAGTGCCCGTTATTATATCCGGATTAAGAGAACAAGCATCCATAATAATAGAGGCGTTTGTTCTCTTATATAGTCAGTATAAAGAGAAACAACCTCACTTGGTCCTGTTCAATACACACAAAGTGTACTAGTGTAATCCTATAGTCAAGATAGATTAATACCAGATTATACTACAACCGTACCAATGGTTTGTCCAAATCTATCTAGGTTGTGAACGATTACTTATACTTTATAAAGTACTAATGATATGATCTTCTGTGTGTCACCACACACCATATCATCTACAACATAAAGTATTAGACGCATGCATATAACTAATAACATATATAATATGCATAACATTTGCCCATATGATTCTCATTCAAAATATAAAGAATTAGAGTTATTACAAAAGTAATGCTTTTAGTATATAACCCTATCAATTGCTACACAATTTTTGGTCTATTTCTTTTCGATCTTGTAAGGCTTGCTTCTTCGCTTTTTATTGCTTGAGGTCTGTGATTTTTTTTTGGAGGCACTGTGAAGTTTTGGTTCACCTTAAAACAACACAAAGTTTACGTGGGTGAGAGTTGACTATTTGACACAAACCAACTTTGGATTTACCGATGATAATTAAACCATATGTCGTGTTTTTAGTCTAACTCATTATGCAAGGTTGGGTTTTGAGCGGTGGTGTCATGGTTATGGTTATCTTTTGCAGAACCCCTTTGTAGAATGAATGTTTGCCGATTGCAAAGCAACAAAGTGAAACCAGTACTAGGTATGGTTTGATTATTCATTTTTTGTTGTTTGTAGTTATGATATGGTGTGAGATTTTCTGGGCAATTGCAACAATGAAGTTCTATTTAAATTTTTGCGTGTATATATATATACTTATTGAAAGAATGGGAACTCATTTTGATTAAAAGGTGGAGTTGTTGGTGGAACTCATTTTGAATAAAAGGTGGAACTCATTTTGAACTCAGTATGTTGCCAACATTATTCCCTCCCCCCAAAACCCTTTTCCATAAGTAAATAAGAAACTATTCCCTTGCAGTACGTTGAATTTTCCCATAGAAAATTATTATTCTCTGTAGAAATGTGCCATATTTGAAAAGGATCTTTTCGCGTGCAAATTTCGAAGTCACTTCAGCTTTACTTGCAACGGTTACAGGGAATTACGAGCAGAATAACAGCTAATGGTTGAGCAGGCTCTTCTAATTTAAGGGCAGAGATGGAATTAAGGGCAGAGATGGAATTAAAGGAGAAGGCTAACAGAGCGGCTGCAGAGACCAGGATGTGGATGGCAGCGATGCTACAAGCAGAGCAAACTCGTGCTGAGATGCTTGCTCATCCTATGCGAGGGAATGCTTTTGGGTATCAGGTTGATGTTGGTTTGGTTGGTCATAACTTGGGAGGACCTGAACAGGTAGTTCACATGGACGAGATGGTTCATGGATGGGTTAACACACAGAGAGAGGAACAAGAACCAACTGAGGATTTCCTGAATGATGAGAATGAACCTGGAAATAGAGAGATTGGGATACAAGATGTGTGGTGGGGAGCAGGGCACTTTGATTTGAATTCTAGGTGACATAAATTGTGAGAGGAGCCTTGGACTTATTTGACATTTCTGCCTGGAACTGGACGACGATATTATATAAACAACTAAGATTCAACACTGACGCAATGGGGAAGAGCAGAAACAAAAAGAAAGATAAGAAAAATGGTGCAGCTTCAATGGATATCTCACGCCCACAGTATCAGATACTCCCCAAGCAATTGACATAACAGAAGTTACAGCTAAAGATTCTGTTCACGGTGTTCTCAACAGAAAGATCAAGAAGGGAGTGCCCATGAAGAGATCAAAGAGTGTTAGAAAGATGAAAGCCATCGAGAAGGCTATATCCAAAAATGAGAAGTCATAATAGAAAATCACGAAGAGTGAAAAAAAAGTGTCGAGAACTAAATCTGCAAAATTGCTATACGAATAGAGTTTAAACACCCTTAATATTGTTGAGAGCAGTAAAATGCTACAAAGGAGGTGGTCTGTCGCAATGCCCTTGGCTATCTGAACAGGTCCATATCTAGATGAAGTGTTATTACCACTTTTTTGTCTATGTTATTGAGATATAATTCATTTACCCTGTACTAAGTTTTGCAGAACAAATTTTGGAATTGTGAGCTCCAGAATTGATATGTATATTCTTTACACATGAGGATGCTGATAGGGATCTATTTTGATAATTGTTTTCCCCCAAAACCTTTTTTTTCCCCAATGAACCTTACCAAAAGCTTGCTCTTTAAGTAACGGAAAAATGAAATTATTGAATTTTGTCTTTGTGCAACCTTACACGAAGTCATTTTTTTTTTCTTAGGTAAAACAGCCCGCTAAGAGCATTCCCAATGCAAGTGGATATGGGGGAATGTGAATTTATTCACCTCTTTGTGGTTCAAAACCTTTTCTCAATGCAAAGGTGAATACCAAGGTGATTATTTTCCCAAGTCAAAACGAGGGTGAAGCCTTCAACTGAGATAGTGACTGAGTTGTGAACTTCGGACGGGATGTTGGATTCCATCTCGTGTGTTCTTTTAAAAAAAAAATCAATTTTTTTTTTTGACGGAATGTTTTATCCCGTCTCGCGTGTTTTTGACTTTTTTTTAACTTCAGACGGGATGTTTCATTCCGTTCGGTGCGTTTTTTCGATTTTTACATTCAAACGGAATCCAACATCCTGTCCGAGATTATTTTTCACCTTTGTATTGGTCAGCCTCACCTTGCTTTTCACCAAAACGGTGGAAGAGAGGGGAAATACTATTTATGTGGAGGTGAAAAATAGTTGCTTGCATTGGGAATGCTCTAAGGAATAGATACTTAAGTTAGTGACTTATCACGAAAATTGTTCCGTTTAGCGAAAATGTAATTATAAATACAAAAATTGTTCCGTTGTCAAGCCTAACTTCTTCTCTGGCTTCCCAATTTCTCATGTGGCATCTTTGGCACCAGGGAATAGCATTATCGTGCAAAAAAAGGTTTGCTCATTACTATCTTCAGTCTCTTCTACAACACTTTGTATATATCAAATTTAAATGGATACAATTTTATCATTACTGCATTGTTTCATCGTATTTTTTTTTTCATAGTACTATAGTGAAAGACATTAAATAGGTATGCAGAAATTAGTAGGTATATGTTCTTTTGCCTTTATTAATCTCTGAGAACGGACTCGAATTAGTGCTCAAGTATTGAGGGCCCTGGAAGTATGTATTTTTCAGTCCTTTTTCACTATGGTGAATTGTTTATTACTAATTATGGTGATGGAAGCAACTCATTTAGACTCTAACTTTATGACTATATTTGGTTTTTAGATATTTTTTTGTTGGAAGAAATGTTAGAGCAGTATTTAAGTTCATTTTACATATTTTCAAATTTGTTTCAGCTATTTTTTTTTCAAATTGGGATTGTTATAGTGCATTCTTCTTATATTGACAACTCATACGCAGATCAGGAGTGTATTAGTGCATTCATTTTGTAGCTACTGATTCACATATGAGTTATGGCGTGCTATATTTGAAATCAAATCCCAGGAGTTAACAATTCATCTTAATTAATTATTTTGCGTCTTCTACTTTGTGTCCTACTCAAACCTACCTCTCTGTTTAAGAACGTAGAATTTAGGCCGAATATATGACATGGTAAATAAGATAGAGAATTTGGATGTAGAGAAACCAAATAAGATGGTTTGAAATTTGTGCCTTAGGTTAGTTTCAGTGACAAATAGAGAATGTGTTTCATTGTTACCCGACCATTTATCAGGTGAAATTTACTCAAAAGCAATTAACCATATACTATCCACAAGTCCTTTTTCCAGTCCTGGATTAGCTTAATTAAATTGTTATTTGGCAAGCAACGGATGTCTATCGTCAGGCGATTTAAGACATCAAAGTGATGAGCTTCTCCTGAAGTTGAGATTTTGAGTTCCAATGCACCATTGGAGACAACAAACAACTCTCATGTGCTTTTGTCATTGCCGTGGTAGATTGCGAATAAATACTCTTTGATTTGTCATGCAACAGTTATGTTAATAATGGTTATTGGATTTGGTTTGCCATGCAACAGTGATGCAACATCATTTCCGTAAATAGTTGTTTTATAAAATAGCCTAACAGGTAAGCTGCGCCTCTTTCCCTGATGTCCAAAATTCTCAGTGAGGGATAAGGTTAGGTTAGAAGCCTTCCTAAATAATTTGCAATCAAGTGATATTAAAGTGTGCAAACCAGTCAGGACTTAGATAAGTTACCTGTTCCATAACAGAGTCTGACAGAAAGTCCAATTTAGGTAGTTTTTCATCCAAGCCAAACCAACAAACATAACCCCCGAACTGCAACTATGTTAGTACCATAGGACTTTCTAATTGACCATCAAATCCTGGCCAGAGCATGCTTAATTTGGAGAACCAGGACTCAATGACTTATTCCAGAACTGACTGCATGACTATAGTTCCTGGTGTACATTGAGAAAGCTGCTAATATAAATGAACTGGGTATATGTATGCCTTGAACCTGATTCACAAGTAGCTAGCAGTTCAAGCTTTTGTAGGGTATGTCATGCCTTGGTAGCTGGAAGGAAGATGGCACAATGTCAAGCCATACTCTGTTACGAGAACATTGATCCCTTTCACTGTAAATGGTAATGTTAGGGGAAGAGCTAATATTTGACAACACTTCTCTTAACGAAAATGTTCCACGAAACTATCATTTGGGTCATTTTTTTTTTAATTCTCTTAAACCATTTGGGCCAATAACCTAAGCCCATGCTTATTCAAGAATGAAAATAAAATACAGGCAAACAGACGAGTTCATGTTCTCTTAATAAAGAGTTTATCATTATAATACAAAACGATAATTCAGGCTCTTGGCGATGTTCCCTACTAAATGATTGTAAATTGAATCAACTGTCCTAATTAAATTTATGTTTCCCATCAGTATTGAATTTGTGAAAGATGTCCAGACTTTTTTGTTGCCTCCTCACCTAAATTGAGTCTATGCATGACTTTAATGTATTAGTTAACCGATTGAATTTGTTTAACCATGATTTTTGTATAGTAAATTACAATTTTTATAAACCCTTTTATAACTGAGCGTTCTTAAAATATTAATTAGATACTTAGCTGGGAACAAGTTGGGAACTCAATTATAATCAAACTTCATAACTTACACATTTCATGCGTTTAAAAGCTGCTATGCTGGTTTTTTACCACTAACATTTTTCCCTTCTAATTTTAACACAAAAAAAAATAGTGTACGTTCGTTAGTTGCTATAAGAGTTCCTTCAACACCATGAAACCTTTCAAGCCGTCAAGGAATCGTAACCTTTCTCACTTTCGTTCTAATGTATGTAACTCCCATCAAAAACTTAGAGCCTCTCACTTTTGACATAGTTATATCGAAAATCATAATATGAAACATAACCAGTTGAAAATATCCATCGTTTACTTCTTTGTTGTGTGGTCCTAGGGAATAGAAAGCGCATAAAAAAAAATATTTGCCAATACGATTAGGCTCCAGTCTCATTATTTCCTTCTTGCATGTGTAAGTGTGATTTAGTTTGTTTATTTTTTGCACTACTATAAATAAACTTACTTTTTGTACCACTGTTTTATCTTGCCTGAAAGTTTCTTCAGTCATGGAATCCAAGGATAGGCAAGTTATATCTATGGTGAAAAGTTTGCTGAACATGGAGACTCTTTATTTTGACTCCAGAATAATAAATTATAGGAACCCAACGTATGGAAGAGTACCTCATTTTAAGACATTTGTAGATGAGGTTTTTATTCAACATGGCACCTCTGACATAGAGAAGTTTCGTCTATTGAAAGCAATATTAGAGTTTTTAATACCAGTCCAACAATTTTTTTTTATGAAGAACACTAGAATTTTTCCCATTACACCAGTCTGTATTATGGATGTTTCTATAATCAAATTGTTGCAGCTTGACAAAATGTTTCTATAATCATCTAGGCATAGCATAGTGAGTATGCACAATGGATCACACTTATAATGCCTCTGCACTCCTTCACCGCGCACTCGGCACCTACTGCTAACTACTTGATCATTACATTTAATTTGACTCTTAAATAACCAACATTCCATTGCATTATGTTAATCAAGTTGAAGCCCGAAACCTGCCAAAGTTCTGCATGTAGAGTTGGGTGCTAATAACATTTTCAGAATCTTTTGTCGCCTCCATACAGATGGTTTGAAAAAATCAACTCTCCATCATTTGAATAATTCAATCTCCCTACACATGAAATAAGATCCACATTATATTGAAAGCTTTTAAATTGTAATCTTGCCATATAGCCATCTTCCTGAAAGCTATTATTTACACATTCAATTAACTCCACATATTATATCCGACTTAATAGATATATAGAATAAATATTAACAGTGTCCAATGCATTTTTTCTAATTGTTTTCAAATGTGATCGTTTCTAAATAAAATTTTAAATAACTAAAAAAAAAATGTTTTTTAGCTAGCTACAAATTCTTTTTATGTCCAAGCTACCAACTTATTTAAACCAACAAAAAAAAAATAACTGCTAGATTCGCTAGATCATTTTGAAGACAATGATAAAAAAATGTTATTCTTCTTGCATTTTTTTTATATATTTTATTCTTCAGTGTAGAATAACAAGTATGTTGCACACCATGATATAATATTTTTATATCTTATAGGTAGTACACTCATATGAATCCAACAATGTTCCTCAATCACATATAAATGCTCAACAAGATAATTACACAGCTAGCAACACAAAGGATAACTTCATTAACATAATGCATATTTTTTTGGTAAATTAGTTTGTGGCATATAAACTAATAATTATATATTGACTAAATTACCTCTTTGAAAATATTTAATCGCAACATGGCAGAGCATCAAAAAACGAATCGAACAAAGAATACAACTAACGTATTGAAGTGTTTTTTCCTTATTGAACTTTTTAATTTACTATTCTAATTTACATGCGTTCATTATTTTGATTTTTTCCACCACAAATTTTCTTTTATAGCACGCGCAACGCACGTGCCCATTTACTAGTCTATACTAATATAAATAAATGAAAACATACACAACTCCTATATGAGTTCCTCCCATTATAGGAATAACATGAAATAATAAATAGCGCTTGGGACATAAATAGACTTTAACAGAAATAGAATAATACCATAAATTCACAAATCAAGCATGCACATATCGTGGCTCCTATAGGATTAGCTTCCAAAATTCAGCAAAATAGTGAAATTTCACGTTATTAAGGTACCTAATTACATTATCCATCCCAATAAAAGCAACAAGCAAGGCCAATGGGTTATATATTTCGATATTCATACATGTAAATTTAATATGTGAACGTATAATGTGCTAAAAGTAAATATACCACCCCCAAACAATTTGGGAGAAGGGGGTTCATGAAATAATTCAATAGCACAATTAAATTATGTAACTGACTAACGTAGACTCTACTGGAGTAAACATGACAGACAAAGGGTGGCAACGAGTTTTGAAATGAAAGACCAAAATACACCACCCCCAAACAAAATTTGAAAACTCTTGTTAAGTTTGAAAATTTTGTTTGGCCTATACTCCAGAAAGGTGGTACTGTACAAAAACTTGGGTCTTTTAAAGTCAGATTCCCTAGACTTAATAATATATATTTATTTTTTAATTTTTATATGTTTGATTATTGGAAAAACAAAATTATGAGAAAGAAATAAAATGAAAATGAAACTCACTCCATAGAGAAACACTACTCAAACAACGAGAAAAAGTGCAAGAGATGAATGCGTGAGTTACATGAAAGGTGCATTCCCATAAAATATGAAATGAAATGTAGTACACAATGAGTCTTTTATAGTCAGATACTCGAGATTTTATCTAAAATATATGTATTAACATTCAGTTTACCATATATCAACAACTGAAATAGTTGTAGATCTTTCCATAAATAGTTAGCACATAAAGCATCCCCAAACAGAATTAGGCACCAAGATTTTCTACAACATGGCGTGGCAGAATGAGAGTGAGATATAATGGATCTAAAACCTAATTGAGCATGCAATTTCTTCTTTTTCCTCCAACGAAGGGTCCCCAAGTAAATAATTGCGAGAAAAAGAATGGTTATGGAAAATACGTGGAATATGGATAAGTGTTAGAAGGAAGGGATGGAAAAAAAATGAGAAAGTGTTAGGTGGCATGTCCTTCGGTATTACTTCTTCACCAGATGGGTTTAGACAGTCATGAAGCACATAAGGAACAAGAAGGTCAAGTGCAAACTCAAGGTTCCTTTGAAAAGGTGGAGGGCGGGGAACATTGGTGATGGAAGGTGAATGAGTGACTGGACGATGTGAGGTGGGTGAATAGTCCTCAGCCAGTGTTCTTAGTTCTATATCATAAGAGGTTTTAAGATATGTAAGACATTTCTCAATAGGTGGGTCAGAGGAATCACTAGGATAGAGGGTGAAAAATTCTTCTTCTGTCATGGCGTTAAGGGATGAATGGATGTTAATAGGAGGGGACTCGCAAGGTGGCAAAGAAATGTTACAAAATAGTCAAAGGAAATCATCCTCGATTTCATCTATGTTCAGGGAGTCAAAATTATGATATTTGTCATCTTCCCTAAGAGGGGTATCTACTAGTGTGGGAAGGAAAGTGTCGGAAGCACTAATGTGATATACAAAACTATCAATGGATTTCAGTTCTCTTTCTACAGGCAAACGTAGTTGTCCCTGCTTGAGTTTAAACATCTTAACCTCCACAGACAGATTTCCAAAGAAAAAAGTCATTGATCAATCCCGATAATTTATTTGGGAATTGGCGGTTACCAAGAAAAGACGCCTTAAGATGATGGGAATAGAATCATGAGTGACTTCGGTGTCAAGAATAACGAAATCAACCGGGTAGTAAAAATCTTGAACTTTAACTAGAATGTTTTCAACTACGCCTTTGGGATACTTAATAGAATGATCGGCTAACTGTAAAGTCATTTTGGTTGGTTTAAGTTGATGGAGACCTAATTGTTTATATAAATAAAAAGGGAGTAAGTTAACACTCGCCCCTAGGTCTAAAAGTGCAGTTGTTATAAAGTTATTACCTAAGGTGCATTGTACAGTTGGACGACTAGGGTCTTTGTACTTAATAATTCCATTATGTTCAGATAATGAGGGATATTGTTAAGTTAAAAAGGCTTCATGGGGTATGTTGGTTTTCCTTTTCGTGGTGCACAACCTTTTCAGAAACTTAGCGTGTCCAGGTAGACTTTTTATAGCATCTAGAAAAGGTAGGTTTATAGTCAGATTTTTAAACACTTCCTTAATCTTATCAAAATTCTCGTCTTTTTTAGACACAACTAGTCTCTGGGGAAACGGTGGTTTTTCTCTATACTTAGCATATGGGTCAACATAAGTATTAACCTTGTTTTTATCTTTTGTCGTTTTCCAACTAGGTTTCCATATTCGAACCTCTACAGGTGTAGGATCATCAATTTCTATTATAGGGTCTTGTAAGGTTTTCCCTTTTGGTTGTGGTTTAACTGGTACTTCTATAGTTGTAGGGTCTTCAGTTTCTATGACAGTATTTGGTATGGTTTCATTCCTAGTTTGCGGGTGATCTTTAGACATAGTCACTTGGTTATCAACTAATTTACCCAAATGAAGGGTAGTAACTGCCTGTAGGTCCCCTTGGTTTATATTACAATTACATTGAATACTGTGTACTTCAAAGGCAGTGTTTGTTGACTTAGGATTAGGCACAACTTGACCTGAAAACACGCCTTGTTGGTTATTATTTTGGTTAGGAGACATGTCAATAACCTTTTGGCACAAAGACTCCATCATTTGCATCGTTTGTTGTAGCATGTTAGTGTTTTGATCATGCCGATCTTTCATCAAGTTGGAGTTTTGTTGCATAATTTGATTTTGTTTTTCTAACAAGGTCACTACTACATCCTCTGTATATGGTTTAACTGGTGGAGTGGTCATAGGAGGAGTGACTAGAACTAAAGCTTGTTGGGCGTTAATGTTTGGATGTTGATAGTTTTGGGTCATGGGCACTAAACTTTTATTCTGGTCACCTAATTGTCCTTGTCCTAGATGTTGGTTAAATTCGTGGAAGTTTGTAGTGGGCCTAACATTTTGATTATTAAAACCTGGAGGTGTAGCTTGTTGTTGTTGATTATAATTAGTGTTTTGCCTCCATTGTGTGTTAGGGTTGTTATTAAAAGCGCAGAAATTGGCTGGCTATGGTGGTGGTTGTTCATAGACAAGATGACAATAGAAGTCGAAATGCTCAAAACTAAAACAAAAATTACAACGAGGAGAGTTTATGTTCATGACAGGAGTGGGTTTCGCTTCTTGTTTATTGACAGAGAGGGCATCAACCTTTCTAGTGAGGGATTCAATTAAAGTTCTAAGTTCAGGATCTTGTTTTACCTCAAACATACTGGTTGCTTAACTATTGAAGAAGACGAAGTGGAGCGGGAGTAATCGTTACCTCCCCAGTTGTTACTTTTCTTGGATTGAGTATCTAAAAAGTTATAAGCATCTGTGGCTCCATTAATAAAGAAATTCCCTCCATTCATGATGTCTAAAGTCTCCTTATTGTGTTGGGAACACCCTTAGCTATATTTGTTCAAGTGTTACGTTAGGATGATGGAATGTAGTAATAACTTGTTGTATCCTAAGTAAGTGTTGATAAGGCTTCTCTTGGTCTAACCCATGGAAAACAGGTAGCATATTAAATATTGGGGGTGGGGGGGATTCTAAAATCTCCCATAGTATCCGCAAGAATTATACAGACTCAGGTCCATCGTTCAAAGCCTTATGAAAATAAGAGAGGGGTCTCTCTACTAATTCTTCACCCATTGCTACAAATGTAGTTGGGGTGGGTGTAGGTGGTGTGTGTTTGGTGATGTGTGAATTTCTACATAGGCGATTATTTTTGCTTCTATGATAAACTAATATGGCAGGTTTATGCAGACCAGATCTTAATCTCACGCAAGTTTTAAGTATAATATACAATTCCTAACAACCATGCAAAAATAGCCTGATTATTACTAGAAATAGAATCCTCTTACAGTAAATTCGAGGATGTAGAGAGGTGTTACCTGGAGCGTCCTTGCTACGCATATAAATAACACCTTCAACAGCCTTAAAGCACATTTACTAAAAACTTTTCAAACCAATGGCTAGGCCACTTAAGAATTGAGGGAGATTGTCCGTGCGTGCACATTCCTTAATTAGATAACCCCAATTCTTTGAGTTTTCTAAACACCATAAAGTATGAATTTTTTTTATGCAATTACTGGAGTGGTTGGGAATACGAGTACTGTACAGTACTCGTGAGGTAATATTGTACTAACTGTAAAAAAATTAATTTAATCTACTTAAGCTAGGGCGCGCGTGCGCTAAAAAATAGTCTAAATAGGGCGCGGGTCGCGTTTTTGTACTTTATTTTTGGTGTCATCACTCAAAAATAGTCTAAGTCAGAACATTCTTTGTGTCATCACTCAATAAACATACAGACGAGGCTTTTGGCTAGATTCTTACAAAATATGGAACTTAATTGTTCTAACCTTGATGCAATATACAATCAAATGCTTATGCATGCTATTCATGAAAAAATGCAGAAACTATTGTACGTATATTAGTCTAAGTTCAAAGATCGAATCCTTACGCTATTGCTATAATGAGACTTCTAGACAATGTATTCATCATAGAGAAAGGAAACAAGATTCATTATAGCAATAGAAAACTATTGCTATAATGAGACTTCTAGACCATGTATTCATCAAAGAAAAAGGAAACAAGATTTTTTGTACTAAATAGAAAACTATTTTTGGCCTTTCAGAAAATATTTTAAGAAAGAAAAAAATATATACTAATATATCTAATATAAGAAATGCCTAGTTTTTGTAGAATGTTACTATATGATCATCTCCCAAATGTTTGTTTTATTACCCTTGCATTACTGCATTACAACCTTTCCTACGCATAATGAAAAGATAACTTATAGCTTTTGATAAGTGCCCAAAACTGTAGTTTTAACCCTTAATAATATTACATATAGACTAATTATGTTTATAATAAATAAGAGTTAGTAAATCGCTTTTGCATTATACATTGTATTTCGTGTATTGGAGTCAATTATGTGAAGAAATATATCACTTTTGCAAGAGAAAGGAGCAAATGTTAGTTGTTAAGAAGTTCTATGGTTAAAGCCCAAGTTTCAAGGAGAAAAAGTCTTTTTAAAGCCTAGTCAAAGTCAACGTGGGTAGAAATAGAGAACAAAAGTCAACAGAACTTCCATAGGCCGTATCTTTGAACTCAGACCTCAGAATTAGGCCTATTATATGTCAAAACGATTGGCTCAAAAGCACTTTCTAATGGTCCAGACAATGATCCAAGAAGAGGAGTAAAAGTCGGCGAAATGACTGTTGCAGTAATTTCCAACAGAGAAACTCTTTTTGGACTTAAGTAATTAGGTTTTGGGCTTGGTTTAGTGGCCCAAAACATAGCTACAAAGGCCATGCATGAAATTGTAAACCTAGCCCTTTCCTATATAAAGAAGACTAAGGCAAAACTCTAACACTCCCCCATTAATTAGAATAATTTAGATCTCTTACCTTTTCTCTTTAGGTTAACCTAGTTTATGTTTTAATAGCCTAGCCCCCATTAATTAGAATAATTTAGATCTCTTACCTCTTCTTTTTAGTTTAACCTAGTTTATGTTTTATTAGCTTAGTTACTATTAATACAATTCAAGTTATTTTTAATCAAGTAGTACTTTAATTATGTCTTTTTCTTCTTATTATTTATTCCATGATAGTCTAATGAACCATAGCTAAACCTCCAGTAGAGGGGTTTGATTGAAGCTTTGATGAAGACTTGATGTGTTAGTATAGAATAATTATATTAAAGAGCTTCAAGTCTAGTTTCTATTTAGCAATAAATAAAATAAACCTAGACTAAAGGTAGTTCATTCACCATGAGAATCGGTTTCAACTTCCTCTCATGCTAATTATTAGTTGGTTAGAGATGCCATAAATAATTAGGGATAAAAAGACCTAACCTTTATGTTGAACCTTGTGTGAAAACATAAAGATTAGGATTGCAACAAACTCTATACTATCATGTTTGGGATTAATCAAGGTGGATTTCAAATCTCTCTAATTCCTTCTTCATATTCACATCTTATTATTTAATTGTCATAGTTTAATTTAGAATATATTAAATCATAGTTTTCACCATATTAGTGATATTTAGGATCATTACTCTCGTACTGTTTAATTGTTAATCACGAATTGAATGATAATTGAGAGTAGAAATTAGTGATATTTAAGACCTAACTCTAGTTTTATTGAATGATAATTGAGAGTAGAAATTTGATAAAAAAGAATCTAAATTATAGTTTACTTCTTCCTAGCATAATTAGCGTATGTAGGAGTAAAAATTAAATTTATATTTTATCAAATGGCGCCGCTGCCATCTTAGTTGTCTTTAGAATTTAATTCTCTTAGTTTTTTCAATTCTATGAATAGCCCAATTCACCAACCCACCCTATTGTTCGTGTTTTATTTCCATTCTTAAGGCCCAGCCCATTAAGAAATCGCACGAAGTTTTTTTTTCTAAAAAAAAATCACAGAGCGCATACGCGCCCTTGTTGCTTTATATTTGAGCGCGCCCGTTCCCTCAAGAAAGCCCGGTATACACAAGTTAGTTACAGATCATCGTTTCGTTTGAAATAATTGTTGATTATGTGTTCCAAGCTTCCACAGGACACTGAGGTTCGCATTAAAGACGTTATTCATAAGCGTAGCAAGGAGGCACTCATGTTATCCTTCTTTCACTCCTTGTCTATTCTGTCAGAGGAGTTTAATTCTAGTATATCAGGTTGTTGTTTGACTGCTATTCTTGTTCTTTCATATTAGACTTAGCCTTGCATGAGATTAAGGTCTGGTAAGAGAAAACCATCTAACGTTATCTATTGTAAACGTCAACGCACACACCTATCTAGAAAATCACACACTACACCTGCATCAATGGCTAAAAAAGCAAAGACTCCTATCTCTGATTTTTACAAAGCCCTAAACGATGGACCTAAGTCATGCATCATTCTTGCAGACCCAGTGGGGGATTTTCTAATTCCCTCGAATATTTTTAATTTCTTACCCATTTTTCCTTGTTTAGACCACAAAAAGCCTTATCATCATATGCATAGGATAGAACAAGTTCTCACTACATTTCATCATCCTAACGTAGGTTCTGAACAAATTAAACTGAGGGTGTTTCCTTTCACCCTAGCCGATAAGGCGACGTCTTGGTTAACTTCCCAAACGTCTAATTCCGTGGTTTACCCACCACTGAAGACAGATGAAATGATTCAAAAGATTCATTTTTTCCGCTAGAACCCTCATGAATCCTTTTTAGAGGCCTGGAACCGGTACACTGATCTTCTTATAGAGTGTCCACATCATAACCTTGCGGAAGACATGCTTGTTCGTGCCTTTTTCAAAGGGCTTTCACATCATCATAAAGAGGTTCTTGATATAATGAATGGGGGTAGTTTTTTTAGTAAAGGAGCCTCAGAGGCTTATGGCTTATAGGTTTTTAGAAGATTAATCCAAGAATAATAATAATAATCACAACTATCACAACCCACTTGTTAATAATTAATGCGAGATAGTTCCTGTCACACCACCTGTGGCCACTACACCTTCACAACCGGATTGTTTCGATGCCTACATGCAAGCTCAACAACAGATTCTATAATCCATTCAACAATCCATACAACAGTTAACCCAAGATAAAGCCCAACCAAAAGGTGTGTTTCCAGGTCAAGCTATACCTAATCCTAAAATGCCAAACACAGCCGTTGAAGTAACCGTTAATACTAGTAACAAAAATTTAAACGTAGGTGAGTTAAATGCCATCACCACTCTTTGTTTTGGCAGAGTGGTTGATAATACCGTAACTATGCCCGTTGATACACCACCAGTGGTCATTGCAAATAAAAATTTACTAGATACCGAAATAGAAACTGAAGATCCTACCCCTGTAGAAGTACCAGTTAAACCACAACCCAAGAAAAAAAGCAGCCAAGGTTAAAAATCCTATTGACCCATATGCTAAATATATAGAGAAACCACCGTTTCCCCAGAGACTAGCTATGTTAAAAAAGGATACAAATTTTGATGAGATTAGGGAAGTTTTTAAAAATCTAACGGTAAACCTACCTTTTTCTTGAAGTTATTAAAAATTACCACAACATGCTAAGTTTCTAAAAGAGTTGTGTACTACTAGGTGGAAAACAAACATTCTAAAAGACGCCTTTTTAACTGAACAGTTTCCCACTCTATCTGATCATAATGGAATCATTAAGTACAAGAACCCTGGTCGTCCTACTGTACAATGCACCTTAGGGGATACCCACATGACAACTGCGCTATTAGACTTGGGGGCGAGTGTTAACTTACTCCTTTATTATTTATATAAACAAATAGGTCTACAAGAGATGCAACAAACTAAAATGATGTTGCAATTAGCTGACCGTTCTATTAAGTATCCTAAGGGTGTTGTTGAAAATATGTTTGTTAAAGTTCAAGATTTTTACTACCCAGCCGACTTCGTTATCCTCGACACAGAAGTCGCTAACGACTCTGTTCCTATCATCTTAGAGCGTCTTTTCTTGGCAACCGCCAATGCGCTCATAAACTGCTACGACGGTTCGATGTCCATGTCCTTTGGACACCTTTCTGTTGAGGTGAATATTTTCAAAATGATGAAACAGTTACCAGATATGACTATCGATGGAGAAGTTAGCATGATCGAGAGCTTAGCTCAAGATTATTTCAACAACATGTTTCTTCAGAATCAGATGCACCAATTCCTTTCCTTCAAAAATTCCAACTTCGACGATGACTCCCTAGATGTTGATGAAATCGAGGAAGATTTTCTTCGACTTTTTTGCAACTCTTCTTTGCCACCTCGCGAGTCCCCCCTATTAACATCCATTTATCCCTTGACGCCATGTTAGAAGAAGAATTTTTCACCCGCTATCCCAGTGATTATTCTAACCTACCTATTGAGGAATGTCTTGTGTATCTCAAAGCTTCTGATGATCTAGAACTGAGAGCACTAGCTGAGCACCATTTACCCACCTCACATCATATTGTCACTCATTCACCTTCCATCAATGTTCCCCGCCCTCCAGCTTTTCAAAGGAACCTTGAGTTTACACTTGACCCTCTTGCTTCTCCTGTGCTTCATGATTTTCTAAACCCCCCTAGTAAGAAAATACTACCTAAGGACAAGCCACCCGACCCTTTCATTTTCAGATATGTGATTATACCAACCCACGCCACCAATGAGTTTTGTGCTAAACCTACATTCTCATTTTTTCTATTCTTTCCTTCTAAAACTTATCCATATCCCACATATCTTCCACAACTATCTATTTTTTCACAATCATTCAGTTGGCCACCCTTTCGTTGGAGAAAAAAGAAGAAATTGCATGCATGGTTAGGTTTTAGATCCATCAGTATTCACTCTCATTCCGCTATGCCATATCATAGGAAATCTTGGTGCCTAATTCTGTTTGGGTTTGCAGTCCATGTTAATTATTTATGGATATACCCACAACTCTTTAGATTGTTAATATAAGGTAAACTGCATGTTAATACTTGTTTTAGATAAAGTCTCGAGTATCTAACTATAAAAGACTCATTTTATTCTTTGGTGTACTCCATTCCAATATTATAGTATGGGAGTGCACCATTAAGGTAACCAGACCCTCCCTTTGAAGTGTGTGGTTGTAAGTACCGGATCCTAAGTCCACTTTTAACGTAATTCACGCTTTCCACTCTTTCATGTTTTCTCATTTTTGAGTCGTGTTTCTCTATGGAGTGATTTACGTCTTTATTGCTTTATTGTTTTCTTTTATATAAAACCTTATTCATAAAAAGATTTTTTTTTAAAAACCTTATAAACATTAGTCTAGTAAGTCTCAGGAATCTGACTTTAAAAGACCCACATTTTAAAACAAATTTTCTAAACCTTGTTTTAAAAAATTTGTTTGGGGGTGGGGTGTTTGGTCTTTCCATTCTTGATCACTTAACTTCCTATTCTTATCCCTTCCTCCTCTCGTGGCTAGTTCCTTTGTATTATTTTTAAGAATATTTTCCTATTTTCCTATTATTATTATTCCCAGTTGTTAGTTTAAGTAGTTAAAATTGGATTATGTAAGTTGATTGTTATTTGAATTTCAAGTCGGTTTAATTTTCTACGCATGCTTTCTATTTTTCATGAATCCCACCCTTCCGACTTGTTTGGGGGCGGCATTATTTGCTTAGCATTGTATTTTACCATGTCCACATGCTTTTTGAATTAATATTGTGATGCTTAGAGAATATAGTTTATATGAGCATCCTGCTAATATAGTGTAGCTAGAATTAGCTACTGTTGTTTGGTGCAACCTCAAGGGTTAGAAGCATTGAGATTGCTATTTTGATTCCATGTTTAAAACCATATAGATTTGGTGCTGAGTCTGCTCTCGACTATTTCTATTTTGGTTTTAGAAGCCTTTTTCTTATTTCCTCTCTTTCCTTATCAATTTGGGAACCTTTGTGTAAGAAACTAGTGCTTTATAAATACATGACACGCCATGTATTTCACTCTGCACCTCTCAAATTCATATCACAGGTCTTGCTCAGAGCACGCACGCCCTTATACTGCATTAACACAGAGCGCGCCTATAATTCTAGTATTGCAGATTTTTCTTTTGTCAGAAGAAAGCTTGGCTGCTCTCTGACATATGCCATTCTGAGCGCGCCCGTGCCCTTACTTCAACATACTTCCAGTTCTTTTTTCTGGGGTTTTCTGCAGTCACTTCCAAGAGTTGATTAGTGTGTTTCTTGTTATGAAATCTCCTCAAATCATATCGGAGCAGTCCTTTGAAGAATTGCTTGAGGCTGACACCTATGGGTTATGGTTCCACAACATGACTGTGTAGTCAGGATGGCAGCCTCTAATGGTAAATGCTGATGAATCTTATTCTCCTGCACTTACTGCTTATTTCTATGATAATTGTAGGTTCTTTTATCGACCAGATGGGGAACAAGTGTTTTCTGTCACCATTGATGATGTAACAATAGATTTAAGCAAGTTTTTGTTAGGCTATGCTATTGGACTTTTTATGCCTGCTACCCAAAACTCATGGGGTTATATGGCTAATAATATGTACATCTACAACTATGAGTATTTCCATGAGACCTATGGGGCGGGGATTTTTCGTGTAGAGGACCAAGGGCTATATAACGTAGCCCTTGGTAGCCTATCCCTTAATTTAGGCACTATTATGTTCTTTATTATGCTGAATATTTTAGGGGAATGGCATTTTTCTTCTGTGAATAACGCCACTTGTGACGTCTTCCTTGCTCTAGCTGAGGGACGTATGCCATATGACCTTCCCCAGACCTTAGTTTATAGTTTAGCACGAGCCCATAATATGAAGCATAAGTACCTTCTTATGCCTGCCTTGGTTTGCGGCATAATGCTATGTTTTTTTCCTGAGTTCTGTACCCATTTCACGGATTGGGTTGGGGTTGACATTATGCGACCCACCAATTGCATTGTACGCTCTTTTCGTGTTATGATTTAGCCAGGGTGGCGGCTACAACCTAATTGGGTTGCCCCTTACACCCCATCCGACCAAGTGGGGCTTAACAAGTTAGAAAAGGAAGATGATAAATGGCGTGAGGCCTGGCAGATTATCAAGGCTTAGTAGTACACAAAGGAACCTCACTTCTTTCTAGGAGGGGAGGACAATGCGTAGTGTTGGATATAAGGCAAGTTTTACTTTCAGTTAGTGTCTGCTTATGTATTATTTTTTTCCCTTAAAAGGTAATTGATTAACTTGAAAGAATAAATGTTACAAGGAGAAAAAATAAAAACATTTTGACATGACTGGACTAAGAAGGATAAAACAAATGTGTACCCTTCTCAATACAACAATGCTTAGTGAGTAAATCTAAAGTACATAGTGTTGTGGTTCTCAAGATGTCTCACGAATGGAGGTCGAGTCTGCCACCATACACTTTGTCCTGTAGTTAATCCTACTCCATGTCTGGCACAACAATTTACTCCCGAATTAGTTTCCCTCCAGATTGAGGTGATATTAATCCATGTTGCTTGCGAGTTTAGTAGCTGCCATCGTGCCTTGACTCTCCAGTGCATGTTACCTTTTTGAAAATCTTGGACTACTGCCGAAGAGTCTGATTCCACCGATATATGCTTCCATCCCATTTCCAAAGCTTTTGTGACTTCTTCCACAATCGCATATGTTTCTGCCATGTAGTTGGTAGTTACACCCAAACCACCCGCTGCGGCCCCAAGGAAAGCCCCATTATGATCTCTATAAACAGCACCCCACCCTGAGTTACCTGGGTTACCCCTAGAGCTTCCATCTGCATTCATCTTTAGCATTCCAGGCGGGGGAAGATTCCAATAACATTCGAAGATTTTTGGAGATTTTCGAAGTTTGTGTTGGATCAGTTAGTGTCTACTTATGTATTCATCATAGAAAAAGGAAACAAGATTTTTAGTACTAAACATAAAACTATTTTTGGTCTTTTAGAAAATATTTTAAGAAAGAAAAATATATACTAATATATCTAATATAAGAAAGGCCAAGTTTTTGCAGAATGTTACTATATGATCAGCTCCCAAATGTGCATTTTATTACCCTTACATTACTACATTACAACCTTTTCTACGCATAATGAAAAGATAACTCATAGCTTTTGATAAGAGCCCAAAACTGTAGTTTTAACCCCTTAATAATATTACATATAGACCAATTATGTTTATAATAAATAAGAGTTAGTACTGTTTACGTACTTTTGTATATTTTAGGTCTTGGAGTCAATTATGTGAAGAAATATGTCACTTTTGCAAGAGAAAGGAGTAAAGGTTGGTTGCTAAGAAGTTCTATGGTTAAAGCCAAAGTTTCAAGGAGAAAAAGCCTTTTTAAAGCCCAGTTAATGTTAATGCGGGCAGAAATAGAGCATAAAAGTCAACAGAACTTTCGCAGGCCATATCTTTGGACTCAGACCTCAGAATTGGGCCTATTATATGTCAAAACGACTGGCTCGGAAAGAGTTTTCTAATGGTCTAGGCTTTGATCTAATAAGAGGAGTAAAATTAGATGAAAAAGCTGTTACAGTTATTTCCAACAGAGAAACGCTTTTTGGACTTAAGTAATTAGGTTTTGGGATTAATTTAGTAGCCCAAAACATATAGCTCCAAATCCCATGCATGAAATTATAAACCTAGCCCTCTCCTATATAAAGTGGGCTAAGGCAAAACTCTAACTCTCCCTTATTAATTAGAATAATTTAGATCTCTTACATATTCTCTTTAGTTTAACCTAGTTTATGTTTTATTAGCCTAGCCCACATTAATTATAATAATTTAGATCTCTTACCTCTTCTCTTTAGTTTAACCTAGTTTATGTTTTGTTAGCCTAGCCACCATTAATACAATTCAAGTTATTTTAATCAAGTAGTACTTTAATTTTGTCTTCTTCTTCTTATTATTTATTCCATGATAGTCTAATGAACCATAGCTAAACCTCCATTAGAGGGGTTTGATTAAAGCTTTGATGAAGACATGATGTGTTAGTATAGAGTAGTTGTATTAAAGAGCTTCAAGTCTAGGGTTTTCTATTTAGCAATAAGTAAAATAAGCCTAGACTAGAAGTAGTTCATTCTCCTTGAGAATGGGTTTCAACTTCTTCTCATGCTAATTATTAGTTGGTTAGAGATGCCATGAATAGTTAGGGATAAAAAGACCTAACCTTTATGTTGAACCTTGTGTGAAAACATAAAGATTAGGGTTGCAACAAACTCTATACTAGCATGTTAGGGATTAATCAAGATGGATTTCAAATCTTCCTAATTCCAACTTCATATTCACATCTTATTATTTAATTGTCATAGTTTATTTTAGAATATATTAAATCATAGTTTTCACCATATTAATGATATTTAGGATCATTACTCTTGTATTGTTTAATTGTTAATCACAAATTGAATTAGTACGTTTTGAGCAACTAGGAGTGTAACTAATTCTTACTGTAGATTTATTGCATGATAATTGAGATTAGAAATTTGATATAAAAGAATCTAAATTATAGTTTACTTCTTCCTAGCATAATTAGCGTAAGTAGGAGTAAAAGTTAAATTTATATTTTATCAGCTTTTATTGCCTTTTTCAAGTTACAAAGAAATTCAGACAACTTGACATAAAACCTGCGTCTTAGCACCAAAAGGACCCTTAATTACGCTTATTATGAAGAATCGAAGTTGCTACGAAAAAGTGCTGAAAAAGTCAAAGTCAAAGTCAAAGGTTAAAGGTCAATGACTCAGAACTAAATAGCTGAAAGTCATGTTCTCAACTTAGAAGACCAGAGATAGATGTCTTTAACATAAAAGAATGCTATCTCTAAAACCTATCTTGATCAAGAAGAACTCAAAAAGCAAACGGAAAAAACAAAAGCATAAAACAAAGGGTGAGGCGTCTCAAACGTAATGGAGAAGGGCAAATTAGTCATTTGCATAAAGTAGGGGTATAAGAACTAAAAGTTAGGGAGAGAGAATGTGCCTAGACTTATTCTAGTATCATGTAGGATTTTATTTTCAAGTCAATTTACATTCAAGTCATTTACTTTTTGTTATTCATTTTCAATCTAGTTACTTCTTCAAGTTTTTGTTCTTCATTCAACTAAATTATTTCCTTCAAGTTTATTCTTTATTTCAATCAAGTATTTCCTACATTATTTGTGCTTTCAATCAATCTTTCAATCAATAGTTTTTTCTAATGTATTTCAACTAGAGTTAGAAAACAAGTCCTAAAGCAAAAGAAATCTACCTTCTGACAAGAGAATTAAATTAGATGTGAAAACAGGTTGTTTAACATGCTAAAATCATTCTATCAATCAATATTATACTCTCTAAACATGTGTTGAAGATGAGAGTAATCGTGTTCTCCACTTTTGCTTGCACGTAATTTAAGCTAATCTAGATAGAACAAACCGTTCACTAATGAGAGCAGATTTTAATCTATGAAAACAGTAAATAATGTACTAAAAACAGTGAATTAAATCGATGAGAATGAATATAGAGTGGGGAAAAATCCACCATGCAATTCAATGGCTATTAGTTAGTCATTGAATTGATTTTCTTGGTCCCTAACAAACCTATGATTATCTCTAATCATAGTTTTGCTAGTATAAGAGATTGTATTCCCACAATTCTCTTTGATGGGATTACAAATCTCTAGTCCATTGTTATGAGATTCATCTCAAAATCTCATCCCAATGGACTTGAAGTGCTTAAACAAATCAACAACTAATCTAACTACAAACATCCTCACGTGGCTTCATTAACCCCTCTAATGGAGAGGTTTAGCCGCGATTCATTAGAAGAACTAAATTAAAACAATAATGTAAAGACATAAGAATAAAGAGAATTGAATACTAAACTAAGCTTTTAATAAAGGAAAATTAATGGAGGCTACAATTAAACTATTCTAACCTAAACTAAACTAAAGAAAGGGGGAAGAAGAGAACCCTAAATTACAACTTAACTAAAGGGGGGAGTAGCCAAGTTTTGTTTAGTCTTAACCCTCTTTATATAGGAGAGGGTTAGGGTTACATTTTCGTGTATGGGCCTGGAGGCTAAACTTTGGGCCTCTAATGTGAGCCCAAAGTCCATTAGGTCAAGTCTTAAAGGGGTAATTCTTATGGAAATTACTTTATTGCCTTTTTTATCCACTTTTATAGTTCTGATTGGGGCAAGGCTGGGTCTATTGGAAAGCTTATTCTGAGTCGGTAGTTTTGACATAAAGTAGGCCCAATTCCAAGGGAAGAGTCCAAAGATATGCCCTCTGAAATTCTATTAACTTTTATATTCTTTTTCTACCTGAATTAACTTTGACTTCCCAGCTTTTACTGGGCCTTTATTCTTGGGCTTTAGTCATAGAACTCTTCTAGAAATCATCTTGACTCGTTTTCCATATAAAATGACATTTTTAAGCACATACATAGCTTCAAGACTTGAAATACACAAAAACACCTAAATAATACTAAGTCTTATTTATTATAAACATAATAGGCCTAAATGTAATACTATTAAGGGGTTTATGGAAACCTAATTGTTTATATAAATAAAAAGGGAGTAAGTTAACACTCGCCCCTAGGTTTAATAGTGTAGTTGTTATAAAGTTATCGCTTAAGGTGCATTGTACACTTGGATGACTAGGGTCCTTATACTTAAAAATTCAGTTATGTTCAGATAAAGATGGATATTGTTCAGTTAAAAAGGCTTCATGGGGTATGTTGGTTTTCCTCTTCGTGGTGCACAACTCTTTTAGAAACTTAGTGTGTCCAGGTAGACTTTTTATAGCATCTAGAAAAGATAGGTTTATAATCAAATTTTTAAACATTTCCTTAATCTCATAAAAATTCTCATCCTTTTTAGACACAACTAGTCTCTGGGGAAACGGTGGTTTTTCTCTATACTTAGCATATGGGTCAACATAAATATTAACCTTGTTTTTATCTTTTGTCGTTTTCCAACTAGGTTTCCATATTGGAACCTTTACAGGTGTAGGATCCTCAATTTTTATTATGGGGTCTTGTAAGGTTTTCCCTTTTGGTTGTGGTTTAATTGGTACATTTACAGTTGTAGGGTCTTCAGTTTCTATGGCAGTATTTGGTATGGTTTCATTTTTAGTTTGCGGGTGATCTTTAGATATAGTCACTTGGTTATCAACTACTTTACCCGAACGAAGGGTAGTGACTGCCTGTAGGTCGCCTTGG
This sequence comes from Coptis chinensis, assembly GCF_015680905.1. Classification (NCBI taxonomy): domain Eukaryota; kingdom Viridiplantae; phylum Streptophyta; class Magnoliopsida; order Ranunculales; family Ranunculaceae; genus Coptis; species Coptis chinensis. The sequence continues at coordinate 42,991,651 of NC_141460.1, forward strand.
TTTATATTACAATTACATTGAATACTGTGTACTTCAAAGGCAGTGTTTGTTGACTTAGGATTAGGCACAACTTGACCTAAAAACATGCCTTGTTGGTTATTATTTTGGTTAGGAGACATATCAATAACCTTTTGGCACAAAGACTACATCATTTGCATCGTTTGTTGTAGCATGTTAGTGTTTTGATCATGCTGATCTTTCATCAAGTTGGAGTTTTGTTGAATAATTTGATTTTGTTTTTCCAGCAAGGTCACTACTACATCCTCTGTAGATGGTTTAATTGGTGGAGTGGTCATAGGAGGAGTGACTAGAACTAAAGCTTGTTGGGTGTTAATGTCTGGATGTTGATAGTTCTGGGTCATGGGCAGTAAACTTTTCTTGGCTTGTAGCATGTTACTTTTCTTGGCTTGAGTATCTAAAAAGTTATAAGCATCTGTGGCTCCTTTACTTAAGAAATTCCCTCTATTCATGATGTCTGAAGTCTCCTTATGGTGTTGGGACATGCCTTTAAAGAAGGCACGAACTAGTGTGTCTTTACCAAGATTATGATGGGGACATTCTACTAGAAGATCAGTGAAATGATTCCAAGCCTCAGAAAAAGATTCTTGAGGCTTTTGGTGAAAGAAGTGAATATTTTGTAGCATCTCATCAATCTTTTGTGGTGGGTAGAATTGTTCCATAAATACCAGATCTTAATCTCATGCAAGTTTTAAGTCTAATATGCAATTCCTAACAAGCATGCAAAAATAGCATGATTATTACTAGAAATAGAATCCTCTTAGAGTAGATTTGAGGATGTAGAGAGGTGTTACCTGGAGCGTCCTTGTTATGTGAATAAATAACGCCTTCCACAGTCTTGAAGCACGTCCACTAAAAACTTTTTAAACAAATAGCTAGGCCATGTAAGAATTGAGGGAGGTTGTCCGTGCTTGCATGTTCCTTAATTAGATAACCCCAATTCTTTGAGTTTTCTAGACACCGTAAAGTATGAATTTCTTTTTTTGCAATTACTGAAGTGGTTGGGCATACGAGTACTGTACAATACTCGTGAGGTAATATTATACAAACTGTAAAATAATTAATTTAATCTACTTAAGCTAGGGTGCGTGCGCGCTAAAAAATAGTTTAAATTGGGCGCGTGTCGCGTTTTGGTACCTTTTTTTTTTTTTTTTTTTCATCACTCAAAAATAGTCTAAATCCGGGCATTCTTTGTGTCATCACTCAATAAACATACAGATGAGGCTTTTGGCTAGATTCTTATAGAATATGGAACTTAACTGTTCTAACCTTAGTGCTATATACAATCAAATGCTTATGCATTCCATTCATGAAAAGATGCAGAAACTATTGTACATATATTAGTCTAAGTTCGAAGAACGAATCCTTATGCTATTGCTATAATGAGACTTCTAGACCATGTATTCATCATAGAAAAAGGAAACAAGATTTTTAGTACTAAACAGAAAACTATTTTTTGTCTTTTAGAAAATATTTTACGAAAGAAAAAAATATACTAATATACCTAATAAAAGAAATGCCTAGTTTTTGCAGAATATTACTATATGATCAGCTCCCCAATGTGCGTTTTATTACCTTTACATTACTGTGTTACAACCCTTCCTATGCATAATGAAAAGATAACTCATAGCCTTTATTGCCTTTTTCAGGTTACAGAGAAATTCAGACCACTTATCATAAAAGCTGCGTCTTAGCACCAAAATGAGACTTAATTACGTTTATTATGAAGACTCGAAGATGCTATGAAAAAGTGTTGAAAAAGTCAAAGTCAAAGTCAAAGGTCAAAGGTCAAGGGCTCAGAACCAAAGAGCTGAAAATCAAGTCCTCAACTCAGAAGGCCAGAAATAGATGTCCTTAACGCAAAAGAAGGCTTTCTTTAAAACCTATCTTGATCAAGAAGAAATCAAAAAGGAAAAGGAAAAAATCAAAAGCATAAAGCAAAGGGTGAGGTGTCTCAAATGAAATGGAGAAGGGCAAAACAATCATTTGTTTAAAGTAGGGGTATAAGAACTAAAAATTAGGGAGAGAGAATGCACCTAGACTTCTTCTAGTGTCATGTAAGATTTTATTTTCAAGTCAATTTACATTCAAGTCATTTACTTTTTGTTCTTCATTTTCAATCTTGTTATTTCTTCAAGTTTTTGTTCTTCATTCAATCAAGTTATTTCCTTCAAGTTTATTTTTTATTTCAATCAAGTATTTCCTTCAATGTTTGTGCTTTCAATCAATCTTTCAATCAATAGTTTTTTTCTAATATATTTCAACAAGAGTTAGAAAATAATTCCTAAAGCAAAAGAAATCTACCTTCTGACAAGAGAATTAAATTAGATGTGAAAACAGGTTGTTTAACATGCTAAAATCATTCTATCAATCAATATTATACTTTTTAAATATGAGTTGAAGAGGAGAGTAATCAAGTTATCTACTCTTGCTTGCACGTAATTTAAGCTAATCTAGATAGAACAAACCGTTCACTAATAAGAGCAAATTTTAATCTATGGAAATTGTAAATAATATACTAAAAATAGTGAATTAAATCGATGAGAGTGACTATTGAGGGGGGAAAAATCCACCATGCGATTAAATGGCTATTAGTTAGTCATTGAATTGATTTTCTTAGTCCCTAGCAAAATCTATGATTATCTCTAATCATTGATTTGCTAGTCTAAGAGATTGCATTCTCACAAATCTCTCTGATGGGATTACAAATATCTAGTCTATTGTTATGAGATTCATCTCAAAATCTCATCCCAATAGACTTGAAGTGCTTAAACAAATCAACAACTAATCTAACTACAAACATCCTCATGTGGCTTCATTAACCCCTCTAATGGAGAGGTTTAGCCGTGATTCAGTAGAAGAACTAAATTAAAACAATAATGTAAAGACATAAGAATAAAGAGAATTGAATACTAAACTAAGCTTTTATTGGTGGGAAATTAATGGAGGTTACAGCTAAACTATTCTAACCTAAACTATTCTAAAGAAATGGGGAGAGAGAACCCTAAATTACAACTAAACTAAAGAGAGAAGTAGCCAAGTATTGTTTAGCCTTAACCCTATTTATATAGGAGAGAGTTATGATTACATTTTCATGCATAGGCCTGGAGGCTAAATTTTGGGCCTCTAATAATGTGAGCCCAAAATCCATTAGGTCAAGTGATAAAAGATAAAATTGATTAATCTACCTACGAAATGAACGATGGACTCAAAAGGTAAGTAAACTAAAAACTATCTTACGATGCTAGATTGCTTATCAAAGTTTCTACTCTCGAATCTATCGAAATAGAGTGGAGTAACAAATTCGTTCCACTCCTAGTGCTCTAGCATGGAATGTTTTCTAATCTAATTAGTCGGTCTTAAGTCTAATGAGAGCTTTACAAAGGGTGTTATACTACGATACCTATATGGAATATATTATGTTGAATTTAACTACGAATGCTATGAAAATATGATTGTTTTTGAATCTAGATAAAGGATTAGAGGGGAATTGAATCCACCTCGAATCCAACTTAATAACCTAGTATAGATTCTTGTATCTCGATTCTTACGTTCTTACGGCAAGAATTCGAGTTCTAATCCCTAGTGTTCATGGCATTTCTACCGAATACTAACTAGCATGTGAGGTCGTCCACCCATTCTCATGGTGAATCACGACCTTCTAGATTGGAATAGATTCTACAATGCTTCTACACTATACTACTAAGTTTTCATCAAGGCTTCATCAACCCCTCTAATTGAGGTTTTAGCCTTGAATCATTCCGCAATCATTCCCATATGAATCTAAACTAAACATATTATCAAAGATTCGAAATTTACTAATCTAAATTAAACAATAATTAAATTCTAATTAACAACTAAGAAATGGTAACCAACAATAATTAAAACTAGATCTATAAATTGAGATGACAAAATCAAAATTAACAAAATAACTATTTTATTTATCTAATCAATCAAGAACAATGATTCAAAGACTTAATCTAAAACAAGAATTGAAAATGGAACTAAAACTTAATTAAAATACTGGAAACTAGATCTAGAATTATCTATATTGTTTAGGTCTAACTAGCTACCATTAACAAAGAGTTAAGCTTTTGTTTTTATATGTCCAGATCCAAAAATCGTGCATGTTCTTGGAGCCATGTTTTGGGCCAGAGAATCAGGCCCAAAACCCAATTCTTTCAGTCCAAAAAGGCCTCTTCAGCTGCAGTTGGCTTCAATAGACTTTTCGTCCACTTTTGCTCCTCTGATTGGGTTCAGGCTTAGACCATTGGAAAGCTCTTCCCGAGCCGGTCGTTTTGACATAAGGTAGGCCCAATTCCGAGGTCTGAGTCCAAAGATACGACTTTCGGAAGTTCTGCTGACTTGTGTGCTGTTTCAGCCCGAGTCGACTTTTCAGCTTTTGACCGGGCTTTAGAAAGGCTTTATCTTCTTGAATCTTGGCCTTTAATCACGGAACTCCTTAGTAACCAACCTTAGCTCCTTTATCTCGCTAAAGTGGCACATTTCTGCACATAATGGACTTTGAAACCTGAAATGCATAAAAACACGTAATCAGTGTTAACTCTTAATTATTACTCACATAATTGGTCTAAAAGTATGACTGTTATAGGGTTAAAACTACAGTTTTGGGCTCTTATTATCAAGTCTTAAAGGGGCAATTGTGTTGGAAATTACTTTAGTACCCTTTTTGTCAACTTTTACAACTTTCATTGGGGCAAAAGTGGGTCTACTGGAAAGCTTATTCTGAGCCGGTCATTTTGACATAAAATAGGCCCAATTACGAGGGCTGAGTCAAAAGATATGACCATTTGAAATTCTATTTACTTTTATATTCTTTTTCTGCCCGAGTTAACTTTGACTTCCCAGCTTTCACTGGGCTTGAAAAGGCTTTTTCTTCTTGATTCTCGGGCTTTAATCATAGAACTCTTCTAGAAATCATCTTGACTCGTTTTCCATGCAAAATGACATCTTTAAACACATAAACAACTTCAAGACCTGAAATACAAAAAAATATGTAAACAATACTAAGTCTTATTTATTATAAACATAATTGGCCGAAATGTAATACTATTAAGGGGTTTAAAATAAACTTTTGGGTGGTTATCACCTTCCATCTTTCTAAAACTCCCAATCATCCAAGTTCTAAACAATTTATGGTTAACCTCATTCAATATATTTTAAAGACTCCCACAACTACAACTTCATTATAACACCACCAAACAGAAATATGTTTTGTCCTCAAAGTATGAAGAGATAAGGAAAGAGATTACCATAAGAATATTAGCAAAAATAGCAGTTGAAGTAGTGTATATTGGAGTATCTCAAAGATTTTGGTGTGGTTCACCATAGATTGTTTAGAGTTTGAATGTTGGGAGTTGAAGAAAGGAAAGTAGACTCTTAGTTTAGGACTTATATTGGTTTCTAGTTTATGAAGAACATTGAAAGCTTACGTTGTTTTAAAGATTGAAATAACACAAACATTGAAAGAAAGGATTGAAATGAAAGATTGGAACAAAGAACAACAAAAAAAGATTGATTCACTACTAAAAAAAGGGTTTTTTATTGCAACTTTTAATTGTCATGGAATACATATCATGGCACTTTCTGATTGAAAAACTAGCCGTCATTAGTGGGGGTGTCATAAAAAGTCAACCAAAACCATCGTTAAAGTTATGACGGTTCATAGAAAGACGTCTTAAAAGTTCCTCCCATTATGACATATATTAGTCTTTAAAACGTCATAGTAGGTAAATTTTATTATGACACCTCATATATAACTGTCATAAATTATAGTTAGAAGCGTTAAGAAATGCCCATTGACTACTGGGGAACCGTCATTTTATGGAACAAAAAATGTCCCAACAAATAGGTTACACTATGACAGTTCTTCTAAAACTGTCATCTATTTAAAAAAAAAAATTATATTATTATTATATTTTTCCTGCCAAAAATATTGCATAATGACAACACCCCTGTAGAAAACTGACCAAAACAACACATTTAAAAAAACAAATTGCTCCATAAAATGCACATGTACACCATCATTCCTATTCAAGAATATAACATTCATTCTATCATTGTACTTACATTTTCCTCCAAAAGAAAAAAACAATACAAAAAGTACATTACATTGAACTTACAACTAGCTAGAAAGAAAATCTTATTAGAAAATTTCCAAGTTGTTGCAGTATAGACCACCTCCATTCTTCAAGGCAACATACAAATGCCACATACGTCTGTTTCATTTAACAACAAAGTTTAGATAGACTTCAATCTTAAATTGAAACTTAATATTCAAAACTTAGATGAAAGCTGGTAGGCACTAGGCATGCATTCTACTAATAAAGACTACTCATCTCGACAAAACAAAAATTAAAATAAGAATTAGGAAATCCTTAGGTCATGCATCCATATGCAAGTAAAAAACTCAAAACATATAAGGTTAAGGTAATAGGTACCAAGAGTTCAAGGGTGAAACAAATGTAGCAACAACTATAGTTACCCAAAAAACAAACTACTTACAATAAGCCTTGTAACGTAGAAAAGAACTGAAATTTCAGATGAATTTCGTGGGGTCATGCAATCATTTTTAAAACTCAAAATGATATGAACATTGTGGTGCGAATGTGCCTTGGCCGGAAAATTAAATGGGGTAAAAGAAATCAATTGTGAATTCACTTCAAGACCGTTACAACACACTACTAATATAAAAATTGTTAGACAAGGCACTACTACTAACCTACTGTAAATATCTAGAATAATACAAGTAGATGATAGTGCAATATAATTTACTAGATAAACCAAGTCTCTATTAAACACTTTAGGAACAAATTAATAAATTCGTATGAAAAATCACACCTGAAAAAATAAGAAAACAAAGAAAACACCTAAAAAAATCAAATTAAAGATAGTTAGATAAATACCGTTTTAAACATTTTTAAAAAGGCTTCAACAATGTTGGCTAATTTCCTTGGGCACGCTTCAAGATGTACTTGCTTTAGATGGAAAACAAGGGCTGCACATAACAAGCTTATATTTAGTAAAAACTTCAAAAGTTTAAAGCTAACTTGAGAAAATCTTATTACGAATTATCTTTTACACACAGGGGATAACTTAAAGCCCAGCCCAACCAATATCTTAAATATTTATGTACATCAACAAACTGACATACAAGTAACAAACATGTGTAAGAAAAAAAAAATACTAAAGAGAAGCAGGTCCATGGTAGCAGCAGGCAGCAATATAGTAACAACACCCAGCAGCAGGCAGGCGGTAGCAACACACACTCCATCCAGCAGCAACAACACCCAACAGCAACAGCAAGTACCAGGCAGGCACGTAGCAGCAAATTGGTACAACTTTGGTACTGCCCTAGACCATTCTGTTACTTCAGTATGACTAATGGCACCCATGGACAAAGGAGTATATTAGGAAAAAAGAAAAATGCATCTTAGCCAAGACAAGATAAAATGGTTAGCTAATTAAGTTGCTCAAAAATGCACAACAGTTGAAGAGTACAGTTAAAACTAAGCACAACACAAAGCAAAGCTGTTACACATTGACTATAGCATTAGTTATAATATGAAAACAATTTAACCCCAAATTCAAAGTATTAGAATTTAGAACTTGATAGAGCAACCAATTATTATGCTTTCTAAAATTTGAGTAATTCTTGACTAGCAATTATTATTGAGACGACAAACAAACGTATAAGATAGCTGGACCCAAACAAATATAGGTAGCCACGACTATTTGCTTCGGTATTGTACTATACTAAAGCACCGTGGGACAGGCTAAGTGTTATTTTCAGTTTCATGGCAGATCAACTTTAGAAATGAAGTATTTAATCTCCTAGAACTTCCCAACGCTTCAGAACACTTGAGCACCATTAAGAAAATAACTATATGGAACTCTACTTTTCCATGTTGGTTACCATAAGGAAAATGAGAACACCTACGTTACTGAGCTAGCTAAGTATAGGAAGTAACCCAGCACATATCAAGTTTCAGCTCTAACACTATAAAAAAGAACTACTTGTCAATCCTTTCTTTTTTATTTCTATTAAAAGCCCTTGTTATTCACATAAAAGCTAGAGAAAACTAAACACAAGCACCATGTTTATAGTTTTTACCACTCATTATATTTCAACCACTACAAAGCAAGCCACTGCTTTCCACTTCTCTTCACACTTCAAACACAACCATTCTTTTAATCTTTGTCATCGTTCACTTTTACCAAACATGGCCGACCAATGAAGGAATCGAACTCACAAATAAAAGAGTAAATCTACCATGCAGAGTACCACTACACATTGTACTAAAACGAAGCTGAAATATGGAGCTAAAGTATGCAGATACACTAGTAGAACACAATAGTCAATACCAACATCTCTATTACTTGTTCATGCTGCATATATAGCTACACCATTATATTCACATTATGTAATTTTGTTCAAGGTTGCAAATTAAGCTAATAATCAATAGTAAAGGGTGAATAGCGAAGAACAAAAAAAAGGTGGAGAAGTAAAGCAATGTTAAAAATTTAAGTAAGCAGATTTCTATTGGAAATTTATTCAAACATCTTCCATGCACTTTCATAAAGACCCCAGATGGTTTAAGAAATCACAAGATCTGTAACCAGTCATTAAATCCCCACAGAAACCTTGAGAAAACTTCGATGCCGATTAATGGAAAAAATATATTTTGTTAATTATTACCTGTTGAGAGCAACACTGTAGATTGAGGGGTTAAGTCGTTGTTGCTCTAGTTAAACCCTTTTCTCGCGCAAATATACTGCAAATTGATGCATACCTTGAACGACCCGAAGCTTAAGAAAAAAATAAGATCAATGGCCTATAGTGTTGAAAATCAAAATCGGGATTTTCGCACATCGAAATGATATGGATTATGTTATGTACTACCAAACATTTGGATAACAAATTATAAATAAAGAACATAAACATATATAGGGAAACTTCTCTACTTCAATTGAAGACCAAAGCTTCTCTTCTTGTCTTTTAACTTCTTGTCTGTTTTTCCTTTCCTTTCTTTTAGTACATTGATAAATGGTAAAAATACAAGTTTTACCTACGAATAAGTGATGAGACTCAAACGTAAGTAAAACTAGAACTATTTTCTAGCTTATATTATCAAAGTTTTCTACTCTCGATGCTATTGCAATATAGTTGGAATAGAAAATTCGTTTCACTCCTAGTTCTTTAGAATTCTAAGTTAACTACGATTATCAGTCTATCAAAGTTAATGAGAGTGACGATAGGATTATACTACGATGGGAAATTACTAATCAGGATACGATAACTCAAACTACAGAATTGCTAATTTGACTATATGAGGAGGAATTAGGGGGATTTGATTCCACCTTAACTCGACTTAATTAACTAGCGAAGATTCGTCATAATCCCAATTGCAATGCTTTCGCATAACAAATTAGTATTTCTAATTCCTAATTATTCATGGCAATCTCTACCAAATAATAACAAGCATGTGAAGCAATCAAACCCATTCTCATGGTGAACTAATTACTTTCTAGAATTGAATAGATTATCACAACGATTTTTAAGCTAACATAATCAAGTTTTCATCAAGGCTTCCTCAAACCCCTCTAATGGAGGTTTTAGCCTTGAATCATTAAACTATCATTTCTATATGAATTTAAGCAAGACATGATATAAAGATTATAAATTTACTAATTTGATCTAATCAAGGATTCATAACTAAATTAACAATTAAGAAATGATTAACAACTAATAACTGAATTTAGATCTAATTAATTTAATAAACCAAAACTAAATTTATGAATAACTAACTACTTTTATTAATCTAATGAAGAATTTTCAATGATTCAATAAACTAAATTAAAAACAAGTAAATCCCTAATTAAAAAATGGAGTCTAAGCTAATTTATTTTGGATCTAGGTCTAGCTAATGAGTCTGCCTCCTTTCCTCCTTTCAAGAAGAGAAAGATATCTCCAATTTCGTGTATGGGCTTGGAGCCATGTTTTGGGCCGGAAAATCGAGCCCAAAACCTAATTTCTTCAGTCAACAGAGGTGTTTTTAGCTGGATGTGACTTCAACAAACTTTTCGTCCACTTATGTTCCTTTGATTGGGTCAAGGTTTGGACCATTGGAAAGTTCTTTCCAAGATGGTCGTTTTGACATAAGGTAGGTCCAATTCCGAGGTCTGAGTCCAAAGATACGGTCTTCGGAAGTTCTACTGACTTTTGTGCGCTGTTTCTGCCGGCATTGACTTTGACTTTTCAGCTTTGACCGGGCTTTAAAAAAGGTTTTTCTCCTTAAATCTTGGCCTTTAATCACAGAACTTTTTAGCAACCAACCCTTGCTTCTTTATCTCTCAAAAGTGACACATTTCTACACATAATTGACTCCAATGCCTGAAATACATAAAAGCACGTAATCAGCATTAACTCTTATTTATTACTCGCATAATTGGTCTAAAAGTATTATTGTTAAGGGGTTTAAACTACAGTTTTGGGCTTTTATCATACATATATCTCTCGTCCTTTTTCTTTCTATGCTAACAACCTGAAATTATCTAAGCTATCCATGTGGTAGCATCTAACAACGCCTCATTCTACAAGACAGAAATACAAAACTACCCTAATATAGATAAAGTAAGACACCTAGACCCTTTGTCCATGTCCACGGACATGACAATACCTTCCCCTCAAAGCATCCTTGCCCTTAAGGATGAAAGTTGGGGAACCTTGTTGTTAGATTAGTTAAATCCTTCCATGTAGAATCCTTGGGCATTGAATTGGACCATTGTACTAGGAGTTGAGTAAAGGCTTTGTTGTGTTTGGGTACCATTCGTCACCCAGAAACTGCAACTGGTTCAACTACTATCTGTCCCTTATTGTCCACTATTGACAAGTGTGGCATTGGGACCATGGCTTATCCTATCTTCTTTTTCAGCTGTGACACCTGAAAGATAGGGTGTATGCGAGACCCAATAAGATGTTGTAGTTTATAAGCGACGTCTTCAATCTTTGTCAGAACTGGAAAAGGGCCATAATACCTTGTAGAAAGCTTGTGGTTCTTCCGAAGTGCCATAGAAGTTTGCCGATACGGCTGAAGGTTAAGGTAAACCAAATTACCAACATTAAAGGTCCTCTAAGTATGTTTTTTGTTTGCATACCACTTCATGTTCTCTTGAGCTTTGTGAAGCCCTTCTTTAATTAGCTCCACCATAACTGCCCTTTATTTCAAGAGTTCTTCAATAGTAGCTATCGATGTGTTGACTTCAACTGGAATGGCAAGATGAGGTGGCGTGTATCCGTATAAGGCTTTGAAGGGGGGCATTTTCAGACTTGTGTGATAGTTCATATTGAACCACCATTCGGCCAAAGATAGCCATTTATGCCAGATCGTAGGTCGATGACCTGTCATGCAACATAAGTAACATTCAAGGTAGGAGTTCATTCTCTTGGTCTGCCCATCGGTTTGAGGGTGAAATGAGGTGATAAGATGGATGTCAGTGCCCAGGAATTTGAACAAGTCGCGCCAGAAAGAGCTAGTGAACACTTTATCCCAATCAGAAGTAATCAAAGCCGGAAGTCCATGAAGTTTGTAAACATTGTCCATGAATATGCTTGCTACAATTGCAGCAGTATATGGGTGGGACAATCCGATGAAGTGGCTATACTTAGTGAGGTGATTAGCCACCACCATTATCACATCTTTCCCCTCAAACCTTGGTAGTCCTTTTATAAAATCCATGGTAAGGTGTTGCCAAGCTTTTTCTGGAACGGGTAATGGTTGTAACAAACTTGCAGGAAAAACATGCTCCCCTTTGTTTCGTTGGCAGACATCACAAGAACTAACAAACTCCACTATACTCTTCTTTAACCCAGGCCAATAAAAATAAGTTTTAGCCATTTGATAACTTGCTTGAATACCTGAATGTCCAGCTACTGAAGAAGAGTGAGTCGCTGCCAACAATCGTTTTTTGAGATCATTACCCTTCCCAATATAAATTCTCTGCTTATAGCGTATGATACCTGTGGTGAGGGTGTAGTTCAAGGTACCTTGAGGCGCCAATAAAAGTTGAGAAACAAGTCGTTGAGCGACTTCATCTTGCTCATAACTTGACGCTACTTCTTGCAACCAATGTGGTTGTACTGTAGAAATAATATTGCAAGTGGCCTGGTCTTCCATCACCCTTGAGAGGGCATCTGCAGCTCTGTTTTCAAGTCCTCTCTTGTACTTAATTTCGTAATTAAATCCCAACAACTTGGTAAGCCATCTTTGTTATAATAAGCAGGTGGTAATCCTCTGCTCCATAAAGAATTTGATGCTTTGCTGGTCACTGTGAATGACAAAAGGATGGCCAGCCAAGTAGGACTTCCACTTGTTGACTTCCATAACAATTGCTAATAGTTCTTTTTCATATGTGGAGAATCCCAATGCTTTAGGTCCTAAAGCTTTGTTGAAAAAAGCAATTGGTTGCCCTCGCTGCATTAATACCGCACCGACACCTCTAGCACAAACATCCGTCTCCAAGATAAATGGTTGTGTAAAATTTGGTAACGTAAGTACATGGGTTGTAGTCATGGCTAATTTAAGGTGCTCAAAAGCTGCTTCAGCTGCTGGATTCCACTTAAAATTATTTTTCCTTAGCAATTCTGTTAGTGGCCTGCTGATAGTACCATAACTCTTGACAAATCTGCGATAATAGCCTGTGAGTCCCAAAGAATCCCCTTAGTCCCTTCAAGGTCTGAGGCTTAGGCTAGTTAACCATGGCCTCTATTTTTGATGGATCTACTGTGACACTTGCTGCAGTGATTATAAATGACCCAAATATTCCAACTGTTCTTGAGCAAAATTACATTTAGAGAGCTTAGCAAATAACCGGTGCTCTCTAAGAATAGTTAAGGCTTGTTGTAAATGAATTAGATGCTTGTCCAAGTTGGAACTATAGATCAGTATGTCATCAAAGAATACGAGGACAAATTTCTAGAGAAATGGGCTGAATACCTCATTCATAAGTGCTTGGAAGGTCGCTGGGGCGTTTGTCAGGCCGAACAACATAAATTTGAACTCATAGTGCCTTTCATGTGTGTGAAATGCAGTCTTATATATGTATGCTTCATGGACTCTAATCTGGTGATATCCCGCTCGATGATCTATCTTAGAGAAGACTGTGGCGCCATGTAACTCGTCTAACAGTTGATCGATAATTGGTATAGGAAACTTATCCTTGATCGTGAGGTCATTAAGTTTCCTATAGTCCACACAAAACCGCCAAGTCCCATCTTTCTTCTTGACTAACAATATTGGGGAAGCAAATAGACTATGGCTTGGTTGTATTATGCTGGCCTTTAGCATTTCCTTGATAAGATGCTCAATGTCAGCCTTTTGAACATATGGGCACCGGTAAGATCTTTGGTTGGTCGGTTCAGCATCAGGTTTAAGAGGGATACAATGATCCAGGACTCTTGGTGGTGGTAAGCCTATGGGATCAACAAACACATCGGCGTATTCCTGTAGTAAGGTGGTTACAGGTAGAAGGATTTCATGTTGTACTTGTGTAGCGGTGATGGAGAATAACTGCCCTACCAATCCATGGGTGTTTTTTCTGAAAAATCTCTTTAAGGCATACCCGCTCATCATCTTTAATGTTGCTTCCTCTTTACCTCCAGTCAAGGTGATTTTCTTGCCATTTCTTTTTAAACTAAGCTGCAACTTGCTCAAATTCATTAGCACATCGCCACATTTCTTAAGCCAGTCCCCTCCTAACACCATATCACAACCGCCCAACGGCAACAATCTGATATCATCTTCGAATTGGTGCCCTTGCATCTCCCATTTCAACTGTGGGCAGTTTTCTTTACTAATAGTCCTCTCTCCATTTGCCACTGTAACTAACATGTGGGCCATAGGCTCCACTTTACACCCAACTTGTTTTGCAACCTCCGGATCTAAGAAGCTGTGCGTGCTCCCTGTGTCAATCAAAATAGTAATTTGTCTTTTCTTAATGTGACCTTGAATCCGAATAGTATTTTGACTTACATTACCTGTTAAAGCATGTAAGGAAATTTCCATATCCATCTCTATTTATTGTAACACCTCTTCTTCTTCGCTCTCAATGCCTCTTTCCTCTTCTTGATTCTCATCACTGCCAACCAGCATATATAAGTGTTGGGTTTTGCAAAGGTGTCCAGGTTTATATTGTTTTATTTCAATTGTAGCATAAGCCCTTTTCTCGTCTGACCCTCATTTGAACGGGGGTTAATCGCTTTATGGGTGGTGTTGTGGGTGTTGTTTTGTTAAGGGTCTGTTGAGGGGGTGCATATTTATAAGGGGTAAGTGGTTAGGTAGGTGGGATACTTATATTCTTGAGTGAAAATGAATTGCTTGGAAAGCAAGAGGGGGTAGATGTAAATGGTTTCTGAATCGACAAAGGTTTTTGTTGTTGAGCTACGAAAGCGACTTCTTGCATTTGGGCTAAGTACAACGCTTGCATTAGTCGAGTAGGTTTGAACATTTGAACGGAGGCTTTTAGTTTGTCCTTGAGGCCAGTCAAGAAACTAAGTACGAAATATTCTTTGGTGAGATACTTATTATTGCTAACCATCAAGGTTTTTAGTTCTTCAAATTGTTCATAATATTCTTCCACAATGGAAGACTGAACCAATTTGTTAAAGGTTCCGACGTAGTTTTCTTTTCCCACCAATTCAAATCGCATAAATAAATATTCAATCATATTATCCCATTTAATTAAATCCTTACCCGCTTGATACTCTAAGAACCATGAGTCTGCCTTTCCCTCAAAATACAAGGAAGCCATACTCACTTTTTGATTCTCTTCAACAGGATGAAGTAGAAAGAAATTTTCACACTTATGGACCCAAGCTCTAGAATTAGTACCATAAAATCAAGGGAAATCAATTTTTGGGGGTCTAAGAAAATTGCCTTGAGTTTCCGTTGATAAGTGGAACTGATGTCCAGGTTGCATTGCCGAAGTGTCGATGTCGATGACAATGGTAGTCGACTCTCCAACACTAACCTCATCTACTTGTTTCTCCTTCCCTTTTTGTATTCCCTCATTGAGTAGTTTAAAGAGTTGTTCAAATCTGTCTTCTATTCTCTTCTCTGCTTTTTCTCTTGCTTGAGTGTCTCTCACCATTCTCTCTGATAACTTGGAAATATTATGTTGCAGTTCCATCATCTTTGTCTGAGCTTCTACATCTTTGGGATTGGGAGCCATTAAATCAAGCCGAGGATCAACTGCTCCAATACCAATTGTTATGTACTACCAAACATTTGGATAACAAATTATCAATAAAGAACATAAACATATATAGGGAAACTTCTCTACTTCAACTGAAGACCAGAGCCTCTCTTCTTTTCTTTTAACTTCTTATTTGTTTTTCTTTTCCTCTCTTTTAGTACATATATCTCTCGTCCTTTTTCTCTCTATGCTAACAACCTGAAATTATCTAAGCCATCCATGTGGCAGCATCTAACAATGCCTCACTCTATAAGACAAAAATACTAAACTACCCTAATACATATAAAGTAAGACACCTAGACCCTTTGTCCATGTCTAGGGACATGATAGATTAGTGAACAATTAAATTCGGATTTGGGAGACATTGCATGTGGAGCAATCGCTCAGAAATTTCAAAGAGGGGAAGGCAATAATTTGTTGGGTTAGGGTTTTGAAAGACAATATAGAAGGGGCAGTGTCAGTCTATTCTGCCTTTTTTTTTTTTTTTTTTTTTTTTCTAGTTTACTTTCTCTCTCGCAGTGTTATTCTCTTCACGCATGACCTGACTTCTTTGACTGCTTGACTCTAAATTAAAACACTAATCAATCATCCCTGTATTGACGGTTTAGAAATATATAAGCCCTGTCGGTTTAGGTAATCCCTCGTAATTTGTTTTGACGCCGCTTATAATTACGTCATTAGAAAATACGCAAGTTGTCGGTTTTGCTAATCCCGTCATAACATTTCTTGACACATTTTTTAATTATGTCATCAATTGTAGGCAGGTCTCATAAAACAAAGCTTAAGCTGATTATCATGACAACTTATTACATTGCTAACATGACTGTTTTAGGAAACTCATCACAAAATCAACATATTTTCTTGACACTTGTGTCACACACGACATAGTGTTTCAACAACCGTCATAAAAATATCACTAGGACACTTATCTTAACGATTTTCAATAAAGCCGTCAAGATAGAAAAATAAAACAGTCGTCATAATATGTCCTTTTTTTTAGTAGTGATTGATTGAATAACAAAGCAAAATAACAAGATTGAAATGAAAAACAATAAAGTAAAATGACTTGAATAAAAAAAAACTAGAAAAACTAAATCCTACATGACACTAGATTAAGTCTAGGTGCATTATCTCTCCCTAACTTTTGGTTTATATACACCTACTTTATGTTTTTTTACTAATTTGCCCTTCTCCATTACATTTGAGACACCTCACCCTTTACTTTATGCTTCTTCTTTTTTCCTTTTGCTTTTTGATTTCTTCTTAATCAAGATAGGTTTTGGAGAATGTCATATTTAGTGCTAAGGACCTCCATCTCTGGTCTTCTGAGTTGAAAGCTTTGACCTTTGACTTTGACTTTTTCAGCACTTTTTCATAGCAACTTTTGGTCTTCATAATAAGCGTGACTAAGATTACTTTTGGTGCTAAGACACAACTTTTATGATAAATGGTATGAATTTCTCTATAACCTAAAAAAGACAATAAAAGCTAGGAGTTGTCTTTTCATTAAACGTAACAAGGCCTGTAATGCAGTAATATAATGGTAATAAAATGCACATTTGGGAGCTGATCACCACCCCTAAATAGCATCTTGCTTGCCCTCAAACAAGGATGAGAGAAAAAAAACTAAGATCACAAATGAGTGATTTATTATAAGCTACACTAATGTTGTTTTGCGGAGTGTAATTGCATTAACTACTAGGAATTCCTTAGTGGATGAGCTTTAAGCATCGTGTGAGTTTTTCAGTGAAGGTACTCACAAACTTCTTCTATTTAGTACAAAGGGTCTTGTTTCCTTATTTATTCTCAGAAGTTCATACATCTCATTAGTGGGGAATAAGGACAAGCTCTTTTGAACTTAGAATAACATATGTACAATAATTTAATCATCTAAAGATAAATGTGCAAAACAAGAGCAATGAAATGCAAAAGCAGAGTTGTTTATGAGACTTTTGGAGAGCGTCCTTAAGGTGGGTTATCACAGGGGTGTGTTGCAATCACAACTCTCTGATAGATTCACTCAAGGTTCGTTCTCTCAAGTGCAGCGGGCACTTATATTCCTCGTATACTCAAATGACGTCCAAAGAAATTGGGGTTGATTGATCACGCTTGCCACTTACTATCACACCATCCTATTCTTAATTGAGCCAGAGGTCTTTTATTAGGTGTTACGGGGAATGGGTGATGATTTAGAAAGAAAAATGAAGGGAAAAACAAAATCTGATAAGTTGAGAAACTGGGTCTTCAAGATACTTGTAACTAGAGAAGATCTTCGTTTTGTTCTTTGCTTTCGAATTGTGATTCTTTTAGCCCTTTGGCTTTGTGACTGATAAGAGCCCAAAACTGTAGTTTTAACCCCCTAACAATCGTACTTTTAGACCAATTATGTGAATAATAAGTAAGAGTTAATACTGATTACGTGTTTTTATGCATTTCAGGCTTCAAAGTCCATTATGTGCAGGAATGTGCCACTTTAGCGAGATAAAGGAGCAAAGGTCGGTTGCTAAGGAGTTCTGTGATTAAAGACCAATTTTCAAGAAGACAAAGCCTCTGTAAAGCCCGGTCAAAAGATGAAAAGTCAAAGTCCACGCGGGCAGAAACAGTGCACAAAGTCAACAGAACTTCCGAAGACCATATCTTTGGACTCAAACCTTGGAATTGGGCCTACCTTACGTCAAAACGACCGGCTCGGAAAGAGCTTTCCAATGATCCAAGCCTTGGCCCAATCAGAGGAGCAAAAGTTGACAAAAAGTCTGTCGAAGTCAACTGCAGCTGAAGAGGCCTTTTTGGAATGAAAGAATTGGGTTTTGGGCCTGATTCTCTGGCCCAAAACATGGCTCCAAGCCCATGCACGATTTTTGGATCTGAAAGTATAAAAACAAAAGCTTAGCTCTTTGTTAATGGTAGATAGTTAGGTTAGAAAATAAGTTAGGTTAGGAAGCTAATGTTAATGGAGTTTACGGTTAGAATAATTTTTAGATCTAGAATTAAATCTCCATTTTAATTAGTTTTCATTTCCCTTGTTTTAATTTAAAGTATTAAAATATTGTTATTGCTTCATTAGATAAATTAAGTAGTTTATTATTGATCAAATTCGATTTTGTCATTTATCTATTGCTTAGATCTAATTTCATTTCTTGGTTGTTAGTCATTTCGTAGTTATTGATGTTGGGTTGGATTATTGTTTAGTTAAATTTCATAAAGTTAGAATCTTTAGATTATGTTGTATTCAATTTCATATAGAAATGATAGTATAATGATATTAGAAATTTCACATCACCCATTACTCTCACCATTGTTCCTTTTGGGTTTGATTAGTTGAATTTGATTAAGTCTTGAGGTTTAAGAGTGGAACAAATCCTGACTCTCTTATATTACTTCATTATTGAGAGTAGGAATATTGATATAAACATGTATTTACGTAAATTGATTATTTGTGTTTACGCATAGATAGTTAAAATACGTAAAATAACTTTTATCAAATGGCGCCGCTACCATCTTAATCTCGTTTATGACAAGAATTTAATTGCTTGAATCCAAGGGGCAATCCCCCATTCTCTACCCACCCACCCTTTTAATTTTTCATTCTTATTTCTTGAATTTTCGGAACTGTTCACTGTTTCAGGCATAGGGGCTGCGGATTCACAGAGAAAAACACTGCGGTGAAGGTATTTCTAAATTTTCAAAAATTCTGAAAATTTTCATACATATTATTTAATGTGTTGTTGATTTACTAGAATATTTTAAGATTTTTAAAAGTTGGTTTACCTTGTGAAAAAAATACGATCTTTACAGTGCTGCATTTCAGTTTCCACACCGTATGTTCTTGAAAAACAGACGAGTAAGGTTACTTAGGGAGTTCTAAAAATTCTATAATTTTTACAGGAGTATCTATCCTAAGTTAGGAGTTTGTAGTAAAAATTTGACGAGTTTTTGATTTTTTTTGACCTCCTAAATAATAGAGTGTTTCCAGTGTGTTTCTGCAGTGTTGCAAACACTTAATATCTGGAACACCAGCCAATAAGGAGAGGTTGTAGAACTCCAATTTCTCTAAATGTTTTACAGGAACAAGTAGAATCTGTCAGGAGTCTCCAGTAAAAATTTGGAAATTTTTGGATTTGTTTTGATGGGTTAACCATTCGGTTGTTTGTATTGTGTCCGAAAACGGTTTTGCAAACTTTGCAGGGCAGTAGAGGGACTTTCATAGCTCCGATTGATCTGAAATTTTACAGGTTACTTGATAGACATCTTAAAAAAGTACTGTAAAAATTTCAAAGTTTTTGGAGTACGATAAAAGGCCTAAAACTTGAAAACCCTGAAGCGCGACCCGCGCCCAAAACACTGGACATTCGACAAAACAGAGGGCACCCGCACCCAAACAGAGGGCACCCGCGCCCTCGAAGGAAAATTCAGCGTGAACAGCCCAATTTTCATAGGTAAATGCAAATTTTTATTTCTTCAAGTTATTCAGTGTTTCTAACTTGTTAAATACACTGAGATTGCGTATACAAGACGCTATTCAAACACGTAGCAAGGAGGCATTCAGGTACTCTTTCTTCCACTCCTCGCCTCTTCTATCAGAGGAGTTTTAATTCTAGTATAATCAGGTTTGTTTTTCGTAGAAATAAATACAACACGCCTATCTAGAATTTCACACACTACACTTGCATCAATGGCTAAAGAACAAGAGACTCCTCTCTATGATTTTTATAAAGCCCTAACCGATGGCCCTAAGTCATGCATCGTTCTTGCAGACCTAGTGGGGGATTTCCGAATCCCTCCAAATATTTTCAATTTGTTACCCGTTTTTCATGGTTTACCTTATCAGCATATGCGTAGGATTGAACAAGTCATAACAACATTCCATCATCCTACGGTTGGTGCGGAACAAATTAAACTAAGGGTGTTTCCTTTCACCCTAGCCGACAATGCGGCGTCTTGGTTAACTGCCCAAACGCCAAACTCTGTGGACTCATGGGCTCAACTTGTTCAATTGTTCATGGAACAGTTTTACCCACCACTGAAGACAGATGAAATGCTTCACAGGATTCATTTCTTCCATTATAATCCTCATGAATCATTTTCGGAGGCCTGGAATCGTTTCACTGATCTTCTCATTGAATGCCCGCATCATAATCTTGCAAAAGACACGCTTGTTCGTGCTTTCTTCAAGGGGCTTTCACATTATCATAAGGAGGTTCTAGATATCATGACTGGGGGTAGTTTTCTTAGTAAAGGAGCCTTAGAGGCTTATAAATTCTTAGAAGATCAATCTAAGAAGAACAACAATTGGGGAGGAAGCGATTCCTCCCGGTCCTCTCCTTCTTCTCTTGAGGTTAAACATGATCCCGAGCTGAAAACTCTTATCGATGCCCTCACTAAAAAGGTAGATGCCATCTCTGTTCAACAACAACCCACTCCAGTCATAAACATTAACTCTACTCGTTGTAATGTCTGTTGTAGTCTTGAGCATTTCGACTTTTATTGTCCTCTTGTCTATGCACAAATACCACCATAACCATCACACTTTAACCAGTTAACTCAACATCAAGGACAAGGGAACTTAGGTGACCAGAATAGAGGTTTAGTACCCATAACCCAGAACTATCAACATCAAGACATGAACGCTCAACAAGCTTTAATTCCAATACAACCATCTACAGACAAAGTAGTAGTGACCTTGTTGGAGAAACAAAATCAAATTATGCAACAAAACTCCAACTTGATGAAAGATCAGCATGATCAAAACTCTAATATGATGAAACAAACGATGCAAATGATGCAGTCTTTGTGCCAAAAGGTTATTGACATGTCTTCTAACCAAAATAATAACCAAACTGGCGTGTTTCCAAGTCAAGCAATTGCCTAATCCTAAGTTAACAAACACCGCCTTGAAATAAAAAGTATTGATGTAATGGTAATATAAACCAAGGGGACCTACAGGCAGTCACTACCCTTCGTTCAGGGAGAGTAGTTGATAACCAAGTGACTATGCCTAAAGATCACCCGCAAACTATAAATGATACCATACCAAATACTGCCATAGAAATTGAAGACCCTACACCTGTAGAGGTTCCAATATGGAAACCTAGTTGGAAAGTGAAAGATAAAGCAACGGTTAACAAATATGTTCCCCCTCATATTAGGTATAGGGATAAAACACCGCATGAACAACTAGATTTTCTTGTAGAAGGTGAAGTTAAGTCTATTGAGAGTTTTGTATATCACATTAGTGCTTCCGACGATGTCGTCCCTACACTAGTACATATCCCTCTTATGGAAGAAGACAAAGATCACAATTTTGACTCTTTGAACATAACTGAACTAGAGAAAGAATTTTCAACCCTACCTTTTGACCATAGAAGAGATGGACTAAACCTCATAATAGACGAGATATATGAATTCCTCAAAGATGGAGATGAATAGCATAATTATATGGATGCGAACAACCTAGATGAGGAATTCGACAAGTTTCTAAGAGCCTGTGATGATCCACCTTCTCAAGCACTACCTAGAGCACCACCCTACCACCATCCACCTGAGTTAATCCCTCATAAAATCCAATCATTCTTTCCACCCTTTTCTTCTAACACTTATCCACATTCCAAGTATTTTCCAAAACCATTCATTTACTCACGATCATTCACTTGGACACCTTCTTATTAGGCTAAGTTAAGGTCAGTAGAAAGTTTTGGAGCTTGATTATGTTTGGTGGTGCATTCCATGTTAACTATTTATGGAAAGATCCACAATTGTTTAGATTATTGATATATGGGAAACTGCATGTAAATACATATATATCACTTTAAGTCTAGGGAATCTGACTTTAAAAGACCCACGTTTTAAAACAAATTTTTACAAACATGTTTTCAAAAATTTGTTTGGGGGTGGGGTGTTTGGTTTTTCCATGCTTGATCACTAAACTTCCTATTCTTATCCCCACCTCGCTCCCTTTAAGAGTAGCTAGATTTCTCCTTGTTTGTTGTTTTGATGTTTTTTTTATTTTTTATTTTTAATAGATAGGATGTTACGTTGTTAAATTTCGTAGTTAACTTTGAATTTGGTAGTTAAATGTTGTTTGAATTTCAATTTTAATATAATGTTGTTCTTTTCAAATTGTGCATGGATTTTATTGTTAATCCCACCTTCTCGAATTGTTTGGGGGTGGTATTATTTATTCTATCATGATTTGTAGAAGATCCTCCATTTTAGAGTTTGTTTTGGAGTGAAGGTTGAGAATATTGTCGTAATTGGCATACGTATGATTAGATGTGGTGGTAGGATGAAATCTAAGAGAGTTTAGAAGTTACTATTCTAAATCCAGTATAAAAGATACCAGGGTTGTTATAAAATAAAAAATATGAGTTGTTTCCGTTTTCGGGTTTGGAAATTTTATTGTTTCCGGAAAGTGCCTTAAAGCTTTTTGGCAACCTACCGATTTGTTTTAACAATTCAAAACCTATAAAAACTTCATTCATTCTACACTCATAACCCACACTACACCTAACTTCTATCTCTCATCTTTCACTCCCACGTTTCCCGTTGTTCTTCACCATTTTCACAAATCAGCACCTCGGGCCTTTTCAGGAGGGAGCGCACTTTCACATACATATTTATCAAATTTTTGTCAGAGGCGCTTTTCGCAAGAGTTGAGCGACTTGCGCCCAAACACTGTAACTCCAAAAACCTCAGAGCGCGACCCGTGCCCAAGTTGAGCGCACCCGCGCCCTGCCTTCTGTGAACACGGAAAATTCTAGTTTTCTGCGGGTTGTTCCCGGGTGATTTGCAGCTGTTCTAGAGCGTAGTTTTGAGATGACATCTCCTACAATAATACCGGAATAGTCTTTCGAAGATTTGTTCAAAGCACTACTTATGGTGCTTGGTTTCGCGAGGTGATCACACACGTAGGCTGGGAACCGCTTATGGTTCTTGCTAGCATTTGTTCTTGGACTTGCCATGCCCGCTGAAATACAAGACCCATGATGCTATTGGGTAGATAATAGGCATGTCTACACTTATGACTTTTTGCATGAGGCTTATAGGGCAGGCATTTTCCGTATCGAGGACCAACGCGAATATAACGTCGCCCTTGGTAACCTGTCTATGAACATAGGAACTGTTATGTTTTGGATCATGCTAAACATTTTAGGGGAATGACGTTTTTTCTTCTGTGAATGATGCCACTTGCAGCGTCTTCCTTGCTTTAGCCACGGGATGTATGTGCCATGACCTTCCCAGAACCTTGATGTCTAGTTTAGCACGAGCCCATAGCATGATTCATAAGTAACTTCTTATGCCTGTTTTAGTTTGCCGTATTATGCTATGTTTCTTCCTTATTTTTTGTGCCCGTTTCACGGATTGGGTTGAAATCGAAATTGTGAGACCCACCAATTGTATTATCCGATCTTTCCGTGCAATGACTTGGCAAGGGTGGAGGATACAACCTCATCAGGTTGCACCTTACACCCCATCCGACCAAGTGGCGCTTAACAGGTTAGTATCCGTAGATGATAAATGGCGGCAAGCTTGACAAATTATAATGGCATGGCAGAATGCGAAGGAACCTCACTTCTTTATAGAAGAGGAGGATGACGAGTAAACGCTAGAGTGGAGGTAAGTTTTTAGTTTCAGTTAGTGTTTGCTTATGTCCCAAGCAATTTAATTCTGTTACCCCATAATGGGTGGAACTCTTATAGAGTTGTGCCAGTTTTTTTTATTTCCTATATTAGTATGTTCTAACCTTGTTTTGCAGATGTTCCAGAATTTCACGCGTTTCCATGGTATTTTTCTACCCTCTTTATTTAAATGCTTTGAGGACAAAGCATGCTTCTTGTTTGGGGGGGAGCATAGAAACACGTGTAATTAAGGCATCTGTTAGGATATAGATATGTATAATATGCATTTGTTTTCAAGTTAAAATTTTCAAAAATATAAATAAATAAGTTTATGATATACACTTAGGAATATTGGTATTGTTTTCTTTCTCTATGCTCTTAACAATCTAGAAGTCTCAATGTAGCTTTTGCATCGGAATAATTGTTAGAAACTTAAGTTAATATGTAGGTAATAATCTTTGCATCTATCTATAAATATATTACATGAGTATCTATGATTGTTAGCGATAAGTTTTGAAATCTAGGCTAGAGTACTTATTCTACAAATCCTGTGAGAATATAGCCTAAAGCCTTATATGAAGCGAAACATTTGAGAAATGACACAAGGGAGAAGTAAAATCCGGATAGAGATATCACACGTCCACTTGCTTGATCACTATGCCAAATCCTAAGTGAGAATTTAGGCCCTTTTTGGATCGATATAGCCAGAAATTCAAACCTATGAATTATTTTCCGCTAGTCGCCCCTCTGAGCCTTTCTTTAGCCTTCCATAAACCACAATTCCTTTACCCTATTACAAAAACAAAAACAAAATAAAAAAAAAATAATAAATCAACCAACCCAATTTAGAATAAGTCTGAGAATAGAATGAGTGAAGAAAGAAGAAGAGAAAACACCTGTGTAAACAAAAAATTAGTTAGTTGCTTGAAAAAGAAAAGAAGTTTCCATCCAAGGAAAAAAAAAAAAATATAGAAATAAATAAAAACTCCAAAAATAGAATAAAAGGGAATCAAAAGCCAAAGAAAAGAAAAAAGAAAAAATATGGCTAAGGATGGAAACAAAGTATAGAAGCAAAAAAATTAACAAGGTTTTCTCTAGTTACATAATATGAAGACTCTATTATCTCAGACTTGTCATTTTGAATATCCATTTCCTTCCTTCTTAAACCATCTCCTAATCCCAACACCTAATAAAGACCTCTAGCTCAATTAGGAATAGGTTAGTGTGATAGTAAGTGGCGATGTGTTTGATCGACTCGGCTTCCTTGTTGTCATTGAGATTGTAAGGTAAAGTGTGCCCACCTGCATTTGGAGTAGCTTAAACTTGAGTGGAAAAATCAGAGTGGTTTTGTCTTGACATTTATGTGAGGACCTACTTAAAGACGCTTATTCGAAGTTTTCAAAACGAACCTGCTAGGCATTTCATAGTATTACTCATAGTATATATATTTGTATCATAGATGATTGATTATTATGCATATATTAGCTTAGGTTTTTTACTTGGTTATTCTTATTCATTTGCTAGTGAGATGTATAGATAGTTGGGACATGAATGAGGAAACAATAGTTTTATTTCTTAGTCGTTGTAGTATAGTTGAAGTTTGTGAGTACCTTCACGGAAAACTCTCCGCGAGGCTATAACTTCGTCCACTAGGGAATTCCTAGTGGTTTAAGGCCTTGTTGCATATGGTCAATGCAATCGACTTTCAATAAACGCGAGTAGATAGAACTCCATTTTGGTCACTTATTCTAATTTCTCATATTTGCTTGAGGACAAGCAAAATGCTGTTTGGGGTGGTTTGATAAGAGCCCAAAACTGTAGTTTTAACCCCTTAACAATCGTACTTTTAGACCAATTATGTGAATAATAAGTAAGAGTTAATACGATTCACGTGTTTTATGCATTTCGGGCTTCAAAGTCCATTATGTGCAGAAATGTGCCACTTTAGCGAGATAAAGGAGCAAAGGTCGGTTGCTAAGGAGTTCTGTGATTAAAGGCCAATTTTCAAGAAGACAAAGCCTCTGTAAAGCCCGGTCAAAAGATGAAAAGTCAAAGTCCACGCGGGCAGAAATAGTGCACAAAGTCAACAGAACTTCTGAAGACCATATCTTTGGACTCAGACCTCAGAATTGGGCCTACCTTATGTCAAAACGACCGGCTCGGAAAGAGCTTTCCAATGGTCTAAGCCTTGGCCCAATCAGAATAGCATAAGTGGACAAAAAGTCTGTCGAAGTCAACTGCAGCTGAAGAGGCCTTTTTGGACTGAAAGAATTGGGTTTTGGGCCCAAAACATGGCTCCAAGCCCATGCACGATTTTTGGATCTGAAAGTATAAAAACAAAAGCTTAGCTCTTTGTTAATGGTAGATAGTTAGGTTAGAAAATAAGTTAGGTTAGGAAGCTAATGTTAATGGAGTTTAGGGTTAGAATAATTTTTAGATCTAGAATTAAATCTCCATTTTAATTAGTTTTCATTTCCCTTGTTTTAATTTAAAGTATTAAAATATTGTTATTGCTTCATTAGATAAATTAAGTAGTTTATTATTGATCAAATTCGATTTTGTCATTTATCTATTGCTTAGATCTAATTTCATTTCTTGGTTGTTAGTCATTTCGTAGTTATTGATGTTGGGTTGGATTATTGTTTAGTTAAATTTCAGAAAGTTAGAATCTTTAGATTATGTTGTATTCAATTTTATATAGAAATGATAGTATAATGATATTAGAAATTTCACATCACCCATTACTCTCACCATTGTTCCTTGTGTCGAGTAGTTGAATTCTATTTAAGTCTTGAAGGTTTAAGAGTAGAACGAATCCTGACTCTCTTATATTACTTCGTTATTGAGAGTAGGAATATTGATATAAACACGTATTTACGTAAATTGATTATTTGTGTTTACGCATAGATAGTTAGAATACGTAAAATAACTGTTATCAGTGACTCCATATGATTTTGAATTTCGAGAGTTCTTACTTTGCTTTTCTTTTTGTTTTTGTTTCTGATATCGTCTCCTTTTGATTTTGAACTTTCGGAAGATTCGATTTTTGACTCATTTGAGTTTTTTGGAGTTTTGGTTTTTGATGGGTCTTTATTTTCTTTTCAAAGCAACTAACTGATCTGTTTTTGTCTAAGGTCTTCTCTTCTCTTTTTATGATATCCATCCAGTTCTCAACTCGTCAGCTGGGTAAGTTTTCTATTGTGTGTTGTAACGGGTTATGAATTTTTGGTAAAGAATTAAAAGGCTTTTTAGAAAATGGTGAAGGCTCAAGGGGGGTAATTAGAGGAAAAACTATCTTTTTGGGTTTTGAACGTTTATTTGGTTGTATCGATCTATAAAGGGCCTAAATTCTCTCCGAGAATAGGCGTGGTGATCAAGCAAGTGGACGTGTGGTCTTTCTATCCGAACATCCTTTGTGTCATCACTCAATAATCATTCAGATGAGGCTTTTGGCTAGATTCTCACAGAATATGAAACTTAATTGTTCTAACCTTGGTCTTAAAAACTCACTGCTATATACAAACAAATGCTGATGATGCCCATTCATGAAAAAATGCACAAACTATTGTACGTATATTAGTCTAAGTTCGAAGAACGAATCCTTACTCTATTTCTATAGTGAGGCTTCTAAACATTTTATTCATCATAGAATAGGAAACAAGAGTTTTTAATACTAAACAAAAAAATATTTTTGGTCTTTTTCGAAAATAATTTAAAGAGGAAGAAATATACTACTAAGAAATAAATATACTACTATAAGAAATGCATACATTTTGCAAAATGTTACTAAACCACCCCCAAATAGAAATATGCTTTGTCCTTAATGTATGAAGAGATAAGGAAAGAGATTACCATAGAAACATGAGCAAAAACGGTGATAAACCTGTATTCTGTTCTTCATGATGAAAATACGCCACCCCCAAATAAGTTTGGGGCGTGGGTTGTTTGATATAGAATGAGAAATACGTGGTTTATTATACTAAGGATAATTATTCTACTATGAAATATCTTTTTGGGTTTTTGTATTTTTGAAAATATATATGAAATGTAAAAAAGGAAAAATAGAATTTTTTTGGCATGATGTATCTCTATTACCTTCTACACATATACCACAAGAAAACAAATACAAGAAGCACATATGGAATTAATATTATACTAACATCATAATAAAGAAAAATAAAACAACAAACTAAAGATAAAACATACATTATAAACTATCTATACGGACACTAGGGAGCTGCCTAGTCAGAATCCCTGTGTGACTCATCTCGACATCTAGAAGATCCTTTTCCTTGATGACGTCAGGCCCTAGCGTGTCTATCACTATGCGGGAGAGCAAATAGAGAGGTGGAGGCAAAAGATAAAATTAAACAGAGAATAGTATCACTTTGGGTTACTCTATTTTGTTTAATTCTAGTTTGGAGACACCTCGTCCTTTTTTTTAGTTGGTTTTCTCAAGCAAAAGATATCTCTAACCATATAAAGGTTTTGACAATAAGATAAAATTATACGTGAATTAGGTATCATTTTGGTTACTTCGAGGCGTATAATTTTCATTTTTATATCCTCTTGTTTTGAAACTATGGAGAGATGTTTTAAGATACTCGTACTCAAAAAGCTTTTGAAAACAAATTATAACTGGTAATCTCAGGCAACTTTCGTGTCAGCTCTTTATTGAACCCAATCCAGATAGACAGAGCTTCAGCTACGCGAGTTGGGGGATTTATTACGCAAGACTGGGTGGTGGAACTAGGTCTTTTTGGTGTATTTTGGTAGTTCCGATTAAAATTGGATGGGAACCAATGCTCTTTTCTGATTGTTGTAGGTACCTTGTCCTTGTTTGAATGTATTTGACGGTTGATGTGATGATATGTTGGTTAGCAAGGGACAATTGGTATCTATATGATTTAAGCTGAGACAGAAAGTGCATAGTGATATGGGCAACCCTTAGAAACACATAACTGATCCTTAAACCGCCCTTAGAAGAATGGAGATTGCGTATTTCTAAGGGTTGGTCTATGTGGAATCCATTGCCAGTTTTATTTTTTGAAAAATCACATCACTATTGATGTATCGAGAATCATCTATTATGAGAACGGAGAAAAAGAACTATTTTGAAAAAGAATTGTAAACTAAAGAAAAAGAAAATTGTATACTTGCTCCACTGGATCACACTTACTCAAACGACGAGTAAAAACTGTTTTACAAAGAAAATGCGAGATATACGTGGACTTAGGCTCCAACACTTACAACCACACGCTCTAATAAGATGGTCTGGTTACCTTCAGGATGCACTACCATGGAATGCATCGAGAAAACGTAACATTAATCTATTATAGTCAGATATTCAAGACTATATGTGGGGTCGTTTTAAGTCAGATTCCCCAAGACTATGCATATAAGATGGATGATATGTTGTTAACTATATACTAATTGTCTAAACAGTTGGGGATCTTTATAGAAAAATATCTGAAAATATACACCCCCAAATAGAATGAGATGATGCATGTGGAGTGTAATATGCAGAATGATAAGAGGATGTTTGTGTAGCCTATCATGGAACTTATGCAATAACCTATCATGTTTGAATTGTCCAAAAGAGTGAGAGGTTGGTGGTAGATGTCCTTCATGAAGCTCAGATGTTGGGGAATAGGACATACCAGGTTTCTCAACAACTGAAATGATGGACTCTTGTCTTTGTATATTGGGCAAAGTCTTTTTACTGGGAAGGTTTAGAAAATTATGAATAATCTCAAAGGCAATTGGCTTAAGAGCGAATTTGAGGTTTCTTTGAAATGGTTTCATGGTGCAGTCCTCAGAATTTGGTGGATTTTTTATGAATGGAGGCTGGATTTCAAGAGGTGTTAATTTGGGATGGTGATGGTTGTGTGGTGGTTCTTCACATGATCTCAAGAACTCAAAAACTCTTCATCTAGTTTTGGCATTCTTCAAGATTGTGGTTCTTATCTGCAATAGTAAGGATGTCACAAATTTGTTCCATCGATAAGTCTTTAGCGGCCAGACTAAATTGAAATCGACTTTCTACCCTAGAATTTATTCCCTCTTTTCCAAGCACTTCATTTTCTTTGTCCTCTTTGCCTAGATCTTCATGAATTTTCTCAATGCCAGTTTCCAAGTATGTAGAGTCCAATACATGCTCTTGAGTTTCATTTGCCGGAGTTTTCTCATTTATGGATGATGATGCATTAAGGCATGTGAGAGAAACTGTGACTTCAGGCATATAGTCATCATCATAAGATTTGGAATTCTCACAATAGTCAGGTGGAGGAGGATGGGTTCTTAACTGGTCATGAGTAACAGGATAGGCCTTAGCAATTGGCTTTGTTATAGTAACACCTTGTTTCTCTTTTCAGTTGGGTTCTGGACTGGTGGGAAGAATATTAGTCTCAGATGTGGAATCTTTTGAATCGGATTGGAGAAAACATAAAGTAGTTGCTATTTGCTGAGTTAGTATTGTTTGCTTGGCCATTTCCTGGTAGAGTTGGTCTGTGATGGATGGTGTAGTGGTATAACACCCCTATTTTTATTCCCTTTTTTAATTAAATATATGAAGTTAAGTAATAATAATAAGAATGTCAAAGTGATTTCAGATCTTAGAAAGGGTATTTGGCTTAAGAAAAAAGATGTTGGGCATGGGATTCTTGCTGAAAGGGAAGAAGTTGAGAAGGGTGAAATTCCTGAAGTAGTATCAGATCCAGTTAATTCAGTGGAAAAAAGGTTGAGGAAATCAATGAAGAGCAAGATAAGCTTGATGTTGATTCTGAAGGTGAATAGGAGACACCAAAAAGCAAGCATATAATTCGTGTTAGAGAAGGACACAACCTACAAAATGTGTGTAGTAGTAAAGATGCTACTGCGAGTAAACAACATGATGGGCATCAAACACAAGAGAATTTGGAGGAGTTATGAATACACAGAGACCAGGGACTTCAGATTGGTGGGAATAGAAAGATGCCACATTACACGAGCAGCAGGAAACTTGGGCAGTAGCAAAAGCATGGGAATAGAAAGCTGACAAGTTAGCTGATGCCATAGCAAGTACCACTATAGCTGATCCACATGCAAAGATCAGTCCAAGTTCCTTTTCTCATGATGTAAGAAATTATATATGATGGTGTAATGGGGAAAAAGTATGAGAGATTGTATTTTTTTTTCATTTATTTTTAATAAAGGGGTAGGGGACCCCATTAACAACCTCGCCTACCGATTAAAAAAAATAAAAAAAATAGAGAGAAAATGTGGGGAGAGAGAGAAAAGGGGTTTAGTTACAACTGAACCCAACTTTTGCTCCCTCTTGGATATTTTCAGGGGTTTCAAAAAAAAGGAAAAGGAAAGTTAAGAAAACAAAAATAGGCATAAATAGTGAAAAGAGAAAGATAGAGTGTTACTACCTTGAGAGGTAAAGAGAAGGTTTCAAAGGAGAAAGACTATCTTAATGCCTGTTTTCGAGTTCGCCTGATTTCGAGTTTGTTATGTAAACTAACGTTTTCACTTTTCGATTAATTCCGGTGAGTAGTCGAAACTTCCTTAATTTTTTTGAAATTTTTTTGTTTGATTATCACATAATTTGTAGTAGTTATGCATTTTATTTAATGGATTTGGAGATTTAAAAAGGTATTAATTAATTTATCAAATTCATATATTGTATATTATATGTTACTTAGTAAGGTTGACAATTTGACATAATGTCATTCTGTCGCAAGGTTCACAGTTGCTAGATAAAGATTTTTCACGGATTGTTAAGTGGTCTTTGGAAGTCTGCAATATGTTGATTGCTTTGAATGGTTTATTAGAACCTTTGGATTGTTTAGAAGGTTGTCTAAAGCTATGTTAAAAACCTTATAGATTACTGTTTTAGCTAAAGGGTATTGTTTGATTTTGATGCATGATATAAGTACATATGTCAAGATTCCCTTATTGATATACGTGTTTTGATGGGTATTTTCCATGTTAGTTCCTATTAGCAAATTTCAAATGCTAGTTTCTGGTGGTGGGTTCTCTAACTTCATTTTTGTTATATATATATATAACGGGCCGGCTATATATATATACGGGCCGGCTACATCGACATACTATTCTAACATACTATCTTGACATACCTAGCTGTTTCAGCAAGATTTGCCAAAACACACCAGTTGAGGGTTGGAAGTAATGTTTTTTGGAGATGGTGAAAGAGATGGTGATTGAGGAAAGATGAGACTGGACTTCGGTTTTGAAGTTGCCTACCTACCCAAAGATATTGCTTAGGATCAAGTCTCGATTGCGTAGTTCTGGAAAAATGACGAAGGTTGGATTTTATAGGTAGGATTGGTGATAGTTACTTTCTCGTTCTCCAATATTCCAATCGTGGGATGAAGTTGGAGAACTGGCGGGAGAACTGTCCAATCATGGGATGAAGTTGGAGAATTGGCGGGACATCTGTCAGCTCGTGGAATGAAGTTGGAGAACTGGCGGGACATCTGTCAGATCGTGGGATGAAGTTGGAGAACTTGCGGGACATCTGTCAGCTCATGGGATGAAGTTGGAGAACTGGCGGGAGAACTGTCAGCTCGTGGGATGTAAGCTTTGAGCATGGGCTTTTTCATAGATAAGCTCTGAGCATGGGCTCTGAGCGTGGGCTTGTTTATAGTTGGGCTCTGAGCGTGGGCTTGTTTATAGTTGGGCTCTGAGCATGGGCTTGTATTGAATTGGGCTTTTATTGGGCCACATTTGTGGGGGCCGGAATATCGCCCTCTCTTTGTTACATGGGCAAGGCCTGTGTGGCAAAGAAGTATTAATATTTATGGTACTTGGTAGGTTAGTAAATTGGTAAAAAATGATGGGTGTTGAAGGCAAATAGGATTTTTTTATGTAGAGTTTGTATAAATTTGGAATTTGATATTGTTGAATTGATTGTATAATGGCGAAAATATGTAATGGCAGTTTGGTAAATATAATTTTGTTAGAATGGTTAAAGATGAAAGGCTATAGACTTATAGCCCACGGGCTTTTTGAAGGTTGTTATGGAGATCAAACTTAAATATATGGTTTGTTTTGTAGGGGGTCAGTAAAATGGGCTCAAATGCCATTTTCAAAAAAAGCCTCGCCCGGCCAAAATCAAAGCCAGAAAACCTCCTTTCTTCCTTCCAAGCTGGACATCAATGTATGCTATCAACACTTTTATTGTGGTATGGGTGTTAGTCATTGGATTTGGATTTTGGGGGTGGGATAGTGTGAATACATTTTGTCAGGCAAGTTGATACATTTGGTCTGTTTTCAAAGTGGTTTAATGTGCCAAGCCCCCACCACTAGTGGCACTTGCACCGGTCCATCATCACTGAGTCATTGATGCGAATGGGTTTAACCACATCGAATCTACTTAATTTGAAGATCCCCTACAACGGCAATTTGAAAAAATAGATTGTTATGAAACCAGTGGGGCAATTCGACCCCAGCGGCAATTTAAACTCTAGCGGCAATTCATGATCAAGTCCAGCGGTAATTCCAACCGTATAGTCGTAGTTGTCAATTCATGATCAAGTCCAGCGGTAATTCAAACTTCTGCGGCAATCTAAACTCGAGCGGCAATTCATGATCAAGTCCAGCGGTAATTCAAACTTCTGCGGCAATCTAAACTCGAGTGGCAATTCATGATCAAGTCCAGCGGTAATTCAAACTCGGGCGGCATCGACAGTTCAAAGATTCGGCATCACGGGATTGGCAAAAGTGATCGAAGCAACTGCTCAAAGAGATCGAGCAGCATGTCTTACACGTTGGGTCAGCAATTAATTAAATCCGCAACTTTCTTTTCCAAAAATTCATCGGTCGCGAAGCCATGACAACAATCAACTCTGAAATGGCCTTGAAGACACCTAAACTCATTTCGTCGATCAATTTAACAGCTTTAACAAGTACAGGCCGTTTAGTATACCATGCTTCACCCAATCTGGGCAAGAGATGCTTTACTACACAACGAGCTCCATATGTTATAGGGTCTTCCTTTAGCCTTCGGATCCCCGAGAACATGCCCGCACCCTCAATAGAAGTTCAAAAGCTAAATTCAGAAACGACATGACAAACAACTTGACACCAAAGCATTTGAAGGCATTAGCAAATATTGGCCATTGCATATCCTTCACATTTCCAAGAATAGGTAAAACTTCGGGACGGGACATCTTTCAGCCATGGAGTAAACTGCGTGAAGCTTCAACCGAACCAAAATCTGCAAGGATTTGAACCGTAGCTGGTAGGGAAGAATTAGGCCCCGACAAGTGCAGAAAAATTTCTTATATCATCAGATTAGGCAAATGAGAACCTATATGCTCTAATCCACATAATTTTTCGGAATGTGATTACAAGGATTCTTATGTATGAATGGAAGCACACCATGTAATCAAGGAATCAAAATGAGAGAGTTAGGAGCTTCTATTTCTATAGTGTATTGTAATGAAGCTAGCTTTAATCTAATTTCAATTGCTTGACAGAAATGCAAGAAGAGATACATTACATTACACTCGAACATAATAACAAGAATCAAGAAGCAATAAAGGGTGGAGTGAAGGGATGTCTTTTAGTGAATTGATGGAGGCTACTCGAACAAGTGATGATTCGTCAGCGGGAGAAGAAACGAGGACGTGTATTGCATCTGGTAATTGAATTTTTCACTGAATTGATCGGCTAGTTGATCAGCATGTTTCGATCCGCCAAATTCAAACTTCTAGTAAGTGAGTTCTGTTGAAGATAAACTAATAGAACAAGGTCGGTTGAAGATGCTGCAATTAATTTCCAAATTCGAATTCACACTTCATATATAACAAGGTCTCTTTGAAGATAACCTAATAAAAGGGCTGAAGCTTAAAGCGAATTAGGAAAGTGATTGTTGGGTCAAGTGTTGAAAATCTAGTCCTATTGGTATACGGCTCGAGTTAGAATATCTATAAAAGGAGAACTCGTGGGAGCAAATAATTATCGGACTTAAAAGATAGAGATAGCTAGAATTGAGAAGAGAAGAATAAAAGTTCAAATTATCTCCTTCGTGTTCTTGTTTTACTTTTGCAGTAAGGTATGTTTTTATTAACCGTTCACACTTTTTTTTTTTTTTTTATGAGGAATGTATATTAGGATTTGTATCTATGTAGTGATCGCGAGACAGTAAACAAGTGTTTAGATCTTATTATCAAAGAAAGAGAAGGATTAATCGATACTATTCTATTTTTTTGACAGTATTGAAAATATTTGATAATGGAGAAGAATTATAACTTGAAGAGGAGATGGGGTGATAAGGGGGATTTTAATATGAATAGGGTGGCGAAGGGAATTGATGCTGATAGTTTGAGAGCAAAGTATGATATCGGAGATGATGTTTCTATTGAGTATGTTGGTAGCGATATCGACAAAAAATGTGAAAAGGATGAGATAATTTTATTGTTTTCACATTTTTGGCTTGGTTGTAGTGTTCCATTTCGGAAATCAGTTTCCGAGTTATTAGCTCGATTGAGAGTACATCCTTTACAATTATCTCCTGGCTATTGGGCTATATTTGCCCGTGTAGCGAGAATTTGTAAGGTTTATCAAAATAGTATGTCGTCAGACTTTTTGTTTGAGTTATTGAAGCCTCTGCGGCAAAACAAGGCCTCTTCTAAAAGTTATGCATTGGGATATCATAACCATCACAACCAGAATTATCGGTTTTATGGGATGCCTTCGAACTACAAGAATGCGAAATTGTATGGTTTTAAGATTAAAGGCAATTGGAGGTTCGAAGATATTGATTATCCTAACAATATATCAGGTAAGATATTAACTTAATATTCTTATAATTATAATTTTAAATAGTTAGCATCACATTTTGATTATCTTGTTTTTTATTTATTTATTTATTTATTTTTTTTTTAGGGATTTTCTGAAGTTTCCAAATAAATCAGTGTTTAGCAGCGTGATGATAAAAAAGAAATTTGTTAGTTTGTTTAGCCATAATGTAGATGTCTATGATCTTTTCGTTTCAGCATATAGTAGATTATTATCATGATATAGAAACTAGACTGCTGAATGAGCCTAGGGAATTAGCACCTTACTGTGGCTCAAAGAAGAGAAAGAATATTATTGTGGATGATAGCAGTGAAAATGACGAAGAAGTAGAAGGAGATGACTCTGAGGATAGTGGACAAGAAAATATTAGAAAGAAGAAAAGAAGTGTACGTCCAAAAAAGAAGGAAAAGAAAACTGGGGATAACTCAAGTAAAATTGAAGAAGGGATTGATAGTCGAGAACTGGTACGTATATAATATTTCTTTTAAAATATCATATATGTAATACCTATAATATGTTTTGGAATGATGTTTCATTGTGACAGGTTTTTTGTCTTCCTGTACATAAAACTACTGATGTGCTTGATATTGATGATGATGATGATATCGATGGGGAAGCGATGACTAACAGTATATCTGAACTTGATGTTAGTGTTGATCTTGTTTCTGTGATTTAGAATAATATTCGTTATTGATTGTTTAATGGTTCTTTTGGTAATGTAGATGGAAAAAAGTTGACGATGGTGGAGATACAATGGGTTCAACTTACATTTGTCAAGATCAATTTTGGAGTGCCAACTCCTTTTGGTGGAAGTTGTATTGGAGTTCCAACACCTGTTGTTGGCACCAATGCTGGTGTAGCAACTTCTGCCGATGGCACCATTGCTGGTGTGTCGAGTTTAGTATCAACTGTTGTTTGCACTAGTGCTGGATTGCCGACTTCTGTTGTTAATACCGATGCAGGTATGTTAACATAAGTGTCAACGATTGTTGGTACAAATGCTGGATTGCCGACTTCTGCTGACACCGATGCAGGTGTGTCAACAGAAGTGTCTACTGTTGTTAGTACCGACATCATTGTTGGCTCAACTGTACCTTCTTCGTTGCAGCCAGGGATGAGCGGTAGTTCTACAACACCTATGCTCATCACTCCAGATGTGCAGGCCTTGGCAATTGAAGGTTAGATGTTGAATAGCTATTTAAATAGTATTTACTGATTATTATATATTATTATTTTAAATCCGTTTGTCTAATATATCAGATCTAGAGTTATTGTGTTTGGATTATCAACGGAGTGTAGATTTTGGAAAAACCGTTAATATGTTGAATTCAAAGCTTGCAGAGGTAATTTTTAGTGTGTGTGTGTGTTTTTTTTTTTTTTTTTTTTTTTTTTTTTTAAGGGTAACACATTATTTTTTCTATTAGGCGTCGAAGCTTGGGGATTGTGCTAAAGAAATCTTAGAACCAAAAGAAAATCATAAGATTAAAACCAGTGAATTGGCGAGATTGAGAAATATTTGGAAGGAGAGAGATCTCATCTTTCAGGAGAATGAACATTTGAGAGGAGTACTTATGCGAAATGAAGTAATTTTGCACGACTATGAGATGAAAATGAATATCATGAAAGCTGAAGTGTCGAAACAGAATCAAGAAATTGTTGTTCTCAAGGAGCAGAAGGTTTTGAGTGATGAAGTTGCGATTTTAAAATGTGAGAAATTGGAATTGGCAAAACTAGTTTGCGAGGCTGAGGGGATTAGAGGAGACTACAAAGTACTATTGGAAGAGAATGCATTTTTGAAGAAGGAGTTAGATGAATGTCATGAGAGGGTGGAAAATTTTAGAGTAGGGTGTGAAGAGAAGGATGATATAATTGAGAAGCATGTAGTTGAAACTAAGAAATCTGGGGCGTTGTTGCGTGAAGCATCGGCAAGTGTTGGACTTTGGAAATCAAGAGATTCTGAGAAACGGGAAAAATTGCAGCGGCTGTCAGATTATTATAGTATATGTTATAGTAAGTTGGAAGATGTATCTCCGTCGGATCTATTAGGTGTTCCAATTCCAGTGGAGGATAGCATTATGCCGCAACTTCTTAAGTGAAGTTTTTATTTTTTATTGTTATGATGATGTGAGGTTAGGTTACGGTTTTTTCTTTCTCGATTATATTTATTTTTTCCAATGTATTCATGATATTTGGTTTTTATCTATTTTTTATTAGATTGGTAATCATAATAGGTCGGTCAAAATATATATTAGTTGGGTAATCTGGCCTTGAGGTAGGTCGGCAAAATAGATATAAGTATTAAGAATAGCGTAATTGGGGTGTCACCGCCCCCATAATATAATAATAACGTAATGAAATTTGGGGTGTCGCCACCCCCATAACGTAATACAATTTGGGGTGTCGCCGCCCCCATAGTGTAATGATAACGTAATGAAATTTGGGGTGTCGCCGCCCCCATAGTGTAATGATAACGTAATGAAATTTGGGGTGTCGGCGCCCCAATAGTGTAATGATAACGTAATGAAATTTGGAGTGTCGCCGCCCCCATTGTATAATGATAACGTAATAAAATTTGGGGTGTCGCCGCCCCCATAGTTTAATGATAACATAATGAAATTTGGGGAATCGCCGCCCCCGAAGTGTAATGATAACATAATGAAATTTGGGGGGTCGCCGCCACCCCCATAGTATAATGCAATTTGGGGTGTCGCCGCCCCCATAGTGTAATGATAACGTAATGAAATTTGGGGTGTCGCCACCCCCATAGTGTAATGATAATATAATGAAATATGGGGTGTCGCCGCCCCCATAGTGTAATGATAACATAATGAAATTTGGGGAGTCCTCGCCCCCATAGTGTAATGATAACATAATTAAATTTGGGGAGTCGCTGCCCCCATAGTGTAATGATAACAAAATTTGGGATATT
Organism: Coptis chinensis; assembly: GCF_015680905.1. Lineage (NCBI taxonomy): Eukaryota > Viridiplantae > Streptophyta > Magnoliopsida > Ranunculales > Ranunculaceae > Coptis > Coptis chinensis. The sequence continues at coordinate 43,030,294 of NC_141460.1, forward strand.
TGATAGCTAGTTAAAACGAAAGATGGATCGAATTTTATTGAATTATAAAATGATTACAATGAATGAAAAACAAACATTCAACGATAAAACTTTTTCAAATGAAAAGCATTCCATGGCTTGGCAAATTTTTCTCCGATGATTCGACGAAGGAAATAAGACCCTTTGGATGCTGGTCTATCAATAATGAACGGTCCTTCCCAATTCTCTGACAGCTTCCCAGATTCAATGAGCTTCTGTTTGCGGCTAAGTACCCAATCTTCTGGTTCAAAACTCTTGAGGCAAAGCTTTCTATCATATTTGCGTTTCATGGCTGCCTGATATTTTATTAGACATTGTAAAGCTTCTTCTCGAGTTTTATCAATTGAGTCTGCCACCAAAGTTAGAGATGCATCATTGTTACCAGTTTGAACTGCTTCTGTCCTTGTAGTTGGTGCAATTAATTCTGTCGGGAGGACAGGATCCATGCCATAAGCTAGATTGAAAGGGGAAAGATTGGTAGAATGCTTTGGAGTGGTGCGATAAGCCCAAAGCACTGCTTGCAACTCTTAAACCCAATTTCCTTTTGCTTCATTAAGCTTCTTCTTTAAAGTCGAGAGAATTGTCTTATTGGTTGCTTCTGCTTGTCCATTTGCTTGTGGATAATATGGAGCGGAGAAATTATGCTGAATTTTTAGTGAGGCGCAAAATTTGTGAATTTTTTCCGCATCAAATTGTTTACCGTTGTCAGAGACGATGTTAGATGGAATTCCAAATCGACAAACGATGTCTTTCCATAAGAAACGTCGTATATCTGTTGCTGAGATGTTGACAAGCGGTTGAGCTTCTACCCATTTAGTGAAATAATCAGTCGCAACCAATAAAAATCGTACACTTCCAGGAGCCTTTGGTAGGGGTCCCACAATATCCAAGCCCCATTTCGCAAAAGGCCAAGGGCTTATAATTGGGTGGAGTTATGTTGCTGGAAGTTTGCCCATATTTGCATGTTTTTGACATGGTATGCATTTTTGGGCAAATTCTGTTGAGTGTCTTTGCATGCTAGGCCACCAGTATCCCTGAGTCATGGCTTTATGTGCAAGACTATGTCCCCCAGAATGGTTTCCACAAAGTCCGGAGTGTATCTCTTCGAGAACTAGATGACCTTGATCTTTGGAAAGACATCTGAAAAGAGGACTGAAATTATTTGCTTTCCTATAAAGTAGGAGATTTCCTTTAGAATTTGGAATTATGACAAATTTCCAGGCATCTCTCTTAATTTTGTAGGAAAGCGATGAATCCTCAAGTAGAGTTCCATGTTGCAGAAATTCTAAATAAATAGGTCTCCAATCATCTGGTGAAGTGTCACCATCGATAGATTGGAGATCCAAATATGGTACTTCTGGAGAATTATCTGCTTCGTGGGACTCATCTTCCATATCAACATTGATTTGGTCGGCATCATGTGTGGGTGGAGAATCAGTCTCAACACGATGATCGGCCAAACCTTGATGGTCGGCTAAATCTTCTTGAGCTGCTTCCTCTGAGTGAGATTCTGAACTTGTACCGACCGATTGAGCTAGCTCTTCTCTCTTTCTTTTCCTTGTTGTTACGGCATTCACTTGCTCGAATTCGAATTTCCGAGATGTCGTCTGGAAATAGCATAGATGAGCAATATATAAGTTTTGAATATGTTCTTCTATGACAGTTATGCTTGGAAAAGGTTGGAAATCAATATAGATTTTTCTTTCATTGTTAACATCAACTGCAGCAGAGAGATAAGCTAAGGCATCGGCATGACGATTATCATTGCGAGAGCGCTGGTGAACAACAATGGATTTGAAATGAATGGATAGCTCATGCATTTTTTGGACATATGCAGCCATCCTATCATTTCGAGCAACAAAAGATCCGCCAAATTGATTCGCAAACAAGCTTTGAGTCGATGAATAACTTCGATTTTTTGTTGCCCCCCCAGTCAAGTGCGTTAAGCATTGCATAAAGAACCGCTTCATATTCAGCTTCATTGTTTGATGCGCAAAATCCGAGGCGAACAGATTTTTCAATTTTCTCGCCATCAGGTCGGATCAAAACACAACCAAGGCCTGAACCTAATTTGTTCTTGGAACTGTTCGTGTGTATAGTCCATAAAGTAGGGTCGGCACTTGTGGATGGATCGGCCGATCCTTGTTGTGGATTAGGAGGAGGTTCGTCAAACTTTTCTTCCATGGTCGGTATGTCATCGACAGGAAAATCGGCCATAAGTGATGCCATTGCGTGGCCTTTCTCAGATGATCGGGCTTTGTAGATGATTTCGTAGGCACTCAAATATGTTTCCCATTCTGCTAATCGCTCGAATCAGCATTTCAAGAACTTTTCTCAAGGGGGTATTCCGATGTAGACATTGATGATAATCGTCCCTTGAAAATAAGGCTTCAATCTTCGTGCACTATGGACAAGTGAGAGAGCTATTTTCTCAATCTGTGAATACCTTGTTTCTAGAGCTGTAAGGGTCTTACTTATGAAGAAAATTGGTTGTTCATTTTCATCATCAATGAATAAGACGACACTCACAACTATTTCGATGCCGCCAAATAGATGCCAATTGTTTGTCCGTGGTCGGACTAGCAAGAATTGGTGGTCGCATACTAGGTATTCTTTCATTTTCTCAAAAGCTACGTCCACACTCATCTGTCCATTTTGGGGATCCCTTAATGGCTTGGAAAAAGGGGTGGAGCCGATCTGAATATTTTGAGATAAATCTACCCAAAGCGGCTATCCTACCCGTAAGTTGCTGGATTTGCTTCTTGGTTTTTGGCGAGGGCATTTCAGTAATTGCATGGATTTTATCAGGGTTAGCTTCAATGCCTCGTTTGGTTATAAGATATCCAAGAAATTTTCCCGATGCTAATCCAAATGCGCATTTTGATGGATTTAGACGCATTCGAATATGCATCAGCCGATCAAAATATTTTTGCAAGTGATGAAGGTGTGATGACTCTTCATGCGACTTGATGACCATATCGTCAATATAAGCTTCCATAAACTTGCCTAAGAAGTCTGAAAATGATGTATTAATGAATTTCTGATATGTTGTCGTTGCATTTTTTAGACCAAAAGGCATTACCTTATAGCAAAATAAGCCTTGGTCTGTTATGAAAGTTGTAAGTTCTTGTTCATCTTCGGCTAAAGCAATTTGATAAAATCCCATTGAGGCATCCATAAAAGAAATTCTTTTAAACCCTGAGTGGCATCAACCATTTCAAAATCTGAAGGCAAGGGATACGGTGAACATGACATTTTTATTGACATCGATAAAATCAACACGATTCTAAGTTTCCCATTTTTCTTAGGAATTTGCTACTACATTTGATATCCATTTCGGATATAGTACAGGCCTAATAAAATTAACACTTAGAAGTTTGTCGATTTCTTCTTTCACTTTGAGCTTTCGATCGGGAGCCATTTGGCGAGGCTTCTGACGCACTGGCTTTTGTGTTTTGTCGATATCTAGCCTGTAACATGCAAGTGAAGGATCAATCCCAGGCATTTGTTCGACCGTCCACGCAAACACTGTGCAATTTTTCTTCAAAAGCTCAATGAGATTATCCTGTTCTTTCTTGGAAATTTCCACAGAAATAAAAGTGGTTTCTTCTTCCTTGTTGCCGATCTGTACTTCGAGGAGTCTGTCGATGGTCGGGGGGCCACCTAAACGCTGCTCTATAGCATTTACCCGGCCAATGGAATTCTGTAACTGCTACTTTTTCCCATCGACATTTAGGATGGTGTTACCCTTGACTTCCGAATCTTTATAATCTTCGAAAGTACGACTCATGGCACTTCAAAGCTGCTATCTGATCACTTCAAACTTTGCATACCCTACCATCACACCAGAACTTGATAGCCTGATGGAAAGTAGAAACGACAGCTCCCATTGAGTGAATCCAATCTCTTCCCAGAATGACATTGTAGGAGGAGTTACAATCCAAGAGAAGAAAATCAATTGTAACTTCCTTGTTCATTAATGTCACCGGAAGAGAGCATCTACCAACTGATGTTCTTCTTTGTCCCATCAAAGCCAATGATAGGATTTGGATCGGGAACTATCATTTTCTCGGGGAGGTTGAGTCCTTTGTAACAACGCTTGTAGATCACACTTGCCGAACTACCTGTATCGATCATGATTTTCTGCACACGATGAATTCCAACAAAAGCTTGTATTACAACGACATCATAATGAGGATGGTGCACTCCTATCGGTCATTGTCGGTCAACGAGAGGTCCTTCCTCATAAGTTTCAATTACCCATTCTGTGGAGAAAATCATATCCACTATAAACATAGTGGTGGCTGAGATCGATGATCTTGGAGTGATTGAAATTCTTCTTGGTACTGGTGTTAGACATTGAATCAACTCTGGCATGACCGACTTTGATTACATTGTGTGCGGTAACGACTAAAGCTTGTTTCGTTTTACCCAGGACATAATCCTGGAGCATACCCTTCGATCTCGATCAAACCTTGGATTCTACCCCTTAGAGATCGGCATTGTTCAGTTTCATGACCAAAATCATCGTGAAATTTGCACCACAGGGATTTGTCACGTGTAGCCTTAGTATCTTCGGAGAGAGGAAAAGGTGGAGATAAGATATTCTTTCCCTTAATCTTCTCATAGATAGCAGCGTACTTCTCGTTGAGGGCGGTAAGCTTTAACTCTGGAAGTTTCTTTTGTTCTTTGCCGTTCCATTGTTGTGGCCTACCATCACTCTTGGACTTTTGATCGGTTGTTTGTTGAAACTTCGGTTTTTTACTCTATTCCTGCGGCTTGCTTATTCGATCCCTATCTCTGTGAACTCGTGCCGATGCATCATCTTCAACTCAAATAAACTGTTGAGTTCGAGAGAAAAGTTCATAACGAGTTGTTGGGACGTCTTTTACAATAGAGTTGTAAATGCCGTCCCTATCATAATTAATGCCTTCCTTGAAGGCATAAATGACAATAATATCGATGCATCCGGGATTTCAACAAAATTCGAAATCTCGCAACAAACTTATCGAGCTTTTCTTCTTTTGTTGTTTAATAATCTTGAATAGAGAATCAATATGTTTCGTTCTTTCCAGTTGTGACGAAAATGTTCGCAAACTTGTAAGCCGACATCGAAGAAAATTGTGGATGGATCTTTCGGAAAGCATGTTAAACCATCTCATCGACTCAATTCTAATGAGTGTGGACGGGAATAACTTGCAAAGAAGAGCATCGTCGAAAGTCCATAAGATCATCTTGTTTCTGTAATTAACAAGATGCATCAAAGGATCTCCATCAATCTCATCATACTTTTTCAATTCGCCGCTTGAAGTCCTTGTGATGAACAATTGTTTGGATTCGGAGAGAGAAGGGAGAATCGATACCACTCTCGATAGCAAGATTTCGTATTTTATTTTCTCGTGACTCCTTATCATTTACAGCCTTCAGTATCATTTCGTGTAGACGTCGTTCAGAAAATGTTACATTCTCTTGACGATGGTCACGACTGAACTGTGGACGTTTTGGCCAAGATTTCTTCAGAGGAGGTGGAGTTAGTTCTCGTCGACCCATCCATGTAGGTGAAGGTGACCAAGCCAGTAGAGGAGTTCGGTTCCTTCGTCTCCTATGGTGAACATCGGGAGAATACGGACGGAGTTCTGGTCTGTCACAACCATTTTCTTGACCTGATGCAAGTGAGTCTCCATCTCCATGGCTACCATTGTCAACATACTTTGGCCGACAATGAGCTCTTGGATTGGGACTACAACTTGAGCGACTAGGTTGTGAACTGGAACTGCTTGGTAAATAGTCTTTCTTTGTCGAGATCGGGCGATACCGCCGCCAAGCGGCGACGAGGACTTGCAGTGACTTGCCTACCCCTTCTAGAGCTTGGGGTAGGAACTTCATTGGTTTTTCGTTGGTTGGGTAGTCTATCTTGCCGACCTATATGAATATTTTGCCGATCTCCCTTAGTACGGTTCGAATCGGTAAAACCGGTTTTCGTCATGAGATCTTTTGTGAGTTGGTGATCCCTGACAGGGTGGTCGGCATCAAGGTCGGCAGAGGAGCTTGTGGATTCGCTTACGATTACACTGGAAAGTGTAGGCTTTCGGCGTTGCATATTTTGTTTGCTCGAAGCCTTTCGTAAGTGACTCGCACGGTTTCTCTTGGTGCGGGAGTTTGTACTCGGAGTCTTTGACAGAGATTCTTCAGTGTTCAAACGATCCCAAACACTTTTAGCCGTGGACCCTGAATCATCTTCGAGAAGTTGACGCAGCTATTTCTTCAGATTGTTATTCTTGCTCTCCAATTGTCGGAGACGACGGTCTACCTGAGTTGATGGATCGGATATATGAATACCCACTCTCTCAGTCGCAGATGGCCGAGGACCATTGGACTTGGAAAGTGAATTCCCAACAGAAGGTGAATGCTGAACTTGTGCGGTAAAAGGGATACTTTCACCGTTGTTTGTTTTTCGAGAAGCCATTGACGTAACTTTTGTTTTGTGGTTGAGGGTAGGAGCAATGCATAAATATGAAATATGTTTCAAAGAAGATTTGCCAAAACACACCAAATACCGAGGGTTGGAAGTAATGTTTTTGGAGATGGTGAAAGAGATGGTGATTGAGGAAAGATGAGACTGGACTTCGGTTTTGAAGTTGCCTACGCATCTCCAAAGATATTGCTTGGGATCAAGTCTCGATTAGGTAGTTCGGAAAAATGACGAAGGTTGGATTTTATAGGTAGGATTGGTGATAGTTACTTCCTCGCTCTCCAATATTCCAATCGTGGGATGAAGTTGGAGAACCGGCGGAGAACTGCCTAATCATGGGATGAAGTTGGAGAATTGGCGGGACATCCGTCACTTCGTGGAATGAAGTTGAGAACCGGGCGGACATCTGTCAGATCGTGGGATGAAGTTGGAGAACTTGCGGGACATCTGTCAGCTCGTGGGATGAAGTTGGAGAACTGGCGGGAGAACTAGCGGGAGAACTGTCAGCTCGTGGGATGTAAGCTTTGAGCATGGGCTTTTTCATAGATAAGCTCTAAGCATGGGCTCTGAGCGTGGGCTTGTTTATAGTTGGGCTCTGAGCGTGGGCTTGTTTATAGTTGGGCTCTGAGCATGGGCTTGTATTGAATTGGGCTTTTATTGGGCCACATTTGTGGGGGCCGGAACACTAGCCAACCATCAGATCAAACAGAATCTTACCCACAGATCTACCTCTAAAAAACCAAACAAATGAATTGAAAGGGGCGAAAATGTCATTTTGTTTTGCTAAAGAAAAAACCCATTTTTTTTCTTCCTAGCTTTTTCACCCAAAAAAAAAACTCGTTCTTCTTCTTCTCGAGGAAATCTCGTTTTATTTTTTTGACTCCCATCGTAAAGGTTGTTAGGCAGACTCCCATCATAAGTATTTCTTGTTAGGCAAACCAGTCAAAGAAGCCATGATGTTTCTCTCCAGAATTGAGTGCCAATTCAAAGCCCTCACCGTTTCTTCTTCAAATTATGGTCATTTTGAGGCTGCTGATTTGAACGAGAAATTCGAGGAAAATGTTGATGTAAGTGATCACTACATTGATCTATTTTAGCAGAAGACAGGGAACTGAAGCTTAAACTTTTTCGGAAGTATAGTGGATATTTGGGAGGTCTTAAGCAGGAATTTATTAAGAAGAAAAAGAAAGGGAAACTCCCCAAGAAAGCTAAGCAAAAGTTTTTACGACTGGTGGAGTAGGCACCACAAATGGCCTTACCCATCGGAATCGCAGAAGCTAGCTCAAGGATTGGTAACATGCCTTATTAGTGGCTGGAAGGATTCTACATTTCTAGACAGCTCGACCATAGATGTCGTTTCTGAATGCGAAAAATCTTGTACAGTTAGCGTATCACTTTTGGTTGAAAACTTCCACAAACACTGGTTTATGTAAGTAATGTTATATGTGTTCAAGTTCAATGCTCGGTAAATGGCCTTATAGATGCAATCAAGTACATTCTAATGCTCTGCCTCCCTAAAATTTTCCTTTAAGTACCTATGTCACACTGCATTTGTTTGTGTAAGTTGTCACCAATGCATACTTTTTTATGAAGAAGAGTTAATTTATACGGGAACTATAAAAAGTCTTGTAACAATTATATGTTGTGTTATAAGAAAAAGATCAAAACAAGATTTCCATGAGAACTATAATGGGAGAATGGTTAATCTATTTTAATCTTTATATGATTCCCCAGTTGTGAAGAAAAATAATTGTATAGAAGAGTCAATAAATTCAATACAAAGCAATTGAAGAGCTTTAGTTACTTTTTAGTGAACTTTTGGTGGTTGCCACTGTTGCAAGCGATGATGTGGTGCAAGTGTTTTTTCTTTGAATCTGTAGATGGGTATAGCGAGTTGAATACTAGGTGCAACGAGGCATTTCTGTGGGGCATTTTTGCAAATTTAGACATGTTCTGGTATATTTTACAAAAACTAGCATGAGATGGGGATATTGTCGTGGCTTCACAAAATTAAGTCTTAAGACCTGACATGTTACACACTTGCGTAAATACAGTATCCCATGTTCTGTGTACAATCGTAACCAAATGATGCTTGTGACAACAATTAAAAGAATACTTTAGAACAATAAACAGGAGCCCTTCAAATTAATAAATCAGTTCATCATGCTCAGGAATATCTCCATTGCAGTAATGCAAATCCCACAATCAAAGTCCAACACACTTTGTCTACCACATTGTCTCACATAACCAAAAATAATTGAATGATTCAGCACTAAAAAAAAACCAATAACAACACTTATTATTGCTCGGCATCCCCCTCCATGCGAAAAAAGCAGCACACCCCTATCAAAGTTCAACACCGCTACTGTCAAAATTCAGTATCTCATCCCATTGCTAATTAGTCATTTGCTCGCTAAAAGTAGCCTGCAAGTAAAATACATGTTAAAAGTTGACAACAAATATCCAATATTAAATTTACGAAAAAATAGAACACGTTATTACGTTTTGAATCTTGTCCGGACAATTTCTTGAGTCATGTTTTGTAATCTTTTGGACCTTCCATTCTTTTCTTCTTGGGCTATCTCCCTACCAGACTTTATTCTCTTATTTCTCCCCTTTGTTTGAGAAATGTTGGGGTTCAAAATTAAAACTTGTGAAACAAAGGGTAAGAGGTTAAGCTTAAAATTAAATTTAATCGCGGTAAAAACAAGTAATAAGAAAATACCTCTACTACATCAACTTTGACTTCTCGTTAGTTGAAGCCACCTCTTTAGTAACTCCTTTAGTAGCTCCTTCAATGAGAGTTTCCTTGCACTTGGCAACTCCAATTGATAGTTCACTCATTTTCTCTATGAAAAATGTGTAACTCTCAACATTAGTTGCTGCATCATATGCCAATTGAGTAGCAACCTTAATGCAATGGGAAACTCTTAAAGCCTCTTGGTTTCCATGACTGTTCACTAATCCACCATCAAACATGACCCTGTAAGTGTTTGCCTTTTGAGTCCGCCTCTTCAAAATAAAGTGAGCTGGAATCTCTTCGACGTCATACCACAGAAAAATCTTCAAAAGATGAGCGCAAGGTATACCCATAAACTTGAAATACTTACATTCACACTCAGCCTCCAAGGTTGTTCTATCAAAACTCACTTTCCAAACATTGGTATTCTAAGGCTTTCTTGATTTCAAGAAATAAGTTCCATTTCCGTTCCTGTCAACCACCTCTTCAACAATTTTGTAGTAGTTTCTTGCATTTTCCACCTGAAACTTAAATTTATTAAAAACATTTATTGTGTACACTTTGCCAGCATGCTTCAAAAGGAACTCATTTCTACCCACATTGCGGAATTTATGTTCAGTGTTGTAATCAAAGTCTCTTTCATGCTTGGCAATCAATCCCAAACTTCTTTTGTTACCATGAACAAATTGCATGAGAGTAGTCGTCGAACTAACAAAGTTATCATAATAAGAGTTCATTGATTCACTCTGTCCAGTTGTGTTCATTCCAGCAAAGAAGGTGTCTAAGTGATAAACCCGAACCCAATTTCTTCTTAACTCATACATTTCATTCAACCAACTATGCTCCACCAAATCGTATTTTACCATCAGTGCAGGCCACTTGCTTTCAAAATCATCTATCCTATAGGATTTAAGAACGAAATTTAGCTCTGTCGCAAATGTGTTGTTTTTATGGTAGACATGCCCTAACTTCTCTGAAAATTTATTTGAAACATGCCAAAAACAATGACGATGTCGTGTAGAGGGGAATACCTTAGCAATCGCTCCAGTCATTGCCTTGTCTTGATCAGTGAGAATCGAAGTTGGAGGGCGACCACCCATAGCTGCAAGCCATGTCTAAAATAACCACACAAATATTTCCTCAGCCTCATCAAGCAATAATGCACACCCAAATTGAATAGATTGCAAATGGTGGTTGACACCAGTAAAAGGAGCAAAAGGCATTTCATAAATATTAGTCCGGTAAGTTGTATCGAAAGATACAACATCTCCAAAGTATTCGTACTACACCCGAGACCGTCCTTCAATCCAAAAAAAAATTAACTGCGGTACCACTTGGATCTAGTTGAACAGCGTAGTAGAATTGAGGATTTTCTGCGCTCTTTTGCTTAAAATAATCAAGTACAGCCGTCGTGTTATTTTCTTTTGGTTTCTTTCTTGTGGTAGAATAGTTTTGACACATCTTTAAAGTAAGCCCAATTGCATCCCCAGAGAAAACTGATGTAACTTTTGCCACTGGTAAACCCTCATTATCAAAAATCTCTGTCAGGTTCTGTGCTGCTTCTGGCATAGATTTCTTTGACCTCATTGAACCCCTCTTGCACGGAGAAACCAAGCCATGACTATGGTTGTTTTCAACCAATGTAATTGTGTATATATTGTCGAGTTTTTTCTTTGCCAATCTCATTCTTGCTCTACAATCACACCTGACAGTCGAAGTGTTTCTTGATGTTCCTGACACTCCAATAGACACATCTTCTTTTTTGTTATGGATCCCCTCACGTGAACAGACCAAGAGACCACTAGAAGGTACGTCCACATGTGATTGTCTCTTAACTGCACTCCTAACACGCGTTTCAAATCCCTGTTGTCGACCATACTCTTTGTAGTATTTCTTCGCTTCCTCGAAACTGTTAAACGACCTCCTTACATACGGTGCTTCTGACAATTGTATGTCTTCGTTTGTGGCTTCAATTGGAGAAGAATCGGGAACATCGGAAGCTCCATTCAAAGTCATTTCTGGTACCAAAAAAAAACAAATAATTAAATAGAGAAATGGAGGCGAGTACAACTTAGAAAAAACATACAATCAGTTCATCAAGGACACAATTTTTAGAGCCTGAAAACCTCATTGGATTGAATGGCTAACTACCCTACTGGACTCGATGAGTTCCAGAGAAGGCAGAATGATGTAAAATGCTTAACATATATACCATGTGCAATTTCTTGCTACACAAATTCTCATCAGTACGTAATGTTCAGCTAGACAACTATTGGTCAAAATTTGTTAGAATAATTTAGTGTATTTGCTTAGATCAAAGATACAACAGGGGTCTTCCTCTGGTTTCCTTCATAATGGTCATTTTGATAGTTACAACGCATCGTCTTTTACAGCAGGGGACGACTATACATATATATATTATGGTTGGATAACTAACGAAACAAGAAATACTTACGATGGGAGTCTGCCTAACAACCTTTACGATGGGAGTCAAAAAAATAAAATGAGATTTCCTCGAGAAGAAGAAGAACGAGTTTTTTTTTGGTGAAAAAGCTACGAAGAAAAAAATTGGGTTTTTTCTTTAGCAAAACAAAATGACATTTTTGCCCCTTTCAATTCATTTGTTTGGTTTTTTTAGGGATAGATCTGGGGGTCAGATTCTGTTTGATCTGATGGTTGGCTAGGTATGTCAAGATAGTATGTTAGAATAGTATGTTGACGTAGCCGGCCCGATATATATATATCGGGCCAGGATACAACCACAGGCACTGTAGCCACATTATAACCACAGTCTATCCAAGCCATTCTATTCACTTAAATCTAACGGACGTGACTTATAATCCAATCTTCAATTTTCATTGAGAAAAAAAGGAGGGTAATTTTGGAAAGAAAGTTTGATCCAATCCAAAAACGCATTCTCCCCAAAATTAGATCGACCCATTTCTCTGAATTCTGAAACACATTCTTCTTCCCAGAACCACTCCTCTCCCTCTCTTTCTCTAAAATCAGGTACTCCCATGCATAATTTAATCTCTCAAATGAACTTGGTTTATGTGCCTCCCATAGTTTTATCATTGAACCGACTTCTGCTCGATGTTTACATTATTAGAACCTTAAATTTTGTAGTTAGATTACAAAGAATTATTTGGGCAAAATGAGAGAGTTGCTTCAAAAATAAAATAATTTTTCATTGGATTTCAACTAAAATACAATACAGAGCACTTGTACAAACTACTACTGAGAGTTGGCTCAAAACAAAAAAAAAACAATTTTTAACAGACTACTTGGAAGTAGCAACCAGGGTGTGCGAAACTAACATGGGCACATTTGGATGAGTAAACAATTGCATTGTTTCATTCAATATACTCCCAAGTCATAAGCATCTACCCATTCGCCACCAATGTGTGCTGAAAAGTATATACTCCATAGCTCACCACTAAAGTTGCTCGGGTGAAATGCTCCCAGTCACTAACATGTTGCCCAACCTTGCTAAGTGGAATATTTACCATGCCAAACTTGATGGTTGCCATCCATTGAAGGGGCAGAAAACCAACATCACTATATCAGTGAAAGTTTCTCCTAAAGCTAGTTTCACGTGAACATAAAGTTTAGCACTCTCGATGTCGCCATTCTTTACTAAATTGTTCCTGTCATCATCAAATAGGTTGATCTATCCAATATTCCCCATCATTTTCACCTCCATTCGGCAGGTTAGAGCCAATGCAATCAATGACCTCACCCACCACATCACCTCTTTTGTACAACATATTAAAAACCAACGAAACAAATGTAGGAAACAATTGCAACAATTACAAAAAATACAAAAAACTAACCAAACTCATCTCCAGTTGCAAATAGTTGCAACAAATCCTATTGATTTAATCAACCTAACAAAATTGAAATCAACTAATTTATTGTGCGGATTTGTATCGATTTAAGAGAGAAATTAAAGAGAGAGAGAGAGAGAGAGAGAGAGAGAGAGAGAGAGAGAGAGAGAGAGAGAGAGAGAGAGAGAGAGAGAGAGAGAGAGAGAGAGAGAGAGAGCTCTACAGTTACCTATGTGAGGAGTTTTTCAGTGAAGAAGAAGGTGTTTAGAAATGGGTCGATCTAATTTTGGGGAGAATGTGTTTTAAGTTGCGGTCAAACTTGTTTTCCGAAATTATCCTCCTTTATTTCTCAATGAAAAATGGAGATTGGACTCATGTCAATTATATTTAAGTGAATAGAGGGTTAGGATAGACTGTGGTTATAATGTGGCTACAGTGCCTGTGCCTATATCCCTCCATATATATATATATATATATTGTATAATTTGTGGCTAAGAATTGTTAACTTCAATTAAACAGGAATGTATGGATTTGGTTATTATATTAAAATAAGTCATGATATATGATTTCCATGCATGGGAGAAACGGGTTTTGAATACTAGGAGGTACAACACCCTTTCTATTTCTCCCCACCTAATAATTTTGCAAGGTTATAAGTCTAACTTTAATGTGCCGCGTGAGCATAGCCTAACTATTAGTTTTGAACCATTTTCTTGGTGTATAAGGATACTACATGAACACGAACCCTTCTATTAAATTTGATAAGTACTCAAATGGGCACACACTTTGTTCTAATATTGGTGCGTGTTGTTTGGTCCTGTTCAAGTCATGAATTTTGTTTGATTTGAAGACGAATTTCAGTGTGTTTAGAGATTGATATTGGTTTTCTTTAAAGCACGTTAAGTAAGTGTTATCCACCCTCTTTCAAACTAAAAAAGCCCCATAGCATTTCGGTTTATGTAGAAGGAGTTACACCCTTCGGAAGTTGGCACGACAGAATTTTCTAACTACAGAAATCCGGTTTGTGCCTGGTTTGGAATAGAGTTTTCACCTAGTTAGGGTCAGATTCAAACTCTCGCCAAAATATGAAAAAGTGAGTTTTCTGAGTCTTCTTTCCGAGTTCTGTGGAGGTAGATATGATGTCTGGAAGTTTGGTTGATAGAAAACAGTGCATCAGAAATCAGTTTCTGCGTACTATGTTTAAGTCCAGTTTTAATTTAGTTAGAGTTTGAACTAGTTTTTTTATGAAAACAGAAAAAAGTAAGATCTGGAAGTCTGCTTTCTATTCCAATTGGCCTCATCGCATTTCGAGACCCATGGAATTAATTATGTCATCTGGAAGTTTGACTAGTAGAAAATAGTGCGTCAGAAATCAGTTTCTGCGCACTGTGTTTGAACCTAGTTTTCGCACATTTAGAATGAGATTGAGTACTTTTGTAAAACATAAGAAAGTAAGTTATGTGTGCTAGCTTTTCAACACAAAAAGCCTCGATGTATTTTGATACCTGTGGAAAGAGTTGTGCCATTCGGAAGACAGTTCGTTAGAATTCTAGTTTGCTGAAAATTAGGATTTTTACCGTTTTCGACCTAAGTTTTCTTCTAGATGGGCTGAGGTTGGGAATTCGAGTTCTACATGAAAACGTAGGTCTACATATCCTAGTTTCTAAATAATTAAGTTATATGTCATTTGGATGAATGTAGGAAAAACTATTGCTTTGACAAGTTGGCTAGAAAACCTACCGTGTTATCCTTTATGTGCGTGAACCTATTTTGGGAAATATGTCTAGTAATGAATTAAGAGTCTCTTAAACTCTTCTTGGGTGTTTTATATAGTGTTTGTAACCTACTTTTAGACTGTGGTTTTATTTGGAACCGACATGGTTCATAAGATCGTTTTTTTTAGAATCAAAAGTAGAGAAATATCCATTTGTGAGTTTTTGGATTTAAAGGTTCATAGTGTATCTTTGGGTATGAAACTTTATGTATATGATTGTGGGAGTATTTGAAACTTAGGGGTCGTTTGTTTTTCTGAGCCTATGAATGCTAAATGCTGATTGTTGAATTCTAAAAAACATGTTTGTTTTCTGTTAGAATAACCTGGCTCTGAAGGCTGAATATAAATCATTCGGACAATTTTACTCATACTATCTATTTTAAACACTAACTTGATTTCTTGTTAAACAAAATATATATTATATTTGAGGAGAAGAGATGGATTATCGAAAAAAATAAATGATAAATAAATTTATTTAAAATATGCTTGCACAAATATATTTTAACGGTTTTATTTTCATATTTTGTTTATTTTCAAAATATATATATGTAATTCTATTTTTAACAAAGTGGATATCATTCACCCAAAAAAAATGAAAAAACCTGTGACGCCAACATCAAATTTTGAAGAACCTATTTTGAAACCATAAAAGTCAAGGTAAGAAAGTAGATGGGTTCTTAAGATTGGGTTCTTAAGAAAGGGCAAGAAGGGACTTTTTTGTTTCAAGTATTAGAATTCAGCATTCAGAAGAAATTTTGGTGCTGAATGCTGAATGCTAAAAGTACCACTTAATGCTTAAACTACTTAAAAAAAACAAACAAGTTTTTAGCCTCTGAATACTTAAAACTTAAGTTTAAGAGGCTCTGAATGCTGAATTCAAAAAAAACAAACAACCCCTTATTGTATATGATTCTATATAGTATAAATTATTGTTTTCCTTAAAAGTACATACAAGGATGTTGATATTTATTGGTTAAGAGCTACGTAAAGCTTGATTCTAATCTTGAAAGATTGGATACGTAGGCAGCCTTATGTATAAGTGCATCCACTATATTATATATTACATATTAGTTTTTGTGATAACTATATGTGTATAATGTTAGTATTTAATTGTGTACGTGATTGTGGCTATTTTAAATTGTATTTGATTGATGACTATTCGTGTTACGTTCAATAATATTTAAATGTGTGATTGATTTGCATTGATACGTGAAAATAATTTTATGTACGTGTGATTAATTGTTGTGCATGATTAATGCTAGTACAATGATAAGTGAGCTGAGAATAATATTTTCAACGAGTCGACCACACCTTTAGAACTCTCCATGCCTCAGGATTTGGTAATGATATATTATGACTTGAGATGTCATGTGATAGGAAGGTATTCATTGAATGTGACATGAATGACCTGTTAGTGTGTGATGCGTATTCCTTGAATGTGGTGGGAATGACACAAAAGGTATTCATTGAATGTGCCTACACCATAACTGCAACTTTGTGACAGAGGCTTTTGAGGCTTTGTGACGGCAATTAGTCGTCAGTATTCGGTTTTTAGCGTCACAATAAATAAAAAAGTTATTTATTTTTTTAAAGAAAATTTTGGAAAAATTAGTGACGGCATTAGGCGTTGAAGTTATAAAGATTTTAGCTAATAAAAAATTGAAACCAGCGTACGTGTTCGCATGTGCAGGCGTCAAACTCGAAAGACATCGGGTTCTTCTCGATCTCCAGTTCGTAGTTTATCCACCCAATTCGCATCAGATTTAGACACGAGAACCATATCTCTCTACTCTCTCGATCAAAACAGATCATCCAACCCCATCCTCTCCTCTCCTTCTCATATCTTCAAACCCCATTTCTATAGCTCTTACCATTTCGATGGACTTTTACTAATTATTTCAACACAAAATAGCTCGATCTATTGAAGAAAGCTTGATTTAACCAAGGTAACAAATAATTTGGGTTTCAATTTTTTGATATTGGGGTTTTGTGTAGGCATAAAAGTTCGGTTATTTATTATTAGTTATGTGAACCATTGGCAGATTGTAAAGCCTCTTTTGTAGCTAGGAGAGGACAAGGAGGAAAGTCCAGGTCTTGCAAGGTTGCGGAAGAGATGAGTATTAAAGGTAAATTTGTTATTCAACACGTAAATGTCTTAAATAGTTCTTCTTGTGCTAGTGAAGAAAAGGTATGCCTGGGAGCGGGTTTCGTTTTCAGGCTGGTAGACCATGTTGGTTGATCCGATAGAATGAAAGTTCTTTTTGCTGTATCTTTTCATTAAACAAGCTATAAAGTAGCAAAGGCAAGGGAACAAACCGTTAAAGAGGCTGTTCTTGGTCTAGAAGCAAAGGTCTGGTGTGGTGTTGTTCTTTCTTTGGGGTGGAGTGTGTGTTGGTGTCTTTGCATTGTGCCCGCACTGGTGCCATGTGCCATGGACCTGCTTCCCTTTGACAAAAAATGTACAGGCTCGGGCTATGTATTATGTGAAGTTACGACTTATGGTTCATGTTATGTTGCTAAAGGACCTTATATTTCACTTTTGTGGTGAAATATACAGTAGACAATAAGCTATGATAATAAGAATTTGGATTGTCCTCATCTTTGTATATTCTTGAATAATTCAGGCATGGTTTGAAACACAAGTTGGTGGTGGTGGTTTTGATGATACGGCCTCTGGGTCCTGGACTGCTAGCTGCTCTAGCTATGGCTACATAGTTCCAAGCTCAACAAATGTTCTCGGGCCTGATAGTATTCTAGAATCGACATACTTGTACATACAAATGGAGTATTGCCCTCGGTATGTATCTATTATTTACCCTGTTTGTTAGTGTTTAGTGTCTCTATTTACTTTCACTGACTCATAACTTCTGGTCTAATAATGTAATCTAGTATTTCCTTCAAAAGTGAAAACAAATTACAAAAATAGGGATAGCGAGACTTTGGGAGAGACCATGTAAGTAATTGTCAAACTTCTGTGTATCTATCGCTATTTAATTGGTTTGTAAGTAATTGTCAACTGGTAGTATTACACTAAGTTGCATTGTGCTACATTGGATCTTTGTGCCTTTGTTTAGTGCAAAGTTCAAACAGTAGGTTAATTTGGCGCATGAGCATGGGCAAGTAGGCTATGCTAGTGCAGTAGAAGGAGGTGTAGTGCATGCATGTTTGTGAGGATGAGGTGGCGGTTTTCCAGCCATGCCAATGCATGCCTTTATTTCTTTGAACTCGCGAGACGTTTCTTGGGAGGAGTTCAGGAAAGGAGAGGAGAAAAGCTTAATGAAGCCACAAAGAGAGAGAAGGGAGGGACTACTAGATGTCAACCACTTGTTTAAAGTCTTGCCAAGGAGAAGTTAGCTTGGGAGAAAAGGATGATACCAATGATGTCATGTCATTCCAATCTCCACTGTACAAACATATAAGTAATGGTGGGGGTGGCTGATAGGAAGGAAACTCCTGGAAATATGATGGTAAAAGGACAAACAGAAAAAAAAAAGACTTCTCAAAGAATTTGTACTCATGCATACACCTTTTTGGGTTCTCTCGAACAAGCTACGACTTCAGAAGTGGGGACGCCACCTCTTCCTTGAACAGGCCATGCTTTATCTTGAGGAGGATGCTCACCATTTTTCTTGAAGGGGGGGATTTTCAGTAGGAAGGAATCTTAATTGAGTCACAAAAGAGAGAAGTGGGGATGCGTAGACATTCATTTTCCTAGCTATTTCCTACTGAGAAACCATCAACAAGGTAAGTTTCTTTTAATATATGGTTTGGATTCTTTTGTTTTCATGTTTACTTCAATTACTTGTTTTAAGTTCTAATTTCCACCAGGTAGCTAGCCAAGGGTAAGTTGGTATGAAACAACACACAGTGTAATTATATTGATTCAACAATGAATTTCTAAGACAACATGGATTAGTACCTTCTTTCCCTCCATTTTTGGATTTAGTACGTTCATCTTCATTTTATACTAAGCTATAAGTTGCCTGATCTTAATATATATATATATATATAGGATTGAAATTTTCCACGCTCATTTTTCACACTTCCCCGGATTGTGAACTGACTTGACCAAAATGCCCTCACCTTTTTGCAAACCGTCAGACACCAAAAAGCCAGCTGTTTCTCTGCCCACCTTTTTACTTAACACCCCAAAATGCCATTTTAGCTTACAGGATGGTTTTTTTGTATGCTGTGTACATGCCCAAAAGACCTTGCTTTTTACTGCACTGGTGAAAAGTGAAAAGCCAGAGTACGGGTTCACTTCCAGAAAACTCATATAAGGGTTTGTCCTAAACACACCGGTATACAGCTTGAATATTGCGAGAGTTTTTGCAAATAGTACAATTTAGCAACAACATTTGCTCTAACTTGTAAATAATACACTAGTCGAAGCAATTGAAAATAACTGAGTCGATTCAAATGGAACATTCAATTTAGATTCGATTTAATTATATATCTTGTTCTTCATAAAATCAAGTAGCAACTGAATTTTTACCCAAAAAACATAGCAACAGTCATGGAGCAACCGATATGCTAAGGGATCCCTATGCCAATATGCAGGTTTACCCAAAAAAAAAAAATGCACCATGCAGGACACAGATGAAAACATCCTGTAAGTGCCCAGTCCATACACATTCATCCCCTTCTCAAAACTTATATATCAAACCATGATCAAGCACCTAAAACCCATCCAGAGACCCCACACCTTTATGTTGCAAGTTCCTCCATATTCAACAATTCAGCACACAAAAAAATCAATGTAATAACCAAACTTTAGTTGCAGGCCATAATCCCAAATGCACCCTACTTAGAAACACACACGAACAACAAGAAAACGTAATTAAGTTTAGCGACAATAAAACAATATTACCAAGTCAAGAGCGACATATAATCGCAAGTCTAACTTGATGTGATGTAAATTTTTGAAGAGATGATATATACATAATCTTACCAGCTTCTTCAGTCATATAAAGCAACCAATGTCGCCAGGTAATGAGTTCAAGTCTACACCATGTGAGGAGCTTCCGCTTTCAGCAAGGTTGAGCATAACAACATTAGAATTTGAATTTGCTTGTGGACATGTTCGGCTGTTGTGACCAACTACTTTGCAAATGCTACACTTTCGCGATCTTTCCACAAATTCAAATGCTGAAGGGTCTCTAATGGTGCTGCTGTTCACTGCTTTCTTTCTCTTGGCTCCCAATGGTCGTCCTTTATGAGGCTGAACAATTGGGTCAAATACTATAGGAGTAGGACTGTTTATAAGCTGAAACAATTGTTTCTCTGCAGCTTCCCTTTGGCTTATAGGCCACCGCTCATATTTACTTTCTAAATCCTGAAATAGTGCTTTGAGTTGGTTCTCTTGATTGTGCGGCATGAGTTCAAACGACCGCTCATCGATTCTCCATTGTGGGTGTATGTAAGTAAGGCGCAACTCATTGTTCATACTTCTCATCATGTGTGCACAAGGAAGACCCATAGAAGCGAAAAAATGACCTGTACATGGAGGTAATGTCGCCCCACTTGAAACTGATTTGTACTGCTTCAAAAGCTTGTCCAATGCAAATACCGACACACAACGAAATAGTTCTTTAAAAAAAGGGACAAAAATAAAATGAGGGATTCGGATCTTTTCACTTGCAAGTTGAGTCTTGATTTCTCTAAAATTATTCTCAATGGCAAGACTAATTTTATGTGTCGCCACACGAAGATCACCAGTAGAAACTTGCAAATATTTCTTTAACGTTGCGTGTGCGCCTTCTGCTCTAGAAGTAACGTGATTGCCAAAGTGTAAATGCTTGTCGGTCCATGCCTTCACAAACCGCTTTCTTAAAGGAAGCCATGTACTTTTGATGTAGTTGATAGGGACAACTTGATGGGCGTAGACATCCTCAAATTCTTTCCAAGCATCAAGGTACAACGATTCTGTAGGAGATTGTATCACTTTAGTCCATAAAGATAAAAAATCAGCCCAATCTTGGTCTTCTCCAAAGAGTGGCCTACAGTTGGCCAATATATTTTTTTCAATGTGCCAAACACATAGAAGGTGTGTACTCATCGGGAAAACAACTTGAATAGCGTTCATCAATGCCAATTCCCTATCTGTTACAATTACAAGAGACTGACAAGTATCACCTAGCATTTCCTTGAACATATTTAAAGCCCAAATGTAATCTCCTTCTTCCTCTTTCCGCAAGAAAACACAACTTGAATAGAAAGAAGTGTTAAAACTTGTCACTCCAATAATGTTAAGTAGCGGCATCTTGAATTTGTTAGACTTATAAGTGCAATCCATCACAAAGATATTCGAGTAGCTCTTACTTAATGTAACTGAGAAAGGATGTGAAAAAAATAGATGAATTAAACGATCTTCTGCATTACATTTAATGTTATGCATAAACCCTTTTTTCGAAAGGTCTTCTAACAAAGCTTGAATCGGCGTGCGACCTCCTAACTCATCTTTTCGAATCTTTGCTTTTGCAGTGTAAATGGTTCTAGATACTGCTAGAATATCTGGATTAGCGTTGCGCAGCGAAGTAATCATTTGCCGAGGTGGTATACCCGACGCTGTCATTTCTTTAACTCTCAAGAACTCATCATGTGACAATCGACGAAACGAAGGATGCCCAGACATATCCTTTGATGGTTCATGATTATGGGATCCATCTTTAACTCGAAGTTCCCACATTCCATCATCTTGTTTGTTACCCCTTATTTCGAAGGGGCAATTGATAAGACGAGAGCTTGTTCTCATTTGTTGTTCTTTAGCTTCGACCTATGTCGATAAGCGCCTCCTCTGTCACAGCCAATTCTGACATTTATTTTTCTTAGAATCTCTAATGCTTGTTGCATATCCTTGGGAAAAAGAATACTTATGCACATACTGAAGTAGGTCTTCTCGACTAATAAACGTTTTTGGTGGTGGCAGAAGCATCTCCCGATGTACATGATGCTCTTGATTTTCACACTCAACTACCCTTTCAAATTGTTCAGTTTCATTCTCATGGTTGCTTGTATACGCAGTCGCTTTTTCAACGCCCATGTTCTTTCATAAACAACACAAATAATATCCTTGACGTACTTATCAATAGTTTTTCTTGTCTGCAATTTGACTGCATTTACAATGGCAAAATAATATAGAACAAAATCAATAGTGCAATTGAATCCCGTACAATTGAATTCTCAATATCTACAACATATTATCTACTTTAAGTAATCAACATAGTCAAGCCTATAATGCTTTAAGTACACAAGAAAGGGAAAATGGGTTAAAATTGAAAACTTGATTTAAACGAGGGTTACATGGTTAATAAAAGATTTCAAATGCCAAAACACAAATTGAAAGAATAACTAAAGACTTACCTTTTCATCAGCTTGAATTCACTATCCTTTTACCAAGTTTCAATCCATCACAAACTCTATACCACTTCAATGTTGTTGCTTCAAGAGAAAATCAGCTAAAATGGAAACCAAATTCTTTCGTATGGGGAAAAGTGAGTCTTTTTGTCTTCCACATTGAAATGGTAAAAAGGGCGGGAAAACATTTTTTTTCGATTTTGTGGTTCATGTTTATCCTCTATAAACGAGAAGTGCGGTGTGGGGTATTAAGGAGAAAAGTAGGTAGAGACAGTTGACTTTTGTTGTTTACAAAAGGTTAGGGTATTTTGGTCATATCATTTTACAATCCGGGGAAGTGTAAAAAGTGGTCGTAGAAAATTCCAGTCCCTATATATATATATATATATATATATATTGGGATATGCTTATTTGTTCAATGCAAATTGAACCACATGCATGTGTTAACTTTTGCTAGTGGACAGAGTAGTCAACGCAAACCCGCAGCTGTTTATTAGTCCACCACTCCATTCTCTTTAATTAATTACTGAAGAATTGATATTTATTCTAATGTGCTTTTGCATATATATGCATGCATCTTAATTAATCATTTTGCTGTATAATTGAAAGAGACCAGGAGAACAGGATGTGTACGTGTCCATACAGAAACTTGAGTATCTCTTAAAGTTTGAGAAAAGCCTGAGGTAATTCACTAGTATCTCTTAAAGTTTGAGTACCTTATTTCTTTCCTATGCCTCTAAGTAGGTCCTTCAGTATGTATACTTTATACTTGTCAATTTTAAATTCTTTGCATGTCATAATGACCATCCTGGAATAATACAAAGGGAAAAAATTTGGGGTTGTTCTTTCTTCGGTTTTAATTGATTAGGTGATGAAGGGAGCTTAATTTGCTATGGACCTGCTTACCTTTGGTATTTTTTTCCCTCCTACACATGTTTGTTACTTGTATGTCAACGTACACAAGTATTGTAGATAATTGGTTGGGCTCTGAGTTATCCCTTGTGTATAGAAGATATTTAGTACTTGAGTTTTCTATCAACATTACAATGGAAATTATAAGCTGTTGAAGTTTAATTTGAAATCTTATTCGCAGTGTAGCACTACACCATAACAACATTTTTGTGACACTGGGTTTTTTTCATTAGTGACGCCAAATTGGCGTCACTAAATTGCTAAAGCCGTCACCAATAATTTGATAATTTTGTAGATTAAATTTTGAAGAGTTTTAAGAAATTTAGTGACGGCAAGAGAGCTTGAAGGTGTCTAAGTTGCTAGAAATTACAACTCAAGGGACTGTGTCTTCTCTCGAATAAATTACAACTTAAAAATCAGTTCCCATCTCTCCCAACTACTTTGTCTCTTCTCTCCCACTCCTCTCAAGTTCCCATCACTAAACCGGGTCTGCCTTCAAAAAAACAAACAGAAATCCTAGAAATGAAGTCTGAATAAACTCTAGAAATGATTGAAGTAAGTCTCGAAAATACTTTCTATTGGCAGCGAAGGCAAAAACGCTGAAGAAGATGCTGGAAGATGCTGCAGATTTGAAGGGACGATAACCATTAAAGCTTGGAGAAAGGGACGATAACCATTAAAGCTTGTGATTAATTTTAGACTGCCGATTGTTTCGATCTTACTGTTGAAATCATGTTAAGGTTTGAAATTTCCCCCTTTTCTTATTTTCTTTCTCTTAGTCCCTGATTTCAGTGTATTCTAGTTTAAATTTTTAAATTTTGGTGTTACGAATTGAAACTTTGTTGTCTTGTTTCATCAAAATTTGGTTACTTTTTGATTAATCTTGTGTTATGGAAGAGAATGAACATGTTTTGACGTTAATTTCCTTCGTCATATTTTCTTATAAAAACTATTCTTTTTTGTATGGCTTGGTATACATTGAATGGTGTTTAATTTAATTTCAACCTATGGATGGATTTGGTTGTGGAATTTCTTGGATTTATGGTAGGAGCAGTTTTATTTCTCTGTGAAGCAAAACACACGTTTTGGAGTTCTTGAGTTTTTAGTGGTGTGAATGTTAGGCCTTTGTCACCTGATATTAGAGTATCTAGTTTTTTCTCTTAATGAAAAAGTCGATGTTTATGACAATGATGGATGGTGGGTTGGGAAGGTTAGTGGTAGGAAGGGGTTGATGTAATATGTGTATTTTGAAAGTTGTAGGCAAGAAATTGCTTACCCTCAGTTTAGGTTGAGAGTTCATCAAGAATGGGAGGATGGAATATGGACTCTTTACTCTTACAAGGTATAATTTTCGGTTTCGGTCTCGCATTTGCATTTTGATTTGAGGGTAAAGTGTGTAATTCTTTGTTGAGTGTTTGTTTTTCATTCTTGGACTTTCATTTATTGGTTATGTAACCTCAATTAGGTATGCTTGTTAGTGTATTTTGGTCTGAATTGGTGTTAGGTCTGTGCTTGTATTGGGTATTTAACATACCTAGGATATTGCTAGTCATAGAGGTTGGGGTTTTCCCAATTCCATAATATTCTTTTTCCCTGGAAAATCAAGTGGGGTTGGTTTAGTATCATTTTGCCTATAGTTGAAGGCTTAATTGACTGTGGAATCTCACATAAGTGTGCTATGAGTAAGAGGTTTGCATAATTGTGATATTTTGTTACAAAGTTTCTGTCCATTAAGGTTTGCTAAATGGATTTCTCTGATCTAAGAGGTTTGGAGTTTTCTCTGTCTTTAAGCTTTGTAGTCAAGTCGATGTTTGTAGCAAACCCCTTAATTTGAAATCTAAATGTACTGTAAATACGAAAACGAAGTTGAATTTGATTTTTCTTTTCACTTGTTTGTGTTATTATTCGTATTTGTTTTCAGGAGCTTCTTGCACTTTAATGTGCACATCTCACCGTCTCTTATATTCTTTTGGGTATTTTCTTAAGCTTCTCTTTTTGCTTCTTTGCCTTTGCCTTTTGTTTGTTTGGTCATGAGTGGTCGTTCTTTAATCAGATATGCTTAAAGGTTAAACTAGTATGAAGTAGAAATGGGCTTTTGTGATCATGATCTCTTCTTAGTTTAATACAATATGAAGGTGGTTTTCTTGCTCTAGATAGTTAAAAAAAACTGTTCTTGTGACTGGGTGCTGGAAAAAAGAAGTGGTCTAGATAGTTTAATACTATATATAGTGTTGAAAACAAAGAACTTGAGGTTCCTGATATGAAATTATTAGAGTGATCCAGTAGTTAAGTGTTTTTGTTTTCTTAAGAGTGTGACTAGCTTAGCATTCAAAGCAGGGCTGAAACTGATGTGCTATCCAAACTGACCATCTAAGTTACTACCAAGAAAATCTTTGAAATACTATCTTACAGAGTGACTGGAGGTCCTGAACTCCTATTGGACAAGTCTTTCTTTAATCAAAATGATTATGAATAATACTTTAGACAATTACACTTAAACAAGTAAAAGATGGTATAAGGAAAACCTTGTGGCTTGTAGTATAGTTACCCCTTCTTTGAGGCTAGCCAATAATGCACTACATATACTGACCCATCTTTTTGACTCACATCTCTAGAATTAATGTTATCTTTTTTTAGTTGTTGTTGAGTATAGTATACACCTTATTATCCATATGTATTGTAAATAGACTTGGTTAGCCTCATACTATGTGTTACTCGGCTTTTGTGTTTTAATCCTTTACATTACCATGTAGATGTTGGGTTGGGTGGTACAGAGTTTAACTACGCTAGCTTTATATCTATGTCATATTACAAGTGAAAAGTCACTTCATTTTGTGTTTGTTATTGTTTTGCCTAGTTTTATTTTAAATCTAAACAATCTAGTATAAGGAGTTATTCTTCATAAATGAGGATTATGGGGAAGGGTCAAGTTTGGAATAATGGTCAGAGCCTGCATGCTGCTGTTGTTGCTGCTGCGTGCGGGCGTGCCTGACTGCCTGCTGCTGCGTGCCTGCCTGCTGCTGCTTGTTTTGTTGGTTTACATTTTCACTGGTTTTGAAGCAGGGTCTTGAACTGGATGATTTCATTTCTGGTCCTCGCGAGCTGTTGATAAAATTTGTTGAAGAGAATTATCCTTTGCTGCCGAAGCCCGATTCTCTGCCTGGTATCTATACTTTCTTCTGCTTTTGATTGCTAATCATGTCAGTCGTGCAATTTCACGGGAAACTTCTAAGTTTTTATTTTTTGGAAAATCAGGATTGAAATATACTTAATAGTTCGACAATATTCCTTTAAAAAGTACCAAAACTTACTGATTTTCTGATGTAAATGCTAATTTCCAGCTTCTGTCCCCCCACTTGGTATTTTCAACTATACTTTAAACTTGAATCTTCCTTTTCTTTTGTATGCTCTGGTCACAGGAGAAGGTGCGAAAGAGGCACTCAGCGACACCTGGTTTTTCATTGGGAGGGAGAGTTAGGAGAGCTGCAAAGAAGGTGGATGCTAATGTGGAAAGTGATGAAGATCCGAAGGTGAAGTTCTCAAGTCTTATAAATGTATTGGATAGAACATTTCGTGAAGCTCTTTTATAGTGCCATGTTCTTTTCAGAATTTTGGGATTTTTTTTTTTCATTACCGCAGTGTTCCCCCTTTTTGAATACCTTTGTTGAAAGTCACATTGTTTTCTTTTCATGTAAAACAAAATTGTTTTAGCATTGATTGGGTGTAATAGTAGTATTCATCTAGGAGGTGGTTGGAATTTGTTCATCTAAAAACAAATCCCAACCATTGCATTATAATCCAAAAAGTCTTGAAGATGTGAAGCTCTTTATTAAAAATCTTTTGGATCCAAAAAGTCTTGAAGAAATTACCTGGAAGATGTGCTTCAAGGTAATTTCTGAGCAACATGAATGTAAAAGAGGATTTCTATGCATGTCTTCTCTGTTATAGGGTATCATCCTCTAAGGCTTACAAAGTTATTCCCCCCCCCCACCGCAATTGATGGCTGGGGTTCACAACTGAGGAATATTTCAGTCCATATCATGGGTTGTATCATTGGAATAAAACTAGCAACAAAAGCTATTAAGAAAGTGAGTGCCTAGCAATCCATGTTGATGTTTAATTGTTTATTAGGTTGTTTAGTAAACTTCAATTGGTATTGGTTATGCACATGTTAGTAGAAATACCAGCTAGAGGACAAACTATTAGTGGTGGTTGTAATGGATATAACACTTGGTAAATGGTTGGTTGTCTTTATCTGATATTGGCGTTCAACTGTTTATTCTCATGTTTTACAGAACTTCAACGATGGAGGAGAGAAGTTCGAAGAAGGCTATGAAGATGAGAAAGTCGAAACATGGTGGCTGGTTTTTGAGTGGTCTTGTCGTTTAATAAGAGTCGTTGACCACTGGTTCCTTGTAAGTGTAGGGACTTGTATAGTGTAGTTGTTCACGGATTTTTTGTAAGTTAATACAATTGTTGAGTGGAATTTATGATTTAGACTACACATGTATAAGGTTTATTGTTATATTATTGTTTTTTGAGAATTGAGAATACAATGTAATGTAAGATATTTTTAATACAAGATTCGTTTTTGTTTTACTTGTGAAATGGTAATGAGTTGTGGATGAATTTAAAGAATAGTAATGATTGGAGCACCTGCATGTAGTTTCAAATATGTGGCCAACAATAATTTTTTTAAAAATATTAATACAAATTAGTGATGCCAATATGTCGTCACAAGTATTTGTGATGACGCTAAAATGCCGTCTCAAATTTGTGATGCCAAAATGCCGTCACAAAAAATAGTGACACCAATTTGTGACGCCAAAATGGCGTCACAAAAATTATTTGTGACGCCAGATAGGTATCACAAAAATACTGTTTTGGTGAATGGCTTGAGATATTGAATGCTTATAAGAGGCTGTGATTATGCGTATGGAAAAGCCAGAGATGGCTGTGACTCACAAGTTACGAGTTTGTAAGATGTAAATATGTTCCTGGAGGCGATATCCCCGCTTGGGACATATGTTTTGTAGTGGTACTCGGTGTGAGAGAGGCACACGGGCATATGTGATTTGACAAATGTATGAAGTGCAAATCGTAGAGTAGGAACTAAATGTGAGGTCAATAAATAAGTGATTAATAAACAAGATATATTGTGGAATTGAATAAACTAAAAGTATGTGAATTTGTGTGATGTTATGGATGTGAAGTATGGTTGTGAATAATATTAGTAAATGCTTGTGATCTTTTATGTGATTGCGAAATGACTATAACTTGATATGTTATTACGAAAATATTAATGACTTGTGATAGTCTGAAATCTATGGTTATGCACGCAGAAATTTTATGACGTAATGATGTCATGTTAATGACTACCCTTGATATAGATATTATGATAAGTGGTATTCCCCGAATATATGGGATGAACCAGGTTGTATCAATTAGACTTAAATGTCTTAAATGAGGTTTGATTATGAATGGAAATTTGACTGGCTGAGATAAATCATTTTATTGTGATGTCTAACTCTGTTTTGCAGGAGGGTAGGATCTATTAATCTTTTATGTAGTGACGTAATATCTTCTACCCTAAGAAGATGTGTTGGCTTAAAGGTATAAGGTGTATCAAACTCATATTTAATTAGGTTATCATATGTACATTTAATAAGTGGAATGTAAGTGTTATTTATGTTGTGTGTTATTTTAGAAAGTGGGAATGATGAGTACTATTATATGAGATTCTTCGAATTGTATATTGGGGGTGAAATCTTACTTGGGAAGAAACTACATGCCATTTTGAGAAAACGGAACTAACTTGTTTTCCAAGTTGAAATGATTGTAATAGTATATTCCTTTATTTGAAATATTGAACATATTGTTTTTATTTTTAGCCTTACTCATACCAGCAAATTCAATTTGCTGACCCATGTTTGCTTTCTTTTGCAATGTGGGTGTGTTCGTGGAAACATAGATGGTAGAATGCAGTGGATGGCGATGCTTGATTTGGATTTGCTCTTGGAGTCTTTCTGATTTAAGTTTTATGGAGTGGATAGTTTTGAATTGAGACATATGTAATAGAGTTGGTTAGTTTCTTTTTAATTTAATAATGAGATTGATGGATTGTTCATTCTGTTTTAAATTTGACCTTAGATTTTTATTGTGGTGTTTGATATTAGGATATTAGGTTTTCGTTTCACCCTTAGGTTTTTAGATGATTGGATATGGTGGCAATTGAGATATTTATATCTTGAATAATTCCCTAGCTTAAATTTTTTTGAAATTTGGGGTGTGACAAGTGGAATATGAATTTGATATAAATGGTGATGTGAATGGTAATGGGTTTTGATTAAAATCGTATTCTGACTTACCAGGTGGATATATGAATGGTGGTTGACTATTTGTGGTGGAACTCCATGAATTGTCGACATGATTAGAAAACTCTTGAGTGTATGGGGTATTAGGTAAGTTTGAAAATTGAAGTTCGTAATCGTAAAGATTTCTCGTAGTAGACTCGAATTTGGTATATGATGGACAATGAGATAACCAGTGATAAGGACTACCGCAAAAAGAACAAGGTTTTGGGTTTGCATTGTAATTCCATGATGGTTGCGATGCATATTGATAAGACATAAATGCTCAATCAATGATTATACATAAACAGTATAAATTCATTTTTTTGGATGTTTGAAAATGTTTGCATGGTTTATACATTACTATGCCCTGTCCAAATGAACAATTAGGCGCGAGACTAGGATGACTCTATTACACGTCTCAGAAGAGTAAGCAGTTGTTATTTTAGTTAGTGGTGGTAACTTCAAAGAGTTTGTAAGAAGTGTGGTTCATCCTAAATTGTTTGGAGTTTAAGTGTAGGAGTTGTGAAGAAGAAAGGTAGACTCTTGGTAAAGATTGTTTAGTTTAAGCTAATGAAAACATGAAAACTCAAGTTGGTGGTATTTAAACGACATGAAAAGATTGAAATAAGTATTGATTGAAGATTGAAATAAGAACAACAAGATAAGATTGAAGATTGAAATCAAACAAAGTAAAATAACAAGATGTAAATAAAAGAAAATGAAGAACAATAAAGTAAAGGACTTAAATTGGGAAACTAGACAAGAAATTGAAACAAACCAAATGGTTTGTACCTTAAAGCAATGGATGCTTTCTCTCTCCCTAGCTTTTAGATTATATATCCTTGTTTTTTTACAGATTTGCCCTTCTCCATTACAAATGAGACACCTCACACTTCACTTTTGCTTTTGTTTTTTCTTTTGCTTTTTTATTTCTTCTTGACCAAGGTAGGTTTTGGGAGAATGTCATATTTTGAGATAAGGGCCTCCATCTCTGGTCTTCTGAGTTGAGGGATTTGACCTTTGACTTTGACCGTTGACTTTGATCATTGACTTTGACTTTTTCAACACTTTTCTATAGCAGCTTTTGGTCTTCACAATAAGCTTGATTAAGGCTCCTTTTGGTGCTAAGACACAACTTTTATGATAAGTGGTCTGAAATTCTCCATATCCTGAAAAAGACAATAAAAGCTATGAGTTGTCTTTTAGTTAAGCGTAAGACGGACTATAATACAGTAATATAAGGATAAAATGATCACCACCCCCAAATAACATCTTTCTTGTCCTCAAGCAAGGATAGAGAAAAAACTAAGACACAAATGAGTTATACTAATATCTTTTCGAAGAGTGCGATTGCATTGACTCACTACAACAGACTTGTTTTTTAGCGACGAAAAAAAGTGTCGGAAAAAGTAGGAAAACCGTCGGTAATAGTCAGTTGCGACGTTATTTTGATCGTCGCTCGGTCGTCGCAAAAAGTATAGTCGCAAAAGGTCTAAAACAACGAAATAAAATTGTCGGCAAATAAAAACAATTAGCGATGTTTTATAATGTTGGTAGTGCCTATAAAAACATCGGTATATGTATTTCTCGTTTGATTGCTATAAACGTCGCAAAAAGTAATTTGTAGCTACGATCTAGGAAAACGTCGGTAATTGTTTCTACTATCGACAATTTATTTCGTGGCAAATATCTCAAAATTTTCGTTACTTAAATTCGTATTGCGACATTATTTAATGTCACTGAAAATAGGCTTTTGGCGACGATTTATAAACGTCGTTGTTTGATAAGACTACCGAAGTTTTGTTTCGTAGCAACAACACCAAACTTTTGGTTCTAAAATTCATATTGCGACATTATTTACTGTCGCGAGAGATCAATCTTTGGCGACATTTTTTTAATATGTCGCAAGTTATGGATCTATAGGGACGTTTTGTTTCGTTGTTGTTAGTATCTTTTTAGCAACACTCTGGCAAACCGTTGCTTCTTGTTTTTCCTGTTTTTTTTTATTTATTATTATTATTATTTCCCTACTTTCAATCACTTATTCACATCCAATGTACATGTTTTTTCAATCACAAAACCTAAAAGAAATATATAAACAACATCAATTAAACCACATTAAATTTAACAAACATCAAACCCAAAAATCATTTATATATGAGAACCCACTCCATTCTTAAGATTGTAATATAATTCGTTACATACACAATAGTCTTATAAACCACAAAACATAAAAATAAATTGTCTTAACCTCCAACATCTATCACATAGTATTTTTATTTTTATTTTTTGCTAAAATC
Source organism: Coptis chinensis (assembly GCF_015680905.1). Taxonomy (NCBI): domain Eukaryota; kingdom Viridiplantae; phylum Streptophyta; class Magnoliopsida; order Ranunculales; family Ranunculaceae; genus Coptis; species Coptis chinensis. The sequence goes on from NC_141460.1 coordinate 43,062,046, forward strand.
CTACCCAAAATGTTTCTGCCCAAACAAGTAATCCCAAACAAACCCACACAAATCGTTTCTTCCAACCCGCACGACTTTGAACCTGCAAACAAAATATCACAACATTTAGTTAAGGTATATTGATCAACTATACTCCAACATGCCAATTGAGTCAGAGATATGTACATGGATATGGAAAAATGACACAACACCTATAGAAAACAATACCATATAACCAGATTGAAATGTCTAAGATCACAAAATGGGTAATCAGTATTCACAACTCACAAACTTAACTTATAATCAGTTATATGAATTTGAGATTGGTGGTGGTCAATCCAATCCCCTAAGCATTAAACCCAGTTCAAGAAAGGCAAATTAATCACCATATAAGAACTAAACATCAATAAATTCAATCGAGTGAATCAACAATCACAAGCACCCCCACTAGTTATGCTATCAATACGAACAACCTAAACACAGATCTCAACCAAATCACAGTTCACCTAAACACAGATCTCAACCATATTAAAAATTAGACAGCACAATTTCCATGCATTCTCTTCTATCTCTTCCCAACCATGGGTAGTGCAGAAGATTTAAGTCATCTATTTAACCAATTAACATGGGATAATATTAGAAAACGAAAACAGATTGGCCTAGCTATTGGTTCATACTCATCCAATGAGACGAGCTATTTAAACATCTCATGGAATATATATACTATCATGATATAATAATTCCCACATAAAGTTGAGCATGATTTTAAATACCATCAATGGTTACTGATGATGAAAATGTAAAGCTCGTAGATTTGGAGCAACATGAAGAATGTGATAAATAGTAACAAATAGTTTAATTGTGACAACACCTCCTAAAGCTCAGCAGAAGTCACAAAATTCACATATATAATAGACACTTAACTACGTTAATCATATTCCACTGACCCACATGAGGCTGCAGCTTGACATCTTGACCAGTATCATGGTACTTCAACTGAAAAACCAAAAAAAAAATTACATACTACTTGACCAAAGATAAATCGGCAAATAACAAGAATATCCTAGAGCATAGTTACCATTGGTGCGGTAACACCCTCAAGATTCTGAATTATCGCTAACCGGGAATCACTTCAATGCCAAATTCTTTAGCAAATCTGTCATTTTTATAATCATTATGCAAAGCCATCTGCATCCAAACACTCATCGGAATTAAAAGCGCTAATGCAAAAGGGAAACAGAGGAATACATAATCATGTATATGACACGTAGGGAACAAAAAGATTGATTAATATCAAACTTAGTGTGGTGCATACCGTTTGGATATTGTCCTCCCTTTGCTTGGGATGCTGACAAGATGCTCTTAACATGGCAACACCGCTTCTCATTCAACTTTTAGAATATCTCTTTTTGCAAAACTAGAATTGAAATGAAATAATAAATGAACCTTGATATAGTGCAAGCATCCAAAACATAAAGGACTCGAGTCTTAACATGGCAGTCACCTGCTTCTCATTCAACTTTTTAGAATATCTCTGCCCTTCGACAATTTTGCAAACCTAGAATTGAAATGAAATAATACATAAACCTTGATATAGTGCAAGCATCCAAAACATAAAGGACTTGAGTAAAAAAGAAAGAACGTCCATAGGCAAGTATGCAGGCTTTGAATCACTTCCTGCTTGAAAAGCTGGCCAATGACCATACCGCAGCTTGACATGATACTTATCATGGAAGTACTGAGCCATAGACATTCTTTGCTCACCCTCATCAACAGTAAACCTAAATAGGCAGCAAAATCATAGCATAATCATAGGAGAAATATCTTATACTGGATATATGGAAGTCAGAAACAAGGTAAGTTAAAGACTTACATCAACTGTTCAACAGGTTGTGTGGTTATCCCTGAAATCTTGTTGCATTTTCCTTCTTTCCTGTGGGTCAACTCAACACGAAGTCCTTTCACAGCCTTCTTGACTTGACAGACAAATGCAAAATAAACACCCAGACTGACAAAATACAATCAAGTCAACAACATAATACTGCTTCAACAAAGAAAAAGACAACCATACCTTAATACGATCAGAATCACTCAAAGGCTGTGATGGATCCCTTAAGTTAAGAAGTCTTTGGACATAATCAACAACAGGAATGGCTTCATAGAACGATGTTGCGTTGTACATCTACACAATGAAGGTGATGATGATGAAGTTAAACATCAAAACCTATAAATTTCTTCCCTCCTACATACTATACTACTATTGCACTATTACACAGAAATCTAGTGTAAATATACCAGCTGAATTGAATAGAACAAACCTTAACATTAATCTTAAGAGCCACGTTTTCAAGATACTGCTTGTTACATTTCATTGACTGCGTAGGTTGACAACAACACATGGAGATTATACCCAACTCGTCTCGCATATTCTTTTAATTTTACCTGTACAAGAGTATGAAAACCACAAACATTAATAATAGACATGAGATTGTATCAATATACTAAGCTCTTACTCACCATATGAACCAGTGAAATCAATAACTCCAGTATTATCATGCCCTCTTTTTGGTGCAATAGAATGAAACTCGTCAAAAAAAAGAAGGCACCGTCGCAGCAAAGAAATTTTTTTGAGAATACATCCCGGACCTGAAGCCAAAAATAGAACATCACACTAACACACATTTCAACAGCTCAGCTTTAGCTTATTGCATACGTTCACAAGTTTACCTCCCGAACTGCATTCTGTATGTTCACAAGTCCGCCAACTTCATCCCACCCAGTGCGGCCACTTTCCGAAGCAGATTTGGTAATATCACGCATGGAAACTGGAAGGAAATCATTCATCGCCTGAGAAAAATCTTCTCTTACTAATATGATAAAAGAAACGGAAATTTTAAGAAACTTGATTGAGCTTGGCAGGAACAGAAGTAACTTTTGTAAAAAAGTGACAAGGAAATAAATTATTGCTACTATTCCTGCTGTGTAATTATCATATAGCATATGGGAGGACCAATAGGTAGCAGATGGCCGGAGAGAACTATATGATTGTGGAACCTATGACTTTGGTTGTTGTCTACAGAGGACTAAAAACCCTGTCAAGTATTCTACTACGATCCACTTCTGGTTCTCTTGAGTTAAAATTTATGCCTGATTATCAAATGATACTCCTGTTAGCTACAATCTTTTGTATTGCCTTTTAATGCCCCTCAAAGCACGCTTGAGAAATAAGTAACCAAAAAGTTCATCGAGAGATTTTACACAAAGAACTACATACGTTGTTTAATTCAAGTAATCATGTTTCCTAGCATGATAGCTCTTACATGATGTAATACAATCACCTAGAACCCTAGAATATTAAAACACGTGGGATTTAAAGTGCTCAAATATGCCCCCGATAGGAGAGAGCTTCTACAAGATCTCCATGGAATGGGTTTGAAGACACAACAAAAACTATGAAACAACAAGGCCACTCTTGAGAATGTAAATTGTAGTTTTAAAGAATCTAAACAGATTATTTCATGATATCATCTTTTAAAGCATCTTGAGGTATGTGCTACTAGGTTGCAAACATACAAACTTGAAAAAGAGAAGCTGGCCATCCAAAAAAATTCAGAACAAGGAAATCAATCATTATCACCAAAAGGAAAGGAAAGAAAAATGACTTACTTGTTATCATTGTGATGCCCCGACATCTATTAAGTAAAGGCTACATCTGAACGAAAGATATACTTGACACCCTTTGTAACATTGCGGGCTTCATGTAGCATACACTTTTCACCGTGAATGTGAAGAAGAGCCATACCTTCAATAGGAGCCACCTATACATAGAGAAGCCATCACTTTTGTAAGATAGACATCTAAACAAAATGCAGCTTAGAAGTTAATCAACTACAGAAACTGAAGAAAGGTCACAGCAAATATCTTCCAAGTAGCATCCAGGAAAAAGAAAAGTGATAATATTTAACCTCAGCAACAACACCTCGTCTAGAACCATAGAAGACAGAGTCCTTTCACTAAGTTATTACCCGAACTAGCAAAACAAATTACCTAAACTGATAGCTACCGCTTGCAGAGTCCTCTCACTAAGTTATTAACAATAAAAAATCAGTGTTTTTGCTCCTAATACTAGAAACAATTGCTTCTTTAATTTCTACAAACAAGTTTGAATGATAATTCTTGAAGAAACGAAAGGAAAAATCACAACTTTACTCTTTTTTTTAAGGTAAACAGATTCAAAGAAAGATTTTTCCTTTAAAACTTACTAGAGATTTTCTTTCCCTCAATGAAGGAAGGATGAAGGAGGTAGACAAATTGAACACGAAATAATTAAAGCACCTACGTACAAAAAAACTATAGCTTTAACAATTATAGAATATTATAAAAGGGGTAGAAGAATAATTAAAAAAATAATAAGGAGAGAGAAAAGAAGTACACGGAGATCGGGTTGAGAGGATGAAGAAGGAGAGTGAGGAGCCGTTCTATTTCCTTTTTAGTTTATAGTGTTTATGGTGTTTTTCCTCTGTTACTAATTTCCCCCAAAAAGTTTTTCTTCCCACTTTTCTTTTTCGTGAAAAATCAAACATTTGGCGGCTGGTTATAATCGAAATCGCGCCGAAATCGAAAACGTATATTCTGACGATATAAATGTCGAAAATAAAATGCTAGGTCCCACGATCAACAAAAGCGTCGCTAGCTTAAGACAAATAGTGACAAAAAAAATCGTTGCCTTATGTACAAACGTATTTTCGACCTTTTTTTATCATCGGTACTACACTATTTCAACTAAAAAAAGAATAAGCGGTTGCTAAAAAATATTTAGACCACTATTTCCGACGAAAAAAACGTCACAAATAATCATTTTAATATTTGAAACGAACAAATTATTAGGGACGATTTAAACGTGCCAAAATGTTAGTTTTAGGAACGAAACGAAAACGTCGATAAAAAAAACGTCAGTAAAAAACCTATTTGTTGTAGTGACTATATGCAACAAGGCCTTAAACCACTAGGAATTCCCAAGTAGACGAGCTTAAGCCTCGTGAGAGTTTTCTAGTGAAGGTACTTACAAACTTCTTCTATTTAGTACAAAGGGTCTTGTTTTCTTATTTATTCTCAGAAGTTCATACATCTCATTAGCGGAGAATACGGACAAGATCCTTTGAACTTAGAATAACATATGTACAGTAATTTAATAATTTAAAGATAAATGTGCAAAACATGAGTAATGAAATGCAAATGCAGAGTTATTTCCGAGACTTTTGGAGAGCGTCCTTAAGGTGGGTTCTCACAGGGGTGTGTTGCAATCACAACTCTCTGATAGATTCACTCATGGTTCGTTCTCTTAAGTGCAGTGGGCACATATATTCCTTGCATACTCAAATGATGTCCAAAGAAACCGGGTCGATTGATCACGCTTGCCACTTACTATCACATCATCCTATTCCTAATCGAGCTAGAGGTCTTTTATTAGGAGTTACGGGGCTAGGGTGATGGTTTAGAAAGAAAAAGGAAGGGAAAACAAAATCTGATAAGTTGAGAAATTGTGTCTTCAAGATACTTGTAACCAGAGAAAAACCTCGTTTTAGTATTTGCTTTCGAATTGTGATACATTCTTTTAGCCCAAGGGCTTTGTGACTCTATATGATTTTGAATTTTTGGGAGTTCTAAACCTTTTTTTTTTTTATCGCTTATTTTTTTTATTTTGAACTTTTGGGAAATTCGATTTTTGACTCATTTGATTTTTTTTGGAGTTTTGGTTTTTTGATGGGTCCTTATTTTTTTTTTGAAGCAAAACTGATTTGTTTTTGTACAAGGTATTCTCTTTTTCTGATATCCATCCAGTTCTCAACTTGTCAGCTGGGTAAGTTTTTATTTTGAATTGTAATGGGTTAGGAATTTTTGGTGAAGAATAAAAAGGCTTTTAGAAAAGGTTGAAGGCTCAAGAGGGGTAATTAGAGGAAAACTATCTTTTTGGGTTTTTAACATTTATTTGGCTGTATCGATCCAAAAAGGACCTAAATTCGTTCATAGGATATGGAGTGGTGATCAAGCAAGTGGACGTGTGGTCTTTCTATCGGAACATTCTTTGTGTCAACACTCAATAATCATTCAGATGAGGCTTTTGGCTAGATTCTCGTAGGATATGGAACTTAATTGTTATAACCTTGGTCTTGGAAACTCACTGCTATATACAAACAAATGCTGATGCATGCCATTAATAAAAAGATGCTGAAACTATTGTACGTATATTAGTCTAAGTACGAAGAACGAATCCTTACTCTATTGCTATAATGAGACTTCTAAACTTTTTATTCATCATAGAAGAAGGAAACAAGACTTTTTAATACTAAACGTAATAATATATTTTTGGTCTTTTTTCAAAATTTTTTTTAGAAAGGAAGAAATATACTACTATATAGAAAATGTCTAGTTTTTCCAAAATGTTACTATACCACCTCCAAATAGAACTATGCTTTGTCATCAAAGTATGAAGAGATAAGGAAAGAGATTACCATAGAAACATGAGCAAAAACGGCGATACACCTGTATTCTGTTTTTCATGATGAAAATACGCCACCCCCAAATAAGTTTGGGGCATGGGTTGTTTAATATAGAATGAGAAATATATGGTTTATTATACTAGGGATATTTATTCTACTATAAAATCTGTTTGGGTTTTTGTATTTTTTGAAACATATATGAAATGCATGAAAGAAAAATGGAAAATTTTGGCATGATGTATCCGTTTTACTTTCTACTCATATACCAAATTGCACGAGAAAAACAAAATAAAACAAGCAGATAATATTAAACATATAATTAAACTTATACTACATCATACACATAAGAAAGAAAAAGAGAAAAATAAATATATCCAACTATACGGACACTAGGGAAATGCCTAGTCATAATCCGTGCGAGACTCGTCTCGATGTCGAAAAGATCCTTCTCCTTAATGACATCGGGTTCTAGCATGTCTATCACTATGCGGGAGCGCGTCTCTATTGCTCTGTAGTGTTCTAGTGACATTGTGCTGAAAATGTCGTTGCTCTTGTTGGAAGGACCACTGCTCCTCTCTGAAGGTCTGCTGTTCTACTATAATGTTACCCTGAGTTTTCCTGAGTTGGGGGGGATACGAATGTAGAATCCTCTGAGCACCATAGAGGAAGTGAATTCCGTCCATGGGCTGAGTGAACTATCAAGTGGCATCTTCAGCGAAGTAATCAACCTTCTCAGTTGGGCGTGCTTGCTCAGCGGCTTTGGCTTTAGGTGGAAGCCATAACTTCTGGATGTAGTAGGCACAGATAGGACCTGTGGTAGCGTACTTGACCTCTACTAGGGCGGCTGTGGCATGGAACCCCCAGTGCTACATGATCTTGGTGACCAGCACTGGTAAAGGAGCGGTGGACATCTTCGGTTTGCAGAGTTGCTCAAAGATAAAGGAGACGATGCGAAAACTATTCTTCTGCTCTTGAAGAATCCATAAAAGATGAAGTATCGCCTTACCTATATCCGAAGGCTTGGCTGAGCCTAACAGGTTGTAGGCTATCCACTGAGATAGTGCTAGCTGGTTCTTTCATAGCGAACTCTGAAAAGCATAGTGAGACTTGGGGTTTTTCACCCTCTTGAGAAGTGTCTTTACCATCATCACATCGATGGTTTTACCATCTGGGGACTATTCCATCTAAACATAAGCTTCAAAGGAATCCCCAGAACTCCACTCACCACCTCCTTGGTGAGCTCCAGTGAGCGTCCATCCTGGACAACCGTGATGCGGTCATCCTCCTTTCTAAGCATTTAGTTATAAAATGAAAGAGTAAGAGGGAGAATACGCCGCACCGTCTGACAAAATAATTAAATTTGATGTGAAACAGGTTGCTTAACATGCTAAAATCATTCTAATCAATATATAATAATACTCTCAAATATCAGGTGATAAAGAGGAATAATCGTGTTCTCCACTCTTGCTTGTACGTATTTAACACGAATCAAGACTAAACTAACTATTGCACTAATGAGAGAGTAATATAAAATGATAAAAATAGTAGATTTAAGAAGTTAAAACAGTATATTAAAAGATGAGAGAAAGGATCAGAGAAGGTTAATCCACCACGCGATTCGATTGACTATTAGTTAGTTATTGAATCGCTTGTTTGATCCCTAGTAAAGACCAAGTCGTCTCGGATTAAGGATTCACTAGCATGAGAGTTTAGCTCCACCACAAATCTCTTTGATGGTGGTTCTAAACTCTAGTTCTCCATTATAAGCTCTATCTTTAGACACTCACAATGAAGAACTTGAAGTTATTTACGCAAAACAATAGTAAACTAATGGCTAATCATCCTCACATGGCTTCATAAATCCCCTCTAATGGGGGTTTAGCCTTCTTTAATTAGATTCATTAATCTAAAACAGTGAATTAAAGACATAAATAATAAAACAAGAATTGAATATGATAAACTAAAGCTTTATTTTATAAGGTTTTAATGGAGGCTACAATACTAACCCTAATTTACTTAACTAAACCTAAACTAAACTATTCTAAACCAATTAGAGACTAAGGGGAGGAAGGAGAGAATAAGTTCAGCCTTCATCCTCTTTATATAGGAGGGGGTTAGGGTTAAATTTTCGTGCATGGGCCAAAAAGGGAGACTTTGGGCCTCTAAAGTGAGCCCAAAGTCCATTAGGTTAAGTCTAAAAGGGCTAATTATGTTTGAAATTATTTCAGTGTCCTTTTTGTCCACTTATGCAGTTCTGATTGGGGCAAAGCTAGATCCATTGGAAATCTTATTCTGAGCCAGTTGTTCTGACATAAAGTAGGAAAAATTCCGAGGCCCGAGTCCAAAGATACGTCCATTTGAAGTTTTGTTGACTTTTCTATTCTTTTTCTACCCGAATTGACTTTGACTTCCCAATTTTGACTGGGCTTGAAAAGACTTTTTCTTTTTGATTTTTGGGCTTTAAACATAGAACGCTTCTAGTAATCCTCTTGACTCGTTTTCCATGCAAAATGACATCTTTAAGCACATAAACAACTTCAAGACCTGAAATACACAAAAACACGTAAACATGATTAACTCTTATTTATTATAAACATAATTGGCCTAAATAGAATACTACTATTAATGGGTTTAAACTACACTTTTAGGTGCTTATCACACCACCCCCAAATAGCATTTTGCTTGTCCTCAAGCAAAGATAATAAATAAAAATAGATAAGTGGCAAAAAATGTGGGCCTAACTAATCTTGTTTCGCAATAAGGCCTTAAACCACTAGGAATTCCCTAGTGAATGAGTTGTAGCCTCATAAGAGTTTTTTAGAGAAGATACTCATAAAATTCATTTATACTACAACGACAAAGTAATAAAATTAATTGTCCCCTAATTTTATCTTAGAATCTATACATCTCACTAGCAGTTAAACAATGATCATCAATCTAAAACTTAAATTAATACATGCATAATAATCAAATCATCTTAAGATAAACAACTATACAATGAACTATACTATGAAATGCAATGGCAGGTCCGTTTCTGAAACTTTTGGGTAGCGTGCCAAAGTAGGTTATCACAAGGAATGTGTTTTTTTTTTTTTTTGAAAGGCAAGCAGGGTTTTTGAGAGGTCCCTTATTCCTATTTTATTAAAATTAAAACTAGCTTGGTTACATAGCTTATACTCTTACATATCTTTTGGCCGTGGCATCATCGAATACAATTTTCCTTACATCTTCGGAAAATGAACTAGGGGTAATGACTACATAACTTGTTGTCGGGATATTACTAGCCAATAGATCGGCTAATTTGTTGGCTTCCCAAAATACATGTTTGAGTGTGAAACTCTCAAGTTGGGCTTTCAATTAGTGGATTTCACCCATAAGGTAATAGGCTCGCCATGGGTAATGGACCTGATCCCTCATATAAGCTATTACTGTTGTTGAGTTCGTCTGGGCTCTAACATTTAAACATCTTCTCTCCACCGCCAGCTGAAAGTCCTCTCGCTAACCCCTATAACTCAATGAGGTCGATCGTCTGATATTCTGATTTCCCCTATACAGCTACTACAACAACTCCTTCTCTGTCTCTTATCACAGCCGCCCACCACCCTTGTTCTCCCTAGAGTGTTCCATCAGTATTGAGGTAGTACGATCCCATATTTGTCTTCTCCCATGCACAAAATCGAGCTATCCTCGGCCTTCCTTCCACCATTACATTCCATATTGACATAACACTATCTCTTTCAGGCCCTTTATCCATTACTATTTTGAGAGAAGAGAGTTTGGTCGCTACATCATGAATGATCAATAAACTCAACTAGACGGCAATCTGATTTTTATGCTGAAAGATCCTTCTATTCCTCTCTTGCCACACATGATAGATGAAGCCATTAAACATCAGTCGAAGCGCATCCTATTGAATGCCTTTCCTTTTCATTCTCATGATCACCCATTCCACTTCTTCCAACCAGTTCGCACTTCGTGCCTTGTTTGTAGCCTGCACGTTGTAATATATGCTGCCAAATGAACTGTGCGTAAGTACACTCAAAGAACATGTGTACTTCAGTTTCTCTCTCCCTCCAACACAGTACACAGGTGTCATCAGTTACTACCCCCCACTTTTTCAACTTGCTAGTTGTCTTCAGCCCTCCCTGGAATGTGAGCCAGGCAATGAAGGAGTGTCTTGGTATCCGATTCGAGAACCAGACCAAGTGATGCCAAGATACTGGATTTTGACTGCTCTGATTCTATCATATGTCTCCCGAAGTTTGTAGTCCCCTCTCTGGGTGGCGGTCCATATCACTCGATCAGGCCCATGCCCAACCTTGAGCTCCTCTTCTATGAAAGTAGCAATGTCTGGAATATGATTTCTGACGTGCATGGGAATGCACCATTGCCTATCTTCTATAAGATTACTCATGAGTGCATTCAGCCTACACGTTAAGTCATGTATGAGAGATAGTGGAAACCGGTCTTTTAAGATACCATCTGGGTGCCAAGGATCCATCCATACCTGAGTTCCTCTTCCATCTCCAATTTGGTGTTGGACTATGTTCTGGGCCTCTGTCCTATTCTTTAGCAAGTTCCGCCAAACCCAGGAGCAGTCATTAAGAATCTTCATCTGCCAAAAATTCCTCGCTCTGATCAAATTCTTAGTTACCCACTTAGTTCATAAGGTGTCACTCGAGCTAACCAGCTTCCAGAGATGTTTCAGATTTTCCGCTACATTTAGTGATTTCAAACTTCGAATCTCGTGCCCCCTTCTTCATATGGGAAACATATGGTATCCTACCCAATGAGAGCATATGATGTGGCACACTCCGGCCCATTCCAAAGGAAATTCCGATAGAGTTAGTTAATAGTTTCAATAGTCCTCTGAGGAAGAATGAAAGAAGCTGTCCAGTAGACACTCATGCCATTCAATACTGCTTTAAGGAGTTGAAGCCGTCCTGCATAGGACAATGCTCTCCCTCTCCATGCCTGAATCCTCTGTCTTACTTTCTCTATCAGTGACATACAATCTCTTGCTCTCAGACGAGTGGCTATCAAGGGCAGTCCGAGATACTTTACTGGCAACATTCCTCTCGGAAAATTGATGAGCGCCTCCATTTGTTGGACAACTCTCTCCTCTACTCCCGCATAAAAATTTGGCTCTTTTGAAAATTTACTTGTAGCCCTGAGCATTTGTGTAAGCTATGTAGAGAATCTTTGAGTGCACAAACTGTGTTCAAGTCCCCATTCATAAAGGCAATGAGGTCATCCGCAAATGATAAATGAGTCATTTCTGGATTAACGCAACGCACTTGGGATGCAACCAGTATCTCCCTTGTACTACTCTTTTGTGAATCAGCTGGGTGAGAAAATCCATAACCAGTATAAACAAATACGGTGACATGGGATCCCCTTGCCTGATCCCTCTCCTGCCTTTGAAATACCCAAACGGTGTTCCATTAATCATAATGCTATAGCTCGGTGTTTCAATGTATCGTTGTATCCAATTAACAAACACTGGGGGAACCCCAATTCTAGTCAGAGTGTAACTCACTGCTTCCCATTTGGCAGTGTCATATGCCTTTCTTAAATCAATCTTCGCTGCCCATCTCAGGTGTCCCTTATCTCTATGGTAGTTGTGTAACAACTCATGTGATAGTAGCACATTGTCCTGAATGCTTCGACCCGCTATAAATACAAATTGATTGAGAGATATAACTTGTGGCATAAAGCTTTTCATTCTGCATGTGAGTATCTTGGTAATACACTTGTAGATCATATTACAACATGCAATGGGCTGGGAATTCCCTAAAGAAGTAGGAGCAAGCACTTTCGATATTAAGGTTATGCATGTGGCATTCACTTCTTGTAACATCTTGCTTGATCGGAAAAAATTCCTTATAGCCTTTACAAAATCATCCCCCACTATCCTCCATCCTGCTTTGAAAAACAGTGCAGAGAACCCATCACTGCCCGGCGCTTTGTCATCTTCTATGTTAGCCAGGAACTCAATAATTTCATCTCGTGTAACCTCCCGAATCATCATATTCTTAATATTCCCATCCAGTGGTTCTACCTGTGTGTCTTCCAAAATCAGAAATCCAAAGTCTCTAGGAAATCCGGCCGCATGTGCCTCTTTGTAATACTTGACACATTCATTTCCAATGTCAGCCAATTCTTCATATACTTTTCCTTGCCCATCCTTGAGACGATTTATCTTATTTGTCATGTTTCTCACTTTGATAGAGTTGAAGAAGTACTTCATATTGTTGTCCCCTAACGTCACCAGCTGATCCCTCAATTTCTGTTTGCTCTCTGACTCCTCAGTGGCCGCTGCTTTGACAAACTTAGCCTTGAGAACCTTATCCTGGACACTGTACCCATAGTTAAGCGGTTGGGCTTGTAACAACTCCTGAATTTCCGTTAACACCTTCTCTGCCTCCACTTTCTCTGTTGCTACCCGACCTCTATCTCTATTCCACTTTATCAAAGCCTCCTTAGTGTGTTTCAATTTCTGCATGAAAGTGAACATTGGGTTGCCAACTACTGGGGTGTTCCATGCTGCCTGTAGGGTCTCTGTATATCCCTCTTGTTGTATCCAGTAGTTGAAGAACCTGAAGGATTTTTTGTATCTCCCTGTACTCTTAGTTGACGCCACTACAATAGATGAATAGTCTGAAATTCCCCCGAGGCTCTTGTAGTGTGCCTCGGTGTCTGTATACTCACTCACCCACTCATCATTCACCATCACCCTGTCCAGTTTTCGCCATGTTCTCTGTTCCCGTTTATTGTTCCATGTTAAGAAATTCCCCGTCTGTTTCAGATCCATCAGCCTACTCATTGTGACACATTGCATCAAATCCGCGAAGTGCTGTGGCTGTGTCTCAGTTCCTCCCACTCTCTCTTGTGCATTCAAAATTGAGTTAAAATCCCCGATGACAATCCATGGCTTTTGGATAGTGTAAGATAGCTAAATTAACACCCTCCAGAGTTCATTCCTTCTCTCTTGATTAGTTGAGCCATATACTACTGAGATTACAAACATTTTCCCATTCAACAGAGTAGTCTCCATGGTGATGCTTTGTTCATTCTTCTCAATAAGTCGCATAGTACAGTTCGTCAGGTTCCAGCAACACCATATTCTTCCCAATTCACTATATTCATAGTTATGCTTGACTTCCCAGCCAGGGCAGCACACTCTTCTAACTGTTTGCACATTCTCCTGCTTAGCTCTTGTCTCCACTATACCCATTATACTAAGTTCTAACTTCCTAATCATAGCCTTTAGCTCATGCTGTTTAATCCCCTTGTTGAGCCCCTGAATATTCCAACAGCCTACACTAATCATAAAATTAATTTTGATTGGCGAGGGGGCCAAACCGAGACCCACTCTGTGTGCTTACTTTCTTGCTTGTGGCTCTAGTTTCCGGCCTTTTGAGTATGTGTACCACCTTTCCCTATTTGTGACTTTCGTTGGGATCACTTGGGCTTTTCATTTTGGGCCTAGACCCCTCTGCTCCACCCTCCCACAAATCCCCCTTTCCCATTGTTATCTCGTTTTGTGGCTATATTCGGCATACTCTGATCTCCTTTCTGCGTAGTTTGAAGGCCCTGTGCTTCCTCACTCCCTGCATAATCAGAAGTGGTTACTTCCTTCCCCGGAGTGTTTTCCTTTACTTTCAAAAGTTGGTGCCTTAGCTTTACTGAATGCTTCCTGCTCGGTACTGCCCACTCTCCCGTTTCAGTCTCATTTAGGCCCTCAGCCCCAGTGTCAGCTTCCTTTCCACGGTCATCCAACTCAGTTCCTTTCTTCTCTTTTGGTTCAGCTGCTACCGATTCTTTCTGGTCTGATTTCTTTCTATTTTTTTCCAACCACACCTCATTCCTTTGATTCACATGACCTCTCTTCTCTAGCTGCTTGACGCATTGTGAGTCCGAGTGCCCAAACACCTTGCACTCTGAGCACTGAGGAGGTTTCCAGTTATATTCAAAACTGATCTCAAATGCCTCTTGCTGATCAACCACAACAGAAGTTCCTTCAGGGTATGTACAATCAATGTCAACTTCTATGCAAACTCATGCATATGCCATCCTCAATCTTTTTTCTCTTCTATTAACTTGTCCGCAAACATTGGTATACCAATGGCACTTCCCACCATGCAGAACCCCTCCTTGTCCCACAACTCCAGTGGGCACTTCTTCATTATTACCCACACTGGTATCGTTTTCAGTTCCTTCACTTCCGATTCAGTGAACAACTTCCACGACCTTATTACAAACAAGCGGCTGGCAATATGGAATGACCCAATGTCCAACACCTTCCTTCTATCCTCCTCACTATCAAACTTGAATGTGAACATTGTTTCCCCTTGTGAGTGCATTGTAAATTTGTGTTGCAGCCTCCATATCTTGCTAACAACCTCTTTCATATACCCATAACCAGGGCGTCTCCCTATAAAGTACCAAACCACCAAGTACTCATATTTTCCATTAACATGTGCAAATTGAGAGCTCTTGACATGTATAACTGGTTTGCCATTCACCATTGTTGGTGGGATGTACCTCAACGTCTCTTTACCCACTGCATCTCTGCCCAACACATCGACCCATGAACTGGTTTTTGCTGGTGCTGTAACACTTTGAACAACTTTGTTGCTGTTGTTGTCCACTCTTTGTGTTGGTGGCTCAGTAACAATCAGCTTTGCGATATCTACTCCTACATTTCCTAGATCTGCTTCTACATCAAGTCCCTCACCTTCTTCCTCCAGCTGCAGAACTTCCTTATGGATTTTCAACATGCGTTGTTACATAAACTTCTTTAACGACCCTTTCCCGAAAATGGTTTTGAACTTGCCTGTGATAATGTCTCCATCTTTATCTTCATTATCCTCCCGACCTGGTATGCATCGAATCTCAGTTCCCATGTTTTTTGTCCTAAATTTTCTAATTTTTGCAAAAAAGACCAAACTGCCTTTAAGGAAAAATCGCCCCTTAAGAGTCCCCATTAAAAAGACCAAGCGTCTCACATACACAAGAAATGTGTTAAGACACATAACACTCTGCTTTTTCCACTCAAGTTTGCTAACTCCAGTGTATAGTGGGCACATGTTTCCTCACAATCTCAATGACAATCCAAGGAAGCCGAGGTCGATCAAACACATCTACCACTTACTATCACACCAAATTAATCCTAATTGAGCTAGAGGTATTTATTAGGTGATACGGGGTTTAGGTGATGGTTTAAGAAGAAACAAAATATATATTCAAATAAACAAGTCTGAGATAGTAGGGTCTTTAAAATATGTATTAGAGAAAACTTTTTTCTTACTTTGCTTCAACACTTTGTTTCCATACTTAGCCCTTCCTTTCTTTTCTTTTTCTTTTTCTTTTCCTTTTGAAGCAACTAACTAATTTTTGTTTACATAGGTTTTTTTTTTCTATTTTTTTCACTCATCCTATTTCTCAGACTCATTCAAGATGGGTAGGCTTATTTTTATTTTTATTGGTTTTAAAGATGGGTAAAGGATTTGTGGTTGTGAAAAAGGCTAATGAAAAGGCTAAGTGGGGCGACTAGCGGATAATTATTTATAGGTATAAATTTTTAGCTATATTAATCCAAAAAGGGCCTTAATTCTCGCTTAGGATATGGTATGGTGATCAAGCAAGTGGATGTGTGATTTTGTTTCTCAGATTTGACTTCTCTCTTGTGTCATCACTCAGATATTTCACTCTTATTAGGCTTTTAGGCTAGATGCTCACAAGATATGGATTAAGTACTCTAACCTAGGTCTCAGAAAAATACTGCCAAGTACAATCATAGATGCTCATGCAAGATATTTAAGAAAAGATGCAATAACTATTACCTACATATTAATCTAAGTTTCAAAAATTAAATCCTAATTCAAGTACTACATGAGATTTCTAGACTAATATCATCATGGAGAAGAGAACAATACCATTATCACTAAGTGCATAGTATAAACTATTTTAATGATTTTATACTTTTATAATTTTTATACGATAATTAATACGTAATATAAAACATAATATGTGCTTAAATATTTACAACATATTTCTATACCACCCCCAAACAGAATCACGCTTTGTCCCCAAAGTATGGAATGAAAATAAAGGATAGAGAGTACCATAGAAACATGCTTGTAAATAGGAGCACATGAAAAAGAAGGTTAATTTATACTAATATAAAAAAATAAAAACATACGCAACTCCTATATGAGTTCTTTCCGTTATAGGGATAACATAAAATAATAAACATCGCTTGGGACATAAGCGGACTCTAACATAAATAAAATAATACCATACGTTCACAAATCAAGCATGCGCATATCATGGCTCCTATAAGATTAGCTTCCGAAATTTCATGAAATAGTGAAAATTTACGAAATTAAGGTACCTAATTACATTATTAAATCAACAAGGCCCATAGGTTATATATTTTGATATTTATACATGAAATTTTAATATGTGAACGTACAATGTGCTAAAATCAGATATACCACCCTCAAACAATTTGGGAGAAGAAGGTTCATGAAATAATTCAATAACACAATTAAATTACTTAACTAACTAACATAAACTATACTGGAGGAAACATGACATGCAAAGGGTGGCAAAATTTTTTTGAAATGAAAGACCAAAATACGCCACTCCCAAACAAAATTTGAAAATTCTTTTTTAAGTTTGAAAATTTTTGTGGCCTATACTCCATTAAGGTGGTATGTTACAAAAAATTATATGGGTATTTTAAAGTCAGATTCCCTAGACTGGCTATCTAATTTGTCTATTTTTATGTATTTTATTTTTGGAAAAACAAAATTACGATGAAGAAATAAAAATGGAACTTATGGTGTACTCCCATAATATAAGATTGGAATGGAGTACACCGAAGAATACTATGAGTCTTTTATAGTTGGGGGTTGTGAAAAGTGCTCAAAAGTAATGATTTATAACCCCAATTATGTGTATGTTAGTCTCCATTTTATATTTAAATATTCTGATATGATGCAATTTGAGTTTTTGTAGGTCAAAGAACCTAAATGTGAAATATGGAGGGAAAAGAAGTCAAACAAGTCAAAAAGGAGTCACTGGGAATTACAGCTAAAGGCCTAAGGCAAAAACATCATATTTGTCTCCATAAGTGCCAAACCTAATGGGACTCTAAAAGAGGATAATAATTGAGTTAGAAGAGTCTTCAATCTGATCTCAAAGCCTTAATTTCGACTTCATAGGAAGATGAGATCAACATGGAAAAGAAGTCAGAGTTTCACAAGAATTAGGAAACTGAAAGCTGTCAAAAGCTGTAGCTTGGGAAATAGCATGCAGGGAAAAGTGGGCCACGTCCAACTTTGGTCCAATCAAATTTAACTTTTCCAGAATTGTTTCTAGAAAGATTATAGAGAGTTTGACACCAAATAAACATAGGATTCTGATCTCTATCTAGACGAGCATGTAAGCCAATATATAAAGCACAAAAACCTTAGTTTACAGGATCTAAGAAATTTAGTGTTTGCATCTTAGATCTAGAATTAGGAGAGAAGAAATTTCAGACCTTTTCACCATTAATAGCTATAAAGATTATTCCTTTTCATATTGTGTTCATAGCATAGTATGAGGGGCTAACCTCCCTTCTCTTGGGAGGGGAGATGAAGCCTTTTTCATATGTTTTAGTTTAGTTCTTCTTCTATCATGTTTTAGTTTAAATCCCTCATTGAGTTTCTTCTTAGTCGTCCATTGATCTAACGCTCCTGTGGAGGTTAGGAGGTCTTAGGGTAATTCATGATTGTGTAGAGCTAAATACCACAAACCCTAGATTCTTTTCTTCTAGTTTTTAGTGTTCTAGTGTGATGATTGGATTCTTTATGGCACCTCAATTAGTTGTATGGTTAATGCCACATGTGGATTTTCCATGACACCTAGAGTTATATATTGAATACCACTTAAAACACAATTTGGTTAGATAGAAGATATCATTGGAGATTGAAGAAGTATTTAATGGAAAGATAGAAAGCACGTTGAAAGCCACATATTATCATCATGGTTATGAGCATAAGGTTTGTAGGTATGATGAGTTTCTATTGGTGATTTATATTAAGCATGATAGGTAGATCTATTAGACTAATTCTATGATTTTGGTGGATTCATCTCTCCCAAGATATTCTCTCTTGATTCATATTAATATATTTAATTTAGTTTAGTTTATGCTTAGTTTACATCTCAAAACAAATCAACTATATAGTCGTCATTACTTAGCCACATCTTTTACTTGCATCCATTAGAGTAACTTAGATTAGGAAATTCTATCATCATCACTTAATTATTTAGAGTAGGATTGATACCTTACTAGCCACTATACTAATCAATATTTAATAGGCTAAGTAAGATTTGCAAAATATACGTAACACGTTACACCTACCCAAGACGTGGAGCACTTGCTAACCGGCAAGATTGACCGCCGACCAGTTCCCAATTGCTTCTAATTCTATTTTTTGGAATTCTACAATTTCAAACAGTATTTTGGACGTCCTGCTTTCCTGATTAACTGCTCAAATTTTTGCTAGTTTCACCGCTCAACTTCGGTTATGGGTTGTCGAAATTCTCGATTTGAATTCGGGTTTCTATCTGTTTAATGTTGTATGGAGGGAGACAGTAGGAAATAAAGGGCGGTCATGTGATGAAAAATTGGTATTTGGTTGGGCCGAGCGAAATAGGAGAGAGACAATAGGAAATAAAGGGCGATCATGTGATGAAAAATTGGTATTTGGGTAGGCTGAGCGAAACAGGAGAGAAACAGTCTTAAATTATGAACTTAATAACTTTTCGATTACCCTAACTCTTGATTGATCAGGCGCTTAAGTATTCAGTCCTAAATTTCACCCCTGTGGTTCTGTTGTACAAACAGTTGCACATGGTAGCTAAACAAAAAATTCACACAGAACTCTGTTATGGAGAGTTGTTTCATTACAATGCCATGAATGAATTTTTTTTAAAACAAGAATGAAAAAATTGGGGTTGGGACTGTCTCTTTTATTCTAAGAGGGAAAAATGTCACGAAGATATTATTTGATACTTTTATGATTGTTGAATCGATTATGAGAAGGCGAGTGGCCTGGGAAAATGGAGTTGTATTGGGATAATCAATCCGAGCTTATTAACTGATTTTATGGTAGAGAAATTTGGACTCTCGCAGTTCCGCATTTTCTTAATAAATATTTTTGATCACTCATATACTTGATTGTCTATTATGGTTTTATCACTTTTATTTGTAGGTAGAGACAAATCTTGTATTCCGTGCAACAATAAACCATTGATTTAAGTTATTATTATTATTATTATTATTCATTGTTTAATTTTTAGTTTTTATTTTTCAGTCGTGTCATTTGTACATGTGACTCTTACATTCCACTCTAGTACCTTTTCTCCACCTTTTTGGAGACGTGTAACTCTATGGAATGAGCACATAACAAATATTTAGTCGTTGTAGTAATTTTAATCATCATGAATCATCACTCTTATTTGTTTTGTTAAGGATATAAATTCTATAGATTTTAGCTGATGTAATTTTGCACGTATTTAAGGTAATATCCTTCTTTCTCTGATTATTTCAATTATGGTAAGCTTTTAGTTATTTTATTTAGTCATTGAGGACAATGCCATACTTAGTTAGGGGGGTGAGAATTAAAATTTTATAATATTTTAATTACAATATTTGGGAAGTTTATATGTGAATTATGGTGATTCTAGGTGAAAAGTACATTTTTATCATTTAAATTGGCTAATGAAATTGGAAATTATAAGTCATGACCAGGATTAGTAAGACTTTTAGACTAAGTTTCTATTACTAGAAATAGATCTCACTGATAAAAGTCTTAGTCTAGAATAAGTTCATATAATACACCACTAGAGGAATTTCAAATGAAAGAGCAACTTAAACTTTTACCAAACTAGAGAATTAGTATAGAGACTTGACCTGTGAGACTTGAGCCTTTCAATTTTAAATTTCTTGGAGAGTCTTTACGTAAATCTGAGTCCAAGTTGACTCAACCATTTTTCTGTGCTTAAATTTGTTGTGTAGTCTCATTTATTCTTGATTTGGTCAATCACGAGGTGGCATCAACTGGGGAGATAGCCATTAGGTCTTGTAGTCTATTCAAAGTGGAATATCATACTGATAAGTCAAGTAGTGAACCAATCAGCCTTTATCCCACCTAGTAGGATTATCATGTTAACCACTTTATTAAACCTTTTATTCTTAAACCAATCATTTTAAACCCAACTCCAGATAAAGAGTATATCCCATATTATTAGCCTTACCCATATTTATGAGGATTTCTAAAGAACTAAAGAGAAAGCTAGAACAAAGAAGATTTTGAAGGAAATTTTACCAAAGTTTAATGAAGAAAATCATTCCTTTTGCTCAAAGAAAAAAAAAGAAAACAAAAAAAAAGAAAAAAAGAAAAGAAAAAAGAAATATAAATAATTGAGTAAAAGTAGTGATAGAGTTCAAGTGTTGTAGTCTACAAATGAAGAAAATTTCCGAGAAGGTCAAAAGCACAAAGTCTTTAGTATATTCTCAGAAATTTTTGAATCCTTTTTACCCTTTTCTTGTTAAATTGTCCTAAGCCCTGTTTTAATACCCAGACTTATCACTAAAGTATGATATGAAGTTTATAATAGGTGAGAGGATGCTAAAGTGAAGGACCCGACACTTCAAATGTGATTGACATTCTTTCCATGAGACTTTATTTATATATTTGCAAATTTCCATCTTTCTGACTAAATATGTGGGATGTTATACTTTTTACTCATTTCTCTGCATATGGAGGTAAAATATAAAACTTATCTGAGAGAGATTTTCTTGTGAGTGTATGAAATGGTGAGATTTGAAGTCAAAATACTAATCCAAAGGTGAGGTAGAAATTACGTTGCTTGGAAAAGAGAAAGAAATCAAAATGGTTAAAAATGAATAAGCTCTAGTTAGGATGATTATTCAGTCTTTTCTATCTTTATGAATAGAACCTTAGCCTAATGTTTTATGATCATAGGTGTGATAAGTAGTAACTTTTTGATTTAGACATTTTAACTGAAAAAGTTGTTTTCTCTAGATTTCACCATAGTTCATATGTAAAATTGATTTTGTGGGTATATCAACTGAAAACCCTTACGAGGCTATAACTCGTCCTTTAAGGGTAACTTAAAGGTTTAAGGCCTTGTTGCATATGGTAAATGGAACTGCAATGTCTGTGAAAGGGAGTTAGTTTATTATTTAATTAGTATTGTTAGCTTTGAACACTTCTCTAGTATACCACATATTTGCTAAGTGACTAGCAAAATGCTAGTTGGTGGTTGTGAAAAGTGCTCAAAAGTAATGATTTATAACCCCAATTATGTGTATGTTAGTCTCCATTTTATATTTAAATATTCTAATATGATGCAATTTGAGTTTTTGCAGGTCAAAGAACCTAAATGTGAAATATGGAGGGAAAAGAAGTCAAACAAGTCAAAAAGGAGTCACTGGGAATTACAGCTAAAGGCCTAGGGCAAAAATGTCATATTTGTCTCCATAAGTGCCAAGCCTAATGGGACTCTAAAAGAGGATAATAATTGAGTTAGAAGAGTCTTCAATTTGATCTCAAAGCCTTAATTTTGACTTCATAAGAAGATGAGACCAACATGGAAAAGAAGTCAGAGTTTCACAAGAATTAGGAAACTGAAAGCTGTCAGAAGCTGTAGCTTGGGAAATAGCATGCAGGGAAAAGTGGGCCACGTCCAACTTTGGTCCAATCGAATTTAACTTTTCCAGGATTGCTTCTAGAAAGATTACATAGAGTTTGAAACAAAATAAACATAGGATTCTGATCTCTATCCAGACAAGCATGTAAGCCAATATATAAGGCACAAAAACCTCAGTTTACAGGATCTAGGAAATTTAGTGTTTGCATCTTAGATTTAGAATTAAGAGAGAAGAAAGTTAAGACCTTTTTACCATTAATAGCTATAAAGATTATTCCTTTTCATATTGTGTTCATAGCATAGTATGAGGGGCTAATCTCCCTTCTCTTGGGAGGGGAGATGAAGCCTTTTTCATATGTTTTAGTTTAGTTCTTCTTCTATCATGTTTTAGTTTAAATCTCTCATTGATTTTCTTCTTAGTCGTCCATTGATCTAATGCTCCTGTGGAGGTTAGGAGGTCTTAGGGTAATTCATGATTGTGTAGAGCCAAATCCCACAAACCCTTGATTCTTTTCTTCTAGTTTTTAGTGTTCTAGTGTGATGATTGGATTCTTTATGGTACCTCAATTAGTTGTATGGTTAATGCCACATGTGGATTTTCCATGGCACCTAGAGTTGTATATTAAATACCACTTAAAGCACAATTTGGTTAAATAGAAGATATCATTGGAGATTGAAGAGTATTTAATGGAAAGATAGAAAGCATGTTGAAAGCCACATATTATCATCATGGTTATGAGCATAAGGTTTGTAGGTATGGTGAGTTTCTATAGGTGATTTATATTAAGCATGATAGGTAGATCTATTAGGCTAATTCTATGATTTTGGTGGATTCATCTGTCCCAAGATATTCTCTCTTGATTCATATTAATATATTTAATTTAGTTTAGTTTATGCTTAGTTTACATCTCCAAACAAATCAACTATATATTTGTCATTACTTAGCCACATCTTTTACTTGCATCCATTAGAGTAACTTAGATTAGGAAATTCTATCATCATCACTTAATTATTTTGAGTAGGATTGATACCTTGCTAGCCACTATACTAATCAATATTTAATAGGCTAAGTAAGATTTGCATAGATATGTAACACAAACAACGACACAAATAATTATGTGTTGCGTGCTTTTTCAAGGTGGTTGTAAATGATTGGATTTTATTAGGGATTAGCTCAGGTGGATGATGGTCGAGTGGTTCTCTAGGTTGTTCTTGAGAGGGTACGTGGATCATCACAGGCTCTTAGAAACTCGTCGAATTCCTCATCTTGGTTGTTCACATCCACATAATTGTGGTATTCATCTACATCTTTGAGGAATTCATCTATCTCGTCCATTGTGAGATTGACTACATCTCCCATTGGGTCGAAAGGCAAGGTTTAAAATTCTTTCTCTAATTTAGTTATGTTCAAGGAGTAGAAATTGTGATATTTGTCTTCTTCCATAAGAGAGGTATCTACTAGGGTGGGGACTAAGGCGTCGGCTGTACTAATGTGCGAGAAAAAACTCTTAATGGACTTCACTTCTCCTTCTATAGGCAAACCTAGCTGTCCCTGCTTGAGTATAAACATGTTACCCTCCATAGACCTATTTCCAAAGGAAAGAGTCATTGATCCATCGCGACAATTAATTTGGGCATTGGCAGTTGCCAAGAAAGGATGCCCTAAGATGATGGGAATAGAATCATGAGCAATTTTTGTGTTAAGAATAACGAAGTCAGTTGGGTAGTAAAAATCTTGAACTTTAACTAGAATGTTTTCAACTATACCTTTGAGATACTTAATAGAGCGATCGGCTAACTGCAAAGTCATTTTGGTCGGTTTAAGTTCATGGATACCTAATTGTTTATATAAATAAAAAGGGAGTAAGTTAATACTCGCCCCTAGGTCTAATAGAGTAGTTGTTATGAAGTTATCGCCCAAGGTGCATTGTACAGTAAGATAACTAGGGTCCTTGTACTTAACAATTTCGTTATGTTCAGATAAAGAGGGATATTGTTCAGTTAAGAAGGCTTCTTAGGGTATGTTGGTTTTCCTCTTCATAGTGCACAACTCTTTTAGAAACTTAGCATGTCCAATTAGACTTTTTATATCATCTAGAAAAGGTAGGTTTATAGTCAGATTTTTAAACACTTCCCTAATCTCATCAAAATTCTCATCCTTTTTAGACACAACTAGTCTCTGGGGAAATGGTGGTTTTTCTCTATACTTAGCATATGGTCAACATAAGTATTAACCTTGTTTTTATCTTTTGCCATTTTCCAACTAGGTTTCCATATTGGAACCTCTACAGGTGTAGGATCATCAATTTCTATTATGGGGTCTTGTAAGGTTTTCCCTTTTGGTTGTGGTTTAACTGGTACTTCTACAGTTGTAGGGTATTCAGTTTCTATGATAGTATAAGGTATGCCATCTTTTTCAGCTTTCGTTTGTGGGCAATCTTCAGGCATATGTACTTTGTTATCAACTACTCTCCCTGAACGAAGGGTAGTGACTGCCTGGAGGACCCCTTGGTTTATATTACCATTACACTGAATATTGTTTACTTCAAAGGAGGTATTTGTTGACTTAGGATTAGGCATTGCTTGACCTAGAAACATGCCTGTTTGGTTATTATTTTGGTTAGGAGACAGCTTAAGTACATTTTGGCACAATTTGCATCGTTTGTTATAGCATGTTAGTGTTTTGATCATGCTAATTTTTCATAAATCTAGAGTTTTGTTCATTTTGTTCCTTCATCAAGTTTGAGTTTTGTTGCATGATTTAATTCTGATGTTGCAGCAAAGTTACTACTACGTCTTCTGTAGATGGTTTAACTAGTGGAGTGGTCATAGGAGGAGTGACTGGAATTAAGGCTTCTTGAGCATTCATGTCTGGATACTGATAGTTCTGGGTAATGGGCACTAAACCTTTGTTCTGGTCACCTAAATCTCCTTGTCCTAGATGTTATTTAAATTGGTGGAAGTTTGTAGTGGGCCTAACATTTTGATAATTAAAGCATGGAGGTGCAGGTTGTTGTTGTTGATTATAATTAGTGTTCTGCATCCATTGTGTGTTAAGGTTGGTGAAAGCGTAATTATCTACGGGTTGGGGTAGAGGTGGACCGTAGAGTAAGGGACAAAAGGAATTGGTATGGTGGGGATTAAAACAGATATTACATGGATCAATATTTATGCTCATTACAGGAGTGGGTTTCACTTTTTGTTTATGGACAGAGAGGGCATTGACCTTTCGAGTGAGGGATTCAATTAAATTTCTAAGTTTAGGATCTGGTTTTACCTTAACATACTGGTGGCCTTAATTGTTGAATAAGAAGTATTGGAGCGGGAGTAATCGTTACCTCCCCAGTTGTTGCTTTTCTTGGATTGAGTATCTAAAAAGTTATAAGCATCTATGGCTCCTTTACTTAAGAAATTACCTCCATTCATGATATCTAAAGTCTCCTTATGATGTTAGGATAGGCCTTTGAAGAAGGCATGCTCTAGTGTGTTTTTACCAAGATTATGATGGGGACATTCTACTAGAAGATCAGCGAAACGATTCCAAGCCTCAGAAAAAGATTCTTGAGGCTTTTGGTGAAAGAAGTGAATATTTTGTAGCATCTCATCAGTCTTCTGTGGTGGGTAGAATTGTTCCATAAATAATTCAACTAGTTTTTCCCATGTGCAACTGAGTTTGGCTTTTGTGCTGTTAGCCAAGCTGCTGCTTTGTCAGCTAGGGTGAAAGGAAACACCCTGAGCTTTATTTGTTTAGGTTTTACATTAAGATGATGAAATGTAGTAAGAACTTGTTGTATCCTACGTAAGTGTTGATAAGGCTTCTCATAGTCTAACCCATGGAAAGCAGGTAGCAAATTAAATATATTAGAGGGGATTCTAAAATCTTGTAGCTGCAAGAATTATGCAGGAGTCAGGTCCATCGTTTAAAGCCTTATAGAAATCAGAGAGGGGTCTCTCTGCTATTTTCTCACCCATTGCTACAAATGTAGTTGGGGTACGTGTAGGTGGTTTGTGTGTGGTGATTGGTGAATTTCTAGATAGGTGATTATTTCTGCGTCTATGATAAACTAATATGGCAGATTTATGCGTACCGGATCTTAATCTCATGCAAGTTTTAAGTCTAAAAGGCAATTCCTATCGACCATGCAAAAATAGCCTGATTATTACTAGAAATAGAATCCTCTGACAGTAAATTCGATGATGAATAGAGGTGTTACTTCGATTGTCCTTGCTACGCATATAAATAGCGTCTTCAACAACCTTGAAACACGTCTATGTTACTTGAACAATTATACGAGTACTAGTCCGGGTACACCGTGTGGATTGTGAAGTCTTGTAAAAAGATTAACCTTATTAGTTTTAAAGTTTTAAGAATTAGGAAAAGGCTTTTTACTATGGGCTTCGTGTTAGGCCTGGATGTCAGGCCTGTGAAACGGGCTTTGGTAGTGGGTGGGCTTACTAATTTAACTTATATATATATATATATATATATATATATATATATATATATATATTTTTTTTTTAATTAATTAATTAATTTATTTTTTGTATTTTTTATCAAACCAACGGCCAGGTCACATAGGAATTTGAGGGAGGTTGTCCGTGCGTGCACATTCCTTAATTAGAGAACCCCAAATTCTTTCAGTTTGCTAGACACCGTTTAGAATGAAGAAAAATAATTTTTTAAAATTTTGTAATTTTTAGCATATGAGTAATGTACTGTACTCTTGAGATAATAATGCAAATAATATTAAAAATTTGAGTTACTATATTTAACTTAGGGCGCGCGAGCTAAAAAATAGTCTAAATTGGGTGCGGGTCGCGTTTTTTTATTTTTTTCCCATAAATTTAAAGGACCGTGGGGCGCGCTTAGGAATAGGGTAAATTGGGAACGGGTCGTTCCTACAGTGGAATGCGCGGGTCACGCTCTCTGAAGGCAAAAGTGAGGTGCGTGCGCGCTCACAGGTGAATAACTAGGCGAGAAATTTTCAGGGTCGTCAGGTCGTGGGAGTGCAAGGAGTTGTTTTTGCAACTCATATGCACTCAAGCAGTAGTAGAAAATTTTCAAAAAATTGTGAACAGAAAACAGTGTTGGTTTTGTGAATAATAAAAATAGTTTTGTTTATTCTAAACACGTTATACGTAACAAAGCAAGATGACAAGCGGCGCTATTTGATAACTATTATTTGATAGTGTTAAAATAGTAGTTAAAACATTACTAAAACATCCTAATCAATCTATAATAATACTCTCAAATATCATGTGATAAGGACGAGTAATCGTGTTCTCCACTCTTGCTTGTACGTATTTAACACAAATCTAGACTAAACTAACTATTGCACTAATGAGAGAGTAATATAATATGATAAAAATAGTAGATTTAAGAAGCTAAAACAGTAGATTAAAAGTTGAGAGAAAGGATTAGAGAAGGTTAATCCACCACGCGATTCGATTGACTATTAGTTAGTTATCGAATCGCTTGTTTGATCCCTAGTGAAGACCAAGTTGTCTCGGATCAAGGATTCACTTGCATGAGAGTTTAGCTCCGCCACAAATCTCTTTGATGGTGGCTCTAAACTATAGTTCTCCATTATGAGCTCTATCTCTAGACACTCACAACGAAGAACTTGTAGTTATTTACGTTAAACAATAGTAAACTAATGGGTAATTATCCTCACAGTGCTTCGTAAACCCCCTCTAATGGAGGTTTAGCCTTGTTTAATTAGATTTATTAATCTAAAACAGTGAATTAAAGACATAAATAATAAAACAAGAATTGAATATGGTGAACTAAAGCTTTATTTGATATGGTTTTAATGGAGGCTACAATGCTAATCCTAATTGACTTAACTAAACCTAAACTAAACTATTCTAAACTAATTAGAGACTAAGGGGAGGAATGAGAGAATAAGTTTAGCCTTAAACCTCTTTATATAGGAGATGGTTAGGGTTATATTTTTATGCATGGGCTAAAAATGGAGAGTTTGGGCCTTTAAAGTGAGCCCAAAGTCAATTAGGTTAAGTATAAATGGGCCAATTATGTTGGAAATTACTTTAGTGCCATTTTCGTCCACTTATACAGCTCTGATTGGGACAAATCTAGGTTCATTGGAAAACTTATTCCGACCTGGTCGTTGTAACATAAAGTAGGCAAATTTTCGAGGCCCGAGTCCAAAGATACGCCCATTTGAAGTTCTGTTAACTTTTGTATTTTTTTTCTACTCGAATTGACTTTGACTTCCCAGTTTTGACTAGGCTTGAAAAGACATTTTCTTCTTGATTCTTAGGCTTTAAACATAGAACTCTTCTACAAATATTCTTGACTTGTTTTCCATGCAAAATGACATCTTTAAGTACATAAATAGCTTTAAGCCCTGAAATACACAAAAATACGTAAACATTACTAACTCTTATTTTTTATAAAAATAATTTCCCTAAAAAGAATACTATTAAGGGGTTTAAACTACACTTTTTGGTGCTTATCACATTCCAACAAAACCAAGGGTTCCCATCCTCTTATTCTAATCTTAGCCTTGAAGTGCACTTCAAATAAATCGGAATTGAAGAGGTTTCGAAAATTTTGCTTCGGCACGATTTTTAAAACTCAAGCCATTTAAAGTAGGGATTGATAAAATTGGGGTTTTGACTTAGAATGAGGGTTGAAAATGGGGTAGACTATAAAAATTTGGAGTGGTTGTGTGTTAAGGTGAGGTCGCGAGTTAAGAAGGGGCGGTCGCAAGCTGGTGTGGGCGGCTAGGGTTGGTTGATTTTGTGATGAAGACGAAGGGAAGTTGGGTGGTTGCGTGGGTTAAATGGTTTGATGTCATGTGCCTCGCATCTGCCTCTTTAATGAAATTGAAATTTTGGCCTAAGCCCAAATGAAATCAGGAAATTCTGATCTTGTCCTTAGTGCCTTGCCAACTTCAAGAGCCGATCCGTGTTTCGTTACAACTTTGATCTTGACCCGTGAGGTACCAAAACGATCAGCATCGAAAATGCAACGAAACGATATATGGTACACTCACATCCATCAGTGGATGGGAATCAGATGATGGAAAGAACTATAAAGGAACTGTAGGGAAATATGTACAGATAACATAAGGAAAATTTAATTATTTTTTTTGGGTTTTGAATAAGTTTAACTAAAATTTTAAAAAGGTGGGTCGTTTTAAGTCAGATCCCTAAGACTTGGAAGTTTTTAAAAGCTTGAGTCAATCCCAACTAGATGGTTGGATTACTATCTTAGACCGAGCATAATATACTGGAGGATAACACATGTAGACTTTATAAAAAGAATTATTATGAGGTTGAAGACTGGGGCAAGTTGGTATTTGACAGTTCAAGCACCAGCCTTCTCTCATAGCCCGTCTCTTACGTGTGTATGAACTCTTACCTAAACCAGGAATGATTTTTGGTATGTGTCCATATCTTAAGCTATAATTCTCTAGGAAGTGATTGCACACGATCATTGAAACTGATCCATCTAGTCTTGCTAGGTGGAGGGTTTTTGTTTGCTACATAAGACATTTTTTGAAAAGAGAGAGAGATTGAGAAAGGTAAAAGATTTTACGAAGGGGAAAATATTTTTAAGAAAGGAAAATTTTGTACAAGTTTGAGTCTTTTAACGTTAGATTCTCAAGACAAAATAGAGAGGTGGAGGCAAAATATAGAATTAAACAGAGGATAATATCACTTTGGGTTACTCTATTTGTTTAATTCTGGTTTAGAGACGCCTCATTTTTTTTTAGTTAGTTTTCTCAATCAAAATATATCTCTAACCATATAGAGGTTTTGCCAAGAAGATAAAATTATACGTTAATCCGGTATCATTTTGGTTACTCTGGGGCGTATAACTTTCATTTTTATATCCTCTGGCTTTGAAAACTATGGAGAGATGTTTTAAGAAACTCGTACTCAAAAGTTGTGATTCTAGATGCTACTATTTGAAAACAAACCATAACAGATAATCTTAGGTAACTTTCGTGTCGGTTCTGTGGCAAACCCAATCTAGACAGACAGAGCTTCAGCTACACTAGTTGGGGGATTTACTACATAAGACATGGAATGTCCTAACCCGGGTGAATAGCTTGGTGATATAGGTGACCCTTAGTAAGCAAAGCTGATCTCAAACCGCCCATTTTTTCGTTGTTCTAGGGGTTGGTCCGTGTAAAATCCATTGCCCATTTTGAAAAATCACTTAACTATTGATGTATCAAGAATCTTATCATTAACAGCACAAAGAAAACAAACATTTTTGTGAAAGAAGTGTAAAATAAAGAAAAGGAAAATTGTATACTCGATTCACAGGTTCACACTTACTCCAACGATGAGTAAAAAGTGTTTTACAAAGAATATGGGAGATATATTGTGGACTAAGGCTTGGGCACTTACAACCACACCCTTTAAGTGGAGAGGTCCGGTTACCTTATTGATGTATCCCTTAAAGCAAAAGATGGAATGGAATGGGAAAGGAATACATCAAAAAAGTGGATTCAATCCTCGTAGATGGGATCTTGGAGAAGGGTTTCTTCCACATCTATAGACAGTAACTCATGAAAATGTTTGAGGCACTATCCATTTACTTGAAATGTGTTGTTATCCTTGTGGTTTTTTAAAGTAATAACCCTATAAGGGCTGACTTCCGTTATTTTGAAAGGACCAGTCCATCGAGTATTCAATTTTCCTGGAAAAAGATGCAATCTAGAGTTATAAAGCAAAACTTTTTGACTAACTTCGAAATGTTTTCGTAAAATATGCTTGTCATGAATCCTTTTCATGTTGGTTTTGTAATCTTTTGAAAGGCCATAAACATCATTTTGAATATCTTCGAGCTCGTTTATTTGAAGTTTACGCTTTTCACCTATCGCATCGAGATTATAATTAAGGGTTTTTATTGCCCACAGGGCATGATGCTCTTACTCAACTGTCAGGTGACAAGGTTTTCCAAAGACAAGCCTATAGGGGGACATCCCTATAGGCGTTTTAAAAGCGGTTTTGTATGCCCATAGTGCATTGTTCAGACAGAGAGACCAGTCTTTCCTATTTGGATTAACCGTTTTCTCCAAGATACATTTAATCTCTCGATTAGAGACTTCTACTTGACCACTTGTTTGAGGATGGTATGGAGTTGCAATCTTGTGGGTTACTCCATATTTTTTCATGATATGTTCAAAAACTCGATTGCAAAAATATGATCCACCATCACTGATGATGGCTTTTGGAACACCAAATCTTGAAATAATATTTTCTTTTATGAGCCCGATGACTGTTTTGTTATCATTGTTACGACATGGTATGACCTCAATCCATTTAGATACATAGTCTACGACTACTAGGATGTAGATGAAACCATTAAAAGTTAGGAAAGGTCCTATGAAATCAATGCCCCAGACGTCAAAAATCTCCACTATGAGAATGGGATTTAAGGGCATCATGTTACAGCCCCAAACAGAATGAAATGATGTAGTTGGAGTGCAAGATGTAGAATGATAAGAGAATATTTGTGTAATCCATCATGGAACTTATGCAATAACCCGTCATAGTTGAATTGTCCAAAAGAGTGAGAAGTTGGTAGTAGATGTCCTTCATGAGGCTCGGATGATGGGGAATAGGACATGCTAGGTTTCTCAACTAATGAAATGATAGACTCTTACGTTTGTATATTGGGAAAAGTCTCTTTACTGGGAAGTTTTAGAAAATTATGAATGATCTCAAAGGCAATTGGCTTAAGTGCGAATTTGAGGTTTCTTTGAAATGGTTTCGTGGTGCTGTCCTCAGAAATTGGTGAATTTTCTATAAATGGAGGTTGGATTTTATGAGGTGTTAAATTGGGATGGTGATGGTTGGGTGGTGGTTCTTTACATGATCTCGAGGACTCAGAGAATTCTTCATCTAGTTTTGGCGTTTCCATAAACTTGTGGTTAATATTTGTAATAGTAAGGATGTCACAAATTTAGTCCATCGATAAGTCTTTAACGACCAAACTAAATTGAAATCCACTTTCCACCATAGATTTTATTCCCTCTTATCCAAGCACTTCATTTTCTTTGTCCTCTCTGCCTATATCTTCATAAAATTTCTCAATGCCATTTTCCAAAGGTGTCGAGTCCAATATATGCTCTTGAGTTTCTTCTGCCAGAGTTTTCTCATTTATGGGTGATGATACATTAAGGCATATGAGAGAAACTGTGGCTTTAGGCATATAATCATCGTCATAAGATTTGGAATTCTCACTATAGTCAGGTAGAGGTTGATGGGGATTTAATTAGTCATGAGTATCAAGATGGGCTTTAACAATTGGCTTTGTTATAGTAATACCTTGTTTCTCTTGTTGGATGGGTTCTAGACTGGTGGGAAGAATAATAGTCTCAGATGTGGCATCGTTTGAGTTGGATTGGAGAAAACATAAGATAGTTGCTATTTGCTGAGTTAGTATTGTTTGCTTGGTCATTTCCTGGTAGAGTTGGTCTGTGATGGATGGTGGAGTGAATATGAATTTGATATGGATGGTGATATGAATGGTAATGGGTTTTGGGTGAAACCGTACTCTGACTGACCATATGAATATTGGAATGGTGGTTGACTATTTGTGGTGGAACTCCAAGAATTGTCGGCATGACTAGAAAACTCTTGAGTGTATGGGGTACTAGGAAAGTTTGAAAATTGAGGTTCGTAATCGTAAGGATATCTCGTAGTAGACTCGAATTTGGCATATGATGGAAAATAAGATAACCAGTGATAAGGACTACTGCAAAAAGAATAAGGTTCTAGGTTTGTATTGTAATTCCATGATGGTTGCGATGTATATTTATAAGACATGAATGCTCAATAAATGATGATGCACAAATAATAAAAAATCATTTTTTTTAGATTTTTGAAATATTTGGTTGGTCTATAATTTACTATGCCCAATTCAAGGGAACAATTGGGCGCGAGACTAGGATAGCTCTACTACACGCCTCAGAAGAGTAAGCAATCACTTCCCCAAGTGGTGTGCTACCAAAAATCTCACTCACGATGAATCTGGGGGAGGGGAGTGAGGAAGGTAGTTGGTCCACCGAAATCTGGTAGCTGATTACTCTAAATCCTCGTTGCTATATTTTTGTCCTTTTCTGGAGGAGCATGACTACTTTGGGCTCTAGTTGATTGATTTAATTATTATTTTTTTGTCTAGGGCTTCATGAATCAAGTAACGTCCAATTTACCTACATTGGGGAATGACTTCCCAATGGTTGTTCTGTGGCTCGGGTTCAGCTTTATGCGCGAATGTAAATTGCAGTGCAGAAATTAAATTTTAAACAATCACGTAAGCATGCTTGAACACACAAGGTATCATCTTACTTGGGCTTCGAGGAGGTTTAGAATTTACCTCTCAAGTCGTGCTTACATGCTACTTGAAGAGAATGCAACGTCGATTGGCGTGTGATCTGAGAATCATGCCCAACCTTTTGAGCTTTTCCCTGTTTTAGGTTACAATAAAGACCTACTTGAAAAGCCTACAAGTTTAGGTTTTGATAATTTATACAACTTTGCTTTCAATGGCCCAAACTTAAAACTAAACTAATACTATAGTAATCTATTAGATTAACTTGTTTTAGATTGATAATCTAAATTAACTAGAGTCAAATGGACTTAAAGTGTTGATTACCAAGTTGATTCAAAGTGTGTAAGCTATGATTCACA
Organism: Coptis chinensis; assembly: GCF_015680905.1. Lineage (NCBI taxonomy): Eukaryota > Viridiplantae > Streptophyta > Magnoliopsida > Ranunculales > Ranunculaceae > Coptis > Coptis chinensis. The sequence goes on from NC_141460.1 coordinate 43,095,939, forward strand.
ACTTGCCTCACACACTTGAACTTCCCAAGGCAATTAAAACTCTAATCCCTTGGTAAGTGTACAACTTCAACCAAGTTTAACTCATGTTCATCCACAAAAATCAATTTTTCCTAATTTTTTTTGTTTTTCTTCTTGTCTCTAACTATTACAAACAAGTTCCACTGATTTCTCCTACTCTATTACAAAATCCAGGCTCGGTGTTCAACTATTCATCAAAAAACAACTGAATTGCCAAAAACCTGGACCCTTGTGTGTGGAGGTGACTGGGCGGTTGCCCCCTTGCTAGCCTACGGTTGCCCGCCGGCTCCGGTAAAGTTTGGTCGTCTTTCGACTGTAACTTCAGCTCATCTCTATCTTGTTGGTCCTGAACCCTGATTTGCAAGAAAGTAAGTCAGTACTGAAAAACCACAAAATAAAATGACAAAAAATAAAATAAAATAAAAATGGAATGAGAATGGTGCTTCCTCCTTAGATTCTCAACCAAGCACTCTTGCTCCTTTAATCCATGATGGCGACGCCATTTGAAGTTTTAGATTGTGGTGTGTAATCTTCAAAAGAGTTTGTAAAAAGTGAGGTTCATCCTAAATTGTTTAGAGTTTGAGTGTGGGAGTTAAGAAGAAGACATGTAGACTCTTGGTATAGATTGACTAGTTTTAAGCTAATGAAAACATAAAAACTCAAGTTGTTTAGTATAGAAATGACATGAAAATATTGAAAGAAGTATTGATTGAAGATTGAAATAAGAACAACAAGTTAAAATTGATTGATTTAAACAAACAAAGCAAAATAACAAGATTTAAATAAAAGGAAATGAAGAACAATAAAGTAAAGGACTTGAATTGAAAACTAGACAAGAAAATTAAAACAAACCAAATGGTTTGGACCCTGAAGCAATGGATGCTTTCTCTCCCTAACTTTTAGATTATATACCCCCTACTTTTGTCTTTTACTAATTCCTCCATCACTTTTGAGACACCTCACACCTTACACTTCCCTTTTGCTTTTGCTTTTATGATTTCTTCTTGACCAAGGTAGGTTTTGGAGAATGTCATATTTGGAGATAATGGCCTCCATCTTTGGTCTTCTGAGTTGAGGGCTTTGACCTTTGACCTTGACCTTTGACTTTGACCGTTGACTTTAACATTTTCAGCACTTTTCCATAGCACCTTCTGGTCTTCATAACAAGTGTGATTAATGCTCATTTTGGTGCTAAGATGCAGCTTTTATGATAAGTGGTATGAAATTCTCTATATCCTGAAAAAGGCAATAAAAGATATGAGTTGTATTTTCATTAAGCATAAGACAGGTTATAATGCAGTAATATAAAGGGTAATAAAATGCACATTTGGGAGCTGATCAATAGACTTAATAGATTGGTCAGGAAAATGAGCTCTAAGTTTAATGATTTGGACCAATAGACGAGCAAAAACCATATTTCTAGAAGGATCTCCAGAAGAGCTCGAGATAACTGCTCAATACCTAAAAAAGGAATTTTAGATGAAAGACGTTCGGGAAACAAGACTTTCTCTTGGCTTGCAGATCGAGAGAAGTTCTAGTGGTGTATTAGTCCACCAGGCTAATTACACAGAGAATGTTTTGAAACATTTCCATATAGACAAGGCATATCCATTAAGTACCCCAATGGTCGTCCGGCTACTGAACACAGAGAAAGACCCATATCGCCCCAAAAAAGAAAATGAAGAAGTATTGGGTCCTTGAAGTACCATACTTGAGTGTAATTGGTGTATTAATGTATCTAGCACAATGCACTAGATCAGACATTTCTTTTTCTATAAATTTGTTAACCAGGTACAGCTCAGCGCCAACTAAAAGCCACTCGAATGGCGTAAAATATGTCTTAAGATATCTACGTGGAACCATGGATTTAGGTTTGTTTTACTCAAATGATTCTAAAGGTTCCAAGTTTGTGGGATATGTAGATTCAGGATTTCCGTCAAATCTCACAAGTGTCGCTCCCAAACATGTTATATATTTCTTAGTGGTAATGCTGCCATTTGTTGGCGATCCACTAAACAAACTTTAGTGACAACTTCCCTCTAACCACTCTGAAATTTTAGCTCTTCATGAAGCTAGTCATGAATGTGTATGGATAAGGTTGTTAATTGGGCATATTTGTAGTTCTTGTCAATTACCTTCTATAACAGGTGTTCCCAGCATTATTTATGAGGATAATTAATGCAGCTTGTATAGCCCAGATTGAAGAATGATGTATAAAAGGAGACAGAACAAAACACATTGCGCCAAAATTCTTTTACACTCACCAGCTTCAGAAGAAGAAGCAGATTAAGGTCGAGCAAGTTCGTTCCAGTGACAACCTTGCTGGTCTCCTCACTAAATCACTACCGAAGCATACATTTCAAAAGCTTGTTTATGGGATTGGCATGCGTAGAGTTCATCACCAAGCTATATAAAGACTTATCTTTATTAGGGGAAGTAATAGAACAAGAGGAGCATCCCGAAGATTATGTCCTAGGACATATGCACTGTACTTTTTTCCCTTATCTAGGTTTTATCCCACTGGGTTTTCCTAGTAAATGTTTTAATGAGGCAGTATTAAACAAGTCACAATGATTTTGAGTAGTATTGTACTCTTTATCTTTCGCATTGGTTTTTCCCACTGGGTTCCTTAGCAAGGTTTTAATGAGGCAACTGTCATTGGATAGTCATAGAGTATCCAGAAGAATGCTACAAAAGATGCATCCACCAGAATTTCCACAAGAATGGTAGACATCTAAGGGGGAGTGTTATGGAATCCGTGGGCCTATATGGATGCCCACCATTGAGTCCATATGGGGCACCTCCTCATATGTTTCCATTCTGGTAATCCTTGTATCTTGGAAATGAGGTTACCTAGTTATATATAAAGGTAACCTCCCATTTATGCACACTTCTATCAATAAGATTTATCTATCTCATTCTCTCCATTATTCAATCTACTTTGGTTAGTGTGGTATTCTCTCTAAGGCTATTTAATTCTAACAAATAAGCTAATTTTTTTAGTTTTTTATTTTATTTTTTATTTTTTTTAGAGATGAAGAACACTAAAAATTGGAAATCTAATTAGTTTCAAACCATTAAAATTTGAACAAATACTAGTTAAGCAAAGAGATATACTGAACAAAGCCTTCAATCTGAGCTAAGGGTTCGTCCTGGTGCAGCAAGGTGGTGGGTCGGGTCGCGGGCGGGTGCGAGTTGGTCGCGGTCGGTCACGGTCGGTGCTCCGGCAACTTTTGACTGGCTTCCTCCAGTTGCTTCCCAAAGTTTTTTTCAACTCAGAGTGAGACCTGAAATCATAAACAAAACGGATCAATAAGATCCAACAGGAAAGAAAACTTGAAAATAAGAAAAACAAGTTGACAAGTTTTAAGAAAAGAGAAAGATATAGATCCATGATGGCGGCGCCATTTGACAAGAAGTAGATCGTGGGGTTTGGGGTTTTGAAGTTGTTCATCTTAGATCTAATGTGAGTTGAATGGTGATGGAGAAAACCTAACTTTTTCTTGATTTCTCTATTGTTTTTGGTATGGTTTTTAATGTATGATGATGTTGAGAACTAGTTATTACTGTTTTGATGATTGAAAAATGAAAACAAGAGCTTTTTTATATGGAAAAACATGAAGATTTAAATTAGTAAAAGATAGCTTGGTTAGTAAGTTATACTCATTTGATTGATTCAAATGAGTATAACCAACTTTGGTTTGTTGAATGAATGATTAAGAAGATGTTTTGAAGAACTAGTGTGACGAAAAATAAGATTAAACACTTTGAATGAAAGAAAACTAACTTGAATCACTAAAGTTTGAAGCTTTAAATCAATGAAAATGGAAAACAATGAATTAAAAGTAAATAAAAACAATTAACTAATTATTATGATCTCTTACTTCTACTTACTTATACTACTCCTAACTAAACTATCCTAACCAACATACCTATTTTGTGGGCATCTCTACACTTATATATGTATAGAGATATACATAGTTGCCCCTCTCTTAGCTTATCTTATCTAACAAACAACCTAATCTAGAAGCTTCTTGTGCCTTCTTTGAGTGGATAGGGTCAAGCCTTTTGGACCCAAACTCATGTCTTTGGGAATTTGATCATTTGGTCTTTTGAGACTTTTGTACTTAGTCCTTGTCTTGCAAAGGGTTGAGTCCTTTGTCCTTGAAGCCTTGGAGTGTTTCCTAAGCTTTTGAGTTCATGGACAATTGAATTTGACTTTGACTGTTGACTTTGATCATTGACTGATAAGAGCCCAAATTGTAGTTTTAACCCCTTAATAATATTACATTTAGACCAATTATGTTTATAATAAATAAGAGTTAGTATTGTTTACATGCTTTTGTATTTTTCAGGTATTGGAGTTAAATATGTGAAGAAATATGTCACTTTTGCAAGAGAAATGAGCAAAGGTTGGTTGCTAAGAAGTTCTATTGTTAAAGCCCAAGTTTCAAGGAGAAAAAACCTTTTTAAAGCCTAGTCAAAGCTGAAAAGTCAAAGTTAACACGGGCAGAAGTAGAGCATAAAAGTCAATAGAACTTCCGCAGGCTTTATATTTGGACTCAGACCTCGGAATTGGGCTTACTATTTGTAAAAACGACCGCCTCAGAAAAATATTTCTAATGGTCTAGGCCTTGATCCAATTAGAGAAGAAAAAGTGGACGAAAAGGCTGTTGTAGTAATTTACATCAGAGAAACCCTTTTTGGGCTTAAATAATTAGGTTTTGGGCTTGATTTAGTGGCCCAAAACATAGCTCCAAAGACCATGCACGAAATTATAAACCTAGCTCTCTCTTATATAAAAAGGACTAAGGAAAAACTCTATCTATCTATCTATCTATCTCTCTCTCTCTCTCTCTCTCTCTCTCTCTCTCTCTCTCTCTCTCTCTCTCTCTCTCTCTCTCTCTCTCTCTCTCTCTCTCTCTCCCATTAGTTATTTAATTTAGTCTAAACCTAGTTTTATGTTTTATTAGCCTAAACACCATTAATTCAAGTCAAGTTATTATTAATTAAGTAGTTCTTTCATTATGTCTTCTTCTATTTATTATTATGTTTATGATAGTCTCATGATTCATAGCTAAACCTCCATCAGAGGGGTTTGATTAAAGCTTTGATGAAGACTTGATGTGTTAGTATAAAATAGTTGTAATAAGATATTTCACTCTAGAAGGTAGTTAATTAACCATGAGAATGGGTTTCAATTGCCTCACATGCTAAATATTAGTTGGTAGAGATGCCATGAATAATTAAGGATTAAAAAGACCTAACCTTTATGTGAAAACATAAGGATTAGGGTTGCAACAAAATCTACACTAGCATATTAAGAATTAATCAAGGTGGAATCAAATCCCCCTAATCTCTTCTTCTCATTCACATCTTTTCATTAAATTGCCATAGTATAATTTAGCATATCTTAATTAGTTATTTTCACCATATTAGTATAATTAAACCATTGCTCTCATTGATATTGTAGAATTGTTAAGTTAGAGAAATTGTTACGTCTAAGCAACTAGGAGTGTAACGAATTCTGACTCCATGTTTTGCATGATAATTGAGAGTAGACCTTTGATAAATAGTGTTAATTAATAGCTTTACTTATTGCTAGCATAATTAGTTAAGATTAGGTAAACGTCTTTTATTTTTATAATTATCAAATGGAGCCGCCGTCTTAGTTGTGTTTAGATTAGTTTCCCTTCGTGTTTTCAATTATATCAAATCCCACTTCACCCACCCACCTGATTGTTTATGTTCTCACCGTGTTTAATTTTTTTCAGAAAAAATGGGATTTTTGCTCTTGGAATTTTTTTTGAAACAGTACTCGGAGCACGCCTACTCCCTCTTAGCTCTATAATTTGAGCGCACCCGCCCTCTTGTTATTGGATTTTTTTTTCTAACAGTACCTTGAGCATGCCCGCGCCCCTTCTGAAGAAAGCCTGATTCAAAGGTTAGTCACATGCTCCCATTGTGTTCAAGTTATTTTTACTATTTAGTGTTCTGAATTTCTTAAATATACTGAGATCGTGTATCAAAAACGTTATTCATACGCGTAGCAAGGAGGCATTCATGTACTCATTCTTTCACTCCTCGTCTCTTCTGTCAGATGAGTTTTAATTCTAGTATATCAGGTTGTTGTTTGACTGTTGTTAGTGGTTTTTTTCATATTGGCCTTAGCCTTGCATGAGATTAAGGTCCGGTAAGAGTAAACCATCTAACATTATCTATCGTAAACGACAATGCACACGCCTATCTAGAATATCACACACTACACCTGCATCAATGGCTGAAGAAACATAGACTCCTCTCTCTAATTTTTACAAAGCCCTAAACGATAGTCTTAAGTCATGCATCATTCTTGAAGACCCAGTGGGGGATTTTCGAATTCCCCCGAATATATTTAATTTGTTACCGATTTTTCAGGGGTTAGACCACGAGAAACTTTATCAGCATATGCGTAGGATAGAACAAGTTTTTACCATATTTCATCATCTTACTGTATGTTCGGAACAAATTAAATTAAGGGTGTTTCCTTTCACCCTGGCCGATAAGGAGGCATCTTGGTTAACTGCCTAAACACATAATTCTGTGGACTCATGGGCCAAACTTGTTCAATTGTTTATGGAACAATTTTACCCACCACTGAAGACAGATGAAATGCTTCAAAAGATTCATTTCTTCCGCCAGAATCCTCTTGAATCCTTTTTAGAGGTCCGAATCGTTTCACTGATCTTCTCATTGAATGTCCGCATCATAACCTTGCGAAAGACACGTTTGTTCTTGCCTTTTTCAAAGGGCTTTTACATCATCATAAAGAGGTTCTTGATATAATGACTGGGGTAGTTTCCTTAGTAAAAGAACTTCAGAGGCTTATAGGCTTTTAGAAGATCAATCTAAACGTCATAATAACTTGGGGGGGGGGGTGGGTGTAAGGACATCCCCCGCTCCGCTAATTCTTCTTCCACAACCAAGGCTGCCAATATGTTTGAGGTTAAATCTGATCCCAAGCTTAGAACTCTAATTCTTCTTCCACAGCCAAGGCTTATGTTCAACATAAGCCTACTCATGTCATGAACGTCAACTCTATTCCATGTAATTTCTGTTTAAGTCCTAAATATTTTGACTCCTATTGTCCTCCACCAAGACAAGGACAAGGTAATTATAATAGTAATAATAGAGGTATCGTACTAGTTAATAACAACTATCACAACTCATCCATTAATAATCAACGTGAGATAGTTCCTGTCACACCACCTGTGGCCACTACACCTTCACAACCGGATCGTTTCGAAGCCTACATGCAAGCTAATCAATAGATTTTACAATAAATACAATAGTTAACCCAAGAGAAAGCCCAACCGAAAGGTGTGTTTCCAGGTCAAGCTATACGAAATCCTAAAATGCCAAACAAATCCTTTAAAGTAACCGGTAATACTAGTAATGATAATTTTAACGTAGGTGAGTTAAATGCCAAAACCACTCTCCGTTCTGGCAAAGTGGTTGATAACCCCGTAACTATACCCATTAATACACCACCAGGGGTTGTTAAAAATGAAAAATTACTAGATACCGATTTAGAAACTGAAGATCCTACTCCTGTAGACGTACAAATTAAACCACAAACCAAGAGGAAAGCGGCCAAGGTTAAAACTCCTATTGATCCATATGCTAAATATAGAGAGAAAACACCGTTTCCCCAGAGACTAGTGATAAGAGCCCAAAACCGTAGTTTTAACCCCTTAACAATATTACTTTCAGACCAATTATGTGATTAATAAATAAGAGTTAGTACTGTTTACGTGCTTTTGTGTATTTTAGGCATCGGAGTCGAATATGTGAAGAAATATGTCCCTTTTGCGAGATAAAGGAGCAAAGGTTGGCTGCTAAGAATTTCTATGATTAAATGCCAAGATTTAAGGAGAAAAAAGCCTTTTTAGAGCCCGGTCAAAGCTGAAAAGTCAAAGTCAACACGGGCAGAAATAGCGCATAAAAGTTAGCAGAACTTCCGAATGCCGTATCTTAGGACTAAGACATTGCAATTGGGCCTACCATATGTCAAAACGATTGGCTCAGAAAGAGCTTTCTAATGGTCTAGGCCTTGACCCAATCAGAGGACCAGAAGTGGACGAAAAGGCTGTTGCAGTAATTTTCAGCAGAGAAACCCTTTTTGGACCGAAGTAATCATGTTTTGGGCTCGATTTTATGGCCCAAAACATGGCGCCAAAGCCCATGCACGAATTTGTTGACCTAGCCTATTTGATATAAAGAGGACTAAGTCCAAACTCTTAGTCTCTCCTAGATTAGATTCATAATATATATTAGATTTAATTAATTAGTCAGTACTTAGTTTTTAATATAGTTTTGAATCATTAGACTCATTTTCATTAGATTAATAAAATAATTTTATATTTCTTCAAAAATGTCTTCTTCTTATAATTCTATTAATGATAGTTTGATGAATCAAAGCTAAACCTCTATTAGAGGGGTTTGAGGAAACTTTGATGAAAACTTGATTATGTTAGTGTAGAAATAGTTGTAATAATATATTCCACTCTATAAGGTAGTTAATTCACCATGAGAATGGGTTTAAATGGCCTCACATGCTAATTATTAGTTGGTAGAGATTGCCATGAAAAACATAAAGATTAGGATTACAACAAATCTATGCTAGTTTATTAAGTTGAAATCAAGGTAAAATCAAATCCCTCTAATTTCTTCTCCATATTCACATCTTAGTATTGAATTGTCGTAGTATAAATTAGAACATTTTAATTAGTATTCAATCACCATATTAGTATATTTTAATTAGTATATTTTCATTTAATTACTCTCATCAATTTTGTTAGAATTAATTAAACTAGAAAATCTTAACATCTAAACGACTAGGAGTGGAACGAATTCTCTACTCTATTTATTGTATGATTCACGAGAGTAGAACTTTGATAATTTAGAGTAAATTTGAATGCTTTACTTCTGTTTAAGTTTAATTAGTTAAGTAGGAGTAAACTATACTTTTTATTTTTATCAAATGGCTCCACTGCCATCTTAGTTTTGTTTAGATTCATTTCTTTTAGTAGTGTTAATCCTACCAAAATCCCATTAAACCCACCCACCCTTGTTTGGTTCTAATTGTGTTTGTTTGGTTCAGAAACTAATTTTTTTCGTAGAAATACCCTGAGCGCGCACGCTCCCTAGATAGCCTATTTCTGAAGCGTGCCCCGCGCTCAACCACCTAGACATCGTCTCAAGCAAGAGCGTGCCCCGCGCCTTAATTAGGCTAATTCCAAGCATGCCCGCCCCCTCTTCTGAATAAGGCCGATTTCACAGGTTAGTTCAAACTTTCATTTGTTCAAAGTTATTCAGTGTTTCTATCTTCTTGAATACACTGAGATCGCGTATACAAGACGCTATTCAAACGCGTAGCAAGGAGACATTCAGGTACTCCTTCTTCCACTCCTTGCCTCTTCTGTCAGAGAAGTCTTTAATTCTAGCATATCAGGGTTGTTTTGACTGTTGTCGTGTTTCTTTAATTTTGGACTTAGCTTTGCATGAGATTAAGGTCTGGTAAGAAAAAACCGACTAACGTGATCTATCGTAAACGTCAACGCACACGCCTATCTAGAATACCACACATTACACCTGTAACAATGGCTGAAGAAACAGAGACTCCTCTCTCGGACTTTTATAAAGCCCTTAAAGATTGCCCTAAGTCTTACATTGTTCTTGCAGACCCAGTGGGAGATTTTCGAATCCCCCCGAATATATTTAATTTGTTACTAGTTTTTCATGGGTTAGACCATGACAAACCTTATTAACATATGCGTAGGATAGAACAAATTCTTACCACATTTCATCATCCTACCGTTGGTTCGGAGCAAATTAAATTGAAGGTGTTTCCTTTCACCCTCGCCGATAAGGCGGCGTCTTGGTTAACTGCCAAAACGCCTAATTCTGTGGACTCATGGACCAAACTTGTTCAATTATTCATGGAACAATTTTACCCATCACTGAAGACAGATGAAATGTTTTACAAGATTCATTTCTTCCGCCATAATCCTCATGAATCCTTTTCAGAGGTCTAGAATCATTTCACGGATCTTCTTATAGAGTGTCCACATCATAACCTTTCGAAAGACACATTAGTTCGTGCCTTTTTCAAGGGGCTTTTACACTATCATAAAGAGGTTCTTGATATAATGAATAGGGGTAGTTTCCTTAGTAAAGGAGCCTCAGCGGTTTATAGGTTTTTAGAAGATCAAACAAAGCGTAATAATAATCAGGTAGTAATAACGATCCCCCCACTCCGCTAGTTCTTCTTCAATAGTTAAGGTTGCCAGTATGTTTGAGGTTAAATCTGATCCTGAGCTTAAAACTTTAATTGAATTCCTCACTAAAAAGGTAGAAGCTATTTCTGTCCAACAAAAGCCTACCCCAGTCATGAATGTCAACTCTATTCCATGTAATTTCTGTTTAAGTCCTGACCATCCCGACTCCTATTGTCTTCTCACCTATGAACAACCACCATCACAGCCAGATAATGTTTGCTCCATAAATAGCTATCCTATTCTTAATGCCCCTTGGAGACAAAATCCCAACTTCTGTTGGAGAAATAATCAACAAGTTACACCTCCCGTATAATAATCAAAATGTTAGGCCAACAAATAATTACAACCAAGCTCCACCACGACAAGGACAAGGTAATTATAATAATTTTAACAATAATAATTATAATGCTAATAGAGGTATGGTTCCGGTTAATAATAACTATCACAACCTACCCGTTAATAATCAATGTGAGATAGTTCTTGTCACACCACCTGTAACAACTACACATCCAAAACCGGATCGTTTCGACGCCTTCATGCAAACCCAACAACAGATTTTACAATCCATCCAACATTCCTTACAGCAGTTAACTGATAAATCATAAAAATGATTAGTCTACCTACGAAATGAGTGATGAATTCACAACGTAAGTAAACTAACAACTAAACTTTTACTATCTATTATCAAAGCTTCCACTCTCGATCAATAGTACGATATAGTGGAGTAGAGTGATTCGTTCCACTCTTAGTCCTTCCGTATGCTTGTTTTCTAGTCTCAATACTCTACTTAAAGTCAATGAGAGCTTTACGAAAAGGGGACTAGACTACGATGCAACTATCCACGAAATGCACTAGTCGGTTATCAGAATACTAAGGGAATGCTACGTTGATTCGATGATAAGGAGTTAGAGGGGGATTGATTCCACCTTAACTCAACTTAATCCACTAGCGACGAAGTCGTCAGTAATCCGAATTGAACTGCTACACGAAACAATCGGTTCTTCCTAATCCCTAATTACATATGGCATTTCTACCAATTTATAACTAGCATGTGAACAATTAAACCCATTCTCATGGTGAACTAATTATTTATTTCAAGGCGGAATATAGAAATTACGACGACTCTACGTTAAACGGAATCAAGCTTTCATCAAGGCTTCTCAACCCCCTCTACTGGAGGTTTAGCCCTGAATCATTCCGCAATCATTTCCATTTAAATTTAAACTAAACATAATATAAAGAATTGAAATTTACTTAATTAAACAATAATGGAATCTAATTAATAACTAAGAATTGAATGGTAACAAGAATTGAATTTAGATCTAATAAATTGTAAATGACAAAAACAAAATTGATAAAGGACACTACTTTATTGATCTAATCAAATGAAGAACAAGATCCAAAGGTTTAATCTAATAAAGGATTTGAAACTAATTAAATAAAACAATTAAATCTAGATCTAGAAGCTATTTTAATGGCTACTTTCTATTCTAAGCTATCTACCTAACCTAACTGCCATTAACACTGAGTTAAGCTTTTGTTCTTATACATCCAGATCCAAAAATCGTGCATGGGCTTGGAGCCATGTTTTGGGCCAGAGAATCAGGCCCAAAACCCAATTCTTTCAGTTCAAAAAGGCCTCTTCAGCTGCAGTTGGCTTCCACAGACTTTTCGTCCACTTCTGCTCCTCTGATTGGGTCAAGGCTTGGACCATTGCAAAGCTCTTTCCGAGCCGGTCGTTTTGACATAAGGTAGGCCTCATTCCGAGGTCTGAGTCCAAAGATATGGCATTCGGAAGTTCTCACGACTTTTGCTCCTTTATCTCGCTAAAGTGGCACATTTCTCACATAATGGACTTTGAAGCCCTGAAATGCATAAAAACGCGTAATCGGTATTAACTCTTACTTATTATTCACATAATTGGTCTAACAAAGATGATTATTAAGGGGTTAAAACTACAGTTTTGGGCTCTTATCAAACCACCCCCAAACAAAGATTTTGCTTGTCCTCAAGCAAAGATGAGAAATTAGAATAAGTGACCAAAAATGGAGTTCTAACTACTCTCGTTTACTGAGTGCGATTGCATTGACCATATGCAACAAGGCCTTAAACCACTAGGAATTCCTAGTGGACGAGTTATAGCCTCGTGAGAGTTTTCCAGATGAAGGTACTCACTTAACTTCATCTATACTACAACGACTAAGAAAATAAAACTATTGTTTCCTTATTCATGCTTAACTATCTATACATCTCTCTAGCAATTACATAAGAATAACCAGGTCAAAACCCTAAGTTAATATATGCATAATAATCAATCATCTACAATAAACATATATACAATGAGTAGTACTATCAAATGTTTAGCGGGTTTGTTTTAGAACTTCGGAATAGCGCCCTTAAGTAGGTTCTCACAATAATAGTCAAGAAACAACACTCTGATTTTTCCACTCAAGTTTCATACTCCGATTACAATTGGGCACACTTTACCTTACAATCTCAATGACAACAAGGAAGTTCTGGGGGGTCGATCAAACACATCTCCACTTACTATCACACACTAACCTATTCCTAATTGAGCTAGAGGTCTTTATTAGGTGTTACGGGGGATTAGGAGATGGTTTAAGAAGGAAGGAAATGGATATTCTAAAGGACAAGTCCGAGATAATAGAGTCTTCATATTATGTAACTAGAGAAAACCTTGTTATTTACTTTTGCTTCTACAATTTGTTTCCATCCTTAGCCATATATATATATATATATATATATATATATATATATATATATATATATATATATATATATATATTTTTTTTTTTTTTTTTTTTTTTGGCTTTTGACTCTTTTATTCTATTTTTGGTGTTTTTATTTTTTTTTTTTTTTTTTTCTTTTCCTTGGATGGAAACTTCTTTTCTTTTCTCAAGCAACTAACTAATTTTTGTTTACACGTGTTTTCTCTTCTTCTTTCTTCACTCATTTTATTCTCAGACTTATCTTCATTGGGTAGGTTGATTTATTATATATATATATATATATATATATATTTTTTTTTTTTTTTTTTTTTTTTTTTTTTTTGTAACAAGGTAAAGGAATTGTGGTTTATGGAAGGGCTAATGAAAGGCTCAGAGTGGCGACTAGCGGAAAATAATTCATAGGTTTGAATTTCTGGCTATATCGATCCAAAGAGCGGCCTAAATTCTCACTTAGGATATGGTTTAGTGATCAAGCAAGTGGACGTGTGATTTCTCTATCCGGATTTTACTTCTCCCTTGTGTCATTTCTCAAATGTTTATCATATATATATAAGGCTTTAGGCTATATTCTCACAGGATTTGTAGAATAAGTACTCTAGCCTAGATTTTAAACTTACTGCTAACAATCATAGATACTCATGTAATATATTTATAGATAGATGCAAAGATTATTACCTACGATTAACCTAAGTTTCTAACAATTATTATTCGATGCAAAAGCTATGTGAGACTTCTAGATTGTTAAGAGCATGGAGAAAGAAACAATACCAATATTCCTAAGTGTATAGCATGACTTATTTATTTATATTTTTAAATTTTTGAAATTTTAACTAGAAAACGAATGCATATTATATATTTATATCCTAGCAGATGTCTTAATTACACGTGTTTCTATGCCCCCAAACAAAAGCATGCTTTGTCCTCAAAGCATTGTAAATAAAGAGGGTAGGAAAAATACCATTGAAGCGCGTGAAATTCAGAAACATCTGCAAAACAAGGTTAGAACGTACTAATATAGGAAATAAAAACTGACGCAACTCTATAAGAGTTCCACCCATTATGGGGTTAACATAATTAAATTGCTTGGGACATAAGCAGACACTTAACCGTAACTAAAACTTACCTCCACTCCGTTGTTATTCGTCATCTTCGTCATCCTCTACTTCTATAAAGAAGTGAGGTTCCTTCGCGTCCTGCCATGCTATGATAATTTGCCAGGCTTCACGCCATTTATCATCTATGGTTGCTAACCTATTAAGTGCCACTTGGTCTGATGGGGTGTAGGGTGCAACCTGGTGAGGTTGTATCCGCCACCCATGCCAAGTCATTGCACGGAAAGATCGAATAATACTATTGGTGGGTCGCACCATGTCTACCTTTTAATCCAATCCGTGAAAACGTGTACAAAAACAGAAAGAAACATAGCATAATACGTGAAATTAGAAATTAGAGGCATAAGAAGGTACTTATGCCTCATGGTATGGGCTCGTGCTAAACTAGACATCAAAGTCCCGAAGGTCATAGAACCGGGCGCCCATTGGCTAAAGCAAGGAAAAAATTGCAAGTGGCGCCATTCACGTAAGAAAACGCCATTCCCTAAAATGTTTAGCATAATCCAAAACATAATAGTTCCTATGTTCATGGACAAAGCTACCAAGGGCAACGTTATAGTCCCCGGTCCTCAATACGGAAAAATGCCCGCCCCATAAGCCTCGTGCAAAGACTCATAAGTATAGACATGCATATTATTGACCCAATAGCACCATGGGTCTTGTATCTCACCGGCATAGCAAGTCCAAGAACAAATGCTAGCAAGAACACGTAATTTCCATTGGTTCATCGTCAATGGTGATGGAGAACACTTGTTCTCCATCCGGTCTCTCAAAGAAAATGCAGTTATTATAAAAATAAGATGCAAGTGCTGGAGAATAAAGTTCAGCCGGTCTTACCATAAGAGGTTCCCAGCCAAACGATGTGATCACCTCGCAAAACCAAGCACCGTAAGTAGTGCTTTGGAACAAATCTTCGAAAGACTGTTCCGGTATTATTATGGGAGATGTCATCTCAAAACTACGTTCTGGAATAGTTGCAAAACGACCGGGCACAACGCGCAAAAAACGGAATTTTTCTAGTCCAGAAGTCGCGCTGGCGCAAAATAGCGGCGCCGCTTTTTGTATTTTAAATTCCAAGAAACTTAGCGGCTGGTCGCTTTGACTTGAAGCGCGCGGCCTCGAAAGCAAATTTTTCGAATAGAAGTGTAGAAGCGCTGAACTAGACTAGAACGCTTCCCGAAGTTGCGCTTTTGTGAAAATGGAGACGAAACGTGGGAATCCCGGGTGTGAAGGGTGAGTGATGGGGTTTAGGTGTAGTGTGAGTTGTGAGGGTAGATTGTATCAAGTTTATATAGGTTTAAAGTTGCTAGAATGGATCGGAAAGTTGCCAAAACTAATTACGGCAGTTTTCGGAAATCCTAAAATTTCCAAACTCAAAAACGGAAACAACTCATATCCTGGATTCTGATTCAAACCCAGTATCTCTTATTTGGATTTTATGATTGAATGTACCTATTTAATCTAGATTTCATCCTACAATGATTCTCAATCATAGATAGGCCTAAACTCCATATTTTCACCTTACTCCGCAGTAAATTCTCACACTAGGGTTTTATAAAAATACAGCTTGAAATGATAAAACCACCCCCAAACAAGTTGGGAAGGTGGGATCAATATGAAACAAGCACATATACCGAAAATAACCCCTTATATTATAATTTTTCATTCGAGGTCCTTTCACTTACAAAATTCAAATTACGAGAATAAAAATTACATTACAATAAAACAACAAAAATAAATAAAACAACAACTTATAAAACAAAAAATAACTACGACTATCACTCCTCATCCTCTCTAAACACCTCGCCAGATGGTGGCCGAGGGCCTGATCTCTAGTGGTGGCTCCGGGCTCCGAAGGTCCAAGCAGCGATGGATCCCTTCGTCGACGACGCCATGTCTCGTGGCTGTGTCCTCGAGGTAGAGTCTGTGATGAGGTGGGAAGCGCATAGCATATCCACTCTAAACCGGCGCTGGGCTTCCATCTCAGCCTCGCCTCCCCATCTCTCATCCTCCCTCCGGGTGCGGATCTCGGTTGTGATGAATAGTCGCCGTCGAGTCCGGAGGTCTGTCTTGATAGTGTTTAGTGAACGATGCCCCTATGAAGCATAGCCATGCGTTCGCATCGTACCAACACCTCTCGGAAGGCATATATGCATCAAAGCAGTCACGCCCTCTCATCCCGGAGGCATCCTCATCCTCCTCCTCTTCATTCCCAGCCCCACCATCCTCTTCTTCTTCCTCTCTATCCTCCGCCCTCCTCCAAACTTGTTGGACACACTCCTATAGATACGCGTGTTCCGTGCGGGGTAATGTAAATCCTCTCGACGCCGGAGTCGCTTTCATCTTCAAATGATCTTGGTGATTAACACGGAAGAGGTGCCAAAGACCTTCCGACCCCCTAATCATGCTCGGCAAAAAACTCCGGGATACAGAAATCGTGACTTTCGCTCTGGAGTATCCATAGGATCGCGGAGGCAGGCGCCGACCGATGTCGGCCGACCTTGTCCTTCCCTAGGACATTCCGACCAATCCACCGGGTCAGAGCAACCGGTTGGTCCCGAGGATGCCCGCGAACACAATGGGAGTTTGTATTGTAGCTCCCCATGATGACAAGAACGCCCATCAATGGCTCCACCCCACAAACCGGGGTTCCCGTAGAGTGACATCGGATGGATTCTAGGCGAATGCCTAGAATCTCAGCCAACAACCCCCAGTCAACTCCCTTCTCTTCTTCCTTACCATCACAAAATCCTACCCCTCCAACTCCCGGTGTTGTAGAAACGCGTCGGACCAAGTCTTCGTGGTAGAAGGCTTCGGTCGAAAGTACCGAGAGACTATTCCAGTCTCTACTAGCCATTTCATCACCGTGAAAACGGCGTAAATGGTTTGGTTTAATGAAAACTTGTTCCCAGATAATTCGGCGTTGAGCCATCTAGTGTTTGGAATGGAGTGATGGTTTAAATATGATGTGGTGGTGGTGGTTTAGCTTGACCGACTGAAAAGAACAGTGGTGGTGGTGGTGTGGTGGTGGCGTAGACACCAAATTTTGAATTTTTGGTGGTTTTGTTGGGTTAAATTGGTGGAGGTGGTTTGGTTTTAGTTTTAGAAGAGATTTGGCTTGGAAATTTGATGGTTGGCGTGAGTTTATGGTATTTCTTTTAATTTTTTTATTTTTGTTAGGGTTTTGAGCTTTGTTAATGGTGGAATGGAGTGGAAAAAACGATGAACTGTTGCTGAGAATGTAAGGGCGCGAGCGCGCTGGTCGTGGGCGCGGGTTGGGCGCAAGCCCAAAATCGAAATTTTTGATTTTTTCGATTTTTTTTTGCGAATTTCAAATCAAAATTCCCGCTTCGTTACATGTCCGATTTTTGCGAATGAGATATGGAAATGATCAGGAGAGAATTTCCTATCCAATGATCCATAAAACACTCTATTCCAACTTCGGATGACATACGAGATAGTGGAAAACGCCTCGAAGTGCGTGCATGACGTAAGTTATGCGAACGAATGAAATCTAAATTAATAGATTATGTCAATCCAAATCGTAATACAATAAAACGGCCTAAGCAACTCTAATGGCACATAAACATTTTAGTATGCGAACATTTAACACCCCACTCCCAAAACAAATTTTTTACAACGAAGCTTAGAAAATTTGTTTTAGCAAATGGTCTTTTAGAGTCGATTCGAGACTTCCTAGATTACTATGTTTATTTTTATTTTTTTATTTTTATTTATTTTTAGAAAGAAAAAACAATAAGCAATAAAGACATAATTCACACCATAGAGAAACATGACTCAAAAATCCGAGAAAACATGCAAGAGTGGAAAACGTGAACTATGTGAACCGTGGACTTAGGATCCGGTACTTACAGCCACACACTCCATAGGGAGGGCCCGGTTACCTTAATGGTGCACTCACCAATATATTGGAATGAAAGGAAATGCACCAACACAAAAATTTGAGTCGTTTATAGTCAGATACTCAAGACTTTATCTAAAACATATGTATGAACATGCAGTTGATCATATATCAATAACCGAAATAGTTGTGGATCATTCCATAAATAAATATCACAGAAAACATATCCAAACACAATCAAACACCAATTTTCCCTATGACTCAACCTAGTGATATGAAAGGGAAGTCGGATTACCCTATTGTGTAACCTATCATGCACCTTCTTTTTAATTTTTGAATGAGTGGGTGTTCTAGTAAATAAGTGTGGAAAAGTGAATGGGTGTGGAGAATATGGTGGATATGGATAAGTTGTAGAAAGACAGACCTGCATTAATAATCGAGGATGTGGTTTTAGCACTGAACTCATTCATTGTGTGTGTAGGGACTGCCTCAATTCTGAAAATGAAGGTGTCAAGTAGTTTGTCCTTCCTCAAGTATCCGCTTTTGCTAGGAGGATTTAAAAATTATGAAGCACGGGAGAAACAAAAGGATTGAGTGCAAACTCGAGATTCCTTTGAAAGGGTGGAAGGAGGGGAATCGAGGTGGATGTTGTGCAAGTTAGTTCTTGATAGGGTGAATTGTCACCTACTCAAGAAACTCATCAAATTCCTCATCAAGATTGGTCATATCCACATTACTATGGTAGTCCTCTACATCTTTGAGAAAGTCATCTATCCCGGCCCTCATCACTAATATGTGTATTGACTAGTGTAGGAATAGAAATGTTGAGTCCGACTTTCCAAAGGAAAGAATGTTTGGCATATGATTATCAGGGAACGTGTTGTTGAAATAATCTCGAGCAAAGCTCTCGATCATGCTAACCTCTCCATCCATAGAAGAATCCGGGTAACTGTGTCCTTGTTTTAAAAACATTGACTTCAACAACAAGATGGCCAAAAGACATGGACATTGAACCATCACGGCAATTAATGAGCGCATTGGCAGTTGCCAAGAAAGGACGCCCTAGAATGATCGGGACAGAGTCGTTAGCGACTTTTGTATCGAGGACTACAAAATCAGCCGGATAGTAGAAATCCTGAACTTTTACCAACACATTTTTCGACTACACCCTTAGGATACTTAATAGACCGATCGACCTAATTGCAACGCCATTTTAGTGGGTTGCATCTTGTCTAGACCTATTTGTCTATACAAATAAAATGGGAGTAAGTTAACACTAGCCCCCGTGTCTAATAACGCGGGTCGTCGATAGGAATGTCCTAAGGTGCATTGGACAAGGATCTACCGGGTCCTTGTACTTAACAATTCCATTATGTTCGATAAGGTTGGGAATTGTTCTGTTAAAAAGGCGCCTTTTGGTATATTTGTCTTACGCCTAGTAGTACACAATTCCTTAAGAAACTTAGCATGATATGGTAGCTTTTAATAGCTTCGAGGAAGGAAGGTTTATAGTTAGATTCTTGAAAACGTCCCCTAATCTCCTCGTAATTTGTATCCCTAGTTAACATGGCTAATTTTTGTGGAAACGGTGGTTTCGGCTCTATATTTAGCAATGGTATCACCGGATGTTTAACTGTGGCTTTATGTTTCTTAGGTTGTGTTGTAACCGGTACCTCTACGCTGGTAGGCTCTTCAGTTTCTATTTCGTATCTAGTAAAATAGTAGGTGTAGGGGCTATTGGTGGGGGGTAACTATAGGCATAGTTACCTTGTTATCAACCACTCTTCTGCGAACGGAGAGTGGTGATGGCATTTATCTCACCTACATTTTCATATTCATTACTAGTATTATCGGTTACCTCAAAGTGGTTTGTTGTTTTAGGATTAGGTATTGCGTTACACTGAAAACACACCTTTGGGTTGGGCTTTATCTTGAGCCAACCGTTGGGTTAAATTATTAACGGATTGTAGAAGCCGTTGGTTAGATTGAGCCATGGTTTGGAAAAGTTTTGGCTCACTTGTATGAAGGTGTCAAGACGATCCGGTTGGGTGGGTGTAGTGTTCACGGGTGTTACCGAACTATTTCCGTGAATTATTTATTGGTGGATTTTGATAGTTATTATTTACCTAACGATACCTCTATTAGCATTATAATTATTATAATTACCTTGACCTTGTGCTTGACCTTGTCGAGGTTGCACTTGGTTGTTATAATTATTAAAATTACCCTGACTCTGTCCTTGTCGTAGTGGAGCTTGGTTAAAGCTGTGCGTTGGCCTAACATATTGATTATTGTAACCTTGAGGTGTGACTTGTTGGTTATTCCTCCAACCGGTTGGGATTTTGTCTCCAAGGGGCGTTAGGTTCACTATTAATGGAACAAGCCTGTTCATAGGCTATAGGACAGTGGGAGTCGGGATGCTCAGGACTCCAATAGAAACTACATGGGTTTGAATTTACATTCATGACGGGGATAGGCTTTTGTTGTACAGAAATGGCCTCTACCTTTTTAGTGAGTGATTCGATTAGAGTTTTAAGCTCGGAATCGTGTTTAATTTCAAACATACCGGCGGCCTTAACTGTTGAAGAAGAACTAGCTGAGCGGGGGATATCATCACTACCCCCCCAATTATTATTTCGCTTAGTTTGGTCTTCTAAAAATTTATAAGCCTCCGAGGCTCCTTTACTTAAGAAACTACCCCCATTCATAATGTCAAGGACTTCTTTATGGTGATGTTGAAGTCCTTTGAAAAAGGCACGAACTAACGTGTCTTTTGCTAGGTTATGGTGTGGACACTCTATAAGCAGATCGGTGAAACGATTCCAAGCCTCAAAAATGATTCATGAGGATTTTGTCGAAAAGAAATGAATCTTGGAAAGCATCTCATCCGTCTTTAGGGGTGGGTAAAATGTTCCATAAACAAATTGAACAAGTTTAGCCCACGAAGTCCACGTAATTAGGCCAGGGCGCTAAACCAAGAGA
Source organism: Coptis chinensis (assembly GCF_015680905.1). Classification (NCBI taxonomy): domain Eukaryota; kingdom Viridiplantae; phylum Streptophyta; class Magnoliopsida; order Ranunculales; family Ranunculaceae; genus Coptis; species Coptis chinensis. The sequence goes on from NC_141460.1 coordinate 43,116,982, forward strand.
CGCCTTTATCGGGCTAAGGTGAAAGGGAATACCCTTAATTTAATTTGTTCCGCACCAACCGTAGGATGGTGGAATGTTGTTAAGACTTGTTCAATCCTACGATGTAATGATAAGGTTTTTCATGGTCTAAACCATGAAAAAACGGGTAACAAATTAAAAATATTTGGAGGGATTCTCAATCCCACCGGGTCCGCTAGAACGATGCAAGATTTGGGGCTATCGCCAAGGCTTTGTAGAAGTCCGAGAGAGAGAGTCTCTCTTTCTTCCCCATTATATCGGTGGTGGTGTGTGAAATAGTAGCTAGAGGTGTAGTGTGTGGTATACTAGATAGACTTGTTTGTTGTTTGTTGTTGTGTATTTACGTTTGGTGTTTTTGTTCTACCGCATCTTTAATCTCATGCAAGACTAAGTCGAGCTTAACTAAACATGCAACACTCCAAACAATTCTGATATACTAGTATAAAACTCTAACAGAGATCTGCGAGGTGTGGAAGAAAGGAATACCTGATTGCGGCCCTTGCTTCGCTTTATGAATAGCGTCTTGTTTACGCTTTGTTCGTATATAGCGAGTTAGAACACTGAAAATATGAAAGAGCAAAGTTCGAATCAAAACCGCCGAATCCGAAAAAATTTAACACGTATGCAAGGCCCGATTCAGTAATTTTCAAATTACAGTGTTTTTAGGGGCGGTCGCTCCATATGGGGGCGGGTCACAAGGTCCAAGAACATAGAGGTCGGCGGCTCGCGGCAAATTAAAAATTTTGCCCGAAAATTTTCAACTATAAACTGAACAACCACAGTATGATTCAACAAGGGTGGGTGGGTGAAATGGGACTTTAAAAACAGTACTAACACTACGAAAACAATACGAAAGTGAAACTAAGATGGCAGCGGCGCCATTTGATAATTCATAAAAATGATTAGTCTACCTACGAAATGAGTGATGAATTCACAACGTAAGTAAACTAACAACTAAACTTTTACTATCTATTATCAAAGCTTCCACTCTCGATCAATAGTACGATATAGTGGAGTAGAGTGATTCGTTCCACTCTTAGTCCTTCCGTATGCTTGTTTTCTAGTCTCAATACTCTACTTAAAGTCAATGAGAGCTTTACGAAAAGGGGACTAGACTACGATGCAACTACCCACCTAAATGCACTAGTCGGTTATCGTAATACTAAAGGAATGCTACGTTGATTCGATGATAAGGAGTTAGAGGGGATTGATTCCACCTTAACTCAACTTAATCCACTAGCGACGAAGTCGTCAGTAATCCGAATTGAACTGCTACACGTAACAAATCGGTTCTTCCTAATCCCTAATTACACATGGCATTTCTACCAATTTATAACTAGCATGTGAACAATTAAACCCATTCTCATGGTGAACTAATTATTTCTCGGCGTGGAATAGAAATTACGACGACTCTACGTTAAACGGAATCAAGCTTTCATCAAGGCTTCTCAACCCCTCTAATGGAGGTTTAGCCCTGAATCATTCCAATCATTTCCATTTAAATTTAAACTAAACATAATATAAAGCATTGAAATTTACTTAATTAAACAATAATGGAATCTAATTAATAACTAAGAATTGAATGGTAACAAGAATTGAATTTAGATCTAATAAATTGTAAATGACAAAACGAAATTGATAAAGGACACTACTTTATTGATCTAATCAAATGAAGAACAAGATCCAAAGGTTTAATCTAATAAAGGATTTGAAACTAATTAAATAAAACAATTAAATCTAGATCTAGAAGCTATTTTAATGGCTACTTTCTATTCTAAGCTATCTACCTAACCTAACTGCCATTAACACTGAGTTAAGCTTTTGTTCTTATACATCCAGATCCAAAAATCGTGCATGGGCTTGGAGCCATGTTTTGGGCCAGAGAATCAGGCCCAAAACCCAATTCTTTCAGTCCAAAAAGGCCTCTTCAGCTGCAGTTGGCTTCCATAGACTTTTCGTCCACTTCTGCTCCTCTGATTGGGTTAAGGCTTGGACCATTGCAAAGCTCTTTCCGAGCCGGTCGTTTTGACATAAGGTAGGCCTCATTCCGAGGTCTGAGTCCAAAGATATGGCATTCGGAAGTTCTACTGACTTTTGCTCATTTATCTCGCTAAAGTGGCACATTTCTGCACATAATGGACTTTGAAGCCTGAAATGCATAAAAACGCGTAATCAGTATTAACTCTTACTTATTATTCACATAATTGGTCTAACAGTATGATTATTAAGGGGTTAAAACTACAGTTTTGGGATCTTATCATTAACCCAAGAGAAAGTACAACCAAAACGTGTGTTTCCAGGTCAAGCTATACCTAATCCTAAAATGCTAAACACAGCCTTTGAAGTAACCGGTAATACTAGTAATGAAAATAAAATCGTAGGTGAGTTAAATGCCATCACTACTCTAGGTTCTGGCAAAGTGGTTGATAACGTTGAAACTATGCTCGTTGTTACACCACCAGTGGTCATAACAACTAAAAACTTAGTAGATACTGAAATAGAAACTGAAGATCCTACCCTTGTAGAGCTACTAGTTAAACCACAACCTAAAAAACAAAAGGCCAAGGTTAAATATCCTGTTTATCCATATGCTAAATATAGAGAGAAACCACCGTTTCCCCAGAGATTAGCCATGTTAAACAAGGATATACATTTTGATGAGATTAGGGAAAATTTTAAAAATCTAACGATAAACCTACCTTTTCTTGAAGCTATTAAAAGGTTACCACAACATGCTAAGTTTCTAAAATAGTTGTTCACTACAAGGCGTAAAACAAATATTCTTAAAGACGCCTTTTTAAGTGAATAGTTTCCAACTTTATCCGAACATAATGGAATCGTTAAGTACAATGACCTTGGTCGTCCTACTGTACAATGCACCTTAGGGGATACTCACACGACAACTGCTCTATTAGACTTGGGGGTGAGTGTTAACTTACTCCCTTATTATCTCTATAAACAAATAGGTCTACAAGAGATGCAACCAACTAAAATGACGTTGCAATGAGCTGATCGTTCTATTAAGTATCCTAAGGGTGTGGTTGAAAATGTGTTGGTTAAAGTTAAATTTTTTTATTACCCAACCGACTTCATTATCCTCGACATAGAAGCCGCTAACTACTCTGTTCCTATCATTTTAGGGTGTCCCTTCTTAGCTACTGTCAACGCACTCATAAACTACCGCGATGGTTTGATGTCCTTGTCCTTTGGCCATCTTTCTGTTGAGGTAAATGTTTTTAAAACGATGCAACAGTTCCTAGATATGACTATCGATGGAGAGGTTAACATGATCGAGAGCTTAGCTCAAGATTATTTCGACAACACGTTTCCTGATAATCAGATGCCCAAATTTCTTTCCTTCGCTATGTCACTTTTGTCCCTACACTAGTTGATACCCATCTTATGGATGAGGATGATAATCACAATTTTGACTTCTTTGATGAGATTGATGACTTTCTCAAAGATGCAGAGGTATATCATAATCATGTGGATGCGTCCAATCTAGATGAGGAATTCGACAAGTTTCTTAGAGCCTGTGATGATCCACCCTCTTAAGACCTACCTAGCGCATCACCCACCTCGATTCCCCGCCTTCCACCTTTTCAAAGGGCCCTTGAGTTTGCACTTGACCCTCTTGTTTCTCCTGTGCTTCATGATTTTCTAAATTCTCTTAGAACGAAATTACTACCTACAGAGCCACCAAATTCTTTCATTTTCAGTTGTGTGATTATACCAACCCACTCCACCAATGAATTTTGTGATAAACCTACTCTATCATTTCTTCCATTTCTTACTTCTACAATTCATCAATATCCACTATATCTTCCACAACCATCCATTTTCTCACAATCATTCACTTGCCCACCCTTTCGTTGGAAAAACAAGAAGACTTTGCATGCTAGGTTAGGTTCTATAATCATCAGTATTCACTCTCATTCCACTATGCCACGACATGGGAAATCATGGTGCTTGATTGTGTTTGGATGTGTTTTCTGTGATAATTATTTATGGCAAGATCCACAACTATTTCGGTTGTTGATATATGGTAAACTGTAGGGTATGTATATATATATATATATCTATTTATTTATTAAGGTCTCGAGTATCTGACTATAAATGGCTCATTTTATTCTTCGGTGTACTCCATTCCACTCTTATATTTTGGTAAGTGCACCATTCAGGTAATCCAGCCCTCCCTTTGGAGTGTGTGGCTGTAAGTATCAGATCTTAAGTCCACGTTTACCATAATTCACGTTTTCCACTCTTGTATGTTTTCTCGGTTTTTGAGTCATGTTTCTCTATGGTGTGAATTATATCTTTGTCACTTTATTGTTTTCCTTTATATTGAAACTTATTCATATAAAATAGAAAATGTTCAAACCATATAAAATTATAATCTAGCAAGTCTTGGGAATCTGACTTTAAAAGACCCACGTGTTTAAACAAATTTTCTAAACCATGTTTTCAAATTGTTTAGTCATATTTTGATTCGGGTTGACACTATCTATGAATTTAGATCCTTTAGCTTACATAACTTATGTCATGCACGCACTTCGAGGCATTTCCCATTTTCTTACATGTCAACCATGGTTATATTTGAGTTTTTTTATAGATGAATGGATTATACTCTCTGTGTTGATCATTTTCATAGCTCATTCGCAAAAATCAGACCGTTAACGAATCGATGATTTTAGTTTTAAGTTTACGAGGCATAGGAAAAGATCGGTATTTTGTAAATTATTTTGGGCTTTGGCCAAAAGGGTTCTGCACGTGTCTCACACGTGTGTCACCAAAAACCAAAAGAGGAGAAAAACCCTGTGCGAGTCATCTTCTTCACGCCTCCACCAGCTCAAGAAGACCAAACCTAAAAATAAAAAAAAAAAAAAAAAAAAACCCACCGCGTCATAGCTTCCACCCCCCACTCCAATTTTGCTATTTACAGATTCCAATTCATCATCTCCATCTCCACACCTCCATTAAAACACCAAAAAAAAAAATATCAAAAAACCCCCGCGACCCACTCCAAATTCTCGAGTGAGCTTCAATTCAAACTCGTTCCCCACATTGCATTAACCAAATTCGACTTCCAAACCTTAATGGCTCAAACCCAAAAAATTCTTCTAGAACAAGCTTTCACTTCGGACCATTTTACACCCTTTTACAGTGATGAGATGATTAGTAGGAAGTGGCAGAAGTTGTGGTATTCGTCGAATGATTTTTATCACACCGATTTGGTGTTGAATTTCTATAAGAATAGGGAGATTGAGGATCGGAAGATTTTTGTGAAGGTGAATGGTATGAGGAGAGAAGTGTGTACAAATATGTTGTCTAGGATTCTGGACGTTAAGGCAAGACACAACCTCGTAATCACAATGCAGGAATCACAGTGGGGTAGGATCGAGGCACTGCTGAAAGAGATTGTATTAGAAGAACAGTACAATGCAAAATCGCATTGTGTTTGACAGTCGTCTCTGAGAACCAACTAGTTGGATGTAGCTCAGTGGCTTGGTAAGAACATCATTGGCACCTCGAAAGTCAGTGACATTGGCTCGTCTTGTCTGCACGTTCTTTGGGTCCTTCAGGAGAAGAGGTATGAGTCTTGCATCCTTGACTTTGTGATTACTGAGCTTAGAGGCGTTGGAAAATATACTACACCCTTCCCTGTTTTGATTACTAAGATCATGCTGCATTTTGGAGTTGTTCCGAAAACTCAGCGGATTATGTTGAAGTTGCATGCAAATGCAAAGATTTATACATAATGTATTCAGAAGACGTGGCAGTTGCCTGAGAATAGGGTTGTTGACTCGGAGGATGATGATGAGGAAGACACGACATGTTTTGAGGCTGATGCCTTAGAAAAGGCTACTTCTAATATAGAACGCATGGCATTGCTTCATCGTGGCATGCATTCTCTTAATACCATTTGTGAGGATTTGAGGACTAGGCAGGTTAACATCCATTAGAATTTTGAGGAGCTCAGTGCTAGTAACCGGGAGCTCCAGGCTAACATGGAGACCCTAGTCCAGTGTGATAAGGAACGTGAGGAATCCATGAACGCATATATTGAGGGACAGCGGGAGTTCCAAGTAGAAATTCTACGACGCTTGCCACCTTATCAAAGTTCTACTTCTGACGACTCTGAGAGGCATGAGCGTCGTCGAAGCAGGACTGATGACTCTGGCCCATCCTCATCTCGTGGCTAGTAGTTTAGTTGTATTATGTTTAGGAAATTTCCCTATTTTTAGTAGAATTTTATTTTTAGTTGTTTAGTTAAGTAGTTAATTTTGGATTATGTAATTGTTTTCGAATATTTGGTTGTTAGTTGAATTTTAAGTTTAATTAAATTTTTGTCCAAGCATGCTATTGTTTTTCATGAATCCCACTTTCCCGATTTATTTGGGGGTGGTATTAATTGTTCAGCATTGATTTTTTTACTCTATCCACCATTTTGGAAGTTATTGTTGCAAGATTGTGAGAATATGATTATGGGAGCATGTTGCTAATTTGGTGTAGCTAGGATTAGCTAGTGTCGAATTTGGGCAACTTGTGGAATTAGATTAAGAAACTAATTTTCTATAAATCTTTGGTTCACTCTAAACTTAACACCGCACCTCTCACTTTGCACCTCTCATTGTTATCTCTCACTTTTATTTTTTACTTTTCAATTCAGAGCACTCAAAGTACACGGAGCGTGCGCGCCCCGCCCTCAAGCACCTGGACTCCGAGTCAAGCAAGTGTGCGCCCCGCGCCCTTCACAGGCAATTCCTGAGCACGCCCCGTGCCTTGGCCTTTGTAGCACTTCCACTTCTGATTTTTTTTTTGTAGGTTCTTCCGTGGTTATTTCCAGCAGCTCTAGAGCGTGTTGTTTGATATGAAGTCTCCTACACTCATACTGGAGCAGTCTTTCAAGGATTTGTTCGCAAGCGACACCTATAGGTCTTAGTTTCGCGACTTGATTATAACGGCGGGATGGCAGCCTCTAATGGTAAGCTCTAATGGACTTTATTCTCCTATGCTTACTTCGTATTTCTATAACCATTGTAAGTTTTTCTATCGCATAGATGGAGAACAAGTGTTCTCTGTCAGCATTGGGGATGAAACAATGGATATAACCAAGTTCTTATTGGCATTTGCTATTGGGCTTTCTATGCCTGCTGAGATTCAAGACTCATGGGGCTATTTGGTTGATAATTTCTATGCCTACAACTATGAGTTTTTACATGCATGAAACCTATGGGACAGGAATTTTCCGTATAGAAGACCGAGGGCAATATAACGTAGCCCTTGGTAGCTTGTCCCTTAACGTGGGCACGGTGATGTTTTTTATCATGCTAAACATATTAGGGGAATGACGTTTTTCTTCTGTGAATGACACCACTTGTAACGTTTTTCTTGCTCTAGCTAAGGGACATATGCTCTATGACCTTCCCCAGACCTTAGTGTCTAGTTTAGCTCGAGCCCATAGTATGAGGTATAAGTATCTTCTTATGCCTGTCTTAGTTTGTCATATCATGCTATATTTATTTCCTAAGTTTTGTGCCCATTTCACGGATTGGGTTGGGATTGACATTGTAAGACTCACCAATTGCATTATACGCTCATTCCGTGCAATGACTTGGCGGGGGTGGAGGCTACAACCTAATTGGGTTGCCCCTTACACTCCATCTGACCAAGTGGCGATAACAGGTTATCAAATGTAGATGATAAATGGCGTGAGGCCTGGCAAATTATCCTGGTGTGGCAGGATGTGAAGGAACCTCACTTCTTTATAGAAGAGGTTGACAACGCCTAAATGCTGGATACGAGGTAAGTTTTAGTTTTTGTTCGTGTCTGCTTATGTCACAAGTAATTTGATTTTTGTTATTCCCATAACAGGTGGAACTCATATAGAGTTGTGTATGTTTTTATTTATATATATTAGTATGTTTTAACTTTGTTTTGCAGATGTTCCAAAATTTCACGCGTTTCCATGGTATTTTCCTACCCTTTTATTTCTATACTTTGAGGACAAAGCATGCTTTTGTTTGGGGGTGACATAGAAACACGCATAATTTAAGGAACCTATTAGGATATAGATATGTACAATATGCACTTGTTTTCTAGTAAAAAATTCAAAATTAAAAAATATAAATAAAAAGTTTATGTTATACACTTAGGAATACTGGTATTGTTTCTTTTTCTATGATGATAATAGTCTAGAAGTTTCACGTTGGCTTTTGCATTAGAATAGTTTTTAGAAACTTAGGTTAATATGTAGGTAATAATGTTTGCATCTTTCTATAAATATATTGCATGAGAATCTATGTTTGTATTGGTAGTAAGTTTCTAAAATCTAGGCTAGTACACTTATTCTACAAATCCTGTGAGAATATAGCCTAAAAGCCTTATGAGTGAAATATTTGAGAAATGACACAAGGGAGAAGTAAATTCCGAATAGAGAAATCACACGTCCACTTGCTTGATCACTATGCCATGTCCTAAGAGAGAATTTATGCCCTTTTTGGATTGATATAGCCAGAAATTCAAGTCTATATGAAATTATTTTCTGTTAGTCGCCCCTCTGAGCCATTCTTTAGCCTCTCATAAACCGCAAATCCTTTAACCTTTTACAAAACAAAATAAAAATAAAAATTAGCCTACCCATTTTTGAATGAGTCTGAGAATAGAGATGAAATGAAGAAAAGGAAGGAGAAAGACCTTTGCAACCAAGAATTTGTTAGTTGCTTCAAATAAGAAAAGAAAGTTTCCATCCAAAGAAAAGAAAAAAAAAAGTTAGAACTCCAAAAACAGAATCAAAGGAGTCAAAAGCTAAAAGAAAAAGAAAAAAAAAATGGCTAAGGATGGAAACAAAGTGTAGAAGCAAAGTAAGAACAAGGTTTTCTCTAGTTACATAATATGAAGACTCTATTATCTCAGACTTGTCCTTTTTGAATATTCATTTCCTTTATTCTTAAACAATCTCCTAATTCCCGCAGCACCTACTAAAGACCGCTAGCTCAATTAAGAATAGGTTAGTGTGATAGTAAGTGGCAGATGTGTTTGATCGACTTTGGCTTCCTTGTGTGTCATTTAGATTGTAAGGTAAAGTGTGCCCACTTCACACTGGAGTGAGCGAAATTTGAGTGGAAAAATCAGAGTGGTTTTTGTTTTGACATTTATGTGAGGACCTACTTAAAGACGCTATTCCAAAGTTTCAGAAACGGACCTGTTAGTGCATTACATAACATAGTTCATTATATATATGTTTATCCGTAGATGATTGATTATTATGCACATATTAGCTTATGTTTCGATTTGATTATTCTGTATTCATTGCTAGTGAGATGGATAGATATGTGAGAATAAATAAGGAAACAATAGTTTTATTTCTTAGTCGATGTAGTATAGATGAAGTTTGTGAGTACCTTCACTAGAAAACTCTCACGATGCTATAAATTGTCCACTAGGGAATTCCTAGTGGTTTAAGGTCTTGTTGCATATCGTTAATGCAATCGCACTCGGCAAAACGAGATTAGTTGGAACTCTATTTTTGGTCACTTATTTTAATTTCTCATATTTGCTTGAGGATAAGCAAAATTCTGTTTGGGGGTGGTTTTGTAAGACCCCAAAATAGTAGTTTTAACCCCTTAACAATATTACTTTCAGACCAATTATGTGATTAATAAATAAGAGTTAGTGTTGTTTACGTGCTTTTGTGTATTCCAGGCATTGGAGTCGAATATGTGAAGAAATATGTCTCTTTTGCGAGATAAAGGAGCAAATGTTGGTCACTAAAAAGTTCTATGATTAAATGCCAAGATTCAAGGAGAAAAAAACCTTTTTAAAGCCCGGTCAAAGCTGAAAAGTAAAAGTCAACGCGGGCTGAAATAGTGCATAAAAGTCAGCAGAACTTCTGAAGGCTATATCTTAGGACTCATACCTCAGAATTGGGCCTAATATATGTCAAAAGGACCAGCTCGGAAAGAGCTTTCTAATGGTCTAGACCTCGACCCAATTAAAAGAGCAAAAATGAACGAAAAGTCTATTGCAGTAATTTCCAGCAGAGAAACCCATTTTGGACCGAAGTAATCAAGTTTTGGGCTCGATTTTATGGCCCAAAATATGGCTCCAAAGCCCATGAACGAATTTGTAGACCTAGCCTCTTCTATATAAAGAGGACTAAGGCCAAACTATTAGTCTCTCCTAGATTAGATTCATAATATAGATTAGACTCAATTAATTAGTCAGTACTTAGTTTTTAATACAGTTTTGAATCATTAGACTCTTTTTCATTAGATTAATAAAGTAATTTTATATTTCTTCAAAGATGTCTTCTTCGTAGTCTTCTATTAATGATAGTTTGATGAATCAAAGCTAAACCTCCATTAGAGGGGTTTGAGAAAGCGTTGACGAAAACTTGATTGTGTTAGTGTAGAAATAGTTGTAATAATCTATTCCACTCTAGAAAGTAGTTAATTCACTATGAGAATTGGTTTAAATTGCCTCACATGCTAATTATTAGTTGGTAGATATTGTCATGAATAATTAGGATTAAAAAGACCCAATCTTTATGTGAAAACATAAAGATTAGCATTACAACAAATCTATGCTAGTTTATTAAGTTGAAATCAAGGTAAAATCAAATCCCCCTAATTTCTTCTCCATATTCACATCTTAGTATTGAATTGTCGTAGTATAAATTAGAACATTTTAATTAGTATTCAATCACCATATTAGTATATTTTAATTAGTATATTTTCATTTCATTACTCTCATCGATTTTGTTAGAATTAATTAAACTAGGATATCTTAACATCTAAACGGCTAAGAGTGGAATGAATTCTCTACTCCATTTATTACATGATTCACGAGAGTAGAACTTTGATAATTTAGAGTAAATTTGAATGTTTTACTTCTGTTTAAGTTTAATTAGTTAAGTAGGAGTAAACTATAATTTTTACTTTTATCAACTAGCCATGTTAAATACAAATTTTGACGAGATTAGGGAAGCTTTTAACAATCTAACGATAAACCTACCTTTTCTTGAAGCTATTAAAAAATTACCACAATATGCTAAGTTTCTAAAAGAGTTATGCACTATTAGGCAGAAAACAAACATTCTAAAAGGCACCATTTTAACTAAACAATTTTCCACTCTATCTGAACATACTGGAATCGTAAACTACAAGGACCCTAGTCATCCTACTGTACAATGCACCTTAGGGGATGCCCACACGACGACTGCACTATTAGACTTGGGGGCGAGTGTTAACTTACTCCCTTATTATATATATAAACAAATAGGTCTGAGTCAAGGTTAAAATTCCTATTGACCCATATGCTAAATATATAGAGAAACCACTGTTTCCCTATAGACTAGCCATGTTAAATAAGGATGCAAATTTTGATGAGATTAGGGAAGTTTTTAAAAATCTAACGATAAACTTACCTTTTCATGGAACTATTAAAAAATTACCACAACATGCTTAATTTCTAAAAGAATTGGGCACTACTAGGCGGAAAAGTAACATTCCAAAAGATGCCTTTTTAACTGAACAGTTTTCCACTCTATCTCAACATAATGGAATTGTTAAGTACAAGGACCCTGGTCGTCCTACTGTACAATGCACCTTAGGGGATACCCACACGACGACTGCACTATTAGACCTGGGGGCGAGTGTTAACTTACTCCCTTATTATATATATAAACAAATAGGTCTACAAGAGATGCAACTAACTAAAATGAAGTTGCAATTAGTTGATCATTCTATTAAGTATCCTAAGGGTGTGGTTGAAAATGTGCTGGTTAAAGTTCAAGATTTCTACTACCCAGCCGATTTCATTATCCTTGACACAGAAGTTGCTAATAACTCCATTCCTATCATCTTAGGGTGTCCCTTCTTGGCAACTGCCAACGCGCTCATAAACTACCGCGATGGTTCGTTGTCCATGTCTTTTGGCCATCTTTCTATCGAGGTAAATGTTTTCAAAATGATGCAACAGTTACCAGATACGACTATCGTTGGAGAAGTTAGCATGATCGAGAGCTTAGCTCAAGATTATATCAATAGCATGTTTCTATAGAATCAGATGCACCAATTCCCTTCTTTCAGAAGTTCCGACTTCGACGACGACTCCTACGTAGAGGAAGTCAATGCCCTTTTCGAGTCTACTCTTATCTTAGATCCTTTTGTAGCTCCATCTTTCGAGTTTGAAAACCTTTTACCTAAACAAGTTTTTACTACTCAAGACGAGCACCTTCCGGAAGCCTTTTTACCCATTCCTCCCACCCCTGTGCTTAAACCTCTTCCTACTGAGTTGAAATATATCCAGCTTGATCCGGATGGTAGTCATCCAGTTATCATACCTTCTCAGTTATCTATTAATGAAGAGGCATGTTTGATTAGGGAACATCGTTCCGCAATCGGTTGGTCCCTAGACGACAAGGGGATTGACCCTAGTGTATGCACGCATCGTATACATTTGGAGGATAATGTGAAGACTTCACGTGAACCTCAGCATCGCTTGAACCCTGCCATGAAAGAGGTGGTCAGGGAAGAAGTTTTACGGTTACTCGATGCGAGTATCATATTTCCCCTCTCCGATAGCGAATGGGTAAGCCCTATTCACGTAGTTCCTAAAAAATAGGGGGTTACCATTGTGCGTAATGTTGTGGGTGAATATATTTCCACACAAGTTCCTATGAAATGGAGGATCTGTATTAACTACAAATGCTTAAAAGCCAGGACATGAAAGGATCTGGTCATGCTTATTATTGTTTTTTATATGGCTACTCTGGCTATTTTTAGATCATTATTGATCCTGATGACCAAGACAAGACTACCTTCACATGTCCTTTTGGAACATATGCCTATAAACGAATGCCTTTCGGCCTTTGTAATGCTCCTGGTACCTTCCAGCGGTGTATGCTTCATATCTTTAGTAACATGGTGAAGCGCTTCATGGAAGTTTTCATGAATGATTTTTCTATCTATGGAGACTATTTCAGTGAATGCCTGTCTAACCTTTCCAAGGTGTTGACAAGGTGTGAGGAGAAGAATCTGGTTTTAAATTGGGAAAAATATCATTTTATGGTTAAAATTGGAATAGCGTTAGGTCATATTTTATCTAGTGACAACATTGAAGTAGATAAGACAAAATTAGATAAAATTGCATCTTTACCTATACCACGGACTATTCGTGAGATTAGAGCCTTTTTAGGCCATGCAGGTTTCTATTGGGCATTTTATCAAGGATTTGTCAAAATTAGCTAGGCCTTTAACTAATCTGCTTTTAAAAGATGCCATCTTTGATTTCAATTATGACTGCAAACAGGATTTTGAAACTTTAGAAGCCGCTTTAACATCTCTGCTGATTATACAGCCTCCCGATTGGTCTAAACCTTTCAAGCTTATGTGCGATGCTAGCGATTATGCTGTTAGTGTCGTGCTAGGCCAGAAACTAGATGATAAGTCCACTGTTATTTACTATGCTAGTAAGACTTTAAATGATGCTCAAAGAAATTACACTACTACAAAAAATGAATTTTTAGCTGTGGGTTATGCTTTAGATAAGTTCCGTCCTTATTTGGTTGGTTCAAAGACCTTAGTCTACAGTGACCATGTAGCTCTTAGGTACCTTCTCATCAAGAAAAATGCTAAACAGAGATTGATCCGATGGATTCTTCTCCTGTAAGAGTTTACCCTAGAAATTAAGGATAAACGAGGGATTACAAATATAGTTGCCGATAACTTATCTAGACTAACCAATGATAGTGATAGTGATTCTGAGTTCATACCTGATTCTTTTTCCTTATGAGCATCTTTATTTTATTTTTTCTACAGCTTGGTATGCCGACATTTTGAATTATTTAGCTTCTGATATTATTCCTGATGTTTTGTTAAAAAATGTACATAAATTTTTTTTGTCCAGAGTTAAGATATACTACTGGGATGAGGCCTACCTTTTTAAGTATTGTGCCGATCAGATTATTCATCGTTGTATTCCCTATTGGGAATATAATGAGGTTTTATCTTTCTGTCATGACAAAGAGTGTGGTGGCCATTTTAGTGGTATGAAAATGGCAGCTAAAGTTCTTCAATGTGGTTTTTATTGGCCTACCCTTTTTAAAAATGCCCAAGTTCACTGCAAGATGTGTGTTCGTTGCCAAGAACTTGTGCATATCACTAAACATAATATGGTGGCCATTTTAGTGGTATGAAAATGGCAGCTAAAGTTCTTCAATGTGGTTTTTATTGGCCTACCCTTTTTAAAGATGCCCAAGTTCAATACAAGATGTGTGTTCGTTGCCAAGAACTTGTGCATATTTCTAAACGTAATATGATGCCTTTAAATCCTATTATGGTAGTAGAAATTTTTGATGTATGGGGCATTAATTTCATGGGTCCTTTTCCTGTTTCCCACGGTTTTATTTATATTCTTGTTGTCGTGGACTACGTTTCCAAATAGATAGAGGCCATGGCTTGCCGTAGCAATGACCATAAGACAGTTGTGTTTTTGCTAAGGAATACATTTTCTGTCATTTTGGCATCCCTAAAGCCATCATCAGTGATGGTGGAACGCATTTTTGCAATAGAGTTGTTGCTTATTTAGTTAAGAAGTACGGAGTTACCTATAAGGTGGGTACTCCTTATCATCCACAGACTAATGGCCAAGTAGAAGTCTCTAATAAGGAAATTTAAAAAATATTAGAAACAACAGTTAATCCTGATTGGAAAGATTGGTCTAAGCGTCTAACAGATACCTTATGGGCGTATCGGACAGATTTTAAAATTCATATAGGAATGTCTCCCTTTAGACTTGTGTTTGGAAAACCTTGTCACTTGCCCATTGAATTAGAGCACCGTGCTATGTGGGCTTTAAAAAGCCTGAACTTCAATATTGATGAGGCAGGTGTCAAGTGCAAATTACAATTAAATGACCTTAAAGAAATCCGTAGTGATTCTTATGATCTCACGAAGGATTATAAAGCTAACATGAAACATGTTAATGATAAACAAATTTTGCATATAGAGTTTGTGGTTGGTCAAAAAGTTTTGCTTTACAACTCCCATTTGCATATTTTCCCAGGAAAATTAAAAACCCTTTGGTCTGGTCCTTTTCTGGTTACTGAAGTCACCCCTTACGGGGCAATCACCTTGGTCAATCCCAAGGACAACAATACCTTTCAAGTTAATGGCCAATGTTTAAAATATTTTCACGAGTTAATGTCCCCAGATGTGGAGGATGTCCTTTTACAGGACCTTGTCTATGAGGACTGACCTTTGATGTTTTGTGTACTTCCTTTCATTTCCATATATTGGTAAGTGCACCATTAAGGTAACTGGGCCTTCCCTTTGGAGTGTGTGGCTGTAAGTACTGGATCCTAAGTCCATGCTTAACGTAATTCACGCTTTCCACTCTTGCATGTTTTTTCGGTTTTGAGTCATGTTTCTCTATGGAATGATTTATGTCTTTATTGTTTTACTATTTTCCTTTATATTAAACCTTATTCATAAAAAAATAAAACATATTAAAACCCTATAAACTGTAATCTAGCAAGTCTTGAGAATCTGATTTTAAAAAACCCACGTTATTAAACAAATTTTCTAAACCATGTTTTCAAAAATTTGTTTGGGGGTGGGATGTTTGGTCTTTCCATTCTTGATCGCTCAACTTCCTATTCTTGTTGTTTATGCCGTTTAGTCGTATTTTGATTCGGGCTGACACAATCTATGAATATAGATTTCTTTTGATCACATAACTTATGTCATTCACACATTTTGAGGTATTTTCCATCTTCTTATATGTCAATCACGGTTAGATTTGAGTTTTTTTTTTATAGATCATTGAATTGTACTTTCTCTGTTGATCGTTTTCATAGCTCATTCGCCAAAATGGGATCGTTAACGAATCGAGAATTTTAGTTTTAAGTTTTACGAGGCATAGGACAAGATGGGCATTACAGTATTGTTTTGGGCTTGGGCCCAAACGATTTAACCCTACGCGGTCGCGTGACTCGCACGTGACTTCCAAAAAAAAAAAAAAAAAACCCCACGCGTTCTTCTTTCTTCTCCGCCTCCACACCGACCAAATAAAACCTTGAAACCCCGCGCCCTAACCTCCACACAAAACCACTTCAAATTTTGATTGTGTTTAATTTATCATCCCCCACATTACGTTCACCACAATTTCGAATTCCAAAACTCAATGGCTCCTCAAACCTTAAAGATTCTTCCAGAACAAGTTTTTAATCAAACCTAATTTTCACCTTTTTTCGGTACCGAAATGGTTATTAGAAAGTGGAATGGGTTGTGGTATTATACAGAGGATTTTTATCACACTGATTTGGTGTATGATTTTTATAAGAAGAGGGAGATTGATGGGCGTAGGATTTTTGTTAAAGTGAATGGTAGTCAGAGGGAATTGACTACAACAGTATTGTCTAAGATTACTAGCATTGACCAAAGACCCATCGTAGTCACAATGCAGGAATCTTAGCTTAGTGGAATCGGACCTTTGATGAAGGAGACTGTATTGGAAGGAATTTACAATGCAAACTCGCATTGTGTTCGTCAGACATCTCTAAGAAGAAACCAGCTGGCTGTGGCTCAGTCGGTTGGTAGGAATGTTATTGCCACCACGAAAGCCAGTGACATCAATTTGAGTTGTCTGCATGTTCTCTGGACCCTTCAGAACAAGAGGTATGGGTTTTGCATCCTTGAATTTTTGTTAAATAAGATTAGAGCAGTTGGTAAATTGACCCCAGCTTTCCCTACATTGATTACGAAAGTTATGTTGTATTAGGGATGTGTTCCGAAGACTAGTCCGGTTAAGTTGAAGTTGCATGAAAATGCACGTATTTATCGGGAGTGTATTTAAAGGGATTGGCATTTTCCTGAGGTTAGGGGTGTTGAGATGGTATCAGATGAAGAAGATGAGGATGACACGTCATGTTTTGATGCAGACGCTTTAGAAAGGGCTACTACGGATATAGCCCATGTCTCATTACCTCATCATGGCCCATGAACTCTCCATAACGAGTATGAGATGATTCGTACATGCCAACGTTCCCTGAGTGACCTCTATAAGGCTATTCAGACTAGGGAAGGTACTATTGTCCGTAACCAAGCAATCTTCCAGGCTAACATGGAGACTCTTGTCCAGAGTAATAATGTATGTTGGGAAGCCATGGATGTTTTTATGGAGCAACAACGCACGTTTCAAGTAGAAGTTCTACGATGCCTGCCACCTCATGAGGGTTCTTCTTATGCAGACTCTGGAAGGCATGAGCGTCGTAGACGTAGGACGGATGGCTCTGGCCCATCCTCATCTCGTGGCTAGTTCGTTGATTGTATTATTGTTGTTTTAAGAAATTTCCTTGTTTTTAGTAGAATAATTTTTTATTTCCAGTTGTTGAGTTAAGTAGTTAATTTTGGATTATGTATTTGGTTGTTATTTGAATATCAAGTTAGTTTAAATTTTGTCCGAGCATGCTATCTATTTTTCATGAATCCCACCTTCCTGACTTGTTTGGGGGTGGTATTATTTGTTTAGCATTGTATTTTACCCTATCCACCTGTATTTGGAATCTAATATTGCAAAGTTTTGAGAATATGGGTTATGTAAGCATGTTGCTTAATATGGTGTAGCTAGAATTAGCTACTCTTGGTTTGTGTAACCTCAAGGATTAGAAATTTGGATGATTGCTATTTTTAATTCCAACCTAAAAGCTATAGGTTTGATTTTAGAGCCTGTTTCTAGTTTGGTTTTAGAAGCCTTTTCTTATTCCATCTCTTTCCGTATCAATTAGGGAAAATTGAGGACCTTAGATTAATAAACTTGGGCTATATAAATACATGGGATGCTCTAAACTTCACACAGCACCTCTCAAATTCACCTTTCAATTCATACCAACAAACAACACTCGGAGCGCGCATGCCCTCTCTGTTGCCTTATGACATAGTGCGCCCTCGTCCAAGGACCTGTAATGCAGAGTTAGAGTTGAGTGCGCATGCGCCCTTCCATAGGCTATTCTAAGCGCGCCCGTGCCCTGACCTTAACACACCTCCAGTTCTTTTTTATGAGGCTTTCCTCACTTACTTCTAGGAGTTTAGTAGTGTATTTGGTTGCTATGAAATCTCCTCAAATCATACTGGAGCAGTATTTTGAAGAATTGCTCGAGAGTGACACTATGGATATTGGTTCCACGACAAGATTGTGCAGTCCGGATGGCAGACTCTACTGGTAAATGCTAATGATACTTATTCTCCTGCACTTCTTATTTCTATGATCATTGTAAGTTCTTTTATCGACCAGATGGGGAACAAGTGTTCTCTGTCACCATTGATGATATAACAATGGATTTCAACAAGTTTTTGGTAGCTTTTGCTGTGGGGATGCATATGTCTACTCCCCAAAACTCATGGGGCTATATGTCTGATAATATATACCTATATAACTATGGGTATTTTCAGGAGACTTATGGGCACGGGGATTTTTCGTGTAGTGGACCAAGGACAAGATAACGTAGCCCTTGGTAACTTGTCCCTTAACATAGGCACTATCATGTTCTTTATCATGTTGAATATCTTAGGGGAATGACGATTTTCTTCTGCGAATAACGCCGCTAGTGACGCCTTCTTTGCTTTAGCAGAGGGACGTCTGCTATATGACATTCCCCAGACCTTAGTGTCTAGTTTAGCACGAGCCCATAGTATGAAGCATAAGTACCTTCTTATGCCTGTCTTGGTTTTCCGCATCATGGTATGTTTCTTTCCTGATTTCGCATTTGCTACACGGATTGGGTTGGGGTTGACGTTATGCGACCCATAAATTGCATTATATGTTCTTTTCATGCTATGACTTGGCCTGGGTGGATGCTACAACCTCATTAGCTTGCCCCTTACACCCTATCAGACCGGGTAACGCTTAACATGTTAGCACGGGTTGATGATAAATGGCGTGAGGCCTGGCAAATTATCATGGCTTGGCAGGATGCAAAGGAACCTCACTTCTTTATAGAAGAGGAGGACAACGCTTAAATGTTGGATATAAGGTAAGTTTTACTTTTTGTTCGTGTCTGCTTATGTCTCAAGCAATTTAATTTTTTGTTATTCCCATAACGGGTGGAACTCATATAGAGTTGCGTCTATTTTTCTTTACTCATATTAGTATGTTCTAAATTTGTTTTGCAGGTGTTCTAAAATTTTCAAGCGTTTCCATGGCATTTCCTATCCTTCTTATTTCTATACTTTGAGGACAAAACATGTTTTTGTTCCGGGGCGGCATGAAACGCGTGTAATTTAAAGCACCTATTAGGATATATATATATGTATAATATGCACTTGTTTTCTATTAAAAAAATTTAAAAAATAATAAAAAGTATTTATACTATGCACTTAGGAATATTATTGGTATTGTTTCTTCTTCTGTGATGATAATAGTCTAGAAGTTTCACTTTAGCTCTTAAATTAGAATAGTTTTTAGAAATTTAGGTTAATATGTAGGTAATAGTCATTGCATATTTCCATAAATATATTGCATGAGCATCTATATTTGTATTGGTAGTAAGTTTTTGAAATATAGGTTAAAGTACTTATTCTATAAATCTTGTGAGAATATAGCCTAAAAGCCTTATGAGTGAAATATCTTAGTAATGACACAAGGGAGAAGTAAATTCCGAATAGAGAAATCACAAGTCCACTTGCTTGATTACTATACCATATCCTAAGCGAGAATTTAGTTCCTTTTTGGATCGATATAGCAAGAAATTCAAACCTATATGAAATTATTTTCCGCTAGTCAGCCCTCTGAGCCTTTCTTTAGCCTTTTCATAAACCACAATCCTTTACCCTTTTATAAGAAACAAAACAAAATCAAAATCAGCCTACTCATTTTTGAATGAGTCTGAGAAGTAGGATGAAATGAAGAAAAGGAAAGAGAAAGACCTGTGGAAACCAAGAATTTGTTAGTTGCTTCAATTAAGAAAAGAAAAGAAAGTTTCTATTCAAAGAAAAAAATATAAATAAATCAAAAAAATCAAAAAGTGATAACTCTAAAAATAGAATCAAAGAAGTCAAAAACCAAAAGAAAAAGAAAAAAATGGCTAAGGATGGAAACAAAGTGTAGAAGCAAAGTACGAACAAGGTTTTCTCTAGTTACATAATTTTGAAGACTCTATTATCTCAGACTTAACCTTTTGAATATCTATTTCCTTCATTCTTAAACCATCACCTAATCCCCACAAAACCTAATAGAGACCTCTAGCTTAATTAGGAATAGGTTAGTGTGATAGTAAGTGGCAGATGTGCTTGATCGACTTTGGCTTCCTTGTACGTCACTGAGTTTGTAAGCTAAAGTGTGCCCACTGCGCATTGGAGTGAGCGAAACTTGAGTGGAAAAATCAGAGTGTTTTTGTCTTGACATATTTGTGAGGACCTACTTAAGGACGTTATTCCAAAGTTTTAGAAACAAACTTGTTATTGCATTTCATCGCATAGTTCATTATATATATGTTTATCCGTAGATGATTGATTATTATGCACGTATTAGCTTAGATTTCGAATTGATTATTTTGTATTCATTGCTAGTGAGATGTATAGATATATAAGAATAAATAAGGAAACAATAATTTTATTTTTTAGTCGTTGTAGTATAGATGAAGTTTGTGAGTACCTTCTCTGGAAAACTCTCACGAGGCTATAACTCGTCCACTAAGGAATTCCTAGTGGTTTAAGGCCTTATTGCATATGGTCAATGCAATCGAACTCGACGAAATGAGATTAGTTATAACTCCATTTTTGGTCACTTAATTTAATTTCTCATATTTGCTTGAGGACAAGCAAAATGCTGTTTGGGAGTGGTTTGATAAGAGCCCAAAACTGTAGTTTTAACTCCTTAATAATATTACATTTAGACCAATTATGTTTATAATAAATAAGAGTTAGTATTGTTTACGTGCTTTTGTGTATTTCAGGTATTGGAGTCAAGTATGTGAAGAAATATGTCACTTTTGCAAGAGAAAGGAGCAATGGTTGGTTGCTAATAAGTTCTATGGTTAAAGCCAACATTTCAAGGAGAAAAAACATTTTTAAAGACCAGTCAAAGCTGAAAAGTCAAAGTCAACGCGGGCAGAAATAGAGCATAAAAGTTAACAGAACTTCCCCAGGCCGTATATTTGGACTCACACCTCAGAATTGGTCCTACTATATGTCAAAACGACCGACTCGAAAAGATCTTTCTAATGGTCTAGGACTTTATCCAATCAGAGGAGTAAAAGTGGACAAAAAGGTTGTTGCAATAATTTATAGTAGAAAAACCCTTTTTGGACTTAAGTAATTAGGTTTTGGGCTTGATTTAATGGCCTAAAACATAGCTCCAAAGCCAATGCATGAAATTATAAACCTAGCCCTCTCCTATATAAAGAAGACTAAGGCAAAACTCTCTCTCTCTCTCTCTCTCTCTCTCTCTCACTCCCATTAGTTATTTAATTTAGTCTAAACCTAGTTTTTTGTTTTATTAGCCTAGACACCATTAATTCAAGTCAAGTTATTATTAATCAAGTAGTTCTATCATTATGTCTTATTCTATTTATTATTATGTTTATGATAGTCTCATGATTCATAGCTAAACCTTTATTAGAGGAGTTTGATTAAAGCTTTGATGAAGACTTGATGTGTTAGTATAGAATAGTTGTAGTAAGATATTCCACTCTAGAAGGTAGTTAATTCACTATGAGAATAGGTTTTAATTCCCTCACATGATAATTATTAGTTGGTCGAGATGCCATGAATAATTAGGGATAAAAAAGACCTAACATTTATGTGAAAACATAAAGATTAGGGTTGCAATAAAATCTACACTTGCATATTAAGAATTAATCAAGGTGGAATCAAATCCCCCTAATCTCTTATTCTCATTCACATCTTCTCATTAATTTGCCATCGTATAATTTAGCATATCTTAATTAGTTATTTTCACCATATCAGTATAATTATACCATTTCTCTCATTCATATTGTAGAATTGTTAAGTTAGAGAAATTGTTATGTTTAAGCAACTAGGAGTGGAACGAATTCTGACTCCACGTTATTGCATGATAATTGAGAGTATAACTTTGATAAATAATGTTAATTCATAGCTTTACATATTCCTAGTATAATTAGTTAAGATTAGATAAACGTCTTTTGTTTTTATAATTACCATTGACTTTTTAATATTTTTTCTCAATTGTCCCATAAGATCCCTTTTAGGCTCTTTTGGCTCTAGATTACGTCTTTTAAAGTATTTGGTCTAAAATAGGGTTGTATCCTAAAAAAGCGATAAGAACATGAGTTTTCTATATTATTAATCATATAATTTGATTAAATTGAAGCATTATAAGTGGATAAAAATGCATATTTGGGGGCTGATCATCCTCATAGAGCACATGCCCGAAGTAACTTACTTTCCCCATTTGGTTCCCCGTCGACCTGGGTATCTGGTAGGCACGGTAGGTCAAATCATAGTCGGTATGCAATTCCCATTATCGGTACTAGACATCGAAGTGTGCAATCACTTCCACATCCCTCCCTGCCAAGGCATTGGTAACTTCTAGTGGATTATATACACAACAAACCACTGTAACAAATCCCTAGAGCCCTAGATAACCCTCTGCGATATCATATCTCACTATTATATAAAGAAGAGTACCAAGGATGTCAGCGTGGGATATCATTCCTTTTGTGTCCATCCTGGGAAACAATCTTTCGTTCGTCGAATTACCACCTCGAACAAGACTTGGCATCACTATCCTTTATAGTTTTCTGGGAACTTCCTATCCGCAGCCTTCCCGCCTGATGTGACTTTTACTTACCTAACTTTTCTGGCCAGTGGTGAGTGTCTTTACATATTTCCATTTTTATGTGCGATATATGCTGTGAAGTAAACCTCTGTCCTTTCTTTGCATAGGTTGGAGAATTTATTCTAAGTCTTGCATCTATGTGGGGATTACTTCGAATGTCTTCCAACAACTCCGCAGCCTAGGACTGGCTCAATTGGACATCCTTGGCATTGACCCCACCACTGGGACTCCACTATTGTCTGAACCTGCACTTCACACCCTCAAAAAGTACTTTGGACCGTTCTATCACCCCCTGCCCCCAAAAGAAAGAAAGCCTCGGTCTTCTCATCCGCTCTAGAAAAGGTCTCAACCCACGAAGGGCAACTATGACAAGCGCACTGGCATGGCTTCATTCGAAAGACTTTTGAATCCCAGGCGCGCACCCAAGATTTAGCTGCCATAGTTCGCAAAGCTCAATCCGAAGTTCCCTCTCATTCCAGCAAAGACGCCGTCCATTCCTTCAGATCCATCTCTGCTTGGGAAGATCAATATATTTCACTTGAAGCCCAATCGGTAGATTTTGTTTAACCCGCCATGGACATCACCAAGATAAAATTGTTTGATAGCGATTCTGATGATGAGGTGGTGGAAGTCCCCCCCAACTGTTGCGGTCACTTCAGCGGTAGAGGTCTCTTATCCTGTTGAGACCTCGTCAGGTGAGCCTCTTGATAGGGTTATATACTAAAAGCATTACTTTTGTATTAACTCTTATTCTTTATATTTTGAATGAGAATCATATGGGCAAATATTATACATATTATATATGTTATTAGTTATATGTATGCGTTTAATACTTTATGGTGTGTGGTGACACACAGAAGATCATCTCATCAGTACCATATAAAGTATAAGTAAACGTTCACAACCAAGATGGATTTGGACAAACCATTGGTACAATTGTAGTATAATCTGGTATTAGTCTATCTTGACTACAATATTACACAAGTACACTTTGTGTGTATTGAACAGGACCAAGTGAGGTTATTTCTCTTTATACTGACTATATAAGAGAACAAACACCTTTGTTATTATGGATGTTTGTCCTCTTAATCCGGATATAATAACGGGCACTTACGTGCATTGTACATTACTTTAAATCATCAATGAGTGAGATTCATTTGTGAATCAACAAACTCGATGGATTCGATAATGACAATGTATGTAAGGTATGTTGTTGATTATAAAAAGAATCTGTGACCCGCAGGAAGTCGGGCTGATGATGTCCTTTGAGGAGCTCATAAGGATTGTCATGTAAACCTTGCAGGTGGATTTAATCCGACATGACAATGAGGTTGAGTAGTACTACTCAAGGACATAATAAGTTGATTAATGTAGTTGTCAGTAACTTGACTTAATCAAGGGGCATTCGATATCTTAAACACGGGGAGATCAACGAGCATATAATATGGAGCCCATACATGTAATTTGGGATTAGGGCAGTAGTGCAACAATGGCCTTTAGTGGAATAAGCCATTTGTTGTCGGACTTGGGCTGTGTGTTCTGGGTGAACATGGGAAGCCCAAGCCCATCAGGAGGCCCAACCCTAATTTCTCCTCATGGTCCCTGTTGTAGCCTATGTAAAGAAACCCTTTTTCTTCTTGGCTGAATTCACTATTCACTTGATTGGAAAAAGAGAGGCAAAGAGATAGAGAAAGGGTTGGTAGATCGTTGCCCACACAATGTCCATTATAAGGATAGGAATACAATAGAAGATCAAGAGGTTGCTAATTCATAGATCTTGTATTCTCAGAGTTATCTTAGCCGATCTAAAGGTATGATTTCTAACCAAACCGTGAACACCCTTTATTCCGCTGCCCATGGGTGTTTCGTGGTTCGTAAATCATTCGGTGAAACCATAACGGTTCCTACAATTGGTGTTGGAGCATGTAGTGTTGGTAGATGTAGAACTGTTCTAACATGGTTTTGCAGGCATCTAGACCAACTGTTATGGTCAGAATGATTTATGGAAAGAAATGGATCGATTTTGTTAAAACAGCATGTTTTTCAATTTCAATTTTTTTTTCGGTATTTGTTTAATGATGGATGTAAGTTAAATCATGGTATGTATCATGTTGTTGTTTTTTATCCATGATGTAATCTTTTGTAAGATCAAAAGATAAAAAATATCAAAAGTTGGATTGGTTCAGATCCGAAAAAGAGTTCTTGTTGGTGGAGGGCGGGTCGCACTGATGCGCCTGGAAGTCGTTGAAGGCATGAGCGCACCATGACGCCTTGTACATGCATAAAAGGAGCGCGGGTCGCGCCCTTAACGCCAAAAAGAGGAAATATGTTTGCTGTTTGGGGGTCTATGCGGTGATTTCGTGAGGTTTCCAGTGAAGAAAATAGGCACCTAAAAGAGTTCGGCGAACAGGATGGAGCAATGAATATTAGCCATAACTGTTCGAAATTTATTTTCCATTTTATTGTTCATATTTGATTATTCTATATGCATGTTTTTATTTGTGGATGTTTGCGCTAAAAACTAAGCATAATAGATAACATGGACATAGGCTTGACCAGTAAACTAAAAGATCCTCAGTTTTAAATAACTAAGTAGGAGCGGGATTTTTGTTTCATATAAATCCCACGATCTCCATTACTTGTTTGTTGGTAATGTAATTATACTTGCGCGTCGGTTTTAGTGCCTTCCTCCATTTTGGATTAGTCTAATTACGGATTTCCAGAACAAACTTCTAATGGACAACTATATGAAATTATTTTTTTGCACGCAAGTAGGGATATTTTATTTATCTAATAAAGAATGTTACATCGAGAGTAGACAACTAATGGATAACTATATGAAATTATTAATGAATGGATTCACTTCTCCATCTGAAGGGATTCAATACAAATAATGGACTTAGTGTTGAGTAATGGTATACACTTAGATACAAGTAATGGTATCCTCCCCATCGGAGTCACTACTATTATTTGTAGGACCAAAGAAAGGTCAGCATTTTAGTTTTACTTGTCTAGATGGCATGTGTCCACTCTAACGAGTGGTGTGCTGTTAAGTTGACGAGAAGTAGAACTAATAGGAAAAACTGCTCTACACGAATGTAGATATGGTAAACGTCCACACTATCGTAGCTTACTACTTCTCGGTGTGTAGGGTGCTGACGGGTTAATTAATTAATTTTTTAAGTTAACTCCAAAAGTATTTCCAGGAATGTAGAATGGTAAACGTCAACACTATCATGGCTTACTACTTCTCGGTGTGTAGGGTGCTGACAGGTTGATTAATTAATTAATTTTTATTATTAACTCAAGAAGTTTTTGCCTTCCGTAATAGTTATTTTATGTGATTCTCAGGTTTACAAAATGGTTACTTTCAATCCACTAGCAACTATTCTTAAGGAAAACAAACTCATTGTCCCTTATAACATAGAATGGAAGGGAGATGGTCCTCTTCTCAAACCAGAGAATAATGGAAGTATGTCTCATGCACTAGTTGTTGAAACATATTTAGCGGTGTTATTTACTAATACCTGGTGTGTAGATACAGGAACCACTGACCATGTATGGATTTTGATGCAAGGGTTCTAGGAAACCAGAAAACTAAGTGCTGGAGAGATTACCATATCTTTGGGGGATGCTACGAAAGTAGTAGCTGTTGCAGTGGGAGATGTTTGTTTATCTTTTAGTAGAAATAAGACTATGGTGTTAAAGAATTGTCTTTATTTGCCTAAGTTTAGAAAGAATTTAATTTCAGTTTCTATGGCAATTAAGGATGGATATTCTGTTTCTTTTAATGACAAGGTAGTCATTAAGAAAAGTAAACATTTTATATGTTCTGGTACGTTAGAAGGCAATTTATACATCATTAATCCTATTCCACCCACAGTGCATCAAATGGAAATTAATAACACATCTTCTAATTCAAATAAGAGAAAGGAACCTTCTCAAATGAACCAAACACATCTCTGGCATCTACGGTTAAGTCATATCAACTTGAGGAGGATTCAGAGATTGGTAGCCGATAGACCTTTAGGTTCATTGAAAGTGGAAACTTTTCCTATCTGTGAATCCTACTTGGAAGGTAAGATGACAAAAAGGCCTTTCACAGCCAAGGGGTATAGAGCCAAAGATGTGTTGGAACTGGTTCATTCTGATTTATGTGAACCCATGACTGTCCAGGCTAGAGGTGGTTTTAAATACTTTGTCACTTTCATTGACGATTATTCAAGATATGGGTACATTTATTTGCTGCGTCGTAAGTCTGAATGTTTTGAAAAATTCAAAATGTACAAGGCTGAGATGGAGAAACGTCATGGAAAATGTATCAAGTCACTACAATCAGATCGTGGTGGTGAATACCTCTTAAGAGAGTTTAGGGATTATTTATCAGAGGTTGGGATTACATCCCAAATGTCTGGACCTAGGATTCCCCAACAGAATGGTGTAGCAGAGAGGAGAAACATGAATCTTATGGAAATGGTTAGATCGATGATGAGTTATTCAGATTTACCAATTTTGTTTTGGGGATATGCCTTGGAAACAATAGCTTACATTCTGAACCTGGTGCCTTCTAAATCAGTACCTAAGACTCCAATAGAATTATGGACTGGGCATGAGCCTAGTATGAAACATATTCGGATTTGGGGTACCCCAACATATGTGTTGGGAGATGCTGATAAGTTGGGATCTCGTACAGAAGTACGCTTGTTTGTAGGCTATCCTAGAGGAACAAAGGGTGGTTTATTTTATAGTCCTAAGGATCAGAAGATCATTGTTAGCACTAATGCTCGATTCTTAGAAGAAGACTATGTGATGAACCACAAGACCCCAAGTAGTATCATTCTAGAAGAATTAAGAGGAACCACAACGTGTCATTAATGACGTACAAGAACAAGAGGTGCTTCATCGTAGTGGGAGGGTTGTTAGACAACCTGATAGGTGGATTGGTTTGGGAATGTGTTTTGACATAACCACTGATAACCAAGTTCCTGATCCCTAGACCTACAATGAAGCACTCCAAGATAAAAATGTAGAATCTTGGCAAAAGGCAATGATTTCTGAGATAGAATCTATGGATTCTGATCAGGTCTGGGAGCTTGTAGAGCCGCCCAATGGTGTAAAAACCATTGGATGCAAGTGGGTCTATAAAAGAAAAAGAGGGGAAGACGGTAAGGTTGAAACCTTTTAAGCAAGGCTGGTGGTAGAGAGCTTTACTCAAAGAGAGGGTATCGATTATGAGGAGACCTTTTCACCAGTAGCCATGCTTAAGTCTATCCGGATTCTTTTATCTATCGCAACTCATTTCGATTATGAAATTTGGCAAATGGATGCCAAGACAGCATTTCTTAATGGAAGTCTTGAGGAAACCATCTATATGAAGCAACCAGAAGGATTCATTGAAAAGGGTCAAGAACATCTTGTTTGTAAGCTTAAATGATCCATTTATAGACTTCAACAAGCTTCTAGATCTCGGAACATTCGTTTTGATGAGGTAATCCAATCTTATAGATTCGATAAAAGCCCAAACGAATCTTGTGTGTACAAGAAATTTGATGGAAACGTAGTGGTATTTCTTGTGCTTTATGTAGATGACATCTTACTCATTGGAAATAATGTGAAAGTGTTGTCAGACATAAGGGTATGGTTATGAAAGCAATTTGATATGAAGGACTTGGGAGAAGCGGGTCACGTCCTTAGGATTAAAATTATAAGAGATCGCAAGAAAAGGATGTTGTGCTTATCTCAGTCTACCAATATTGAAACTGTGTTGGCTCGTTTTAACATGAAAAACCCCAAGAAAGGTTTCTTGCCTTTCTGGCATGGAGTTCCTCTATCAAAGGATATGTGTCCCAAGACACCAAAAGAGATAGATGACATGAAAGCGGTTCCTTATGCTTCGGCTGTAGGAAACGTAATGTACACCATGTTATGCATGAGGCCAGACATCTGCTTTGCATTCGGCATGGTTAGCAGATATCAGAAGAACCCAGGACAAGGGCACTAGACTGCGGTAAAACATATTATGAAGTACATTAAAAGGACTAAGGATTATATGTTAGTATACCATGCAAATAGTTTGGTTCCCTTAGGGTATACAGATTCTGATTTTCAGTCAGATAGGGACAAGAGTAAGTCTACCTCAGGTTGTGTGTTTACCTTGGGAGGTGGAGCTACAGTATGGAGGAGTGTCAAGCAGAAATACATGTCAGACTCCACCATGGAAGCTGAATATGTGGCAACCACTGAGGCAGCCAAAGATGCAATTTGGCTCCAGAACATCTTGCTGGACTTGACAGTGGTACCTGGTTTACCTATAAGTATCACACTTTATTGTGATAATACTGGTGCGGTATCTAACTCGAAGGAACCACGAGCCCATAAAGCAACTAAACACATTGAGCGAAAGTACCACCTGATATGATCAATCGTAAAAAGAGGAGATGTTACTGTTACCAAGATATGATCAAAAGACAACCTGGCTGACCCCTTTACAAAGAGCTTACCGGCTAAGTCTTTTGACAGGCATGTTAAGGGGATAGGAATCAGATGCTTGGCAGCATAGCTTTAAGTATAATTGGGAGATTTGTTAGTAGTATACTAAAAAGCAATGTGATAAAAGATAAAAGATAATAATTTACCTATGAAATGAATGATGAAATTCAAAACGTAAGTAAACTAAAACTATTTTATGTGCCTAAGATTTATCAAAGATTTCTACTCTAAATCCTATGAGATATAGTGGAGTATATGATTCGTTCCACTCCTAGTCCTTCCGCATGCTGTGTCTCTACGTATAAGTAATCTTAACTAAAGTCTAATGAGAGATTTACGAAATGGCAACTAGACTACGATGCAACTACCCACAAGATGCAACTAGTCGACTATTAGAACAACTATGGGAATGCTACGTCGATTCTATGATAACGAATTGAGGGGGATTGATTCCACCTTAACTCGACTTAATCCTAACTAACGAATCGTAATCGTCGTAATCCGAATTGAATGAACGCTTCGCAGGAAATCAATCTGGTTACTCCTAATCCCTAATTACACATGACATTTCTACCAATTCATAACTAGCATGTGAACGATTACACTCATTCTCATGGTGAACTAATCATTTATAGAGTGGAAAGGAAATTACGACGACTCTACGATAATCGGGATCAAGCTTTCATCAAGGCTTCTCAACCCCCTCAAATGGAGGTTTAGCCGAGAATCATCACGCTATCATTCCCAATGGAATTCAAACAAGACATGATATAAAGATTTGAACTTTACTTGTTTAAACTCAATTCAAAACTACTCATGCAATAATTGAATTAAACTGATACTGACAAATAATTGAAACTACGAATTGAAACGAAACAATCAATGGAAATGAAACTAGATTATGGAGAACACTATTTTATTAATCTAATGAATAATAAAACAATGATTCAAATACTAAATTAATAATCTAACTAATCTAGGTCTAGCTATCTACGTAATAAGGGAATTTAGATCTAAACAATTGTAAATGACAAGAATCGAAATTGACAAACTAGCTATTTTATTTATCAAACTAATGAAGAACAATGGTTCTAAAGATTAATCTAGAACAATAATTGAAATTAAACTAAACTTAATTTTATTAAATGAAAACTAGATCTAGAATTATCTATAGTTTTAGGTCTAACTAGCTACCATTAACAAAGAGTCAAGCTCTTCTTTTTATACTTTAAGATCCAAAAATCGTGCATGGGCTTGGAGCCATGTTTTGGGCCAGAGAATCAGGCCCAAAACCCAATTCTTTCAGTCCAAAAAGGCCTATTCAGCTGCAGTTGGCTTCCACAGACTTTTCATCCACGTTTGCTCATTTGATTGGGTCAAGGCTTAGACCATTGGAAAGCTCTTTCCGAGCAGGTCGTTTTGACATAAGGTAGGCCCCATTCCGAGGTCTGAGTCCAAAGATACAGCCTTCGGAAGTTCTGCTGACTTTGTGTGCTGTTTCTGCCCACGTCGACTTTTCAGCTTTTGACCAGGCTTTGGAAAGGCTTTGTCTTCTTGAATCTTTACCTTTAATCACAGAACTCCTTAGCAACCGACCTTTGCTCCTTTATCTCACTAAACTGGCACATTTCTGCACATAATGGACTTTGAAGCCTGAAATGCATAAAACACGTAATCAGTATTAACTCTTAATTATTACTCACATAATTGGTCTAAAAGTATGACTGTTACAGGGTTAAAACTACAGTTTTGGGCTCTTATCACAATGCATTAAGTATAAGTGGGAGATTTGTTAGTAGTATACTAAAAAGCAATGTTTTGAGTATAAGTGGGAGATTGATAGGGTTATATACTAAAAGCATTACTTTTGTATTAACTTTTATTTTTTATATTTTGAATGAGAATCATATGGGCAAATGTTATGCATATTATATATGTTATTAGTTATATCCATACAACTAATATTTTATGTTGTAGATGATATGGTGTGTGGTGACACACAGAAGATCATATCATCAGTACCTTATAAAATATAAGTAAACGTTCACAACCTAGATGGATTTGGACAAACCATTTCTATGGTTGTAGTATAATCTAGTATTAGTCTATCTTGACTACAAGATTACACTAGTACACTTTATGTGTATTGAACAGGACCAAGTGAGGTTGTTTCTCTTTATACTAACTATATAAGAGAACAAACATGTCTGTTATTATAGATGCTTGTCCTCTTAATCCGGATATAATAACGGGCACTTACGTGCATTGTACATTGCTTTAAATCATCAATGAGTGAGATTCATTTGTGAATCAACAAACTCGATGGATTGGGTAATGATATTATATGTAAGGTGTGCTGTTGATTATAGAAGGAATCTGTGACCCGCAGGAAGTCGGGTTGATGATGTCCCCTTGAGGAGCTCAAAAGGATTGTCATGTAAACCCTGCAGGTAGATTTAATCTGACATGACAATGAGGTTGAGTGGTACTACTCAAGGACATAAGAAGTTGATTAATGTAGTTGTTAGTAACTTGACTTAATCAATGGGCATTCGATATCTTAAACATGGGGAGATCAACGATCATATAATATGGAGCCCATAAACGTAATACACGTAATTTGGGATTAGGGCGGTAGTTCAACAATGGCTTTTAGTGGAATAAGCCATTTGTTGACGGACTTGGGTCGTGTGTTCTGGGGAAACATGGGAAGCCCAAGCCCGTCAGGAGGCCCAACCCTAATTTCTCCTCATGGTCCTTGTTGTAGCCTATATAAAGAAACCCTTTTTCTTATTGGCCGAATTCACTATTCACTTGATTGGAAAAAGAGTGGCAAAGAGATAAAGAAAGGGTTGGTAGATCGTTGCCCACACAATGTCTATTCTAAGGATAGGAATACAATAGAAGATCAAGAGGTTGCTGATTCATAGATCTTGTATTCTCAGAGTTATCTTAGCCGATCTAAAGGTATGATTTCTAACCAAACTGTGAACACCCTTTATTCTGCTACGCATGGGTGTTTCGCGGTTCTTAAATCATTTGGTGAAACCATAACGGTTCCTACACCTCCCAACAAGCAGAGTCGGATCTCAGTTTCTGCAGAACTAAATCCTGCAGTCTCCCCTACCTCTCGGGCTCGCCATTATAGTAAAGAGCTTGCCACTTCAAGCAAGGGGACTACCACTCTCGAGATCTTCTACCCTACCTTCAAGGTCCGCAGCCATCATGTCAATATTGCAGATTCCATTCTGGAAAATCCTATAGTGGCCTCCACTTTATTCTATGACTCTCACCTTCCCCATGACATCGCCTATGTGGAAGGGGATTCATTTGAGCAACACAAAACCTCTTTGTACACCAACTGGGAGAAGGTTACCATCTCTTGTACTGCGTATCTCTCCCTATATTCTCTTTTACCCTAACCATTCTTCCTTTTCTAGGTGAGTCTGGGTGTTTATTATATGATCCACGGCCTATACTCATCTCTAAATATGATTGAGGCGTTGGAGAAAGAGGTTGGTGGACTTGGTGGATTGCGGGCTTCTTGTGCTTGTCTACACGCAGAGTTGAAAGCCACGATGTTGTTCAAGCTCCATGCCAAAGACGAGCTCAAAAATGCGGAAGCTGCCCATTAGCAGTATATGGATGGCGTAAACAACCGTTTGAGCAAGCAGCGTGAAACCCTCCTTATTCAGCACAAAGACAACACTAAAGTTCTCACCCAGCAGCATGAAGAAAGCATTGAGGTCCTCCAAGAAAGGCACAAAGAAGACATGGAACAACTCCAACTACGCTTCAAGACACAGGTCGATAAGCGGGTGGCTAAGAAGATCAGGGAAGAACATTCCCGTCTATTTAAAGAGGTTGGGCCACCTCCTTCTTGAAAGCCCTTGTCTCCTGCGCATGCAGCCGATGATGCCGCAGCCTCTATGGCTGCTGTCGCGGTTCCAACAGAAACAAAAGTTGAGGCTACTGCATTCGGAACTACCGCGATGCTTGCTTATGCTACTGTGGTGTATGTTGTTCAAGATTAATTTCATCATATGTCTAGTCTTTTCAAAACATAGAATTTGTGTTTATTTGACATACTTTGCTTGGGCTTGAACTTGAAACATGGAACTTCTACTCATTTATTTTGCTATGCTTATTTTGCTTGTAGTAGTTTGTCCCTAAACTTTCCGTCTCCCCCTCTCCATCTTTATCGTTAGCATTTTATTTTATGCGTTCTCCTCCCTTCATATTTGTTACTTGTAGTTTTGATGTACACACTCTTGTAGCATCTCCACATCTCTTTCCCATTTGCAACCACTGTGTTTGGGACATCTCCTTTATGTCACGTAGCTAGAACCAACTGTGTTGGTTTGTGGAAGGCTCTCCCCTTCCCTTTCTCAAGATTGCACTCTGCAATTTAGGAGCAACTCAGTTTGCCCTCAAGTCAGAATTGACCTCTCGAGGCCTCGATATTTGTAGGGTGTGGAAGGCTCCTCCCCTCCCTATCTCTAGATTGCACTCTGCAACTCGATAACTACTCTGTCCGCCTCCTCAGTTCACATTTTGCCTCCTAAGGCCTCATCGCATGTTGTATTGTCAGGTTTATATCAACAATCTCACATTCCACGGTATCTCTATCACCTTTCCTTCTCTTGTCTGAAGCCTGTAAGTGCCATCCACTCCCTTTTCCACCATGGTGTAAGGCCCTTCCTAGTTTCGACCTAACTTTCCATTGCTGTCTTTCCTTGTACTAGGAGTCACTCTCTGCAGTACCAAATCTCGTACTTGGAATTGCTACTGCTTCACTCTCTTATTATATTGTCTCTGCAGCTTTCTGTGGTACTCCTCCAATTTGATCCGC
Source organism: Coptis chinensis (assembly GCF_015680905.1). Taxonomy (NCBI): domain Eukaryota; kingdom Viridiplantae; phylum Streptophyta; class Magnoliopsida; order Ranunculales; family Ranunculaceae; genus Coptis; species Coptis chinensis. Next base: position 43,151,162 of record NC_141460.1, read on the forward strand.
ATAATGTCTCTTCTTTCCTTTGCCAAGTTCAAATCCCTTGACAGTATTCCCTAGTTTGACCCATTCTCCATGTCTGTGGTTTTTGTTATGGATGCCACCATTTCTGAGGGGATCATTGCTTCCACTCCATACGCTAATGAGAAAGGTGTTTCCCTGGTAGCCGTCCGTGGTGTGGTGTGGTATGCCCATAGGACATGGTTTAACTCGTCGGCCTATGCCCCTTTCCTATCCTCCAGCTTCTTATTGAGATTGTTCATTATGGTCTTGTTAGATGACTCAACCTGTCCATTGCCCTCAGGATTGTACGGGGCGGAGAATCCTTGCTTCACCTTGTAAGCCTACAAAAATGCTTTTACTTTAGATCCAGTGAATTGAGTCCCATTGTCCACGATTATGGAATATGGTAGCCCGAATCTACATATGACATTCTCCTAGAAGAATTTGAAGACTTGCTCCTCTTTTACTTGCTGCAGAGGGACGACTTCCCCACTTGGTGAAATAATCCGTGGCTACCAGCATAAATCTCCTTTTGCTGTTGGCCATAGGAAGTGGCCCCACTATATCCATTGCCCACATGGCAAAAGGCCACAGACTCAACACACTATGTAATGGTTCTGTAGGTGCAAATATCAACTGAGAGAATCTCTGGTACTTCTCGCACTTCTTTGTGTACTCTACTGCGTCTCTCTTCATGTGTGGCTAAAAATATCCCTGTGTTAAGAACCTGTGTACCATGGTTCTCCCAACAGAATGATTATCATAGTCTCCCTCATGCAATTCAACCACCACCTCTTCTACATGCCACTGACCGAGGCATTTCAGTAGGGGCTACTGAAGTTCTTTCAGTATAGCTCCCCTCCCAACACTGTGTATTTCTTTCATGTTTGTTCTAATCTTTGCTTCTCATTTTTATCCTTTATCTCTGCTCTGGATAGGAAGTGTTTGATTGGGTCCATTTGATAAGCACCCAAAAGTATAATTTAAACCCATTAATAGTATTACATTTAGGCTAATTATGTTTATAATAAATAAGAATTAGTATTGTTTATGTGTTTTTGTATATTTAAGGTCTTGAAACTATTTATGTGCTTAATGATGTCATTTTGAGTGGAAAATGAGTCAAGATAAATGCTAGAAGAGTTATATATTGGAAGCCCAATAATCAAGAAGAAAAGGCCTTTTCAAGCCCAGTCAAAGCCGGGAAGTCAAAGTCAATTTGGGTAGAAAAATAACAAAAATTCAAATGGACGTATCTTTAGACTCGGGCCTTGGAATTGGACCAACTTTATGTCAAAATGACCGACACGGAATACGCTTTCTGATAATCCTAAAATGAATAGTTTTACTAATGAATAAAGTGATGAAACTCTAAACAAAAGTAAAATAATAAACTACTTTGTTACTAGATTTATGAAAGATATTTTTACTCTCAATCCTATTGAGATATAGGGGAGTATATGATTCATTCCACTCCTAGTTCTTTAGCATACGATGGTTTCGTGTCAACTAATCAGTCCAAAGTCTAATGAGAGATTTACGAGGGGAATTCAATACTACGAGGTGAATTCAATTAACAAGTTACGAATAACGAAATGATAGAATGCTGAGGGTTTAAATCTAGAAAAAGAATTGAAGGGAATTGAATCCACCTTAACTCGACTTAATCAACTAACAAAGACTCGTCGTGATCCAAATTGAATGCTTCGCATATCAAAATAGTAATTATAATCCCTAATCATCCATGGCATCTCTACCAATGAATAACTAGCATGTGAGGTTGTCCACCTATTCTCATGGCGAATCAACGACCTCTAGAGTGGAATAACTATCACGACGATTTCTAAGTTTAACAAAGATCAAGCTTCATCAAGGCTTCTTCAACCCCTCTAATGGAAGTTTAGTCTTGATTCATACTACTATCATTTCCCATTGATTTAAAACTAGACATCATATAAAAATTCTACCTTTATGCAATTTATCTAGAGAATAATTGAAATCTCAGTTAATAACTAGGAAATGAATAACAAGTAATAAAGGAATTTAGATCTAAACAATTGTAAATGACAAAATCGAAATGAACAAGAATCTACTATTTTATTTATCTAATCAAGCAATAACAATATTTTCAAGGTTTAATCTAAAACAAGGAATGAAATAAAACTAAACTTAATTAAAAACAATTAAAACTAGATCTAGAATTATCTATATTTTAGGTCTAATTAGCTACCTTTTTACAAAGAGCTAAACTTTTGTTTTTATATGCTTCAGATCCAAAAATCGTGTATGAGCATGGAGCTATGTTTTGGGCCAGAAAATTGGACCCAAAACCCAATTCTTTCAGTCTCAAAAAGGGCTATTCAGCTGGATTGGCTTCAACAAACTTCTCATCCACTTCTGCTCCTCTGATTTGTCCAAGGCTTAGACTATTGGAAAGCTCTTTCTGAGCCGGTCATTTTGACATAAGGTAGGCCCAATTCCGAGGTCTGAGTCCAAATATATGGTCTTCGGAAGTTCTGCCAACTTGTGCACTATTTCTGCCCGTGTTGACTTTTCAGCTTGTGACGGGGCTTACAAAGGCTTTGTCTCCTTGAATCTTGGCCTTTATCACAGAACTTCTTAGCAACCAACCCTTGCTCCTTTATCTCGCCAAAGTGGCACATTTCTGCACATAATTGACTTTACTGGCTGGAATACATAAAAACACGTAATAAATATTAACTATTATTTATTACTCACATAATTGGTCTAAAAGTATGATTGTTAAGGGGTTAAAACTACAGTTTTGGGCTCTTATCAAACCACCCCCAAATAGCATTTTGCTTGTCCTCAAGCAAATATGAGAAATTAGAATAAGTGACAAAAAATGGAGTTCTAACTACTCTCGTTTCGCTGAGTGCGATTGCATTTACCTTATGCAACAAGGTCTTAAACCACTAGGAATTCCCTAGTGGACGAGTTATAGCTTCGTGAGAGTTTTTCAGTGAAGGTACTCACAAACTTCATCTATACTACAACGACTAAGAAATAAACTATTGTTTCCTTATTTTTGCTCTAAATTAACTATACATCTTGATAGCCGTAAAAATAATAGAATCCTAAATATTAATGTTAACAAAACTAATACGTAATCCTACCATTCTTACATTTAAATCAATTCTTCTTACTCTCAAAACATAATCATGCAATATAATGAGTAAGGATTCGTTCCACTCTTAACTGTCTAGACTTAAATTGAATTCAACTAATCAAACCAAAAGGAACAATGGTGAGAGTAATGATTTGATGTGAAATTTCTATACTACCATTCCCAACACAAGAACAATAATAAGAACATGTCATTATGGAATAAGTAATTAACTTTATAAATCTAATAGAACAATAAGAACAAGATATGATTGAATGAATAACAACTATTTTATTTATCTAATGAATGATATTCAATGATTTAAATAACTAATCTAAAACAAATAATGAAACTAATTAATGGAATGAAAACTAAGTAATTAACTAATCTAGATCTATCTTTTTCTAACCCTACACTCCATTAACATTAGCTTCCTAACCTAAGTTTTTTTTAACAAAGAGTCAAGCTTTTGTTTTTATACTTTCAGATCCAAAAATCGTGCATGGGCTTGGAGCCATGCCCAAAACCCAATTTCTTTAGTCCAAAATGGGCTTTTCAGCTGCAGTTGGCTTCGACAGATGTTTTGTCCACTTCTGCTCCTCTGATTCGGCCAAGGCTTAGACCATTGGAAAGCTCTTTCCGAGTCGGTCGTGTTGACATAAGATACTCCCAATTCCGAGGTCTGAGTCCAAAGATACGGCCTTCGGAAGTTCTGCTGACTTGTGCACTGTTTCTGCCCGTGTTGACTTTTCAGTTTTTGATCGGGCTTTACAAAGGCTTTGTCTCCTTAAATCTTGGCCTTTATTCACAGAACTCCTTAGCAACCGACCTTTGTTCCTTTATCTCGCTAAAGTGGCACATTTCCGCAAATAATAGACTTTGAAGCCTGAAATGCATAAAAACACGTAATCAGTATTAACTATTAATTATTACTCACATAATTGGTCTAAAAGTATGATTGTTAAGGGGTTAAAACTACAGTTTTGGGCTCTTATCACATCTCACTAGCAATGAATATAGAATAATCAAGTCGAAACCTAAGCTAATATATGCATAATAATCAATCATCAACAATAAACATATATACAAGGAGTAATACTATGAAATGCAATAGCAGGTCCGTTTCTGAAAACTCGGAATAACGTCCTTAGGTAGGTCCTCACATAATGTCAAGACAAAAACCACTCTGATTTTTCCGCTCAAGTTTTGCTACTCCAGTGTGCAGTGGGCACACTTTACCTTACAACCTCAATGACACCCAAGGAAGCCGGAGTCGATCAAACACATCTGCCATTTACTATCACACTAACCTATTCCTAATTGAGCTAGAGGTCTTTATTAGGTGTTGCGGTTTAGGAGATGGTTTAATAAGGAAGGAAATGGATATTCAAAAAGAACAAGTCTGAGATAATAGAGTCTTCGTATTATGTAACTAGAGAAAACCTTGTTATTCACTTTTGCTTCTACGCTTTGTTTCCATCCTTAGCCATATTTTTCTTTTTCTTTGGCTTTTGACTCCCTTTTATTCTATTTTTGGAGTTTTTATTTTATTTCTATTTTTATTTTTTCTTTGGATGGAAACTTTTTTTCTTTCATTTTCTGAAGCAACTAACTAATTTTTTTTTACTAGGTTTTTATCTTCTTCTTTCTTCACTCATTCTATTCTCAGACTTATTCTAAATTGGGTAGGTTGTTTTTTTTTATTTTGTTTTGTTTTTGTAATAGGGTAAAGGATTGTGGTTTATGAAAGGCTAAAGAAAGGCTCAGAGGGGCGACTAGCGGAAAATAATTTATAGGTTTGAATTTCTAGCTATATCGATCCAAAGAGGGCCTAAATTCTCGCTTAGGATATGGTTTAGTGATCAAGCAAGTGGACGTGTGATTTCTCTATCTGGATTTTACTTCTCCCTTGTGTCATTTCTCAAATGTTTCACTCATCTAAGGCTTTAGGCTATATTCTCACAGGATTTGTAGAATAAGTATTTTAGCCTAGATTTCAGAAACTTACTGCCAAACAATCATAGATACTCATGTAATATATTTATAGATAGATGCAAAGATTATTACCTACATATTAACCTAAGTTCCTAAAAATTATTCTAATGCAAAAGCTACGTGAGACTTCTAGCTTATTCAGGGCATAGAGAAAGAAAACAATACCAACATTCCTAAGTGTATATCATAAACTTTTTATTTATATTTTTGAATTTTTGAAATTTTTGATTTTTTTTTTTTTTTTATAGATATAGCATATCTATATCCTAAAAGATGCCTTAATTACATATGTTTCTATGCCCACCCCCAAACAAGAAACATGCTTTGTCCTCAAAGTATTTTAAATAAAGAGGGTAGGAAAATACCATTGAAGCGTGAGAAATTCAGGAACATCTGCAAAACAAAGTTATAACATACCAATATAGAAAATAAAAACTGACGCAACTCTATAGGAGTTCCACCCATTATAGGGTTAACAAGAATAAATTTGCTTGGGACATAAGCAGACTGATAAGAGCCCAAAACTGTAGTTTTAACCCCTTAATAATCATACTTTTAGACCAATTATGTGAATAATAAGTAAGAGTTAATACTGATTACGTGTTTTTATGCATTTCAGGCTTCAAAGTCCATTATGTGCAGAAATGTGCCACTTTAGCGAGATAAAGGAGCAAGGGTTGGTTACTAAGGAGTTACGTGATTAAAGGCCAAGATTCAAGAAGATAAAGCCTTTCTAAAGCCCGGTCAAAAGCTGAAAAGTCGACGCGCGAGCTTGACACACAAGTCAGCAGAACTTCCGAAGGCCGTATCTTTGGACTCAGACCTCGGAATGGGGCCTACCTTATGTCAAAACGACCGGATCGGAAAGAGCTTTCCAATGGTCCAAGCCTTGACCCAATCAGAGGAGCAGAAGTGGACGAAAAGTCTGTTGAAGCCAATTGCAGCTGAAGAGGCCTTTTGGACTGAAAGAATTGGGTTTTGGGCCCGATTTTCCGGCCCAAAACATGGCTCCAAGCCCATGCACGATTTTTGTATATGAAAGTATAAAAACCAAAGCTTCACTCTTTGCTAATGGTAGCTAGTTAGACCTAAAACAATATAGATAATTCTAGATCTAGTTTAATTAATAAAATTAAGTTTAGTCCCATTTTCAATTCTTGTTTTAGATTAAGTCTTTGAATCATTGTTCTTGATTGATTAGATAAATAAAATAGTTATTTTATCAATTTCGAATTGTGTTATTTCAATCTATTAGATCTAGTTTTAATTATTGTTGGTTACCATTTCTTAGTTGTTAATTAGAATTTAATCATTGTTTAATTAGATTAGTAAATTTCGAATCTTGATAATATGTTTAGTTTAGATTCATATGGGAATGATTGCGGAATGATTCAAGGCTAAAACCTCCATTAGAGGGGTTGATGAAGCCTTGATGAAAGGTTAGTGGTATAGTGTAGAAGCATTGTAGAATCTATTCCACTCTAGAAGGTCGTGATTCGCCATGAGAATGGGTGGACGACCTCACATGCTAGTTAGTATTTGGTAGAAATGCCATGAACACTAGGGATTAGAACTCGAAATTCTTGCCGTAAGAACGTAAGAATCGAGATACAAGAACCTATGCTAGGTTATCAAGTTGGATTCGAGGTGGATTCAATTCCCCTCTAACCCTTTAGCTAGATTAAAAAACAATCATATTTCCATAGCATTCGTAGTTTAAATTCAAATAATCAATTTCATATTGAATCGTAGTATAATTCCCCCTCGTAAAACTCTCATTAGACTTAAGACCGATTAATTAGACTAGAAAACATTCCATGCTAGAGAACTAGGAGTGGAACGAATTTGTTACTCCACGCTATTTCGATAGGATTGAGAGTAGAGAAATCTTTGATAAGCATATAGGATCATAAATAGTTTTAGTTTACTTACATTTTGAGTTCATCGTTCATTTCGTAGGTAAGCTATTCAATTTTAAATTTATCAAATGGCGCCGCTGCCATCTTAGTTTCACTTTAGCATTGTTTTCATAGAATAATTAGTCATTTTTAAGTCGCATTTCACCCACCCACCCTTGTTTGATTCATACTGTGGTTGTTCATTTCAGCATTGAAAAGTTCCGCGAAAAATTACACTGCGAGCGCGACCGCCACTTCATACCGAAGCGACCAGCTAAGTTCTTGGAACACGGAGCGACACGGCTTCCTTAAAGCGAATCCAGCGCCTAAGCTGAAATTTGCCGGATTTCCACAGGTTTGTTTCGAATTTCAATTTTTCAAGTTTTTCAGTGTTTTAACTTGTTATATACACTGAACACGCGTAAACAAGACGCTATTCATAAAGCGAAGCAATGACTTGTCGGGTATTCCTTTCTTCCACACCTCGCGATCTCCGGTTAGAGGTTTCTACTAGTATATCAGAATTGTTTGGAGTGTTGCATGTTTAGTTAAGTTCGACTTAGTCTTGCATGAGATTAAGGTCTGGTCGAAGAAAAACAACTAACGTAATTACACGGCAACGTCAACAAACAAGTCTATCTAGTTTCCCACCCACTACACCTCTAGCTACTATTTCACATACACCACCTGATATTATGGATGAAGAAAGAGAGACTCCTCTCTCTGACTTTTATAAAGCCTTGGCGATATCCCTAAATCGTGCATCGTTCTAGCGGACCAGGTAGGGGGATTTCCGCATCCCCCAAATATATTTAATTTGTTACCCGTTTTCATGGTTTAGACCTTGAAAAACCTTATCGGCTACGTCGTAGGATTGAACAAGTCCTTACAACATTCCACCATCCTACGGTTGGTGCGGAACAAATTAAATTGAGGGGTATTCCCTTTCACCTTAGCTGATAAAGGCGTCTTGGTTAAGCGCCCAAAGCTAATTCTGTGGACTCGTGGGCCAAACTTGTTCAAATTGTTTATGGAACATTTTTACCACCCCTAAAGATGGATGAAATGCTTTCCAAGATTCACTTCTTTCGTAAATCCTCATGAATCATTTTCGAGGTTTGGAATCGTTTCACCGATCTCCTTATAGAGTGTCCACACCATCACCTAGCAAAAGACATGTTAGTTCGTGCCTTTTTCAAAGGACTTCTACACCACCATAAAGAAGTCCTAGACATAATGAATGGGGGTAGTTTCTTAAGTAAAGGAGCCTCAGAGGCATATAAATTTTTGGAAGATCAGACTAAGCGTAATAATAATTGGGGGGGTAGTGACGATTACTCCCGCTCCGCTAGTTCTTCTTCAACAGTTAAGGCTACCAGTATGTTTGAGGTTAAATCAGATCCTGAGCTTAAAACTCTAATTGAATCCCTCACAAAAAAGGTAGAGGCCATTTCTGTACAACAAAAGCCAATCCCCGTCATGAATGTAAATTTAAATCCATGTAGTTTCTGTTGGAGTCCTGAGCATCCCGACTCCCAATCGGCCCTATAGCCTATGAACATTCTTGTTCCATTAATAGTGAACCTAACGCCTTTGGAGACAAAATCCCAACTTCGGTTGGAGAAATAACCAACAAGTCACACCTACAGGGTACAATAATCAATATGTTAGGCCAACGCACAGTTATAACCAAGCTCCACCACAACAAGGACAGGATCAGGGTAATTATAATAATTATAACAACCAAGTCCAACCTTGACAAAGTCAAGCACAAGGTCAATGTAGTTATAATAATTATAATGCTAATAGAGGTATCGTTCCGGTAAATAATAACTATCACAATCCGCCCATAAATAATCAACGGGAGATAGTTCTAGTCACACCACCCGTGACTACTACACCCACACAACCGGATCGTCTTCACACCTTCATACAAGTGAGCTAACAACTTTTCCAAACCATGGCTCAATCTAACCAACACATTCTACAATCCGTTAATAATTTAAACCAACAGTTAGCCCAAGAGAAAGCCCAACCAAAAGGCGTGTTTCCAGGCCAAGCGATACCCAACCCTAGAACAGCAAACACAGCCTTTGAGGTAAACGGTAATACTAGTACGGAAACTACAACCGTAGGTGAGCTAAATGCCATCACCACTCTCCGTTCTGGAAGAGTGGTTGATAACAAAAGTAACTATGCCTATAGTTACCCCATCAGTACTCCCTACACCGGATATCGAACTAGATACCGAAATAGAAACTGAAGAACCTACCACTGTAGAGGTACCAGTTAAACCACAACCTAAGAAACAGAAAGCCAAGGTTACACATCAAGTCGAGCCATACGCTAAATATAGAGCGAAACCACCGTTCCCTCAGAAATTAGCCATGCTAACCAGGGATACTAACTTTGAGGAGATTAGGAACGTTTTCAAAAATCTAACGATAAACCTTCCTTTTCTCGAAGCTATAAAAAAGCTACCTAACCACGCTAAGTTTCTTAAGGAGTTGTGCACTACTAGGCGTAAGACCAACATACCTAAAGATGCCTTTCTAACTGAACAGTTCCCAACTTTATCCGAAAATAATGGAATTGTTAAGTACAAGGACCCTGGTCGTCCTACTGTACAATGCACCTTAGGAGATTCTCACACCACGACGACCCGGCTTACTAGACACGGGGGCTAGTGTTAACTTACTCCCCGTTTTATTTGTATAAAGAAATAGGTCTAGAGGAGATGCAACCTACTAAAATGACATTGCAATTAGGCGATCGGTCTATTAAGTATCCTAAGGGTGTGGTTGAAAACGTGCTGGTTAAAGTCCAAAATTTTTACTACCCAGCCGACTTCGTTATCCTCGACACAGAAGTCACTAACGACTCTGTACCTATCATTTTAGGGCGTCCCTTCTTGGCTACTGCCAACGCGCTTATAAACTGCCGCGATGGTTCGATGTCCTTGTCCTTTGGCCATCTTTCTGTTGAGGTAAATGTTTTCAAAACGAGGACACAATATCCCGATTCCTCTACAAATGGCGAGGTTAGCATGATCGAGAGCTTAGCTCAAGATTTCTTCAAAAACATGTTTCCAGAGAAACAGATTAACAAATTCCTTTCCTTTGGAAATTCCGACTTTAACAATGACTCCCTGGTAATAGACGAAATCGAAGAAGAATTCCTACAACTCTTTTGCACCGCTTCTTTACCACTTCGCGAGTCCCCCCTTGCCAACAACCATTCATCCCTTGATGCTATGACGGAAGATGAATTTTTCAATCTCTATCCCAGTGATCCTTTTGACCCACCTATTGAGGAATGTCTTGCATATATCAAGATTTCTGATGATATGGACTTGAGAGCTCTAGCTGAGAATCATTCACCTTCCATCACCAATATTCCCCACCCTCCACCTTTTCAAAGGAACCTCGAGTTTGCACTCGATCCTTTAGTTTCTCCTGTGCTTCATGATTTTTTAAATCCACCTAGTAAACAAATACTTCCCAAGGATAAACCACTTGACACCTTCATTTGCAGACTTGAGACAGTCCCTAACTACACCATGAATGAGTTTTGTGCTAAACCCACATCCTCATTTTTTCCATGCTTTCCCTCTAAAACTTATCCCAATCCACCATGAATGAGAATAGAATAAGGAAGAAAGAAGAAGAGAAAAACCTGTGTAAACAAAAGTTAGTTAATTGCTTCAGAAAATAAAGAAAAGAAGTTTCCATCCAAAGAAAAGAAAAATAAAAATAGAAATAAAATAAAAACTCCAAAAATAGAATAAAAGGAGTCAAAAAGCCAAAGAAAAAAGGAAAAAAAATATGGCTAAGGATGGAAACAAAGTGTAGAAGCAAAAGTAAATAACAAGGTTTTCTCTAGTTACATAATATGAATACTCTATTATCTCAGGACTTGTCCCTTTTAAATATCCATTTCCTTCCTTCCTAAACTATCTCCTAATCCCCAACACCTAATAAAGACCTCTAGCTCAATTAGGAATAGGTTAGTGGGATAGTAAGTGGCGATGTGTTTGATCAACTTCGACTTCCTTGTGTGTCATTGAGATTGTAAGGTAAAGTATGGCCACCGCATTAATCGGAGTAGCAAAACTTGAGTGGAAAAATCGAGTGATTTTTGTCTTGACTTTTATGTGAGAACCTACTTAAGGACGCTATTCCAAAGTTTCAGAAACGGACCTGTTACTGCATTTCATAGCATTACTCATTGTATATATGCTTATTCGTAGATGATTGATTATTATGCATATATTAGCTTAAGTTTCAACATGATTATTCTGTATTCATTGCTAGTGAGATGTATAGATAATTGAGACATAAATAAGGAAACAATAGTTTTATTTCTTAGTCGTTGTAGTATAGATGAAGTTTGTGAGTACCTTTACTAGAAAACTCTCACGAGACTATAACTTGTCCACTAGGGAATTCCTAGTGGTTTAAGGCCTTGTTGCATATGGTCAATGCAATCGCACTCAGCGAAACGCGAGATTAGATAGAACTCCATTTTTAGTCACTTATTCTAATTTCTCATCTTTGCTTGAGGACAAGCAAAATGCTGTTTGGGGATGGTTTGATAAGAGCCCAAAACTGTAGTTTTAACCCCTTAATAATCATACTTTTAGACCAATTATGTGAATAATAAGTAAGAGTTAATACTGATTACGTGTTTTTATGCATTTCAGGCTTCAAAGTCCATTATGTGCAGAAATGTACCACTTTAGCGAGATAAAGGAGCAAGGGTCGGTTACTAAGGAGTTCCGTGATTAAAGGCCAAGATTCAAGAAGATAAAGCCTTTCTAAAGCCCGGTCAAAAGCTAAAAAGTCGACGCGGGCAGAAACAGCACACAAGTCAGCAGAACTTCCGAAGGCCGTATCTTTGGTCTCAGACCTCAGAATGGGGCCTACCTTATTTCAAAACAACCGGCTCGGAAAGAGCTTTCTAATGGTCTGAGCCTTGACCCAATCAGAGGAGAAAAAGTGGACGAAAAGTCTGTTGATGCCAACTGTAGCTGAAGAGGCCTTTTTGGACTGAAAGAATTGGGTTTTGGGCCCGATTTTCCGGCCCAAAACATGGCTCCAAGCCCATGCACGATTTTTGGATATGAAAATATAAAAACCAAAGCTTCACTCTTTGTTAATGGTAGCTAGTTAGACCTAAAACAATATAGATAATTCTAGATCTAGTTTAATTAATAAAATTAAGTTTAGTCCCATTTTCAATTCTTGTTTTAGATTAAGTCCTTGAATCATTGTTCTTGATTGATTAGATAAATAAAATAGCTATTTTATCAATTTTGAATTGTGTTATTTCAATCTATTAGATCTAGTTTTAATTATTGTTGGTTACCATTTCTTAGTTGTTAATTAGAATTTAATCATTGTTTAATTAGATTAGTAAATTTCGAATCTTGATAATATGTTTAGTTTAGATTCATATGGGAATGATTGCGGAATGATTCAAGGCTAAAACCTCCATTAGAGGGGTTGATGAAGCCTTGATGAAAACTTAGTGGTATAGTGTAGAAGCATTGTAAAGTCTATTCCAATCTAGAAGGTCGTGATTCGCCATGAGAATGGGTGGATGACCTCACATGCTAGTTAGTACTCGGTAGAAATGCCATAAAAACTAGGGATTAGAACTCAAATTTCTTGCCGTAAGAATGTAAGAATCGAGATACAAGAATCTATGCTAGGCTATTAAGTTGGATTCGAGGTGGATTCAATTCCCCTCTAATCCTTTATCTAGATTCAAAACAATCATATTGCCATAGCATTCGTAGTTAGATTCAACATAATCAATTTCATATAGGTATCGTAGTATAACACACCTTCGTAAAGCTCTCATAGACTTAAGACTGATCAATTAGATTAGAAAACACTCCATACTAGAGAACTAGGAGTGGAACGAATTTGTTACTCCACTCTATTTCGATAGAATTGAGAGTAGAAACTTTGATAAATATAGACACGTAAATAGTTTAGTTTTACTTACGTATAGAGTTTCATCGCTTTATTCATTAGTAAAACTATTCTTTTTACGTTTATCACAGACACTAACTGAAATTAAAAACTTACCTCCTCTCCCGCTTACTCGTAATCATCTTCTTTTTCAAAATGGTAAGGTTCTTTCGCATCCTGCCATGCCATAACAACTTGCCACGCCTTCCGTTGTGTATCATCAACCATTGCTAACCTCTCGAGTGTTACTTGGTCTAATGGGGTGTAAGGGGCAACCAAATGAGGTTGCACCTGCCATCCCGGCCAAGTCATGGCTCGGAATGATCTGACCACGCGATTGGTGGGTCTCATGATTTCAACCTTTTTCCAATCCGTGAACTTGGTACAGAATTCCGGTAAGTAACCGCGCATAATGCGGCAAACCAAAACAGGCATAAGAATATACTTATGCCTCATGGTATGGGCTTTCTTCAGAGTAGCCACTAAAACTCGGGGAATGTCATATCGGCGACGTCCCTCAGCTAGAGCAAAAAAAATGTCACCAGCGGTACTATTGGCAGAAGTAGACTGCCGTTCCCTTAAAATATTCATCATAATGAATAACATGGTTGTGCCTACATTCAGCGATAGGCTACCCAGGGCTATGTTATATCGCTCTTGGTCCATGACACGAAATACCCCTCCCCCATAATATGCTTGAAAATATGCATATTCATAGAGGTATGACTTATCAGTCATATACCCCCACGTGAACATAGGGTCAGGCAAGGGCAATCCCGAAACCAAAGCTACCAAATACTTACTGAATTCTATAGTCGTGTCATTAATTGCAAGGGAAAATTTTTGTTCTCCTTCTTGGTTACAATAGAATGTAATATGATTATAGAAAAATTCCGTTAGCTGAGGTGAAAAGGAATCGTCATCACTCACCAGAAGATGCCGCCATCCTAACTGCACGATCCGCTCGCGGAACGATGCTCCATAGGTATCGGTTCCCATCAAGGCTTCGAAAGACTATTCAGGTATGACTATAGGAGATGTCATCTCAAAACTACTCTCTGGAACAGCTGCAATGATCCTAGAACAACTCAACTAAAAATCAGAAATTGCGCGTCTACGGAAATCAGGGATATCTTCCTGACCCCTTTCGAGCATTTCAACTCTCGTCTGAAGGTTCGTTTGTTTATTTCGAACTACTATCTGTCTATCTCGGATATCTTCACAAATTCCATAAACACAACGCAAGCCAGTTTGCAGCACTTGCATGCGTTCTATATTAGAACTACAACTATCCAATGCATCTTCATCCAAACATGTCATATCTTCCATTTCATCCTCTGGCTCAACTACATTTCCTTCAGACAACGACCAAGTCTCTTGGATGTAATCCGTATAAATACTTGCATTAGAATGCAATTTGATCATAATATGAGCAGATTTTGCGACAGCTCTAAAAGACAGCATGATCTTAGTGATCAATACTGGAAGGGGCGCAATGCTCTGTCCCACTCCTCTAATCACATTTAAAATTAACTCGAGGATGCAGAAATTATACCTATTCGTTTGCAAAATCCAGAGAACGTGCAGACATTGCAGACCGATGTCGCTAACTTTTTTCATTTCCCCAAGACGTTCCTACCAATCCACTGAGCTCTGATCGGTTGGTTGGTTCTCGACTTGATCGGGCCGGGACCTTAATAAGAACTCGGATTGTATTCACCCTCCACGACAGTATCTTTCATCAAAGCAGGAACTCCACTATACTGCGATTCCTGAATGGTGGCTTCAAGGTGGCGTTCGGGCGTAATGCCTAACAGCTCAGCCAACAACTCTCGCGAGACTTCTCAACCTTAACAAAAATTCGATCCCCCTCCACCTCTCTCTTCCTATAGAATTGTTCTACCAAATCATAGTGGTAAAAATCCTCTGTCGAGTACCACAGTCTATTCCAATTTCTCCTAATCATCTCCGCATCGTAATATGGCGCAAAGCGGTCGGCATCAAACACGTGCTCCGGCAAAATCCGACGTCTTAAAATAACCATGGGGATGGTTTGATATTGAACCAATCTACGGGTTTGTATAATGAAGTGTGGGGATGGAATTTAGATAACTGTCTAAAAAGAAACGATGGTGGTGGCGCGGTAGCTCCAAATTTTAGATTTTTGTTGGTTTTCGAAGTTTTAAACTTGTTGGGGTTGGTGGTGATAATGGTTTGGAGAAGGTTTGGGATTATTTTAAATGCTTGGCGTGGGCGTAGTTAGGTTTTTTTTTTTTTTTTAGGTTGAAACCTTGTTAATGGCGGTGGTGGAATTAGAAATCACGATGTTGTTCGGTTTGGGAAGGAAGGGGGGGGGGGGCAGGTGAGGCGCACGTGCGCGCGAGTTGAGGCCCAAGCCCAATATGATTTCCCGATTTTTTTTGAGTTTAGCGCAACTCCAAATTATATTTGCCGCTTCGTCACCGATCTGATTTTAGCGAATGAGATATGGAAATGATCAGTAGAGAATTTCCAATCCAATAATCCATAAAATACTCTATTCCAACCATGGGTGATATATAAGAAAATGGAAAACGCCTCGAAGTGAGTGTATGACGTAAGTTATGCAAAATAATGAAATCTAAATTCATAGATTATGTCAACCCAATTCGGAATACAATTAAATGGCCTAAACAACATAAATGGAAAGTTAAACATTCCAGGAAGGAAACCCGAACACCCCACCCCCAAACAAATTTGTTACCAAAGTTTTAGAAAATTTGTTTTAGAGTGGGTCTTTTAACGTCGGATTCCCGAGACTTCCTTCATTATTATGTTTATGATTTAATATTTTTAAATTTTTCTTTTTATACAGACGGATTAGTATAAGGAAAAACAATAAGCAATAAAGACATAATTCACACTATAGAGGAACATGACTCAAAGACCGAGAAAACATGCAAGATTGGAAAACGTGAATTATGTTAAACGTGGACTTAGGATCCGGTACTTACAGCCACACACTCCATAGGGAAGGCCCGGTTACCTGAATGGCGCACTTACCACTGTATGGAAGTGAAAGGAAGTACACCAAATGACAAAGGTCAGTCCTCATAGACAGGGTCCTGTAAAAGGACTTCCTCTACATCAGGAGAAAGAAGCTCGTGGAAATGTTTTAACCGTTGGACATTGACTTGAAAGGTACTGTTGTCCTTGGGATTTACCAAGGTGATTTCTCCGTAAGGGGTGACTTCAGTAACCAGAAAAGGACCAGACCAACGGGTTTTTAGTTTCCCTGGGAAAATATGTAGACGAGAGTTGTAAAGCAAGACCTTTTGACCAACCACAAACTCTTTGCGCAAGATTTACTTATCATGAACACGTTTCATGTTAGCTTTATAATCCTTTGCGAGATGGTAAGAATCGCTACGGATTTCTTCAAGCTTATTCAATTGCAACTTGCGTTTGACACCCGCCTCATCAATATTAAAGTTAAGGCTTTTTATAGCCAACAGAGCACGGTGCTCTATTTCAACGGGCAAATGACAAGGTTTCCCAAATACAAGTCTAAAGGGGGACATACCTATAGGAGTTTTGAAAGCAGTCATATACGCCCATAAGGCATCCGATAGACGCTTCGACCAGTCTTTCCTATCAGGATTTACAGTTATTTCTAAAATCTTTTTGATTTCCCTATTAGAAACTTCTACTTGTCCGCTAGTTTGTGGATGATAAGGAGTTGCTACTTTGTGTGTAACTCCATACTTTTTCACTAAGGATGCAACAACTCTGTTGCAAAAATGTGTTCCACCATCACTAATGATGGCTTTAGGGATGCCAAAACGACAGAAAATATACTCCTTAATAAAAAACACAACTGTCTTGTGGTCATTGCTACGGCAAGCCATGGCCTCTATCCATTTAGACACGTAGTCCACGACAACTAGAATATAAATGAAACCGTGGGAAACAGGAAAGGGACCCATGAAATCAATGCCCCATATATCAAAAACTTTTACTACCATGATTGGATTTAATGGCATCATATTACGCTTCGTGATTCGCCCCAGTTGTTGGCAACGAATACACGTTTTGCAATGCACTAAGGCATCCTTAAAAAGGGTAGGCCAATAAAATCCACATTGATGAACTTTAGCAGCTGTTTTCATACCACTAAAATGGCCACCACACTCTTTGTCATGGCAGAATGATAGAACCTCATTGTATTCCCACTAGGGAATACAACGACGAATAATTTGATCCGCGCAATACTTAAAAAGGTAGGGCTCATCCTAGTAGTATAGCTTAATTCTGGCCAATAATTTCTTACGTTCATTTCTTGACCAATTATCAGG
The DNA here is from genome assembly GCF_015680905.1 of Coptis chinensis. NCBI lineage: Eukaryota > Viridiplantae > Streptophyta > Magnoliopsida > Ranunculales > Ranunculaceae > Coptis > Coptis chinensis. The sequence continues at coordinate 43,168,491 of NC_141460.1, forward strand.
AATAATATCAGAAGCTAAATAGTTCACAATGTCAGCATGCCATGGTGCAGAAAAAATAGCATACAGGTGCTCATCAGGAAAAGCGTCAGGTATGGACTCAGAATCACTATCATCGTCATTTGTAAGTCTAGATAAGTGGTCGGCAACAACGTTTTCAACCCCTCTTTTGTCCTTTATTTCTAATGTGAACTCTTGCAGGAGAAGAATCCATCGGATTAGTCTCTGCTTAGCATCCTTCTTTGCAAGTATGTACTTAAGGGCTGCATGGTCCGTGTAAACTAAAGTTTTAGAACCAACCAAATAAGGTCGAAACTTATCTAGACCGTAAACGACAGCTAAGAATTCTTTTTCCATAGTTGTATAATTCTTTTGAGCATCGTTTAAAGTTTTACTAGCATAATAAATAATAGTGGAATTATTATCTAGTTTATGTCCCAAGACTGCACCAACAACATAACCACTAGCATCACACATGAGTTCGAAAGGTTTAGACCAATCGGGAGGCTGTATAATGGGTGCAAAGGTTAAAGCGGTTTTTAAAGTTTCAAAAACCTGTTTGCAGTTATAGTTGAAATAAAAAATGGCATCTTTTAAAAGTAAATTAGTCAAAGGCCTAGCTCTTTTTGAAAAATCTTTTATAAAACGCCTATAAAAACCTGCATGGCCTAGAAAGGCTATAATATCACGGACAGTCCGTGGTATAGGTAGTGTCACTATCTTCTCTAATTTGGCTTTATCTACTTCGATGCCCTCACTAGATACAATGTGACCTAGGACAATCCCCTTTTTACCATGAAATGACATTTTTCCCAATTTAAAACCAGACTCTTCTCTTCACACCGTGTCAAGACCTTTGACAGGTTGGACAGGCACTCAGTGAAAGAGTTTCCATAGATAGAAAAATCATCCATGAAAACTTCTATAAAGCGCTCTACCACGTCACTAAATATATGAAGCATACACCGCTGGAAGGTACTAGGAGCATTACAAAGGCCAAAAGGCATTCGTTTATAGGCATATGTTCCAAAGGGACATGTAAAGGTAGTCTTTTCTTGGTCCTTAATATCAATAATAATCTGAAAATAGCCAGAGTAGCCATCCAGAAAACAATAAAAGGCATGACCAGCTAGACGTTCGAGCATCTGATCTATAAAGGGTAAGGGAAAGTGATTCTTTCGTGTCATAGTATTTAAACGTCTGTAATCAATACAGATTCTCCATTTCATAGGACCTTATGTGAACACATAGTCACCCTTAGCATTACGTACCATGGTATTTCCTAATTTCTTAGGAACTACATGAATGGGACTTACCCATTCGCTATCGAAGATTGGGTATATGATACCCGCATCGAGTAATCGTAAGACTTCTTCCCTAACCACCTCTTTCATTGCAGGGCGATGCTGAGGTTCGCGAGAAGTCTTCGCGTTATCCTCCAAATAGATACGATGAGTGCAAACATTAGGGTCAATTCCCTTAATGTCGGCTAGAGACCAGCCAATCGCAGAACGATGTTCCCTAATTACTTTAATCAACCGTGCCTCTTCCTCCGCAGATAGAAAAGAAGATATAATTACCGAATGACTACCATCCGGATCAAGTTGAATATACTTCAACTCCGAAGGAAGAGGTTTAAGTACCGGGGTGGGAGGAATGTCGATAAAGGTTGCTGGAGGGTCCTCATCTTGAGTAGTGAAGACTTTTTTAGGTAGCAGGTCTTCAAACTCAGTAGATGGAGCAATATTAGGATCCAAGGTAGGTGTAGCGTCGAAGAGGGTATTGATTTCCTCTATGTATGAATTATCTTGAAAATCTAAACTTTCGAAAGAAAGGAATTTATGCATTTTGTTTTTCGGAAACGTGGTATTAAAATAATCTTGAGCTAAGCTCTCGATCATACTAATCTCTCCATCAATAGTTGTATCTGGTAACTGTTGCGTCATTTTAAAAACATTTACCTCAATAGAAAGATGTCCAAAAGACATGGACATCGAACTGTCGTGGCAGTTTATAAGCGCGTTGGCAGTTGCCAAGAAAGGATGCCCTAAAATGATCGGAACACAGTCGTTAGCGACTTCTGTATCGAGGATAACTAAATCAGCAAGATAGTAGAAATCCTGAACCTTAACAAGCACGTTCTCCACAACACCTTTAGGATACTTGATAGACCGATCTGCTAATTGCAACGTCATTTTAGTAGGTTGCATCTCTTCTAGATCTATTTGTTTGTATAGATAATACAGGAGTAAATTAACACTCGCCCCCAGGTCTAATAGCGTGGTCGTCGTGTGGGAATCTCCTAAGGTGCATTGTACAGTAGGACGACCAGGGTCTTTGTACTTAACAATTCCATTAGGCTCAGATAAAGTTGGAAACTGTTCAGTTAAAAATGCGTCTTTTGGTATATTGGTCTTACGCTTTAGTAGTACACAACTCCTTAAGAAACCTAGCGTGGTGGAGTAACTTTTTAATTGCTTCGAGAAAAGGTAGGTTTATCGTCAGATTTTTGAAAACATCCCTAATCTCATCGAAGTTCGTATCCTTGTTTAACATAGCTAATCGCTAAGGAAACGGTGGTTTCTCTCTATATTTAGCGTATGGATCAACTGGGTATCTAACCTTGGCTTTCTATTTCTTAGGTTGTGGTTTAACTGGTACCTCTACAGGGGTAGGCTCTTCAGTTTCTATCTCGATATCTAGATCATTATCCGGTGTAGGGACTACTTGGTGGGGTAACTATAGGCATACTTACTTTGTTATCAACCACTTTACCAGAACGGAGAATGGTGATGACATTTAGCTCACCTACGTTTTCATTTTCCGTACTAGTATTAACATTTACCACACAGGCTGTGTTTGTTATTTTAGGATTGGGTATCGCTTGACCTGGAAACACACCTTTGGGTTGGGCTTTATCTTGGGCTAACTGTTGTATGCCTTGATTAATTGATTGTAAAATATGTTGGTTAGATTGATTCATGGATTGGAAAAGTTGCTCGGTAACCTGTATGAAGGCGTCGATACGATCCGGTTGTGGAGGTGTAGTGGTCACTTGTGGTGTGACTGGAACTATCTCACGTTGATTATTAACAGGTGGGTTGCGATAGTTCTGATTAACCGGAATAATACCTCTATTAGCAGTATAATTATTATTGTTATAATTATTATAGTTACCGTGGCCTTGTCCTTGTCCTTGTCTAGGTGGAGCTTGATTGTAATTGTTTGCTGTCCTAACATTTTGATTAGTGTACCCTAGAGGTGTAACTTGTTGGTTGTTTCTCCAACTGAAATTGGGATTTTGTCTCCATGGGGCATTAGGAATAGGATGACTATTAATAGAGCAAACATTATCCTGTTCTGGTTGTTGTTGTTCATATGCGAGAGGACAATAGGAGTCAGGGTGCTCAGGACTCAAACAGAAATTACATGGCATGGAGTTGACATTTATGACGGGGGTAGGCTTCTGTTGGACAGAAATAGCTTCTACCTTTTTAGTGAGAGATTCTATTAAAGTTTTTAGTTTAGGATTGGATTTTATCTCAAACATACCGGCGGCTTTAACTGTTGAAGAAGAACTAGTGGAGCGGGGAATATCGTCACTACCCCCCCCCCCAGTTATTATTACGCTTAGTTTGATCTTCTAAAAATTTATAAGCCTCCGAGGCTCCTTTACTTAGGAAACTACCCCCATTCATAATGTCAAGGATTTCTTTATGGTGATGTAGAAGTCCTTTGAAAAAGGCATGAACTAACGTGTCTTTTGCTAGGTTATGGTGTGGACATTCTATGAGGATTCATGCCTCTGAAAATGATTCATGAGGATTCTATCGAAAGAAATGAATCTTGGAAAGCATTTCATCTACCTTCAGGGGTGGGTAAAAATGTTCCATAAACAGTTGAACAAGTTTAGCCCACGAGTCCATTTAATTTAGCTTTGGGCGCTAACCAAAGCACTTACTTTATCGGCTAAAGTGAAGGGAAATACCCTCAGTTTAATTTGTTCAGCACCCACCATAGGATGGTGGAATGTTGTAAGGACTTGTTCAATCCTACGCATGTACTGATATGGTTTTTCATACCCATGAAAATCGGGTAACAAATTAAATATATTTGGGGGGATGCGGAAATCCCCCACTGGGTCTGCTAGAACGATGCAAGATTTAGGGCTATCGCTCAAAGCTTTGTAAAAGTCAGAGAGAGGAGTCTCTCTTTCTTCAGCTATTATGTCAGGTAGAGTATGTGGTATACTAGCTAGAGGTGTAGTGATTGGTATACTAGATAGACGTGTTCGTTGACATTGACGATTAATTACGTTCGGTGTTTTTCTTTGACCAGACCTTAATCTCATGCAAGTCTAAGTCTAAACACGACAACACTCCAAACAATCTTGATATATTAGTATGAACCTCTAACTGGAGATGCGAGGTGTGGAAGAAAAGAGTACATGAATGCCTCCTTGCTTCGCTTACGAATAGCGTCTTGTTTACGTGTGCTTAGTGTGTATAACAAGTTAGAACACTGAAAACTTGAAGAAATGGGAAGTTTGAAACAAACCTGAGGAAATCGGGCAATTTCAGTAGAGGGCACAGGTGCGCTTTGTGTGGGCGCAGGTGCGCTCAGGACAACTCGGAGTTCCAGGCCTTTGAGCACAGGTGGCGCTCGTTTTGGGCGCAGGTGCGCTCTGTGTATTTTCGCGAGGAAAATTTAAGTGCTGAAACGGACAACAACAGTATGAATCAAACAAGGGTGGGTGGGTTTAATGGGACTTAAAAATGACTAATTATACTATGAAACCAATGCTAAAGGGAACTAAGATGGCAGCGGTGCCATTTGATAATCGTAAAATGAATAGTTTTACTAATGAATAAAGCGATGAAACTCTAAACGAAAATAAAACTATAAACTACTTTGTTAGTAGATTTATCAAAGATATTTTTACTCTCAATCCTATTGAGATATAGGGGAGTAGATGATTCGTTCCACTCCTAGTTCTTTAGCATGTGATGGTTTCGTGTCAACTAATCAGTCCAAAGTCTAATGAGAGATTTACGAGGGGAATTCTATACTACGAGGTGAATTCAATTAACAAGTTACGAATAACGAAATGATAGAATGCTGAGGGTTTAAATCTAGATAAAGAATTAAAGGGAATTGAATCCACCTTAACTCGACTTAATCAACTAACAAAGACTCATCGTGATCCAAATTGAATACTTCGCATATCAAAATAATAATTCTAATCCCTAATCATCCATGTCATCTCTACCAATCAATAACTAGCATGTGAGGTCATCCACCCATTCTCATGGCGAATCAACGACCTCTAGAGTGGAATAACTATCACGACGATTTCTAAGTTTAACAAAGATCAAGCTTCATCAAGGCTTCTTCAACCCCTCTAATGGAGGTTTAGCCTTGATTCATACTACTATCATTTCCCATTGATTTAAAACTAGACATCATATAAAAATTCTACCTTTAGGCAATTTATCTAGACAATAATTGAAATCTCAGGTAATAACTAGGAAATGAATAACAAGTAATAAAGGAATTTAGATCTAAACAATTGTAAATGACAAAATCAAAATGAACAAGAATCTACTATTTTATTTATCTAATCAAACAATAACAATATTTTCAAGGTTTAATCTAAAACAAGGAATGAAATGAAACTAAACTTAATTAAAAACAATTAAAACTAGATCTAGAATAATCTATATTTTAGGTCTAATTAGCTACCTTTTTACAAAGAGCTAAACTTTTTTTTTTATATGCTTCAGATCTAAAAATTGTGTATGGGCTTGGAGCCATGTTTTGGGCCAGAATATCGGGCCTAAAACCCAATTCTTTCAGTCTCAAAAAGGGCTATTCAGCTGGATTGGCTTCAACAGACTTTTAGTCTACTTCTGCTCCTCTGATTTGGCCAAGGCTTGGACTATTGGAAAGCTCTTTCCGATCCGGTCGTTTTGACATAAGGTAGGTCCAATTCCGAGGTCTGAGTCCAAAGATATGGTCTTCGGAAGTTCTGCCAACTTTTGCACTATTTTTGCCCGTGTTGACTTTTCAGCTTGTGACCGGGCTTACAAAGGCTTTGTCTCCTTGAATCTTGGCCTTTATCACAGAACTTCTTAGCAACCAACCCTTGCTCCTTTATCTCGCCAAAGTGGCACACTTCTACACATAATTGAATTTAGTGCCTGAAATACATAAAAACACGTAATCAATATTAACTCTTATTTATTACTCACATAATTGGTCTAAAAGTATGATTGTTAAGGGGTTAAAACTACAGTTTTGGGCTCTTATCACTTTCCAATGGACCCATCCATTCCCCAATCAGAGTTGTAAAAGTGGATGAAAAGGACACTAAAGTAATTTCCAGCAGTTGTGGCCTATTTAGACTTAACTTAATAGACTTTGGGCTTACATTAGAGGCCCAAAGTCACCATTTTTAGCCCATGCACGAATATTTAATCCTAACCCTCTCCTATATAAAGAGGGCTAAGGCTAAACAAAACTTGGCTGCTCCCTCATTAGTTTAGTTGTAATTAGGGTTATCTCTCTCTCCCCCTTTCTTTAGTTTAGTTTAGGTTAAGTAGTTTAGTTTGTAGCCTCCATTAAATCCTTCAATAAAAAACATTAGTTTAATATTCAATTCTCTATTTACATTATGTCTTTAGTTTATTGTTTAGTTAGTTTAAATCCGATGACACAAGGCTAAAACCTCCATTAGAGGGGGTTAATGGAGCAATGTGAGGATGATTAATTAGTAGTTCAGTTATTGTTTTGCAATAGAGTTTCAAATTTGATTTTTATGATTGTTTAGAGATAAAAATCATAAGAGTTAAACTAGAGTTTAGAGGCACCATCAAAGAGATTTGTGGTAGAGCTAAACTCTCATGCTAGTGAATCCATGATCAGAGATGACTTGGTATTCACTAGGGATTAACAAGCAATTTGATAAGCAACCTAATGGTCGATCGAATTGCATGGTGGATTAACCATCACTATACATTTTTTGCATCCTTTAATCTACTATTTTAGCATATTAAATTTTCTATTTTTATCATATTATATTACTACTCTCATTAGTTAATAGTTAGCTTAGTCTAAATTCGTGTCAAGTACGTGCAAGTAAGAGTGGAGAACACGGTTACTCCCTTTATTCTATGATATTGAGAGTATTATTATATTATTGATATTCATGATTAAGTACTGTTTAAACTATTGTTCTTACACTTTTAAAACTTAGTTATCAAATGACACCACTGCCGGGGATCGAACCTGGGTCACCCACGTGACAGTCGGGAATACTCAACATTATACTACAACGATAACTAACTAAATCATTAAGTCAAATGATTTAATAATTTTTTTGGATGACCACTTAATAAATTCGAATGGTACTATTGAGGACACTCTTGAAGTTCTAGATGTAAAAAACAAAGAAATAGACAAGATAGAACTTGATGAAACTATGACAGAGGAAGAATTTCTCAACCTATTTTATGATGCCAATGCTCAACCTACTGAACCACCATCCACCTGAGTTACCACCTCCTAAAATCCAACCATCTACCACCACCATTGCTCCACTCCATCTTCTATTTCAACGAAACCTCAAATTTGCACTTGAGTCTTTTGCCTCAGAGATCCTTTATAATTTTTTCAACCCTCACGGTGAAGAGTTTTTACCTAGCACACAATCCCATGAGTCCACCATTCCTGTAGTTGAGAGCCAAACTTTGACTGAGTATAGTGAGAAACCTAGTTTGTCATATTTTTCATCATCTGACCCTCATGAAAGACATCAGGATCCATACTTCATTCCTTTCTCACCTAAAGTATCACTAGTTCATCTTTTGAGTCATTATAACTCTTTAAAACAGCTACAACATGATGGTTTGCATATGTTCTTTGATAGGTTGCATAAGTTTTCATTCATTCTTCTACATGATTACTTCCAATTATACCACTTCATTATGTTTGTTGGTGCATTTAGTATCTTGTTTTTATGGCTAGACCCCCAACTCTTCGACTATTACTTTATAGTTGACCACACATCATCTATCTTGTGCCACCCCAGTTTCTTACTTGTTTTGGGGCGTGCACATTCTTGGAGAATCTAACTTAAAACGACCCCACATTAAGTCTAGGGAATCAGACTTTAAAATACCCATATAATTTTTTTGTAACATACCGCCTTTCTGGAGTATAGGCCACAAAATTTTTCAATCTTAAAAAGGGTTTTCAAACTTTGTTTGGGGGTGGCGTATTTTGGTCTTTCATTTCAAAACTTTTTTCCACCTTTTCCTATCATGTTTACTTCATTAGAGTCTAGGTTAGTTAGTTACGTAATTTAAATGTGCTATTGAATTATTTCATGAACCCCTTATCCATAATTGTTTGGGGTGGTATATTTAATTTTAGCATATTGTATGTTCACGTATTAAATTTGCATGTATAAATATCGAAATCTTGACTTAACTTGGATGTATAATGTAATTAGGTACCTTAATTTCATGAAATTTAACTATTTTGCCAAATTTCGGAAGCTAATCCTATAAGAGCAATGATATGCACATGCTTGATTTGTCAACGTATGATATTATTTTATTTATGTTAAAGTCTGCTTATGTCCAAAGCACTATTTATTATTTCATGGAACTCATATAGGAGTTGCGTATGTTTTTATTTCTTTATATTAGCATAGATTTGTAGGAACCGTTATTTCAGAATGCAAAATTTCTACAAATTACGAAAACCCACGCGCAGCGGAATCAATGGGGTTCACAGTTTTGGAAAGAAAACATACCTTTGAGAACCGGTTTTCGATAACTCTGAGAATCCAAGCTTTATAAATCCGAATCAACAATCAACCCCTTGATCTTCTGTTGTATTCCTTTAGAATAGATTGGACGTTGTGTGGACAACGATCTACCAATCCCCTTCTTTCTCACAAAACTAGATCCAATTTTGGATCTATCTTTCCTTGCCTCTTTTTCTAATCTAGATGAATAGTGAATAGGTTAATTTCGGCCAAAGAGAAGGATTCTATTTATAGGCTAAAACAGGGACCATGAGGAGAAATTAGGGTTGGGCCTCCTGATGGGCTTGGGCTTCCCATGTTCGCCGAGAACACACGGTCCAAGTCCGTCAACAAATGGCTTATTCCACTAAAGGCCATTGTTGCACTACCACCCTAATCCCAAATTACGTGTCAGCATTTATGGGCTCCATATTATATGCTCGTTGATCTCCCCGTGTTTAAGATATCGAATGTCCGTTGATTAAGTCAAGTTACTGACAACTGCATCAATCAACTTCTTATGTCCTTAAGTAGTACCACTCAACCTCATTGTCATGTCGGAATAAATCCACCTGCAAGGTTTACATGACAATCTTTTTGAGCTCCTCAAGGGGACATCATCAACCCAACTTCCTGCGGGTCACGAATTCCTTCTATAATTAACAACACACCTTACATACAATGTCATTACCCAATCCATCGAGTTTGTTGATTCACAAATGAATCTCACTCATTGATGATTTAAAGTAATGTACAATGCACGTAAGTGCTCGTTATTATATCCGGATTAAGAGGACAAGCATCCATAATAACAGAGGCGTTTGTTCTCATATATAGTCAGTATAAAGAGAAACAACCTCACTTGGTCCTGTTTAATACACACAAAGTGTACTAGTGTAATCCTATAGTCAAGATAGACTAATACCAGATTATACTACAACCGTACCAATGGTTTGTCCAAATCCATCTAGGTTGTGAACGATTATTTATACTTATGCATATCATCTACAGCATAAAGTATTAGACATATGCATATAACTAATAACATATATAATATGCATAACATTTGCCTATATGATTCTCATTCAAAATATAAATAATTAGAGTTAATACAAAAGTAATGCTTTTAGTATATAACCCTATCAAGATTAACCTTCTTTTTCAGGTTCTCCTATTTACAAGCACGTTTCTATGGTACTCTCTATATTTTATTTTCATTCCATACTTTGGGGACAAATCATGATTCTGTTTGGGGGTGGTATAGAAACATATTGTAAATGTTTAAGCACATATTAGGTTGTATATTACGCACTTTTCTTTATAAAAATGTTAAAATCATAAATATTGTTTATACTATGTACTTAGTGATAATAATATTACTGCCTTCTCCATGATGATATTAGTCTAGAAATCTCATGTAGTACTTGAATTAGGATTTAATTTTTGAAACTTACATTAATATGTAGGTAATAATCATTGCATATTTTCTTAAACAACTTGTATGAGCATCTATGATTGTACTTGGCAGTATTTTTCTGAGACCTAGGTTAGTGTACTTAATACATATCATGTGAGAACCTATTTAAATACATATGTCTTGACACATTCCTTGTGAGAACCTACTTAGGCACGCTACCTAAAAGTTTCAGAAATGGACCTGCCATTGCATTTCATAACAGAACTCATTGTATAGTTGTTTATCTTAAGATAATTTGATTATTATGCATGTATTAATTTAGGAGTTAAATTGATGATTCTTATTGAAATACTAGTGAGATGTATAGATATATGAGATAAAATTAGGGGACATTACTTTTATTTTTTAGTTGTTGTAGTATAAATGAAGTTTGTGAGTATCTTCTGTAGAAAACTCTTATGAGGCTATAACTCGTCCTCTAGGGAATTCCTAGTGGTTTAAGGCCTTATATTGTATATGGTCAATGCAATCGAACTCTTTGAAACGAGATTAGTTAGGACCACATTTTTGGCTTCTTATCTGTTTTTATTTTTCATATTTACTTGAGGACAAGTGAAATACTGTTTGGGGGTGGTTGATAAGCACCCAAAAGTGTAGTTTAAACCCCTTAATAGTATTACATTTAGGCCAATTATGTTTATAATAAAGAAGAGTTAGTATTATTTACGTGTTTTTGTGTATTTCATGTCTTAAAGCTGTTTATATGCTTAAAGATGCCATTTTGCGTAGAAAAGGAGTCAAGATGATTGCTAAAAATGTTCTATGTTTAAAGCCAAAGAATCAAGAAGAAAAAGTCTTTTCAAGCCCAGTCAAAGTCAATTCAGGTTGAAAAAGAATAGAAAAGTCAACATAACTTAAAATGGGTGTATCTTTAAGCTCAAGCCTCGTAATTGGGCCTACTTTATGTCAAAATGACCGTCTCAGAATAAGCTTTCTAATTGCTCTAGCCTTGCCCCAATCAAAGCTATAAAAATGGATGAAAATATCACCAAATTAATTTCCAACAGCTGTGGCCTCTTCAGACTTAACCTAATGGACTTTGGGCTCACATTAGAGGCCCAAAGTCCCCTTTTTTGGCCCATGAATGAAAATGTAACCCTAACCCTCTTCTATATAAAGAGGGTTAAAGCTAAACAAAATTTGGCTAATCTTTCTTTAGTTTAGTTGTAATTTAGGGTTCTCTATCTCCCTCTTTAGTTTTGTTAAGTAGTTTAATTGTATCCTCCATTATTCCCCATCAATAAAAGCTTAGTTATTTAATATTCAATTCTCATCTTTTATATTATCTATTTCTATTGTTATTTAGTTAGTATGATTCCAATGAAACAAGGCTAAACCTCCATTAGAGGGGGTTTATGAAGCCATGTGAGGATGATTAGTTCTTAGTTCTTCATTGTTTTTGCAATAGAGTTTCAAGTCATTTGTTGTGAGTTTCTAGAGATAGAACTCATAACAAAGAAATAAAGATTAGAAACCCCATCAAAGAGATTTGTGGGGATGTTAATCTCTCAAGCTAGTTAGACAATGACTATAGAGATGTAAGTTGTTTGCTAGGGATCAAGAAAGGGAAATCGATGACTAAACTAATAACCAATCGAGTCGCATGGTGGATTACCACTCTCTATTCTATTTATCATCATCAATTTATTGTTTTCGTATCTTATATTTACTATTTTCTTAGCCTCTAATTACTCTATCATATTATTTAATAGTTATTTAGTCTAGATTCGTTTTAAGTACGTGCAAGCAAGAGTGGAGAACACAATTATTCCTTATATTCTTTGAATTTGAGAGTATAATATATTGATTGATAACATGATATTAGTATTGTTTAAATACTATTTTTACACTATTAAAACTTTTCTTATCAAATGGCGCCGCTGCCGGGGAGAAAACAGTAGTACTCCAGTAGAGTCTAAGTTAGTTAGTTACGTAATTTAATTGTGTTATTGAATTATTTTATGAACCCCCTTCTCCAAAATTGTTTGGGGGTGGTATATTTAATGTTAGTACATTGTACGTTCATGTATTAAAATTGCATGTATAAATATCGAAATATATAACCCATGGGCCTTGTTGATTTAATTGGGATGCATAATGTAATTTGGTACCTTAATTTCGTTAAATTTCACTATTTCATAGAATTTCGAAAGTTAATCCTATAGGAGCCACGATATGCGCATGTCTGATTTGTGAACGTATGGTATTATTAATTTATTTATGTTAGAGTCCGCTTATGTTCGAAGTGCTAGTTATTATTTTATGTTATCTCCATAGCAGGCAGAACTCATATAGGAGTTGCATAAGTTTTTATTTCTTTATATTAGTATTAATTAACCTTCTTTTTCAGGTGCTCCCATTTACAAGCATGTTTCTATAGTACTCTCTATCCTTTATTTTCATTCCATACTTTGGGGACAAAACATTATTATGTTTAGGAGTGGTATAAAAACACGTTGTAAATGTTTAAGCACATACTAGATTGTATATTACATATTATTTGCCGTATAAAAAGTATAAAATCATAAAAATAGTTTATACTATGCACTTAGTGATAATGGTATTGTTTCGTTCTCTATGATGATATTAGTCTAGAAATCTCACGTAGTACTTGAATTAGGATTTAATTTTTGAAACTTAGATTAATATGTACATAATAGTCATTGCATCGTTTCATGAACATCTTGCATGAGCATCTTCGATTGTACTTGACAGTATTTTTTTTTAAAACCTAGGTTATAGTACTTAATACATATCCTGTGAGCATCTAGCCTAAAAGCCTTATAAAAGTGAAATATCTGAGTGATGACACAATGGAGAAGTAAATTCCGAGTAGAGAAATCACACATCCACTTGCTTGATCACCATACCATATCCTAAGCGAGAATTTAGGCCCTCTTTGGACCAATATAGCTAAAAATTCATATTTATAAGTAATTATCAGCTAGTCGCCCCATAGAGTCTTTTCATTAGCCTTTTCACAAACCGCAAATCCTTTACCCAATAAAAGAAAATAAAAAATAAAATCATCCTACCTATCTGGATAAGTCTGAGAAATAGGATGAGTGAAGAAAAGAGAAGAGAAAAAACCTGTGTAAACAAAAATTAGTTAGTTGCTTCAAAAAAAGAAAAAGTAATAGAAAAAGAAAAGAAAATAAAGTTTCCATCCAAAGAAAATAAATATAAAAATAGAAATAAAATAAAAACTCCAAAAAACAGAATCGAAGGAGTCAAAAGCTAAAACAAAAAGGCTAATGATAGAAACTAAATGTAGAAGCAAAGTAAGAACAAGGTTTTCTCAAGTTACATATGTTGAAGACCCTATTATATATCTTAGACTTGTCTTTTTGAATATCCATTTTTTTCATTATTTAACCAACTCCTACGCCCCGTATCACCTAATAAAGACCTCTAGCTCAATTAAGAATAGGTTGGTGTTATAGTAAGTGGTAGATGCGTTTGATCGAACTCGGCTTCCTTAGATTTTCATTGAGATTGTGAGAAAACTTAAGTGGAAAAATCAGAGTGTTATGTGTCTCGACACATTCCTTGTGAGAACCTACTTAGGCACGCTATCCAAAAGTTTTAGAAACGGACCTGCCATTGCATTTCATAGCATAGTTCATTGTATAGTTGTTTATCTTAAGATGATTTGATTATTATGCATGTATTAATTTAGGAGTTAGATTGATGATTCATATTTAAATACTAGTGAGATGTATAGATATCTGAGATAAAATTAGGGGACATTACTTTTATTTTTTAGTTGTTGTAGTATAAATGAAGTTTGTGAGTATCTTCTCTGGAAAACTCTTACGAGGCTATAACTCGTCCACTAGGGAATTCCTAGTGGTTTAAGACCTTATTTCATATAGTCAATGCAATTGAACTCTGCGAAACGAGATTAGTTATGACCACATTTTTGGCCAATTATCTGTTTTTATTTCTCATATTTGCTTGAAGACAAGCAAAATGCTGTTTGGAGGTGTTGTGATAAGCACCCAAAAGTGTAGTTTCTTAATAGTATTATATTTAGGCCAATTATGTTTATAATAAATACGAGTTAGTATTGTTTACGCGTTTTTGTGTAATTAAGGTCTTTAAGCTGTTTATGTGCTTAAAGATGTCTTTTTGCGTGGAAAATGAATCAAGATGATTGCTAGAAGAGTTCTATGTTTAAAGCCCAAGAATCAAGAAGAAAAAGCCTTTCAAGCCTAGTCAAAACTGGGAAGTCAAAGTCAATTCGGATAGAAAAAGATCAGAAAAATCAACAAAACGTCAAATGGGCGTATCTTTGGATTTAGGCCTCAAAATTGGGCCTACTTTATGTCAAAACGGCCGGCTCAGAATAAGCTTTCCAATGTACATATCCTTGCCCCAATAAAAACTTTAAAAGTGGATGAAAAAGGCACTGACGTAATTTCCAGTAGCTATGGCCTCTTTAGACTTAACCTAATGGACTTTAGGCTCATGCACGAAAATGTAACCCTAACCCTCTCCAATATAAAGATGGTTAAGGATAAAAAAAACTTGGCAACTTGATAAGAGCCCAAAACTGCCGTTTGAACCCCCTTAATAATATTACATTTAGACCAATTATGTTTATAATAAATAAGAATTAGTACTGTTTACGTACTTTTGTGTATTTCAGGTCTTGGAGTCAACTATGTGAAGAAATATGTTACTTTTGCAAGAGAAAGGAGCAAAGATTGGTTGCTAAGAAGTTCTATGGTTAAAGCCCTAGTTTCAAGGAGATTTTTTTTTTAAAGCCCAGTCAAAGCTGAAAAGTCAAAGTCAACACGGGCAGAAATAGAGCATAAAATTCAACAGAACTTCCGCAGGCCATATCTTTGGACTCAGACCTCGGAATTGGGCCTATTATATGTCAAAACGACCGACTCAGAAAGGTTTTTCTAATGGTCGAGGATATGATCCAATCAGAGAAGTAAAAGTGGATAGAAGGTCTATTGTAGTAATTTCCAGCATAGAAATCCTTTTTGGACTTAAGTAATTAGGTTTTGGGATTAATTTAGTGGCCCAAAACATAGCTCCAAAGTTCATGCATGAAATTATAAACTTAGACCTCTCCTATATAAAGAGGACTAAGGCAAAACTCTAATGATCTATCTCCCATTAATTAGAATAATTTAGATCTCTTACCTCTTCTCTTTAGTTTAATCTAGTTTATGCTTTATTAGTCTAGCCACCATTAATACAATTCAAGTTATTTTTAATCAAGTAGTACTTTAATTATATCTTCTTCTTCTTATTATTTATTCCATGATATTCTAATGAACCATAGCTAAACCTCCATTAGAGAGGTTTGATTGAAGCTTTAATGAAGACTTGATGTGTTAGTATAGAACAATTGTATTACTGAGATTCAAGTTTAGGGTTTTCTATTTAGCAATAGGTAAAATAAACCTAGACTAGAGGTAGTTCATTCACCATGAGAATGGGTTTCAACTTCCTCTCACGCTAATTATTAGTTGGTTAGAGATGCCATGAATAATTAGGGATAAAAAGACATAACCTTTATGTTGAACCTTGTGTGAAAACATAAAGATTAGGGTTACAACAAACTTTATACTAACATGTTAGGGATTAATCAAGGTGGATTTCAAATCTCCCTAATTCGTTCTTCATATTCACATCTTATTATTTAATTGTCATAGTTTAATTTAGAATATATTAAATCATAGTTTTCACCATATTAGTGATATTAAGGATTATTATTCTCGTATTGTTTAATTGTTAATCACGAATTGAATTTGTATGTTCTAAGCAACTAGGAGTGGAATGAATTATTACTTTAGTTTTATTGCTTGATAATTAAGAGTAGAAATTTTATATAAAATGAATATAAATTATAGTTTACTTCTTCCTAGCATAATTAGCGTAAGTAGGAGTAAAAGCGTAATTTATAGTTTATCAAATGGCATTGCAGCCATCTTAGCTGTCTTTAGAATTTAATTCTCTTAGTTTTTTCAATTCTACGAATAGCCCAATTCACCCACCCACCCTATTGTTTGTGTTTCTAACTGTGTTTTATGTTTTCGGAAAACAGGATTTTGCTCCTGGAAGTCTATTGGAAATTTTCGAAGCTGTAAACTCGGAGCGCCCCCGCACCTTATTTACACTATTTCTGAGTGTGCCTGCACCCTTCCTTCCACTAAGCTTAGTTCGTGTTTATTTCCTTTCTTAAGGCCCATCCCATTAATAAATTTCATGAAGTTCTGTTACTAAAACAAATCACAGAGTGCGAACGCGCCCTTGTTGCTTTATATTTGAGCGTGCCCGCGTCCCTCTGTATAAAGTCTGATATACACAGGTTAGTTATAGATCATCATTTTGTTTGAAATAATTGTTGAGTCAGTGTTCCAAGCTTCCACACGACACTGAGAATGGTATTAAAGACGTTATTCATAAGGGTAGCAAGGAAGCACTCAGGTTCTCCTTCTTTCACTCCTCGTCCTTTTTGTCAGAGGAGTTTAATTCTAGTAAATTAGGTTGTTGTTTGACTACTATTCTTGTTCTTTCATATTAGACTTAGCCTTGCATGAGGTTAAGGTCTGGTAAGAGAAAACTATCTAACGTTATCTATCGGAAACGTCAATGCACACGCCTATCTAGAATATCACACACTACACCTATATCAATGGCTGAAGAAGTAGAGACTCCTCTCTCTGATTTTTATAAAGCCCTAAACAATGACCCTAAGTCATGCATCATTCTTGCAGACCCATTGGGGGATTTTTGAATTCCCCTGAATATTTTTAATTTGTTACCCATTTTTTATGGTTTAGACCATGAAAAGCCTTATCAGCATATGCGTAGGATAGAACAAGTTCTCACTATATTCTATCATCCTAACATAGGTTCTGAACAAATTAAACTGGGGGTGTTTCCTTTCAACCTAGCTAATAAGGCAGCATCTTGGTTAACTACCCAAATGCCTAATTCCGTGGACTCATGGGCCAAACGTGTTCAATTGTTCATGGAATAGTTTTACCCACCGCTGAAGATAGATGAAATGATTCAAAAGAATCATTTATTCCACCAGAACCCTCATGAATCCTTTTTAGAAGCCTGGAACCGGTACACTGATCTTCTTATAGAGTGTCCACATCATAACTTGATGAAAGACACGCTTGTTCGTGCCTTTTTGAAGGGGCTTTCACATCATCATAAGGAGGTTCTTGATATAATGAATGGGGGGTAGTTTCCTTAGTAAAGGAGCCTCAGAGGCTTATAGGTTTTTAGAAGATCAATCCAAGCGTAATAATAACTGGGGTAACGACATCTCCTGCTCCACAACTTCTTTTTCTTCCACAACTAAGGCTGCTAGTATGTTTTGAGGTTAAATCTGATCCCAAGCTTAGAACTCTAATCGAATCCCTCACAAAAATGGTAGAAGCCATTTCTATTCAACATAAGTGTACTCTTGTCATGAACATCAACTCTCTTCCATGTAATTTCTATTTTAGTCTTGAGCATACCGACTCCTATTGTCCTCTCGTCTATGAACAACCACCCGCACATCCAGACAATGTTTGCTCGTTAAATATCCTTCCAATTCCTAATGCACCTTGGAGATAAAACCCCAACTTCAGTTGGAGAAATAATCAACCAGTTACACCTCTGGGGTTTAATAATCAAAATGTTAGGCCAGCAAACAACTATAACCGAGCTACACTAAGACAAGTACAAGGACCAGGTTATAATAATTATAATAATAATAATAATAATAATAGAGGTCTCATTTCGGTTAATCACAACTATCACAATCCACCCGTTAAAAATCAACGTGAGATAGTTCCTGTCACACCACCTGTGGCCACTACACCTTCACATCCGGATCATTTCGATGCGTACATGCAAGCTTAACAATAGATTCTACAATCCATACAATAGTTAATCCAAGATAAAGCCCAACCAAAAGGTGTGTTTCCAGGTCAAGCTATACCTAATCCTAAAACGCCAAACACAGCCTTTGAAGTAACCGATAATACTAGTAACATAAATTTAAACGTAGGTGAGTTAAATTCCATCACCACTCTTCGTTCTGGCAGAGTGGTTGATAAAGTCGTCACTATTCCTGTTGATACACCACCAGTGGTCATTGAAAATGAAAATTTACTAGATACCGATATAGAAACTGAAGATCCTACCCCTGTAGAGGTACCAGTTAAACCACAACCCAAGAAAAAAACGGCCAAGGTTAAAATTCCTATTGACCCATATGCTAAATATATAGAGAAACCACTGTTTCCCTAGAGACTAGCCATGTTAAATAAGGATACAAATTTTGATGAGATTAGGGAAGTTTTTAAAAATCTAACGATAAACTTACCTTTTCATGGAGCTATTAAAAAATTACCACAACATGCTTAATTTCTAAAAGAATTGGGCACTACTAGGCGGAAAAGTAACATTCCAAAAGACACCTTTTTAACTGAACAATTTCCCACTCTATCTCAACATAATGGAATTGTTAAGTACAAGGACCCTGGTCCTCCTACTGTACAATGCACCTTAGGGGATACCCACACGACAACTACTCTATTAGACCTGGGGGCGAGTGTTAACATATTCCCTTATTATCTATATAAACAAATAGGTCTACAGGAGATGCAACCAACTAAAATGACGTTGCAATTAGCTGACCGTTCTATTAAGTATCCTAAGGGTGTTGTTGAAAACATGCTTGTTAAAGTTCAAGATTTTTACTACCCTGCCGACTTCGTTATCCTTGACACAAAAGTCGCTAACGACTTTGTTCCTATCATCTTAGGGCGTCCCTTCTTGGCAATCGCTAACACACTGCCACGATGGTTCGATGTCCATGTCTTTTGGACACCTTTATGTTGAGGTGAATGTTTTCAAAATGATGAAACAGTTACCAGATATAACTATCGATGGAAAAGTTAGCATGATCGATAGCTTAGCTCAAGATTATTTCAACAACACATTTCCTGAGAATCAGATGCACCAATTCCTTTTCTTTGGAAGTTCCAACTTCAACGATGACTCCCTGGACATAGATGAAATCGAGGAAGATTTCCTTCGACTCTTTGGCAACTCTTCTTCACCACCTCGCGAGTCCCCCCTATCAACATCCATTCATCCCTTGACGCCATGACAGAAGAAGAATTTTTCACCAGCTATCCCAGTGATTCTTCTAACCCACCTATTGAGGAATGTCTTGCATATCTAAAAGCTTATAATGATCTAGAACTGAGAGCACTAGCTGAGCTCCATTTACCCACCTCACATCATCCTATCACTCATTCACCTTCCATCAATGTTCCCTACCCTCCACCTTTTCAAAGGAACCTTAAGTTTGCACTTGACCCTCTTGCTTCTCCTATGCTTCATGATTTTCTAAACACTCCTAGTAAGAAAATACTACCCAAGGACAAGCCACTCGACCGTTTCATTTTCAGATTTCTGATTATACCAACCCACGCCACCAATGAGTTTTGTGATAAACCCACATTCTCATTTTTTTCATTCCTTACTTCTAAAACTTATCAATATCCCACATATCTTCCACAACCATCCATTTTCTCACTATCATTCACTTGGCCACCCTTTCGTTGGAGGAAAAAGAATAAATTACATGCTAGGTTAGGTTCTAGATCCATTAGTATTCACTCCTATTCCGCTACGCCATATCATAGGAAATCTTGGTGCATAATTCTGTTTGGGTTTGTAGTTCGTGTTAATTATTTATGGACAGACCCGCAACTCTTTAGATTGCTGATATATGGTAATATGCATGTTCATACATGTTTAAGATAAAGTCTCGACTATCTAACTATAAAAGATTTATTTTATTCTTCGATGTACTCCATTCCAATCTTATATTATGGGAGTACGTGCACCATTAAGGTAACCGGATCCTCTCTTTAGAATGTGTGGCGGTAAGTACCAGATCCTAAGTCTACGTTGAGCGTAATTCACGCTTTTCACTCTTGCATGTTTTCTCATTTTTGAGTTGTGTTTCTCTATAGAGTGATTTACATCCTTATTGCTTTATTGTTTTATGTTATATTAAACCTTATTCATAAAAAGTAAAAAAATATTTAAATCCGATAAACATTAGTCTAGTAAGTCTCAGGAATATGACTTTAAAAGACCCACATTTTAAAACAAATTTTCTAAACTAGGTTTTCAAAAATTTGTTTGGGGGTTGGGTGTTTGGTCATTCCATTCTTGATCACTCAACTTCCTATTCTTATCCCTTCGTCCTCTCATGGCTTGTTTCTTTGTATTATTTTTAAGAATATTTCTCAATTTTAGTAGATTTATTATTCCCATTTGTTAGTTTAAGTAGTTAATATTGGATTATGTAAGTGATTGTTATTTGAATTTTAAGTTGGTTTAATTTTTGTCCATGCATGCTATCTATTTTTCATCAATCCCACCCTTCTGACTTGTTTGGGGGTGGCATTATTTGCTTAGCATTATATTTTAACATATCTACCTGCTTTTGGAATTAATTTTGCAATGCTTAAAGAGTATAGTTTATATGAGCATCCTGCTAATATGGTGTCGCTAGAATTAGTTATTGTTGTTCGGTGCAACCTCAAGGGTTAGAAGCATGGAGATTGGTATTTTGATTCCAGGCTTAAAACCATATAGATTAGGTGCTGAGTCTGCTCTCAGTTGTTTCTATTTTGGTTTTAGAAGCCTTTTTCTTATTCCATCTCTTTCCAATTTAGGAACCTTGAGAACCTTTGTTTAAGCAACTAGTGCTCTATAAATACATGGTACGCCATGTACCTCACTCTGCACCTCTCAAATTCATATCATAGGTCTTGCTTAGAGCACGCACGCCCTTATATTGCATTAACACAGAGCGCGCCCGCACTGTAATTCCAGTATCTCAGATTTTCTTTTGTTAGAAGAGAGCGCGCCTACCCTCTGACATAAGCCATTGTGAGCGTGCCCGCGCCCTTACTTCAACATACATCCAGTTCTTTTTTACTGGGGTTTTTTGCAGTCACTTCTAGGAGTTGATTCGTGTGTTTGTTTGCTATAAAATCTCTATCAAATCATACCGAAGTAGTCCTTTAAAGAATTGCTCGAGAGTGACACCTATAGGTTTTGGTTCTGCAATATGATTGTGCTGTCAAGATGGCAGTCTCTAATGGTAAGTGATGATGAATCTTATTCTCATGCACTTACTGCTTATTTCTATGATAATTGTAGGTTCTTTTATCGGCCAGATGGGGAACAAGTGTTCTCTGTCACCATTGATAATAAAACAATAGATTTAAGCAAGTTTTTGTTGGCCTTTCCTATTGGACTTTCTATGCGTGATGCCCAAAACTCATGGGGTTATATGGCTGATAATATGTACATCTATAACTATGAGTATTTCCATAAGACCTATGGGGCGAGGATTTTTCGTGTAAAGGACCAAGGGTAATATAACGTAGCCCTTGGTATCATGTCCCTTAATTTAGGCACTATTATGTTCTTTATTATGCTGAATATTTTAGGAGAATGGCATTTTTCTTCTGTGAATAATGCCACTTGTGACGTCTTCCTTGCTCTAGCTGAGGGACGTATGCTATATGACCTTCCTCAGACCTTAGTGTCTAGTTTAACACGAGCCCATAGTATGAAGCATAAGTATCTTCTTATGCTTGTCTTGGTTTGCTGCATAATGTTATGTTTCTTTCCTGAGTTCTATACCCGTTTCATGGATTGGGTTGTGGTTGACATTATGCGACCCACCAATTACATTGTATGGTCTTTTCGTGTTATGATTTGGCCAGGATGGCGGCTACAACCTAATTGGGTTTCCCCTTACGCCCCATCCGACCAAGTGGCGCTTAATAGGTTAGAAAAGGAAGATGATAAATGGCGTGAGGCCTGGCAGATTATCATGGCTTGGCATGACAGAAATGAACCTCACTTCTTTATAGGAGGGGAGGACAACACGTAGTGTTGGATATAAAGTAAGTTTTACTTTTAGTTAGTGTCTGCTTATGTCCCAAGCAATTTAATTCTTGTTATTCCTATAACGGGTGGAACTTATAGAGGACTTGCGTCTGTTTTTCTTTACCTATATTAGTATGTTCTAATTTTTTTTTTGCAGGTGCTCTAAAATTTTCACGCGTTTTCATGGTATTTTCTATCCTTCTTATTTCTATACTTTGAGGACAAAACATGTTTTTGTTTGGGGGTGGCATAGAAACACGCAGATTTTAAGGCACCTATTAGGATATATGCACTTTCTTTCTAGTAAAAAAATAAAAATAAAATAAAAATAAAAAGTATTTATACGATGCACTTAGGAATATTGGTATTGTTTCTTTTTTTGTGATGATAGTAGTCTAGAAGTTTCACGTTAGCTCTTAAATTAGAATAGTTTTTAGAAACTTAGGTTAATATGTAGGTAATGGTCATTGCATCTTTCCATAAATATATTGCATGAGCATCTATGTTTGTATTGGTAGTAAGTTTCTGAAATCTAGGCTAGAATACTTATTCTACAAATCCTATGAGAATACAACCTAAAAGCTTTATATGAGTGAAATATCTGAGTAATGACATAAGGGAGAAGTAAATTCCGAATAGAGAAATCACACGTCCACTTGCTTGGTCACTATACCATATCCTAAGCAAGAATTTATGCACTTTTTGGATGGATATAGCCAAGAAATTCAAATCTATATGAAATTATTTTCTGCTAGTCGCCCCTCTAAGCCTTTATTTAGCCTTTTCATAAACCACAAATCCTTTACCCTTTTATAAAAAATAAAATAAAATAAAACCAGCCTTCCTAATATTTTTGAATGAGTCTGAGAAGTAGGATGAAATGGATTAAAGAAAGAGAAAGACTTGTGGAAAACAAAGAATTTGTTAATTGCTTCAAATAAGAAAAGAAAAAAAAGTTTCCATCCAAAGAAAAGAAAAAAATATATATAAATAAAATTAAAAGTTAGAACTCCGATCCAAAAACAGAATTAAATGAGTCAAAAACCAAAAGAAAAAGAAAAAGAAATGGCTAATGATGGAAACAAAGTGTAGAAGCAAAGTAAGAATAAGGTTTTCTCCAGTTACATAATATGAAGACCCTATTTTCTCAGACTTGTCCTTTTGAATATCTATTTTCTTCCTTCTTAAACCATCATCTAATCCCCTCAACACCTAATAAAGACCTCTAGCTCAATTAGGAGTTGGTGGGTGTGATGGTAAGTGGCAAATGTGTTTGATCGACCTCGGCTCCCTTGTACGTCATTGAGATTGTGAGGAAAAGTGTGCCCACTGCACACTGGAGTGAGCAAAATTTGAGTGAAAAAATCAGAGTGTTTTTATCTTGACATATTTGTGAGGACCTACTTAAGGATGCTATTCCAAAGTTTCGGAAACGGATCTTTTATTGCATTCCATAGCATAGTTTATTATATATATGTTTATCCACAGATGATTGATTATTATGCACGTATTAGCTTAGGTTTTGAATTGATTATTTCATTTTTCATTGCTAGCGAGATGTATAGATATCTGAGAATAAATAAAGAAGCATTAATTTTATTACTTAGTCATTATAGTATAAATGAAGTTTGTGAGTATCTTCTCAGTAAAACTCCCATGAGGCTATAACTCGTCCACTAGGGAAGTCCTAATAGTTTAAGGCCTTATTACATTTGTTAATGCAATCGCACTCGGCGAAACGAGATTAGTTAGAACTCTATTTTTGGTCACTTATTTTAATTTTTCATCTTTGCTTGAGGACAAGCAAAATGCTATTTGGGGGTGGTTTGATAAGAGCCTAAAACTATAGTTTTAACCCCTTAATAATATTACATTTTGACCAATTATATTTATAATAAATAAGTATTAGTATTGTTTACGTACTTTTGTGTATTTCAGTCTCTTTGAGTCAACTATGTGAAGAACTATGTCACTTTTGCAAGAGAAAGGAGCAAAAGTTGGTTGCTAAGAAGTTCTATGGTTAAAACCCAAGTTTCAAGGAGAAAAAGTTTTTTTAAAACACAGTCACAGATGAAAAGTCAAAGTCAACGTAGGCAGAAATAGAGCATAAAAGTTAATAGAACTTCAATAGGCCGTATCTTTGGACACATACCTCGGAATTAAACCTATTATATGTCAAAACGACCGGTTCGGAAAGAGCTTTCTAATGGGCTAACCTATGATCCAATCAGAGGAGTAAATATATACAAAAAGTCTATTGCAGTAATTTCCAATAGAGAAACCCCTTTTAGACTTACGTAATTAGGTTTTGGGCTAGATTTAGTGCCGCAAAACATAGGTCCAAAGCCCACACACGAAATTGTAAAATTAGCCCTCTCCTATATAAAGAAAACTAAGGCAAAACTCTAATGATCTATCTCCCATTAATTAGAATAATTTAGATCTCTTACATCTTCTCTTTAGTTTAACCTAGTTTATATTTTATTAGCATAGCCACCATTAATACAATTCAAGTTATTTTTAATCAAGTAGTACTTTAATTATGTCTTCTTATTATTATTATTTATTCTATGATAGTCTAATGAACCATAGCTAAACATTCATTAGAGGGGTTTGATTAAAGCTTTGATCAAGACTTTATGTGTTAGTATAGAATAGTTGTATTAAAGAGCTCCCCAAGTCTAGGGTTTTCTATTTAGCAATAAGTAAAATAAACCTAGATTAGAAATAGTTCATTCACCATGAGAATGGGGTTCAACTTCCTCTCATGCTAATTATTAGGTGGTTAAAGTTGACATGAATAAATAGGGATAAAAAGACCTAACCTATATGTTGAACCTTGTGTGAAAACATAAAGATTAGGGTTGCAACAAACTCTATACTAGCATGTTAGGGATTAATCAATGTGGATTTCAAATCACCCTAATTCCTTGTTCATATTCACGTCTTATTATTTAATTGTCATTGTTTAATTTAGAATATATTAAATTATAGTTTTCACCATATTAGTGATATTTAGGATCATTACTCTCGTATTGTTTAATTGTTAATCACGAATTGAATTTGTATGTTCTAAGCAACTAGGAGTGAAATGAATTCTTACGCTAGTTTTATTGTATGATAATTGAGAGTAGAAATTTGATATAAAAGAATATAAATTATAGTTTACTTCTTCCTAGCATAATTAGCGTAAGTAGGAGTAAAAGCGTAATTTATAGTTTATCACTACTGATAGGGTTATATACTAAAAACATTACTTTTGTATTAACTCTAATTCTTTATATTTTAAGTGAGAATCATATGAGCAAATATTATACATATTATATATTTTATTAGTTATATGCATGCGTCTAATACTTTATGTTGTAGATAATATGGTGTGTGGTGACACACAGAAGATCATACCATCAGAACCTTATAAAGTATAAGTAAACGTTCACAACCTAAATTGATTTGAACAAACCATTGGTACGGTTGTAGTATAATCTGTTATTAGTCTATCTTGACTATAGGATTACACTAGTATACTTTGTGTGTATTGAACAGGACCATGTGAGGTTGTTTCTCTTTATACTGACTATATAAGAGAACAAACACCTCTGTTATTATGGATGTTTGTCCTCTTAATCCGGATATAATAACGGACACTTATGTGCATTGTACATTGCTTTAAATCATCAATGAGTGAGATTCATTTGTGAATCAACAAACTCGATGGATTAGGTAATGACATTGTATGTAAGTGTGTTGTTGATTATAGAAGGAATCTGTGACCCGCAGGAAGTCGGGTTTATGATGTCCCCTTGAGGAGCTCATAAGGATTGTCATGTAAACCCTGCAGGTGGATTTAATCCGACATGACAATGAGGTTGAGTGGTACTACTCAAGGACATAAGAAGTTGATTAATGTAGTTGTCAGTAACTTGACATAATCAATGGGCATTCGATATCTTAAATACCGGGAGATCAACGAGCATATAATATGGAGCCCATAAACGTAATACACCTAATTTGGGATTAGGGTGGTAGTGCAACAATGGCCTTTAGTGTAATAAGCCATTTGTTGATGGACTTGGGTTCTGTGTTCTGGGCGAACATTTGTAGGAACCGTTATTTCATAATGCAAATTTCTACAAACCGCAAGAACCCACACGCAGTGGAATTAATGGGGTTCACGGTTTTGGATAGAACATACCTGTAAATCCAGCTTGATATCTCTGAGAATCCAAGCTTTATGAAATCAACAATCAACCCCTTAATCTTCTGTTATATTCCTTTCAATAGAGTGGACGTTGTGTGGGTAACGATCTAAGCTAGATCTAATTTTGGATCTATCTTTTCTTGCCTGTCTTTTCAATCTAGAATGAATAGTGATTTCAACCAAGAGAGAGAAGGATTCTATTTATAGGCTACAACAGGGACCATGAGGAGAAATTAGGGTTGGGCCTCCTGACGGGCTTGGGCTTCCCATGTTCGCCTAGAACACACGGCCCAAGTATGTCAACAAATGGCTTATTCCACTAAAGGCCATTGTTACACTACCACCCTAATCCCAAATTACGTGTCAGCGTTTATGGGCTCCATATTATATGCTCGTTGATCTCCCTGTGTTTAAGATATCGAATGTCCGTTGATTAAGTCAAGTTACTGACAACTACATTAATCAACTTCTTATGTCTTTAAGTAGTACCACTCAACCTCATTGTCATGTCAGAATAAATCCACCTGCAGGGTTTACATGACAATCTTTTTGCGCTCCTCAAAAGGGCATCACCAACCCTACTTCCTGCGGGTCACGGATTCCTTCTTTAATCAACAACACACCTTACATACAATGTCATTACCCAATCCATCGAGTTTGTTGATTCACAAATGTATCTCACTCATTGATGATTTAAAGCAATGTACAATGCATGTAAGTGCCCATTATTATATCCGGATTAAGAGGACAAGCATCCATAATAACATAGGCGTTTGTTCTCTTATATAGTCAGTATAAAGAGAAACAACCTCACTTGGTCATGTTCAATGCACACAAAGTGTACTAGTATAATCTTATAGTCAAGATAGACTAATACCAGATTATACTATAACCGTACCAATGGTTTGTCCAAATCCATCTAGGTTGTGAACGATTACTTATACTTTATAAGGTACTGATGATATGATCTTTTGTGTGTCCACACCATATCATCTACAATATAAAGTATTAGACACATGCATATAACTAATAACATATATAATATGCATAACATTTGCCCATATGATTCTCATTCAAAATATAAAGAATTAGAGTTAATACGAAAGTAATGCTTTTAGTATATAACCCTATTAGGGAAGCCCAAGCCCATCAGGAGACCTAACCCTAATTTCTCCTCATGGTCCTTATAAAAATAAAGCCTTCTTCTTTGGCCATTTTACTAAGGGTTTTCTCAAGAAAGACAAGTTCCAAATTTGGTTCTGATCTTGTGAGTGAGAGAGGCCAAGAAAGAAAGAAGGGGCTGGTAGATCGTTGCCCATACAACGTCCAATTTAAGATAGGAATACAATAGAAGATCAAGAGGTTGCTAATTCATAGATCTTAGATTCTCAGAGATATCACAACTGATCAAAGGTATGATTCTAAACAAAATCGTGCACACCCTTTATTCCGCTGCGCATGGGTTTTCGCGGTTTGTAGTAAATCATTACATGAAACCATAACGATTCCTATAACTACTCCCGCATTAGTTTAGTTGTAATTAGGGTTCTCTCTCTCTCCTCCTTTCTTTAATTAGTTTAGGTTAAGTAGTTTAGTTTGTAGTCTCCGTTAAATCCTCCAATAAAAAGCTTTAGTTTAATATTCAATTCTCTCTTTACATTATGTCTTTAGTTTATTGTTTAGTTAGATTAAATCCAATGACACAATGCTAAAACCTCCATTAGAAGGGGTTAATGAAGCCATGTGAGGATGATTAATTAGTAGTTTAGTTATTATTTTGCAATAGAGTTTCAAGTATGATTTTTATGATTGTTTAGAGATAAAAATCATAAGAGTTGAACTAGAGTTTAGAGCCACCATCAAACATATTTGTGGTGGAGCTAAACTTTCATGCTAGTGAATCCATGATCAGAGATGACTTGGTATTCACTAGGGATCAACAAGCAATTCGATAACCAACCTAATGGTCGATCGAATTGCGTGGTGGATTAACCATCTCTATATGTTTTTCACATCCTTTAATCTACTATTTTAGCATATTAAATTTACTATTTTTATCATATTATATTACTACTCTCAATAGTTAATAGTTAGTTTAGTCTAAATTCGTGTCAAGTACGTGCAAGCAAGAGTGGAGAACATGATTACTCCCTTTATTCTATGATATTTACAGTATTATTATATTATTTATATGCATGATTTAGTACTGTTTAAAATATTGTTTTTACACTATTAAGACTTAGTTATCAAATGGCACCACTGCCGAGTTTGATCTAACTTAAACTAACTAAAACAAGTTTTTCCATCTCTAATCTACTGTTTTTTAGTTATCAAAAATTAACTTATAAAATGGCACCGCTTGCCATCTTGCTTGCTTACGTATAGCGTGTTTAGAATAAGAAAAATTGTTTTCACTATTGACACACTAAAATACTATTTTCACTATTCACGTTTTTCAAAAAAAAAATATGCTACTGCCTAAGTACATACGAGTTGTGATTCCAACTCCCTACACTCCCTTGACCTGACCCTAAAAAGTTCACCCTCTTGTTTTTACTTTAGAGCGCGCCCGCGCCCTCATTTTTCCTCACATAGGCCCTCGCGCATTACACCCTAGGCGTGACCCGCGCCCAATTTGACCTATTCTAAATCGTGCCCCACACTCCTTTAAATTTACGGGAAAAAAAAAGTACCAAAGTGTGACATGCGCCCAATTTAGCCTATTTTTAAGCGCGCGCGCACCCTAGTTTAATTAGATTAAATTAATTATTTTATACTAACTGCAATATCACGTCAAGAGTACAGTAAAATACTCGTATGCCCAACCACTCCAGTAATTGCATAAAAAAAAATTCATACTTTACGGTGTCTAGAAAACTCAATGAATTAGGGTTATCTAAATATGGAACGTGCATGCATGGACAACCTTTCTCAATTCTTAAGTGGCCTGGCCGTAGGTTTGGAAAGTTTTTATTAGACATGCTTCAAGGCTATTAAATGGGCTATTTATACGTGTGGCAAGGATGCTCCAGATAACACCTCTTTACATCCTTGAATCTACTATAAGAGGATTCTATTTCTTGTAATAATCAGGCTATTTTTGCATGCTCATTAGGAATTTCCTATTAGACTTAAAACTTGCATGAGATTAAGATCTAGTATGCATAAACCTGCCTTATTAGTTTTTCATCGATGCAAAAATAATTGCCTATCTAGATATTCACACATCACCACACACACACCACCTACACCCACCCCAACTCCATTTGTAGCAATGGGTGAAGAAATAGCAGAGCTCTCTGATTTTTATAAGGCTTTAAATGATGTACCTGAGTCCTACATAATTCTTGCAGATACTACGGGAGATTTTAGAATCCCATCCATATATATTTCATCTGCTACTTATTTTCGACGGGTTAGACCATGAGAAGCATTATTAACACTTACGAAGGATACAACAAGTTATTACTACATTCCATCATCCTAATGTAAGACCTGAACAAATAAAGCTAAGGGTGTTTCTTTTCACCCTAGTTGACAAAGCGGCAGCTTAGCTAATAGCCCAAAAGCTAAACTCTGCCGACACATAAGAAAAACTAGTTGAATTATTTATGTAACAATTTTACCCACCACAGAAGACTGATGAGATGCTACAAAATATTCACTTCTTTCGCCAAAAGCCTCAAGAATCCTTTTCTGAGGTTTGAAATCATTTCACTGATCTTCTAGTAGAATGTCCCCATCATAATCTTGGTAAAGACACTAGTTCGTGCCTTCTTCAAAGGCCTATCCCACCACCATAAGGAGACTTTAGATATCATGAACGGAGATAATTTCTTATGTAAAGGAGCCACAAATGCATATAACTTCTTAGATAATCAATCCACGAAAAGTAAAAACTGGGGAGATAACGATTACTCCCGTTCAACCCCTTCTTCATCTACAGTTAAAGCAGCCAATATGTTTGAGGTAAAACAAGATCTTGAGCTTAGAACTTTAATTGAATCCCTCACTCGTAAGGTAGATGCCCTCTCTATACATAAACAAGAAGCGAAACCCACTCTAGTCATGAATATAAACTCTCCTCGTTATAATTTCTATTTTAGTTCTGAGCATTCGGACTTCTATAGTCCTTTTGTCTATGAACATCCACCACCACAGCCAGACAATGTCTACGCTTTTAAAAATAACCCTAACACATAATGGAGACAAAACACTATTTATAATCAACTACAACAAGCTACACCTCCAGGTTTTAATAATCAAAATGTTAGGCCCACTACAGACTTCTACCAATTTAACAAACATTTAGAACAAGGAGATTTAGGTCACCATCACCAAAGTTTAGTGCCCATGACCCAGAATTATCAACATTCAGACATTAATGCTCAGGAAGTCATAGTTCCAGATTGATAGTCATAGTTATTAGCGTTTGAGTAACTCTGGTTGATTTCATACTGTGATGGGATAGGTTGAAGTTGAATAAATATAGGACATGAATGGGCGGTGTGGTTTGGATCTGAACAAATTGTGCACATAAAAGTGTTTGGTTCATTGTACACACTGGTTGACTCCATGTATAGTTTGGATGACTAGAAAACTCTTGATTGTATGGATTACTATGAATGTTTGAAAATTGCGGTTCCTAATTATTCTTATATCCTATAGTAGGCCCAAATCCTTGGTATGATGGGCACTGAGAAGCCCAATGGGAAGGACTATCACAGCATGAACATGGTGAAGGGTTTGCATAATAATCATATGATTGTTGGTCTATATATTGATATGCCATATTGGTTTTACAAATATATTATAGGACAACTAATATGCAAACAAAACTCTAACTATAAATTTCTAGATAGGCATGTACGTTGAAGTTTACGATAAACAAGCCTGATTATACTAGAATTGAAACTCCTCTGACAGAAGAGGCGAGGAGTGGAAGAAGGAGTACCTGAATGCCTCCTTACTATGCGTATGAATAGTGTCTTGTATACGCAATCTCATTGTATTGACGAAGTTAGAAACACCAAATAACTTGAAGAAATGGAAGTTTGGACTGACCTGTGAAAATTGGGCTGCTCCAGAAGAGGGCGTGTGGTATGCTCAGAATTTGCATGTGAAAGGCGTAGGTCGTGCTCGTTCCTGAGGCAATTTTTAGTGAGTTGAGCATGGGGGGCGCTCAGAATTTGCCTGTGAAGGGCGCGGGTCGCGCTCAGGTGGAACTCGAGTTACAGTGTTTTGAGTGCAGGTCACGCTCAACCTTTGCCTTGTATGGGCACGAGTCACGCTCTCCAAAAAATTTGAAATTTTTATAGTAGTTTTCTAAGACATCTATCAAGTAGCCTGTAAAATTTCGGATCAATCGGAGCTATGAAAATCCTTCAACTTCCTTTCAAAGTTTGTGAAACAGTTTTCGGACACAATACAAACAACTGAATGGTTAACCAATTAATCCAGAGAAAAAAATCACCAAAATTTTACTGGAGACTCCTGACAGATCATGGGTATTCCTGTAAAATTTTTAGAGCAATTGAAGTTCAACAAACCATCCTTATCGGCTGTTGTTCTAGAAATTAAATGTTTGCAAAACTGCAGAAACACACTGGAAACACTCCACTAGTTAGGAGGTCAAAACAAATAAAAAACTCATCAAATTTTAACTGAAAACTCCTGACTTAGGATAGATACTCTTGTAAAACGTTTAGAATTTTTGGAACTGCCTAAGTAACTTTACTCATCTGTTTTTCAATAACTTACGGTTTGAAAACTGAAATATAGGATTGTAAAGATCGTATTTGTTCATAAGGTAAAACAATTAGGAAAATTCTGAAAATATTTCAGTAAATAAATATCACCTTATATATTTTACTTGAAAAGTTTCAGAATTTTTGGAAATTTAAAAATACCTTTACCACAATATTCTTCACTGTGATTTCGCAGACACAACGGAGGGCGGGCACGCTCTGAACAAGGCAAAAGGGAGGGCGGATTAAAACAGTGAATTTCAAGCATGAACAGTAACAAAAATATGATAAACAAGAAAGAAAAATTAAAAGAGTGGGTGGGTAGAGAATGGGGAATTGCCCCTTGGATTCAAGCAATTGAATTTTTGTCCTGAAAGTGTTTAAGATGGCAGCGGTGCCATTTGATAACCCTTAAAAACTAGATTAGATTACTTTAACCTCATTCTTACGGTTTCAATTATTTATTTCCTACTCTCACATACAGATTTATGTAATATATAGACTACGGAATCGTTCCACTCCTAAACTACCAAGACATAAAGAAATCAATTAATCAACACAAGGGAACAATGGTGAGAGTAATATTTATAGAGGTGAATTTATACTATGAAACTAAATATATGAATTTAACTTATACTAATTTAACTAAGCAATTGAATATGAATTGAATAAAATATAGAGAAGAATATGGAGAAGAGATTAGGGGGATTTGAGAGTTCACTCTAGTAGCATGTGAGGAATAATTAGCATGTGAGGAAGTTCAACCCATTCTCATGGCAAATCAACTAACCTACTAGAGTGAACTCTTAAATGCAATAATTTTAACTAACACATCAAGTCTTCATACAAACTACATCAAACCCCTCTAATGGAGGTTTAGATAGAATTCATTAGACTATCATTAACATATGAATAATAAGAAAACATAATGAAGAACAATAACTTGACTTTTATTAATCTAATGAAGAATTATCAATGATTCAATAACTAAATTAAAAATAATGTAATAAAACTAATTAATGGAGTCTAAATTAAAACAATGTAATTAAAACTAATAAAACTAATTATCTTTATCATTCACTAATTAAAAACTAACTAAAACTAATTAATTAAGTAAAAACTAAGTTCTAAATTATATTAATGGAGTCTAACTAATTTATTTTTTAATCTAGGTCTAACTCATGAGTCTCCTCCTTTCTTCCCTCGAAGAAGAGAAAGAGATCCCCAATTTAGTGCATGGGCCAGGAGCCATGTTTTGGGCCGAAAAATCGAGCCTAAAACCCAATTTGTTGAATCCAAGACTTACAATTCTGATTGTGTTACTGTAGCGTGAGATTTCACCAACTTATACTACTCTGATCGAGTCAAGGTCTGAACCATTGGAAAGAGATTTCTGAGGCGGTCATTTTGATATAAAATGGGCACAAATCCAAGGTCTGAGCCCAAAGATATGACCTTTTGAAGTTCTGTTAACTTTTCTTTAGCTTTCTAATCCGGTTTGACTTTCACTTAATAACTTAACTTGGGCTTTTTAAGGGTTTTTTCTCCATAAAACTTGGGCTTTCTTCATAGAACTTTCATAGCAATCACTTTAGCTCCTTTCAGTGCCTAATTAGTACCAAATTTACATTTATTCAACTCCTAAGCCTGAAATACTCAAAACCACATAATTAGTGATAAACCTATATTATTAATCACATAATTGGTCTAACAGCTATACTGTTAAGGGGTTAGAACTACAGTTTTGGGCTCTTATCACTGTAGAAGGAGAAGTGAAGTCTAATGAGTGTTTTGTATTTAAAATTAGTACGACTGATGCCTCACTCCCCACCCTAGTAGATACCCCTCTTATGGAAGAAGATAAAGATCACAATTTCTACTTCTTGAACATAACTAAATTAGAGAAAGAATTTTCCTCCTACCTTCCCCTATGAGAGATGAAGTAAATCTCACAATGGAAAAGATATATGAATTCCTCAAAGATGTAGATGAATACTACAATTATGTGGATGTGAACAACCTAGATGAAGAATTTGACGAGTTTCTAAGAGCC
The DNA here is from genome assembly GCF_015680905.1 of Coptis chinensis. NCBI lineage: Eukaryota > Viridiplantae > Streptophyta > Magnoliopsida > Ranunculales > Ranunculaceae > Coptis > Coptis chinensis. The sequence goes on from NC_141460.1 coordinate 43,202,733, forward strand.
TGTGATGATCCACCTTCTCAAGAATTACATAGAGCACCACCCGACCATAGTCCACATGAGCTAATCTCTAATAAAATCCAATCATTTACCACCACCTCGATTCTTCTCCCTCCATATTTTCAAAGGCACCTTCAGTTTGCACTAAGCCTTCTTGTTTCTCCTGTGCTTCTTGCCTTTCTAAACCCATTTGGTGAAGAAGTAATACCCAAGAACAAGCCACCTGACACTTTCTCATTTTTTCCATCCCTTCCTTCTAAAACTTATCCACATCCAAAGTATTTCCCACAACCATTCTTTTCCTCACGATCATACACTTGGCAACCCTTTCATTGGAGGAAGAAGAAGAAGTTGCATGCTCGATTAGGTTCTAAATCCATTAGTCTTCAGTCTCATTATGCTAACCTACATCATTGAAAATCTTGGTGCTTAATTCTATTTGGGGGTGCTTTCTGTGATAATTATTTATGGAAAGACCCACAACTATTTAGGTTGTTGATATATGGTAAACTGCATGTTAATATATATTTGATAAAGTCTCGAGTATCTGCCTATAAAATACTCATAGTATTATTTGGTGTACTCCATTCCAATATTATATTATAGGAATACACACTACTACAAAAAGGGGCATTAACCACGGTAGGTGAAATAGTATATACCATTGTGTTTATAATAATAGTGGGTAATAGTCATTTACCACGGTACATTTCGCATTTCTAATCTAGGTACAAACAAAAGCCACTGTTTACATGATATAGTGGTAAATAATATCCCATATACCACGGTACTACCAAATATTGCCAATTTGTTTTTAGATATTCGAATTCCCCACTGTTTCTTGGAAAAATGTGGTTTATGTTTTTCTAAAAATTACACCTACTCCAAAACCACTCGATCAAAAAACCAAAAATTAAACTGAAAATAGGGCAAAAAAACATAGCACTAAAACCCCTATTTTTTCAATCGACACTAGGTTTCTGCTCTATCTCTCTCCTAGAATTTTCCCAGTCACGTTCATCATATCGGAAAATTTATCTCTCGCCCAGATTGCAATGTTGGTCCTTCCAAAAAATCGTCATGCTCAGTTCATGTTTGATTCACTTCATTTTCAATTCATTCAGTAAGAGTTTATCGTTTTTAGTTCGATTTTGATGTGTTTCTTTTTACTGCTCCTTTGAGAAATCCTCATGTGACTTCTTGGCAATTAAATTTGAAAGAGTTGTTCTATTTTTGTTCTTTCCTTGTTGGTTTGGAAAAAATTATTGTAGCTCTACCAATCTGAAACTTAGATTACATCCTCTATAAGTTATCTTCTTCTTAATTTCTTAATTTGCGTAACTAGAAATATTATGTTGTTTGCGTGGTGCTATCTTCCTATTTTGGGTTTTCAGTCCATCTATAAAGTGTTTGACTAAAGGTCACAGTAATGGTGTATAGTTTATTAGTTTTCATAGCCATTGTTTTTTTGTCCCTATTTATCATAGTAGTAGAGATATAGAAGCAAGATGGTTTATACTATGTAATATAATTAAGTTAACTTTGAACTAACTAAGCCTGCATAGGAAACTAGTTTGGGCTTTTTATTACAACTGTTTAGGTTATTTGAATTAGCATCTACTTTGATTTGTTGGTCTGAATTGGAGCATAATTTAGTTAGGTTTTTTTTTTTTTTTTTTTTTTTGGAGAAAGCATGGTTTGATGGTTTGATTAATATATGCATTGATCTTTATAACACCTTTTGTTCATGGATTTTTGTCTGTAGCTGAGTAGCTCTATTTGAGTGTAATTAAGAATAGTTAAAAGAGTATAAGACTATTATTGGAGAAGTAGAGAATTATTCAGGAAGTGGTTACCTTTAGTTTCTAGTTTGTCTTTAGCCTTTACTAACTTACATGCACTGACATGTATTACTAATATTTCTGGATCGATATAACGCTTATGTTTAAGGGTGTGTGATAAGCACCCAAAACTGTAATATTAAACCCCGAGGGACATAGCATTTTGGTCGATTATGTGTTTAATAATCATGTAATAATTATATTTTCGTACTTTTGCAGGTTTCCGCAATTAAAATGAATATAGTGATAAAACATGCATCGGCAGTCACGAATACGGGAATATTTGGAGTTTCCCACTCGACCCCGTGAAGCCGGAGTTTCCAAAAGAACAGAACCAGTGCGGAACGGGCCCACATATGAAGAAGCAGCAAGTTTCTGAAGCTTAAATCGGATAAATCTAGATGCCGACGTTGGCTAGTGAAGCTGCCAAGTACAAGAATACGGGAATATTTGGAATTCCCACTCAATCCCCGTGAAGCCCAACAAAGCCTGACTAGAGCCGAAGTTCCCAAAAGAACAGAACCCGGTCAGGACCGGGCCCACATATAAAGAAGCAGAAAACTTCCGAAGCTCAAATCGGATAAATCTAGGTGCCGACGTTGGCTAGTGAAGCTGCCAAGTACAAGAATACGGGAATATTTGGAATTCCCACTCAATCCCCGTGAAGCCCAACAAAGCCTGACTTGGCCGAAGTTTCCAAAAGAAACGAACCGGTCGCGGGGCCCACATATAAAGAGGCAGGAAACTTCCGAAGCTCAAATCGGATAAATCTAGGTGCCGACGTTGGCTAGTGAAGCTGCCATAGCGACGAGGCGGACGAACTCTGCGCAAGGACAAAAAGTCAAAAAAAGCGCCAAAATCGGTAGCCAGCTGGACACACTCTGCGGGCCCGTAACGCATGATGAGTCGGCATAGGCAGTGGCAAAGGATGGTTTAAATTTGATACCACCGGCAAGAGAGAGAAGATTATCGTGCCAATTCAAACCAAGTGGTTTGAATTGAAATGAGCTAACAAACAAAACATAAAATCAGCTAAAGGACAAAAATTTAATACAGGTGAAACAAAACTTTGAATTGAAATGAGCTAACAAACAAAACATAAAATCAGCTAAAGGACAAAAATTTAATACAGGTGAAACAAAAAGTTTTGAACGTTTCAAATAGGTAACAAACAAACCTGATTTAATTGTTAGAATTCACGAAAGGGACATCCGCTATATATATGAGGGGTTAAGCCTTCATTATAAGGTCTTCAACATATTAATGCTTTAGCTACACTTAGTTTTTCTTCTTCTTCAAGTTTTACATTCCGCCATTTTTATTTCAAAAGAGACTTAATACGATAAGTTATTTTACCCTTAATAACTTGATCATTTCTTTTCTAGTTTAATTTATGTCCCGCATTTATTTACTTAATGTATATACAAGTTTTATTATTCCTTCTATGATGATGAGCTAATCCCCGGGGGGGTTATCTTTGCTTCGTGTAAAAATCGGATTGACTCGTTAATATTCTAGAATCACTACTTAGGAATTAGGCATAGAATTAACATCCGGTCCCAAATGATTGAGACTGTACAAAAGTTGATCACGATGCTCCAGGGACAGACAGACAAAAATGTCTCACGCCCGACGACTCTCGGTGTCGATGACTCTCCAATTCGTCCGGTGATGTAAAATCGAGCCAGGAGCGGAAATAATATACCAGAGATGCGGTATTATTAAAACTCCTTATGCTAGTGAAATGCGGCCTAGAGATGTGGGCATGCACTAGGGATCAATACTCAACGTCGTCTCCGGAACGAGACGAATTAGAGATGTAGTGATTTGATAATAAAAACTGTTAAGAAATGATTCTTGCATGAGCATGATTAACTCTCTCCCTGTTTCTCTACATTTTGTTTACCTACATATAATCGCCGTAGTAATTTATTTTATTTGCATTACCGTTATTTTAATTAAAAACCAACTAAAAGGAAACCTAAAAATCCTTCTCACTTAAAGTTGTAACTCCAGTTGTGAACCTATCCGAGCCCTAAGGTTTGGACGATCCCTTACTCGACCTATCCTACCAATCCCACGTAAGTAAGGTAACTTGACTAAAACGCATTTACTATACGGACGTTGGACTTTGGACTTTGGACTTGGACTGTGGACCTCGGACTTTGGACTGTGGACCTCGGACTTAAGAAAATAAGTAACTGAAAGCCAATAAACGTGTGTAAAGAGCGTTCTATCAAATGGCGCCGCTGCCGGGGAAGGACTCTGGACTTAACGTAATAACTGGAATACATCCATAAAAACTCCCCCCTACCTCCTCATCTTTTTAATTTCCATTTCTGTTACAATACTAACTCTTTACCGTAATTTTTTCTACTAACAAATATCTGTGAGCCAAGTTGTTTATTTTCATTAGCATAGTCTAAGTACTACGTAGGAATTTGAAGTACTGAACAGACAAAAGAGTCTCGGACGAGACTGAATTAGTAGCACGCGAGACTAACCTGGAGTATCAACACTCCGGTTTTCAGGTACAAACCACTTTCATTTTTAGTACTCTTTTGGGCTCTTTGGTCCTGTTTTGCTAGTAAGCATAAGCTCGGGAGTAGTCTATCGCTATACGAGGAATCGCGGGATGCCAGGTTTCAAACTCTTAAACTCCTCAAACTTTGTCGAGAATATTATTTGCTATAACCTGTTTTACCTCGTATATTTGTATGTTGGCATGAGAACTCTGTGCATGTAAAGGTGGTTCGTCATCACATATTCACGTAACACAATTAATATGATTTGAATATATTTTGATATATGCGTAGCGCCAAACCACCTACTTAGAATATTTTTGTATGTGTATGTTACATCAATTCACGTACGCAGTATTCAATTGCATGAGTTCATTCTCGACATTCCCCTAGCTCACGTATAACTTACACATAGTTGCACGTATAGGTAATATAGATTTGCATGGGTAGACTTTCTGCGTAAACTAGTATATGCTAGTTAGTTTCTAATTTGGCATCTATCGTTTTTAATTAAATATTTCGTAATCACGTTTCCATAATACACTAATTACGTAAATTAAAATAAAAAAAAATTAAAAAAAAAAAAAAAATAAAAAAAAAATTAAAAATTAAAAAAAAAATCATAGTAATTAAAAATTTCATCGAAATCATCTTAATAACACCTCGCATAATACACCATCATAAATCATCATCCTATTCCATCAGTACCTAGGAAACTTGGAAAAAAATTGAGGTTGCCTAATTAAGGAACGTGCTAGCACGAACAACCTCCCTCAATTCTCTCGGTGACCTCTTTGGAAATATTCACATCGCTATCCTAGCTTCCCTCGCCGAAGTTAGCAACATTTCGGAAGGCGTGCTTCAACTCCCTCCTTCCTAACTTCTAAAACCTCCGGTCATTATTATTCGTTCCTTATGAGCACTAAATTAAAATTCATAATTGTATGAGACTACGGTCTAGTAAACATAAGGAATTAGAACTTACATATCATCGTCGAAAATACAAGAAACAACTGTTTATGTTATCTCCTAGGCATAGTTCCTCCTTCAGAAAATCAACCTCGTCAAACATCTCCGTTTCCATTATCTCCTTTAATTATGGTGAAGAAAATCTCACGGTCGAGAAACCCCTTTTCGGTTCTATCTTGCCTTTACGGAAGGACACGCTTCTGCATTAAACTTCGATCGCGATTGTAGGTGATTTTCAGTATTCCGCCAAATATTTTTCGGTTTGTTACCTTTTACCATGGTTTAGACCATGAAAAACCGTACAATTATCTTCGCCGGATGCAACAAGTAGTCACCACTTTTAAGCCATCCGACCGTTACTAACAAACAAGTCTTGCTTAGGTTGTTTCCTTCACCTTAGGCGATAAAGCTTCAGTTTGGCTCGCCGGACAAAGCCGCAAATCCATTGACACATGGGCCAAACTTGTTAAAGCATTCATGATAAAGTTCTATACTCGAAAGAAAACTACAGAAATGCTTCAAAAGATTCAATTCTTTTCGCCAAAGACACCCCGTGAATCCTTTTCGGGCGTGGAGCAGATTCTTGATCTACTTCTCGAATGTCCCCATTATCAACTCGACACCGCCAGTATTAGTCCGTTCATTCCTTAATGGTCTCTCGACCATCAAAAGGAAACATTAGATATCATGAACGGCGGTTGTTTCATGGACAAAAGCGCCATGAAGCATACACTTTTCTTGAGAAACAGGCCTCACGAAGCACCCATTGGGGAAACACTGATTCTTCTAGATCTTCTAACAACACTCCTACCAAAGTTACGTCTATGTTCGAGGTCAAACCCGATCCGGAATTAAAAACTCTATTCGAGTCCCTAAACAAAAAGGTTGATGCTCTTTCGGTACAAGTAAATGAACAAAAACCCAAACAGGTCATGGCTGCCAACACTTCCCCATGGCCTCTTTGTTTAAGTCCTGAGCACGCCGATTCTTATTGTCCTTTGGTATACGAGTGTCCTCCCCAACCTTCTGAAGAGGCTTGTGCTTTCAACATCCCTAATGCACCTTGGCGACAACATCCGAATTTAGCTTGGGCACCCCCTGTCCAACAACAAGCTCCTTCAGGTGGCAACAACGTTCCTGTACGACCACCCGCGAACTACAATTCCTATCGTCAAGGAAATCCTCCAAAATTTCAGCAAGGGCAAAGTAATTTTCCTAATAACGCAAATATGGGATACCAAAACAACCGCAACCTTGTTCCCGCTAACCAAGGATATGGCTACCAAAATCAACCCGTGAATAATAACCGTGAACTAGTTCCTACTGCTCCTCCTTGGTACAATCCACAGGTAGATAAAATGGTGGAAACTTTCCTGACATACATGAATCAACAGGAATCAAATCCTAGCTTCTATCCAACATCTCTTCAGCTGTTAGCTCAGGATAAAAGTCAAAAGGGCATGTTCCCTGGCCAAGCAGTTCCAAACCCTAAGCCTACAAACACTGCCTTTGAACTCAACAATGCACGAGGACCTAGTAATCCAAGCCAGGGTGAGGTAAATGCCATTACCACTCTTCATTCGGCGAACCATCGACAATAATATCGATATGCGGACGAGGAATCGACGGAAGCCACGACTAACGTCCTTCCAACTCCTACCTCGCAACCTATAACGGACGAAGTTGTACCATCAAAATCTACACCTACGTCCCTAGGAAAAGATACCATTGATCCTTGTATGCGATTCCGTCCAAAAGCTCCGTTCCCTACCCGTTTGGTAAAGAACAAACATGACGACCATTTTGATGAGATCCGTGAAACCTTCAAAAATTTGACCATAAACTTACCTTTCCTAGATGCGCTAAAGCATTTGCCCAAGCATGCCAAGTTTTTGAAGGACATGTGCACCACCAAACGACGTACGAATGTACCTCAACAAGCATTCCTCATCGAAAGCGGTTTCCTTGATTACCACTACCAATGGTGTGGTAAAAAGTACAAGGACCCGTGTCGACCAAACTATACCATGCACGCGTTGGGCGACAAGTATACCGCCATCGCGGCTTTTAGACCTAGGTGCCGGTGTTAACCTACTTCCCTACTACTTATTTAAGCGGTTAGGTCTTCATGAATTGAAACCTACCAATATGACTCTGCAACTCGCGGATCGCTCCATTAAGTACCCAAAAGGCATAGTAGAGAACGTTATAGTAAAGGTCCAAGATTTTTACTATCCGGTTGATTTTGTCATTCTAGATACTGGAAGTAGCCTCGTGACTCCATCCCTATCATCTTGGGGCCCTTTCCTTTTGCAACTGCCAACACTCTCATAAAATTGTCGGACGGTTCAATGGCATTGTCTTTTCGGAACCTTTCAACTCAATGTGTTCAAATTAATGAAACAGTTTCCGATCCTATAATGGAGGGCGAGATTATCTTGGTTGATAGTCTGGAACATGATTATTTCACAAACTCTTTTCCCCCAGACGAGATACACCAATTTCTTTCTTTTGATAATCCGGAGTTTGACGATGACTCATACATAAGGGATGTCCATGAATTATTAGAGTCAGTACCACTATTTGACCCTAATGCTTCGGTACAAACTAATTCAGAAGAACCGGATTCGCTCTTTTCCATTGAAGAGATGATCCCTCACGAATCCTTGATCCCCAATCCTCCAACTCCGGATTTAAAACCTCTACCCCCTGATTTGAAGTACGTACATCTCGATTCCGATGGTAGTCACCCTATAATAATTTCTGCTCACTTGACTACAGACGAAGAGGCACGTTTGATTCATGTCATTCGTGAACACCGCTCCGCTATCGGATGGTCTTTAGATGATATCAAGGGAATAGACCCTAGCATATGCACGCATCGTATACATCTTAATGACGGCACAAAGACATCACGAGAACCACAACGCCGCCTTAATCCCGCCATGAAGGAACTAGTGAGAGAGGAAGTTCTACGTTTACTTGATGCGGGTATCATATACCCTATCTCAGATAGTGACTGGGTTAGTCCTGTCCACGTTGTTCCCAAAAAGTCCGGCATTCAAGTTGTGTAAAATGAAAATGGTGAGTGCATCTCCACTCGCATTCCTTTAAAATGGAGAATTTGCATTGACTATCGCAAACTTAATGCTAGAACCCATAAAGATCACTTCCCTCTCCCATTCATTAACCAGATGCTAGAACGTTTAGCCGGTCATGCTTACTACTGTTTTCTTGATGGCTATTCCAGATACTTCCAAATTGTCATCGATCCCGCCGATCAAGAAAAGACAACTTTCACATGTCCCTTTGGAACCTTTGCATACAGACGAATGCCTTTTGGTCTTTGTAATTCTCCAGGCACTTTCCAACGTTGCATGCTTCACATTTTTAGTGATATGGTGGAACGTTATATGGAAGTCTCCATGGAAGACTTTTCCATTTACGGAAATTCCTTTGAAGACTGTTTATCCAACCTTTCTAAAGTATTAACGCGTTGCGAAGAGAAAAATCTGGTACTCAATTGGGAGAAGTGTCATTTCATGGTTACCAAAGGAGTTGTTCTAGGTTATATTGTTTCAAAAGACGGGATAGAGGTTGATAAAGCTAAAATTGTTAAAATTTCTTCGCTACCCTTCCCACGTACAGTTCGGGATATCTGTGCCTTTTTAGGCCATGCTGGGTTTTACAGGAGATTCATTCAGGATTTTTCTAAAGTTACTCGACCCTTAACCAATCTCCCCGCTTAAGGATGCGATGATTCGACTTCAATTTCAATTGCAAACAAGCTTTTGATACTCTAAAACTGCTCGACTACGCTCCTATTATTCAACCCCCTCGATTGGTCTCAACCATTCGAACCGATGTGTGGCGCTAGCGACTTTGCTATTGGTGCCGCTTTGTGCTAGGCCAGCGACATGACGACAAACCCGTTGTAATTTACTACGCTAGTAAAACTCTTAACGACGCTCAACGTAATTATACCACAACCGAAAAGAGTTCCTAGCTGTTGTCTATGCTTTGGATAAGTTTAAGCCCCTACCTAGTTGGAACATAGACCATCGTATATACCGACCATGCCGCATTCGGTACTTACTCGCGAAAAGGACGCCTTAAAATAACGATTGTTCCATTTGGATCCTTCTCTTACAAGAATTCACCCGGAAATCAAAGACAAGAAAGGAACCGAAAATGTCGTAGCCGACCATTTATCAAGGCTGGTTGGTGACATCGATAGTGATTCCGGGCTATCGGTGATTCCTTCCCGCATCGAATACTTGTACTCTATTTTCTCATCTCCATGGTACGCGGATATCGTTAACTACCTAGTTACTGAGGAAGTCCCCTCCTTTTGGTCACGTCCTGATCATAAAAAGTTCTTATCCACTGTAAAATATTATTTCTGGGATGAACCCTACCTCTTTAAGTATTGTTCCGACCAACTCATTCGTCGCTGCATTCCCGACTGGGAACACACCGACGTATTATCCTTTTGCCATGAACAATCTTGCGGAGGTCATTTCAGTGGAAAGGAAACTACGGCCAAGGTGTTACAATGTGGTTTTTGCTGGCCTACCCTTTTTCGCAATGCACACGAACATTGCGTAGCTTGCATTCGTTGTCAACACCTAGGTCGAATTACCAAACGAAATATGATGCCCCTAAATCCTATCTTGATTGTGGAAATTTTTGATGTTTGGGGCATTGATTTTATGGGACCCTTCCCTATTTCTCAAGGTTTTCTATACATTTTAGTCACTGTAGACTATGTGTCCAAATGGATTGAGGCACTCGCATGTCGCTCAAATGACCATAAGACTGTCGTGAGATTTGTAAAAGAAAACATTTTCTCTCGTTTTGGTGTTCCCAAAGCTATCATCAGTGATGGGGGTACACATTTTTGTAACAAAATTTTTGGGTTTTTAATGAAGAAATATGGAGTTACTCACAAGGTTGCTACTCCATACCACCCACAAATGAGTGGCCAAGTGGAAGTCTCCAACATAGAGATAAAGTCTATTATGGATAAAACTGTCAACCCATCAAGAAAGGACTGGTCTCTCCGCTTATCGGATGCCTTGTGGGCATACCGAACAACATTTAAGACACCTATAGGGATGTCTCCTTACCGCATTGTTTTTGGAAAACCTTGTCATCTGCCAAATTGAACTTGAGCACCGTGCCTTTTGGGCCATCAAAAGCCTCAATTACAATATCATCGAGGCAGGCGAGAAGCGAAAACTGCAATTAAATGAGCTGGAGGAGACTCGGAGTGATGCTTATGATCTCTCGAAATCCTACAAAGCTAATATGAAAAGAGTGCACGACAAGCACATTTTGCGTAAAGATTTCAAAATTGGCCAAAAGTTTTTCTTGTCTAACTCCAGTTACACATATTTCCCGGTAAATTGAAAACACGATGGTCCGGTCCTTTCATTGTGTCACCTGTGAAACATTATGGGGCAATCTCTTTGCTTAATCCAAAAGATAACAGCGCATTTCAAGTCAATGGACAACGCCTAAAACATTACCACGAATTACGCTCACCAGATGTTGAACAGACTCTTCTTCAGAATCCAGTTTACACTGAGTAGATGTTTCATTTGGCGTACTCAATCTTGTTTCTATAGAGGGTACGCCATTTTGGTAGCCGGGCCATCTTCTATCTTATGATCTCCAAAGTTCTTTGAAGTGTGTGGTTGCAAGCGCCGGAACCTTAGTCCACGAAAACTCTTTTACAGAACTGAGTATAAATGTCTTCTATAACACGAGCAAATGTGCTTTTCGGTAAACGATGGGTACCTAAAATTTCACCTCCTTCCTTCTCTTCCCTTTTCTACTCTCTACCTCGCGAACTCCAGCTAATCATTTGGTGTAAGTCTCACTCATCACGAATAGGAAATGGTCGTAGTTCTTTTGCTCATAAACGACGTGCGCGAAGGATGGGCTGGTGTATGCATTGCCAAACACCCTTCTGTCTAGGCCCGGACTTCCTATCCGATACTAGCCGGTTTAAGGTATACTTTTGTCTAACACCAACTCACGGGGATAATCTTCGCCGCCCGCCGTTTCTCCCACCGGGTTGGGATTAGCCTTGAGGATCGGCGTTAAAAGACTCACCTTGTAAATATGTTTATTTTGTTACCTTTTCCCTTTGCATTAAGTTTTGCACAAGGGATTAAATTAATCAAACCTCAGATGTTGCATACTTGGAACACAAACGGGCAATGGATTCCACCGGACCAACCCTAGAATTGGTTACTTTGAGTCCCTTTGGGGCGGTTTGAGGATAGTCGGTATGTAAAAAGGCAATTTTATTAGACCGTAAGCTCCGCGGTCCGGGATGGTACCGTCTGCCCCTAACCCCATAATACATAGAGGTGAAGCCACAGTCTGGCTGGATTGGGTTCGCTCCAGAGCCGACATGACAATTGTCTATGATTTAAGATGGTGACTCCCCTGGACATCCAGTGTTTTTCACGTACATCTCCCTTGTATGTAAATAAAACCTTTACACTTTCCTTATCTTAAAAAAATAAAATAAAATAAAAAAATAAAAAAAATAAAAAAATTGTGACTTTCAAGAATGACTCATACAATTGGATATAATTTTTCGTGCCGATCGTTTCGATATCTCATTCATCCAATTCGAGTCCAAACGAGTCGTAGATAGTGCGGTACGATTTAGATTTTTAGGTTTAAATCGGGCTTTAGGCTTGATTTGGGCTTCGAAATTTTTGGCCCAACCCAAATATCGATTTCTCATTCCATTTAAACCCAAAATACCCGATCACCGCAGCGTCACAAATCCACGATTCGTCTTCCTAAAACCGGATCTTGCCCCTCTCGAATCGAGTCTCGCCGCGAGGACAGGCCACACTAAAACCGGGTCTCGCGAGACCCGCATCTCGATCAAGATTTCCTTCCGTCAGATCATCCCGATTCTCCCCCTCATCAATAATCAATAGCCATCCTCCCTCTTAGATCAGCAATGGCTGGAAACAGACGGATTTGTGTGGAATAAAATTTTGGAAATTTGTTTGAAAACGGGATGTTTGCTCCATTCTTTGATCACGAAATTCACTCTAGAGGATGGGAGAGTTTGTTATATGCCAATGGAGGGCTTTATTCTAAGGATTTGGTGATGAAATTCTACGACAATGGAAGCTTTAATGGCGACCATTTTTGGGTCACCGTCGAGGGTGTGCGCCACGAAGTCACACCGGTGTTGCTCTCCGGGATCACGGGCATTCCACTGGTCGACCACGTACTGACTCAGCAGCAGTCCGTGTACCCACGGACTTACGACCTAATGCTCAACACGCTTATCGAGGGAGAGTACAACATCGATGGGAAATGCGCGTATCAGCGCTCGGTGCGACGGAACCAGCTAGCAGTGACTCAATGGCTGGGACTGAACGTCATTGGCACCTCGAAGCCTTCCGACATCAACAAGACCTTCCTCCACCTTCTTTGGATCCTCCAGGAGCGAAAGGGTAACTTCTGCATCGTTACCTTTGTTTTTGATATTATCACACATGCCACTCTTAGGTCAGCCCCCCTTGCCGTTCTAGTAACGCAAGTCATGATTAATCTGGACTTTTTGTCTGCCACCCCTCTACTCCCTATACCACAATATGAGAATATGCTGGTGTTTAAGAAATGCATACAAGACCCTTGGGAACCCACAGCACCTAGGGCTGCCGAGCACGCTAGCGTAGGATCCTCTCACCCACCATACTTTGATGAGACTGCCATGAGTAAGATCACCCAACCCATAGAGGCCCTACGTGCAGTGAACAGTGGTCTAAGAGACATGTACACTCTCCAGGTATCGATGAGACGTACCTTGGGCGAGTTAAGGACAGATATGACCACTTTCGCCACGTCGATGACGAATGAAAGCATGGGTGAATTCCAAAGCAGGAAATGAGAGCCTCCATGATCGCATTTCAGGACAAGATATGCTTACTTCGCGGAAACCGGTTTGATGAATGTTCATGGCGAGCCAGCATCAGTTTCAGGCTCAGGTGATGGATACTCTTGGTGATATCCAGGAGCAGTTAGCCTCCACGGGAGCTCGTACTGCACGACGTCGCAGGACTCCTGGTTCTTCTTCGCGCCCAGAGGATTACGCTCTGACACGGAGGATCATCAGTAGCTAGATTTATTTTTTCCGGTCTTGTATAATATTATATCAGACATTTTATTTACGTGTTTTCACTTTCTAGCTTAATAGTAGATGGTTCCTAAATAGTTTTATATTAGCTATATCTAATATTATAGTATATAGGTAGGAACATATATTGCTAATAATAAATTATATACATATATATATAAATATATTTCATATGTCATACTTAAACAACAAATTTTAACGTAACTAACACGTTCGAAAACCGATAATGAAAAAAAAAAAAAAAAAAAAAAAAACGGTCATGAACCACATCTAAAAAAACGGTCATGAACCACAACTAAAAAAACGGTCGAAAAAAGCGGTCATGACCACATCTAGAAAAACGGTCGAAAATCAATTTTTCTTTCTATAAATAAGTTCAACTCTTCCTCCATATTCACTCATTTCTTATTCTTCCCTCTACACTTCTTATTCTAAAAAACGCTTTTAGATCACTCCAAGTTCAAGATTCATGGATGCACTAGAAAAGTTTGAGCAGCTGCAGCAGCTTTGAATATGCTACTCAAGTTTTCATGCTTTCGGTTGTTTTATTATAGTCATGTTGTTAATGTGGCATATAATTCTATATAATATTTAAGTTTGTAGTTAAGTCATCATTATCATTATGTTGTGTTTCCATACCATTGTACGTTCTTACATCCTATTGTGATAGTATATCTACATTTTCCTTGTCCTTCTACTTACGTTAAAAAAAAAAAAAAAAAAACAAACAAAAAACAAACAAAGGGGCACTCCTTGTCACATGCCCCATTCTTCTCATCCACACTTCATCCACTTTTGCGCATATCTTAGAAGATACACGTGGTCTAACTACCCTGTGACACCTCGAAACGTATCTTTTACATTTTTGGATGGGTGGCTATTTATACCAAGGATAGACACCTCAAAAAAATTTAACTTCCCTTTTTCCAAAATAATTTTTCACCTCTCCATCTTTAATGGCCCTCACTTTCGAAGTTTAGTTCGAGCAAAATTTTATGGAAAATTTTCAAAATGGTCTTTTTTTCATCCTTTTTTGACACTTAAATATTACGTTGAGGATGGTACCCTCTTTTACACCATAAGCAAACATTTTATTCCGGAGAATTGGTCTTGTTATTTTATAAAAGCGGTTATTTCCAAAAACGGACAATTCTTTGTCCGTGCTAACGGATGGGAGCATGAATTGACTATGGAAATCATCTCTGAGGTACTTCAAATTCCTATTACAAACCAAGGAGTACACCTTTCAGGATTCACCTTTCGATAATATCCGACATCGATGTTTGCAACTATCCTTCACGGCGAATACAACCGGAAAAACCGTATTGTTTATCAGCGATCTTTACAAAAGAACCAATTATCTGTGATCCAATGGGTAGCTCATAATGTCCTAGGCACATCCAAGACTTCTGAAATAACCAAACCACTCCTCCATTTACTCTGGGTGTTGCAGACTAACTGCAATGATTTTTGAATTATAAAATTTCTGCGGAATGCGATCGCGACGCGTGCGGAAAAAGGCAGCCCCTTTACCAACCATTGTGACACTTATCATGATACATTGGGGTTTTCTAGTACTTCTCCTCATACACCTCTTGAACGGCTAACATTCTTACCATTCACTTTCGGTATGTAGGAACGGATTCTCGGAACCCGGCGTTGCAAAAGAACCATGTCGGTGTAGAAACCAACGAAGATTGTTCCACCGACAACATCTTTACTGAAAATGCCTTATGCAACGTATTTAATCCCATGGAAGGGCTTCGCAATTCAACAAGGACTGATGACATTATTCAAACGTCAGAACATTATTATCACCAGCCTTCTTGAATTTCAGGACCTGCGGACAATAAACGAAGAAGAACAAGCACAATTCTTGCACAGCCACAACCAATTCTTGGCAAATCACACTCTCATAATGGAGAACCACCAGCGAGATTTACCGGAATGAGAAAGCAAAATTTTGCAACACGCTGTTGCACGGATTGACGGCATAGAGAATCTTATAAACGGATTCCTCCCACATAAGGATCCTCACCGTTACTTGGGCAAATAAAACCATTTAAATATTGCAATTTTATATTATCATTTTCTTTTTAGTTTTTAATTTTCGTATGGTAATTTGTTTTTACTTAATTATTCTCATCATGCTCTAATATTTGTTTATCCTTGTCTAAACAGGTCACATTTTTTTCACAATGGAAGCTCCAAAGATGATTCCAGAACAATCTTTCCATTCCTTGCTAAATTCTCCGGCATATGGACATCTTTTCAGAGACTACATCACTCAAGTTGGATGGAACTCTCTCATTCTACACCCGAAGCAGACATACTCCCTAGGTTTGGCAACTTATTTTTATAATAATATGGAAGATCTACCAGCTGTCCAGGGTTTCCCTTTGAATGGGTTTACACTACGTATTGGTAACACCCGACACGCCTTTTATGAGCCAACAGTGGCTATGGCTCTAGACCTTCCTCCTCTTCAGCCAGATCTCCCCATCCAATACATGATAGAGAATGACCTTAATGACTACTTTAGGGAAGATTTTGCTGCCCGCTATGGCGATGGCCTTGCCCACGTCAAAGAACGGGCCGAAGCTGGCCGATGGCTAGAATTCACTATTCCATTAGCCAGTATGACCATGAATGTTGGAACTGCCATGTTATTTATTCTTCTGAACATCATGGGAGATTGGCATTTTTCCACAGCATCAAAGGCAGCGTGTAAGACATTCCATGCATTGGCCTAGCAACGTACCACCTTCGACATTACAGAACTAGTAATTGAGAATCTTAAGAAGGCTCGGTCTTTTCGGCAAGACTATATCACCCCCCCGATTCTGAAGATGCGGGATAGTGAGGGCGTACTTCCACGAGTTTGCAACCACCTTTCAAGGCTGGGTAAAGGTCGACTCTATGTGTCCAACAAACAAGATAATTAGTTCCTTGCGATTTGGGACATGGACCGCCCGCAAGGTATCTTAAGAAAGTTCGTTCTTTCCCTAATGATGATAAAATGATAGCTCATCTAGACAATGCAAAGAAAAGGAAGTGGAGTGAAGTCTGGAAAGCTATGATAGATTGGCGGGATCTTGAAGGAATGGCATTTCTACGAGGGCCGAGGCAAGGAAGGACTATCCCCCAGGTTCAAGGTGGGGGCAATGTGAGTTGATGCATGTACATATTTGTTTTATGTTTTGATGTGAAATAAATAAATGACCTAACAGTGTGCTTCTACTTTTATGATGTATAATATATAGTGTGTTACAATAAATTTCTGTGGAAGATGTCAGCTTTATTTTTGCTCAAAGCCTCTCAGGTATACTCTTTCTTTCTCTTAACACTTTGAGGACACAGTGTCCGACTGTTTGGGGGTGGTGAGAACCTTTTGCAAAAATTAGGCATGCATAGTTGTATATAGTTTACTTAATGTCTAAATAAACGTATTTAGTGACAAATTCTCGTTTCCCTTTCTATGATGAAAAATATTTAGAAATCTCCCCGTAGCATCAGAATCAGGACTTGTCCTTAGAAACTTAATTTAATACGTATGTAATAGTTTTTACATCTTTTCATGAGCATTCATGCACTGACTATCATTAAATGTACACAGCAGTAAGTTTCTGGGACCCACGGTTAGACAACTTAGTTTCCATATCCTGTAAGAATCTAACCAAAAGCCTCAAATGTATGATATATGAGTAATGACACAGAGGAGTAGTTCTTCCGAATAGAGAAGTTCACACGTCTACTTACTTGATCACTACCCAAATCCTAGGCGAAAATTTAGGCCTTATTTGGATCGATATAGCCAAAAATTCGCACCTGTAAAATTTTTTTACCGCTAGTCGCCCCACTGAACCTTTCACTAATCCTTTCTACTTCACCAAAAAATCATTACCCATCTAGTAACCACAAATAAATAAGCCTACCTAGATGATGAGTATGAGAAATAGGATGAAGTCTTGAGAAAAATGAAGAGAAAAACCTTGTCACAAATCAAAATCAGTTACCTGTTTCAGAAGAAAAGAAAAAGAAAATAGAAATATGTTTCCAAAAATCAAAAGAAATATCAAGGTTAGAATCCCCCCCAAAGATCAAAATCAAAAGGGAATACAAAAATCCAAGTATGGAAACCATGTTAGAAGCATAAAAGAAAAAAGGATTTCTCTAGTATAAATATCTCGAAGACCTTATTCTCTCATACTTATCATTTTTTGAACTTTCCATTCCATTTTCTTCTACACTACCACCTAAGCCCCATAACACCTAATAAAGACCTCTAGCTCAATTAGGAATAGGATAGTGTGATAATAAGTAGTAGTTGTGACTTCTCGACCTCGGCTCCTCTGACTGTCATTGAGTATGTGAGGAAACGCGTGTGCCCATTGCACAATTGGAGATAGCAAAGCTTGAGTGGAAAAATAAGAGAGAAATTGTGTTTTCACATACCGTGAGAACCTACTTAAGGGCGCTATCCAAAGGATCCGAAACAGCCCACCTTTCATTACATTTCATTATTAGATCACCGCATGCATGCTCATACGTAGATGTTTCAATTATTGTATGTATATTAACTTGAATTTTGAAAGAATAAAATCCTTGTTTCCCCCTGCTGGTGAGATGTCTAGATACCTGAGATTAATTAAGGAAACAAGCCTTTGTTATTCTTGAGTCGTTGTAGTATAAATGAAGTTTGTGAGTATCTTCTCCTCGAAAACTCTCACAAGGTTATAACTTCGTCCACTAGGGAATTCCTAGTGGTTCAAGGCCTGTTGCATCACGGTCAATGCAACCGCGACTCTGCTGAAATGAGATTTAGTTTAGGACAACACATTTTTGATCACTTATCGTTTTAATGTCTCTTCTTTGCTTGAGGACAAGCAAAGTGCTGTTTGGGGGGGTGGTGTGATAAGCACCCAAAACTGTAATATTAAACCCCAGAGACATAGCATTTTGGTCGATTATGTGTTTAATAATCATGTAATAATTATATTTTCGTACTTTTGCGGGTTTCCGCAATTAAAATGAATATAGTGATAAAACATGCATCGAAGTCACGGAATCACGGGAATATTTGGAGTTTCCCACTTGACCCCGCGGAAGTTTCCAAGTTTCCAAAAGAACGAGAACCGGTCGCGGAACGGGCCCACATATGAAGAAGCGACAAGTTTCGAAGCTCAAATCGGATAAATCTAGATGCGGGGCGTTGGCTAGTGAAGCTGCCAAGTATGCGGAATATGGGAATATTTGGAATTCCCAATCCCCTCCCGTGAAGCCCAACAAAGCCCGACTAGAGCGAAGTTCCCAAAAGAAACGAACCCGATCTGAGCGGGCCCACATATAAAGAAAGAAACAGAAACTTTCGAAGCTCAAATCAGATAAATCTAGGTGCCGACATTGGCTAGTGAAGCTGCCAAGTAAAAGAATCCGGGAATATTTGGAATTCCCACTCAATCCCCGTGAAGCCCAACAAAGCCTGACTTGAGCCGAAGTTTCCAAAAGAACGAACCCGGTCGCGAGGGCCCCCACATATAAAGAGGTAGGAAACTTCTGAAGCTCAAATCGGATAAATCTAGGTGCCGACGTTGGCTAGTGAAGCTGCCATAGCGACCCGGGCGACGAACTCTGCGCAAGGACAAAAAGTCGTAAAAACGCCAAAATCAGCGCCGCCACTGGACACACTAGGTTGACACACTCTGCGGGCCCAGAAGGCATTATGAGTCAGCATAGGCAGGTGGCAAAGGATGGTTTAAATTTGATACCACCTAGCAAGAGAGAAGACACGTACCAATTCAAACCAGGTGGTTTGAATTGAAATGAGCTAACAAACAAAACATAAAATCAGCTAAAGGACAAAAATTTAATACATGTGAAACAAAATTTTGATTCTCAAAGTTTTGAATGTTTCAAATAGGTAACAAACAAACCTGATTTAATTGTTAGGAATTCACGTGAAGGGACATCCGCCTATATATATGAGGGGTTCGCCTTCATTATAAGGTCTTCAGCATATTAATGCTTTAGCTACACTTAGTTTTTTCTTCTTCTTGACTTACATTCCGCCATTTTTTTTTCATTATAATACGATAAAAGTTATTTTACCCTTAATAACAGTCATTTCTTTTCTAGTTTAATTTACGTCTGCATTTATTTACTTAATGTATACAACAAGTTTTATTATTCCTTCTATGATGATGAGCTAATCCCCCCTGGGGAGGGTTATCTTTGCTTCGTGTAAAATCGGATTGACTTCGTTAATATTCTAGAATCACTACTTAGGAATTAGGCATAGAATTAACATCCGGTCCCAAAATGACCGAGGCTACAAAGTTGGATTTCAGCGATGCTCCAGACGGTCTGTAGCGACTCTGTAAAGTCGAACTGACTCTCCAATTCGTCCAAATTGATGTGAAATCGAGCGGGAGCGAAAATAATATACCGAGATCGCGGTATTATTAAAACTCCTTATGCTAGTGAAATCGACCTAGAGATGTGGGCATGCACTAGGGATCAATACTCAACGTCGTCTCCGAAACGAGACGAATTAGAGATGTAGTGATTTGGTAATAAAAACTGTTAAGAAATGATTCTTGCATGAGCATGATTAACTCTCTCCCTGTTTCTCTACATTTTGTTTACCTACATATAATCGCCGTAGTAATTTATTTTATTTGCATTACCGTTATTTTAATTAAAAACCAACTAAAAGGAAACCTAAAAATCCTTCTCACTTAAAGTTGTAACTCCAGTTGTGAACCTATCCGAGCCCTAAGGTTTGGACGATCCCTTACTCGACCTATCCTACCAATCCCACGTAAGTAAGGTAACTTGACTAAAACGTACGACTATCACGGACGTTGGACTTTGGACTTTGGACTTGGACAGTGGACCTCAGACTTTGGACTGTGGACCTCGGACTTAAGAAAATAAGTAACTGAAAGCCAATAAACGTGTGTAAAGAGCATTTTATCAGTGTGTCTTTGGTGCTTTCCTTTTAGAAGTGTGGAGACATGGTTAAGCAGTGTTTCCACAATGTCCATTGTTTATACTCTTTTGCTCAGCAGTTTTGATGCATGGTTAGCTTCAATTTATGCTATGCATACAATCTATTTGGTTTTCCTTTTGATGCATTCATGTTAGATCCATTTTTTCTGGCCATGCTATGTCTTAGCATTAAAGCCTTATTTCAAAGGTTACCACTTGTAAAAATAAGATAATGTCAATTTGGTTGGAGGAACAACACCTTGATCATGGAGGTGAGCTTGTTTGTTTAACTCATGTGGTTTATAGAAGACTAATGTATGTTACATTATTGATTTTCAGTAGTATCTAGGCATGTGAATAAGATGTTTTTTTTCATGAACATGATAATTTAGAAACTAGCTTTAGTTGTCTACATGTATACTGACCATGTGTATAGTTTAGATATTAGGAGAAGGAAAAGGAAAAGGAAAAGAGCTACACCATTACATTGATTGACTGATGGTTTGATTTTCCTTTATGTGTCGTGGGAAATTGTTAGGAATCATCAATAGACTTTGAACGAAGCAGGTTAATGTGCTTCTAAAAGAAAGTGCAGGAAGTTCACTTTGTTTTGGTTTTGTTTAATGTGTTGCTGCACCTATTGTGAAAAATGTAGTTTTAATTTTAGTTTTATGCCTATTGTTGTGGTGGAGGTGGTGGGGTTCATGGGTCGAAGTTGTATTGGAATATGTAAGGGAGTGGTTGTACGTTATCACAAGGAGATCATAATGAGGGCTGTTGTGGTTTTTGCACTGTGGAGCTCTTATGAAAGACCCTACAGAGACCACCTTTTGCTCCTGAACAAAGTGCAAGAAGACATTTTGTTAACACTCAAGATATAATCAGTCATTGTACTGCATAAGCATTGCTAGGTCTTTTATCTATTAACATTGGTTGGCTTGTAAGTTGTAAGAATGCTAATTTTTTTAATTATACTTGTGCTCTGTAAACAAATTGGTTCTTTTTTGTTTTCCTTCATCTTATTTAATTGTTTCATGAGTTAAGTGTGATAGCTTGCAAGTTCTCACAACTTTGTTTTCCTTTGGTCGACTAGAGTCTAATTTTCTCATGGGATACAAAATCACAGGATAGGGATATCAAGAAACACAACAAGGATTGTGGTTTCTTGGGCTTGTGTCACGAGGAAGTGTCTTAAACAGTTTGCTAGCTCCAAAAGTAGGTACTTCGACTAAGGTATGTTGTCACGTATCACATTGCTGACATAAATTTTTTTTGTAGTTTAATGTGGTTTTTGTTTATATAATTGACTATATATATATATATATATATATATATATATATATATATATATATATATATATATATATATCACTTGATATATATTTAGAAGAGCCTAATGTGTATGTATCTTTGATGTATAGTAGTTGATATATTCAAAGTGGTTGACATTATTTTTTTCTCAACTTAAGATACTTTTTTCTCCATAATATCATATATTTTAGAGATTTTTTCTTAGCTCTTGATTGATCATTGATCGTGCAGATAACAAAATTAACACTCAAAGATAGCAGCACACAAGATAAATTTGATTTTGTTCGACTTGAAATTTTGAATTTCATCCAGCATAATTCGATCGAGGCGACTGTGGTGTACGTCTTAGCCAGGTTTGGACCTCTTCAAGGTTTGGGGATCGATCTCACCATTTGTATATTGGCACTGTCAAACTTTTTGATGTATAGATGGAACAAGTCAATTACTCTTTAGATATTTTGGAAAGAACCAATAGATTTGGATGGTTATTTCTCTATTGAATAAAAAAAGTTATCAAATTATTTTAGCAATTCATTGTCGTGTTGGATGCCTAAATTTGGTTATTTTGTTTGTTGCACTATGTATTGTTTATATTGGGTAATGTGTTTTTTTAATTTAGTGTGGACATGGTTAAAATGGGCAGGTGCGGGTTATCCATAATTTTACAGGTTGAAAATGATGAAAATCAAATATTCAGGGTTTTTATTTATTTTTTAAAAAATATATATATTCATATAAACCATAGTTTTCACTAAACCGTGGTAATTGTTCAATATTTCCCACGGTCCATAACAATTATTGTAAATCGTTCGGACTATTTACCACAGTTTTGGATACCATAATACCACTGTTTTGTCCAAAACCGTGGTTAATAAGATATACTTAATACCACAGTTTTATTAAAAGTATTTGTCACAGTGGCTATTACCACGGTTTTGGAACAGTGGTTAAAGAGCTTTTACCACTGTATATAACAGTGGTTAATGAGCTTTTATGTAGTAGTGACACCATGAGTTTTATTTTCATTTTTTCTTTGTAATTTTGTTTTTTTCAAAAATCAAACATATAAAAATTAAAAAATTAAAACATAAACATGTATTAGTAAGTCTAGGGAATCTGACTTTAAAATACCCAAGTTTTTGTAACATACCACCTTAATAGAGTATAGGACACAAAAATAAAATAAAATCAGCCTTCCCAATTTTTTTGAATGAGTCTAAGAAGTAGGATGAAATGGAATAAAGAAAGAGAAAGACTTGTGGAAAACCAAGAATTTGTTAGTTGCTCCAAATAAGAGAAGAAAAAAAAGTTTTCATCCAAAGAAAAAAAAAAAATATATAAATAAAATAAAAAGTTAGAACGCAAAAAATAGAATCAACTGAGTCAAAAAAAAAAAAAAAAAAAAAAAAAAATGGCTAAAGATGGAAACAAAGTGTAGAAGCAAAGTAAGAACAAGGTTTTCTCTACTTACATAATATGAAGACCCTATTTTCTCAGACTTGTCCTTTTGAATATCAATTTCCTTCCTTCTTAAACCATCACATAATCCCTGCAACACCTAATAAAGACTTCTAGCTCAATTAGGAATAGGTTGGTGTGATAGTAAGTGACAGTTGTGTTTGATCGACCTCGGTTCCCTTGTACGTCATTGAGATTGTGAGGAAAAGTGTGCCCACTACACACTAGAGTGAGCGAAACTTGAGTGGAAATATTAGAGTGTTTTTGTCTTGACATATTTGTGAGGACCAACTTAAGGACACTATTCCAAAGTTTTAGAAACGGATCTATTATTGCATTTCATAGCATAGTTCATTATATATATGTTTATCCATAGATGATTGATTATTATGCACGTATTAGCTTAGGTTTCGAATTGATTATTATTTTTTTCATTGCTTGTGAGATGTATAGATATCTGAAAATAAATAAGGAAGCATTAATTTTATTTTTAGTTGTTATAGTATAAATAAAGTTTCTGAGTATCTTCCCTATAAAACTCCCACGAGGCTATAACTCGTCCACTAAGGAAGTCCTAGTGGTTTAAGGCCTTATTACATTGGTCACTGCAATCGTACTCGGCGAAACAAGATTAGTTAGACACTACTACAGAAAAGCTCATATACCACTGTTATTTACAGTGGTAAAAAGCCTTTAGCCACTGTTTTCATACCGTGGTAACAACCACCGTGACAAATACTTCTAACAGAACCGTGGTATTAAGTATTCTCTATTTACCACGGTTTTTGGAAACACCGAGGTATTATGATATCAGAAACCGTGGTTAATAGTCTTTACGTACGCTGTGTGTGATGTCAACCGTGGGAAATAGTAATAATAATTACCACTGTTTGATTCAAACCGTGGTTTATATAATCCCTTTAAACCACTGTTCTTACACAACCGTGGTTTATACTTTTTTAAAAAAAAAATAAAAAAAATCCCCTGATTATTTAATTTCAACCAAAGATATATTTTCAACAACACTAATTTAAAAAACACATTGCTCAGACAATATATTCATCGTGCAACAAACAAAAGAAACAAATTTAGACCATACAACAGTAAATTGCTAAAAGAATTTGATAATTTTCTCGTCAATAAAAAAATAATAATGACCAACTTGTTCTTCGTTCCAAAATATCAAAGAAGTAATATATTTGTTCCACCTATATATCAAATGGGTTTTACAATGAAAAATACAAATGTTGAGATCAATCCCCAAACCTTAACTAGAAGGGGTCCAAACCTAGCTAAGACACCATGACCGGCTCGAACATTCCATTAGATGAACTTTAGAATTTCAAGTCGAACAACATCAAGTTCATCTTGTGCATAGGCATCTTTGAGTGTTAAGTGTCATCTGCACGATCAATACCATAAAATAATAACTTAATAATGAAGAATACCATAAAATAATAAAATGCTAAAGAAATATAAGCACAAGCAGACATCTTAATAATATATAATGTGTAAACTACAATTTATTAACGGCCTTAAATCAATTGTTGCCCCCCAAATGATGCTTGACATTTGTTTTCTTATTTTTTTGTTTCCACAATCTAAAGTGTAAATCTTAAGACAATGTAACATTTGAGTAAAAATACTTACATACCTGTTGCTTAATCTCATGTTATATTGATCCCTCCCGAAATATATATATATATATATATATATATATATATATATATATATATATATATATATATATATATATATAATCATTTTAGAGGCAAAAGGAAAAGGAAAAGAGTAGAGCACATGATGGAATATTAGAACCTCTAAAATGATCATTTATGTATACTACCGGGAGCTAAGCTACACCGCCATCAATTTCACTTTGTTGTTCTAGCTTCCTTAATTATCATGAGATCCATATTCTATTTTATTTTATTTTAGTAAGCATGCCCACCTGATCCTCCTTGGAATTCAAGGCATCCCTTCCTCTCCCCCTTTCCTTAGCTATAAACATCGAGTCCTTTAATACAATACCAACCTGGAGGTGGTAGTACTTAACATTTGCAACATAACATACAATAGTAGTAGGAATAATATTAGCCAAGTAATCCAACCATACAACATAACATTTGCACAATTTAATCTTTCAACTGACCTTTACTTGCTTAACATGAGGTATTGGGATAATATGCTCCCTGACATCCATATCACCAAGATAGGCATAACCCACCGGGGCCGAACAACAGTGGTCCCACCTATTAATCGAGGAAAAGTATCACAAGCTAAGAAGTATTTAAAAGCTTTCCAAGATAAACCAAATTTGGATATTTCCAACTCCTTACCTTATTACTATCATAAACATTAAGTCTTCCCACTTCACCCACTAGCGGTAACCGTTCCCTCTTTTCAACGTTCTCTTCTAACCTATGATCAACTGTCAATAGTGACACAACACCCCTTAGCATCCAAAATTATCTGGCGAGAATCCCCAACACATGCAACCGTCCGCAGTCAAACCATCAATCACAACAAGAGTAGCAGTTGTCCCGAAGTTTCTCCTGCAATCAATATATAAAAACCTTCTTAAACTAAGAAACATAGAAAGAAATGCATTGACATAAACAAGACCACGGTGAGGATACTTGCCTTTTCTGTTTGAAACTCTATACCAGTCTTTACAAAATCGACAACCAACACTTGGAATAGTTTGAATCCACTTTTCCCTACCAATCCCTTGAGGAATCGCACTCATAACGCGTGACTCAACAAATTCTCTATAGTATATATCACCACGCTGATATCCCATTCTCATCCATCAAAAATCTACAAAGAAACAAAAAAATCAACCCCTAACTCATTAAAACCACGCGTTAAAACACATTTTCCAACTCAATTAAAATATTGAAAAAACAAATATAATATAAAATTACGCGCGAAAAGAAAATGAAGACAAGGGTTCCCGAAATCCTTTGACAATCGGGTTCAATAAGAAAATAATCTTCCCCTTTCTTAACTAAACCGGTTTGTCCATACTTAATAGACGGCTTTTATTAGCTAATTCAAGGTTGTCACATGTTTCTCCATGACCTGCATATAAATTGGATAGGACACAACCTGCTAACCAACATCTTAAGTTCTTAGCTAATGACCTGAATGTTTATAACAAACTTTACTATGCATATTCCCAAGCCACCCCGTCATACCATATATCAAGGCCTGCATTGCATAGCCAATAAAATGAACTTTGGGATTAACTTATATGGGAATTGGTTTGGCCCATAGACATTGTTTCCTTGTAATGAGAAGAAAGTTGACAAGATCAACACTACTAATGTCTCTCTACCTTGACAAATTTAAAACCGGGGAGAAGATCGGGATGGAAGTAAATTTTTCTGATTCGAACAATATATATTCAAGTTTGTCGAGAAATTTATGAATTCACTGACCCTACATTCACTTAGTTCTCAAAAAGATATTATGAATTCATTGAGTTCTCAAAATTGCCTGGACATCACAAAGCAATTATTGGCAAGAACGCAACAATCGATAAACCCTAAATAAACCTTTCAACAATTAAAAATAACCCAAATTTTACACATCAATTAGGAACGCCAACAATCAATAAAAGCGATTATTATTTACACCTTTTAACAAATTCCCCAAAAAAATATACAATTAAAAAACTACAAACAAAACGGTGAAAAACAATGTCGAGAGGAAGCTTGTGAATGAATTACACTTACATACCGATTTTAATTTTTACACTAAAAATACCAAATAAATATTAAGACATTGAAAAGAAAAATTGCAAAACAAAATTATTCAAGTTCAATATTTGAAACAAAGGAGAGACTAGTCAACAAAGTTTGAAAAATCAACAACAAGAGAAGAACCTACTATACTTACAAGCAAAACAACAACCTTGCAATTGGTCGAGATTTTCTTCAACTTCGTGAACCACAGGCGAGAAATTGGGATAGAGAGAAGTGGGTTTTGCACGTCAGGGGTTTTCCCCTTTTTTTTTTTTACTTATTTTTTTTTTTTTTGAACCACCCACGGAAGTGTAATTTTCTCAAAATATAAACCGCCATTTTCGGGGAACATTGGGGTATATGAATACAAAAAAAAATTAGGTTCTATTTAATAGTACCGTGGTATATGGCATGTTATATACCACTATTTTACAAAATTAGTGGTATTTGGTTCCTCCTAAACTTGAAAAATGTTTTGTACCGAGGTAAATGACTTTAAGCCACTTTGTTATTATGGGAACGATGGTATATGCTAGATGGCCAACCGTGGCTAATGTGCCTTTTGTAGTAGTGAGAACTCTATTTTTGGTCACTTATTTTAATTTCTCATCTTTGCTTGAAGACAAACAAAATGCTATTTGGGGGGGTGGTTTGATAAGAGCCCAAAAGCTGTAGTTTGTATTAGTATTGTTTACGTGCTTTTGTGTATTTCGGTTTTGGAGTCAACTATGTGAGGAAATATGTCACTTTTGCAAGAGAAATGAGCAAAAGTTGCTTTCTAAGAAGTTTTACGGTTAACGCTCAAGTTTCAAGGAGAAAAAACTTTTTTAAAGCCTAGTCAAAGTTGGAAAGTCAAAGTCAACGCGGGCAGAAATAGAGCATAAAAGTCAACAAAACTCCCATAGGCCGTATCCTTGGACTCGGACCTTGGAATTGGACCTATTATATGTCAAAACGACGGGTTCGGAAAGAGCTTTCTATTGGTCTTAGCTATGATCCAATCAGAGGAGTAAAGGTGAATGAAAAAGCTGTTACAATAATTTCTAGCAGAGAAACCTTTTTTGGACTTAAGTAATTATGTTTTGGGCTTGATTTAGTGGCCCAAAACATAGCTCCAAAGCCCATGCACGAAATTGTAAAATTAGTGCTCTCCTATATAAAGAATACTAAGGCAAAACTCTAATGATCTATCTACCATTAATTAGAATAATTTAGATCTCTTACCTCTTCTCTTTAGTTTAACCAAGTTTATGTTTTATTAGCCTAGCCACCATTAATACAATATAAGTTCTTTTTAATCAAGTAGTACTTTAATTATGTCTTCTTCTTCTTATTATTTTTTTTTTCCATGATAGTCTAATGAACCATAGCTAAACTTCCATTAGAGGGGTTTTATTGAAGTTTTGATGAAGACTTGATGTGTTAGTATAGAATAGTTGTATTAAAGAGCTTCAAATCTAGGGTTTTCTATTTAGCAATAAGTTAAATAAACCTAGACTAGAGGTAGTTCATTCACCATGAGAATGGGTTTCAACTTCCTCTCATGCCAATTATTAGTTGGTTAGAGATGTCATGAATAATTAGGAATAAAAAGACCTAATATTTATGTTGAACATTGTGTGAAGACATAAAGATTAGGGTTGCAACAAACTCTATACTAGCATGTGAGGGATTAATCAACGTGGATTTCAAATCTCCCTAATTCCTTCTTCATAGTCGCGTCTTATTATTTAATTGTCATAGTTTAATTTAGAATATATTAAATCATAGTTTTGACCATATTAGTGATATTTAGGATTATTACTCTTGTATTGTTTAATTGTTAATCACGAATTGAATTATTATGTCCTAAGTAACTAGGAGTAGAATGAATTCTTACTCTAGTTTTATTGCATAATAATTGAGAGTAGAAATTTGATATAAAAGAATATATATTATAGTTTACTTCTTCCTAGCATAATTACTGTAAGTAGGAGTAAAAGCGTAATTTATAGTTTATCACTACTCCCCAATTAGTTTAGTTGTAATTATGGTTCTCTCTCTCTCCTTTCTTTAGTTTAGTTTAGGTTAAGTCGTTTAGTTTGTAGTCTCCGTTAAATCCTTCAATAAAAGCTTTAGTATAATATTCAATTCTCTCTTTACATTATGACTTTAGTTTATTGTTTAGTTAGTTTAAATCCAATAACATAATATTAAAACCTCTATTAGAGGGGGTTAATGAAGC
Organism: Coptis chinensis; assembly: GCF_015680905.1. Taxonomy (NCBI): domain Eukaryota; kingdom Viridiplantae; phylum Streptophyta; class Magnoliopsida; order Ranunculales; family Ranunculaceae; genus Coptis; species Coptis chinensis. The sequence goes on from NC_141460.1 coordinate 43,231,973, forward strand.
CACGTGAGGATGATTAATTAGTAGTTTAGTTATTGTTTTGCAATAGAGTTTCAAGTTTGATTTTTATGATTGTTTAGAGATAAAAATCATAAGAGTTGAACTAGAGTTTAGAGCCACCATCAAAGAGATTTGAGGTGGAGCTAAACTTTCATGCAAGTGAATCCATGATCAGAGGTAACTTGGTCTTCACTAGGGATCAACAAGCAATTCGATAAGCAACTTAATGGTCGATCGAATTGCGAAGTGGATTAACCATCTCTATATCTTTTTCTCATCCTTCAATCTACTATTTTTGCATATTAAATTTACTATTTTTATCATATTATATTACTACTCTCATTAGTTAATAGTTAGTTTAGTCTAAATTTGTGTCAAGTACATGCAAGCAAGAGTGGAAAACATGATTACTCCCTTTATTCTATGATATTTACAGTATTATTATATTATTAATATGCATGATTTAGTACTGTTTAAACTATTGTTTTTACACTATTAAAACTTAATAATCAAATGGCGCCACTGTCGGGTTCGATATAACTTAAACAAGTTTTCCCATCCCTAATATACTGTTTTTTAGTTATCAAAAAGTAACTTATAAAATGGCGCCATTGCCGGGTTCAATCTAACTTAAACAAACTAAAACAAGTTTTCCCATCTCTAATCTACTGTTTTTTAGTTATCAAAAATTAACTTATAAAATGGCGCCACTGCCGGGTTCAATCTAACTTAAACTAACTAAAACAAGTTTTTCCATCTCTAAACTACTATTTTTTAGTTATCAAAAATAAACTTATAAAATGGGGCCGCTTGCCATCTTTCTTTCTTACGTATAGCGTGTTTAGAATAAGCAAAATTGTTTTCGCTATTTACATACTAAAACATTGTTTTCACTGTTCACATTTTTCGGAAATTTTTTTGCTCTTGCATGAGTGCATATGAGTTGTGATTCCAACTCCTCGCACTCCGTGACCTTATCCCCGAAAAGTTCAACTGTTCTATTTTTTTACTTTAGAAGCCAGCAGCTCTCATTTTGCCCTTACATAAACCCTCGTTGCATTACACCCTTGGCGACCAGCACCCAATTTGACCTATTTTAAAAGCGTGCCCGCACTCCTTTAAAATTTAAGAAAAATAAAAAATAAAAGTACTAAAAGTGTGACCCGCCCAATTTAGTTTATTTTTAAGAGCACGATCCTAGTTTAATTAAATTAATTTTTTTTATATTAACTGCAATATTACATCATGAGTACGATCTAATACTTCATTATGCCCAACCACTCCAGTAATTGCATAAAAAAAATATCATACTTTATGGTGTCTAGAAAACTCAAAGAATTAGGGTTATCTAATTATGGAACGTGCATGCACGGACAACCTTTCTCAGTTTTTATGTGGCCTGGCCATTAGTTTGAAAAGTTTTTAGTAGACGTGCTTCAAGGCTGTTGAAGGCGCAATTTATACGTGTAGCAAGGACGCTCCTGGTAACACTTCTTTACATCCTCGAATCTACTATAAGAGGATTCGATTTCTAGTAATAATTAGGCTATTTTTGCATACTCATTAGGAATTTTTATTAGACTTAAAACTTGCATGAGATTAAGATCTAGTATGCAAAAACCTTCCTTATTAGTTTATCATTGACGCAAAAATAATTGCCTACCTAGAAATTCACACATCACCACACACATACTACCTACACCTACCCCAACTACATTTGTAGCAATGGGTGAAGAAATAGCAGAGAGACCCCTCTTTGATTTTTATAAGGCTTTAAATGATGGACCTGAGTCCTGCACAATTCTTGTAGATATTATGGGAGATTTTAGAATCCCCCCATTAATCTACTACCTATTTTCCACGGGTTAGACCATGAGAAGCATTATCAACACTTACGAAGGATACAACAAGTTGTTACTACATTCCATCATCCAAATGTAAGACCTTAACAAATAAAGCTAAAGGTGTTTCCTTTCACGCTAGCTGACAAAGCGGCGGCTAGCTTAAAAAAGCCAAAAGCCGAACTCATTCGACACATGGGAAGAACTAGTTGAATTATTTATGTAACAATTTTACCCACCACCACAGGGCGGTGATGAGATGCTACAAAATATTCACTTCTTTTCGCCAAAAGCCTCAAGAATCCTTTTCTCGAGGCTTGGAATTGTTTCAATGATCTTCTAGTAGAATGTCCCCATCATAATCTTCATAAAGACACACTAGTTAGTGCCTTCTTCAAAGGCCTATCCTACCACCATAAGGATATTTTAGATATCATGAACGGAGATAATTTCTTAAGTAAAGGAGCCACAGATGCATATAACTTCTTAGATAATCAATCCAAGAAAAGTAACAACTAGGGAGATAACGATTACTCCCACTCCACCCTTTCTTCGTCTACAGTGAAGGCATCCAGTATGTTTGAGGTAAAACAAGATCCTGAGCTTAGAACTTTAATTGAATCCCTTACTTGTAAGGTACATGCCCTCTTTGTATTTAAACAAGAAGCAAAACCCACTCTAATCATGAATATAAACTCTCCTTGTTGTAATTTATATTTTAGTCCTGAGCATTCTGACTTCTATAGTCATCTTTTCTGTGAACATCCACCACCACAGCCAGACAATGTCTGCACTTTTAATAACAACCCTAACACACAATGGAGGCAAAACACTATTTATAATCAACTACAACAAGCTACACCTCCAGGTTTTAATAATCAAAATGTTAGGCCCACTACGAACTTCAACCAATTTAACCAACATTTATGACAAGGAGATTTAGGTCACCAACACCAAAGTTTAGTGCCTGTGACCAAGAACTATCAATATCCTGACATTAATGCTCAACAAGCCTTAGTTCCAGTAACCCCTCCTACTACCGCACAACTTGCTAACCCATCAAAAGATGACATATTATTAGCACTGATACAAAACCAACAACAACAAAAGAATATGATACAGGCATTGTGCCAAAAGGTACTTGAGCTGTCTCCTAACCAAAATAATAACCAACAAGACGTGTTTCCAGGTCAAGCTATGTCTAATCCTAAGTCAAGAAACAATGCATTTGAAGTAAACAATATTTAGTGTAATGGTAATATAAACCAAGGGAAACTATAGGCAGTCACTACCCTTCGTTCGGGTAAGGTAGTTGATAGCCAAGTGACTTTGCCTAAAGATTGACCACAAACTAAGAATGAAACCATACCAAATATAGTCATAGAAACTAAAGACCCTACAACCTGTAGAAGTTCCAGTCTAACCCCAACCAAAAGGGAAAACCTTCTAAGAACCAATAATAGAAATTGCTGATCCTACACATATAAAGGTTTCAATATGGAAACCTAGTTTTAAAGCGGCAAAAGATAAAAACAAGGTTAATAATATTGTTGACCCTTATAATAAGTATAGAGAAAAACCACCGTTTCCCTAGAGACTAGTTATGTCTAAAAAGGACAATGCAAATGATGCAATATTTGTGCCAAAAGGTTATTGACATGTCTCCCAACCAAAATAATAACCAAACAGGTGTGTTTCCAGGTTAAGCTGTGCCTCATCATAAGTCAACAAACACTGCCTTCGAAGTCAATAGTATTCAGTGTAATGGTAATATAAACCAAGGGGACCTACATGTAGTCACTACCCTTCGTTCATGTAGAATAATTGATAAAAAAAAATGATGATGCTTAAGGATAGCCGACAAACGGAAGCTGAGAACAAAACCATACCAAATACTGCCATAGAAACTGAAGACCCTACAACTGTAGACATTCCAGTCCAACCACAACCAAAAGAGACAACCTTACAAAACCCCATAATAGAAATTGATGATCCTACACTTGTAGAGGTTCAAATATGGAAAGCAGCAAAAGATAAAGACAAGGTTAATACTACTGTTGACACTTAGCTAAATATAGAGATTAACCATCGTATCCCCAGAGACTAGTTGTGTCTAAAAATGATGATAATTTTGATGAGATTAGGGAAGTGTTTAAAAATCTGACTATAAACCTACCTTTTCTAGATGCTATAAAAAGTTTACCTAGACACGCTAAGTTTCTAAAAGAGTTGTGCACCACGAAGAAGAAAACCAGCATACCCAAAGAAGCCTTTTTAAATTAACAATATCTCTCTTTATCTGAACAATATCCGGGTCGCCCCATCTTTGTCTGATGCACCTTAGGCGATAACTTCTTAACAACTATGATATTAGACCTAGGGGTGAGTGTTAACTTACTCCATTTTTATTTATATAAACAATTAGGTCTCTATCCACTTAGACCAACTAAACTGATTTTACAGTTAGCCGATCGGTCTATTAAGTATTCCAAAGGCGTAGTTGAAAACATTCTAGTTAAAGTTTAGGATTTTTATTACTCGGTTGATTTCATTATTCTTGACACAGAAGTTGCTCATGACTCTATTAACATCATCTTAGGGCGTCCTTTCTTAGCCACTGCCAATGCCAATGTCCAAATCAATTGTCGGGATAGCTCAATGACCCTTTCCTTTGGAAATCTATCTGTAGAGGTTAACATATTTAGACTTAAGTAGGGACAACTAGGTTTGCATGTAGAAGGAGAAGTAAAGTCTATTGAGTGGTTTGAATCTAACATTAGTGCGGTGATGCCTTAGTCCCCACGATAGTAGATCCCTCTTATAGAAGACAAAAGATCACAATTTTTACTCCATGAACATAACTTAATTAGAGAAAAGAATTTTCCACCCTACCTTCCTTCTGACCCTATGAGATGAAGTAAATCTCACCTTTGGAAGAGATAGATGAATTCCTCAAAGATGCAGATAAATACCACAATTATATGGTTGGCGAATAACCTAGATGAAGAATTTGACGAGTTTCTAAGAGCTTGGGAATATCCACCTTCTCAAGAACTACCTAGAGCCGCCCGACCATCGTCCCACTTGTGCTAATCTATAATAAAATCCAATCATTTACCACCACCTCGATTCCCCTCCCTCCACCTTTTCAAAGGCACCTTCAGTCTGCACTAAGCCTTCTTGTTTCTCCTATGCTTCTTGCCTTTCGAAACCCATCTAGTGAAGAAGTAATACCCAAGAACAAGCCACTTGACACTTTCTCATTTTTTCCATCCCTTCCTTCTAAAACTTATCCATATCCCAAGTACTTTTCACAACCATTCTTTTTCTCACGATCATACACTTGGCAACCCTTTCATTAGAGGAAGAAGAAGAAGTTGCATGCTCGATTAGGTTCTAAATCCATCAGTCTACACTCTCATTCTGCTAAGCTACATCATAGAAAATCTTGGTGCTGAATTTTGTTTAGGGGTGCTTTCTGTGATAATTATTTATGGAAAGACCCACAACTATTTAGGTTGTTGATATATGGTAAACTGCATGTTAATATAAATTCGATAAAGTCTCGAGTATCTGACTATAAAAGACTCATAGTATTATTCGGTGTACTCTATTCCAATATTATATTATGGGAATACACTATGAGTTTCATTTTCTTTTTTTCTTTGTAATATTGTTTTTCCAAAAATCAAACATATAAAAATTAAAAAATAAAAACATAAACATGTATTAGTAAGTCTAGGGAATCTGACATTAAAAGACCCAATTTTTGTAACATACCACCTTAATAGAGTATAGGCCACAAAATAAAAATAAAACAGCCTTCCCAATTTTTTGGAATGAGTTTGAGAAGTAGGATGAAATGGAATAAAGAAAGAGAAAGACCTGTGCAAAACCAAGAATTTATTAGTTATTTCAAATAAGAAAAGAAAATAAAGTTTTCATCCAAAGAAAAGAAAAAAATATATATAAATAAAATAACAAGTTAGAACTCCAAAAACAAAATCAAAGGAGTCAAAAGCCAAATGAAAAAAAAATGGCTAAGGATAGAAACAAAGTGTATAAGCAAAGTAAGAACATGGTTTTCTCTAGTTACATAATATGAATACCTTATTTTCTCAGATTTGTCCTTCTGAATATCCATTTCCTTCCTTCTTAAACCATCACCTAATCCCCGAAACACCTAATAAAGACATCTAGCTCAATTAGGAATAGTTTGGTGTGATAGTAAGTGGCAGATGTATTTGATCAACCTCGGCACCCTTGTACGTCACTGAGATTGTGAGGAAAAGTGTGCCCACTACACACTGGAGTGAGTGAAACTTGAGTGGAAAAATCAAAGTGTTTTGGTCTTGACATATTTGTGAGGACCTACTTAAGGAGCCTATTCCAAAGTTTCAAAAACGGATATGTTATTCCATTTCATAGCATAGTTCATTATATATATGTTTATCCGTAGATGATTGATTATTATGCAACGATTAGCTTAGGTTTCAAATTGATTATTTTTTTTTTTTTGCAAGTGAGATGTATAGATATCTGAAAAATAAATAAGGAAGCATTAATTTTATTTCTTAGTCGTTATAGTATAAATGAAGTTTATGAGTATTTTCTCTGTAAAACTCCCACGAGGCTATAACTCGTCCACTAGGAAAGTCCTAGTGGTTTAAGGCCTTATTGGATTGGTCAATGCAATCACACTCGGCAAAACGAGATTAGTTAGAACTCTATTTTTTGGTTACTTAATTTAATTTCTCATCTTTGCATGAGGACAAGCAAAATGCTATTTGGGGGTTGTTTAATAATGCCCCAAAACTGTAGTTTTAACCCCTTAATAATATTACATTTAGACCAATTATATTTATAATAAATAAGAGTTAGTATTGTTTACGTACTTTTGTCTATTTCAGGTCTTGGAGTTAACTATGTGAAGAAATATGTAACATTTGCAAGAGAAAGGGGCAAAGGTTGGTTGCTAAGAAGTTCTATATTAAAGCCCAAGTTTTAACGAAAAAAACCTTTTAAAGCCCACCAAAGCTGAAAAGTCAAAGTCAACACGGGCAGAAATAGAGTGTAAAAGTCAACAGAACTTCCATAAGCCGTATCTTTGGACTCAGACCTCGGAATTGGGCCTATTATATGTCAAAACGACCGGTTCGGAAAGAACTTTGTAATGGTATAGGATATGATCTAGTCAAAGGAGTAAAAGTGTATGAAAATTCTGTAGCATTAATTTCTAGCAGAGAAACCCTTTTTGGATTTAAGTAATTAGGTTTTGGGCTTGATTTAATGGCCCAAAACATAGCTCTAAAGCCCATACACGAAATTGTAAACTTAGCCCTCTCCTATATAAAGAAGACTAAGGCAAAACTCTAATGATCTATCTCCCATTAATTCGAATAATTTAGATCTCTTACCTCTTCACTTTAGTTTAACCTAGTTTATGTTTAATTAGCCTAGCCACCATTAATACAATTCAAGTTATTTTTAATCAAGTAGTACTTCAGTTATGTCTTCTTCTTATTATTATTTATTCTATGATAGTCTAATGAACCATAGCTAAACCTCCATTAAAGGGGTTTGATTGAAGCTTTGATGAAGACTTGATGTGGTAGTATAGAATAGTTGTATTAAAGAGCTTCAAGCCTAGGGTTTTCTATTTAGCAATAAGTAAAATAAACCTAGACTAGAGGTAGTTCATTCACCATGAGAATGGGTTTCAACTTTCTCTCATGCTAATTATTAGTTGGCTAGAGATGCCATGAATAATTAGGGATAAAAAGACGAACCTTGTGTGAAAACATAAAGATTAGGGTTACAACAAACTCTATACTAGCATGTTAGGGATTAATCAACATGGATTTCAAATCTCCCTAATTCCTTCTTCATATTCACGTCTTATTATTTAATTTTCATAGTTTAATTTAGAATATATTAAAGCATAATTTATAGTTTATCACTACTCCCCCATTAGTTTAGTTGTAATTAGGGTTCTCTCTCTCCCCCCCTTTCTTTAGTTTAGTTTAGGTTAAGTAGTTTAGTTTGTAGTCTCAGTTAATGTTACAACCTATTCACTTAAGAGGCAATTCTCTACCCTTACCCACTATTCTCTCCCTCAACTTTTTCCTCTCTCCTCTTAGGTCCCTCACACCCTTTAGGTTAATGAATCCGCCTCCTCTTTCTCTCTCACCCACTATTCCCCTTTATATCTTTCTTTCCATCCATCATGGCCCTCCACCTGTCCCTCCATCTCAAGGTCCTATTAGCTCTATGTGTAGGGTTTCCGTGCCCACCCCACCGTCACCTGATCACGGTGGATCGCGGGACCTCGAAGCTTCTGCTGCCCGCCCAACTCACTACTCCTATTCAGGTTGATACATCTGCCCACTTCTGAGATGCCCCTCTCGAGTCCAGCGATAGTATGTCGATCGGGGAGTCGAGAGCCCCTACATTAATCTTTTCCCGTAGCCTTCCATCTTCCTTTCACCGCTGGATTCACGAAGTTCCCATGTGGACTGCAGGTGGCCTTCTCGATTCTTGTGCATCTAATGTCCTTCATTGGCTAGATCCTTTTGTTGTCCCTCGATTTCAGCCCCTCAAATTACCTTTTTACCCCTCCTCTTATAAAAGCCCGCTCGATTTTCTTCTCTTACTTTGCCTTTCTCTTTGCCTTTGGTTTCTTTCAACCTCCCTTCTACCTTTCTTCTTATTTTTCAACACTTTGGTTTGCTCTTGTGGTCGTCGTTTCTCGGGTTTCCTCTGTGGGAATTCTTACCCGGCTTTGCTTTTCTCCTACCTCAGGTTGGTTTTCTCTTCTCTCTAAGCTCCCTTTACTTGCTATATTGCGCATTTCTCCTTGGTTCTTGGCGTTAAAGTCTGTTCATTTTCCCTTCCTTCTCCGCCTTGTTGTAAGCGTGTGTCTTCCCACTCCGACCCGCGATGTCGGCGGCAAGATCCGCCACCTCTTCCTCTTCCCGATCCAGTAGCCGTGCTTCCCCCCTCTCCCGACCGGACCGGGGCCGCTTCAACCTCTGGACAAGCTTTTACCCTCCGCCCGCCTCCGCCCGGCGTCCGTAGATAACCTTGAAAGCTGTTAAAGCGCTTATGGAATACCAGCGGCGTCATCCTAGAGCATGTTCTGACCTAACTCACTTCCCCACCTAGTTCCCTCTGGGCGGGGGTGCCTTGTGGCCGTAGGACAAATCGTTGCCGCTCTGCGATTGCCCCTCACCGCCTCGATGTCGAGGTGTGCAATCACTTTAACATCCCCCTTGCCAAGGCATCGGCAACCACGGAGGGTCATGTATGCGTGAACCACTACAACCGTTCGAAATACCCAAGATAATGGTTGGCGACATGACCGCTCACTTCTTCATCAAAAGAGCACCAAAGGAGGTCGATTAATGCGGCTATCACTCATACGTGTCCGTCCTGGGAAGCGTCACTTTATTCTTCCGTTATCACTTCCTCGACAAAGCTGTGGCACCACTACCCTCTTTTATATCTCGGGGCAACTTCCTCTCCGGCTGATCTTCCCTCTGGCCCAACCTTAAACACTTGGCTTTTTCTTCCTAGTGGTGAGTCTCTCTCTTTATCTTAAGCCCCTAGATGCATATCTTTTGTTTTCTCAAACTGACTTGTCGGCTCTCTTTTTTCAGGTTGGCCCGACTCAAAGTCGCGACCTTATGACAACATTTCCTCCACCACATTTCAAAAGCTCCGCCGACACAGGACTGCTTTCGGGCCGTGATACTTAAGGATTGACCACATACCGCCACCCGCTATTGGCCGATCCGAACTGCGATCCATAGGGAAATACTTTAGCCCCCTTTTCCGTCCCCTCCTCCCAAAGAAAGAAAACCACGTAACAATCCCCACCAAGGGAAAGCGCCGTGCCACGAAACCCCTCCGCCCCAAGTCTGCTCATAAGAACCGCTTCTCCGCCCGCCCCCTCTCCTTATCGATCCCTGACCACAGGAGGACCAATACTCATCCTCTCCTTCTCCTTCCACCACCTCTCAAGACTTCGGATATGGGTGCCCACAAATGCAAGCTCTTTGGCGGTGACTTCGGATGACGATGTCGTCCCATTCTGCCCCCTAGCTGCGGCTCCTCCTCTCCTTCCACCGCCTCCAAGCGTTCACGGCCCTCGGCTCCTGAAGAGTCCCCCCATTACCAATGCCCTCCGCTACCGCGCTTCCTCGGTGATACAGCGTTTGGTGAAGGGGGCAGCGGTGCCCGTTCCCCATACGCCCCCCCTTTCAAACTTCGTAACCGCCACCTAACCATCAACGACTCTGCCTTGGAAAATCCAGCGTTGGCTTCCTCCCTATTCTTTGGGTCTCATCTCCCTAAAGACATGGCATATGCTGATGGTGGCAACTTCGAGTCTCATCGGACCTCATTCTACACTGGCTGGGAGAACGTAACCCTCTCTTTTCATTCTAGTGTCTCCCTTCCCTTTCTTTGAGTATTCTAACTTCTATTCTTTTCCACATATGAGTTTGGACATCTCCTTCATGATCCAGCGGCCTATTTGGTGCCGGCGCGGATCGATGAACTGGACAAAGGTCGCCCAAGCCCGGTGGAAAAGGATAAAGTCCGCGGAAATGGACCTGCGAGGGCCGGGATGAGCTGAAAGTTGCAGAAACCGCTCCACGTTGCTTACATGGACAAAGGTTAATGACCGGCAGGTAATCAGCGAGACCCTCCAAGCGATGCATGCGCTCTCTGGATGCCCTCTCCGAAGCATCAAGAGGAGGTGTCGCTCTTTTGAATCAACATGAAGCTGATATGGACGAGCTCGGGATAGTTTTTCGGGCCAGGCGAAAGAATTAAGAAGAAGGTCAAGGAGGAATTTGACCGGCTCACCAAAGAGGGTCGTCTCCTTCCTGAAGCCCCTGCCGCGGCTCCACTACCCGAGGTCTCCGTGCCCATCCCGGACTCCCCTCCTGCCATGCAAGATGCGGCTGCGCTGGTCTCTCGAGGCGATAAATGAAGGCGGCGGATGTAATCATAGCGAGGCCGCCCGAGTCCATGGTCCGTGAAAGCACTGCGGATGAAAATTAAAGCTTGTTTTTGCCCTGGCTAGGGCTTCCCTTGACTCTATTTTGTAACACTACTTTTTCTACAATTTTTCCTGTCTTTCCACCCCCTCTTGTTGGGATGTTTATATTATGTTATGTTTGATTGTCTGGGGTGTTTCTTCTGCCACTCTTACTCATATGTGAACAATAACAAGACCCTATTAGTGTATTCGACCCCATTGGTAGGGAATGTTTGATTTGCTTGCCCCACGCCCAGACCAGGCCTCCGCCACTTTCTCTAACTCTGGGGGCTCTGCCTATGGCGTGTGGAAGCCTCTTTGCTTCCGTTCGCCTTTATCCCATATAGGTCCGGGGCAACTCCTCTCACCCCGGAACTGCGGGGAACTTCGTCTCAGCGAGGAACCTAATTGTGCCTCACTAAAGTTTGGACCTCTCATCCTTGGAGGCTCACCCCCCCCTTCCCTTCACTCGAGGGGCAAAAGAAAACTCAAGTAACAATATTTAACTCCAAAAGTGCTTTCAGTTTTTTATATATACGGATAGCTCAAACCATTCCCCGCTTTTTCCCCATTACATCTGCTTTCGTAAAATTTTTTCAGCAACCTTACATTCCACGGCCTATCCACATCTGTGCCCTCCACGGTTTGTAACTGTAAGTGCACATTCCCCACCTCGATCACCACATATGGCCGCTTCCCAGGTCGGACCCAATTTTCCTTCGGCGCTTCTTGGTGCTGGGTGTCGCTTCGCTAAGCACCTTGTCTCCCACCTGCAAATTTCCTCACTCTCAATTTCTTGTTGTATTGCCTTTTACGCAAAGCGCTGATACTCTTCAGTTTGGCCCGAGCGCGGCGTCTCTCCTCTCTTTTCCTTAGATTCATGTCTCTGGCCAGGATGCCCCGGTTTGATCCATCATTTACAGCGGCGGTCCTAGTGGTTGCTGCCACCATTTCCGTCGGTATCCGGCCTCTTCTCCATACACCATCGCCGAAGGGTCTCGCTTGGTCGAGGTCCGCCGGGGTTGTCGATCGCCCAAAGCACCGATTTAATTAAATCGGCCCCAGGCCCCTTCGCCTTCAATTTTCTCTTAAGATTGTTTGGTATGGTTTGTTAAGAGGACTCCCGCTTGCCCGTTCCCCCTCGGGGTTGTAGGGGGCCGAACCCTGTTTGATATGATATGTTTGCGGAAAATTCTTAACCCTTGATCCGTGGGAACTGGGTTCCATTATCATGATGATAGTGTAGGGCGCAATGGCATATGATGTTTCCCCACAAGGAACTTGATCCACTTGCACCTCTTTTTACCTGCGGTAACCGCTTCGATCCCTTCGTAAAATAATCCGTCGCGGCCAACAAGAATCTCCTTTTACCCAGCGAGCCACTAGGCGGCCGGTCCCACTATGTCAAGGGCCCCACATTGCGAACGGCCACGGGCTAGACCGCTGTGCAGCTGGCTCTCTTGGGGCCAATATTAGCTGAAAACCTCTGCATTTCTCCGCATTTTTTGTAGCGATTCCGCGTCTCTTTTCATGTGGGCGGCCAAGTAGCCTTGTGTTAGCAACCTGTGTACGTTTGTCACCTGCCTGCCGGGTGGCTCCCCACAGTTCCTTCGTGGAACTCACTGGGCACCTCGCCGGGCCCGCTCCATTGTCTTAACAAAGGTCCGTTGAAGTTCCTCCGATATAATTCCTCCACCCAGTGCGTATCTCGTGATGTCTGTTTCGACTTTAGTCTTTCTCTGGGGCAAATCCCTCACCCCTATCAAAAACCGTTTGATTGGCATTACCCGTCCCTTGTCACCTCCGTGGTGATCATCCTCCCAGCCTCCTCGACACTTTCGGCGCATCCAACTTCTTCGCGGAGGGTCCTTTCCTCGAATCCGGCATAGAGGCTTCATCGCGGGCGATCGGTAGTGATTCTCCCCTCGATTTAAATCGGCGGATTCTTATGAACCTCGACGCCGAACGCCAAGACTCCCAAATATCGCCATCCTGGGGCACCTCGCTATAGACCCTCCATTAAGCGGCATACTACCAAATTAAAGGTCGAGATTATACAGCGGGTTCCTTCACCCGGGCCCTCGGCCATTCTCATCGCCGTGATTAGCCTCATGCATAAAGCCGTTGTTGGATCGCAAGCCGATTTCATTTCTTGACTCGCTTTGCTTTGTTGTCGTGACCAATACTACCCGATCCATTTCCCGCATCCGTTGCGGACCCGTCGCCAAAACTTCTCCCGGGTTTCCAAAAGCACGTAACCGGCAGTGATTCGCCCACATATAAAAGAGGTAGGAAACTTCAAGCTCAAATCGATAAATCTAGGTGCCGACGTCACAGCGAAGTCGCCATAGCATAATTCGGCTTAATCTAACTCGCTAGCAAGGACAAAGTCGTAGTAAAAACGCCAAAATCAAATCGGGCCGCCATTACAATTAGGTTGACACAGTCAAGGGCCCGTAAGGCATTATGAGTAAAGATAGGCGTGGCGCAAAGGATGGTTTAAATTTGATACCACCTAGCAAAGAGAGAGAAGATGCATCAATTCAAACCCGGTGGTTTGAATTGAAATGAAAGCTAACAAACAAAACATAAAATCACCTAAAGGACAAAAAATTTAATACATGTGAAACAAAATTTTGATTCTCAAAGTTTTGAACGTTTCAAATAGGTAACAAACAAACCTCGATTTAATTGTTAGGAATTCACATTGAAGGACATCCGCTATATATATGAGGGTTCGCCTTCATTATAAGGTCTTGACATATTAATGCTTTAGCTACATTTAGTTTTTCTTCTTCAAGACTTTACATTCATTCCGCCATTTTATTTTGAGCAGCCTAATTTAGTTATTTTACCCTTTAATAATGATCATTTCTTTTCTAGTTTAATTTGGCCCTCGCATTTATTTACTTAATGTATACAACAAGTTTTATTATTCCTATGATGATGAGCTAATCCCCCTCGGGGAGGGTTTGCTTCGTCCAAAAATCCGGATTGACTCGTTAATATTCTAGAATCACTACTTAGAATTAGGCATAGAATTAACATCCGGGTCCCAAAACCGGAGATCGTATAAAGTTGGATGCTCCGATGCTCCGGTGACAAAATGTCGTACACTCTGCGGTGATAACTCTCCTCGGCCCGTCGGTGATGTGAAATCGAGGCGAGAGCGAAAAAATAATATACCAGAGATGCGGTATTATTAAAACTCCTTATGCTAGTGAAATCGACCTAGAGATGTGGGCATGCACTGGGGATCAATATTTCGGCGTCGTCTCAAACGAGGCAATTAGAGATGTAGTGATTTGGTAACAAAAACTGTTAAGAAATGATTCTTGCATGAGCATGATTAACTCTCCCCGAATTTCTCTACATTTTGTTTACCTACATATAACGCCAGTAGTAATTTATTTTATTTGCATTACCGTTATTTTAATTAAAACCAACTAAAGGAAACCTAAAAATCCTTCTCACTTAAAGTTGTAACTCCGGTTGGAACCTATCCGAGCCCCAAGGTTTGGGACGATCCCTTACTCGACCTATCCACCCAATCCCACGTAAGTAAGGTAACTTGACTAAAGCGCACGACTATACTGGACGTTGGACTTTGGACTTTGGACTTGGACTGTGGACCTCGGACTTTTGATTTGTGGACCGCCGGACTTAAGAAAATAAACCTAAAAGCCAATAAACGCGTGTGTAAAGAGCATTTTATCGCTGTGTCTTTGGTGCTTTCCTTTTAGAAGTGTGGAGACATGGTTAAGCGGTGTTTCCACAATGTCCATTGTTTATACTCTTTTTGCTCGCCAGCTTTGATGCATGGTTAGCTTCAATTTATGCTATGCATACAATCTATTTGGTTTTCCTTTTGATGCATTCATGTTAGATCCATTTTTTCTGGCCATGCTATGTCTTAGCATTAAAGCCTTATTTCAAAGGTTACCACTTGTAAAAAATAAGATAATGTCAATTTGGTTGGAGGAACAACACCTTGATCATGGAGGTGAGCTTGTTTGTTTAACTCATGTGGTTTATAGAAGACTAATGTATGTTACATTATTGATTTTCAAGAGTATCTAGGCATGTGAATAAGATGTTTTTTTCATGAACATGATAATTTAGAAACTAGCTTTAGTTGTTCACATGTATCTTGACCATGTGTATAGTTTAGATATTAGAGAGAAGGAAAAGGAAAAGGAAAAAGAGCTACACCATTACATTGATTGACGGGATGGTTTGATTTTTCCTTTATGTGTCGTGGGAAATTGTTAGGAATCATCAATAGACTTTTGAACGAAGCAAAGTTAATAATGCTTCTAAAAGAAAGAAAGGAAGTTCACTTTGTTTTGGTTTTGTTTAATGTGTTGCTGCACCTATTGTGAAAAATGTAGTTTTAATTTTAGTTTTATGCCTATTGTTGTGGTGGAGGTGGTGGGGTTCATGGGTCAAGTTGTATTGGAATATGTAAGGGAGTGGTTGTATGCGTTATCACAAGGAGATCATAATGAGGGCTGTTGTGGTTTTTGCCTTTGTGGAGCTCTTATGAAAAGACCCTACAGAGACCACCTTTTGCTCTTAACAAAGTGCAAGAAGACATTTTGTTAACACTCAAGATATAATCAGTCATCAGACCGCATAAGCATTGCTAGGTCTTTATCTATTAACATTGGTTGGCTTGTAAGTTGTAAGAATGCTAATTTTTTAATTATACTTGTGCTCTGTAAACAAATTGGTTCTTTTTTGTTTTCCTTCATCTTATTTAATTGTTTCATGAGTTAAGTGTGATAGCTTGCAAGTTCTCACAACTTTGTTTTCCTTTGGTCGACTAGAGTCTAATTTTTCTCATGGGATACAAAATCACGGGATAGGGATATCAAGAAACACAACAAGGATTGTGGTTTCTTGGGCTTGTGTCAATCCGCGAGGAAGTGTCTTAAACATGATTTGCTAGCTCCAAAAGTAGGTACTTGACTAAGGTATGTTGTCACGCATTATCACATTTTGACATAAATTTTTTTTGTAGTTTAATGTGGTTTTGTTTATATAATTGACTATATATATATATATATATATATATATATATATATATATATATATATATCACTTGATATATATTTAGAAGAGCCTAATGTGTATGTATCTTTGATGTATAGTAGTTGATATATTCAAAGTGGTTGACATTATTTTTTTCTCAACTTAAGATACTTTTTTCTCCATAATATCATATATTTTAGAGATTTTTTCTTAGCTCTTGATTGATCATTGATCGTGCAGATAACAAAATTAACACTCAGAGATAGCAGCACACAAGATAAATTTGATTTTGTTCGACTTGAAATTTTGAATTTCATCCAAAGCATAATTCGATCGAGGCGACTGTGGTGTACGTCTTAGCCAGGTTTGGACCTCTTCAAGGTTTGGGGATCGATCTCACCATTTTGTATATTGGCCTTTGTCAAACTTTTTGATGTATAGATGGAACAAGTCAATTACTCTTTAGATATTTTGGAAAGAACCAATAGATTTGGATGGTTATTTCTCTATTGAATAAAAAAAGTTATCAAATTATTTTAGCAATTCATTGTCGTGTTGGATGCCTAAATTTGGTTATTTTGTTTGTTGCACTATGTATTGTTTATATTGGGTAATGTGTTTTTTTAATTTAGTGTGGACATGGTTAAAATGGGCAGGTGCGGGTTATCCATAATTTTACAGGTTGAAAATGATGAAAATCAAATATTCAGGGTTTTTATTTATTTTTTAAAAAATATATATATTCATATAAACCATAGTTTTCACTAAACCGTGGTAATTGTTCAATATTTCCCACGGTCCATAACAATTATTGTAAATCGTTCGGACTATTTACCACAGTTTTGGATACCATAATACCACTGTTTTGTCCAAAACCGTGGTTAATAAGATATACTTAATACCACAGTTTTATTAAAAGTATTTGTCACAGTGGCTATTACCACGGTTTTGGAACAGTGGTTAAAGATTTTTACCAATCGTATATAACAAGTGGTTAATGAGCTTTATGTAGTAGTGACACCATGAGTTTTATTTTCATTTTTCTTTGTAATTTTTTTTTTTCAAAAATCAAACATATAAAAATTAAAAAAAATTAAAACATAAACATGTATTAGTAAGTCTAGGGAATCGACTTTAAAATACCCAAGTTTTTGTAACATACCACCTTAATAGAGTATAGGACACAAAAAAAATAAAAATAAAATCAGCCTTCCCATTTTTTTTGAATGAGTCTAAGAAGTAGGATGAAATGGAATAAAGAAAGAGAAAGACTTGTGGAAAACCAAGAATTTGTTAGTTGCTCCAAATAAGAGAAGAAAAAAAAGTTTTCATCCAAAGAAAAGAAAAAAAAATATATAAATAAAATAAAAAGTTAGAACGCAAAAAATAGAATCAACTGAGTCAAAAGCCAAAAAAAAAGAAAAAAAATGGCTAAAGATGGAAACAAAGTGTAGAAGCAAAGTAAGAACAAGGTTTTCTCTACTTACATAATATGAAGACCCTATTTTCTCAGACTTGTCCTTTTGAATATCAATTTCCTTCCTTCTTAAACCATCACATAATCCCTGCAACACCTAATAAAGACTTCTAGCTCAATTAGGAATAGGTTGGTGTGATAGTAAGTTACAGTTGTGTTTGATCGACCTCGGTTCCCTTGTACGTCATTGAGATTGTGAGGAAAAGTGTGCCCACTACACACTAGAGTGAGCGAAACTTGAGTGGAAATATTAGAGTGTTTTTGTCTTGACATATTTGTTAGGACCAACTTAAGGACACTATTCCAAAGTTTTAGAAACGGATCTATTATTGCATTTCATAGCATAGTTCATTATATATATGTTTATCCATAGATGATTGATTATTATGCACTTATTAGCTTAGGTTTCGAATTGATTATTATTTTTTTCATTGCTTGTGAGATGTATAGATATCTGAAAATAAATAAGGAAGCATTAATTTTATTTTTAGTTGTTATAGTATAAATAAAGTTTCTGAGTATCTTCCCTATAAAACTCCCACGAGGCTATAACTCGCCCACTAAGGAAGTCCTAGTGGTTTAAGGCCTTATTACATTGGTCAATTTTGCAATCGCATTTTCGTGAGAAACAAGATTAGTTAGACACTACTACAGAAAAGCTCATATACCACTGTTATTTACTAGTGGTAAAAAAGCCTTTAGCCATGTTTTTCATACCGTGGTAACAACCACCGTGACAAATACTTCTAACGAGAACGTGGTATTAAGTATTCTCTATTTACCACGGTTTTTGGAAACACCGAGGTATTATGATATCGAAACCGCGTGGTTAATAGTCTTTACGTGCTGCGGTGTGTGATGTCAACCGTGGGAAATAGTAATAATAATTACCTTTGTTTGATTCAAACCGTGGTTTATATAATCCCTTTAAACCATCGTTTCTTACCAAGTGGTTTATACTTTTAAAAAAAATAAAAAAATCCCCTGATTATTTAATTTCAACCAGCATATATTTTCACTGTATCCACACTAATTTAAAAAACACATTGCTCAGACAATATATTCATCGTGCAACAAACAAAAGAAACAAATTTAGACCATACAACAGTAAATTGCTAAAAGAATTTGATAATTTTCTCGTCAATAAAAAAATAATAATGACCAACTTGTTCTTCGTTCCAAAATATCAAAGAAGTAATATATTTGTTCCACCTATATATCAAATGGGTTTTACAATGAAAAATACAAATGTTGAGATCAATCCCCAAACCTTAACTAGAAGGGGTCCAAACCTAGCTAAGACACCATGACCGCTCGAACATTCCATTAGATGAACTTTAGAATTTCAAGTCGAACAACATCAAGTTCATCTTGTGCATAGGCATCTTTGAGTGTTAAGTGTCATCTGCATCGATCAATACCATAAAATAATAACTTAATAATGAAGAATACCATAAAATAATAAAATGCTAAAGAAATATAAGCACAAGGACATCTTAATAATATATAATGTGTAAACTACAATTTATTAACGACCTTTAAATCAATTGTTGCCCCCAAATGATGCTTGACATTTGTTTTCTTATTTTTTGTTTCCACAATCTAAAGTGTAAATCTTAAGACAATGTAACATTTGAGTTATATACCACGTGTAAATAAAATACTTACATACACATTTGCTTAATCTCATGTTATATTGATCCCTCGAAATATATATATATATATATATATATATATATATATATATATATATATATATATATATATATATATATAATCATTTTAGAGGCAAAAGGAAAAGGAAAAGAGTAGAGCACATGATGGAATATTAGAACCTCTAAAATGATCATTTATGTATACTACCAGGAGCTAAGCTACACCGCCATCCAATTTCACTTTGTTGTTCTAGCTTCCTTAATTATCATGAGATCCATATTCTATTTTATTTTATTTTAGTAAGCATGCCCACCTGATCCTCCTTGGAATTCAAGGCATCCCTTCCTCTCCCCCTTTCCTTAGCTATAAACATCGAGTCCTTTAATACAATACCAACCTGGAGGTGGTAGTACTTAACATTTGCAACATAACATACAATAGTAGTAGGAATAATATTAGCCAAGTAATCCAACCATACAACATAACATTTGCACAATTTAATCTTTCAACTGACCTTTACTTGCTTAACATGAGGTATTGGGATAATATGCTCCACGACATCCATATCACCAAGATAGGCATAACCCACTGAGCCCCAACATGAGTGGTCCCACCTATTAATCGCCGAGGAAAAGTAATACGCAAGCTAAGAAGTATTTAAAAAGCTTTCACAAATAAACCAAATTTGGATATTTCCAACTCCTTACCTTATTACTATCATAAACATTAAGTCTTCCCACTTCACCCACTAGCGGTAACATCGTTCCCTCTTTTTCAACGTTTCTCTTCTAACCTATGATCAACTGTCAATAGTGACACAACACCCACTTGGCATCCAAAGATACGAGAATCCCAACACATGCAACCGTCCACGGTCAAACCATCAATCACAACAAGAGTAGCAGTTGTCCCGAAGTTTCTCCTGCAATCAATATATAAAAACCTTCTTAAACTAAGAAACATAGAAAGAAATGCATTGACATAAACAAGACACGGTGAGGATACTTGCCTTTCTCTGAAACTCTATACCAGTCTTTACAAAATCGACAACCAACACTCTCGGAATAGTTTGAATCCACTTTTCCCTACCAATCCCTTGAGGAATCGCACTCATAACGTGACTCAACAAATTCTCTATAGTATATATCACCGCTGATATCCCATTCTGTCCATCAAAAATCTACAAAGAAACAAAAAAATCAACCCCTAACTCATTAAAACACGCGTTAAAACACATTTTCCAACTCAATTAAAATATTGAAAAAAACAAATATAATATAAAATTACCGCGAAAAGAGAAAATGAAGACAAGGGTTCCCTGAAATCCTTTGACAATCAGGTTCAATAAGAAAATAATCTTCCCCTTTCTTAACTAAACCAGTTTGTCCATACTTAATAGACGGCTTTTATTAGCTAATTCAAGGTTGTCACATGTTTCTCCCATGACCTGCATATAAATTGGATAGGACACAACCTGCTAACCAACATCTTAAGTTCTTAGCTAATGACACGAATGTTTATAACAAACTTTACTATGCATATTCCCAAGCCACCCCGTCATACCATATATCAAGGCCGTGATTGCATAGCCAATAAAATGAACTTTGGGATTAACTTATATGGGAATTGGTTTGGCCCATAGACATTGTTTCCTTGTAATGAGAAGAAAGTTGACAAGATCAACACTACTAATGTCTCTACCTTGACAAATTTAAAACCGGAGAAGATGGGATGGAAGTAAATTTTTCTCGATTCGAACAATATATATTCAAGTTTGTCGAGAAATTTATGAATTCACTGACCCTACATTCACTTAGTTCTCAAAAAGATATTATGAATTCATTGAGTTCTCAAAATTGCGGACATCACAAAGCAATTATTGGCAAGAACGAACAATCATAAACCTAAATAAACCTTTTCAACAATTAAAAATAACCCAAATTTTACACATCAATTAGGAACGAACAATCAATAAGCGATTATTATTTACACCTTTTAACAAATTCCCCAAAAAAAATATACAATTAAAAAACTACAAACAAAAAATTGAAAAACAATGTCTAGAGGAAGCTTGTGAATGAATTACACTTACAAATACCGATTTTAATTTTACACTAAAAATACCAAATAAATATTAAGACATTGAAAAGAAAAATTGCAAAACAAAATTATTCAAGTTCAATATTTGAAACAAAGGAGAGACTAGTCAACAAAGTTTGAAAAATCAACAACAAGAAGAACCTACTATACTTACAAGCAAAAACAACAACCTTGCAATTGGTCGAGAGATTTAAAACTTTCAACTTGAACCCCGGAAGCAGAAATTGGGATAGAGAGAAGTGGGTTTTGCACGCACAGGTTTTCCCCTTTTTTTTTTTACTTACTTTTTTTTTTCAGAACCGCCTTTATCCGCGAAGTGTAATTTTCTCCAAAATATAAACCGCCATTTTCGAGGGAACGATTGGGGTATATGAATACAAAAAAAAAAATTAGGTTCTATTTAATAGTGCAGTGGTATATGGCATGTTATATACCACTATTTTACAAAATTAGTGGTATTTGGTTCCTCCTAAACTTGAAAAATGTTTTGTACCGAGGTAAATGACTTTAAGCCACTGTTATTATGGGAACAGTGGTATATGCTAGATGGCCAACCGTGGCTAATGTGCCTTTTTGTAGTAGTGAGAACTCTATTTTTGGTCACTTATTTTAATTTCTCATCTTTGCTTGAAGACAAACAAAATGCTATTTGGGGGTGGTTTGATAAGAGCCCAAAACTGTAGTTTGTATTAGTATTGTTTACGTACTTTTGTGTATTTCAGGTTTTGGAGTCAACTATGTGAGGAAATATGTCACTTTTGCAAGAGAAATGAGCAAAAGTTGCTTTCTAAGAAGTTTTACGGTTAACGCTCAAGTTTCAAGGAGAAAAAACTTTTTTAAAGCCTAGTCAAAGTTGGAAAGTCAAAGTCAACGCGGGCAGAAATAGAGCATAAAAGTCAACAAAACTCCCATAGGCCGTATCCTTAGACTCAGACCTTGGAATTGGACCTATTATATGTCAAAACGACGGGTTCGGAAAGAGCTTTCTATTGGTCTTAGCTATGATCCAATCAGAGGAGTAAAGGTGAATGAAAAAGCTGTTACAATAATTTCTAGCAGAGAAACCTTTTTTGGACTTAAGTAATTATGTTTTGGGCTTGATTTAGTGGCCCAAAACATAGCTCCAAAGCCCATGCACGAAATTGTAAAATTAGTGCTCTCCTATATAAAGAATACTAAGGCAAAACTCTAATGATCTATCTACCATTAATTAGAATAATTTAGATCTCTTACCTCTTCTCTTTAGTTTAACCAAGTTTATGTTTTATTAGCCTAGCCACCATTAATACAATATAAGTTCTTTTTAATCAAGTAGTACTTTAATTATGTCTTCTTCTTCTTATTATTTTTTCCATGATAGTCTAATGAACCATAGCTAAACTTCCATTAGAGGGGTTTTATTGAAGTTTTGATGAAGACTTGATGTGTTAGTATAGAATAGTTGTATTAAAGAGCTTCAAATCTAGGGTTTTCTATTTAGCAATAAGTTAAATAAACCTAGACTAGAGGTAGTTCATTCACCATGAGAATGGGTTTCAACTTCCTCTCATGCCAATTATTAGTTGGTTAGAGATGTCATGAATAATTAGGAATAAAAAGACCTAATATTTATGTTGAACATTGTGTGAAGACATAAAGATTAGGGTTGCAACAAACTCTATACTAGCATGTGAGGGATTAATCAGCGTGGATTTCAAATCTCCTAATTCCTTCTTCATAGTTGCGTCTTATTATTTAATTGTCATAGTTTAATTTAGAATATATTAAATCATAGTTTTGACCATATTAGTGATATTTAGGATTATTACTCTTGTATTGTTTAATTGTTAATCATTTAATTGAATTATTATGTCCTAAGTAACTAGGAGTAGAATGAATTCTTACTCTAGTTTTATTGCATAATAATTGAGAGTAGAAATTTGATATAAAAGAATATATATTATAGTTTACTTCTTCCTAGCATAATTACTGTAAGTAGGAGTAAAAGCGTAATTTATAGTTTATCACTACTCCCCAATTAGTTTAGTTGTAATTATGGTTCTCTCTCTCTCCTTTCTTTAGTTTAGTTTAGGTTAAGTCGTTTAGTTTGTAGTCTCCGTTAAATCCTTCAATAAAAAGCTTTAGTATAATATTCAATTCTCTCTTTACATTATGACTTTAGTTTATTGTTTAGTTAGTTTAAATCCAATAACATAATATTAAAACCTCTATTAGAGGGGGTTAATGAAGCCACGTGAGGATGATTAATTAGTAGTTTAGTTATTGTTTTGCAATAGAGTTTCAAGTTTGATTTTTATGATTGTTTAGAGATAAAAATCATAAGAGTTGAACTAGAGTTTAGAGCCACCATCAAAGAGATTTGAGGTGGAGCTAAACTTTCATGCAAGTGAATCCATGATCAGAGGTAACTTGGTCTTCACTAGGGATCAACAAGCAATTCGATAAGCAACTTAATGGTCGATCGAATTGCGAAGTGGATTAACCATCTCTATATCTTTTTCTCATCCTTCAATCTACTATTTTTGCATATTAAATTTACTATTTTTATCATATTATATTACTACTCTCATTAGTTAATAGTTAGTTTAGTCTAAATTTGTGTCAAGTACATGCAAGCAAGAGTGGAAAACATGATTACTCCCTTTATTCTATGATATTTACAGATATTATTATATTATTAATATGCATGATTTAGTATCTTGTTTAAACTATTGTTTTTACACTATTAAAACTTAATAATCAAATGGCCAATCGCCGGGTTCGATATAACTTAAACAAGTTTTCCCATCCCTAATATATCTTTGTTTTTAGTTATCAAAAAGTAACTTATAAAATGAAGCCATTGCGGGTTCAATCTAACTTAAACAAACTAAAACAAGTTTTCCCATCTCTAATCTACTTGTTTTTTTAGTTATCAAAAATTAACTTATAAAATGGCCTTCAGGGTTCAATCTAACTTAAACTAACTAAAACAAGTTTTTCCATCTCTAAACTACTATTTTTTAGTTATCAAAAATAAACTTATAAAATGGGGCCGCTTGCCATCTTTCTTTCTTACGTATAGCGTGTTTAGAATAAGCAAAATTGTTTTCGCTATTTACATACTAAAACATTGTTTTCACTGTTCACATTTTTCCGAAATTTTTTTGCTACTGCATGAGTGCATATGAGTTGTGATTCCAACTCCCTGCACTCCCGTGACCTTATCCTGAAAAGTTCACTGTTCTATTTTTACTTTAGAGCGCGCCCGCGCCCTCATTTTGCCCTTACATAAACCCTCGTGCATTACACCCTTGGCGCGACCCGCACCCAATTTGACCTATTTTAAAGCGTGCCCCGCACTCCTTTAAATTTAAGAAAAAATAAAAAATAAAGTACTAAAGTGTGACCCGCGCCCAATTTAGTTTATTTTTAAGGGCGCACGCATCCTAGTTTAATTAAATTAATTTTTTTTTTATATTAACTGCAATATTACATCATGAGTACAGTACAATACTCGTATGCCCAACCACTCCAGTAATTGCATAAAAAAAATATCATACTTTATGGTGTCTAGAAAACTCAAAGAATTAGGGTTATCTAATTATGGAACGTGCATGCACGGACAACCTTTCTCAGTTTTTATGTGGCCTGGCCATTAGTTTGAAACGTTTTTAGTAGATGTGCTTCAAGGCTGTTGAAGGCGCAATTTATACGTGTAGCAAGGACGCTCCTGGTAACACTTCTTTACATCCTCGAATCTACTATAAGAGGATTCGATTTCTAGTAATAATTATGCTATTTTTGCATACTCATTAGGAATTTTTATTAGACTTAAAACTTGCATGAGATTAAGATCTAGTATGCAAAAACCTTCCTTATTAGTTTATCATTGACGCAAAAATAATTGCCTACCTAGAAATTCACACATCACCACACACATACTACCTACACCTACCCCAACTACATTTGTAGCAATGGGTGAAGAAATAGCAGAGAGACCCCTCTTTGATTTTTATAAGGCTTTAAATGATGGACCTGAGTCCTGCACAATTCTTGTAGATATTATGGGAGATTTTAGAATCCCCATTAATCTACTACCTATTTTCCACGGGTTAGACCATGAGAAGCATTATCAACACTTACGAAGGATACAACAAGTTGTTACTACATTCCATCATCCAAATGTAAGACCTTAACAAATAAAGCTAAAGGTGTTTCCTTTCACGCTAGCTGACAAAGCGGCAGCTTAGCGAACAGCCCAAAAGCCGAACTCTGTCGACACATGGGAAGAACTAGTTGAATTATTTATGTAACAATTTTACCCACCACAGACGACTGATGAGATGCTACAAAATATTCACTTCTTTCGCCAAAAGCCTCAAGAATCCTTTTCTGAGGCTTGGAATTGTTTCAATGATCTTCTAGTAGAATGTCCCCATCATAATCTTCATAAAGACACACTAGTTCGTGCCTTCTTCAAAGGCCTATCCTACCACCATAAGGATATTTTAGATATCATGAACGGAGATAATTTCTTAAGTAAAGGAGCCACAGATGCATATAACTTCTTAGATAATCAATCCAAGAAAAGTAACAACTAGGGAGATAACGATTACTCCCACTCCACCCTTTCTTCGTCTACAGTGAAGGCATCCAGTATGTTTGAGGTAAAACAAGATCCTGAGCTTAGAACTTTAATTGAATCCCTTACTTGTAAGGTACATGCCCTCTTTGTATTTAAACAAGAAGCAAAACCCACTCTAATCATGAATATAAACTCTCCTTGTTGTAATTTATATTTTAGTCCTGAGCATTCTGACTTCTATAGTCATCTTTTCTGTGAACATCCACCACCACAGCCAGACAATGTCTGCACTTTTAATAACAACCCTAACACACAATGGAGGCAAAACACTATTTATAATCAACTACAAACAAGCTACACCTCCGGGTTTTAATAATCAAAATGTTAGGCCCACTACTTAACTTCAACCAATTTAACCAACATTTATGACAAAGGAGATTTAGGTCACCAACACCAAAGTTTAGTGCCCGTGACCAAGAACTATCAATATCGACATTAATGCTCAACAAGCCTTAGTTCGGTAACCCCTCCTACTACCGACAACTTGCTAACCCATCAAAAGATGACATATTATTTAGCGATACAAAACCAACAACAACAAAAAGAATATGATACGGGCATTGTGCCAAAAGGTACTTGAGCTGTCTCCTAACCAAAATAATAACCAACAAGACGTGTTTCCAGGTCAGGCTATGTCTAATCCTAAGTCAAGAAACAATGCATTTGAAGTAAACAATATTTAGTGTAATGGTAATATAAACCAAGGGAAACTATAGGCAGTCACTACCCTTCGTTCGGGTAAGGTAGTTGATAGCCAAGTGACTTTGCCTAAAGATTGACCACAAACTAAGAATGAAACCATACCAAATATAGTCATAGAAACTAAAGACCCTACAACTGTAGAAGTTCCAGTCTAACCCCAACCAAAAGGGAAAACCTTCTAAGAACCAATAATAGAAATTGCTGATCCTACACATATAAAGGTTTCAATATGGAAACCTAGTTTTAAAGCGGCAAAAGATAAAAACAAGGTTAATAATATTGTTGACCCTTATAATAAGTATAGAGAAAAACCACCGTTTCCCTAGAGACTAGTTATGTCTAAAAAGGACAATGCAAATGATGCAATATTTGTGCCAAAAGGTTATTGACATGTCTCCCAACCAAAATAATAACCAAACAGGTGTGTTTCCAGGTTAAGCTGTGCCTAATCATAAGTCAACAAACACTGCCTTCGAAGTCAATAGTATTCAGTGTAATGGTAATATAAACCAAGGGGACCTACATGTAGTCACTACCCGCCCGTTCATGTAGAATAATTGATAAAAAAAATGATGATGCTTAAGGATAGCCGACAAACGGAAGCCGAGAACAAAACCATACCAAATACTGCCATAGAAACTGAAGACCTACAACTGTAGACATTCGGTCCAACCACAACCAAAAAGAGACAACCTTACAAAACCCCATAATAGAAATTGATGATCCTACACTTGTAGAGGTTCAAATATGGAAAGCAGCAAAAGATAAAGACAAGGTTAATACTACTGTTGACACTTAGCTAAATATAGAGATTAACCATCGTATCCCCAGAGACTAGTTGTGTCTAAAAATGATGATAATTTTGATGAGATTAGGGAAGTGTTTAAAAATCTGACTATAAACCTACCTTTTCTATACCTTTTCTAGATGCTATAAAAAGTTTACCTAGACACGCTAAGTTTCTAAAAGAGTTGTGCACCACGAAGAAGAAAACCAGCATACCCAAAGAAGCCTTTTTAAATTAACAATATCTCTCTTTATCTGAACAATATCCCTTGTCGTCCTACTGTACAATGCACCTTAGGCGATAACTTCTTAACAACTATGATATTAGACCTAGGGGTGAGTGTTAACTTACTCCATTTTTATTTATATAAACAATTAGGTCTCTATCCACTTAGACCAACTAAACTGATTTTACAGTTAGCCGATCGGTCTATTAAGTATTCCAAAGGCGTAGTTGAAAACATTCTAGTTAAAGTTTAGGATTTTTATTACTCGGTTGATTTCATTATTCTTGACACAGAAGTTGCTCATGACTCTATTAACATCATCTTAGGGCGTCCTTTCTTTAGCCTTTGCCAATGCCAATGTCCAAATCAATTGTCGGGATAGCTCAATGACCCTTTCCTTTGGAAATCTATCTGTAGAGGTTAACATATTTAGACTTAAGTAGGGACAACTAGGTTTGCATGTAGAAGGAGAAGTAAAGTCTATTGAGTGGTTTGAATCTAACATTAGTACGGCTGATGCCTTAGTCCCCACAGTAGTAGATCCCCTCTTATAGAAGAAGACAAAGATCACAATTTTTACTCCATGAACATAACTTAATTAGAGAAAGAATTTTCCACCCTACCTTCTGACCCTATGAGAGATGAAGTAAATCTCACACTGGAAGAGATAGATGAATTCCTCAAAGATGCAGATAAATACCACAATTATATGGTTGCGAATAACCTAGATGAAGAATTTGACGAGTTTCTAAGAGCTTGGGAATATCCACCTTCTCAAGAACTACCTAGAGCACGACCCGACCATCGTCCACTTGTGCTAATCTATAATAAAATCCAATCATTTACCACCACCTCGATTCCCCTCCCTCCACCTTTTCAAAGGCACCTTCAGTCTGCACTAAGCCTTCTTGTTTCTCCTATGCTTCTTGCCTTTCGAAACCCATCTAGTGAAGAAGTAATACCCAAGAACAAGCCACTTGACACTTTCTCATTTTTTCCATCCCTTCCTTCTAAAACTTATCCATATCCCAAGTACTTTTCACAACCATTCTTTTTCTCACGATCATACACTTGGCAACCCTTTCATTAGAGGAAGAAGAAGAAGTTGCATGCTCGATTAGGTTCTAAATCCATCAGTCTACACTCTCATTCTGCTAAGCTACATCATAGAAAATCTTGGTGCTGAATTTTGTTTAGGGGTGCTTTCTGTGATAATTATTTATGGAAAGACCCACAACTATTTAGGTTGTTGATATATGGTAAACTGCATGTTAATATAAATTCGATAAAGTCTCGAGTATCTGACTATAAAAGACTCATAGTATTATTCGGTGTACTCTATTCCAATATTATATTATGGGAATACACTATGAGTTTCATTTTCTTTTTTTCTTTGTAATATTGTTTTTCCAAAAATCAAACATATAAAAATTAAAAAATAAAAACATAAACATGTATTAGTAAGTCTAGGGAATCTGACATTAAAAGACCCAATTTTTGTAACATACCACCTTAATAGAGTATAGGCCACAAAATAAAAATAAAACAGCCTTCCCAATTTTTTGGAATGAGTTTGAGAAGTAGGATGAAATGGAATAAAGAAAGAGAAAGACCTGTGCAAAACCAAGAATTTATTAGTTATTTCAAATAAGAAAAGAAAATAAAGTTTTCATCCAAAGAAAAGAAAAAAAAATATATAAATAAAATAACAAGTTAGAACTCCAAAAACAAAATCAAAGGAGTCAAAAGCCAAATGAAAAAAAAAATGGCTAAGGATAGAAACAAAGTGTATAAGCAAAGTAAGAACATGGTTTTCTCTAGTTACATAATATGAATACCTTATTTTCTCAGATTTGTCCTTCTGAATATCCATTTCCTTCCTTCTTAAACCATCACCTAATCCCCGAAACACCTAATAAAGACATCTAGCTCAATTAGGAATAGTTTGGTGTGATAGTAAGTGGCAGATGTATTTGATCGACCTCGGCACCCTTGTACGTCACTGAGATTGTGAGGAAAAGTGTGCCCACTACACACTGGAGTGAGTGAAACTTGAGTGGAAAAATCAAAGTGTTTTGGTCTTGACATATTTGTGAGGACCTACTTAAGGAGCCTATTCCAAAGTTTCAAAAACGGATATGTTATTCCATTTCATAGCATAGTTCATTATATATATGTTTATCCGTAGATGATTGATTATTATGCACGTATTAGCTTAGGTTTCAAATTGATTATTTTTTTTCTTTGCAAGTGAGATGTATAGATATCTGAAAATAAATAAGGAAGCATTAATTTTATTTCTTAGTCGTTATAGTATAAATGAAGTTTATGAGTATTTTCTCTGTAAAACTCCCACGAGGCTATAACTCGTCCACTAGGAAAGTCCTAGTGGTTTAAGGCCTTATTGGATTGGTCAATGCAATCACACTCGGCAAAACGAGATTAGTTAGAACTCTATTTTTGGTTACTTAATTTAATTTCTCATCTTTGCATGAGGACAAGCAAAATGCTATTTGGGGGTTGTTTAATAATGCCCCAAAACTGTAGTTTTAACCCCTTAATAATATTACATTTAGACCAATTATATTTATAATAAATAAGAGTTAGTATTGTTTACGTACTTTTGTCTATTTCAGGTCTTGGAGTTAACTATGTGAAGAAATATGTAACATTTGCAAGAGAAAGGGGCAAAGGTTGGTTGCTAAGAAGTTCTATATTAAAGCCCAAGTTTTAACGAGAAAAAACCTTTTTAAAGCCCAGTCAAAGCTGAAAAGTCAAAGTCAACACGGGCAGAAATAGAGTGTAAAAGTCAACAGAACTTCCATAAGCCGTATCTTTGGACTCAGACCTCGGAATTGGGCCTATTATATGTCAAAACGACCGGTTCGGAAAGAACTTTGTAATGGTATAGGATATGATCTAGTCAAAGGAGTAAAAGTGTATGAAAATGCTGTAGCATTAATTTCTAGCAGAGAAACCCTTTTTGGATTTAAGTAATTAGGTTTTGGGCTTGATTTAATGGCCCAAAACATAGCTCTAAAGCCCATACACGAAATTGTAAACTTAGCCCTCTCCTATATAAAGAAGACTAAGGCAAAACTCTAATGATCTATCTCCCATTAATTGAATAATTTAGATCTCTTACCTCTTCACTTTAGTTTAACCTAGTTTATGTTTAATTAGCCTAGCCACCATTAATACAATTCAAGTTATTTTTAATCAAGTAGTACTTCAGTTATGTCTTCTTCTTATTATTATTTATTCTATGATAGTCTAATGAACCATAGCTAAACCTCCATTAAAGGGGTTTGATTGAAGCTTTGATGAAGACTTGATGTGGTAGTATAGAATAGTTGTATTAAAGAGCTTCAAGCCTAGGGTTTTCTATTTAGCAATAAGTAAAATAAACCTAGACTAGAGGTAGTTCATTCACCATGAGAATGGGTTTCAACTTTCTCTCATGCTAATTATTAGTTGGCTAGAGATGCCATGAATAATTAGGGATAAAAAGACGAACCTTGTGTGAAAACATAAAGATTAGGGTTACAACAAACTCTATACTAGCATGTTAGGGATTAATCAACATGGATTTCAAATCTCCCTAATTCCTTCTTCATATTCACGTCTTATTATTTAATTTTCATAGTTTAATTTAGAATATATTAAAGCATAATTTATAGTTTATCACTACTCCCCCATTAGTTTAGTTGTAATTAGGGTTCTCTCTCTCCCCCCCTTTCTTTAGTTTAGTTTAGGTTAAGTAGTTTAGTTTGTAGTCTCCGTTAATGTTACAACCTATTCACTTAAGAGGCAATTCTCTACCCCTTACCCACTATTCTCTCCCTCAACTTTTTTCCTCTCTCCTCTTAGGTCCCTCACACCCTTTAGGTTAATGAATCCGCCTCCTCTTTCTCTCTCACCCACTATTCCCCTTTATATCTTTCTTTCCATCCATCATGGCCCTCCACCTGTCCCTCCATCTCGCGGTCCTATTAGCTCTATGTGTAGGGTTTCCGTACCGCGACCCCACGCTGTCAGCCTGATCTGGTGGATCGCGGACCTCGAAGCTACGCTGCTTCGGCCCAACTCACTACTCCTATTCAGTTGATACATACTGCCACTACAGATGCCCCCTCTCGAGTCCGCGATAGTATGTCGATCGGGGAGTCGAGAGCCCCCTACATTAATCTTTTCCCCGTAGCCTTCCATCTTCCTTTCACCGCTGGATTCACGAGTTCCCATGTGACTGCAGCTGACGCCCCCTCGATTCTTGTGCATCTACGCGTCCTTCATTGGCTAGATCCTTTTGTTGTCCCCTCGATTTCAGCTCCCCTCAAATTACCTTTTTACCCCCTCCTCTTATAAAAAGCCCGCTCGATTTTTCTTCTCTCACTTTGCCTTTCTCTTGCCTTTCAGTTTCTTTCAACCTCCCCTTCTACCTTTCTTCTTATTTTTCAACACTGGTTGCTCTTGTGGTCGTCGTTTCTCCGGTTTCCTCTGTGGGAATTCTTACTTCGGCTGCTTTTCTCCTACCTCAGGTTGGTTTTCTCTTCTCTCTAGCTCCCTTTACTTGCTATATTGCGCATTTCTCCTTGGTTCTTGGCGTTAGAGTCTGTTCATTTTCCCTTCCTTCTCCGCCTTGTTGTAACTGTGTGTCTTCCACTCCGACCACGATGTCGACAGCAAGATCCGCCACCTCTTCCTCTTCCCAGTCCCGTAGCCGTGCTTCCCCCCCTCTCCCCGACCACACCGAGGCCCCTTCAACCTCTGGACAAGCTTTTACCCTCCCGCCGCCTCCGCCGCGCGGCCGTAGACCTAACCTTGAAGCTGTTAAAGCGGCTTATGGAATACCCACTGACGTCATCCTAGAGCATGTTCCTGACCTAACTCACTTCCCCCACCTAGTTCCCTACAGGCCGGGGTGCCTTGTGGCCACGGTAGGACAAATCGTTGCCGCCCTGCGATTGCCCCTCACTCGCCTCGATGTCGAGGTGTGCAATCACTTTAACATCCCCCCTTGCCAAGGCATCGGCAACTTCTGGAGGGTCATGTATGCCGTGAACCACTACAACCGTTCCGAAGTACCCAAGATAATGGTTCGCGACATGACCGCTCACTTCTTCATCAAAAAGAGCACCAAGGAGGTCGATTGTCGGCTATCACTCATACGTGTCCGCCCTAGGGAAGCGTCACTTTATTCTTCGTATCACTTCCTCTGACAAACTGTGGCACCACTACCCTCTTTATATCTCAGGCAACTTCCTCTCCGCTGATCTTCCCTCTGAACTGAACCTTAAACACTTGGCTTTTCTTCCTAGTGGTGAGTCTCTCTCTTTATCTTCGCCCCCTAGATGCATATCTTTTGTTTTCTCAACTGACTTGTCGGCTCTCTTTTTCAGGTTGGCGCCCCGACTCAAAGTCGCGACCTTATGACAACATTTCCTCCACCACATTTCAAAAGCTCGCGACTGGGACTGCTTTCGGGCGTGATACCAGGATTGACCGCCGCCACCGCCACCCCGCTATTGGCCGATCGAACTGCGATCCATAGGGAAATACTGCGCCCCCTTTTTCCGTCCCCCTCCTCCCAAAGAAAGAAAACCACGTAACAATCCCCCCACCAAGGGAAAACGCCGTGCCACGAAACCCCCACTCCGCCCCAAGTCTGCTCATAAGAACCCTTCTCCCGCCGCCGCCCCTACTCCTTATCGATCCCTGACCACCTGGGAGGACCAATACTCATCCTCTCCTTCTCCTTCCACCACCTCTCAAGACTCGGATATGGGTGCCCACAAATGCAAGCTCTTTTGGCTGACTTCGGATGACGATGTCGCCCCCATTATCTTGCCCCCTAGCTGCGGCTCCCTCCTCTCCTTCTTCCGCCTCCAAACGTTCCGGCCCCCCCGGCTCTGAAGAGGTCCCCCGCTACCAATGCCCCTCCGCCTACCGCAGACTTCTCTCGGTGATGCAGCCGGATCGGGAAGGGGGCGCGGTGCCGTTCCCCATACGCCCCACTTTCAAACCAGAACCGCCACCTAACCATCAACGACTCGCTTTGGAAAATCCAGCGTTGGCTTCCTCCCCTATTCTTTGGGTCTCATCTCCCTAAAGACATGGCATATGCTGATGGTGGCAACTTCGAGTCTCATCGGACCTCATTCTACACTGGCTGGGAGAACGTAACCCTCTCTTTTCATTCTAGTGTCTCCCTTCCCTTTCTTTGAGTATTCTAACTTCTATTCTTTTCCACATATGAGTTTGGACATCTCCTTCATGATCCGCGGCCTATTTGGTGCCCGGGCGCGGATCGATGAACTGGACAAGGAGGTCGCCCAGCTGGAAAAGGATAAGTCCGCCGCGGAAATGGACACACTGAGGGCCCAGGATGAGCTGAAAGTTGCGTAAAACGCTCCGCGTTTACATGGACAAGGTTAATGACCGCTTGAGTAATCAGCGCGAGACCCTCCAAGCGATGCATGCCGCTGCTCTGGATGCCCTCTCCCAGAAGCATCAAGAGGAGGTGTCGGCTCTTTTGAATCAACATGAAGCTGATATGGACGAGCTCCGGGATAGTTTTCGGGCCCAGGCCGAAAAGAGGGTGGCCAAGAAGGTCAAGGAGGAATTTGACCGGCTCACCAAAGAGGTCGTCTCCTTCACGAAGCCCCTGCCGGCGGCTCCACTACCCGAGGTCTCCGTGCCCATCCCGGACTCCCCTCCTGCCATGCAAGATGCCGCTGCGCTGGTCTCTGAGGCGATAAATGAGGCGGCGGATGTAATCATAGCCGAGGCCGCCGAGTCCATGGTCCGTGAAAGCACTGCAGATGAAAATTAGCTTGTTTTTTGCCCTGGCTAGGCTTCCCTTGACTCTATTTTGTAACACTACTTTTTCTACAATTTTTTCTGTCTTTCCACCCCCTCTTGTTGGGATGTTTATATTATGTTATGTTTGATTGTCTGGGGTGTTTCTTCTGCCACTCTTACTCATATGTGAACAATAACAAGACCCTATTAGTGTATTCGACCCCATTGGTAGGGAATGTTTGATTTGCTTGCCCCACGCCCAGACCAGGCCTCCGCCACTTTCTCTAACTCTGGCAGGCACTCTGCCTATGGCGTGTGGAAGCCTCTTTGCTTCCGTTCGCCTTTATCCCATATAGGTCCGGGGCAACTCCTCTCACCCCGGAACTGCGGGGAACTCATCTCCGCGAGGCACCTAATTGTGCCTCACTAAAGTTTGGACCTCTCATCCTTGGAGGGCTCACCCCCTCCCTTCCCTTCACTCTGAGGGGCAAAGAAAACTCAAGTAACAATATTTAACTCAAAAGTGCTACAGTTTTATATATGTACAGATAGCTCAAACCATTCCCCCTTTTCCCCATTACATCTACTCGTGAAATTTTTTCAGCAACCTTACATTCCACGGCCTATCCACATCTGTGCCCTCCACAGTTTGTAACCTGTAAGTGCCTGTTCCCCCCACCTCGATCACCACATATGGCCCTTCCCAGGTCGGACCCAATTTTCCTTGACCTTCTTGGTCTTGCCGGGTGTCACTTTCGCTAAGCACCTTGTCTCCCACCACAAATTTCCTCACTCTCAATTTCTTGTTGTATTGCCTTTGCAAGCGGCGCTGATACTCTTCCAGTTTGACGCGAGCAGTGTCTCTCCTCTCTTTCGCTAGATTCATGTCTCTGGCCAGGATGCCCCAGTTTGATCCATCATTTACAGCCGCGGTCCTAGTGGTTGCTGCCACCATTTCCGTCGGTATCACGGCCTCTACTCCATACACCATCGCAAAAGGGGTCTCCTTGGTCGAGGTCCGCGGGGTTGTCCGATACGCCCAAAGCACCCGATTTAATTCGTCGGCCCAGGCCCCCTTCTTGCCTTCCAATTTTCTCTTAAGATTGTTGAGTATGGTTTTGTTAGAGGACTCCGCTTGCCCGTTCCCCTCGGGGTTGTAGGGGGCCGAGAACCCCTGTTTGATATGATATGTTTGCAGAAAATTCTTAACCCTTGATCCCGTGAACTGGGTTCCATTATCCGCAATGATAGTGTAGGGCACCCCGAAACGGCATATGATGTTTTCCCACAAGAACTTGATCACTTGCACCTCTTTTACCTGCTGCAATGGCACCGCTTCGATCCACTTCGTAAAATAATCCGTCGCGGCCAACAAGAATCTCCTTTTACCACGAGCCATGGGCAGCGGTCCCACTATGTCAAGGGCCCACATTGCGAACGGCCACGGGCTAGACATTATTTGTCGCGGTGGCTCTCTCGGGGCCAATATTAACCGAGAAAACCTCGGCATTTCTCACATTTTTTTGGCGAATTCCGGCGGCGTCTCTTTTCATGTGAGGCCGAAGTAGCCTTGTGTTAGCAACATTGGTACCGTTGTCACGCCTGCCGAGTGGCTCCCACAGTTTCCGCCGTTGCAACTCATCGAGCACCTCTTGAGCCCGCTCCGCCCCAAGCATCTTAACAAAGGTCCATTGAAGTTCCTCCGATATAATTCCCCCCCCGCGATGCATTATATCTGATGATGTCATTCGACTTTCGTCTTTCTGCGGGGCAAATCCCTCACCCCTGTCAAAACCGTTTGATTGGCATTACCCATCCCTTGTCACACTCCGTGGTGTTCATCACTCCCCATGCCTCCCTCGACACTTTCGGCTGTCCAACTTCTTCACTTGGAGGGTCCTTTTTCCCGAATCCGGCATGGCCGCTCGTCGCACGCCCGAGGCGTGCGTGTGGTGATTCTCCCCTCGATTTAAATGTGCAAAGCGGATTCTTATGAACCTCGACGCCCAGCTTCGCAAGACTCCCAAATATCTCGCCATCCTGGGGCACCTCGCTATGAACCCTCCATTCGCCTGGCATACTACCAAATTAGAGTCGGAGTATACAACGAGTTCCTTCACCCCCAGGCCCTCGGCCATTCTCATGCCGGCGATTACCGCCTCATACTCCGCTTCGTTGTTGGATGCCGTGAAACCCAATTTCATTGCCAGCTCTAGCCTGTTGTTGTCCGGCGTGACCAATACTACCCCAATCCCGCTTCCCACATCCGTTGCGGACCCATCCGCAAACACTCTCCAACCGTTTCGTTCTTCCCATGGGTTAAAGCTATCCGGCTCCTCTTCCCTCTCTGATTCCAAAACCATCTCCTCCCCCCATGTCGGATCCTCTGCGGGAAACTCTGCCAAGAACTCCGCCACCGCGCGAAGCCTTCTCATGTTTCACACGATATTGGATGTCATACGAACTTAGCATCCGCGGCCCATTTCAGCATTCTCCCGACTTCTCTGCTCTCAAAGCCCGCCCGGTGGCAAGTTAAGTGACCACGATCACTGCGTGGGCTTCAAAGTAGGGCTTCGACTTCAGAGCTGAAAATATCAAAGCGGGGCGTACTTCTCCACCCGACTGTATCTGGTTTCTGCGTCCAACAACGTCTTACTCTGGAAGTATACTGGCCTTTCTATCTTATCTACTACTCGAACGAGGACCGAGCTGATTGCATAATCTGAGACCCCCAGGTATAAATACAATTTTTCTCCCTCTTGGGGCCGCGACAACAGCGACATATCTTCTAAATACCTTTTAAGATCCTGAAATGCCTGCTCACACTCCGCCGTCCATCTGAAATCTGTGGTGTTTCTCAACAATCTGTACAGTGGCCTACATTTGTCGGATGATTTTGATATGAACCTGTTGAGAGCCGCGACCCTTCCAGCCAACCGCTGCACCTCCTTCACTGTCTTGGGTGATGGCATCTCCACCAACGCTCTTATCTGCTCTGGGTTGGCCTCTATACCTCATTTGTGTCACAATATACCCCGAAATTTCCTGTGGTGACTCAAAGCGTACACTTCGGGGTTGAGTTTCAAATTGTGCGTTCGTAGTATCTGAAATGTCTCCTCCAACCCTTCCAAGTGCTCCTGTTCGGACATACTCTTCTCCACCATATCATCAATGTATACCTCAATGCCCTTTCAGATCTTGCCCTCAAACATCTTCTCCCCCAAGCGCTGGAAGGTGGCCCCCGCATTTTTTAATCCAAATGGCATTCTGGTATAGCAGTATGTGCCCCCCTCCACTACGAAGGCCGTTTTTTCCTGATCAGGCCCATACATTGCCACCTAGTTGTACCCCATGGATGCATCCATAAATGAGAAGAAACTAAACCTAGCCGTCCTGTCTACCAACTCACCCACTCGCGGCATTGGATAACTATCCTTCGGACATTCTGAATTTACGTCCGTGAAGTCCACACACATCCGTACCTTTCCATTTTTCTTTGGCACCGCGACCACATTGGACAACCAGTCTGTGAACTCCACCTCCCTTATTATCCCCGCACCCCTTTAGCCTTGCCACCCTTCTTCCAGTTCTTTCGCATATTTGGGCCTCATGCTTCTCATCTTCTGTCTCACTGGCTTTGCATCCTCCCTCATGTGCAAGTGATGACACGCAAACTCCAGATCAAACCCAGTGACATCCTCTATTCCCCACACAAAGACGTCTCCGTTCCTCCTCAAGCATTGAACCAACTGTTCCTTCCATTCTCCTATAAGACTCGACCCTATCGATGTGAACTTTTCCTCCTCGCCCTCTCCCAAGTTTACTATCTCTATCTCATCTAAAGTCTTGGGATCCTCCTCGACCTCCCCCCCCTCCAGCGGCCCCCGCTTGTGTAATTGCTATCTTTGGCCTCTTTCTAGAGCCCGTTGACTCCTCTTACGGTCAGCGGGCCATCTTCTTGATTGTATTCGATATTTGTTCTTGGATGCCCCGATCTCCAGCGCGGGACCTCATATATTCCGTTGGGGTGGGGAATCGGATAACTTGATAGTAAGTCGACGGCACAGCCCTCATCTCATGTATCCATCTCCTTCCCAAGATTGCGTTGTATTGAGAATTGGAGTCGACCACCATGAACCTTGAGAATACTATCACGGGCCCCGTTGTTACCGGCAGCAAAAGTTCTCCCATAGGCTCTGTCACACTCCCATTGAATCCATATAAATTTGTCCGCGGAGGCCTAAGTTGCCCCGGGTTGATCCCCATCTCCTCAAGAGCTCCTCTGAATAGCAGATCCACGGCGCTACCGCCGTCTATCAGGACCCTTTT
This sequence comes from Coptis chinensis, assembly GCF_015680905.1. Classification (NCBI taxonomy): domain Eukaryota; kingdom Viridiplantae; phylum Streptophyta; class Magnoliopsida; order Ranunculales; family Ranunculaceae; genus Coptis; species Coptis chinensis. Next base: position 43,270,596 of record NC_141460.1, read on the forward strand.
GACCACATAATTGCCCATCGCCACTGTAATGACCAACACATCCTCGTGTGGCGTATCCACGCCTCGGAGGTCTGCCTTGGAGAACGTGATTTTCTCCTCCCCGCTCATTGAATCTGCTCTGTATCTCTTTCCGCTATGGGTCTCGTTGACCTGCTGGATACTCGCCGCCCTTCTAACCTTATCTCGGTGGGCATTGTGACTCAGCGCTTCCCCGCTGAAGATAACATTTATGGTCCCCAATATCCGTCCCGCGGCGGGCCGGGCTCCCGGTTTGGGTTTTCCCCCACGAATTCCCTCAGCATCCCCTTCTCTACTAACCTCGGACTAACCATTTCGGGGGCATAACAATCATTGGTATCGTGATTGCGCGCGGTGATATTCCAAGTGGGGCTTGTTTGGCATTTCGCGGAATGGTTCGCGGCCCTTCATACCCCTGCACATTCTTAATCAGCGGTAGTATCTCACTCAATGGTTTCACCAACGGGATGTGCTGGACCTCGCGGTATGGCTTCCGCTCCCTTTGCTCTCTCCGTGCTATCTCCCTTCCTCTTTCTGGCCTCGAGGACTGTCCGCGGTATCTCTCCCCGCCTCGGCTATTTCCCTCGGCCTTTCTGCGTTTCACCCTTTTCTACGCCCGATATCTTGTCTTGGCTCCTTTCTTGACTCCTTCTGCATGGTATCTTCATATCTTATATACTTCTCTACCCTCGGATATAACTCGTGCAGTGTCGCTATCTCGTTCTTTGCCCACGGTTGGTGAAGCGCCGTTCAGTCGCAGCCCCCTTTCGAATGCTATTACCGCCGTCCTCTCATCCAGATTCTCTACCTTTAGGGTCTCTGCCTTGAAACGACACAGGTATTCTCTGACCGATTCTGCGGACCTCTGTCTGACGTTGAATAGGGCCGCGATATCCACAACCCTCCTTTTCTTATGTATAAAGTGGTCAACGAACGCCTGCTCTAACTCTTGGAAATTGGTTATGCTCTTCGAAGGCAACCGGTAGTACCAGTCGGAAGCTCCACTCTTAAGACTTGCCAGGAATATCATGCACCGCAGACCATCATACTTCACCTCTTGCCAAAGAGGCATCTGCTGTCTGAAATGGTGGATGTGATCCGCCGGGTCCCCGTTCCATCATATCTCTCGAATCTCGGTTGGTTGAAGCGTTTTGGTACATCCGAAGCCCATATCGCATCTGCAAGTGGGTTGCGGTTCAGCCCCGCCACCACTTGGCTGGCCGCGCCTGTTTGGACCCTTATGCGATGAAGATTAAGCCACTTTCGGTCCTTTGTTGATCATTTGTTGCACTTCTTCAGCCGTTAACCCGGTCACCGGATTATCCACCAAGGTTGGTCCTTGTTCCCCTTCGTCCTCCACCTTTTCATTCTCTGTTTCTTCCCCTGTTTCTTCCTCGGTCCCCTCCTCGACCCTCTCCTTCTCTCTTCTCAGCTCCTCGTTTTCCTCCCTCAACCTTTCAATCTCTTCCCGCATAAGCCGCGTCTCCTCTTCTGCTCTTCCCTCCTCTCGTCCTTCTCCTTCTTCTACCAACGCTTCCGGCATCTGTTCTGGGACCTTTATCTTATGTGGCCTACCCGCCACCTTCTTTGGTGCCATTTCTTCTATTCCCCACAGACGGCGCCAAATGTTACAACCTATTCACTTAAGAGGCAATTCTCTACCCCTTACCCACTATTTTCTCCCTCAACTTTTTTCCTCTCTCTTCTCTTAGGTCCCTCACACCCTTTAGGTTAATGAATCCGCCTCCTCTTTCTCTCTCACCCACTAGGGGTGGGAATTTGGCCCTAACGACCCTAACCCGGCCCTGACCGACCCGACCCTAAGCCCTATAAATCCCTCACAACTAAAGCCCTCACAGAGTTTAGGGCCGGGCCGGCCCGGCCCTAATGCCTTCTAGGGCAGGGCTAGGGCTAAGATTCTAAAACATAGGCCCGACCCTAACCAAGCCCTAACCGCCCCCTGTTTCATACTTTCACTATAAATACACATACCATAATTGTCCAACTCTTTGTTAAATATTTTCAATTAAAATAACATTGTCCTTTGTAATTTATCACTTACACCCAAGGGTACTTCCAATAACTTGTTTTATATAGCAAAACTTGTCAACTTAGCAGCCATGAAGAACAATGAGCACTAGCCTAATAAAAATAAGACTTTATTCCTTTGATCATCAAGTCAAAGTCCATAACTTATTATTCTCAATTTCTTTTCTCACTTATTTCTTATAAATTATATTTTTATTCACATCCAAGCCAAGTCTAAAACTAAAGGTTTCCTTCCACACCATTAAAGCAAAATCTGAGCGGACATTTGTAACATAGAAACAAAAACAACCTTTGTCAGAAAAATGACATTTGTAATCTCAAACATTTCTCCATCACTTGTTCAAAAGCCAATATTTTCATTTCCATATACAAAGCTTGAATCACTTTTAAATTAGAAGAAAGGTAATATTATATTTGTTTGAATCTATTATAGAAATAATTTATGATATTACAAATAGTTTAACAACTTCCATGGCCCTTAACCAAAACTATTATGTTTCTTCTTTATATCTATTACTTCTTCCTTTAAAATGATAATATAATTATTTGTCTATGTATTTCAATGTTAAATGTAATTTTAGTGAGGTTTGAGTATAAGGAAGAACAAATTCCGAACTCTCGATGTACTTCAGTTCATTAGATTGTGGATGTGCATTTTAAATTTTTGGACTTATACAAGATTATTACTAGATTGGTTGGACTTTGAGTTTATAGATTATTGTACATTTTTGTAATATAAATGAGTTTTAAAACTGATGTAGTAAAAAAAAAGAAAATATATAGGCCCGGCCCTAAAGCCTTTAAAGAGGGCTAGGGTCAGGGTCAGGGCTTGAGGTTTAGACTTGTGACCGGGCCTGACCCGGCCCTTTGCTGACTTTAGGGCCGGGCCGACCCGGCCCTAATATTTGAAGGGCTTTAAATGTTTAGGGCCGGGCTAGCCCGACCCGGCCCATTGCCCACCCCTATCACCCACTATTCCCCTTTATATCTTTCTTTCCATCCATCATGGCCCTCCACCTGTCCCTCCATCTCACGGTCCTATTAGCTCCATGTGTAGGGTTTCCGTACCACGACCCCATCTTTGTCGGCTGATCGGTGGATTTTGGACCTCGAAGCTTCTGTTGCCGCCCAACTCACTACTCCTATTCAGTTGATACATACTGCCACTACAGTTAAATCCTTCGATAAAAAGCTTAGTTTAATATTCATTTCTCTCTTTATATTATGTCTTTAGTTTATTGTTTAGTTAGTTTAAATCCAATGACAGAATGATAAAACCTCCTTTAGAGGGAGTTAATGAAGCCACGTGAGGATGATTAATTAGTAGTTTAGTTATTATTTTGCAATTTAGTTTCAAGTTTGATTTTTATGATTGTTTAGAGATAAAAATCATAAGAGTTGAACTAGAGTTTAGAGCCACCATCAAAGAGATTTATGGTGGAGCTAAACTTTCATGCTAGTGAATCCATGATTAGAGATGGCTTGGTATTCACTTGGGATCAACAAGGAATTCGATAACCAACCTAATGGTCGATCAGATTGCGTGGTGGATTAACCATCTCAATATCTTTTTTTCATCCTTTAATCTACTCTTTTAGCATATTAAATTTAGTGTTTTTATCATATTATATTACTACTCTCATTAGTTAATAGTTAATTTAGTCTAAATTCGTGTCAAGTACGTGGAAGCATGAGTGGAGAACACGATTACTCCCTTTATTCTATGATATTGAGAGTATTATTATATTATTGATATGCATGACTTAGTACTGTTTAAACTACTGCACTATTAAAACTTAATTATCAAATGGCGCCACTTTCGGGTTCGATCTAACTTAAACTAACTAAAACAAGTTTTCCCATCTCTAATCTACTGTTTTTTAGTTATCAAAAATTAACTTATAAAATGGTGCCACTTGAAATCTTGCTTTCTTATGTATAGTGTGTTTAGAATAAGCAAAATTGTTTTCACTATTGACACAGTTAAACACTGTTTTCAATGTTCTTGTTTTTCCAAAAAATTTTTGCTACTACCTGCGTGCATACGAGTTGTGATTCCAACTCCCTGCACTCCCGTGACCTGACCGTGAAAAGTTCACCCTCCTGTTTTTACTTTAGAGCGCGCCTGCGCCCTCATTTTGCCCTTACATAGTCCCTCGCGCATAACAACCTAGGCGCGACCCGTGCCCAATTTGACCAATTCTAAAGCGCACCCCACACTCCTTTAAATTTACGAAAAAAAAATACCAAAGTGTGACCCGCGCCCAATTTAGCCTATTTTTAAGTGTGCACGCACCCTAGTTTAATTAGATTAAATTAATTTTTTTATACTAACTGTAATATTACGTCATGAGTGTAGTACAATACTGGGATGCCCAACTACTCCAGTAATTGCATAAAAAAAAATTTATACTTTATGGTGTCTAGAAAACTCAAAGAATTGGGGTTATCTAATTATGGAACGTGCACGCACGGACAACCTTTCTCAATTCTTCAGTGGCCTGGCCATTGGCTAGAGTAGTTTTTAGTAGATCTGCTTCAAGGCTATTGAAGGTGCTATTTATACGTGTAGCAAGGATGCTCCACATAACACCTGTTTACATCCTTGAATCTACTATAAGCGGATTCTATTTCTAGTAATAATCAGACTATTTTTGCATGCTCATTAGGAATTTCCTATTAGACTTAAAACTTGCATGAGATTAAGATCCAGTACGCATAAACCTGCCCTATTAGTTTATCATCAACGCAAAAATAATCGCCTATGTAAAAATTCATACATCACCACACACACACCACCTACACCCACCCCAACTACATTTGTAGCAATGGGTGAATAAATTGCAGAGAGACCCCTCTTTGATTTTTATAAGGCTTTGAATGATGGACTTGAGTCCTGCATAATTCTTGCAGATACTATGGGAGATTTTAGAATCCCCCCCCCCCAATATATTTAATCTGCTACCTATTTTCCATGGGTTAGACCATGAGAAGCTTTATTAACACTTTCGAAGGATACAACAAGTTATTACTACATTCCATCATCCTAACTTAAGACCTGAACAAATAAAGCTAAGGGTGTTTCCTTTCACCCTAGCTGACAAAGCGGCTGCTTAGCGAACAACCCAAAAGCAAAACTCTGTCGACATATGAGAAAAACTAGTTGAATTATTTATATAACAATTTTACCCACCACAGAAGACTGATGAGATGCTACAAAATATTCACTTCTTTTGCCAAAAGCCTCAAGAATCCTTTTCTGAGGCTTGTAATTGTTTCATTGATCTTCTGGTAGAATGTCCCCATCCTAATCTTTGGTAAGACACACTAGTTCGCTCCTTTTTCAAAGGCTTATCCCACTACCATAAGGAGACTTTAGATATCACGAACGGAGATAATTTCTTAAGTAAAGGAGCCACAGATGCATATAACTTCTTATATAATTAATCCAAGAAAACTAACAACTGGGGAGATAACGATTACTCCCACTCCTCCCCTTCTTCGTCTATAGTTAAGGCAATAGTATGTCTGAGGTAAAACAAGATCCTGAGCTTAGAACTTTAATTGAATCCCTCACTTGTAAGGTAGATGCCCTCTCTGTTCATAAACAAGATGTGAAACCCACTCCAACCATGAATATAAACTCTCCTCGTTGTAATTTCTATTTTACTCCTGAGCATTCTGACTTCTATAGTCCTCTTGTCTATGAACATCCACCACCACAGCCAGACAATGTATGTGCTTTTAATAACAACCATAACACACAATGGAGGCAAAACACTATTTATAATCAACTGCAACAAGCTACACCTCCAGATTTTAATAGTCAAAATGTTGGGCCCACTACAGACTTCCACCAATTTAACCAACATTTAGGACAAGGAGATTTAGGTCACCATCACCAAAGTTTAGTGCCCATGACCCAGAATTATCAACATCCAGACATTAATGCTCAACAAGCCTTAGTTCTAGTAACCCCTCTTAATTCCGCACAACCAGCTAACCCATCAAAAGATGACTTATTATTAACCATGATAAAAAACCAACAACAACAAAATAATATGATATAGGCATTGTGCCAAAAGGTACTTGAGCTGTCTCCTAACTAAAATATTAACCAACAAGACGTGTTTCCAGGTCAAGCTATGTCTAATTCTAAGTCAGCAAACACTGCTTTCGAAGTAAACAATATTTAGTGTAATGGTAATCTAAACCAAGGGGAACTACAAGCAGTCACTACCCTTCGTTCGGGTAAGGTAGTTGATAACCAAGTGACTTTGCCTAAAGATTGATTGCAACTAAGAATGAAACAATACAAAATACAGTCATAGAAACTAAAGACCCTACAACTGTAAAAGTTCCAGTCCAACTCCAACCAAAAGGGAAAACCTTCTAAGACCCAATAATAGAAATTGATGATCCTACACATATAGAGATTTCAATATGGAAACCTAGTTTGAAAGCGGCAAAAGCTAAAAACAAGGTTAATAATACTGTTGACCATTATGCTAAGTATAGAGAAAAACCGCCGTTTCCCCCGAGAATAGTTATGTCTAAAAAAGGCAATGCAAATGATGCAGTCTTTGTGCCAAAATGTTATTGACATGTCTCCTAACTAAAATAATAACCAAACAGGTGTGTTTCCAAGTTAACCTGTGCCTAATCCTAAGTCAACAAACACTGCTTTCGAAGTAAATAATATTCAGTGTAATGGTAATATAAACCAAGGGGACCTACAGGCAATCACTACCCTTCGTCCATGTAGGGTAGTTGATAACAAAGTGACGATGCCTGAGGATCGCCCACAAACGGAAGCTGAGAACAAAACCATACCAAATACTGCCAAAGAAACTGAAGACCCTACAACTGTAGACATTCCAGTCCAACCACAACCAAAAGGGACAACCTTACAAAACCCCATAATAGAAATTGATGATCCTACACTTGTAGAGGTTCCAATATGGAAAACAGCAAAAGATAAAGACAAGGTTCATAATATTTTTGACCCTTATGCTAAATATAAAGAAAAATCACCGTATCCCCAAAGACTAGTTGTGTCTAAATATGTTGATAATTTTGATGAGATTAGAGAAGTGTTTAAAAATCTGACTATAAACCTACCTTTTCTAGATGCTATAAAATTTTACCTATACACACTAAGTTTATAAAATAGTTGTGCACCACGATGAGGAAAACCAACATACCCAAAGAAGCCTTCTTAACTGAACAATATCCCTTTTTATCTGAACATAACGAACTTATTAAGTACAAGGACCCTGGTCGTCCTACTATACAATGCACCTTAGGCAATAACTTCATAACAAATACAATATTAGACCTAGGGGTGAGTGTTAACTTACTCCCTTTTTATTTATATAAACAATTAGGTCTTTATCAACTTAGACCAACCAAAATGATTTTACAGTTAGCCGATTGTTCCATTAAGTATCCCAAAGGCGTAGTTGAAAACATTCTAGTTAAAGTTTAGGATTTTTACTACCCGGTTGATTTCATTATTTTTGACGCAGAAGTTGCTCATAACTCTATTTCCATCATCTTAGGGCATCCTTTCTTAGCCACTGCCAATGCCCAAATCATTTGTTGGGATGGATCAATGACTCTTTCCTTTGGAAATTGATAAGCACGTAAATGTTACATATTTAAGCCCAATTTTATATTAGTTGGTCCATTGAATTTATTTGTTTGATTTAGTTAGTGTATTTTTATTGATTTTGCAGGGATTGGAGCTAAATTGATTAAATGTGTCGAAACTGACGAGATACGCGAGTTCCTAGTTTGTTTGGCATGATTTATTGGGTTGGGCCTAGTAGTATTGAGCTAAGGAAAAGAGGACAAAAAGGAAGTAAATGGAAATGGGCCCATGGCTTATGGGGTTAACTACACCGACATGAGCAGCAACTAGAATTGAAGCTTGTTGAGTTTGTGGTCCAATACAACACATGCCTTACTAAAGGCCATAACATTCATGTCCACCTTGATGCACCAAATCAGACCTTAGTTTCCTTCTCCATCTTGCATTCTCACGAACAGAAACCGGAAACCTTCCCATACAATTCAAGAAATCAACCGAAATTAAGGGGATCGCCCAATCACCGAAAACACCGAATAAAACATTTCTATTTCCATTGAAACACAAGATTCTTACCCGGATCGAATAAAGCCTATAAAGGAGGAGTCAAACCAAAAAGTGAGCTTTGCAGAATATCCAGAAACCATAAGAGAACACCGAAGGACGGAGAGCTTTGGAGCAAAAGAGACGAAGACGAAGACGAAGCCAGACGAGCACATCAGGATATCGGTTTTACTAATGACTTTATTTTCTTCTATCCTGGTTATTTGAAATACCATGCGTAGCTAACTCTAGACTAGGACAGACGAAGTCCGGAACTAGTTGTTTGTGTTTGGGATTGGTTCTCTGATTTTCAATATACTTCATATTTATATAAACTTTTCACTATTCATGATTAATTAGCAAAAGGTTTAGTCTTTCATATGGTATATGATGCATGCGATATTGCTTGGTCACTTTTGTTATTAGTTAAATACGTTTTTACTGTTTAAGTCTAGATTGTGTACTATTCGTGCTGTACAAACAATGGTTAAGACGAATATTTATGTGACCTTGACATTAGTGATGAACTGTTAGAAGACACTTATCGATTAAGAGTTACCACGTTCATATCATTAAGATGGCAGTCAATACTTATTGCCAATGCCGCTCGTACAAAAATTGAAATAGAGAATCTAATCATACAAATATAAACAATGGTTTAAGATGGAGTCATAGTCCTAGTATTCTCTCCACGTAATAGACACCCATTTATTTAGTTTATTTTCGTTTTAGACCGTAGTTAAGTAAAATAGTTTTAGTAGTAATCAATTCAAATCAACAAATATTATTTGAATTAGGTTAGGTAATATTTTAGTATTCAATTGTCCCTAAACAGCAATCCCTGTGGGATCGACCTCGTTCTTGCGCACCTATTACGATAGACCTCGTGTGCTTGCGAGTATTAGTATAAGTAAAGTAGGATTTAATTAGCCTGTTTATTTAGGCCGGTTAATTTCCTATCTATCTTTTTGGCGCCGCTGCCGGGGATTGTAGTAGTACAATTGAGTTTTAAAGTTTTATTTATCGTAATTCGTAATTCGTAGTTTAAGTTTAGTTATAGTTTTATTATTTCTTAGTTTCCGTGTCTACTTTTGATTTTCGCAGATAAGAAGCAAAAAATTTTTCTTACAAAGCTGATCGTCGTGACTTTGTGCTGGACTTTGGGAAGTTGCTTGCTGTCGTCACCCGGCGTCGCAAGTAGCCCTCAAAGGCTCACGCCGGAGGTACATCTTTTTCCTTTGTGGGGTTGAATTTGTTTGTTTCGTGTGTTGTGCTTGTTTTATTGTTTCTTGCTTATAGGAAGGTTAAACCATATTGACCAGCCTTAGGCATCTTGCATTAGGACATGTTTTAGCCCGCTCACTAGGAAAACCCTTTTTACACGTGGATCGAGTGACGGTGCTTTTTGCACAAAAACTGGGAATCGTGTGATTTGGGTTTAGGAGCAAATATATATTAAACAAGCTTTAAAATTCAATCTGGGTTGGAATTTTTGTTTGGTATTGTTTGTGTGTGAATCGTCTACATCTTTTATTAGAGTCTTAGGTTTTAGAAGTAGTTTATGGTAGTAACTCGGTCTGATAACACACCTGTTGCACCGTTTGATCCTGAGATTGAATGCACTCTCTTTAGGAGAAGTAGGCATCCCGAGTTAGAGGTACCCTTAACTTTTGCTGGCAATACACCAATTTTTGCTGACATGGAGGGTAATAACAATAACGTGGTTGCCCAAGTACCTAGATCTATTAAGGAATATATATATCCTACTAGGACAACCCGACTATCTTGCATCATTCTCCCTCCAACCAATGCTAATCACTTTGAGTTGAAGCCCAATCTGCTGGTGCTCCTTCCTAAGTTTAGGAGAATGGAGGAGGAAGATCCATATCTTCATGTGAGAGAATTTGAGGATATTTGTGGGACTATTAAGCTTCAACAATTTAGTGATGAAGCTATAAAATTAAAATTGTTCCCATTTTCTCTTAAAATGAAAGCCAAGAGTTGGTTTAACACTCTCCCATCGAATTCCATAATGGGATGGGAAAAGTTATGAATTGTGTTTTTAAAGAACTTTTTCCCTAATCATAAGGTGATTGCTTTTAGAAAAGACTTGTCATCTTTTTGCCAAACTGATGGAGAGTCATTATGGAAGTGTATGGAGAGGTTTAAGGACATGCTCTTGCAGTGTCCTAACCATGGCCTAGAGAACGGTAGGCTAGTGCAGATTCTCTATGAGGGTCTCGATTTTAATTCTAAGGCTATGATTGAGACCATGAGTACTGGGGACTTCTGTGATAAGACTGTAGAAGAAGCGTGGACCTTTTTAGAAGAAGTCTTTGAGAAGGTCCAGCAATGGGAAACTAGTCGTGAGCCTAAGAAGGTGACTAGTAGTACTACACAGAATGGTTTGTTCTGCGTTGACAAGTAATTCGACACGAATGCTAGGATGGCCACTTTAATTAGAAGAGTTGAAGCTCTCGAGCTAGAAAAAGAGGCAAACTTTCTAGCTCCAGTTAACAATGTCGATGCCTCTGGGTGTGTTTTGTGCGAAAGTCTTGACCACGTTATAGATAATTGCCCTGGCATAAATGCACAAGTCAATGCTTTTAATTCATACCAAAAGCCAGGCAATAATCCTTTTTCTAACACGTATAACCCTGGGTGGCGTAACCACCCCAATTTGTCTTGGTCTAAGGGCATACATCAGGGAGGCCCCATGGGTAACTTAAACCCAGTACCACAGTATGCACCTCAACCACCTACAATTTAACCTATAGAAGAGGCCATTGCTCAATTAACACAAAACACCATGAAATTCCAGGACACATCACAACAGTTTATGCAAGCCAGTCAAACGGCTACTCAGGATAATGCTCAAGCCATTAGGAAGATAGAAATTACCATAGGTCAAATTGCTAATACTTTGAATGAAATGGACAAGGGTAGGTTTTCTAATCAACCAGTGGCTAATCCGAGGAGTCAGTTGGAAATAAGTTCTAAGTTAAACCAGGCTCACTAGGAGCAAGCCAAGGCTATCACTATTCTTAAGAGTGGAAAACATGTTGATAATATGGTTGAGATGCCTAAGAACACTGAGGTTAGATTTGATCCTATAGAGTGTGAGCAGGAGGAGAGTGAGGTGAGTGAATCTAATAGTCATAATACTTCTAGGAAGGGTGTAGAACCTCCTATTGCTGTGGAGACTAACTGATAACAGTCCAAAACTGTAGTTTTAACCCCTTGAACAATATTGTTTTAGACCAATTATGTGATTAATAAGTAAGAGTTAGTACTGTTATCGTGCTTTTGTGTATTTCAGGCATTGGAGTCGAATATGTGCAGAAATGCGTCCCTTTTGCGAGATAAAGGAGCAAGGGTTGGTCGCTAAGAAGTTCTATGATAAAAGGCCAAGATTCAAGGAGAAAAAGCCTTTTTAAAGCCCGGTCAAAGTTGAAAAGTCAAAGTCAACGCGGGCAGAAATAGCGTATAAAAGTTAGCAAAACTTCCGTAGGCCGTTTCTTTGGACTCAGACCTCGGACTTGGGCCTACCTTATGTCAAAACGACCGGCTCGGAAAGAGCTTTCCAATGGTCTAATCCTTGAACCAATCAGCATAGTAGAAGTAGGCAAAAATTCTGTGGAATCAAATCCAGCTGAAAAGGCCTTTGTGGACTGAAGAAATTGGGTTTTGGGCTCGATTTTCCGGCCCAAAATATGGCTCCTCAGCCCATGCACGAAAAAGTGGATCTAGTCTCCTCCATTTGTATGGAGAAGACTTAACTCTTAAGGATACCTAGATCTAGATTAGAAAATTAGGTTAGACTCCATTAATTAGTTAGAATAGCTTGTTTTAGATCTAGTTTTTACCTTTAATTAATTAGTGTTAGAACAAAGTAGATTGTTATTTAAAATCACTATTAGTTTTATAATAAAGTATTAGTTTTTATTTCAATTTAGTTATTGATTAAATTCTTATTTAGTTTTAGTTATTTTAAATTCATAAATTAGGTTGTCTTCATTTTGATTCTTAGACTATTGTTAAACTTAGATTTATAAAGTTAAAATTAGTTATTAAATTTTGACTTTTTATTATTGTTCTTGTGTTGGGAATGATACTATAATGATATTAGGCTAAAACCTCCATTAAAGGATGTTAAGGAAGCCATGTGAGGATGATTGCTTGTTAGAGTAGTTGTTATTTAGAATATAAATTTCACATCTCATTACTCTCACCATTGTTCTTTGTGTTTGATTAATTGAATTCGTATTAAGTCTAGATAGATTAAGGGTGGAACGATTCTGTACTCTATATATTGCATGAATATATATATGAGAGTAGGAAATAAATAATTGATACCGTAAGAATAAGGTTAAAGTAATCTAGTTGAGTTTCTACGGGTTGTCAAATGGTGCCGCTGCATTCTTAATCTCGTTCAAGACAAGAATTCAATTGCTTGAATTCAAGGGGCAATCCCCTATTCTCTACCCACCCACCCTTTTAATTTTTCATTCTTATTTCTTGAATTTTTGGAACTGTTAACTGTTTTAGGCATAGGGGTTGCGGATTCATTGAGGAAAACACTGCAGTAAAGGTATTTGTAAATTTTTAAAAATTCTGAAAATTTACAGGCGTAATCCTTAAGGTGTTATTGATTTACTGTAATTTTGTTAGATATTTCCTAGTCGTTTACCTAGTGAACTATTACGATCTTTACAATGCTTCATTTCAGTTTCCAAACCGTAAGTTCTTGAAAAACAGACAAGTAAGGTTACTTAGGCACTTCCAAAAATTCTAAACTTTTTACAAGAGTATCTATCCTAAGTCAGGAGTTTGTAGTAAAGAGTTGACAAGTTTTCAATTTGTTTTTATCTCCGAACTAGTGGAGTGTTTCCAGTGTGTTTATGCAGTTTTGGAAACACTAAATTTCTAGAACAACAGCCGATAAAGAGGGTTTGTAGGACTCCAATTACTCTAAAATTTTTACAGGAATACCCATGATCTATCAAGAGTCTCCAATAACATTTTGGCGATTTTTGTCTCTCTTTTAATTGGTTAACCATTTGGTTGTTTGTATTGTGTCTGAAAACTGTTTCACAAACTTTGAAGGGCAATAGAAGGACTTTCATAACTCCGATTGATCTGAAATTTTACAGGCTACTTGATAGATTTCTTAGCAAACAACTTTAAAATTTTCAAATTTTTTGGAGTGCACCCCGTCCCCTAGATAGCCTATTTTCGAGCGCAACCTGCGCCTAAAACATTGGACATCATCCAAGATTGAGCGCGCCCCGCGCCCAACCAAGGCAAAGTTCGAGCGCCACCCGCGCTCAAGCGCCTGGAACTTGAGTTTGACCTGAGTGCAACCCGCACCTAAGTGCATGTTCCTCAAGCAAGGTCGGAGCGCACCCTGCACCATACCCAGGCTAAAAGTGAGCGCGACCCGCGCCTTTTTGTGTACCAGCCCGATTTTTCACATATTAGTTCAAGCTTTCATTTCTTCAAGTTATTCAATGTTTCTAACATCATACAAACACTGAGATCGGTATACAAGACACTATTCAAATGCGTAGCAAGGAGGCATTCAGGTACTCCTTCTTCCACTCCTCGCCTCTTCTGTCAGAGGAGTTTTAATTCTAGTATAATCAGGCTTGTTTTTTGTAGACATAAATACCACACTCCTATCTAGAATTTCACACACTACACCTGCATCAATGGCTAAAGAACAAGAGACTCCTCTCTCTGATTTTTTTAAAGCCCTAAATGATGGTCCTAAGTCGTGCATCGTTCTTGCAGACCTAGTGGGGGATTTTCGAATTCCCCCTAATATATTTAACTTGTTACCAGTTTTTCATGGTTTAGACCACGAGAAGCCTTACCAGTATATGTGTAGGATAGAGCAAGTTCTCACTACATTCCATCATCCTAGTGTAAGTCCAGATCAAGTTAAACTTAGGGTGTTTCCTTTCACCCTAGCCGACAAGGCGGCGTCTTGGTTAACTGCCCAAATGCCAAACTCTATGGACTCATGTGCTCAACTTGTTCAATTATTCATGGAACAGTTTTACCCACCACTAAAGACAGATGAAATGCTTCACAAGATTCATTTCTTCTGCCAGAATCCTCATGAATCCTTTTGAGGAGGCACGGAATCATTTCAGCGATCTTCTCATTGAATGCCCGCATCATAATCTTGCGAAAGACACGCTTGTTCGTGCTTTCTTCAAGGGGCTTTCACATCGTCATAAGGAGGTTCTAGATATCATGACTGGGGGTAGTTTTCTTTGTAAAGGAGCCTTGGAGGCTTATACATTCTTAGAAGATCAATCAAAGAGGAACAACAATTGGGGAGGTAATGACTCTTCCCGCTCCACTCCTTCTTTTGAGGTTAAACCTGATTCCGAGCTTAAAACTCTAATCGATGCCCTCACTCAAAAGGTAGATGCCATCTATGTTCAACAATAACCCACTCAAGTCATGAACATTAAATCTACTCGTTGTAATGTTTGTTTTAGTCTTGAGCATTCCAACTTCTATTGTCCTCTTGTCTATGCACAACCACCACCACAACCATCAAATTTCAACCAGTTAACTCAACATCAAGGACAAGGAAACTTAGGTAATCAGAATAGAGGTTTAATACCCATGACCCAGAACTATCAACATCAAGACATGAACGCTCAACAAGCTTTAATTCCAGTTCAACCATCTACAAACGAAATAGTAGTGACCTTGTTAGATAAACAAAATCAAATTATGCAACAAAACTCCAACTTAATGAAAGATCAGCATGATCAAAACTCTAATATGATGAAACAAACGATGCAAATGATGCAGTCTTTGTGCCAAAATGTTATTGACATGTCTTCTAACCAAAATAATAACCAAACCGGCGTGTTTCCAAGTAAAGTAGTGCCTAACCCTAAGTCAACAAACACCACCTTTGGAATAAATAGTATTCATTGTAATGGTAATATAAACCAAGGGGACTTACAGGTAGTCACTACCCTTCATTCAGGGAGAGTAGTTGATAACCAAGTGACTATGCCTAAAGATCACCCACAAACTAAAAATGATACCATACCAAATACTATAATAGAAATTGAACACCCTACAACTGTAGAAGTACCAGTTAAACCACAACCAAAAGGGAAAATATTACAAGACCCAATAATAGAAATTGAAAACCCTACACCTGTAGAGGTTCCAATATGGACACCTAGATGGAAAACGGCTAGAGATAAAGCAAAGACTAATAATATTGCTAAATATAGAGATAAACCATTGTATCCTGAGAGACTAATTGTGTCTAAAAAGGATGAAAATTTTGATGAGATTATGGAATTGTTTAAAAATCTGACTATAAACCTACCTTTTCTAGATGCTGTAAAAAGTCTACCTGGACACGCTAAGTTCCTAAAAGAGTTATGCACCAAGAAAAGGAAAACCGACATACCCAATGAAGCCTTCTTAACTGAACAATATCCCTCTTTATCTGAACATAACGAAATTGTTAAGTACAAGGACCCTGGTCGTCCTACTGTACAATGCACTTTAGGTCATACCTTCATAACAACTGCTTTATTAGACCTGGAAGCAAGCGTTAACTTACTCCCTTTTTATTTATATAAACCACTAGGTCTAACAAAACTTCAACCAACTAAAATGACTTTGCAGTTAGCCGATCGTTCTATTAAGTATCCCAAGGGTGTAGTTGAAAATATTCTCGTTAAAGTGCAGGATTTTTACTATCCAGCCGACTTTGTTATTCTTAATATAGAAGTTGCTCATGATTCTATTCCCATCATCTTAGGGCATCCTTTCTTGGCAACCGCCAATGCCCAAATCAATTGTCGGGATGGCTCAATGACTCTTTCTTTTGGAAATATTCTTTCTGTGGAAGTTAACATGTTTAGACAAAAGAGACAACTAGGTTTTCCTATAAAAGGTGAAGTTAAGTCTATTTAGAGTTTGGTATATCACATTAGTGCTTCCGACAATCTCGTCCCCACACTAGTAGATACCCCTCTTATGGAAGAAGACAAAGATCATAATTTTGACTCATTGAACATAACTGAATTAGAGACAGAATTTTCCACCCTGCCTTCTGACCCTATGAGAGACGGAGTCAATCTCACAATAGATTAGATAGATAAATTCCTCAAAGATAGAGAAAAATACCATAATTATATGGATGCGAACAACCTAGATGAGGAATTCGACAAGTTTCTAAGAGCCTGTGATGATCCACCCTCTCAAGAACTACCTAAAGAGCCACCTGATACCTTCATTTTCAGATGTGTGATAATACCAACACATGCCACCAATAAGTTTTATGCTAAAACTACGTACTCCTTTTTTCCATTCCTTCAATCTAAAACTTATCTATATCCAACATATCTTCCACAACCATCCATTTTCTCACGATCATTCACTTGGACACCTTTTCGTTCAAAGAAAAAGAAAAAATTGTATGCTCGATTAGGTTCTAGATCCATCAGAATTCACTCCCATTCTGCTAAGTCATGCCATAGGAAATCTTGGTGCTTAATTCTGTTTGGCGGTGTATTCCATGTTAATTATTTATGGAAAGATCCACAATTATTTAGATTATTGATAATGGGAAACTACATGTTAATACATATATATCACATTAAGTCTAGGGAAGCTGACTTTAAAAGACCCAAGTTTTTGTACAATACCAACTTTCTGGAGTATAGGCCAAACAAAAATTTTCAAACATAAAAAGAGTTTTCCAATTTTGTTTGGGGGTGGCGTATTTTGGTATTTTATTTCAAAACGTTTTTCCACCCTTTGTCTGTCATGTTTACTCCAATTTCGTTAGTACATAACAGTTTAATTGTGCTTCATGTTATCACATCATTTTTACAATATTTCTGTTATAGGTACTGCCAATTTTTGCCACGTTTCTATGGTAAATTATTTCCTTATCTCTTTATACTTTGAAGAAAAAGCATTCGATTGTTTGGGGGTGGGATAGAAACATTTGCAAAAATTAGGCACTTTTAGGATGTAAATTACGCACTTTTCTTTATATAAAAAAAAATTAAAAATCATAAATATTGTTTATACTAGGCACTTAGTGATAATGATATTGTTCCCTTCTCCATGATGATATTAGTTTAGAAATCTCACGTAGTACTTGAATTAGGATTTAATTTTTGAAACATAGATTAATACGTAGATAATAGTCATTGCATCTTTTCACGAACATCTTGCATGAGCATCTTTGATTGTACTTGGCAGTATTTTTCTGAGACCTAAGCTAGAGTACTTAATACATATCCTGTGAGCATCTAGCCTAAAAGCCTCATAAGAGTGAAATATCTGGGTGATGACACAAGAGAAAAGTAAATTCCGAGTAGAGAAATCACACATCCACTTGCTTGAACACCACACTATATCCTAAGCGAGAATTTAGGCCTTATTTGGATTGATATAGCCAGAATTCACACCTATATGAAATTTATTATCCGCTAGTTGCCCCACTGAGCCTTTCATTAGCCTTTTCACAAACCACAAATCCTTTACTCAATAAAACAAAATAAAAAATAAAATCAGCCTACCTATATAGATAAGTCTGAGAAATAGGATGAGTGAAGAAAAGAAAAGAGAAAAACATGTGTAAACAAAAGAAAAGAAAAATAAAATAAAATAAAAACTCCAAAAATAGAATAAAAGGAATAAAAAAGACAAAATAAAAAGGCTAAAGATGGAAACAAAGTGTAGAAGCAAAAGAACAAAGTTTTCTCTAGTTACATAATATGAAGACCTTATTTTCTCAGACTTGTCTTTTTGCATATATCCATTTCCTTCATTATTTAACCAATACCTACGCCTCGTATCACCTAATAAAGACCTCTAGCTCAATTAGGAATAGGTTGGTGTGATAGTAAGTGGTAGATGTGTTTGATTGACCTCGACTTCCTTGGATTGTCATGGAGATTGTGAGGAAACGTGTGCCCACTGCACACTGGAGTTAGCAAACTTGAGTGGAAAAATCAGAGTGTTATGTGTTTTGACACATTCCTTGTGAGAACCTACTTAGGCACGCTACCTAAAAGTTTCATAAATGAACCTGCCATTGCATTTCATATCATAGTTCATTGTATAGTTGTTTATCTTAAGATGATTTGATTATTATGCATGTATTAGTTTAAGTTTTAGAATGATCATTCTTGTTTAAATACTAGTGAGATGTATAGATCATTGAGACATAAATAAGGAAACAATAGTTTTATTTCTTAGTCGTTGTAGTATAGATGAAGTTTGGGAGTACCTTCACTGGAAAACTCTCATGAGGCTATGACTCGTCCACTAGGGAATTCCTAGTGGTTTAAGGTCTTGTTGCCTATGGTCAATGCAATCGCAGTCGGCGAAACGAGATTAGTTAGAACTCTATTTTTGGTCACTTATTCTAATTTCTCATATTTGCTTGGGGACAAGCAAAATGCTGTTTGGGGGTGGTTTGATAAGAGCTCAAAACTATAGTTTTAACCCCTTTAACAATATTGTTTTAGACCAATTATATGATTAATAAGTAAGAATTAGTACTGTTATCGTGCTTTTGTGTATTTCAGGCATTGGAGTCGAATATGTGCAGAAATGCGTCCCTTTTGCGAGATAAAGGAGCAAGGGTTGGTCGCTAAGAAGTTCTATGATAAAATGCCAAGATTCAAGGAGAAAAAGCCTTTTTAAAGCCCGGTCAAAGTTGAAAAGTCAAAGTCAACGCGGGTAGAAACAGCGTATAAAAGTTAGCAAAACTTCTGAAGGCTGTATCTTTAGACTCAGACCTCGAATTGGGCCTACCTTATGTCAAAACGACCGGCTCGGAAAGAGCTTTCCAATGGTTCAAGCCTTTACCCAATCAGAGGAGCAGAAGTAGGCGAAAAGTCCATAGAAGTCAAATCTAGCTGAAAAGGTCTTTATGGACTGAAGAAATTGGGTTTTGGGCTCAATTTTCCGGCCTAAAACAAGGATCCTCAGCCATTGCACGAAAAAGTGGATCTGGTCTCCTCCATTTGTATGGAGAAGAATTAACTCTTAAGGATACCTAGATCTAGATTAGAAAATTAGGTTAGACTCCATTAGTTAGTTAGAATAGCTTGTTTTAGATCTAGTTTTTACCTTCAATTAATTAGTGTTAGAACAAAGTATATTGTTATTTAGAATCACTATTAGTTTTATAATAAAGTATTAGTTTTCATTTCAATTTAGTTATTGATTAAATTCTTATTTAGTTTTAGTTGTTTTAAATTCATAAATTAGGTTATCTTCATTTTGATTCTTAGACTATTGTTAAAATTAGATTTATAAAGTTAAAATTAATTATTAAATTATGACTGGTTATTATTGTTCTTGTGTTGGGAATGATAGTATAATGATATTAGGCTAAAACCTCCATTAGAGGAGGTTAAGGAAGCCATGTGAGGATGATTGCTTGTTAGAGTAGTTGTTATTTAGAATAGAAATATCACATCTCATTACTCCCACCATTGTTCTTTCTGTTTGATTAATTGAATTCGTATTAAGTCTAGATAGATTAAGAGTGGAACGATTCCGTACTCTATATATTGCATGAATATATATGTAAGAGTAAGAAATAAATAATTGATACCGTAAGAATAATGTTAGAGTAATCTAGTTTATGTTTTTACGGGTTATCACTAACCCTGTGCCATCTTATATACCTAAAGCTCCTTTTCCCCAAAGTTTCATTCAGGCTAAGAAAGGTTCTAATCTTAATTAAATAATGGAGATGTTTAAACAGGTTCAAATAAATATTATGTTACTTGATGCTATAAGACAAGTTCCTTCCTATGCCAAGTTTCTTAAAGATTTGTGTACACAAAAACGTAAGTTGAATGTGCACAAGAAAGCTTTCCTAACTAAGCAAGTAAGTTCTATTATCCAAAACCGAACCCCACCTAAGTTTAAAGATCCAGGATGCCCTACTATTTCTTTTGTTATTGATGATCATATGATTGAGAAGGCATTACTTGATTTAGGAGCTAGCGTTAATTTGTTGCCTTATTCAGTTTATTTACAGCTTGGTCTTGGTAAGTTGAAACCTACACCAATTACTCTTCAATTGGCAGATAGGTCTATTAGGATTCCATGTGGTGTTGTTGATGATGTTTTGATTAAGGTTGATAAATTTTATTTCCCTGTTGATTTTGTTGTTCTGGATACACAACCTGTTCAAGATCCTAAACACCATATTCCGGTTATTTTAGGTCATCCCTTTTTAGCCACTTCTAATGCTATCATTAATTGTCATAATGGAGTGTTAAAGCTTTCTTTTGGTAATATGACTACAGAGCTTAATGTGTTTAATGTGGGTCAAGAACCTCCTAAACCTGATGATTTTTGGGATGTTAATCTTATTAATAGTATAGTTCATGAGACTTTCTTGGAGAGTTATTCTGATGACCCTCTTGAGTCTTGCTTAACTAATTCTGGTAGTGGTTGTGATGTAGATGATGTCATTTGTGAAGTTAATGTGTTGCTTGATGCAACCCCAATTTTAGAAACTGATACGTGGAGAGCCACAATAGAGCCTCTGACTCTATCTGAGTCTACCCCAGTCTCTTCTATAGAGAGTCCTCCTAAGCTAGAGTTGAAACCATTACCTGATACTCTTAAGTATGTTTTTCTGGGACCTGATGATTCTTTACCAGTTATTATTGCTTATAATCTTGATAGTGAACAAGAAGGTAAATTGATTAGGGTTCTTAAAGAGCATAGAGCAGCTTTAGGGTAGAATATTGCTGATATTAATGGTATAAGCCCAACTAATTGTATGCATCATATTCATCTTGAGAAGGATGCTAAACCAACCCGTGAGTTTTAGAGACGACTTAATCCTAACATGAAAGAGGTAGTGAGAGCCGAGGTTCTCAAGTTGTTAGATGCGGGAATCATTTATCCAATCTTCGATAGTAAATGGGTGAGTCCTATTTAGGTTGTCCCTAAAAAGTCTGGGCTTACAGTAGTTGAGAATTCAAAGGGCGAGTTAGTGCCCACTCGTATGACCACTGGGTGGCATTTTTGCATTGACTATCGTAAGTTGAATTTGGCCACTAGGAAAGATCATTTTCCCCTTCCATTTATTGACCAGATGCTTGAGAGGTTAGCCAGTCATAAGTACTATTGTTTTCTTGATGGTTATTCCGGTTATTACCAAATATGTATTACACCTGAGGATCAAGAAAAGACTACTTTTACTTATCCTTTTGGAACTTTTGCCTACCGTTGTATGCCTTTTGGGTTATGTAATGCACCTGGTACCTTCCAGCGATGCATGCTTAGTATTTTCTCTGACATGGTAGAAAGGTTTCTTGAGGTGTTTATGGATGACTTCTCAGTGTTTGGGGATTCTTTCGATGAGGGTTTGCACCATTTAGAATTAGTGTTAATTAGGTGTAAGGAGAAGAATCTTGTGTTGAATTGGGAGAAGTGTCATTTTATGGTTCAACAGGGTATTGTTCTTGGTCATATTGTTTCTAGTAAAGGAATTGAGGTCGATAAGGCCAAGGTTGATGTCATTTTTGGTCTTCCACCACCTAAGACTGTGAAAGATATTAGGTCATTCTTAGGTCATGCTAGATTTTATAGGCATTTCAATAAAAACTTTAGTAAGATTTCTCGTCCCTTATGCAATTTACTTGGTAAGGACGTCACTTTTGTCTTTGATGATGATTGTTTGAAAGCTTCTGAGAAGCTTAAGCATTTATTGACTACCGCTCCTATCATACAGCCGCCTGATTGGAGTGAGCCTTTTGAGTTAATGTGTAATGCGTCTGACTATGTAGTTGGGGCTGTTTTAGGTCAACGGATTGACAAGTTGCCCCATGTTATTTATTATGCTAGTCAAACTCTTAATGATGCACAGATGGACTACACTACAACTGAGAAAGAGTTGTTAGTTGTTGTGTTTGCTTTAGACAAATTTAGGTCTTACCTCATAGGGTCTAAGGTTGTCGTGTTTATTGATCATTCAGCTTTGAAGTATCTCCTTACTAAGAAGGATGCTGAAGCGCGTTTGATTCACTGGGTACTCTTGTTGCAAGAGTTTGATATAGAGATTAGGGATAAGAATGGTACGGAGAACGTGGTAGCTGACCACTTGTCTAGACTTATAGTAGAATCTTCTACTGATATTTTGCCTGTGAGTGAATCTTTCCCTGATGAGCAACTTTTTGTTATATCCCAGTCACCTTGGTATGCAAATATTGTTAACTATCTTGTAACAAAACAGTTTCCCTCTCATTTGAGACAACAGGATAAATCTAAGTTTCTTGCTAAGGTTAGGAATTTTTTCTGGGATGATCCATATTTTTAAGTCATGCCCTGATCAGATTGTTAGGAGATGTGCCCCTGAGAGTGAGTTTCATAGTATTCTCTCTTTTTGCCATGACCATGCATGTGGTGGTCACTTTGGTCCTAAAAAGACAGCTGCGAAGGTTTTGCAGTGTGGTTTTTATTGGCCTACTCTGTTTAGGGATGCACATGAGTTTTGTTTGAGTTATGATAGATGCCAGCATACAGGTAATATTTCCCATAGGAACATGATGCCTCTTTCCCCTATTTTAGTTGTGGAGCTTTTTGATGTATGGGGTATAGACTTCATGGGTCCTTTTCCTCCTTCCTTTGGTTATCTTTATATCCTTGTTGCCGTAGACTATGTTTCTAAGTGGGTTGAAGCAGTGCCATGTAAAACGAATGATCATAAATTTTTAGTTAACTTTTTAAAATATAATATATTTTCTCATTTTGGTACTCCTCGTTCAATTATAAGTGATAATGGTACTCATTTTACACACCGAGCATTTGAATCTTTAATGAAAAAGTACTCTATTACTCATAAACTTGCTACCCCATACCATCCTCAAACTAGTGGCCAAGTTGAAATATATAATAGGGAAATTAAGCGGATTTTAGAAAAGACTGTACGACCTGACCATAAGGATTGGTCTTAACATCTTAATGATTCTCTTTGGGCTTATTGAACTGCTTATAAGACTCCTATTGGTATATGTCTCCTTATAGGCTTGTGTTTGGAAATGCATGTCATTTGCTTGTAGAATTGGAACATCGTGCTTTTTGGGCCATTAAAACGTTTAACTTTGATATATGTAAGGCTGGTTCACAACGTAAACTTTAGTTAAATGAGTTAGCTGAGTTAAGGAATGAGGCATATAAGAATGCCAAGATTTACAAAGAGCAGACTAAGATTTTTCATGATAAATCTATTCTTTGAAAGTCTTTTGAACCTAATAAAAAAGTTTTTCTATATAATTCTCATTTGAGTCTTTTTCCTGGTAAGTTATGTTCCAAGTGGACTAGTCCTTTCATTGTTAAAACTGTTTTTACTCATGGTGCTGTTGAGATAGAAGATCCTACGGATGGTCGTGTGTTTAAGGTAAATGGTCAACGTTTGAAACCATACCTTGACGGTTTGGCCAGGCAGGATGTGGAAGAGGTAAGTCTTCTTGATCCTATTTATCATGACTGATTGATTATCATGTATGTTTTATTGCTTTTCATTTCTTTTTAAGTGTTGTTGGCGTCTTACTTAGCCAAAATTAACGGTCGAGAGCACAAAACGGCAATAGATTTTTCTTTAAACAAAAAAAAAAAAAAAAAACCCCACCGAACCTAGCGTAAGCAACCAAAAAGAGTTCGGCGAACAGGATGGAGCAATGAATATGGCCATAACAGTTGGGAATTTATTTTCCATTTTATTGTTCATATTTGCGCCCACATAGCACTGATCAATTGTGTGAAGCATTCGTCTGCTAGAGACGTTAACTGTAACGCTTACGGGAGGTAACCGATGTTTTTATTTTTGAGTCGTGTGTACCTTTCGCATATCTTATGCATTCCACTTTAGCACTTTTTCTCCGTGTTTTTGGAGACGTGTAATGAGATATGTGCCACAGGTTAGTCGTCGTAATAAATTGGTTCTTTTTCTATTTTATCAATGTTATATCTTTAGTGAGGTACTAATTTCTACAGGTGACTCGAGCTTTATTTTTCGTTCATGAAGCTATTGGTAACTTCTTTCCTTATTCTTTTACTTGTCCATGTTATTAATTTTTGGAATTGAGCATATCTGTCAACATTGAGGACAATGTCTAAAATAAGTTTGGGGGTGGGAACAAAATGTTTTGTTTAGCGAAAAATAAAACTTATGTATACTATGCACTTAGGGGTAATGGCATTGTTTCCATTTCTATAATGATTATAGTCTAGAAATCTCAGTTAGCATTAGAATTAAGAGTAGTTATTATAAACTTAGGTTAATATATAGGTAATAGTCTCTGCATCTTTTCATAAATGTCTTGCATGAACATCATGAGTGTAGTTGGCAGTACTTTTATGAGACCTAGGTTAGAGTGCTTAATTTTACATATCCTGTGAGAATTTAGCCTAAGAACCTCATACAAGTTAATATCTGAGTGATGACACAAGGGAGAAGTAATTCCTAGTAGAGAAAACACACATCCATTTGCTTGATCACCATACCATATCCTGAAAGAGAATTTAGGCCATCTTTGGACCGATATAGCCATAAATTCAAACCTAAGAATATTTTTTCTGCTAGTCGCCCCACTGAGCCTTTCATTAGCTTTTTCATAAACCACACATTCTTTACCCCTTATAAAAAACCAAATAAAAATAAAAATAGCCTACCCAGTTGATAAGTTTGAGAAATAGGATGAAATGAAGAAAAGATAAAAGGAGAAAAACTTGTGCAGAAACAAATGTTGGTTAGTTGCTTCAAAAGAAATAGAAAATAAAAGAAAGTTTCCAAAATAATAAAATTAAAAGTTAGAACTCCAAAAACAAAATCAAAGGAGTCAAAAGCCAAAACAAAATTGCTAAGGATGGAAGCAAAAGTAAGAAGCAAAGTAAGTACATGACTTTCTCTAGTTACATAATTTGAAGACCTTATTTTCTCAGACTTGTCTATTTTGGTTATCCATTCTATTTATTTTTAAACTATCACCTAAGCCATACATAACACCTAATAAAGACATTTAGCTCAATTAGGAATATGTTAGTGTGATAGTAAGTGGCAGATGTGTTTGATCGACCTCGGCTCCTTTGCACGTCATTAAGATTGAGAGAAAAAGTGTGCCCACTACACACTAGAGTGAGCGAAACCTGAGTGGAAAAATCAGAGTATTTTTGTCTTGACACATTTGTGAGGACCTACTTAAGGACGCTATTCTAAAAGTTTCAAAAACGGACCTGTCACTGCATTTCATAGTATTGTTCATTGCATGTATGTTTATTTTTAGATGATTTGATTATTATGCATGTATTAACTTAGGTTTTAAAATGAGTATTCTTTATTCCTTGCTAGTCAGATGTATAGACACCTAAGATTAAATTAAGGAAACAATTGTTGTTATTTCTTAGTCATTATAGTATAGATAAAGTTTGTGAGTATCTTCTCTGAAAACTCTCACGAGACTAAACTTATCCACTAGGGGTAACCTAGGGGTTTAAAAGGCTTGTTGCACATGCTGAGTGTAATCGTGATTCCTACGAAAGTGAGTTAGAATTTTTTTATTTTTGTTATTAGTTTAGATTTAGTTTTGCTCGAGGACTAGCAAAATGTAAGTTTGGGGGTATTTGATAAGCACGTAAATGTTACATATTTACGCCCAATTTTATATTAGTTAGTCCGTTTAATTTATTCTTTTGATTAAGTTAGTGTATTTTTATTGATTTTGCAGGAATTGGAGCTAAATTGATTAAATGTGTCGAAACTGACGAGATACGCGAGTTCCTAGTTTGTTTGGCGTGATTTATTGGGTTGGGCCTAGTAGTATTGAGCTAAGGAAAAGAGGACAAAAAGAAAGTAAATGGAAATGGGCCCATGGCTTATGGGCTTAAGTATACCCACGTGAGCAGCAACTAGAATTGAAGCTTGTTGAGTTTGTGGTCCGATACAGCACATGCCTTACTAAAGTCCATAACATTCATGTCCACCTTGATGCACCGAATCAGACGTGTTCCACGTGCTTCCTCTGTATTGCCACCTGGAAATACGGCGCACGCCCCTCGTACTTAGCCTCTTCGAAAATCGAGACTCTACGTGTCACCCTTTCCTTGGTTCTTTTGTTGGTTAATACCTTTTTGCCCCTACCCCTTCAAATCCCGCTCAAACCTCTCTCTTCTCTCAAAACCCCCAAAACCCCAAACCCTCACCATCTTTTCCACTTCCTTCCCTTCAACCCTTTCCCACTTCTTCCCACTGTTCTTCCCTCCGGTAGCTCTCCAGCACTGTTCGTGTTCTACGACCTCCATTGCCTTGGCTCCCTCTCGTCGCAGGTTTGTCTTCCCTCTTCTTATTTGTTTTCCTTTCCTCTCATTATTTGTTTTATTCGCTTTTGGGGGTGCTGCTTCATCACTTTCTTCCTTTCTAGAATTGCATACCTCTCTTTTTGTAAACTCTCCTCTTAGCACTGGTTCCATCATGTCTATTTCGGAATCGGAGGCTACCTCCGCCACCCAATCGTCCGCCACCAAATCTGATAGATCTGAATCCTCTACCCCTAGATCTAGCCATCACTCCACGGACCGATCTGAATCCACAGCTTCTGATTCTACTGAGCCCATCGCTGTTCCATCTATTTCTCGGAGGAAACCTTCTCTGCGTCCCCCGCCATCCTACTACTGCATACCCAACTTAGATGTCGTTAAAGCCGCTTATGGCATACCTAGTGACGTTATTCCAGAACACGTGTCTGGAGTCACCCACTTTCCTCACTTGGTAACACCGCGCCCAGGTTATCTCGTCGCTACTATAGGACAGATAGCGGTTGGTCTGCATTTTCCCTTAACTCTTCTTGACGTCGAGGTCTGTAACCATTTCAACATTCCTCCGTGCCAAGGCATAGGTAACTTCTGGCGTGTTATGTACGCCGCCAACTATTACAATGAGACCCACTCCCCTAAAATCCAACTCCGCGATATCCTTGCTCACTTCTATATAAAGAGAAGCACTAAACTTGGGAGTGTGGGATATCAATCCTTCTGCACTCGTCCACAAAAGAAGTCTTTTATTCTTCACATCACCACTTCTGACAAGGTGTGGCACCACTATCCGTTGTATGTGTCCGGGAGTTTTTTATCCGTGGACCTCCCTTCGGAAGTTTCTCTGAGGCATCTCCATTTCCTAACAAGTGGTAAGTAAGCCGTTTTGAGTCGCAGTATTTATGTCTCACTTGTTTGTAATTTGTCTTTACTCTTGGTGATATAGGTTGGAGACCCGATTCGCGATCACAGATATACAACGGCGTTTATTCAGAAATTTTCCAATCCCTTCGCGAACTTGGGAGTGCACAGTGTGAAGTCCTCGACATTGATCCGGAAAAAGCCACTCCTCTCTTACTTGACCCTTCTTTAAAAGACATTGGCAAATACCAAGGCCCACTCTATCGCCTGCCGCCCCCCAAAGAAAGAAAGCCCAAACCATCCCCACCTCAAAAAAGAAAACGTCCAGCTCACAAGTCCTTCAACTATACCACTAAAATCTCTCATTCACGAGCTGTTGCCCAACGTGCCGCTACTGCTAAAGCTAAGACTACTACTGCTGACACCCTTCCTCCTTCGTACTCTCGTGTGGCTGAGTGGGAAGACGATTTTGCCCATACTTTCCCTCCCCTTTCTGCTACCCCTATGGATGTGAACAAGTACAAGCTTTGGGACAGCGACTCCGATGGCGATGCGCCCGTTGAAGTTTCAAACAATAGTCCTGATAAAACATAAAATTATATATAGTCTACCTACGAAATGAACGATGAACTCAAAACGTAAGTAAACTAAAACTATTTACGAGTCTATATTTATCAAAGTTTCTACTCTCTTTCTATTGAACAGATATAGTGGAGTAGAATGATTCGTTCCACTCCTAGTGCTCTAGTATGGAATTGTTTTCTAATCTAATTAGTCGGTCTTAAGTCAATGAGAGCTTTACGAAGGTGATATACTACGATACTTACTGAATTTGATTACTTGAATTTAACTATGAATGCTATGGAAATATGATTGTGCTTGAATCTAGATAAAGGATTAGAGGGGAATTGAATCCACCTCGAATCCAACTTAATAGCCTAACATAGATTCTTATATCTCGATTCTTACGTTCTTACGGCAAGAAATTTGAGTTCTAATCCCTAGTGTTCATGGCATTTCTACCGAGTACTAACTAGCATGTGAGGTCGTCCACCCATTCTCATGGCTTAATCCACGACCTTCTAGATTGGAATAGATTCTACAATGTTTCTACACTATACCACTAAGTTTTCATCAAAGCTTCATCAACCCCTCTAATGGAGGTTTTAGCCTTGAGTCATCAAACCATCATTTCCCATTTCATTATAACTACACATCATATTAAAATTCTAACTTAACTAAATTAACTAACAATGGTTCAATCTATTTAAACTACGGAATGATAATCAACAAGAATTAAAATCAGATCTATAAATTGAAATAACACAATTCGAAATTGAGAAAATAACTATTTTATTTATCTAATCAATCAAGAACAATGATTCAAAGACTTAATCTAAAACAAGAATTGAAAATGGAACTAAATGTTAATTTAATTAATGAAAACAGATCTAGAATTATCTATATTATTTTAGGTCTAACTAGCTACCATTAACAAAGAGCTAAGATTTGGTTTTTATACTTTCAGATCCAAAAATCGTGCATGGGCTTGGAGCCATGTTTTGGGCCAGAGAATCAGGCCCAAAACCCAATTATTTCAGTCCAAAAAGGCCTCTTCAGCTGCAGTTGGCTTCCACAGACTTTTCGTCCACTTTTGCTCCTCTGATTGGTTCAAGGCTTAGACCATTGGAAAGCTCTTTCCGAGCCGGTCGTTTTGACATAAGGTAGGCCCAATTCCAAGGTCTGAGTTCAAAGATACGGCTTTCGGAAGTTCTGCTGACTTGTGTGCTGTTTCAGCCCGTGTCGACTTTTAAGCTTTTGACCGGGCTTTAGGAAGGCTTTATCTTCTTGAATCTTGGCCTTTAATCACAGAACTCCTTAGTAACCGACCTTTTCTCCTTTATCTCACTAAAGTGGCACATTTCTGCACATAATGGACTTTGAAGCCTGAAATGCATAAAAACACGTAATCAGTGTTAACTCTTAATTATTACTCACATAATTGGTCCAAAAGTATGACTGTTAAAGGGTTAAAACTACAGTTTTGGGCTCTTATCAAACCACCCCCAAACATCATTTTGCTTGTCCTCAAGCAAAGATGAGAAATTAGAATAAGTGACCAAAAATGGAGTTCTATCTACTCGTTTATTTGAGTCGCGATTGCATTGACCATATGCAACAAGGCCTTAAACCACTAGGAATTCCCTAGTGGACGAAGTTATAGCCTCGCGGAGAGTTTTCCAGTGAAGGTACTCACAAACTTCAACTATACTACAACGACTAAGAAATAAAACTATTGTTTCCTCATTCATGTCCCAACTATCTATACATCTCACTAGCAAATGAATAAGAATAACCAAGTCAAAACCTAAGCTAATATATGCATAATAATCAATCATCTATGATACAAATATATATACTATGAGTAATACTATGAAATGCCTAGCAGGTTCGTTTCTTTGAAAACTTCGAATAGCGCCCTTAAGTAGGTCCTCACATAAATGTCAAGACAAAACCACTGATTTTTCCACTCAAGTTTCATACTCCAAATTGTGCAGTGGGCACACTTTACCTTACAATCTCAATGACAACAAGGAAGCGAGTCGATCAAACACATCTGCCACTTACTATCACACTAACCTATTCCTAATTGAGCTAGAGGTCTTTATTAGGTGTTCAGGGGATTAGGAGATGGTTTAAGAAGAAAGGAAATGGATATTCAAAGGACAAGTCTGAGATAATAGAGTCTTCATATTATGTAACTTAGAGAAAACCTTGTTAATTTCTTTTGCTTCTATACTTTGTTTCCATCCTTAGCCATATTTTTCCTTTTCTTTTCTTTGGCTTTTGACTCCCTTTTATTCTATTTTTGGAGTTTTTATTTATTTCTATATTTTTTTTCTTTTCATTGGATGGAAACTTCTTTTCTTTTTCTGAAGCAACTAACTAATTTTTGTTTACACAGGTTTTTCTCTTCTTCTTTCTTCACTCATTCTATTCTCATACTTATTCTAAATTGGGTTGGTTGATTTATTATTTTTTTTTATTTTGTTTTTGTTTTTGTAACAGGGTAAAGGAATTGTGGTTTATGGAAGGCTAAAGAAAGGTTCAGAGGGGCGACTAGCGGAAAATAATTCATAGGTTTGAATTTCTGGCTATATCGATCCAAAAAGGGCCTAAATTCTCGCTTAGGATATGGCATAGTGATCAAGCAAGTGGACGTGTGATATCTCTATCCGGATTTTACTTCTCCCTTGTGTCATTTCTCAAATGTTTCGCTCATATAAGGCTTTAGGCTATATTCTCATAGGATTTGTAGAATAAGTACTCTAGCCTAGATTTCAGAAACTTACTGCTAACAATCATAGATACTCATGTAATATATTTATAGATAGATGCAAAGATTATTATCTATATATTAACCTAAGTTTCTAACAATTATTCTGATGCAAAAGCTACGTGAGACTTCTAGATTGTTAAGAGCATGGAGAAAGAAAATAATACCAATATTCCTAAGTGTATATCATAACTTATTTATTTATAAAAAAAAATTTAACTAGAAAACAAATGCATATTATACATATCTATATCCTAACAGATGCGTTAATTACACGTGTTTCTATGCCCCCAAACAAGAATCATGCTTTGTCCTCAAAGTATTGTAAATAAAGAGGGTAGGAAAAATACCATTGAAACGAGTGAAATTCAGAAACATCTGCAAAACAAAGTTAGAACGTACTACTATAGGAAATAAACTGACGCAACTCTATACGAGTTTCACCCATTATGGGGTTAACAAAAATGAAATTTCTTGGGACATAAGTAGACACTAAAAAACAAAAAACTTATCTTATCTCCCGCTTAAGCATCCTCCTCCTCATTAAAGATATGAGGTTCCTTCGCATCCTGCCAGTCCATTATAACTTGCCAAGCTTGCCGCCATTTATCATCTACTAATGCTAACCTGTTAAGTGTTATTATGTCTGATGGGATGTACGGGGCGACCAAATGAGGCTGCACCTGCCATCCCAGCCAATTCATTTATTCGCGAATGAGCGAACCACCTATTATTGGTGGGTCTCATGACTTCAACCCTTTTCCAATCTGTGAATTGTGCATAGAATACAGGTAAACAACTACGCATGATTCGGCTTACCAACACAGGCATAAGAAGATACTTACGCCTCATGGTTTGGGCTCTCTTAAGACTAGTGACCAAAACTTCGGGGAATGTCATAATGGGCGACGTCCCCTCGCCTAAAGCGAGGAAAATGTCACCAGAAGATCTTGTTTGCAGAAATGAACTGCCATTCCCCCAAAATATTCATCAGGATGAATAACATAGTGGTGCCTACGTTTAAAGAAAGGCTACCAAGGGCAATGCTATATCGCCCCTGGTCCATTACTCGAAATACCCCTCCCCCATAATAATCATGGAAATATGTATAATCATAAAGATATGCATTATCAGTCATATATGCCCATGTGTGAACAAGATCACGTATTGGTATTCCTAAAACTAAGGCGACCAAATTTTTATTGAATTCATGCGTCGTGTCATCGACTACGACGGAGAATTCTTGATCTCCATCCTGATTATAATAGAATTTAACGTGGTCATATAAATAAGCAGTAAGTTGTGGTGAATATGACTCATCATCACTTACCAGTAGATGACGCCATCCTAACTGTAGGATCCTATGTCGGAACCAGTGTCCATAGGTCTTGGTGCCCAACACATCTTCGAAAAGATCTGCTCGAGGTATGACTACGGAGATGTCATCTTATCTACTCTTTGAACAGTTCCACAAAAATCTTGAATGACCCTATGAAAATTGGAAATTTTATGCTCCGAAGGCGGGCGATGATGCGCTTCATTATAGGCGCGATCGTGCTCTTGTGTAAATGCGATTAGATGTTATGGTGGTCGCGCTTTGGTATGAGGGCTGGTCGCTCTAGGTCCGATCGGAGCTGGCTGGTCAGCGCTCAAGATGAGGGCGGCGCACCGACAAAATTCTTCAAAAAAAGTAAAGGGCAGTCGCTCGACAGCCGCAGCGCCGTAAATGTTACTGAAACCGGAGTTTAGAGAGAAAAGATAGTAAAACTTGGAGTGGATAGTGCGGGATGATGGTGGGATGTATTGTGGTTTGTTAGTGTAGAAAGAAGGGAGTTTAAATAGGTTATGAGCTTCCAAAACGAATCGGGAAGTTCCCTATTTGTTTGAAGGCAATTTCCGGAAATAGGAAAATTCCCAAAACCGAAAACGGAAACAAGCCATTTTCATGATTTCCTAAAAATCCTGGTATCTTTCATACTGGATTTAGAATAGTAACTTCTAAACTCTCCTAGATTTCATGCTACCACCACACAAGTCATAGATATGCCGATATCGGCCAAATTATCAACCTTTCCTCCAAGACAACTTAACATATATATGATCATATAACAACTTATGCTCGGTCTAAATATTTCCACCCCCAAACAAGTCGGGAAGGTGGGATAAATGATAAAACAAGCAGTACTCGAAAATAACCAGTTATATTAAAAATAAAATAAAATATAAATCTAAACAACATTAAATAAACACATTACTATTTAAATTTAACTACTGAATTAAAATCCTTCTAATAAAATGAAATTATGAAAAATAACAAATAACTCCAGTTGGGGTGAACACCTAGTTTTGTGATGATGATGGACCCCGAGATGGAGATTGGCTTGAACCCTCTCGTTCTTTGGCGACGACGCTCATGCACTGTCGGACTCGGCTGAAACAGAGTCCTCCCTGGGTGGCATGCGTCGTAGCATCTCTATTCGGAACAAGCATTGTGCTTCCATCTCAATACCGAAGTAATCGCGATACCGGGTTTGTTGTTCTTTGGTGGATAGTCTCCATGTTATACAAGATATCGTCCAGCACCCCTTCGAGCATTTCAAATCTCCTCTGAAGGTTCCCTTGCTTCTTTTGAACTACTATCTGTCTATTTCAGATATCTCCACAAATACCATAAACGCACCGCAAGGCAGTTTGCAACACTTGCATGCGTTCTACATTAGAATTACACTTCTCTAATGCATCTTCATCCATCCATGTCATATCTTCCCTTTCATCCTCCGACTCATCCATTTTTTCTTCAGACAACGGCCAAGTCTCTTGGATGCAATCCATATAGATACTTGCATTAGAATGCAATTTGATCTTAATAGGAGCAGATCTTGCGACAGCTCTAAAGGAGAGCATGATCTTAGTGATCAATACGGGAAGAGGCGCTAAACTCTTCCCCACTCCTCGAATCACATTAAACATTAAATCAAGGATGCAGAAATTATACTTCTTTGTTTGCAAAATCCAGAGAACGTGCAGACATTGCAGGCCGATATCACTGACTTTGTTTTTCCCGAGGACGTTCCTACCAATCCACCGAAGCTGACCCGATTGATTGGTTCGTGGTGGTCCGGGCGGACGCAATGGGATGTCGGATTGTATTCACCCTCCACGACAGTATTCTTCATCAAGACAGGAACTCCAGTATACTGGGATTCCTAAATTGTCGTTACCAGGTTGCTTTCAAGCGTAATTCCTAACAGTTCGGCCAACAACTGTCTCGTTACTTCCCTCCTCGTTCCTCCTAACTTTATGAAAATCCTATCCCCTTCCAATTCTCGCTTTTTATAAAACTGTTCTACCAAATCATAGTGATAGAACTCCTCAGTCGAGTACCACAGTCCATTCCAATGCCTCTTAATCATCTCCGCGTCGTAAAATGGCGAAACTATCGGAAGCAAACTCGTGCACCGGCAAAATTCTACGTCGTAGCGCCATTGAAGTTTCTTAGACAAGTAATGGTTTTGTAGACTGTGGGGGAGGTGAGTGTGAAGAAAAACTACTAAAAACACGGTGGTGGCGGTGGTTACTTGAACTGGTGGCTGTTTTTTCGGAGTTGGGGTGGTGGTGGTAATGGTTTAGAGAAGATTTAAGTTGGCTTCGATTATCTTGGTGTGGGTGTAGTTAGGTTTCCTTCTCTCTCTCTATTTTTTTTTTTATATTTTGGTTTTCAAAGTTTGATTTAACTTGTAACTGGCGGGATTGAAAGGGAAACACTGTGCGTGCGGTTTGGGAAGGAAGGAGACGCACAGTCGTGCGTGCGGTTTGGGCCTAAGCCCAATTTGAATTCCGAAATTTTCTGATTTTTCGCGCAATTTCAAATTCAATTTGCCGCTTCGTTACTGGCCCGATTTTGGCGAATGAGTTATGGAAATGATCAGTAGAGAATTTCCAATCCAATGATCCATAAAACACTCAATTCCAACCATGGGTGACGTATAAGAGGGTGGAAGAATGCCTCAAAGTGCGTGTGTGACGTAAGTTATGCGAACGAAGGAATTCTAGGTTTCGATTACGTCAACCCAATTGAACTACAAGTAATGGGCCTAAGCAACACCAATGGAAAGTTCAAGCAATCCCAATGGAAAGATCGACTGCCCACCCCCAAACAAATTTTTAAACACAAAATTTGTTTAAAACGTGAGTCGTTTAAAGTCAGATTCCCAAGACTTGTTGGATTGCTATTTCTATGATTTTAGAATTTTTTTTTTTTTTATTTTTTATTTTTTATTAGTTTATTATAAGAAACAGGAAAAACAATAAATACATAATTCACCCCATAGAGGAACATGACTCAAAAACCGAGAAAACATGCAAAAGTGGAAAACGTGAATTATGTAAACTGTGGACTTAGGATCCGGTACTTACAGCCACACACTCCATAGGGAGGGCCCGGTTACATGAATAGTGTACTTATCAGTATATGGAAATGAAAGTAAGTACACCAAATGACAAGGGTCAGTTCTCAGAGACAGGGTCCTGTAAAAGGACTTCCTCTACATCAGGGGACAGAAGTTCTTGAAAATGTTTTAACCGTTGACCATTAACTTGAAAGGTACTGTTGTCATTTGGATTTACCAAGGTGATTGCCCCGTAAGGGGTGACTTCAGTAACTAGAAAAGGGCCAGACCAACGGGTTTTTAGTTTGCCTGGGAAAACATGTAGACGGGAGTTGTAAAGCAAAACCTTTTGACCGACCACAAACTCTTTGTGCAAGATATGCTTATCATGAACACATTTCATGTTAGCTTTATAATCCTTCGCGAGATCGTATGAATCTCTATAGATTTCTTCAAGCTCATTCAATTGCAACTTGCGTTTGACACCTACCTCATCAATATTGAAGTTAAGGCTTTTTATAGCCCACAGAGCACGGTGCTCTAATTCAATGGGCAAATGACATGGTTTCCCAAAAACAAGTCTAAAGGGAGACATACCTATAGGAGTTTTGAAAGCAGTTCTATACGCCCATAAAGCATCCGATAGACGTTTTGACCAGTCTTTCCTATCAGGGTTTACAGTTGTTTCTAAAATCTTTTTGATTTCCCTATTAGAAACTTCTACTTGTCCGCTAGTTTGTGGATGATAAGGAGTTGCTACTTTGTGTGTAACTCCATACTTTTTCACTAGGGATGCAACAACTCTGTTGCAAAAATATGTTCCACCATCACTAATGATGGCTTTCGGAATGCCAAACCGACAGAAAATATATTCTTTGATAAAAAATACAACGGTCTTATGGTCATTGCTACGCAAGCTAGGTCCTCTATCCATTTAGACACGAGTCCACGGCAACTAGAATATAAATGAAACCGTGGGGAAACTGGGAAAGGTCCCATGAAATCAATGCCCCGTGACGTCGAAAATTTCTACTATCAAGATTGGATTTAATGGCATCATATTACGCTTCGTGATTCGCCCAAGTTGTTGGCAACGAATACACGCCTTGCAATGCACTTGGGCATCCTTAAAAGGGTAGGCCAATAAAATCCACATTGAAGAACTTTAGCGGCTGTTTTCAGCCTACTAAAATGGCCACCACACTCTTTGTCATGGCGTAACGATAGAACTTCATTATATTCCCACCGGGAATACAACGACGAATAATCTGATCCGCACAATACTTAAAAAGGTAGGGCTCGTCCCAGTAGTATAACTTAACTCTGGCCAAAAACTTCTTACATTCATTCCTTGACCAATTATAAGGCATAACATCAGCCGCTAGATAATTTACAATGTCAAAGATACCATGGTGTCAAAAAAAATTGCATACGATGCTTATCGGGAAAAGAGTCGGTATGGACTCGAATCACCGATCGCCGTTTGTGAGTCTAGATAAGTGGTCGGCAACACGTTTTGGCCCCTCTTTGTCCTTTATTTCTAATGTGAACTCTTGCAGGAGAAGGATCCATCGGATTAATCTCGCTTAGCATCCTTCTTTGCAAGAAGGTACTTATGGTGCATGGTCCGTGTAAACTAAAGTTTTAGAACCAACCAAATAAGGACTAAACTTATCTAAATCATAAATGACGGCTAAAAAATTCTTTTTCTGTAGTTGAATAATTTTGTTGAGCATCATTTAATGTTTTGCTAGCATAATAAATGATGATGGACTTATTATCTAGTTTTTGTCCCAAGATCGCACTAACCGCTGATAGTCACTAGCATCACATATGAGTTCGAAGGTTTAGACCAATCGGGAGGCTGTATAATTGGTGCAGAGGTTGCATGCTTTTAAAGTTTCAAAAGCCCCGCTTACGGTTAAAATTAAAATCAAAGATTGCATCTTTCAAAAGCAGATTAGTTAAAGGCCTAGCTATTTTCGAGAAGTCTTTGATAAATCGCCTATAAAAACCTGCATGGCCTAGAAAGGCTCTGATATCACGGACAGTCCGTGGTTTAGGTAGAGTCGCTATCTTATCTAGTTTAGCCTTATCTACTTCGATGCCATCACTAGATACAATGTGACCTAGTACTATGCCCTTTTTCACCATGAAATGACACTTTTCCCAGTTTAAAACGAGGCTCTTTTCTTCACACCTTGTCAAAACCTTAGACAGGTTAGACAAACAGTCTGTGAAGGAGTCTCCATAGGTAGAAAAATCATCCATGAAAACTTCCATAAAGCGCTCTACCATGTAACTAAATATATGAAGCATACAATCATTTGGAAGGTTCCGTGGAGCATTACAAAGGCCAAAAGGCATTCGTTTATAGGCATACGTTCCAAAGGGACATGTGAAGGTAGTCTTTTCTTAGTCATCAATATCAATAATAATCTGAAAATAGCCCGAGTAGCCATCCGAAAACAATAAAAAGCATGACCAGCTAGGCGCTCGAAAGCATTTGATCTATAAAAGGTAAAGGAAAGTGATCCTTTTCGCGGTCATAGCATTTAAACATCGGTAATCAATACAGATCCTCCATTTCATAGGACCTTGTGTGACAACATAGTCACCCTTTCTTCTACTTAACCATGGTAACTCCCCGATTTCTTAGGAACTACATGAATGGGGGCTGACCCATTCGCTATCGAGATTGGGTATATGATACCCGCGATCGAAGTAATCGTAAGACTTCTTCCCTAACCACCTCTTTCATGGCAGGGTTCAAGCGACGGCCGAGGTTCACGAGAAGTCTTCGCTATTTCTCCAAATGGATACGATGAGTGCAAACATTAGGGTCAATTCCCTTAATGTCGACTAGGGACCAACCAATCGCAGACCGATGTTCCCTAATCACCCGGATTAAACGCGTGTCTCTTCATCCTTAGATAACAGAGAAGATATAATTACCGGATGACTACCATCCGGATCGAAGTTGAATATATTTTAACTCGGGGAAGCGGGTTTAAGCATCG
Source organism: Coptis chinensis (assembly GCF_015680905.1). NCBI lineage: Eukaryota > Viridiplantae > Streptophyta > Magnoliopsida > Ranunculales > Ranunculaceae > Coptis > Coptis chinensis. The sequence continues at coordinate 43,308,753 of NC_141460.1, forward strand.
GGGTGGAAGGAAAATCAATAGATGTTTCATCGGGTCCTCATTTTGCATAATGAATACTTGCTTAGGTAGCAAGTCTTCATACTCAATATGTGGAGCAACCGAAGTGTCTACAATTGGTGTGGACTCAAGGATGGTGTTGACTTCCTCTAAGTAGGAGTCATTTACAAAATCTGACTTTCTCAAAAGAAAGGAATTTGTACATATTGTTTTCAGAAAACGTGTTATTAAAATAATCTTGAGCTAAGCTCTCGATCGTGCTAACCTCCCCATCTATAGACGAATCTGGTAACTGTTTCATCATTTTAAAAACATTTACCTCAACTGTGAGATGGCCAAAAGATAGGGACATCTTACCATCGCGGCAATTAATAAGTGCATTGGCAGTTGCTAAAAAGGGGCGCCCTAAGATGATCGGTATAGAGTCATTAGCGACTTCTGTATCGAGGATAACAAAATCCGCAGGATAGTAGAAATCCTGAAACTTAACAAGCACGTTTTCCACTACACCCTTAGAATACTTAATAGACCTGTCCGCTAATTGCAACGTTATTTTTGTAGGTTGCATTTCCTATAGACCTATTTGTTTATACAAGTAATACGGGAGTAAGTTAACACTCGCCCCGTGTCTAATAAAGCGGTCGCGTCGGTGGGAATCTCCTAAGGTGCATTTTACAAAGGGGGACCTAGGGTCCTTATACTTAACAATTCCATTATTTTAGGATAAAGTTGGGAATTGTTCAGTTAAAAAGGCGTCTTTAGGTATGTTGGTCTTACGCCTAGTAGTTCACAACTCTTTTAGAAACTTAGCGTGATTAGGAAGCTTTTTAATAGCTTCGAGAAAAGGAAGGTTTATCGTTAGATTTTTGAAAACGTTCCTAATCTCCCGAAGGTTGGTATCCCCGGTTAGCATGGCTAATTTTTAGGAACGGTGGTTTCGGGCTTCTATATTTAGCGTATGGCTCGATTTGATGTGTAACCTTGGCTTTTTGTTTCTTAGGTTGTGGGTTTAACCGGTACCTCTACGGTGGTAGGTTCTTCGGTTTCTATTTCGTATCTAGTTCGATATCCGTGTGGAGTATCGATGGGGTAACTATAGGCATAGTTACTTTGTTATCAACCACTTTTCCGTGAGCGGAGAGTGGTGATGGCATTTAGGTCACCTACTATTGTCGCTTTTCGTACTAGTATTACCGTTTACCTCAAAGGTCGCGGTTTGTTGTTTTAGGGTTTGGTATCGCTTTGTCCCGAAACACGCTTTTGGTTGGGTTTTCTCTTAGGCTAACTGTTGTATGCCCTGATTTATGGATTGTAATATTTGTTGGTTTGATTGAGTCATTGATTGGAAAAGTTGTTGGGTAACCTGTATAAAGGCGTCGATACGGTCCGGTTGTGTAGGTGTAGTAGTCACTGTGTGGCGATTTGGAACTATCTCACGTTGATTATTTATGGGTGGGTTTTGATAGTTACTATTGTTAATCGGAACGATACCTCTATTGGTATTATAACTATTATAATTATTCTGACCTTGTGCTGCACCTTGTCGTGGTTGCGCTTGGTTGTTATAATTATTATAAAATCCTTGACCTTGTGCCTGTCCTTGCCTAGGTGGAGCTTGATTATAGTTGTTTGTTTGCCTAGCATTTTGGTTATTAAAGCCTGGAGTTGTAACTTGTTGATTGTTTCGCCAACTAAAGTTGGGATGTTGTCTCCATGGGGCATTAGGAATAGGATAGTTATTAATGGAGCAAACATTATCTTGCTCTAATTGTTGTTGTTCATAGGCGAGAGGACAATAGGAGTCAGGGTGCTCAGGACTCAAACAGAAATTACGTGGGTTGGAGTTGACATTCATGATGGGGATAGGCTTTTGTTGAATAGAAATAGCCTCTACTTTTTTAGTTAGAGATTCGATTAAATTTTTAAGTTCTGGATCGGGTTTCATCTCAAACATTCCGGTGGCCTTAACTGTTGAAGAAGAACTAGCAGAGCGGGGGATATCATCACTCCCCCCAATTGTTATTGCGTTTAGTTTGTTCTTCTAAAAATTTGTAAGCCTCTGAGGCTCCTTTACTTAGGAAACTACCCCCATTCATTATGTCAAGGACTTCTTTATGGTGATGTTGAAGTCCTTTGAAAAAGGCACGAACTAACATGTCTTTTGCTAGGTTTTGGTGTGGACACTCTATTAGCAGATCGGTGAAACGATTCCAAGCCTTAGAAAATGATTCATGAGGGTTCTGTCGGAAGAAATGAATCTTGGAAAGCATCTCATCCGTCTTTAGGGGTGGGTAAAAATGTTCCATAAATAGCTGAACAAGTTTAGCCCACGAGTCCACAGAGTCAGAGTCGCGCTTGTGCGCTTAACCAAGACGCCTTATTTGCTTTATCGGCTAAGGTGAAGGGAAATACCCTCGGTTTAATTTGTTCCGCACCAACCGTAGGATGATGGAATGTTGTAAGGACTTGTTCAATCCTAATGTGTGTTGGTAAGGTTTTTCATGGCCTAAACCATGGAAAATAGGTAACAAATTAAATATGTTTGGGGATTCAAAATCCCCCATCGGGTCCGCTAGAAACGATGCAAGATTTAGGGCCATCGCTCAAAGCTTTGTAGAAGTCGGAGAGAGGAGTCTCTCTTTCTTCACCCATTATGTCAGGTATGGTTGGTGGTATAATAATTAGAGGTGTTGTGATTGGTATACTCGATATGTTTGTTTGTTGACGGTTAATTACGTTTGGTGTTTTTCTCCGACCAGACCTTAATCTCATGCAAGTCTAAGTCTAAACACGAAAACAATCCAAACAATCTTGATATATTAGTATGAACCTCTAACGGAGATGCGAGGTATGGAAGAAAGGAATACCCGATAAGCGTCCTTGCTTTAAGCTTATGAATAGCGTCTTGTTTACTGGCGTGTTCAGTGTAAATAACAAGTTAGAACACGAAAAACCAAAAATCGGGTTCAAACAAACTCGTAGAAATCCCGCAAAATTTTGCTTAGTATGAGTCGCAAAAGCGCCAGATAAGCGATCGCGCCCTTGTCCGATAAGTGAGCTGGTCGCGCTTTGGTATGGGGCGGTCACGCCAGTATGGTATGGTCGCTCGAAGTCCGAGACTATAGAAGCAGCGGTAGCCTTTATAGGCTGATCGCAAGGCCGTGTAATTCTCGTTCCGAATTTTTCAATCTTTGAAACGAATAACCACAAAGATGAATCAAACAAGGGTGGTTGGGTTTAATGGGACTTAAAAATGACTAATTCTACTATGAAAACAATGCTAAAGTGCAACTAAGATGGCAGCGGCGCCATTTGATAAAACATAAAATTATATATAGTCTACCTACGAAATGAACGATGAACTCAAAACGTAAGTAAACTAAAACTATTTACGAGTCTATATTTATCAAAGTTTCTACTCTCTTTCTATTGAACAGATATAGTGGAGTAGAATGATTCGTTCCACTCCTAGTGCTCTAGCATGGAATTGTTTTCTAATCTAATTAGTCGGTCTTAAGTCAATGAGAGCTTTACGAAGGTGATATACTACGATACTTACTGAATTTGATTACTTGAATTTAACTATGAATGCTATGGAAATATGATTGTGCTTGAATCTAGATAAAGGATTAGATGGGAATTGAATCCACCTCGAATCCAACTTAATAGCCTAACATAGATTCTTGTATCTCGATTCTTACGTTCTTACGACAAGAAATTCGAGTTCTAATCCCTAGTGTTCATGGCATTTCTACCGAGTACTAACTAGCATGTGAGGTCGTCCACCCATTCTCATGGCGAATCACGACCTTCTAGATTGGAATAGATTCTACAATGTTTCTACACTATACCACTAAGTTTTCATCAAGCCTTCATCAACCCCTCTAATAGAGGTTTTAGCCTTGAGTCATCAAACCATCATTTCCCATTTCATTATAACTACACATCATATTAAAATTCTAACTTAACTAAATTAACTAACAATGGTTCAATCTATTTAAACTATGGAATGATAATCAACAAGAATTAAAATCAAATCTATAAATTGAAATAACACAATTCGAAATTGAGAAAACAACTATTTTATTTATCTAATCAATCAAGAACAATGATTCAAAGACTTAATCTAAAACAAGAATTGAAAATGGAACTAAAGCTTAATTTAATTAATGAAAACAGATCTAGAATTATCTATATTATTTTAGGTCTAACTAGCTACCATTAACAAAGAGCTAAGCTTTGGTTTTTATACTTTCAGATCCAAAAATCGTGCATGGGCTTGGAGCAATGTTTTGGGCCAGAGAATCAGGCCCAAAACCCAATTCTTTCAGTCCAAAAAGGCCTCTTCAGCTGCAGTTGGCTTCTACAGACTTTTCGTCCACTTTTTCTCCTCTGATTGGGTCAAGGCTTAGACCATTGGAAAGCTCTTTCCGAGACGGTCGTCTTGACATAAGGTAGATTCAATTCCGAGGTCTGAGTTCAAAGATACGGCTTTCGGAAGTTCTGCTGACTTGTGTGCTGTTTCAGCCCGTGTCGACTTTTCAGCTTTTGACCGGGCTTTAGGAAGGCTTTATCTTCTTGAATCTTGGCCTTTAATCACGGAACTCCTTAGTAACCAACCTTTTCTCCTCTATCTCACTAAAGTGGCATATTTCTGCACATAATGGACTTTGAAGCCTGAAATGCATAAAAACACGTAATCAGTGTTAACTCTTAATTATTACTCACATAATTGGTCCAAAAGTATGACTGTTAAAGGGTTAAAACTACAGTTTTGGGCTCTTATCAAGTCCTCCCACCAAAAAGGCCAAAACTACTTCTACTTCTTATCCTCATACTAGTACCCGCACTGAACCTTCGCGGCCTGCTATATCTTCGCGCCGCCCCAGACAGGATTCCTTTTCAGCTGGTCCCCTAACATTAGGCCCGGTCGAAGTTTGGCATCCCAAGTTCAAAGCCAGGGATCGTGATGTTACTACGCGAGACTCAGCTTTGGAAAATCCAGCTATTGCCGCCTCTTTGTTTTTCAGCTCTCATCTCCCTCGGGATCAAGCCTATGGAGATTCTGGCACTATCGCTTCCCATAGGGCCTCCATTTTTTACACTGGATGGGAAAAGGTGTGTGTTATTAACGTTACTTGCTCATTATCCTTTGTACTACCCTTTATACCCAATATGTCTCTGCAGTTGAGTCTAGATATTGGCTATGTGCTGCGCGGCCTTACCAGCACTGTGGAGAATCTGGAGGCGATGAAGTAGGAGATACATGGCCCTGATGGCTGGAAAGCAAAGTATGCTAAGCTGGAGAAGGAAAGGGATGATTTGCGGATCGTGGCAGTCAAGGCCCACAAGGAGCTCTAGGTGGCCATGGATAAGCACCGTGACTACATAGCAGGGGTCAATTCTAAACTGGAAAGCCTCAAAGAGACGGAGAAACTTGCCACTCAAGCTGCTGTAGACAAGGCCGTAAAAGAAGCTGCAGAGCGATTCCAGAGTCTCGCTGCGAAGAAGATTGCTCATGAATTGCAACAACAACTCGATCAGCTTAGCACTGCAGGCCGTCTTCTTCCATCGCCTCCTCCCGTTGCAGATACACCATCCTTGGTATCATCGACCACGTATCCTGAGGCTGCTGAGACCACTACCCCTGATGTGACTACTCCCATTACTAATGTTGGCCCTTCTCTAGTGGAAATGAACGAAGACACCAGCACCGCTGTCGGTGAAGAGGAAAATATTTCTATGGAAGAATTGCATACTGATCCTCAGCAGTAACACATGTCGGATTTCTTTCTTTGCAGATTTCTTTCTGATTTGTAATTTCGGTGTTGAACAATTATCTTTTGTATGTGTTTGGATAAATGCTTCATCAACAAACTACATTTGCGTAGTGGGTGTCAATCAACTTGCGTTGTACTCTATTTGCACTGTAATTTACCACCTGTCATACTTTTCGATTTCGCCTTTCTTCTGATTCGTCATGCATTGAAGCAATTAATCTATATGAAACTTTAATTTGAATATATTTTTCATAATCTTTGAAGGAGCTACCTTGATTTTAACCAAGTTGTTTGCATCCTTTTCATTTGCAGACTTAGTTAGCTGTGACACTAGCTAGGGTTGCCCCCATGTTGATTCAGACGTTTAGTCTGCGAAGGGCTCCTCCCCCCCACTCTTTTGAACAGCTGTGAAGCTAGTCAGGGTTGCCCCCAGTTTGATTCGGACATACAGTCCGCGAAGGGCTCTTCCCCCCCGCTCTTTGAACAGCTGTGAAGCTAGTTAGGGTTGCCCCCCAGTTGGATTCGGACATACAATCCGTGAAGGGCTCTTCCCCCCCCCCCCCAGCTCACTTTTATTACTGTGAAGCTAGTCGGGGTTGCCCCCAGTTTGATTCGGACATAAAGTCCGCTGGAAGGCCCCCCTCACGGGCTGTAAAGCTAGTCGGGGTTGCGCGATACTTGGTAATTTTAATATTCTAACTATCTATGCGTAAACACAAATAATCAATTTACGTAAATACGTGTTTATATCAATATTCCTACTCTCAATAATGAAGTAATATCAGAGAGTCAGGATTCGTTCCACTCTTAAACCTTCAAGACTTAAATAGAATTCAACTACTCGACACAAGGAACAATGGTGAGAGTAATGTGTTATATGAAATATCTATTCTATGATTATACTACGGATTCAATTTATACTAACAAGATACGATAATTCAACTACAAAAATACTAACTGGACTTTATGATAAGGAATTAGGGGATTGATTCCGCCTTAACTCTACTTAATCTACTAACCAAGAACTGTCGCACTCCAAATTGAAATGCTATCGCATAACAATTGGTAAATCTAATCCCTAACTATTCATGGTAATATCTACCAAGTAATAACTAGCATGTGAAGCATTAAACCCATTCTCATGGTGAACTAATTACTTCTAGAATTGAATAGATTATCAGGACGAATTCTAAGCTAACAAAATTAAGTTTTCTTCAAGGCTTCCTCAACCCCTCTAATGGAGGGTTAGCCTAGAGTCATTAAACTATCATTTCTCATGGAATCTAAACAAGACATAATATAAAGATTTGAACTTTACTTGTTTAAACTCAATTCAAAACTACTCATGCAATAATTGAATTAAACTAATAATGACAAATAAGTAAATCTAAGGATTTAAGCTAATAAATAAATGAAAATGAAACTAGATTATGGAGAACTAATTAATTTTATTTATCTAATGAATAGCAATAACAATAATTTAATACTGAATTTAAGGCAAGAATAAAAACTAATTAATTAATGTAAAACTAGATCTAAAACTAAGGTTTAATGGCTACTTTTCTTATCTTAACCTAATTTATTTTCTAACCTAACTATCTACCATTAACAAAGAGCTAAGCTTTTGTTTTTATACATTCAGATCCAAAAATCGTGCATGGGCTTGGAGCTATGTTTTGGGCCAGAGAATCAGGCCCAAAACCCAATTCTTTCAGTCCAAAAAGGCCTCTTCAGCTGCAGTTGGCTTCAACAGATTTTCCATCCAGTTCTGCTCCTCTGATTGGGTCAAGACTTAGACCATTGGAAAGCTCTTTCCGAGTCGGTCGTTTTGACATAAGGTAGGCCCCATTCCGAGGTCTGAGTCCAAAGATATGTCCTTCGAAAGTTCTGCTGACTTTGTGTGCTGTTTCGGCCCGCGACGACTTTTCAGCTTTTGACCGGGCTTTTAGAAAGGCTTTGTCTTCTCGAAACATGGCCTTTAATCACGGAACTCCTTAGTAACAGACCTTTTCTCCTTTATCTCACTAAAGTGGCACATTTCTGCACATAATGGACTTTGAAGCCTGAAATGCATAAAAACACGTAATCAGTATTAACTCTTACTTATTATTCACATAATTGGTCTAAAAGTACGATTGTTAAGGGGTTAAAACTACAGTTTTGGGCTCTTATCAGTTGCCCCCAATTTGATTCGGACATACAGTCCGCGAAGGGCTCTTCCCCCCTCTCTTTGAGCGTTTGGAAGCTAGTCGGGGGGTTGCCCCCAGTTTGATTCGGACATAAAGTCCGTGAAGGGCTCTTCCCCGCTCTCATTGAACAGCTGTGAAGCTTGGTGGGGCAACTATGCTCGTCCCCGATTTGATTTCTATTATCTACTACTAATTCAATTTGTAAGAAGTGCATGTTTATTTCATAAACATAATAATAAACAACACAAAGAGTGCGCTATCAAATATGAAAAAACTAAGCAAAGATCCTAGACATGGAACTTTTTCAACATTCTAACATTCCACGGCCTCTCTATCTTTTCCCCAATCGTAGTCTGTAGTCCATAAGTTCCAGAGGTACCCTTCTTACTGATGACATAGGGACCTTCCCAGTTTGGCCCCAACTTCCCGTCATTTTCTTTCTTGGTGGTTGGAGTAACTTGTCACAGCACATAGTCACCCACTTTGAAACTTTGTGGCTTCACTCGTTTATCATACTGTCTCTGTAGAGTCCGATGGTATTCCTCCAACCGAATACGGGCTATCTCTCTTTTCTCTTCAACAAGATTCAAATCCGCGGCTAATATTTTCTCATTTAGTCCACTTTCCACAGCCTGCGTTCTGGTCGTGGATTCTATCATTTCAACTGGAATGACGGCCTCTACTCTGTACGCCATTGCGAACGGTGATTCATTAGTGGATGTTCTCGGTGTGGTTCGATATGCCCATAGCACATGACTTAACTCGTCTGCCCATACACCTTTCCTCTCTTCTAACTTTCGCTTTAAATTATCTATTATTATTTTGTTAGATGATTCTACCTGTCCATTTTGTCGATCACCCTCATGAGAACTGAACTTATCGCATACTCGCTAACACCCAGATACAAATGCAACTTTTCTCCCTGTTCCGGCCGTGATAGCAAGGGTGCCTACCCAAGGTACCTTTTCAACTCTTGAAAGGCTACTTCGCATTCTGCAGTCCAATGGAAATTAGGAGTTTTTCTCAGCAAGCGGTATATAGACCGACATTTGTCCGACGATTTGGAAATGAATCTGTTAAGTGCGGCGACTCTCCCCGCCAGTCTTTGTACTTCCTTTACATTTTGCAGAGATGGCATCTCAATCAACGATCGAATCTAATATGGATTTGCTTCTATTCCGCGGTGGGTGACTATGTAGCCCAGAAACTTTCCTGAAGTTACCCCGAATGTGCATTTCTCGGGATTGAGTTTCAGATTATGCTTGCGTAGTATGCCAAAACTTTCATGAAGGCCTTCTAAGTGTTCCTTTTCCAACATGCTTTTTTCCACCATGTCGTCAATATATATTTCTATCCCCTTTTTAATCTTGCCTTCGAACATCTTTTCTCCCAACCGCTGAAAGGTTGCACCCGCATTCTTTAAGCCAAAAGGCATCCTGGTGTAACAATAAGTACCACCCTCCACCACAAAGGTGGTTTTCTCCTGATCTGGCCCAAACATCGCGACCTGATTATATCCCATCGATGCATCCATGAAGGAGAACACCTTGTATCCTGCCATTCTATCAACTAACTCATCCAGCCGGGGTACAGGGTAACAGTATTCCGAGCATTTTTTGTTTACATCTGTGAAGTCGACACACATCCTAACATTGCCGTTCTTTTTTGGTTCCGCGACCACATTAGATAACCACTCTGTAAATTCCACTTCCCTTTTTATTCCCCCCCCTTCAGCCGTATAACCTCTTCGTGGATCCCTTCAGCATATTTGGGCTTTATACTTCTCATCTTTTGTCGGACTGGCTTAGCATCTTCATTCATATGCAAATGATGACAAACATAATCTGGATCCAAACCTATGATATCCTCAATTACCCATGCAAATATATCAGTGTTAACTGTTAGAAACTGTACCAACTTACATTTCCATTCCTCCGGCAAGTAAGCTCCAATCGAGGTAAACTTTTCCTCATCTCCCACCGCAAGGTTCACTACCTCCAACTCATCCAACATTTTCGGTCCTAGTGGAGGCTCGTACCCCCCTGTTTTCATTGTCTCCTGTAATTGCTATGTTGATCCTGTTTCGTGTGATGACCCCTCTCCTTTTGTTCCGCATACCAGACTTTTTACAGTCACTTGATGGATATTATGCGCTGCTACTTGATCCCCCCTTATTTCATATGTCCCCCCATTAGTAGGAAAGCGGATCACTTGGTAAAATGTCGATGGGATGGCCTTCATTTTGTGGATCCATTTTCTCCCCAGGATGGCATTATATTGGGAACTTGAATCCACCACCATAAATCTGGTGAACACCGTTGTCGGACCAGCTGTAACTGGTAGCATCAATTCCCCCATAGGCTCTGTCATGCTGCCGTTGAACCCAAAAAGATTAGTTTGAGGCGCTTGTAGCTGATCTTTTCCAATATTCATCTCCTCCAAACAACAAGTCCACTGAACTGCCGCAGTCTATCAACACCTTTTTTACCAGATAATTGCCCATCACTATAGTGATCACGAATGCATCCTCATGCGGAGAAATTACTGACTCTAAGTCTTTCGGGGTGAACCTTATGCTTTCCTCACCCTTTGTGATTCCGTGCACTAGCCGCGGTATGCTTACCACCTCATTCACTTGTTGTAAACTTGTTGTCTTTCTCATCTTTTCTCGGTGTGCATTTCTTCCCAGGGTTTCCCCACTAAAGATGACATTGATGTTACCTAAAATTCTAGCCGGAGCTGGCACTCTCTCAGCTTGGTGAACCTCTGCAACAAACTCCCTGAGCATCCCTTTTTCAATCATTTTCTCCACCAACCATTTCAAGGCGTAACATTCATTAGTGGCGTGATTCCTGATTTTATGATAGGCACAGAATGACTTCCCTTCTATCTCCACTGGCGTACTCCACGGACCCTCAAAGTACTGTTGTCCCTTAATCAACGGCAAGATTTCCTCTAGGGGCATGTTGAGCGGAGTATACTCGATTTCCCTGTACGACTTCCTCTCTTGGATCTCCTTTCGGCCGCGGTCTCCAGTCCTATCCGGACCTCGGCTCTCTCCTCTGTACGTTCCTTTCTCTCTTTCCTCTACTCTACTTTTTCCCTTGTGGTCATTGCGGTCAATGGCCTGCACTGCCTTCCCTGCTCTCTTATGCTCCTTTGCATTTCTCTGCATTATATCCTTGTAGCGTATGTATTTTTCTACTTTGGGATACATAGCGTGTAAAGAAGTGATTTCAATTTTGGAAACCGACTCATGAACTCTAGTTCCCGCCCTTAAGCCGTGCTGGAAGCTATGACCGCGGCATGTTCCTCCAAATTCTCCACCCTCAATGTCTCCTCCTTGAACCTACACAGAAACTCTCTCAAGGACTCCGCCGATCTTTGTTTTATGTTGAACAGAGCTGCGATGTCAACCACCCTTCTTTTCTGGTGTATGAAGTGGTCAACAAACGCGCGCTCCAGTTCTTCAAATCTTTTGATGCTCCGTGAAGCCAACCTGTAGTACCAATTTGAGGCTCCCCCCTTTAGACTAGTGGGGAACATCATACAACGAAGCCCATCATATTTATTCTCCTGCCATAACGGCATCTGTTGTCAGAAATGGTGCAGGTGATCTGTCGGGTCTCTCCTTCCATCATACCTCTCAAACCTGGGCTGGGAGAATCTCTTAGGCACTTTCGAATTCCATATCGAATCTGCTAGTGGATTTTTGTTGAGGCTTGCAACCTCCTTCTGCGTAGCGCTCTGGTTCGCTTTTTCTACAGTGTGATTCCTCTCCCTATCTTTCTCAATCATAGCCTGTACTACCTCCAAGGTGATACCCACCGTTAGTTCAGCTTCCTGTGGCAGGTATTCCTCATTCTCTCCCTCTACTTCGCTGCTCCGATGATCATCCCGACCCCTTTCACCCTGCATAACCTCTCTATCCTTCTTTAACTCGTCATTCTCCGTCCGTAGCCTAACTATCTCTTCCTGAAGAAGTTTGGTAGCGTCCCCGCCACGTTAGATACTTCTTCCCCTCCTGCCCCTTCTTCCTCTCCTACCCTTTCTTCCACTCCTATCCTTTCCTCTTCAGTACTCTCTGTTTCCTCGATAGTTTCTCTCACCGTTGCTTTCTTAGGTCTCCCTACTCCTCTCTTCACTACCGTAGCCATTTTCTCTCAATTCCCCAAAGACGGCGCCAAATGTATACTCTTCTATTACAACCTATGAGATTACTTGTCCTCTTCTTTACTCTTCTCTCTGTATTTTTTCTTTTCTTTATCTCCTGATTTTCTCTCTCCTAACCCTTTTTATCTCTCTTCTCTTCTCCCTCCTTCTCCTCTGGTCCCTCGATCCTCCTTCATCCATTGTCTCTTCTCTCTCCACATATCGCGGCAGTTATCTTCCAGTTATAATTCCGCTCTCCCTCTCTCCACGTCTCATAGCAGTTCCAGAGCAGTTAGGATACCGCAGATCTGATCCCATGCAACCTGTTCCCCCATACTATACCGCATCCGGTCCCATTGTCACCACTAACCTCCTAGGTCATGAATACGACCCATATAGTAGGGACAACTAGGTTTGCTTGTAAAAGGAGAAGTAAAGTCTATTGAGTGTTTTATATCTAACAATAGTATGACCGATGCCTTTGTCCCCACCCTAGTAGATACCACTCTTATAGAAGAAGACAAAGATCACAATTTCTACTCCTTGAACATAACTGAATTAGAGAAAGAATTTTCCACCCTACCTTCCGACCCTATGAGAGATGAAGTAAATCTCATAATGGAAGAGATAGATGAATTCCTCAAAGATGCAGATGAATACAACAATTATATGGGTGCGAACAACCTAGATGAAGAATTTGATGAGTTTCTAAGAGCCTGTGATGATCCACCTTCTCAAAAACTACCTAGAGCACCACCTGACCATCGTTCACCTCAGCTAATCTCTAATAAAATTCAATCATTTACCACCACCTCGATTCCCCTCCTGCCACCTTTTCAAAGGCACTTTCAGTTTGTACTAAACCTTCTTGTTTCTGTTGTGCTTCATGCCTTTCTAAACCCATCTGATGAAGAAGTATTATCCAAGAACAAGCCACCTGACACTTTCTCATTTTTTCCATCCCTTCCTTCTAAAATTTATACATATCCCAAGTACTTCCACAACCATTCTTTTCCTCACGATCATACACTTGGCAACTCTTTCGTTATAGGAATAAGAAGAAGTTGCATGCTCGATTAGGTTCTAAATCCATCAATCTTCATTCTCATTCTACTAAGCTACATATATCATAGAAAATCTTGGTGCTTAATTCTGTTTGGGGGTGCTTTCTATCATAATTATTTATAGGAAGACCCACAACTCTTTATGTTGTTGATATATGGTAAATTGCATGTTAATATATATTCGATAAAGTCTCGAGTATCTGACTATAAAAGACTCATAGTATTATTCGATGCACTCCATTCCAATATTATAGTATTGGAATACACCATGAGTTTTATTTTCATTTTTTCTTTATAATTTAGTTTTTCCAAAAATCAAACATATAAAAATTAAAAAAATTAAAACATAAACATGTATTAGTAATTCTAGGGAATCTAACTTTAAAAGACCCAAGTTTTTGTAACATACCACCTTAATAAAGTATAGGCCACAAAATTTTCTAAACATAAAAAGAGTTTTCAAATTTTGTTTGGGGGTGGCGTATTTTGGTCCTTCAGTTCAAAATTTTTTGCCACCCTTTTCCTGTCATGTTTACTCTATTAGAGTCTAAGTTAGTTAGTTACATAATTTAATTGTGTTATTGAATTATTTCATGAACCCCCTTCTCCAAAATTGTTTGGGGGTGGTATATTTAATGTTAGAACGTTATACGTTCATGTATAAATATCAAAATATATAACCCATGAGCCTTGTTGATTTAATTGGGATGCATAATGTAATTAGGTACCTTAATTTCGTTAAATTTCACTATTTTGTGGAATTTCGGAAGCTAATTCTATAGGAGCTACGATATGCGCATGTCTGATTTGTGAACGTATGGTATTATTATTTTATTTTTGTTAGAGTCTGCTTATGTCCCAAGCGCTAGTTATTATTTCATGTTATCTCCATAGTTGGCGGAACTCATATAGGAGTTGTGTATGTTTTTATTTTTTATATTAGTATAGATTAACCTTCTTTTTTAGGTGCTCCTATTTACAAGTATGTTTCTATGGTACTCTCTATCATTTATTTTCATTCCATACTTTGGGAACAAAACATGATTCTATTTGGGGGTGGTATAGAAACACATTGTAAATGTTTAAGCACATACTAGATTGTATATTATGCATTATTTGTCATATAAAAAGTATAAAATCATAAAAATAGTTTATACTATACACTTAGTGATAATGGTATTGTTCCCTTCTCTATGATGATATTAGTCTAGAAATATCACGTAGTACTTGAATTAGGATTTAATTTTTTAAAATTAGGTTAATATGTTGGTAATAGTTATTGCATCTTTTCATGAACATCTTGTATGAGCATCTTTGATTGTACATGGTAGTATTTTTTTTGAGACCTAGGTTAGAGTGCTTAATACATATCCTGTGAGCATCTAGCCTAAAAGCCTCATAAGAGTGAAATATCTGAGTAATGACACACGGAAGAAGTAAATTCTGAGTAGAGAAATCACACATCCAATTGCTTGATCACCATACTATATCCTAAGTGAGAATTTAGGCCCTCTTTGGATCGGTATAGCTAAAAATTCATACCTATAAGTAATTATCCTCTAGTCGCCCCACTAAGTCTTTTCATTTGCCTTTTCTCAAACCACAAATCTTTTACCCAATAAAACAAAATAAAAAATAAAATCAGCCTAACTATCTGGATAAGTATGAGAAATATGATGAGTGAAGAAAAGAGAGAGAAAAAACTTGTGTAAACAAAAATTAGTTAGTCGCTTCAAAAAATGAAAAAGAAATAAAAAAAAAAAAGTTTACGTCCAAAGAAAAGAAAAATAAAAATAAAAATAAATTAAAAACTCTAAAACACAAAATCAAATGAGTCAAAAGCCAAAATAAAAAGGTTAAGGATGGAAACTAAGTGTAGAAGCAAAGTAAGAACAAGGTTTTCTCTAGTTACATATTTTGTAGACCCTATTATCTCAGACTTGTCTTTCTGAATATCCATTTCCTTCCTTCTTTAACCAACACCTACTCCCCGTATCACCTAATAAAGATCTCTAGCTCAATTAAGAATAGGTTGGTGTGATAGTAAGTGGTAGATGTATTTGATCGACCTTAACTTCCTTTGATTGTCATTGAGATTGTGAGGAAACATGTTCCCACTGCACACTGGAGTTAGCAAATTTGAGTGGAAAAATCAAAGTGTTATGTGTCTCTACACATTTCTTGTGATAACCTACTTAGGCACGCTACCCGAAAGTTTCAGAAATGGACCTGCCATTGCATTTCATAGCGTAATTCATTGTATAGTTGTTTAGCTTAAGATGATTTGATTATTATATATGTATTAATTTAGGAGTTAGATTGATGATCCTTGTTTAAATACTAGTGAGATGTATATATATCTTAGATAAAATTAGGGGACATTACTTTTATTATTTAGTTGTTGTAGTATAAATGAAGTTTGTGAGTATCTTCTCTGGAAAAATCTCACGAGGTTATAACTCGTCCACTAAGGACTTCCTAGTGGTTTAAGGCCTTATCGCATATGGTCAATGCAATAACACTCTGCAAAACGAGATTAGTTATGACCACATTTTGGGCCACTTATCAATTTTTATTTCTCATCTTTGCTTGAGGACAAGTAAAATGCTGTTTGGGAGTGGTGTGATAAGCACCCAAAAATATAGTTTAAACCCCTTAATAGTATTACATTTAGGCCAATTATGTTTATAATAAATAAAAGTTAGTATTGTTTATGTGTTTTTGCGTATTTCAGGTCTTGAAACAGTTTATATGCTTAAAGATGTCATTATGCGTGGAAAATGAGTCAAGATGATTGCTAGAAGAGTTCTATGTTTAAAGCCCAAGAATCAAGAAGAAAAAGCCTTTTCAAGCCTAGCCAAAGCTCGGAAGTCAAAGTCAATTCGGGTAGAAAAAGAACAGAAAAGTTAACAGAACTCAAATTAGTGTATCTTTGAACATAGTCTTCGAAATTTGGCCTACTTTATGTCAAAATGACCAAATCGGAATAAACTTTCCAATGGACCTAGCTTTGCCATAATTAGCACTAAAAAAGTGGATGAAAAAGGGACTGAAGTAATTTTCAGCAGCTATGGCCTCTTTAGACTTAACCTAATGGACTTTGGGCTCACATTAGAGCCCCAAAGTCCCCCTTTTAGGCCTATGCAGGAAAATGTAACCCTAACCCTCTCCTATATAAAGAGGGTTAAGGCTAAACAAAACTTTGCTACTCCCCCATTAGTTTAGTTGTAATTATGGTTCTCTCTCTCCTCCCCTTTCTTTAGTTTAGTTTAGGTTAAGTAGTTTAGCTTGTAGTCCATTAAATCTTTCAATAAAAAGCTTTAATTTAATATTCAGTTCTTGCTTTACATTATGTCTTTAGTTTATTGTTTAGTTAGTTTAAATCCAAAAACACAAGGCTAAAACCTCCATTAGAAGAAGCCACGTGAGGATGATTAATTAGTAGTTTAGTTACTGTTTTGCAATAGAGTTTCAAGTTTGATTTTTATGATTATTTTGAGATAAAAATCATAAGAGTTGAACTAGAGTTTAGAGCCACCATCAAAGAGATTTGTCGTGGATCTAAACTCTCATGCTAGTGAATCTATGATCAGAGATGACTTGGTATTCACTAGGGATCAACAATCAATTTGATAACCAACCTAATGGTCAATTGAATTGCATGGTGGATTAGCCATCTCTATATCTTTTTCTCACCCTTTAATCTACTATTTTAGCATCTTAAATTTACTATTTTTATCATATTATATTACTACTCTCATTAGTTAATAGTTAGTTTAGTCTAAATTCGTGTCAAGTACTTGCAAGCAAGTGTGGTGAACATGATTACTCCCTTTATTCTATGATATTGAGAGTATTATTATATTATTGATATGCATGATTTAGTACTATTTTTACACTATTAAAACTTAGTTATCACCTGATAGGGTTATATACTAAAAGCATTACTTTTGTATTAACTCTAATTCTTTATTTTTTGAATGAGAATCATATGGGCAAATGATATGCATATTATATATGTTATTAGTTATATGCATGAGTCTAATACTTTATATTGTAGATGATATGGTGTAAACACACAGAAGATCATATCATTAGTACCTTATAAAGTATAAGTAATCGTTCACAACCAAGATGGTTTTGGACAAACCATTAGTACGGTTGTAGTATAATCTGGTTTTAGTCTATCTTGACTATAGGATTATACTAGTACACTTTGTGTGTATTGAACAGGACCAAGTGAGGTTGTTTCCCCTTATACTGACTATATAAGAGAACAAATGTCTCTGTTATTATGAATGCTTGTCCTCCTAATCCGGATATAATAACGGGCACTTACGTGCATTGTACATTACTTTAAATCATCAATGAGTGAGATTCATTAGTGAATCAACAAACTCAATGGATTGGGTAATGACATTGTATGTAAGGTGTCTTTATTGATTATAGAAGGAATGCGGTGTCCAAAGAAGTCGGGTTGATGATGTCCCCTTGAGGATCTCAAAAAGATTGTCATGTAAACCCTGTAGGTGGATTTATTCCGACATGACAATGAGGTTGAGTGGTACTACTCAAGGATAGAAGAAATTGATTAATGTATTTGTCAGTAACTTGACTTAATCAACGGACATTCGATATCTTAAGCACGGGGATATCAACGAGCATATAATATGGAGCCCATAAATGCTGACTCGTAATTTAGGATTAGGGCGGTAGTGCAACAATAGCCTTTAGTGGAATAAGCCATTTGTTGATGGACTTGGACCGTGTGTTCGGGGCGAATATGGGAAGCCCAAGCCCGTCAGGAGGCCCAACCCTAATTTCTCCTCGTGGTCCCTGTTGTAGCCTATAAATATAATACTTTCTCTCTGGCCAAAATTCACTATTCATTTTTCTGAAAAAGAGGCAAGAAAAGTAGATCTGAATTCGTTTCTGATCTTGAGAGAAAGAAGAGGATTGGTAGATCGTTGTCCACACAACGTCCAATCTTTTCTAAAGGAATACAACAGAAGATCAAGGGGTTAATACTGGATTTGATATAGCTTGGATTCTCAGAGTTATCTAAACCGATTCTCAAAGGTATGTTTTCCAATCACAAATCATGGACACCCATTAATTCCGCTGCTTGTGGTGTTCGCGGTTTGTAGAAATATTTGCATTCTGAATAACGGTTCCTACATCACCATCCACCCATTTTCAGCCTCTTCTATCTGCAACACTACTTCACTTGCCCCGATACTGGGTCTCTCTGGCCTTCCCACTTTTATTACCCTTTCTTCTAATCCTGGGATTACTGCTGCCACATATGCTTGTAGGAACCGTTATTTCATAATGCAAATCTCTACAAACCGCGAGAACCATGTGCAGCAGAATTAATGGGTTCTCACGATTTTGGATAGAAAACATACCTTTTAGATCCGGTTTAGATAACTCTGAGAATCCAAGCTTTATGAATCCAAATCAACAATCAACCCCTTGATCTTCTGTTATATTCCTTTAGAATAGATTGGACGTTGTGTGGGCAACGATCTACCAATCCCCTTCTTTACAAAGCTAGATCCAATTTTGGATCTATCTTTCCTTGCCTCTTTTTCTAATATAGATGAATAGTGAATTTCTGCCAAGAGAAATAGATTATATTTATAGGCTACAACAGGGACCATGAGGAGAAATTAGGGTGGGGCCTCCTGACGGGCTTGGGCTTCCCATGTTCGCCCAGAACACACGGCCCAAATTCGTCAACAAATGGCTTATTCCACTAAAAGCCATTGTTGCACTACCGCCCTAATCCTAAATTACGTATCAGCGTTTATGGGCTCCATATTATATGCTTAAGGATCTCCTCATGTTTAAGATATCGAATGTCCGTTGATTAAGTCAAATTACTAACAACTACATTAATCAACTTCTTATGTCCTTGAGTAGTACGACTTAACCTCATTGTCATGTCGGAATAAATCCACCTGTAGGGTTTACTGATAACCGTAAAAACTCAATTAGATTACTCTAATCTTATTCTTACAGTATCAACTATTTATTTCCTACTCTCACTTATATATTCATGCAATATAACGAGTACGGAATCGTTCCACTCTTTACTCTCAAAACTTAAACAAATTCAATTGAACAAACACAAAGAACAATGGTGAGAGTAATGATTTGAATAAGAAATTAACTTTACAAATCTAATAGAATAATAAGAACAATGATTCAAAATGAATTTAAATTAATAATCTACTTTGTTCTAAAGTAATTAATTAAACATGAAACTAGATCTAAAACAAGATATGAAAAAACTAATTAATTAACTAATTGAAATTCTAAAACTAATTAATGGAGGCTAACTAATCTAATTTCTAATCTAGGTCTAACTATTTACCATTAACAAAGAGCTAAGCTTTTGTTTTTATATGATTCAGATCCAAAAATCTTGTATGGGCTTGGAGCCATGTTTTGGGCTGGAAAATCGTGCCCAAAACCCAATTCTTTCAGTGCAAAAAGGGCTCTTCAGTTGGATTTGCTTTCAACAGAATTTTCATCCACTTTTGCTCCTTTGATTGGGCCAAGTCTTGGAGCATTGGAAAACTCTTTCCGAGCTGGTCCTTTTGACATAAGATAGGCCCAATTTCGAGGTCTGAGTCCAAAGATATGGTCTTCGGAAGTTCTCCCGACTTGTGCACTATTTCTGCCCGTGTTGACTTTTCAGCTTTTGACCGGGCTTTACAAAGGCTTTGTCTCCTTGAATATTGGCCTTTATCACAGAACTTCTTAGCAACCAACCCTTACTCCTTTATCTCGCCAAAGTAGCACATAATTGACTTTACTGCCTGAAATACATAAAAACACATAATCAGCATTAACTCTTATTTATTACTCGCATAATTGTTCTAAAATTATGATTATTAAGGGGTTAAAACCACAGTTTTGGGCACTTATCAAGCCACCCCCAAACAGCATTTTGCTTGTCCTCAACCAAATATGAGAAATTAGAATAAGTGACTAAAAATGGAGTTCTAACTACTCTCGTTTCGCTGAGTGCGATTGCATTTACCATTTGCAACAAGGCCTTAAACCACTAGGAATTCCTTAGTGGACGAGTTATAGCCTCGTGAGAGTTTTCTAGTGAAGGTACTCACAAACTTTATCTATACTACAACGACTAAGAAATAAAACTATTGTTTCCTTATTCATGCTCTAAATTAACTATACATCTCACTAGCAATGAATTCAGAATAATCAAGTCGAAACCGAAGCTAATATATGCATAATAATCTATCATCTATAATAAACCTATATACAATGAGTAATACTAAGAAATGCACTAGCAGGTCCATTTCTAAAAACTCGGAATAACGTCCTTAAGTAGGTCCTCACATAAATGTCAAGACAAAAACCACTCTGATTTTTCCACTCAAGTTTTGCTACTCCAGTGTGCAGTGGTCACACTTTACCTTACAAATGTCAATGACACACAAGGAAGCCGGAGTCGATCAAACACATCTGCCACTTACTATCACACTAGCCTATTCCTAATTGAGCTAGAGGTCTTTATTAGGTGTTGTGGGGATTAGGAGATGGTTTAAGAAGGAAGGAAATGGATATTCAGAAAGAACAAGTCTGAGATAATAGAGTCTTCGTATTATGTAACTAGAGAAGACTTTGTTCCTTACTTTCACTTCTACACTTTGTTTCCACACTTTTTATTTGCTTTTTCCCTATTTTTTTTTTTGAGTTCACTCTTTTTCTTTTATTTATTTATTTAAATTCTTATTTGGCGCCGACAAATTCTCGATTTCAACGGTCTTTCTCTTTTCTATTTTTCATCTTTATTCTCGGACTTATTCAAGAATGGGTAAGCTGAATTTTTATTTTATTTGTTTTTAACAGGTTAAAGGATTTTGCGGTTTATAAGGAAAATAATTTCATTTAAGCTATATCGATCCAAAGAGGGCCTAAACTTAGGATATGGATTTGTAGAATGATTTCTCTAGATTTTACTTCTCCCTTGTGTCATTTCTCAAATGCCATATAAGGTTTAAGCTATAACAGGATTTGTAGAATTACTCTAGCCTAGGTTTGAGAAACAATAACAATCATAGATACTCATATAATATATTTATTGATAGATGCAAAGATTATTACCTACATATTAACCTAAGTTTCTAAAAAATATTCTAATGCAAAAGCTACGTGAGACTTCTAGATTATTAAAAGCATAGAGAAAGAAAACAATACCAATATTCCTAAGTGTATATCATAACTTTTTATTTTTATTTTTTTGAAATTTTTGAAATTTTATTAAAAAACAAATGCATATTATACATATCTATATCCTAACAGATGCCTTAATTACACGTGTTTCTATGCCCCCAACAAACAAGAAGCATACTTTGTCCTCAAAGTATTTAATTAAAAATGGTAGAAAGATACCATGGAAATGCGTAAAATTCTGGAACATCTGCAAAACAAGGTTATAACATACTAATATAGAAAATAAAAACTGACGTAACTCTATAGGAATTCCACCTGTTATGGGGTAATAAGAAATTACTTGCTTGGGACATAAGTAGACACTAACTGAAACTAAAAACTTACCTGCACTCTCGCTTACTGATAAAAGATAAAATGATAAAGTTTACCTACGAAATGAATGATAAAACTCAAAACGTAAGTAAACTAAAACTAATTTATGAGCCTAAGATTTATCAAGTTTTCTACTCTCAATTCTATCGAAATAGAGTGGAGTAACAAATTCGTTCTACTCCTAGTTCTCTAGCATGGAATGAATTCATAGTTAACTAATCGGTCTTAAGTCTAATGAGAGTTTTACGAGGGGGAATTTTACTACGCTGCAACTACCCACAAGATACAAACTATAATTGATTCAACTACGAAAATACTACGTTGATTCTATAATAAGGAATTAGGGGGGATTGATTCCACCTTAACTCAACTTAACTCACTAACGACGAATCCTCGTAATCCGAATTGAACTGCTACGCAGAACAATTGGTTCTTCCTAATCCCTAATTACACATGACATTTCTACCAATTCATAACTAGCATGTGAACGATTAAACCCATTCTCATGGCGAATTAATCGTTTCTAGAGTGGAATAGAAATTACGAAGACCCTACGATAATCGGAATCAAACTTTCATCAAGGCTTCTCAACCCCCTCTAATGGAGGTTTAGCTGAGAATCATTCCGTAATCATTTCCATATGAATCTAAACTAAACATAATATCAAGATTTGAAATTTACTAATCTAAATTAAACAATAATTAAAATCTAATTAACAACTAAGAAATGGTAACCAACAATAATTAAAACTAGATCTAATAGATTGACATAACAAAAATTGAAATGACAAGAATAATAACTATTTTATTTATCTAATAAATGATATTCAATGATTCAAGAAATTAATCTAAAACAAGAATTAAAATTCTAAAACTAAGTTCTAAAACTCATTAATGGAGGCTAACTAATCTAATTCTAATCTAAGTCTAACTATCTACCATTAACAAAGAGCTAAGCTTTTGTTTTTATACTTTCAGATCCAAAAATCGTGCATGGGATTGGAACCATGTTTTGGGCCAGAGAATCAGGCCCAAAACCCAATTTCTTTAGTCCAAAATGGGCTCTTCAGCTGCAGTTGGCTTCCACAGATGTTTCGTCTACTTTTGCTCCTCTGATTGGATCAAGGCTTGGACCATTGGAAATATCTTTCCGAGCCGGTCGTTTTGATATAAGGTAGTCCCAATTCTGAGGTCTGAGTCCAAAGATACGGTCTTGGAAGTTTCACGACTTTGTGTCTTTGTTTTACGCCGCGTTGACTTTGACTTTTCAGCTTTGACTGGGCTTTAGAAAGGCTTTGTCTTCTTGAATCTTGGCCTTTAATCACAGAACTCCTTAGCAACCAACCATTGCTCCTTTATCTCGCTAAAGTGGCACATTTCTGTACATAATGGACTTTGAAGCCTGAAATGCATAAAAACACGTAATCAGTATTAACTCTTACTTATTATTCACATAATTGGTCTAAAAATATGATTATTAAGGGGTTAAAACTACAGTTTTGGGCTCTTATCAACCACCCCCAAACAGCATTTTGGTTGTCCTCAAGCAAATATGAGAAATTAGCATAAGTGACCAAAAATGGAGTTTTATCTACTCTCATTTCGCTGAGTGCGATTGCATTGACCATATGTAACAAGGCCTTAAACCACTAGGAATTCCCTAGTGGACAAGTTATAGCCTAGTGAGAGTTTTCCAGTGAAGGTACTCACAAACTTCATCTATACTACAACGACTAAGAAAGAAAACTATTGTTTCCTTATTCATGCTCCAAATTATCTATACATCTCACTAGCTATGAACAAGAATAACCAAGTCAAAAACCTAATCTAATATATGCATAATAATCAATCATCTACAATAAACATATATACAATGAGTAATACTATGAAATGCAATAGCAGGTCCGTTTCTGAAACTTGGAATAGTGTCCTTAAGTAGGTTCTCACAATAATAGTCAAGATACAACACTCTGATTTTTCCACTCAAGTTTCGCTACTCTAGTGCGCAGTGGGCACACTTTACCTTACAATCTCAATGACACACAAGGAAGCCGGAGTCGATCAAACACATCTGCCATTTACTATCACACTAACCTATTCCTAATTGAGCTAGAGGTCTTTATTAGGTGTTTCGGGGATTAGGAGATGGTTTAAGAAGGAAGGAAATGGATATTCAAAAAGGCCAAGTCTGAGATAATAGAGTCTTCATATTATGTAACTAGAGAAAACCTTGTTATTTACATTTGCTTCTACACTTTGTTTCCATCCTTAGCATATTTTTTTTTCTTTTTCTTTGGCTTTTGACTCCTTTATTCTATTTTTGGAGTTTTTATTTTATTTCTATTTTTATTTTTCTTTTCTTTGGATGGAAAGTTCTTTTCTTTATTTTTTCAAGCAACTAACTAATTTTTGTTTTTTACAATGAGGCTTTTTCTCTTCTTCTTTCTTCCTCATTCTATTCTCAGACTTATTCTAAATTGGGTAGGTTGATTTTTTTTTATTTTGTTTTGTTTTT
Organism: Coptis chinensis; assembly: GCF_015680905.1. Classification (NCBI taxonomy): domain Eukaryota; kingdom Viridiplantae; phylum Streptophyta; class Magnoliopsida; order Ranunculales; family Ranunculaceae; genus Coptis; species Coptis chinensis. The sequence continues at coordinate 43,333,032 of NC_141460.1, forward strand.
GTAGTAGAGTAAAAGATTTGTGGTTTATGAAAGGCTAAAGAAAGGCTCAGAGGGGCGACTAGCGGAAAATAATTCATAGGTTTGAATTTCTGGCTATATCGATCCAAAGAGGGCCTAAATTCTCGCTTAGGATATGGTTTAGTGATCAAGCACATGGACATGTGATTTCTCTATCCGGATTTTACTTCTCCCTTGTGTCATTTCTCAAATGTTTCACTCTTATATGGCTTTAGGCTATATTCTCACGGGATTTGTAGAATAAGTACTCTAGCCTAGATTTCAGAAACTTACTGCTAACAATCATAGATACTCATGTAATATATTTATAGATAGATGCAAAGATTATTACCTACATATTAACCTAAGTTTCTAAAAATTATTCTAATGCAAAAGCTACGTGAGACTTCTAGACTGTTAAGAGCATAGATAAAGAAAACAATACCAATATTCCTAAGTGTATAGCATAACTTATTTATTTATATTTTTGAATTTTTGAAATTTTAACTAGAAAACAAGTGCATATTATACATATCTATATCCTAACAGATGCCTTATTTACACGTGTTTCTATGCACACCCCCAAACAAGAAGCATGCTTTGTCCTCAAAGCATTTAAATAAATAGGGTAGAAAAATACCATGGAAACGCGTGAAATTCTAGAACATCTGCAAAACAAGGTTAAAACATACTTATATAAAAACTGATGCAACTCTATAAGAGTTCCACCCATTATGGGGTTAACAGAATTAAATTGCTTGGGACATAAGCAAACACTAAATGGAATTAAAAACTGACCTTATCTCCCGGACATGCATATTATCTACCCAATAGCACCATGGGTCTTGTATTTCAGCGGGCATGGCAAGTCCAAGAAAAAATGCTAGCAAGAACCATAAGCGGTTCCCAGCCTACGTGTGTGATCACCTCACGAGACCAAGCACCATAAGTAGTGCTTTGGAACAAATCTTCGAAAGACTGTTCTAGTATTATTGTAGGAGATGTCATCTCGAAACTACGCTCTGGAACAGCTGCAAATGACCCGAGAACAACCCGCAGAAAACTGGAAATTTTCTGGTCTACGGAAGTCAGGGCAGACGACGCGCTCCCACTTGGGCACAAAGCGCTTCGAGTGCTAATTTCGGGGAAAATGTGTAGAGGTAGCAGCTTCTACTTGGGTGCCGGTCTTGCGCCCTAGGTGCTGATGGTTGAAAATTGAGATGAACAACGGGAAACCTGGAGGTGAAAGGTGAGTGATGGAAGTTAGGTGTAGTGTGGGTTGTGAGTGTATAATGAATGAAGTTTATATAGGTTTTAAGTTGCTAAAATGAATCGAAGTTGCCAAAAGCTTTTCCGCAATTTTCGGAAATACTAAAATTTCGAACCCAAAACGGAAACAACTCATATTCTTGATTCTAAAACAACCCTAATATCTTTTAGGTTGAATTTAGGATAGAACCTACCTATTTTATCAAGATTTCATCCTACCATGATATTTATTCATAGATATGCCTATTCGGCAATATTCTCACCCTGACTCCGAAATAACTTCTAAAAAAAAGGTCATATAAAAATCATGTTGGACTACGTAATACCACCCCCAAACAATTTGGGAAAGTGGGATCAACATTAAACAACCACGCACAATGAAAATAACCATATTATATTAATATTGTCATTCAAACAACATTTCACTACAAAAGTCAAAATTAACTACGGAATTTAACAACGTAACATCCTATCTACTAAATATAATAAAAAACAACATCAAAACAACAAACAAGAAGAAATCTAGCTACTCTTCAAGGGGCGAGGTGGGGGGGTAAGAATAGGAATTTGAGTGATCAAGAATGGAAAAACCAACACCCACCCCAAACAAATTTTGAAAACCGGTTTGTAAAAATTTGTTTTAAAACGGGTCTTTTAAAAGTCAGATTCGAGACTTGCTAGATTACTATTTTTATAGCTTTAAACTTTTTTACTTTTTATGAATTAGGTTTAATATAAAGGAAAACAATAAGCAGTAAAGACATAATTCACACCATAGAGAAACATGACTCAAAAACCAAGAAAACATGCAAGAGTGGAAAACGTGAATTATGTGAAACATGGACTTAGGATCGTACTTACAACCAACCACACACTCCATAGGAGGGCCCGGTTACCTGAATGGTGCATTCACCAATATATGGAAATGAAAGGAAATGCACCAAACACAAAAATTGAGTCGTTTATTGTCAGATACTCGAGACTTTATCTAAACATATGTATGAATATGCAGTTTATCATATATCAACAACGGAAATAGTTGTGGATCGTTCCATAAATAAATATCACAGAAAACATATCCAAACACAATCAATCCCCAAGATTTCCTACGACGCAGCCTAGTGGAATGAAAGCGAAGTCGGATAGACCTATAACATAACCGAGCATGCACCTTGTGTTTCATCTTTGAACGAGAGGGTGTCGTAGTGAATAAGTGTGGAAAAGTGAATGGTTGTGGAAGATATGGTGGATTGGGATAAGTTTTAGAGGGAAAACATGGAAAAAATGAGGATGTGGGTTTAGCACAAAACTCATTCATGGTGTAGTTAGGGACCTGTCTCAAGTCTGAAAATGAAGGTGTCAAGTGGTTTATCCTTGGGAAGTATTTGTTTACTAGGTGGATTTAAAAATCATGAAGCACAGGGAGAAACTAAAGGATCGAAAGTGCAAACTCGAGGTTCCTTTGAAAAGGTGGAGGGTGGGGAATATTGGTGATGGAAGGTGAATGATTCTTAGCTAGAGCTCTCAAGTCCATATCATCGAAATCTTGATATATGCAAGACATTCCTCAATAGGTGGGTCAAAAGGATCACTGGGATAGAGATTGAAAAATTCATCTTCCGTCATAGCATCAAGGGATGAATGGTTGTTGGCAAGGGGGACTCATGAAGTGGTAAAGAAGCGATGCAAAAAAAGTTGCAGAAATTCTTCTTCGATTTCGCCTACTACCGGAGTCATTGTTAAAGTCGGATTTTCGAAGGAAAGGAATTTGTTAATCTGTTTTCTCCGAAACATGTTTTTGAAGTAATCTTGAGCTAAGCTCTCGATCATGCTAACCTCTCCATTTGTAGATGAATCGGGATACTGTGTCCTCGTTTTGAAAACATTTACCGTAACAGAAAGATGGCCAAAGGACAAGGACATCGAACCATCGCGGCAGTTTGTGAGCGCGTTGGCAATAGCCAAGAAGGGACGCCCTAAAATGATAGGTACAGAGTCGTTAGTGACTTCTATGTCGAGGATAACGAAGTCGGCTGGGTAGTAAAAATTTTGGACTTTAACCAGCACGTTTTCAACCACACCCTTAGGATACTTAATAGACCGATCAGCTAATTGCAATGTCATTTTAGTAGGTTGCATCTCCTTTAGACCTATTTGTTTATACAAATAAAATGGGAGTAAGTTAACACTAGCCCCGTGTCTAGTAGCCTTGATCGTCGTCGGTGAGAATCTCCTAAGGTGCATGCAGATCTGAGGGGGCGACCGTGGTCCTTGTACTTAACAATTCTATTATTTTCGGATAAAGTTAGGAACCGCTTTCGGTTAGAAAGGCGTCTTTAGGTATGTTGGTCTTACGCCTAGTAGTGCACAACTCCTTAAGAAACTTAGCGTGGTTAGGTAGCTTTTTATAGCCGGAGAAAAAGGAAGGTTTATCGTTAGATTTTTGAAAACGTTCCTAATCTCCTCAAAGTTAGTATCCCTGTTTAGCATGGCTAATTTCTAAGGGAACGGTGGTTTCGCTCTATATTTAGTGTATGGCTCGATTTGATGTGTAACCTTGGCTTTCTGTTTCTTAGGTTGTGGTTTAACTGGTACCTCTACAGTGGTAGGTTCTTCAGTTTCTATTTCGGTATCTAGTTCGATATCCGGTGTAGGGAGTACTGATGGGGTAACTATAGGCATAGTTACTATGGCATTTAGCTTACCTACGGTTGTAGTTTCCGTACTAGTATTACCGTTTACCTCAAAAGCTGTGTTTGCTGTTCTAGGGTTGGGTATCGCTTGGCCTGGAAACACGCCTTTTGGTTGGGCTTTCTCTTGGGCTAACTGTTGGTTTAAATTATTAACGGATTGTAGAATGTGTTGGTTAGATTGAGCCATGGTTTGGAAAAGTTGTTGGCTCACTTGTATGAAGGTGTCAAGACGATCCAGTAGGTGTAGTAGTCACGGGTGGTGACTGGAACTATTTCGCGTTGATTATTTATGGGCGGATTGTGATTGTTATTATTTACCGGAACGATACCTCTATTAGCATTATAATTATTATAACTACATTGACCTTGTGCTTGACCTTGTCGAGGTTGCGCTTGGTTGTTATAATTATTATAATTACCCTGATCCTGTCCTTGTTATGGTGGAGCTTGGTTATAACTATGGGTTGGCCTAACATATTGATTATTGTACCCTGTAGGTGTGACTTGTTGGTTATTTCTCCAACCGAAGTTGGGATTTTGTCTCCAAAGGGCGTTAGGTTCACTATTAATGGAACAAGAATGTTCATAGGCTATAGGACAGTGGGAGTCGGGATGTTCAGGACTCCAACAGAAACTACATGGATTTGAATTTACATTCATGACGGGGATAGGCTTTTGTTGTACAGAAATGGCCTCTACCTTTTTTGTGAGGGATTCAATTAGAGTTTTAAGCTCAGGATCTGATTTAACCTCAAACATACTGGTAGCCTTAACTGTTGAAGAAGAACTAGCGGAGCGAGAGTAATCGTCACTACCCCCCCAATTATTATTACGCTTAGTCTGATCTTCCAAAAATTTATATGCCTCTGAGGCTCCTTTACTTAGGAAACTACCCCCATTCATTATGTCTAGGACTTCTTTATGGTGGTGTAGAAGTCCTTTGAAAAAGGCACGAACTAACGTGTCTTTTGCTAGGTGATGGTGTGGACACTCTATAAGGAGATCGGTGAAACGATTCCAAGCCTCTGAAAATGATTCATGAGGATTCTGTCGAAAGAAGTGAATCTTGAAAAACATTTCATCCGTCTTTAGGGGTGGGTAAAAATGTTCCATAAACAACTGATGAACAAGTTTGGCCCACGAGTCCACAGAATTAGGCACTTGGAAAGTTAACCAAGACGCCGCCTTATCAACTAAGGTGAAAGGGAATACCCTCAATTTAATTTGTTCCACACCAACCATAGGATGGTGGAATGTTGTAAGGACTTGTTCAATCCTACGCATGTGCTGATAAGGTTTTTCATGGTCTAAACCATGAAAAACGGGTAACAAATTAAATATATTTAGGGGATCTTGGAAATCCCCACTAGGTCCGCTAGAACGATGCAAGATTTAGGGCTATCGCCAAAGCTTTATAAAAGTCGAGAGAGGAGTCTCTCTTTTCACCATAATATCAGGTGGTGTGTGTGAAAAGTAGCTAGAGGTGTAGTGGGGGGGAAACTAGATAGACTTGTTTGTTGACGTTGCCGTGTAATTACGTTAGTTGTTTTTCTTCAACCAGACCTTAATCTCATGCAAGACTAAGTCTAAACACGACAACCCTCCAAATAATCTTGATATATTATTATAAACCTCTAACTGGAGATGCGAGGTATGGAAGAAAGGAATACCTGATTGCGTCCTTGCTTCGCTTATGAATAGCGTCTTGTTTACGCGTGTTCAGTGTATATAACAAGTTAGAACACTGAAAAACTTAAAAATCGGGTTCAAAACAAACTGTAGAAATCCGAAAAATTTAGTTTAGGGCTGGCAATTTCGCTGGCGCTGTCGCCCGTGTAACTTCAAGTTACAGTGTTTTAGGGCGGGTCACACTCGATATGGGGGCGGGTCGCGCTCAAGGTTCCAGGAGTTTGTTTGCGAGCAGCTTCGCTTTGAAGGGTCACGCCTGCGGTAATTTTTCGTGGAACTTTTCAATGCTGAAACGGACAACCACAGTATGAATCAAACAAGGGTGGGTGGTGAAATGGGACTTAAAAATGACTAATTATACTATGAAATCAATGCTAAAGTGAAACTAAGATGGCAGCGGCGCCATTTGATAAAAGATAAAATGATAAAGTTTACCTATGAAATGAACGATAAAACTCAAAACGTAAGTAAACTAAAACTAATTTATGAGCCTAAGATTTATCAAGTTTTCTACTCTCAATTCTATCGAAATAGAGTGGAGTAACAAATTCGTTCCACTCCTAGTTCTCTAGCATGGAATGAATTCATAGTTAACTAATCGGTCTTAAGTCTAATGAGAGTTTTACGAGGGGGAATTATACTACGATGCAACTACCCACAAGATACAAACTATAATTGATTCAACTACGGAAATACTACGTTGATTCTATAATAAGGAATTAGGGGGGATTGATTCCACCTTAACTCACTAACGACGAATCCTCGTAATCCGAATTGAACTGCTACGCAGAACAATTGGTTCTTCCTAATCCCTAATTACACATGACATTTCTACCAATTCATAACTAGCATGTGAACGATTAAATCCATTCTCATGGCGAATTAATCGTTTCTTGAGTGGAATAGAAATTACGACGACTCTACGATAATCGGAATCAAGCTTTCATCAAGGCTTCTCAACCCCCTCTAATGGAGGTTTAGCCGAGAATCATTCCACAATCATTTCCATATGAATCTAAACTCACTACAAGAAAATGGACTTTTGCCCACGGATACCCGATATTTTTTGCCACGGTCATGAACCCTTGCTATTTTTCCTACGATTATTGACCGTAGCAAATAGTTTTAAGCTCGTAAGCATACTTAAATACCATTACCCACGGTTTACCTGTTACTTGGGCCGTGGGTGTCAGCCACGAGAGAAACCGTCGGGTAAGACTTTTTTTTGCTGTAGATTCACATCCACGCGTTTTGACCGTGGGGTTAGGGCCCGAAACTGTTGCTAAAACATACACTCGAATACTAAATCGATCAGTTATTCTATTTTCTTCTTCCTCACCACCAATTAGCTTCGCCTCCCACCCCACTTACATTTTCTCTCTCTTTCTCTCTCTCTTTCTACTTCTCTCATCTCGACAAGGTAAGTAAAGCAAAAAAATCTGTTTCAAGCACCGATTTTTCCTTTTAGGGTTTTATTTGACAAAATTAGGAGAACTAATTTTTCAATTTTTATTTTCATATGATTTATAGAACGGGAAGGGGATTACAAGTTTTGTTTCTCTTCTCCGAACTCCCCCATTACAAGTTGAAGGTGACGTATAATCTTTTATTATACTATTAAAGATTTTTTTTTTTTTTTTTTTTTTGCTTTTAATCGATGTTGCACTTGTGAGTATGTAATCATCAAGACCTAATTTATCTTTCGACCAAACATCTCAGATTATTCGACTGTCCTCAACGTGCAACCTTTATTCAAGGTAAAGAATTTAATATTTATCTCATTGTATTGATGGTTTAACTGTTTTTGTTTTTTTTTTTTTTTTTTTTTTATTACCGTTCTTATGTCTTACTTGGTATTGTTGGACTGAATTTATGAATTGGGGTGTTTAGCTTTTTAGTTGTCCGGGCTTGCATCAAGTTTTCTTATAAGTTGGTCAATGTATATCTTTGTTCTCGTTCTCCGGGAGCTGCTAAGTACTTGCAACACATTCTTTACTTGTTCAATGCCTACTCTTATGAAAAAACATAATTTACTTGTTCAAAGCCTACTCTTATTCCTTATAGATTGTTTTAGAATAAAGTCGGAAATTAGTGCGTGGGTGAACCCCTTAAAAAGGGTCAATGCCGACTTTTGTATATGAGATAGGTATGATTATGTATAATATGGGTTATAGTTGAACTGATTTCTGAGATATTCAGTCATTTGAGAGTGAACAGCTATCCTAAGTTGATCTCTTGGTTGTTGATGAAAGTTTGCGATTCCATTGCCGGTTGTGAAGTCTTTGTTTGGTCCTTATCTCATCTTTCTCTCATCTACTATTAATGGGTACAACATGTCGTCCGGTTATCTTATTCAAGTTATTTTATACAATGTCTTCATTGATCTTCGCCACACTAACTGTTGATTGTATATTCTTTTCAAAGCTATGAAGGCAGCGGCGCTCCTTATCTTTAAAGCTTATGCGGCAGTTGAAACAACAAAGTTGTATGCCCAATCAGATGCCAACAATTCCTATGGAGAATTCTCTGTCAGTACGTTTTGACATGAACTTTAGTTTAACTCATTTAGTTCTTTTGTTTCATAACTTTATGCTAAATCTTTTCTAGTATATATCATTATGGGGAAAATACAAGTAAAGTTGGGGCATTTCGATTGTGTTAGAGCATCCCCAATGGTTAATGTCAATATATCTCATTGTTGTGGTGATTTTTTAGGAGATGTAACTTTTCGTATAAATCATCACTTCCTGCACTTAAGCCCACAAGCATTCTCCCATATTTTTCTTTTAGCTAGGGAAAGTGGAACAAAGTAGCTAGGTAAAATTCATTTATCGGAATTAAACACAATTTGGCTTCAATTACCTGCAAATACAAAAATGAAGTACAAACTACAAACCCGATACCAGTATATCCCGCTTGACTACCCATGATTGAACTACCTATATATCCCTGTGTCAAATCGCCAATTGGTGGTAGTAATTTTGGGTGAAAATAGCATGATAGCACTATTGAATCCAAGCTGCCACATAGGAAACTTAGTGCCTCGCCCTTGTCTCTCGATCATACAATCTTTGGGATTTCGTGCCTTCGAAACTCTTGAATACGTGTCCCTTGTCAGAGATTGCCTTTCCTGGTATGGATGTGATGTAGGATATCATAACTAGAAAGAAATTGATAATCACTTTTTTTATTTTCATTTTATTATTTAGGCAGTATTTACAAGAGTTTTGAAGTTTTTAAATTGTGTTCCGAAGTTAAATTGACACGGATAGGTGTGTCCGTATCCAACACGGCAAATTCTGAAAATTTTAGGTATATCACATACAATGTGTCCGACACGGACAGTAGATACATATCCGACGCGGATTATTTTCCAAATTTGGCATGTCCATGTTACATAGAGTTCTAAAAGGTTTACGGCGTTCCTTTATAATATAGTAGGTTTTAGTATCAAGAGTTATGGTTTTAGTAGATTTGCAAATTGCTACAATATATAGGGAGCTTGAAAAAGTAAATTCATATCTTTGATTGAGCATGCTCAACAATACTGGTACTTTTGAGTTGCCACCTAAGCAGCTGTAATGTGATATATGAATGATATAAGGGTGCGACTACCCCACATGGCCCATGACACAAAAAATAACGAAGTCAGCCCCTATTGGTTGTTTGTATCTAAAGAAAATTAAATCAAGAATAACTGAATTTACATGAGAAAAAAAATCCATTTTCTCTCTTCTCTCCTTTCTATGCCAAAAACCCCATCACTTTCTCTCTTATTTTTCATTAACAAAAGCTTAAACATGATTTCATGTGGGCGAGTTAAATCCATTTAATAAATTTTGGTGTCTCATGGCTCAAACCACCGTGTATTTGTACAAAGTATGAATTTTATTCGAGTGTGAAATTCAATAGTCCTTATTTAAGTTTTTTGTTTTGGTTTCAAGAAAACAGTCAGATAGTATTGCAAACAAGAGAGATACTTCGAGCTTTGCCTTCTTTGGTTGATGTTAATGTTCCTGATGGAAATCACTTCACTGTATGCGGAGATGTGCATGGTCAGGGGTACTCTGCTTTAGTAATTAGTATTGCTATACTAGTAATACTACTCTCTGGAAACAAATGCATTGTATCGGGAAAGAGATTGTTTGTGTTTGGATGAAGGTTTTAGGTGTTATGAGAATGGTAGACCTGATGTTTCTATACTAAGTGGCGTTGGCAACCCAAAGATTGTAACTTGCCCAGGTACACAAGCTTCACTTTTTTTTTTGTAAGTTTGACTGTGTTAATTTTCTAGTCTTATGTTTGAATGTTGAAATGGGAAATTTTTCATTTTCCTTATGTATAACATGATTTTATCTAGTTTAACAATTTCATTTCGAGACAATTTCATTGCGTACTATATATAACACCATGTACTATATATAGTGGAGGACCCATGAGTGTTTATCTCATATTTAAGTGAATTACTACACACATGGTGCTATTTGTTCTTGCTCTTAGAACCTTGTAAATTTGCTTTGTTTTAAATCCCAATGCAAGTTTGACTTGAAACATAGTTAGCATAAAAATTATGTCCAAGATAAGTGGTTGATATCATTACATGGTGCCTCAGGGGTAAGACTTAACATAGAAAGCATTTGTTTCACCTACTTAAATGTTGTATAGAAATATAGTTAACATCTGTTTCACCTACTTCTACTACCTGAAAGTGTCAAGTTGTATAGAAGTAACATCTGTTCCAATGAAGCTTGCTTCATGTACACAATTTTGACTTTATATTTTGTTTGATTTTAGTGGTAAGTATTTTACATTCCTACCATTATAAGCCGTTCCTTGTTAATGATTGAGTTTTCTTAGACTTTAATTTAGTTGCACTAATCTGATTATGCATGGCATCATCTTAACGAATAACGAGTTAACAAACTTTAATTATATTACTAGGGTTGGCAACTAGTTTGATGACTATAAAGCAAGTTTTGACGTTGATTAGTATGAAATCTCGGGTAGCCATATTGCAGGATTTGCAGCACGTCTTGGCAAGCATGAAGTGCGCAAAGTATGTAAAAGGTTAGACTTGGATTAATGGTATCGTGAAGGCTGGATGATGAAGATGGGCGTGTTCAAGTCCATGTTCTTATTTTAGAGTCGAACATAACTTATGCTTTCCTTGTAATGGCTTGTATTTCCCCTTATTAAGTTGTTCCGTGTTTACTTTATCATTTGTTATGTTTGTTTTGTTTTTGCACTTGGAATTCTATCTTTTGATAATTGTGCAATGAAGAATTTGTAGAAAGTTTTGTGGATATGATTGGAGGTTGTGTAATTGGAAAGAATGTGTAGAAACAGGTTGATATGTGAAAACAGCCAACTAATTTTTTTTTAATAGAAAAAAGAGTTTTGCCACGGTCCAAAGCCGTGGCTAATATAGTATAACCCACGCCTCTCGGGTGAAGGAAAAACTGATATTATCCCACGATTATTTAACCGTAGGAAAAACTGACCTTTTGCCATGGACTATCCCACGGTTTCTGCCGTGGCCATACCGACGGCAATAACTGACGCAACGACCGTAGCTATTGGTAGGCTTTACCGACGGTCATGACTGTGGGCATACCATTGCCGACGCACAAAAACCCCACGGTCCTGCGACGGTCCAAAACCGTGGGAAAAGGGTTTTTCCCACGGTTTTGGACCATGGGCAAAAACCAGTTTTCTTGTAGTGACTAAACATAATATCAAGATTCGAAATTTACTAATCTAAATTAAACAATAATTAAAATCTAATTAATAACTAAGAAATGGTAACCAACAATAATTAAAACTAGATCTAATAGATTGAAATAACAAAAATTGAAATGACAAGAATAATAACTATTTTATTTATCTAATGAATGATATTCAATGATTCAAGAAATTAATCTAAAACAAGAAATGAAATTCTAAAACTAAGTTCTAAAACTCATTAATGGAGGCTAACTAATCTAATTCTAATATAGGTCTAACTATCTACCATTAACAAAGAGCTAAGCTTTTGTTTTTATACTTTCAGATCCAAAAATCGTGCATGGGCTTGGAGCCATGTTTTGGGCCAGAGAATCAGGCTCAAAACCCAATTTCTTTAGTCCAAAATGGGCTCTTCAGCTGCAGTTAGCTTCGACAGACGTTTCGTCCACTTCTGCTCCTCTGATTAGATCAAGGCTTGGACCATTGGAAAGCTCTTTCCGAGCCGGTCGTTTTGACATAAGGTAGGCCCAATTCCGAGGTCTGAATCCAAAGATATGGTCTTCGAAAGTTCTGCTAACTTTATGTGTTGTTTCTGCCCGCGTTGACTTTGACTTTTCAGCTTTGACCGGGATTTAGAAAGACTTTGTTTTCCTGAATCTTGGCCTTTAATCACAGATCTCCCTAGCAACCAACCATTGCTCCTTTATCTCGCTAAAGTGGCACATTTCTGCACATAATGGACTTTGAAGCCTGAAATGTATAAAAACACGTAATCAGTATTAACTTTTACTTATTATTCACATAATTGGTCTAAAAGTATGATTATTAAGGGGTTAAAACTATAGTTTTGGGCTCTTATCACTTACTCTTCCTCCTCATCAGACTCCTCTTTAAAAAGATGAGGTTCCTTCACATCCTGCCATGCCATGATAACTTGCCAGGCTTCACGCCATGTATCATCTACAATCGCTAACCTGTTTAGCGCCACTTGGTCGGATGGGGTGTAGGGGGCAACCAAATGAGGTTGCACCTGCCATCCCGGCCAAGTCATTGCACGGAAGGATTGAATAATGGAGTTGGTGGGTCTCACAGTGTCAACCCCAATCCTATCCGTGTAACGGGTACAAAAAATAGGGAAGAAACATAGCATAATATGACAAACTAAAACAAGCATAAGAAGATACTTATGCCTCATGTTCTGGGCTCGTGCTAAACTAGACATTAATGTCTTGGAAGGTCATATAGCAGACGTCCCTCAGCTAGAGCAAGGAAAACGTCGCAAGTGGCATCATTCGCAGAAGAAAAATGCCACTCCCCTAATATGTTTAGCATTATAAAGAACATCACTGTGCGCCACGTTCATGGACAGGCTACCAAGGGCGACGTTATATTCCCCTTGGTCCTCTATCCTAAAGATTCCTGCCCCATAATGCTCATGCAAATCCTCATAGTTATAGAGGTACGTATTATCTACCAAATAGGCTAATGAGTCTTGTATTTCAGTGGGCATAGCAAGTCCGAGAGCAAATGCTAAGAAGAACCTAGTAATTTCCATCATTTCATCCTCAACGGTGATGGAGAACAAGTGTTCTCCATCCGGTCTATCAAAGAACTTACAATTATCATAAAAATAAGATGTAAGTGCAGGAGAATAAAGTTCATCAGGACTTAGCATTAGTGGTTCCCAGCCTGTTTGTATGATCACCTCGCGAAACCAAGCACCATAGGTGTGACTTTGGAACAAGTCTTCAAAAGACTGCTCCGGTATGATACGAGGGGATGTCATCACAAAACTACTCTCTAGAACAGCTGCAACTACCCTAGAACAACCCTCATAAAACTAGAAATTTTTGGTGCCCGTAGGGGCAGGGTATGAGCGAAAAGGCCCAGCTATGCTTGGGTTGGGCGCAGGGTGCGCTCTGGTGAATTTCGAGTTCCAGGCACTTGGGCGCAGGGTGTGCTCACCTTTAGCCTGGTATAGGCGCAGGGTGCACTCAGGATGAAAACTGGAATTCCAATTTTTTGGGCGCAGGTCGCGCTCAGGGTAGGATTTCTCTAACAAAGTGCTTAGAGCGGTGGCGCCTCCCGGGATGAGTGCTTCGGGGACTGATGGGCCAAAGTGCGAAGGAAAAATAAGGTAAAGTGGGAGTGAAACGTGAGAGATGAATGTGAGATGTAGTTAGGGTTGTGAGTGTAGAATGAATGCAGTTTTTATAGGTTGTAAATTGCTATGACGAATCGTAAAGTTGCCAAAAAGCTTTACGGCAATTGTCGGAAATAATAAAATTTCCAAAACCGAAAACGGAAACAACTCATATTCTTGATTCTAAAACAACCCTAATATCTTTTAGGTTGAATTTAGGATAGAAACTGCCTAACTCATCGAGATTTCATCCTTCCACAATATCTATTCATAGCGATGCCCATATCGGCAATATTCTTAATCCTCACTCCAAAACAAAGTATACAATAGATGATCATATAACGAATTATGCTAGGCTAAATAATACCACCCCCAAACAATTCGGGAAGGTGGGATTAACGATAAAAACAATGAACAATTTGAAAAGAACCACTTAACTTTAAAAAAATGAAATTCAATTACAATTAACTAACTAATTCAAATTTAACTACTGAATTTAACAACTTAATATCCAAACTACTAAAAACAATAAAAACAACATCAAAACAACAAACAACAAGAAATCTAGCTACGAGATGGGGAAGGGATAAGAATAGGAAGTTTAGTGATCAAGAATGGAAAAACCAAACACCCCACCCCAACAAATTTTTGAAAACAGGTTTTTGAAAATTTGTTTTAAAACATGGGTCTTTTAAAGTCGAATTCCCAAGACTTAATGTGGGGTCGTTTTAAGTCAGATTCCTCTAGACTGTGCACACCCCCAAACAAACAAGAAACTGGGGTGGCACAAAATGGATGATGCGTGGTCAACTATAAACAAATAGTCGAAAGAGTTGGGGGTCTAGCCATAAAAACATGATACTAACAACACCCCCAAACAGAATGATGTTGTATAATTGGAAGCAAACATGTAAGCGAAGGAATAAAAACTTATGCATCTTATCAAAGAACATATGCAACCCATCATGTTATAGTTGTTTTAAATAGTTGGAATGACCCGAAAGATGAATTAGCGATACTTTAGGTGTGAAGGGAATGAAGTGTGGATCGTGATGTCTTTCATGAAGCTCCGATGAGGAAAAATAAGACAAACTAGGTTTCTCACTACACTCGGTCAAAGTTTGGCTCTCAATTACTGGAATGGTGTACTCATGGGAGTGTGTGCTAGGAAAACACTCATCACTGTGAGGGTTGAAAAAATTATAGAGGGTCTCTGAGGCAATAGGCTCAAGTGCAAATTTGAGGTTCCTTTGAAATGGTGGGTGAATAGATGGTTTAGTGTTGGTAGATGGTTGGATTTTAGGAGGTGGTAACTCAGGTGGTTGGTGGTCAGTTGGTGGTTCATCAGTTGTTGGATCCTCACACGCTCTTAAGAACTCTACATTTGGCTTGGCTAAATCCACAAGGTTGTGGTTCGTGGCTTTATCTTTAAGAAAGTCATCTATTCCTTCCATTGTCATTTCCTTAGCTGCCAAACTAAATTGAGATTCACATTACGCTAAAGAAGTTACTTCCTCTTTTTCTTGCACATTAACTTGTTCATGCCTTAGATTAGAATTGTTAATCTCTATGTCCTCACCCTCTTCTTCTAAAACACTATAAGTATCCTCAATGGCATCATTCGAATGTGTTGAGGAATCATCCAGCCGAGTGCGGTTAGCAAACTCAAAAGCTTGGACATGCTCAACAGGAGGGTCCATATTAAGAGAATGCCAATAGTTATCAAATTTTTCCTCCGTCACATCTTTATAAATATCTTCTAATGTGTCATTATTATATTCATATTTAGATGGATCAGTGGGAGGTTCCTCGGAGGCATCTATCAAATTTGAGTAGTCATCCAAAACAAGTCCTAAAGAGTCATCTTCAAGAATTTTCTCATTCAGGTGGGTGGAGTTAACATAATGATTAATGGGAGGGTCATGGGTAGGTAATAGTTCATGAAATTCAGGGTGGGTCTTAACTAGGTCGAATGGTGTGGTTATGGGAATGGGTTGTTCTACTTGTGTGTCAATTTCGGGCAAGGTTGAAAGTTCTGTGTTATGTGAGGTTAGCATCAATCTTGTCCGTTCTAGGTTCTGAAGTATTATTTTGTTTTGGGCCATTATTTTGTCAAATGTTGTTAGTGGAGGGGAAACTTGGTGGTGTGGTTCTAGTTGGTATGGTGCTTGATAGTAATAGTTATTGGCGTTTGAGTGACTTTGGTTGATATCGTACTATGATAGGTTAGGTTGAGGTTGAATGGCTGGTTGATTGTTATTGGTGGAACTCAATGAATAGTTTGGATGACTAGAAAACTCTTGATTGTATGAGTTACTATGAATGTTTGAAAATTGCGGTTCATAATTATTATTATATCCTATAGTAGGATCAAACTCTTGATATGATGGGCACTGAGAAGCCCAATGGTCAGGACTACCACAACATGAACATGGTGAAGGGTTTTCATAATAATTATATGATTGCTCTTCATATGATGGGCAATGAGAAGCCCAATGGTTAGGACTACCACAACATGAACATGGTGAAGGGTTTGCATAATTATCATATGATTGTTGGTTTACATATTGATATGCCATATTGGTTTTTCAAATATATTATAGGGCAATTAGTATGCAACCAAAACTCTAACTATAAATTTCTAGATAGGCGTGTGGTATTGCATTTTAAGAAAACAAGCCAGATTATACTAGAATTAAACTCCTATGACAGAAGAAATGAGGAGTGAAAGAAGGAGTACCTGAATGCCTCATTGCTTCGCTTATGAATAGCATCTTGTTTACGCGTGTTCAATATATATAACAAGTTAGAACACTGAAAAACTTGAAGAAATGGAAATTTGGACTGACCTGTGAAAAATTGGGCTGGTACACAAGAGGGCGCGGGGTGCGCTCAGGTTTGGCCTAGGTAGAGCGCAGGTCACGCTCGGGTCAAGCTGGAGTTCCAGGCGTTTGGGCGCGGGTCGCACTCAGCTAAAAAGTGGTTTTTTTAGGCGTTTGGGCATGGGTGGCGCTAAACTTTTGCTTGCCCAGGGCGCGGGTTGTGCTTAGGTGGAAGTGGTCTGAATTTCTCTGTAACCTAAAAAAAGTAATAAAAGTTATGAGGTTGTCTTTTCATTAAGCATAAAAAAGGCTGTAATGCAGTAATGTAAGAGTAATAAAATGCACATTTGGGAGCTGATCACCACCCCCAAATAGGATCTTGCTTGTCCTCAAGCAAGGATGAGAGAAAAACTAAGATCACAAAAGAGTGATTTATTATAAGCTATGCTAAGATCGTTTTGCGGAGTGCGATTGCATTGACCATATGTATGCAACAAGGCTTTAAACCACTAGGAATTCCCTAGTGGATGAGCTTTAAGCCTCATGAGAGTTTTCTAGTGAAGGTACTCACAAACTCATTCTATTTAGTACAAAGGGTCTTGTTTCCTTATTTATTCTCAGAAGTCCATAATACATCTCATTAGCCTAGAATAAGGACAAACTCCTTTGAACTTAGAATAACATATGTACAGTAATTTAATCACCTAAAGATAAATGTACAAAACATGAATAATGAAATGCAAAAGCAGAGTCGTTTCCGAAACTTTTGGAGAGCGTCCTTAAGGTGAGTTCTCACAGGGGTGTGTTGCAATCACAACTCTCTGATAAATTCACTCAAGTTTCTTTCTCCCAAATGCAGTGGGCATTTATATTCCTCACATACTCAAATGACATCTAAAGAAATAGGGGTCGATTAATCACGCTTGCCACTTACTATCACACCATCCTATTCCTAATTAAGCTAGAGGTCTTTTATTAGGAGTTACGGGGCTAGGGTGATGGTTTAGAAAGAAAAAGGAAAGGAAAAAACAAAATATGATAAGTGGAGAAATTGGGTCTTCAAGATACTTGTAACCAGAGAAGAACCTTGTTGTGTTCTTTGTTCCGAATTGTGATTCTTTAGACCTTTGTCTTTGTGACTCCATATGATTTAAAATTTTGGGAATTCTAACTTTTCTTTTGTTTCTTTTTGTTTTTGTTTCTGATATCATCTCCTTTTGATTTTGAACTTTTAGGAGATTCGATTTGTGACTCCTTTGATTTTTTTGGAGTTTTGGTCTTTGATGGGTCTTTATTTTCTTTCATTTCTTTTCTTTTCGAAGCAACTAACTGATCTATTTTTGTACAAGGTCTTCTCTTCTCTTTTTCTGATATCCATCCAATTCTCAACTCATCAGCTGGGTAAGCTTTTTATTGGGTGCTGTAACAGGTTAGGAATTTACGGCGAATAATAAAAAGGTTTTTTGAAAATGGTGAAGGCTAAAAAACGGGTAACTATAGGGAAAACTATCTTTTTGGGTTTTTAATGGTTATTTGGCTATATCGATCCAAAAATGGCCTAAATTTGATATGACGTGGTGATCAAGGAAATGGACGTGTGGTTTTTCTATCTGGACATCCTTTGTGTCATCACTCAATAATCATTCAGATGAGGCTTTTGGCTAGATTCTCACAGGATATGGAACTTAATTGTTCTAACCTTGGCCTCAGAAACTCACTGCTATATACAAACAAATGCTGATGCATGCCATTCATGAAAAGATGTAGAAAATATTGTATGTATATTAGTCTAAATTTGAAGAAGGAATCCTTACTCTATTACTATAATGAGACTTCTAAATTTATTATTCATCCTAGAAAAAGGAAACAAGACTTTTTAATACTAAACAAAAAAATATTTTTGGTCTTTTTTTTTTTTTTTTAGAAATGAAGAACTATAGTACTAAGAAACAAATATACTATTATAAAAAATGCGTAGTTTTTGAAAAATGTTACTATACCACCCCCAAATAGAATTATGCTTTGTCTTGAAAGTATGAAAAGATAAGGAAAGAGATTACTATAGAAACATGAACAAAAATGGCGATACACCTATATTCTGTTCTTCATGATTTGATATAGAATGAGAATTATATGGTTTATTGTATTAAGGATAGTTATTCTACTATTATTTTTTTTTTCATTTTTGTATTTTTGAAAACATATGAAATGCATAAAAGAAAAAATGGAAAATTTTGGCATGATGTATCCGTATTACCTACTACTCATATACCAAATTCCACAAGAAAACAAATAAAACAAGCATATATAACTTAATATTATACTAACGTCATCATAAATAAACATAAAACAACAAACTAATGATAAAACATAGACTATAAACTATCTATACGGGCACATGTATGTGTGTGTGTTTTTCAAAGTAATTGTTTTTCTCAATCTATATGTATCTCTAACCATATAGAGGTTTTGACAAGAAGATAAAATTATACGTTGATCCGGTATCATTTTGGTTATTCCGGGGCGTATAATTTTCATTTTTATATCCTCAGGTTTTGAAAACTATGTAGATATATTATAAAGAAACTAGTACTCAAGTGCAGTGATTGAAAACAAACCATAACATGTGATTTTAGTCAACTTTCGTGTCGGCTCTTTATTAAACCCAATCCAGTCAGACTGTGGCTTCAGTTATGTGCGTGTTGGGGGATTTACTACGCAAGGCATAATGGAAGGGTTTATTTGATTGGACACTTGTTGGTGGTGGAACTAGGTCTCTTTAGTGGGTTTTGGTAGTTCTGGTTAAAATAGGATGGAACCAATGATCTATTCTAATTGTTGTAGGTACTTTGTCCTTGTTTGAATGTATTTGGTGGTTTGACGTGATTTGTGAATGAACCCTGGAGGTGGTTTGGTTTGTGGATAAGTATTTGGGTGTTGCCTCCATGGTGTATTTAGTACATTGAACACACAGACTTCTTCTGGTTGAAGTGATGATATGTTGGTGAGGAAGGGACACTTTGTATATGTGTGGTTTAAGCAGAGATAGAAAGTGCATGGTGATATGGGTGACCTTTAGTAACACATAACTGATCCTCAAACCACCCTTAGAAGAATGGAGATTGCGTACTTCTAAGGGTTGGTCTATGTGGAATCCATTTTTTTTTTTTTTTTTGGAAAAATCACAAAACTATTGATGTATCGAGAATCTTTCATAATGAGAACGGAGAAAAACAACTATTTTGACAAAGAAATGTAAAATAAAGAAAAAGAAAATTGTATACTCACTCCGTAGGATTACACTTACTCAAACAATGAGTAAAAAGAGTTTTACAAAGAATATGTGAGATATACGTGGACTACAGTTCTGACACTTACAACCACACCCTCCAAGTGGAGAGGTCAGGATACTTTAAGGATGCACTCCTATGGAATGCATCGAGAAAACATAACATGAATCTTTTATAGTCAGATATTCAAAATTATACGTGTGGTAGTTTTAAGTCAGATTCCCTTACAAGACTATGCATAAGATAGATGAAATGTTGTTAACTATATACTAATAGTCTAAATAGTTGGGGATCTTTATAGGAAAACATATGGAAGCATACACCCCCAAACAGAATGAAATGATGTATTTGGAGTGTAAGATGTACAATGATAAAAGAATGTTTGTGTAACCTATCATAGAACTTATGCAATAACCCATCGTAGTTGAATTGTCTAAAAGGGTGAGAGGTTAGTAGTATATGTCCTTCATGAGGCTCAAATGATGGGGAATAGGACATACCAGGTTTCTCAACTACTGAAATGGTGGACTCTTCTGTTTGTATATTGAGCAACGTCCCTTTACTTAGAAGGTTTAGAAAATTATGAATGATCTCAAAGGCAATTGGCATAAGTGCGAATTTGAGGTTTCTTTGAAATGGTTTAGTGGTGTAGTCCTCAGAATTAGGTGGATTTTTTATGAATGGAGTTTGGATTTTGAGAGGTGTTAAATTGGGATGGTGATGGTTGGGTGGTGGTTCTTCACATGATCTCGAGGACTCAGAGAATTCTTCATCTAGTTTTGGCATTTCCACAAGATTGTGGTTCATATCTGCAATAGTAAAGATGTCACAAATTTATTCCATCAACAAGTCTTTAACGGCCAAACTAAATTGAAATCCACTTTCCACCATAGATTTTTTTCCCTCTTTTCCAAGCACTTCATTTTCTTTGTCCTCTCTGCCTAGATCTTCATAAATTTTCTCAATGTCATTTTCCAAGTGTGTCGAGTCCAATACATGCTCTTGAGTTTCTTCTGTCTGAGTTTTCTCAATTATGGGTGATGATGCATTAAGTCATGTGAGAGAAACTATGACTTCCGGCATATAGTCATCATCATAAGATTTGGAATTCACATGATAGTCAGGTGGAGGATGATGGGTTTTTAACTAGTCACGAGTATCAGGATGGGCTTTAGCAATTGGCTTTCTTATAGTAACAACTTGTTTCTCTTTTCGGTTGGGTTCTGGACTGGTGGGAAGAATATTAGTCTCAGATGCGGCATCCTTTATTCGGATTGGAGAAAACATAAGGTAGTTGTTATTTGCTGAGGTAGTATTATTTGCTTGGCCATTTCTTGGTAGAGTTGGTCTGTGATAAATGGTGGAGTGGGATATGAATTTGATATGGATGGTAATGTGAATGATAATGGGTTTTGGGTGAAACTGCACTTTAACTGGCCATATGGATACATGAATGGTGGTTGACTATTTGTGGTGGAATTCCATGAATTATCAGCATGACTAGAAAACTCTTGAGTGTATTGGGTACTTGGGAAGTTTGAATATTGAGGTTCGTAATCATAAGGACTTCCCGTAGTAGACTCGAATTCAGTATATGATGGACAATGAGATAACTAGTGATAAGGACTATCGCAAAAAGAACAGGGTTCTGGGTTTACATTGTAATTCCATGAAAATTGCAAGCATATTGATAGGACATGAATGCTCAATCAATGATGATGCACAAACAATAGAAATTTGTTTTTTTTGGATTTATCAAAATATTTGTTGGGCTATAGATTACTATGCGTTATTCAAAGGAATAATTGGGCGCAAGACTAGGATGGCTCTACTACATGACTCAAAAGTGTAGGCAGTCACTTCACCAAGTGGTGTGCTACCAAGAATCTCACTCACGATGAATCTGGGGGAGGGGAGTGAGGAAGGTAGTTGGTTCATTGGAATTTGGTAGATGATTACTCTAAATCCTCGTGGCTACATTTTTGTCATTTTATGGAGGAGCGTGATTACTTTGGGCTCTAGTTAATTGATTTTAATTCACTTTTTTGGTCTAAGGCTTCAAGAATCAAGCAACGTCCAATTTATTTACATTGGGGAATGACTTCCCAATGGTTGTTATGTGGCTCTAGTTCAACCTTATGCGTGACTATAAATTGCAGTGCAGAATTTAAATTTCAAATAATCACATAAGCATGCTTGAACACCGAAGGTATCCTCTTACATGGGCTTCGAGGAGGTTTAGAATTTACCTCTCAAGCCATGCTTACACGCTGTTTGAGGAGTAGGCAATGTTGGTTGGCGCGTGATCTAAGAATTAGGCCCAACCATTCCAGTTTTTCCCTATTTTATATTACAAATAAGGTCCACTTAAAAGGTAAGCCGGACTGTGGGACTTTTAATAATTATACAACTTTGCCTTCAAGGGCCCAAAACATAAAACTAAACTAATACTAAACTAATCTAATAGATTAACTAGTTTAGATAGATTATCTAGATTAACTAGAGCTAAAATTAGTTAGGGTGTTGATTACCAAATTGATTCAAAGTGTGCGAGCGTATGATTCACGACTAGCCTCGTAGACTTGAACTTCTCAAGGCACTAAAAACTCTAATCTCTTGGTAAGTTTAGAATTTCAACCAAGTGTTCACACATGTTCATCCATACAATCAATCAAAACTTATATTTTCTATTTTTTTTTTTATTTTTTCTTTATATCTCTATCTATTATAAACAAGTTCCACTGATTTATACTACTTTATTAGAAAATCCGAGCTTCACAGTACAAACAAGCACAGAAAACAATTGAACTATGAAAAAATCAAATAGTGGTGTGTAAAGGTAGACTCGCGGTCGCCCGTCGGGTTCCGACAAAGTTTAATCGTCTTTCAGCTGTAGCTTTAGCTCCTCTCCAGCATGTTGATCTCGAACTTGGATTTGCAAAAAATAAGTCAGTAATGAAAAACAATGAAATAAATCAACAAAAATTAGAAAAATAAGAAGTGAAAAGGTGAGAGCGATGCTTCCCTCCGTAGATGCTCAACCAAGCATTCTTGCTCCTTCAATCCATGACGGCGGTGCCATTTTAAGTTGTAGTATTGGTGGTGGTCTTCAAAAGAGTGGAAGTGAGGTTCACCATAGATTGTTTAGAGTTTTAATGGTTGGGAGTTTTAGAAAGAAGGAAGGTAGAATATTTAGTTTTGGACTTGTATTAGTTAACTAGTTTATGAAGAACATTGAAAATCTTAAGTTGTAATGATTGAAGAACACAAACTTGAAGAAATGAAATGAAAAGATTGAAACAAAAATAACAAAGAAAGATGATTGATTGATTGATTAAAAAAAGAAAATAACAAGATTGAAAATGAAGAATAATAAAGTAAATAACTTGAATGAAAAAAGACTATAAATTAAATCCTACATGACAATAAATTAAGTCTAGGTGCATTCTCTATCCCTAACTTTTAGTTCTTATACCCCTACTTTATGCAATTGACTGATTTGCCATTCTCCATTACATTTGAGACACCTCACCACTTGCTTTATGCTTTTGCTTTTTGATTTCTTCTTGATCAAGATAGGTTTTAGAGAAAGCCATCTTTTGTGTTAAGGACATCTATCTCTGGTCTTCTGAGTTGAGGACTTGACTTTCAGCTCCTTCATTCTGAGTCATTGACCTTTGAATTTTTTTGCACTTTTTCATAGCAGCTTCTAGTCTTCATAATAAGCGTAATGAAGGCTCCTCTTGGTGCTAAGACGCAGCTTTTCAGATAAGTGGTCTGAATTTCTCTGTAACATGAGAAAATCAATAAAAACTATGAATTGTATTTTTATTAAGCGTAAGAAAGGCTGTAATGCAGTATGTAAGGGTAATGAAATGCACATTTGGGAGCTGATCACTAATCATCCTCACATGGCTTCATAAACCTCCTCTAATGGAGGTTTAGCCTTATGTCACCAGATTAATATAAACTAAACAATCAATAGAAGAAATAAATTGAATTGAAAAACTAAGCTTTTATTGATAAGGTTCTAATGGAGGCTACACTTATGAAACTACTTCTAAACAAAAGAAAGAAAACTTAATTAAAAATAAATTACTAAAAGGTTAAGGATGTTAAACATATGAAGGTTAGCCTTAATCCTCTTTATATAGGAGAGAATTAGGGTTACATTTTCGTGCATGGGTAAAAAAGGGGGACTTTAAGCCTCTAATGTGTGCCCAAAGTCCATTAGGTTAAGTCTGAAGAGGCCACAACTATAGGAACTTAATTTAGTGTTCTTTTCGTCAACTTTTATAGCTCTGATTGGGCTAAGGCTAGGTTTATTGGAAAGCTTATTCCAAGCCGGTCATTTTTACATAAATTAGACCCAATTTCGAGGCCTAAGTCCAAAGATACGCTCTTTTGAAGTTCTAATGGTTTTTTGTCTTTTTTCTACCTGAATCGACTTTGACTTCCCAGCTTTGACTGGGCTTAAAAAGGTTTTTTCTTCATGACTTTTGGTCATTAAACATAGAACTTGCTCAGCATCATCTTGACTTGTTTTCCATGCAAAAAAAAACACGTAAATAGTGCTAACTCTCATTTATTATAAACATAATTGGCTTAAATATAATACTATTAAGGGGTTTAAACTACACTTTTGGGTGCTTATCACACCACACCCAAATAGCATTTTGATAGTCCTTAAGCAAAGATGAGAAATAAAAATAGATAAGTGGCAAAAAATGTGGTCCTAACTAATCTTGTTTCGCAGAGTGAGATTACATTGACAATATGCAATAAGGCTTTAAACCACTAGGAATTCCCTAATGGACGAGTTATAGCCTCGCGAGAGTTTTCTAGAGAAGATACTCACAAACTTTATACTATAACGACTAAGAAATAAAAGTAATATTTCCTAATTAATCTCAGATATCTATATATCTCAATAACAATATAATAAGAACAATTCTTTTGAAACCTAAGCTAATATATGCATAATATATAATCAAATCATCTATCGATAAACATACATGCAATGAACTATGCTATGAATGCAATGGTAGGTCCGTTTCTGAAACTTTTGGAATAACGTCCTTAAGTAGGTCCTCACAATTTGTCAAGACAAAAATACTCTGATTTTTCCACTTAAGTTTTGTTCACTCCAGTGTGCAGTGGGCATATGTTTCCTCACAATCTCAATGACGTCTAAAGGAACCGAGGCCGATCAATCACATCTACCACTTACTATCACACCAAATTAATATTAATTGAGCTAGAGGTCTTTATTAGGTGATATGGGGCTGAGGTGATGATTTAAGAATAAACGGAATGGATATTCAAATAAACAAGTTTGAGATAATAGGGTCTTCAAAATATGTAACTAGAGAAAACCTTATTCTTACTTTGCACCTACACTTAGTTTCCATCCTTAGCCCTTTTGTTTTGGCTTTTGACTCTTTCGATTCTATTTTTAGAGTTTTAACTTTTTATTTATTTTATTTTTATTTTATTTTTATTTTCTTTGGATGGAAACTTATTTTATTTTTCTTTTCTGAAGTAACTAACTAATTTTGGTTTTCCACAGGTCTTTCTCTTTATTTTCCTTACTTCATCCTATTTCTCAGACTCACTCAAGATGGGTAGGCTTTATTTTTATTTTTATATGTAACTAAATTCTCGCTTAGGATATGGTATGGTTATCAAGCAAGTGAATGTGTGATTTATCTACTCATATCGTATGTCTCATTTGTGTCATCACTCAGATATTCTCTCATATGAGGATTTTAGGCTAGATTCTCACAGGATATCTATAATTTAGTAGTCTAACCTAGGTCATAGAAAAGTAATGCCAAGTACACTCATATATGTTCATGCAAGATGTTAATGAAAAGATGTAATGACTATTACCTACATATTAACCTAAGTTTCTCAAAACTACACTTACTTCTATTGCTACTTGAGATTTCTAGACTAATATCATCACATAAAGGGAAATATTACTATTATCCTAAGTGCATAGTATAAATATCTATTTTTATGCTTTTTCTTATTTTTCTTATGACAACTAATACTTAATATACAACCTAATATGTGCTTAAATATTTACAACGTGTTTCTATACTACCCCTAAACAGAATCATACTTTGCCCCCCAAAGTATGGAATGAAAAGGAAAGGATAGAGAGTACCATAGAAACATCCTTGTAAATGGGAGAACCTGTAAAAGAAAGTTAAATGATACAAATATAAAGAATTAAAATGTAGATGCAACTCCTATATGAGTTCCATCCATTATGGAGATAACATGAATTAAAAATCGCTTGGGACATAAGCGGACTCTAACAGGAAATTATAAATATTACCGTATATAGTTGCGCTAATCAGGCATTATCCTCCCTTTGTTCCTCACTTGTGAAATTAGGCTCCTTCAAGTCTTGACAATCTATAACTACTTTCCCTGCCTTCATTCTGTTGTCATCCCTAGCCAACCTATTTAGTACAATTTGGGCGGAAGGGGTTTTTGGGGCTACTAGGTGAGGTTGGATGGGCTAACCAGGCCAAACCATAGCACGTAAAGAATGGACTGTAGCATTTGTCATGCGCATAGTGTCAACCTTAACCCAATCAGTGAAACATGCACATAATTTAGGGAAGTAAAATAGCATAATACGACAAACACCATCACGGGAATAAGAAGGAACTTATGCCTCAAGGTATGAGCTCGTTCTAAACTAGAAACTATGGTATGGGGAAGATCAAAATTCATACGTCCCTCAGCTAAAGCAAGGAAGACATTACAAGTTGCGCTATTTACAGTAGAAAAATGTCATTCCCCTAAAATATTAAACATTATAAAAAACATAGTAGTTCCTATGTTAAGGGACAGGCTGCCTAGGGCTACATTATGTTGCCCTTGGTCCTTTAAACGAAAAATTCCCACTCCATAAGTCTCATGAAAAATTTCATAATTTGTAATAGCATGCATTACCAGACATATATCCCAGACATAAGATTTAAATGAGGGCGGGTCGCACTCTATTTGGTCTGTAGGAGGGCGCATGCGCGCTCTAATATCCAACGATGTGTTTAGGGTTTTTAGTATTGAAAGTACATATTTAGGTTTTGTATTTATATAGTTTGGTTGCTAAGTTTAAGGCTGGATGATTGCTAAATAAAAAGATGTGCTAAAACATATTTTTAGGAATAGTTTCCTACACATGAATTCTATTTCAATTTTTGGAATTTCTATATATGATTAGCTTCCAAAATTCTACGAAATAGTGATATGCCGCGAAAATAAGGTTCCTAATTACATTATAGATCCCAATGTAAACAAACAAGGCTAATGGGTGATATATTGTGGGAGTTCTATATAAGATTAGCTTATTAAATTATGCAAAATTGGGAAATTCCTCTAAATATCAGGTACCTAATTACATTATGGATCCCATGTGAATAAATCAAGGCCCAACGAGTCTAATATTTTGGCCCAAACATCTAAAAATGTGATTAAAGCATGCAATTTTATATGTGCACATAAATTTAAATATACCACCCCCAAACAATTTGAGAGGGGTTGTTCATGCAATAGTTCAGTAAAATACATAAACATGTTTTTTTTTTTTTTTTTTTTTTTTTTAAACAACTAGGGGTTAGGGTACCCCAACCTTTATATATTAATAATAAGTTCTCAAGTACAACTTTCCTTCTTTATCCCCTTTGATTAATTCACTGATTTTGTGATCCATGGGGGGGATAAAGTACAAAGTTTCATTACATTCACTAATGGTATCTAGGTCCTTAGTATGTAGCTTCGACATATAGTCTGCCACCTGGTTACCTTCCCTCAGAACATGTTTGAAATTTACTTCTTCAAACTTCCCTAGCTCTGCCCATATCTGGGCCACTAAGTTGCAACAGTACCATGGTGGGTCTTCTTTTTTTGTCAACATCTTCACCACTCGCATTAAGTCAGCTTGCACTTCTAATCTCATGATATTCACTACTGCCACCCCTTTAAGCCCTTGAAGTACTCCCAATAGTTCTTGGTGTAAGACTGATAACTTCTTCGAGCTTCCAGTGAATGCCATTTGCACATCCCCATTCCAATTCCGCAAAGCCCCTCCATAACCAACTCTTCCATTTTGTAGTGATCCATCTGTATTTAAGGTCGGCATGTCAGTGATAGGCTTCTCCCACTTTACCCACTTCTCTTCTCTCTGTTTGAAACTAACCCCAATGCCTAGTCTTGCCAACACCATTCTCGTAGCCCCATCCTCCTTTACCTTATCCAGTGATTTCCCGATGTACACTCTCATGTTGTTCAAAGCCTTGAAACTTACAGATTCAACCAATAAGTATCTCTTCCTTTTGATGCGCCAGTTCCTTTCATTCCATATAGCTTGTACAGCTGCACAAGTTAAAGCCCTTAGAACTTCAGATGCCACTGACTTCCCCCTACATAGTTGCATAAGGTAATACCACTCATTATGTGAGGATCTCACTCTATCAAGTAACCCCATTGCTTTCTTGAACTCTTGCCAGACAACTTTCGAGTAATGGCAATCAAAAAACAGGTGAGTAGAACTTTTTTCTTGTACATTACACAAACAACACTTCAAAACCCTTATCACTTTCTTGGCCATCAATCTATTTTGGGTGGGAAGTGACCCAGTAAATAACTACCATACCGTGAAAAAATGCTTGGGTACTGAGAGCTTTCCCCAAACAATCTTGAACAATTTAACCTTGCTCCTCACATTCTTTAGAGCAGCATATGCAGAGGAAAGATCGAACTTACCAGAACTTGAGAGAGTCCAAATTATTTTGTCTTTTGGCAAGTACGAATTAATCTCTGTATCCATGATCTACTGTTTAGCTTCACAATCAGGGAGATCAGTAATGCTCCTGCCCCATCCTCCATTCACAATCACTGAAGGAACTGAAGCATTCTCTGGCACGTGGGTTAGCACTGCTTTTGCTTGGGCATTCAAACTTAGAGGACTTAAGCACCAAGGGTCATGCCAGAAACTGGTGTTATGTCCATCAGCTATACTATATCTCACATATTTCCAAGCCGTTTCTCTATGCTTTAGTATCCCTCTCCACACCCATGAACAATCTTTTGGCATCTTCATGGTCCAAAAATGTTTGTTCTTGACATGATTCTCCCATGACCACTTGACCCATAAACAATCAGTTTTTTGGGACAGTTTCATCACTAGTCCACAATAGGCAGGTTGGTTCCAAACCCTTGGGTCTACCAATCCTAGTCCTCCATGCTCTTTGGCTAGTCTCAGGGTTGAATGACTTGCATGATGCATTTTTTTCTCCATCTTGGGACCAGACCAAATGAATTTGTTGCAAATCTTTAATACTTTATCTAGCACTATTTTTGGAAGCACAAATGTCTTAGCCCAATAAGTCTGAAAAGATGTGAGTACAGAGTTGACAAGTTGCACTCTACCTACTCTACTCAACTCCTTATTCATCCAGTTTGAAATTCTCCTTGTAATCTTTTCAATGAGTGCTTCTCTGATACCTAGTCTGCTTGTAGTGAGTGGCAATCCCAGATAAGTGACTGGGGGGTGACTAGAGAAATACTCATGGCTTCTGCTAGTTCTTGTCCTTCTTCTATAGTCATACTCCCCATGAGAAGAGTATTCTTGTCATTACTCAAGTGCAACCCTATAGCCTGGGCGAAGGATTCCAGAATATCCTTGATTGCCATTTTAGACTCCATGTTACCTTTACAGAAGAGAAGGACATCATCCGCAAAACATATATGTGAGATGGCCAGCTTTTTACATTTAGAGTGAACAGAGATCCTTTTGGACTAAGTGCCCTGTAGGAGTAGAGCACTCAACACTTCCATAACAAGAACGAAGAGATATGGGGACACTGGATCACCCTGTCTGAGGCCTCATTTCCCTTTGAAATTGCCTTCAGTTGTCCCAATTATCATCATAGAGAAGTGAGGAGAAGCATAACACATCTTTAACCAATCAATGAATAGAATAGGGAATTTGAACTTGTGGAGTATGGCTTCCAGAGCTTGCCATGAAACAGAATAATATGCCTTCTGGATATCAAGTTTGATGGCACATCTTTTTTGACCTGTCTTTCTAGAGTACCCCCTGAGGAGTTCATGGGCCAGCAGAAGGTTGTCTTGAATTGCCCTCCCAGGTACAAAAGCAGATTGAGCACCCGATATCAGTGATGAGATGCAAGTTTTCATCCTATTTGTTAGAACTTTGGATACACACTTATACAGAATATTACAACATGCTATAGGTCTAAAAGAGGCAACATGAGAAGCATTTTTCATCTTAGGAATAAGACAAAGAAACATAGAGTTAATACCTCCTGGGATCTGCTTATGGTTAAAGATGTACTTGATGACTTTTATGAGATCAGCTCCAATAATATCCCAGCTAGACTTATAAAAAAAAGGCATTAACCCATTAGGGCCTGGTGCCTTATTATCATCCATAGCGAACAATGCTTCTTTAATCTCCATGTCACTGATAAGCGCTACTATTAACTGACTAGATTATGGGGTTAACTCTGTTACCTAAAGACCATTAAGGAACTCGGGTTCACATCTAGCATTTGATTCCACTCCTATGATCTCAGAGTATTAATTTAGGAAAGCAGCAACTACTTGTTCTTGTCCTTCTCTCACTACCCCTTGTGCATCTATTATACTCCACACTTGGTTTCTAGTATTCTTTTCCTTTAAAGAATTGAAGAAATACTTACTGCATTTATCACCAAAGCACATCCAGTCTATGTCAGTATTGTGATATAATTCTGCTTCCTCTAGCTTAAGTAACTTACAGAGTTTCCCCCTTGTTACATACTCATGTGCACTTAGTGACTGGTCCAGTGGATCTTTCTGGAGCTTCTCTTGAATGTCCTGCAGTTCAAGTTTTGTGGCCTCAACAATTCTCTGGATATCATTGCAGAAGTGTCTTGCCCATCCTTTGAACACCCTTTTCAGGGTTTTAAGTTTACTAGTAAACATGTAAGGCGGACTCCCATGATTTGCAATATCCCAACACTCACGAAGAGAGGGAACAAAATCTTGATTCAGCACCCAGCTATTACAGAATTTGAAGGGAGGGTGCTTTCTGACTGAGTTCATGAAGATCAAAACAATAGGGCTATGATCAGACAACCCCTGGTTTAGGAATTCAACCCTTGTTGTGAAGTTCATTGAGGACCAGGCAGCATTTACGAGACACCTATCAATTTTAGACCACTTCCTGATATTGTCTCCTCCACTATTCCATGTATAGAAACACCCAGTGGCTGTATGATCAAACAGCCCTGCTACGTTTAAGCAACTAGCAAACAGAATTGTTTCTCTAGGGTGTACAACTCTATCCCCAACCATTTCATGTGAGTACAATACGTTATTAAAATCACCCATGACACACCATGCTCTGTGGACTCCTACACTTATAGGCTTTAACTTATCCCACAGAGTAAGCCTCTTATGGCTCTTATTACTAGCATACACAACAGATAAATGGAAGGAGAAGCCATGCCATTACTAGCCATCCACTTCCTTCTGTATGTCCAAAATACCTGTATCCCATGTGATCCAGACCCTACCATACTCATCACTTGAGTAGTTGTGAATTGCCTCGCATGAAGGGCATGTCATGCCTGTAGTACTATTAAACTTATACATTCTAATCTTTGTTTCTAAAAAACTCATACAACTGATCTTATTCTCAGCCACAAACCTCTGCATACTTCTAGCCTTCATGGGGTCATTTAATCCCCTTATATTCCAGCTACATATTTTTAACATTGACATTTAAGCAATCAATGTCCTCTCCTCCTACCCTGCCCTTTGGGTCTGCCCCTCCCTCTCTTCGCTGATGCATTTTGGTTTTCTATATTGTTCTTCTTTTGAGCTCTCATTTGGACTGGAGAGTTCACCATATTCACTAATTGAGAAATTGGAGAACTCGGATTAACAGGGGTAGCACAAGCATCCCCAAACAATTTTGGTTAAGCATCTGACAGATCACCCTCCTCTAGTTCTGCTAATTCCTCAAATACATTTCTATCTGCCGTAAACAGGCCTGCTTCTGGGTGCTCAAGTCTCTCCAGTTGGCCAGATTCATAGACCACCATTGCTTGTTCATCCATTATATGTTCCTGTTCTGAATATGAGCATTCAACTTTTCTCGGAGACACTATAATTCTTTAAGAACTCACTAGATGGGTCCCTTCCTCACGGACTTGTATTTCTTCTCTTCCATTTATGTTCAACTCCATCTGATGACTAATATGACTAGAATTTTCTTCTCTGACACCCCCCTGGTTTGGAGTGACTATTGCTAGTGTCAAAGCGTTCTCCAGGACCGTATTATCATTTTGGTTTCCCATGCTTTGTTGCTCAACTGTGTTGCTGAATTGCTCTCTGGTTCTCTCTGGTTTTGTGCTGTTGTGCCCCTCTGGCTTTGTTCCACTGTGATTTTTCCCCACCGTTGGCTCTTCCATTTTTGGGAGTCCATACTCTGTTCATCCTTACCCCACACTAGTACTATGCCCAAATCTCTTACACTTCTCACAAGAAAGTGGTTTCCAAGGAATTTAAGAGGGATAACCATCTCTCTTTCACCCACTTTAATTTTGATGGTTTCTTTATACTCAAAATTTACTGGAAATTCAATACAAAATCGAGCAAAAGATAGCCTTTTACGCTTTGCTGTAGCTTTATCTATGAACTTTGGGTTTCCACCAACTAAACTTGCTAAGTACGACAACCCATCTAGAGTCCACATCTCTTTTGGGATGTCTAGCAGTTTTACCCAGAGTGGGACTATTGCCTCCTTGTTTCTGAAGTTCGCCACCTCTACTGACCATGGCTTGATAACAAAAACTCTTACAACGATAAACACCAGACCTTCATCAAGTACCATCTGTCGATCCTCTAAACATGTGAAGCTCATATAAAACACATCCTTGTCCGTTGTGATATCAAAAGCTCCTTCCAACTTCCATTTCCTCTCAAGGAAAGACCTTATTGTGGGAAAAGGTAGTCGAGTGTCGAAGAAATAGCCCACCAAATACTCGTCCCACTATTTAATCCCTTGTTCCACCAGATGGTCGGGAACTTGTGCTACCCCATCCACTGTAATGGGTGTGAAAGGAGTAAACGCTATAGCTCCTTCCTGAACCCCTGAGCGCCCAATTAAAGAAAGAGCTCCACAATCCATCCCTAAAACCCTCCTGATTGTTTTGAGAAAATTGTTGTTCCACAGAGCTACTACCAGACGCCATTTGTAGGAAATGTTTTTTTTTTTTTTTTTTTTTTCTTTTTTCCAACGAGCTAAACAGACAAACCTCTTACTCCGCCAAGATACTACTAATAGCGAGATATTACTTTCACCCAAGAACTCTCGCTGTACACAGCGGAGGATTTTACCTTAAGTAGAAACAAGAGAAAAGAGAAGAACATTTTTAGAAAAGAGAAGTGCGATTTTACCAAAAGAAAACTTTAGCTTTGTTCGGATAGGAGAGGGACGCTACTAAAGATTTAACTAAACTGGTAATACTAGATACTTGAGCTTTGTTCGGATAAAAGCTTGATCTTTGTTCGGATAAAAGAGAAACAAAGAGATGCGTTTCTTACCTGTTTCGGAAAAAGTGGAGGGAAGATCACGATAAGAATTCTCACCTAACTAAAGTTTGCTATAAGTGGTAATCTTTGGAGCACTAGATACAAGAATTAGGATATGCTTAAGTAACCCCTTGTCGCCCAACAAAGGTCCCCATTTTCATGAGTCTAACATTGGTAACATTGGTAACACATAAACATGCTGATACACAAAAGAAATTATATGGTAAAGAATATGTGATTAATCATGCATTAATCATGCATTAAAGAATATTTCCACGTACATAGTAGAGCAATCACATAAACAAATACTAACTACTTAACTAAAGAAAATACAATTAACAAATAATTAAACTAATTACTAAAATTAAAACAAGTACGAAAATTAAATAGTTCTTACAAAACAAAAATAAATCTAAATCAAATGCATCACAACAAAACAAAGAAGAAATAATCTATCTCTGAGAAGAAGATGGTCCAGAACCATCATGAGGAGGACGACGACGACACTCACGCATAGAGTTAGAAGAGGAAAGCGAACCTCCAGACTGGGGCAAACGTTTCAAGACCTCGGCCTGCGCATCCCGGCATTGTTGTTGTTCCTATTCCATATTCTCATATAATGAAGCATGTCAACCTGGTTATCATCAAGGGTCCAGATGTTCTGCTCCAAGGTTTGGTGATGACATTGAATGGGACCCTGACGCTTTTGTATCGAGTCACAGAGCTCAGTGATGCTAAGGGGAAGGTGCTGTAAAAAACTTGAAAAGGTATGTTTTGATGAAGGTGCGAGTCGCTCTCTGCTCGATTTAGGTCATATCTATTTTGTTTGGTGAATGTGAAGAAATTGGGCTGGGGCGTGAGGTAAAATGGGATGGTCGGTGGGGTGTAAATATCATGGGTTTGGGTGTAAAATGAATTTTTAGCCCAAGCCCAAATCTTTTCTAAACATGTCCTGCTACCTCGTAAACATAAAAGTAAGATTCACAATTCGTTAGCAGTCTGATTTTTGCGAATGAGCTATATGAAAATGATCAGCATGAAGAATTCTATTTAATGACATATGAAAAACTTAATTCTAACTGTGGGTGACTCATAAGGTGATGGAAGGACACCTCTGAATGCGTAAATGGCATAAGTTATATGGGTGATGGAAATCTAGATGACTAGATTGTGTCACACGAATCTATATGACTTAATGGCAGCATAAACAAAGATAAGAAATTGAGAGAACAAAGTGGGGTGATTACCCACCCCTAAACAAAATTGTGGAATAGGATGAATTTTTTTTTGTTGTGGTGAAAATGTAGGTCTTTTAAAGTCAGATTCCGTAGACTATCTAGTCTATCTAATATGTATGGGTTTTATATTTTCTAATTTTTATGAAATGGATTTTTGAAAATCAAAGTAACAAAGTAAAAAATGTAAATCACTCCATAGAGGAACACTACTCAAAATAAAAGAGAAATAGTGTAAGATTGGAATACATGAATTACATGAACGTGGACTGAGGATCCGACACTTAAAACCACACACTCCAAAAGGAGGGTCTGATTATCTTAATGGAGCACTCCCAAAATATGGAATTAATATAGGAAGTACCCCAAATATAGAGGGTCAGTCCTCATAAATAGGGTCTTATATAAGGGTTTCTTCTACAGCTGGTGACCTTAATTCGTGGAAATATTTTAAACGTTGGCCATTTACAAGAAAGGTACTATTGTCCTTGGGATTTACCAAGGTGATTTCCCCGTGAGGGGTGACATCAGTAACCAAAAAAAGGGACTGGCCTGTTTTTAATTTACCATGAAAAATATGCAAACGTGAGTTATATAGCAAAACTTTTTGGCCAAGGTCAAACTCTTTACACAAAATAATTTTATCATGAATACGTTTTATGTTAGCTTTATAATCTTTCGTGAGATCTTAAGAATCGCTACAAATTTCTTCAAGCTCATTTAATTGTAATTTGCGCTTGACACCAGTAGTGTTAATGTTGAAATTAAGACTTTTTAATAGCCCACACGGCACAATATTCCAACTCAACAGGCAGGTGACAAGGTTTATTACCAAAAACTAAGTGGTAGGGTGACATACCAATAAGTGTTTTAGAAGCCGTTCTATATGCCCATAAGGCATCTATTAGGCGCCTCGATTAGTCTTTCCTATCATGATTAACTGTTGTTTCTAATATATTTTTTATTTCTCTATTGGACACCTCTACTTGACCACTAGTTTGAGATGATACGGAGTCGCCACCTTATGGGTAACTCCATATTTCTTGACTAAAGCTTCAATAACTCTATTACAAAAATATTTTCCTCCATCACTAATGATGGCCTTAGGTACGCCGAAACGTGAGAAGATATACTCCTTCATAAACAATACTACGGTCTTATGGTCATTGCTACGACAAGCCATGACTTCAATCTATTTAGAAATGTAGTCTACAGCTACAAGGATATAAATAAAACCATGCTAAACAGGAAACGGACCCATGAAATTAATACCCCAAACATTAAAAATCTCCACTATGATAATGGGATTTAAGGGCATCATATTACGTTGAGTAATACGCCCAAGTTGTTGACATCTAATACACGCTTTGCACTGTGCATGGGCATCTTGAAATAGGGTCAGCCAATAAAAACCGCATTGAAGAACTTTGGTGGCAGTTTTCTTTCCACTAAAATGACCCCCACATGATTGTTTATAGAAGAAGGATAAGACATCATTGTGCTCCAACTGGGGAATATAACGATGAATTATCTAATCCACACAATACTTAAAAAGGTAGGGTTCATCTTAGTAGCAAAACTCAACTTTGGCCAAAAATCTCTTGCTTCCACTTTTAGAACATACATCAGGAATAATCTCAGACACTAAAAAATTAACTATGTACGCATACCAAGCTGCAAAAAAAATTGAATAAAGATGCTCATCCAGAAAATAGTCAGATATCGATTCGGAATCACTGTCATCCTCATTACTTAACCTAGATAAATGATCTGCATCTACATTTTCAGCCCCTTTCTTATCTTTAATTTATAAGGTAAACTCTTGTAAGAGAAGAATCCAACGGATCAATCTCTGTTTAGCATCCTTCTTCGCGAGAAGGTACCTAAGTGTTGCATGGTCTGTGTAGGGGGATTCCCCGTCATTGAACAGATGACACTTGTATAGGATATAACCTAAGACTATAGATGTCCAGAATGAGATAAGGACCACCAGATAAGTTTTGTGAATTTTCAGCCCCTTTCTTATCTTTAATTTATAAGGTAAACTCTTGTAAGAGAAGAATCCAACGGATCAATCTCTGTTTAGCATCCTTCTTCGCGAGAAGGTACCTAAGTGTTGCATGGTCTGTGTAGGGGGATTCCCCGTCATTGAACAGATGACACATGTATGGGATATAACCTAAGACTATAGATGTCCAGAATGAGATGAGGACCACTAGATAAGTTATATGAATAAGTGATCTTGTGCTTAGCACGAGTGTTTAGTGGGCATATGTTAGGCACGTGGTTGACCGCCTCTAACTATAACAATTCTCCAAGTCATTAGGAACTGATATAGACAGTTCCCGAACAGAAGAAAACTGAAGAGGGCGATCTCCAATGATAAGGAAGGAATTGTGACATATCTTAGGAGTTACCTTTTAGATATAATCTTCTCATGTTCGATGGGACATTATGATCAACAAGGAAACTTACCTCTCATAAGATATGGTTTAGATTCTGACTTCCATAAAGAGAGGAATCCTAATAGGAACGTAAAGTTCGAGGATGTAAGGGATCTCACAAGCGGTGAGGACAGCCCTACACCTAGGACTATTGTAACTCTTCCTATAAGAACCAGAGGGATTCGATCTTAGGAACTATGCAAAATAGGGTTTCATTCTCCTAATTCAAGAGGGAGATATGTAGGCAGCTGCCAGGCAATTCAACCCTGAACTCACAATCATCTCATCCCTTCTCTACTCAGTCAAAGCTTCTGGATCACAAGGCACAGGGGAAGATCAGGGGATACTCGAAAACTCCCCTACATCTTATGGTGCCATCTGTGGGGACGAAAGTAGGTAAACATTCGTTTAAACGACTTATTTAGTTTAAAAACTCTTACCATTGTCATGGCAGGAGCAAAGAAAACAAAGGTGGCACTACCACGCGCAGCGTCGCTGTGAGAGAAGAAGAACATGAGATACCTGAAAGACGGGAGAACGTCAGTCACAATGACACGAATATCCTTTTCCAAAGGCCTATGACCAACACTGACGGACCAGCTGCTCCCAATGTAAGCCCCAGGAATAACGCTTCAAGAGGAGCGTCAAGATGGTAAGAATGCTATCTTCACCAACCCCGAGTATGTTCAGGCAAGCCAGGCAATACAAGCTCTGGAGCAGCAAAGAAGAAATCTTGAATGAGAAGTATAGCTGCTGAGGCATTTGTATCAATCTGACATAGGGAAGGAGCCACTCATCAATCTTGATGATGACGACCTTCCAGAAGGTGGTCATGTAAAGAACCCAAGGCGTGGGGGCCCAACTTGATGCGAGACATCTGAGTCGAAATATAGCAACTCAGATGAGGACTCGGATACAACATCCGAACCAGTGTTCACTAACTAGGATTGTGACATCGACCCTAGATATAGAAAAATAGCTCAGACGAAGAAGCATTGCACCAAAGAAGCTGCATGGGAAGTTGAAAAGAATGACCTGATAAGTCAGATACGTCGAATGACAGGCAAGGGGAGAAAAATGCATGACTCCCTTGTTCAATCTGCCATAATGAGCGCAGGCAGATCTCCTTTTGCATCTCGAATAATGAGAAAGCCTTACCCTCGTGGCTATCAGCAACCGAAGTTTAGTCTCTTCAATGGCAAGTATTCAGATATCGAGAAACTATGGGACAATATGAAAGGTATGACCACGTCATGTGTCAAGAGTTCAAAGCTTCCCTATCTGGATTTATGCTCCAATGGTACCACAAGTACCTGAGCGACTGATCAGGTCCTCAGAAGAAATGTTTAGGACCTTCATAGACAGGTAGTTATGCAACAAGCACCAACCAAAGTGGATTGACGCATTGTTCAACATCAAGAAAAAGGATGGAGAAGCATTGAGGTCTTACATATAACGATTCAGGGAAATTTCAATCCAGATAGAGTCTTACGAAGAACAGACTGCCATAATAGCTTTCAAACAAGGGTTGGATGAAAACAACGCCTTATTTGGATCCCTCTCCAGGAAACCACCCTGTGATTTAGAGGAACTCCTAGATAGGGTTGAGACTCATGCGGGTGGGAGGAGGATGTCCTGAACAGATGTCAGGAAGCAAAAAAGGCTAGTCGAATAGCTCATGTGGCCCCTCGAGAAGGGAACTCTTCCCTTCAAAAAAGATGATCGGAGAGTTCTTGTCTCTGGTCGTGAGATAATAGTATGATTGGTCTCGAATACACCGGACCTCATAAAAGTAACCAAACACCCAACGATTCAGAGCGAATCCATGTCTTTTGGCAAGAAAGGGAGAATACATGACAGTTCTGTAGAATAGGGGTGCTGCCTGGCCAAGAGCAAGATTGAAGTGAATCAAACACTCTCTTTGCAATGGGTTGAGGGGAAAAGTGAGTCCGGTCCTAAGCTGACCAACGGTGATAAGCGCCACTTCCTTATAGGCCAACTCATCAGATAACCTCCCCCACTCCAGGCTGATATTCTCAGGGATGTGAAATTTCTCTCGGATCAGTTCCAGGGAGGAAAGATCTCTGAAGTTTACAAGTGACCAGTTGAGATTCATGATCGGGAAAGAGAAAGTTTTAAGTTTTGGCTAAACCCTAACAGGAGATCAAAAGGTTCAGTATGCAGAAAAAAGTAGCAGAAGAGATAATGAGAGTTCTCTCACCAGATCGTTTTATATACAAATAAGATTGACGATTACAATTAGCCTAAACATCGCATCTTTTCGGGATGGAACTTCCATCATTACCTTTTTTGGGAAACGACATCTCTGTTCGAGCTGTCTTTTAAGAGCCTTAATTAGTTGGATACATCAGCAGTTCCAGTATCACTTTTGGAAAAAGATTCTCGCACCAAAAGCAATGTCGCTTCAAGCCCCCACGTGTTAGATGGCATGAGTGGGGGCATCTGTAGGGGGGATTTCTCGTCATTGAACAGATGACACGTGTATAGGAAATAACCTAAGACTATAGATGTCCAGAATGAGACAAGGACCATCGGATCAGTTCTATAAATAAGTGATCTCGTGCTTAGCACGAGTGTTTAATGGGCATGTGCTAGGCACATGGATGACCGCCTCTAAGTATGACAGTTCTCCAAGTCATTAGAAACTAATATAGATAGTTCTTGAATAGATGGAAGCTGAAAAGGGCGATCTCAGATGATAAGGAAGGAATCGTGATGACATATCTTAGGAGTTACCTTTTAGATATAATCTTCCCATGTACGATGGGACATTATGATCAACAAGGAAACTTACCTCTCATAAGATATGGTCTAGATTCAGACTTCCATAAGGAGAGGAATCCTAATAGAAAGGTAGAGTCCGAGGATGGAAGGGAACTCACAAGCGATGAGGACAGCCCTAAACCTAAGACTCTCATAACTCTTCCTATAAGAACCATAGGGATTCGCTCTTAGGATCTATGCAAAATAGGGTTTGATTCTCCTAATTTAAGAGGAAGATACGTAAGCAGCCGCCAAGCGGTTCAACCCTGAACTCACAATCATCTCATCCCTTCTCTACTCAGTCAAAGCTTCTGGATCAAAAGGCACAGAGGAAGATGAGGGGATACTCGAAAACTCCCTTGCAGTCTATGTAGACAACGGTCGTGGAACCAACTAAGTAGGGACAAAACTTTTCTAAGGCATAGACACCATCTAGAAATTCCTTTTCAATAGTAGTGTAATTACATTGAGCATCATTTAAGGTTTTACTAACATAAAAAATTATGGTGGACTTATTATCTAACTTCTGTCTTAGCACAACACCAACAACATAATCACTAGCATCACGCATAAGTTCAAAAGGTTTAGACCAGTCTGATGGTGGTATGATAGGTGCAGAGGTTAATGCGTCTTTCAAAGTTTCAAAAGCCTATTTACAGTCATGATTAAAATTAAAAATAACATCTTCTAGGAGAAAATTTTTTAACGGTCTAACTATTTTTGAAAAATCTTTTATGAAATGTCTGTAGAAACCTGTAGGGCCTAAAAAGGCCCTAATGTCACGGATAGTCCATGGTAAAGGCAGAGACGCTATCTTATCTAATTTAGCTTTGTCTACTTCTATGCCATCCTTAGATGTAATATCACCTAATACTATGTCTCTTGTAACCATAAAATGACATTTTTCCCAATTTAAGACTAAGTTCTTTTCCTGACACCGTTTCAAAACTTTAGCAAGATTTGAAAGAAAATCTTCAATGGAATGACCATGAATGGAAAAATCATCCATAAACACTTCCATGAATTTCTCCACCATGTCACTAAAAATATACAGCATACAATGCTGAAAAGTACCAGGTACATTACAAAGGCCGAAGGGCATTCGTTTGAATGCATACGTACCGAAGGGACATGTGAATGTAGTCTTCTCTTGGTCGTCAGGGTTAATAACAATCTGAAAGTAGCTTGAGTAGCCATCTAAAAAACATTAATAAGCATGTCCGGCTAGACGTTCAAGCATTGAGCCTATAAAAGGTAAAGGAAAATGGTCTTTACGTGTCATGGCATTTAGCTTCTTATAATTAATACAAATCTGCCACGTTATAGGAACTCGGGTGGAAACTAACTCTCCATTGGCATTACGGATGACTGTAACACCTGATTTCTTAGGGACTACAAGAACTAGGCTCACCCATTCACTATTTAAGATATGGTATATAATGCCAGCATCGAGTAACCTCAAAACTTCTGCTCTCACTACCTCTTTCATGGCAGGGTTCAAACAACATTGTGGCTCACGAGAGGTTTTCGCATTACCCTCAAAATGTATGCGATGTTTGCATACACTAGGGTCAATACCCTTAATTTTGTCTAGAAACCAACCAATCATAGAACAATGTTCACGAATAACCGTAATCAAATTTGCCTCTTCAGTAGCAAATAACTGAGATGATATGATAATCGGATGAGTGCCATCCAGATCTAGATGAATATATTTTAACTCAGCGGGAAGAGGCTTAAGCTCAGGGGTGGGAGGAGTGGGAATGAGGGATTCAGGAGGGTCTTCCTCCTTAACAATGCATATTTGTTTGGGAATGAGTTCTTCAAACTTAGGAGCTAGATCTATTGAGGGGTCATTGATAATAAGCTAAAAATTGAATATAATTCTACTCTGAATAGATAATGAATATCAAACGAGAGTAAAACTATTTCTTTTACGTAACAGTTCTTTATCAAAGATTTCTACTCTCGATACTATTGAAGTAGAGTTGGAATAGAAGATTCGTTCCACTCCTAGTTCTTTAGCATTCAAAGTTTTTTATGACTATCAATCCTACCAATGTCAATGAGAGTTTTACGAAGGGATTATACTACGATGTGAATTCTAAGAACAAGATACTAACTATAATGATTCAACTACGAAATGCTACGGAATACTAAGGTTTGAATCTAGAATAAGAATTAGGGGGGAATTGAATCCAACTTAATAAACTAGCATAGATTGTTGTAATCCAATTCTTACGTTCTTACGGTAAGAATTGGTCGTTCTAATCCCTAATTATACATGGCATCTCTACCAATTCATAACTAGCATGTGAGGAAGTCCAACCCATTCTCATGGCGAATCAACGACCTTCTAGAGTGGAATAGACTCTTACAACGATTCTACACTACACAATCAAGTTTTCATCAAGGCTTCATCAAACCCCTCTAATGGAGGTTTAGCCTTGATTCATCAAACTATCATTTCCATATGAAATTGAATAAGACATAATATAAATATTCTAACTTTATTAAATTCAACTAAACAATAATTGAAATCTAAATTAACAACTAAGAAATCATTAACAAACAAGAATTGAAATTAGATCTAAGCAATTTTAAATAACAAAATCGAAATTATCAAGAACTAACTATTTTATTTATCTAATGAATGATAAACAATTATTCAAATAACTAATCTAAAATAAGGTATGAAAAAACTAATTAATTAACTAATGAAAATTCTCAAAACAAGATCTAGATTATTCTCTAATGGGTACCTTCTATCCTAACCTAATTGATACTTCAGAGCTAAGTCTTGTGTGTGGAAATGGAGGAGACCAGATCCACATTTTCGTGCATGGGCTGAGGGTCCATGTTTTGGGCCGGAAAATCGAGCCCTAAGCCCAATTTCTTCAGTTTACAAGGCCCTTTTCAGCTGACTTTGACTTCAATAAGCTTTTCATCCACTTATCCTCCTCTGATTGGGTCAAAGTTTGGACCATTGGAAAGATCTTTCCGAGCCGATAGTTTTGACATAAGGTACGCCCAATTCTGATGCCTGAGTCCAAAGATACGGTCTTCGGGAGTTCTGCTGACTTTTGTGTGTTGTTTCTTCCCGCGTTAACTCTGACTTTTCAGCGTCTGACCGAGCTTTACAAAGGTTTTTTCTCCTTGAATCTTGGCTTTTAATCACAGAACTTCTTAGCAACCAACCCTTGCTCCTTTATATCACCAAAGTGGCACATTTCTGCACATAATTGACTTCAATGCCTAAAATACATAAAAGCACGTAATTAGCATTAACTCTTATTTATTACTCGCATAATTGGTCTAAAAGTATTATTGTTAAGGGGTTAAAACTACAGTTTTAGGCTCTTATCAAACCACCCCAAAACAGCATTTTGCTTGTCCTCAAGCAAATATGAGAAATTAGCATAAGTGACCAAAAATGGAGGTCTAACTAATCTCGTTTCGACGAGTGTGATTGCATTGACCATATACAACAAGGCCTTAAACCACTACTTAATTCCATAGTGGACGAAGTTATAGCCTCGCGGAGAGTTTTTTCAAGTGAAGGTACTCACAAACTTCATCTATACTACAACGACTCAGAAATAAAACTATTGTTTCCTTATATATGTCTCAATTATCTATATATCTCACTAGCAATGAATACAGAATAATCAAGTCAAAACCTAATCTAATATATACATAATAATCAATCATCTACGAATAAACATATTGTCACACCCCAAATTTCCAGAAAATTAAAAATAGGGAATTATCCACACCCTATTCCATCTTGAAAATCCAGGATGAAACAAAACCCTAATAACCCATTAACAACCATGATATTAAAATATGAGATCAAATTAAAACCAAACGAACAACTCTTAATGTACAAATTCAAGAATTTACTAAACCACTCTATTACATCTGTTTCAAATCAAAACTTTATACTTCATAAAACTTATACCAGTAAGACTCCAAGAGCGAATCCCAATCAAGCGTCTTCATCCGCTGCATTCCACCATCTATTTCCCAAGAATACACCCACGTTGCAAAACAAAGGAAACATGGGTCAGCAAATTGAATTTGCTGATAATAGTAGACTAACAACAAAATATATATAATAATCTTTCAAATTAATAAATATAACATTACCAACCATTTCAACTTGGAAGATAATATAGTTTCGTTTTCCAAAACGGCGTGTAGTTTCTTCCCAAGTAAGATTCCACCTTCAATATACAAATTCCAAGAATCTTATATAACAGTATTCATCATTCCCACTTTCCAAAATAACTCACAACATAAATA
Source organism: Coptis chinensis (assembly GCF_015680905.1). NCBI lineage: Eukaryota > Viridiplantae > Streptophyta > Magnoliopsida > Ranunculales > Ranunculaceae > Coptis > Coptis chinensis. The sequence continues at coordinate 43,377,053 of NC_141460.1, forward strand.
CCACTTACATTCCATTTATTAAATGCACATAGGATAATCTAATTAAATATGAGTTTGGTATACTTTACCTTTTAGCCAACACGTCGTCTTAGGGTAGGATATTGATAAGAGCCCAAAACTGTAGTTTTAACCCTTTAACAGTCATACTTTTGGACCAATTATGTGAGTAATAATTAAGAGTTAACACAGATTACGTATTTTTATGCATTTCAGGCTTCAAAGTCCATTATGTGCAGAAATGTGCCACTTTAGTGAGATAAAGGAGAAAAGATCGGTTACTAAGGAGTTCCGTGATTAAAGGTCAAGATTCAAGAAGATAAAGCCTTCCTAAAGCCCGGTCAAAAGCTGAAAAGTCGACACGGGCTGAAACAGCACACAAGTCAGCAGAACTTCCGAAAGTCGTATCTTTGGACTCAGACCTCGGAATTGGGCCTACCTTATGTCAAAACGACCGGCTCGGAGAGAGCTTTCCAATGGTCTAAGCCTTGACCCAATCAGAAGGAGCAGAAGTGGACGAAAAGTCTGTGGAAGCCAACTGCAGCTGAAGAGGCCTTTTTGGACTGAAAGAATTGGGTTTTGGGCCTGATTCTCTGGCCCAAAACATGGCTCCAAGCCCATGCACGATTTTTGGATCTGAAAGTATAAAAACAAAAGTTTAGCTCTTTGTTAATGGTAGCTAGTTAGACCTAAAATAATATAGATAATTCTAGATCTGTTTTCATTAATTTAATTAAACTTTAGTTCCATTTTCAATTATTGTTTTAGATTAAGTCTTTGAATCATTGTTCTTGATTGATTAGATAAATAAAATAGTTGTTTTTTCAATTTCGAATTGTGTTATTTCAATTTATAGATCTGATTTTAATTCTTGTTGATTATCATTCCGTAGTTTAAATAGATTGAACCATTGTTAGTTAATTTAGTTAAGTTAGAATTTTAATATGATGTGTAGTTATAATGAAATGGGAAATGATGGTTTGATGACTAAAGGCTAAAACCTCCATTAGAGGGGTTGATGAAGCCTTGATGAAAACTTAGTGGTATAGTGTAGAAACATTGTAGAATCTATTCCAATCTAGAAGGTCGGATTCGGCCATGAGAATGGGTGGATGACCTCACATGCTAGTTAGTACTTTCGGTAGAAATGCCATGAACACTAGGGATTAGAACTCGAATTTCTTGCCGTAAGAACTAAAAAAATCGAGATACAAGAATCTATGTTAGGCTATTAAGTTGGATTCGAGGTGGATTCAATTCCCCTCTAATCCTTTATCTAGATTCAAGCACAATCATATTTCCATAGCATTCGTAGTTAAATTCAAGTAATCAAATTCAGTAAGTATCGTAGTATATCACCTTCGTAAAGCTCTCATTGACTTAAAACCAACTAATTAGATTAGAAAACATTCCATGCTAAAGCACTAGGAGTGGAACGAACTTCCTACTCCACTATATCTCATAGACTTGAGAGTAGAGAAAACTTTGATAAATATAAGCATCTTAAGATTAGTTTAGTTTACTTACGTTTTGAGTTCATCGTTCATTTCGTAGGTAGACTATTAATTTTACATTTTATCAAATGACGCCGCTGCCATCTTAGTTGCACTTTAGCATTGTTTTCATAGTAGAATTAGTCATTTTTAAGTCCCATTAAACCCACCCACCCTTGTTTGATTCATACTGTGGTTATTCGTTTCAGCGTTGAAAAAATTCCGGGAAAAATTACACGGAGCTCGATCGCTTATAAGAGGCTACCGCTCTATAGTTTTGACTTTGAGCCGAGCCGCCGCCTCTCTTCCCGAAGCGACCGCTCTAACTTACTGGACTTCGAGCGCGACCAGCCCTCTTAAAAGCGCCCACCACCATCGCAGCTTGACTAGGAGCGACCGCTTCTCCGGCGCATGCGCGCTTTAAGCAAAATTTTGCGGATTTCTACAGGTTTGTTTCGAACTTCGATTTTTTAAGTTTTTCAGTGTTCTAACTTGTTATTTACACTGAACACTCGTAAACAAGACGTTATTCATAAGCAAAGCTAGGACGCTTTCAGGTATTCCTTTCTTCCATACCTCGCATCTCCAGTTAGAGGTTCATACTAATATATCAAGATTGCTTGGGTTGTTTTCGTGTTTAGACTTAGACTTGCATGAGATTAAGGTCTGGTCCGAGAAAAACACCGAACGTAAATAACCATCAACAAACAAACATATCGAGTATACCAATCATAACACCTCTAACTACTATTCCACCAACCATACCTGACATAATGGGTGAAGAAAGAGAGACTCCTCTCTCCGACTTCTACAAAGCTTTGAGCAAGAGTAGCCCTAAATCTTGCATCGTTTCTAGTAGACCAATTGGGGATTTTTGAAATCCCCAAACATATTTAATTTGTTACCCGTTTTCCATGGTTTAGGCCATGAAAAACCTTACCAACACACGTAGGATTGAACAAGTCCTTACAACATTCCATCATCCTACGGTTGGTGCGGAACAAATTAAACCGAGGGTATTTCCCTTCACCTTAGCCGATAAGGCGGCGTCTTGGTTAATCGCCCAAACGCTTAACTCGTGGACTCGTGGGCTAAACTTATTCAACTATTTATGGAACATTTTACCCACCCTAAAGACGGATGAAATGCTTTCCAAGATTCATTTCTTCCCACGTAACCCTCATGAATCATTTTCTCGAGGCTTGGAATTGTTTCACCGACCGCTAATAGAGTGTCCACACCATAACCTAGCAAAAGACGCGTTAGTTCGTGCCTTTTTCAAAGGACTTCAACATCACCATAAAGAAGTCCTTGACATAATGAATGGGGTAGTTTCCTAAGTAAAGGAGCCTCAGAGGCTTATAAATTTTAGAAGAACAAACTAAACACAATAACAATTGGGGGAGTGATGATATCCCCCGCTCGCTAGTTCTTCTTCAACAGCTTAAGGCCGGTATGTTTGAGATGAAACCCGAATCTTAACTTAAAAATTTAATCGAATCTCTAACTAAAAAGTAGAGGCTATTTCTATTCAACAAAAGCCTATTCCCGCCATGAATGTCAACTCCAACCCATGTAATTTCTGTTTGAGTCCCGAAAGCACCCCGACTCTATTGTCCTCTCGCCTATGAACAACAACAATTAGAGCAAGATAATGTTTGCTCCATTAATAACTATCCTATTCCTAATGCCCCATGGAGACAACATCCCAACTTTAGTTGGCTAAACAATCAACAAGTTACAACCCGGGCTTTAATAACCAAAATGTTAGGCAAACAAACAATTATAATCAAGCTCAACCTAGGAAGGACGGGACAAGGTCGGGAAATTATAATAATTATAACAACGGTTTAAACCACGACAAGGTGTAGCACAAGGTCAGAATAATTATAATAGTTATAATACCAATAGAGGTATCGTTAGGTTAACAATAGTAACTATCAAAACCCACCCATAAATAATCAACGTGAGATAGTTCCAACCGCACCACCTGACTACTACTACTACACCTACACAACCGAACCGTGATCGACGCCATTATACAGGTTACCCAACAACTTTTCCAATCAATGACTCAATCAAACCAACAGATATTACAATCCATAAATCAGGGCATACAACAGTTAGTCCAAGAGAAAGCCCAACCAAAAGGCGTGTTTCCAGGACAAGCGATACCAAACCCTAAAACAACAAACACAGCCTTTGAGGTAAACGGTAATACTAGTACGGACACGACAATAGTAGGTGACCTGAATGCCATCACCACCCTTCGCTCTGGAAAGGTGGTTGATAACAAAGTAACTATGCCTATAGTTACCCCATCAGTATTCCCTACACCGGATATCGAACTAGATACCGAAATAGAAACTGAAGAACCTACCACTGTAGAGGTACCAGTTAAACCACAACCTAAGAAATAGAAAGCCAAGGTTACACATCAAGTCGAGCCATACGCTAAATATAGAGCTTAAACCACCGCTCCCTAAAAAAATTAGCCATGCTAACCAGGGATACCAACTTCGAGGAGATTAGGAACGTTTTCAAAAATCTAACGATAAACCTTCCTTTTCTCGAAGCTATTAAAAAGCTACCTAATCACGCTAAGTTTCTAAAAGAGTTGTGCACTACTAGGCGTAAGACCAACATACCTAAAGACGCTTTTTCAACTTAACAATTCCCAACTTTATCCTAAAAATAATGGAATTGTTAAGTACAAGGACCCCGGTCGCCCCATCAGAAAATGCACCTTAGGAGATTCCCACACGACGACCGCTTTATTAGACCTCGGGGCGAAGTGTTAACTTACTCCCCGTGATTACTTGTATAAACAAATAGGTCTACAGGAAATGCAACCTACAAAAATAACGTTGCAATTAGTGGACAGGTCTATTAAGTATCCTAAGGGTGTAGTGGAAAACGTGCTTGTTAAGGTTCAGGATTTCTATTATCCTGCTGATTTTGTTATCCTCGATACAGAAGTCGCTAATGACTCTGTATCGATCATCTTAGGGCGCCCCTTTTTAGCAACTACCAACGCACTTATTAATTGCTGCGATGGTAAGATGTCCTTATCTTTTGGCCATCTCACAGTTGAGGTAAATGTTTTTAAAATGATGAAACAATTACCAGATTCGTCTATAGATGGGGAGGTTAGCATGATCGAGAGTTTAGCTCAAGATTATTTTAACAACACGTTTCCTGAAAACAATATATACAAATTCTTTTCTTTTGGAAAGTCAGATTTTGTAAATGACTCCTACTTAAAGGAAGTCAACACCATCCTTGAGTCCACACAAGTTGTAGACCCTACGGTTGCTCCTTATACTGAGTATGAAAACTTGCTACCTAAGCAAGTATTCATTATGCAAAATGAGGATCCCGATTTAAACATCTATTGATTTTCCTTCCACCCCCTGCTTAAACCCCCCCCAGAGTTAAAATATATATACAACTTGATCCGGATGGTAATCATCCGTAATTATATCTTTCTCGTTATCTAAGGATGAAGAGACACGTTTAATCCGGGTGATTAGGGAACATCGGTCCGCGATTGGTTGGTCCCTAGTCGACATTAAGGAATTGACCCTAATGTTTGCACTCATCGTGATCCATTTGGAGGATAACGCCAAGACTTTCGCGAACCTCGCCGCCGCTTTGACCCCCGCCATGAAAGAGGTGGTTAAGGAAGAAGTCTTACGACACTCGACGCGGTATCATATACCCAATCTCTGATAGCGAATGGGTCAGCCCCATTCATGTAGTTCCTAAGAAATCAGGAGTTACCATGGTTCATAACGGAAAGGGTGACTATGTTGTCACACAAGGTCCTATGAAATGGAGGATCTCAGATTGATTACGATGTTTAAATGCTATGACACGAAAGGATCACTTTCCTTTACCTTTTATAGATCAAATGCTCGAACGCCTAGCTGGTCATGCTTTTTATTGTTTTCTGGATGGCTACTCAGGCTATTTTCAGATTATTATTGATATTGATGACCAAGAAAAGACTACCTTCACATGTCCCTTTGGAACGTATGCCTATAAACAAATGCCTTTTGGCCTCTGTAATGCTCCTGGAACCTTCCAACGGTGTATGCTTCATATATTTAGTGACATGGTAGAGCACTTTATGAAAGTTTTCATGGATGATTTTTCTATCTATGGAGACTCCTTCACAGACTGTTTCTCTAACCTGTCTAAGGTTTTGACAAGGTGTGAAGAAAAGAGTCTCGTTTTAAACTGGGAAAAGTGTCATTTCATGGTGAAAAAGGGCATAGTACTAGGTCACATTGTATCTAGTGATGGCATCAAGCAGATAAGGCCAAACTAGATAAGATAGCTTAATTCTACCTAAAACCACGGATCGTCCATGATATTAGAGCCTTTCTAGGCCATGCAGGTTTTATAGGCGATTTATTAAAGACTTCTAAAAAAATAGCTAGGCCTTTAACTAATCTGCTTTTGAAAGATGCAATCTTTGATTTTAATTTTAACCGTAGCAGGCTTTTGAAACTTTAAAAGTCGCTCTAACCTCTCGCACCAATTATACAAACTCCGATTGGTCTAAACCTTCGAACTCATGTGTGATGCTAGTGATTATGCGGTTGGTGCGATCTTGGGACAAAAACTAGATAATAAGTCCACTGTCATTTATTATGCAAGTAAAACATTAAACGATGCTCAACTAAATTATTCAACTACTGAAAAAGAATTCTTAGCCGCCATTTATGCTTTAGATAAGTTTCATTCCTTATTTGGTTGGTTCTAAAACTTTAGTTTACATGGACCATGCAAACTTTAAGTACCTTCTTGCAAAGAAGGATATTAAGCGAGATTAATCCAATGGATCCTTCTCCCGCAAGAGTTCACATTAGAAATAAAGGACAAAAAGAGGGTCGAAAACGAGTTGCCTAACCACTTATCTAGACTCACAAACGATGATCGATCGATTCTCGAGTCCATACTGGGACTCTTTTCCCCGATGAGCATCTCAGATGCCATTTTTTCAAGACCATGGTATCCGACATTGTAAATTATCTAGCGGCTGATGTTATGCCTTATAATTGGTCAAGGAATGAACGTAAAAGTTTTTGGCCGAGTTAAGTTATACTTTGGGATGAGCCCTACCTTTTAAGTATCAGGCGGATCGATTATTCGTCGTTGTATTCCCGGTGGGAATATAATGAAGTTCTATCGTTCTGCCATGACAAAGAGTGTGGTGGCCATTTTAGTGGGATGAAAACAGCCGCTAAAGTTCTTCAATGTGGATTTTATTGGCCTACCCTTTTTAAGGATGCCCAAGTGCATTGCAAGACGTGTATTCGTTGCCAACAACTTGGGTGAATTACGAAATGTAATATGATGCCATTAAATCCAATCTGGATCGTAGAAATTTTCGACGTTTGGGGCATTGATTTCATGGGTCCTTTCCCGGTTTCCCACGGTTTTATTTATATTCTTGTTGCCGTGGACTACGTGTCAAAATGGATAGAGGCCCTAGCTTGCCGTAGCAATAACCATAAGACCGTTGTATTTTTATCAAAGAATATATTTTTCTCATCGGGTTTGGCATTCCTAAAGCCATCATTAGTGATGGTGGAACACATTTTGCAACAGAGTTGTTGCATCCCTAGTGAAAAAGTATGGAGTTACACACAAAGTAGCAACTCCTTATCATCCACAAACTAGCGGACAAGTAGAAGTTTCTAATAGGGAAATCAAAAAGATTTTAGAAACAATCAGAAACCCCGATAGGAAAGACTGGTCAAACCGTCTATCGGATGCCTTATGGGCATGATAGAACTGCTTTCAAAACTCCTATAGGTATGTCTCCCTTTAGACTTGTATTTGGGAAACCATGTCATTTGCCCGTTGAATTAGAGCACCGTGCTCGTGGGCTATAAAAAGCCTTAACTTCAATATTGATGAGGCAGGTGTCAAACGCAAGTTGCAATTGAATGAGCTTGAAGAAACCGTGAGCGATTCGCACGATCTCGAAGGATTATAAAGCTAACATGAAACGGTTCATGATAAGCATATCTTGCGAAAGAGTTTGTGGTCGGTCAAAAGGTTTTGCTTTTACAACTCCCGCCTACATGTTTTCCTGTGCAAACTAAAACCCGTTGGTCCGCCCTTTTCTAGTTATCAAGTCACCCCTTACGGGCAATCACCTTGGTAAATCCAAATGACAACAGTACCTTTCAAGTTAATGGTCAACGGTTAAAACATTTTCACTTAACTTCGGCCCCCTCGATGTAGAGGAAGTCCTTTTATAGGACCTCGCCTATGAGGATCGACCCTTGTCATTTGGTGTACTTACTTTCATTTCCATATACCGATAAGTACACCATTCAGGTAACCGGCCCTCCCTATGGAGTGTGTGGTTGTAAGTACCGGATCCTAAGTCCACAGTTCACATAATTCACGTTTTTCCACTTTTGCATGTTTTCTCGGTTTTGAGTCATGTTCCTCTATGGAGTGAATTATGTATTTATTGTTTTTCGTGTTTCTTATAATAAACAAATAAAATTAAAATTAAAATTTTAAAATCATAGAAATAGCAATCCAACAAGTCTTGGGAATCGACTTTTAAACGACCTGACGTTGTAAACAAATTTTGTGTTTAAAAATTTGTTTGGGGGTGGGCAGTCGATCTTTCCATCGGGATTGCTCAAACTTTCCATTGGTTTTGTTTAGGCCCATTAGTTCAATTGGGTTGACGTAATCTAAACTTAGATTTCCTTCGTTCACATAACTTACGTCACACACGCACTTCGAGGCGTTCTTCAACCCTCTTATACGTCACCCATGGTTGGAATTAAGTGTTTTATGGATCATTGGATTGGAAATTCTCTACTGATCATTTCCATAACTCATTCGCCAAAATCGGCCAAGAACGGCGGCAAATTGAGTTTGAAATTGCGCGAAAAATCAGAAAATTTCGCAATTCAAACTGGGCTTGGGCCCAAACCGCACGCATGTTGCGCGTCTCCTTCCTTCCCAGAAAAAACCCACAATTCCCTTCTTTCCCTTTCAATACCGCCGGTTACCAATTTTAAATCAAACTTGGAAAACCAAAATAAAAAAAAATATATATATATAGAGAAAGGGAAGAAAACCTAACTACACCTACAACAAGGAAATCAAATCCACCTTAAATCTTCTCTAAACAATCATCACCACCAACCCAACTTCGAAAAACACCCACCAATTATAGTTTCAACCAACGCCACCAACGCCGTTTTAGTAGTTTTCTTCAAACTCGCCTCCCCCACAGTCTACAAACCATTAGTAGTCTAAGAAATTTCAATGGCGCTACGACGTAGAATTTTGCCGAAAACGTTTTTCCTTCCGGTTTAGCCATTTTATGATGCGGAGATGCTCAAGAGACATTGGAACGGACTGTGGTACTCAACTGAGGAGTTCTACCACTATGATTTGGTAGAACAGTTTTATAAAAAGCGCGAATTGGAAGGGGATAGGATTTTCATAAAGTTAGGAGGAACGCGGAGAGAAGTAACGGTGACGGTTGTTAGTCAAACTATTAGGAATTACGCTTTGAAAGCAACCTAGTAACGACAATTCGGGAACCCCAAAGATACCGGAGTTCCCGCTTTGATGAAGGATACCGTCGTGGAGGGTGAATACAATCCGACATCCCCTATCCGCCCGACCACCATTTCGAGAACCAATCAACCGGGTGTAGCTCAAGTAGATTGGTAGGAACGCCCCCTCGAAAGACAAAGTCGGTGATATCGCCTGCAATGTCTACGCGTTCTCTCGGATTTTGCAAACAAAGAAGTATAATTTCTGCATCCTTGATTTAATGTTTAATGTGATTCGAGGAGTGGGGAAGAGTTTAGCGTCTCTTCCCGTATTGATCACTAAGATCATGCTCTCCTTTAGAGCTATCGCAAGATCTGCTCCTATTAAGATCAAATTGCATTCTAATGCAAGTATCTATAATGGATTGCATCCAAGAGACTTGGCCGTTGTCGAAGAAAAAATGGATGAGTCAGAGGATGAAAGGGAAGATATGACATGGATGGATGAAGATGCATTAGAGAAGTGTAATTCTAATGTAGAACGCATGCAAGTGTTGCAAACTGCCTTGCGGTGCGTTTATGGTATTTGTGGAGATATCCGAAATAGATAGATAGTAGTTCAAAAGAAGCAAGGGAACCTTCAGAGGAGATTTGAAATGCTCGAAGGGGGGTTCTGGACGATATCTTGTCTAACATGGAGACTATCCACCAGCAACAACAAACCCAGTATGCAGTACTCGGTACTGAGATGGAAGCCCAGTGCTTGTTCCGAATAGAGATGCCACGACGCATGCCACCCGTGGAGGACTTTGTTTCAGCCGAGTCCGACAGGCATGAGCGTCGTCGCCGAAGGACAGATGGTCCAAGCCATTCTCCATCCCAGAGCCAATCTCCATCTCAGGGTTCATCATCATCACAAAACTAGGTGCTCACCCCAGTTGGAGTTAGCTGTTATTTTATAATTTCGTTTTATTAGAAGGATTTTAATTCAGTAGTTAAATTTAAATAGTAATGTGTTTATTTAATGTTGTTTGGATTTATATTTTATTTTATTTTTAATATAATGGGTTATTTTCGAGTACTGCTTGTTTTATCATTTATCCCACCTTCCCGACTTGGTTGGGGGTGGAAATATTTAGACCGAGCATAAGTCGTTATATGATCATATATATGTTACGTTGTCTTGGAGGAAAGGTTGATAATTTGGCCGATATCGGCATATCTATGACTTGTGTGGTGGTAGCATGAAATCTAGGAGAGTTTAGAAGTTACTATTCTAAATCCAGTATGAAAGATACCAGGATTTTTAGGAAATCATGAAAATGGCTTGTTTCCGTTTTCGGTTTTGGGAATTTTCCTATTTCCGGAAATTGCCTTCAAACAAATAGGGAACTTCCCGATTCGTTTTGGAAGCTCATAACCTATTTAAACTCCCTTCTTTCTACATAACAAACCACAATACATTCCACCATCATCCCGCACCATCCACTCCAAGTTTTACTTTCTTTTTCATCTAAACTCCGGGTTCGGGCCTTACGAAAGCACGCTTTCCTTTACTTTTTTGAAGAATTTTTTGTCGAGCGCGACCGCCCCTCTCATACCGTGAGCCGGACCCTCCTCATCTACTGGACCTAGAAGCGACCAGCGCCCATAACTCTGTAATCGATTTACACAAGAGCGCATCAGCTTTCTACACGGCCTGCCTGGTCGGGTTTCGTGGAACGTGGAAATTTCCAATTTTCGACGGTCATTCCAGGATTTTTGTGGAACTGTTCAAAGAGTTATTGTGATGACATCTCCTATAGTCATACCGAACAGTCTTTCGAAGATGTGTTGGGCACCGGAGACCTATGGACACCGGTTCCGGCTACGAGGATCCCCGCGAGTTAGGATGGCGCCATCTATCGGTAAGTGATGACGAGTCATATTCACCACAACTTATCGCTTATTTCTATGACCACGTTAAATTCTATTGTAATCGATGGAGATCAAGAATTCTCCGTCGTGAGAGTCGATGACACGACACATGAATTCAATAAAAATTTGGTCACCTTAGTTTTAGGAATACCAATACCGATCCTGTTCACACATGGGCATATATGACTCGATAATGCATATCTTTATGATTATACATATTTCCATGATTATTATGGGGAGGGTATTTCGAAAGTAATGGACTGTGGGCTTATATATAGCATTGCCCTTGGTAGCCTTTCCTTAAACGTAGGCACCACCATGTTATTTATCCCGATGAATATTTTGGGGAATGGCGGTTTATACGCAAAACAAGATCGGCTGGTGACATTTTCCTCGCTTTAATGAGGGACGCCGCCACTATGACATTCCCCGAAGTTTTGGTCAAGTAGTCTTAAGAGAGCCCAAACCATGAGGCGTAAGTATCTTCTTATGCCTATGTTGGTAACCCGCATCGTGAAGTTGTTTACCCGTGATTCGCGGCACAATTCACAGATTGGAAAAGGGTTGAAGTCATGAGACCCACCAATAGTGGTGGTTAATCATTGCGAATAATGACTTTCTTTGGGATGGCGGTGCGGCCTCATTTGGTCGCCCCGTACATCCCATCAGACATAATAACACTTAACAGGTTAGCATTAGTAGATGATAAATGGCGGCAAGCTTGGCAAGTTATAATGGACTGGCAGGATGCGAAGGAACCTCATCTTGTTAACGAGGAGGAGGATGCATAAGCGGGAGATATGGTAAGTTTTTAGTTTCAGTTAGTGTCTGCTTATGTCCCAAGCAATTTAATTCTGTTAACCCCATAATGGGTGGAACTCTTATAGAGTTGCGTCAGTTTTTTATTTTCTATATTAGTATGTTCTAACCTTGTTTTGCAGATGTCCAGAATTTCACGCGTTTCCATGGTATTTTTCCTACCCTCTTTATTTACAATACTTTGAGGACAAAGCATGATTCTTGTTGGGGGCATAGAAACACGTGTAATTAAGGCATCTGTTAGAATATAGATATGTATAATATGCATTTGTTTTCTAGTTAAAATTTTTAAAATTCAAAAATATAAAAAAATAAGTTATGTTATACACTTAGGAATATTGGTATTGTTTTCTTCTCTATGCTCTTAACAATCTAGAAGTCTCAACGTAGCTTTTGCATCGTAATAATTGCTAGAACTTAGGTTAATATATAGGTAATAATCTTTGCATCTATCTATAAATATATTACATGAGTATCTATGATTGTTAGCAAGAAAGTTTTCAAATCTAGGCTAGAGTACTTATTCTACAAATCCTCGTGAGAATATAGCCTAAAAAAGCCTTATATGAGCGTAAAACATTTGAGAAATGAAACAAGGAAGAAGTAAAATCCGGATAGAGATATCACACGCCCACTTGCTTGATCACTATGCCATATCCTAAGCGAAAATTTAGGCCCTCTTTGGATCGATATAGCCAGAAATTCAAACCTATGAATTATTTTCCGCTAGTAAGCCCCTTAGCCTTTCTTTAGCCTTCCATAAACCACAATTCCTTTACCCCTGTTACAAAAACAAAAACAAAATAGAAAAAAATAAATCAACCTACCCAATTTAGAATAAGTCCGAGAATAGAATGAGTGAAGAAAGAAGAAGAGAAAACCCGTGGTAAACAAAAAATCAGTTAGTTGCTTTCGTAAAAGAAGTTTCCATCCAAGGAAAAGAAAAAAAATATATATAGAAATAAATAAAAACTCCAAAAATAGAAGAAAAGGGAGTCAAAAGCCAAAGAAAAGAAAAAGAAAAATATAGCTAAGGATGGAAACAAAGTATAGAAGCAAAAAAAAATAACAAGGTTTTCTCTAAGTTACATAATATGAAGACTCTATTATCTCAGACTTGTCCTTTTGAATATCCATTTCCTTCCTTCTTAAACCATCTCCTAATCCCCGCAACACCTAATAAAGACCTCTAGCTCAATTAGGATTAGGTTAGTGTGATAGTAAGTGGCAGATGTGTTTGATCGACCCCGGCTTTCTTGTTGTCATTGAGATTGTAAGGTAAAGTGTGCCCACTACATTAATCGGAGTAGCTTAAAACTTGAGTGGAAAAATCAGAGTGGTTTTGTCTTGACATTTATGTGAGGACCTACTTAAGGATGCTATTCGAGTTTTTCAGAAACTTAACCTGCTAGGCATTTCATAGTATTACTCATAGTATATATATTTGTATCATAGATGATTGATTATTATGCATATATTAGCTTAGGTTTTTTACTTGGTTATTCTTATTCATTTCCTAGTGAGATGTATAGATAGTTGGGACATGAATGAGGAAACAATAGTTTTATTTCTTAGTCGTTGTAGTATAGTTGAAGTTTGTGAGTACCTTCACTGGAAAACTCTCACGAGGCTATACTATGGAATTCCTAGTGGTTTAAGGCCTTATTGCATAGGGTCAATGCAATCGCACTCAGCGAAACGAGAGTAGATAGAACTCCATTTTTGGTCACTTATTTTAATTTCTCATCTTTGCTTGAGGACAAGCAAAATGCTGTTTTGGGGTGGTCTGATAAGAGCCCAAAACTGTAGTTTTAACCCTTTAACAGTCATACTTTTGGACCAATTATGTGAGTAATAATTAAGAGTTAACACTGATTACGTGTTTTTATGCATTTCAGGCTTTAAAGTCTATTATGTGCAGAAATGTGCCACTTTAGTAAGATAAAGGAGAAAAGGTCGGTTACTAAGGAGTTCCGTGATTAAAGGCCAAGATTCAAGAAGATAAAGCCTTCTTAAAGTCCGGTCAAAAGGTAAAAAGTCGACACGGGCTGAAACAGCACACAAGTCATCAGAACTTCCGAAAGCCGTATCTTTGGACTCAGACCTCGGAATTGGGCCTACCTTATGTCAAAACGACCGGCTCGGAAAGAGCTTTCCAATGGTCTAAGCCTTGACCCAATCAGAGGAGCAGAAGTGGACGAAAAGTCTGTGGAAGCCAACTGCAGCTGAAGAGGCCTTTTTGGACTGAAAGAATTGGGTTTTGGGCCTGATTCTCTGGCCCAAAACATGGCTCCAAGCCCATGCACGATTTTTGGATTTGAAAGTATAAAAACAAAAGTTTAGCTCTTTGTTAATGGTAGCTAGTTAGACCTAAAATAATATAGATAATTCTAGATCTGTTTTCATTAATTTAATTAAGCTTTAGTTCCATTTTCAATTCTTGTTTTAGATTAAGTCTTTGAATCATTGTTCTTTTTTTATTAGATAAATAAAATAGTTGTTTTCTCAATTTCGAATTGTGTTATTTCAATTTATAGATCTGATTTTAATTCTTGTTGATTATCATTCCGTAGTTTAAATAGATTGAACCATTGTTAGTTAATTTAGTTAAGTTAGAATTTTAATATGATGTGTAGTTATAATGAAATGGGAAATGATGGTTTGATGACTAAAGGCTAAAACCTCCATTAGAGGGGTTGATGAAGCCTTGATGAAAACTTAGTGGTATAGTGTAGAAACATTGTAGAATCTATTCCAATCTAGAAGGTCGTGATTCGCCATGAGAATGGGTGGACGACCTCACATGCTAGTTAGTACTCGGTAGAAATGCCATGAACACTAAGGATTAGAACTCAAATTTCTTGCCATAAGAACGAAAAAATCGAGATACAAGAATCTATGTTAGGCTATTAAGTTGGATTCGAGGTGGATTCAATTCCCCTCTAATCCTTTATCTAGATTCAAGCACAATCATATTTCCATAGCATCCGTAGTTAAATTCAAGTAATAAAATTCAGTAAGTATCGTAGTATATCACCTTCGTAAAGCTCTCATTGACTTAAAACCGACTAATTAGATTAGAAAACATTCCATGCTAGAGCACTAGGAGTGGAACGAACATCCTACTCCACTATATCTCATAGACTTGAGAGTAGAGAAAACTTTGATAAATATAAGCATCTTAAGATTAGTTTAGTTTACTTACGTTTTGAGTTCATCGTTCATTTCGTAGGTAGACTATTAATTTTACATTTTATCAGATATTTACGTCCCTGCAGAAAAGATTAATAGATTCTACCCTCCTACAAAACAGAGTTAGACATCACAATAAAATGATTTATCTCAGTCAGTCAAATTTCCATTCATAACCAAACCTCATTTAAGACATTGAAGTCTAATTAATACAACATAGTTCGTCCCGTATATTTGGGGAATACTACTTACCATACCACCTATATCAAGGGTAGTCATTCACGTGACATCATTACGTCATAAAGTTTCCAACTACATAACTATATATCTCAGACTATTACAAGTCATTAATGCTTTCATAATAACATATAATTCCACAATCACAGAAAAGATCATAAGCATTCAATAATATTATTCCCAGTCACACTTCACATCCATAACCTCACACAAACCACCGCTATATTTCTTTGTAAGAAAGCATATACATCATAATACATAAATATTCATAGGCAATAACTCACTCATACGTAAAATCAATATTTCACTTTGCTTATTAATTATCTTGTTGACTCATTTATAAACAAACTCAACCCAACCTTTAGTTCCTACTCCACGATTTACACTCTACACATTTGCCAAATCACATATACACGTGTGCCTCTCTCCCACCGAGTATCACTATATCACAGCCATCTCTGGGCTTTCCATACACATAATCACAGTCGCTTTGGCCATAAAATCTCAGGTCATTCATGGCACATTCAATGAATATCTTGGGTCATTCCCGCCACATTCAAGGAATACCCACCATAACACTAACGGGCCATTCATGGCACATTCAATGAATGCCCTGAGTCATTCCCGCCACATTCAAGGAATACCCAAACCTACATTCCCATACATTCAAGGAATACGACCAACCCGCAAGGTGAATACCTTAGTTCCTCTCTAGGGCAGTCCAAACTATTGGGTCATTCATGGAACATTCAATGAATACCCGAGTCATTCATGGCACATTCAATGAATACCCATCTATCACATGACATCAAAGTCATAATATCTCATTACCAAATCCTGAGGCGTGGAGAGTTCTAAAGATGTGGGCGACATATTAAAATATTATTATTATTTATAATTATACTAGGATTACTCATGTCAAAACAGACCATACATGCAGAGAGTTATTTTGGCACGTCAAGGCAAGTCAAGCACTTAAATATCATTGAATGTAAACAGACTTATAATTAAACAAATACAATTTACATAACCACACTCATATACACAATATCGTAAACAAATAGTTCATTAGCCCAAATTCAAGTCCACACACACTAATATCTAAAACAGATCCACATATACTAAAGTCTATATTCATATACAACTTCTATCTCACACATATAAATTTATGTAGTATCAAAATAATAGTAATTTCTAACATAATCACATAGTTATCACACAAACTAATATATATATTATAGATATAGTGTAGTGTAGTAGATGCACTTTTGCTCAAAGCTGCCTACGTATCCAAATCTTTCAAGATTGGAATCAAGCCTTCGAGTTCTTACTAGCCACATAGTCAATGTATAGTTTTTCCTACATTCATCCAAATGACATGTAACTTAAATATTTAGAAACTAGGGTATGTAGACATACTTTTTCATGTAGAACTCGAAGTCCCAACCTCAGCCCATCTAGAAGAAAACTTAAGTTGAAAATGGTAAAAATCCTAATTTTTCAACAAACTAGATTTCTGACGGACTATCTTCTGAATGGCACACCTCATTCCATAGGTACCCAAACGCTACAAGGATTTTTGCTTTGAAAAGAAGACTCTCAGAAATTACTCTTTCATGTTTTACAAAAATACTAACTCTCACTATAACTATATGAAAACTGGACCCGAACATAGTGCGCAGAAACGGAATTCTGACGCACTGTTTTCTGTCAACCAAACTTCCCGACATCATAGTTGTCTTTATAGACCTAGAAATGCGTCGAGTCTAATTGGGTTGGAAATAAGACTCAGAAAACTCACTCTTTTATGTTTTGGCGAGAGTTTGAATCGGAACCTAACTATGTGAAAAAGTGGTTCAAAAACAGGCACAGATTCGGATTTCTGTAGTCAGAAAATTCTGACATATTAACTTCCGAACACCGTAACCATATCCACAAACCTCAGAATGCAACGACGTCAATCGGGTTGAAAAGCAGACTTCCAGACCTTACTTTTTCGTGTTTTCTAAAAAAACTAGTTCACATTCTAACTAAACCAAAATTGAGCTCGAAGTCAGACCAGCGCTAACCTTTCTTAAAATTTCAGCAAATCTATTCTTACCTTCAATAATTGTTTTCACATCAGCTATAGCTATACCAAACTTTTACATACTCATAAGAATCAAAGATTCAAATATATATTAAGGGCTTCCAAATAATCAATGCCCTACAGACCACCAACGACAATATAAGCAAACCCATATATACCAGAGTGTAGAAACATGTCAGACCAGAAGTAAAACTATACTCACATGTAATCAATTCCTTGGATCTATACGGACACAATTTTTCTTGGATTTTTTAACTGTTTTGTACTTTTGTAGAATCTATATTTTGACAGTCCATTTATGTCAGAGAGCATTTAAACTATAACCAAAAATAGTGACTCCATGAAGAAGGAATTGAATAAGGAATTGAATTGCTTGATAAAAAATTATTGTCTGTAAACACATAACTAGAATAAACAATTATTGAATTGAATTGAATTGAATTGAATAAGTCTGTAAACACATAACTAGAATAAACAATTATTGTCCATCAACTGTATATATAAAGTTAGTCTACTCACTCGTGATACGCTCCTGTTGCCAGTAAATCCCCCAGCAAGAAACATCCATTTCTTCTTTGAGTAAAACTCTTTCTCTCTCCACTCAAGCATTCTCCCCCAGTAAACACTCATTTTCCTTTTCTCTCGTACGTCTCTCTCTGTTCTTCTTTTTTTTTTTCCTTTTTTTAAAAACCAGAAAAACCAACAAAAAGGAGAGTTCGGTTGTAACTAAACCCTTCTTACTCTCCCATGTTTTTATCTTATCTTATTTTATTTTTATCCTTTTCTTTTCTTTTTAATATTATTATATTTTTTTTAAACCCTAATAAATAGGAAAACTAAAGAAAATAAACGGGGTGTTATACATATATACAATGAGTAATACTATGAGATGAACTAGCAGGTCCGTTTCTGAAAACTTAGAATAACGTCCTTAAGTAGGTCCTCACATAAATGTCAAGACAAAAACCACTCTGATTTTTCTGCTCAAGTTGTGTTACTCCAGTCAATCTCAATGACACACAAGGAAGCCGGAGTCGATCAAACACATCTGCCACTTACTATCACACTAACCTATTCCTAATTGAGCTAGAGATCTTTATTAGGTGTCAAGGGATTAGGAGATGGTTTAAGAAGGAAGGAAATGGATATTCAAAAAGGACAAGTCTGAGATAATAGAGGCTTCATATTATGTAACTAGAGAAACCCTTGTTCTTTACTTTTGCTTTTACACTTTGTTTCCATCCATAGCCATATTTTTTTTTCTTTGGCTTTTGACTCCTTGATTCTATTTTTGGAGTTCTAACTCTTTATTTTCTTTTATTTTTTTTTGGATGGAAACTTACTTTTCTCATCTGAAGCGACTAACAAATTCTTTGATTTCAAAGGTCTTTCTCTTTTCTATTCTTCATCTCTATTCTCAAACTTATTCAAAGAATTGGGTAGGTTGATTTTTTTTTTATTTTGTTTTATTTTGTAACAGGGTAAAGGATTTGTGGTTTATGAAAAGCTCGAAGGAGGGGCTTAATACCCATAGGATGTAGAATGGAATGGAGTTGTTAAAACTAGCGGAAAATAATTCATAGGTTTGAATTTTTGGCTATATCGATCCAAAGAGGGCATAAATTCTCGCTTAGGATATGATATAGTAATCAAGCAAGTGGCCGTGTGATTTCTCTATCCGGATTTTACTTCTCCCTTGTGTCACTTCTCAAATATTCACTCATATAAGGCTTTAGGCTATATTCTCACAGAATTTGTAGAATAAGTACTCTAGCTTAGATTTCAGAAACTTACTATCAACAATCATAGATACACATGTAACATATTTATAGATAGATGCAAGGATTATTACCTACATATTAGCCTAAGTTTCTAAAAACTATTCTAATACAAAAGCTACGTGAGACTTCTAGATTATTGAGAGCATAGAGAAAGAAAACAATACCAATATTCCTAAGTGTATAGCATACTTTTTATTTATATTTTTAAAATTTTTGAATTTTTTTAACTAGAAAAAAAGTGTATATTATACATATCTATATCCTAACAGATGCCTTAATTACACGTGCTTCTATGCCCCCCACAAACAAGAAGCATACTTTGTCCTCAAAGTATTTAAATAAATAAAATAGAGAAATACCATGGAAACACGTGAAATTCTGGAACATCTGCAACACAAGGTTAAACATATTAATATAGAAAAGAAAAACTGATGCAACTCTATAAGAGTTCCACCCATTATGGGGTTATTGAGAAATAATTTGCTTGGGACATAAGCAAACACTAACTGAAATAAAAACTAACCTTAACTCCCGTTTAATCATTTTCCTCCTCATCCTTAATAAAGAAATGAGGTTCCTTCGCATCCTACCACGCCATGGTAATTTGCCAAGCTTCACACCACTTATCGTCTACTATAGCTAACCTGTCAAGCGCCACTTGGTCGGATGGGGTGTAAGACACAACTTGATGAGGTTGTATCCTCCACCCTTGCCAAGTCATTGCACGGAACAATCGAATAATATAATTGGTGGGTCTAACAATGTCGACCCCAACCCAATCCGTGAAACGGGCACAAAAAATAGGGAAGAAACATAGCATTATACAGCAAATTAAAATAGGCATTAGAACGTACTCATGCCTCTTGCTATGGGCTCGGGCTAAACTAGACATTCTGGGGAATATCATAGAGTGTACGTCCCCCAGCTAAAGCAAGGAAAATATCACAAGTTTTGTCATTCACAGAAGAATAACGCCATTCCCCTCTAATGTTTAGCATGATCCAAAACATAACAGTGCCCACGTTCATAGACAGGCTAACAAGGGCGACGTTAGAATCCCCTTGGTCCTCTATCCTAAAGATTCCTGCCCCGTAATGCTCATGCAAATCATCATAGTTATACATGTACATATTATCTACCAAATAGGCCCATGAGTCTTGTATTTCGGCTGGCATAGCAAGTCCAAGCACAAAGGCTGGCAAGAACCTAGAAATTTCCATTGGTTCATCCCCGATGGTGATAGAGAACACTTGTTCTCCATCTGGTCTATCAAATAACTTACAATTATCATAAAAATAAGATGTAAGTGCGGCAGAATAGAGTTCATTAGGACTTACCAATAGTGGCTCCCAGCCTACTAGAATGATCACTTCGCGAAACCACGCACCATAGGTGTCACTTTGGAACAAATCTTCCAAAGACTGTTCCGATATGATACGAGGGAATGTCATCCCCAATAAACTTACTGGAATAGCTGCAAAAGATCCTGGAACAACCCACAAAAAATCGGATTTTTTTTTCATGCCCACGGGGTCAGGGCGTGGGGTGCGCTCAACCTATGCCTGAGATAGGTGCGGGGTGCGCTCCAAAGAATTTCGAGTTCTAGGCACTTGGGCGCAGGGCGCGCTCACTTTTTGCCTGGGATGGGCGCGGGTCACGCTCAAGATGAAAATTGGAATTCTAGTGTTTTGGGCGCAGGTTGCGATCAGCTCTGGGCTTGGTAGGGCGCACGTCGTGCTCTGATGAAATTCTGACTGACAATGCCTATGGTGCAAGTGGCACTCCACTGGGGCGCAGGCGCTCTCCGAGTTACTGAGTTGCTAAAATGGAGAAGAAAAATGGGAAACGTGGGAGTGAAAAGTGAGAGATGAATGTTAGGTGTAGTGTGGGTTGTGAATGTAGAATGAATGAAGTTTTTATAGGTTTTAAGTTGCTAAAACGAATCGGGAAGTTGCCAAAAAGCTTTAAGGCAATTGCCGAAAACAAAAAATTTCCAAAACCGAAAACGGAAACAACTCAGCATATTCTTGATTCTAAAACAACCTTAATATCTTTTAGATTGAATTTAGGATAGAAACTGCCTAACTCATCGAAATTTCATCCTACCACAATATCTATTCATAGCGATGCCCATATCGGCAATATTCTCAACTCTCACTAAAAAATAACTTATAAAATGGAGGATCATATAACAAATCATGCTAGAGTAAATAATATCACCCCTAAACAATTTGGGAAGGTGGGATTACCAATAAAAACAATGCACAATTTGAAAAGAACCATATTATATTAAAAATGAAATTCAAATACAATTAACTAGTGAATTTAAATTTAACTACAGAATTTAAAAAACTTAATATCCGAACTAAGAAAAACAATAAAAACAATTAAATAACATTGAAACCACATATTTTTAAAACACCTAGCCACGTGATGAAGATGGACCCTGAGATGGAGATTGGGCCTGGGATGAAGATGGGGCCTGAGATGAAGAAGGGCCCAAGCCATCCGTCCTTTGACGATGACGTTCATGCCTCTCAGACTCATCTGAAATAGAAAACTCTAGGGGAACAGGCATTGTGCTTCCATCTATGCCTTCATCTTTGTATAATGCGCAACCTGACGCTGTAAGACTGTCTCCATGTTATAATGGAGATCCGACTGGCTCTTGTCGAGCATTTCAAAATTCGTCTGAAGGGTATTTTGTTTTGTCTGAATTTTAATCTACCTATCTCGTATATCATCACAAATAGCATAAATGCAATGCACGCAAGTATGCAACACTGACATGTGTTCTGAATCAGACATACACCACTCCAAGGCATCTTCATCCAAATATGTCATGTCCTCCCTTTCCTCATCCGAATTAACTATCCTGTCCTCCGGCAACATCCAAGTCTTTTGGATACAATTTCAACATAGTCCGCTGATAAGAGCCCAAAACTGTAGTTTTAACCCTGTAACAGACATACCTTTAGACCAATTATGTGAGTAATAATTAAGAGTTAACACTAATTACGTGTTTTTATGCATTTCAGGCTTTAAAGTCCATTATGTGCAGAAATGTGCCACTTTAGCGAGATAAAGAAGTAGAGGTCGGTTACTAAGGAGTTCCGTGATTAAAGGCCAAGTTTCTAGAAGACAAAGCCTTTCCAAAAGCCCGGTCAAAAGCTGAAAAGTCGACGCGGGTAGAAACAGCACACAAAGTCAGCAGAACTTCCGAAGGCCATATCTTTGGACTCAGACCTCGGAATGGGGCCTACCTTATGTCAAAACGACCGGCTCGGAGAGAGCTTTCCAATGGTCTAAGCCTTGATCCAATCAAAGGAGCAGAAGTGGACGAAAAGTCTGTTGAAGCCAACTGCAGCTGAAGATTCCTTTTTGGACTGAAAGAATTGGGTTTTGGGCCTGATTCTCTGGCCCAAAACATGGCTCCAAGCCCATGCACGATTTTTGGATCTGAATGTATAAAAACAAAAGCTTAATTCTTTGTTAATGGTAGACAGTTAGACCTAGATTAGAATTAGATTAGTTAGCCTCCATTAATGAGTTTTAGAACTTAGTTTTAGAATATCATTTCTTGTTTTAGATTAATTTCTTGAATCATTGAATATCATCCATTAGATAAATAAAATAGTTATTATTCTTGTCATTTCGATTTTTGTTATTTCAATCTATTAGATCTAGTTTTAATTATTGTTGGTTACCATTTCTTAGTTGTTAATTAGAATTTAATTATTGTTTAATTTAGATTAGTAAATTTCGAATCTTGATATTATGTTTAGTTTAGATTCATATGGAAATGATTGTGGAATGATTCAAGGCTAAAACCTCCATTAGAGGGGTTGATGAAGCTTTGATGAAAACTTAGTGGTATAGTGTAGAAGCATTGTAGAATCTATTCCACTCTAGAAGGTCGTGATTCGCCATGAGAATGGGTGGACGACCTCACATGCTAGTTAGTATTTGGTAGAAATGCCATGAACACTAGGGATTAGAACTCGAAATTCTTGCCGTAAGAATGTAAGAATCGAGATACAAGAACCTATGCTAGGTTATCAAGTTGGATTTGAGGTGGATTCAATTCCCCTCTAATCCTTTATCTAGATTAAAAAACAATCATATTTCCATAACATTCGTAGTTTAAATTCAAATAATCAATTTCATATTGCATCGTAGTATAATTCCCCCTCGTAAAACTCTCATTAGACTTAAGACCGATTAGTTAACTATGAAATCATTCCATGCTAGAGAACTAGGAGTGGAACGAATTTGTTACTCCACGCAATTTCTATAGAATTGAGAGTAGAAACTTTGATAAATATAGACTCATAATAGTTTTAGTTTACTTACGTTTTGAGTTTCATCGTTCATTTCGTAGGTAAGCTAATCATTTTTATGTTTATCAAATGGCGTCATTAAACCCACCCACCCTTGTTTGATTCATCGTGGGCTGTCCATTTCAGCGTTGAAAAAGTTCAAAAATATACACCGAAGCCGCGACCGCTTATAAAAGAGCGCTACCGCCGCCTATATACTCTGAACACGGCGCCACCAGCTTTCCTTGAGCCGACCCTATAGTTAGTTACTAGACCCTGGAGCGACCGCCCTATACCAAAGCGACGACCGCTCACTTATGGACAAGGATGCGACCGCTTCTATGCAATGCGACCAGCCTAAGCAAAATTTTCCGGATTTCGCGGGTTTGTTTGAATTTCGATTTTTCAAGTTTTTCAGTGTTTTAACTTGTTATTTACAACAACACGCGTAAACAAGGCGTTATTCATAAGCGAAGCAAGGGCCAATCAGGTATTCCTTTCTTCCACACCTCGCATCTCCAGTTAGAGGTTTCTATTAGTATATCAGAATTGTTTGGAGTGTTGCATGTTTAGTTAAGTTAGACTTAGTCTTGCATGAGATTAAGGTCTGGTCGAAGAAAAACAACTAACGTAATTACACGGCAACGTCAACAAACAAGTCTATCTAGTTTCCCACCCACTACACATCTAGCTACTATTTCACACACACCACCTGATATTATGGCTGAAGAAAGAGAGACTCCTCTCTCGACTTTTATAAAGCTTGGCGATAGCCCTAAATCTTGCATCGCTCTAGCAGACCGGGGGGGGATTTCCGTGATCCCCCAAATATATTTAATTTGTTACCCGTTTTTCATGGTTTAGACCATGAAAAACCTTATCGGCATACATCGTAGGATTGAACAAGTCCTTACAACATTCCACCATCCCCTACGGTTGGTGCGGAACAAATTAAATTGAGGGTATTCCCTTTCACCTTTAGCGATAAGGCGACATCTTGGTTAACGCCCAAAGCCTAATTACGTGGACTCATGGGCTAAACTTGTTCAGCTATTTATGGAACATTTTACCCACCCCTAAACACGGATGAAATGCTTTCCAAGATTTATTTCTTCCGACAGAACCCTCATGAATCATTTTCTGAGGCTTGGAATCGTTTCACCGATCTGCTAATAGAGTGTCCACACCATAACCTAGCAAAAGACACGTTAGTTCGTGCCTTTTTCAAAGGACTTCAACATCACCATAAAGAAGTCCTTGACATAATGAATGGGGTAGTTTCTAAGTAAAGGAGCCTCGAGGCTTACAAATTTTAGAAGAACAAACTAAACGCAATAACAATTGGGGGAGTGATGATATCCCCGCTCTGCTAGTTCCTCTTCAACGGTTAAGGCCGGTATGTTTGAGATGAAACCCGATCCGAACTTAAAAATTTAATCGAATCTCTAACTAAAAAGTAAAGGCTATTTGTATTCAACAAAAGCCTATCCCCGTCATGAATGTAAATTCAAATCCATGTAGTTTCGTTTGAGTCCCGAACATCCCGACTCCCACCGCCCCTATAGCCTATGAACATTCTTGTTCCATTAATAGTGAACCTAACGCCCTTTGGAAACAAAATCCCAACTTCGGTTGGAGAAATAACCAACAAGTCACACCTACTGTGGTACAATAATCAATATGTTAGGCCAACGCACGGTTATAACCAAGCTCCACCACAACAAGGGCGAAGGGGGTAATTATAATAATTATAACAACAAAAAGCAACCTCGACAAGGTCAAGCACAAGGTCAATGTAGTTATAATAATTATAATGCTAATAGAGGTATCGTTAGGTAAATAATAACTATCACAATCCGCCCATAAATTATCAACGAGATAGATAGTTCACACCACCACCCGTGACTACTACACCCACACAACCGGATCGTCTTGACACCTTCATACAAGTGAGCCAACAACTTTTCCAAACCATGGCTCAATCTAACCAACACATTCTACAATCCGTTAATAATTTAAACCAACAGTTAGCCCAAGAGAAAGCCCAACCAAAAGGAGTGTTTCCAGGCCAAGCGATACCCAACCCTAGAACAGCAAACACAGCCTTTGAAGTAAACGGTAATACTAGTATGGAAACTACAACCGTAGGTGAGCTAAATGCCATCACCACTCTCCGTTCTGGAAGAGTGATTGATAACAAAGTAACTATGCCTATAGTTACCCCATCAGTACTCCCTACACCGGATATCGAACTAGATACCGAAATAGAAACTGAAGAACCTACCACTGTAGAGGTACCAGTTAAACCACAACCTAAGAAACAGAAAGCCAAGGTTACACATCAAGTCGAGCCATACGCTAAATATAGAGCGAAACCACCATTCCCTCAGAAGTTAGCCATGCTAACCAGGGATACAAACTTTGAGGAGATTAGGAACGTTTTCAAGAATCTAACGATAAACCTTCCTTTTCTCGAAGCTATAAAAAAGCTACCTAACCACGCTAAGTTTCTTAAGGAGTTGTGCACTACTAGGCGTAAGACCAACATACCTAAAGACGCCTTTCTAACTGAACAGTTCCCAACTTTATCCGAAAATAATGGAATTGTTAAGTACAAGGACCCCGGTCGCCCCATCAGATAATGCACCTTAGGAGATTCTCACACGACGACCGGTATTACTACTAGACACGGGGGCTAGTGTTAACTTACTCCCATTTTATTTGTATAAACAAATAGGTCTAGACGAGATGCAACCTACTAAAATGACATTGCAATTAGTGATCGATCGGTCTATTAAGTATCCTAGGGGTGTGGTTGAAAATGTCTTTGGTTAAAGTCCAAAATTTTACTACCCACCGACTTCGTTATCCTCGACACAGAAGTCACTAACGACTCTGTACCTATCATTTTAGGGCATCCCTTCTTGGCTACTGCCAACGCGCTCATAAACTGCCGCGATGGTTCGATGTCCTTGTCCTTTGGCCATCTTTATGTTGAGGTAAATGTTTTCAAAATGAGGACACAATATCCCGATTCATCTACAAATGGCGAGGTTAGCATGATCGAGAGCTTAGCTCAAGATTACTTCAAAAACATGTTTCCGGAGAAACAGATTAACAAATTCCTTTCCTTCGAAATTCGACTTTAACAATGACTCCCTAGTAGTAGATTTAAATCGAAGAAAAATTCACGCAACTCTTTTGCACCGCTTCTTTACCGCCATTGAGTCCCCCCTTGCCAACAACCATTCATCCCTTGATGCTATGACGAAGATGAATTTTTCAATCTCTATCCCAGTGATCTTTTTGACCCACCTATTGAGGAATGTCTTGCATATATCAAGATTTCTGATGATATGGACTTGAGAGCTCTAGCTAAGAATCATTCACCTTCCATCACCAATATTCCCCACCCTCCACCTTTTCAAAGGAACCTCGAGTTTGCACTCGATCCTTTAGTTTCTCCTATGCTTCATGAATTTTTAAATCCACCTAGTAAACAAATACTTCCCAAGGATAAACCAGTTGACACCTTCATTTTTAGACTTGAGACAGTCCCTAACTACACCATGAATGAGTTTTGTGCTAAACCCACATCCTCATTTTTTCCATGCTTTTTCTCTAAAACTTATCCCAATCCACCATATCTTCCACAACCATTCACTTTTCCACACTTATTCACTAGGACACCCTCTCATTCAAAGATGAAACATAAGGTGCATGCTCGGTTATGTTATAGGTCTATCCGACTTCGCTTTCATTCCACTAGGCTGCATCGTAGGAAATCTTGGTGCTTGATTGTGTTTGGATATGTTTTCTGCGATATTTATTTATGGAACGATCCACAACTATTTCGGTTGTTGATATATGATAAACTGCATATTCATACATATATTTAGATAAAGTCTCGAGTATCTGACTATAAACGACTCAAATTTTGTGTTTGGTGCATTTCCTTTCATTTCCATATATTGGTGAATGCACCATTCAGGTAACCGGGCCCTCCCTATGGAGTGTGTGGTTGTAAGTACCGGATCCTAAGTCCACGGTTCACATAATTCACGTTTTCCACTCTTGCATGTTTTCTTGGTTTTTTAGTCATGTTTCTCTATGGTGTGAATTATGTCTTTACTGCTTATTGTTTTCCTTTATATTAAACCTAATTCATAAAAAGTAAAAAAGTTTAAAGCTATAAAAATAGTAATCTAGCAAGTCTTGGGAATCTAACTTTAAAAGACCCAAGTTTTCGTACAATACCAACTTTCTGGAGTATAGGCCAAACAAAAATTTCAAACTTAAAAAGAGTTTTCCAATTTTGTTTGGGGGTGGCGTATTTTGGTATTCATTTCAAATCTTGTTGCCACCCTAAAGCCTGTCATGTTTACTCCAAAGAGTTTTGTGTTAGTTAGCACGTAATGAGTTTAATTGTGCTTCATATTATCATATCATCTTTACAATATTTCTATTACAGTGCGCCAATTTTTGCCACGTTTCTATGGTAAATTCTTTCCTTATCTCTTTGCACTTTGAGGACAAAGCGTTGATTGTTTGGGGGTGGGATAGAAACATTTGCAAAAATTAGACACTTTTAGGATGTAAATTATGCACTTTTATTTATAAAATATTAAAAATTATAAAAATTAGTTAGTTACATAATTTAATTGTGTTATTGAATTGTTTCATGAACCCCTTCTCCCAAATTGTTTGGGGTGGTATAGAAACACGATGTAAATGTTAAGCACATATTAGGTTGTATATTACATTATTATTTGTCTTAAAAAATAAAAATAAAAATAAAAAGTTTATGTTATACACTTAGGAATATTGGTATTGTTTCTTTCTTTATGCTCTTAATAATCTAGAAGTCTCACGTAGCTTTTGTATTAGAATAGTTTTTAGAAACTTAGGTTAATATGTAGGTAATAATCTTTGCATCAATCTATAAATATATTACATGAGTATCTAAGATTGTTTGGCAGTGAGTTTCTGAAATCTAGGCTAGAGTACTTATTCTACAAATCCTGTGAGAATATAGCCTAAAGCCTTATATGAGTGAAACATTTGAGAAATGACACAAGGGAGAAGTATATTCCGAATAGAGAAATCACACGTCCACTTGCTTGACCACTATACCATGTCCTAAGAGAGAATTTAGGCCCTTTTTGGATCGATATAGCTAGAAATTCCGACCTAAGTATATTTTCCGCTAGTCACCACACTGAGCCTTTCATTAGCCCTTTCATAAACCACAAATCCTTTACCCTGTTACAAAACAAAAAAAAATAAAAAATAAAATCAACCTACCCAATTTAGATAAGTCTGAGAATAGAATAAGAAAGGAAGAAGAAGAGAAAAACCTGTGTAAACAAAAATTAGTTAATTGCTTCAGAAAATAAAGAAAAGAAGTTTCCATCCAAAGAAAAGAAAAATAGAAATAGAAATAAAATAAAAACTTCAAAAAATAGAATAAAAGGAGTCAAAAGCCAAAGAAAAAAAAAAAAAATATATGGCTAAGGATGGAAACAAAGTGTAGAAGCAAAAGTAGATAACAAGGTTTTCTCTAGTTACATAATATGAAGACTCTATTATCTCAGACTTGTCCCTTTTGAATATCCATTTCCTTCCTTCTTAAACCATCTCCTAATCCCTGCAACACCTAATAAAGACCTCTAGCTCAATTAGGAATAGGTTAGTGGGATAGTAAGTGGCAGATGTGTTTGATCAACTTCGGCTTCCTTGTGTGTCATTGAGATTGTAAGGTAAAGTATGCCCACTGCACACTGGAGTAGCAAAACTTGAGTGGAAAAATCAAAGTGATTTTTGTCTTGACTTTTATGTGAGAACCTACTTAAGGACGCTATTCCAAAGTTCCAGAAACGGACCTGCTATTGCATTTCATAGTATTACTCATTGTATATATGTTTATTGTAGATGATTGATTATTATGCATATATTAGCTTAAGTTTCGACATGATTATTCTGTATTCATTGCTAGTGAGATGTATAGATAATTGAGACATAAATAAGGAAACAATAGTTTTATTTCTTAGTCGTTGTAGTATAGATGAAGTTTGTGAGTACCTTCATCGGAAAACTCTCACGAGACTATAACTTCGTCCACTAGGGAATTCCTAGTGGTTTAAGGCCTGTTGCATATGGTCAATGCAATCACACTCAAGTAAACGAGTAGATAGAACTCCATTTTGGCCACTTATTCTAATTTCTCATCTTTGCTTGAGGACAAGCAAAATGCTTTTTGGGGGTGGTTTGATAAGAGCCCAAAACTGTAGTTTTAACCCCAGAACAGACATACCTTTAGACCAATTATGTGAGTAATAATTAAGAGTTAACACCGACATTCGTGTTTTATGCATTTCAGGCTTCAAAGTCCATTATGTACAGAAATGTGCCACTTTAGCGAGATAAAGAAGCAGAGGTCGTTTACTAAGGAGTTCCGTGATTAAAGGCCAAGTTTCTCGAAGACAAAGCCTTTCCAAAAGCCCGATCAAAAGCTGAAAAGTCGACGCGGGCAGAAACAGCACACAAAGTCAGCAGAACTTCCAAAGGCCATATCTTTGGACTCAGACCTTGGAATGGGGCCTACCTTATGTCAAAAAGACCGGCTCGGAAAGAGCTTTCCAATGGTCTAAGCCTTGATCCAATCAGAGGAGCAGAAGTAGACGAAAAGTCTGTTGAAGCCAACTGCAGCTGAAGAGGCCTTTTTGGACTGAAAGAATTGGGTTTTGGGCCTGATTCTCTGGCCCAAAACATGGCTCCAAGCCCATGCACGATTTTTGGATCTGAATGTATAAAAACAAAAGCTTAATTCTTTGTTAATGGTAGATAGTTAGACCTAGATTAGAATTAGATTAGTTAGCCTCCATTAATGAGTTTTAGAACTTAGTTTTAGAATTTCATTTCTTGTTTTAGATTAATTTCTTGAATCATTGAATATCATCCATTAGATAAATAAAATAGTTATTATTCTTGTCATTTCGATTTTTGTTATTTCAATCTATTAGATCTAGTTTTAATTATTGTTGGTTACCATTTCTTAGTTGTTAATTAGAATTTAATTATTGTTTAATTTAGATTAGTAAATTTCGAATCTTGATATTATGTTTAGTTTAGATTCATATGGAAATGATTGCGGAATGATTCAAGGCTAAAACCTCCATTAGAGGGGTTGATGAAGCTTTGATGAAAACTTAGTGGTATAGTGTAGAAGCATTGTAGAATCTATTCCACTCTAGAAGGTCATGATTCGCCATGAGAATGGGTGGACGACCTCACATGCTAGTTAGTATTTGGTAGAAATGCCATGAACACTAGGGATTAGAACTCGAAATTCTTGCCGTAAGAACGTAAGAATCGAGATACAAGAACCTATGCTAGGTTATCAAGTTGGATTCGAGGTGGATTCAATTCCCTCTAATCCTTTATCTAGATTAAAAACAATCATATTTCCATAGCATTAAGTAGTTTAAATTCAAATAATCAATTTCATATTGCATCGTAGTATAATTCCCCTCGTAAAACTCTCATTAGACTTAAGACCGATTAGTTAACTATGAAATCATTCCATGCTAGAGAACTAGGAGTGGAACGAATTTGTTACTCCACGCTATTTCGATAGAATTGAGAGTAGAAACTTTGATAAATATAGACTCATAATAGTTTTAGTTTACTTACGTTTTGAGTTTCATCGTTCATTTCGTAGGTAAGCTAATCATTTTTATGTTTATCATCCGCTCAGTTCTTGGTTCCCCAAGACAACATTATCTCTGTAATTAAAGCAGGAAATGGTGTAATACTCTTCCCAACTCCTCTAATCATATTTACCAAAAACTCAATGATACAGAATTCATACCTCTTCTCTTGCAATATCCAGATAACATGCAGATATGTCAAACCGATGTCGCTCACTTTCTCCTTCCCAATGATGTTCTTACTAATCCACTGAGCTACAGCCAGTTGGTTGGTTTGCACCGCTGACTGTCGAGCACAATGAGAATTCGGATTGTATTGACCCTCCATGAGAGTATCTTTCATCAAAGCAAGAACTCCAGTATACTAGGATTCCTGCACGGTTGCTTCGAGGTGGCGTGTAGGCATAATGCCTACAATCTCAGCCAACTTCTCTCTTGATAATTCTCTCCGCATCCCGGCCACCCTAACAAAAATCCTATTCCCATCCAACTCCCTCATCCTATAAAATTGTCGGACCAAATCTTCGCGGTAGAAATCATCTATCGAGTACCACAATCTATTCTAATTCCTCATAATCATCTCGTCACCATAAAACGGCGCGAAGCGGTCGGTCGTAAAAGCTTATTCCGGTAAAATTCTTCGTCTTAGAGCCATTGAAAGTTTTGAAAGGATTTGAGGGTTTGTAGAAGGTGTAGGAAACAAGGTGAAACAACCCCCAGGTTCTCAAGATCAAAGTTATATTCCACAGAGAAGTCAAGCTTCACAGTTGGTTCCTTAACAACAATTATACTCTCAATAGAATTCCAATACAAGTGGAGAGTTAGTGCCTAATCCTATGAGAAATTATGGCGCACCTGCCAACCTGGAAAATGTTATTACTTTGCTATCACAGAAAAATCAGAAGTTTGAAAGTGTTCTAGAGCTTATTGCACAGTCTCAGCTCAATCTCCAGCAATCTCAGGCAAGTCAATGTTCTAGAATGGAGTCTCTAGAGGCTAAGGTCGACCAACTCACTACTGCTTTGTCTGTAAAGACACAAGCCACTCAGCCTAGCTTATTGGAACCAATATTAAGGAGTGAAGATGTATGCCACATTGGGACAACTTCTAGTACTAATCACTTCCATGATCATGTCAGCTCCGTTACTACTCTCAGATCAGGATTGAAGATAGACAACAAGGTTGACTTACCTTCTCATGATGACATTGCTACAGAGCAATCGATCAAGATTTCAAATGAAGTTCAAAAGGAAGTGGGAGAAATCCTTTCAACTCTCATATGTCAAGATAACTAAGACAAGATATGCAAGAATGCCAAAAAGAAAGAAGAGCAGACACATGCTGATGTGTTTGTACCGAAGGAACCTTTTCCTATATTTTTTTCTCAAAGCAAAAAGGACAAGCAATTTTTAGAGATGAAGGAGGCATTTGAGAAAGATAACATCAATATCCCATTTCTCAAAGCGATCAAGCAGTTGCCATCATATGCCAAATTCTTGAAGGATGCGTGCAACATAAAGAGAAGTACTCATGTTCCAAAGCGAGCATTTCTAGCTGGACAAACAACATCTATTATCCATCAGCAAGCTCCAGTCAAGCTCAAAGATCCAGGAAGTCCTACAATGTCATGCAAGATAGGAGAAAAATTCACATGTAATGCTATTTTAGACCTTGGTGCTAGTGTTAATCTCTTGCCATATCATGTGTACCAAGCGTTGGGCCTGGAGAACCTAAAACATACAAAATTCAAATTGAAGTTAGCTGACCGTTCTACCAAGATTCTCAGAGGCATAGTTGAGGATGTTCTTGTTCAAGTAGCTGATTTCTATTATCCAGTGGATTTCATTATGATAGACACCCAGGAGGCCTTTGATAAAATTCCAATTATTCTAGGCCGACCTTTTCTCGCTACCGCAAAAGCTTTGATAAATTGTCACAACGGTGAAATGAAGATCAACTTTGGTAAGATGTCCATGGACATAAATATCTTTCACCTGTTGCATAAGGATTGTGATGACACCGAAGGTGGAGAGGTCTACTTCCTTGATAGCATGATACAAGAATCCTTCCCATTCGAAGATACAATTGAGAGTGCTCAATCTACAGAAAACTGTGATAAATCTGAGAACCCAACCACAGAGGCGTTGCTAGCCATGTTCTTGGAATCTCTGTAGAAAATTTAGGATTTAATTGAGCATAATGGAAAATTGACAGAGAGAGTATCATATCTTGAAAAGATGAACTCTACATTTCAAGATGAACAACAGACTTCTGCCCAGAAAAATCAGTTACTAGAGAATCAGCTTAACGAAGTTTTTTAAAAACAACAGAATCTAGAAACTGAAATAAGTCTTCTAAAGCATTAAGTGGGCCACATTGATAAGAAGAATTGCATTGCTGAAGCTTATTTTACACCATCATTGTCTGAATGAGAGAAGTATGTGAACCAGTCTACCGCCCACCTTGAGCGCAGCCAGCTAGACATCCATTATCATTACTGTGGTGGGAAAGGGGACATCAGATACTATTGTCTCATTAGAAAGAAAGATTTCCGTCAATCTTCTACACAGAGGAACCACAAGGCCTATCACATAATCAGCAGACCTGAAATAGTTCAAGGTAGAGAAGCAACTTCACCAGCAATCTTTCCAGAATATCAAGGAGTATTTTTGACAACCCACAAGGTGAGACCTCCTCGTCCTCCAAACATTCGTCATATTTGGGTGAGAAAATCTGATCTCCTTACTCCAAATTGATAATGCATGATATAATACTAGTCTTGAGGATCTGACTATAAAAGACTCAAAAGTCTTGAGAATCTAACTTTAAAAGACTCACATTACGTCTTGGGGATCTGACGTAAAAAGACCTAAACATTTGTTTCTTGAACTAAATATTGATATTCAGCATCAATGGTAATATCCTACCTTTTTCTCATCCATTTCATTTACTTCTTTATACATTTAGGTCAATGCATGCATAAGTAGGGGGAGGGTGTACTTGAGAAATGAATTTCGACAATTAGTTTTCAAAAACAAAAATATTTTTGTTTCTGTATCAGCAGCTTGAGAAAATTGAATTTTAATGATGAGTTTGGGATATATATTCTATAATTCTTAGTGTTGAGTTTGATAGATAGTTGATATTATTGATTTCATTACCGCTTAGACTATTTATTATGCTCGGACATAGTTCTTGTTGATAGAATTCTTTATAAAGGCACCACCATATTACTTGGTCAATTTTGTATACTTTTGCTAGAAGAGAGATTTAAACCCCTAGTAAACTGGAAGTAGAATTTTTAGACTTAGCCCGTGAGACTTTAGCTTTATACCCATTCTTTGGAGAGTTCTTACAAAAAATCCGAGTCTTAGTGAGTCAACATCTTTTAGTTCTTTATGTCGTTGTAATATAGTCTTATTATTCGTTGATTTGGTTAATCACGAAGTGACATCAACTGGGGAGATAGCCATTAGGTCTTGTAGTATATTTGAAATAGAGTATCATACTGAGAAGTCAAGTAGTAAACCTATTCAGCCTTTATCCCACCTAGTAGGACCATCATGTTAAACCCTTTTGAGCCTCACAATAAGCCATTTTCTTTCATAAAACCCTTTACCCTTTACCCAACTCCAGACAAGGAGTATAGCCAAAATCTTTATCAGCCATACCCATATGTTTCTGAGAATACGAGGGGCACAAAGAGGAAGAAATAGCACAAAAGGAAGATTACAAGGAAATACCAGAGAGATACAATGAAGACGATCATTCTGTTCTAAGTGAAAGAAGATAGTGGAAAACAAACATATCCAGTACTAATCAAAGATATACCACTGAGCTAAAAAAAAAAGTTGAACAAAATGGATGGAAAAGCTAAGACAAAGGAAGAATTTTCTCTACAATACAGAATTTGAAGACATTTTCCAAAGAATGAAGCAAAACCTTTAGTGTTTTTTAGAAACAACCTTTAAATCCTTTTTACCTTTCCTTTATAAACTAATACCCAAGCCAAGTTACAACCAATGACTTATCACTATAGTATGGTACGAAGTCTAGAATAGGTGAGAGGATGCTAAAGTGAAGGACCCAACACTTCATTTGTGATTGACATTCTTTCCATGAGACTACTTTTATTCAGAAGTCCGTTTTTCAAGGTAGTATGTAGGATATTCGTATAGATTATTCTTTTCCCCACATACATGAGGTAAAATAGTAGACTATCTTCTGAGAGTATGACCGGTGAGGATTGAAAGTCGAGATTATCTGCCTATGGTAAACTATGGATTCCATTTCTTGGATAGGAGGGTATATGAGATTGACTAAGTACAAACATAAGCCTTGATTAAGAATTTTGTTAATTTTTACTATCTCCCATCATAATCTATAAGCCTTTGCAGCAATGTAGTTAGCAATGGAGACCGTCTGTTGCAGTAAGCACTAAATGGGTAAGGAATTTCTCTCTCTGAAAAATATAATCGTTCTTGAAAATGTTATTGATTGATTTTGTGGGTATATCACCTAAAAACCCTCATGAGATTATAACTCGTCCTTTTTGGGGAACTTAAAGGTTTAAAGCCTTGTTGCATATGGTAAATGCAATCACGATGCCTGCGAAAGTGAGTTAGGATTTTATTTTTGTTATTTGGATGTGATTTTGATCACTTATCTCTTTTTTTATCTTATTTGCTAAGAGACTAGCAAAAGGCTAGTTGGGAGTTGTGGTAAGTGCTCAAAAAGTGCAATTTAACCCTCGATTATACCTCTTGTTTAGCCATCTTAGTGGACTATTAGTGCTTGTAAGTCGCGTTTTATGATTCTACAGGTGAAAAAGAAGTTTTGTTGAATATTAGAGAAAAAGGGGTAAAACGGAGCAATACGAAGCATTAAGGATCACATGGGAAGCCCGTGGACAATCATAGAGAAGGTCAAGGAATAAAGTTATTGAAGATGCGACTTGGACCTATTTTAAAGTCTATTTGGAAGCCCAAGGCCAAAAGATTCGTTGCTTGGACAAAATCCCACAAAAGAGGATTGAAGGATGGAGCAAAAGAGGGAAAATAGATTTCCGCATTTGAGACTCATAGATCTTGAGTCCAGACTTAATTCTCGCATCTGGGACGCATGGATCATGAGTCCAGACACATGAAACGACACTGTAGCCAATTCCTTCTCAGTTTTGGAGATGAATTTGGACTCTGAAAGAAGTTAATTTGTATTAGGAAACAAATGATGGTTTGGAATGCTTCTAGAACTCATTGTAACCCCTATAAATAGAGGACCTAAGTGCTTCATGTAATTTGCCAATTCACTTATACTCTTGTCTCTAGAACTTGAGGCAGAGAGAGATTAATAATAAAAGATTCAGTTTTAACTAGCTGAGTCTTAACAAATTAGTCTTTCTAGTCTTATGTTCTTCTACTCTTCTTCTTCTCGTTATTCCTTCTTTATGGAAGGCTAATCTTCTTCTTCAAGGGAGGAGATGAAGCCGGTGTCTAGGGTTTGTTAATTCTTTTGATTCATGGTGTTCTCCAATCAGGTTAGTTCTTTATGTGTTTAGTTATTAGTTCCATTGCCCCACACCAGGGGATGGAAGTATAGATTAAGGTTTTTATTTATTGCAATCGAATATCATGCTAGTTTAGGGTTTTATTTATTGCAATTGAATATTTGCTAGTGACATGTTTTTATTTATTGCAATTGAATATAATGCTAGAATAGGGTTTTATTTATTGTAATTGAATGTTATACTATTATTCTCTACTTTTCTTCTAATTGTGTAGTGTTTTAGAGTAAGGGAAGTATTCCTTATGTTTGCCTTAGATGGTGATTCATTGAATAGCTGCCCAAGCTCACATAAAAGGAAAGAAGATACTAGTAACATGAACATAGGAACAACGTTAAGTAGAGTTATTCGTTAACGATGTTTCTTCCAAGAGGGCATTGACACTCGCTCGATTGCTTAATTGTAGTCTACTTGTGAGAACAACCATGAAGCAAAAGGTCATTGAATCAAAAGTATCGGTGGATTTTAATATCTTGAATTCCCTCTTTTATAAATTCTCAATTGTTTAGTTTAGTTTAGTTAGTTTAGTTTAGTTTAGCATTAGAATCTAAAATCTATAATAATAGTTTTTAATCCCTCAAACCCCCTTTCCAGTCTTGTCCTTCATATAAACATATACTTAAAAGTAGAACGATGCCCTACTCATCCTTTACTAATTGAGGGATAATAAGGTTTTGATACGCTTCTATTTTGTTTAGCGATCATCATCTATCTACATCATCCACATCCCATATACCATCATCATAAACAAAAAAAAAAAAACCAAGGTCAAATGGCGTCACTGCCGGGTTAAGTTGTTTATGTTTAATATTTTCTTTCAAGATTAGAACTTTGGATCTTGAGGTAATTTTAGCCGCATCATCCATCCTTTTAAGAAAGAAAACAGCTTGAAGGACATCTTGAAGACAAGGTCTACCATCCAGGTTAGTCGAATCTTCATTCTTTTCATTTCATTCTTAGTATAGTTGCATCGTAGTTTAGTTTTATTGCTTTCTTAGTATAGTCGCATCGTAGTTTAGTTTTATTTCTTTCTAGTATAATTGCATTTAGGACCTTTTCAACAATTAAAGTTGTAAGCCAACACAGTGAAATATCAAACTCTAGTATTTCTTGTCTGAATCTTGACAAACGGACTATCGTCTGTGGGCCGTGGTACTTAAGCAATCCAAGTGATTCACCATAACCTTAGAAGAGATAGCTTTAGACAACGGGCGAGATACTAGCTGCAAAGCCCAACCCAATTGAAGGAAAGTAGTTTTGCATATTAGTATAATTTAAAATAATTGCATATTAGTTTAATTGCATTCAAGCATAGTAGGATACTTTTTCATCATCTTCGCATAGCAAGAATACTAGACAAGATTGATACAATGGCCCCATGTAATGATGAAGGTGTTACGAAACCGAATAATGGTGAAGCTACCCTACCCATGCAAGCACAACAGAGGACGAAGTTGAGCGATTTCTATTCGCTAATCATTGGAGACCCACCCAGCAGTATTGTTTTTCCAGAGACAGAATCTAACCAGTTTGAACTTATACCATCAGTAATCTCTATGCTTACAAAGTTCAATGGTTCAGACAATGTTCAGCCATATGTTCACATGAACAAATTTCTTTCAGTCCTCAGAACTTTCAAGAACCAGAATATCAAAGATGAGAGTATCAAGTTAATTCTTTTTTCACTCTCACTCGAAGGTAAAGCATCCGAATGGTTAACTGCACAGCCTAATCAATTCAATAGACAGCTCGGAGAAGTTAAGAACAAAGTTTATGAACAAGTTCGACCCACCCCAGAAGACTGATGCCATGCAGCAAGCTATCAGCAATTTCAAAGGGAAGGTGACTGAAGAATATCATCAAAGCTGGGAGAAATTCAATAATATACTAGTCTCATGTCCACATCATGGTTATGATAAGAGCACACTGGCTCATTTTTTCTATCGAGGACTCTCGATGATGAACAAGCAGATGATACATTCAATGCACAAAGGCAAGTTTACATCAATGGATGGAGAGGAAGCTTACAACTTTTTCGAGAATTTAGTTGAAGAAACACAACAATGGACAACTAGCAACGAGGATGTCGCTAGCATGGAGGGGGAGCCAAAGCAATTTGGTTAGCAAGCATATGAACAAGCAGATAAAGAACTGAAGTCTACATTGGCTTGGCCACCAGCATTGAAACTCTGAGTAAGAAATTCAATCAGTTCTCCATGAATCCCTCCAACAACAACAAGTCTCAAGCTAAATCTCTCCCAGTCATGCAAGCTAGTT
The DNA here is from genome assembly GCF_015680905.1 of Coptis chinensis. NCBI lineage: Eukaryota > Viridiplantae > Streptophyta > Magnoliopsida > Ranunculales > Ranunculaceae > Coptis > Coptis chinensis. Next base: position 43,415,993 of record NC_141460.1, read on the forward strand.
GATACTGCGAAGTCTGTTCGGACACTTCTCATGCAACTCTAGAATGTCCTGGTTACTATCAACATGCATCAGTTGGAGAGTACAATATAAACTCATTTCAGAGGCCCAACCAAGGTGGTAATAACTTTCAATGTAATTATTGGAGAAAGAACGCTGGACCCCCAAGTTCTCAAGATCAAAGTTATATTCCACAGACAAGTCAAGCTTCACAGTTGGTTCCTCAACAACAATTATACTCTCAATAGAATTCCAATACAAGTGGAGAGTTAGTGCCTAATCCTATGAGAAATTATGGCGCACCTGCCAACCTGGAGAATGCTATTATTTTGCTATTACAGAAAAATCAGAAGTTTAAAAGTCTTCTAGTGCTTATTGCACTATCTCAGCTAAATCTCTAGCAATCTCAGGCAAGTCAATGTTCTAGAATGGAGTCTCAAGAGGCTAAGGTCGACCAACTCACTACTGCTTTGTCTGTAAAGACACAAGCCACGCATCCTAGCTTATTGGAACCAATATTAAGGAGTGAAGATGTATTCCACATTGGGACAACTTCTAGTACTGATCACTTCCATGATCTTGTCAGCTCAGTTACTACTCTCAGATTAGGATTCAAGATAGTCAACAAGGATGACTTACCTTCTCATGATGACATTGCTACAGAGCAATCGGTCAAGATTTCAAATGAAGTTCAAAAGGAAGTGGGAGAAATCCTTTCAACTACCATTTGTCAAGATAACCAAGACAAGATATGCAAGAATGCCAAAGAGAAAGAAGGCAGACACATGCTGATGTGTTTGTACCGAAGGAACCTTTTCCTATGTTTTTTGCTCAAAGCAAAAAGGACAAGCAATTTTTAGAGATGAAGGAGGCATTTGAGAAAAATAACATCAATATCCCATTTCTCAAAGTGATCAAGCAGTTGCCATCATATGCCAAATTCATGAAGGATGCGTGCAACATAAAGAGAAGTACTCATGTTCCAAAGCGAGCATTTCTAGCTGGACAAACAACATCAATTATCCATCAGCAAGGAGGAGAGGTGTAGTTCCTTGATAGCATGATACAAGAATCCTTCCCATTCGAAGATACAATTGAGAGTGCTCAATCTACAGAAAACTGTGATGAATCTGAGAACCCAACCACAGAGGCATTGCTAGCCATGTTCTTGGAATCTGTGCAGAAAATTCAGGATTTAAGTGAGCATAATGGAAAATTGACAGAGAAAGTATCATATCTTGAAAAGATGAACTCTACATTTTAGGATGAACAACAAACTTCTGCCAAGAAAAATTAGTTACTAGAGAATCAACTTAAAGAAGTTTTGGAAAAACAACAGAATCTAGAAACTGAAATGAGTCTTCTGAAGTAGAAAGTGGGCCATATTGATAAGAAGAATTGCACAATGAAGCTTATTTTACACCATCATTGTCTAAATGAGAGAAGTATGTGAACTAGTCTACCGCCCACCTTGAGCGCAGTCAGCCAGACATCCATTATCATTACTGTGGTTGTAAAGGGGACATTAGATACTATTGTCCTATTAGAAAGAAAGATTTTTGTCAATCTTCTACACAGAGGAACCACACAAGGCCTATCACACAATCAGCAGACCTAAAATAGTTCAAGGTAGGGAGGCAACTTCACCAGCAATCTTTCCAGCATATCAAGGAGTATTTTTGACAACCCACAAGGTGAGACCTCCTCGTCCTCCAAACATTCGTCATATTTGGGTAAGAAAATCTGATCTCGTTACTCCAAATTGATAATGCATGATATAATACTAGTCTTGAGGATCTGACTATAAAAGACTCAAAAGTCTTGAGAATCTGACTTTAAAAGACTCACATTACGTCTTGGGGATCTGAAGTAAAAAGACTTAAAAATTTGCTTCTTGAACTAAATATTGATATTCGACATCAATGGTAATATCCTACCTTTTTCTCATCCATTTCATTTACTTCTTTATACATTTAGGTCAATGCATGCATAAGTAGGGGGAGGGTGTACTTGAGAAATGAATTTCGAAAATTAGTTTTCAAAAACAAAAATATTTTTGTTTCTATATAAGCAACATGAGAAAAAAGAATTTTAATCATGAGTCTGGGATATTTATTCTATACTTCTTAGTGTTGAGTTTGATAGATAGTTGATATTATTGATTTCATTACCGCTTAGACTATTTATTATTCTCAGACATAGTTCTTGTTGATAGAATTCTTTATCAAGGCACCACCATAGTACTCGGTCAGTTTTGTGTACTTTTGCTAGAAGAGAGATTTAAACCCCTAGTAAATTGGAAGTATAATTTTTAGACTTATCCCGTGAGACTTGAGCTTTATACCCATTCTTTGGAGAGTTCTTACAAAAAATCCGAGTCTTAGTGCCTCAACATCTTTCAGTGTTTTATGTCGTTGTAATATAGTCTCATTATTCGTTGATTTGGTTAATCACAAAGTGACATCAACTGGGGAGATAGCCATTAGGTCTTGTAGTCTATTCGAAACAGAGTATCATACTGATAACTCAAGTAGTGAAGCCTATTTAGCCTTTATTCCACCTAGTAGGACCATCATGTTAAACCCTTTTGAGCCCCACAATAAGCCATTTTCTTTCATAAAACCCTTTACCCTTTACCCAACTCCAGACAAGGAGTGTAGCTAAAATCTTTACCAGCCATACCCATATGTTTCTGAGAATACGAGGGGAACAAAGAGGAAGAAATAGCACAAAAGGAAGATTACAAGGAAATACTAGAGAGATACAATGAAGAACATCATTTTGTTCTAAGTGAAAGAAGATAATGGAAAACAAACATATCCAGTACTAATCGAAGATATACCACTGAGCTAAAAAAAAAAAAAAAAAAAAAAAGTTGTACAGAATGGATGGAAAAGCTAAGACAAAGGAAGAATTTTCTCTGAAATACAGAATTTGAAGACATTTTCCAAAGAATGTCTTTAGTGTTTTTCATAAACAACCTTTGAATCTTTTTTACTTTTCCTTTATAAACTAATACCCAAGCCAAGTTACAACCCATGACTTATCACTACAGTATGGTACGAAGTCTAGAATAGGTGAGAGGATGCTAAAGTGAAGGACCCGACACTTCATATATGATCGACATTCTTTCCATGAGACTACTTTTATTCAAAAGTCTGTTTTTCAAGGTAGTATGTAGGATGTTCGTATGCATTATTCTTTTCCCCATATACATGAGGTAAAATAGTAGATCATCTTCTGAGAGATTCTTTTCTAAGAGTATGATCGGTGAGGATTGAAAGTCGAGATTATCTACCTATGGTAAACTAGGGATTTTATTTCTTGGATAGGAGGATATATGAGATTGACTAAGTACAAACATAAGCCTTGATTAGGAATTTTGTCAATTTTTACTATCTCCCATCGTAATCTATGAGCCTTTGCAGTAATGTAGTTAGGAATGGAGACCGTCTGTTGGAGTAAGCACTAAGTGGGTAAGGAATTTCTCTCTCTGAAAAATACTATCGTTCTTGAACAGCTATTGATTGATTTTGTGGGTATATCACCTAAAAACCCTCACGAGACTATAACTCATCCTTTTTGGGGAACTTAAAGGTCTAAAGTCTTGTTGCATATGGTAAATTAATTAATAGCATTTTGATCACTTGTCTCTTTTTTATCACTTATCTCTTTTTTTATCTTATTTGCTAAGAGACTAGCAAAAGGCTAGTTGAGAGTTATGATAAATGCTCAAAAAGTGCAATGTAACCCTCGATTATACCTCTTGTTTAGCCATCTTAGTGGACTAGTAGTGCTTGTAAGTCCCGTTTTATGATTCTACAGGTGAAAAAGAGAGTTTTGTGGAATATTAGAGAAAAAGGGGCAAAATGGAGAAATTCGGAGCATTAAGGATCACATGGGAAGCTCGTGGACAATCATAGAGAAGGCCAAGGAATTAAATCTATTAAAGATGCGACTTGGACCTATTTTAAAGCCTATTTGGAAGCCCAAGGCCAAAGGATTCGTTGCTTGGACCAAAGCCCACAAAAGAGGATAGAAGGATGGAGCAAAAGAGGGAAAATAGATTTCCGCGTCTGAGACTCATGGATCATGAGTCCAGACTTAATTCTCGCATCTGGGACGCATGGATCATGAGTCCAGACACATGAAATGACACTGTAGCCAATTCCTTCTCAGTTTTGAAGATGAATTTGGACTCTGAAATAAGTTGATTTGTATTAGGAAACAAATGACGGTTTGGAATGCTTCTAGAACTCATTGTAACCCCTATAAATAGAGGACCTAAGTGCCTCATGTAATTTGCCAATTCACTTATACTCTTGTCTCCAGAACTTGAGGCAGAGAGAGATTAATAATAAAAGTTTCAGTTTTAACTAGCTGAGTCTTAACAAATTAGTCTTTCTAGTCTTATGTTCTTCTACTCTTCTTCTTCTCGTTATTCCTTCTTTATGGAAGGCTAATCTTCTTCTTCAAGGGAGGAGATGAAGCCGGTGTCTAGGGTTTGTTAATTCTTTTTATTCATGGTGTTCTCCAATCAGGTTAGTTCTTTATGTTTTTAGTTATTAGTTCCATTGCCCACACCAAGGGATGGAAGTATAGATTAAGGTTTTTATTTATTGCAATCGAATATCATGCTAGTTTAGGGTTTTATTTATTGCAATTGAATATTTGCTAGTGACATGCTTTTATTTATTGCAATTGAATATAATGCTAGAATAGGGTTTTATTTATTGTAAATGAATGTTATACTATTATTCTCTACTTTTCTTCTAATTGTGTAGTGTTTTAGAGTAAGAGAAGTATTCCTTGTGTTTGCCTTAGATGGTGATTCATTGAATAGCTGCCCAAGCTCATATAAAAGAAAAGAAGATACTAGTAACATGAACATAGGAACAACCTTAAGTAGAGTTATTCGTTAACGATGTTTCGTCCAAGAGGGCATCGACACTCGCTCGATTGCTTAATTTTAGTCTACTTGTGAGAACAACCATGAAGCGAAAGGTCATTGAATCAAAAGTATTGGTGGATTCTAATCTCTTGAATTCCCTCTCTTATAAATTCTCAATAGTTTAGTTTAGTTTAGTTAGTTTTGTTTAATTTAGCATTAGAATCTAAAATCTATAATAATAGTTTTTAATCCCTCAAACCCCCTTTTCAGTCATGTCCTTCATATAAAGATACACTTAAAAGTGGAACGATACCCAACTCATCCTTTACTTATTGAGGGATAATTAGGTTTTGATACGCTTCTATTTTTTTCAACGATCACCGTCTATCTACATCATCCATATCCTATATACCATCATCATAAAAAAAAAAGAGGCAAGGTCAGTTCATCCCCAATGGTGATGGAGAACACTTGTTCTCCATTAGATCTATCAAAGAACTTACAATTATCATAAAAATAAGATGTAAGTGCGGGAGAATAAAGTTCATCAGCTCTTACCATTAGCGGTTCCCAGCCTACGTGTATGATCACCTCGTGAAACCAATCACCATAAGCATCACTTTGGAACAAGTCTGCAAAAGACTGTTCCGGTATGATATGAGGGGATGTCATCACAAAACTACTTTCTAGCACACTGCAACGGTCCTGGAACAACCCACAAAAAATTAGAATTTTTCGTACCTACGGATGTCAGGGCGCGGGGTGCGCTTAACCTAAGTCTTGTATGGGCACGGGTCTCGCTCAGGAGCAATCGGACTTACAGTGTTTTGGGTGCGGGTGGCGCTCAACTGAGGCGCAGGCGCGCTCCAAGCTGCTAAGTGCTAAAGTGAAGCAACAAAAGAAAGAAAACTTGGGAGTGAAAGGTGAGAGATGTGAGTTTTGTGTGGGGAATGAATGAAGTTTATATAGGTTTTGAGTTTCCATAGCGAATCGGGAAGTTTCCAAAAAGTATTAAGGCAATTGCCGGAAACAAAAAAATTTCAAAACCAGAAACGGAAACAACCCATATTCTTTATTCTAAAACAACCCTAATATCTTTTAGATTGAATTTAGATTAGTAACTTCTAAACTCTTTTAGTTTCATCCTACCACCATATCTACTCATAGCCTGCCAATATCAGCAATATTCCCAACAATCACTCCAAAACAACTTCTAAAATTGAGGTTCATATAAAAATTATGCCAGAATAAATAATACCACCCCCAAACAATTCGGGAAGGTGAGATTAACAATAAAAACAACACACAATTTGAAAAGAACCACATTATATTAAAATTGAAATTCAAACAACATTTAACTACCCAATTCAAATTTAACTACGAATTCAAAAATTAACATTTGAACTAAATAAAAACAAATACAAAACAACATCAACTCATAATATCCCAAAACAATGCGCTGCTGGTAGTGGATGGCACATGAGAAGGAGATGACTCCTGAGCTCTCGATGGGCCACAACCATCCATCGTGTCGTGACGTCGCTCGTGCCTCACAGACGCCTCCTCAGAAAAAGAACCCCCCTGGGGTGGGAAGCGTTCATGCATATCTTCACGGAACTTTTGTTGAGCTTCTATCTCGACCTTCATCTCCTCCCAAATCTCATCCTCGCGCTGGGCACGAGTCTCATAGTTACGATGGATGGTAGCCTGCTGAGTTCAGAGATCTTCACAAATAGTATTGAGAGAACGCATGCCACGATGAAGCACCGACATGCATTCTACATTGGACGTACACCTCTGCAAGGCATCGACATCAAAACATGTCGTGTCCTCATCATCCTCCGACTCATCCTCTTCAACTACCCTCTCTTCAGGCAACCTCCACATCTTCTGGATACACTCCGTATAAATAGTAAGATTTTGGTGCCTTTTCAGCCCAATCCGATCAGACTTCGGAGTCGCTTTCAACTTCATCATAATCTTTGTTATCAAAATAGGGAGAGGTGCAATACTCTTCCCGACTCCTCTAATCCTAGTAATCAAAAACTCGAGGATACAGAAGCCATATTCCCTCATCTGGAGTAACCATAGAACGTGAAGACAAATAAGGCTGATGTCACTGACTTTCTCCTTTCCAATGACATTCCTCCCAATCCACTGAGCTACAACCATCTGGTTGGTTCGCAGAGACGACTGGCGAACACAATGCGAACTCGCATTGTATTTACCCTCCAAAACCATCTCGTTCATCAAGGCCTCGATCCCACTAACTTGGGATTCCTGCACTGTGGCCAGAAAAGTGCGTCCTTCCTCCATTCCAAAGATACGCGCCAACAAATTTCTATCCACTTCTCGCCTTACTTTATTCACCTTAACAAAAAAATTATTCCCAACGAACTCCCTCGTCCTATAAAATTGTTAGACCAAATATTCGTGATAAAAATCGTTCGTCGTATACCACAAATGGCTCCAATCCCTACGAATCATCTCCTCACTATAAAACGGCTGAAAGTGGTTGGCATTAAATGTTTGTTCCGGCAAAATTCGTCATCTTACAGCCATTTGATGTTTGAATGGATTTGTGGGTTTGAATAAGGTTGAGGGGATGAGTTTGAAACAAACTCACTAAAAATAATGGGAGGAGGCGCGGTGGCGGCGGTGGCAGTTCAATTTTTTTGGATTTTTGGATGTTTTCGGTGGTGGGAAAGGTTTGAAATGGTGTGGGAGAGGTTTAGAGGAGTTTTTGGAGTTGGTTTAACTTTGGGCGTGGGTGTATTTAGGTTTTTCTTTATTTTTTTTCTTTTTACTTTTGGTTTCTAGGGTTTGGAAGCTTTGTTAATGGCGGAATGAAAAGGAAAGTCGCGATCTGTTTGGTTTGGAAAATGGAGACGCACGTGGCTCGCACGTGTGTGCGAGATTGGGCCCAAGCCTAATTCGATTTTTCAATTGCCTCAACTTCAAACTAAAATTGTCGCTTCATTACCAGCCCGATTTTTGCGAATGAGCTATGGAAATGATCAGGAGAGAATTTTCAATCCAATGATCCATAAAACACTCTATTCCAACTGTGGGTGACATATAAGAAGATGGAAAATGCCTCGAAATGCGTGTATGATGTAAGTTATGTGAACAAATAAAATCTAAATTCATAGATAATGTAAACCCCAAATCAAAATACGATTATATGGCATAAGCAACACAAATAGAAAGTTGAACAATCAAGGACGGAAAAACGAATGCCCCACCCCCAAACAAATTTTTGACAATCGAGTTTAGAAAATTTGTTTTAAACGTGGGTCTTTTAAAGTAAAATTCCCGAGACTTTCTAAATTACTATTTTTATGATTTAGATTTTTTTTTTTAATTTTTATGCATGATGTTTACTATAAGAAAAACGAAAAGCAATAAGGACATAATTCACACCATAGAGGAACATGACTCAAAAATAGAGAAAACATGCAAGAGTGGAAAATGTGAATTATGTTAAACGTGGACTTAGGATCCGATACTTACAGCCACACACTCCATAGGGAGGGCCCGATTGCCTGAATGGTGCACTTTCCAATATATGGAAGTGGAATGTAGCACACAGAAGAATAAAATGAGTCTTTTATAGTCAGATACTCAAGATTTTATCTAACACATATGTATATAATGAACATATAGTTTACCAAATATTAATGACCGAAATAGTTATGGATCGTTCCATAAATAATAATCACAGGAAACACACCCAAATACAATCAAACACCCTGATTGCCCAAAACATGGGCTAGCGGGATAAGAGTGAATACTGATGAATCTAGAACCTAACCTAGCATTCAAAGTCTTCTTTTTCCTCCAATGAAATGGTGCCCAAGTGAATGAGTGTGAAAAAGTGGATGGTTGTGGAAGATATGGTGGATATGGATGAATTTTAGAAGTAAGGAATTGAAAAAATGAGAATGTAGGTTTAGCATAAAACTCATTTGTGGCATGGGTTGGTATTATCACACAACTGAAAATGAAAGTGTCAGGTGGCTCTTTAGGTAGTATTTTCTTAATAGGAGAGTTCAGAAAATCAAGAAGCACAGGAGAAACAAGATAATCAAGCGCAAACTCTAGGTTCCTTTGAAAGGGTGGAAGGAGGGGAATCGTGGCGGATGGTGCGCAAGGTAGTTTTTGATCGGGTGATTCATCACCTGCTCTAAGAAACTCATTGAATTCCTCATCAAGCTTGGTCACATCCACATTACTATGGTATTCCTCTGTATCTTTGAGAAAGTCATCAATCTTGTCTGCATCCATAAGATGGGTATCGACTAGTGTAGGGACGAAAACGTCAAAGTCTGAACTTCCAAAGGAAAGAAATTTGGGCATCTGATTATCAGAAAACGTGTTGTCAAAATAATCTCGAGCAAAGCTCTCGATCATGCTAACCTCTCCAACGACAGTCGTATCTGGGTACTGTTGAATCGTCTTAAAAACATTTACCTCAACAGAAAGATGGTCAAAGGATAAGGACATCGAACTATCGCAGCAGTTTATGAGCGCGCTGGTAGTAGCCAAGAAGGGACGCCCTAAAATGATAGGAACAAAGTCGTTAGCACTTCTGTGTCGACGATAATGAAGTCAGCTGGGTAGTAAAAATTTTAAACTTTAACTAGCACGTTTTCAACCATACCCTTAGGATACTTAATAGAATGATCCACTAATTGCAACATCATCTTCGTTGGTTGTATCTCTTGTAGACCGATTTGTTTATATAAATAATAAGGGAGTAAGTTAACACTCTCCCCCAGGACTAATAGAGCAGTTGTCGTGTGATTATCCCCCAAGGTGTATTATACAGTAATACGACCATGGTCCTTGTACTTAACGATTCCATTATTTTTAGATAGTGTTGGGAACTGTCCAGTTGAAAAGGCGTCTTTAGGAATATTTGTCTTACGCCTAGTAGTGCACAACTCTTTAAGAAACTTAGCATGGTGAGGTAACTTTTTTATTGCTTCAAGAAAAAGGAGGTTTATCGTTAGATTTTTGAAAACTTCCCTAATCTCATCGAAATTTGTATCCTTAGTTAACATTGCTAATCTATGGGGAAACGGTGGTTTCTCTCTATATTTAGCATAAGGGTCAACAGGATGTTTAACCTTGGCTTTTTGTTTCTTAGGTTGGTGTTTAACTAGTACCTCTATAGGGGTAGGATCTTCAGTTTCTAGTTCGGTATCTAGTAGAATATCAGGTGTAGGGACCACTGGTGGGGTAACCACAGGTATACTTACGGCGTTATCAACCACTCTGCCAGAACGGAGAGTGGTGATAGCATTTAACTCACCTACATTTCCATTTACATTACTAGTATTACTGATTACCTCAAAGGCTGTATTTGGTGTTTTAGGATTAGATAACGCTTGACCTGGAAACACACCTTTTGGTTGGGCTTCTCTTAGGCTAACTATTGGGTTAAATGATTAATGGATTGTAAAACCTGTTGGTTAGATTGAGCCATGGATTGGAAAAGTTGTTGGCTAACTTGTATAAAGGCATCAAGATGATCTGGTAGTGTAGGTGTAGTGGTCACAGGTGGTGTGGCTGGAACTATCTCACATTGATTAATAACAGGTGGGTTATAACAGTTATTATTATCCAGAATGATACCTCTATTAGCATTATAATTATTATTGTTATAATTATTATAATTACCTTGTCCTTGTCCTTATCTCTGGGGAGCTTGGTTGTAATTGGGGGCTGGCCTAATATTTTGATTATTAAACCCTGGAGGTGTTACTTGTTGATTATTTCTCCAACTGAAGTTGGGATGTTGTCTTTAAGGGGCATTAGGAATATGATAACTATTAATTGAGCAAAAGTTATCTTGTTGTGATGTTTGTTCTTCATAGATGTTTGTTCTTCATAAGCTAGAGGACAATAGGAGTCGAGATGCTCAGGACTCAAACAGAAATTACATGGATTGGAGTTGACATTCATGATGGGGATAGGCTTTTGTTGAACAAAAATAGCCTCTACCTTTTTAGTGAGAGATTCAATTAAAGTTTTTAGCTCAGGATCGGGTTTCATCTCAAATATATCGGCGGCCTTAACTGTTGTAGAAGAACTAGCGGAACATGAGATATCGTCACTACCCCCCCCCCCCCTAGTTATTATTACGCTTGGTTTAATCTTCTAAAAATTTATAAGCCAATGAGGCTCCTTTACTTAGGAAACTACCCCCATTCATTATGTCAAGGACTTCTTTATGGTGGTATAAAAGTCCTTTGAAAAAGGCACGAACTAACATGTCTTTCGCAAGGTTATGGTTTGGACAGTCTATAAGAAGATCGGTGAAACGATTCCAAGCCTCTGAAAATGATTTGTGAGGATTCTGTCGAAAGAAATGAATCTTGGAAAGCATTTCATCTGTCTTCAGAGGTGGGTAAAATTGTTCCATAAATAGTTGAAAAAGTTTAGCCCACGAGTCCACAGAATTAAGCGCTGGGGCAGTTAACCAAGACACCGCCTTGTCGGCTAGGGTGAAAGGAAATACCCTCAGTTTAATTTGTTCAACACAACCGTAGGATGGTGGAATGTAGTAAGGACTTGGTCAATCCTATGTATGTGCTGATAAGGTTTTTCATGTTCTAACCCATGAAAAACGGGTAACAAATTAAATATATTTGGGGGGATTCGGAAATCCCCCACTGGGTCTGATAGAACGATGCAAGATTTTGGGCTATTGTTCAAAGCTTTGTAAAAGTCAAAGAGAGGAGACTCTCTCTCTTCATCCATTATTTCAGGTGTTGTGTGTGGTATATTAGCTAGAGGTGTAGTGAGTGGTATACTATAAAGGCGTGTTTGTTAACGTTGTCGGTTGATTACGTTAGACATTTTTCTTCGACCTGACCTTAATCTCATGCAAGGCTAAGACCAATCTTAACTAAACACGACAACACTCAAAACAATCCTGATATGCTAGTATGAACCTCTAACTAGAGATACGAGGTGTGGAAGGAAGAAGTACTTGAAAGCCTCCTTGCTTGGCTTATGAATAGTGTCTTGTTTACGCGAGCTCAGTGTATATAACAAGTTAGAAACACTTAATAACTTGAAGAAATGAAAGTCTGAACTAACCTGTGGAAATCGGGCATTTTCAAAAGAGGGCGCATGGCGCGCTCTAGTTAAGCCTTAGGAGGGCGCGGGTCGCGCTCAAGTGAAACTCGAGTTACAGTGATTTGGTCGTGGGTGCCGCTCCACTGAGGCGCAGGCGCGCTCTGGTATTCACTGATGTCCAGTGATTTGGGTGCAGGTGGCGCTCCACTGAGGCGCAGGCGCGCTCTGGTATTCACTGATGTCTAGTGATTTGGGTGCGGGTGGTGCTCAAATTTAGCCTACCAAGGGCGCGGTCACGCTCCGTGTAATCCTGCGAGGAAAATTTCAGTTCTGAAATGGACAACCACAGTTAGAATCAAACAAGGGTGGGTGGGTTTAATGGGACTTTGGAAAGACTAATTATACTAACGAAACAATTCTAAAGGGAACTAAGATGGCAGCGGCGCCATTTGATATCATGAAATACGAGACTCAAATGCAAGTAAAACTAAAAATAAACTTGTTGCTCTAGTGATTGTTTATCAAAGATTTCCACTCTCGTTTCTATCGAAATAGAGTTGGAGTAAAAGATTCGTTCCACTCCTAGTTCTTTATAATTCGCGTTTCCTAAGATTATGAATCTATCCAAAGTTAATGAGAGTTTTATGAAATTATACTACGATGCAAATTATACTAACGAGATACGATAATTTAACTACGAAATGCTAAATTGAATCTATGATAAGGAATTAGGGGGGATTGATTCCACCATAACTCGACTTAATTTACTAACGAATAATAGTCATAATCCAAATTGAACTGCTTTCGCATAACAATTGGTTCTTCCTAGTCCCTAGTTGTTCATGGTAATCTCTACAAACTAACATCTAGCATGTGAAACAATCAAACCCATTCTCATGGTGAACTAATTGTTTTCTAGAATGGAATGGGAAATTACGACTATTCTACGCTTAAATAAAATCAAGCTTCATCAAGACTTCTTCAACCCCCTCTAATGGAGGTTTAGCCTAGAATCATTATGCTATTATTAATATATAAATTCAAGCAAGACATGATATAAAGATTATAACTTTGCTTGAATCAACTCGAATGGAAATCTAAATTTGCTAGATTTAATTGAAACTAGTAATGATAAATAACTAAATCTATGAATTGAAACTATAATGATTTAATGAAAATGAAACTAGATTATCAAGAACTAATTAACTTTATTGATCTAATGAATAGCAATAACAATAATTTCCATAACTTAATTTAAAACAAGATGAAAAACTAATTAATTAAATGGAGACTAAATCTAGATCTAACTATTCTCTAATGGTTACTTTGCTACCTAAAAACTCATAATCTTATTAGTTAAGTCTTATGTCTTCAAATGGAGGAGACCAGATCCATATTTTCATGCATGGGTTGAGGAGCCATGTTTCGGGCCGGAAAATTGGGCCCAAACCCCAATTTCTTCAGTCCACATAGGCCTTTTTAGCTAGATTTGACTTCCACAGAGTTTTCATCCACTTCTGTCTTCTTATTGGGTCAAGGCTTGGACCATTGGAAATCTGTTTCCAAGCCGGTCGTTTTGACATAAGGTAGGCCCAATTCTGAGTTCTAAGGCCAAAGATACAGTCTTCGAAAGTTCTGCTGACTTTTGTGTGATGTTTCTGCCCGCTTTGACCGGGCTTTACAAAGGCTTTTTCTCCTTGAATCTTGGCCTTTAATCATAGAACTTCTTAACACCAAACCTTTGCTCCTTTATCTCGCCAAAGTGACACATTTCTGCACATAATTGACTTCAATGCCTGAAATACATAAAAACACGTAATCAGCATTAACTCTTATTTATTACTTGCATAATTGGTCTAAAAGTATTATTGTTAAGGGGTTAAAACTACAATTTTGGGCTCTTATCAGCACTTCATAGAAGTTTTCATGGATGATTTTTCTATCTATGAAGACTCTTTCACTGACTGCCTATCTAACCTATCTAAGGTTTTGACACGGTGTGAAAATAAAAGTTTGGTTTTAAATTGGGAAAAATATCATTTTATGGTTAAAAAAGGAATAGTGTTAGGGCATATTGTATCTAGTGATGGCATCGAAGTAGATAAGGCCAAATTAGATAAGATAGAGTCTCTACCTATACCACGAACTGTCCATGACATTAGAGCATTTCTAGGCCATGCAGGTTTTTATAGGCATTTTATCAAGGATTTTTAAAAATAGCTAGGACTTTAACTAATATGCTTTTAAAGGATGCCATCTTTGATTTCAATTATAACTGCAAACAAGCTTTTGAAACTTTAAAAGTCGCTTTAACATCTGCACCGATTATCCAGCCTCCCGATTGGTCTAAACCTTTCGAACTCATATGTGATGCTAGTGATTATGTTGTTGGTGCTGTCTTGGGACAGAAACTAGATAATAAGTCCACTGTTATTTATTATGCTAGTAAAACTTTAAACGATGCTCAAAGAAACTACACAACTACGGAAAAAGAGTTTTTAGCTGTAGTTTATTCTTTAGATAAGTTTTGTCCTTATTTGGTTGGTACTAAGACTTTAGTTTACACAGACCATGCATCCCTTAGGTACCTTCTCACAAAGAAGGATGCTAAAAAGAGATTGATCCGATGTATTCTTCTATTGCAAGAGTTCACCTTAGAAATTAAGGATAAACGAGGGGTAGAAAATATAGTTGCCAACCACTTATCTAGACTAACAAATGACGATGATAGTGATTCTGAGTCCATACCTGAGTTTTTTCTTAATGAGCATCTGTATGCTATTTTTTCTACACCATGGTATGCTGACATTGTGATTTATTTAGCTTCTAATATTATTCCTGATGTTTGGTCAAGAAATGAACGTAAGAAGTTCTTGGCTAGAGTTAAGCTATACTACTGGGATGAGCCCTACCTTTTTAAGTATTGTGCGGATCAGATTAATCGTCGTTGTATTCCCCAGTAGGAGTATAATGAGGTTTTATTTTTCTGCCATGACGAAGTGTGTGGTGGCCATTTTAGTGGTGTAAAACCAGTTGCTAAAGTTCTTCAATGTGGGTTTTATTGGCCTACCCTTTTTAAAGATGCCCAAGTCCATTGCAAGACGTGTGTTCGTTGCCAACAACTTGGGCAAATCACTAAACGTAACATGATGCCATTAAATCCCATCATGGTAGTAGAAATTTTTGATATATGGGGCATTGATTTCATGGGTCCTTTTCCTGCTTCCCAGGGTTTTATGTATATTCTTGTTGCCGTGGACTATGTGTCTAAATGGATAGAGGGCATGGCTTGTCATGGCAATGACCATAAGACAGTTATGTTTTTTTGTTAAGGAATACATATTCTGTCGATTTGGCATTCCTAAGCCATCATTAGTGATGGCGGAACACATTTTTGCATCAAAGTTGTTGCTTCTCTAGTTAAAAAGTACGGAGTTACCCATAAGGTGGCAACTCTTTATCATCCACAAACTAGTGGCCCAATAGAAGTCTCTAATAAGGAAATTAAAAAAATATTAGAAACAACTGTAAATCCTGATAGGAAAGATTGGTCTAAGTGTCTAACTGATGCCTTATGGGCATATAGGACTGCTTTTAAAACTCATATAGGTATATCTCCATTTAGACTTGTTTTTGAAAAACCTTGTCACTTGCCCGTTGAATTGGAGCACCGTGCTATGTGGGGGATAAAATGCCTTAACTTCAATTTTGATCAGGCGGGTGTCAAGCGCAAATTGCAATTAAATGAGCTTGAAGAAATCCGTAACGATTCTTATGATCTTGCAAACGATTATAAAGCTAACATGAAACGTGTACATGATAAAAAAAATTTGCGCAAAGAGTTTGTGGTTGGTCAAAAGGTCTTGCTTTACAAATCCCGTTTGCATATTTTCCCAGGGAAATTAAAAACCCTTTTGGTCTGGTCCTTTTCTGGTTACTGAAGTCACCCCTTACGGGGCAATCACCTTGGTAAATCCCAAGGACAACTGTACCTTTCAAGTCAATGGCCAATGGTTAAAACATTTTCACGAGTTAATGTCCCCTAATGTGGAGGATGCCCTTTTATAGGACCCTGTCTATGAGGACTGACCTTTGTTGCTTGGTGTACTTTCTTTCACTTCCATATATTGGTAAGTGCACTATTTAGGTAACCGGGCCCTCCCTATGGAGTGTGTAGATGTAAGTACCATATCCTAAGTCCACGTTTTCCATTCTTGCATGTTTTCTCGATTTTTGAGTCATGTTTCTCTATAGTGTGAATTATGTTTTTATTGCTTTATTGTTTTCTCTTATATTAATCCGTATTCATAAAATGTAAAAAAAATATTAAAACCATAAAAATAGTAATCTAGCAAGTCTCGGGGATCTGACTTTAAAAGACCCACATTTTTAAAACAAATTTTTTAAACTATGTTGTCTAAAATTTGTTTGGGGGTGGGGTATTTGGTCTTTCCTTTTCTTGATCTCTCAACTTCCTATTCTTATTGTTTATGCCGTTTAATAGTATTTTGATTCAGGTTGACGCTATCTATGAATATAGATTTCATTTGTTCGCATAACTTATATTATTCACGCACTCCGAGGCATTTTCCATCTTTTTATATGTCAACCACGGTTAGAATAGAGTGTTTTATGGATCATTGGATTGGAAATTCTCTGCTGATCATTTTCATAGCTTATTCGCAAAAATCGGACCGTTAACGAGTCGAGAATTTCAATTTTAAGTTTGCGCGCATAGGGACAGAATGGGCATTTTCCGAAATTGTTTGGGCTTGGGCCCAAAATCTCGTAGTCACGTGCCTCGCATGTGAGGGTCCAAAACAACCTACAAACCTTCGTAAGTTGTTCATATTCTTCTCCGCCTCCATCAGCCTCCATTAACGGGAAAAAAAAATAAAAAAAACCCACCGCTTTTTCCACTCAAATCAAACCACCCCCACTCCAATCCAATTCAACCCTTAAACCAATTCATCTCCTCCACCTCCATTAAACCACCCAAAAAAAAGTTAAAAAAATAATAATAAAATAAAAAATCGCACCAATCAAACCACCACTCAACCCACATTTCGTTCTTTGATCAATTTTCATCTCATCCATCTTACCTTAAACCCATTTTCGATTTCAAATATCAATGGCCCAAAAATGCAAAATCCTTCCGGAACAAGCTTTCACAATTGAACATTTTGCGCCCTTTTACAATGATGAGATGATTAGTCAAAGCCAATACTGATGGCTCATCCAGGGGGAACCCATGAAATGGGGGAGTGGGAATTATATTTCGAAATCACAATTGTCAAGTTCTGGGGGTCATGGCTTCTGGTCTAGGAGTTACCACCAGTTTTGAAGCTGAATGTGAAGCAATTGTTATGGCGGTGGAGACAGCAGCATCAAAAGGTTGGAGAAGACTATGGATAGAATCAGATTCATAACCTTCCATCCTAGCTTTCAGCAAGGGGAACATTCCGTAGACTGCTAAAGCGAGATGGATACGAGCAACTCAGATGATGGATTCTTGGAAACTCTCTCATATCTATAGCGAAGCTAATGTTGGAGCTGATGCGGCATCAAAGAAAGGCGCATCTATGCAACGAGGAACATCCTGTTGGAGCTACACCAAGCCAGACTTCATCAGATTCTTAGAAAATCCTCATAGGAATTTGCTATGGTCATGTATCACCCTAAGTTTTAAGCTCTTATATCTCCTGTAACATTATTATTATATTAATAAAATATCCTTACTTGTGTGCAAAAATGATTAGTAGGAAGTGGTCAAAGTTATGGTATTCACCGAGGGATTTTTATCACACGGATTTGGTTTTGAGTTTTTACAAGAAGAGGGAAATTTAGGGTAGGAAGATGTTTTTGAAGATTGGTAGTATGAGGAGAGAAGTGGACACAGCCGTGTTGTTTATGATTCTGAAAATTGAGGCAAAACAAAACCTTGCAGCCACAGTGCAGGAATCCCAGTATGGGGGGATAAAAGCGTTGATGAGAGAGACTGTATTGGAAGGACAGTACAATATGAAGTCGCATTATGTCCAACAGTCGTCTCTGAGACTGTATTGGAAGGTTGTAGCCTAGTGGATTGGTAAGAATGTCACTAGAACGATGAAAATCAGTGACATCAATTTGAACTATCTGCACATACTCTGGATATTACAGCAGAAGAGGTATGATTTCTGCATCCTCAATTTTCTTTTAAGTATGATTAGAGGAGTTGGAGCGAGTAATGCACCATTCCCTGTTTTGATTACGGGAATCATGATGCATTTTGGAGAGAAATCGAAGTCTGAAATGATTATGTTAAAGCCGCATTCAAATGCAAAGATTTATATGGATTGTATTCAGAGGACGTGGAGGTTGCCTGGAGATAGGGTTGTGGAGGATGATGATGATGATAAGGATGATGCGACATGTTTTGAAGCTGATGCCTTGGAAAAGGCTACCTTTGATATAGAACGCATGACATTGATTCATCGTGGCCAGCGTTCTATTAACACCATTTGTGAAGACATCCGGACTTGGCAAGTTAGCATCCATCAGAATTATGAGGAGCTCAGGACTACCGTGGAGACCCTAGTCCAGCATGATAAGGAGCGCGAGGAATCCATGAACGCATATCTAGAAAGTCAGCGGAAGTTCCAAGTGGAAGTTCTACGATGTTTGCCACCCTATCAGAGTTATACATCTGATGAGTCTGAGAGGCATGAGCGGCGTCGACGCAGGACTGATGACTCGGAACCATCCTAGTCTCGTGGCTAGGAGTTTAGTTGTGATGTGTTTAGGAAATTTCCCTGTTTTCAGTAGAATTTTATTTTGAGTTGTTTAGTTTATTAGTTAGATTTGGATTATGTAATTGTTTTCGAATATTTGATTGTTACTTGAATTTTTAATTTAATTTGGGATTTGTCCAAGAATGCGATGATTTTCCATGAATCGCACCTTCCTGAATTGTTTGGGGGTGGTATTATTATTTTTTAGCATTGCTTTTATCTTATCCACCATTTTAGAAGTTAATTTTGCAAACTGTGAAAATATGAGTTGTGTGGGAATGTTGCCAAATTTGGTGTGGCTAAGATTATATGGTGTTGTAGTGATGGAATTTCAATGAACAGAATTAGGAAGCTGCTATTTTAATTTCAAACCAAAAAACTATTGGTTTATATTTGGAATATGCACCTGGTCTGTTTCTGTTTTGGTTTTAGAAATATTCTGTTTCCGTCAATTGCCTTAACAATTTGGGAAACTTGTAGAATTCGTTTTAGAAATTAAACCTCTATAAATCATTGATTCACTCTACACTTACAAACCACACCTCTCACTTTGCATCTCTCACCTTGAACCTCTCAATTTTTTCTCTTTTGTTTTTTTCACTTCAAAACACTCAAAGTGTACGGAGCGCACCACGCTCTCAAGTTTGCTTACTCTTGAGCGTGCCCCGCCCTGAAATGCCTGGAAGTCGAGTTACGCAAGAGCACGACCTGCGCCCTTCACAGGAAAATTCTGAGCGCGCCCCGCCCTCAAGTGCCTAGAAGTTGAGTAAGACAAGAGCGCCCCCCGCGCCCTTCCACAGCCAACCTTGAGCGCGCCACTTGCCTTGCACCTCCACAGCCACTTCTAATTTTTTCTGTTTGGTTAATTCTTTTGAGCTTGATTTCAAGACTTCTAGAGTGTATTTGTTGTGATGACATCCCCTCATATCATATCGGAGTAGTCTTTTGAAGATTTGTTCCGAAGTGACACCTATGGAGGATGGTTCCGTGATAGAATCATGCAATCAAAATGGTAGCATCTACTGGTAAGTCCTGACGACTCATATTCACCTCAACTTACTGAATAGTTCTATAATAATTCAAAGTTCTTTTGTCAACCAGATGGAGAACAAGTGTTCTCTGTCGTAGTTAATGATACGATGATGGATTTTAGGAAGTTCTTAGTTGCTTTTGTTGTGGGAATGCCTATGCCTGTTCCTACAAACTCATGGGATAATCTGACTAATAATGTATACCTTTATAACTATGAGTATTTCACGAGACTTATGGGGGAGGGGTTTTTCGTGTAATGGACTGAGGGTAGTATAACATATCCATTGGTAGCCTGTCCCTGAACGTATGCCTTACCATGTTCTTCATTATGATGAATATTTTAGGGGATTGGTAGTTTACTTCTGTGCATAATACCACTGGTGACGTTTTCCTTGCTTTAGTTGAGGGACGTTTCCTATATGACATTCCCAAGGTTTTAGTGGCTAGTCTAGCTAGAGGCCATAGTATGAGGCATAAGTACCTTCTTATGCATGTTTTGGTTTGTCGTATCATGTGCTGTTTTTTCCCTGATTTCTATACCCGTTACACGGATTGGGTTAGGGTTGAAATTATGAGACCCACCAATTACGTTGTTCATTCGTTTCGTGTTATGACTTGGCTAGGATGAAGGGTGCAACCTCAATGGGTTGCTCCTTACACCCGATCAGACCGAGTAACACTTAACAGGTTAGCATGGGTTGATGATACATGGAGAGAGGTTTGGCAAGTTATCAAGGCGTGGCAGGACGCAAAAGAACCTCGCTTCTATGTAGAAGAGGATGATGCTGCCTAAATGCTGGATGGGAGGTAAGTTTTATTTTTGTTCATGTCTGCTTATGTCCCAAGCAATTTACTTTTTGTAACACCATAACGGGTGGAACTCATATAGAGTTGCGTCTATTTTCTATTTATCTATATTAGTATGCTTTAACTTTATTTTGCAGATGTTCCAAAATTTCACGTGTTTCCATGGTATTTTTCTACCCTTCCTATGTCTATACTTTGAGGACAAAGCATGCTTTTGTTTGAGGATAGCATAGAAACACGCGTAATTTAAGGCACCTGTTAGGATATAAATATGTACAATATGCACTTGTTTCCTAGTAAAAAATTCAAAAATTCAAAAATATAAATAAAAAGTTTATGCTATGCACTTAGGAATATTGGTGTTGTTTCTTTCTCTATGCTCTTAATAAGCTAGAAGTTTCACATTAGCTTTTGCATTAGAATAGTCTTTAGAAACTTAGGTTAATATGTAGGTAATAATCTTTGCATCTTTCTATAAATATATTGCATGAGCAGCTATGTTTGTGTTGGCAGTAAGTTTCTAAAATCTAGGCTAATATACTTATTATACAAATCCTGTGAGAATATAGCCTAAAGCCTTATATGAGTGAAATATTTGAGAAATGACACAAGGGAGAAGTAAATTCCGAATAGAGAAATCACACGTCCACTTCCTTGATCACTATGTCATATCCTAAGTGAGAATTTAAGCCCTCTTTGGATCGATATAGCCAGAAATTCAAACCAATAAAATTATTTTCCGCTAATCGCCCCTATGAGCCTTTCTTTAGCCTTTCATAAACCACAAATCATTTACCATTTTACAAAACAAAATAAAAATAAAAATCAGTCCACCCATCTTTGAATCAATCTGAGAATAGAGATGAAATGAAGAATAAAGAGAAAGACCTTTAAAACTAAGAATTTGTTAGTTGCTTCAAATAAGAAAAGAAAAGAAAGTTTTCATTCAAAGAAAAAAAATAAAATATAAAGTTAGAACTCCAAAAACAAAATCAAAGGAGTCAAAAGCAAAAAGAAAAAGAAAAAATGGCTAAGGATGGAAACAAAATATAGAAACAAAGTAAGAACAAGGTTTTCTCTAAAATACACAATATGAAGACTCTATTATCTCAAACTGGTTCTTTTTGAATATCCATTTCCTTCATTCTTAAACCATCACCTAATCCCTGCAACACCTAATACAAACTTCTAGCTCAATTAGGAATAGGTAAGTGTGATAGTAAGTGGCAGATGTGTTTGATCGACTTCGGCTTCCTTATGTGTCATTAAGATTGTAAGGTAAAGTGTGCCCACTGCACACTAGAGTGAGCAAAACTTGAGTGGAAAAATCAGAGTGGTTTTTGTCTTGACATTTATGTGAGGACCTACTTAAGGACGTTATTCCAAAGTTTCAGAAACGGACTTGTTATTGCATTTCAAAGCATAGTTCATTATATATATATATATATATATATATATATATATATATATATATATATATATATATATATATATATATTAAGATGATTGATTATTATGCATATATTAGCTTAAGTTTCGACTTCACTATTCTGTATTTATTGCTAGTGAGATGGATAGATATCTAAGAATAAGTAAGAAAACAATAGTTTTATTTCTTAGTTGTTGTAGTATAGATGAAGTTTGTGAGTACCTTCACTGGAAAACTCTCACGAGGAAATAACTCGTCCACTAGGGAATTCCTAGTGGTTTAATGCCTTGTTGCATATGGTCAATGCAATCGCACTCAGCGAAACGAGATTAGTTAGAACTCCATTTTTGGTCACTTATTCTAATTTCTCATATTTGCTTGAGGACAATCAAAATGTTGTTTGGGGGTGGTTTGATAAGAGCCAAAAATTGTAGTTTTAACCCTTTAACAATATTACTTTTAACACTATTCCATGTAATTTCTGTTTGAGTCCTGAGCATCCAGACTCTTATTGTCCTCTCGTCTATGAACAACCACCATCACAGCCGGATAATATTTGCTCCATTAATAGCCTTCCTATTCTTAATGCACCTTGGAGACAAAACCCCAATTTCAGTTGGCATAATAATCAACCAGCTACACTTCCGGGTTTTAATAATCAAAATATTAGGCCAGCAAATAACTACAACCTAGCTCCATAAAGACAAGTACAAGGACAAAGTAATTATAATAATTACAATAATTATAATAATAATAATAGAGGTATCGTCCCAGTTAATAACAGCTATCACAACCCACCCGTTAATAATCAACGTGATATAGTTCCTATCACACCACTAGTGACCACTACACATCCACAACCGGATCGTTTCGAGGCCTACATACAATCTCAACAATAGATTCTACAGCAGATTCAACAATCCATACAACAGTTAACCCAAGAGAAAGCCCAACCAAAAGGTATGTTTCCAGGTCAAGCTATACCAAATCCTAAAATGCCAAACACAGCCTTTGAAGTAACCGGTAATACTAGTAATGAAAATTTAAACGTAGGTGAGTTAAATGCCATTACCACTCTCCGTTCTAGCAAAGTGGTTGATAATGTTGTAACTATGCCCGTTGTTACACCACCAGTGGTCAATGAAAATGAAAATTTACTAGATACCGAAATAGAAACTGAAGATCCTACCCCTGTAGAGGTACCAGTTAAACCACAACTGTCACACCCCGAATTTTGACAAAATCGAAAAAACAATATTTATTCTCGACTCTTCGATTTTTGAGGGGTGATGCACTCTCAACTTCCAAAAACCTGTTATCCGTTTAACTATCCCAATAATTGGAAACCAATAAAAAATTTAAATAAACAAAAGTTCTCTTCATTACGAAAATTCACAAATATGATTAAGTTACAAATTTCCTTTCAACAACTCTTTAATTATAATTACAACTGAAAATACAAAAAAACATTGTCTCAATTAAAATCTATTGCACCTCAAAGGAAAACAAAACATATCTTGTAATGAGACGCTAACGCGAACCACAAGCAGCAATCAACCTTCTTCAACACTAATCTTGTCAAGACTTATCAATTGTGTTCATTTTATAAACACACCTGATAAGCAAACATGCAAATCGGGTCAACATTATAAACAATGATGTTATGAGTAGCCCTAAAATACAAATCATATTTATACATATATATACACAATCAATAAGGTAGTTAGTTCCTCCACCGAGGTGCCTTAATATCCAACGAATAATACAACATTCTTAAATACAATAATCAAGGCAGGTAGTTCCTCCACTGAGGCGCCTAAGCTTCCAATTCAATAATAATAAGGCATTTAGTTCCTCCACTGAGGCGCCTTAGCTTCAAACCGTACTAGATCAACTGCATCTAATAATAAAATAGCAAAACTAAAACTTACTCTATACTTACACTGGTGTAGGCCTAATCATAGAGTCGGTCACACTTGTATAAATAATCAATTCAACCCACTATTCTGCAAAGCCATTGTGAATGCAACATAAATTACAATAAATCATTTATTATAGATTTAACGTACACTTTGATATATCATCATAATTATTGTTTAGAGTTTCTTCAAGTGTCTCTAGAACCACGTTGTCTCTATGTCTTACCTAGTTTCCCTGTCTACCACAATCGCTTCCCTACACCGAACATGTACATCTAAATGCCTCCCCTCACGTAATGAACCACTCCGTGTGTAGTTACCCTAAGCGGGATATCACACACGAACGCCATTAGGTGGGTACTGCCACTATTCGGCATAAAATATAGCACGTCTCGTTCAAATTTTGCGAACGAGATAATCAAGCCACTATTCGGCTACGATTACCCTACACATGGGTTAATCAACATCTTATACACCCTACATAAGGGCCAATCATATCCATACACCCTTCACATAGGCCAATCACATGAGTTATGGTAGCTAGGTTCTAGGATTTTTGTTACGTAATTTATTCAGGTATCATACGTATATATCTCATAATCATTCCACACTCTATCAGGTGCTAATAAAATTATTACGCTAAGCCACAATCCCTTTGGAAATATCAACAAATATTATACCACCTCATAGTAGCATCTCACCGATATAATGATGGAGCGTTTATATTTATTTCTCAAAGATATTGCATTTAATAGATATCTTAACATATGATATTATTTAACATAACAACAATTTCAACATACCACATAATATCACAATTGCTCCAACCGTACTACATAACATTTTTATAGCGTTTTGGGAATATTATATCTCCTAAAATTTCAATCTCGTCACGTGTCAAAAATTGCACAATATCAACGTCAAAACCTTTTTAGATAATGACTAACCAGTTTATACAGGCTTCCACAACATTCTACCATTTGATTAGTTCATAAAATTTAATATATAAAAAGTAAACAAAGTCAAGGGTCAACGGTCAAAGGGTTGACTGGTCGACAGGTCAAGCCCAACAGTCAACAGTCCTAAACCAGTGTTCATCCAAACAGGTCCTGATGCAAACCTGTATGTAAAACACTTCAACCCATGGTCTTAATCCAACTAAAAAACAAAGCCCCAAAACCAAGGCCCAAAAGTCTAAACAAATAAATACAGCTCAAATTGACCCATCTTAAGTCATATGACCTGTCCCCAAACAAAAAAATAAAGTGGCCCAAAGAACTAATAGGTTTCGGCCCAAAACAGCTAATAAGTTTCGGCCCAACAACAAAACTAAAAATTTTGGCCCAAGGCCTAACTAAAAGGTCGTCTTCCTCACCTCACCAGTAGCTCTCCTCCACCATCAGCCACCACAAACCTCCACTCATCCGTCACCCTCATCCCTGCGGTTTTAACCCTCATGAAAAACCCCATCTTTCGATACCATCAAAACCCGATTCCCCCACTCCTCACAATTCGCGTTCGCCGCCATTAACAAACCTTGGGAGCTTCAACAACACCATACAACCCACCGAAACAGTTGGGTTTTGATCACCATCAAAACCCAACACTATGCTATACTAAAAACTCGATTCCTTACATCATTCATCAATTATAGAAAAAATCTCGACCACCATTAGCACCCCTTCCGAGCTTCAACAGCACCCAACCAAACATCAATTCAACATACCCAACCCTTTACAACAACAGCCTAGCATCATTCAACCATAACCATAACAAACTATATACAAGTTCAAATCATTTACAGGGCGATTCTTACTTTGGGCTTTAGCCACCATTAACATCCCATAAGCTTCATCAAATAAAAATTCCAGAGTTCACAGCTCGACAAAACAATATGCTAACATTTAAAACAATTGGACAGGATGAAAAATATTGACAACAAGCATAACAAATTATATACTGAGCAGAAACAAAACTCTGACAGCAATAAAGCTTTTTCTTCGTACCCGTAGGCTCGGTGAAATAGATTTAAAAAATATAACCGCTCACCTTTAGTATCGCAAAAAAGAGTATTTAGCATATGAAAGAAAACCGATCCCAAGCTAGCTAGAAGACGCATGATCCGCCCTATCTCCGTTCTTCTTTTATTTTAAATGTTTAGTTATAAAAACTTATTTTTCTTAAAACCCTTAATTTATGATAAATCCTTCCATATTATCTCTCCTAGATTACGAAATTATTCTCTCCATGTTTCCTTATTAATAAAATCTCTATACTTTATTTTAAAACATTAAAACTTTCCTATTAAATCATTTTCAAACCAAACAAAGTAATTTCCCTCTTTTTCTCTTTCTATCAAAAAGTCAAACCCACATTTTACTAGCACGTTGACCAGGAAATAAATATCAAATTCCGAAATACTAAATATTGTTACGAAATAATGGAAAAATAATTTGGGGTTTTACAACAACCCAAGAGGAAAGCGCCCAAGGTTAAAACTCCTATTGATCCATATGCTAAATATAAAGATAAACCACCATTTTCCAGAGACTAGCCATGTTAAACAATGATACAAATTTTGACTAGATTAGGGAAGTTTTTAAAAATCTAACGATAAACCTATCTTTTCTTAAAGCTATTAAAAAATTACCACAACATGTTAAGCTTCTAAAGGAGTTGTGCACTACTAGGCAGAAAACAAACATTTCAAAAGACGCCTTTTTAATTGAACAGTTTCTCACTCTATCTGAACATAATAGAATCGTTAAGTACAAGGGCCTAGTCATCCTACTATACAATGCACCTTAAGGGATACCCACACAACGACTATATTATTAGACCTGCGGCGAGTGTTAACTTACTCCCTTATTATCTATATAAACAAATAGGTTTACAAGAGATGCAACCAACTAAAATGACGTTGCAATTAGCTACCGTTCTATTAAGTATCCTAAGAGTGTTATTGAAAACGTGCTTGTTAAAGTTCAAGATTTTTACTATATAGCTGACTTCGTTATCCTCGACACAGAAGTCACTAACGACTCTGTTCCTATCATCTTAGGGCATCCTTTCTTAGCAACTGCCAATGCACTCATAAACAGTCGCGATGGTTCTATGTCCATGTCCTTTGGCCATTTTTCTGTGGAGGTAAATGTTTTCAAAAATGTTGTAACAGTTACCCGATACGATTATCGATAGAGAAGTTAGCATGATCGAAAGCTTAGCTCAAGATTACTTCTACAACACGTTTCCAAAGAATCAGATGCACCAATTCCTTTCCTTTGAAAATTCCGACTTCGATGACGACTCCTATGTAGAGGAAGTCAATGCCCTTTTTGAGTATACTCCTATCTTAGATCCTTCTGTAGCTCCATCTTCCGAGTTTGAAGACCTCTTACCTAAACAAGTCTTCACTACTCAAGACGAGGACCCTCCAGAAGCCTTTTTACCTATTCCTCCCACCCCTGTGCTTAAACCACTTCCTGTTGAGTTGAAATATATCCAGCTTGATCTTTATGGTAGTCATCTAGTGATCATATCTTCTCAATTATCTACTGATGAAGAGGCACATTTGATTAAGGTGATTAGGGAACATCGTTCTGTGATCGGTTGGTCCCTAGGCGACATTAAGGGGATTGACCCTAGTGCATGCACGTATCAGATACATTTGGAGGATAATGTGAAGACTTCATGCGAACCTCAGCATCACTTGAACCCTGCCATGAAAGAGGTGGTCAGGGAACAAGTTTTATGGTTACTTGATGCAGGTATCATATATCCCATCTCCGATAGCGAATGGGTAAGCCCTATTCACATAGTTCCTAAAAAATTGGGGGTTACCATTGTGCGTAATGCTGCGGGTGAATATGTTTCCACACGAGTTCCTATGAAATGGAGGATCTGTATTGACTACAGACACTTAAATGCCATGACACGGAAGGATCAATTTCCTTTACCTTTTATAGATCAGATGCTCGAACGTCTAGCTGGTCATGCTTATTATTGTTTTTTAGATGGCTACTTTGGCTATTTTTAGATCATTATCAATTCTAATGATCAAGACAAGACTACCTTCACATGTCCTTTTGGAACATATGCCTATAAATGAATGCCTTTTGGCCTTTGTAATGCTCCTGGTACCTTCAAGCGATGTATGCTTCATATCTTTAGTGACATGGTGGAGCGCTTCATGGAAGTTTTCATGGATGATTTTTCTCTCTATGGAGACTCTTTTAGTGAATGCATGTCTAACCTTTCCAAAGTGCTGACATGGTGTCAGGAAAAGAATCTGGTTTTAAATTAGGAAACATGTCATTAAATGGTAAAAAGAGGAATAGTGCTAGATCATATTGTATCTAGCGATGGCATAGAAGTAGATAAGGCCAAATTAGATAAAATAGCGTCTTTACCTATGTAGGGGATTTTTTGAGTGTTCTCTAATCTTCCTCTGTGCCTTATGATCTTGGAACCCTTAAATGAATGGAGAAGGGATGAGATTATTATGAGTTTAGGGTTGAACCGTCTGACGGCTGCCTATGTATCTCCTTGTTTATTATGGAGAATCAAACCCTATCTTTCAAAGTTCCTAAGAGCGAAATCCTTATGGTTTATATAAGAAGAGCTTTGAGAGTCCTAGGGTTAGGGCTGTCTTCACCGCTTGTGAGTTCCCTTCCATCTTTGGACTCTATCTTCCTTTTAGGAATTCTCTCTTTATGTAAGTCTGAATCTAGACCATTTCTTATGAGAAGTAAGTTTTCTTGCTGATCATAATATCCCATCGTATATGGGAAGATTATATCTAAAAGGTAACTTCGAAGATATGTCTTCACGATTCCTTCCTTATCATCAAAGATCGCCATCTTCATTTTCCTTCTGTTCAGGAACTGTCTATATCAGTTCCTAACGACTGGGGTAACTGTTGGGTTTGAAGGCGGTCGGTCATGTGCTTGGCATATGTCCACTAAACACTCGTGCTAGGCACGAGATTACTTACTTACAGAACTAATCCGATGGTCTTCGTCTCATTCTGGTCATCTATAGTCTTAGTTTATTTTCCATACATGTGTCATATGTTCAGTTATAGGAAATCCCCCTACAGATGCCCCCTCTCATGCCATCTAGCACGTGGGCACTTGAAGTGACACTGCTTTTAGTGTTAGAATCTTTTTTCCAAAACTGTTATTGTTGGGAACTGCTGACATACCCAACTAATTAAGGCTCTAAAAAGACGGCTTCGAACAGACACGCCGTTTCCCAAAAAAGGTAATGATGGCAGTTCCATCCCGAAAAGATGCACCACTTCGGCTCATCCTAACCGTCCATCTTACCTGTATATAAGAGATCTGGTGAGAGAACTTTCATTATCTATTCTGCTACCCTTTCTTGCATACTGAACCTTTTGATCTCCCGTTAAGATTTAACCAAATCTTGAAACTTTTCATCTTTCTCGATCATGAATCCCAACTGGTTACTTGTAAACTTCAGAGATCTTTCCTCCTTGGAACTGACCCGCGCGAAATTTCACATCCCTGAAGACATTGGCCTGGAGTAGGGGAGGTTATCTAATGAGTTGGCCAACAAGGAGTTGGCGCTCATCACCATTGGTCAGCTTAGGGTCAGACTCACTCTTCCCCTCCACCCATTGCTACAAGAGTGTCTAATTCACTTCAATCTTGCTCTTGGTCAGGCAACACCCATGTTTTACATAACTGTTATGTACTCTGCCCTTCTCTCCAAGAGACAAGGATTTGCTCTCAACCGTTGGGTGTACGGTTACTTTTATGAGGTCCGGCATATTCGAGACTAGTCGTACTATTACCTCATGACCAGAGACAAGAATTCTCCAATCGTCTTTTTTTAGGGGAAGCAGAGTGACGAAGGTTGGGCTGATCACCACCTTCGTGTGTTAGGTGATGCGTGGGACGTTCGCCCCTCCGTTGATGATGGTAAGCCAATAGGAATTCCTGCTCCTAGAAAACACATTCATGCTCCAACCAGTAAGTCTTCCTACTTAGGTAATTTATAATTTGGTATGAGAGTCTTTCGCCTGAATATCTTTGTTATTATTTCTTAGATGACTCTTCCCCCTGGAATCAATTAACTGCAACTGATACTGCTACGAGTGGACTTCATCAAAAAGATCCCCAAGGAATAGAGGATGCCTTGGGTGATAGTTCCTGATCCCACCCATCTTTTTAAATACTTCAACATGTCTACTGAAGAATTGTTGTAACTTGTCCCTGGCTTTTCCCCATTTGGGATAAATACTGTGAATTCTGGGCGCATAATACTTCCCCCTCCTGTCGATCAGGATGCTGGACTTCTTCCTCCTCCAGTTCAGGATGATTCCTCCTTAGTTTCTAGAAGAGGAGGAAACTGCAAGGAGAAGAGTTATGTGGCCGCCTCTGGTGATACTGTGGCATTGGCCCCAGTTCAGCAGCCTGCTGTCAGTGATAATTATGTGATCACTGGTGGGAGAGGCCCTGAACTGCTGGCTACTAGTAATTTTAAAAGAGAAGTTCATTCGTCCAATCATCATAAGATGAAGAGAGCTGATTCTACTTCTGATGTTGCCCCATCTGGTAAGAAAATGAGATTTCGTCCTCTTATTGTGAATGAAGAAACACCTCTTAAGATTCCTGCTACTATTCCCCCACCTGTTAAGTCTTGTAAGAACATAAATGTACCACTTCTAGTTCCAGATCCTCCTACAGGTTATGGTCAAACTGGTGATAATGCCCCTGTAACTGTTGACCCTTCCCTTCCTGATAATCGTAAGGGGAAAGGTATTGCTGAAACAACTGCTGTGACTATCGCTCTCCCCCCTCCTCGATTTGGCGATAGGATGAGGGAGAGTGATGACATCCTTTCTCACCTCGATCTCCAGATTCCCCTGAAAGGGAGATGATATTAGAGATGAGACGTTGGGGATAAACTGATTAACAACCTGTTACCAACAAACATTCTGTTAAAAATGTTGATATCGCACTTGATAAGGTTATATACTAAAAGCATTACTTTTGTATTAACTCTAATTCTTTATATTTTGAATGAGAATCATATGGGCAAATGTTATGCATATTATATATGTTATTAGTTATATACATGCATCTAATACTTTATATTGTAGATGATATGGTGTGTGGTGACACACCGAAGATCATATCATCAATACCTTATAAAGTATAAGTAAACGTTCGCAACCTAGATGGATTTGGACAAACCATTGGTAAGGTTGTAGTATAATCTGGTATTAGTCTATCTTGACTATAGTATTACACTAGTACACTTTGTGTGTATTGAATAGGACCAAGTGAGGTTGTTTCTCTTTATACTGACTATATAAGATAACAAACACCTCTTTTATTATGGATGCTTGTCCTCTTAATCCGGATATAATAACGGACACTTAGGTGCATTGTACATTGCTTTAAATCATCAATGAGTGAGATTTAATTGTGAATCAACAAACTCGATGGATTGGGTAATGACATTGTATGTAAGGTGTGCTATTGATTATAGAAGGAATCCATGACCAGCAGGAAGTCGGGTTGATGATGTCCCCTTGAGGAGCTCATAAGGATTGTCATGTAAACCCTACAGGTGGATTTAATCCGACATGACAATGAGGTTGAGTGGTACTACTCAAGAATATAAGAAGTTGATTAACGTAGTTGTCAGTAACTTGACTTAATCAACGACATTCGATATCTTAAACACGAGGAAATCAACGAGCATATAATATGGAGCCCATAAATGTAACACGTAATTTGGGATTAGGGTAGTAGTGCAACAATGTTCTTTAGTGGAATAAGCCATTTGTTGATGGACTTGGGCCGTGTGTTCTGGGCAAACATGGGAAGAATAAGCCCGTCAAGAGACCTAACCATGATTTCTCATCATGGTCCCTGTTGTAGCCTATAAATAGAAACCTCTTTCTCTGGCCATTTTAACCAAGGTTTTCCAAATTCGGTTCCAACTTTGAGAGTGAGAGAGGCCAAGAGAGAAAAAAGAGGTTGGTAGATCGTTGCCCACACAACGTCCATTCTAAGGATAGGAATACAACAGAAGATCAAGAGGTTACTGATGTGTAGAATTCGGATTCTCAGAGTTATCACAGCTGATAAAAAAGGTATGAATTTCTAACCAAACTGTGTACACCTTTATTCCTCTACGCATGGTGTTTCGCGGTTTGTAGTCATTCGATGCGACCATAATAGTGCCTACAACGCTTGGAGTTTTGGAAGTTGCACAACTTCCTATTGACAAGGCTGAAGCCAATATAGCTGGAACCTTGGACCTGTCCTATTGCCGATCTGCTATTCACCTTTCCAAGGTAAGACCTTCTTCTCTGTTCAATGTTCGGTTTCTCTCATTGTGTTACTTACACATCCTATATTCTTTTTCCAATTAGTGAATAAATTTTTGGCCATGAAAGAACCCATCTTTGTTGCCACCGCCGATACATCCACTGATGCCATGGCTACCGGTGAGCTGATCTGGGAAAATGAAGCTGCTGAGAAGAGAGTTGTAGATCCAGGTTGACTAGCTCTTGGCGAAAGAGAGGAAATCTGATACTAGCTTCAAGAATATGAGAGATATTATCTCCAACCTTCGGAGCTCTTTGGAGAAAGCCCAAAAAAGAGCTGCTGATGCTGGCACTTGGAAAGTGAAGTTCTTGGAACTATGCGCCCACTTCACTACCCTGCAAGCAAAACATGACCAAGTCCAAGGGGAGCTTCACCATAGGAACACCGAGATGAAGACCCTTGGTCAAGCCATTGCCCATGCAAATGAGGTCATGTCAGGTTATGAGAAAGCTCTGAAGGAGAAACGTCTTTGTTCTGATAAGAAGGCTAATGACCTCCTGGCTGAGACCTCCAAGTTCTATTCTGAGGTGGTGCAGGAGGTGAAGAAGAGATCAACTGAAAATTCCATTCGTTTTGCTTTGAGGGTACTGGATATTTCTCAGGAGTTCTTCAATGCAGCCAAACAAGTTAAGTTCAAGGAGACAATTGAGGCTACTAGGTACATTTCTTAGCTAGATGATCAAGGGTGGATAACCAACCCTTTTGTCTTGTTCCCTAATCTAGACACCAGCATCTCCACTATTCAAGCTAAACTTATGCCTGATGCCTCCTCATCTTCTGAAGAAGACATCGATGATGACCTGCCTCCAGTTCAACTTCCTTTTCTACTAGTTCCAGCTTCAGGTGAATGTTCTGTTTAACCAACCGTTCCAGCTAATCCAACCACATAGTCTGATGGTGCAGCAGTAATCACTGATATTGAACCAAAGTTTGATTCTACCCCTACTTCATAAGCCTTTCAGTTGATGATTCACATAAACAATTATTTTTAAACAATTATTCTATGGGTTCGTAATATTGAGCTATGTAGCTCACATATAATTTACTTTACTGAACTCTGTAGCTCTTCTATTTTATGCATGTTATTTACTTACTGAGCTCTGCAACTTCTCTATTTTATGTATGCCTCCGAAGTATTTTATGTTATATTACATATATTACTGTGCATACTCTACCTCTGTTGCCCCCAAAGTTCATTTGGAACAACAATAGGTGACCCTAGCAGGCTAAACAGATTTAGATGAGGCATAACCAGAATCTGATCAGGATGTCATGGGAGCCATTTCAACTTAACTGTAACTGAGAGTTCGATCGCATAGAGACATATGCCTTTGCGAAAGCAACTTGGTGCCATGAGCACAACACTATGTTTAATAATGACAGGTCCAATTTATTTTTAAAAAATAAAAAGGGTATCACCTTAACATCAATGGAGGACTCTTCCTCAGCACCATCATGCCGATAAAGTTCCAAGCGAATGATGGTATGCTAGGATCTGGATCCCACCCAGATCTTCCTAGTAACCCCTGCGTTTGATGTTTTGAGAGCACCTGGAACTGGCATACAACAGGCTCGCAAGAACATTATCTCTTGCTCCAAGTCAAACCGGTATACAGTTTACTGAACAGTTAGTATGGTTATATTCCCTAAAGGCTTAACCCATCGAGGATATTTGCAGTTTAAAAGAACTGGCATACAGTTCCAGCTGGATGGGGCTGAGAAAGGAACTGACAGTTTGACTTTCCCTTACTCAGTATCACTAGTTCCAAAGCAAATTGGCATACAATATTCTTGAACAGAAAGTGAGCAAATAATTCCCTAAAGACTTAGTCCATTGATGATAATAAGAACATGCAAGGAATATATTTGATTGCAAGGTGAAGAACTTTATTGATGATAAAATATGCATAACAAAGCATGAAATAACAATTTATTGATAGTACTTGCGAAGGTGCTGTCTGTTCCATGGTTTGACAAGAACATCACCTTTAACAGTGTGTAGGTAGTAAAAACTAGTTTGACCAACCTTGTCGATGATGTATGGTCCTTCCCAGTTAGGTCCAAGTTTGTCGTTGGGCTCTGGGATGGATCTCATGGAGAACCAGATTGCCAATTTTGAAAGATTAAATCTGGATTATATTGTCGTGTGATCTCTTCAAAGTATGTTAGTTAGCAGCTAAGCGAAGTGCGACACCTTCGCGCTTTTCATCTAGGAGATCCATTTCTCTACATAACAGCTACTCATTATCCAGAGCGTGCACAACATCTGACTTCTGAGTGGGAGCTACCAGTTATGGAGGTATGACAGCTTCAGTTCTGTAGGTCAGTGAAAATGGAGACTCACCAGTTGATATCCTGGGTGTAGTTCGGTATGCCCATAACCTTAGGCAGTTCTTCGACCTATAAACCTTTTGCATCATCCAATTTACACTTCATATTATCCAAGATGACCCTGTTAGAGGCTTTAGCCTGGCCATTGCCTTATGGATACCTTGGAGTTGAACACAGATGGGTGATGTGAAACTCCTCACACCGTTCAGCAACCAGTCCTCCAGCGAACTGTTGCCTATTATCTGAAATGATAACTTTGGGTAAGCCAAACCTGCAGACAATGTTGTTCCAAATTAACTTTCTGACATCCTATTCTCGAATGAAAACAAGGGGAACTACTTCTATCCACTTGGTGAAGTAATCCGTTGCGACCAGCAAAAATCTAACATTGCTAGGAGCGGGTGGTAGGGGTTATACAATGTTAGTTCCCCACTGTACGAATGGCCATGGGCTGACCAATGGGTGCAATTCTATTGCCGGAGCATGGATAAGTGGAGTGAATCATTGACACTTTACACACTTGTGAACAAAAACTTGTGCATCCTTTTGTATATAAGGCCAAAAGTATCATTGCCTAAGGATCTTGAGAGCTAGAGTTCTGCCCCCAGCATGGTTGCCAAAATTCCTTCATGAACTTCTCACATAACCTGTTCAGCGAAATCTGGGGAGAGACATCCGAGATGAAGTCCCAGAAAGGACTTCTTGTATAGATCGTCTCCTATGAGGGTGAATCTTTGTATCTTTGCAAGGAGACGCCTTACTATAATTCAGGGAGTGTCCCTTCTTTGAGGTAAGATTTATTTGGATCCATCCAAGTTGGAGTAATGGCTAGAACAACACAAACTGTTGTAACTGGGACCTGAATGCTAGATTTCTCTTGGAACTCGATAAAGATTGAACGAAACTCGCTGTTGCCCAATATTGAGGCAACATATGCCAAAGCATCTATGTGTCTATTGGCTGACCGAGGTAGCTAATAGAACTGAATGTTCTCAAACTTGCTCTGAAGGCCCCTTACTAGTTCTAAGTATTTTGCCATTCATTCATCCCTGGCCTCGTATCCACCATCAACATGAAAATCAACCAGCTGTGAATCACTAAAAACTGTGAGGTGTGTCAGGCCCAGATCGAGAGCCATTGTAAGGCCAGAAAGAGTGGCTTCATATTCTGCGTTGTTGTTGGAAGCATTCCAACCTAACCGGATGGATTTCTCCAATCGCATATTGTTAGGAGTGACTAACATAGCTCCAATTCCTGCGCCTTTGCCATTCCAAGATTCATCCACAAACAACCACCACCCAGAGCTTGGCTCCCAGGGATCTAGACTATTTTTTAGAGATTCTGGATTGATGCGATTATCTAAACTGGGGGTAGTTGAGTCGTACCTTGTGTAGGTCATTGGGAAATGTCCCAAAAATTCTGCTAGTGCCTAACCCTTCTCTGAGATTCTGGAGACGTAAATAATATCATGTTCTGACAGTTGCATAGACCATTTTGGTAGCCTCCCTGACCTGTTCAGTCTTTCTAGAAATGACCGCAATTGGTATTCTGTGATTACTCTGATAGTGTGGGACTAGAAGTATGGTTGCAACTTTTCTACTGCAAAAACAAGTGCTAGATTGACTCTTTCAAGTTTTTGGTACCTTATTTCTGCTGGAAAAAGTGTGCGGCTCAAGAAATAGACATGCTTTTCATCCACGCGTATTAGTATAAAACTTATACCGTAGTCAGATGAACAGAGATAAAGACCCAAGACTTCTCCCTTAACTGCCCCCAGATATGTTTTGAGTTGATTAAATGCTTTCTGGCATTCTTCCCTCCATGAGTTGATTAAATGCTTTCTGGCATTCTTCCCTCCATGCAAATGAGGTATTCTTTCGCAGTAACTGAATGAAAGGTTTGAACTTATCTGAACTCTTAGAGATGAACCTGTTCAAAGCTGCTAACTTGCCCGTAACTTTTTGAAACTCTTTCATATTTTTAAGTGAGGGCATATCTAGGAGTGTCCGAATTTGATATGGGTTTGCCTCGATTCCTCTTTTAGTAACTAGATACCCCAAAAACTTCCCTGATGAGACAGCGAAAGCACACTTTGCAGGGTTGAGCTTCATGCGATACTCCCTGAGAATGTCGAATGCACGTTTCAGGTTGGAGAGATGATTTCCTCGTCTTAGGTTTTTGATCAAAAGATCATCTACATACACATCTAAAATGTCACCTATCAATCCTTTGAACATCTTGTTTACCAATCACTAGTATGTAGCCCCTGCATGTTTCATTTCGAACGACATGACCTAATAGCAGTATAGGCCATCCTCGGTTGTGAAACTGCCATGCTTGTGGTCCTCTTCATCTAAGGGGATCTGGTGTAACCAGACGACCCATCTGTGAAAGGCAATAATTCATGTCCAGCCATTGCACCCACCAATTTATCAATTCGTGGCAGGGGGTAGCTGTCCTTTAGACATGCACGGTTCAGATCCGTGAAGTCGATACAGATCCTCCATGACCCATTTTTCTTTCTTACTGGGACAATATTAGAAATCCAAGTGGGAAAATTGATTTCTTTGACAAATTTAGTTGCCTTCAACTTTTCAACTTCGGCTTTTACAGCTTTAGATCTATCAGCACCTATTTTCCTTGGTTTCCACTTGACTACTACTGCATCACTGTGAACATTGAGTCGGTGGCATACCACATGGGGATCCCTGGCATTTCTTCAAACGACCAAGCAAACACGTCATTGTGCTCTCGGAGGACTTGTATCAGAGCCATACACTCTTCAGAACTTAACATGGTGCCGATGAAAGTGGTTTTTGGTGAGCTGCCTCCCCCTATATCCACTTCCTCTAACGGCTCCAGTGAGAGGGGATCCTCCCTCTCTCTTGGGACCAGGTCTGGGAGAGGGGGATCCAACTGTAATTGCTATTTGGCGGGTTCCCCCACCTTTAATAGTTCAAAAGAGAGTGGGGACTGCTTTGTTACCAAAGCATAGCACATCTTGGCAGCCACCGGATCTCCTCTTTTTGTCTCAATTTTCCCATAATGTTGGAATTTTAGAGATTGGTGATAGGTGCTGGGAACGGCTCGGAGTCTGTGTAGCCAGGTCCTACCTAAAATCATGTGATATGGGGTGTTAGCTTTTACCACAACAAAATTTATGATAAGAGTTACAGGACCAATAGCTACAGGTTACTGGATCTCCCCAACTGTGAGAGCTTTGTCCCCACTAAATCCATACAGGTTGGAGCTCGTGGCAACCATCTTCGCATCTAGGATCTGTACATTTTTGAATGCATCAAAGTAGAGTACATCTACTGAACTGCCTGGGTCCACCAATATGCAATGCAAATCATAATCTCCAAAAGGGAGTGTGAGAACCAGCGCATCCTCATGTGGACTTTGGATGTTAAGGCAGTCAGCTTCAGTGAAAAGAATGAGCGAATCTTTCTGGGGTACCACGTTGACCTGAGTTCCTGTAGTCAGCTCGCTGTTCATGATCCTCATCTGTTTGGTGATGCACATTTGATATCGCACACCCTTCTTAGTGACTTGTCCACTTCGTTTACTTACTTTACCATAAATCATATTTATCTGAAGTCGGCCATTAAGCGGTCCAGTACCTGGGGGCTCCTGAATTGATTTATTGATCTCCTCAGGCTGTAGTGCATTTGCCTATTCGTGTGCCACAAATTGCTTCAAATACCCATTTTCAATCAGATCATATAGTTAACTTTTCAGGGTCCTGCAGGCTCTGGTGCTGTAACCCTTACTCTTATGTAACTTGCAGTAGGTTCTTTGGTCTTTGGTACCCAGGGAACCTAGCTTAAGCGGAGCTGGCCATTTGAGGTAACTCTGGTTTTTTATCGAGTCCAGAACCTTATCTAGCATTTTGTTCAAAGGGGCAAAGTTTTTGTCCATTGAGGGAAGAGCCTCTTCAGCTATTTCCACACGTGGCTTATTCTGTTGATTTCCATCTACACTACTGGCTAAATTTTGGTATTGCCCTCTCGGAATTTGTCCCTTTGATAGGGATTCGGTCCTTTGGCAACCACGATTACGATCTCTCTTTGATTTTTTAGGGGAAGAATTTCCATTCCCTTATTGAGGAACTCCAGGAATGGTCTGACTAGTTTTCTTCGCTTCTTGATGACTCTTCAGGACATCTTCTTCCCATCTCACATAAGTTTCAACCCTGTCAAAGAGGTCCTCTAAATCACGGGGTGGTTTCCTGGAGAAAGATCCAAATAAGGCGTTGTTTTCATCCAATGCAACCCTTGTTTAAAAGCTATTATAGCAGTCTGTTCATCACAAGACTCTATTTGGATTGAAATTTCCATGAACCATTACAAGTAGGATCTCAATGCCTCTCCATCCTTTTTCTTGATGTTGAATAGTGCATTGATCCATTTAGGTTGATGTTGTAGGAACCGTTATGGTTACATCGAATGATATACAAACCGTGAAAACCATGCGCAGCGGAATAAAGGTTCTCACGATTTTGGTTAGAAACATACCTTTCGATCAGTTGTGTTATCTCTGAGAATACGAATCAACAACCTCCTGATCTTTTGTTGTATTGTTATCCTTAGAATGGACGTTGTGTTGGCAACGATCTACCAGCCCTTTTTCTCACTCTTTGCCTCTTTTTTTCCGATCAGTGAATAGTTAATTCGGCCCAAACGAAAGGGTTTCTTTATATAGGCTACAACAGGGACCATGAGGAGAAATTAGGGTTCGGTCTCCTGACAGGCTAGGGCTTCCCATGTTCGCCTAGAACACACGGCCCAAGTCCGTCAACAAATGGCTTATTCCACTAAAGGCCATTGTTGCACTACCGCCCTAATCCCAAACTACGTATTACATTTATGGGCTCCATATTATATGCTTGTTGATCTCCCCGCATTTAAGATATCGAATGTCTATTGATTAAGTCAAGTTACTGACAACTACATTAATCAACTTCTTATGTCCTTGAGTAGTACCACTCAACCTCATTGTCATGTCGGATTAAATCCGTATGCAGGGTTTACATAACAATCCTTATGAGCTCCTCAAGGGGACATCATCAACCTGACTTCCTGTGGGTCACGGATTTCTTCTATAATCAATAGCACACCTTACATACAATGTCATTACCCAATCCATCGAGTTTGTTGATTAACAAATGAATCTCAGTCATTGATGATTTAAAGCAATGTACAATGCACCTAAGTGCCCGTTATTATATCCGGATTAAGAGGACAAACATCCATAATAACAGAGGTGTTTGTTCTCTTATATAGTCAGTATAAAGAGAAACAACCTCACTTGGTCCTGTTCAATACACACAAAGTGTACTAGTGTAATCCTATAGTCAAGATAGACTAATACCAGATTATACTACAACTGTACCAATGGTTTGTCTAAATCCATCTAGGTTGTGAACGTTTACTTATACTTTATAAGGTACTGATGATATGATTTTTTGTGTGTCACCACACACCATATCATCTACAACATAAAGTATTAGACACATGCATATAACTAATAACATATATGCATAACATTTGCCCATATGATTCTCATTCAAAATATAAAGAATTAGAGTTAACACAAAAGTAATGTTTTTAGTATATAACCCTATCAGATGCTTGGTGC
The DNA here is from genome assembly GCF_015680905.1 of Coptis chinensis. Lineage (NCBI taxonomy): Eukaryota > Viridiplantae > Streptophyta > Magnoliopsida > Ranunculales > Ranunculaceae > Coptis > Coptis chinensis. The sequence goes on from NC_141460.1 coordinate 43,456,270, forward strand.
ATGAGTACCTGTTTATGAAGGTCCTAAATAGTTCTTCTGAGGACCTGATCTGACGCTCAGGTAATCTGTGGTACCACTGGAGAGTAGATCCAGATAAGGAGGCTTTGAATTCCTGACACATGACATGGTCATATCTCTCATATTGTCCCATAGTGGCACGATACCTAAATATATGATCCACCGGATCTAACTTGCCACTAAAGACACTGAACTTCGGTTGTCTGTAACCACGGGGATATGGTTTCCTCATCACCCGTGATGCGAAAGGAGATCTGCCTGCCCCCATTATGGCGGATTGAACAAGGGAGTCTTGCATTTTTCTTCCCTTGCCTGTCATCTGTTGCATCTGACAGATCAAGTCATTCTTCTCAGTTTACCATGTAGCTTCTTTGGTAGAATGCTTCTTGGTTTGAGCTCTTTTTCTGTGTCGAGGGTCAACATCACGATCCTGGTCAGTTGACTTTGGTTTGGATGTTATATCAGAGTCCTCATCTGAGTTGTTGTATTCCGACTCAGATGTCTCGCATCGAGTTGGACCCCCACACCTTGGGTTCTTTGCACGACCACCTTCTAGAAGGTCGTCATCATCGAGATCGATGAGTGGCTCCTTCCCTGTGTCAGATTGATACAAATGCCTCAGCAGTTGTACTTCTCGTTCAAGATTGCTCCTTTACTGTTCCAGAGCCTATACTGCCTGAACAGACTCTGGGTTGGTGAGGACAACATTCTCACCATCTTAACGCTCTTCCTAAGCGTTATTCCTGGGGCCTGCACCAGGTATTGCTGGTGCGTCGATGTTGATCATGGGTCTTTAGAGGGGGTTGTTCGCGTTGTGGTGACCAGTGTTGTCCCCCCCTTCAGGTGTCTCATGCTCTTCTTCTCTCACAGCAACGCTGCATGTAGTAGCACCACCATTTGTTTTCATTGCTCCTGTCATCACAACAGTAAAAGTTTTTTGGCAAAATCAATCATCTGAAATAAATATTTACCTATTTTCGTCCCCACAGACTGTGTCACTAGATATAGGGGATTTTTCAAGTTTTCCCTTATCTTCCTCTGTGCCTTGTGATCTTGGAACTCTTAAATGAATGGAGAAGGGATGAGATGATTGTGAGTTCAAGGTTGAACTATCTGACTGCTACCTATGTATCTCCTTGTTTATTATGGAGAATCAAACCCTATCTTGCGTAGTTCCTAAGAGTGAAATCCCTATGGTTTATATAGGAAGAGCTTTGAGAGTCCTAGGGTTAGGGTTGTCTTCACCGCTTGTGAGTTCCCTTCCATCTTTGGACTCTATCTTCCTATTAGGAATTCCCTCTTTATAGAAATCTAAATCTAGACCATATCTTATGAGAGGTAAGTTTCCTTGATGATCATAATGTCACATCGTATATGAGAAGATTATATCTAAAAGGTAACTCCTAAGATATGCCTTCACGATTCCTTCCTTATCATCAAAGATTGCCATCTTCAGTTTCCTTCTGTTCAGGAACTGTCTATATCAGTTCTTAACGACTGGGGTACTGTTATATTTGAAAGTAGTCGGTCATGTGCCTGGTACATGTCCACTAAACACTCGTGCTAGGCACGAGATTACTTACTCACAGAACTAATCCGATGGTCCTCGTCTCATTCTAGTCATCTATAGTCTTAGGTTATTTCCCATACACATGTCCTCTGTTCAGTGACGGGAAATCCCCCCTACAACCTATATCACAGACTACCCGTGACATTAGGGCCTTTTTAGGCCATGCATCTTTCTATAGGCGTTTTATCAAGGATTTTTCAAAATTAACTAGGCCTTTAACTAATATGCTTTTAGAAGATGCCATATTTGATTTCAATTATGACTGCAAACAGGCTTTTGAAACTTTAAAAGCCGCTTTAACATCTGCACCGATTATACAGCATCCCGATTGGTCTAAACCTTTCGAGCTTATGTGTGACGCTAGCGATTATGTTGTTGGTGTTGTGTTAGGCCAAAAACTAGATTATAAGTCCACCATTATTTATTATGCTAGTAAAACTTTGAATGATGCTCAAAGAAATTACACTACTACGAAAAAGGAATTTTTAGCTGTGGTTTATGCTTTAGATAAGTTCCGTCCTAATTTGGTTGGTTCAAAGATGTTAGTCTACACTGACCATGCAGCTCTTAGGTACTGTTTCGACAAGATTTGCCTAAACACACCAGTTGGGTCGGAAGTGATCTTTTTCGGAGGAGATTACGAAGGAGATGGTTGTTGGGGAGAGTTGAGACTAGACTCCAGTTTGAAGTTGCCTACTTACCCAAATGTATTGCTTGGGATCAAGTCTCGATTGCGTAGTTCTGGAAAAATGACGAAGGTTGGATTTTATAGGTAGGATTGGTGATAGTTACTTTATCGTTCTCCAATATTCCAATCGTGGGATGAAGTTGGAGAACTAGTGGGAGAACTGTCCAACCGTGGGATGAAGTTGGAGAATTGGCGGGAGAATTGTCCAATCGTTGGATGAAGTTGGAGAACTGGCGGGAGAATTGTCTAATCGTGGGATGAAGTTGGAGAACTGGCGAGAGAACTGTCACACGATATGAAGTTGATGGAAGTGAATCTTGAATGTGGACGAAGTTGTAAAAGTTGTAGAAGTTGTGGAAGTTGTTTGACTCGCAAAACATGTGTGCAATTGATATTGATTTTACGTGTAGGTATGTAGGTTTTGAGCATAGACTTTGAACATTGGCTCTGAGTGTGGGTTTTATTATAGATAAGCTCTGAGCATGGGCTCTGACTGTGGGCTTTTTGTAGATAAGCTCTGAGCATGGGCTCTGAGCGTGGGCTTTTTTGTAGATAAGCTCTGAGCATGGGCTTTATTATAGATAAGGTCTGAGAATAGGTTCTGAGTGTGAGTTTGCATTGAATTTAGCTTTTATTGGGATACATTTGTGGGGGCCGGAACATCGCCCTCTCTTTGTTACATGGGCAAAGCCTGTGTGGCAAAGTAGTAAATTTTTTATTTTTTATTTTATTTTGTAGGTTTGTAAACTGTTATATTGATTGGTAAAATAGTAGTAGTAGGGGTAGGCAAATATCATGAACAGAAGATATTAAATTGGCATGTAAAAAATCAAAATTATTTTATCAAATGTAATGCCAATTTGCATTGGTAAATTGTGGGTAAGAATAAAAGATTAAAGGTTCGGCAGTTTCAATATTGGTTAGTGCCCCATGGTCATACGGTAAATATAACAGGATTAAAGAAAAGAAATAGTCTATTGGGCTTTGCTAATGGGCCTTTGGATTTTTGTTGATCGACTTTACTTAGAGGATAAGCAAAAACGATATGAAAAAAATAGTATATCTTTGGCGCACAAGTTCTGAGTTGATTGTTTTGAAACCAGCGGTAATTTGATCATAGAATTCAAAACCGGGGTGGTTTGAAAAAATAGCAGATTGTTCTGAGAAGATTGTTCGAAAAAAATAGCAGATTGTTCGAAAAAAAAGCATATTCAAAACCAGCGGCAATTAACAGGATTAGCAACTCATTTAGCGGCATATAACGGCAATTAACATGATTAAATTGGAAGCTCTATATATTAAGTCGTCTGTCACCTCAAAGGATCGGCAAACAAGTTGTTTGGGTCACCAAAACAGTTAGGAACTGTTATACTCTATTCTGATCGGGTATTCAATATTGGGCGAACTTATCCGTGGACAGTGAGCTTTGGAATATAAACGATCGGCTAAAATTAGACTGGCAATGCTGCACAGTACAACTGGAGAGGTCGGGTGCTTACATACTATCAAAAGATTGGGCGGAACTTTTTAAAGTAAAGTACAATATCGACTTGAATGAAACTATAGCACAGAGGGAATTCAGAAAGAATAAGAATTTCCATATCTCCCTCGAAGACATCTCTCCAATTGACCTCAACCGCGCTTATGACTCGTCTGTATCGTCCTTCGTGCCGTATCCATTCTCGTTTAGGAATTGCCTATCCGATACAAAGGAATCTACAGGATTAGCTGTTCGCTTTTGTTTATGGAACGCCCATGCATGAATGAAGTAACTAGCTAGACAAGTCATACTGGGAATGCTGTTCCACACATTGGCTCAATTCTACCTTCCACATCCAATTCTTCGTTCAGAACAAGCCCCGCTGAGAGGTGGCATTCTAAAAAAAGCATATAAATCAATAATCAGTGGTATCTGTTGATGAAATGCCATTGCATGGATCTCCCTCCACAGCACAGCACCTTCAGTACCACGTGGAAAGCTGAAAAACAACTTCAAGCTGAAGTCCAGTGATGGATAGGTGTTCAGAACGGGCGGGTGTTCTTTGTTCACAGCCTGCCATGAAGGCGCCAGAAGCGAACTGGAGGGCCGGGAAGGAGGCCTTTTTTCTGGCGCGGAAGCTACCGAAACGAAAATAAAATTTGTGAAGGAAGAAGGGACTCAAGGTTGAGTTCGAAGAAATGCACGGGGCAGATGAACAAAAGTGGTAGTGAAAGACGTCCCCAACAACCTGCTATTTTCCCTAAGAAAATTATACAATGTATATACAAACAAATTCCAAGAAAAGTAGCAGAGCATGGGCTTTTATCGATAACCAAAAGATAGCATCTCCTAATGGGGTGCTGAATAGAGGGATACTTTTTCCAATGGGGTCTTTGCCGATCCTAATGGGGATACTTTTGTTGCGTCTTTTATGTAACAATTCTAATAGGGTGAAATTGCAAATTGTTTGCCTACTGTATGCTATTTTTTTTATTGGCTTATCCAAGAAAAGTTATGTTATCAAAGAATATTGGCGGCAAACAAGGCCATAAAGTAGGTCGGGTTTTTGAATGTGTTGTTGGTCGGCAACTTGAAGTGGTCGGTCAAGTTTTGAATAATTTTTTTCAAAGTTTAACAATACTAATCGGATGTGGAGAAGGATTTTGGTATAGAAGTGGCTCAAAGTGTTACATATACTAGATCAGGCTTGCCTCCAAGAGCAGCTTCTGCAAAGTTCAGAACTTCTTCAAAAAAATTGCTTCCACAGCGAACCTTTAAGACACAAAATTTGTCCCAGGAAGGCGAACCTTTAAATGCAGAACGGTTCAAAGGGATCGGCAGTTCGAAGCTTTGGACTCTAGCTTGTATTAAAGCCAAGTTTCAAGCTGATTTGTATATAAAGTTTAATAATACTTTATGCAGGTAACTGAAGTTAAAATGGAAAAGGAATAACCATCAGGAGCGGCAAGAATTTCAGGTTTGATTGGCACAAGGATCAGCATTATATAAATCGGGTTATTTAAGGATTGACCAGCATACTCAAATTGTTTGTGCAGAATAAGATTAATATCAAAGAGGATCGGCCAAATTTAATTGATCGGCCATTTCGAATTGAATTGAGTGGATCGGCTGTTTATAATTGATCAGTGTTGTATCAGTTAGGACTTGGGGTTATTTAGCTTTTTTAATAGTTCGAAAAATTATTGGATAGGAAACTCTTGAATTGGCAAATTGAGTGGTAAGTTAATTATGTGTAGTGATTTGTTTCATAAGGTCTGTTGAAAAATAGGGGTCGCCCAAAAGATAGAAGAGTCGGGTAATTTGATAGAAATGACAAGGGCTATTTCAGATATTAGATTAAATGATCGGCAATTTAAATGTTGGGCAGGTTAAAGAGCAAAGGTGGGTTTTGGCCTTTTCGGATGAGTAAAATTTAATGACAATTTTGTAAATAATTTAGGTGATTCCATTGGGCACTCATCAAATTGGATTGGGCAACCCCTAAAAAAAAAAGAAATTTTACAAATTTGTCATATTACAAGTTTGCCATCAAAGCCCAAGCCCAGCAACTAATTCAACCGGTATCGCCAAAACGAACCCTCCGGTCGGGTTTTTATTTACAATTTCAAACGACACGACGTACCATGTCGTGCGAGTATACACTCAAACGACTTGGCCAAGTCTTTTTGTTTACACTCAAAGCGACATGGTCGCGGTCGCCCGATAAAGTGTAAAACCATATGGCCATGTCGTTTGAGTGTAAATAGAAATGACTTGGCCAAGTCGTTTGAGTGTACACTGCGGACAACATGACCATGTCGTTTGAGTGTTACTTTGAGTTTGAGTTACACTCAAACTACATAGCCAAGTCGTTTGAGTGTATACTCAAACGATATGGACAAGTCGTTTGAGTGTTACTCACACTAACACCGAAACCACGTGTCCATGTCGTTTGAGTTTACACTCAAACTACTACGCCATGTCGTTTGAGTGTACACTCAAACTACGTGGCCATGTAGTTTGAGTGTACAATCAAACTGCTGTGACCATGTCGTTTGAGTGTACACTCAAACGACATGGCCGCCAGAGTTTGAGTGTTAGTGTGAGTAACACTCAAACGACGGGTTCATGTAGTTTGAGTATACACTCAAACGACATGGCCGAGTAGTTTGATTGTACACTCAAACTACATGGCCGCGTAGTTTGAGTGTACACTCAAACGACATGGCCGCGAACGATATGGCCGCGTAGTTTGTGTGTTAGTGTGAGTAACACTCAAACGACTGGTCCATGTAGTTTTTGAGTATACACTCAAACGACTTGGACATGTAATTTGAGTATACACTCAAACGACTTGGTCACGTGTTTGAGTGTACACTCAAACGACGTGGACATGCACTCAAACGATTCCAAATGCACTCAAACGATTTCAATTGAATTAGAAAAATTGAAATCCGATTTAAAAAATTGGGTTAGAAACAACACAATTACATCAATAAAACTACATGCACTCTACACTCTTTATCTGTTATGACATAGTATCTTTATAACCAAGTTAAAACATGTAATCAAACATGCTATAAAATCTAAAATAATAATTTGTTTTATACCTAAACTTGTTATTATTATTATTTTTCAATTGTGAATCATAAACTAGTTTGGGGTTTAGAGTTGAGTTCAAGGTTTAAAAATTTCGTACCAACATATTTCACTTAATTATTTGAAATAATAATTTGTTTTATATCTAAACTTGTTATTTTTATTTTATTTTTAAAATTGTGAATCATAAACTAGGTTGAGATTTAGGGTTTAGGGTTTAGAGTTGTTTACAAATTTCGTGCTAACATATTTTACTTAATTATTCAAAATAATAATTTGTTTTATTTATAAACTTATTATTTTTTATTTTCTTTTCAAATTTTGAATCATAAACTAGTTTGGGGGTTTGGGGGTTTGAGTTTAGGGTTTAGGGTTTAGGGTTTACAAATTTCGCACCGACAAAATAAAAAAAAATTTAATTTCAAACATATTTCACTAAATTATCCAAATCTAAAATAATAATTTGTTTTATATCTAAACTTGTTATTTTCCATTTTTTTTATTCAATTGTAAATAATAAACTAGTTTGGGGGGTTTACAAATATATTTCACTCAATTATTTGAAATATATCAAAATTTCAAATATATATAGAATACTCATTCACTCAGTTTAGAGTTTAGGGTTTACATAGAATACTCAAGTTTCTCTACATCCTCAAGTTTCTCTACACACTCAAGTTTCTCTAAATGGAACATGAAGATGAAGAAGAAGTATTTGAGGTAATGTTTGAGGTACAACAACAAATTAGAGAAGAACAACAAATTAGAGAAGGAGAAAATAGAAGATATGTTGAAAGTGAAGAAGTGGAACAAAATGTTGAAGGTCAAGGTGAAGAATTTGAAGATGCGACAAGTCGAGCAAATGAAATTCCAAGAAATCGTCGACGACAAAATGCAAACCTAAATAATGAGGTAACACTTGATTAAAATGAATACAAAACACTTGATTGATTGAATGAATGAATGAATGGATGCGAAATGAATTAATGCAAAACCCGAGCCCAAACGACATGGCTGGGTCGTTTGGGAACACTATAAAACGACATGGGAATGTAGTTTGAGAACACTACGAAACGACATAGCGGTGTAGTTTGAGAACAATAGAAAACGACATGGCTGGGTCGTTTCATTACACTATAAAACTACATGGCCAGGTCGTTTCATTACACTATAGAACTACATGGCCGGGTCGTTTGGACTCTTGATGAAACTACATGGGTGGGTCGTTTGAAACTAAATGCAAATTGTTTGAGACTCTTGTTTTATTCTTCTATATGTAGAATTCTTTGCCGCTATCCAGGAACCGATCTTCTGCAAACTCGAATGATGTGGATTGTCAACCGATTTTAAGTGATACAACAGAAATTTTACTCTGGAAGAGGTATGATTGAGTAGGCATTGATTTCATTTTTTTTTTAAATTTTCTAAATATAATTTTATTAGTGTATTAATAATAGTTGTTGTTTTTTATGTGTTTAGGTCTTTCATACACGTAGCGAGGCAATCGATTGGGCAACCGCTAGAGGAAGACAAGTTAATGTTGTTGTGGTCATTGAAAAGTCGGAGTGTGCCAAAGGAAACCGAGTAGCAAGATTGAATTTGGCTTGCGAGTGCTCGGGTGTGTATCGGTCACACAAGAAGGAAGGCGAAGAGAAGGCTAATAAGAGAAGGTCGGGAACCAAGAAATCGGGATGTCCATTTAAGTTAAAAGGTGTTTTCCAACGCGGCACTGTCGATAGTTGGAAAATTGTCGTTCTTAATGGTGTTCACAACCATCCATCCATTGGCGAAGACCCTTGAAGGACATGCATTTGCTACTTTCGACTAACCGTTCGAGTTAAGTATTTGTCGAGAGATGAGTAAGTGTGGAATAAAACCTAAACAAATATTGGATTCCATCAAGAATAGGTATCATGATAACATCTCTAGTATATCCCAAGTCTACTTTGCAACCGCAAGGCGAAGGTGAGAAAATGGATATGAGCGGTCTCACACAATTACGAGAGATTGCGTGAGTTGTTAGCAAAAGAACATTATTTTGAAGAGTTGAGACGGGATGAGAATACCGAGGAGATAACGGGATTGTTATGGGCCCATCGAGGAAGGTGTTAAGTTGGCTCGGACTTTTCCAACAGATTTTTCATGTTAGGACGCTACCTACAAAACTAACAGGTATCGGTGGCCTTTCGTACAGTTTGTTGGGGTGACTTCAACGTGGAAATCTTTCACCGTGTGTCAGTCTTTGCCGATCAAAAACAACGATCGACTATGAGTGGGCCCTGCATCATTTTAGTGGCTTGCTTGGTGACATAAGCCCATCTGTGATCGTGTCTGACAGGGACATAGCCCTGATGAGTGCCGCTGACAGAGTTTTTCCTAACGCACACAAGCATCTATGTAGATGGCATATCGCTACGTGCGTCCTTTCAAAATGTTACGATATTTTTCCAACTACAGAACTTGTAGAGAAGGCCCATTTCTCGTGGAACACTGTAGTCAAATCGAAGACAGAGGTTATTTTCCAGCGTAGATGGGATGATTTGGAAAAATATTACAGGGTTGAGTACTCCAATTTTGTTTGCTATTTGCGAGAGACTTGGTTTCCTCACAGGGATCGATTCGTATGTTGTTGGACTAACCAACACATTCACTTTGGGAGTACAACAACCAATAGAGTTGAAGGGTCTCATGCTCAGGTGAAGCGTGTACTAGGAAATGCAAACTGTCATGATTTTTTGAGTATGTTTAGCTTAATCCACCCGATTCTAGAGATCCAGATGTCCGAGATTAGAGCTACCTTCGAGAGAAGTATGATTGTAACTCAGCACCACCACTGGATTCCTTTGTTTCGTGAACTCAGAGGCCTTGTCTCACGCAAGTGGTTAGACTTGTTATTTGAAGAAATAGATACCCGCGTAAAAGCGTGTTAAAGATGGAGAGATAAGGTGTTGGTGCTGCTTTTTGCGACGAGCCATGGACTGCCATGTGCTCATGAATTAATTGAGTTTGAAGAGCAAGAGCGGTCCATCCCTTTGATCGCTATCGACCCCTTTTGGAAAACATTATGCGCTTCTCCCAATGTGTCAGTGGGTGTTGGTCCCGATGTTGCACCTTCGATGGACTTGTTCATGAATAGGTTTGCAATGGTTTCTGAAGAAGAGTAGAAGGTTATGATTAGGAAGCTTATGGAGATTGCCGTACCAGAAAGTACATGGCTAGTACCGCCTTGTGAGGAAGCAAAAATCAAAGGTCGGCCGAAAGGTAGCTGTAGCAGAAAGCTTCAAACTGGAGATGATAACTCTTCAAAGCGAGATCCATCTCATTTTGAACATTCTCAACGTGACCATGAAGAGTGGGTCTCGTCACAACCAAACATTACGCCCACCCAAAACACCCACACTACACCAAGAAAGAAGTCTTCTCCAAAACTACCAACCCAAAACATCCACACCACACCAACAAATAAGCCTTCTCCAAAAACACCAAAACAACCATACCAAGAAATAAACCTTCTCCCAAAAACACCAAAACAACCACACCACGAAATAAGCCTTCTCCAAAAGCGGTCACACCGCGAAATGTGAGAGATGACTTAGACTTTGGAAAGGCGAGGGTCCTAAGGATTACGGGTTGGATATTCTAAAGAAATGCATAAATACATTGTTAGAGTCCATGACCGTTGGCGATGGCAATCCGCGGTTATAGAGCTTTCTGCATTGCATTAGGAAGAAGTCAAGAAGAATGGTCCACAGATGAGAAGGGAGTTGTGCGAAGAGCTTATCGACAACCTCCCCTTTATTGTACTTTGTACAATCAAAGTGAGGTTTTTTATTCGATGAAGGAAATCCTACATGAAGAAGGTTACGCACCCTTAAATAAGTGGATAAGCATGCCTTTTGCTGGATACTTATTTGCTTTAAGATTTAATGTTGTCCTTATGCATTTAGGAGCTCGTCAGTGCTTCCTTCTCATGCCGCTAAGAACCCAAGCAAATCCTGCGAGAGTGACCCTAGTGTTGGGTAGCGCACATGTTGGTGGAAATCATTTTGTCAATGTTGAACTTGTTGAAGATTGTCCGGTTCCTCCAGTAATGCGCCAATGGCTTAGAGCTCGATATGATATTGCTAAAAGTTGGAATTTGGCCTTGACAGTAAGGCAATTGCAATTTATGGCATTGAATATTCCCAATTTAATATGGGAAAAGGAGCTTGTTGAAGACCCAACAGTACATGTTATCGATTAAGTTGTTTGTATGTTGTCGATATGATATTTTGATGTAATTTGGAACAATTGTAATTTGATTTGATTTTTATGTTATCAATGTTAGGTCTTTTATTTGATTTGATTTGGAAATCGAGTAATCGACTAAGTTGATTCGGATGGCAATCGAGTGATTTTGAAATCGAGCGATCGACTAAGTGATATATTGATGTAATTTGATATTTTGATGTAATTTGGAACAAATGTAATTTTATTTTATTTTTTTGTTATTTAGAAATAATGTTAGGGCTTTTATTTGATTTGATTTGGAAATCGAGTGATCGATTAAGTTGATTCAGACGGCAATCGAGTGATTTGGAAATAGAGCGATCGACTAAGTTGATTCGGACGTCAATCGAGTGATTTTGAAATCGAATGATCGACTAAGTTGATTCGGATCGCAATCGAGTGATCGACTAGTTGATTCGGACCGCAATCGAGTGATTTGAAATAATGTTCGTATGTTGTCAATAATGACCGAAACTACACGGTGAAGTCGTTTGGCTTTAATACAAAACGACCCAGCCAGATCGTTTGGTCTAAAGGCCAAACGATGTGGTCATGTCGTTTGGCCTTTATCCAACGATGTGGCCATGTCGTTTAGCCTTTATACCAAACGATCTGGTTGGGGTCGTTTGAGATTAAAAGCTTAACGATCTGCCGTGGTCGTTTGGTTTAAAAAAAAACGATCTGGCGAGGTTTTGGCCTTTATGCCAAACGACGCTGGGCGGGTCGTTTGGAAGAAAAATTTTTCAAAATTCGTTTTGTTTTTACAACACTTTCATATTCATCAAATTCCACTTTTCCATTCAAACATCAAATATCAAACACTCTCATTCATCAAATTCCACTTTTTCACTCAAACATCAGATATCAAACACTCTCATTCATCAAATTCATCCATACATAAAATTCCATTCAAACATTAAACCCTAAATCATAAACATTAAATTCCATTCAAACATTCATGCAAACATCATATCCATCAATTCATTCGAAGTTAACAAAATTACAAACCCTAAACCAAAAAACAAATTACATCTATCAAACTAAATTACAAAGTTACAAACCCTGGCTGAAACAAATCAACTATAAGCCCACCAATGTACTTGCACCTAGTCAAGTTATGCGCTGTTGAAGGAGGACCTTGCTTCCTCTGGCGGATCATTCCGACCAATTGCAGACCTTTTCTAGCAAACGATTGGTTTCATCGATGACGTCGTTAAACCGAAAAAAAAAAAAAAAACAAGATAAGTTACCAATCGAATGCAAAAAATCACAGTTAGAGAAAACTCAATTAAAAATCACAATACTTACAATCGGTGAACGGTTAGGTGTGTCTCGGGGAGGGATGAATAGGAAGAAGTTTCTCGGGGTTCACCAAAACTACATGAGAATTCCTCGCGATACCAAGTCATGTAGTTTTGATGACACTCCCATAGATAAGGCGAAATAGGTCCTCGGTTGCAGAGTTGAATCACGCGTGATTCTGCCCGCGACTCGATAAAGTGGCCCAATATTGGTCGGCTCACCTCATACCAGCGTCCGCCACGGTTCTTGTTCTCCAATTTGGCATTGGAGGATCTCTAGGTACAAGTTGCACGTGACCCAACCGACGACCACCCTGCGGCAAGTAAACCTCGACAATGTTGAAAAAACATAGCAATCCCTCAAAAAATGCAATGTCATCGATGGGTTTGTATCTCCGATATTTTTGTAGGGATGCCAAACAACTGAAACAAAATCAAATGTGTCATTAACAACTCTAATGATCAATTACTAAAAAATAAATATAAAGAAACTTAAATACCAAATTGTCATTGAATTTAATACTTACATTGAACTCATTCAAATCATCAATTATAAATTTCGATAAAACGCAATGCATCGTTGTGTCGTAATAGTGTGGAGCGGCTGGGATGTGTTTGTGAGCCTTGGGAGCGAGATATAGTTGAAGTTGGGGACTGTCATGAATCTTGGAAAATACTCATAGATCCATGCCTAGATATACACAAATAGTTAACATATTGATAGAGTAATAAAATTAACATTAAAAAATAAACTCTAAAATACTCAAGTTTTACGTAGAAGAGTCATATACCACGTAACCCCTTTCACCTTCGCACATGTGGCAGCCCGAGACCTCTATATAAAAACGCCAAAAAAATTTGCACCCCCATGCATACTCTTCTATCTCACTCAATTTCAACAACGGCCTCGGATAACATATAGGCACTCCAGGTCCCGGACTTGTCGATAAAAAGCGGCACATCCAAAGAAAAACAGAATAAAAGCTCTAACAAATCCGTTGAACATCCCGAAACTTCGAGGCCTTCTCTACCACATTCCCAAAGCGTCACATATAGGGCTATCATGAATCTTGTTCGCAAAATGCTTCCGGATGAATTCTAAAATGAACTTCCATCTTCCATCCCTAATCAAATCAATAGGAGCCCCTGCACCAAGATGTAAGAGATTTATCGATTGTTGTAAGTTCACTCATCTGTCCCCTTGCACGCTCTTCCTCTAATCTTGTGACTCCACAGATTTGGACAACATCGTCCAAAGTCACGATCATCTCCCCAACCGGCATATGGAAGGTGTTGGTCTCCGGATGCCATCTCTCCACAAACGCGAGAGATTAATGGTGGATCCATATGCTCGTGATAACCTTCCACGAGATCAAACAACCGATCCTTCTCAATCGCGGCAAATCTAGGAGACCTTTCACATTCATTTTGAAATTCCATTGGGATAACTTCGCTAAGTGTGAAACACACTTCAACGCCCAGCGATCCTCCTGAAACAACCGAGCACACATTAGATATATATGACAGAAAAACAAAAGATTTTGTAAAAGAAAATCAAAGTACACAAGAAAAACAAAATATTACCCTTCTCTCCCCAAACATCGCGGCGACATGCACCGCATAGTCATACAACAACTCGACTCATAATGGCCTCCCCCATACACACCTCTTTGAAACTCCAAATCATCATTGGATTTTTTTCTTACGAAATCCAATACGGGAGGTGCTTCTTCCATGGTGGTACGTCTTCTACCACATATTCTTCAACATCATCATCCTGCTTTCATCCTCCTCCTCCTCTCCTCCTCACTCTCACTCTCCTCTTCTACTATACTCTTCCCTTTGTCTAAACCTACATCTAAACCTACATTAAATCACTTAGTATCACTATCTACACTATCTACACTATCTTCACTAACCTCGGGAACCTCGGGAACCTCTTTTTCCAAATGGTCCTTTTTACAGCCGATCTTGGATTAAGCCGTCTGCCTCTATGTCTTTTTCTTCCAACTGCATCACCGCTAGAGGAACCACCAAACAATTTCTTAACACCCTTCAATGTAGTTTTTGCTACATTCTTCACATTCTTTGATCGAGGACCCATCGCTACAAAGAAAAATAAAATAAGTATTAGTAAACCATATTTAAATAAACAATGTACAAAGAAAACCACTAGAAAAAAGAGATCATCCCAAATTAAAACAAATGTACTTATAAGCTTGCTATGATAACTCCAAGTATATATGAAGAAATAGAATGAGGCATTACACTATCCAAATTCTATCGAATTTTAGGAGTTTCCTTTGTTTAGTCAACATTTTATACTTAAACCTGTCATAACACGGAAATCAATAATGACATCCTTCCAACAACCATATGTACATAACACCCTATAAAATATTCAACCCACAATACAATTTCTATCCCTCATCAAGCATAGGGAAACCACCCAAAAAAACCACCTTGATTGTACATTCAAGAATTTGATAACCAAAGAAAAAGCTTCTCACCTATAATGCTTTACCGCGGGTTTGTTCCCCTGTATCCGGACCTTAAGCAAGTACTCAGTAAAAAAGCTGCATGTAATCAAGGTCATTACTCATTAGTCAAGACTCAAGAACATAAGCAATATAAAAGGTGAGTAGAATGTACTGAGACACTAATCATAAAATGGTAAAAGTATCTTCTCTTATAACATCAAGCCCTAAAGGAAAATACTAGGTATGAAAGATGAGCACTATGAAAGTTTAGCAACAAGATGTAAAGCAACTCATTTTTTAATTTTCAAACGGGGCTCTAAATCACATGTTTGGGGGTATCACCATGCTACCCCTCTAAGGGGTAGCATCGCTAGTATTTCTAAAAGCGTATTATTACTAAAATGGAGACAATGTTGCACTAGTTCCATTCAAAATTCAGGAATCTAACATAAGGTTACACTGAAACAAATCCAATCTTCATACATTAGAGGAGGAATGAACAACCGTACCCCATTACAACAGAAACAAGATTCTACCAACAACCGTACCCCATTACAAATTCCAAACCATCAAATATTACCCATTTCCTAAAACAAGTAGTTAAACCAAGCCAACAAGAAATAGAACCAAGCCAATATGATTCTTACCTTCAAATTGGATATGAAACTTGATTCAAATTGGATATGAAACTTGATTCAGGAAAGAAAAACTCGATGGCTCAATTTGATTGTGCGATTCTCAATTACAATTGTACCGATTCTAATTGGATTGGGCGAGAATTGGAATGGTTTTTGGATTGGGCGATTCTAATTGGATTGGGTGATTCTAATTCGTTTTTGGTTAGGGTTCGAAGGGTTTTTTGGCCGGGTGCGCGAGAGAGATGACCGACTAGAGAAGGTTTTTCGGTTTAGCGATGGAAGTGGGGGTGTCTTTGGGCTTTTGTTGGGCTTACTTAATTTGGGCTTGGGTTGGAGGCTGCCTTGATCAATTTTTGGTGGTCAATCTGGGACCCATTCTTTATGTGACAAGTTAATATTCAAGACTAGCTAAACACATTCTAGTACTCTGTGACGGGCGGCACATATAAATCAAACACAAGAAAGATGTCCTACCACCCCCAAGGCCAGTGTAAGAATCATCAAATATTCACAACTTACAACACTAAAAGTAGAAAGAGAGCAATGGCGCCCTAAACATAATACCCAACTAACCCTCACAACAAAAACACGAGATAACTTCAAAGCCCTGAATATCTCTAGCTCTCCACCATTAATCATTAAGTAATCAATATAACAAGGTTTTTATTCCAAGGTAAACAATAATGAAACAACAATGACTCAAGCCATTAATCCACGCGTGAATGCAGATGGAACTAGCATGACATGCACCTACACCAATGGCCAAATCGTTCAACTAAAAAGAGCGTAACTTATTCAGTCCACCTTTATTTGCCGACTTGCCGTGTCAAACAATATTTGGAAATTCGAGAAACCCAAATACATATCAACAAACATGGAAGCCTAGAATACACACAATCAGTAAAAGACACAACAGATCCTATAAGTGAACATGTCATGCTATAATTCTACCATTTTAGTTAACTTTTATCATCTAGAACTTTTAATATTTCAATTAAGCACGCACTCAAATGTTATAGATTCATGATTATTAAATAAGGAGTGTCAAGGAAATCATGGACAGGTTATGCATAATCGTTTCACCATTGACATTGTTATTGCTAGCTAGGTAAAGTTCAACTGTCCATTCCCTATTTTCAATCATCTACTATAATTCTACCATATTGACTTGAGTAGCACTGATATATGGAAACTCAACTTACCCACACTGTTGCCTCTTCTTGGACAGAGTCATAGAGTCATATTAATAATCCATATAGGGAAATGGACTCTTCCAAACTCAAAAGAAATTAAACAGGTACTCCCAAACACCAGCTTTACATCCAAATTCAGGTTTTCCAGTTGAAAAGTATCAATATTTAAAAAGGGTACAAGAAAAGCGCGATCTTCCGATAGTGAATGTTGAGCATGTCAAACACGCTAAAAGGATGACTTACTCCGGAATCTTCCTATATTGTACACTTTATGTTCTAGATTAAAAACAAGATAATCTCCTTATATCATGCTCCCAAACACGAGCATCATATCCAAATTCAGATTTTCTTTTTTCCAAAGGAAGAAAGAAACCAATAATTAAAAGGGGTACACGGAACCTCAAGACATTAGCAGCCAAAAACAAAATCGTGTTGTAGTGTACGTACTAATATGAGTATGTCAACATAATCACGCTAAAACCTGACTTACCTGAAATCTTCCTATATGATAATGTTCTAGAAGAGAAACAAAAAATCATATTCACAAATCCTAGTTATCTTCGACCCAAGACATCTCCTAGGTGGGGCGATTAAGTGGCAGTCCCCCTCGATCGTTGTATGTCACATCAGCCATTACTTGACCATCTTAAGGAGGAACACTAAAGAAGAAAATGGCATTCTAGGACGGAATGGGTATGGAAGAAATTTTGGATTGAGAAAAATAACTAAGACATGCTTCGAGGCAGGTCCTTGGTTTTCTTTTGTGAGCGCCGATTGTAAAGGATGCATCGGGGCCGGAGCTCACTAAATAATTAGATACAGAACAAACTTCTTGGCTAGGATACCAAAACTTATGGGATTCATATTCCGTAACGTACAATGTCTAAGAACCACCTTACTTATTGGCATGGACAACTAATAATGACAGTCTAACTGCAAAAGTATTATTTAGTCACTACTAATATTCAAGGAACAAAAGGATGTACACTGGTCTAAGAAACAATGTAGGCTAAGAAACTCAACTTTTACAATAATAGATGATGGATAGGGAAGCTTAAAAAATTACCAAAGGGACTATAAAGCAATAAGCGCAGGCTTTTTTTTTTTTTTGGTAGCTGCATCACGACTATAGAATGCATCTAGGCCCCTGTTTGGCTGCGATGTAAGGACTTCTTATACTAGTTAGTTGACGTGGCATGGTGCACATAAGCAAATGATGTTTGGGGCTCTAGCATGGATGTTTCTAATCTAACTAGTCGCTTTTAAGTCTATGAGAGTTTTACTAAGGGAATTATACTAATGATGCAACTACCCACAAGATGCAACTAGTCGACATTCAAATAATTATGGGAATGCCATCGTTGATTCTATGATAAGGAATTAGAGCGGGATTGATTCCACCTTAACTCAACTTAATCCACTAACTTCCGACTAATCGTCATAACTCCGCTTGAACGGGCTCGCTTAACAATTTGGTTATTCCTAATCCCTAATTATACATGGCATTTCTACCAATTCATAACTAGTATGTGAACAATTAAACCCATTCTCATGGTGAACTAATCATTTCTAGAAGTGGAATAGAAAATACGGCGACTTCCTGCGATGTCGGAATCAGAAAAAGCTTTCATCAAGGCTTCACAACCCTCTAATGGAGGTTTAGCCTTGAATCATTCCACAATCATTTCCATTGAGATTAAAACTAAACATAATAAAAAGCATTGAAATTTACTTAACTAAACAATAATGAAATCTAATTTAATGATTCAAATTGAAATAAGGACATGAATTGAAATTATATCTAGAATTGGAAATGACAAAAATAAAATTGATAAAAATACTACTTTATTGATCTAATCAATGAAGAACAAGATTTAAGGTTTAATCTAATAAAGGATTTGAAACTAATTAAATAAAACAATTAAATCTAGATCTAGAAGCTATTTTAATGGCTACTTTCTATTCTAAGCTATCTACCCTAATTTCTCTTCTTAATCTACCATTAACAAAGACTTAAGCTTTGTTCTTATACATTCAGATCCAAAATTCGTGCATGGGCTTGGGGCAGGGGGTTTGGGCCAGAGAATCGCCCAAAACCCAATTCTTTCGATAAAAAGGCCTCTTCAGCTGCAGTTGACTTCCACAGACTTTTCGTCCACTTCTGCTCCTCTGATTGGGTCAAGTCTTGGACCATTACAAAGCTCTTTCCGAGCCGGTCGTTTTGACATAAGGTATGCCCAATTCCAGGTCCGAGTCCAAAGATACGGCTTTTGAAGTTCTCACGACTTTTTGCTCGTATCTCGCTAAAGTGGTACATTTTCGACATAATGGACTTTGAAGCCTGAAATGCATAAAACACGTAATCAGTGTTAACTCTTACTTATTATTCACATAATTGGTCTAACAAGATGATTATTAAGGGGTTAAAACTACAGTTTTGGGCTCTTATCAAATCACCCCCAAGAAAAGATTTTGCTTGTCACCAAGCAAAGATGAGAAATTAGAATAAGTGACCAAAGTGGAGTTCTAACTACTCGTTTTACTGAGTGCGATTGCATTGACCATATGCAACAAGGCTTTAAACCACTAGGAATTCCCTAGTGGACGAAGTTATAGCCCTCGTGGGAGAGTTTTCAGTGAAGGTACTCCCACAAACTTCATCTATCTACAACGACTAAGAAAATAAAACTATTGTTTCCTTATTCATGCTCAACTATCTATACATCTCTCTAGCAATTACATAAGAATAACCGGTCAAAACCCTAAGTTAATATATGCATAATAATCAATCATCACAATACACATATATCAATGAGTAGTACTATCAAATGTTTAGAAGGGGTTGTTTCGAGAACTTCTAATAAGCGCCCCAAGTAGTTTCTCACAATAATAGTCAAGAAACAACACTCTGATTTTTCACTCAAGTTTCATTTACTCTGTAATAATTGGGCACACTTTACCTTACAATCTCCATGACAACAAGGAAGCCGGGTCAATCAAACACATCTGCCACTTTACTATCACACTAACTTTATTCCTAATCGAGCTAGAGGTCTTTATTAGGTGTTACGGGATTAGGAGATGGTTTAAGAAGGAAGGAAATGGATATTCAAAAGGACAAGTCTGAGATAATAGAGTCTTCAGATTATGTAACTTAGAGAAAACCTTGTTATTTTCTTTTGCTTCTACACTTTGTTTCCATCCTTAAGATATTTTTTTTTTCTTTTTCCTTGGCTTTTGACTCCTTTTTATTCTATTTTTGGAGTTTTATTTTATTTCTATTTTTCTTTTCTTTGGATGGAAACTTCTTTTCTTTATTTTCCAAGCAAGTAACAATTTTTGTTTACACAGGTTTTTCTCTTCTTCTTCTTCACTCATTCTATTCTCGGACTTATTCTAAATGGGTAGGTTGATTTATTCTTTTTTTTATTTTATTTTTTGTTTTTGTAATGTGGTAAAGGAATTGTGGTGTATGGAAGGCTAAAGAAAAGGCTCGAGTGGTGACTAGCGAAAATAATTCATAGGTTTGAATTTTGGCTATATCGATCCAAAGAGCGCCTAAATTCTCACTTAGGATATGGTTTAGTGATCAAGCAAGTGGGCGTGTGATTTCTCTATCCGGATTTTACTTCTCCCTTGTGTCATTTCTCAAATGTTTATTTCATATAAGGTTTTTAGGCTATATTCTCCACAGGATTTGTAGAATAAGTACTCTAGCCTAGATTTGAAACTTATCGCTAACAATCATAGATACTCATGTAATATATTTATAGATAGATGCAAAGATTATTACCTACGTATTAACCTAAGTTTCTAACAATTATACGCCGATGCAACAACTATGTGAGACTTCTAGATTGTTAAGAGCATGGAGAAAGAAAACAATACCAATATTCCTAAGTGTATAGCATAAACTTATTTATTTATATTTTTTAAATTTTTGAAATTTTAACTAGAAAACAAATGCATATTATATATATCTATATCCTAACGGATGTCTTAATTACACATTGATTATGCCCCTTTGAACAAAGAAGCATGCTTTGTCCTCAAAGCATTGTAAATAAAGAGGGTAGGAAAAATACCATTGAAGTTGGAAATTCGTAAACATCCGCAAAACAATGTTAGAACGTACTAATATAGGAAATAAAACCGGATTTAACTCTATAAGAGTTCCACCCATTATGGGGTTAACCTAATTAAATTGCTTGGGACATAAGCGGACACTACCGTAAACTAAAACTTACCTCCACTCCCGATTTGTTATTAGATGGTCATCCTCTACTTCTATAAAGAAGTGAGGTTCCTTCGGCCCCTGCCATGCTATGATAATTTGCGGGCTTCACGCCATTTATCATCTATGGTTGCTAACCTATTAAGTGCCATTTGGTCTGATGGGGTGTAGGTGCAACCTGGTGAGGTTGTATCCGCCACCCATGCCAAGTCATTGCACGGAAAGATCGAATAATACTATTGGTGGGGTGTCTACCTTAATCCAATCCGTGAAACGTGTACAAAAGCGGGGAAAGAAAACATAGCATAATCGTGAAATTAAAAAGCGGGCATAAGAAGGTACTTATGCCTCATGGTATAAGGCTCGTGCTAAACTAGACATCAAAGTTAGGGAAGGTCATAGACCGGGCGCCCATTGGCTAAAAGCAAGGAAAACGGCGCAAGTGGCGCCATTCACGTAAGAAAACGCCATTCCCCTAAAATGTTTAGCATAATCCAAAAACATAACAGGTTCCTATGTTCATGGACAGGGCTACCGCGGCAACGCGTTATAGTCCCCTTGGTCCTCAATACGGAAAATGCCCGCCCCATAAGCCTGTCGCAAAGACTCATAAGTATAGACATGCATATTATCGACCCAATAGCACCATGGGTCTTGTATCTCAAATGGGCATAGCAAGTCCAAACAAATGCTAGCAAGAACACGTAATTTCCATTGGTTCATCGTTAATGGTGATGGAGAACACTTGTTCTCCATCCGGTCTCTCAAAGAAAATGCGCAGTTATTATAAAAAATAAGATGCAAGTCTTCGGAGAATAAAGTTCAACCGGTGTTACCATAAGAGGTTCCCAGCCAACATATGTGATCACTCATGAAACCAAGACACCGTAAGTAGTGCTTTTGGAACAAATCTTCGAAAGACTGTTCCGTATTATTATTATGGAAGATGTCATCTCAAAACTACGTTACGGAATAGCCGCAAAAAAACCGGAGACTACGATAAAACCGGAATTTTTCTGGTCCGAGAGAATCGAGGCGCTGGCGCCAAGATAGAGGCGTAGGGCGGCGCTCTTTTGTATTTTTAATTTCCAGTAACTTAGCTGGCGAATTACGACTTGAAGCTGGAAGCCTTCTCGAAAAATTTTTCTCGAGTGAAGTGTAGGGCCTTCAACTAGGCCAACTAGGCATGGGCGAGGCCCGAAAGGATGCTTTGTGAAAATGGAGACGGAAACGTGGGAATCGCGGGTGTGAAGGGTGAGTGATGGAGTTTAGGTGTAGTGTGAGTTGTGAGGATAGATTATATCAAGTTTATATAGGTTTAAAGTTGCTAGAATGGATCGGAAAAGTTGCCAAAACTAATTACGGCAGTTCGGAAATCCTAAATTTTCCAAACTCTAAAACGGAAAACAACTCATCTCCCCGGATTCTAATTCAAACCCAGTATCTCTTATTTGGATTTTATGACTGAATGTACCTATTTAATCTAGATTTCATCCTACAATGATTCTCAATCATAGATATGCCTAAACTACCATATTTTCACCTTACTCATGAAAGAAATTCTAACACTAGGGTTTTATAAAAATCTGACTTGACATAATCAAACCACCCCAAACAAGTTGGGAAGGTGGGGTCAATATGAAACAAGCACACAAACTGAAAATAACCCCTTATATTAAAATTTTCATTCGGAGGTCCTTTCACTTACAAAATTCAAATTACGGAAATAAAAGTTACATTACAATAAAACAACAAAAGTAAATAAAACAACAACTTATAAAACAAAAATAACTCACGACTATCACTCCTCATCCTCTCTAAACACCTCGCCATGGTGGCGGAGGGCCTGACTTCAGTGGTGGCTTCGGCTCGAAGGTCCAGAAGCCAGTCGTCTTCGTCGACGGCGCTCATGTAGAAGGAGGCTGTGTCCTCGAGGCGAGTCCCGCCCGAGGTGGGAAGTCTTTAGCATATCCACTTAAACTGGGCCGGGCTTCTATCTATCCCTGCTCCCTCTCATCTCATCCTCCTATGGGTGCGGATCTCGGTTGTGGTGAATGGTCGCTCGTCGAAGTCCGGAGGTCCGCATGAGAGTGTTGAGTGAACGATGCCCCTATGTAGCATAGTCATGCGCCAAAGATCGGACCAACACCTCGAAGGCATCCGTATCAAAGCAAGTGCCATCCTCCTCATCCTCCTCGAATCATCCTGCTGTCCCCGGCCTCCTCTTCATTCCCAGCTCCACCATCCTCTTCATCTCTATCCCTCCACCCTCAACCGGACTTGTTGGACACACTCCTATAGATACGCGGGTTCTTGTGCGGGGTAATGTAAATCCTCGAAGTCGGAGTTGCCTTCATCTTCAAAGATGATCTTAGTAATAAGCAGAGGAGAGGTGCCAAAGACCTTCCGACCCCCGATCATGCTTTTGAAAAACTCCGGGATACGAAATCATTATACGCTTCCCGGAGTACCTGCTAACGTGGAGGCAGTCGGAACCGATGTCACCGACCTTGACCTTCCCTAGGACATTCGACCAATCCACCAGGGGGTAGCCAATGGTTGGTCCTCGGGGATGCTCGGGCACACAATGGGAGTTTGGATTGTAACTCCCATTGATGACAAGAACGCCCATCAGCGGCTCTACCCTCAAACCGGGGGCTCTGAGAGTGGTTTCGGGATGGATTGCCTAGAATCTCACCCAATAGTCCCGTAGTCAACTCCCTCTCTTCCTTACCATCACAAAATCCTACTCTCCTCCAACTCCCTGGTGTTGTAGAACCGCCGGACCAAGTCTTCGTGGTAGAAGTCTTTCGATTAGAGTACCCTGAACTACTCCGATTTACTAGCCATTTAAAGTCACCGTAAAACGGGCGCGAAATGAATGCGGTGAAAACCGCCCGGTGATGATTCGGCGTTGAGCCATTTAGAGTTTGATTACGGGTTTGGGGTTTGTAGAGGTGTGGTAGTTGTGGTTTAACTTGACCGACCCTAAAGAAAAGTGGTGGTGGTGGAGTGGTGGTAAAGACAACAAATTTTGAAATTTTGGTGCGTTTTGTTGGGTTAAATTGGTGGAGTTTGTTTTGATTGGTGTTTTGAAGTCGATTTGGGGTTGGGATTTGATTTTTGGTGGGTTTATGGTATTTCTTTTAATTTTGATTTTTCTAGGTTTGGAGGTTGTTAATGGCGGTGGAAGATGGAAAAGATGAACTGTTGCATGAGAATGTAAGAATGGCGTGCTCTCTCCATGGGGTGGGTGGCTGAAGTTGCTGAAGCCCAAAATCGAAATTTTCGATTTTTTTTTTTTTCGAATTTCAAATCAAAATTCAGCCGTTACCGGTCCAATTTTTGTGAATGAGATATGGAAATGATCAGGAGAGAATTTCCTATCCAATGATCCATAAAACACTCTATTCGACTTCGGATGACATACGTGATAGTGGAAAACGCCTCGAAATCGTGCATGACATAAGTTATATCGCGAGCGAATGAAATCTAAATTAATAGATTATGTCAATCGAATCGTAATACAATAAAAACGGCCTAAGCAACTCTAATGGGACATAAAACATTTTAGTATGGAAACCACTAAACACCCACCCCAAACAAATTTTTACAACGAAGCTTGAAAATTTGTTTTTAGCGATGGGTCTTTTAAAAGTCAGATTCGAGACTTCCTAGATTACTATGTTTATTTTATTTTTTTATTTTTATTTTAGTTTTAGAAGGAAAAACAATAAGCAATAATGACATAATTCACACCATAGAGAAACATGACTCAAAAATCCGAGAAAACATGCAAGAGTGGAAAAGCGTGAACTATGTGAACCGTGGACTTAGGATCGGTAATTTACAGCCACACACTCCATAGGGAGGGCCGGTTACCTTAATGGTGCACTCACCAATATATTGGAATGAAAGGAATGCACCAACACAGAAATTTGAGTGGTTTATAGTCGGATACTCAAGACTTTATCTAAAACATATGTATGAACATGCGGTTGATCATATATCAACAACGAAATAGTTGTGGATCATTCCATAAATAAATATCACAGAAAACATATCCAAACACAATCAAACACCAAGATTTCCCTCTGACCACGGCCCTAGTGGAATCAAACGAAGTTGGATAACCCTATTATTGTAACCTATCATGCACCTTTTTTTTCATTTTTTGAATGAGTGGGTGTTCTAGTAAATAAGTTTGGAAAAGTGAATGGTTGTGGAGAATATGGTGGATATGGATAAGTTGTAGAAAGACGGCTTGTACACAATGAGGATGTGGTTTTAGCATCGAACTTATTCATTGTGTGTGTAGGAATTTTCTCTCAATTCTGAAAATGAAGGTGTCAAATAGGTTGTCATACGAAGTATCCGTTTGCTAGGAGGATTTAAAAATTATGAAACACGGGGAGAAACAAAGAGGCTCGAGTGCAAACTCGAGGTTCCTTTGAAAAGAGGTGGAAGGAGGGGTCGAGGTGGATGTTGTGCAAGTTAGTTCTTGATAGGGTGAATTGTCACCTACTCAAAGAAACTCATCAAATTCCTCATCAAGATTGGTCATATCCACATTACTATGGTAGTCCTCTACATCTTTGAGAAAGTTATCTATCGATCCTCATCAATAATCGTGTATCGACTAGTGTAGGAATGAAAATGTTGGAGTCGACTTTCCAAAGGAAAGAATTTTCGACATATGACTATCGAGGGGCGTGTTGTTGAAATAATCTCGAGCAAAGCTCTCGATCATGCTAACCTCTCCATCCATAGGCGAATCGGGATGGCTGTGTCCTTGTTTTAAAAACATTGACTTCAACAGCAAAGATGGCCAAAAGACATGGACATTGAACCATCACGGCAATTAATGGCGCATTGGCGGTTGCCAAGAAAGGACGCCCTAAAATGATCGGGATGAGTCGTTAGCGACTTCTCAGTATCGAGGACTACAAAATCAGCCGGATAGTAGAAAATCTGCACTTTTACAAGCACATTTTCGACTACACCCTTAGGGTACTTAATGAGACCCGATCGACTAATTGCAACGTCATTTTAGTGGGTTGCATTTTGTCTAGACCTATTTGTCTATACAAATAAAATGGGAGTAAGTTAACAGCCCCGAGTCAATAATCGCGGTGGTCGTATAGGAATCTCTAAAGGTGCATTATCAGATGGGGCGACGGGGGTCCTTGCTTAACAATTCCATTATGTTCAGGATAAGGTTGGGAATTGTTTGTTAAAAGCGTCTTTTCGGTATATTTGTCTTACGCCTAGTAGTACACAATTCCTTAAGAAACTTAGCATGATGTGGTAGCTTTTTATAGCTTCTAGGAAAGGAAGGTTTATAGTTAGATTCTTGAAAACGTCCCTAATCTCCTCGTAATTTGTATCCCTAGTTAACACGGCTAATTTTTTGTGGAAACGGTGGTTTTGTCTATATTTAGCAATGGTATGTTGGATGTTTAACCGTGGCTTTACGTTTCTTAGGTTGTGTTGTAACCGGGTACCCTCTACCGATTGGTAGGCTCTTCGAGTTTCTATTTGGGTATCTAGTAAAATAGCAGGTGTAGGGACTCTTGGTGGGGTAACTATAGGCATAGTTACTTTGTTATCAACCACTCTAAACCGAGAGAGTGGTGATGGCATTTATCTCACCTACATTTTCATATTCATTACTAGTATTATCGGTGACCTCAGGCTGTGTTTGTTGTTTTAGGATTAGGTATTGCGTTACCGGAAACACACCTTTGGGTTGGGCTTTATCTTGAGCCAACTGTTGGGTTAAATTATTTTACGGATTGTAGAATTTGTTGGTTGGATTGAGCCATGGTTTGGAAAAGTTTTTGGCTCACTTGTATAAAGGTGTCTAGGCGATCGGTTGTTCATGGGTGTAGTGGTCACGGGTGGTATTCTTGGAACTATTTCCGTGAATTATTTATTGGTGGATTTTGATAGTTATTATTTAGGAACGATACCTCTATTAGCATTATAATTATTATAATTACCTTGACCTTGTGCTTGACCTTGTCGAGGTTGCACTTGGTTGTTATAATTATTAAAATTACCGACCACGTCCTTGTCGTAGTGGGGCTTGGTTAAAGCTTTGCGTGTAGCCTAACATATTGATTATTGTACCCTTGAGGTGTGACGTTTTGGTTATTTCTCCAACCGAAGTTGGGATTTTGTCTCAAAGGGGCGTTAGGTTCACTATTAATGGAACAAGCTTTGTTCATAGGCTATAGGACCGTGTGAATCGGGATGCTTTCGGGACTCCAACGAAACTACATGGATTTGAATTTACATTCATACTTGGGGATTGGCTTTTTTGTTGTACGATATGGCATCTACCTTTTTAGTGAGGGATTCAATTAGAGTTTTAAGCTCGGGATCTGATTTAACCTCAAACATCTTTGGTAGTCTTAAGCGTGGAAGAAGAAGAGCCGGGCGGGGATATCATCACTACCCCCGGTTGTTATTTCGCTTAGTTTGATCCTCTAAAAATTTATAAGCCTCCGAGGCTCCTTTACTTAAGAAACTACCCCATTCATTATGTCAAGGACTTCTTTATGGTGATGTTGAAGTCCTTTGAAAAGGCACTAACTAACGTGTCTTTTGCTAAGTTATGGTGTGGACACTCTATATAAGATCGGTGAAGCGATTCCAAGCCTCTGAAAATGATTCATGAGGATTTTGTCGAAAAGAAATGAATCTTGGAAAGCATCTCATCCGTCTTTAGGGGGTGGGTAAAATGTTCCATAAACAAATTTGAACAAGTTTAGCCCACGAGTCCACGAGAATTAGGCGCAGGGCGGTTAACCAAAGACGCCGCCTTTATCGGCTAAGGTGAAAGGGAATACCCTTAATTTAATTTGTTCGAACCAACCGTAGGATGGTGGAATGTTGTTAGGACTTGTTCAATCCTAACGCGATAATATTTGGTAAGGTTTTTTCATGGTCTAAACCATGAAAAAGCGGGTAACAAATTAAAATATTTGGAGGATTCTCAAAATCCCACTGGGTTTGCTAGAACGATGCAAGATTTGGGGCTATCGCTCAAGGCTTTGTAGAAGTCCGAGAGAGGAGTCTCTTTCTTCCCCATTATCTCGGTGGTGTGTGTGGAATAGTAGCTAGAGGTGTAGTGTGTGGTATACTAGATAGACTTGATTGTTGATGTTGTTTTGTATTTACGTTCGGTGTTTTGTTGGCCTGGACCTTAATCTCATGCAAGACTAAGTCGAGCTTAACTACACATGCAACACTCCAAACAATTACGATATACTAGTATAAACCTCTAACAGGAGATCGCGAGGTGTGGAAGAAAGGAATACGATTGCGTCCTTGCCCGGCTTATGAATAGCGTCTTGTATGCGCAGCGTGTTCAGTGTTTATACGAGAATAGAACACGAAAAACTTGACAACTTGAAGTTCGAAACAAACTGTGGAAATCCGTAAATTTCAGGCGGCGCTGGCGCCATTTATCTTATAGCTGGGGGCCTTCGAGTAAATCGAAATTCCAAGAACTTAGCGGGTCGCTCTCTTTGAAGCGTGGCTTCGGTTAAAGCGAGAGTTCGATAAGATAGCTGGTGGCGCTCTCTCTGAAGCGTGGTGGCCTTCGATTAATATTTCCTCGCGAATTTTTCCAAAACTGAAACGGCAACCACAGTATGAATCAAACAAGGGTGGGTGGGTGAAATGGGACTTAAAAATTACTAATTCTATTATGAAAACAATGCTAAAGTGCAACTAAGATGGCAGCGGCGCCATTTGATAAATGTAAAATGAATAGCCTACCTACGAAATGAACGATGAATTCTCAACGTAAGTAAACTATAACTATTTTGATGCTATCTTGTTTATCAAAGAATTCTACTCTCAATCCTATGAGATATAGTGGAGTAGATAAGTTCGTTCCACTCCTAGTGCTCTAGCATGGATGTTTTCTAATCTAACTAGTCGTTTTTAAGTCTATGAGAGTTTCTGAAGGGAATTATACTCTGATGCAACTACCCACAAGATGCAACTAGTCGATTATCTAAATAATTATGGGAATGCTACGTTGATTCTATGATAAGGAATTAGAGGGGATTGATTCCACCTTAACTCAACTTAATCCACTAACGACATTTAATCGTCATAATCCGCGATTGAATCGCTGCTCGAGAACAATTGGTTATTCCTAATCCCTAATTATACATGGCATTTCTACCAATTCATAACTAGCATGTGAACAATTAAACCCATTCTCATGGTGAACTAATCATTTCTAGAGTGGAATAGAAAAATCTGACGACTCTACGATAATCGAATCAAGCTTTCATCAAGGCTTCACAACCCCTCTAATGGAGGTTTAGCCTTGAATCATTCGCAATCATTTCCATTGAGATTAAAACTAAACATAATAAAAAGCATTGAAATTTACTTAACTAAACAATAATGAAATCTAATTTAATGACCAAATTGAAATAAGGACATGAATTGAAATTATATCTAGAATTGGAAATGACAAAATCGAAATTGATAACAAATACTACTTTATTGATCTAATCCAATGAAGAACAAGATTTAAGGTTTAATCTAATAAAGGATTTGAAACTAATTAAATAAAACAATTAAATCTAGATCTAGAAGCTATTTTAATGGCTACTTTCTATTCTAAGCTATCTACCCTAATTCTCTACTTCTTAATCTACCATTAACAAAGACTTAAGCTTTTGTTCTTATACATTCAGATCCAAAATTCGTGCATGGGCTTGGAGCCAGGGTTTGGGCCAGAGAATCAGGCCCAAAACCCAATTCTTTCAGTTCGAAAAGGCCTCTTCAGCTGCAGTTGACTTCCACAGACTTTTCGTCCACTTCTGCTCCTCTGATTGGGTCAAGGCTTGGACCATTACAAAGCTCTTTCCGAGCCGGTCGTTTTGACATAAGGTATGCCCAATTCGAGGTCCGAGTCCAAAGATACGGCTTTTCGGAAGTTCGCAATGACTTTTGCTCTCTGTAGATCTCGCTAAAGTGGTACATTTATGCACATAATGGACTTTGAAGCCCTGAAATGCATAAAAACGCGTAATCAGTGTTAACTCTTACTTATTATTCACATAATTGGTCTAACAAGTATGATTATTAAGGGTTAAAACTACAGTTTTTGGGCTCTTATCGGCTAAGCTAGCTAGGTAAAGTTCAACTGTCCATTCCCTATTTTCAATCATCTACTATAATTCTACCATATTGACTTGAGTAGCGATATATATGGAAACTCAACTTACCCACTTAATTGCCTCTTCTTGGACAGAGTCATAGAGTCATATTAATAATCCATATAGGAAATGGACTCTTCCAAACTCAAAAGAAATTAAACAGGTACTCCCAAACACACGACTTTACATCCAAATTCAGGTTTTCGGTTGAAAAGTATCAATATTTAAAAAGGGTACAAGAAAAGCGATCTTCCGATAGTGAATGTTGTGAGCATGTCAAACACGCTAAAGGATGACTTACCGGAATCTTCCTATATTGTACACTTTATGTTCTAGATTAAAAACAAGATAATCTCCTTTTATCATGCTCCCAAACACACGAGCATCATATCCAATTCAGATTTTCTTTTTTCCAAAGGAAGAAAGAAACCAATAATTAAAAGGGGTACACGGAACCTCAAGACATTAGCAGCCAAAAACAAAATCGTGTTGTAGTGTACGTACTAATATGAGTATGTCAACATAATCACGCTTAAAACCCTGACTTACCGAAATCTTCCTATATGATAATGTTCTAGAAGAGAAACAAAAATCATATTCAGTCTAGTTATCTTCGACCGAAGACATCTCCTAGGTGGGACGCATTCAGTGGCAGTCCCCTGACTGTTGTATGTCACATCAGCCATTACTTGACCATCTTCGTGAGGAACACTAAAGAAGAAAATGGCATTCTAGGACGGAATGGGTATGGAAGAAATTTTGGATTGAGAAAAAATAACTAAGACATGCTTCAGGGCAGGTCCTTGGTTGCGCTGTGAGCCTTCGATTGTAAAGGGATGCATCGGGAGCGGAGCTCACTAAATAATTAGATACAGAACAAACTTCTTGGCTAGGATACCAAAACTTATGGGATTCATATTAAAAGAACGCATTACAATGTCTAAGAACCACCTTACTTATTGGCATGGACAACTAATAATGATGATCTAACTGCAAAAGTATTATTTAGTCACTACTAATATTCAAGGAACAAAAGGATGTACACTTTGGTCTAAGAAACAATGTAGGCTAAGAAACTCAACTTTTACAATAATAGATGATGGATAGGGAAGCTTAAAAAAATTACTCGGGACTATAAAGCAATAGCGAGGCTTTTTTTTGGTAGCTGCATCACCGACTATAGAATGCATCTAGGCCCCTGTTTGGCGTACGTGTAAGGACTCCTTATACTAGTTAGTTGACGTGGCATGGTGCACATAAGCAAATGATGTTTGGTTGGTAATTACCATAAATGGTAAGTACACGTGGGGGGGTTGACAGGGTCGTTATGTGTTCATGAAAACATGTATAGCGGTATCTCCTTGATACCCTTTGACTCTGACAAACTTGGTGATAATAGGAAAAGCATCACACCTCCAAACACGTAAAGCGTCTTGCATTTATTGATACCTTAAATCTAGGAATAAAATCCTTAGTCATTTGGTATCTTCCATATACAACACTCTCACCAACTGCCAAACATGGCCTAGTTTGCTTCTAGGGTGGGAGCGTTTCAACTATTCAGTGCTTAGGAGATAGTCATTATGATTCTAAAAAGTTATTTGGCTAAGGTATGGAGAAATATGTATAGAAGAACTTAAACTTTTCATAGTGATACTACTTGTCTTTGTCATGTACGTAAATACACCACGAGTTTATAAGATTATCTTAGGGAGAGGAGAAATATAACATCGGGGAGCTTTAATTTGATGGAACCACAAAGAAACAGCAACAAAGTTTGTATTAAGAGAGGTATCCCCGCGAGGAGGTCTTTGGACTCATCGGGCTGAACGCTACCGGGGATTGCATCCCACCTTACCATCAACACTCGACTAATAGGCTAACAAAAACGAGAAACAAAAAGAGTATTGAGATGGAATTAGCACTAATTTGGTGTTCTCAATGAAAAGAGTGACAATAAGGAGGAATGTAGCCTTTCTTTTGTAGTATATGAGAGATATATATGTACAGATATATAGCACAGTGAAGACAGAAACAGTATGAGACAAACAAGAAAAGCTTAAATATATGTCAAAATCCAAGACAAACTTCAAAGACATATTGCTAAAGTTTTAGTTCATCAAAAGAAAAATATATGTTTACATCTGATTAGCACTGATCACTTATTAATCTATATAGCTCAACATATAGCAGCAGAAGCCTAGAGTGAAATGGGAAAAGATGATGCTAAGTGTTTCAATTTATTTTTCTGCATCTTTATAGGAATTCTACCTCTTTCTACTTTCATTTATGTTTGTTATTTTCGAATAAACATTTTCTTACTTTGTTCTGATTAAGCCCACTATATTTCTAGTTACCCGAGATGTGACGATATCAATGAATGCTAGCTAGGTAAAGTTCAACTGTCCATTCCCTATTTTCAATCATCTACTATAATTCTACCATATTGACTTGAGTAGCACTGATATATGGAAACTCAACTTACCCACACTGTTGCCTCTTCTTGGACAGAGTCATAGAGTCATATTAATAATCCATATATAACATTTCAAAGCAACAAACCATGATCATATCACATATATATATGATTACATAATAAGAGATTGCACAAATTAAGAAGAACCAACCTGAATTTCAATTGAAGAACTCGCAAATTTCAAGCTTTCACCGCTCTTCTAACTTGCAATTTTGATAAAGCTCGAATTGAGAAACTCGAATTGAGAGACTCAAACGAATTGAGAAACTCAAATCTAGTTTTCAGTGACAAACACATACAAACTGTGATCAATGGTGGATCAATGGTGGATCAAACTCGAATTGTTGGAGATTTTGATCAATGGTGGAGAGATTGTGTTGGAGATTTTGATCAATGGTGGATCAAACCTAGTCGAAGGCTTTGCAAACTCGAGTTGTTGGAGATTTGTTGTTTTGGCCAAAACAACAACCGTTCTTAATTCGAATTGTTGGAGATTTGTTGGAGAAACTCGAATCGGGCACTCGAATTGTTGGAGATTTGTTGGAGATTTGAAATTCGAATTTGGGGTTAGGGTTTCAAAGGGTTTGGGGAAAGAGACGACCGGTAATGGTAGGTTTTCCCGGTTTCGATTTGGTGCAGTGTATTGGGCTTTATTGTTTGGGCTTTGTTGTTTGGGCTTGGGCGGAGGCTGCCCGATCTAATATGAGTGGCGCCCAATACAGCACCCATAATTTAACGGGGTGTAATAGAGAATTAGAAATGGTTGGTTAAAATCAAAGGGTCGCCCATTTAAAGTGGGCTTTTTGCTAATGGGCTTTATCATACAAAGATTGGTAGCCTAAATATATTGAAGGATCGGGTGTTTTGCTAGACAAAGTTCCGCAATGAAGAAAGGGAGAAACATGATCGACATAAAATTAATTGATCCGAAAAAATGAGTTATACAAATTGCAAGGCTCAAAAAGAAAAGTTCAGTTCTCTATGACTTTGCCGCTTTGGTCGAGAGATATAGAGGCAACCAACCAAAGGTGATCGAGTAGAAAACAAAGAATTAGAATTCAAATTCAATTTGAACATATTGATTGAATGGTTTTTTTCAAATTCAATTTCAAATTCAATTCAAAGGTGGGTGTTTTTTTTTTGCTTAATCGAGATCGGGTTGAGAGGCAAATTGTTGATAAACTGATCGAGTTTAGATCGTATTGACTATACTGAGCAGCATATAATTGCATTGAATTGGCAAGATACTAATGATCGGTTTCGAAACAGAGTTTTATTTGATTTTGAATTGATTAAATGGTAATGATTGATTGGCGATTGAACTGATAATATGGATCTGAATTTGACCGACAGCTTGGGTTTATCAGCAAGTTGAGGGAATTGGATTTTTGATTGTTGCGGTTTACTGAAACACACGAACTGGATAGATCCTTGTAATGAAACTTGGGGTGTCGCTGCCCCCAAAGTGTAATGATAACGTTATGGAATTTGGGGTGTTGCCGCCCCCATAATAATGTATTGAAATTTGGGGTGTCGCCTCCCCTAAATTGTAATGATAACATAATAAAATTTGGGGTGTCGCCGCCCCCATAATAATGTATTGATAACTTAATGAAATTTAGGTGTCGCCGCCCCCAAAGTGTAATAATAACGTAATGAAATTTAGAGTGTCGGTGCCCCCATAGTGTAATGATAATGAAAGTTGAGGTGACGCCCCCAGATTGTAACGATTATATATTGAAAATTGGGGTGACGCTGCCCCCATAGTATAATGATAACATTATGGAATTTGCGGTGTTGCCACCCCCATAATAATGTATTGAAATTTGGGGTGTCGCCGCTCCTAAAGTGTAATGATAACGTAATGAAATTTGGGGTGTCGCCGCCCCCATAGTGTAATGATAACATAATGAAATTTGGAATGTCGACGCCCCCATATTGTAATGATAATGAAATTTGAGGTGACGCCCCCAGATTGTAACGATTATATATTGAAAGTTGGGGTGACGCTGCCCCCATAGTGGGATAAGATAAGAAATTTGAGGTGTCGCCGCCCCATAGTGTACTAACAAATTTGAGGCCCCGCCCTCATATTATAATGATAATGTATTGAAGTTTGAGGTGTCGCCATCCCTATAGTGTACTGATAACGTAAGAAATTTGAGACGTCGCCGCCCTCATAGTGTAACTATAACGTAATAAAATTTTGCGAGTTCCATGATGAGATCAATCACTTCTAGCTCCGATCCTTTCTTCAGTAAAGCAACAAATAGAAAGTTATCGACATCATCATATAGATAGATCAGCATGTCGATAAGCCATAAGGTTTTGGGCTACTATCAATTGTGCTAGTTCCATGACAAGTCAACCACTCCTTATTGTATGCCGATCCATTCTTCAGTGAGGCAACAAATAAAAGGGCTATCGACCATCAAATGGACAAATCAGCATGTTGATGAGCCCTAAGGTTTGAGCTACTATCAACTGTGTGAGTTCCATGACAAGTCAACCACTCCTTGTTATATGTCGATCCATTCTTCAGTGAGGCAACAAATAGAAGGGTTAACGACCATCATATGGACAAATCAACATGTTGATGAGCCCTAAGGTTTGGGCTACTATAAATTGTGCGAGTTCCATGACAAATCAACTACTCCTTGTTATATGCCAATCCATTCTTGAGTGAGGCAACAAATATATGGGCTATCGACCATCTAATGGATAGGTCAGCATGTTGATAAGCCCTATGGTTTGAGCTACTATCAACTATGCGAGTTCCATGACAAGTCAACCACTGTCCTTGTTGTATGCCAATTTCTCTTAGTTATATCTTGATGATCAAGCTAGTCAATATGAATTGATGGCAAACAGATCGAAATTGTTTAACTAGTGTATTGGTCATCAAATTGAATCTTTTTGCTTGATGATCAAATTGAAAGAGCTTTTCGAAATAAAATTCTTGGAGCGCCAAAATTGGAAAAAAAATAAAAATAAAATAAATGATAGATTTTTTTTTTCTTGTCGATCATTTGAATCAGCAAAATATTCTCTGAAACATTTGGTCGGTTTTTTTTTTTTTTTTTTAAATTTTTTAAGGTAGGTAAAATTAGATATTGCAAATTGGCAATGGAAAAAACAGAGCCAACTATGAAGATTGGTTTTTTCTTTGCCTAGGGTGAACATTTGGAGTATATGGACGGAAGGTTGGGATCCAATCACTCTGTTCGTGGTCCTCTGTGAGTGAGTCACCATCTACATAACTATTATTGTCAACTGACATGTAATGTGAAACATGCATTGGTCGACAATGAGCTCGAGGGTTGGGACCACGACTTGTAGAGGGACCTTTCAGAGAGGTTGGACTACTAAAGCATGGTAAGTGATACATCCAGATAATTTCTTCTAGGAGAGAACCGATCTCTTATAGCCTTTTGGCTAGGATTAGCTATACCAACAATGTTTTTCTTCATATCTTCGATGAGTTGTCTACCCCTCCATGTGTGGTCGACAATAAAGTTAGCAGAAGAGTTTTTGAACTCACTCAAGATCACACTTGAAACTATGCGTCTTCATATTGTAGTTTTGTTTGCTTCCTTTAATCGCACGATTCGTTTTGGTGTGTGAGGAAGTGCTTTGATTCTGTAGTTACTTCGCCCGACAACTATGCATATATCTGTTTCTTCAATTTTCAGAGACGACGGTCGACTTGAGTTGTTGGATCTGCAATATGAATACTCACTCTCTCAGTCGCAGATGGCTGAGAACCATCAGACTTGGAAAGGGAATTCTCATTCGCAGAAGTTAACTATTAAACTTGAGCGGCAAGAGAAGAGCCTTCACCGTTGTTTGTTATTTGTGAAGCTATTGACGCAACATTTTTGTGGTTCAGGGTAGGAGCACAGACGGCGCCAAATATGGTTTGCAAGATTTGCCTAAACATACCAGTTGGGTCGGAAGTGATCTTTTTCGGAGGATATTGCGAAGGAGATGGTTGTTGGGGAGAGTTGAGACTGGACTCCAGTTTGAAGTTGCCTATGTACCTAAATGTATTGCTTGGGATCAAGCCTCGATTGAATAGTTCTAGAAAAATGACGAAGGTTGGATTTTATAGGTAGGATTGGTGATAGTTACTTCCTCGTTCTCCAATATTCCAATCGTGGGATGAAGTTGGAGAACTAGCGGGTAAACTGTCCAATCGTGGGATGAAGTTGGAGAACTGGCAGGAGAACTATCCAACTGTGGGATGAAGTTGGAGAATTAGGCGGGAGAACTGTCCAACCGTGGGATGAAGTTGGAGAACTGGCGGGAGAATTGTCCAATCGTGGGATGAAGTTGGAGAACTGGCTGGGAGAACTGTCTAATCATGGGATGAGGTTGGAGAACTGGCGGGAGAACTGTCACATGATATGAAGTTCATGGAAGTGAATCTTGAATGTGGACGAAGTTGTGGACAAAGTTGTGGAAGTTGTTTGACTCGTAAAATATGTGCGCAATTGATATTGATTTTACGTGTAGGTATGTAGGCTTTGAGCATAGACTTTGAATATGGGCTCTAAGTGTGGGTTTTATTGTAGATAAGCTCTAAGCATGGGCTCTGAGCGTGGCCATTTTTGTAGATAAGCTCTGAGCGTGGGCATTTTGGTAGATAAGCTCTAAGCATGGGCTCTGAGCGTGGGCTTTTCTGTAGATAAGCTATGAATATAGATAAGCTCTGAATGTGAGTTTGCATTGAATTGGGCTTTTATTGGGCTACATTTGTGGGGGCCGAAATAGGTACCTTCTCGCCAAGAAGGATGCTAAACAGAGATTGATCCGCTGAATTCTTTTCCAGCAAGAGTTTACCCTAAAAATTATCGATAAACGAGGGCTAGAAAAAGTAGTTGCTGATCACTTATCTAGACTAAAAAATGATAGTGATAGTGATTCTGAGTCCATACCTGATTCTTTTCCTGATGAGCATCTTTATTCTATTTTTTCTGCACCTTGGTATCCCGACATTATGAATTATTTAGCTTCTGATATTATTCCTGATGTTTGGTCAAAAAATGCACGTAAAAGATTTTTGGCCAGAGTTAAGTTATATTATTGGGATGAGCCCTACCTTTTTAAGTATTGTGCAGATCAGATTATTCATCGTTGTATTCCCCAATGGGACTATAATGAGATTTTATCCTTCTACCATGACAAAGAGTGTGGTGGCCAGTCTAGTGGTATGAAAATGGCAGCTAAAATTCTTCAATGTGGTTTTTATTGGCCTACCCTTTTATAAGATGCCCAAGTTCACTGCAAGACGTGTGTTTGTTGCCAACAACTTGAGTGTATCACTAAACGTAAGACTTGTTCCAAAGTGACACCTATGTTGCGTGGTTTCGCGAAGTGATCATTCTAGCAGGCTGGGAGCCGCTATTGATAAGTCCTGATAAACTTTATTCTCCCGCACTTACATCTTATTTTTATGATAATTGTAAGTTCTTTGATAGACCAGATTGAGAACAAGTGTTCTCCATCACCATTGGGGATGAACCGATGGAAATTTCCAAGTTCTTGCTAGCCTTTGTTCTTGGACTTGCTATGCCCGTAGAAATACAAGACTCATGGGCCTATTTGGTAGATAATATGTACATGTATAACTATGACGATTTGCATGAGTATTATAGGGGAGGGGTATTTCGTATAATGGACAAAGGGGTTACAACATAGCCCTTGGTAGCCTGTCCCTAAATGTAGGCACTACTATCTTATTTATCCTGATGAATATTTTAGGGGATTGGCAATTTACCTTTGCAAATAGTACCGCTGGTGACGTTTTCCTTGCTTTAGCTGAGGGACGTCGCCGATATGACATTCCCCGAGTATTATTGGCTAGTCTTAAGAGAGCCTAAAGCATACGACATAAGTATCTTCTTATGCCTGTTTTGGTTTGTCGCATCATGCTCAGTTGTCTACCTGAATTTTGTACCCAGTTCACGGATTGGAAAAGGGTTGAAGTCATGAGACCCACCAATTGGGTGGTTCGCTCATTTCGAGTAATGACTTGGCCGGGATGGCAGGTGCAACCTCATTTGGTTGCTCCTTACACCCCATCAGACATAGTAACACTAAATAGGTTAGCACAAGTTGACGACACACGGTGGTGGGCTTGGCAAGTTATCATGGCATGGCAGGATGCGAAGGAACCTCCTCTCCTTGGAGAGGGAAATGAGGAAAATGCTTAAACAGGAGTTAAAGTTAGTTTTTATTTCAGTTAGTGTCTTCTTATGTCCCAAGCAAATTATTTCTCATTAACCCCATAACGGGTGGAACTCTTATAGAGTTGCGTCAGTTTTTATTTTCTATATTAGTATGTTTAACCTTGTTTTGCAGATGTTCCAGAATTTAACGCGTTTCCATGGTATTTCTTTACCATATTTATTTCAATACTTTGAGGACAAAGCATGCTTCTTGTTTTGGGGGGGGCATAGAAACACGTGTAATTAAGGCATCTGTTAGGATATAGATATGTACAATATCCACTTGTTTTCTAGTAAAAATTTAAAAAATTTAAAAATATAAATAAAAAGTTTATGCTATACACTTAGGAATATTGGTATTGTTTTCTTTCTCTATGCTCTAAATAATCTAGAAGTCTCACGTAGCTTTTGCATTAGAATAGTTTTTAGAAACTTAGGCTAATATATAGGTAATAATCCTTGCATCTATCTATAAATATGTTACATGAGTATCTATGATTGTTAGAAGTAAGTTTCTGAAATCTAGGCTAGAGTACTTATTCTACAAATCCTGTGAGAATATAGCCTAAAGCTTTATATGAGTGAACATTTGAGAAATGACACAATGGAGAAGTAAAATTCGGATAGAGAAATCACACGTCCACTTGCTTGATTACTATACCATATCCTAACCGAGAATTTATGCCCTCTTTGGATCGATATAGCCAGAAATTCAAACCTATGAATTATTTTCCGCTAGTCAGCCTCTCTGAGCCTTTCTTTAGCCTTTTATAAACTGCAAATCATTTACCCTGTTACAAAACAAAACAAAATAAAAAATCAACCTACCCATTCATTGAATAAGTCTGAGAATAGAGATGAATAATAGAAACGAGAAAGACCTTTGAAATTAAGAATTTGTTAGTCGCTTCAGATAAGAAAATGAAGTTTCTATCCAAATAAAATAAATAAATAAATAAAAGAAAATAAAGAGTTAGAACGCCAAAAATAGAATCAAAGGAGTCAAAAGCCAAAGAAAAAGAAAAATATGGCTAAGGATGGAAACAAAGTGTAGAAGCAAAAGTAAAGAACAAGATTTCTCTAGTTACATAATATGAAGACTCTGTTATCTCAGACTTGTCCTTTTTGAATATCCATTTCCTTCTTTCTTAAACCATCTCTTAATCCCCGCAACACCTAATAAAGACCTCTAGCTCAATTAGGAATAGGTTAGTGTGATAGTAAGTGGCAGATGTGTTTGATCGACTCCGGCTTCCTTGTATGTCATTGAGATTGTAAGGTAAAGTGTGCCCACTGCACACTGGAGTGAGCAAAACTTGAGTGGAAAAATCAGAGTGTTTTTGTCTTGACATATTTGTGAGGGCCTACTTAAGGATGCTATTCCAAAGTTTCAGAAACAGACTCGTTATTGCATTTCATAGCATAGTTCATTTAAGTTGTGAGTTGTGAGGGCATTCACAACTCACAACTCAAATGCAATATGGAGCCATAAGTTTCAGGACGCTACTTAAGAAGCCATTCAGCCATTCAGCAGTCCGTAATATGGAGTTGTGAGTTGTGAGTTGTGAGGGCATTTGAGAGCTGTGAGGGCATTTTGGTCTTTACATGTTTTAATTCCTTTTTTAGAAATCTTTTTTCTACTCGTAGAAAAATTGTTGATAAGGTTTCTCTTTGGAGGGAAAACTTCCCTTTCGAATGGGTTGACCGGCCTGACCGGCGGTTAACCCATCCCTCTGATTGGTTGAGAGGTTTTACAAACATGGATGAGACTTCGACAACAGTTCTGGGGGCTGAAATGAGTAAAGCTCCAGTCTTTTGTCCTTGGGGTTTTTTGAATGAGGAGGGAATACAGAATACTGGGTCTGCAGAACCGAGGTTGTGGAGAAACTGCCGCAAATGGAAATGTGACTAACAAGGGTCAAGAAACTCAGAGAAAATCATATGCTAGGGCCACAAAGTCTACTTATGGGAGGGAAGTTGATACAAAGCTCTGCCGGTGCACGGTCGGCAAGGTGAGTACCCTACTATCACTATTCAGTGAAGAGGTTGAGAAAGGGTTAGAGTTTTGCAAGCTAGCTCTAGTGGGGAGACTGGACATGTCTAAGCTTACTATGAATGTTGTCAATGAAAAGGTTAAACAATTGTGGAAACCGAACCATGAATGGCAAGCAACGCCTTTGGGTCGAGGGTACATCATGTTTCGATTTACCAATGAGTTGGACTATCACCGAATTTGGGGTCGGGAACCCGGTTTTGATGATCAAATTTTTGCGGCTGAGCAAGTGGACTCCAAACTTCTCCACAAGCAAAGAAAACCACTCCAATGCATTAGTCTAGATCCGATTTCCGGATGAGTCTTGAATACTAGGAAATCAAAACCTTGTTCTTTCTTGCAAGGGCCATTGGAAGACCAATCCACACCGATGAGAACACCGCAAAGAGAACCTTGGGTTACTATGCTAGTGTGTTAGTGGACTTGGACCTGAATGAGAAAATTCGACAAGATCCGGGTGGAGGTGGAAGGAAAGGATATCAAATTTTGGCAGAGTGTAGAACACGGTCGTTAAGCCCAAATTTTGCAATCATTGCAAGAGGGTTGGTCATTTGGTCACCGAATGTAGGATCTTTTGAAGGTCGACTGAGAAAGCAAGAATAAGGAAAAGGAAAGCAATAACACTCTTGAACTAAGCATGGATGGCATGTCAAAAACCCGGAGGAAGCAAAATAGAAAGAGAAATAAGGAAATTGAGGAGGTAATCGGTGTCACCGAGCATACCAATCTCGAGATGGAAGTGAGGCGAGTAGTAAGGAATAGGAGCAAGTGCCTCCAACCACTAAAACAAACACCGATGTGATGAATGGTTCTACTAGAGAGCAACAACAAGCAGAAATTGATCACGGGGATGGAAATAAGAGTAATAAGGAGACCGAAAGCTTACAGAAGAGGATGATTCCGAGGCAGAAAATGATATGGAGGCAATGGCCGAAGTGGCGTAAGCAGTTTGACTCACAAGGTCAAGTTCATGATATGAGGCAACAAGAGGGGAGAGAAAAGGGGAGAAGACCAGGCACATATAGAAAGCCAATCGCCAGGTTGGAATTACTTGTGTAATCGCCTATACTTGCCATAACGCCTTCACACTCGAGACTACAGATGGTCGTGGTGTTGAACAAGGGTTGAGAGAGACCACGGGGACTCAACTTTTGGAGCAGGATCAAGTTGTTACTAGGGTTACCCAAGATAGCCCAACCAGAGGACCAACTACTCCAATCATGACTAGTAATAATTTTACTTTACTAGGGGTAGAAGAAGACCGGGAACCCGCGGTCAATTGTAGTACAAAGGGAATGCAATGACGAAGGCAAATGGGCAAACCGGAAAGAAGAAGGCTGAAAAGAGGAATACCAAGGATCACTTGAAGTTTCTACAACCCATGGGCATGGGACTAGATTTCAAGCAAAGGTGCGGGGATGATCTCTCCCTTTTTGAAAGGAGGACCTTTTTGGAATATTAGGGAGTGGTTAAAAATAAAGCTAGTGATAGGATGCGAGAACTCATGAAGTCTTATAATCCGGATATTGTTTGTTTATTGAACCTCTAGTTAGGCCACAAGTACATCTGCTTGATTCTTTTGGTTTGAATTGTTTTGAGAGTACCTTGATTCATAACGATTCCTCGAATAGGATTGGTAACCTTTGGGTTTTTTGGAAGAGAGGCATCTCTGTATCAGTGGTTATGGCATCTGACCAACATATTACTATTTTGGTGGATGGGTGT
Organism: Coptis chinensis; assembly: GCF_015680905.1. Taxonomy (NCBI): domain Eukaryota; kingdom Viridiplantae; phylum Streptophyta; class Magnoliopsida; order Ranunculales; family Ranunculaceae; genus Coptis; species Coptis chinensis. The sequence goes on from NC_141460.1 coordinate 43,498,915, forward strand.
TTTATATCTTTTGTGCATGCAAACTGTTGGTTGGGCAATAGAAGAGAGTTGTGGGGTGATTTGAGCAGTTTTAGTGGTTGGTGATTGGTGACTTCAATAGTGTCCTAAAAACTGATGAGAAAAAAGGAGGTAGACAACCCAATAGAGTGGCTATGCAGGAGTTTAATGCCTTTGTGAACACCGCAGAGCTGTTGGAGAGTAATTGGGAGGGCACTAAATATACTTGGTGTAACAATCAAAGAGGTGTTAAAAGGGTTCTTTGCAAACTGGATAGAGCCTTTTATAATGAAGCTTGGAACTTTAGATTTGGTGGATGGAAATGTACGGCAGGAGCTCGATAGGCATCTGATCACTCTCCTTTGCTGGGCATGCACCCTAATATTCTGAAACCTACGAATACTCCTTTCAGATTCAATAAAATGTGGCTCTCTCACCCCACCTTTTTTGAGTTAGTGAAGACCAGCTGGACATAAACGTTTGAGGGAATACCACTTCCTCCTCTCCTCAAGGTTATGTGCAAGCTACATAGACTGAAAACGGACTTAAAGAAATGGAATTTGGAGGTTTTTGGGCACACAGATGTCTCCATTAGAAAAGTAAAGGCTGAACTCCTTCGAATGCAACAACTGGTTGATCAAACAGTGGATGATGAACTTCTTATAGCAGAGGTTATACAGAAAGAGTTTGAATTGGATACAGCCAAAGCTAATAGGTCTTCCCTTTTGAGACAAAAGAGTAGAACTTGTTTTGAGGATGAGGGGGACAGAAACACTACATACTTCCACAATATATGCAGGGTCAAACAGGGGGCTTCTATGATCACTGAGTTGGTGACAGAGGATGGTACCGCGGCTTTGATGACCGAGGAACAAATTAAGCAGTATGTAATAAGCTACTATGAATAGAAATATAGGGAGGTCCATGTTCAAGAAGACATAGAATTATTGAGTGTTATACCCAAACTGATTGATGAGGAAGAAAACTACAGTCTAACAAGAGTGCCAGCTTATTAAGAAATTCAAAAGACTATTTTACCATGAAAATGGATAGCTCACCTGGACCTGATGGATTCCAAGGACATTTCTACTGCAAATGTTGGGGAATCATAAAGCAAGATGTGTGCTTGGCAATACAATCCTTCTTTATTCAAGGCTGTTTACCCAAAGGATTAAATTCGAACTTTATTGCTTTAATCCCAAAGGATAATAATGCCAAGAAACTCAGCCAGTATAGACCGATCTGTATGGGAAACTTTCTCTTCAAGATTATTACTAAGCTTCTACAGTTGCGTCTCAATGTGTTGGCTGATGATATCATCACTAAAGAGAAAACTGGTTTTCTACCTTCAAGATGCTCTCAGACAAGCATTTCCATGACCTCTGAGCTGATGAATGAGTTGAAGAAGGATAGATTTGGTGGATCTGTAGCTGTGAAGCTAGACATAACACAAGCCTATGATACAATGAGTTGGAAGTTTCTCTTCCAAGTTATGAAAAGTATGGGTTTTTCAGATATCTGGATCAACTGGATAAGAACCATTGTGAGTTCAGCACAAATCTCTGTGTTATTTAATGGTGGACCTGTTGGTTTCTTTCCTATACACCGAGGGCTTAAACAAGGTGATCCTCTTTCACCATTATTGTTTGCTATTGCTGAAGACACTCTGAGTAGAGCTATCCATTATCTCAGGGGAAAAAACCATCTAAAGCCACTAACTGTCATTAAGAAAGTGGCAGCTCCGAGTCATCTTATCTTTGTAGACGACATCGTTATATTTGCAACCGGAGAGATAAGAGGGATCGAAAAGCTCAATCATATCCTGAGGAGGTACCAGAACGCAGCTGGACAACTTATCAATCAAGACAAAAGTAAAGTTTTTTCAAGAACTTTACGAAAAAAAAAAGTTTGTGTTGTTGGAGTTGAATATGAAGGAAGGTTTCTTACCAGAGAAATATTTGGGAGTAAGTCTACAACAAGGTAGAGTTACTAGGGCCTGTGTGGCACAGATCTTAGATAAGATTCGGAAAAGGCTTACAAGTTGGATGGGAAAGAGGCTGTCTTTTCAAGGGAGGGTTACTTTGATCAAGTCAGTGCTATGTAGCATCCCAGTTTACACCATGTCCATCTATGAATGGCCAATGGCTATGGTCAAAGAAGCAGAGGATATCATGAGGAATTTCCTATGGTCGGGTGATCCAAGCATAAGAAAGGGTGTCACAGTCAACTGGGACAAAGTATGCAAGCCTACTTGGGAAGGAGGACTAGGGATTCGAAGGCTCAAGCAAATTAATACTGCGGTGTTAATGAAGTTGGCTTGGGAAGTATTAAAGGGTGAAACTGATTTTGCTTTATTCATGAAAGCAAAGTACTTCAATCAAGATGGAGAGTTTATTCAATCTTACAAACCAACCTCTGTTTGGCCGGGGATAAGAAAAGCTCTTGTGGAAGTGAAGAGTAGAACTCAATGGGTGATAGCAAGTGGTGACAAGGTGGATATATGGAGGGACAATTGGTTGGGTAAGCAATCACTGAAAAGCATGCTCAATATCAATTCACTGGAATTAAAGGGCTGTCGAGCTAAGGTTTGCGATTTGCTTGAAGGTGATAACTGGTGCATCCCTGATGTGTTACAGGAGATAATGAATAGAATTCACAAAAGTTCAACTGATGTTCTGAAATGCAATCCTACCTTTGAAGATTATGTAATTTGGTGCCCTGATCTACGAGGAAACTTCTCGACGAAATCAGCATATGATGAAATAAGAAAGAGGAGGCCGACTATTACATGGAGTAAGAGCGTCTGGAATAGTTGTATACACCCTCTAACCTCAGCGCTGGCATGGAAAATTGTTAAAAGGGGAATTGCAACTGATGAAAGAATTCAGAAAACAAGCATCTCTCTGTCTTCTTTGCTTGCCGCTTGTGGAAGTTTGGGGAAACTACACAAAGATCTTTTTGGCAATGCCGGTTTGCGCAAGAGCTATGGGATTGGGTCAAATAGGTTTTTCAGGTAACCACTGCTATTAATAGTTTTCCCGATACACTAAAGATTAATCAGAATTGGAGTCCTTTGCTGCATGATCTGTGGAAGTCTTGTGTGGTTGCATCTCTAGTAAGTATATGGAAAGAACGAAACAAGGTGCAGTTTGATGGGAAGAAGCCAAAGCTTGGAAACCGCAAAGTCGTTTGTCGATTGACAGACCGAGAATCACGTAAGCCGCCAAAGGGCCATCTGTTACAACACCCCCTCCCCGGTTCGCGATCCTTCAATACCGGGAATGTGGGTATTCAGATGAGAAAAGCACCAAGTTAAACAATGCACGTGGATTCCACCGTAACCGGACATTGTGAAACTTAACACCGATGGGCATCAATAGGGAATCCCGGGCCATCCGGGATTGGTATTGCTTTCAGAGGGAACATGGGTCAATTCCTGCTTACACTAAACATGAACATTGGGCCGGGGATAACTATAGAAGCGAGTGTATGGCTATCATCATTGTGGGTGTCGACGTTCTTAAACAAGGATGGAAGAACACGTGGATCTAAACCGACTCGAGGCAGCCAGCCGTGAGCTTTTAACGGGATGTTCCTAGATGCTACAACCTAGATGGATAACATGCATAGAGGGACTTCAAAGGTGGAGGATTACAACCATTTGGAGGGAAGGAAACTTCACGGGCGGACTTCTTTGGCCAAACAGGAGTATCTTTGACGGAGAATGAGGAGTGTATCATCGTTGGTAGCCAATCTGGTGCACAAGTGGGAAGCTCCATTCCAAATTTTTTCCGATTTGTATGAGTTTGTAATAGGTTATGATATAGACATGACTTGTAAAGAATGAAATAGGGGCAAACATGTTGCCCACCCTATACACCATCCCCTTTTGTACTTCTGTTACAGTTTTAATGAATTCAAACTTACCAAGCAAAAAAAAAAAAAAAAATAGCATAGTTCATTATATATATGTTTATCCGTAGATTATTGGTTATTATGCACGTATTAGCTTAGGTTTTAAATTGATTATTCTGTATTAATTGCTATTGAGATGTATAGATATCTGAGAATAAATAAAGAAACAGTAATTTTATTCCTTAGTCATTGTAGTATATATGAAGATTGTGAGTACCTTCTCTGAAAAACTCTCACGAGGCTATAACTCGTCCACTAGGGAATTCTTAGTGGTTTAAGGCCTTATTGCATATTGTCAATGCAATCACACTCGGTGAAACGAGATTACTTAGAACTCCATTTTTTATCACTTATTTTAATTTCTCATATTTGATTAAGGAAAAGTAAAATGCTGTTTGGGGGTGGTTTGATAAGAGCCCAAAACTGTAGTTTTAACGCTTTAATAATATTACATTTAGACCAATTATGCTTATAATAAATAAGAGTTAGTATTGTTTACGTATGTTTGTGTATTTCATGTATTGGAGTTAAATATGTGAATAAATATGTCACTTTTGCAAGAGAAAGGAGCAAAGGTTGGTTGATAAGAAGTTCTATGGTTAAAGCCCAAGTTTCAAGGAGAAAAAGCCTTTTAAAAGCCCAGTCAAAACTGAAAAGTCAAAGTCAACGCGGGCAAAATTAGAGTAGAAAAGTCAACAGAACTTCCGCAGGTTGTATCTTTGGACTCAGACCTCGGAATTGGGCCTAGTTTATGTTAAAATGACCGGATCGGAAAAATCTCTCTAATGGTTTAGGCCTTGATCCAATCAAAGGATTGAAAGTGGACGAAAAGTCAGTTGCAGTAATTTTCAACAGAGGAACCCTTTTTGGACTTAAGTAATTAGGTTTTAGGCTTAATTTAATGGCCCAAAACATAGCTACAAAGCCCATGCACGAAATTGTACACCTAGCCCTCTCCTATATAAAGAGGACTAAGGCACAACTCTAACAGACTCTCCCATTAGATAATAAATTAATTTTCTTCTTTAGTTTTAAAACCTATTTATTATTTTATTAGCCTAGCCACCATTAATTAAATTCAAGTTATCTTTAATAAAGTAGTTCTTCATTATGTTTTCTTCTTTATATTATTATGTCCATGATAGTCCCATGATTCATAGCTAAACCTCTATTAGAGGGGTTTGATTGAAGGTTTGATGAAGACTTGATATGTTAGTGTAGAATAGTTATAGTAAGATATTCCACTCTAGAGGGTAGTTAATTCACCATGAGAATGGATTTCAATTGCCTCACATGCTAATTATTTGTTTGTAGATATGCCATGAATAATTAAGGATAAAAAGACCTAATCTTTAAGTGAAAACCTAAAGATTAGGGTTGCAACAACTCCATACTAGCATATTAGGGATTAATAAAGGTGGATTTCAAATATTCCTAATTCCTTCTTGTTCACATCTTCAAATTTAATTTCCATAGTATAATTTAGAATATCTTAATTAGTTATTCCCACATATTAGTCTTATTAAAAACATTGCTCTCATCGGTATTGTAGAATTGTGTAAGTTAGTGAAACTATCACGTTCTAAGCAACTAGCACTAGTAGAAAAAAGGGTTTTTGTGACTTTTAAAATGTTATTTGTGATTGTTCTGTTCGAAACGGTCACAAATGGCAGAAAATGGTTTTTGACTATTTTAAAAAGTTTTTGGTGACGTGCGTTTTCGAAACAGTCACAAATGGTTTTTTTTTTTCTAAAGAAGGTGTATATGTGTGGAGAACTATTTGTGACTATTTCACTAAAATAGTTATATTTTTCCGGAATTTATGTGACAGTCGTAGAAGACTAAATTCTAATTTTTTTAGTCCCGCCCCACAACTGCACTAAAAAAAAGCTACTTCGAAGCCCACGTTCAGTCTCCCACCCGCTTTCTTCAAACACTTACATGTTTATGCCTCTAAGAAATGCTTCACAAAAAAGGTAAAAATATAAGAAAAAAAAATGAATCTCTCAGGACTCTTTCTTCAACTTCTACCGATTAGGATTATTTTCCAAATATCAAGCGGCAAACTAATTTCACTTCCCACCTATTTGTTTTTGGAAAATTAAGAAAATAAAAAAAAAAAACCCTTAAGCTAACTGTTTGTCCTGTCTCACCCACTTGATGCTCGCTTCTCTCACTCACTCACTCAACCAAATACAAATTCACTCCTTTTTTAGTGTTTTTAAAATAATGATTTCATTTCATTTATACTAATATTTTGTCTCGGTGATTTTGTAGGTGGTTTTGTAAAACTTTTTTCGGAGTACCACTACTGTATTCACTAATCTTTATCGGCGGATTTTGAAAGAAGTCGCGGAGGAAGAAGCAAGGCAAACAGGTTTAGAGCTATCTCTCTCTCTCATTCTCCCCCTTTAATATCCATTAATTGTTTTTCAATTTCAATAATATAGCATGCTTCGGTTGTTAGGGTTTAGAATTGGGGTTTCAGACAGGAGGATCTAAAGGTTTTGTAGTAGTTTTAGAGAACAACAGTTCTGTGGGAATTATTGAACAACAGGAGGATCTAAAGGTTTGGAAGTGTTGAATGTAAAGTAAAGGTAAGCTTTTTGAATAAACATGTGAGTCATCTTTTCGACTTGTATTAAATGATATTTTCATTTTGCAGACGGTTACTATTGGTAGTGAGCTTGAAAGAAGGGTTTTACCAAAAAAATTATTGGTGTTTAAAGTAAGTAGGATATATGCCCTTTTTATGTTACTTTGTGCAAAGGTGTCTGATTTATATGTAAAAATAAGATCTAAGGATATGCTCTCTCCTTTTATAATTGACAGTTGTCGGGTGCAAAGAGTTTGCACTAGGCATGTCACTAGATCTTGTTGCTGCTGAGGCACAACACGCATCAGAAATGGTACAGAATTCAGTGACAAGTTTATTTACCGACGATGATGCATTGAAAGATCTTTGCGATCATTTTTTACAAGCTGATCCCAATGTATGTCTGCAACCCAACATCTGTGGATACTCAACTAAAGTTTCCAAAAAGTTATGTCCACATAAAGTACACTTTATATATATTGGACTGCATGTGTGTCTGTCAGATGTGTATGAAAACATATATACCATTAGAACGACGAGAAAGTTTACTACACAATGAAAAAACTATTCAAGTTATTGTACATATTATCATAAGTTCTAATGTAGGAAAATGAGGACAATGCATATGTGGTTGTCTATATGTAATACATGAAGAAGTAATTTATTGTATTGCGCATTTTGATGAGCATTTATCATATTTTTCCTTCTATTAATGTAAAATAGTTTGCTTAGTCCATTTTGTTATGTGGAGTGCAGGTTCCTCTTAACTCTGAATATTCAACTCTCCTTGGTTAATGGGTTAGTCTTTGTTTTCCTTTTTTATATTAGTTTGAAAAATATGGACGTAGTTATTGAGTTTCAGAACTAGATAAATATCTATGTGATTTTCATCTATTGTTTTTTTTATTTTATTTTGATAATCTCATATGTTGTCTTTGAAGTTACTAAAATTGTATCAATAGGATCTGTTGTCTCAAATTTTGATAATCTCATCTGTTGATAATCTCATCTCAGAATTAGTATTGTAAGAGAGTTGTCGTCATTTGTCAGAAGTCCTGATTTCAGTTAGTTGCTTATTAGGTGAGATGGATTTTTAGATTCTTGGTGGAGCACATTCACATCGTAACAGTTAAACGTGGAAAGACTCCAACCGAAATATTGCTTAGCATCTATACGATTAAAAAATGTAATTGTATATGTACTTAAATAATATAAATAAAAAATAGAATTTGTTTTTTTTGTAAACTAGAGCCCAAACATCGAAGGGGCTGAAGAGCATGTTTATTACTCGCGTCCAAGTGACGACTGGATCGAATCACCCTCTAATATAAACTAATCTCTATCCTCTTTGGCTTTTTTTTGTGTGTGCAGGACTTGAAGTGTTTTGTCTTCTCTCTGATGACCTTTCACTTTAAAATCCAACCGATCTAGATTGTAATCAGCAGTGGTGGTTACTGAATTAGACATGGTTGCTGAATCAATTGGAATGGTTCTTGGTGTTATATTCGACTGGGTGTTGTTCAATGTGAAGTTTTGAATATTACAAGTAAAAGGATTGGGTTAGTATTAGTTACCAGTTATTGTAAACATAGACATATGTGATTAGGTTAGTAACTTAGTATTAGTTGCCAGTTCTTCGACCTTCTTTGGATTTGTATGTGCTGTTGACATGGTGAATCAAATGGTGCAGTTCATTAATTTGATGTGGATTTGAATTTGTCTGGTTTTGTTTTCCTTATCTGGCTCTGTTACACACAACACGTACACAACCACACGCAAGAAGACACATGGAACTCGAATCTATCATTTCCTTTGAAACAGGATGATGGAGTTATGGTTATTTTGGAGAAAATCAGTGGTGAGGCAGACACCCCATTGTTCATGGTGTCATAGCTCCTTGCCCTGTAGTAGGTATAGGTTCACTACTTTAGGTAGAAGCACCATTGCTTGCGACTTATATAGTTATACAGTATATGTTCTAAAGATACAACACCGATTAAGCAATACTATAGAATGGTTCGTTTGCTCAGGAAGATAATGATCTAAATGCTTTAGGAATTCTTGCTTCCACTGGAGCTCTGTAAGTCTCTATACATATTGAATGGATGTCGTGTACACGTGTGAAATGGTATTCAAGATTATCACTGATATGGTATTGCATCCTCAAATATATCATAGAATAGTCTATTGGGCACTACTCCACAAGACCACAAGAAGGGAATTTGCGTACCAATCGCTAAGGTGGACTAAGTGTGGGCAAGAAAGCATAGGTGACTCAACACTTGAACACCTATTACTGGACACAAATATTTTCTAGTACGTATAAGCGTGTGTTTGTTACTGAATTTTTATGGCCTGGAATCTAGAGTGCATATATGTCAAAGGCGAGGGATATGAGCCACTAGATTCCCCACTCATCCTCTTCTATAGTGCAACCCTAGGATTCTAGCTAAGTTCTTATGTTATTTTGTTTAGGGTCAGGGAAGTAAAGAAGGAATCTACTTCTGTTGCTTGTAGTTTCATGGTTGTGCTCTTTGAACAAGGACTTGACTTTGGCCTCTTTATGAATATCAGGTGCTTCTTAATTACTAGGTATTTTTTTTTCCAATAATTCTTTTGTTTCTACTACTATACTTGGCTATATGATGATTATTTTCTTTTGTTTCCATGTTTATATGATGATTCTACTATAGAATGTTTCTTATATTTCAATGGACATCATTACCAAATTGATGCTATTAGTCTCTATTTGAAAAGTTGATATTTGGTAATGTTACTAGCAAAAGTGATAGTAGTTGTTTTTAGTAGTCTGCACAGGGCAGAAAGTTTGAGTTGTGTTCAAGATGGGATTCCGCTACCTACACGAAAATGTTACCCTGTCGAGTCTACATTCAAGCGAACCAAGTTTCATTACTTGTTAATGTATGTGCTAAAAGCTACAACACTAACAGGTTAGACTGTTCAAACTGAAATTTTTATCGTTCATATACTTACACTGATAATGAATTATTGTAGTTTACTTTTCGACTCTTAGGGACTTCAAATTGATTAAAGTGTACATATACATTTTTTTCCATCTCCTTGGGGGTAGGCTAAAGCATTGGCAGTACGTTTATTTATTTATATATAGGTGCTTTGTACCTGGTTGTAAGTGTTTGAGTTGTGCATGTATTCCCCAAAAACAATTAATGGGTATTGGACCTAAGTCTATCTTGGTTTAACTTAACAATGGACATATTATTTGTTTGCGATATCAGGGTTTCTTATAAGATGCTTATAATGATTTGTAGCTTGTTTCAAATAGTTTCGGTCGACTTACCCCATAGATATATTAACAGTTGCAATTCTGCTTATTAACATAGATATTTATGATCTCGAGTTAACTATTTTTCATTCAACTATCATACGTACTAATGAGTACTAATGATTTACTTTAAATCTTTCAGAAATATCTTATATATAATTTGTGCATGCCTAGATTACTTGGTTACCTTGTATATCGGTGCATTTACTGGTTATTTTATATCAAGTTATATTGAGTGTCACCATCTCTTTTCAATTGTAGAATTCAAGTGAGCTAGGATTTTGGGGCTCCCTTGGAGGAATGAATGCTACCAGTTGGGAAAGCGCTGTGGATTTGTCCAATTTGTTCATATGTGGGTAATCGACTTTGACGAGATTAGGTTATTTTTTCATTTGGATTTAGATTAGGTTGATTATATTTATATGAATTAGATTGGAAATGTGTTATTTACTTCATTACGTTTTACGATTAAGGACAAATATATATTGGTTATCCAATGAGATTGGAATGTTTTAATGAAATTAGCAATATATATAAGAGTTACCTGAAATTTAATGGATCATATTCAGATATGTAGTTTATTTAGGTGCGTACTTTATTGATGGTCCCCAATTTTGGGGTTTTCATTTATATATATTCATTTTTTTTAATAAAAAAAAACAATATATACATATCACGATTTTACCCAAACCGTCATGACTAATGATATTTTTTATGACCGTTAAAAAGGGTGAATGCATAACAGTTTATTTAAAACCGTCACAAATGCTATGATTTGTTGTGACGGTTTTTTAGCAGTTGTTAGTGTTTTTTTATGGTTTTATGACTGTTAAAAGAATGAATGCATAACCTTTATTTAAAACCATCACAAATGATATGATTTGTTGTGACGGTTTTTGAACAATTGTTACGGTTTTTTATGGTAGGGAGAGGTTAGTCTAGAACAAATATTTGTGACGGTTTTGGGGAAAAAATAAATGACTCTCACTTCGTCACGGTTTTGGAAAAAAAAACAGTGACAAAAGACTTTTTGTGACTGTTTTTAACAGTGATATAAAGCCTTTTTTCTTGTAGTGAGGAGTGGAACGAATTCTTTACTCTAAATTTATTATATGATAATTGATAGTAGATACTTTGATTAAACGAAAAATAACTAGCTTTCTTATTCCTAGCATAAATAATTATTCATAAGATAAGAAAAGTTTATTTACATTTTATCACAAGTCTAGAACAAATATTTGTCACAATTTTAGGGGAAAAAAATGATCCCCACTTGGTCACGGTTTTGGGGGAAAAAAAATAGTGATAAAAGACTTTTTGTCACTGTTTTTAATAATGATATAAAGCCTTTTTTGCTGTAGTGTTTGCCCCATCTCGGAGGTTCACCTTCCTCATCTGACTTTAGGCGAGAGCATCGTCGTCGACGTCCTCATGATGGTTATGGACCATCTATTTCTCAGGGATACACCATTTCTCTTGTTTTGTTCTACTGCATTTGATTTAGAATTATTTCTGTTTTGTAATAACTATTTAATTTCGTACTTGTTTTAATTTTAGTAATGATAAATGTAAAATGAATAGTTTTACTCACAAATAAGCGATGAAACTTAAGTGTAAGTAAAACTAAAACTAAACGAAGACTGTTTATCAAATATTTATTCTACTCTTGAATCTATCGAAATAGAGTGGAGTAAAAGATTCGTTCAACTCCTAGTTCTTTAGCATTCAATGTTTTCTAATATTATCAGTCCTAGCCAAAGTTAGTGAGAGTAATGGTGGGAATTTATACTACGATGTGAATTCAACTAACAAGATACGAATAACAAAATGATGGAAATACTAAGATTTGAATCTAGATAAAGAATTAGGGGGGATTGAATCCACCTTGAATCCAACTTAATAAACTAGCATAGATTGTTGTAATCAAATTCTTACATTTTTATGATAAGAATTGGTTGTTCTAATCCCTAATCATTCATGGCAATCTCTACCAACTAATGACTACCATGTGAGGAAGTTCTACCCATTCTCATGGCGAATCAACTACCTTCTAGAGTGGAATAGACTCTTTCAACGATTCTACACTACACAATCAAGGCTTCATCAAACCCCTCTAATGGAGGTTTAGCCTTGATTCATCCAACTATCATTTCTCATGGAATTCAAACAAGACATCATATAAAGGTTCTAACTTTACTAAATTGAACTAATCAATTGAAAGAAAACTAGATCTAGAATTAACAATCATTCAATAATCTAAATTAAAATAAGGTAATAGAAAAACTAATTAATTGAAAGAAAACTAGATCTAGAACTATGCTTTAATGGCTACTTTCTACCTAAACTAAGTATCTCTTAAGAGCTAAGTCTTGTGTGTGGAAATGGAGGAGACCAGATCCACATTTTCGTGCATAGGTTGAGGAGCCATATTTTGAGCTTGAAAATCGAGCCCAAAACCCAATTTTTTCAGTCCACAGAGCCCTCTTCAGCTCGCTTTCACTTCAACAAACTTTTTGTCCACTTTTTCTCCTCTGATTGGGTCAAGGTTTAGACCATTGGAAAGCTCTTTCCGAGTCGGTCATTTTGACATAAGGTACACCCAATTCCGAGGTCTAAATCCAAATATACAGTCTTCGAAAGTTATGCTGACTTTTGTGTGTTGTTTCTGCCCGCGTTGACTTTGACTTTTCAGCTTTTGACCAGGCTTTACAAAGCCTTTTTCTTCTTGAATCTTGGCCTTTAATCACAGAACTTCTTAGCAACCAACCCTTGCTCTTTTATCTCACCAAAGTTGCACATTTTTGCACATAATTGACTTCAATGCCTGAAATACATAAAAACACTTAATCAGCATTAACTCTTATTTATTACTCGCATAATTGGTCTAAAAGTATTATTGTTAAGGGGTTAAAACTACAGTTTTGGGCTCTTAGCAAGTAACGTAGTTTAAATTTTTGTTAATTGCTTTTTTTAGTTAAGTAGTTAGTATTTGTTTATGTGATTGCTCTACTATGCACGTATCGTTAAATATAGTGCATAATATAAGACTCATTAGGCCTTGTTTTATTCACATGGGATCCATAATGTAATTTGGTACCTGATATTTCAAGGAATTTCAAAATTTCACAGAATTTCAGAAGTTATCTTATATAGAAATCCCACAATATATCACCCATAGGCTTTGTTTGTTTAATTGGGATCCATAATGTAATTAGGTACCTTATATTTCTAGGCATATCATTATTTCACGGAATTTCGAAAGCTAATCATATATAGAAATTCCAAAAACTGAAATAGAATTCATGTGTAGGAAACTATTCCTAAAAATATGCTTTTGCACATTTTTTTATTTAGCAATAATCCGGCCTCAAACTTAGCAACCAAACACTATAAATACAAGATCTAAGCATGTAGTTTCATTACTTAAAACCCTAAACACATTGCTGCATATCAGAGCGCGCCCGCGCCCTCCTATAGACCAAATAGAGCGCGACCCGCCCTCATTTATTTCTTATCGGTCTTTTCTTAAGCACGACCCACGCCCTCCAAAGGCATAAACAGAGCGTGCCCGCGCCCTTACTGCAAGATTCCAGGCTCAGACTTCCAGGTTCTTCTTCTAACATTTCTAGTAGTTATTTTCTTTACTTGGTTGCTATGAGTACTCCAAAAATTATACCAGAACAGTCTTTTCATGAATTTCTTAAAAGTGACATTATGGTTTCTTCTTCCAAGACATGATAGTGCAGTTAGGATGGGACCCTTGATAAACTATAAAACAATAGTTTTACCTACTTTTAACTACTTATGCTATGAATAAGTAAAACTAAATGCTATTTTATGCTATGATCGAAGATTCTACTCTCGGTTATCGTGAAATATGTGGAGTAGAGAATTCGTTCCACTCCTAGCTTGTTTAAACGTAAGTTTCCCTAATTCTAACAATTCTAACAAAACGAATGAGAGTAATGGATTTAATTATACTAATACGGTGATTGTAATTATGATGACGTAATAGATTATACTATGGCAAATTGAGACTAAGATGTGAATATGGAGAAGTGATTAGGGGGATTTGAATACACTTAGATAAATTCCAAATATGCTAGTGCTGATTATTGCAATCCTAACCAATAAAGATTAAGTAATTGATCCCTAATTATTCATAGCAATCTCTACCAACTAATAATTAGCATGTGAGAAAGTTCAACCCATTCTCATGGCGAATCAACTAACCTACTAGACTGAAACTCTTAAATGAAATAATTTTAACTAACACATCAAGTCTTCATTAAAGCTTCATCAAACCCCTCTAATGGAGGTTTAGCTAGAAGTTATTAAACTATCATTAATATATAAATAAGAAGAAGACATAATGAAGAACAATAACTTGGATTTTATTAATCAAATGGAATAATGAAGAACAAACAACTAACTTAAAACTAAAGAAAGAGCTATTGAATTAAAACCTAGGTATAAACTAAATACATGAATTAATAACTAAGTTCTTAAGTGATAGTAAGAGTTTGGCCTTAGTCCTCTTTACATAGGAGAGGGTTAGGTTTGCAATTCGATGCATGGGCTTTGGAGCCATGTTTTGGGCCCTTAAGTCAAGCCCAAAACCTAATTACTTGAGTCCAAAAATGGTTTCTCTGCTAAAAATTTACTGCAACAGCCTTTTTGTCTACTTCTGCTCCTCTGCTTGGGTCAAGGTTAGGACCATTAGAAATCTCTTTCCGAACCGGTCATTTTGACATATAATAGGCCCAATTCCGAGATTTGAGTCCAAAGATACGGCTTGCAGAAGTTCTATTGACTTTTCTGTTCTATTTCTGCCCGTGTTGACTTTGACTTTTCAGCTTTGATCGGGCTTTTAAAAGACTTTTTCTCCCTGAATCTTGGCCTTTACTCATAAAACTTCTTAGCAACCAACCTTTGCTCCTTTATCTCACAAAAGTGACATATTTCTTCACATATTGGTCTCTAATGCCTGAAATACATAGACGCACGTAAACAGTACTAACTCATATTTATTATACACATAATTGGTTTAAATGTAATATTATTAAGGAGTTAAAACTACAGTTTTGGGCTCTTATCAAACCACCCCCAAATAGCATTTTGCTTGTCCTAAAGCAAATATGAGAAATTAATATAAGTGACCAAAAATAGAGTTCTAACTAATCTCTTTTCGCCGAGTGCGATTGCATTAACCATATAAAATAAGGCCTTAAACCACTAGGAATTCCCTAGTGGACGAGTTATAGCCACGTGAGAGTTTTCCAGAGAAGGTACTCACAAACTTCCTCTATATTACAACGACTAAGAAATAAAATTATTGTTTCCTACTTTATTCTCAGATATCTATATATCTCACTAGCAATGAATACAGAATAATTAAGTCGAAATCTAAACTAATACGTGCATAATAATCAATCATCTACGGATAAACATATATATAATGAACTATGCTATGAAATGCAAGAACAGGTCCGTTTATGAAATTTTGGAATAGCGTCCTTAAGTAGGTCCTCACATATAAGTCAAGACAAAAACACTATAATTTTTCCACTCAAGTTTTGCTCACTCCTGTGCGTAGTGGGCACACTTTACCTTATAATCTCAATGACACACAAGGAAGCCAAAGTCGATCAAACACATCTGCCACTTACTATCACACTAACCTATTCCTAATTGAAATAGAGGTCTTTATTACGTGTTACGGGTATTAGGAGATGGTTTAAGAAGGAAAAAAATGGATATTCAAAAGGACAAGTCTGAGATAATAGAGTCTTCATATATGTAACTAGAGAAAACCTTGTTCTTACTTTGTTTCTACACTTTGTTTCCATCCTTAGCCTTTTTTTTTTCTTTTTCTTTTGGCTTTTGACTCCTTTGATTATGTTTTTGGAGTTCTAACTTTTTCTTTTCTTTTCTTTTCTTTGGATGAAAATTTCATTTTCTAATTTGAAGCAACTAACAAATACTTGGTTTCACAGGTCTTTCTTTTTTCTATTTTTCATTTCATCTCTATTCTCAAACTCATTCAAAAATGGGTAGGCAAATTTTTATTTTTATTTTGTTTTGTAAAAGGGTAAAGGATTTGCGGTTTATGAAAGGCTAAAGAAATGCTCAGAGAGGCGACTTGTGGAAATAATTTCATATAAGTTTGAATTTCTAGCTATATCGATCCAAAAAGGGCATAAATTCTCTCTTAGGATATGGTATAGTGATCAAGCAAGTGGACATGTGATTTCTCTATTCGGAATTTGCTTATTCCTTGTGTCATTTCTCAAATATTTCACTCATATAAGGCTTTAGGCTATATTCTCACTAGATTTGTAGAAAGTACTCTAGCCTAGATTTCATAAACTTACTGCCAAACAATCATAGATACTCATGCAATATATTTATAGAAAGATGCAATGATTAGTACCTACATATTAACCTAAATTTCTAAAAACTATTCTAATATAAGAGTTAATGTGAAATATCTAGACTATTATCATCATAGAGAAAGAAACAATACCAATATTCCTAAGTGTATGGCATAAACTTTTTATTGCAGAGAAACACGCATAAATTAAGGCACCTATTAGGATATAAATATGCACGCATAAATATGTTTTCTAGTAATATATATATATATATATTAAACATATTTATATCCTAATAGGTGCCTTAATTTATGCGTGTTTCTCTGCCACCCCTAAATAAGAACATGCTTTGTCCTCAAAGTATTAAAATAAGAAGAGTAGGAAATACCATGGAAATGCGTGAAAATTAAAGAACACCTACAAAAGAAATTTAGAACATACTAATATAGATAAATAAAAACAGACGCAACTCTATATGAGTTCCACCCGTTATGGGGGTAACAAGAATTAAATTGCTTGGGACATAAGCAGACATTAACAAAAAGTAAAACATACCTCATATCTAGCATTGACACGTTGTCCTCCTCTTCTATGAAGAGTTGAGGTTCCTTGGCATCCTGCCACTCCATGATTATTTGCTAGGCCTCAAGCCATTTATCATCTACAATCACTAACATGTTAAGCGCCACTTGGTCGGATGTGGTGTAAGGGGCAACCCAATTAGGTTGTAGCCTCTACCCTGGGCAAGTCATTGCATGGAAAGAACATATAATGCAGTTGGTGGGTCTCACAATGTCAACCCCAACTCAATCCGTGAAACAGGCACAAAACTCCGAAAAGAAACATAACATGATACGACAAACTAAGACAGGCATAAGAAGATACTTATGCCTCATACTATGGGATCGTGCTAAACTATAAACTAAGGTCTGGGGAAGGTCATATAGCATACGTCCCTTAGCTAGAGCAAGGAAAATGTCACAAGTGGCGTCATTCACAGAAGTAAAATGCCATTCCCCTAGTATGTTTAGCATGATAAAAAACATCACCGTGCCCACGTTAAGGGACAAGCTACCAAGGGCTACGTTGTATTGCCTTTCGTCCTCTACAAGGAAAATTCCTGCCACATAGGTCTCATGTAAAAACTCATAGTTGTAGGCATAGAAGTTATCAACCAAATAGCCCCATAAGTCTTGAATTTCAGCAGGCATAGAAAGCCCAATAGCAAACGCCAATAAGAACTTGGTTATATCCATTGTTTCATCCTCAATGGTGATGGAGAACACTCTCCGTCCATGCGATAAAAAAACTTACAATGGTCATAGAAATACAACGTAAGCACAGGAGAATAAAGTTCATCAGAGCTTACCATTAGAGGCTGCCATCCGGCCTTTATAATCAAGTCGCGAAACCAAGACCCATAGGTGTCGCTTGCGAACAAATCTTCGAAAGACTACTCCGGTATGATCCGAGGTGACTTCATATCAAACAAACACACTCTAGAATTGGTGGAAACAACCTCAGAAGAACCTACAAAAAATCAAAATTAGAAGTGGCTGCAGAGGTGAAGGGCGCGGGCGCGCTCTTGCTTGTCGGGAGTTCTAGTGTTTTGAGGGTGGGTGCGCTCAAACTTGCCTGTGGAAGGGCGCGGTCGCACTCTTGCTTGTCGGGAGTTCCAGTGTTTTGGGGGCAGGCGCGCTCAAACTTTAGTCATAAAAAGGGGCGTGCGCGCTCCGTGTATGTGAAGTGCTATGAAGTGAAAATCAAAGGTAAAGTGAGAGGTGCAAAGTGAGAGGTGTGATGTGAAGTTGAAAGTGAACCCTGTATTTATAGAGGAGTAGTTTCTAAGTTCCACAAGTTTCCC
Organism: Coptis chinensis; assembly: GCF_015680905.1. NCBI lineage: Eukaryota > Viridiplantae > Streptophyta > Magnoliopsida > Ranunculales > Ranunculaceae > Coptis > Coptis chinensis. Next base: position 43,516,965 of record NC_141460.1, read on the forward strand.
AACTAGTTAAGGCAACATGATGGAAAAAGACATTTTTAAATCCAAAATAGAAACAGACAAGAGGCATACTCCAAAACCAAACCAATAGCTTTTTGGCTGGAATTAAAATAGAAATCATCTAATTACGACTCCTTGAGGTTGCACCAAACAACACTAGCTAATTCTAGCGACACCAATTTAGCAACATACTCACATAAACACATCATTATCAAGCAGGCAATAACATTTCAACAAAAATAAGTGGATATGATTAGAGGCATTGTTAAATAAATAAATCTACCCCCAAACAAGTTGGAAGGGTGGTGGGATTCACGATACAAAACATAGCATATGCCGGAATTTAAAACAACTTCAAATTTAAAATAACAAATACAGAATTCAAAATGAACTACTTAACTAAACAATTCGGAATCAAAATCTACTAAAAACAGGGAAAATAGTCTTAACACAACAATAATACAATAAAACTAGCCACAAGACGATGATGGAATAAGAATAGGAAGTTAAGTGATGAAGAATGGAAAGACCAAACACCCCACCCCCAAACAAATTTTTGAAAACATGGTTTAGAAAATTTGTTTTTTAAAATGTGGGTCTTTTAAAGTCAGATTCCCGAGACATACAAGACTAAAACATGTATTAATATGTTGTTTTCCATATATCAACAATCTATAGAGTTGCGGGTCTGTCCATAAATAATTAACACGAACGGCACCACCAAACAGAATCAAACACCAAGATTCTCTATGACGTGGCCTAGCAGAATGAGAGTGAATACTGATGGATCTAGAACCTAACCTAGCATGCAATTTCTTATATTTTCTCCGACGAAAGGGTAGCCAAGTGAATGATCGTGAAAAAATGGATGGTTGTGGAAGATATGTGGGATATGAAAAAGTTTCAGAAGGAATGAATGGATAAAATGAGAATGTGGGTTCAGCACAAAACTCATTGGTGGCGTTGGTTGGTATAATCACACATCTAAAAATGAAAGGGTCAGGCCGCTTATCCTTGGTTATTATTTCTGTATCAGGAGGGTTTAAATAATCATGAAGCATAGGAGAAGCAAGAGGGTCAAGTGTAAAAACTCAAGGTTCTGTTGAAAGGTAGAAGGTGGTGAATATTGGTGATGGAAGGTGAAAGCATGACATTAGGATCTGATATGGGTGAATGGATGTTGATGGGGAGGGACTCACGAGGTGGCAAACAAGAGTTGCAAAAGAGTTGGAGGAAATCTTTCTCGATTTCATCTATGTCCAGGGAGTCAAAATTATGATCTTTGCCGTCGACAATAAGAGGGGTATCTACTAGTCGGGGGACGAAAGCGTCAGAGTCGGAACTTCTGAAGGAAAGGAATTGGTGCATCTGATTATCAGGAAATGTGTTGTTAAAATAATCCTAAGCTAATCTCTCGATCATGCTAACTTCTCCATCGATAGTCGTATCTGGTAATTGTTTCATCATTTTGAAAACATTTACCTTAACAGAAAGATGGCCAAAAGACATGGACATCGAATCATCACGGCAGTTTATGAGCGCGTTGGCAGTTGCCAAGAAAAGACGCCCTAAAATGATAGGAACAGAGTCGTTAACGACTTCTGTGTCTAGGATAACGAAGTCTGCTGGATAGTAAAAATCTTAAACTTTAACCAGCACGTTTTTAACCACACCCTTAGGATACTTAATAGAACGATCAGCTAATTGCAACGTCATTTTAGTTGGTTGCATCTCTTATAAACCTATTTGTTTATATAGATAATACGGAAGTAAGTTAACACTCGCCCCCAAGCCTAATAGAGTAGTTGGATGACCAGGGTCCTTGTACTTAACGATTCCATTATGTTCAGATAGGGTTGGAAAATGTTCAGTTAAAAAGGTGTCTTATAGTATATTGGTCTTCCGCCTAGTACTGCACAACTCTTTTAGAAACTTAGCATGTTGTGGTAACTTTTTAATAGCATCAAGAAAAGGTAGGTTTACCGTTAGATTTTTAAAAACTTCCCTAATCTCATCAAAGTTTGTATCCTTTGTGTAACATTGCTAGTCTCTGGAGAAACGGTGGGTTCTCTCTATATTTAGCATATGGATTAATAGGAATTTTAACCTTGGCCGCTTTCCTCTTGGGTTGAGATTTAACTGGTACCTCTATAGGAGTAGGATCATCAATTACTACATCGGTATCTAGAAAATTATCATGCGCAATGACCACAGGTGGGGTAACAATAGACATAGTTACGGCGTTATCCACCACCCTGCCAGAACGGAGAATGGTGATGGCATTTAACTCACCTACATTTAAATGTTCATTACTAGGAGTATTGGTTACTTCAAGGGCTGTGTTTGGCATTTTAGAATTAGGTATGTCTTGACCTGGAAACACATTTTTGGGTTAGATTTTCTCTTGGGCTAACTATTGGATGGAATGATTAATGGATTGTAAAAGTAGTTGGTTAGAATGATTAATGGATTGTAAAATATGTTGGTTAGCCTGCATGTAGGCTTTGAAACGATTCGGTTGTGAAGGTGTAGTAGCCACAGGTCGTGTGACTGGAACTATCTCACGTTAATTATTAACTGGTGGGTTACGATAGTTATTATTAAGCAGAACGATACCTCTATTAGAATTATAATTATTATAATTACCTTGTCTTTATCCTTGTCTTGGTGGAGCTTGGCTGTAATTGGTCGCTGGCCTAACATTTTGATTATTAAACCCTGGAGGTGTAACTTGTTGATTATTTCTCCAACTGAAGTTGGGATGTTGTCTCCAAGGTGCGTCAGGTTCGCTATTAATGGAACAAACATTGTCCGATTAAGCGGATGGTTGTTCATAGATTAGAGGACAATAGGAGTCGGGATGCTCATGACTCAAACATAAATTACATAGAATAGAGTTGACATTCATGACAGGAGTAGGCTTTTGTTTGATAGAAATAACTTCTACCTTGTTAGTGAGAGATTCGATTAAATTTTTAAGCTCAGGATCAGATTTAACCTCAAACATACTAGCAGCCTTAACTGTGGAAGAAGAATTAGCGGAGCGGGGGATGTCATTACCCCCCCCCCCCAGTTATTTTGACACTTAGATTGATCTTCTAAAATCCTACAAGTCTATGAGACACCTTTACTAAGGAAACTACCCCCAGTTATTATGTCAAAAACTTCTTTATGGTAATGTAAAAGCCCTTTGAAAAAGGCACGAACAAGCGTGTCTTTCGCAAGGTTATGATGTGGACACTCGATGAGAAGATCAGTGAAACGATTCTAGGCCTCTGAAAAGGATTCATGAGGATTATGGCGGAAGAAATGAATCTTCTGAAGCATTACATCTGTCTTCAGTGGTGGGTAAAACTGTTCCATGAAAAATTGAACAAGTTTGGTCCATGAGTCCACAGAATTAGGCACATGGGCAATTAACCAAGATGCCGCTTTATCGGCTAGGGTTAAAGGAAACACCCTCAATTTAATTTGTTTCGAGCCTACGGTAGGATGATGAAATGTGGTAAGAAATTATTCTATCCTACGCATATGCTGATAAGGTTTCTCATGGTCTGACCCATGAAAAACTGGTAACAAATTAAATATATTCGTGGGGATTCGAAAATCCCCCACTGGGTCTGCAAGAACGATGCAAGACTTAGGGCTATCGTTAAGGGATTTATAAAAATCAGAGAGAGGAGTTTCTGTTTCATCAACCATTGATACAGGTGTAGTGTGTAGTATTCTAGATAGGCGTGTGCGTTGAAGTTTGTGATAAATAACAGAAGATGGTTTACTTGTACCGGACCTTAATCTCATGCAAAGTTAAAGCCAAAAAGAAACAAACCACTAAACAACAGTCAAACAACCTTGATATACTAAAATTAAAACACCTCTGACAGAAGAGGCGAGGAGTGGAAGAAGGAGTACCTGAATGTCTCCTTGCTACGAGTTTGAATAACGTCTTGTATACGCAAGCTCAGTGTGTTCAAGAAGTTGGAAACACTTAATAACTTGAACGAAGAGAGTTGGAAACTATCTTGTAAAAATCGGGCTAATGTAGAAATGAAATGGGCGCGGGCGCGCTCTTGCCTGACACGATGTCCAGTACTTTGAGAGCTGGTGCGCTTAATGTAGAATTCCAAAAAAAAGAAATTTCTACACCAAGCAAACACAGTCAGAACCAAACAAGGGTGGGTGGGTTTAATGGGGTTTTGGTAGGATTGAAAATACTAAAGGAAATTAATATAAACAGAACTAAGATGGCAGCGGTGCCATTTGATAACTATAAACACTAGTTTTAGCTACTCTTAACTATTTATACTATGAATAAGTAAAACTAAATGCTATTTTACGCTTTATGATCAAAATTATCTACTCTCGGTTATCGTGAAATATGTGGAGTAGAGAATTTGTTCCATTCCTAGCTTTTCTAAACGTAAATTTCTGCTAGTTTAATCTATTCTAACAAAACGAATGAGAGTAATGAGTTGAAATTATACTAATATGGCGATTGAACTAATTTAGATGTTTTAACTTATACTATAATAATTGAATACTAAAATGTGAATATGGAGAAGGGATTAGGGGGATTTGATTCCACTTGATGTATTGCTAATATGCTAGTATAGATTATTGCAATCCTAACCAAATAAGATTACATGTTTGATCACTAATTACTCATGGCAATCTCTACCAACTATTAATTAGCATGTGAGGAAGTTCAACCCATTCTCATGGCGAATCAACTAACCTATTAGAATGAAACTCTTAAAAAGCAATAATTTTAATTAACACATCAATTCTTCATCAAACTCCTCTAATGGAGGTTTAGCTAGAAGTCATTAGACTATCATTACTATATAAATAAGAAGAAGAGATAATAAAGAACAAACTTGGATTTCATTAATCTAATTGAATAATGAAGAACAAATAACTAACTTAACACTAATGAAAGAGCTAATGAATTAAAACCTAGGTTGAATGATTCTAAAGACTAAAACTAAGTATTCTAGGGTGCTAACTAAGTATATACTAAGTAAGTAAAAGTTATTCCTTAGTCCTCTTTATATAAGAGAGGGCTAGGTTTACAATTTCGTATATGGGCTTTGGAGCCATATTTTGGGACCTTTAATCAAGCCCAAAACCTAATTACTTGAGTCTAAAAAGAGTTTCCCTACTGGAAATTACTGTAATAGCTTTTTTGTCCACTTTTTCTCCTTTGATTAGGTCAAGGGCTAGACCATTAGAAAGCCCTTTCCGAGCCGGTCGTTTTGATATATAATAAGCCCAATTCGAGGTCTGAGTCCAAAGATACGGCCTGTGGAAATTCTGTTAACTTTTCTGCTCTATTTTTGTCAGCGTTGACTTTGACTTTTCAGCTTTGACCAGGTTTTAAAAAGGCTTTTTGTCCTTGAATCTTGGCCTTTAATCATAGAACTTCTTAGCAACCAACCTTTGCTCCTTTCTCTTGCAAAAGTGACATGTTTCTTCACATATTTGACTCCAATGCCTGAAATACATAAACGAACGTAAACAGTACTAACTCATATTTATTATATACATAATTGGTCTAAATATAATACTATTAAGGGGTTAAAACTATAGTTTTGGGTTTTTATCATTTGCTAAAATAACTCCTTGCAGTTGCCTAAGCTGGTGAACATGCTGGTGCAGAATCCTCTGGCCTCCATGGAAGAAGAGAATTACATCCATAGGCTGAGTGAACTGTCAAGTGGCACCTTCAGCGAAGTAGTCAACTTGCTCAGTAGGGCGTGCTTGCTCAGCGGCTCTGGCTGCAGGTGGATGCCCGATTTCCTAGATGCAATGGGCATAGATAGGACCTATGGAAGTGTCCCTTACCTCTACTAAAGCGTCTGTAGCATCGAACCCCCAGTGTTGCATGATCCTAGTGACCAGCACTGGTAGAGGGGCAATGGACCTCCTAGGTTTACAGAGTTGCTCCCAAACAAAGGTGACAATGCAGAAGCTGTTCTTCTACTCCTGAAGAATCCACGGGATGTGGAACATCGCCTTACCGATATCAGAAGGCTTAGCTAACCTATCAAGTTGAAGGCTATCCACTGAGATACCGTCAACTGGTTCCTTTGCAACAAATTCTAAAACACGCAGTGTGACGTGGGGATTGTTGTCTTGTTGTCATCATCACATCGATGGTCTTGTTGTCTGGGGATTGTTCCATCTAAATATAAGCCTTTAGAGGAATCCCCAGAACCTCACTCACCACATCCATAGTGAGCTCGAATGTGTGGCCATCCATGACAGCCGTGATGCGATAATCCTCCTCTCTAAGCATATGGTTATAAAATGAAAGAGTGAGAGAAGGAGAATAACTCGCACCTTCCAACAAAACCAATGGTTTCCATCCTCTTCTTCTAATCTCAGCCTTGAAGTGCACTTCAAACAAATCAGAATTGAAGAGGTTTTGAAAATTTTGCTCCAGCATGAATTTTAGAACTCGAGCCATTTAGAGTAGGGATTGATGAAATTGGGGTTTTTAGTTGGAATGGGGGGTTGAAAATGGAGCAGTCTGTAAAAAATTGGAGTGGTGGTGTGTATAGGTGGGTGGGCGGTCGCGAGCTTATGAAGGGGTGGCGTGAGCGAGGTTTGGGCGGCTAGGGTTTTGGAAGGTTGGGGACGATGATGTCGATTGGGTGGTCGCGAGGTATAAAAATGTTGATGGCACGTGCTTTTTTAAGTTCAATGAAATCTTGGCCCAAGTCGAAATGAAATCAGGTAATTCCGATCATTTCCTTAGTGCATTGCTAACTTCAAAAGCCGATCCACACTTTGTTACTCATTTGATCCTGACCCGTGAGGTACCAAAACGATCAACATTGAAAATTCTATGTAACAGCATAGGGTAAACTCATATCCAACGGTGGATAAAAACAAACAAATGAAAGAACGGAAAAGAACTTAAAGGAAATATATACAAACAAAAGAAAGAAAATTTTAATTCATTTTTTTGGGTTTTAAATAAGTTTGACTGAAATTTTAAAAGGTGGGACATTTTAAGTCAGATTCCCAAGACTTTGAAGTTTTTGAAAACTTGAGTCAATCCCAACCAGATGGTTGGATTACTCACCTCAACTGTGCTCGGTGCGTAGGTAGCTGGCACATGAAAACCTTGAAAACTGAATTTCCACTATGAGGTTGAAGACTTGGACAAGTTGGTGTTCGACAGTTTGAGCACCAGACTTCTCTCATAACTCGTCTCTTACGTGCGTATGAACTCTTACCCAAACCAGGAATGGTTTTTGGTATATGTGTCCATATCTTTAGTTGTAGTTCTCTAGGAAGTGCTTGTACATAATCATTGAAACTGATCCATCTAGTCTTGCTAGCTAGAGGGTTTTTGTTCGTAATAGAAGACATTTTCGAAAGTTTTTGAAGGTTTTGAGAAAGAGAAAGATTGAGTAGGGAAAAGATTTTGAGAAGGAAAAAGATTTTTAGAAGGGGAAAGATTTTTGAAAATTTGTACAAGTTTAAGTCTTTTAACATCAGATTCTCGAGACAAAATAGAGAGGTGGAGGTAAAAGATAAAATTAAACAAATAATAGAATCACTTTAGGTTACTTTATTTGTTTAATTCTCGTTTGGAGACGGATCGTCTTTTTTTTTAGTTGATTTTCCCAAGCAAAAGATATCTCTAACCATATAGAGGTTTTGACAAGTAGATAAAATTATACGTGAATCCAGTATCATTTTAGTTACTCCGTGGCATCTAATTTTTATTTTTATATCCTCTAGTTTTGAAAACTATGGAGAGATATTTGAAGATATTCGTACTCAAAAGTTGTGATCCTAAACACTAATTTTTGAAAAACAAACCATAATAGGAAATCTCAGGCAACTTTCGTGTCTGTTCTGGGGCGAACCCAATCTAGACAGACAGAGCTTCAGCTATGGGAGTTGGGGATGTACGACACAAGACATGGAACAATATAGGCGGCCCTTAATAAGCAAAACTGATCTCAAACCGCCCCTAGATTGCGTTGTTCTAGGGATTGGTATGTGTAGAATCCATTGCCCAATTTGTTTTTGGAAAATCACATAACTATTGATGTATCGAGAATCTAGCATTAACAGAATGGAGAAAACAACTGTTTTGTAAAAAAGAAGTGTAAAATAAAGAAAAGAAAGTTTGTATTCTAGCTCCACGGGTTCACACTTACTCAAACGACGAGTAAAAAGTATTTTACAAAGAATATGCGAGATATACATGGACTAAGGCTCCAACACTTACAACTACACACTCCAAATGCAGGGTCCGGTTACCTTAATGATGTATTCCTTTTAAAGGAAAATATGGAATGGAATGGGAAGGAAAACATTGATGGAAAAGAGGATTTAATCATCATAGATAAGATGATCATGAAAGAATTTTTAGCTCTCCGACTTCGTTTACATCACTTGTTGCATCAAAGGCTGTGTTTGTTAGTTTAATATTTGGAATAGCTTGTCCTGGGAACACACCTTTTTGGGTTTTGTCTTGGGTTAACAAGTTTAGAGATTGTTGCATGGACGTTAGAATTTGGGTTTGTTGTTAAATGATAGATAGTATTATTTCGGTAGGCTTATCTGTTTGGATACTAGTTGTTGGTGTAATTGGAACTAGGTCTCTTTGGTTGCTGATAGGTTGGTTTTGGTAGTTATAGTTAAACAGGGATGTAACCAATGCTCTGTTATGATTGTTATAGGTACCTTGTCCTTGTTTGAATGTATTTGGTAGTTTATTGAAACCTGGAGGTGGTTCAGTTTGTGGAATCTAACTCCATGTGAAGTTTGGATATTTTCTCCATGGTACATTTTGTACATTGGAAGCACATACTTCTTTTGGTTGAAGTGATGATAGGTTTGTGATCAAGGGACAGGTGGCATCTATATGATTTAGGTTCAAACAGAAATTGCATGGTGAGGTATTTATGTTCATGACAGGATGACGGGTTTGGTCTTTTTGTTTAGTTGTGAGGGCATCTATCTTTCTTGTGAAGGCTTTGATTAAAGTTTTGATTTCAAAATCGGCTTTTCCCTCAAAAATACCACTAGCCTTATATGTACTGGGTTGGTGATAAGAGCCCAAAATTGTAGTTTTAACCCTTTAACAATAATACTTTTAGACCAATTATGCGAGTAATAAATAAGAGTTAATGTTGATTACGTGCTTTTATGTATTTCAGGCATTGAAGTTAATTATGTGCAGAAATGTGTCATTTTGGTGAGATAAAAGAGCAAGGATTGGTTGCTAAGAAGTTCTGTGATTAAAGGCCAAGATTCAAGAAGAAAAAACCTTTGTAAAGCCCGGTCAAAGCTAAAAAGTCAAAGTCAACGCGGGCAGAAACAACACATAAAAGTCAGTAGAACTTTCGAAGACCGTATCGTTAGGTTCATACCTCAGAATTGGGCCTACCTTATGTCAAAACGACCGGCTTGGAATCATCTTTCCAATGGTCTAAGTCTTGACTCAATCAGAGGAGCAAAAGTAGACAAAAAGTCTATGGAAGTCAAATCCAGCTGAGAAGGCCTATGTGGACTGAAGAAATTGGGTTTTGGGCTCGATTTTCCAGCCCGAAACATGGCTCCTCAGCCCATGCACGAAAATGTTGATCTGGTCTCCTCCATTTAAGGACACAAGACTTAACTCTTAAGCAATCCTTAGTTTAGGTAGCAGGTAGCCATTAGAGAATAGTTTAGATCTAGATTTAGATTTTAAATTAATTAGTTTTTCATCTTACCTTGTTTGAATTTAGTTATTGAATCAATTGTTATTTCTTCATTAGATCAATAAAGTTATTAGTTCTTCATAAGTTAGTTTCATTTTCTATTAATCATTTTAGTCCCAATTCATAGATTTAGTTATTTGTCATTACTAGTTTCAATTAATTCTTGCATGATTAAATTTCCATTTGAATTAAAATAAACAAACTTAGAATCTTTATACCATGTCTTATTTAAATTCATTGAGAAATGATAGTATAATGATTCTAGGCTAAACCCCCATTAGAGGGGGTTGAAGAAGCCTTGATGAAGCTTGATCTTTGTTAACTTAGAAATCGTCCTGATAATCTATTCAATTCTAGAAAGTAATTAGTTCACCATGAGAATGGATTGTATTGCTTCATATGCTAGTTATTATTTGGTAGAGATTGTCATGAATAATTAGGGATTAGAATTACCAATTTGTTATGCGAAAGCATTCTCATTTGGATTGCGACATTTCCATGTTAGTTGATTAAGTTGAGTTAAGGTGGAATCAATCCCCCCTAATTCATTATCATAGTATCAATTTAGTATTCCGTAGTCGTATAAAATCATATCTTGTTAATTAAATTTCCATTGTAGTATAAATTTCGTAAAACTCTCATTAACTTTGGATAGATTGATAATCTTAGGAAACGCGAATTCTAAAGAACTAGCAGTGGAACGAATCTTTTACTCCAATTCTATTTCGATAGCATTCGAGAGTAGAAAAACTTTCATAACATATAGAATCAAGTCTAGTTTTAGTTTTACTTGCGTTGAGTTTCATTGTTTATGCGTAAGTAAAACTATCATTTTTACATTTATCTGATTTTACTAAATCTGATTTTTACTTGCGATTTAGTCTCGTACTTATTCGTAGGTAAAACTATCTTTTTACGATTATCAAATGGCGCTGCTGCCATCTTAGTTCCCTTTAGAATTGTTTTCGTTAGTATAATTAGTCTTTCCAAAGTCCCATTAAACCCACCCACCCTTGTTTGATTCTAACAGTGGTTGTTGATTTCAGAACTGAAATTTTCCTCGTACGATTACATGGAGCGCGACCCGCGCCCTTGGTAGGCTAAATTGGAGTGCCACCCGCGCCCAAATCACTGGACAATAATGAAGGCCAGAGCGCACCCCACAGCCTTGGTAGACAAACTTGGAGCCCCACCTGCGCCCAAATCACTGGACCTCGATCTGGACCTGGGCGCGACCTGGGCGCGACCCGTGCCCTCTTCTGAAACCGCCCGATTTCTGCAGGGTAGTTCAAACTTATATTTTTTCAAGTTTCAGTGTTTCTAACTTGCTAAATACACTAAGCTCGCGTAAACAAGACGCTATTCATAAGCGAAGCAAAGAGGCTTTCTGGTACTTCTTTCTTCCATACCTCGTATCACCTGTTAGAGGTTTATACTAGCATATCAGGATTGTTTTGAGTGTTGTCATGTTTAGTTAAGATTGGTCTTACCCTTGAATGAGATTAAGGTCAGGCCGAAGAAAAACGCCTAACGTAATCAACAGGCAAAGTCAATAAACACACCTTTCTAGTATACCACTCATTACACCTCTAGCTACCATACCATATACCACACATGATATAATGGATGAAGAAAGAGAGTCTCCTCTCTCTGACTTTTACAAAGCCTTGAACGATAGCCCAAAATCTTGCATCGTTCTATCAAACCCAGTGGGGGATTTTTGAGTCCCCCCAAATATATTTAATTTGTTACCCGTTTTTCATGGGTTAGACCATGAAAAACCTTATCAGCACATGTGTAGGATTGACCAAGTCCTTACTACATTCCACCATCTTACGGTTGGTGCTGAACAAATTAAACTGAGGATATTTCCTTTCACTTTAGCCGATAAGGCGGCGTCTTGTTTAACTGCCCAAGCGCCTAATTCTGTGGACTCGTGGACCAAACTTGTTCAACTATTTATGGAACAATTTTACCCACCACTGAAGACCGATGAAATTGTTTCCAAGATTCATTTCTTTCGATAGAATCCTCATGAATCATTTTCAGAGGCTTGGAATAGTTTTACCGATCTTCTTTTCGAGTGTCCACACCATAACCTCGTGAAAGACACGTTAGTTCGTGCCTTTTTTAAGGGACTGTTACACCACCACAAAGAGGTGCTTGACATAGTGAATAGGGGTAGTTTCCTCAGTAAGGGAGCCTCAGAGGCTTATAAATTTTTAGAAGATCAAACAAAGCGTAATAATAACTGGGGGGTAGTGACGATATCTCCTGTTCCGCTAGTTCTTCTACAACAGTTAAGGTTGCCGGTATGATTGAGATGAAACCCGATCCTGAACTTAAAAATTTAATCGAATCTCTCACTAAAAAGGTAAAGGCTATTTCTTTTCAACAAAAGCATATCCCTGTCAAGAATGTCAACTCTAATCCATGTAATTTCTGTTTGAGTCTTGGGCATCCCAACTCCTATTGTCCTCTAGTCTATGAACATCCATCCGCATAGCCGGACAATGTTTATTCCATTAATAGCGAACCTAACGAACCTTGGAGACAAAACCGCAATTTCAGTTGGCAAAATAATCAAAAAGTTACACCTCCAGGGTATAATAATCAAAATGTTAGGCCAACACCCAAGTACAAGGACCCTGGTCGTCCTACTGTACAATGCACCTTGGGGGAATAATCACATGACAACTGCTCTATTAGACCTTGGGGCGAGTGTTAACTTACTCCCTTATTATTTATATAAACAAATCGGTCTACAAGAGATGCAACCAACAAAAATGACGTTGTAATTAGCGGATCATTCTATTAAATATCCTAAGGGTGTGGTTGAAAACGTGCTAGTTAAAGTTCAAAATTTCTACTACCCAGCCGACTTCGTTATCCTTGACACAGAAGTCGCTAACAACTCTGTTCCTATCATTTTAGGGCATCCCAGCCTTCTTGGCTATTGCCAACGCACTCATAAACTACTGCGATGGTTTGATGTCCTTATCCTCTGGCCATGTTTATGTTGAGGGAAATGTTTTTAAGACGATTCAACATTACCCAGATACGACTGTCGTTGGAGAGGTTAGCATGACCGAGAGCTTCGCTCGAGATTATTTTGACAACACATTTCCTAATAATCAGATGCCCAAATTTCTTTCCTTTGGAAGTTCAGACTCCGATGTTTTTGTCTCTACAGTAGTCGATACCCATCTTATGGATGAGGACGAGATTGATGACTTTCTCAAAGATATAGAGGAATACCATAGTAATGTGGATGTGACCAAGCTTGATGAGGAATTTGACGTGTTTCTTAGAGCAGGTGATGAATCACCCAATCAAGAACTACCTTGCACACCATCCGCCACGATCCCCCTCCTTCCACCCTTTCAAAGGAACCTAGAGTTTGCACTGGATTCCCTTGTTTCTCCTATGCTTCATGATTTTCTAAACTCTCCTGTTAAGAAAATACTACCTAAAGAGCCACCTGACACTTTTATTTTCAGTTGTGTCATAATACCAACTCCTGCCACAAATGAGTTTTATGCTAAACCCACATTCTCATTTTTTCAATTCCTTACTTCTAAAATTCATCCATATCCACCATATCTTCCACCACCATCCATTTTTTCACACTCATTCACTTGGTTACAATTTCTTTGGAGGAAAAAGAAGACTTTGCATGCTAGGTTAGGTTCAAGATTCATCAGTATTCACTCTCATCCCGCTAGCCCACGTTTTGGGCAATCATGGTGTTTGATTGTGTTTGGGTGTATTTCCTGTGATCATTATTTATGGAACGATCCATAACTATTTCGGTTATTGATATATGGTAAACTACATGTTCATTATATACATATGTGTTAGATAAAGTCTTGAGTATTTGACTATAAAAAACTCATTTTATTCTTTGGTGTGCTACATTCCACTTTCATATATTGGTAAGTGCACCATTAAGGTAATCAGGCCCTCCCTATGGAGTGTGTGGCTATAAGTATCGGATCCTAAGTCCACATTTCACATAATTCACATTTTCCACTCTTACATGTTTTCTCAATTTTTGAGTCATGTTTCTCTATGGTGTGAATTATGTCCTTATTGCTTTTTGTTTTTCTTATATTAAATCTTATTCATAATAAGTAAAAAATATCAAAAACATTAAAATAGTAATCTAGGAAGTCTCGGGAATCTGACTTTAAAAGACCTACGTTTAAAATAAATCCTCAAACTTCGTTGCTAAAAATTTGTTTGGGGGTGGGGTGATATGTTTTCCGTCCTTGATTGCTAAACTTTCCATTTGTGTTGCTTATGCCATTTAATCGTATTTTGATTCGGGCTGACATTATCTATGAATTTAGATTTCATTCGTTCGCATAACTTATGTCACGCACGCACTTCGAGGTATTTTCCATATTCTTATATGTCACCCATAGTTAGAATAGAGTGTTTTATGGATCATTGGATTGGAAAATCTCTCCTGATCGTTTCTATATCTCATTCACAAAAATCAGACCGGTAACGAATCAGGAATTGTAGTTTGAAGTTGCGCAAAAAAATTAAAAAAATTCGGAAACCGAATTAGGCTTGGGACTAAATCTCGCACGCACGCTTCACGCACGTGTGTCCCCTTCCTCAAAACAAAACAGTAGCGAGTGGTTTAGGGAATTTATTGATTGATGTTGTTTTTATTGTTTTTATTAGTTCGGATGTTAATTTTTAAATTCCATAGTTAAAATTTGAATTCTGTAGTTAATTATATTTGAATTTGAATTTTAATATAATTTGGTTCTTTTCAAATTATGCATTGATTTTATTGTTAATCCCACCTTCCCGAATTGTTTGGGGGTGGTATTATTTATTCTAGCATGATTTTTATATGATCCTCAATTTTAGAAGTTGTTTTGGAGTGATTGTTGAGAATATTGCCGATATTGGCATACCTATGATTAGATGTTGTGGTACGATGAAATCTAAAAGAGTTAAAAGTTACTATTCTAAATTCATTCTAAAAGATATTAAGTTTGTTTTAGAATCAAGAATATGGGTTGTTTCCGTTTTCGGTTTTGGAAATTTTTTGTTTCCGACAACTACCTTAAAACTTTTTGGCAACTTCCTGATTCGTTTTGGAAACTCAAAACCTATATAAACTTCAATCATTCCCCACACAAAACTCACATATCTCACTTTCATCTCTCACCTTTCACTCCCAAGTTTTCATTCTTTTGCTGCTTCACTTCGGCCTTTCAAAGAGCTTTGAGCGCTGCCTTTCGGTGAAGCCACCCGCTCCCAAAACATTGTCAGTCCATTTGCTCCTTAGCGCGACCTGCGCCCAACCCAGACCAATTCTGAGTGCGACCCGCGCCCAAAACACTGTAAGTTCGATTGCTCCTGAGTGCGACCTGCGCCCTACCCAGGTATAGTTTGAGCGTCCCCTGTGCTCTGACATCCGTAGGCACGAAAAATTTCAATTTTTTGTAGGTTGTTCCAGGATCATTTGCAGCTATTCTAGAGAGTAGTTTTGTGATGACATCACCTATAGTCATACCGGAGCAGCCTTTCGAAGACTTGTTGGGAAGCGAGACTTATGGAGGTTGGTTCCGCGACAGGATCTTGCAGTTAGGATGGAAGCATCTACTGGTAAGTGATGATGACTCGTATTCACCTCAGCTTACTGCATATTTTTACAATAATGTTAGTTTCTATTGTAACCAGGATGGAGAACAAGAATTCTCCGTCGCAGTTGATGACATGCCACTAGAATTCAATAAGTATTTGGTAGCGTTAGTTTCAGGATTACCAATACCTGATCCTATTCACACATGGGGATATATGACCGATAATGCCTCTATGACTATACATATTTCCATGAGTATTATGAGGGAGGGGTGTTTCGTGTAATGGACCAAGGGCGATATAGCATAGCCCTTGGTAGCCTGTCCCTGAATGTAGGCACCACCATGTTATTCATCCTGATGAATATTTTAGGGGAGTGGCAGTTTACTTCTACAAATAGTACCGCTGGTGACGTTTTCCTTGCTTTAGCTGAGGGACGTCGCCGATATGACATTCCCAAAGTATTAGTGGCTAGTCTTAAGAGAGCCCAAAGTATGAGGCATAAGTATCTTCTTATGCCTGTTTTGGCTTGTCGCATCATGCATTGTTGTTTACCTGTATTCTGTACCCAGTTCACATATTGGAAAAGGGTTGAAGTCATGAGACCCACCAATTGGGTGGTTCGTTCATTTCAAGTTATGACTTGGCTGGGATGGCAGGTGCAGCCTCATTTCGTTGCCCCTTACATCCCATTAGACATAGTAACACTCGACAGGTTAGCACAAGTTGATGACACACGGCAACGTGCTTGGCAAGTTATCATGGCATCGCAGGATGCGAAGGAACCTCATCTTTTTGGAGAGGAAGATGAGGAGGATGACGATTAAACATGGGAGTTAAGGTAAGTTTTTATTTCAGTTAGTGTCTGCTTATGTCCCAAGCAATTTGATTCTTGTTAACCCCATAACGGGTGGAACTCATATAGAGTTGCGTCAGTTTTTATTTTCTATATTAGTATGTTTTAACCTTGTTTTGCAGATGTTCCAGAATTTCACGCGTTTCCATGGTATTTCTCTACCCTTTTTATTTATATACTTTGGGGACAAAGCATGCTTCTTGTTTGGGGGCATAGAAACACGTATAATTAAGACATCTGTTAGGATATAGATATGTACAATATCCACTTGTTTTCTAGTAAAAATTCAAAAAATTCAAAAATATAAATAAAAAGTTTATGCTATACACTTAGGAATATTGGTATTGTTTTCTTTCTCTATGCTCTAAATAATCTAGAAGTCTCATGTTAGCTTTTGCATTAGAATAATTTTTAGAAACTTAGGTTAATATGTAGGTAATAATCTTTGCATCTATCTAAAAATATATTGCATAAGTATCTATAATTGTTTGGTAGTAAGTTTCTGAAATCTAGGCTAGAGTACTTATTCTACAAATCCTGTGAGAATATAGCCTAAAGCCTTATATGAGTGAAACATTTGAGATATGACACAAAGGAGAAGTAAAATCCGGATAAAGAAATCACACGTCCACTTGCTTGATCACTATACCATATCCTAAGCGAGATTTTTTTTTTTTTTTTTTTTTTTTTTTAAATGGCCAGGGGTTAAGGCGACCCCAACCTTTTATTTAATCAAGAGCGCAAGTACATTTTTCCTTCTTTATCCCTTTTAACCAATTCATACATTTTTTGGTCCATTGGAGGGATATGATACAAAATATCATTACATGAGGACTTCCTCAGCTTGGATAGATAGTCAGCTACTTGGTTTCCTTCTCTAAAAACATGTTTAAAAAAGATTTCGTCAAACTTTGGAATATCAGCCCATATCAAGGCTTATTAGATTCCCTGCAATACCATGGCGACACTTCTTCCTTCCTAATTATTTGGATCACTTTCGCGATAGAATCTGATTGAACTTGGAGTCTATGTATGTTCATCGCTATCGCTCCTTCAAGCCCTTTTTTGTACCATAGCGGTTCTCGGTGTAACACCGATATTCTCTTTGGAGCTACCACCATCGCCAGAGTAACATCTCCATTGCAGTCTCGTATTGTTCCTCAAACCCTGCGCTTCCACCTTGGAGAGAGCCATCGAGTTAAGAGTGTGAGCCGTATCCGACTTCTCCCATCGCACCCATTTTGCTTCATTCTTTGTTGAACTTTGCCCCTACACCCGGTCGGCCAAGAGGGCTCTCAATAATCTATCCTCCTTAATCGGTTTCTAGCATCTGCCCTAAGTATATCTTCATACTTGTTAAAGTATACTCGATACTTACGACCTCGGCAGCTCTGAATCGCTGTTTCTTGAGTCTCCAGTTCCTTTCGGTCCAGATAGCTTGGACAGCAGCACCGATCAATGCCTTTATCACTTCAACTGTCATCGATTTCGATCTGCAGATTCGCATGAGATGATACCACTCTTCATGTGAATTGTGAACCACTGCTGTTAGCCCCATTGCTTTCTTGATGCTTTGCCAGACTAGTTTCGAAAATGAACACTCAAAAAATAAATGTGCGGAACTTTCCTCTTGCGAGTCACATAAACAGCATCTTGATTGCCCAATCACTTTCTTCATTCGAAGTCGATTCTGTGTGGGAAGGCATCCTGAGAATAGCTGCCACATAGTGAAAGCATGTTTTGAGGTCACAAGCTTCCCCCAGACGATCTTGTACCACTTCACCTTACTACGGACATTTTTTATAGCGGCATATGCTGAGGAAATGGAAAACTCTCCAGAACTTGACGGAGTCCATATAACTTGATCATCAGTAAGGAAATTATTGATTTCAGTTTCCATGATCCATTTCTTGACTTCACATTCCGGCATTTCTGTGATGGTACTCGACCATTCTCCATTTGAAATGACTGCAGCTACTTTAGCATTCCGGGGTACTGAGTTTAGAAGAAGGTCTTTAGCTTGAGCATTTAGAATTAGTGGCCCTGAGCACCAAGGTTCATGCCAGAAGCTCGTGTCATTTCCATTCGCTATGCTGTACCGGACTAGCTTCCATGCAACTTCTCTATGCTCCAAGATACCTCGCCAAACCCAGGAGCAGTCCTTTGGAGATTTCATTGTCCAGAAATGCCTTTGCTTGATTTGCTAATCCCAAGACCATTTAACCCACAGGCTCTCTGATTTCGAGCCGGTTTAAACACTAGGCAGCAGGTAGTCGCTTTGATTCCACACTCTTGGGTCAATCAGCCCTAGCCCTCCTTGTTCCTTGTCCAATCAAAGATTGTCATGTGACTCGAGTGATGCATCTTCCTCGCCATATTCGGTCCTGCCCATATGAATCTATTGCATAACTTGCTCAACTTTTCCAAGACAGTTTTCGGTAAAACAAATGTCTTTGCCCAAGAAGTTTGAAAGGAAGATAGGGACTGACTTGACTAGTCTGTACTCTTCCCGCTCTATTCAAGTCCTTATTCTTCCAATCGAGATACGTCTTGTTATTTTTTCAATGAGAGGGTAAGCAATCTCTAATACCCAATCTTGTTGCGGTAATGTGGCGCACCGAGGTATGTGATTGGCGGGACAACAACCTGAGATATTCATCTCTTTGACTAAAGATAACCCTTCTTCTTCGGACATGCTTCCCCGCTAATAAGGTGGTCTTTTCATTATTCATTTGTAGCCCTCAGAGCTAGTGAGAAGGTGGAGAGAATGTCTTTTATTGCAAGTAAGGATTCTATGCTTCCTTTGCAAAAAAGAAGGACGTCGTCAGCAAAGCATAAATGCGAGATAGCCAGCTTCTTGCATTTTGAATGACATTGAATCGACTTGTTTTGGATGCCTTGTTGGAGCAAAGCACTCAACACTTCCATTATGAGCACAAACAGATAAGGTGATAGTGGGTCGCCTTGTCTTATCCCTCTTTCACCTTTGAAATATCCTTCGGGTGATCCATTGACCAAGACAGAGAAGGTGGGGGATGCAAAGCACATATACAGCCATTCGATGAAGATTGGAGGAAACTTGAACTTTTCGAGTATGGCTTGGAGAGCCTGCCAAGAGACCGAATCAAAGGCTTTCTTTATATCAAGTTTAATAGCACATCTTTTCCCTTTCTTTCTTGTGTAACCTCTGAGTAATTCATGTGCAAGGAGCTGATTGTCCTGTATAGACCTCCCAGGGACAAAAGCCGATTGAGAGCTAGAGATCAAGGATGTAATACATGTCTTCATCCTGTTAGTTAGTACTTTTGACACACATTTATATATGGTATTGCAACAAGAAATGGGTCTAAAGGAACTAACATGAGTAGCATTTTTCATTTTAGGAATGAGACAAAGCATGGTAGAATTTATACCTCCTGCCATCTGCTTTTGAGAAAATATGAACTTGATCGCCTTTATGAAATCCTCTCCCACAGTGGCCCAACATCTCTTAAAGAAATGAGCATTGAACCCATCCGGACCTGGCATTTTATTGTCCTCCATACTAAATAAAGCTTCTTTTATCTCCTCTTCACTGATTGGGGATTCTAAGTATTGACTAGAGGCGTAGCTTACCTCCGGAATTTTTAGTCTACTTAGAAACTCCGTATCACATTTCGCACTTGAAGGCACCCCTAGCAAGTCTGTATAGTACTTCAAGAAAGCTTCTGCTACTGGTTCTTTCCCTTCTCTTCTAATCCCTTGTTCATCAATGACATCCCTAAGCGAGAATTTAGTCCCTCTTTGGATCGATATAGCCAGAAATTCAAACTTATGAATTATTTTCCGCTAGTCGCCCCTCTGAGCGTTTCTTTAGCCTTTCATAAACCGCAAATCCTTTAACCTTTTACAAAAACAAAAAAAAAATAAAAAATCAACCTACCCATTATAGAATGAGTCTGAGAATAAGATGAGTAAATAATAGAAAAAAGAAAAACCTTTGAAATCAAGAATTTGTTAGTAGCTTCAAATAAGAAAAAAAAGTTTCCATTAAAATAAACAAAAAAACAAAATGAACAAATAAAAGAAAATAAAGAGTTAGAACTCCAAAAATAGAATCAAAGGAGTCAAAAGCCAAAGAAAAAGAAAAAAATATATGGCTAAGGATGGAAACAAAGTGTAGAACCAAAAGTAAAGAACAAGGTTTTCTCTAGTTACGTAATATGAAGACCCTATCATCTTAGACTTGTCCTTTTTTAATATCCATTTCCTTCCTTCTAAAACCATCTCCTAATCCCCGCAATACCTAATAAAGACATTTAACTCAATTAGGAATAGGTTAGTGTGATAGTAAGTAGCAGATGTGTTTGCTCGACTCCGGCTTCCTTGTGTATCATTGAGATTGTAAGGTAAAGTGTGCCCACTGCACACTAGAGTAGCGAAACTTGAGCAGAAAAATCAGAGTGGTTTTTGTCTTAACATTTATGTGAGGACCTACTTAAGGACGCTATTCCGAGTTTTCATAAACGGACCTGCTAGTGCATTTCATAGTATTACTCATTGTATATATGTTTATTCATGGATGATTGATTATCATTTATATATTAGCTTAGGTTTCGACTTGATTATTCTTTATCCATTGCTAGTGAGATATATACACAATTGGGAGCATAAATAAGGAAACAATAGTTTTATTTCTTAGTCGTTATAGTATAGATGAAGTTTGTGAGTACCTTCACTAGAAAACTCTCATGAGGCTATACTCGTCCACTAGGGAATTCCTAGTGGTTTAAGGCCTTGTTGCATATGGTCAATGCAATCGCACTCGGCGAAACGAGAGTAGTTAGAACTCCATTTTTGGTCACTTATTCTAATTTCTCATATTTGCTTGAGGACAAGCAAAATGCTGTTTGGGGGTGGTTTGATAAGAGCCAAAAACTGTAGTTTTAACCCCTTAACAATAATACTTTTAGACCAATTATGCGAGTAATAAATAAGAGTTAATGCTGATTACGTGTTTTTATGTATTTAAGGCATTGAAGTCAATTATGTGCAGAAATGTGTCACTTTGGCGAGAGAAAGGAGCAAGGGTTGGTTGCTAAGAAGTTCTTTGATTAAAAGCCAAGATTCAAGGAGAAAAAGCCTTTGTAAAGCCTGGTAAAAGCTGAAAAGTCAAAATCAACGCGGGCAGAAACATCACACAAAAGTCAGCAGAACTTCCGAAGACCGTATTATTGGGCTCAAACCTCAGAATTGGGCCTACCTTATGTCAAAATGACCGTCTTGGAATCAGCTTTCCAATGTTCCAAGTCTTGACCCAATCAGAGGAGCAAAAGTGGACAAAAAGTCTGTGGAAGTCAAATCCAGCTGGAAAGGCCTCTATTGACTAAGGAAATTGGGTTTTGGGCTCGATTTTCTGGCCCAAAACATGGCTCCTCAGCCCATGCACGAAAATGTGGATCTGGTCTCCTCCATTTCAGGACACAATACTTAAATCTTAAGCAATCCTTAGTTTAGGTAGCAGGTAGCCATTAGAGAATAGTTTAGATCTAGATTTATATTTTAAATTAATTAGTTTTTCATCTTACCTTGTTTGAATTTAGTTATTGATTCAATTGTTATTTCTTCATTAGATCAATAAAGTTATTAGTTCTTCATAAGTTAGTTTCATTTTCCATTAATCATTTTAGTCCCAATTCATAGATTTAGTTATTTATCATTACTAGTTTCAATTAATTCTTGCATGATTAAATTTCCATTTGAATTAAAATAAACAAAGTTAGAATCTTCATACCATGTCTTGTTTAAATTCATTGAGAAATGATAGTATAATGATTATAGGCTAAACTTCCATTAGAGGGGGTTGAAGAAACCTTGATGAAGCTTGATCTTTGTTAACTTAGAAATCGTCCTGATAATCTATTCAATTTTAGAAAGTAATTAGTTCACCATGAGAATGGGTTTGATTGCTTCACATGCTAATTATTATTTGGTAGAGATTGCCATGAATAATTGGGGATTAGAATTACCAATTTGTTATGCGAAAGCATTCTCATTTGGATTGCAATATTTCTTTGTTAGTTGATTAAGTTGAGTTAGGGTGGAATCAATCCTCCCTAATTCCTTATTGCAGTATCAATTTAGTATTCTGTAGTCGTATAAAATTATATCTTGTTAGTTTAATTTCCATCGTAGTATAAATTTCGTAAAACTCTCATTAACTTTGGATAGATTGATAATCTTAGGAAACGCGAATTCTGAAGAATTAGGAGTGGAACGAATCTTTTACTCCAATTCTATTTTGATAGCAGTCGAGAGTTCAAAAACTTTGATAACATATAGAATCAAGTCTAGTTTTAGTTTTACTTGCGTTGAGTTTCATCGTTTATGCGTAAGTAAAACTATCATTTTACATTTATATGATTTTACTAAATCTGATTTTTACTTGTGATTTAGTCTCGTACTTATTCGTAGGTAAAACTACCTTTTTATGATTATCAATTGGGATGTTCTGGAATTGTTTATATCGCCCCAATGGGTACTCTTTTCAGATTGGTTTTCAAGAAAGGTTAAAACTTCGATTGCACCTCTATCCAAAAAATTACCATTACTCATGATGTCGAGGGTTACTTTGTGCTCTTTTAGAACACATTTGAAGAAACATTGGACAAGGGTGGATTTTTCTAGTTTATGGCGAGGACATGAATGGAGTAGGTCAGAAAATTTATCGCATGCTTCAGAAAATGTGTCACTCGGACTCTGTCTGAAGAACTGTATCTTACTTCTTATCTCTTCTATTTTCTTCGGCGGAAAGTACTTCTTCATGAAAGAGAACACAACATTTTCCCATGTATCGAAGGAATCAGGCTTCTAAGAAAGAAGCCAAGCGTGACTTTGACCAGCTAGAGGGAAAGGAAACACTCGTAGCTTTACTTGATCATTAGTGACGCCCGGATGGTGGAAAGTATTACATACTTTATGTATCCGACGTAGATGTTGATATGGTAGCTCGTGTTCTAACCAGTGGAAGATGGGTAGAAGATTGAACACGTTTGGTGGAATGCCCAAATCGCTAATGAGCGGTGTGAGTTGTATATAAGATGGAGGTCTGAAGCTTTAGATTGTAGTAAGTATACTTCAAAAGAGTTTAGATTAGAAGTTGAGGTTCATCCTAAATTGTTTAGAGTTTGAGTGAGGGAGATCTGAAGAAGAAATGTAGACTCTTGAAAGGATTAGAATAGTTCTAAGCTAATGAAAACTTGATAGATAGATTGTTGTATTGAAATGACTTGAAAACAAGAAAGGAGAGATTGATTAAAACATTGAAATAAGAACAAGCAAACAAGATTGAAGATTAAGACAAAGAACAAGTGATATAATGTAAAACAATAGTTTTACCTACGAATAAGTAACGAGACTCAACCGCAAGTAAAACTACAACTATTTTCACACTTAATGTTACCAAAGTTCTCCACTCTTGCATGTTATTGCAATATAGTTGGAATAGAAAGTTCGTTCCACTCCTAGTTCTTTAGAATTCACGTTAACTAAGATTATCAGTTCTATCAAAGTCAATGAGAGTACATATTATATAATTATGCTAACAACGATGTGAAATAACGTAATTGAAATGTTCTAAATAATAAGATGGTAATTAAAATACTAAGGTTCGAATCTAGATAAAGAATTAGGGGAATTTTAATCCACCTTAACTCGACTTAATTTATTTACGAAGAATTGTCGTAATCCAAATTGCAATACTTCTGCATAACAATTGGGTGTTTCTAATCCCTAATTGTTCATGGTAATCTCTACCAACTAACAACTAGCATGTGAAGCAATCAAACTCATTCTCATGGTGAACTAATTACTTTCTAGAATAGAATAGAATATTACGAACTATTTTACGCTAATCGAAATTAAGTTTCATCAAGGCTTCTTCAAACCCCTCTAATGGAGGTTTTAGCTTTGAATCATTACCCTATCATTTCTAACACATAGAACAACCCATTATTGAAGAAATGATTAAACTTATAAATCTAATTGAACAATAATAATGATGATTCCAAATAAATTAAAACAAGATTTAAAACTAATTTAGAACTAAGATAATGATTAACTAATTATCAATGAAGACAAACTAATTATGAATTTAAGACAACTAAACAAAATAAGAATTGAATCAATAAACTAAATTGAAATGAAAAACTAATAATTTATTATAAAACTAAATATGATTCTAAATAATATTCAATTTTTGTTCTAACTAATCTATTGGAATGAAAACTAATTCTATGAACTAAAAAACTAGATCTAAAAACAAGTTATTGGATGATGGCTAACTTAAAAAAGCTAGATGCTTAAGAGCTAAGTCTTGTGTCTTCAAAGATCCACTTTTTTGTGCATGGGCTGAGGAGCCATATTTTGGGCCGAAAAATCGAGCCCAAAACCCAATTTCTTTAGTCCAAAGAGGCCTTTTTAGCTGGATTTGACTTCATCAGCCTTTTCATCCACTTCTACTCCTCTTATTAGAAATCTCGTTCCGAGCCTGTCGTTTTGACATAAGGTAGGTCAAATTCCGAGGTCTGAGTCCAAAGATACGGCTTCCGGAAGTTCTACTGACTTTTGTGCGCTATTTCTGTCCGCGTTGACTTTGACTTTTTAGATTTGACCGGGCTTTAAATGGGCTTTTTCTCCTTGGATCTTGGCCTTTAATCAAAGAACTTCATAACAACCAACCTTTGCTCCATTATCTTGCAAAAAGGGCGCATTTATGCACATATTCGACTCCAATGCTTGAAATACATAAGAACACGATAACTAGTACTAACTTTTACTTATTAATCACATAATGGGTCGAAAAACAATATTGTTAAAGGGTTAAAACTACAGTTTTGGGCTCTTATCAAACCACCCCCAAACAGCATTTTGCTTGTCCTCAAGCAAATATGAGAAATTAGAATAAGTGACCAAAAGTGGAGTTCTAACTAATCTCGTTTCGCCAAGTGCGATTGCATTGACCATATGCAACAAGGCCTTAAACCACTAGGAATTTCCTAGTGGACGAGTTATAGCCTCGTGAGAGTTTTCCAGTGAAGGTACTCACAAACTTCATCTATATTACAACGACTAAGGAATAAAACTATTGTTTCCTTATTTATTGTCTCAATTATTTATACATCTCACTAACAATGAATACAAAATAATCAAGTCAAAAACTAAGCTAATATATGCATAATAATTAATCTATGAATAAACTTATATACAATGAGCAATGCTATGAAATGCACTAACAGGTCCGTTTCTGAAACTTTGGAATAGCGTTCTTAAGTAGGTCCTCACATTAATGTCAAGACAAAAACACTCTAATTTTTCCGCTCAAGTTTTGCTACTCCAGTGTGTAGTGGCCACACTTTACCTTACAATCTCAATGACACACAAAGAAGCCGAAGTCGATCAAACACATATGCCACTTATTATCACACTAACCTATTCCTAATTGAGCTAGAGGTCTTATTTAGGTGTTGTGGGGATTAGGAGATGGTTTAAGAAGGAAGAAATGGATATTCAAAAATGAAAAATCTGAGATAATAGAGTCTTCATGTTATATAACTTGAGAAAACCTTGTTCTTTACTTTTGCTTCTACACTTTGTTTCCATCCTTAGCCATTTTTTTCTTTTTCTTTGGCTTTTGACTCCTTTGATTTTGTTTTTGGAGTTTTATCTCTTTATTTATTTGTTTTATTTTTTATTTATTTATTATTATTTTTTTATTTGGATGGAAACATTCTTTTCTTATTTGAAGCGACTAACAAATTCTTGATTTCAAAGGTCTTTCCCTTTTCTATTCTTCATCTCTATTCTCAAACTCATTCAAAGATGGGTAGGCTGATTTTTTTTTATTTTTTTTTTTTTGTAAAAGGTTAAAGGATTTGCGGTTTATGAAAGGCTAAAGAAAGGCACAGAGGGGCGACTAGCGGCAAATAATTTCATAAGGTTTGAATTTCTGGCTATATCGATCCAAAGAGGGCCTAAATTCTCGCTTAGGATATGGTATAGTGATCAAGCAAGTGGACGTGTGATTTCTCTATCCGGATTTTACTTCTCCCATGTGTCATTTCTCAAATGTTTCACTCATATAAGGCTTTAGGCTATATTCTCACAGAATTTGTAGAATAAGTACTCTAGCCTAGATTTCAGAAACTTACTGCCAATACAATATAGATATTCATGCAATATAGTTATAGAAAGATGCAAAGATTATTACCTACATATTAACCTAAGTTTCTAAAAACTATTCTAATGCAAAAGCTAACGTGAGACTTCTAGATTATTAAAAGCATAGAGAAAGAAAACAATACCAATATTCCTAAGTGTATAGCATAAACTTTTTATTTATATATTTTTTTTAATTTTTGAAATTTTTAATATAAAATAAGTGCATATTATACATATCTATATCTTAACAGATGTCTTAAATTACGCGTGTTTCTATGCCACCCCCAAACAAAAAGCATGCTTTGTCCTCAAAGTATTGAAATAAAAAGGGTAGAAAAATACCATGGAAACGCATGAAATTTTGAAACATTTGCAAAACAAAGTTAAAACATACTAATATAAAAAAAAATAAAAACAAACACAAATCTATATGAGTTCCACCCGTTATGGGGTTACAAGAACTAAAGTGCTTGGAACGTAAGCAGACACGAACTAAAACTAAAAACTTACCTTAACTCCATTATTTAAGAGTCATCCTCCTCCTCTTCTATAAAGAAATGAGGTTCCTTCGCATCCTGCCACGCCATGATGACTTGCCAAGCCCTTCGCCGTGTGTCATCTACGATTGCTAACCTGTTAAGGGCCACTTGGTTGGATGGGGTGCAAGGTGCAACCTGATGAGGTTGTATCCTCCACCCTTGCCAAGTCATTGCACGGAAAGATCGAATATTACAATTGGTGGGTCTCACAATGTCAACCCCAACCCAATCCGTGAAGCGGGCACAAAAAATAGGGAAGAAACATATCATAATATAGCAAACTAAAACAGGCATAAGAAGGTACTTATGCCTCATGCTATGGGCTCGTGCTAAACTAGACATTAGGTTCTGGGGAATATCATAGAGTGTACGTCCCCCAGCTAAAGCAAGGAAAATATCACAAATTTCGTCATTCATTGAAAAATAACACCATTCCCCTTTAATGTTTAGTATGATCCAAAACATAACAGTGCCCACATTCATAGACAGGCTACCAAGGAAGACATTATATTCCCCTTGGTCCTCTATCCTAAAGATTCCTGCCCCGTAAGGCTCATGCAAATCCTCATAATTATAAAGGTACATATTATCGACTAAATAGGCCTGTGAGTCTTGTATTTCAACGGGCATAGCAAGTCCAAGAACAAAGGCTAGCAAGAACCTGGTAATTTTCATTGGTTCATCCTCAATGGTGATGGAGAACACTCTGGTTGATCAAAGAACTTACAATTATCATAAAAATAAGATGTAAGTGCCGGAGAATAATGTTCATCAGGTTTTACCATTCGCGGTTCACAGCGCACGTGTATGATCACCTCGCGAAACCAAGAACCATAAGTGTCGCTTTCGAACAATCTTTAAAAGACTGCTGATAAGAGCCCAAAACTATAGTTTTAACCCTTTAACAATAATACTTTTAGACTAATTATGCGAGTAATAAATAAGAGTTAATGTTGATTACGTGCTTTTATGTATTTCAGGCATTGAAGTCAATTATGTGTAGAAATGTGTCACTTTGGTGAGATAAAGGAGCAAGGGTTGGTTGCTAAGAAGTTTTGTGATTAAAGGCCAAGATTCAAGGAGAAAAATCCTTTGTAAAGCCCGGTCAAAGCTGAAAAGTCGAAATCAACGCGGGTAGAAACAGCACACAAAAGTCAGCATAACTTCCAAACACCGTATCTTTTGACTCAGACCTCGGAATTGGGCCTACCTTATGTCAAAACGACCGACTCGGAAAGATCTTTCAAATGGTCCAAACCTTAACCCAATCAAAGAAGCAAAAGTGGACAAAACGCTTGCTAAAATCAGATCTAGTTGAAAAGGGCCCTCTGGACTGAAGAGATTGAGTTTTGGGCTCAGCCCAAAACATGGTTCCTTAGCCCATGCATGAAAATGTGGATCTAGTCTCCTCCATTTCAGCACACAAGACTTAGCTCTTAAGCATTAATAAGTTTTAGGTAGCAAGGAGCCATTAGAGATATTTCTAGATTTAGTTTTTACATTAAATTTTTTTTATTTTATATTACCTTGTTTTAATTTAGATTATTGAATGATTGTTAATTCTTTATTAGATTAATAAAAATAGTTAGTTCTTCATAATTTTAGTTTTTGTTATTTAAAATTACTTAGATCTAATTTTGATTCTTAGTTGTTAATCATTTCTTAGTTGTTAATTTAGATTTGAATTATTGATTAGTTCAATTTAGTAAAGTTAGAATCTTTATATGATGTCTTGTTTGAATTCCATGAGAAATGATAGTTTTATGAATCAAGGTGAAACCTCAATTAGAGGGGTTTGATGAAGCCTTAATGAAAACTTTATTGTGTAGTGTAGAACTAGTTGTAAAAGTCTATTCTACTCTAGAAGGTTGTTAATTTGCCATGAGAATGGGTTGGACTTCCTCACATGTTAGTCATTATTTGGTAGAGATTGTCATGATTGATTAGGGATTAGAACGACCAATTCTTATCGTAACAACGTAAGAATTGGATTACAACAATATATACTAGTTTATTAAGTTGGATTCAAGGTGGAATCAAATTCCCCTAATTCTTAATCTAGATTCAAACCTTAGCATTTCGTAGTTGAGTTATTCATATCTTGTTAGTTAAAATTGCATCGTAGTATAAAATTCTCTTCGTAATACTCTCAT
Organism: Coptis chinensis; assembly: GCF_015680905.1. Classification (NCBI taxonomy): domain Eukaryota; kingdom Viridiplantae; phylum Streptophyta; class Magnoliopsida; order Ranunculales; family Ranunculaceae; genus Coptis; species Coptis chinensis. The sequence goes on from NC_141460.1 coordinate 43,546,042, forward strand.
TAACTTTGGATAGACCAATAGTCGTAGAAAATATTGAATGCTAAAGAACTATGAGTGGAATGAATCTTCTATTTCCACAATATTGCTACAGATTCGAGAGTAGAATAATCTTTGATAAATAAACACACAAGTTTAGTTTTAGTTTTACTTATATTTAGAGTTCAATCTTTTATTTGTGAGTAGAACTATATAATTTTTACGTTTATCAAATGGCGTCGCTGCCATCTTAGTTCCCTTTAGTATTATTTTCTTTAGAATTGTTAGTCTTCCAAAGTCCCATAACCCACCCACCTTTGTTTGATTTTAACTGTGGTTGTCCATTTCAAAGATGAAATTTTCCTCATGAGAATTACACGGGCCACGCGCTTCTAGGCAAAGCTAAATTGGAGCGCCACCCATGCCTAAATGCCTGGAACTCCAGTTTTTACCTGAGCGCGACCCGGGCCTTGCCAAGGCAAAACTCGAGCGCCCCCCACGCTGAAGCGCCTGGAACTTGAGTTTTTACCTGAGCGCAACTCGTGCCCTACCAAGGCAAAGTTCGAAGGCCCAGTATTGGAGCTCTGGAGCTGACACCCGAGCGACCCACGCCCTACCTAGGCCTATTCGGAGCGTGACCCGCGCCCTCTACTGAAACTACCCGATTTCCATAGGTTTGTTTCAAACTTCCATTTCTTCAAGGTTTTCAGTGTTCTAACTTGTTATATACACTGAGCTCGCGTAAACAAGACGCTATTTATAAGCGAAGCAAGGAGGCATTCAGGTACTCCTTTCTTCCACACCTCGCATCTCCAGTTAGAGGTTTATACTAGTATATCAGATTTGTTTGTGGTGTTGTCATGTTTAGTTAAGATTGGTCTTAGCCTTGCATGAGATTAAGGTCAGGTCAAAGAAAAACACCTAACGTAATCAACCGGCAATGTCAACAAACACGCCTTTCTAGTATACCACTCACTACACCTCTAGCTAACACACACACCACCTGAAATAATGGCTGAAGAAAGAGAGTCTCCTCTCTCTGACTTTTACAAAGCCTTGAATGATAGCCCAAAATCTTGCATCGTTATATCAGACCCAGTGAGGGATTTCCGAATCCCCCCAAATATATTTAATTTGTTACCCGTTTTTAATGGGTTAGATCATGAAAAACCTTATCAGCACATGCGTAGGATTGACCAAGTCCTTACTACATTCCACCATCCTACGGTTTGTTCTAAACAAATTAAACTAAGGGTGTTTCCATTCACTTTAGCCAATAAGGCGGCGTCTTGGTTAACTGCCTAAGTGCCTAATTCTGTGGACTCATGGGCTAAACTTGTTCAACTATTTATGAAACATTTTTACCCACCACTGAAGACCTATGAAATGCTTTCCAAGATTCATTTCTTTCGACAGAATCCTCATGAATCATTTTCAGAGGCTTGGAATCGTTTCACCGATCTTCTTTCCACACCATAACCTCACGAAAGACACGTTAGTTCATGCCTTTTACAAGGGACTGTTACACCACCACAAAGCGGTGCTTGACATAATGAACGGGGGTAGTTTCCTCAGTAAAGGAGCCACAGAGGCTTATAAATTTCTAGAAGATCAAACAAAGCATAATAATAACTGGGGGGGTAGTGACGATATCCCCTATTCTGCTAGTTCTTCTTCAACAGTTAAGGTCGCCGATATGTTTGAGATGAAGCCCGATCCTGAGCTTAAAAATTTAATCGAATCTCTCACTAAAAAGGTAGAGGCTATTGCTGTTCAACAGAAGCCTACCCCTATCATGAATGTCAACTCTATTCCCTGTAATTTTTGTTTGAGTCCTGGGCATCCCGACTCCTATTGTCCTCTAGTCTATGAACATCCATCCGCATAGCCGGACAATGTTTACCCCATTAATAGTGAACCTAACGCACCTTGGAGACAAAACCCCAATTTCGGTTGGCGAAATAATCAACAAGTTACACCTCCAGGCTATAATAATCAAAATTTTAGGCAAGCAAACAATTATAACCAAGCTCCACCACGACAAGGACAAGGTCAGGGTCATTATAATAATTATAACAATAATAATTATAATGCTAATAAAGGTATAGTTCTGGTTAATAATAATAACTATCACAACCCACCTGTTATTAATCAACGTGAGATAGTTCCAGTCGCACCACCTGTGACCACTACACCTACACAACCGGATCGTCTTGACGCCTTAATACAAGTTAGCCAACAACTTTTCCAATCTATGGCTCAATCTAACCAACAGGTTTTACAATCCATTAATCATTTAACCCAACAGTTAGCCCAAGAGAAAGCCCAACCAAAAGGCGTGTTTCCAACTCAAGCGTTACCTAATCTTAAAACACCAAACACAGCCTTTAAGGTAATTGGTAATACTAGTAATGACAATGAACACATAGGTGAGCTAAATGCCATCACCACTCTCTGTTCTGGGAGAGTGGTTGATAACAACGTAACTATGCCTATAGTTACCCCACAAGTAGTCCCTACACTGGAGATTGAACTAGATACCGAAATAGAAACTGAAGAGCCTACCCCTGTAGAGGTACCAGTTAAACCACAACCTAAGAAACAAAAAGCCAAGGTTAAACATCTTGTTGACCCTTATGCTAAATATAGAGAGAAACCACCGTTTCCCCAGAGATTAGCAATGTTAACCAAGGATACGAATTTCGATGAGATTAGGAATGTTTTCAAAAATCTAACGATAAACCTTCCTTTTCTTGAACCGATAAAAAAGTTACCTCACCATGCTAAGTTTCTTAAAGAGTTGTGCATTACTAGGCACAAGACAAATATTCCTAAAGACGCATTTTTAACTAAACAGTTCCCAACTCTATCGGAAAATAATGGAATCGTAAAGTACAAGGACCATGGTCGTCCTACTGTATAATGCACCTTGGGGGATAATCACATGATAACTGCTCTATTAGACCTGGGGGCGAGTGTTAACTTGCTCCCTTATTATTTATATAAACAAATCGGTCTACAAGAGATGCAACCAATGAAAATGACGTTGCAATTAGCAAATCGTTCTATTAAGCATCCTATGGGTGTGGTTGAAAACGTGCTAGTTAAAGTTTAAAATTTTTACTACCCAACCGACTTCGTTATCCTCAACACAGAAGTCGCTAATGACTCTGTTCCTATCATTTAAGGGTGTCCCTTCTTGGCTACTGCCAACATGCTCATAAACTGCCGCGATGGTTTGATGTCCTTATCTTTTGGCCATCTTTATGTTGAGGTAAATGTTTTTAAGATGATTCAACAGGTTCCAGATACGACTGTCGATGGAGAGGTTAGCATGATCAAGAGCTTCGCTCGAGATTATTTGACAACACGTTTCCTGATAATCCGATGCCCAAATTTCTTTCCTTTGGAAGTTCAGACTCCGACATTTTCGTCCCTACACTAGTCGATACCCGTCTTATGGATGAGGATGAAATTGATGACTTTCTCAAGGATACAGAGGAATACCATAGTAATGTGGATGTGACCAAGCTTGATAAGGAATTTGACGAGTTTCTTAGAGCAGGTGATGAATCACCCGATCAAGAACTACCTTGCGCACCATCCGCCACGATTCGCCTCCTTCCACCCTTTCAAAGGAACCTAGAGTTTGCACTTGATTCTCTTGTGTCTCCTATGCTTCATGATTTTCTAAACTCTCCTGTTAAGAAAATACTACTTAAAGAGCCACCTAACACTTCCATTTTCAGTTGTGTGATAATACCAACCCCTGCCACAAATGAGTTTTATGCTAAACCCACATTCTCATTTTTTCAATTCCTTACTTCTAAAATTCATCCATATCCACCATATCTTCCACAACCATCCATTTTTTCACACTCATTCACTTGGCAACCTTTTCATTCGAGAAAAAAGAAAGTGCATGCTCGGTTACGTTCTAGATCTATCAGACTTCATTTTTATTTCACTAAGTTGTGTCGTAGAAAATTTTGGTGCTTGATTCTGTTTCGGGGTGCATTCCATGTTATTTATTTATGGACAGACTCAGAACTCTTTAGGTTGTTGATATATGGTAAACTACATGTTCATTATATACATATATTTTAAATATAGTCTTAAGTATTTGACTCTAAAAGACTCGTTCTGTGTTTGGTGTACTTCCTTTCACTTCCATATATTGGAAAGTAGACCATTCAGGTAATCGGGCCCTCCCTATGGAGTGTGTGGCTATAAGTACCGGATCTTAAGTCCACGTTTAACATAATTCATGTATTCCACTCTAGCATGTTTTCTCGGTTTTTGAGTCATGTTTCTCTATGGTGTGAATTATGTCTTTATTACTTTTCATTTTTTTTATATATTAAAACTTATTCATAAAAAGTTAAAAAAAAAAATCAAATCATAAAAATAGTAATCTAGGAAGTCTCGGGAATCTGACTTTAAAAGACCCACGTTTAAAACAAATTTCCTAATCTTCGTTGCCAAAAATTTGTTTTCGTTGGCAAAAATTTGTTTGGGGATGGGGTGTTGGTTTTCCGTCCTTGATTGCTAAACTTTCCATTTTTGTTACTTAAGCCGTTTAATCGTATTTTGAATTCGGTAGTTAATTATATTTGAATTTTAATTTTAATATAATGTGGTTCTTTTCAAATTGTGCATTGTTTTTATTTTTAATCCTACCTTCTCGAATTGTTTGGGGGTGGTATTATTTACTATAGCATGATTTGTTATATGCTCCTCCATTTTAGAAGTTGTTTCGGAGTGATGGTTGAGAATATTGCCAATATTGGCATGACTAGGATTAGATGTGGTGGTAGGATGAAATCTATAAGAGTTTAGAAGTTACTATTCTAGATTCAGTCTAAGCGATATTAGATTTGTAATAGAACCAAGAATATGGGGTTGTTTCCGTTTCCGGTTTTGGAAATTTTGTTTCCGGCAATTGCCTTAAAACTTTTTGGAAACTCAAACCTATATAAACTTCATTCATTCTCTACACATAACTCACATCTCTCACATTCATCTCTCACCTTTCACTCCCACGTTTTCCTTATTTTTCCTTCTCACTTCCGTATTTCAGCACCTCGGAGCGCACCTGCGCCTAAGTGGAGCGCCACCTGCGCCCTAGGCCTTTGTCGATCAAATTTTACCCCGAAGCGACGTGCGTGCCTACCAAGTTAACCCCGAGCGACCGCGCCCAAAATACTAGAATTCCAGTTTTCCTCTTGAGCGCGACTCGCGCCCATCATAGGCAAAAAGTGAGCGCACCCGCGACTTAAGTGCCTGGAACTCGGAATTCACCTAGGTGAAACCCGCGCCCTATCCAGGCATAGCTAGAGCGCCCCCTGCACTCTGACATCCATAGGCACGAAAAATTCCAATTTTTTGTGGGTTGTTCCAGGATCGTTCCAGCTGTTCTAGAGAGTAGTTATAACTATGAGGATTTGCATGAGCATTACGGGGCAGGAATCTTTAGGATAGAGGACCAAGGGGATTATAACATCACCCTTGGTAGCCTGTCTATGAACGTGGGCACTGTTATGTTTTGGATCATGCTAAACATTTGAGGGGAATGGCGTTATTCTTCTATGAATGATGAAACTTGTGATATTTTCCTTGTTTTAGCTGGGGGACGTACACTCTATGATATTCCCCAGACCCTAATGTCTAGTTTATCCCAAGCCCATAACAAGAGGCATAAGTACGTTCTTATACCTGTTTTAATTTGCCGTATGATGCTATGTTTCTTCCCTATTTTTTGTGCCCGTTTCACAGATTGGGTTGGGGTCGACATTGTGAGACCCACCAATTGTATTATTCGATCGTTCCGTGCAATGACTTGGCAAGGGTGGAGGATACAACCTCATCAGGTTGCACCTTACACCCCATCCGACCAAGTGGCGCTTGACGGGTTAGCTATAGTAGACGATAAGTGGCGTGAAGCCTGGGAAATTACCATGGCATGGCAGGATGAGAAGGAACCTCATTTCTTTATTGAAGATGAGGAGGATGTCGCTTAATCAAGAGTTAAGGTAAGTTTTAGCTTCAGTTAGTGTCTGCTTATGTCCCAAGCAATTTAATTCTTATTAACCCCATAATGGGTGGAACTCCTATAGAGTTGCGTCAGTTTTATTTTCTATATTAGTATGTTTAACTTTGTTTTGCAGATGATACAGAATTTCATGCGTTTCAATGGTATTTCTCTACCCTTTTTATTTTTTAAATAAAATATAAATAAAAAGTTATGTTATACACTTAGGAATATTGGTATTGTTTTCTTTCTCTATGCTCTGAATAATCTAGAAGTCTCATGTAGCTTTTGCATTAGAATAATTTTTAGAAACTTAGGTTAATATGTAGGTAATAATCTTTGCATCTATCTATAAGTATATTACATTAGTATCTATGATTGTTGGGCATTAAGTTTCTGAAATCTAGGCTAGAGTACTTATTCTACAAATCCTGTGAGAATATAGTCTAAAGCCTTATATGAGTGAAACGTTAGAAAAATGACACAATGGAGAAGTAAAATCCGGATAGAGAAATCACACGTCCTCTTGCTTGATCACTATACATTATCCTAAGCGAGAATTTAGGCTCTCTTTGGATTGATATAGCTAGAAATTCAAACCTATAAATTATTTTCCGCTAGTCGCCCCTCTGAGCTTTTCTTTAGCCTTTCATAAACCACAATTCCTTTACCTTTTTACAAAACAAAATAAAAATAAAAATCAGCCTACCCATTCTTTGAATGAGTCTGAGAATAGAGATGAAGAATAGAAAAGAGAAAGACCTTTGAAATCAAGAATTTGTTAGTCGCTTCAAATAAGAAAAGAATGTTTCCATCCAAATAAAAAGAAATAAAAGAAAATAAAGAGTTAGAACTCCAAAAATAGAATCAAAGGAGTCAAAAGCCAAATAAAAAGAAAAATATGGCTAAGGATGGAAACAATGTGTAGAAGCAAAAGTAAAGAACAAGGTTCTTTCTAGTTACATAATATGAAGACTCTATTATCTCAGACTTATCCTTTTTGAATATCCATTTCCTTCCTTCTTAAACCATCTCCTAATTCCCGCAATACCTAATAAAGACCTCTAGCTCAATTAGGAATAGGTTAGTATGATAGTAAGTGGCAGATGTGTTTGATCGAATCCGGCTTCCTTGTGCATCATTGAGATTATAAGGTAGAGTGTGCCTAATGCACACTGGAGTAGCGAACTTTAGCGGAAAAATCAGAGTGGTTTTTGCCTTGACATTTGTGTTAGGACCTACTTAAGGACGCTATTCCGAGTTTTCAGAAATGGACCTGCTAATGCATTTCATATTATTACTCATTGTATATATGATTATTTGTAGATGATTGATTATTATGCATATATTAGCTTAGGTTTCGACTTGAATATTCTTTATTCATTACTAGTTAGATGTATAGATAATTGGGAGCATAAATAAGAAAACAATAGTTTTATTTCTTAGTTGTTGTAGTATAGATGAAGTTTGTGAGTACCTTCACTGGAAAACTCTCACGAGGCTATAACTCGTCCACTAAGAATTCCTAGTGGTTGAAGGCCTTGTTGCATATGGCGAAACGAGAGTAGTTAGAACTCCATTTTTGGTCACTTATTCTAATTTCTCATATTTGCTTGAGGACAAGCAAAATGTTGTTTGGGGGTGGTTTGATAAGAGCCCAAAACTTTAGTTTTTTAACCCTTTAACAATAATACTTTTAGACCAACTATGCGAATAATAAATAAGAGTTAATGTTGATTACGTGCTTTTATGTATTGCAGGTATTGAAGTCAATTATGTGCAAAAATGTATCACTTTGGCAAGAAAAAAGAGCAAAGGTTGGTTGCTAAGAAGTTCTATGATTAAAGGCCAAGATTCAAGGTGAAAAAGCCTTTGTAAAGCCCGGTCAATGCTAAAAAGTCAAAATCAATGCGGGTAGAAACAGCACACAAAGTCAGTAGAACTTCCGAAGATCGTATCTTTTGACTCAGACCTCGGAATTGGGCCTATCTTATGTCAAAACGACCGGCTCAGAAAGAGATTTCCAATGGTCCAAAGCTTGACCCAACCAAAGAAGCACAAGTAGACAAAAAGCCTATTGAAGTCAGATACAGTTGAAAACGGCCCTCTGGACTGAAGAAATTGGGTTTTGGGCTCTATCTTCCGGCCCAAAACATGGCTCCTCAGCCCATGCACGAAAATGTGGATCTGGTCTCCTCCATTTCAACACACAAGACTTAGCTCTTAAGCATCAATGAGTTTTAGGTAGCAAGGAGCCATTAGAGATATTTCTAGATCTAGTTTTTACATTAAATTAATTAGTTTTCTATTACCTTGTTTTAATTTAGATTATTGAATGATTGTTAATTCTTTATTAGATTAATAAAAATAGTTAGTTCTTCATAATTTTAGTTTTTGTTATTTAAAATTACTTAAATCTAATTTTGATTCTTAGTTGTTAATCATTTCTTAGTTGTTAATTTAGATTTGAATTATTGATTAGTTCAATTTAGTAAAGTTAGAATCTTTATATGATGTCTTGTTTGAATTCCATGAGAAATGATAGTTTTATGAATCAAGGCTAAACCTCCATTAGAGGGGTTTGATGAAAACTTGATTGTGTAGTGTAGAACTAGTTGTAAGAGTCTATTCCACTCTAGAAGGTTATTGATTCGCCATGGGAATGGATTGGACTTCCTCACATGCTAGTCATTATTTGGTAGAGATTGTCATGATTGATTAGGGATTAGAACGACCAATTCTTATTGTAAGAACGTAAAAATTGGATTACAACAATCTATACTAGTTTACTAAGTTAGATTCAAGGTGGAATCAAATTTTCTTAATTCTTAATCTAGATTCAAACCTTAGCATTTCGTAGTTGAGTTATTCATATCTTGTTAGTTAAAATTGCATCGTAGTATAAAATTCCCTTCATAATACTCTCATTAACTTTGGATAGACCGATAGTTGTAGAAAACATTAAATGCTAAAGTACTAGGAGTGGAACGAATCTTCTATTCCCACTATATTGCTATAGATTCGAGAGTAGAATAATCTTTGATAAATAAACACACAAGTTCAGTTTTAGTTTTACTTACATTTATAGTTCAATCTTTTATTTGTGAGTAGAACTATATAATTTTTACGTTTATCAACTGCTCCAGTATGATTGTAGGAGATGTCATCACAGTAACTACTATCTAGAATTGCTGCACACGACCCTAGAAAACTCACAAAAAATTAGAAAATTCCCGGGGCTACGAAGGTCAGGGCACGGGGTGCGCTCAGAAATGGTCTTGGTATGGCGCGTGCTGCTCTCCTGTCAAATTCGAGTTATAGTGTTTTCAGCTCAGATATGGGGTGTGTTGGGCGTGAGGCGCGCTCCGTGTGTGTAGAGCAGGATGAAGTGAAAAATAAAAGGAAAAATGTAAAGGTTCAGGGTGAGAGATGAAAGTGAGATGTGTGGATTTTGTGTGTATAATGAATCAAGTATATATAGGGTTTTAGTTTCTAAAACGAATTAACAAGTTGCCAAAATTGTTAAGGCAATTGCCGGAAACAAAATATTTCCAAAACCTAAAATGGAAACAACCCAGATTCATTATTCCAAAACCAACCTAATATCTTTTAGATTGAATTTAGAATAGCAACTTTCTAACTCATTGAAATTTCATCCTACCACAATATATAATCATAGCCACACCAATAATAGCAACATTCTCGACCAACTTATTGCAAAAATACTTCTAAAATGGTGGATCAAATAAAAGAAATGCTAAAAATAATAATACCACCCCCAAACAATTCGTGAAGGTGGGATTCATTCAAAAATCATCGCATTCTTAGACAAACACCAAATTAGATTAAAATACAAATACAAATAACAATTAACTACAAAATTCAAATTTAACTACCAAATTTAACAACTCAATATCCAATCTACTAAAAACAAAAAACAACATCAAAACAACAAATTTATAAAACTGAGTTTAAGATGGAAATTCCAACAATCCACCCCCAAACAAATTTTATAGAACATAGTTTAGAAAATTTGTTTTAACCGTGGGTCTTTTAAAGTCAGATTCCCGAGACTTCATCTCTAACATATGTATATAAAGAACATGCAGTTTACCATATATCAATAACCGAAATAGTTGTGAATCTTTCCATAAATAAATAACATGGAATGCACCCCCAAACAGAATCAAGCACCAAGATTTTCTACGATGCAACTTAGTAAAATGAAAGCGAAATCCTGATAGACCTAGAAATTAACCGAGCATACACCTTCTTCTTCATCTTTGAATGAAAGGGTGTCCAAGTGAATGATCGTGAGAAAATGGATGTTTGTGGAAGATATGTTGGATATGTATAAATTTTAGAAGGAAAGAATGGAAAAAATGGGAATGTGGGTTTAGCACAAAAATCATTCATGGTATAGGTAGGAACTGTCTCAATTCTGAAAATGAAGGCGTCAAGTGCCTTTTCTTTAGGAATTATTTCCGTATTAGAAGGATTTAGAAAATCATGAAGCACAAGAGAAACAAGAGGGTCAAGTGCAAACTCAAGGTTCCTTTGAAAAGGTGGAAGGTAGGGATAATTGGTGATGGAAGATGAATGAGTGATAGGATGATGTGAGGTGGATGAATGGGGCTCGACTAGAGCTCTCAGGTCTAGATCATCAGAAGCCTTGAGATATGCAAGACATTCCTCAATAGGTGGGTCAAAAGAATCACTGGGATAGAGGGTGAAAAATTCATCTTCCGTCATAGCATCAAGGGATGAATGGATGTTGATAGGGAGGGGGACTCACAAGGTGGCACGGAAGAGTTGCAAAAGAGTCGAAGAAATCTTCCTCGACTTCCAGAGAGTTCTCGTCGCAGTTGGAACTTCCAAAGGAAAGGAATTTGTGTATTTGATTATCAGGAAACGTGGTTTTAAAATAATCTTGAGTTAAGCTTTCTGATAAGAGCCCAAAACTGTAGTTTTAACCCTGTAACAGTCATACTATTAGACCAATTATATGAGTAATAATTAAGAGTTAACACTGATTACGTGTTTTTATGCATTTCAGGCTTCAAAGTCTATTATGTGCAGAAATCTGCCACTTTAGCGAGATAAAGGAGCAAAGGTCGGTTACTAAGGAGTTCCGTGATTAAAGGCCAAGATTCAAGAAGATAAAACCTTTCTAATGCCCGGTCAAAAGCTGAAAAGTCGACGCGGGCAGAAACAGCACACAAGTTAGCAGAACTTCCGAAGGCCGTATCTTTGGACTCAGACCTCGGAATAGGGTCTACCTTATGTCAAAATGACCAGCTCGGAAAGAGCTTTCCAATGGTCCAAGCCTTGACCCAATAAGAGTAGCAGAAGTGGACGAAAAGTCTATTGAAGCCAACTGCAGCTGAAGAGGCCTTTTTGGACTGAAAGAATTGGGTTTTGGGCCTGATTCTCTGGCCCAAAACATGGCTCCAAGCCCATGCACGATTTTTGGATCTGAATGTATAAAAACCAAAGCTTCACTCTTTGTTAATGGTAGATAGTTGGACCTAGATTAAAGATTAGATTAGTAGCCTCCATTAATTAATTCTAGATTTAGTTTTCCTTAGATTTAATTAGTTTCATATCTTGTTTTTATTTAATTCCTTGAATGATTGTTCGTCATTTAATTAGATAAATAAAATAGTTATTAATATTCAATTTCGATTTTTGTCATTTGCATTTATAGATCTAGTTTAAATTCTTGTTCTTATTTCATTCTTAGTTAATTAATTAGATTTCAATTATTGTTTAATTTAGATTAGTAAATTTCGAATCTTGATATTATGTTTAGTTTAGATTCATATGGAAATGATTGCGGAATGATTCTCGGCTAGACCTCCATTAGAGGGGGTTGAGAAGCCTTGATGAAAGCTTGATTCCGATTATCGTAGAGTCGTCGTAATTTCTATTCCACTATAGAAACGATTAATTCGCCATGAGAATGGGTTTAATCGTTCACATGCTAGTTATGAAATGGTAGAAATGTCATGTGTAATTAGGGATTAGGAAGAACCAATTGTTCCGCGTGAGCGATTCAATTCGATTTCTGACGATTCATTCGTTAGTGAGTTAAGTTGAGTTAAGGTGGAATCAATCCCCCCTAATTCCTTATTATAGAATCAACGTAGTATTTCCGTAGTTGAATCAATTATAGTTTGTATCTTGTGGGTAGTTGCATCGTAGTATAAATCCCCCTCGTAAAACTCTCATTAGACTCAAGACCGACTAATTAGATTAGAAAACATTCCATGCTAGAGCACTAGGAGTGGAACGAATTTGTTACTCCACTCTATTTCGATAGAATTGAGAGTAGAAACTTTGATAAAAATATAGACTCGTAGGAAGTTTTAGTTTACTTACGTTTTGAGTTTCATCGTTCATTTCGTAGGTAAACTATCAATTTTTTATGTTTATCAAATGGCTACCATTATCAAATGGCGCCGCTGCCATCTTAGGTTCACTTAAGCATTGTTTTCATAGAATAATTAGTCATTTTTAAGTCCCATTTCACCCACCCACCCTTGTTTGATTCATACTGTGGTTGTTCGTTTCAACATTGAAAAGTTCCGCGAAAAAATACACGGAGCGCGACCGCGCTCATACCGAGCGCGACCCGCGCTAAGTTACTAGAACACGGAGCGACCGCCCATACCGAAGCGACTGCGCTAAGTTATTGGAACAGCGCCGACCCGCTTAAGTTATCTTGAAACGAGGGAGCGACCGCGCCCTATGTGAGTGCACTGCGCCCTAAGCAAAATTTTCCGGATTTCTACAGGCTTGTTTCGAACTTCGATTTTTAAGTTTTTCAGTGTTCTAACTTGTTATTTACACTGAACACGCATAAACAAGATGCTATTCATAAGCGAAGCAAGGACGCTATCAGGTATTCCTTTCTTCCATACCTCGCATCTCCAGTTAGAGGTTTCTACTAGTATATCAGAATTGTTTGGAGTGTTGCATGTTTAGTTAAGTTCGACTTAGTCTTGCATGAGATTAAGGTCTGGTCGAAGAAAAACAACTAACGTAATTACACGACAACGTCAACAAACAAGTCTATCTAGTTTACCACCCACTACACCTCTAGCTACTATTTCACATAGACCACCTGATATTATGGATGAAGAAAGAGAGACTCCTCTCTCTGACTTTTATAAAGCCTCGGCGATAGCCCTAAATCTTGCATCGTTCTAGGAGACCGATTGGGGATTTCCTCAAGATCCCCCAAATATATTTAATTTGTTACCCGCTTTTCATGGTTTAGACCATGAAAACCTTATCGGCATATCGTGGGATTGAACAAGTCCTTACAACATTCCACCATCCTACGGTTGGTGCGGAACAAATTAAATTAAAGGAGGGTATTCCCTTTCACCTTAGGCGATAAAGGCGGCATCTTGGTTAACTGCCCAAAGCTAATTCCCGCGTGGACTTCGTGGGCCAAACTTGTTTGTTTGTTTATGGAACATTTTACCCACCCCTAAAGACGGATGAAATGCTTTCCAAGATTCACTTCTTTGACGGAATCCTCATGAATCATTTTCGAGGCTTGGAATCGTTTTCACCGATCTCCTTATAGAGTGTCCACACCATCACCTAGCAAAAGACACGTTAGTTCGTTGCCTTTTTCAAAGGACTTCTACACCACCATAAAGAAGTCCTAGACATAATGAATGGGGTAGTTTCCTAAGTAAAGGAGCCTCAAAGGCATATAAATTTTGGAAGATCGGACTAAAGCGTAATAATAATTGGGGGTAGTGGCGATTACTCCGCTCGCTAGTTCTTCTTCAACGATTAAGGCTACCAAGTATGTTTGAGGTTAAATCAGATCCTGAGCTTAAAACTCTAATTGAATCCCTCACAAAAAAGGTAGAGGCCATTTCTGTACAACAAAAGGCTATCCCCGTCATGAATGTAAATTCTAATCCATGTAGTTTCTGTTGGAGTCCTGAGCATCCCGGCTCCCACTGTCCTATAGCCTATGAACATTCTTGTTCCATTAATAGTGAACCTAACGCCCCTTGGAGACAAAATCCCAACTTCGGTTGGAGAAATAACCAACAAGTCACACCTACAGGGTACAATAATCAATATGTTAGGCCAACACACAGTTATAACTAAGTTCCACCACAACAAGGACAAGATCAGGGTAATTATAATAATTATAACAACCAAGCGCAATCACAACAAGGACAGGATCAGGGTAATTATAATAATTATAACAACCAAGTGCAACCTCAACAAGGTCAAGCACAAGGTCAATGTAGTTATAATAATTATAATGCTAATAGAGGTATCGTTCCGGTAAATAATAACTATCACAATCCGCCCATAAATAATCAACGCGAGATAGTTGCAGTCACACCACCCGTGACTACTACACCCACACAACCGGATCGTCTTGACACCTTCATACACGTGAGCCAACAACTTTTCCAAACCATGGCTCAATCTAACCAACACATTCTACAATCCGTTAATAATTTAAACCAACAGTTAGCCCAAGAGAAAGCCCAACCAAAAGGCGTGTTTCAAGGCCAAGCGATACCCAACCCTAGAACAGCAAACACAGCTTTTGAGGTAAACGGTAATACTAGTATGGAAACTACAACCGTGGCGAAGCTAAATGCCATCACCCTCTCCGTTCGGAAGAGTGATTGATAACAAAGTAACTATGCCTATAGTTACCCTATAGTTACCCCATCCTACACCGGATATCGAACTAGATACCGAAATAGAAACGAAGAACCTACTTTGTAGAGGTACCCGGTTAAACCACAACCTAAGAAACAGAAAGCCAAGGTTACACATCAAGTCGAGCCATATGCTAAATATAGAGCTTAAACCACCGTTCCCTCATAAATTAGCCATGCTAACCGGGGATACTAACTTTGAGGAGATTAGGAACGTTTTCAAAAATCTAACGATAAACCTTCCTTTTTCGAAGCTATAAAAAGCTACCTAACCACGCTTAAGTTTCTTAAGGAGTTGTGCACTACTAGGC
Source organism: Coptis chinensis (assembly GCF_015680905.1). Classification (NCBI taxonomy): domain Eukaryota; kingdom Viridiplantae; phylum Streptophyta; class Magnoliopsida; order Ranunculales; family Ranunculaceae; genus Coptis; species Coptis chinensis. The sequence goes on from NC_141460.1 coordinate 43,561,071, forward strand.
GTAAAACCAACATACCTAAAGACGCCTTTCTAACTGAACAGTTCCCAACTTTATCCAAAAATAATGGAATTGTTAAGTACAAAGACCACAGGTCGCCCCTTGTACAATGCACCTTAGGAGATTCTCACATAACGACCGCGTATTTACTAGACACGGGGGCTAGTGTTAACTTACTCCCGTTTTATTTGTATAAACAAATAGGTCTAGAGGAGATGCAACCTACTAAAATGACATTGCAATTAGTCGATCGGTCTATTAAGTATCCTAAGGGTGTGGTTGAAAACGTGCTAGTTAAAGTCCAAAATTTTTACTACCCAAACCGACCGTTATCCTCGACCACGTAAGTCACTAACGACTCTGTACCTATCATTTTAGGGGGTCCCTTCTTGGCAGCTCGCCAACGCTCATAAAACTGCCGCGATGGTTCGATGTCCTTGTCCTTTGGCCATCTTTCTGTTGAGGTAAATGTTTTCAAAATGAGGACACAGTATCCCGATTCATCTACAAATGGAGAGGTTAGCATGATCGAGAGATTAGCTCAAGATTACTTCAAAAACATGTTTCCGAAGAAACAGATTAACAAATTCCTTTCCTTCGGAAATTCCGACTTTAACAATGACTCCCTGGTAGTAGACAAAATCGAAGAAGAATTCCTGCAACTCTTTTGCACCGCTTCTTTACCACTTCGCGAGTCCCTCCTTGCCAATAACCATTCATCCCTTGATGCTATGACGGAAGATGAATTTTTCAATCTCTATCCCAGTGATCCTTTTGACCCAACTATTGAGGAATGTCTTGCATATATCAAGATTTCTGATGATATGGACTTGAGAGCTCTAGCTGAGAATCATTCACCTTCCATCACCAATATTCCCCACCCTCCACCTAGTAAACAAATACTTCCCAAGGATAAACCACTGGACACCTTCATTTTCAGACTTGAGACAATCCCTAACTACACCATGAATGAGTTTTGTGCTAAACCCACATCCTCACTTTTTCCATGCTTTCCTTCTAAAACTTATCCCAATCCACCATATCTTCCACAACCATTCACTTTTCCACACTTATTCACTAGGACACCCTCTTGTTCAAAGATGAAACATAAGGTGCATGCTCGGTTATGTTATAGGTCTATCCGACTTCGCTTTCATTCCACTAGGCTGCGTCGTAGGAAATCTTGGTGCTTGATTGTGTTTGGATATGTTTTCTATGAAATTTATTTATGGAATGATCCACAACTATTTCGATTGTTGATGTATGATAAACTGCATATTCATACATATGTTTAGAAAAAGTCTCGAGTATCTGACTATAAACGACTCAATTTTTGTGTTTGGTGCATTTCCTTTCATTTCCATATATTGGTGAATGCACCATTCAGATAACCGGGCCCTCCTTATGGAATATGTGGCTGTAACTACCGGATCCTAAGTCCACGTTTCACATAATTCACGTTTTCCACTCTTGCATGTTTTCTTGGTTTTTGAGTCATGTTTCTCTATGGTGTGAATTATGTCCTTACTGCTTATTGTTTTCCTTTATATTAAACCTAATTCATAAAAAGTAAAAAAGTTTAAAGCTATAAAAATAGTAATCTAGCAAGTCTCGGGAATCTGACCTTAAAAGACCCACGTTTTAAAATAAATTTTTACAAACCTGTTTTCAAAAATTTGTTTGGGGGTGGGGTGTTGGTTTTTCCATTCTTGATCACTCAAATTCCTATTCTTACCCCCACCTCGCTCCCAAAAAAAAAAAAAAAAAAAAAACCGAGGCGCTGCAAGTGGAAGCAGCGCCTGGCCGCGACTTCCGTGAACCGAGAAAATTTCCGTTTTTCTGCGGGTTGTTCCTGTGTCATTTGCAGCTGTTCGAGCATAGTTTGAGATGACATCTCCTACAATATCTTTGGAACAGTCTTTCGAAGATTTGTTCCCAAGCACTACTTATGGTGCTTGGACTCATGAGGTGATCACACACGTAAAGGTTGGGAACGCTTATGGTTCTTGCTAGCATTTGTTCTTGGACTTTCCATGCCCATTTGAAATACAAGACCCATGGTGCTATTGGGTAGATAATATGCATGTCCGGAGATAAGGTAAGTTTTTAATTCCATTTAGTGTAATGCTTATGTCCCAAGTAATTTAAGTCCATTAACCCCATAATGGGTGGAACTCTTATAGAGTTCGTCGGTTTTTATATTAGTATGTTTTAACCTTGTTTTTGCAGATGTTCCGAATTTCACGCGTTTCCATGGTACTTTTCTACCCTCTTTATTTAAATGCTTTGAGGACAAAGCATGCTTCTTGTTTGGGGGTGGGCATAGAAACACGTGTAATTAAGGCATCTGTTAGGATATAGATATGTATAATATGCACTTGTTTTCTAGTTAAAATTTCAAAAATTCAAAAATATAAATAAATAAGTTATGCTATACACTTAGGAATATTGGTATTGTTTTCTTTCTTTATGCTCTTAACAATCTAGAATTCTCACGTAGCTTTTGCATTAGAATAATTTTTGGAAACTTAGGTTAATATGTAGGTAATAATCTTTGCATCTATCTATAAATATATTACATGAGTATCTATGATTGTTAGCAATAAGTTTCTGAACTCTAGGCTAGAGTACTTATTCTACAAATCCCGTGAGAATATAGCCTAAAGCCTTATAAGAGTGAAACATTTGAGAAATGACACAAGGGAGAAGTAAAATCTGGATAGAGAAATCACACGTCCACTTGCTTGATCACTAAACCATATCCTAAGCGAGAATTTAGGCCCTCTTTGGATCGATATAGCCAGAAATTCAAACCTATGAATTATTTTCCGCTAGTCGCCCCTCTGAGCCTTTCTTTAGCCTTTCATAAACCACAAATCCTTTACCCTGTTATAAAAACAAAACAAAATAAAAAAAAAATCAACCTACCTAATTTAGAATAAGTCTGAGAATAGAATGAGGAAGAAAGAAGAAGAGAAAAACCTGTGTAAACAAAAATTAGTTAGTTGCTTCAGAAAATAAAGAAAAGAAGTTTCCATCCAAAGAAAAGAAAAAGAAAAATAGAAATAAAATAAAAACTCCAAAAAAAAATAGAATAAAAGGAGTCAAAAGCCAAAAAAAAAAAAAAAAAAATATGGCTAAGGATGGAAACAAAATGTAGAAGTAAAAGTAAATAACAAGGTTTTCTCTAGTTACATAATATGAAGACTCTATTATCTCAGACTTGTCCCTTTTTGAATATCCATTTCCTTCCTTCTTAAACCATCTCCTAATCCCTGAAACACCTAATAAAGACATCTAGCTCAATTAGGAATAGGTTAGTGTGATAGTAAGTGGCAGATGTGTTTGATCGACTCCGGCTTCCTTGTGTATCATTGAGATTGTAAGGTAAAGTGTGCCCACTGTGCACTAGAGTAGCGAAACTTGAGTGGAAAAATCAGAATATTGTATCTTGACTATTATTGTGAGAACCTACTTAAGGACACTATTCCGAGTTTCAGAAACGGACCTGCTATTGCATTTCATAGTATTACTCATTGTATAAATATTTATTGTAGATGATTGATTATTATGCATATATTAGCTTAGGTTTTTTACTTGGTTATTCTTGTTCATAGCTAGTGAGATGTATAGATAATTTGGAGCATGAATAAGGAAACAATAGTTTTCTTTCTTAGTCGTTGTAGTATAGATGAAGTTTGTGAGTAACTTCACTGGAAAACTCTCACGAGGCTATAACTCGTCCACTAGGGAATTCCTAGTGGTTTAAGGCCTTGTTGCATATGGTCAATGCAATCGCTTTTCGTGAAATAAAGAGTAGCTAGAACTCCATTTTTGGTCACTTATTCTAATTTCTCATCTTTGCTTGAGGACAAGCAAATTGCTGTTTGGGGGTGGTTTGATAAGAGCCCAAAATTGTAGTTTTAACCTGTAACAGTCATACTATTAGACCAATTATGTGAGTAATAATTAAGAGTTAACACTGATTATGTGTTTTTATGCATTTCAGGCTTCAAAGTCCATTATGTGCAGAAATGTGCCACTTTAGCAAGATAAAGGAGCAAAGGTCGGTTACTAAGGAGTTCCTTGATTAAAGGTCAAGATTCAAGAAGATAAAGCCTTTCTAAAGCCCGGTCAAAAGCTGAAAAGTCAACGCTGGGCGAAACAAAGACACAAGTCGTGAGAACTTCCGAAGGCCGTATCTTTGGACTCAGACCTCGGAATGGGGTCTACCTTATGTCAAAACGACCGGCTCGGAATGAGCTTTCCAATGATTTAAGCCTTGACCCAATCAGAGTAGCAGAAGTGGATGAAAAGTCTGTTGAAGCCAACTGTAGCTGAAGATACCTTTTTGGACTGAAAGAATTGGGTTTTGGGCGATTCTCTGGCCCAAAACATGGCTCCAAGCCCATGCACGATTTTTGGATCTGAATATATAAAAACCAAAGCTTCACTCTTTGTTAATGGTAGATATTTTGACCTAGATTAAAGATTAGATTAGTAGCCTCCATTAATTAATTCTAGATCTAGTTTTCCTTAGATTTAATTAGTTTAATTTAATTAGTTTCATATCTTGTTTTTATTTAATTCGTTGAATGATTGTTCGTCATTTAATTAGATAAATAAAATAGTTATTATTATTCAATTTCGATTTTTGTCATTTGCATTTATAGATCTAGTTTAAATTCTTGTTCTTATTTCATTCTTAGTTAATTAATTAGATTTCAATTATTGTTTAATTTAGATTAGTAAATTTGAATCTTGATATTATGTTTAGTTTAGATTCATATGGAAATGATTCTTGAATGATTCTCGGCTAAACCTCCATTAGAGGGGGTTGAGAAGCCTTGATGAAAGCTTGATTCCGATTATCGTAGAGTCGTCGTAATTTCTATTCCACTCTAGAAACGATTAATTCGCCATGAGAATGGGTTTAATCGTTCACATGCTAGTTATGAAATGGTAGAAATGTCATGTGTAATTAGGGATTAGGAAGAACCAATTGTTCTGCGTAGCAGTTCAATTCGGATTACGATGATCCGTCGTTAGTGAGTTAAGTTGAGTTAAGGTGGAATCAATCCCCCCTAATTCCTTATTATAGAATCAACGTAGTATTTCCGTAGTTGAATCAATTATAGTTTGTATCTTGTGGGTAGTTGCATCGTAGTATAAATCTCCCTCGTAAAACTCTCATTAGACTTAAGACCGATTAGTTAACTAGAAAACATCACATGCTAGAGAACTAGGAGTGGAACGAACTTCTTACTCCACTATATTTCGATAGATTTGAGAGTAGAAACTTTGATAAATATAGGCACATAAGATAGTTGTAATTTACTTACGTTTTGAGTTCATCGTTCATTTCGTAGGTAAACTTTCAATTTACCTTTTATCACTTTCGATCATGTTAACCTCTCCATCCGAAGTCATATCTGGGAATTGTTTCATCGTTTTAAAAACATTTACCTCAACATAAAGATGGCCAAAAGACATGGACATCGAACCATCGCGGCAGTTTATGACCGCGTTGGCAGCAGCCAATAACAAACGCCCTAAAATGATCGGAACAGAGTCATTAGCGACTTCTGTATTGAGGATAATGAAATCAGCAGGATAGTAGAAATCCTGAACCTTAACAAGCACGTTTTCAACCACACCCTTAGGATACTTAAAAGATCGATCCACAACATCATTTTAGTAGGTTGCATCTCTTGTAGACCTATTTGTTTGTATAGATAATATGGGAGTAAGTTAACACTCGCCCCCAGGTCTAATAAAGCGGTCGTCGTGTGGGAATCTCCTAAGGTGCATTGTACAGTAGGATGACCAGGGTCCTTGTACTTAACGATTCGATTATGTTCTGATAAAGTTGGAAACTGTTTTGTTAAAAAGGCGTCTTTAGGAATATTTATCTTACGCCTAGTAGTGCACAACTCTTTAAGAAACTTAGCATGGTGAGGAAACTTCTTAATCGCTTCAAGAAAGGTAGGTTTATCGTTAGATTTTTGAAAACTTCCCTAATCTCATAGAAATTCATATCTTTGTTTAACATTTCTAATCTGTTGGGAAACGGTGGTTTCTCTCTATATTTAGCGTATGGATCAACAGGATGTCTAACCTTGGCTTTCTATTTCTTAGGTTGTGGTTTAACTGGTACCTCTACAAGGGTAGGATCTTTAGTTTCTATTTCTGTATCTAGTTCAATATCGGGTGTAGGGACTACTGGTCGGGTAACTATAGGCATAGTTACGGCGTTATAAACCACTCTGCCATAACAGAGAGTGGTGATGGCATTTAGCTCACCTACGTTTGCATTGCCCTTACTAGTATTACCGTTTACCTCAAAGGCTGTGTTTGTTGTTTTAAGATTAGGTATCACTTAACCTGGAAACACACCTTTGGGTTGTACTTTCTCTTGGGCTAACTGCTGTAAGGAAAGTTGGATGGCTTGTAAAATCTGTTGTTGGGATTGCATAAAGGCGTCAAAATGATCCGGTTATGGAGGAGTGTTTGTTATAAGTTGTGTGATAGGAACTATGTCACGTTGATTATTAACAGGTGGGTTGTGATAGTTATGATTAACCGAAATGATACCTCTATTAGCATTATAATTATTATTGTTATAATTATTATAATTCCCTTGTCCTTGTCCTTGTCCTTGTCGTGGTGGAGCTTGGTTGTAATTGTTTGCTGGCCTAACATTTTGATTATTATACCCTGGAGGTGTAACTTGTTGATTATTTCTCCAACTAAAGTTGGGATGTTGTCTCCAAGGGGCGTTAGGAATAGAATAGCTATTAATCGAGCAAACATTATCTTGTTGCGATGTTTGTAGTTCATAAGCGATAGGAGAATAGGAGTCAGGATGATTAGGACTCAAATAGAAATTACATGGATTAGAGTTGACATTCATGACAGGAATAGGCTTTTGTTGAACAGAAATAGCTTCTACCTTTTTAGTTAGAGATTCGATTAAAGTTTTAAGCTCAGGATCGGGTTTAATCTCAAACATATCGGCGACCTTAACTGTTGAAGAAGAACTAGCGGAGCGGGAGATATCATTACTACACCCCCACCATATTATTACGCTTTATTTGATCTTGATCTTCTAGAAATTTATAACCCTCTAAGGCTTCTTTACTGAGGAAACTACCCCCATTCATTATGTCAAAGACCTCTTTATGGTGGTGTAACAGTCCCTTGAAAAAGGCACGAACTAACGTGCCTTTCGCAAGGTTATGATGTGGACACTCTATAAGAAGGTCAGTGAAACGATTCCAAGCCTCTGAAAAGGATTCATGAGGATTCTGTCAAAAAAAATGAATCTTGGAAAGCATTTCATCTGTCTTCAGTGGTGGGTAAAAATGTTCCAAAAATAGTTGAACAAGTTTGGCCCATGAGTCCACAGAATTAGGCACTTGGGCAGTTAACCAAGATGCCGCCTTGTCGGCTAGGGTGAAAGGAAACACCCTGAGTTTAATTTGTTCAGCACCAACCGTAAGATGATGGAATGTGGTAAGGACTTGTTCAATCCTACGCATGTGCTGATAAGGTTTTTCATGGTCTAACCCATGAAAAACGGGTAACAAATTAAATATATTTGGGGGGATTCGGAAATTCCCCACCTGGTCTGCAAGAACGATGCAAGATTTTGGGCTATCGTTTAAGGCTTTGTAAAAGTCAGAGAGAGGAGACTCTATTTCTTCAGCCATTATATCAAGTGTAGTGTGTGGTATACTAGCTAGAGGTGTGGTGAGTGGTATACTAGAAAGGCATGTTTGTTGACGTTGATGTTTGATTACGTTAGGCATTTTTCTTTTACCTGACCTTAATCTCATGCAAGGCTAAGACCAATCTTAACTAAACACGACAACACTCAAAACAATCCTGATATGCTAGTATAAACCTCTAACAGGAGATGCGAGGAGTGGAAGAAAGAACTACATGAATGCCTCCTTGCTTCGCTTATGAATAGCGTCTTGTATACGCGAGCTCAGTGTCTTTAACAAGTTAGAAACACTGAAAAACTTGAAGTAATGGAAGTTTGTACTAACCGGTGAAAATCGGGTGGTTCAGAAGGGGGCACGGGTCACGCTCAGAAATAGCCTAAATAGGGCTCGGGTAGCGCTCAAGTCCAACTCGAGTTCCAGGCGCTTCAGCGTAGGGGGCGCTAGAAATTTGCCTTGATAGGGCGGGGGTCGCGCTCAGGTCCAACTCGAGTTCCAGGCACTTCAGCGTAGGTGGCGCTCAAACTTTGCCATGTATGGGCGCGGGGCGCACTCAGGCTTGTTCTGGGATTTTTTTTTTTTTTTTTCTGAACCAAACAAGGTGGGTAGGTTTAATAGGACTTTGGGAAGACTAACAATACTAATGAAAACAATTCTAAACGGAACTAAGATGGTAGCGGCGCCATTTGATATAAGTAAAAATAATAGTTTTACCTACGAATAAGTAACGAGACTCAACCGCAAGTAAAACTAAAACTAATTTATGCTTAATATTCAAAGTTCTCTACTCTCGCTTGCTATTGCAATATAGTTAGAATAGAAAGTCCATTCCACTCCTAGTTCTTTAGAATTCACATTAACTAAGATTGTCAGTTCTATCAAAGTCAATGAGAGTACGGATTATATAATTATGCTAACAACGATGGGAAATAACGTAATTGAAATGTTCTAAATAATAAGATGGCAATTAAAATACTAAGGTTCGAATCTAGATAAAGAATTAGGGGAATTTGATTCCACCTTAACTCGACTTACTTTACTTACGAAGAATTGTTGTAATCTAAATTGCAATGCTTCCGCATAACAATTGGGTGTTTCTAATCCCTAATTGTTCATGGTAATCTCTACCTACTAACAACTAGCATATGAAGCAATCAAACCCATTCTCATGGTGAACTAATTACTTTCTAGAATGGAATAGAATATTATGAACTATTTTATGCTAATCGAAATCAAGTTTCATCAAGGCTTCTTCAAACCCCTCTAATGGAGGTTTTAGCCTTGAATCATTACACTATCATTTCTAACACAAGAACACATATAACAACCCATTATTGAATAAATGATTAAACTTATAAATCTAATTGAACAATAATAATGATGATTCCAAATGAATTAAAACAAGATTTAAAACTAATTTAGAACTAAGATGATGATTAACTAATTAACAACGAAGACAAACTAATTATGAATTTAAGACAACTAAACTAAATAAGAATTGAATCAATAAACTTAATTGAAATGAAAAACTAATAATTTATTATAAAACTGAATATGATTCTAAATAATATTCATTCTTTGTTCTAACTAATCTATTGGAATGAAAACTAATTCTATGAAGTAAAAAACTAGATCTAAAAACAAGTTATTGGATGATGGCTAACTAAAAAAACTAGAATCTTAAGAGCTAAGTCTTGTGTCTTCAAATGGAGGAGACAAGATCCACTTTTTCGTGCATGGGCTGAGGGGCCATGTTTTGGGCCAAAAAATTGAGCCCAAAACCCAATTTCTTCAGTCCACAAAGGCCTTTTCAGCTAGATTTGACTTCAATAGCCTTTTCGTCCACTTCTGTTCTTCTGATTGGGTCAAAGAATAAACCATTAGAAAGCTCGTTCTGAGCCGATCGTTTTAACATATGGTAGGCCTAATTCTGAGGTCTGAGTCCAAAGATACGGCTTCCAGAAGTTCTGCTGACTTTTGTGTGCTATTTCTACTCAAGTTGACTTTGACTTTTTAGCTTTGACCGGGCTTTAAATAGGCTTTTTCTCCTTGGATCTTGGCCTGTAATCAAAGAACTTCTTAACAACCAACCCTTGCTCCATTATCTTGAAAAAATGGCTCATTTCTGCACATATTCGACTCCAATGTCTGAAATACATAAGAACACGGTAACAGTACTAACTCTTACTTATTAATCACATAATTGGTCAAAAAACAATATTGTTAAAGGGTTAAAACTACAGTTTTGGGCTATTATTAACAAGTAAACAAGATTAAATATTAAAACAAAGAACAAGTAAACAAGATTGATTGAAATAAAATAAAACAACAAGAAAGTAAAGACATGAATTGAAAAACAATACAAGAAATTAAACAAATCAAATGGTTTGGATCCTAAGACAATGGATGGGTTCTCTCTCCCTTGCTTTTTGCTTATATACCCCTACTTTCACCTTTTACAGATTTGCCCTTCTCCATTACAAACTAGACACCTCCTCACACTTTCACTTTTGCTTTTGCTTTTTGGTTTTTTCATGAACAAGGTAGGTTTAGGGAGAAAATCATCATATTTTGAGATAAGGGCCTCCATCTTTGGTCTTCTGATTTGAAGGCTTTGACTTTTGACTTTGACTTTGACCAATTAAGTTTGACTTTTTTAGCACTTTTCCACAACAGCTACTGGTCTTCATAATAAGCATGATTAAGGCTCATTTTGGTGCTAAGACGCATCTTTTATGATAAGTAGTCTGAAATATTTCTTAACCTAAAAAAGGCAAAAAAAGCTATGAGTTGTCTTTTCGTTAAGCATAAGAGGGACTACAATGCAGCAATATAGGGTAATAAAATTCACATTTGGGAGTTGATCACCACCCCCAAATAGCATCTTGCTTGTCCTCAAGTAAGGATGACAGAAAAAACTAAGATTACAAATGAGTGATTTATTATCAGTTATACAAATCTCGTTTCGCAGAGTGTGATTGCATTGACCATATGCAACAAGGCCATAAACCACTAGGAATTCCCTAGTGGACGAGCTTTAAACCTCGTGAGAGTTTTCTAGTGAAGGTACTCACAAACTTCTTCTATTTGGTGCAAATGGTCTTATTTCCTTATTTATTCTCAGAAGTTCATACATCTCATTAGCAGTGAATAAGAATAAGCTCCTTTGAACTTAGAATAACATATATACAGTAATTTAATCATCTAAAGATAAATGCACAAAACATGAGCAATGAAATGCAAAAGCAGAATTATTTCCATGGCTTTGGAGAGCTTCTTTAAGGTAGGTTCTCACAGGGGTGTGCTGTAATCACATCTCTCTGATAGCTTCACTCAAGGTTTGCTCTCTCAAGTGCAGTGGGCAGTTATATTCCTCGCATACTCAAATGACATCTAAAGAAACCAGTGTCGATTGATCACGCTTGTCACTTATTATCACACTACTATATTCATAATCGAGCTATAGGTCTTTTATTAAGAGTTATGGGGCCAGGGTGATAGTTTAGAAAGAAAAAGGAAGAGAAAAACAAAATCTGATAAGTCAAGAAACAGGGTCTTCAAGATACTTGTAACCAAAGAAAAATCTCATTTTGTACTTTTGCTTCTGAATTGTGATACATTCTTTTAGCCCTTTAGCTTTGGGACTCCATATGGTTTTGAATTTTGGGATTTTTAACTTTGTTTTTATTTCTTTTTTATTTTGATATCGTCTCCTTTTGATTTTGAACTTTTGGGAGATTTGATTTTTTTGGAGTTTTGGTTTTGGATGGGTCTTTCTTTTCTTCTATTTTTTTTTCTTTTTGAAGCAAATAATTGTTCTATTTTTGTACAAGGTCTTCTCTTCTCTTTTTCTGATATCCATCTAGTTCTTGACTCATCAGCTGGGTAAGCTTTTTATTGTGTGTTGTAACCGGTTAGGAATTTTTTGTGAAGAATAAAAAAGGTGAAGGCTCAAAAGGGGTAACTAGAGGAAAGCTATATTTTTGAGTTTTTAACATGTATTTGGCTATATCGGTCCAAAAAGGGCCTCAATTCTCTCTTAGGATATGGCGTGGTAATCAAGCAAGTGGACGTGTGGTCTTTCTATCCAGACATCCTTTGTGTCATCACTTAATAATCATTCAGATGAGGCTTTTGGTTAAATTTTCATAGAATATGGAACTTAATTGTTCTAACCTTGGCTTCAGAAACTCACTGCTATATACAAACAAATGTTGATGCATGCCATTCATGTAAAGATGTAGAAACTATTATACGTATATTAGTCTAAGTACGAAGAACAAGTCCTTACTCTATTACTATAATGAGACTTCTAAACTTTTTATTCATCATAGAAAAAGGAAACAAGACTTTTTAATACTAAATGGAAAAATATTTTTGGTCTTTTTCGAAAAAAAATTTAGAAAGGAAGATATATATTATTATATCTATTATATAGAAAATGCCTAGTTTTTGCAAAATGTTACTATACCACCCCCAAATAGAATTATGTTTTGTCCTCAAAGTATGAAGAGATAAAGAAAGAGATTGCCATAGAAATATGAGCAAAAAGGGCGATATACCTGTATTATGTTCTTCATGATCGAAATACACCACCCCCAAATAAGTTTGGGGCGTTCGATATAGAACGAAAAATACATGGTTTATTATATTAGGGATATTTATTCTACTATAAAATCCTTTTAGGTTTTTGTATTTTTGAAATCATGCATGAAAGAAAAATGGAAAATTTTGGCATGATGTACCTGTTTTACCTTCTACTCATATACCAAATTCCACACAAAAAACAAAACAAAATAAAATAAGCAGATAATATTAAGCATAAAATTAAACTTATACTACGCCATACACGTGAAAAAGAAACAAAAAAAATAAATAGATTCAACTATACGGACACTAGGAATCCTAAACATAATCCGTGCGTGACTCGTCTCGACATCTAGAAGATCCTTCCCCTTACTGACTTCGAGGTTGGCATGTCTATCACTATGCGGGATCGCGTCTCTGATGCTCTACAGTGTTCTAGTGACACTGTGCTGAAAACATCACTACTCCTGTTGGAAGGATCGTTACTCCTCTCTAAGGGTATGTTGTTCCCCTCGGATAGTCTGCTGTTCCGTTATGATATTTTGTTGAGTTTCCCTGAGCTGGTAGAGATATGAGTGCAGAATCCTCTAGGCTCCATGGAAGAAGTGAATTTCGTCCATGGACTGAGTGAACTATCGTGTGGCATCTTCAGCAAAGTAATCCACCTTCTTGGTCGGGCGTGCTTACTCAGCTGCTCTAGCGGCAGGTGAAAGCCATGACTTCTTGGCCCAATGGGCATAGATAGGACCTGTGGTAGCGTCATTGACCTCCATTAGGGCATCTGTGGCTTGGAACCCCTAGTGCTGCATTATCCTGGTGACCAGCACTTGCAGAGGGGCAGCTGACTTCTTCGATTTACAGAGCTGCTCGAAGATAAAGGAGACGATACAGAAGTTATTCTTCAACTCTTGAAGAATCCATAAAATATGAAGCATCACCTTACCAATATCCGAAGGCTTGGCCAAGCCTAGCAGGTTGTATGTTGTCCACTGAAATACTGCTAGCTGGTTCATTCATAGCGAACTCTAATAAGCGCAGTGAGATTTGGGGTTTTTAACCCCTCGAGAGTTGTCTCTACCATCATCACACGTCGATGGTTTTTCCGTCTGGGGACTATTCCATTAGAACATAAGCTCTAGAGGAATCCCCATTACTCCACTCACCACCTCCTTGGTGAGCTCCAGCGAGCAACCATCCTTAACAACCGTAATGCGGTCATCCTCCTCTCTAAGCATGCAGTTATAAAACGAAAGAGTAAGAAAGGGAGAATAAGTTATATCTTCCAACAAAACCAAGGGTTCCCATCATCTTCTTCTAATCTTATCCCTTAAGTGCACTTCAAACAGTTCAGAATAGAAGAGGTCTTGAAAATTTTTCTTTGGCACGATTTTAAGAACTCGAGCTATTTTAGAGTAGGTATTTAAAAAATAGTTGGAATGGGGGTTGAAAATGGGGTAAGCTGTAAATAAATTGAATGGAGATGTGTTGAGGTTTACGGGCGGTCGCAAGTTGCATGGGGTGCGGGCGTGAGTTAAGTGGGGCGGCTAGGATTGGGGATTTTGTGATGGAGAAGAAAGGAAGTGGGCGGACGCATGGGCTTAATGGTTTGATGGCACATGCCTCACACATGCCTCTTTAAAGGAATTGAAATTTTGGCCCAAACCCAAATGAATTCAGGAAATTCTTATCTTGTCCTCAGTACCTTGCCAACTTCAAGAGCCGATCTGTGCTTCGTTACTTGTCTAATCTTGACCCTTACGGTACCAAAACAATTAGCATCAAAAATGCAACGTAACGGTATAGGATACACTCACATCCAACGGTAGATGAAAAACAGTTGATGGGAAGAATTGTACAGGAACAGTAAGGAAATATGTACAAATAATATAAAGAAAATTTTAATTAATTTTTTTGGGTTCTGAATAAGTTTGACTAAAATTTTAAAAAGGTGGGTTGTTTTAAGTCAGATCCCCAAGACTTGGAAGTTTTTGAAAACTTGAATCAATCCCAACCAGATGGTTGGATTACTCTCTTAGATCGAGCGTAATGCACTGGGGGATAACACATGTAGACTTTATAAATAGAATTATTATGAGGTTATAAACTGGGGCAAGTTGGTGTTTGACAATTCGAGCACCAACCTTCTCTCTTAGCTCGTCTCTTACGTGCGTATGAACTCTTACCTAAACTAGGAATGATTTTCAGTATGTGTCCATATCTTAAGCTGTAGTTCTCTAGGAAGTGTTTGCACATGATCATTGAAACTGATCCATCTAGTTTTGGGTTTTCTTTGCTACAGAAGACATCTTTGAAAAGTTTTTCAGAAATGAGAGAGATTTAGAAGGGAAAAAGATTTAAACGAGAGGGGAAAGAATTTTAAGAAATGAAATTTTTGAAAATATGAAATTTTTTGAGTCTTTTAATGTCAAATTCTCGAGACAAAATAGAGAGGTTGGGGCAAAAGATAGAATTAAACAGAGAATAGTATCACTTCGGGTTACTCTATTTGTTTAATTCTCATTTGGAGGTGCCTCGTCACTTTTTTTTTTTTTTAGTTGGTTTTCTCATTCAAAATATATCTCTATCCATATAGTGGTTTTGCCAAGAAGATAAAATTATACGTTAATCCAGTATCATTTTGGTTACTCCCGCGTATAATTTTCATTTTTATATCTTCTGGTTTTGAAAACTATGGAGAGAAGTTTTAAGAAACTCGTACTCAAAAGCAGTGAATCTAGATGGTACTACTTGAAAACAAATCATAACAGCTATTCTTAGGTAACTTTCGTGTCGGCTCTGTGGCGAACCCAATCTAAACAGACAGAACTTCAGCTACGCGAGTTGGGGGATTTACTGCACAAGACATGGAATGTTCTTACCCGGGCGAATAGCTCGGTGATATAGGCGACCCTTAGTAAGCAAAGATGATCTCAAACGGCCCCTAGATTGCATTGTTCTAGGGGTTGGTCTGTGTAAAATCCATTGCCTGTTTAAAATCCATTGATGTGTCGAGAATCTATCATTAATAGCGTAAAGAAAACAAATATTTTTGAAAAAGAAATGTAAAATAAAGAAAAGAAAATTTGTATACTCGCTCCATAGGGTCACACTTACTACAACGACGAGTAAAAAGTGTTTTACAAAGAATATGCGAGATATATTATGGATTAAGGCTCCGGCACTTACGACCACACCCTCCAATTGGAAAGGTCCAGTTGCCTTATTGATGTATCCTCTTAAAGCAAAAGATGGAATGGAATGGGAAGGGAATACATCGGAACAAGAGGAGTCAATCCTCATAGATGGGATCTTGGAGAAGGATTTCTTTGACATCCGTAGACCGTAACTCATGAAAATGCTTAAGGCACTGACCATTGACTTTAAAGGTATTGTTGTCCTTATGGTTCTTTAAAGTAATAGTCCCATAAGGGGTGACTTTAGTTATATTAAAAGGACCGGTCCATCGAGTATTCAGTTTTCCTGGAAAAAATTGCAATCTAGAGTTATAAAGCAAAACCTTTTGACCAACTTCGAAATGTTTTCGTAAAATATACTTGTCATGAATCCTTTTCATGTTGGTTTTGTTATCTTTTGAAAGGTCATAAGCATCATTTCGAATCTTTTTGAGCTTGTTTCTTTGTAGTTTACATTTTTCACCTGCTGCATCAAGATTATAATTAAGGTTTTGTATTGCCCATAGGGCACGATGCTCTAGTTCAACTAGCAGATGACAAGGTTTTCCAAAGACAAGCCTATATGGGGACATCCCTATAGGTGTTTTAAAAGCGGTTCTGTATACCCATAGTGCATCGTTCAGACGGAGAGACCAGTCTTTCCTATTTTTATTAACTGTTTTCTCCAAGATACGTTTAATCTCTCGATTAGAGACTTCAACTTGACCACTTGTTTGAGGATGGTATGGAGTTACAACCTTGTGGGTTACTCCATATTTTTTAATGATATGTTCAAAAACTATATTGCAAAAATGTGATCCACCATCACTGATGATGGCTTTTGGGACACCAAACCTTGAAAAAATGTTTTCTTTTATGAACTCGATGACGGTTTTGTTATCATTGTTACGACATGGTATGGCCTTAATCCATTTAGATACATAGTCTACGGCTACAAGGATGTAAATGAAACCATTAGAAGTTCGAAAAGGTCCCATGAAATCGATGCCCCAGACGTCAAAAATCTCCACTATGAGAATGGGATTCAAGGGCATCATGTTACGTGTAGAAATACAACTGAGATATTGGCAATGAGCACATGCCTTGCAATGAAGAAATGCATCACGAAAGAGTGTTAACTAGCAGAATCCGCATTATAAGACCTTAGCAGTGGTTTTATTGGCATTAAAATACCCACCTCAAGCTTGCTCATGGTAGAAGGAAAGAACAGCAGATTGTTCCCATTCTGGAATGCAACGTCAGATGATCTAATATGGGCAGTACTTGAAAAGATATGGGTCATCCCAATGATAGTACTTTACTTTAGCCACGAACTTCTTCCTCTGATTTCTATTCCATAATGGCAGAGTCTCTTCAGTTACCAGATAATTCACAATATCAGCATACCAGGGTGCAGAGAGGATTGCATAAAGGTGCTCATCAGGAAAGAATCTAAAATTTGCTCGAAATCACCGTCACTATCATCATTTAACCTAGACAGGTGGTCGACCACTAAGTTTTCAACCCATTTTTTATCTTTTATCTCTATGGTGAATTCTTGTAGGAGGAGAATCCATCGGATCAACCTCTGCTTAACATCCTTCTTCGCGAGAAGGTACCTAAGTGTTGCATGATCAGTGTAGATTAACGTTTTTGAACCTATTAAATAGGGAAAAATATGTCTAAAGCATAGACAATGGCTAAGAATTCCTTTTTAGTGGTCATATAATTCCGTTGAGCCTCATTTAGTGTCTTACTTGCATAGTTAACAACTGTAGGTCCCTTATCATGTTTTTGACCTAGAATAGCGCCAACAACATATTCGCTGGCGTCACATATGAGCTCAAATAGTTTTGACCAATCAGGAGGTTGAATTATAGGTGCAGTTATTAAAGCGGCTTTCAACTTTTCAAAAGCCTGCATGCATTCCAAGTTAAACTCAAAGGGTGCATCTTTTATAAGAAGATTGGTTAAAGGTTTAGCAATTTTTTAGAAATCTTGGATGAATCTTTTATAAAATCCAGCATGGCTTAGAAAGGCTCGTATGTCATGGATGTTCTGCAGAATAGGTAGAGTAGAAATTTTGTCTATTTTATCTTTATCTACTTCTATACCATTTTTAGACACAGTGTGACCTAACACTATTCCCTTTTTTACCATGAAGTGACAGTTTTCCCAATTAAGGACCAAATTATTTTCATGACAACGCGCCAATACTTTGGATAGGTTGGATAAGCAATCATCAAAAGAATCTCCATATAGAGAAAAATCATCCATAAACACTTCCATGAATCTTTCCACCATATCACTAAAAATGTGTAGCATGCAGCGTTGAAATCTAAAAGTACCCAGAATACTCATCCAAGAAATAGTAATAAGCATGTCCTGCTAAATGTTCAAGCATCTGATCTACGAATGGCAGAGGGAAATGATCTTTCCTTGTGACGGCATTCAGCTTCCAATAATCAATACAAATCCTCTACATGATGGGAACACATGCTGGTATTAAATCTCTTTCCTCATTACGGACCATTGTAATCCCAGATTTCTTTGGCACCACATGAATAGGGCTGACCTATTCGCTGTCTGATATAGGGTAAACGATTCCAGCATCCAGTAATCTCAGAATCTCTGCCCTTACTACCTTTTTTATAGCTGGATTTAACCAGCGTTGTGGCTCTCTAGAGGTCTTGGCATTCTCTTCCATGTGAATCCGGTGGGTGCAAATTTTTGGATCAATTCCCTTTATATCATTGAGAGACCAACCAATGGTAGGAAGGTGTTTTTAAATCACTCTAATCAAGCGCTCCTCTTCTTCTTTTGATAACTAGGATAAATTGATGATGGGGTGTGTACCATCTGTATCAAGATAGATATATTTTAGGTCAGGAGGGAGAGGTTTAAGAGCAGGAGTAGGTGTTGTGTTTAACAATGTCTCTACTGGATTCTGTTCTTCTATTGAAAACACCTGGGCTGGTGATGTCTCCTTATGTTCAAGTAACTCATCATCTAAAGTGCATAACGGAACTGATTCCAAAGCTGCTGAGGTATCTTCTTTATACTTATCCATATCGAACTCTGAATCTCTGAAGGATTAGGACTGATGCACCTCATTTTCTGGGAAAGTCCGGTCACAGTACTCTTGCACTACAGTGTCTATCATACTAACTTTGTCATGCAACTCTTCTTCCATCTGTTGTTGCATCATCTTGAAAACATTGACTTCTACTGAGAGGTTTCCGAAAGGCATGGTCATAGATCCATTACAGTAATTTCTGAGGGCGTTGGCAGTTGCCAAGAATGGGCGCCCTAGAATGATGGGTATGGCATCATAAGCTATTTCAGTGTTGAGGATGACAAAATCAACAAGGTAGTAAAAATCCTTAACCTTGACAAGGACATTTTCGACCACTCCTTTTGGGTATTTGATGGATTGGTCGGCTAATTGCAATATCATGGTGGTAGGTGTAAGTTCGTGGAAACCGAGTTGTTTAAAGAGATAATATGGAAGGAGGTTAACATTTGCTCCAATATCGAGCAAGGCAGTTGCAGTATACTTGTCTCCTATAGTGCAAGGGATAGTAGGACAACCAAAATCTTTATATTTTATGATTTTGTTGGTCTCTGTGAGGGATGGAAATTGTTCTGTAAGGAAGGCATCTTTTGGAATGTTAGTTTTTCTTTTGTTGGTGCACATATCCTTAAGAAACTTGGCATGCTTGGGTAAATATTTGATGGCATTGAGAAATGGCAAGTTTATGGTTAGACTTTTAAATGTTTCTCTTATTTCATCAAAATTTTCATCCTCCTTGGGTGTCATTAGGTGATAAGAGCCCAAAACTATAGTTTTAACCCTGTAACAGACATACTTTTAGACCAATTATGTGAGTAATAATTAAGAGTTAACACTGATTACGTGTTTTTATGCATTTCAGGCTTCAAAGTCCATTATGTGCAGAAATGTGCCACTTTAGCTAGATAAAGGAGCAAAGGTCGGTTACTAAGGAGTTCCGTGATTAAAAGCTAAGATTCAAGAAGACAAAGCCTTTCTAAAGCCCGGTCAAAAGCTGAAAAGTCGACGCAGGCAGAAACAGCACACAAAGTCAACAAAACTTCTGAAGGCCATATCTTTGGACTCAGACCTCGGAATGGGGCCTACCTTATGTCAAAACGACCGGCTCGAAAAGAGATTTCCAATGGTCTAAGCCGTGATCCAATCAGAGGAGCAGAAGTGGACGAAAAGTCTGTTGAAGCCAACTGCAGCTGAAGAGGCCTTTTTGGACTGAAAGAATTGGGTTTTGGGCCTGATTCTCTGGCCCAAAACATGGCTCTAAGCCTATGCACGATTTTTGGATCTGAAAGTATAAAAACAAAAGCTTAGCTCTTTGTTAATGGTAGATTTTTTAGTAGAGAATAGTAGATTTTTAGGTTAGAAAATAAAGGAGCTTAGAATAGAAAGTAGCCATTAAAATAGCTTCTAGATCTAGATTTAATTGTTTTAATTAAGTTTAATTTCAAATCCAATTCTTGTTTTAGATTAAACTATTAGAATCATTACTCTTAATTAGTTTGATTAATAAAATAGCTAGTTGTTAAATTTCGATTCTTGTCATTTACATTTGTGTTAGATCTGATTCATTTACTACTTGTTATTCAATTCTTAGTTATTAATTAGATTTTAATTATTGTTTAATTTAGATTAGTAAATTTCAATTCTTTATATCATGTTTAGTTTAACTTTAATCGGAAATGATTGCGTAATGATTCTCGGCTAAACCTCCATTTAGGGGGTTGAGAAGCCTTGATGAAAGCTTGATTTCGACTATCGTAGAAGAATCGCCGTAATTTCCTTTCCACTCTAGAAATGGTTAGTTCACCATGAGAATGGGTTTAATCGTTCACATGCTAGTTATGAATTGGTAGGAATGCCATGTGTAATTAGGGATTAGGAAGAACCAATTGTTGCTGGGCGATTCAATTCGGATTCTGACGATTAAATTCGTTAATAGGATTAAGTCGAGTTAAGGTGGAATCAATCCCCCTCTAACTCCTTATCATCGAATCAACGTAGCATTCCCTTAGTTATTTTGATAACCGACTAGTTGCATCTTGTGGGTAGTTGCATCGTAGTCTAGTTGCCTTTTCGTAAATCTCTCATTAGACCTTAAGTAGAGTAATTACACATGATAACACAGCATGCGGAAGGACTAGGAGTGGAACGAATCACTCTACTCCACTATATCTCATAGGATTGAGAGTAGAAATCTTTGATAAATTAGGCACGTAAATAAGCGTTTAGTTTTACTTACGCATTAGAGTTTCATCGCTTTATTTTGTAGGTAAAACTATTCATTTTATGTTTTATCATTAGGCGAGCTAGAAAAGGTGCCTTTGGTTTGTATTATCTAACTAGGTTAGGTGAAGGAATTGATGGTTTAGGAACTGGAACATTGCTAGGAATATGTGGAGGTATTTGGGTTTTAATTTCTGGTTATGGTACTGGAATGGTTACCTCTACGGGTGTAGGATCGTCTGGTAAGACTACTTTGTTGTCAACAGTTTTGCCATATCGCAACATTGTGACTGCCTTAATCTCTTGTGTTTAAAGTTTTTGAACTTTTTGGCCTGGAAAAGAACTTTTTTGGGTTCGCTCTTGGGCTAACAAGTTCAGAGATTGTTGCATGGATGCTAGGATTTGGGTTTGCTATTGCATGACAGATAGCATTATTTCAGTGGGCTTATCTGTTTGGGCACTAGTTGATAGTGCAATGGGGACTAGCTATCTTTGGTTGTTGATAGGTGGGTTTTGATAGTTCTGGTTAAACTGGGATGGAACCAGTGCTTTGTTCTGATTGTTATAGGTACCTTGTCCTTGTCCTTGTCTGAATATATTTGTTGGTTTGTCGAAACCTGGTGGTATTTGGTTTTGTGGAATGTTGGTCCATGCGAAGTTTGGATGTTGTCTCCACAGTGCATTTAGTACATTGAAAGCACATACTTCTTCTGGCTGAAGTGATGATAGGTTTGTGATCAAGGGACAGGTGGCATCTATATGATTTAAACTTAGACAAAAATTGCATGGTAAGGTATCTACGTTCATGACAAGATGTGGGGTTTGGTATTTTTGTTTGGTTATGAGGGCATCTATCTTTCTTGTGAAAGTTTCTATTAGGGTTTTGATTTATGGATCTGATTTCACCTCAAAAATACTACTAGCCTTAGATGTACTGGGTTGGGCTATTCTGGAATTGTTTATGTCGCCCCAATAGGTACTCTTTTCAGCTTTGTTTTCAAGAAAGGTTAAGGCTTCAGTTGCACCTCTATCCAAAAAATTACCATTACTCATGATGTCGAGGGTTACTTTGTGTTCTGGGAGAAGGCCTTTAAAGAAACATTGCAAAAGAGTGGATTTTTCTAGTTTATGGTGAGGACATGAATGGAGTAGGTCAGAGAATCTATCCCATGCTTCCGAAAAGGTCTCACCTGGACTCTGTCTGAAGAATTGTATCTTGCTTATTATCTCTTCTGTTTTCTTCGACGGAAAGTACTTCTTCATGAAGGAGAACACAACATTTTCCCATGTATCAAAAAAGTCGGCCTTCTGTGAGAGAAGCCAAGTGTGACTCTTACCAGCTAGAGTGAAAGGAAACACTCGTAGCTTCACCTGATCGTCGGTGACTCCCGGATGATGAAAAGTATTACATACTTCATATATCCGGCGTAGATGCTCGTACAGTAACTCGTGTTCTAACCCATGGAAGATAGGTAGAAGATTGAACACGTTCGGTGGAATTCTAAAATCGCTCATAAGTGGTGTGAGTCGTATACAAGATGGAGGCCCATCTAGCAACGGTGTGTAGAAGTTGGATAGAGGCTCTTCAGCTTGCACTACTTCGCCAGCCATCTTAAGAGATGGAGGACTAGAAACATGAGATTGTCTAGGTCGACGAATTCTCCTACGTGAGTAATTTTTATTCTTGCTAATACTATAAATGCCTAAACACAGTATCATACACTTTTAGCAAGACCCCCAAAATTATCCTAACATACACAAACGGTGCAATATATGCTCAAGCAATCGAAATTCGTTTTTGCAAGTATGGAGTTTTGAAAACTTTGCTTTTGGTCTATATTTTACTATGCCCTGTTTAGAGGAAAATTTGGGCGCGAGACTAGGATGGCTCTACTACACGTCTCAAAAGAGTAGGCAGTCACTTTACCAAATGGTGTGCTATCAAGAATCTCACTCACGATGAATCTGGGGGAGGGGAGTGAGGAAGGTAGTTAGTTCACCGGAATCTGGTAGCTGATTACTCTAAATCCTCGTGGCTATATTTTTGTCCTTTTCTAGATGAGCATGACTACTTTGGGCTTTAGTTGATTGATTTTAATTAATTTTTTTGGTCTAGGGCTTCAAGAATCAAACAACGTCCAATTTACCTACATTGGATAATGACTTCCCAATGGTTGTAATGGCTCGGGTTCAGCCTTATGCGCGAATGTAAATTGCAGTGTAGAAAGTAATTTTGAACAATCACATAAGCATGCTTGAACACACAAGTATCCTTTTACTTGGGCTTCAAGGAGGTTTAGAATTTACATCTCAAGCCGTGCTTACACACTGCTTGAGGAGAAGGCAACTTCGGTTGGCGCATGATCTGAGGATCAGACCCAACCTTTCAAGCTTTACCCTGTTTTAAGTTACAATAAATGCCTACTTAAAAAGCCCACAAGTTGGGTTTTTGACAATTTATACAACTTTGCCTTCAAGGGCCCAAGCTTAAAACTAAACTAAGATTACACTAATTTAATTAATTAGTTTTAGATTAATCACCTAGATTAACTAGAGTCAATTGGACTTAGAGTGTTGATTACCAATTTGATTCAAAGTGTGTGAGCTATGATCCACAACTTGCCTCACACACTTGAACTTTCCAAGGAAATTAAAACTATAATCCCTTGGTAAGTATAAAACTTAAACCAAGTTTAACTCATGTTCATCATAAGAAATCAATCAAAAGCCAATTTTTCTTTTTTTTTTCGTTTTCTTTTTATCACTAACTATTACTAACAAGTTTTATTGTTTTTTCCTACTCTATTACAAAATCCGAGCTCAATGTACAACTGTTCACCACAAATCAACTGGGCTGCCAAAAGACTGGACACCCTTCTGTGGAGGTGCCTAGGCGGTCGCCCCCACCACGCCCGCCGGCGCCGGTGAACAGTTGTCGGGTTTTATGTGTTTCTTCAGCTCTCTCTAGTTTGTTGTCCCGCAACCTAATTTGTATAAAAGTAGAACAATACTAAGAAACAATAAAATAAAATGACGAAAAATTGAAAAAAAATAGAAATGGAGAAATGAGAATGATGCTCCCTTCTTAGATTCTCAAACAATCACTCTCACTCCTTCAATCCATGACGGCGGCGCCATTTGAAGCTATAGATTGTAGTGAGTATACTTCAAAAGAATTTAGATTAGAAGTTGAGGTTCATCCTAAATTGTTTAGAGTTTGAGTGAGGGAGATGTGAATAAGAAAGGTAGTCTTTTGAAAGGATTAGAATGGTTCTAAGCTAATGAAAACTTGAAAGCTAGATTGTTGTATTGAAATGACTTGAAAACATGAAAGGGGAAATTTATTAAAACAATGAAATAAGAACAAGCAAACAAGATTGAAAATTAAAACAATGAACAAGTAAACAAGATTGATTGAAATAAAATAAAACAACAAGAAAGTCAAGACATGAATTGAAAAACAAGACAAAAAATTAAACAAACCAAATGGTTTGGATCCTAAGACAATTGATAGGTTCTCTCTCCCTTGCTTTTTACTTATATACCCCTACTTTAGCCTTTTACATATTTGCCCTTCTCCATTACAAACTAGACACCTCACACTTTCACTTTTGCTTTTGCTTTTTCTTTTTAGCTTCTTCATGACCAAGGTAGGCTTAGAGAGAAAGTTATCATATTTTGAGATAAAGGCCTCCATCTTTGGTCTTCTTATTTGAGAGCTTTGACTTTTGACTTTGACGGATTCACTTTGACTTTTTTAGCACTTTTCCACTTTATATAGGAGACAATTAGGATTAAATTTTCGTTCATAGGCCAAGAGGCTAGACTTTGGGCCTCTAATGTGAGCCGAGCCCAAAGTTCATTAGGTAAAGTCTAAAAGGCCCAATTTTGCTAGAAATTACTTCAGTGCCCTTTTTGTCTATTTTTACAGCTCTGATTGGAATATTATTGAGTCCATTGGAAAGCTTATTCTGAGCCGGTCATTTTAACATAAAGTAGGCCAAATTCCGAGGTCTGAGCCCAAAGATACATTCTTTTGAAGTTCTGATGGTTTTTAATCCTTTTTCTACCCGAATTAACTTTGACTTCCTAGTTTTTCTGGGCTTGAAAAGGTTTTTTTCTTCTTGATTCTTGGGCTTTAAATATAGAACTCTTCTAGCAATCATCTTGACTCATTTTTCATGCAAAATGGCATCTTTAAGCACATAAATAGCTTCAGGACCTGAAATACACAAAAACTTGTAAACAATACTAACTCTTATTTATTATAAACATAATTGGCTTAAGTAAAATACTATTAAGGGGTTTAAACTACACTTTTGGGTGCTTATCACACCACCCCCAAATAGTATTTTGCATGTCCTCAAGCAAAGATAAGAAATAGAAACATATAAGTGGCAAAAAATGTGGTCCTAACTAATCTCGTTTCGCAGAGTGTGATTGCATTGACCATATGCAATAAAGCCTTAAATCACTAAGAATTCCCTAGTGGACGAGTTATAGCCTCGTGAGAGTTTTCCAAAGAAGATTCTCACAAACTTCATTTATATTACAACGACTAAGAAATAAAAGTAATGTCCCCTAATTTATCTCAGAATCTATACATCTCACTAGCATTTAAACAAGGATCATCAATCTAACTCCTAAATTAATACATACATGCTATGAAATGTAATAGCAGGTCTTTTTCTAAAACTTTTGGGTAGCGTGCCTAAGTAGGTTCTCATAAGGAATGTGTCCAGACACATAACACTTTGGATTTTCCACTCAAGTTTGCTAACTCAAGTGTGTAGTGGGCACACATTTTCTCACAATCTCAATGACAGTCCAGGGAAAACGAGGTCGATCAAACACATCTACCACTTACTAACACACCAATCTATTCCTAATTGAGCTAGAGGCTTTTATTAGGTGTTGTGGGGTTTAGGTGATGGTTTATGAAGGAAGTAATTGGATATTCGAAAAGACAAGTCTGAAAAAATTCGGTCTTCATATTTTGTAACTAGAGAAAACCTTGTTCTTACTTTGCTTCTACATTTTGTTTCCATCTTTAGCCCTTTTGTTTTGGCTTTTAACTCTCTTGATTTTTTTTTGGAGTTCTGACTTTTTTTTTTTTTTTTTTTTTTTTTAATTTTTCATTTCTTTGGATGGAAACTTTTTTTTTTTTTTTTAAACAACTAACTAATTTTTGTTTACACAGGTTTTTCTCTTCTCTTTTCTTCACTCATCCAATTTTTTAGACTTATCCAGATAGGTAGGCTAATTTTATTTTTTTGTTTTATTTTATTAGGTAAAGGATTTGTGGTTTGTGAAAAGACTAATGAAAAGGCTCAATGGGGCGACTAACAGAAAATATACTTAAGTCTGAATTTCTGGCTATATCAATCCAAAGAGGGCCTAAATTCTTACTTAGGATATGGTATGGTGATCAAGTAAGTGGATGTGTGATTTCTCTACTTGGAATTTATTTCTCAATTGTGTCATTACTAAGATATTTCACTTTTATGAGGCTTTTAGATAGATACTCACAGGATAAGTACTCTAACCTAGGTCTCAGAAAAATAATGCCAAGTACAATCATAGATGCTCATAAAAAGATGCAATGACTATTACCTACATATTAATCTAAATTTTAAAAATTAAATCCTAATTCAAGTATTACGGGAGATTTCTAGACTAATATCATCATGGAGAAGGGAACAATACCATTATCACTAAGTGCATAGTATAAACTATTTTTATAATTTTTATATTTTTCTAATTTTTATACGACAAATAATAATACGTAATATACAACCTAATATGTGCTTAAACATTTAATTACAATGTGTTTCTATACCACCCCTAAACAAAATCATGCTTTGTCCCCAAAGTATGGAATGAAAATAAAGGATAAAGAGTATCATAGAAACATGTTTGTAAATGGGAGCACATGAAAAAGAAGGTTAGTCTATACTAATATAAAGAAATAAAAACATACGCAACTCGTATATGAGTTCCTCCCGTTATGGGGATAACATGAAATAATAAATAGCGCTTGGAATAGAAGCGGACTCTAACAGAAATAAAATAATATCATACGTTCACAAATCAAGCATGCGCATATCGTGGCTCCTATAGGATTAGCTTCCGAAATTCCACGAAATAGTGGAATTTCACGAAATTAAGGTACCTAATTACATTATGCATCCCAATTAAATCAACAAGGCACATGGGTTCTATATTTCGATATTTATACATGCAATTTTAATACGTGAACATATAATGTACTAAAATTAAATATACCACCCCCAAACAATTTAGGAGAAGGGGGTTCATGAAATAATTCAATAGCACAATTAAATTACGTAACTAACTAACCTAGATTCTACTAAAGTAAACATGACAGGCAAAGGGTGGCAAAAAGTTTTGAAATGAACGACCAAAATACGCCACCCCCAAACAAAATTTGAAAACCCTTTTTAAGTTTGAAATTTTTTGTGGACTATACTCCAGAAATGTGGTATTGTACAAAAACTTGGGTCTTTTAAAGTCAGATTCCCTAGACCTACTAATATATGTTTATGTTTTTAATTTTCTAAATTTTTATATGTTTGAGTTTTTTTGAAAAACAAAATTAAGAAAAAGAAATAAAAATGAAACTCACTCCATAGAGAAACACTACTCAAACAACTAGAAAAAGTGCAAGAGATGAATACGTGAGTCACATGAAACGTGGATTAAGGATCCGACACTTACAACCACATACTCCAAAAGGAGGGTCCGGTTACATTAATGGTGCACTCCCATAAAATAAGATTGGAATGGAGTACACCGAATAACAAAATAAGTCTTTTATAATCAGATACTCGAGACTTTATCTAATATTTATTAACATGCAGGTTACCATATATCAACAACTTAAAGAGTTGTGGGTCTTTCCATGAATAATTATCACAGAAAGCACCCCAAACATAATTAGGCACCAAGATTTCTGTGATGTGGCTTAGTGGAATGAGAGTGAAGTCTAATAGACCTAGTACCCAATCAAGCATGTACTCTCTTCTTTTTCCTCTAACGAAAGGGTGTCTTAGTTAATGATCGTTAGAAAATGAATGGTTATGGAAAATACTTGGAATGTGGATAAGTGTTAGAAGGAATGGGTGGAAAGAATGAGAACGTAGGTTTAACACAAAACTTATTCATGGTGTAGGTCTGAACTGTCTCATATCTGAAAATGAAGGTGTTAGGTGGCTTGTTCATGGGTATTATTTCCCTATCAGGAAGGTTTAAGAAGTCATTAAGCACAAGAGAAGCAAAAAGGTCAAGTGCAAACTTAGGGTTCCATTGAAAAGGTGGAGGGAGGGTAATCGAGGTGGTGTTAAATGATTGGATTTTATAAAGGATTAGCTCAGGTAGATGATCGTCAGGTGGTGCTTTAGGTAGTTATGGAGAGGGTGGATCATCACAGACTCTTAGAAACTCATCGAATTCCTCATCTACGTTGTTTGTATCCACATAATTATGGTAGTCATTTGCATCTTTGAGGAATTCATCTATCTCTTCCATTATGAGATTGACTTTATCTCCCAAAAGGTTGGAAGGCAGGGTGGAAAATTCTTCCTCTATTTCAGTTATGTTCAGGGAGTCAAAATGGTGATCCTTGTCTTCTTCCCTAAGAGGGGTATCTACTAAAGTGGGGAATAAGGCGTCGGTCGTACTAATATGATATACAAAACTTTTAATGGATTTCACTTCTCCTTCTACAGGCAAACCTAGTTATCCCTACGTACTTGAGTCTAAACATGATAACCTCAATAACAAATTTCAAAAGGAAAGAGTCATTGATCCATCCAGACAATTGTTTGGGCATTGGTGGTTGCCAAGAAAGGACTCCCAAAAATGATGGGAATAGAATCATGAGTAACTTTTGTGTCAAGAATAACAAAATCAACCGAGTAGTAAAAATCTTAAACTTTAATGAGAATATTTTCAACTACACCCTTGGAATACTTAATAAAATGATCGGCTAACTGTAAAGTCATTTTGGTTCATGGAGACCTAGCTGTTTATATAAATAAAAAAGAGTAAGTTAACACTCGCACCTAGGTCTAATAGTGTAGTTGTTATAAAGTTATCTCCCAAGGTGCATTATACAGTAAGACAACCAGGATAGTTATACTTAACAATTCCGTTATGTTCAAATAAAGAGGGATATTATTCAGTTAAAAAGGCTTCATGGGGTATGTTGGTTTTCCTCTTCATGATGCACAACTCTTTTAAAAACTTAGCGTGTCCATGTAGACTTTTTATAGCATCTAGACAAGGTATGTTTATAGTTAGATTTTTAAACACTTCCCTAATCTCATCAAAATTATTGTCCTTTTTAGGCACAACTAGTCTCTGGAGAAACAATGGTTTTTCTCTATACTTAGCATAAGGGTCAACAGTAGTATTAACCTTGTCTTTATCTTTTTCCACCTTCTAACTGGGGGATTCCATATCAGAACATCTACAGGTGTAAGATCATTAGTTTATATTAAGGGGTCTTGTAAGGTTTTCCCTTTTGGTTGTGGTTGGACTGAAACTTCTACATTTGTAGGGTCTTCAGTTTCTATGATAGTATTTGGTATGGTTTCATTTTCAACTTTTGTTTGTGGGCAATCTTCAGGAATAGTTACTTTCTTATCAACTGCTCTCCTATAACGAAGGGTAGTGACGGCCTGTAGGTCCCTTTTGTTTATATTATCATTACACTGAATACTGTTTACTTCGAAAGCAGTGTTTTGTTTACATAGGATTTGGCACAGATTGACCTAGAAACACGCCTGTTTGGTTATTATTTTGGTTAGCAGACATGTTAATAACCTTTTGGTACAAAAATTGTATCATTTGCATCGTTTGTTGTAGCATGTTAGAGTTTGATCATGGTAATATTTCATAAATATGGAGTTTTGTTCATTTTTTTTCCTTCATCAAGTTGGAGTGTTTTGTTGCATAATTTGATTTTGATGTTGCAACAAAGTTATTACTACATCCTCTGTAGATGGTTTAACTGGTGGAGTGGTCATGGGAGGACTGACTGGAACTAAGGCTTGTTGAGTGCTCATGTCTATTTGTTGATAGTTCTGGGTCATGGGCACTAAAGTTTGGTTCATGTCACTAATAAGCACCCAAATGTGTAGTTTAAACCCCTTAATAGTATTACATTTAGGCCAATTATGTTTATAATAAATAGGAGTTAGTATAGTTTACGTGTTTTTATGTATTTCAGGTCTTGAAATTATTAATATACTTAAAGACGCCATTTTGCATGGAAAATAAGTCAAGATGTTTACTAGAAGAGTTCTATGTTTGAAGCCCAAGAATTCAGAAGAAAAATTCTTTTGAAGCCCAGTCAAAGCTGGGAAGTCAAAGTCAATTCGGGTAGAAAAATAACATAAAAGTCAATAGAACTTCAAATGGGCATATTTTTGGACTCGGGCCTTGTAATTGGGCATACTTTATATCAAAATGACCGCCTCAGAATAAGCTTTCCAATGTACCCATACATGACCCAATCAGAGCTATAAAAGTAGACAAAAAATACACTGAAGTAATTTCCAGTAGTTGTGACCTCTTTAGACTTAAGCTAATGGACTTTGGGCTGACATTAGAGGCCCAAAGTCCCCTTTTTTGGGCCATGAACGAAAATATAACCCTAACCCTCTCCTATACAAAGAGGGTTAAGGCTAAACCTAACTTGGCTACTCCCCTCATTAGTTTAGTTGTAATTTAGGTCTCTATCTCTCCTTTCTTTATTTTAGTTAAGTAATTAGGGTTTAGTTTGTAGCCTCCATTAAATCCTTCAATAAAAATCTTTAGTTTAATATTTAATTATCTCTTTACATTATGTCTTTAGTTTATTGTTTAGTTAGTTTAAATTCAATGACACAAGGCTAAAATCTCCATTAGAGGGGGTTAATGAAGCCATGTGAGGATGATTGGTAATTAGTTTTGTTATTATTGTTGCAATAGAGTTTCAAGTTCAATTCTTATGATTGTTTAGAGATAAAAGTTATAATAGTTGAACTAGAGTTTAAAGCCACCATCAAAGAAATTTGTGGTGGAGTTAAACTCTCATGCTAGTGGAACCTTGATCCGAGACGTCTTGGTGTTCACTAGGGATCAAACAAAGCGATTCGATGACTAATTAATAGCCAATCGAATCGTATGGTAGATTACTCCTCTCTATATCCTCCTCTCATCACTTTAAATCACTGTTTTAGTATTAGAATTTACTGTTTTCATAGCCTAAGAATACTCTCATTAGTGGATTAGTTTAATTAGTCTAAATTCGTACAAGTACGTACAAGCAAGAGTGGATCGAACACTACTACTCCCATATAACAACATGTTTAGAGAGTATTATATATAGATTGATTAGCATGTTTTAGTACTATCTTAACTACTGTTTTTACTTATCAAATCTTCTCTTATCAAATGGCACCGCTGGCCATCTTGCTTTTTATTAGTATAGCGTGTTTAGAATAAGCAAAACTATTTTTACTATTCACAAAACACACACTGAAAATATTGTTCGTAATTTCTTTGAATTTTTCTTTTACAGTCTGAGAGCATACGAGTTGTGCAACCAACTATCTTCCCTCCCGTGACCTGACCCTAAAAATTTCAAACCCTAGTTTTAATTCATGAGCGCGCGTGAGCCTCTGATTTGTCTTCACTGAGCGCGACTCGCCTTCTACATCTTAGGCGCGACCCACGCCCCATTTGCCTTAATTCTAAGTGCGCACACACCCTAGGTTAATTACAGTAAATTAATTTTGTAATATTATTTGCAATATTATCTCACAAGTACAGTACAGTACTTGTATGCTATCAACTCCAAAAAAAATAAATAAATAAAAATGTTTTTTTTTCATTCTAAACGGTGTCTAGAAAACTCAAAGAATTGGGGTTCTCTAATTAAGGAACGTGCATGCACGGACAACCTCCCTCAATTCTTAAGTGGCCTGGCCGTTAGTTTGATATAAAAAAAAAAAAAAATTACTTAATTAATATTAGTTAGTAAGCCCACCCACTACCAAAGCCCGTTTCACAGGCCTGATATCCAAGCCCAACACGAAGCCCATAATAAAAAGCTTAAACCTTACTCTTAAAACCTTATCACTAATCAGGGTTAACTTTTACAAGACTTCACTATCCACCTCGTGTACCAGGACCAGTACTCGTATAATTGTTTATGTAACATAGACGTGTTTCATGGCTGTTGAAGACGTTATTTATACGCGTAGCAAGGATGCTCCAGGTAATACGTCTATACATCCTCGAATTTACTGTCAGAGGGATCTATTTTTAGTAATAATCAGGCTATTTTTACATGCTCGTTAGGAATTACCTATTAGACTTAAAACTTGCATGAGATTAAGATTTGGTACACATAAACCTACCATATTAGTTTATCTTAGCCGCAGAAATAATCGCCTATCCATAAATTCACACATCACCACACACACACCACCTACACCCACCCCAACTAGATCTGTCGCAATGGGTGAAGAAATAGTGGAGTGATCCCTCTCTGATTTTTATAAAGCTTTGGACGATGGACCTTAGTCCTGCATAATTATTGCAGATCCTACGGGAGATTTTAAAATTCCCCCCCAATATATTTAATCTGCTACCTATTTTCCATGGGTTAGACCATGAAGAAGCATTTTCAACACTTACGTAGGATACAACAAGTTATTACTATATTCCATCATCCTAACGTAACACCTGAACAAATAAAGCTAAGGGTGTTTCCTTTCACCCTAGCTGACAAAGCAGCAGCTTGGCTAATAGCACAAAAGTCAAACTCTGTCGGCACATGGGAAAAACTAGTTGAATTATTTATGGAACAATTTTACCCAGCACAAAAGACTGATGAGATGTTATTACATATTCATTTCTTTTACCAAAAGCCTCAAGAATCCTTTTCTAAGTCTTGGAATCATTTCACTGATCTTCTAGTAGAATGTCCCCATCATAATCTTTGTAAAGACACACTAGTTCGTGCCTTCTCCAAAGGCCTATCCCAACATTATAAGGAGACTTTAGATATAATGAATGGAGGAACTTTCTTAAGTAAAGGAGCCACATATGCGTATAAATTCTTAGATAATCAATCCAAGAAAAGTAACAACTGGGGAGATAACGATTACTCCCCCTCCACTTCGTCTTCTTCAACAGTTAAGGCAGCCAGTATGTTTGAGGTAAAATAAGATCCTGAACTTAGAACTTTAATTGAACCCCTCACTCGTAAGGTAGATGCCCTCTCTGTGCATAAACAAGAAGTGAAACCCACTCCAGTCATAAATATAAACTCTCATCATTGTAATTTATGTTTTAGTCCTGAGCATTCTGACTTTTATTGTCCTTTTGTCTATGAACATCCACCACCATAGCCAGACAATGTATACGCTTTTAATAACAACCCTAACACACAATGGAGGTAAAACACTATTTATAATCAACTACAACAAGCTACACCACCAGGTATTAATAATCAAAACGTTAGGCCCACTACAGACTTCTACCAATATAGTTTAACCAACATCTAGGACAAGGAGATTTAGGTGACAAGAACAAAAGTTTAGTGCACGTACCTCAGTACTATCATGATCATAACATAGACACTCAACAAGCCTTAGTCCCAGTCACCCCTTCTATTGCACCGCAACCAGCTAAACCATCCACAGAAGACTTACTATTAATCATGATACCACACCAACAACAACAAAGTCTAGTAATCCAACAATAGTCTAATATGATGCAAGGATTATGCCAAAAGTTACTTAAGTTGTCTCCTAACTAAAATAATAACCAACAAAGCGTGTTTCCAGGTCAAGCAGTGCCTAACCCTAAGTTAACAAACACTACCTTCGAAGTAAACAATATTCAATGTAATGATTATATAAACCAAGGGGACGTACATGCAGTCACTACCCTTCGTTCGGGTAAGGTAGTTGATAACCAAGTGACTATGCCTAAAGATCGCCCGCAAACTAAGAGTGAAACCATACCAAATACTATCATAGAAACTGAAAACCCTATAACTGTAGAAGGTCCAATCTAACCACAACTAAAAGGGAAAACCTTACAAGACCCAATAATAGAAATTGATGATCCTACACCTGTAGTGGCTCCAATATGGAAACCCAGTTAGAAAATGGCAAAAGATAAAGACAAGGTTAATAATATTGTTGACCCTTATGCTATGTATAGAGAAAAACCATCATTTCCCCCATAGACTAGTTATGTCTAAAAAGGACAAAAAAATTTATGGGATTAGGGAAGTGTTTAAAAATTTTACTATAAAGTTACCTTTTCTAGATGTTATAAAAAGTCTACCTGGACACACTATCCAACTTTTGAAGCAACAATTACACTGGAGGATGTTGCCTATATTCTAGGCTTAAATGTAATTGGGAAACCAATTGTGGGCAACTCAAAATTGGATGCTCATGAAGCATGTAAGAAATATTTGGGCCTAAGTCCTCCAGAGTTAGAGGTAAGAAAGAAATCAGTGAAATTGTGCTGGCTGCAAACTACCTTCGTACGCCGACGAGCAGGTGTGAGCAAAGCACAATGCATGATTGCATTTATGTTATTCCTCATTGGAAGCATAATTTTTTCAGAGCCAGGAGGTTATCACGTGCATACGAAGTATCTACCATTCCTGGCCGATACGAAGAATTGTTCCTCGTATGCTTGGGGTATTATTATGCTTGTGTTCCTATTCAAGTCACTCATGCGGGCGTCACTTCGTCGTAAAGAAAATAACAAAGGCTGCAAAAGTGACTGTAATTTTGTTTTGAATATTTGTGGCTCTTCAACTCTACTGTTGGTAAGTGTTGTAACACTATAGCTTCAAATTATTTTATGGACTGTTCTTTATTAATTAACTATGTATTAGATTGTAATTGTAGATATTTGCTTCTAGGCGTGGTTTTACGGAAGGATTCGTATGTGTCAGCCAAGGTGTCCTGCTTTTGTTAAATTCCTAACTGCTTGCCGGTGGAAACACACCAAATATAGACCTTCAAAGCTCACGTGTGAGCATCTAAGTGCAAAGATGGACACGCTACGTGTGGATAAGGTTAGTCGTGCAATGGTTGTTTTAAGTAGATATTTAGGTATTAGTGATATGCATTTATACTTGATATCTATCACACATAAACAAATTAGCCACGCATTAAAAAACCAGTGCAATTAGGTTGTTTGGAGCTGATCACTACTTATTTATGTGTGAATGTGAATGCAATTAGGTTGTTTGGAGCTGATCACTACTTATTTTTGTGTGAATGTGAATGCCAAAGAAGTGTATATGCTAATCTTGGTATGATGTTTGCTATTTTAGATAATATGGCAGTCATGGGACGCTTGGGTGAATGCTCCCCAGTTTACTTTGAACGCTTCATATACGAAGCCCATATCAACATGGCTTATACACTTCGACATTCTAGAGAGGTATATGCTAGAAAGATGCATGAGGCAGTTTGGGCGGAAGCAACACATACCGGATCCACCTCCTAGGTGGAGAGATGATCCTAAATCCAAGAAGCCGTCCAAAGAAATATGCACAGACTGGAAAATCTGGTGTACGTCTGACTGTACTGGGGAGGAACAAGTAGAGTTCACCGAGGCAAGTCATGCAACTTACTTGAAGTGGTATAGGAGCCACAGTGTCACGCAGATTCGACCCTTGCACCCTCACAAGGCATTGCTGAGGGATAAGTTGACTAAAGAGGTTAATATGTTATGAATTCATTCCGTGTGTTTACTATGTTTTTGTTTAGAATGACGTTTTCTTAGAATGTATGTTCTTAACAACATTTGTTTAGAATGCATGCTTTTAGAAAGTAGCTTGATTATGATATGATGAGATTTCCCTTAAAACTTCTTCTTGCTAGTAACTTCAACC
Organism: Coptis chinensis; assembly: GCF_015680905.1. Classification (NCBI taxonomy): domain Eukaryota; kingdom Viridiplantae; phylum Streptophyta; class Magnoliopsida; order Ranunculales; family Ranunculaceae; genus Coptis; species Coptis chinensis. Next base: position 43,596,792 of record NC_141460.1, read on the forward strand.
TTTGTTATTTGTTATGTGGATACTTATCCATGTATATCTTGTGAACCAAAAACTGCATTTGTTTTTGTGTTTTGGTGCAGAGGAAGCTCTCTTTCCACCTTGCTCAATTGGTTGTGCCTTTCTTCGAGAGTATCACTGAGCAAGTAATCCCAGAAGATTTGCTCACCATGAATTCAGAAATAGTAAGAGCTGGTGAAGCCAGGAGTGATGCTGATGTAAGTGAAGATATGCATTGTGATGAGAGTGTGAGTGGTGTTCAGGAAGGCTCCAATGACATGAGTAGTGAGTCTGATATTTTTTTGGCACCAACTTATGAAAGTGAAGACAGTGTTGATGACATAGAAGTCAATGAACAAGGTGAGCGGATCAATGTAGTATTTGAACCAGTCAATGTCCCATCTCCAGTCAATGTGCGGTTGTTAGATGAAAATATGTCGCTGGCTACAACACTGCCTGCTTCTCGTGGTGGTAAGTTTAGGTTGTGATGTACAGTTTTATCAAATTAATGATGTACTCTTTAGTGTAAATGAATAAACACATATTTGAACTGATGTGTAGAGAATGTTGAAGGAGGCATTGCGAGTGGTAGTCCCTAAGTCGAGCCGGAAATACGTAATGGTAACCTGGAATTGTTTAAATACATATATGCATCAAAGAATTTAATTCCCCAAGTAATTATTACCATTGATGCTTACGGGCTAGAATTTGCAACAATTGGATATGCAGGTAATTCTTCGAGTCCAGTTAACAACATTTTCACCTCAGTGCATGTAGAATGTGATATGCAAGACATGCGTGAAGGTAAACATGTTTTCAAATTTATTAATGGTGCAGTTTTTTTTTTTTTAAAAAAAAATTATATGGTTTAGTACACCCTAAGTTGTGATTGATAGTGATTTGATAGTGATTTTGCTGTGTCAGTAGCCTATTGTGTAGTTGGTGTATGATTGATAAAGTTCTATGCACTCATTGAGGAGGACACTGACGTCTAGTCCTTGCCATTGGGAGAAATATTTTGCTTTGCTTCTCAGGTGGTGGAAGAGGAGGTCGTTTAATTTCACTCACCTGTTTTGTAACTTGATTTTCTGAGTCTGAACTCCACTTCAGACGTTCAGTTGTGATGTGTAGTGAAGTACTTGGTATCTTAGCTTCTGGGCTTGTACATTTCTAATCAAAACCACTAGGTTTTTTAGACTTTCTTGTAACTTGATCTTCGAACGATCAGTTGTGGTCGGCAGTGAAGTATTTGGTGTCCTAGCGTCTGGGCCTGTAGGTTTCTGATCAAAACCACTAGGGTTTTGGGAATTTCTTGCTTTTGAATTATCAGAATCAGACTTTGACTATTGAAGTTAATTCCTCATGTGTGGTTCAGGATTTGGGATGTACGTGGTTTCTTGACTTGGAGGAGGTTCCCAACCAGGTTCTTTAGTCTTCTTCGACCTTTTTGCTTTTGTGCCACCGGAATCTGAGTTTAACTGCAGTAGTTGTTTTTCATATATATACATACACATTTACAATATTACATATTTAAATAAACAAATAGAACCCCCTGGTGTGTATATCAAATCCACTGTCCGCCTGCCGTCTTTTAGAACATTGAAGAAAACCAAGGTGGTAAACCCCCTGTCAATGACTGAATTCCAGGATACTGTAAATACTTGTGAGCTGATAGAGAGTCACTATGAAGGTAGAGAAAAGACTTGGCGTAATAACCAAAAGGGAATAAAGAGTATTTATGGCAAAATAGATAAAGAGTGTTTATGGAACAACATCAGCTTACCTAGCCAATAAATGCATCAATTGCACCGCCCTCTTGAGTACAAAGTTGTGGCGGTTGCTTCCAATGTAGGCTAAGAGAACTACTCTGAAACCAGATAAGAGGCGCGAAAGATAGAAACCCTAGAAAAAGCAATATGTGAAAATGCAGGATTTAGAAGAAGAACTAGATGAAGGATGTGCCCAAGAGGATTACAGGATAGTACAGGTTTTATGCTTATTGACACCTCCGGAGAGGTCAACTATAAAACTCAAAACTCATGGGCAGTCTTAGGAGGAGGAGTGTCAGGGCCTAAGTTGATTACTCAGGGATCATGATGGACAGGTAGGGTGTTGCTTGACAGCTAGATCATGGTCCTAACAGTTGAAAATGGAGCTGATAGCCATAAGAAAATAAAAAGGTTGAAGACTTGTCTAGCACTCGGATATATAGAAGAATGTGGTTGGTCTTACAAGGGACAGCAGAGTAGCCTTAATATTATAGCCAGAGATCTGCATGGCATGATTTATGGCCAATGATCCTGACGGGGTCCCACATCTTATAGCGCAAAACAATTTGTATGCCCTTCGTTTTTATGTTCCTAGGATTAAACCATGTTCATTCTGTGGTGGCAAGTTGGAAACTGCTTTTGTACCTAGGATTAAACCATGCTTGAGATCGTGATCCATGCCCATGCACTTGGGTTATAGTGGTAAAATTTTGGGAATGTTTGGACTGGAATGTATACGTAGTTTCTTCACCACATAGGTCTTCTTTATTTTCATTTTCATTTTCATTTCAGGTGATGTGCATGTTTTGAAGAGTATTATGTAGTTTCTACAGTCTTCTAATCAACTAATCTGGGCTCTATTAAAAATTCAAAACTTGGTTGTGTGCATAATAACTCCGTTGAAAGTGAGTTTGGAAAAATAACACAGGGCCTGTTGGATGCGGTTTCTTGTGACATAGGAACACCTTTGAGGCTTTTACATGTTATCCAAGGTTGGGGCTATGCCGAAGCTAAGAATCCACTAAAAGTGACCGAGAACAAGTATTGAGCAATGTGTTTCCCGAGTTTTATTATATTATAAAGTAATGTATGTGTATAATAATTAAAATCAATAAACAATTATAATTATAATTATAATTATGAAAAGACGATTTCACAGGAGGTTAATGGAGATGCTCTTGGCGAGGCGTTCAAGGGTTATGTGTTCAAAATCATGGGAGGGTGTGACAAATAGGGTTTTCTAATGAAGTAGGGTGTCGTCACTCTTGACTCCTGGGCCCTGGTCGTGTTCGCCTTTTGCAGCACAGAGGCACTCCTACTTCGGTGGACATGGAAGGAGCACTGGAGAGAGGACAAGGAAGTCTATTCGTGGTAGCAACTATAATGTGTTTTTATTACCATCTTGAAAGTTTGAATTTGCCTTGATAAATAAAAAAAAAACTACTACTGCTCTTGTCTTTACATGGACCAATTATGGGGAGTTAATTAAGAGATGGTCTAAGATTGTGTAGAGAATGTTCAAATAGAGGTTGTTGCATTATAGAGTGTGAATTTCTTTAAATAGAATATGCTTATATACACCCATTTGATCTGCCTTTTTAATATATTTCATTTTGTGGCATATATAGATGTTCTGGTGAAAAAGAGGTACAAGACGATTGAGCAAGCAGCTCCAATCTCTATCAATAAGGGAGTAGGTTCAACAGGTTGTCATCCACAAACTCCACCTCCTGTTGTGACTACTGTGGAAAGCGTCAGGGATTGTGGAATGGATGGTAAATCGATAGTGTCTTATCATCCTTATCTATTTGTGTATCATGTAAGTTAAATTTTTATAAGGTATAAGGACTTGAGGACTTATCATCTAAAATGTTTATTATTTCCCTATCTAGATGGTCCAGTGAAGAAGAAGCCAGATATGGACAAACAGAGAGACATCCAAGCAATTAAAGATGTACTCCCAAATAAAACTTGCCTGCGCCGACGACCCGGACATGTTTCAATTGATGTCACGCTAGGTAGTTTGTCTAACCAATATTAATTTTAAATTTCCTAATGAGATTGTTATCGTCACGGCATGGGGCTTTTATAAGCCACATTACTATGAAGCATCTTATTATTGCAAGTCGTAATGACATGAATTCAAAATATTTTCAGAGCTCCTTCAACCTGATTACAATGTCACCGTGGAGTACCGAAAGTATCAGAGAAAATACCCGTAGAAAAAAGCTGACTTTGAAGGAGACAAATGCATTGCCGACACAACTTGGTGAAACTCTACTAACACTTAAGAATATTTTATGTTTTCGTGCTAATAACAACCTATTTCTATTTCCTACATAAACAGTATTACTACATGTAAGATCTATCTTTTCCTTCTAGACCCCTTAGGGAGGCTAAAAAGTCAGCTGCTTTATTAGACTTTTTTTTTTAAATGAACAACCTTCACTTGGCTAAGCTATTGCATTAACTCCCAAATCTCCATCACCTCATTTTCAACAGACCATGGCATGGTTTCTTTATTGTTCAGAATCTGTGTTGTATATCTCGAGTCAGTTGCAATCTTTATCTTCTTATAACTTACCTGGTAATACACACAATTTCAAGCCATTAAGAATAGCTTATAATTCCTTATGTAAGATTGTTCTTGTGTGACCTAGCTTCAGCTGTATAGCATATTATACTAGTTCCCATTAGGTCTCTGACTATGCCTCCATGTCTTGCTCCCTTAGGTGTTACGCTTCCATTATTCTCGACCACGATGCTTGATCTTTGGGATCCTGTGAACGGGTACCAAGATAAAGGGGAGGAAGCGAGCAGTCTGGCAGGATGTACAAGAACAAGCACCTGTCAGAGTAACTAGGTCAAAGAGGCAATTGTTAGAGGAATGAGAGCTAAGTTGCTAAGCTTGGGAATAAAACTTGTTTTTGGATGATTCAAGTTTATAACTTATGTCCATATCTGTATAAGTTGTGTGATAGAGGTGTTATGTTAGATAGTTGATGTGGGGTAGAGTTGTAGGTAATCTGGGACTGTGACAACCAAGTAGCTTAGTTTTATGATGGAAACCTTTTCTTTTTGTTAGAGGTTACTTTCAACATATCAATTGTAATGTCGCATATTGGATATCGTGTATCAGTTCTTAGAATGAGTATGCTTTTTAGTATCCAGAACATGTGTGTTATACAAACCAATTGGAGGGTTTTGATGTAAGTACCATCAGAACTCAAAAGGTCCCTAGCAATTATCTTTGGACCTCTTTTGTTTCTCTTTTAGAAAGTTGTATAGTAAGTATCATTTGTTAATGATGTAAACCTTTTGATAGCTATCGGACTCAGAAGTATATATTTAATTTGTGTTTTCGGTAATGGCTTTGTACGAGGTGCTTGGATGATCTGTAATTAGTCGAGGCATTCAAGTTCTTTGGCGTACTAAGTCCTACTGTTGTAGTGATCTCATTTTTGTCAACCGATTATTTAACTACTCTGGCATTCGTCGAGACGGTTAAGTAGCTGGGTTAATGACTGAGAAGTATATTGTTTTAATTTTCAGGTTATGACAGATCTTTTATATTTATGAAATGTTGAAAATACAGAGGAGACTCTGCCAAAAAAATTCCAGAAAAGTCACGTATCTTAGGTATATAATTGTTTCACATTTGGGGCGTGTTTATTAATGGAGCCTTTGTTTTTTATTTTGATTTACTTTATTTTTTAAAAGAAGTTAGATGGCTGCTCAAGTTAGATTAGGTACAACATAAGTACTCTGCACATAAAAAGAAAATGACAGCATAAGTATGCTCATGTTAGATTAGGTAGAACATAAATATTCTGAATTGTATAGCTGACCTTTATAATATCAAATTGTAAACTTGTATTGTTTTCTTTTCTTATTGGTAATTAACATACATTTGGACTTAACATTTGATGGAGACAGCCATAAAATAAGAGAAAAGAGAATGGACTTTCTATTAAATTGTAATTAGGCTACTACATGCAATGCCATTTGGTAGTCCTAGTATGTTACTCTAAGTACAAATTCACCTACTTCATATTCTGAAACAACGTTCCTTGGTTAAAAAATGTACCTCAGAGTATCATATTAGTATGTAACTCAGAGTATGATATTATTGAATATGTGACATAGAGCGTCAAATTGCAATACATTGCATTTTGCCAGTCCAAGTTCATGACAACTAACTTTTTTTCGATGTCAAATGAATCTGATATTGGATTCTGACAAAGTCAAATGCATTAATGTTCATCCAAGAAAGTCCCCTACCTCAAATAATAGCATATATACTAGGGCCTCATATAGTAGAAAGTAGGACAAGTAAGTATGAAAAGAAATGTAAATCAAAATGCAAAAAAACACAATGTGAGAAGCCTTCATCTTCTTTCAATCATAATAGCATGTGTCTATGATATAATAAATTGCATATGAGAATCGTGGTTGACTGGTTGTAACGTAGTTTGGTGTTTCACTCTTGGGTTGCACTTAAGTGTTTAAGTTTGTGTTTCAATGCCTAAACATTGTGGTTTGGTTTTTGAATTACGGCTATGTTTTTAAATGAATTGAAATTACAACTATATTTGGTACTTAAGTGTTCACATTCAAATTACGGCGACGTTTTTGCGTTCAAATTATCATCGACATATTTCATTATGATGTATGCTTTGTACATCTCTAAAAGACTCTTATTCCAATATAGCTCTACCACTTTGCCATCACTCGCAATACTTATTAAATCCAATATAGTTATTTAATGGGAGTATGCTACAGATAGTGGTTTAATAGGAGTATGCTATATCTAGTAGTTTAATAGGAGTATGCTACATCTAGTGGCTTAATTGGAGTATGCTACATATATTGTTTTAATATAAGTTGGTCAATGCATTTGTTCCCTCCGTATGCTCCAACAGTCTAACCCATCCCTCCTTCTTTTACCTTTCTTTCATAAACAGCATCAACATCTAGGGTTAGGATTTAAGGTTTTTACTTTTTTTTTTAAAAAAAAATCTCAGTGATTGCTACTGCATAAGATCCAATCAAGCATAAGAAGCACGAAGCAAGCATAAGAGCACGTTAATTTTGCAAAAATGAAGATAATTTCCTTTTAAATTCACAAGTTTGATTAAGTTTAAGTTTTAGGGATAAATAAAAGAAAATTTTGAGTTATTAAGTGTCATTCTTCACTTCGAATTTTATCAAGTATAAAGAGCACAAAGAATTTGATCTTTGAAATGTTAACAGAGATAAATTTTAGTTTATCAAGTATAAAGAGCATGAAAATATTTGTTGATTAATTGTGTGAAGGTTTTCCTCCTTCATGGATTAGTAATTCTTGAATAATTGAACTTGGTTGAGCTATTGGTCTGAACTAGCCTATTAAGAAGTTTAATTTCTGCATTAGTTGCTGAGACATTTGTTCATTGTCGCTATCTTCATGAGTTTCAAATTTGAGAAGTACATGTTTCATTCACCACAGGTTGAATGTTAGGTCTGTGATCAACTTGGACACTCAGCTATTGAGTGCCAATTTATGTACTATCGCTGTAAATAAGCTACATGTGATAGGATCCGATTGTTGGGCATATCGCAAATAACAAACAATCCAGGAAGGAAGTACTTGAAGTGCCAACATGATTCATGTCGAAGTTATTTGCAATGGTTGGATGAAGTTGTTTCTGATAAACTTTTTGGATCAAGCTCATCAACAAACGAATGTTTTAAGTGTGGTCAGCCAGGCCATTGGATGAACGAGTGCCCTTGGGTAAACTGTGAATGCAATAAAAAAAACTGTAAGGGGAGGAGGACTGTTAAGACTACCAAGTATGGATTAAATGTTAGAGAAAAGTATTTGAAATGCAAGAGCTTCCAGGGATTTCAATGGCTTCGTGATGTAGTGAAGATGGCATCAAGAAAGAAAACAACCATTTTGACTACGGAACCCATTGTTACACTAAAAATAACTCTGTCTGAATTCTCAAACCTAAAAATAAATTGAAAAATGTAATGTGTAATGCAAAGTTCAACTTTGAACTTCTGCACAGTTATAGCTTTGTAAGATGGCTCCTTGTAAGATGTATTCTAACCATTTTCTCTCTTTATCTGATTGCAAGTTTTAGCTTGGTAAGATGTAATCTGACATTTTTATGATTGCAAGTCTATAATGCTCACGATGTATGTATCTGAAGCACTCGACAAGCGCTAGACAACTTTTTAAAACTGAAGCACTTATCTGTGTCTTTTTGTTCATTTTGCTATAACTTTTTCAGTAATAGCCCATTTTGTTATGTCTGTTCAACCATGCTAGCAGTTAAGATACAATCTGATGTAACACGTTTGCACTGTGAACACATGACAAGTATGAAAGTAACTTGTCAAAACTCCATAACTCTCTTTTAAACATAAATCTTATTTACTATATGGAATCCATAATGTAGTGACATACAAAATAAAGTCACTAACTAGACGTAATCTCAGGTAGTATGCCGACTTTTTAGGAAAAATAGTTTGAGATACAATGGTTTTATCGTATGATTAAACACAGACTTTTATCATATGATTAAACTTCTTTTAAGTGATTGCTTATTAATCTCAACACCAGTTTTGTAGCACTTAAATGTATATGAAACTCAGAGTATCATATTATTGAATATATGATTTATAGTATCATACTATTGAAGTATATGTAACTTAGAGTATCATATTATTGAATATGTGACTAAGCGTATCATATTAATGAAGTATTATGCTATTGATACTATCATATTCCTGAAATATATAAAACTACAAGTATCATATTATTGAATATATGATTAATAGTATCATACTATTAATGATTATTGAATTTGTGACTAAGAGTATCATATTATTAAAGTATTATGCACTTTATAGTATTATATTCCTGAAATATATGAAACTAATAGTATCATATTATTGAATATGTGATTTATAGTATCATACTATTGAAGTATATGTAACTTTGAGTATCATATTATTGACTATGTGACTAAGAGTATCATATTACTGAAGTATGTAATCCTAGGTTGTATAGGACATGGTTTGAGTGCGACAAGCAAGTAATGGGGTTTCCTAATACTTTGCACGAAAGTTTTGCTTCTATAGAGGAAGGACAACGAGCTATAGAAGGACAACAAGCATGGACTCTCTACAATAGTCAAACAGTGCTTTACCGTACCCTAATTTTCAAAAGGCCACATGCAACTATATCTCGAGCTAATAGGTCACAGGTGCTTCGTGAAGTTCCTCCAATTGTCCCACCGAATTTTCCATCAACACTATCTCCTCTTCCAGTTGTGCCTAATCTAGTTCAACACATTGCAGCCGAACATTATTTGTTCACTATAACTAGATATCTTGTAATAGTAGCTCTGGTGCTTGTTATTATTGTACTACTGAAATTACTAGACATAAACTTGCCACTTATTGGACTCAATGTCAAGTTCATTTGAAATTCGGAAAAATCAATGTCAAGTTCATTTAACTTGGTGGTCATCAACTCGCACTAACTAGACGCAATGACAAGTTCACTTAGAGTCAAATTACGGCTATGTTTACGCGTTCAAATTACCATTGACATATTTCATTATGATGTAATGTTTGTACAACTCTGAAAGACTCTTATTCCAATATAGTTCTACTAGTTTGCCATCACAAAAAAACTCGCAATACTAATTCAATTTATTTTTCATGTAGTAGACTACAATATGTCATTTGTTATTGGATACTAAATTATTTGCTATGGAGGTGTATAGTCGTTTAGTGTTAGTATGCAACATCTAGTGGTTTAATGTGTAGCTTAGTGATGCAACGTGAAGTTCACTAAAGTCAATATGTCATTTATTGTTTGATACTAACGTATATGCTATATCTAGTAGTTTAACAAAAGTATGCTATAACTAGTGGTTTAATGGGTAGCTTAGTGACCCAATGGAAACTTCTTCACCCAGTTATTCCAGTTTTGCCCTTCAAAATGTGTGGTTTAAATTCCTGCGCATACGAAATTTGGGTGCACCCTGCGCACCCTAGAAGCCCTCCCAAAATAAATTAAAGTTGTACTGTGAAACTTGGATTTTGTAATAGAGTAGTATATATATATATATATATAGAGAGAGAGAGAGAGAGAGTTTTATTAGTTATTTAGATTGATGTGAGTGGAACACTTGGTTGAAGTTGTGCAACTTACTATGAGTTAGAGTTTTCATTGCTTTGGGAAGTTCAACTGTGCGAGGCGAGTCGTGAATTATACGCTTGCGCACTTTGAATCAACATGGTAATCAACACTCTAATTTCGTTTAGCTCTAGTTAATTAATCTACGTAATCTATCTAATTTAGTTAATCTATTAGATTAGTTTTAGTCTTAATTTACTTTTATGTTTTGGGCCCTTGAAGGCAAAGTTGTTTAATTATCAAAAACCCGGATAGTGGGCTTTTTAAGTGGACCTTTTTTGTAACCTAAAACAGGGAACGCTCTAACGGTTGGGCTTGATTCTCAAATCATGCGCCAACCAACGTTGCCTTCTCCTCAAGCAACGTGTAAGCACAGCTTGATAGGTAAATTCTAAACCTCCTCAAAGCCCATGTAAGAGGATACCTTATGCATGTGTTCAAGCATGCTTACGTGATTGTTTCAATTTTAATTTCTACACTGCAATTTACATTTACACATAAGGCTGAACCCGAGCCACATAACAACCATTGGGAAGTCATTCCCTAATATAGATAAATCGGACGTTTTTTTATTCTTGAAGCTCTAGACCAAAAAAATAAATTAAAATCAATCAACTAGAGCCCAAAATAGTTACGCTCCTCTAGAATAGGACAAAAATATTGTAGGAACCATTATTTCAGAATGTAAATTTCTACAAATCGTGAAAACCATGCGCAGCGGAATTAATGGTGTTCACAATTTTGATTGGAAAACATACCTATAGATTAGCTGTGATAACTCTAAGAATCCAGAATCAGCAACCTCTTGATCTTCTGTTGTATTCCTATGCACAGAGTGGACGTTGTGTGGGCAACGATCTTCCATCCTCTTCTTTCTCACTTGGCCTCTCTCTCTCTCACACAACCTTAGAACCGAATTGGATCTGTTTTTGCTTGAGTGATGTCTTGAGAAAAACAGCCAGAGAAAGAGGTTTCTTTTTATAGGCTACAACAGGGACCATGAGGAGAAATTAGGGTTGGGCCTCCTGACGGGCTTGGGTTTCCCATGTTCGCCCAGAACACATGGCCCAAGTCCGTCAACAAATGGCTTATTCCACTAAAGGCCATTGTTGCACTACCGCCCTAATCCCAAATTACGTGTTACATTTATGGGCTCCATATTATATGCTTATTAATCTCCCTGTATTTAAGATATCGAATGCCCATTGATTAAGTCAAGTTACTGACAACTACATTAATCAACTTCTTATGTCCTTGAGTAGTACCACTCAACCTCATTGTAATGTCGGATCAAATCCACCTGCGGGGTTTACATGACAATCCTTATGAGCTCCTCAAGGGGACATCATCAGCCCGACTTCTTGCGGGACACGGATTCCTTCTATAATCAACAGCACACCTTACATACAATGTCATTACCCAATCCATCGAGTTTGTTGATTCACAAATGAATCTCACTCATTGATGATTTAAAGCAATGTACAATGGACGTAAGTGCTCGTTATTATATCTGGATTAAGAGGACAAGCATCCGTAATAACAGAGGTGTTTGTTCTCTTATATAGTCAGTATAAAGAGAAATAACCTCACTTGGTCCTGTTCAATACACACAAAGTGTACTAGTGTAATCCTATAGTCAAGATAGACTAATACCAGTTTATACTACAACCTTACCAATACTTTGTCCAAATCCATCTAGGTTGTGAACGTTTACTTATACTTTATAAGGTACTGATAATATGATCTTCTGTGTGTCACCACACACCATATCATCTACAACATAAAGGATTAGACATATGCATATAACTAATAACATATATAATATGCATAACATTTGCCCATATGATTCTCATTCAAAATATAAAGAATTGGAGTTAATACAAAAGTAATGCTTTTAGTATATAACCCTATCAAATATAGCCATGAGGATTTATAGAAATTAGTTACCAGATTCCGGTGGACCAACTACCTTTCTTACTCCCCTCCCCCAGATTCATCATGAGTAAGATTCTTGGTAACACACCGCTTGGTGAAGTAACTGCCTACTCTTCTTAGCCGTGTAGTAAAGTCATCCTAGTCTCGCGCCCAATTGTTCCCTTGAACAGGGCATAGTAAATTGTAGACCAAGCAAAGTTTTCAAAACTCCAAACTTGAACAAACAAATTTCGATTGCTTGAGCATACTTTGCATCGTTTGCACATGTTAGGATAGTTTTTCTGTCTTGCTAAAAGTGCACTACAAGTATTAGCGAGAATAAAACTTACTCACGTAGGAGAGCACGTCGTCTTAGACAATCTCCAATTTCTCATCCTCCACCTACTAAGATGGCCGACGAAATAGTGTAACCTGAAGAGCATCTCTCTAACATCTACGCACCGTTGCAAGATGGGCCTCCATCTTGTATACAACTCACACCGTTTACAAGCGACTTTCGCATTCCACCAAATATGTTCAATCTTCACTACAAGAAAATGGCCGTGGAGTTTCGACTTGTCGCTAAAAATTTAGCTACAGCATAAAACCGTGGGTAAATGATAAGGTCCACGCAACAGCTCAAGCCGTAGCAACCTCCCACTGATAATGGCCGTGGGGAAAGTCGTGGCAGTTGCCACTGAAAATGGTCGTGGAAATAGCCGTAGCAAAAGTTGCTTTGCCACACACATTGTTTGTACAATAGCTACAGGCATTGACCGTGGCTAAAACATTTTAGATTTAAAAAAAATAATAATAATAATAAAAATAAATAAATAAATAAAAAAATAAATAAATAAAAAAATAAAAAAATAAATAAAAAATAAATATAAATATATATATATATATATATATATATATATATATATATATATATATATAATTATTGTTTTATATACAACCACCAATCATCTATAATAGTAAACCAAAACTTCTTTTACCAACAAACAGTATTCCGAGTGCAAATCCAAAACCAAAAAAACAACATCTTGATGACACTAGATACAAGTCATTCAATTAAAAAACCATGAGTTACCCCTGACTTCAAAATACAAATGACGGAATGTACATGAAAAATTAAAATGATACTTCCCAATCCATAAGATAATATCACAATCCAACAGAAGAAGAAGAAAAAAAACATCCCAATCCTGGCCTGCCAAAGTCGCATGTATGTCAACAAGCTTAAGGTCCTCTTTAGGATAGTGGCTTCAATTTGAATACTGACATGGCCTAACGCTTTACAACTACTCAGCTTGGAAGCAAGGCTTTCTTCACAATCAACTGGGAAAGAAACAAAAGAAAATTTTCAGAAACAAACACTTTATTTGTTCTTAGAATTTGACGTGGTCTGAACTCAAGCAACTAAAACTTAATACTAACTGAATTCCGTTAAAGAAAGAACTACAAAGGTAATTGTCTTAAATCAGTTGAATCCTTCATGCTAGAATCCAATCCTAATTGAAAAACCATGTAAATCATTAGAAGAAAGTAAAAAAAATGAAATTTCAATTCTATCAAGTGTTGGTGGATCAATACCATCTCCAAATAGGCATCGTGTAATTCCATTTATATATATATATATATAACAACTTTAAGGGAAGAAAAACACCTCATCAAGGACCGTTGTAACTCAAAGCACCATTACAACAACAACAACTGTACTACTCCTAGAAACGTAAATGCCCAACAACATTATTGTGTAATCTTATCGACAAGCAATATGTGTACTTAAATTCTATAACACAAGTGAACCTAAGCAGCAACAAAGCATCTGAAAGTTGATGTGAGATAATAATAGGGGAAATATCCGTACAATTGGACTAATATGCTAAAAAAGATGCCATGGCATAAGGGTCTGTAGTAAGCATATGTTTCCCTTCTTGTAGAATTTTAATACATAGTAAACTACACAGAGGTGTCTTATAGTTAGCATCAAAAGTGAATGGCTTGAAATTTATATTAAAATGTTGGAGTAGGAAACTTACGAGTGGGAACCGCTATTGCCTCTTGCTTTTCCTGCTGGGATTGATCTTCCTGTTTCTCCAAGTCTCCAAGTCCTTAACAAACTGAGCAGCTTCACTTAACGATAGACGTCTTTCCTCGTCCAGAAGCAGAGGGCTACAGCTACCAGTTTTCGTGTGATCTACACTGGAAAGATTCCCTACACAAGATTGCTTCATCATCAAATCTTTAATCCAAGTAATATCAAATATCGTTTGACTACTCTTAGAAGCTTTAGATGTATGTACAACTACGTACATAATTGGGTAATCTCATCAACCATCTATATATGTATTAGAGTATATAAAACAAGTGAATCTAAGCAGCCAAAAAACATCTAAAGTAACTATAAGAGAATATTTAGGCAAATATTCGTACATCTAATAAGCCGAAAAATGAGACAAGCCATGGTATAAGGATTTGCATTGAGCAGATAATATGACTCTTCTTGTTGAATTTCAATATAAATAAACTACATTTAGGGATCTTACAGTTAGCATAAAGTGAATGGCTTGAAATTTATAAAAAAAATGTTGGAGCAGGAAGCTTACGAGTGGGAATTACTGCTCCCTCTTTTAATTCCAGTTGGTCCAAGTCCTCGCCGGGCAATGCTCCTACACTCCCAAGATTTGTATGACCATTTGAAGCAACTGAAGAACGACTATAGGAAAATACATGAAACTACATCATATAAAAAACAAAATAGTACAAGAGTGAATTCGTGCATTAAAACTTGTGCGTGATGTGCCATGTAAGAGTGTGATGGATGTACATACTCTTGCTCTGAAGTTCCATGCATGGAAGGGCAATCAATTGTTGGCATCAGAAGTCTGGAATTATGAAAAGTATTAACCCCAAGTGATGTACGAATCAATAATATGACAATAGCCCCATCAAAAGAAAATGCACAAGAACTAAAACTCTTACGACCTTTAGCCCCAAAGTTCTTCTGCCTCTCTTACGACTGCACCAGTTACCATTTTCTACGAGCTCCATAATAAGAGCATAGAGATGTTAGAATTAAACCGTTTCACCTTAAAAAATTAAGTACCATCTCATGTCCCAAATTAAGTACCTTATGCATACCTTAAAAAAACTACAACACCTTTGGTATACCTTGATACATAAGACCATAGCTTATTGCTTATTGGGCACTACCTTTACCATAAAGAACAAACAAAATCGTACAATAAAATTTCAAATAAGACAATTAGGGTCACTACACTAGTTTCCTATAACAAGTATCAAACGAGAAGTTAATTAATGGTAGTCTAAAAATCTGTGATACGAAGAAAACAAACTGCATCAAAGCTAGGATGCTGCCTATTTGCCAAACGCAATGCCACTTATGAACCTAATAGCTCTCTTAAGTATTTAGTGGCAAAAAACAGATTACAATTCAATACTCTATCGCGTTACCTCGTCAAACAAGTTTGGAAATTTTAGTAATTTACAGGAGAACAACAACATCAATTCCACAAACAGAGAATCACTACAAGGCCAGTGTCTAGTTGGAAAGAGTTTATGTGATAAGAAGCTTCTCAAAGAAAATTGACTAGCCAACAAAGCTTTAATTTCACAGGGATAGAAATCTAAGCAACAAGTAGAAACAAAGCATTTATACAAGCTACCAAAGCAATCAAATATTGAACAATTAAATATACAAGATAACCCATTATTATATGTATATATCAATCACAAATAAAAGTAGCATTGATAGTGTGTATCATCTGAGGAAAAATGAATGACAAATAGAAAAAATGTTCCAACTTCTGACTCACCAAGTATAGAAACCCAAAGTTCACATAAAGAATTATCCTCAACTAAAGAACCAATCTAACCTGAAGAAGAAAAAAATATACACATTGATATGAACCAATTGAAAGTAACAGTTACCATGTCCTTTCAAGCAAAAAAAAACTATTAACAGGTCCTTCCTATGACAAATTATCATAAAAGCTGAAAAATACAGCCTTTCTTTGTTTGACGAATTACCAATGGAGGCATCAGCGACCGTGCAATTCGGGAAGCAGAGGCGGCACTAAATGCAAACTGACTTAGCACAAACAAATGGACAAAGCCTTAAGTTTTTCAAAGATTGATGGCAGTATATAAATTAAAACAATTTTACAGTTATAATAAATAGAGTTAGTCAATTCCCAGCACCTTTAGGACTACCCATGTTACTTAGTAGTGAGTACCAATCCTTAACTCGAAATACTCAATTCTAGAACATTGTTATACCTAACTCCACCTTCCATTTAAGTACCAAGCGAGATCTACTGTTCTGTAACTAGAATGGTTGATAAGGATAGCAGATATATATATATATATATATATATATATAAGTAGGTTATAAACAAATTTGGAGTACTTACCCCTCAAAATCGTACTCAACAAATTCATATTTGTACTCTTTCATAAACCTATATACACAAGGAATTAGGGATACAAGAACAAAACCGCTTACAAATGAACGAAGGTTTAAAACAAACTGTAGGCTCATAAGAATATAAATAAAACTAATAAGGACATTCAAGTCTTCAAATCAAAACAATAAAACCAATCTACAAAATTTATATGAGAAGAACAAAAAGGAATTTTTTTTTACCTTTGAATTTATGGTAACTTAACACAAAAGCCCAAGTTGAATACGACCTGAAGACCATTTCACTACCCCAAGAGTACCTAATTTTTTTATAATAATAACAGTGATTAATTTTTTCTTTGATATTCTAGTCTCTAATTCAATTCTAAAATAAGGGTTTTGAGGGACACATGAATATTAAAGAGGGCATACCATTCAATTCGAACAAAGACAGAGTTGAAAAGAGAAGTTCGTCAATTTCTTATTGACCAAGCTTGTACATTTCTACAACATCAAAAAAGTGTTACAGACTCAAGTTAATCTCCCCACTACAATTGTTTTATAATTGAGAACCCTTGTTCATATTTATGAGCTCAATTTCTTCTATTCCTTAATTTCTAAAATAAACATTTTGAAAATTTATAAGAAATTCGACCAGTAAAATTTTTGAAAGTCGGACTTCCCTTCTCAAATCCTATATCGTCAAGAAATTAGCGGCCTTTTAAGATAAAGCAACACTTTTCATGAACTAGGGTTTCGGTTTTGGGAAAACATAGAATCATAATGAACATTGAAAACTGATAATATGTAAAATGCTAGTTTTACCTACGAATAAATAACGAGACTAAAACACAAGTAAAACTAGAACTATTTTCTGGCTAATGTTATCAAAGTTTTCTACTCTCGATGTTATTGCAATAAGTTTGAGTAGAGAATCCGTTCCACTCCTAGTTCTTTAGAATTAACGTTAACGATGATTATCAGTTCTATCAAAGTCAATGAGAGTACAGATTATTGTAACTATGCTAACAACGAGGGAAATAACGTAATCGAAATGTTCTAAATACTACGATGGAAATTCAAATACTAAGGTTCGAATCTAGATAAAGAATTAGGGGAATTTGATTCCACCTTGAATTAAACTTAATAAACTAGCATAGATTGTTGTAATCAAATTCTTCCGTTCTTACGATAAGAATTGGTCGTTCTAATCCCTAATCATTAATGGCAATCTCTACCAAATAATGACTAGCATGTGAAGAAGTTCAAACCATTCTCATGGCGAATCAACTACCTTCTAGAGTGGAATAGAATCTTAAACAACTATTTCTACACTACACAATCAAGTTTTCATCAAGGCTTCCTCAAACTCCTCTAATAGAGGTTTAGTCTTGATTCATAAAACTATCATTTCTATAGGAATTAAAACAGGACATGATATAAAGATTATATATTTGCTATACTAATCTACTCAATAATTCAAAACTGAATTAACAACTAAGAAATGATTAATAACTAAAGAATTGAATTTAGATCTAAGTGATTTAATAAACTAAAACTAAATTTATGAATAACCAACTACTTTTATATATCTAATGAATAATAACAATACTGATTCAAAACTGAATTTAAAACAATGTAATAAAACTAATTAATAGAGTCTAAGCTAATTTATTTTCTAATCTAGGTCTAGCTAATGAATCCCCCCTTTCCTCCCCTCAAGAAGAGAAAGAGATCCCCAATTTCGTGTATGGGACTGGAGCCATGTTTTGGGCCGGAAAATCGAGCCCAAAACCCAATTTCTTCAGTCCACAGAGGTCTTTTCAGCTGGATTTTACTTCAACAGACTTTTCCTCCACTTCTGCTCCTCTAATTGGGTCAAGGTTTGTACCATTGGAAAGCTCTTTCCAAGACGGTCGTTTTGACATAAGGTAGGCCAATTCCGAGGTCTGCGTCCAAAAATACGGTCGTCGGAAGTTCTATTGACTTTTGTGCACTGTTTCTGCCCGCGTTGACTTTGACTTTTCAGCTTTGATTGGACTTTAAAAAGGGTTTTTCTCCTTGAATCTTGGCCTTTAATCACAGAACTTCTTAGCAACCAACCCTTGCTCCTTTATCTCGCAAAAGTGACACATTTCTGCACATAATTGACTCTAATGCCTGAAATACATAAAAGCACGTAATCAGCATTAACTCTTATTTATTACTCGCATAATTGGTCTAAAAGTATTATTGTTAAAGGGGTAAAACTACAGTTTTGTGCTCTTATCAAACCACCCCCAAATAGCATTTTGCTTGTCCTCAAGAAAATATGAGAAATTAGAATAAGTGACCAAAAATGGAGTTCTAACTAATCTCGTTTCGCCGAGTGCGATTGCATTGACCATATGCAACAAGGCCTTAAACCACTAAAAATTCCCTAGTGGACGAGTTATAGCCTTGTGAGAGTTTTTCAGTGAAGGTACTCACAAACTTCATCTATACTACAATGACTAAGAAATAAAATTATTGTTTCCTTATTTATGCTCCCAATTATCTATATATCTCACTAGTAATGAATACAAAATAATCAAGTCGAAACCTGAACTAATATATGCATAATAATCAGTCATCTACGAATAAGCATATATACAATGATTAATACTATGAAATGCAATAGCAGGTCCGTTTATGAAACTTTGGAATAGCGTCCTTAAGTAGGTCCTCACATAAATGTCAAGACAAAAACACTCTGATTTTTCCGCTCAAGTTTCGCTACTCCAGTGTGCAGTGGGCACACTTTACCTTACAATCTCAATGACACACAAGGAAGCCGAAGTCGATCAAACACATCTGCGACTTACTATCACACTAATCTATTTCTAATTGAGCTAGAGGTATTATTTAGGTGTTGCGGGGATTAGGAGATGGTTTAAGAAGGAAGAAAATGGATATTCAAAAGGACAAGTCTGAGTTAATAGGGTCTTCATATTACGTAACTAGAGAAATCCTTGTTCTTTTGCTTCTACACTTTGTTTCCATCCTTAGCCTTTTTATTTTGGCTTTTTGACTCCTTTTATTTTTTTTGGAGTTCTAACTCTTTATTTTCTTTTATTTTTTATTTATTTTTTTTTATTTGGATGGAAACTTCCTTTTCTTATTCTTTTCTGAAGCAACTAACTAATTTATGTTTATACAAGTTTTTCTCTTCTCTTTGCTTCACTCATCCTATTCTCAGACTCATTCTATAATGGGTAGGTTGATTTTTTATTTTGTTTTGTTTTTGTAAAAGGGTAAAGGAATTATGGTTTATGAAAGGCTAAAGAAATGCTCAGAGGGGCGACTAGCGGAAAATAATTTCATAAGATTTGAATTTCTGGCTATATCGATCCAAAGAGGGCCTAAATTCTCACTCAGGATATGGTATAGTGATCAAGCAAGTGAACGTGTGATTTCTCTATCCGGATTTTACTTCTCCCTTGTGTCATTTCTCAAATGTTTCACTCATATAAAGCTTTAGGCTATATTCTCATAGGATTTGTAGAATAAGTACTCTAGCCTAGATTTCATAAACTTACTGCCAAACAATCATAGATACTCATGTAATATATTTATAAATAGATGCAAAGATTATTACCTACGTATTAACCTAAGTTTCTAAAAACTATTCTAATGCAAAAGCTAACGTGAGACTTCTAGATTATTAAGAGCATAGGGAAAGAAAACAATACCAATATTCCTAAGTGTATAGTGTAAACTTTTCATTTATATTTTTGAAATTTTGAAATTTTTGAATTTTTACTAGAAAACAAGTGCATATTGTACATATCTATATCCTAACAGATGCCTTAATTACACGTGTTTCTATGCCACCCCCAAACAAGAAGCATGCTTTGTCCTCAAAGTATTGAAATAAAAAGGGTAGAAAAATATCATGGAAACACGTGAAATTCTAGAACATATGCAAAACAAGGTTAAAACAAACTAATATAGAAAAAGAAAAAGAAAAACAGACGCAACTCTATATGAGTTCCACCCGTTATGGGGTAAACACGACTTAAATTGCTTGGGACATAAGCAGACACTAATTGAAACTAAAAACTTACCTTATCTCCCACATTTAAGCATCATCCTCATCCTCTTCTATAAAGAAATGAGGTTCCTTCGCATCTTGCCACGCCATGATGATTTGCCAGGCTTCACGCCATTTATCATCTACGATTGCTAACCTGTTAAGCGCCACTTGGTCAGATGGGGTGTAGGGGCAACCCAATGAGGTTGCACCTGCCATCCCAGCCAAGTCATAGTACGGAAAGATCGAATAATACAATTGGTAGATCTCACAATGTCAACCCCAAACCAATCCGTGAAACGGGCACAAAAAACAGGGAAGAAACATAGCATAATACGGCAAACTAAAACAGGCATAAGAAGTTACTTATGCCTCATACTCTGGGCTCATGCTAAACTAGACATTAATGTCTTGGGAAGGTCATATATAGCATACGTCCGTCAGCTAGAGCAAGGAAAACGTCACAAGTGGCGTCATTCACAGAAGAAAAATGCCTCCCCTAGTATGTTTAGCATGATTAGAACATTACCATGCCCACCTTAAGGGACAAGCTACCAAAGGCTACGTTATATGTCCCTTGGTCCTCTACACGGAAAATTCCGGCCCCATAAGTCTCATGCAAAAGCTCATAGTTGTAGGCAGATAAATTATCAACTATGTAGCCCCATGGGTCTTGAATCTCAACAGGCATAGGAAGCTCAACAACAAAATTAAGCCAACAAGAAATTGGTTATTTCCATTGTTTCGTCATCAATGGTGATGGAGAACACGTGTTCTCCATCCATCCGATAAAAGAATTTACAATGGTCATAAAAATACGAGGTAAGTGCAGAAAAGTAAAGTTCATCAGAACTTACCATTAAAGATTGTCATCTTGCTTGTATGATTACTTCTCGAAACCAAGATCCGTATGTGTTGCTCGAGAACAAATCTTCGAAAGACTGTTCTGGTATGAGTGTAGGAGAGTTCATTTCAATAAATGCACTCTAGAATTGCTGCAAACTACACTGGAAAACCTGATAAAAAATAAAAAAATAAAGTGGCTGTGAAGGTCAGGGCGAGGGGTGCGCTCTGATTTTGCCTTGGTAAGGCGTAAGGTGCGCTCATGCCTTGACTGGTTTCCAGACAACAGAGCTCGGGGTGCACTCTAAACTGGCCTTGGTTGGGCGCAGGGTGCGCTCTGGTCTTGCTCGAGGTCTAGACAACAAGGGGGCAGGGTGCGCTCAGGAATGGTGTGTGTAGGGCGTGGGGCTCGCTCCGTGTACTCTGAGCAGGCTAAAGTGAAAAAACAAAAGTGAAAAATTGGGAGTGAAAGGTGAAAGTGCAAGGTTTGTAGTGTGGGTTGTGAGTGTATAATGAAAGAAGTATATATAGGGTTTTAGTTTCTAAAACGAATTAACAAGTTGCCAAAAAAAAATTAAGGCAATTGTCGGAAACAAAATATTTCCAAAACCTAAAACGGAAACAACCCATATTCATTAACCTAAAACAAACCTAATATCTTTTAGATTGAATTTAGAATATTAACTTCCTAACTCTTTGAAATTTCATCCTACCACAATATCTAATCATAGGCATGCCAATATCGGCAACATTCCCAACAATCATCGCAAAATTACTTCTAAAATTGTGGATCATATAAAAACCATGCTAAAAGAAATAATACCACCCCCAAACAATTCGGGAAGGTGGGATTAACACTAAAATCAACGCATAATTTGAAAAGAGCCAAATTAAATTAAAATCGAAATTCAAATACAATTAACTACCGAATTCAAATTTAACTACTAAATTCAACAACTTAACATCCGAACTAATAAAAACAATAAAAACAAGATCAATCAATAAATTCCCTAAACCACACGCTACTGGTTGAAGATGGACCATGAGATGAAGATTGGACCTGAGTTCCCGATGGGCCCGAGCCATCCGTCCTTCGGCGACGACGCTCGTGCCTCACAGACGCCTCCTCAGAAGAAGAACCCCCCTGGGGTGGGAAGCGTTCAAGCATTTCTTCACCGGAACTATTGCTTCCTTCTCGCCTTCATCTCTTCCCAACGCTCATCCTCACGCTGGGCATGAGTCTCATAGTTATGATGTATGGTAGTCTGCCGAGTCCAGAGATCTTCACAAATAGTGTTAAGAGAACGCATGCCACGATGAAGCACTGACATGCGTTCTGTATCAGAAGTACACCTCTCCAAGGTATCGGCATCAAAACATGTCGTGTCCTCCTCATCATCCGACTCAACCTCTTCTACTACCCTCTCTTCAGGCAACCTCCAAACCTTCTGAATACAGTCGTTATAAGCAATTACATTTAAATGCAACTTCAACATAGTCCGCTCAGTTCTTGGTTTTTCACTCAAAGACAATATTATCTTCGTAATTAAAGCAGGAAATGGTGCGGTACTTACTCCAACTCCTCTAATCATATTTAAAATGAAGTCGACGATACAAAAATCATACCTCCATTCCTGTAATACCCAGAGTACGTGCAGACAGTTCAAACCGATGTCACTGAACTTCTCTTTCCCAATCACATTCTTACCAACCCACTGAGCTACAACTAGCTGGTTGGTCCTCAACGACGACTGTCGGACGCAATGCGACTTCGTATTGTACTTCCCTTCCAACACAGTATCATTCATCAATAGCTCTACCCCGCCATATTATGATTCCTGCACGGTGGCTACTAGTTAGCTTTTTGGCATAATGCCCAGAATATGCGTCATCTCCGAAGCACGCACTTCTTTCCTCGCCCCATGCGACTTCACAAAAATCTTCCTCCCCTCGATTTCCCGCTTCTTATAAAAATTTAAAACCAAATCCTCATGGTAAAAATCATTCTCCGTATACCACAACCATTGCCAATCCCTATGTTTCATCTCGACATCGTAAAACGGTGCAAAATGGTCCGACTTGAAATTTTGTTTTGGAAGGATTTTGCGTTTTTGGGCCATTTTTTGGTTTTTGATTTCGCAAAAGGGTTAGGGAAAGTTGGAGGAGAGGTATTTGAAAAAAGGAATCGAATTTTGGTTTGAGTGGTTGGTTGGTGCGAATTTTGGAGACAAATTTGTTTTAAGTTTATGTTTGGGCGGTTTAATGGGCGTGGAGGAGGTGAATTGGTGTAAAAGGATTGAATTTGGAGTGGGTTTGTTTGAATTGAGTAGGAGAATCAGTGGTGGCTTTTTCTTTGTTTTTTTTAATTTTTTTCTTAAGGTTTGGTCGTTAATGGAGTTAGATGCGTGAGGAAGAAGAAGGACGCGATGTGTTCTTGGGTTGTACTGGTTACTTGGCCACAAGCCCAAACAAATTCGGAAATACCCATTTTTGTCCCTATGCGTGCAAAATTTAAAATTGAAATTCTCGATTTGTTACCGGTCCGATTTTTGCGAATGAGATATGAAAACGATCAGGAGAGAATTTCCAATCCAATTATCCATACCATACTCTATTCTAACTGTGGTTGACATATAAAAAGGTGGTAAACGCCTCGGAATGCATGAATGACGTAAGTTATGCGAACAAACGAATTCTAAATTCAAAGATAATGTCAACCCGAACCAAAATTTGATTAAACGGCATAAGCAACACAAATGGAGAGTTTAACAATCATGGATGGAAAGACCGACACCCCACCCCCAAATAATTTTTTGACAACAGAGTTTAGAAAATTTGTTTTAAACGTGGGTCTTTTAAAGTCAGATTCCCAAGACTTCCTAAATTACTATTTTATGGTTTTAATATTTTTTACTTTTTATGAATACGGATTAATATAAGCTAAAACGAAAATCAATAAATGCATACTTCACACCATAGAGGAACATGACTTAAAAATTGAGGAAACATGCAAGAGTGGAATACATGAATAATGTTAAACGTGGACTTAGGATCCGATACTTACAGCCACACACTCCATAAGAAGGGCCCGGTTACCTGAATGGTGCACTTATCAATATATGGAAGTGAAAGAAAGTGCACCAAACATCAAAATGAGCCGTTTATAGTCAGTTACTCGAGACTTTAACACATAACTAGATATATATATATATATAATACCCTGCAGTTTGCCATATATCAACAACCTAAAAAGCTGTGGGTCTTTCCATAAATAAATAGCATGGAATGCACCCCCAAACAAAATCAAACACCAAGATTTTCTACGACGCAGCTTAGTGAAAAGAAAGCGAAGTCTGATAAACCTGTTCAGCTTAACGATTCGATTATGTTCGGTTAAAGTTGGAAACTGTTCAATTAAAAAGGCTTCTTTAGGAATATTTGTCTTACGCCTAGTAGTGCACAACTCTTTAAGAAACTGATAAGAGCCCAAAACTGTAGTTTTAACCCCTTAATAATCATACTGTTAGACCAATTATGTGAATAATAAGTAAGAGTTAACACCGACACGCGTTTTTATGCATTTGGGCTTCAAAGTCCATTATGTGCGTGAAATGTACCACTTTTAGGAGCAAAAAAAAGAGAACTTCGAAAAGCCGTATCTTTGGACTCGGACCGAATTGGGCATACCTTATGTCGGCTCGAAAGAGCTTTGTAATGGTCCAAGCCTTGACCCAATCAGAGGAGCAGAAGTGGACGAAAAGTCTGTGGAAGTCAACTGCAGCTGAAGAATTTGAAAAGAACTGATTCTCGGCCCAAACCCTGGCTCCAAGCCCATGCACGAATTTTGGATCTGAATGTATAAGAACAAAAGCTTAAGTCTTTTTAATGGTAGATTAATTAGTAGAGAATTAGGGTTCATAGCTTAGAATAGAAAGTAGCCATTAAAATAGCTTCTAGATCTAGATTTAATTGTTTTCTTTAATTAGTTTCAAATCCTTATTAGATTAAACCTTTGAATCTTGTTCTTCATTTGATTAGATCAATAAAGTAGTATTCTTTATCCATTTGATTTTGTAACAATTCTAGATCTAATTTCAATTCATGTCCTTAGTTCAATTTAGTCATTAAATTAGATTTCATTATTGTTTAATTAAATAAATTTCAATGCTTTATATTATGTTTAGATGAATGATTCAAGGCTAAACCACCATTAGAGGGGGTTGTGAAGCCTTGATGAAAGCTTGATTCTTATTTTCTATTCCACTCTAGAAATGATTAGTTCACCATGAGAATGGGTTTAATTGTTCACATGCTAGTTATGAATTGGTAGAAATGCCATGTATAATTAGGGATTAGGAATAACCAAAATTAGGAGCGATTCTTTAGATTTCTATTTAAGTTGAGTTAAGGTGGAATCAATCCCCTCTAACTCCTTATCATAGAATCAACGTAACATTCCTTAGTATTACGATAACCGACTAGGGATCTTGTGGGTAGTTGCATCGTTGTAAAACTCTCATAGACTTAAAAGCGACTAGTTAGATTAGAAAACATCCACTATAACAGATCTAGAAAGAATTGATAAACTTATAGCATCAAGTATAGTTTAGTTTACTTACGTATTGAATTCATCGTTCATCACGTAGGTAGACTATTTCATTTTACATTTATCAGAAACTTAGCATGGTGAGGCAACTTTTTAATTGCTTCAAGAAAGGGTAGGTTTATCGTTAGATTTTTGAAAGCTTCCCTAATCTCGTCAAAGTTTGTATCCTTGTTTAACATTGCTAATCTCTGAAGAAATTGTGGTTTCTCTCTATATTTAGTTTATGGATCAACTGGATGTCTAACCTTGGCTTTCTGCTTCTTAGGTTGTGGTTTAAGTGGTACCTCTATAGGGGTAGGATCTTTAGTTTCTATTTCGCATTATCTAGTTGTTTAGGGACTCTTTGGTGGGGTAACTATAACATAGTTACTTTGTTATCAACCACTCTGCCGTAAGCGGAGAGTGGTGATGGCATTTTTACGTTATTTTTTACCGTTTACCTCAAAGGCTGTGTTTGTTATTTTAGGATTAGGTATCGCTTGACCTGGAAACACACCTTTGGGTTGTACTTTCTCTTGTGCTAACTATTGTAAAGAAAGTTGGATGGCTTGTAAAATTTGTTGTTGGGTTTGCATAAAGGCATCAAAACAATCCGGTTGTGGAGGAGTGTTTGCTATAGGTTGTGTGACAGGGACTATGTCACGTTGATTATTAATGGGTGGGTTGTGATAGTTATGATTAATCGGAACGATACCTCTATTAGCATTATAATTATTATTGTTATAATTATTATAATTACCCTGACCTTGTCCTTATCTCGGTGGAGCTTGATTGTAATTGTTTGTTTGCCTAACGTTTTGATTATTATACGCTGGAGGTGTAGCTTGTTAATTATTTTGCCAACCGTAGTTGGGAGTTTGTCTCCAAGGTGCGTTAGGTTCACTATTAATGGAACAAACATAGTCTTGCTGTGAACTTTGTTGTCCATAGGCGAGAGGACAATCGGAGTCGGGATGCTCAGGACTCAAACAGAAATTACATGGATTGGAGTTGACATTCATGACGGGGATAGGTTTTTGTTGAACAGAAATAGCCTCTACCTTTTTAGTGAGAGATTCGATTAAAGTTTTTAGTTCAGGATCGGGTTTAATCTCAAACATACCGGCGGTCTTAACTACTGTAGAAGAACTAGCGGAGCGGGAGATATCGTCACTACCCCCTAGTTATTATTACGCTTTATTTGATCTTCTAAAAATTTATAAACCTCTGAGACTCCTTTACTGATGAAACTACCCTCATTCATTATGTCAAGGACTTCTTTATGGTGGTGTAAAAGTCCTTTGAAAAAGGCACGAACTAACGTATCTTTCGCGAGGTTATGGTGTGGACACTCTATAAGAAGATCGGTGAAACGATTCCAAGCCTCTGAAAATGATTCATGAGGATTCTGTCGAAAGAAATGAATCTTGGAAAGCATTTCATCTATCTTCAGTGGTGGGTAAAAATGTTCCATAAATAGTTGAACAAGTTTGGCCCATGAGTCCACAGAATTAGGCGCTTAGGCAGTTAACCAAGACGCCGCCTTATTGGCTAAAAGGTGAAAGGAAACACCCTTAGTTTAATTTGTTCAGCACCAACTGTATGATGGTGAAATGTGGTAAGGACTTGTTCAATTCTACGCATATGCTGATAAGGTTTTTCATGGTCTAACCCATGAAAAATGGGTAACAAATTAAATATATTTGGGGGGATTCGGAAATCGCCCACTGGGTCTGCAAGAACGATGCAAGATTTTGGGCTATCATTAAAGGCTTTGTAAAAGTCAGAGAGAGAAGACTCTCTTTCTTCAGCCATTATTTCAGGTGGAGTGCATGGTATATTAGCTAGAGGTGTAGTGAATGGTATACTAGAAAGGCGTGTTTGTTGACGTTGCCGATTGATTACGTTAGGCATTTTTCTTCTACCTGACCTTAATCTCATGCAAGGCTAAGACCAATCTTAACTAAGCACGACAACATTTAAAACAATCCTGATATGCTAGTATAAACCTCTAACAGGAGATGCAAGGAGTGGAAGAAAGAAGTACCTGAATGCCTCCTTGCTTCGCTTATGAATAACGTCTTGTATACGCGAGTTCAGTGTATGTAACAAGTTAGAAATACTGAATAACTTGAAGAAATGGAAATTTGAACTAACCTGTGGAAATCGAGCAGTTCAGAAGAGGGCACGGGGTGCGCTCTGAAGTAGCCTAGATAGGGCGCAGGGTGTGCTCGTGTCTGACTCGAGGTCCAGGCACTTTGGGCACGGGTTGCGCTCTGGTTAAGCCTTGGGAGGGCGCAAGGTGCGCTCATGCCTTAGCTGATGTCCAGGCATTTCAGCACGTGGGGCGCCTTGATTTTGTCTAGGATGGGCGCGAGTGCGCTCGTGCCTTAAGCGATGTCCAGGCGCCGGGCGGGGAGTGCGCTCCACTTTTGGCCTACAAGGGCGAAGTGCTTCGGTGTATTCTGCAAAAAAAATCGGTTCGAAACAAAAGCGACCCACGGTTATAATCAAACAAGGGTGGGTGGGTTTAATGGGACTTTGGGAAGAATAACAATACTAATGAAAACAATTCTAAAGGGAACTAAAATGGCATCGGCGCCATTTGATAATATGTAAAACGCTAGTTTTACCTACGAATAAGTAACAAGACTAAAACGCAAGTAAAACTAGAACTATTTTCTGGCTACTGTTATCAAAGTTTTCTACTCTCGATTCTATTGCAATAAGTTTGAGTAGAGAATTCATTCCACTCCTAGTTATTTACACTTAACATTAATGACGATTATCAGTTCTATCAAAGTCAATGAGAGTACGGATTATTGTAATTATGCTAACAATAAGGGAAATAATGTAATCGAAATGTTCTAAATACTACGATGGCAATTCAAATACTAAGGTTCGAATCTAGATAAAGAATTAGGGGAATTTGATTCCACCTTGAATTCAACTTAATAAACTAGCATAGATTGTTGTAATCAAATTCTTCCATTCTTACGATAAGAATTGGTCGTTCTAATCCCTAATCATTCATGGCAATCTCTACCAAATAATGACTAGCATATGAGGAAGTTCAATCTATTCTCATGGCAAATCAACTACCTTCTAGAGTGGAATAGAATCTTACAACTATTTCTACACTACACAATCAAGTTTTCATCAAGGCTTCCTCAAACTCCTCTAATAGAGGTTTAGCCTTGATTCATAAAACTATCATTTCTATAGGAATTAAAACAGGACATGATATAAAGATTATAAATTTGCTATACTAATCTACTCAAGAATTCAAAACTGAATTAACAACTAAGAAATGATTAATAACTAAAGAATTGAATTTAGATCTAAATGATTTAATAAACTAAAACTAAATTTATGAATAACCAACTACTTTTATATATCTAATGAATAATAACAATACCGATTCAAAACTGAATTTAAAACAAGGTAATAAAACTAATTAATAGAGTCTAAGCTAATTTATTTTCTAATCTAGGTCTAGCTAATGAATCCCCCCTTTCCTCCCCTCAAGAAGAGAAAGAGATCCCCAATTTCGTGTATGGGACTGGAGCCATGTTTTGGGCCGGAAAATCGAGCCCAAAACCCAATTTCTTCAGTCCACAGAGATCTTTACAGCTAGATTTTACTTCAACAGACTTTTCCTCCACTTCTGCTCCTCTAATTGGGTCAAGGTTTGTACCATTGGAAAGCTCTTTCCAAGACGGTCGTTTTGACATAAGGTAGGCCAATTCCGAGGTCTACGTCCAAAAATACGGTCGTCGGAAGTTCTATTGACTTTTGTGCGCTGTTTCTGCCCGCGTTGACTTTGACTTTTCAGCTTTGATTGGACTTTAAAAAGGTTTTTTCTCCTTGAATCTTGGCCTTTAATCACAGAACTTCTTAGCAACCAACCCTTACTCCTTTATCTCGCAAAAGTGACACATTTCTGCACATAATTGACTTCAATGCCTGAAATACATAAAATCACGTAATCAGCATTAACTCTTATTTATTACTCGCATAATTGGTCTAAAAGTATTATTGTTAAAGGGTTAAAACTACAGTTTTGGGCTCTTATCAAAAACCCAGAGTGAATCTATAGGACTACCATGATAAAGAACAAAGGATATCATTTCTAATTTCTTACCTTTGAGAATTGTTAGAAGAAGACACCTGAGTGCGTCCCCAACTTCAAACAGCAAGATATTTTAACTTTTTTTTTTTTTTTTTCGATAATACAAGATATTTTAACTTTTATCTCATAATCTCGAGAGAAAGTGTTGATTGATCAAGTTCATCTTCGTTGGGTTGAACATTTCTTTTTCGTTAGTTTTAGATGAGATTAATGTTATATATACGGTACATCTTTGCCTACGATTCACGACAACAAAAGAAGATCTTAAGCCGTTGGAACACATTCACACAAGTATCCAACGGTGAAGATCGTGGCACCAGCCACGGCCTGAACCATATCCGAACAGTGACTAAACGTAGCAGAAACTTGTCACGGACCTTTGTTAACTAGCTACAATCCCTGTCTGTTGACAAACAAGTGATGGTTTTGGTCCATGGCTAAAAATCCGGGATATCCGTGGCATAAAGTCTATTTTCTTGTAGTGCTTCTAATCATCTCTCATGAGTTTGAACACGAGTTACCGTACGAACATCACGTCGGATACATGGAGTATGTAATACTCTCCACCATCCGAGCGTCACCGACGATCAAGTGAAGCTACGAGTGTTTCTTTTCACTCTAGCTGGTAAGAGTCACGCTTGGCTTCTTTCTCAGTAGCCTGGTTCTTTCGATACATAGAAAAAGGTTGTGTTCTCCTTCATGAAAAGTACTTTCTGCTGAAGAAAATAGAAAAGATAAGAAGTAAGATACACAGAGTCCGAGTAAGGCATTTTCCGAAGCATGGGATAGATTCTCTGACCTATTCCATTCATGTCCTCACCATAAGCTAGAAAAATCCACTATTGTCCAATGTTTCTTCAAAGGTCTTCTCCAAGAACACAAAGTAACCCTCGACAAGTTCCAATGGTGGGTTCCGTTTGATTGAATCTGCAATAAAACAAGAAAACAAAAGTAAGTAAATATTAAAACATAAAACTTTTAAAAAAGTTGAAAGTAAATGATAAAAATGAAAGAGAAGAGTTTATAAATGGTTGTTTTTGTTCATCTTCTTCCCAAGCTTAGATCCATGATGGTGGCGCCATTTAAAGTAATATTTAGTGGTGAGTTTAGTTTAGTGAGTTGAAGTTCATCCTAAATCTTAAGATTGGAGAAATGGTGATGAATGAAAACAAGAACTTTTTAACTTTTCCTATTCATCTTTTCTTGTATTTCTAATGAGTATTGAAATACTATTGTTTAAAGAGAGGAAAGCATTGAAAAATATTAAGTTTTGTAGGATTAAAACATGAAAGAAAATGAGAGGACTGGAGATAACTTTATCACCAAGTTACACTCATTGATAACTTCAATGAGTGTAACTAGTGTTCTTGATATTGAATGACAAGAAATGTAGAGACAAGTTGATTGGAATGAAAAGATTGAAAACAAGGATTTGAAACAAGTATTGAAATGAAATGAAAACAAGAAAACAAGATAGATTGAAATAAGAAAATAACAATATATAAGAAAATAAAATGCAATAATATAAATCTACCTAAGAAAGCATGATAAAATTTATCTCAATTTTTGGGTTGTAAAATCAAAAATTAGATAATGTTTTCTCTCCCTACTTTTTGCTTTTATACTCTTTCTTTTACCATGACTGATTTGCCATCTCCCTCTACAATCAAGACACCTCACTCATTTGCTTCTTATTTTTATTTTTTCTTTTATGCTTTTGCTTTTTCTCTTTCTTCTTAAGCAAGCTAGGTTTTGAGCAAGTATTCTTTTGTGACAAGGACATTCATCTCTAGTCTTCTAAGTTAAGGACATGACTTTCAGTCTGCTAGGTTTGAGCCCTTGACCTTTGACTTTTGACTTTGACTTTGCATTTTTTTCATAGTAGCTTGAATCCTTATAAGAAGCATTAATAAAACTCATTTTTTGTGCTAAAATGCATTTTTTATGATAAGTAGTCTGAAATGGCATGTAACCTGCAAAAAGCAGTAAAAGCTATGAGTTAAATTGTATGTTTATTATGCATAAGAAGGGTTGTAATGTAATAATGTAAAGATAATAAAACACATATTTTGGAGCTAATCAGGAGACTAATGTAGATGATGCTAAACCAAACCACCAACTAAGCGACCACTTGACACTAGTGGAAGGCCACTTTGCCAATTAAGCTAACTTTTGGCACATGAAGTTCCAAAGCAAAGCCAAATGTACAAGCTCAGCTGACACCTTAGCCAAATCACTGCAAATAGGGATTGCTAAGTTTAAAGTTTGGAGGTTAACAGCTAATTTGTTTTAAATGTTGCCATAACACAATTGCGCCAAAATGATTCCTTTTGGCGGTTTTAGCATACAAATTTGGACAAGTGAGAACATTGTGGTAGAGGTTATCTGTTTAGTGAGTTGTTCACTACTACAGAAAAGCTCATATACCACTGTTATTTACAGTGGAAAAAGCCTTTAGCCACTGTTTTCATACTGTGGTAACAACCACCGTGACAAATACTTCTAACAAAACCGTAGGAAAAAGTACCTCTTATATGTCACGGTTTTGCATAAAACCGTGGTATTAGGATTTCCAAACCATGGTTAATAGTCTGAAAAGTTTGCTCTATTCGATGTGAACAATGGGAAATAGTTATGATAGATACGACAGTTGGATACAAACCGTGGGTTATATAAACTGCTTATACCTCGGTTCTTATCAAACTGTGGTTTATAGTCATTTTTTTTTTTTAAATAAAAACCCCTAATTATTTGATTCTAATCATATTCATACAACCTGCAACCTGCCCATTTTCATCATATTCCACACTAGATTTAAAAACACATTGCTCAAATAAATAATTCATAGTGCAACACAAACAAAAGAAATAAATTTAGACATCTAACACGAAGACATTGAATTGCTAAAAAAGTTTTGAACTTTTTTGAGTCATCAATAATGAAAGAAACATCCAAATTTACTTGTTCTATCAAAATAATAATAATAACCTAATTTTATCAATCAAAAAAGCAATCTATTTGTTCTATCTAAAATATCAAAAAAAAAAAAAAAAAAATGGTGAGACCACTGGAATGGGTCAAAACCTAACTAAGACTCAACGTTTGGCTCGAATGCTCCATTATGCTGGATGAATCTAAGAATTTCAAGTCGAACAACATCAAATTCCTCTTGTGTGTATGTATCTTTGAGGGATAGATTTGTCATCTGCACGATCAAAGATCAAAAAGTATATAATAACTAAATAATGAAGAGTAACACAAAATAGAGAATGCTAGTGTATGACGAATTATACCTTATTTTCAAAAGAATTATCTAAACAAGCTTCCATTATTTCTCTCATAAACTTCATTACGTAATACCCACACTCTTTACTACCAGGTTAGTACGGGCCCTAAGTACAAACATGAAAAATATTCATAAGCATATATTTTTCCAAACACACAGTATGTATGCATAAGAATTTGTTTATTACCATAATCTTCTCCCACTTCACTGAACCTTTACTTCATTTCCTTTCAAGTCTTTCTATTTTCATGACCACACTTCAAAATAAGATCAATGTAAAACCTAATTAACAAGTAAAAGATAAGCACGTAATGATCTAATTATTTCATATACATACACACTCATGATAAACCTGTTAAAATAGATATCCATATCATTAGATGGTAGATTATGCATCGAATCCAACCAATTAAAAGTCATCCGTGATAAATTAATAGCAATCAAAACCCAATGTCCACTACAAAAAGATCAGAGGCATGTGTGGTTAAAAAAGAAAAATTAGACATTAAAACTACAATATACATTCCAATGAAAATGATAAAACATGGATAGTATTAAAAATATAAGACAATATCCTTACGCTGGATTATAAGGGATAAGAACAACTCTTTTTCCACTTGTATTATGCAAGCTCTCCAAAATACACTACAAAAAAACAGTCAAAAAACGACGGTCATTATCTGTCATTTACTATGAAAACATGTGCTATATTCCGTCGTTAGAGCCGTCATAAAAACTGCTGTAGTATTTGGAATACGACGGCCCGGGGCACTTGTAATGTTTAAATAACAACGACGGCTATTAACACTTGTTAATTTTACGACGGTCATCACCCCATGTTCCTTTTAATTGTCCTACATATTTTTATAACATAACAACAGACTTTAGCCGTCGTTTGTGGACAACCAAGAGAAATGTTTCAATGGTTCTCGTTATCATTGGTTTATTTAGGAACTTTTCTTTTTCCTGTAGAAAAATATTTATTCCTGACTTTCTGTGAAACTACAACATAGTGACAATAACAAATAAAAGACAATAACTTGAATAAAAAAAAAATACTTTCATTGAATGCTTGAAACTTCAAAACAAATCCCATCCAACAACACTTTGAAACTTCAACAAAACAAATCCCATCCAACAACTTTGTGCACAACCAAGTCTCTAATATAACTTAAGAAAGTAATTTATACTATATTAGTAAAGGTTTTAGGCCATGTAATAGTTGATCCCATGTCAATGTCACCGAAGGTCTTTCCTCTAGCACCAAACAACTCAGCGTGAAATTCTAGAATCTCATCCACTATGATCCGATAAGCATGTTCAAGTACTCAATCACCAAGCATTCATCCAATGACTAGTTGTCTGCGACGAACAAGAGACAAAGTAATAAGAAAATCTCATACGACAAACATACCAACTAGCAGATTCATCATCAAGAGTTGCATAACAAATATATAGCAATACTATCAATGCGAAAATATATACCATATCACAACTAAAGATATTGTTATCATGCACGAAGCAAATGTATTAATTTGGAATCCCAAATGATTAAGGTGGTAGACAAGGATAGCAACCTATCATATTGACTTCCAATAATAGTATGTAAACACTAGTACTTTAAAGATGAAGCTTGCATAAACTACACCAAACCATATGACAAGTTGACAACTACTTAATGGCCTATGCATGTATGGCTACAAAAAAATTCCATTTTCAAGTTGAGTACTAACTATACTTCCAACTCCCTAAAACTAGTCTACTATCATCTGACGTGTGGGTGTATATATATAAAAGGATGCCTTAAAAAATGTGTAAGTTGTTGGCCCATGAGTTTGAGTTCAGCCTTAATTAGGGAGTGAAGGGTTAAACTGAAACCCTTGTAGATGTCTTATGTAAAGCTTGTAGAAGTCTTAGGTAAAACAGCCACAATTTGGTTTCAAGTTAATAAAAAAAGTTATAGGTAACCTATGAACTTTTAGTTCATCCTTGTAAATCTACACATACAACATCCAGTAAAATAAGTATAACCTAAAACTAACCACTTTTTCAATCTCTCACAACACACAACTTTTGGCTAGGTAACATGTTAGTATAACAAACCAATGAAAATAAACAACTACCTTTCTTTAAATATGTTTACAGACCAAGCTAGCAAATAAAATTATGTCAAGCCTAATCTCATGGGTTTATAAATACTAGGCACTGATTCACCACTACATGTATACACAATAACTCGTGTAAAACCTTAATCGAAAGAACCATAGATTCATCCAGTCACAACAAAAGAAATTGCAAAAGCTAAACAAGGAGTTTAGAAGAAAATTAAAGGCGGCATTTAAGTCAGTCCATGGGAAGTAGTCCCAACCATAGACCACTAATCTCATAAAAAGTTTCTCGAGTGCTTTTTTGCTATGTGAAGCCACATAGCAAGATTGTCAGACATTACACACAAACACTTGTGATGACCAGCTTTGACAAAAAATAATAAAAAGGCGCCTATTGTGTGTATTACTAATTAAACCATCTTAAGTTTAACCAAATACCTGATCAGATGTAGAGTTTCTAGAGATTTGTGTTTGTGCTCTTTGATTAATTCGCATAGTGAGCAATGCATTCACTTGTGACTGTCTCCATTTGTAACCTCTTCCCTTCAGTCACCTCATGTTTCAAATCATCCATTTGGCTTTGTAGTTCCACGTTTAACCTCTCCGC
This sequence comes from Coptis chinensis, assembly GCF_015680905.1. Taxonomy (NCBI): domain Eukaryota; kingdom Viridiplantae; phylum Streptophyta; class Magnoliopsida; order Ranunculales; family Ranunculaceae; genus Coptis; species Coptis chinensis. Next base: position 43,632,710 of record NC_141460.1, read on the forward strand.
TTCTTCAGTTTTCCTCTTATAAGGAGCTACAACCATAAGATTGGTCTTGGTTGCTCATTTTAGTACCTTGTACCTACCTGATAGTCATTTTTACTAACACTAATATGAACTGTATAAAATTAAATAGAACACAAGTACTGAACAAAAGCAAAATATTTTCATTTAATACTTAAACTTCAACCAAAGTCAATCTCTACAACCAACACTTTGCGAATCACATGATATAGAGATGGACTCAAGGGAACCCAATAAGAGAACTCCTTTACAATATATAACAAACTATCTAACTCCAATCAATAGTTTCACCTGGTCTTCCTATTGGTTTGGTCATGATGGTGAGCATGTGAATTTCAGGATGAATAATGCAGGTATGAGGATATAGCTTTGGACTTGGGCAAATTTGGAGAGTTAAGCATGTTCACCCTTGCCCTTTCTAAGCAGTAACCTAACTGTGGCAGCATAAGCTAGCAACCCACCCACCCCCACCCCCCACCCCCCACCCCCCCCCCCTGCTGGTTTCTTTGGATCATATATAAGCATACCACCACCTGGATCAACAATGAATGTGGCCATTCAAACATGTAACAGTCAGTAAGCATGATTCAACTAAGTTTCTTGTTATGGAGTAACCGAATAACTAACACTATAGACCTTTAAAAAGACAGTAAAGATTTAAGCATTGAAGACCAATGGACATTCAAGTTTCATATTAATAGTGTTACCTTGGTTTCATATCAACAATCTAGCACATAAGCAGTTGTATAACCATGGTTGTATAAGAGTAAGACCAACACGCACCTGTCCTTAAGTCTTTATAATGAGATGCTTCTATGCCAAAGGCGATGAGGTCTGGTCGTATCAATACAAATACTTAACTGAGCCTAACTAAATAAAACCTATATGCATAAGAACAAAATTTCAGTGTTAACCATGCCATATTTGACCAAGCGTAACTTCTGACTACGGTAACCAAATGCAACAAAGAGGATTCACTATAAAACAAGACATAAAGTACTATCTTTTTATGTAAGTCGTTGAAACCTAAATTTGATTCGAACTATGTCAAAAGGCTGCTGGAAATCAGTCTAGTGCTACTAAACTGGGCAGACTACAACACCATGCAATCAAACTATTTAAGCTAGCTAGCTTAGTAAACAAGCAAGCAAACTATTCCATGAATAAATTAGAGTAAGTACTTACCTGCCCTGAACATTTAGCCAAGTCTTGTTACAAGCAGAAGACACCAATATGCAAGCCTTAAGCCCGATCCCTTCCATAAACTCAAATGACCTACAAATTCATTTTTTTCCTTGTGAACATTTTTAGCAAAACTTAGTAATAAACATATAAAGACTACGCTCCATTCTTCCTAGTATGAGTTGCCACATCTTTATCTATTTGGTATGGGGGATTAAAAGAGCACAAATTCATATCAATATTCTAGGTTAGCTAACATTCGTACAGATTTAAGTGCAAACATAAATAATCAACTAGCAACCCACATGCATATAAGTGGTTGGGTATCCATTAACAATGTTTATTATAAAACTATACCTGAAGAGCACTAACAAATGTCATTATCAATTTCCACACCCAACACTAGATAGAATAATGTTGTGTACTTGTGACATCCCACTTTGGAGCACATTGCTTGTGGAATGTACAGGGTGACTCGGTGACATGAGTCCCTCCTAAACGTCAATTATTCAACAGTTAGCTCATGGTACAATAGACAATTAGACACAATATCGGAGTACAAAAACCTGATATGGAAATGAATCACATTATACTAACTATGATTATCATACACATTCCATAGATTAACAGAGAATATGAGTACAGTCCTTAGAGACATAGCAAAGACAAATCTAATTTCTTAAACCAAATTGGCTACCATGGTCTTACTTAGACCATAAAAAAAAACAAGCATTTGCATAAAAGAAATACTATAAACTTACAGTACCATGCTAACGTCATATATCCATCGAAATCACGCTTGTTTGAATTACAACACATTATTAGCTATACCGCCTATACATTTGCAAACCTCAATTTCAACAACAAGTAATAATCCCACCCAAATTCAACACCACCAAAACTAAAAGAAATAATAGTAAAAAATAATCAACCACTTACTTGAAAGAGATGTGTCCAAAATCCAAAAAAAAGGAATACAAAATTTAAAGGATGATGAAATGATAGAAGTGTAAACTACTTGCTTCAAATCAAGGTACCAACTCAGACTAAGGACTAATTGTAAAATTAGATGAATAGCAAAATCCAAGAGAGTAAAGCTAGAAATGATGCTCCTAATCAATAGGCAGACTACACAATCAATCAGTTTCCCAAAAGTGATTCCAAAGTATAGGTCATCAAAAAAATACCCAATCAAAAACACTGAAAGGGTGAAAGTATAATAGAATAGGACAAAGATAAGAAATATTTTTTATTTGTTGTTGACTGCACAAGTAGTTCTTGCTACTAATATATCATGGACGTCCTAAGCAACAGGTGAGAGAGATGGGTTGTGGGATAAGCAGCTTAATCGTACATAGTCTAATTGTTTAGGGCTCACCAAAGTTAAACTTCACATGCGACCAAACTTCTTTCTTTCCTTCTTCAGGGGATTTAAACAAGAAGAAATAGATCTCACTAATCTTCACAATATCAATTCTTGCAGAGAAAACCCTGGGATTTATCTCAAATAATCGCAACAAACCCAATTTCCCAAAAAAGATGCAAATTTTGCAATATATCCATACCATAATAACATATTTAATTTTAATGTGCACCTGTTAATTGGAGTATTGAGCGAGAGAAACTTGAATGATATTTGCAAATATTAAGAAGAAGTCTCCAGCTCGGAACGAATGATTTGAAGTGAAGTATAAAGAATCTGAAAACTGGAGCCAAACCTGGCAGATATCAAAGCGAAAGTGAGAACATTAATCGATTGTTACTGTACAACAAATGTAACCCTAGAACATAAAGTTTGGTCTTTGTTCTTTCCCCTAAACTTTCCTTTTTTTTCTCTCCGAAAACTGAGGCGAGATGTTTTAAGTTTCACTAAAAATGGGGCGGAACCGAGCAAGTACAATAACAACGGCCCTTCAGTTAATATACCACGGCTAAACCCATTCGCTTAACAACAACAGCTATTAACCGTCGTTTACACCCGATGGCAGGTGTCATTTTTTGAGCAAATTGATGTAGTGATAATTTGAGTTTTCTCATGCCTATTAGCTCTTGTGAAAGATAAAGGGTTTACAAATCCGACGATATCATGACAACTTACAAATTCGTCATAAAGAATCCTAGAGAAAGAAAAATAAAACAATCATAATTACTAAAACTAAAGATGAATATCTAAGATTTACGATAATACCAACAATGAAATTTTGCAAATCTTCTAACCTCATGTATACCACCAAAATAGCAGCATCTAACCAACCCATGTTACATACATCCATTATATCGGGTCTCCATAATGAAACTACCCATATTATCTCCAAACAATTCTCCTCCTACTGGAAAATGTATCGAACCTTGGTCCCCTGGAAGCGCCATATTAAGGAATCCCACAAACGAATCTATTGCACCTTGATTATGACTATCACTAATTTGATTTTTTACTTCCCTAAATTAGAAATTCAGAACAACCAATTATTAAAAGAGAAACCAAATTCAGAAATCGATCATATAACTTCATATAAAAGAATCTTGTTATTTACCTCAATATCGTCTTTATAATAGACATGGTCCTTTGGCCAAGGAACTTGTGTGCCAAGAGCATCTGCGACATATCTAAGCTCCTCATTCACTTGTATAGGAAGAGCAAGACGGGCAGCTTCTTCAAAAACAAGCGATACAACTGCAACACGAACATTATTGAGTCCCAAAGGGTAACCGTGAATTTCTTTTCATTTATTTCCCTTGTATACCAAGCCTTCAGCAACAATATTTGATCGGCCAACCGTAGCCAAATAACATTCTTTTCCCTATATAAATGTCTAAGTATCATAATAAGCACACAACAGTATATTTTAATAACATATTATGTGTAAACTACAATTTACCTCTCCTAGACCAAATGTTTGACCCCGTGTTTTCTTATTTGCCTTGTTCACATGATCAAATTGAGCCAAATTACACTCTAGGCCCTACAATTGAAGTATAAATCTTAGAACCATTTTAAAATTATATATATAATGTGTAAAATACTACTTACCTCTCCTAGACCAAATGTTGCACCCTGAAATGGTGTTTGCCCCCGTGTTTTATTCTTATTTGCCTTGTTCACGCGATCTAGGCCTTACAATTGAAGTATAAATCTTAGAACCACGCAACATTATTAAAATTATATATATCACGTGTAAAGTGCTACTTGCCTATCCTAGACCAGATGTTGGCCTCGAAAATGGTGTTTGACCTTCTTGTGTTTTCTTATTTGCTTTGTTACCATGATCTGCTTTGGGCTTTGATGGAGGTTGGGTTGCCTTCCCATTTTTTTTTCAGCTATTAGTCAGGAAAATAAAATTTGTAGTTAGAAGCTAAGGTCGGAATGCATAAAATGGTTGGGTCAAACTGTTGTTGCACAAACACTAGATGCAATGATGAAGGATGCACAAATAGATGGCAGGTTACCAATAAAAAAAAAACTAAATGTACAATGGAAATATAGAAATATAGAAATATAGAATTAAAAAAAAAAAATAGTATAACTAGCCTCGTGCTTTAAAAGATTGCCTCTGTAATCTGCCGTTAAATACCATGTGAACTGAACCACGCTCATAATAATAACATAATGTACAGTTCATAAATAATTAGAAAAATTCTGCCAATTGGATGCATATCTAAGAATCTAAGATTCAAATAAAATGTTTTGAGTATTTGAGGAAAATGACAATACCTTAAACACATTCATCTCCTTGCCATTGACCAGCAACATCATAATAGTAGTCCTCATACTTCCTAAGCCACACCAGCAAGCACTTCTGATGGTGTGAGCCTTGGACAACCTGAACACGCCCAACCATGTTACTCATGTTGTTAACAATTCTTGAAATAGATCCTCTAATTGTGTCAGATGACTAGCAAAGTAGTGGCTCACTTCTAATTAGTTACGTAACTTGCTGAAGAGTAGATATTATATGGTCATAGAGCCATAAAGGTTTATTTGGGGTTTAATATGTAGCATATTCAAAGTGTCAGATTCATGGAATACCATCAAATGAAAAATATCAGCTAACACGTGCAATATATAGCCAAAATCAAGTAACTCTACCATCCAAAAAGTGATTCTTGTAATTGCAATATGGAACACAACACTAGGCACTTAGAAAAGAATAAAAACCAGATCATGGCACTAAGTAAAAGCAACAAAACAGACAAACAAACAATTCATATTATTGACATTTTCATAGAAGAATTTAATGAAAAAGACTAGAGAGTCGAGAAGCTTGATGCAGCAACAAAAAAGCCAATTTAGAAATTGAGGCAAAGTGGAAATTCTAATATAAAGAATGAAAAAGTACGCAAGGTGCATCTTAGATTCTTAAAACTGTAAACCTTAAATTTTGAATCTAAATCAACAAATCTACAGTAATTATACAAAAAACCCTCATCTGCTATATACAAAGTCATTAAAACTACCTTAACATACAATAGGCAAATTATACCCAATTACAATCGTTGGCCTACCAATTAAAAGAACAAGAACAAACTCTTTGTGTGTGTATATATATATATACAGTCCTTCTCTAAAAAGTAGCTACTTAAGTTAACTTAAAAATAAGTACGTAAGTAAAACTTCACTTAGAAAATGAATTCAACTCTAATATTTTGTGGCTATGAAGCACTCATAATAAAGATTATCTCCACAAAATTTTAACGCATTTGGAAACCTCTAACATAGATAAAAATTGTTGTTATTTTTAAAAAGAAATCTAATAGTCTAGAAATGTCGAGTTTTTGCAATCATTTTTTGTCAATGTTAGAGATTTGCAAATGAGCTGAAATTTTGTGGAGATGATCTTAATGTTAACTATATCATATCCATAAAAAAAATTAGGATTGCATTCATTTTCTAGGTGAAGTTTTTACTTACGTACTTCTTTTAAGTTAACTTAAGTAGCTACTTTTTAGAGAAATGAATTCAACCCTTATATTATGCCAAATATATAAACTACTGTTTTCAAGAAAACAGTGGCAAATGACTATAAGCCACAGTTATTAGCAGAACAATGATATATACCAATTTACAAACCGTGGCTAATGTGCTTTTATGTAGTAGTGGTTACCAACTGGCTCACAACCCGTCCTTTAGCACTAGCCAATGAGAAGCCAACACGTGGAAGCACCTCTGGTTACCATGCATTAGCTAGAGGACCAAGCCACATCAATCCTTATAAAAGCATCACCTAGGGGAAATCCTAGGTAAATGTCTCTCCCATTGCCTCCTTTTCCAAGCTCTGTGTTCCTCTTCTTGTCTCAAGCTCACCATTCCCTCCCATAGCCTAAGTTTTACATACTTTTTTTTTATGTTTGAAGCCTAAGCTTTATCTTCTCCTCCATTTTTAGTGTTTTGAACACTCCACGTCACCCCTAACTAGAGACCTTGTCCACAACTGTAGTAACTGCCAGTATGAACATTGTGTAATATATTAGATAAATAAATTGAAGTTTACCAAAAAAAAAAACAAGTTTAAAGTGTGTACATGCTTAAAATCCCACGGTAAAAGTAGGACTAGATAACTGCTAAGCAGTGGGGGCGTGAGCGGAGGGTGGAGAAGAGAGATCGAGAGATGAGTTTGTGGGTGGGAAGAGAGAGAGAGTTAGGGTTTGGTTGAGAGGGAAAGGGAGAAGGAGAGGGAAGAAACGAGAGAAAGGGAAAGAGAGAGATAGGTGAGGACAGGCAGACAGAAACCAACCAATTTAGTTTTTGTCCGCATAACACCCATTCGCTATTAATTATTATTATTTTTTTTTAAAAAAAGACTCTTTTTAAAAATTCCTTAAACATTCCCACACAATTTTATTATGGAGTATCAAACACACGTGTCAAAACAAAATGAGAAACACAGCAGTTGTACGGACATCAAATGGCTTTATGAGCTGAATTTAATAACACAAAAGTGTTTGTGCCGACCAGTCAGTGAAGTACACAAGTTGTAGTACAAGTAGTAGTAGTAGTTTTCAGACACTGCAACACTTACCTGGTCAAACTGAAAACTTTCTCTGAAAAACAGTGGACAGCTGAAACGATCAATAAAAAAGGGTGTTTATTACCTTCTCTCCTCTCTCTCGCATTTCTCAATATTAAAGCTTCAATCTTTTTGACTCTTTCAGCTCAAGGTAAAACATATATTTTTTTCCCTATATATATATATGGAATAATGCATGTTTACTTTATGTATGTATGATGTTGGTTTATTGTAAAAAGGATATATTTTTCTTGGCCGTTTGTGTGGAATGGAGTTGTTTGGATGTACAACATTGTTGTTAATTGCCCAAGTTGGAAAGCAGTACTGTTTATGGATAGTGATTGTGTTTTTAGAGTTAATGTAGGTTGGTGAGTGAATGTGTATTTCGTATGGCAAGAGCAAGATCATTCTCAGAAGGAGCCATCTTTAAGTTATTGATCAAACAAAAGAGGTCCTGTTTAACTTAAAAGTTTCTTTTCCATTTGAATTAGGGGACACCCAATACAACATCATATAACTCAAAAGCGTTGTACTTTCGCAATCCATAGTTTGTAAAACACAGCAAAAACCAGGCAGCAAAAAGATACTCAACGACGTCGTTCGAGCAATTAAGTTCTCATTGTTGATGCGCAACGTTAACTGAACTCGATTTATTATCCCCTAATCTGTCGGTATGCAGATTATCTATCAGTGATGCCCCAAATGCAATACCGATATGGAATAGAAGTAGTGGGAATGATATGATGAACTATTAAATCACTCTAGTTATGCTGAACTCAGTGAGAGCATTTGGCAAATGAGGTTCGAGCTGATTTCGTGAATGGTAGATTGGATATGGATTTACTGTGTCTCAAGATGTCCATAGTTTGGACTTTGGAGGATGATTCTTTTTAAAGCTTCTTTTGTCTTGCTTGGTATGCATGATTACACCTGAAATTGGTTTAAATGTTGATCATACATACCAATTTCAGATGAAATAAGCATTGGATTCTCACTTCCAGATGTTGATCTATCCTGCCTTGAGGAATCACAGAGGAAACCTACTATTTATCCTATTATAGTATAGGTTTTATCCTAGTATATATTTATAGTACTGAAAAAGCGGAGGGACCCATTTGAGGCACGGACGGAGCAACTGTAGTAGAACTGGTGCATGGCACACAATGACTTGTAGTAAAGGGCCCTCATATCGGCAAAACGAAGCGATACCCATGAAGTTGGTTTAAGATGCCTTGACCCGGACTAACGAAGCGATACGCATGAAGTTGGTTTAAGATGTCTTGACCAGAACTTCAATTTTTAAAGTTATATGTTTACGTTGTATTGAAATTTTCTCTTTCCTCTCTCTCGTAGCGCTTACATATTCAACCAGAGTCCTCAATTCTTCTTGTTTGCTGTCCAACTGTTTGTTCCTGTATTGGACTCAGACACGCCATCGTACTTGTGAATGAATACTCGATATCTTATATTTAAGTTTTTCGGCATGCATATGCTTCTTGCTTATGATGATAATGGTATAAGAGCTTTCATTGACATGTTTATTCATGCTGTGTTTATTTCATTCATTTTGTTTGCACTTGTGTGTATGTGTGTTTTTTATGCTTTATGTTTGTATTTCATTAGGGGCTGGTGAGGGTTTATTATCCATAGACTCATCCGTGGGCTGTTTATTTTAAATCCAAAAGTACTCGAGAAGAAGAGGAGAATGATTAATAAGGTAAACCCGGAGAATGTTATGTTGGTAGTAAAACTCTCTATTAAGAGAATGAAGGAGAAAGCAAAATGTCTGTTTGCACATAGAATCTTACTGTCTCTCTCATATGCTCACTTAGTTTGAATTATAATTTGTAACCTATGACCTATAAACCTCTTTGTATTTTTGAGAGAGCTCTCTTTTTTTTAACAGCTGACTATTCACTTCCTACTTTTTTGAAAAGAAATTTCTTCGAGTTGAATGATGTGCAGAGTGTTTAACTTGAACAGTTATTGCCATGAAAATACTTAGCATATTTGTTTTTTTGGACATTATCCTAGTTACTTCTGTGTTGCATGGTCTTGTACTGATGTGTTAATTTTTCAGGCCATAAAAAAGACCGTCTTTAGCTGAAGCAAGTCTTGTTGCACTTACCATCTGACTGATCTGCTGTAATTAGACTATATATATGGCATCCACTGGTATGGTTCCTCCAGCAGTTGGGAGGTTCAGTGGCAATGTATTGTGTGTTGATAAACTTCCTGAAGAAATCAACGAGATGAAAATCCGAGATGACAAGGTCAAAATGTTATTACATTAGAGAGGGTGCTAAAACAACTATTTTTTGTCTCCTGTACTTTATCTTTCTGTTAAAATTTTCTTGAAAGTATTTTCTGTTGTAGGAAATGGAAGCGACAGTGGTCGACGGAAATGGAACTGAAACTGGTCATATTATTGTAACGACAATTGGTGGTAGAAACGGCCAACCAAAACAGGTACATCCTTTGAACACTGTTGGATTTGTGATTACTTTCTAAGAGACATGGAACTTTAAAAATGGCAAACTAAAAGTAGAAAGAGAAGTTGGACATAAATCATCATCATCCCTGTGCATTGATAAGTAAGGTTTGAAAGAGTTGTGAGTTGACACAGTTCGACACTAGTACCGAATTGACACAATTTATCTTATCTGAGTTAGCAAAGGCATCTAGGTGTATTGATAAGTAGGGTTTGAAAGAGTTGTGAGTTGACATAGTTCGACACTAGTACCGAATTGACACAATATAATACAGGTGAGGACTGCAAAAATGTGAAAGTAGATGCTAAGTATTTTCATGGCAATAACTGTTCAAGTTAAACACTCTGCACATCTACTTTCACATTTTCGCAGTCGTCACCTGTATTATGCTGCCGGAAAATAATGCGAGTAAAGAATGGAGAAATGTTTGATGACATTTGATAATTCTTTTCTCTGAGAGATACGACATTGAAAGCTTGGTTTTGAAAGATAACATACTGGAAGAATGTTTAATGTGCTGAAACGGAAATAAAATATGGATCTTTATTTTGTCCCTTTTCATGGTATTTTCAATTGTCTTCTTTATATATTTGACCCTTTCGTAATTGATGGGGTTATAGAAATTTAAGGTCTCCATAAAATTATAAGTTGCTGAAGTGTCCATACTTGTTAGGTGAACACATTAACGGACTCTTTTTTCTCCAATTGCAGCTTGTATGCTAATTGTTATTTTTCCTGATTTTTACCCAGACGATAAGTTACATGGCCGAGCGTGTAGTTGGACATGGTTCATTTGGAATTGTATTTCAGGTGATCCATATAATCTGTTTCAAGCTATATTTATCTCTAATAGGTCAACTATTTAACCGTAAAGATATTTGATAGTGTAATCACTTAAAGAACCATAAATTTTGCTTGAAAATTTTCTAATAATATATTCAACTTAAAAAGGCATAGAAATAACATGGTAGGTGGGATGTACACTTAAAACATGTATAAAGACAATTGCGGCTATATCTTTTACTTTAGGAATGTTACTTAACAGTAGAAAATAGAAGTTCAGGTTAATCAATGCTGAAAAATTGAAAAAGGGTCATCCGAGAAACCGACCCGAATCTTACCTGCTAGCTTAGCAGGTCACTGGTCGGGTAACCCTGTTAAATTTGCGGTCGGGTTTGGATAAACTGTGTGACCACCATATTGAATGTCTAGAAGCCTAAATCTGATGATTAATATCTATCTTCGATAAAATTCTTTAAGTTAATCACATGATACTATTGCCAAATTTTGAAAAATGATATTAATGACAGCTTTCATAGTTTCATTGCATTACTGTATTGAAAGCTTTGGGAGTCTTAATTTGGTATTAACTGCAAAGTGCAAGGTGTTAACAGACAACAGTAAATTGCTGAACATACTAAGCTGTTTCTGACGTTAAACAGATCGGGAGATGTCTAGGTAAAACTGCAAGTTTAATTACAGCGCATGACAATACAACCCAGGACATGACACGAGGCAGGCTTACTCTTAAGGCTTAGACTTCGTCTCGAGAAGGTTATGGCCTTGGACTCAGTAAGATATTTGAGGCTGTACCTTCCAAGTTTAGAGCCTGACTCAAATTTTGGCTAGAGGCATAGCCTGAATTTTTTCTTAAACATGCATAGTTGTTCCACTTTGAGTGAGGCTAGCCTTCGTCTCAAGAAGGCTATAGCCTTAGTAAATACATTCGAGGATGTAGCCTCAAAGTGCATATACAAAGGCTCAAACTGTGCCTTGAGGCAGAGCCTGAGTTTTGTTTAACATTGCCTACTTCTGTCCCACTTTAATTGGTTACTTTGCAGGCGAAGTGCCTAGAAACAGGAGACACTGTAGCAATCAAGAAGGTTTTGGAGGATAAGAGATATAAGAACCGTGAGCTGCAAACAATGCGCCTTCTCGATCATCCTAACATTGTCTCTCTCAAACATTGCTTCTTTTCAACAACAGAGAAGGATGAACTCTACCTTAATTTGGTGCTTGAATACGTACCTGAGACAGTTTATCGAGTAGCAAAACACTACAGCAGGGCAAACCAACGGATGCCTCTTATATATGTCAAACTTTATACCTATCAGGTATCTGTCTTCATTATTTAATGAATTTACTATTCGGTGCTTTTCTATATAATTATGCCTTGCATTCGAGATTTTTATCATGGTATCTTATAGTAGTTGTAAATGGTGATGCTAGGAGAGCAGAAACGAAAATAATGGTGGGAAAACCAGTAATAACAAATGAAGAGAGACTAACAGTATGTATTGGAAAAGTGGTGGAGGAAAGACTTGTAGAGAGTTATATTATCTCTCTACTATAGATGTATTTATAATGCTAGGAACCAAATATGCAAACAAAGAAGGAAATTATACTACCTACTCACTTACCACATTTATAAGATACTAAGGTATGCCCGTGCCGTACGGCACTTATGAACTCGAGGCGCCTTCAGCACTATCTAACATGAACTCTATCTCCTCTACCAGCCCAATTGGTCATTATCCATAAGCCCAATAGCATCAATTGGGCCAGCCCTATATGCAGTACCATGTTAAATTTGGAGGCCCAACAGTTTATAGGTTAGCCTAGTGTTTATAAGCCCAGCCGCAATTGTTGACTTTTGAGTGATTTTTAGATAGATCACATAAATATTGATTTGGTTTAACAAAATTACACAAACCCCAAAATCACTTGGATTCGCCATGTCATATTTTGTGAGGAAGATTTGTAGCCGCCGGATGGGCCCTTCGGGCCCCACACCGTTCTATTTTGTTAGATAGATATGTGGTAGTACAATACGAAATCATTCCTAATATGCAGGATATAAAATCTTTCTTAATACCCAAAATACAATATCTTCCTAATACTAAAATACTTCTTAACACTCCCCCTCAAGTGGTAAATATACAAACTATGTATATTACAGCTTGGATTACATACTTAAGATAGCAATACTTCTTTCCATTTCATATGGAATATCTTTGGATGACGAACTCAAGAGCCGACTCATTCTGAATACTTTCCTTCATGGCTTGACTGGAACCTAAAAACTGAAACTGTCGGTTTAGGCATGATTTAAACTTGAATACTAATATGCAATGCAAACTGCAACTACAACTACAACAACAATTAGATGGTGCGCTTCTTGGTTGTTGCTCATTCCATTACTGCTACGGCTGACAAAATGCATAGTGTAAACTATATTCCGGAATTTGATGCACGCTACATGGCTGCTGCTACCAATATCACTGCTAAACTCAACAAAATGTTGCTGTAGTTAGGCAACTGCTACCTAACCAACTGAAAAATGCTTGCAACTTGATGAGAAAACACCATGTTGAGTCAATCCTGGAACTGGAGACATGATGACATTGTCTCATGCTCATATATATCTTGGAAACCCAAATACTGTGAATACCAAAATCTTTTCACATAACTTGAATACTCAGGGATCAACATACCATAAACCTGATGACAAAAACTGCACTAAGATCAAAATGCCATAACTACTACAAAAAGAAAAACTCTTTTGTCGATACTAATACTGGAAATGTTGATTCCCAACAAATACTGAATACTTTCTTTGGTTCGAAATACTAAAACTCCAAACTGATTATGGATCAATGCAAAAACAACACTATGACAACTAATACCTTAATACAAATAGCACTTAGAATTGACTATGTTTGTTTTTGTGGAAACCTTTTGTTCTTATAAACACAAAGAACTGTGCTGATTTAGCACCTGGTCCAGAAGACTTATTTGATCCTCAGATTTTTTTGGAATTTCTAAAAAATTTCTAGAAAATTTGGACGAGTTTGGAAAATTCACAAAAAGAAACAACGATTTGATTAGACTGTGAGGATCTGACTGGAGGGATTCAATCTCTGATTTTTCAAGACTGCTTTGTAGATACACGATCTACAATACAATATACTAATTGAAAATACACTCTTGTTGGGTATTCCTTTGGGAGTAGAGTAAAACTAAAACTCTAAATTACGAAAACTGGATTTTTTGTTTTTTGATAGACTCATTTTGGGGGACAGCTCTCCTAGCATTCCGTTAAATTTCACCAAATGGTTTTTATTGCCATACCTATTTCCCATATCCCAATAAGATATCCTGAGCCTTAATGGCCTGATAGCTTAACTTCCTTACGTCACTGTCACTGTCATAATGAATCTTGGATTCTGCATAATGTATCTGCCCTGCCTGGATAGTAATTAGCCTAGCCATTCTACAAATATACATACCCTTTCCCAGTTCTTAGACTCTTTACATTAGCTATTACAGTGAGTTTAAATACTGGAAGTTCTACAGTGTATGGAATAAGGCTCTAAATTTTCTGAAAGGATAATATTCTAAATTTATCTCTCAACATGCAGATGCCAGCATCCTTTCTAGATTATTAGTAACAAGATTAACTTGGTTTCAACCTATTTTTTCCTTGTTCTTTTCTTTAAGGTTCATATAAAAAGTCTTTAAACCTCAAAACCATACTAGTGGGTGCCCTAGTCCCCCGGTGCTGCCATGGTAGCTTGGCTTTAGGGCATAGGCATCCTGTATTGACTGTCAGGAAAATAATTATAAACCTGTGAACCCAATATGCTTCAGTCTTTGAATAAGTTTCTGGAATCAGGTTTGGTGGTTCAGAACTTCAGATTATAAGGAGGCCCCATTTGCTTCTGTCTGTTCTAGTTGAGATGCATAAAAGAAATACAAATATTGAAAGTTGGTATGTCTGTGAAAAAAGTTTTGTATGGGGAATATCTACACTTAAGAGTGATTTCCCAAGGTTATTTGTGGTCTTCAGAGACATCTACCTGTTCAGAATTTCATTGTTTAATGGTTGTTGCCTGACTGGTATTTAATTTTGGTTGAGCTTAGTCATAGGGTACTGGAATGCATTGATTGTTTTGTCGGGTTTGAGATTCTTTAATTTGTTTGACAGAACATAGGCTGGTTCTTACCTTTAGACTATAGTAATAATTCCTTTGGAAGGAAATGTTTTTAGTGATATTTTTTTTGATTGGCAAACCTATTTTAAATTAGATCAGTAACTCTTTGATACTGGTGTGGTTCGAGCCCCATACCTCTGGTATCATCACCCAAAGGTTTTTAGTGATTTTAAATATGATATTAATAGTTAAAAAAAAAAAAATCTTTTTATCAGTTGATGCATTCTATTATGCCGTCCATAATTATTTGCTAATATCTAAGTGGTAATGCAGATTTGTCGAGCATTAGCATATATTCATGGGGGTATTGGAGTTTGCCACAGGGACATTAAGCCACAAAATCTACTGGTTTGTGACAGAAGCTGTTGATGTCGTATAATTTCCTAGGTTATATGGACATGCCATATTTTGAAAAAAATCCGTGTCGGATACGTATCTACGTGTCCGTGTCGAACACATATCGGACACGTATTGTATGTAATTTACCTCGAATTTTGATATTTTGCCGTGTCCGACAATTTGTATCCGTGTCCAATACGGACACACCTACCCGTGTCAATGTAACCTAGATAATTTCATATTTGTTTGTTTCCCCTGTATACATAAATTATTTTTCTTAATTACCCCCCACCCCGCAATGTTGGCAGGTTAATCCTCATACTCACCAGCTCAAGCTATGTGATTTCGGAAGTGCAAAAGTGCTGGTATGATATTTGATTTTCAGTAATACGATTTCTTATTCTTACATCATTATGCCTTTGTGTTTTCTAGTTTGTTTGTGAATTAGTAAGTGTAAATGGTGATGAGAGAGTTGTAGACTTGTAGCAGTATCATAATATGGAAAACCAATAAGAAAATGTGAAAGAGAAGAAGAATGGAAAGAATGGTAGAGGGTTCTCTTATCCCTCCACTATACATCAATTTATAATACTAGTACTTGGGGTGTCAAGAAACCCAAGATGGGAACAAAAATAATACTCCTGCCACATTTATATTGTATGTGGAGATACAGTAAAATCTTTCCTCAAACACAAAATTTAATTTCATCTTTCATAATACCAATATTTCTTAACAGAAATAATTAGTCCATTATAGGATGACTATTTTATCTAAGTAGGTATATGGATTCAATTTTTTGTTCCCGTTGCAGTGAACAGTACGATTATATACGCATGTTTCACTCTAATATACACACCCACACCCCTCTAGTTTTCAGAAACTCGGGGTCTTTGAGTGATACACTATACCACTCTATTATATCATGTATTTTTATATTGGAAAATAAGAATATTGAAGTTGAGTTGTAACAGGTTAGTAAATGACAAATGGAAAAGAGTCTTGCAGAAGTCCTCTTTATAGCTTTACTCTGTTGAAGATAGATCACAATATCCCTGACTTCTAAGGATGTGGTTTGTATGTGAAACTTGTCCAACGCTAGAAAAGCGTAAAATGTGCACTGTTTCTTAGTTAATTACTGTTTTGTGGCTATTCTCTCTCTCTCTCTCTCTCTCTCTTGCTCTCTCTCCCCAAAAAAAAGAGAAATGGGAGGCAGTTTAGCATGTGCTTCCATTATATTTTCTTTGTGAAGTTTGTGGGAAACTGAGATCTTATAATAATGAAGATGGATTGGTATAGTGATTCACAGAAGTATGGTTCATCCTGGCCTGGGAGTGTCAGATTCATCATAGCCCAAAAATTGGACTAACCGAATCGGCCCTTAAAATTTACTTACCATAAAGTAAAACTGTCATTTTATTCTAGGCCATGGAGTTATATTCCCTAGAAGAAAAGGAAGTTATAATATAGACTACATTACCATACCAACCCCTAGTTGTTATGAGGCTGGTACAGTACATGTATTTTTCAAGGTATTTAACGTGAAGAGTTTTAACTGGAAGTAGAAAGTAACATACTATATAGAGGCATTAATCTTACAATTTGAATGGAAATAGTCGAAGTGTGGTACATGGTGGTGTGCCACCCTTTTAAAGAAATCCATGGACAATATATATTGTATTTATAATAAACAGATTTACCCTCGTATTTGGTAATTTGGTAGAAAAAGAGTGAATCCCAGGGCCAAGACTGTTGGATTTATATTCCATGTTATGGACCCAAACGTCTAAATTTCACTCTTATTGGATTTATCTTGGTTTGTTTTATAAGGTTATTTTGAAAACACTATTAATAAGTGATTCGTGATTATAAGCCAAAAATGAAATAAAAGTAAAAATCAAAAACAAAATAAAAAATATTGAGATTGCATTGTCAAAGTCATTTTTGGTGCACAAAGGGTCAGAGTGTTAAGATAATTCCACCCCATTTCTAGGTGTGTCCCACACTCCCACCTATGTTCTATACTTGTGCCTCCTGGTGATATTAATAGAATTTACCCTCTCTACAAGTTCAAGATTGTAGATCAATTGACAATTTGACGTTGTACAGAGCTTTGGTTACAAGAGGTCCCGGTTCAAATCTTTACAAGTGCAGTACTAACCTAAGTTTATTTCCTGTCTCTTTCCCCTGAGGTTGAGTGTTGAGATTATTCCACCCAACTCATATGTGTGTCTCCGGCCTATGTTCTATCCCGATCTTCCTCTTGATATCCATAGAGCTTGCCTTTGTAGAGCAATTGGCAATCTGACACAAAGGCACGCCTACATGTCTTAAAATAAGTGTGCTTGGTGATTTTGAGTGCAAGATGGGGTTGCCGAACTTTTTGTAAGAAGCAAGACTTAGAGGTAATAGGTGTTTCCACACTTCACTACTTTTCAGGAGCCTTTTTGTTCAATTTTTTGACCACCCCCTACCAAACAATATCATTACATCAAAATTAGTGCAAGGTAGGATGAGCCTACTAAAAGAAACAAGATGTGAAGCAAAAGAGAGTTTTTGCTATACAAAAATTATAGTTCACTCAAAAACTATTTCTCACGGAAGTGCAAGATCTCATAAATCAGGTTAATATATGCTTCCAATTGGACCCTGTGATTTCAATGTCACTGTTGCTTGTGCTGTATTCTTTTTATATCGGGATGTTAGAAAAGATGCATGTCTGTAGCACTGCATCTGCCTATGCAGTAATGCTCTTCAGGGTTGTTGTATGTATTTGTTGCTTCTCATATTTAGTAAGTGCTTTCACTATATATGAATTTCTATATAGATATTTTTTTAGTTCTTTATTTGTAATTGATAACATGTTTTGCTTTCTCCATCTATGACAGGTCAAAGGTGAACCAAACATATCATACATTTGCTCACGCTATTATCGAGCACCTGAGCTTATTTTTGGTGCGAAAGAATACACAACAGCAATTGACATATGGTCTGTGGGTTGTGTCCTTGCTGAGCTGCTTCTGGGACAGGTTCTCTCACCACTGTCTGATTGCTCTTCTAATTGCTACTTGTAAAATATGGGTCAACACTGATATACCCTTTTTTTTTTCCCTTCCTTGGTCTCTTAAATTAGCCTCTCTTTCCTGGAGAGAGTGGAGTCGATCAACTTGTGGAAATAATCAAGGTATGACTTGTAGAAGTCAATAAAATGGCGGAAAGAAAGAGAAAACCTGTTGTATAGGATTCTTTCTGTTAGTTGTCTTTGAGGTACAAAGTGTGATTAACTACTCATCTTCTTGGTTTTACAGGTACTTGGTACCCCCACACGTGAAGAAATCAAATGTATGAATCCAGATTATACGGAGTTTAAATTTCCACAAATCAAGGCTCACCCCTGGCACAAAGTGAGCATGATTCATTTACATGTGAACTTTATATTATGTCAATCTGATTGTTGGTTTTTAGTGCATATAATTGAACTTTATTTTTTGAAAAATGTTATGCAGATATTCCATAAACGCGTGCCACCAGAAGCAGTAGATCTGGTGTCGAGACTCCTTCAGTACTCTCCAAATCTTCGGTGTACTCCTGTGCGTCACTATTCTATCTTCATTGTTTCTTTCCAGATATCTGAGTTTATCAAGTTAAATTTTCTACAGTTGGTTGATTCCTTCAATTCATTTCTGATGAAATTACCTATTTTTAAATATGTTCGATGCAGTTAGATGCCTGTGTCCATCCATTTTTTGATGAACTTCGTGATCCAAACACTCGTCTCCCTAGTGGGCGTCCCTTACCACCTCTGTTCAACTTTAAACCCCAAGGTTCTCTCTGCCTATGATCGTGTGTAAAATTAATGTTAGTAATGGTATCTATCTCTCACTATCTACTGATGCTAAACACCCATTTTCTGATTGCAGAGTTGAAAGGAACGTCATTGGAGCTTCTGGCAAAACTGATTCCAGAACATGCTAGAAAGCAGTGCCCTTTCCTAGGATTCTGAACTATAGTACTTCGTTTTCTTGAGATCAAACTCAAGAATACTTTGTGAATGTCTGGAGATGTTGGGAAAGTGTAAGATAGCTGTGTAGATTGGACTCGAGAGATACACTGACCTGTGAGTGACTGTCTTGGTCCTTCGCTCAGAACCTATTGACTGATGAAAGACGATAGTTTTATCATTGTATGCAAACTTTGTATTTTCAAGTTGGAACTGGTACTACGAAGGTGCACAATGGTGGTGTTGTGATACAGCTGTAGTAGGTAAACCTTTATCGAACCTTTTCCAGCTATAGTAGGAGATTTAAGTGCACTTTTATTTGCTTGAGACATTGCTTATCTAGAGTAGTTATTTTGAAGCTTCCCTATGTTTCTCAGTAACCTTTATTGGACCTTTATCGGACCTCTATCTTAACCTTTTCCAGAAAATCATGTTAAGAATTTGCCATGACACAACTCATGGCATGCAGCAATTGCAAGATGTAGGACTTGCGTACGCAAAATGCCCATTAAAAGAGAATTCTAGCTTTCTAGAGTTTAGGACTCAGAGATAATGAGATTTGGATATATGGAGGATTGCAAATGTACCTTGCACGTTTACATAAAGAAATCACATCTATGTTTATTTTGGTAGTTTCAGATTTATTTACTTATTATATTAACTAGTTATCATTCTTTTGACAACGCTGTCAGTCTCCCTTGAAATATATATTGCTGTTTCATATGCAGCAATCAGAAAGGGATGTTGGCTATATGCTTCTTTATTATATGTGGGAAAGACTGCGATGTTCGTACTTTAGCCTTTAATTCAAAACTTTTGGGTAAATGGCCTTAGTTAAAATGGTTTCGTATGGTTGTATTCTTTTGGTAAGATGCTGAAACACTTTAAAACTAGAGCATTAACTCAACAGGCTTTCTCTTAAACGGACATGTCCGTTAACGGATGGACATGTTCGTGGGGCAGTTTATATAAAGCTTATATAGTGTCTTAATACGATTATTAACATGTTTTTAATTTACGATTATTAACATGTTTGTGGCAGTTTATATATGACACTAAATAAGTTGTGCAAGACATACCGTCTGTTTGGGTTTTTTGCACGAGATTAGGAATCTCAAACTATATCTTAGCTAATGCAAGTTTGTTTATTGTCGTAGGGGCTTGATTCAGCATGCACATCTCATGGCTGAATCAGCCAAGTTTAATTTATCGTCTGCTAGTAGTGATAGAGTTCCCATGTCGGTGAAACTCTGTTTCTATAACGTCCAGTCTCGTCTGAATAACCTTTTTGCTATCTGTTAATGCAATGTTGTTTCAAAAAAAAAGGGACATACAGTCTGTTTAAGAGAGCCTAATTAGCTCAACTCATTGTGTCATTTTTTTTTATCAGTAAAAAATTTTAATGCCTCTGAAATATATTTATTTCCTAATAAACCTTTCATCTTCCATTTCGTCCGGTTGTGCTTGTGCCAACAGTACTTAACCAAAATTCCACATTACTTAAAACTATTCGGAATTCCTAGTGTAACACTCTAGAATTGTGCTTGAAAATTGGTTAAAAACAACTTGAACAACACAATCTCCAAGGCGCTACTTTCTCTTTCCAGTTGGCCCTTGAGTGGTTAACTTACCTTCTTCATAGTTCATCTACCTCATGAGCAGGAAATATCCACAAAGCCAAGTAGTCAACGCTCCAACAGCTTGCTTGAAATTTATAATTTTTTTCTTCTTGACCTGAATTATATATAGTTAAGGTCATAGACTTTCTCTTAAACAGATATGTCAGTGGATAGCTTATATAGTGTCTTGAACACTTTTTTAATTTACATTTATTAATTTGTTTAAAGGATGACACTAGAAATTGTGCACGACACTATAGAAACTGCTCAAGACACTGTATAGTAACGGACATGTCCATTGAAGAGAGCATATACAGAAACTTAGAAATTGGGCCACAGTTGCAGGACCAGTTAGCACAACTATCAACCCATGTCATGTCTTTTATCATCCAATTTAAATTACGGCTAGTGAGCGAAGCTACTAATAAGTAATAACTTTCTCTGTTCACGACCATTCCACTCTGGCCATTCACATTTTTTCAAAATATTTTACTTGCGTTGGATAATATAAAATCCTTATGATGATATTTTTCTAGTATTATAGCTAGCTTATCTCATTACCAACCCTATGACTTTAACAAACTTGAAAAAACTAATGCTTACATAACCTAACCATTGACCTAACTTCCATCACATTCACTTTTTGTGTCATGTTTGGAGCCTAGTGTGTTTTTGTCCTTGATTTGCATGTCCAGATGCTATCATGCTAAAGGATTCTCAAGATTATTACAACTTGGATTAAGGCAGCTTCTTTCCACAAACATAATGGCATCATTATAAATAACAAAACAACTTTTCAAAATAAGTTCATGCACAAATAAAAGGTTGATATTGTTTTATAATCAAACCACACGATACAACCTCTTTTGTAGACTACCCTATTAAGGCTTTAGGCTTTTAGCTGCCATAAATACACAAGGGGTTAGGAATTACGATTCCGTACCTTTAAACAACATAAAAAGCCGCCCAATCCCATGAAAAGGAAAAATATAAAATTGATCATCGGCCTTTATGCGACCAAAACAGGCATGCTATATAATTATACTTACACTTTCTTTTTCCCCAATAATATACACAAATATACCCAATAATATATATATCGGTGTTAGTATCGTTTCTATTTCAAAATAAAGTCTGAATACAATTAGCCGGGGAGGGGTTTTTACTATGTATCATGTATGTGTACGTGTATTTCAAAACATTAAATCAAATTTAAAATTGAAATGACATGGCGTACATTTGGGTCTGGCGTGTTAACTCAAGAAGGTACCTTGTCGTTTGAGGAGATATGGCCTCATTTTATATATCTTATCGTTCAGTTTGCTTTTCATTTTTATTTAGTACGAATTAAGGTTTAGTCGTAACTGATGATGTAACAACTGTACGTTCCTCACAAAATCACTTGTTCTTTTCAGATGCATGCATCTTGAATCTTGATATAAACCAATCAACCTTTTTGCACGTAATCATCATCTTATTAGTTGGTATTATGGGTAACTTATTCTCCTCCTAGCGAAAAAAAATATCTATTGTATCCTATCTATTTCAACTCGATAAGATAGATGAAGCTTCTGTTCCTCCTTCCAGGTGAACTTGCCAGCTTGAACAAAATAATGCATTCTATATTTCTATATACCTCAATCCAAGACCAAATATTTTGATGTGGGGCAATATATCAAACCCCAAAAACTTATATATATAAGATATATTGATATATCGGTAGATTTTTTTTTGGTTAATGGGTTAAAATTTTGTTTTACATGTCGATATATTGAAAAATATTAGAAATATTGCCGATTATATTGGAAATATCGTTAATATATTAATAAAAATTGGTCAAAGATGGGTCAAAGTCAATAATCTATATTGGATATATCGATATATCATAAAACCTGATATATATCAAATAAAAAATGTGTCAATATAACCATTTGATATTTCACAATATATTTATATTGGCATCTCAAAACTGAAATATATCAGCAATATTTAGGAAATATATCCGATATTTTGGTCCTTGCCTCGATCCACATTATCATTTTTTTGGTAGGAAAATGTGTGGGCAAGTCTGTTTTTATAGAGATCAAATAACTCAATTTTGTGTAGTAGGGTTTGAACCCCAGACTTCTGGTATCATCATCCAAAGGTTTTACCAACTAAGTTAGAAGGCACTTACCGATCCACATTATCATGCCTACAAAAGTGATGCAATGGGAGATTCTTTTCGAGTCAAATATATATTCTATTGGACTCCATCTCTCCCTAGATTATTTACAACTAGTGAATGCCCGTGCCAGTCGGCACTAGACACATTGCTTTTGAACAACACCCCAATAGACCATCTCTATGGTAGCATTGGATCGATGATATAACAATTTTCAACAGTTTTATATTTCATAATCATTTCATACTACTCATACTCAAGTGAGCTTAATGATTGCAATTCTATGCATTTCATTTCTCACAAACCAACTCATTACACATACCCTTATACATTCATTAATTCAACACATATCAAAATGAGAATGAGGAAAATAAGGGAAGAGAGTCTTCAATTAAGAGCATCATCATTTTTATTTTTATTTTTTTAAATAAAAAAATCCAACAGAGTCTCCTTTGTATTTTCAACATTTCAAAAATCCATGTCATAACTTGAAAAATCAAACAATACAATCCTCATATATCAACCAAACCAAAATACTCTAAGAAACTTGTAATATGTCACAAACGATAGGTAAACATAAAGCATCAGCACATTGACAACATCTCTAACCACCATCCCCTCAAAGAGCTCTCGAGCAGCCTCCATATCGCCGACTCCAACATACCACACAATTATCGAATTCCAACTCTAAAAATCTCTTTCAGGCATCACATCAAAACACTCCCTTGCAATACCAACTTCCCCATTCTTCACACCTCTCATCAAACACCTTCCTTGCATCCCAAATTCTCCTAATCGAAGAATACATATAAATTAGAGAATTCCGCCCAAACAAATCTACTGCAAACCCTCTTTTCACAATCCTAGCATAGTGTTTCTCCCTTCGTAAACCAACCTAAGTTCCGCACAAACCTTAACTAAAAAAGGAAAAAGTATACACTGAACATAAATTTAAATTTTATGTGGTATACTATAGGCTAGACTACTTACACGCAGTCGACTCTGTCAAACATATTTATAGTTAATAGAATCAGGGGCCTATATACTTGGGGTAACAGTTATGAACTCAACATAATAAATCAATTGCACTTGATAACACAATGTATAGAATTAGGGGCCTAACGATAGGTAAACACAAAGCATCAACACATTGACAACATCTCTAACTACCATCCCCTCAAAGAGCTCTTGAGCAGCCTCCATATCGCCAACTCCAACATACCACGCAATCATCGAATTCCAGCTCTAAAAATCTCTTTCAGGCATCACATCAAAACACTCCCTTGCAATACCAACTTCCCCATTCTTCACACCTCTCATCAAACACCTTCCTCGCATCCCAAATTCTCCTAATCGAAGAATACATATAAATTAGAGAATTCTGCCCAAACAAATCTACTGCAAACCCTCTTTTCACAATCCTAGCATAGCGTTTCTCCCTTCGTAAACCAACCTAAGTTCCGCACAAACCTTAACTAAAAAAGGAAAAAGTATACATTGAACATAGATTTAAATTTTATGTGGTATACTATAGGCTAGGCTACTTACACGCAATCGACTCTATCAAACATATTTATAGTTAATAGAATCAGGGGCCTATATACTTGGGGTATAAACTCAGCATAATTAATCAATTGCACTTGATAACACAATGTATAGAATCAGGGGCCTATATACTTGGGGTAACAGTTATAAACTCAGCATAATTAATCAATTGCACTTGATAACACAATGTTTACATTTGAGAAATTCGTCTACTATTTGTTAAACTTCAAATCCAACAGTAAACTTACAATTCCCGCGTTTATAGTTATCAAACTTATAACAAAAATCAAAATAACTAAATGAGTAAGCTAAACAACTAATTATTATAAGAAAGTTCAAGAAAAAAACCATGAGATTACACAAACTATCATTAGTTCAGGAAACTTTTTTTCTATGCTTAACATGTATGACTCACCAGACATGGAGGCAGATCGGGATTTCTTTAGGAATAGTGGATCGGGAGCTTCCTTCCTTCTCTTGAAGAAAGATGGCCTTCTATCAGAGAGAGTAGATCGGGCTCGAGCTTCTTTGGAGAGAGACTCGATATTGGAGAGAAAGAGTCGAGAAGAAAAGTGAGGATGAAGAACAGTCGTTTGATCTTGCTCAAACAGATCTGAGCCGTCCTTTGTCTGTTATTTTGTCTTTTAGTGGGAAAAAAACCCTATCTTATTAGATAGATTCTTATTATTGGCAGTGGCATGAGCACGTACCATACATACCATGTTTTGACTATTATGTATCATAAGCTGAGTTTACTAAAACATACAACTTGATTGACACCTATAGGTTACGAAATTATAGCTACTCTTCCCCTAGAGTTCGTGGTTTGCACAATAACACTTCGCACAAAGTCGTAAGCTCGATTGAGTGCTCATGTATACGTGCTTTCTTTACACTTGCTGGAAAGAAAAACTCTTAATAGCATTTCCAATGCAAACGGTTTTGAGGGAAAATAGCAATTTGTTATTCTTATGAGCCAAAAACAATGGCTCAATACAAAGATGACAATGAGTGTAGTTTTTCACTAAGTTACAATGAGGGCATCATTTGCTATTGAGATAGTTGCCAACTTGTGATATTCGGACGGAACCTTTTATTCCTTCTCACATATTTTTTTTTTTTTTTTTCGGACGAAATGTTTCATTCCGGTCCCGCGAATTTATTTATTTATTTTTTTTTTACGAGATGATTTTTTACATCTTACATTTAATAAAACATTCCACCCAAATTTTAAAGTCCCATTTTGCATTAGACAACTCCTAATAGTTTCTCACCAAGAAAGTAACTATGAGAGAAAATAGTCCTATGTGGTGTCTATGTGGAGATAACAAGTTATTGTTTGCATTGAGAATTCTCTAACTTATTACATTATTAAGATTGTTGCCTGCAAAAGCCCATATTGTTTAGTATTTTACTGTTAAACCTGAGGTTAGAAATCATAAAAGAGACAATAACAAAATGAACAGGAACTACCAAGGCGTGTTATACACTATCCTTAAGGAAAGATTTTGCCCTTTTCAGATGATGAAAAATGGCTTCAGCAGGTGACTCCCCTCATATGATTCAATAGTAATAGCATACTGATATGCACTCAAACAAACTACTCTTCTAGAACGGTAATACAACTCTCTCTGACGGCTATAAGGGAGAAGAGAAAGAATTAGTTTAGGGTTTGTTAATATTGTGTTTAGATCTGGGCGTAAGTCATGCTTATATAGGGAACGAGTCGGTTTAGTTTCCAAAATAGTATAGGAAACCTATTGTTAATAGAAAACTAAAACATAGTGGACAAGTAAAAAACAGTTTAGGGAATTGGCCAAGCTCACTAACATATCACATACAAGAAGCCCAAGCCAAAGCCCGACCAGACACGACTCAGCTCAGTTCGGGGCGGGCAGGCACGTGTGTGGTTTTGTGTGCAGTCCCTCCTAACACAAAAACATTTGTACTCTAAGGGCACGTCTTTAGAATAAAGATAGTTTAGATATACTCACAAAGTTAGTGGTAGCTTACCAATGTGGGACTATCACAAAAGCATAAAGTAAAGATAAACACTCAATGTTCTTTTTCTCCACTTTGCACACACACGAATATTTAATTTGAAATATAAAACAATAAATTCCAACATTTACTAGGGACAAAACAACCAAAACATAGTCATTATGTTGCTAACTTTTGCTTCTTCCTAGCAGAATTCCTTGGAACAAGTCCAATGAGGAGCTGCTAAAAGGCGTTGCCTAAGCTTTTTTGACAGTTTTAGCCAGCCAAGTCAAATTTGTCATGTGAAAATTGAAAATAGTTCTAAGCGAGGTTTTAAAGTTGAAGTGTCAAATTGATACGGACGACAGAAAATGTGTCATTTGTCCAATATTTTCTAAACTTAAGTTGAAAGTTAAAGCACAAACCACAGAAAGTGTGCCATCCGTTGAAATTTAACATACAAATGGTATAAATTTTGTTGTCCGTCTCCTGGAACATAATTATGGCAGCGGCTAAATATGACCACAAATTTGACTTAGTTTATCAGACCATCTAAATTTAAGACCCTTTTATCTAGGACAGCCCAATTGGAATAACATTTTAGTGTTCAGGGGTGTTATTGACTGAGTTCAGACGTGAAATTTATTAATTAATGAAATCTAAAGTCTAAACCACAATCAATTGTAAGTGAATTGGTGTGATTCCAAAGGTTAATTAATTACAAGTGTATATATAGAGAGAGAGAGTCAGTTGCCAAAAGGAATCATGCGCATTTTACATCAGGGGCGGCACAGACACACCTCTTAAATGAGGTTGCTTCTTGGCATTTCCTTCTTGTAAAAAAGGAAGAAAACTATGTAATAATGTATTGCCACGGAAAGATAAACAAGCTAATTAAATGAAACACATTAAGCATGGTAGATGGCGTCACCACTTAACAGATTTACAATCTTGGGGTTCTAAAAGAATAAATGTGGATGTTGAATATCGATTTTTTATTATTATTATTATAATTCTGGTGAAGGAATATCGTTATTTGACATGCAAAGAATGTTGACACGTATTTTAAATATGACATTGTAGTATTGTACTAAGTAAATGAGTAATTGTATTCTTAATTGTTTTATCAGGCATATCAGATCTTAATGAGTCGAAAATATATGATGCTTGCTTTACCGAACCCATTATTAGTAGTGGCTGACTCGGCTAACGCTAGGGTAAAAGATGAAACTGTCCAGTGGAACGTGTGGGGAAGGCAGCTGGACAGCTGGTTAACACAATCTTGAACCCCCGGGGAGGATTGACTCGTAGACAGATTTCGGAAAATCCCTGAAGGGGCGAAGCTTCTACGACGAGTTCTTGTTATATTAGTTATATGAAAACAACAATTAGAATAGAACAAAAGGAGCAGTAGACGAACAGTGAACAACCAAAACGTCGATAAAACTGTTCTTAAAGAAAGATTTCGTCCCTTCCACTGGTGCAGAAAGACTACAATAGAGTCTTCTCCTCACAAAATTCAATAGTTATAGAAGGCTGGTTTTGCACTAATCAGACTTCTTTCTAGAACGGCGTAATAACTCTCTCTGGTGGCTGACAATAAGAAGAGAAGGAGAAACTTGGGTTTTGTTTGTGCGAGATCTGTTTATGTCAGTATGTTTGATTTGGACGCATAGTCCTGGTTATATAGAGAGTCACAGTTGGTTTCCAGAAACAGAATAGGAAACCTACTGGAAACAGAAATCTAAACGTTACTCCAAAAGCAAAACAAGTTTAGGCAATAGCCAAGCCACTACCCACTAACAAAGTTAGTGGTGGCTAGGCAATGTGGGACTATCTTCCAAGCACAAAAGTGGAGAGAACACTCAAAGTTCTCCACCTCCATTTTGCTCACTCTTAAGTAGATTGAAATACAACAAAGAGATTCCAACAATCTCTTACTATTTCAAAATACTTATAGTGCCCCACTATTTTGGAATAAGATATTACAAAAGAAAGGGTTTACAAAATGCCAGAGAGAAACGAAATTGCAATGCCTTTCGGGCTTGAACCAGTCATAGGGTAACATGTCTTTTCTCACGTGAAAGCGGTAGATTAAAAAATCTTTGAACCAACTTCCCTTGTAGTGAAATAGATGACATGCACCCACATTGCTTTTTCATTATATGCCAGTTCTGCGGTGTTGCGCTTTTTGGCCCTACGCTATCTGTGTTCCAAGAATGTTCTAGAGTACTTGTTCGAATACTCATAAGAACCAACCCAGTTCTACATTAACGTAGGTGGATTTCCATAAGGTGTACATTGCATTTTAAATACACCACCTCATTAAAATATGGGCTATGGAATCCAATAAGAGTTAAATAACTCATCTTTACTCACTGCAATTCTAGTTATACAAAGTATACTATAGTATCATCTTGCCATAGGGTGGGACGTCTCATAAAAATAAGACGATAGTACTGCAGGATGATGAAGTGACTTGTTTTTCCTTTGAACCTATTTCATAGGATCTCCAATCACATAGGTAGGGTTTCCGTCAGTGTCGCCCTATATATGGGCATAAGTCCTAACCCCCTCGACGTATAACCACTTGCCTCCAAATAAGTGGTGCGGTCAGAAATGTGGCCAAACTAAGTCCAACCTAATATAATCTCTAACAGCTGCTTGATTAAGTTATATCTCAAATTTACATGTATTCTTTTCCCATTGAACATATTTCTTTATATTTTAGCTATTGCAATGAGATAATTGCAAAGCATATATACATCAGGAGGTGTTTAGAGCCAATGAGAAGATTTGCCAAGAGGTTGCTAACCTTTTTAGCATCATTACATGCCTTTTCTAAGGCGATTAGCTTGGATGATATCCAAGGCACTCAATTTCCACCAAAGGTAAACACATAAACACTACTGGATCCAGTTTATAATACATTATCCTTCCAACAATGATAGAAATCTACTAAACATAAGTCCATAATCAATGGCTCCGCTATAGTACTTGGATAATCTGACAATATACAACTAATGTTCCTTATAAGAATAATGGGTTATCAACTCAGTATGCCATTAATGTAGGCAATGTCATGTCTCATATGTATAATCCATCAAATAGGAATTTTTCTGTCATACACATTATCAATGCTAGCATTCATGATGTTAAATCATCTAAACAAAGAGAGATTAACACATATGTCTTGCTTTACTCTAAAGAAAGTATACATCTTTATCAACAACGGTACTTTGACATCCATATGACACTAATATGTTGTTGAATTGCTCATGCCATTTATAGGCGCTTGAATCAACTCATACAAAGATTTAACTAAATTGTATACATTAAGCTCATTACCTGGTTCTACTTGGTATTGTAGTTCTTCACAACTACTTAACTAGAGTCTTTAGAATTCTAAAAAAGAAATTCTAGTTACATGAGCAAGGTTCCAAAATAGTATAAATCTTTTCTCTGAGTGAAACCCCTTGGCTATTATTATTAGCCTAATATTTTGCAATACAACTATCACATTTTATTTTTCTCTTGAAGATCCAATTCAACCTATAGATCCCCCAATAGGTAGATTAACTACCTCTCCTTAATGATTTGTGTAAATTAAGAGTCTAGTTTAGAGGAGTTGTATCCTTCAAAAAGGACACTTCTCATAGACAGACAACTTCTTTATAGGTTAATGAATCTTCCTCAAGAAACATATAAATGTCATCACCGTGAATGATAGATATACTCACTGGTAGTCTTCCAAATTTCTTGTTCAGAAATTATCGGATTATCTTATATAGTTTAACTACTCTATGCCAATTTCACAGAAAGCACAACCTTAAATAAAATTAGCATATAAGACATTCAATAATAGTGTGGTATCTACAAGATTGTTATCACTCATGATAACTGAAAACAAACATCACTATTATGAGTTTCACCAATGAACATTTACTAGATAGTTCTAGGTCTCAAAAATACTTCTTTTAGATTCATTCACAATAGCCTTGGCAAGACACCCCCCACATTTTGAAGCATTTTTGGATATGCCCAAGACCTTTTCATACTTTATAGTTTAGTGTCTTTCCAGTTATCTTGTGAGGTAAACTATGATAAAACAGTGTTATGCATATGAGTCGCAACCCCCCACAGTTCAATGGTTATCCAACCTAATCAAACTTATATGTAAAACACATTATACCGCTACAAACACTAAAAGAAACAACAACAATCTCTTATGGTAATAATATACTTTACTCAAGTCTATGATTATGGATCATATTAAATATAGTTATATTATGTTCATGCTATCTATATGAAAAGAAATTCACAAATGATTCTAATGAATTTTAAATAATAGAAGAATTAGATGAAAAGGGTTTTACCCAAGATAATATCATTATCATTATTCTTTTAATCATTCAACATTCCAACTTACATAGTGACACAATCCACGTATTTGTACATCGCTTTGGCTATTTATTTATAGTCATAGAAGGATAATATCTAATAAGACAATCTACAAGCGTTACATCTCCTTGTCTAAAATAGTCACTAGAGGATACTGTCTAAGAAGACAATCCATAACCTTACATCTCATTGACTAAATTAGGTTTAGAAAGATATTGATTGTTTTCCATATTGTTTCCTCTCGTAAACAACGATGCACATTACTTAATAATATATGACATGGTTAAGCTTCATGCCAATATTAAATAATGTATTCATGCCAAACATGGTTAATATCATATCATAGGTTCAGGAAAAGTAAACTTTAATATAATTGTACCTCTCACACCAAAAGGTATATGATATTAAGCAAATCTAGCCACTGAATATGCAAAACAACTAAGGACTCCACCTCCTCTTCTTACATAAGCTCAAGTAAGATAGAATACCCTATCAATAAGACCTCAAGTACAGCCACAACATCGAATGCCTCAACCCATTAATGTCTTCAACTAGAAAAAAAAAATACTAATAAACTATCATCAAGTTCAAAATAAATCTACGATGATTAATATCCAAAGCTAGCATGCTACAAAATCTTAACATATGCTATATTAGATATAAGCTACAACTTACTTCATCTAACATGTATTTTCACAATATTACAATTATAACAATCGTCTAACAACACATACACTTAATAGAGGTAAGCAATTATGCATTGAATACATTATAATTACTACCCAATATTTGAGTGTGGTTGATATTAAATATCTTAAGGTCTCTCTTAGACCATCTACATATATCTACATATGTACAAATAAAATTAATATCAAATGACTTCTAGTCAAACTAATTAATATCTTAGTGATAAACACGTATGTATAGTTTGTTGACTAGGTTATTAAAGAAGTTTAAGCTTAGAGATTTCTCTCCTAAGAATAAAAACTAGCATGCAACTCAAGGCAATAATATCATCATATAATCAAGCCAAAAGAATTACAAAGAGTGAAAGAATACGATACCTAACCGATTGAAAAACTGGATTACCATATTTTCCTCTTTCCAGAAAAATAGTTCAAAAGAATTGTAATATTGAACTAGCTCATGACGAATTGGGCACCAAGCCTTATACCACTGGAAAACTTTTTGAATCAGCTATTCAACACAAGAAGCGGATTGCACAACCGAGCTCTAAGCTGAAAGCTATAGCAGTTTCCGTAACGAGTGACACAACAGTCAAAAAGACGAACTTTGACGTTTTTCTTGATATAAATCTTAAATTTGACTCCCACAAATATAAGAGAAAGGTTTACAACCATATAAGATTTGATAAACCACAAAAGATCAATAAAGATTTAATCTTTAATTGGTTTCTCTAACAAAAACGAAATTATTAGAAAATTTCTAAAGTCATAATCTAATAACACAAACAATAACTCAAAGTAAAAGACTTATATTTTGATTGTCGTATTAAGGCACTCTCCTTTGTTCTACTACGAAATTCTTTCCTTAAGATTGTTAGATTAGTTGTATGAAAACAGCAACTAGAGTAAAACAGAAAGAACAGTAAACGAATAGTGAACAACCAAGACGTCGATAAAACTGTCTTTAAGGAAATATTTCGCTCCTTCCACTGGTGTAGAAAGGCTACAATGACGTATTCTCCTCACATGATTCAATGGTTACAGAAGGCTGGTTTTGCACTAATCAGACTTCTTTCTAGAATGGCATAATAACTCTCTCTAGCGGCTGACAGTAAGAAGATAAGGAGAAGCTTGGGTTTTGTTTGTGCGAGATCTGTTTCTGTCAGTATGTTTGATCTGGACGCACAGTCCTAGTTATATAGAGAGTCACAGTTGGTTTCCAGAAACAGAGTCGGTTTTCAGAAACAGAATAGGAACCTACTGTAAACAAAAATCCGAAACTTGTTCCGATCCAAAAGCAAAACAAGTTTAGGCAATAGTCAAACCACTACCCACTAAAAAGGTTAGTGGTGGCTAGACAATGTGAGACTATTTTCCAAACACAAAAGTAAAGAGAACACTCAAAATTCTCCACTTCTATTTTGCTCACTATTAAGTAGATTGAAATACAACAAAGAGATTCCAACAGTTCTCCCTTCTCAACTCTCTCTTCGAGCTAACTCCCCTGGTCTCCTCATGCCTCTCGCTATTGCCATATGAATACAGTATACAGTGCGAGAAAATCAAAGCAGACCGTGGAGGACTGACCCGAGCTATACAGAAAGAAAGACTTTCATAGATAGAATAAAATAAGAGCATGTCTTCAGTGCGCAGGTCGTATGGTGCGCAGGTAATATGGGCCTTTGGATCAGTACTTTTGCCATTAAATACACACGCACCCCTTGGTATGAGTGGCCGAGATGTGATGGC
The DNA here is from genome assembly GCF_015680905.1 of Coptis chinensis. Classification (NCBI taxonomy): domain Eukaryota; kingdom Viridiplantae; phylum Streptophyta; class Magnoliopsida; order Ranunculales; family Ranunculaceae; genus Coptis; species Coptis chinensis. The sequence goes on from NC_141460.1 coordinate 43,665,878, forward strand.
GCACCATACATCTCGCGCACCATAGATTTAGCCATAAAATAAAAGTAAGGAATGAAGACATCAAATAAAAAGTAGTATGGGACTTTGGGAAGTGTTGTTTCACTATTTGAAAAATTAATTTCTATAAAATACGATTGATTTGAATATTATTGATCACAGGGCCTGCCGTTTTTGTTCCCTGATTGAAGATTGAATTAATTTAAAAAAATCATCAGTTTCTAAGCGTACATTGTTAGTGTATTAATTTGCTCAACTACCCATTTGATTAATAGAGCTCACATTAGCAATCTGATGCTTATTAGAACTTATTGTACTCAGATAAGTGAGAATGACAAGTGAATTTGGACTTTAAGAACTGTCAGTTTCCGTGTGTAATGACTAATGACAACGTCAAATATATAATCATTTCAACTAAATGACCCCCTACCAATTTTTTTTTTTTCGTTCTACATTATGCAGCCAAAGCATAAGTATTTAGGCGAATATCTTAGGATTTTAAAGGTATTAATAATTGTCCTTGAAAGAAAAACGCGGCGTGGCGTCTCTATAAGGCATTAATTAAGGCTCATGATGCATTTGACCTACCATTACATATATCAAACCTTACATCTGATGAATTTTACTTCGAGTAATCCTGGGGATCTGGTTGGAAATTTGACCAGGGACTAGTGGAACTACCTCGCTAAGATGATTAGGTTTTCTATGCAATATTTTATTGGAATTATTACTCTTTCCTTATTAAATTAAGACCGTTCATAATGTAGCATTACACATAAAACAATTTTGTTTTGTGGAAGAGAGAATTAGGAATTTAGGACTTGAACAACTCCCATGGCGATACAAAATCAATAACCAAATCTTTCTAAATTTGTTGAAATGTTCACCAACCATCAACCAACGGGGCTATATTTGTACCAAGATTGATGAGCTATCCAGGGTTATTTAGGTATTGGTATCATAGTATAAAATATTTCGATATATCGCGATATTTGGAGATATCTATTCAGATTTCAGAGAAAGATATATAAATATTACGATATGTTTAGAGATATATACAACTGTAAATATCGGTGATATTTCGATGATATTTGTGATATTTATAATATTTTGTGATATTTGGAGATATTTGACGATATTTTGTGTATATAACAATTTTATTTAATATTTACCATTATATTTCAAATAAATATAAATAATGTATCATAATATATCAAGAAATATTCATAATATCTACGATATTTGTCGATATTTTATATATATCTACGATATTTGCATGTGAAACAATGTCAAATATCCCCAAAGAGAGAGATATATCTACGATACATATCCAGAAATTGAATATCGATAAATATCCATATCCTAATATTTTGTACTATGATTAGTACTACTTTTAAGACCGATATTAAGAAATACTATCACTTTTCAAAGAAATTAGAAAATAGTACTACTCTTTTTTCTTTACAATTACTAGATTTGTAATTCATCGTGAGATCGTAGTTACCTAAGAGGGCTTATACATATTGTCCATCTTATAAATGTTTACTAGTGGATTTAGATCCAGTATATGTTGTTTGCAATATATATAAATAAGATTGTTGTTGGTTAGTTATCAAAGCTAGAATAATAATAAAAAAAAAACAGATACTCATTTGATTTTCGGTTTCCCTTGTATGATTTCGAGTACAACTTTCGGTCCAACAAAGATACTCAAGGAAGCCTATGAGATACATTTTGAGGGTACTTCAAACAATCCATTTGATCTCCATCCAGAAGTGGTTTCCTCATGAATCGTTTGAGATAGGTTTCATGCTAACAATAATTTATCATTGATGGTGCTGCGTGTGGAAATCCTGGACCATCAAGAATAGGGGCTGGTGAAGTTCTGGTTCTAAGCAAAAACATTAGCGTGGGAACAAACTACAATGCAGAATATTTGGCTCTTATCTAGAGTGCAGAGATTGCACTTACTAAGGGACGGATAGAGCTATAGCTAGAATAAGACTCCCTTGCAGCTGTAAATGCCTTTGCAAATGGTGAGCTTCCTTGGTTTCTACAACCTAGGTGGAGACATATTCAACAGCATATGCAAGCCTTACTTACTACACATATATGGAGAGAAGCTAATTTCTATGCCGACTGCGCAACAAAGAAAGGAGTCACACTATAGGCAGGTGAAATTATCATAGAAGAAGATAAACCAAATTGGATACTTATAACCACTAACATCACATGTAAATGTATAAGATCATGAAAGTATAACACTTACATAAAATGGGAGCACATTAATTTAACCCAAAAGGGGTAGAGAGAGACAAGTGGTTAACTTTTGGACTAAGAGATGTGAAAGAACGATAAAGGGCTAGGAGAAGACAAAGGGGAATAGTATCCCATAAGGAATAAGGGGGGCAAACGGATAGGTTCGGATGCGGATATGGCTGTATCCGAATCTGAATCCGAAAATTTATACCGATATCCGAATCCGAATCCGACAGATATTAAAAAAATTATCCGAATCTGATTTCGGATATCCGAATAATATCCGGCCGATCCAAAGATTAAAATTAATTAAAATTTTATTTGTTTTGAATAATTCATTTTACCACTATAAAAATTAGTATAAATATTATATTTGTCATTTATTATTATTATTTTGTTATTATAGTTTTATATTATTAGTTTATGATTTTATATAATATTTTGTACAATAAAAAATGAATAAATTAATTATATATAATAACTATTAATTTTTTAAATCGGATCGGATATTATCGGATGCGGATATGTCAGTATCCGAAACGAGTTCGGACATAAAAAAAATATCCGAATCCGAATCCGAATCCGAAATTTTTGGATAATATCCGATTTTTTCGACTAATCGGATTCAATGATATCCGAATCGGATTCGAATATTTGGATATCCACTTGCACCTCGAGAGAGAGAGAGAGAGAGAGAGAGAGAGAGAGAGAGAGAGAGAGAGAGAGAGAGAGAGAGAGAGAGCTATGATAGCTTTATCCCTAAATGGGTACGTAGGCAACTTAATGTTGGTACAGCCGATCAAAGCAAAAGTTTTTCTCCCCATAAAAATTGTGTCTAGTATACTAATTAGTCTTCATGGAACATGAATTTCACCCCTTCTAAGAGTTTTAAGACTAGTAAAGTCAGTGGTCATGAAAAAGGTTCATACACCACATATTATCGATTTTCGCTCCATCCGCGGCTACAACCCACCAACTAGCCTTTCATTGCCGGCATAGGAGGAATTCAATACTCTAATGTTTGTTTCATCGATACAATGTGAATCTGTCTTTCCTTTCAAGATTATTTTTTTTGGGAATTGCTATATACAGACCCCATATATCTCAAGGCAGACCCCATTTTAAAAAAATTTAATACCAGATATGTCCCAAAATAATCTCTTAGGGCAGACTCCACTTAAAAAGTGAAAACACATAAATTTCAACTTTGGGTCCCTTCAACTTTTGTCTTTTTACTCTCTCTCAAGAAACCTTCCTTAAACCCACACTTTTTTTTTTCCACTCTTCTCATTTTCCAATCCAAATAAACTTAACCCACACATCTCTTCTTTCTCTACACATATTCATCTTCTTTTTCAAATTTTTTGTTCTATTTCTATTTACAACCCATCTTTTTGTTTTTCATTTTTTTTTTTTGATGACATTGAGTGAAATGGAATGGGCATATGATGTTTTTAATGTGAAAAATGAACTATTTAATGAAGAGAAATTTCAATCAAGTGACCAAGACGGTGACCAAGACGAGGTAACTCCATATACAACTATTGTTCATAATGATTCCAATATCAATTTATTATGAAATCATTATGAGGACGACTTGTACAAAATGTGATTACAAAGTATTTATGCAAACTCAATCTATAAGGACGATCTCTTCCGTTTAATGGTTGATTTGAATAGTGAGTGTTGGGAAATGGGAATAGTCTTACGTTCGAGACGTCCCAGGCCAACTAACTTTCTAAGACTCTGGCGCTCCAACTGGAGCGACTTATGAAGAATTAGACAGTCTAATTTGGCCGTCTCTTAGTTACTTTGATAGACATCCCACATTTTTCTTGTGACAAATTTTTAGCTAACATTATAATTCACTGTAAATTTTATAGGATCCTCTATACAGTCACAATGAGGTACCAATTGATGCATTTCGGACTTCACAAAATTCAAATGCATCTTCGGAGGAGCACTACATCGATCAAACCGAACATTTTAACACCAACATGGTATACATGGATGAATATATGTTTTGAAACTTATTTTTTTGATTTAATACTTTCTTACCCATGGATTAATGAATACTTAAATTGATTTATAGGTATTTGATAGTCGTCAAGATTTGATTGATTGGACACAACATAAAGGAAGCGAAGTGGGAGCTATTATCGTCACTGGGAAATCTCAAAATGCAATTGGTGGGAAGGCTCCTAGACTTATTTTGATATGTGAGCATGGTGGTAAATTTCGATCTCATAAAAGGTAGAAGCAAACGAGAAGGCAAAGTGAGAAAGACTGGAACAAAAAGATGAATTGTCCTTTTAAATTAAAAGCGTGTTTTGAACGTGGTAGTTTAGATAGATGGACACTAAGAGTTGATTGTGGTCGTCATAATCATGGGATGGCAAAAACTATGGAAGGTCACTCTTATATGGGAAGGTTTAATAAGATGGAAATGATTCTTGTATCTGAGATGAGTAGAGTTGGAGTCAAACCAAAAGAGGTCATGAATGCTGTCAAAGCAAGAGATATATTAAACTCATCCTCCATGAGACAAATGTATAACGCAAGACACAGAATTAGACTTGATGAAATGGAAAATAGAACACAGTTGCAAGAGTGGGTAGATTGTTAAGGGAAAATGGATATGTGGAGTACAGTAAACGTCGAGAAGGTAGCAATGAGGTTTGCGAATTGTTTTGGGCCCATCCGGGTTTGATCCAAATGGCTTGGACTTTTAACCAAAATTTTCTCATGGATTGTACGTATAGGACAAACAAGTATCATTTCAAGTTGTTAGAGATTGCAGGAGTGACATCAACTAATATGACTTTCACTGCATGTCATGTGTTGATGGAAAAGGAAAAAGAGTATGACTACACTTGGGCATTGGAAAGGTTTCGAGAGATACTCATGCCTGAAGTTCTAGTGTTGATTGTGACTGATAGGGAGCTAGCTTTGAAGAATGCAGCCGATGTAGTCTTTCCAAATGCAAAGAAGCACTTATGTCGATGGCACATTTCCCAATGTGTCTTGAAAATGGGAAAAAATATTCTCAGTGACGAGCAAAACATAAATAAACTTTGTGCCATGTGGACTAATGTAGTAAAGTCAAAGACACAGGAGGGTTTTTTGAGAAAGTTTGCTTCTATAGAATTAGCTTTTAAAGACTATCCTGTGCTCATCCAATATTTGCGTAGAACATGGTTGCCTTACAAAGAAGCATTTGTTGCTTACTGGATAGACCAACAAAAGCACTATGGAAACACTACGACGAATAGGGTGGAAGGATTGCATGCTCGACTAAAGTCGAGCTTGAAGGGGACATGCAAACATGATTTTCTTGGAATGTGGAAATTGATCCATCCAGTTATCAATATTGAGATGAGCGAAATTAGAGCCTCTTTTGAGAGGAGTTTAACTAGATTTCAGCACGAGCACAATGATGAGTTTTTTAGTGAGCTCAGAGGATTTATTTCAAAGAGAGCTTTAGATTTGATTTTGGAAGAGATGAGACGTATAAATGTCATTGGGGTAGATGATAGTGTTTGCGACCACACTTTGCGTACTTCACACGGGTTGCCGTGTGCGCATGAGCTAGTGATACTCAAACAAAAAGGGTCAGAATACCTCTTTCTGAAATTGATGAATTTTGGAAAAAGTTGTCTATTGAACCGAGAGCTAGTGATCCCATTGGTGTTGATTACAAACCAGCTATGGATTTATTTATTCAACGACTAGGATCGACTTCTGAAGACCAGCAGAGATCTATGATAAAGATGCTCATGGAACTTGCAACACCTGAAAGTTCATCATTGGAGCCACCAAAGGAGGATGCTACACCAAAAGGCCGTCCTAAGGGCAGTACTAAGAAGAGGCCAGCAAAAGAAGAGTGGTCAACTACCCGAGATCCGTCATGGTTTGAGTACCCTCCGGATGCTCCACCCGTGACTCCACAATCCATAACGAAGCCCAAGGCCAAACCGTTTGTTCCAAAGAGGAAGAAACCAAATTTTGATGTTGGTTGCTCTATTAATGAAATTGAACATCCTCCAGATGCTCCACCCGTGACTCCATAATCTATAACGAAGCCCAAGGCTAAACCATATGTTTCAAAGAGGAAGAAACAAAATGTTGATGTTGGTTGCTCCATTAATGAAATTGAGCATCTTCCAGATGCTCCACCTGTGACTCCACAATCTATAATGAAGCCAAAGGCCAAACCATATGTTTCAAAGGGGAAGAAGAAACTGAGTTTTGATGTCAGTTGCTCCATTGCTCAATCTGGATATAAAATGTGTTTTCCGCGTGAATTGCTACAGTTTATTGTTGGTTTTGAAGACCCCTGTCGGCGATGGAAATTGTGGTTTCAGGGCTCTCTACATGGCTTTTGGAAGAAAAGAAACCGACTGGTTTTGGATGAGACAAGAGTTATTGAGTGAGTTAATGTCAAATGAGGAATATTATGTGAGGATATTTTCCTAGGAAGCTGTTGATGGATTAAATAAAAGGATAAGGAAAAAGAAGAGAACTCGTGCCAAGAGGAACAAATGGATGGATATGCCTATTACTGGGTATTTGTTTGCGTCGAGATTTGACGTTGTCCTTGTACAGTTCTCTACATCATATTGTTATACCTTTATTCCTATGAGATCCCCAGTGGATCTAAATAATGTTAATGTGCTTGGGATCGGTTATGTTAATAGTAATCATTACATTAAATTAGATTTGGAAGATGGTTGCCCAATTCCAAAAGTAGTGTTGTTTTGGAGCAGGAATAGTCTAGAAATAGCAAAAGATTGGGAAATTCTAGTGAAAACCCGTGTGGAGGCATTCCAAGGGTTGAATGTTCAAGGGATTGCGCAAGCGGAGGCTTTCGAAGGAGATCCAATTTTTGTCGATTAGTGTAGTTGGGCAAATAGATGTTTGAAATATTTTATACTTTTATAGAGGATACATGAAGAAACATTTTTTGCGATGAAAAGTTTTTGTAAAGACTTTGATAGAATGGAATTGAGTTTCTTATATATTTTGGAACCAAACATTTTACATATTTTAATTTTGATGTTTCGATTTTCATTGTTTACATGTATTGGTCTGAAACATTTTGCCAAAATTTCAAATTAGTTAGAGTTTTAATTTTGATCAAAACTAACCTAAAAATAAAAGACGTTCAAATTAGGCTAACTCTGTGTGCATTGGATGGTTGGACTGGATCGTCTTATAAAGATAGGAGATTGTGTTGGACCTATATTAAGAACGGTTCATTGAAACCAACTTTAAAATAAAAGACGTTCAAATCAGGCTAACTCCATCTGCATTAGATGGTTGGACTGGACCGTCTTAGAAAGATTGGAAATTGTGTTGGACCTGTCTTAAGAACGGTTCATTAGAACTGACTTTAAAATAAAAGACGTTCAGATTAGGCTAACTCCATCTGCATAGGATGGTTGGACTGGACCGTCTTAGAAAGATAGGAAATTGTGTTGGACCTGTCTTAAGAACGGTTCATTAGAACCGACTTTAAAATAAAAGACGTTCAGATTAGGCTAACTCCGTCTGCATTGGAGGGTTGGACTGGACTAACCTATCTCATTTTGGATAGCTGATCTAAACTGTTTAATTGGTCAAAATTGGTCAATTTTTAGTAATTCACTCAAATTTGGTTCACAATGGCTGACAAAATCTTTATTTTAAGACAATAATTAAAAAAACATTACTAACCATTGTTTATACACCTAAATGTTACATATTCATTTTATGGTCTTCCCCACTACACTATATGAGCTGAGTTGAGGGTTTAATGTTTATGGGTAAGGTTTTGTACTTTACAGAGATTTGAATGAAATTAAATTTGAACAATATATTTTTTTTTCTTTAATTCAAAATTTATTATTGAATTTTGGCTTACAAAATTATTTTTGAAATTTCCCTTAAATACACGACTTAGTTTAGGGTTTTGGGTTTATAAACCGTTTAATTGGTCAAAATTGGTCAATTTTTAGTAATTCACTCAAATTTGGTTCACAATGGCTGACAAAATCTTTTTTTTAAGACAATAATTAAATAAACATTACTAACCATTGTTTATACACCTAAATGTTACATATTCATTTTATGGTCTTCCCCACTACACTATATGAGCTGAGTTCAGGGTTTAAGGTTTATGGGTAAGGTTTTGTACTTTACAGAAATGTGAATGAAATTAAATTTGAACAATTTTTTTTTTCTTTAATTCAAAATTTATTATTGAATTTTGGCTCACAAAATTATTTTTGAAATTTAAATACACGACTCAGTTTAGGGTTTTGGGTTTTGGGTTCAGAGCATATATATAGTGAAGGAAAACTTTGATTCAATTTTTTTTTGGTCAATTGATTTGTAGTTTTTTTTTTTTTTATTTTTTATTTTTTTCATATGAAGTCTTGAAGATGAAATTGAAATTGAAATTTCCCGCCCAAATTTTAAAATTTGAATTTGAATTTTAAATTTTAGTAAAATTTCGAACACAATATTTTGGTAATTTGGTTTGTATTCTTCATTTCATGTTCAATACAATATGAAAACATGAATTGAATTGAAATTGGAGTTAGTGATAACACAAAACCAACTTGAAATTCAAAACACAAAATTTAAATTTAAATTTTTTGCCCAAAATTTCAAATTGGATTTTAAATTTCGGTGAAATCTCGAAACCCGCCCAAAATTTGAATTTGAATTTTGAAATCCGACTTTACAAGTAAGTTGTACCAAATATTTTGTCAAAATTTCAAATTTCAAATGAAGAGAGACGTGTTGGTCGAATGGTTCAATTTAACTAACTAAAAAGAGTAGATGTTCACATTGGGCTACTCTATGCCCCCTTTTATTAGTTGGAATGGACCGTCTTATACATAGACGAAATGTGTAGGTCCTGCATTAGGAATGGTTTAATTGAACTAACTTATATAAACAAAGATGTTCCAGTTAGACTATCCCTTTATGCCTCTGTTGGTTGGACTGGACTGTCTTACACTTAGATTAGATTTTGCTGGCTAGCTTTGTTTGATTTAGTTGGTTGGACTGGACTGTCTTATACTTAGATTAGATTTTGCTAGTCCTACATTAAGATCGGTTTAAATAAACTAACTGAAAGCGAAAAGACGTTCGCACCAGGCTAGCTTTTCTGCTTTAGTTGGTTGGAATGGACTGTCTTACACTTCGATTAGATTTTGCTAGTCCTGTATTAAGATCAGTTTAAATAAACTAACTTAAAGCGAAAAGACGTTCTCAACTGACTAGCGTTTCTGCTATAGTTAGTTGGACTGGACTGTCTTACACCGAAAGGGATGACTTAAAACTGATACTCTTAGCAACACAACTCTTATTCTTATTTTGTTTTGTTTCGTGAGAAGCAAGGAATTTGATTTTATAATGGGTATGCCTCTTTTCTTTTCGTTTCCAATTTTTTTTTAACTGGTTGTTTTTAAAGGGTTTTCTAGTTCATTTCTTGTTGAATTAGTCACTTCTGGGGTGGTCTTGTTTTGGTTGATGGGTTTTCTACAATTATTTCAGTTTTTTCCTCTTTCACTATTTTTTGGTATGTGATATCCAATCCTCGGTCTAATTAATCTGTAAACATGATTATTGAATTTTCAGAGTATGACATCAGTTGTTCATGGGATCCGGAAGATGAATATGAGAAATTCATAAGAAGAATGAATCCACCTGTGTACAAAAATTTACTTTTTCTTTTTTCCATGTAGTTATAAAGTCACTTTTAAGACAACCCAGAATAATGAGTTGTATGAACTCGCAACAGAACCACGGACTAACAAAACCCGGGAAGTCTAATATGAAAAAAATAACTTCTATCCGGTTGGCGGTGGATCGTCGATAATCACGTTTTCTATCCCTATCTCGATCTCTTGCGGGACTTCGACCACAATAGTGATCCCTGTTACAAAAAGAAAAACAGATGAAAACGAAATGTTACACATCAAAACAAAAGCAAACAACTTGATTGAATGAATAAAATAATGCATCCCAACCTTTTCACGGTATCGGGTTCGAATCAATCATAATTTGGTCATCATCTTCTTTATCTTCTTCCTCCTCAAAATCATCCTCCAAAGCACTTCTTCTTGGTTCCAACGTCCCAATTGACTCAAGGGTCCATCTGTTTGTATAGAATACATTAGTAAAATCGTTGAATTCCAAAATGGCCTAAACTCAGATAATTAATCAAAAGCTACATGTAATCTTTAAATTCCTATTCTTGCAGCAAACTTATACTAACAAATAAAAGGTACCTTTTCTTAATAATGAGGCATGGCAATGTCACAGAATAGTCCTTGGTCGAAGTTCATCAATGACCTCATCCACATGTGTCAAAGCAAAACCTAGACGAGATATATAAGTTAAACATTTACCTATCGACAATTAATAAATAATTAAAAAAAAATGCTTACGCCCATTGCCTAACTTTTGCCTCGGTTTTCGATAGTCATTGTAAAGTGGCTCAAGATATTGGTACACATCAAGATTATCGTCCCAGCTTAAACGCAGATAGAAGGCACCAAGTACACTAACATATCTCAAGACAAACATAACAAATCAGATAAATGATCCCAACATTTTACTTGTAATCTTCCAAATAAAACAAGGCAACATTTTACTGCTTTTGAGCTCACCGTCACTGTTATAGACAAATCGAATGTGTTTGCCTTCAAAATAAGGAAGTGTCTTCTTTCGCAAAAAAATCTTATTTATACCTTCACATAGTTCATCAACCAATCCTCCTTCCTCCCCATCATGCTCTTCATAATCTGCTTCTTCCTCCTCATTATAATCTTCTTCTTCAATTTCCTCTTCTTCGTCTTCGTCTCGAGTACTAGTATTCACTTGCACAGACCAAACAGAAGCATCATCACATAGTACATTAATATTGTAGTGCTAGATTGGTAGCCTCTCTTAAAACAAAGTTCTTCCTTTGGTTGATTCCTAGACTTGGCTCATAGTTTCCTCACTGGGGTGATCCAAACTTGTTCTGTTTATAGCGCCGTTTATCTGTTGTGCAGGTGAGGCCAGTGGTCGATGTTGCTCCAAGGTTGCATCAATTGGAGCCATATAGAACCAGCCATATAGAACCAGACTCTTTCACTAAAAAGTTCTTTTCGTAAAAAAATACAAGAAAAACAGACCAATGCATTTTTTAAACCTTTTATACAGCAATGCCATAGATATGAAGAAATTGTGCATCACTTAATAGTAGACTAGTAGTTAGAACTTAGAACCCCATAACCTAACAAATAACGTTCATTATTACTTAACCAAATTTGGACAGCTACAGACAAAAGGTATGTCAAAGACCACTTACAGTTCAATGGAAGGCTTATCCTTGCTAGCCTCTGTTAAGAACAAGCCATCGGCAGTTTTTACGCTCTCCAAAGAACCTAAAACAATGTAATCCCGCTAAAAGTGAATATCAAATTAAAATCTCATTTTAAAGCACGAGTTTAACTTTAATGAAATTGCATTATCTGGACAAACCTGAACACTCAACTGATCAAACTAGAAATTAAGTAAATTACACAAATGAAGCAACAAAACTAGAAATTAATCATATCTTACCTTATAATAATACCTCTTCAGATTTACCTAACAAATCGGAAGTATGCTTAAAAACTGTTTCTATCGAATCTTTGTAAGGGCTGCTTTGATGCAACATATACAAATACAAAACCGTCAGTAGTTCTCCAAGCAATCCTACAAAAACATAAGCCGACAACTTCCCCAACTTAGCGGTGGTTGAGTCCAATGAACATGTCAAGAAGAACGGAGGATTAGGAGATAAAATCCCCCAGCCCAATAGCAGTTCAGTTATCCAGATAATAAGAGATAAAACACTTAAATAACAATTAAGTTAGTTAGATAATATAATAAGAGATAAAATCCCACAGCCCGAAGAATCATCCCAACCCACTACAAAACCCCTAGTATAAAGTCATCAAAGACAAAAGTTTTAGACAGGAGACAAAATGAGAGCATCTATTAGATGTTCCATGATAACAAAAAAAAAAAAAAAAAACCAATTAGATAGAAACACCAACATTAACACCATCATTTCTTTCTCTTCTGCCTCATTGCAAGTTGTCGTTTGGTCAACTTTTGTTGTGTCAATGTCCATGTTATCTCCACTATTTTCACCACCATCTCCACCATTATCTTGACCACCCACACTATTTTCACCAACATCTCCACTATTTTCACCCCCACCTCCACTTTGTGAACTTTCTTGAATGATTTGTTTGAATTGGAGAATGTTGTATATCATCTTCTCACGTGCTAACATCCCATGAACATCTTGGGTTCCTCCTATATCCAACGATTCTTTAAGCAACCTTGTCGCTTCTGTTGCAATAAGTTCCTATATATAAAGTAATTTGACAGTCAAATGTATATATATCACAAATATTACTAACATTAGATATATTATAATTTTTGAACACAATGAAATCGAATACGAGTAGGAATAAAAAATAGGGTTAACTAGTATTACCCCCCCACTAGATGAGCCAATTAGGATTTCCCCCCCACTAGATGAGAAATTAGGGTCTCCCCCCTAAATACACACAAAAAAAAAGTCAAAGTGGGTTGACCGAATTTTTTTGTGTGTATTTAGGGGAGACCCTAATTTCCCATAGTGAAGTGGGTGGGGTAATACTAGTTCACCCTAAAAAATATATATACATCTTACCCAATTTTACGGTGGAAGTCTATGAACTTGTGAAAAGTACTTGGATTCTCGTGATCTGAGGATGGCTAATATTGTTGAACCAATCTATGTATCTATTAACGCAATCCGAGGAAGCCACAACACATTCACCACGTTCAAACTTAGACAAAACATGATTATCCCCCGACGTCAACAATCGGGAAAAAGTGTAATGACTCACATTGTATCGCACATTTGCTTTTTTACTACCATATTTAGGTTGAATCGGCCTACCAGGAATCCTTTGAACATATCCAACCTGACGTAGAACTCGGTTAATATTGTAGCCTTCAGCTATATCAAGCACACACAATACGCCATTAAAAAAAGTAACATCGTCTAATGGTCGGATGTCACGAACATCTTTGTAAGGGTCCCAATAAACCTAACACACAAAAATTCATAATTGTTATTCTCTTCCATCATTTTACAAACTAACAAATTATAATAAGAAAGTATTAAACTTATATCCTTAATTCTCTAGCTCATAATAAGTCTATCTCCTCCCGAAGGTAGATCAAAGAAGACACTGTGGCCATTGAAAGTGAGGGATATACCATCCACCGTCTCATACGAGGCATGTCCCTTTTAAAGTCCATATTGATCATGGGAGAATTCTGAAGACGAAAGTGTTCATACACCCAAGCCTACAAAAGTATTTTGTGAACAAATCAAATTTTAAAAATGAGATAACTCCCTACAATAATAAAATACTACTTACTTCCAACAATGTCATACACCCGGCAACTTGTCTCCCATTTCATTGAGATGCTTTTGCCAACTCCCTATATAAATAAGCCAACGCAGCAGCACCCCAAGCATACTTTGAAACATTGTCAACCTCCAGCAACACCTGCAAGTAGGCAACGTGTACACCAACTCCCGACTTGTCATTGAAGATTGTACACCCCAAAAGAAACAACAAATAAGCTCGAACGTCGTCAACAATTTCAGCCATAGCATCTTCGGGCATGTTAGAGAATGTCTTCCTTAACCACTCTAGAGTCACATGCCCTTTTTTCACTTTGGGTACATTTTCAGCCGTCAAACCAAGCCCTTGTATAAGCAATTCTTCTGCTTTTCCTTTATCTAACAAATAGATTCCCTCCACTGGAAGACCTTTGATTGGAATCCCCAAAATTTGGCTGACATCATCGAGAGTAATGGTCATCTCGCCAAATGGGAGATGGAAAGTAGTTGTTTCTTGATGCCATCTCTCACAAAATGCTGAAATCACTACTGCATTGAAGTTCTTCCACGAATACAAGGCTAAGTTTAACAACCCGGTAGCTTCTAGCTTCTTTTGGAAAAGAGGTGGTTCTTTACTTATGTCCCATTGCTTTAGTTTGACGGTATGGTGGTGCAGTTTTAGAATACCCCTTTCCTACAAAATTAAACAAGTTTTTAATTTAATAAATAAATAAATAAATAACACGACTATAAAATGAATTAAGCATAGATGTAAAAAAAAAAAACCTTTCCAGCCCAAATCTTGCGAGCAATATGGTCCTCATAATCGACCAAAACTTGGTTATCTATAGGACCTCCGGAATATATTCCCAATTTAGACTCTCCATCGCTCTCGTTCTCATCAACTTGCTGCAAAATTTCTTCTTGCCCATTAGAAACCGCTATCTCCTCATCATGTTTTTCTTCCAACTCAACATTATCTACTTGCTGCAAATTTTCTTCTTGCCCATTAGAAATCTCTATCTCTTCATCATGTTCTTCTTCCAACTCAACATTCTCGTCTTCTTCAATATGGTCTTCTACAACTATTGCTTTTTTGGTTTTTCGTATTCGATGAGATGTCGTTTGGGGCACCCTAACTGAAGGCTGGCGACTAGAGACAACTTTCCATTTCTTTTTTCGGGGCGGCATGACTATCACTGTAATACGTCAATAGCTAACAATAGTCAAATTTCAATTACAACCCAAACTTTATGATGCAAGACAGACAATGCAAGCTTTAACTATGCCATGAAAAACCGATGATTTTTTTGTAAACTATATATTAATTATAAGCACTCGAAGTCTCTCAATCAAAGACTGTTATTAAATGGCAAGTGATACAACAATCCCAACATCCTCATAATCTTATCCAAAATAATATTCTATTTGTCAAACAGATGTCAGAAAACATCTCACACAAAATTTTCATGAACTAGCTGTGCTATAAATCTCTCTGGCTCAGATGATATTATCACCAATTGGGTTTTCTCTCAGGTTTTACCAAGAAAAGTGATCAAACAAAGCTGTTTGGAATTTATGAATATGTAGTGACCAAACACATAACGCAGCAATCCAATACCATTTTTAAACGAATCAAAGTTCAATGGAATGCACGTAAAAGGGATAAAAACTTTGGAAGTAGCCAAAAAATAATATCTCCAATCTCTGAATATTGCTCAGAGAACATAACTTACTGGAAAACAATGGAAAAACTAAGCTATAATTTTGTCTCCTAGATTCCTTACTAAGCTATAATCCTTACTGAATAGAAAAACTAAGCTATAATCCTTACTGAATAGAAAAACTAAGCTTACTGAATATATAGCTTACTGAATCAATGATTATAACTTGTTTATAGCTTGTTTATATAGCTTACTGAATATAAACAAAACTATAATTTTGTTGAATTGTCTTATGCTCGGAGAACAATAACTTAGTACCTAAAAACATAACTTAATCAAACATAACTACACAAAATTTGAAAAGTATACGCTTCAATTATTTACCTGCATATATTTGGAAAATTCTCTTAATACGAAATTAGAAACTATTCGTGATTTTGTCACACAAAAAGTGTAAATCTCCCACTTGTGTACATTCCTGCTCGCCACTACACCATAACAGGCTATTTGCAACGGTAAAAAACCGTGGCTAATAATTTTCGCAACGCTTTTTAAGCGTTGCAAATATGGCATAGGCAAAGTGTTGGAAATATTTGCAACGGTTAATAAGCGTTGCAAACAGAAATTTCCAACGGTTATTAACCGTTGCAAACAAAAATTTCCAACACTTTTTATAACTATTTTGTTCACAATTTAAAACCTTTGCAACGGTTGTTTGATTTCACAAACGCTTTTTAAGCGTTGGTAATTTGTTAAAAATATTACCAACGGTTCTTAACCGTTGCAAAGTTGTTAGTGAATTTAAAAAAAAAATAATTTAAAAGTCGTTTGTAACGGTTATAAACCGTTGCTGATGAAAAAAAAAATCTCATATATTTTAAACGTGTTCCCTCGTGGAAACTGATACCAGAAATATAGCAGACAGGAACAACGAAATTCAATCATAAAGATGAAGCGAAAACTACATTGGAAAAGAAACACGCTTTCCAAGATGAA
The DNA here is from genome assembly GCF_015680905.1 of Coptis chinensis. NCBI lineage: Eukaryota > Viridiplantae > Streptophyta > Magnoliopsida > Ranunculales > Ranunculaceae > Coptis > Coptis chinensis. The sequence goes on from NC_141460.1 coordinate 43,682,231, forward strand.
ACACACATTGGAAAAAAAACACCTTAAAAGCATTCATCAAATTAGATTATAAAGTTACATAACAAAAACAAATTATGGTAAATCTACAAAATGTAGGCAACATAGATGGGACACAAACAGTATCTTTCACTATTGTTAAACGATTTGAATACCCAACACAAAATATCCTCTTGGACAACCCACTGAAAAGAAACCACAACTTAAAAACATCTAAACACTAACCGGGTACTTACTTTATGGGGATCAATTGAAGGCGACAATTAATGACTTACATCTCCGTACAAGTGTTTAAGGTCTACATTTTATTAACACCTACATCCTAGCAATACTCCATGAGAGGATTCTCATCTATATAGCAATGATCCTCTTGCCGTGCCTTTCTAGCTAACACCAATATCTTTCTTTGCGGGATCTTTGGACCTCGAAGTTCATTCACTATTGTACCAAAGATCATAACTTTCAGCCGGGTCGCATCATAACTTTCGAGAGAGAACTAGAACAAGAAAAGTAACCAAAGAAGACTTACAGAATTTACAAGCTTTGAAGCCATAACTTGAGCTGATTTTAATGAGACAAGCCCATCTTCAAAGACTGCCGGCGACCAAAATCGGAAGCTCTTTCATCGACTTCAATAAAGCTTCGCAGTTTGTGACGAGAGGATAGTTTCATCACGACAGCCTGCCTATATAAGATTATATATGCATAATAAGATTCTTTCTTATTATCCTTAGAGCATGAACACGAGAAAATTCCTACCCAAGAGCAGGGAAGGTCATAATAGGCAGCCCCTCAATCCCCATTTGAAGACTTTACAAGTTTAAAGACCCACTCTAAAAGTAGAAACAAAACAAAGCCATTTGCCTTACCAACCAACTCTACATTCATTTCAAACTAGATGAAGAAGAAGGCGATGAACAACAAGCATCATCGCAGTAGAACACTCACCATGTCCTTGTTCTTCTTCCTCCTCTTGCCGGTGCTCCCTTACACAACTGCCCAAGGGAGTCATTCATCCTTAACACCACCTAACAGAGCTTCAAGCCATCCCGGCGATCACCATAGTGGTTCTTGTTGTTGCCTGTGTTATTATCATCGCTTTCTTCTCCTTCTACATCCACCGATTAATGCGCGTGATATTCACATGGACGGTATGGGAAGTGTCCACTTAACCGGAACCCAAAACGGCGCCCGTGGCCTTGATCCTACACTCGTAGGTGCCCGGATTATTGGCGGAGGAAAACCCGGCGACCCGGAAGTCAGCGAATCGGACTCAAGTTTTAATTCAAGTGGTCGATGGTGAGCGTAAGATTTACTTATAAAAGAATATTAAAACTTGAAGTATAACATATTAACATGCATTACAGAAAAAGACAAGTGAAATAATGAGTTATGTTTAAAATAATGAGCTATTTCAAACTTTTTGAACACTGAGTTGATCAATGATCTATCCACTTTTAGTGCAAGCGTGCTCATTGAGAATGAGATTTTAGAAGTCAATGGTTGAATATGAAACTATTCCATCAGATCATGGTACACTTGATTTTACATTTGGGTATCAAACTTAAAAAACAAATCAAGTGGTTCTTTGTTTTTAATACATAGTTGACTTTTGAAGTTGTTAACAGTATTAGAGTTTCTTGTTTTCTGTTTTTCTTCTTTCCATGGGGCCATTTTATTAGAGCATACCAATCAAGAAGTCCATATAACCCAACACAAATAACGTAAATATATTACTATAGTAATAAAGAACCAGCCTACCTCAACACACCAGACTTGACATTGGTTTTTTTGGATTAACGTAAAACTTCTCATATTAAAGGCATAACATGGGAAAACACAAGAACTACTTGACCATTTGTAGCTAAATTTAGGAACTAAATATGGATCACTGTTGTTTTAATGCTTGCCCATACTACTCAAACATTTACAGGTCATAAACAAGAATTTCCATTTCTCTTTGACTCTGACTAGAGTAATGCGGGTTAATCATCAACAAACTCCTAATATCTTCTTAAGATTCTATATTGTCATTCCCTCAGACTGTCTTATATACTAAATAGATAAAACACTATACATGTTAACATTTGAAAGCATTTCCAAAAACAAAAAAGATAGAAACAAACCTATGCAATCCTTCTTCAGTATGTGCATCCAATGACGAAATCACCCGAGGCATTTGCTCTAATACCTATATATAAACAACCTATAATCAACATAAACTATTACGAAGAAAAATTCCAAAGAACACAATTTACACTAACTCATTCACCGGTCAGTATTCCTTATAGTAGGCGTTTTGGCCAACGAGACTTTTTCGAGAGCTTCATTAGCGTGTCTACAAAAAGATATATTAACGCATACGACCACATTAATAAATTAAAGTTAATTATATTTGGTGTGTGGGTTTATTATAGTGTGGACCTGAGAAGGAGAGGATTGTTGCATGAGGTGTAGAAGATTAAAAGTGGATTGAACTGCTTGTGATATGCATGTGATCAGCTACCATTGCTTTTGCTGTCCCATCTCTACCGTTACTTGCATAAGTTGAAACTAATGAGTTTGTAATAAAAGTGTCCGTACAAAATCAACACTTTACTCTTGCATATCTGCTAAAACATTTCCGAGTTTAGCATTTATGTTGTTATTTATCCCTACAAAACTAAAACCGAGGATTGCGTTGTTCCCTTTGAACGCTAAAGAGATAAAGCAAAGAAAGGGAATAGCATTGGAGTTCGTGGACCTATTTTGGCATCCCCGAACTCCCACTACTGAGATTTCAATCTTTTATATTCCCTCGATCTTGGCCTTCCCCATCTCTTTCTTTCTCTTTTCCGATAAGCGGTTTCCCTTCCGCTTTCTTTCCACCTTGGCGGGGCTTGAAAGCCCCAAAGACAAAATCAATCTTAGTTAGATATTGTTCACTTAAATAGCTTCTTCTTTGCTATTACAGATTACAGATTCATCTTTGCTTATATCGCAAGTTCCTCTATCGATGGTTTGGGTGTCCTTAAAAATGCAATAAGGGGTTTGGTTATATGCCTTATCCACATTTTTATATCACAAATCGGGGAGCAGAAGAGATGAATCACACGGGCGAGAGGGAGGTGCTATTTCAGTATCTTACATAATTTCTAGTTGCCCTTTGTTAAGTAGCAGCAAGACCCTTCCTCTCTTAACGGAACAACAAGGAGTTAAGGACTCGAGTCGTGAATCCCGAAAGGAGGGAACTCCAATGAAGAGACCATAGAATGGTATCTTGCTACTTGAAAGCCTAGGGCTAATAGCAAGACAAAGAGATTCGTGGAGAGATGTGTTTGTACTCTATTTATTTCCACATTGCCCCATCATATTTATGATTCCAGTTACCATCGATTGAATGAAAGGGATGGCCAGTAGATGATAGCAAGGCTAAACATATTCGAGATTCTCGATCGATGAGCGGGACGGGGGCAAGCACGCACTACCGGAAGAGTAGACCTCGAGGCGATAGATTCCGGTGCTTGAAGAAACTTACTTGGAGCCTTCCTTCACTCTGAACTAGACTCAACCGAGAGTGCGCCTATGATAGGATCCCCGCTACTAAGGAAAGGACTCTAAGAGACCGACTTGCGATCTAAAGAAAGTGAAATCTGTTGTGTAGTCTTAGGTGTTCTAGGAATTTGAATCTTATTAGGTTATATAGTAAAGAAAGCGGTTCTGATAATGAAAGTCCATTTTTATTGAATGAAATGAAAGAACAAACTTCAAGTGAGAATACTTATAGTGATGATTATAAGAGTGAATCATTTCTTTCTTTAAGTCTCAAACCCTCTTGAGAGTGAGAATGATGATAGTTCTCATTCTTCTAGTGATGATACCGATAGTTCTTATTCTTCTAGTGATGATACTTCTAGTGAGAATCTCGATATTTCAATTCTTTTAGTATATCGGATCGGAGAATTCTAAAAGAATCATAGATTTATAAGAAGTTCATGACTGATCGAGAGGGTCGAAAGTGCTTAGTTCAAGCACTTTCTTATTACTCTAGAAACCCCCATGCAAGCATAGATGCCTACACAGTTTCTCCTTCCAATAAAGACACACCTTTTAACGGGTATATCTCGATCGGTCAAAGTCAAGAGTAATTTGGCGATCAGAAACGCCCAAAGTCTTATAGTGGATAAGCGTTATACGAGGGTCGGATTTGAGTGCGACGAAAGTCACACCCGAAACCACAACCCCGCTACGGGCTCTCAGTTGAACAAGACCATCGGCCCGAACAAGATACGATTTGCCGCAAATTCCACCTAACAGCCACACTCTCGATTGCTTTCGAAGCGTTGGTAGACTTAAGAATCGGTGGTCTAAAATCTAAACCCAATTTGATGACAAGATCATGCAACTGCCATAGAAGACCAAACTTTATTAGATTTTCATCCTTACGGTCAGCCTTCCACAACGTTGCACACATAGGTGCATCAAATAGACTGTCAAGTGATGTATCCGGATCCATGGCAACCATACAATACCATCGAAGATATGCTAGCCACTCTTTCATCCGCCTCGAGTTGTGTGTACTCTTGAAGTATTTGAACTTTCTCGGTAACAAACAACTCATCGGGAGGTACCCTCAAATCTTTTGGTTTGAGTTGATCGAAAGTACCATCTCTTTCAACTTCCAATATATATAAGGATTGAGTGGTCGACCTTGGCCGAACCTCGGGCTGAGATGCCCATGACCCAAAGAGATTTCATCCGCATGCTCCATAAACGCTGGATCTTTCTAGACCTAGGCTTCGAAGCTTGCCCGGTTGTTTATAGCCTCCTCCTCCAATACGGACTAATGTCTTTGAAAGCGTTTGACGGTGGTACTTAAGTCCCAACGCCACTAGCCCGAAAGGGTTATAGAAGTTAAGGAACGCGACGAAGCGGAGCAAGGACTAACGTCTTTACTCATCCCGCAGATCCACAACCGTTTGGCAAACTCTGTAGACCCAGTGTTAGATATCAAAGATTTACCATAAGATATTCCAACATGGAGACGCTCAAGAGTCAAGACATAGATAGCTGCAACCTTTCGGGTCGGCAATCACAACGTCATCTCCTAAGATACCATAAGAAGTAAACCGGACACCGGGATACACCTTTTCACCACCACACCACAAAGTGATGTGATAGAGCAAAGAGAGGCCAAGATGAATAATATCCTAAAGGTTGACCACTAACAAATGAAACGGTCCGAAAGATACCCTTCTTCTTACTTAACGAAAGGAACTTCAAAAATATTTAAGCTAATTACCGACCGCACACTTTCGAAGCAAACGACCTATCGAATAAAGATTGCATAATCTCAAACATAACCTGCAGACGCCAACGGTCAGTGGCAGATGTTCCTTTTAACATAATCTAAGCATAACCTATAAGAAATATGGATGTTCCTTTTAATTGGCTCGATATCTCTGTTGCCTTATTCTGCATCAAAATTTTGTACATAAAATAGAACATATTATTCTTCATTTACAGATGTTGTACATGTTTCTTGAATAAAAAAGGACTAGTCTCACCTTTAATGCAACTAAGTGGTCTTGCCCCACAACATTTTTATCCACACCTATAACACAAACACGCGGAATAAGAAACAGAAACATTCAAAAATAAAGTAGAGGAAAATTCAACAATGAATAAAGTTATTTACCGGGAAGTTGTTCATCTTGGAGTGAGCATCTTGAGGGAGATATTCTTAAAGTAGGAGTGATGGGCTTTGTTACTTTCGCAGGTGGCAATGAGGTTGTGTGAATTCTTTGAAAATGAAATGGTTTAGTATTGATCAAGGAGAGTGAGCTTAATTGGTGGGTGTAGAAATTCAAACTTGTGGTAATTGAGGATTGTAGTAGTGTTCTGGTCTCCATTTTTTTTTTGAGTGAGTGTGTGAGTGTGTTTTCTGTTAGCCAGACTTTCACACAAGATTTCAACGGTTATGACCAACCACAAAAGGTTACAACTTTTTCAAACCATTCCAAATCAACACACATAGCATGAAATGCAAACCTGTTTTGCAAGATTGCAAGCACGATCAGGAGAGTTGAGGATCTCATAATAGAAGACAGAGAAGTTAAGAGTGAGTCCGAGTCGGATCGGGTGAGTTGGAGCGAGTTCAGCCACAGCAATATCCTGCAAAAAAATCAATAATATGAAACCATAACCCTAATTTATCAGATCTGAAATTAATTAATTAAAAAAAAACTTAGAAAATGAACCTGAGCAGCTTTGTAAGCAAAGAGAGTAGATTCAGCAGCTTCTTTACGTTCAACACCTGTTTTAAACTCAGCGAGATAACGATGATAATCACCCTTCATTTTGAGATAAAAGATCTTCGAATCACCAGAAGAAGCAGAAGGAATGAGTCGGGTATCCAGCAAACGAAGAATACCATCACAGATGGATGATAGTTCAGTCTCGATCTTAGATCTGTAATCACGGATGATGTTCACGTGATCTTCATTCCCACGGCTCTCTTCTTTTTGCTCGATGGATGAAATAATACCGCAGTGAGAGAGAGGGAGGAGACCGCGGCGGTGAGAGAGAGAGGAGAGAGACTAAAGTTATCTTTTATATTTCGACCGAAATAATAGAGCTCGATTTTTTTTGTTTCCCTATTTCGCGAAATTTTCAAAATTTTGATTTGTAACGCTTTTAAAACGTTTTTTAAGCGTTGGAAATAAATTAATGAAATTCACCCGAATTAAAGTAACGCTTAACAATATTACCAACACTTATATAGCGTTGGCAACTTACTAACGGTAAATAACCGTTGCAAAGCAAAAAAGGGCTATGTTGCAAATATCCTATTATGGTGTAGTGTGCCTTAGTTTACTCATGATATATACATTTTCCTAACTCTTGACCTAGCAGATGAGGATTTCATACTGATATAGGATTAACATAAAGCATTGATGAACACTGCCAAAAGAGGAATCCACCGTGTGTAGATTAAGAGTGGTGTAAAATACACAACAATAAATAACACTAAAAACAACAATTCAACACCAAAAACAGAATAAAACACATGAAAATAATAATGGGAAAAAAGTAGTTCATAAAAAAGTCATTTTTTTACCGACAAAATGAGCGTTGAAACGATGATATTAACCAGAGAAGAAGAATTAAAGGATAAACAAGTTCTTATTACCTTAAACACTTGGTTTTTTTTTTTTTTTAATTTTAGAGGAGTCGGAAGAAACAGAACAGCGGCGGAAGAGAGTGAAAAGTGAAAAAAGAAAAAAATGTTTTTTGTTTGGGGTTTGCCTTGAGAAAATTTTAAGTTTGGGGTCTGCCTTGAGAAAAAATGGGGTCTGCCTTGAGAAAAAATGGGGTCTGTATATAGTCTTTCCCTTTTTTTTTGTTTTGTGGTAAGGTACGTGCACATACAACGCGTACTTCATTTAAGTTGGGTCTCATGAGGTACAACGTCATTCACATGCTTATGCTAAGTTCATTGCTTTATTTAAGTTTATCATCTATCATCAAGCATTGCCGTGGAAGTGAGTTCAATTCATAATAATGACCAAAGGCCCAGAGTTACAATTCTTTTGATTCATAAATACACACATGCAACTGAATTATTTTAGACATCCAGGTGCCGACTAGTAAAATTGGTAAAACCTTTGGGTGATGATACCAGAAGTCTGGGGCTCGAACCCCGCCAGTATCAAAGAGTTTATGATCTCATTTAAAACAAAGCTTACCAATATATATATATTAGACACCATTGAACAATGACTATTGAACTAGTAGTTGAAAGAAATTTTGTCCATTGCCTCAGTGAGAGCTTACCTCTTCATATTCGACGTAATGAGTTTTAGTTTATGGTGAAGAGAACTGTTGTTTTATGCCTACACCGACCGTTTTACTTTTAAAGATGAATAGCGCCTATGGTATATGGTAGGACAATAAAGTTCTTCTTGGATTTATGCAAAATTGGCATGTCATGATCAATATAAGTTGTAAGTGGAGACGTTGTGAGCCATAATAGTCTTTTAAGCTTGCATAATTGAGACCCAAGCTTGCAGAATTGGCATGTCGTTTGATTTTTGAATCTTTTCTTTATTTTATTTTCGAAACTTCTGACTATTTTGTTTTTGTATAAGGCCTTCTCTTCTCTTTTTACAATTCATCCAATTCTCAACTCGTCAGCTGGGTACGCTTTTTATTGTGTGTAGTAGCGGGTTAGGGATTGATGGCGAAGAAATAAAAAGGCTTTTAGAAATAGGTGAAGGCTTAAGGGGGTAACTAGAGGAAAAATTATCTTTTTGGGGTTTTAACGTTTATTTGGCTATATCGATCTAAAAAATGCCTAAATTCTCTTCTAAAATATGGCATTGTGATCAAGCATATGGACCTGTTATCTCTTTATCCAGACATCCTTGTGTCATCACTCAATAATCATTCAGATGAGACTTTTGGCTAGGTTCTTACAAGATATGGAACTTAACTGTTCTAACCTTGGTCTCGGAAACTCACTACTATATACAATCAAATGCTGATGCATGCCATTCATGAAAAGATGCATAAATTATTGTATGTATATTAGTCTGAGTTCAAAGAACGAATCTTTACTCTATTGCTATAATGAGACCTCTAAACCATTTATTCATCATAGAAAAAGGTGAACAAGACGTTTAGTACTAAACAGAAAAAATATTTTTGGTATTTTTGAAATATTTTAAGAAAGAAAGAAATATAAAAATATACTTAATATATCTAATATAAGAAATGTTATATTATAAATGCCTAGTTTTTGTAGAATGTTACTATACCACCCCCAAACAGAAATATATTTTGTCCTCAAAGTATGAAGAAAAGGAAAGAGAATACCATAGGAACATGAGCAAAACAACAGTAACCTGGACTCTGCTATTCGTTATGAAAATATACCACTCCCAAACAAGTTTGAAGCATTGGTTGATAGATATAGAACAAGATGTACATGGTTTAACTAAAAGGTAAAAACGTAATTATTATAACATGAAATTTTTGGCTTTTTTGAATTTTATTTGTAAAAACATGCATAATGTAGAAATTATGAAAATTTGGGCATGATGTATTTGTATGTCCTTCAGCTCATATACCACAAATCCTTATACATTCCACAAAACACAGGTATACATACATATAATACTAATAAAAACTAGAAGTGCAAAAAGTTAAGACATGTACTAAAACTAAAACAAATATATTTATCTATACGGACATTGGGGAGTTGCCTAGTTAGAATTCGCGCTGGGTAACTAACGACGTCGAGACGAGCTCGAGCTACTCCTATCTCTTCCCTCTCGTCGAGCTCTTTCAGGCGTAGAAGCCTATGGAACAAACTCATCTCGCAACTCCTGAATCATCTAGAGAGTGCTGGCCTGAAAGGTGTTCTGCTCTTGCTGAATTATACTCAACTGCTGATGTAGTTGACGCTGACCCTTGATAAGCCCCCAAAACTGTATTATAAACCCTGTAGAGACATAACATTTTGGTTAATTATGTACTTAATAATCATGAAATAATTGTATTTTTATGCTTTTGTAGGTTTGCGCAACCAACGTAAAAATGAGGATAAAACTGGTATTTAAGCACAGAATAATGGGCCTATGTAAAGCTTTCCAATTTACCTCATGTAAAGCTCAACAAAATCTGCCTAAAGCCTAGGAACTCCAACAGGACGATTCCAAGTCAGAAAGGGATTACATGCACAGAAGCCTCAAACTTCAAAAGCTCATATCTCTTGAACCAGGACTCAATTTCGGCGAGTGAGCTGCTAAGACGATCAGTGCGACGAACTCTACATAAAGGAGAAGGGGAGTTGTAAAAATGCCAGAAGCCTGACCCATCACTATATGCAGCACGTGGACCTACTCTACGGGCCCACATAATTAGATAAGTTATCAAGCAAGTCAAGACAAAATATGTGAATTATTGGCACAAATTGATACCTTACATGACATTAATTAAGTTGACTAGATTTTTAGGTGCTAATAGTGTCAAATTGTGCAAGGTGTCAATTTGTTTGGATTAGAAGATAAGATAGGAGTAAATGTGGGAGGCGGTTTCACGTGGGATGAATGAGAAAATGCTCTCATATGTATTGAATTGGGAGATGGAGCATTAATTCTCACATTCATGCATATTTTATTTTCTAGCTTTTAGTTAAGTTTTCTTGTAATAGTGTTAATGTAGTAGCTATTTTTCCTCTCAATAAAATCTTTTGTTCTTCAAGTAAAATCAGGTCTTTAATTTCTCTTCTTCAATTGTTTTCTTAACTTAGCATAGTTTCAATTTGCACAATCATTTCAATCCCATGAACATGAGCTAAAACCCTACCAAAGAGAGGGTTAATGATGCTCATGTGAGGATCATGCTACGTATTTTTGGAGTCAAGAATAACTACCTAGGAACTTAGGAATTATTTGCCATCCTACCCCAAAATGGTAAAGTCCGGCCAAGTTCAGACCCTTAAATTTGACTGGTTGATGTAGAATGAAACTAGGAGTTGAAAGGATATTTCAGAGATGAAATATTAGTTCAATTCCTTATGCTAGTAAGATAGACTCAGAGATGAGTACATCTTTATAGGGATTTGATATGGTAGTGATCTGTTTCTAAAAGACTTGTAGCTAGACTTTGCATGTGTAGGATTAATCTCTTTCCTTTCTCTCTCTCTAGTTTTGTTGTTTAAACAGCTAAAGTCCATTTTTTTTACCTTGTCTTGCATATTAAGTTATCGTAGGAAGTAAAAATTAAAAGTTCAAAACAAAAATCCTTCTCACTAGTTCCCTTTAAATCTATTTCAATTGTGACCTTAGCCTAGTATTTAGGTTGGACGAAACCCTTACTTTAAGCTTATGCAAAAGATACGTGAGTAAGGAAAAGAAATATCGAAGATTTGTATGTTTCTAGTCATTTGGAATTCATACCAATAAATCTATAAAAGTGCAAACATCAAATGGCGCCGCTGCCATCCTAAAGACGCAAGGACCATACATTACAAGCTGGAATAGGACCAAGAGGAATCCTCCCTCTCCTACCCCTCCATTGTTTTTTCATTTTTCTTGTTTTGTTTATTTTCATTTTTATTTTCTTCTTGTTTTGCTACTGATCATGTACTGTTATTTTGTTTCACATACATGTACCTTTGACTCGAACCTGCAATAGTTAGCTACAAAACTATATAAGCTCACTGTAAAAAAAATAAAAAAATAAAAAAATTAGAGCTTTATAAGTGCAGATTTCAGTGAAAGAACAACCTGTTCTTTGTCACTCCAGTATTGGGTTGAGTTCATGACATCTGTATTGGCTTCTTCCAAGACCATCAGGACTTCATAGTGTTCATGTTGAGTGAAACGAACGTTTCCTTTCTTAGGCGGAGTTGTGGGACGCTCATAGGTTCTACGCTTTTTTTTTTTTTTTTTTTAAAATTGTCTATGCTATGATACGTATCGTATATATGCATGTTATGTTTGTATCTATGTAATATGTGTTTTGTTTAAACATATAGATATATTAGCATGTTAGAATATTGTTCCATGTTTAGCATATATATTACCTTATGAGTGATTTAACATTGCTTAATACCATCTCTATACACTTAAGTGGTATATCTGCCTGTTATATAAATATATATTAATGTGGATATATCGACTATCATGCAAAGATTCGCTATGCAGACAGATATATAAATTAAACCGCAAAGATATTCCATTGATATATATATATATATAATAAAATGGATGGATTATATTTACATGTTTGCATACATAACTTTGGTATTTTGGCCATAACTTTGGCTACGCGTATGACCTCAATTCGGAAAGATCTCAACGACGCGTACGCTGTCACCACCGAGCTACGCTCCGTAGTAGCTGTTTGCGAGGTCAAAATCCACTGTTTTCCCTTCCAAATTCATCATTTTAGAAAACTGTCTTGTTTAATAAGTTGATTTTATCATGAAAGAGGAGAACATTCTAACAAGGGTTAAAATTTGAGTTGGGTAAGTTGTTTCTAAACCCTTCGAGGTGAAGCTGCTCTCTATATGACATTCGCAATCTCACTGAGTATTGATGAAATCAAATTATTATGCAAAATACGAGTAGTATATTAGTCTATATATAATACGTTGCCTGTTTAGTTTTTATGTATATGTTATGTCTATGCTTATCAGTATATACGTATGAGTAGTTTCAATTTGCCTGTTAGTGTAGATATACGTATACGTAATATATATTTGCCTATTAGCCTCCATATACGTATTATTGGTGCATATTTGCCTGTTCATATAGAAATATTTATAGATGATACATCTTTGCCTATTAGTATTTATATACGTCTAAGTAGAATATTTAGGTTTTACGATAAATCTCCCTGAGTGCATAATCAGGTCTATAAAAACTCCTCGCCAGCGAGAGAACTCATAAAACCTCCCTATTTTTTTCAAAAACAAAACCACAACTTAAATGGACACAGATACCCCCTAACTTAGCTCTTGAGCTCTTGAACAGAGAACCAGGTTCTCATTTTTTCTTCCGTCCTTTTTTCTATTGAAAAATAAAAAGAAATAATAAACCCAATACAAATATCTAACTTTTTTCTTGCAAAAAATTTCAAAAAATAAAAATAAAAACTGAAAATGAAGATAAAGTAAAAATACTTGTTTCTCCACACAAAAAGAAAAGTCTAAACTAAAATACCACAAAAGCCTCTGTTTTTTTTAAGAAATGTGTGGTTTTGCAAAGCAAAAAACTAAATAATCCAAAATTTGTTTGAAAAATCATACTTGTTTTTACATAATACACTATAATTACTGTTTCGCATATTGAAAAATATATGCAAAAATAATTTTACATAGTTAAAATGCCAAGTAAAAATACATTTTCATTCGAAATTACTATGTGAAAATCAATTTGGCATAGTCAAATTTTCATGCAAAAATAAATTTGCATAGTCGATTTGATATAGTCAATTTGCTACGCAAAAATGAATTTACATATCAAAATATTATGCAAAACTAAATTTGCATAGTCAAATTTCTATGCAAAAATAAATTTACATATCGAAATGCTATGCAAAACTAAATTTGCATAGTCAAATTTCTATGCAAAAATAAATTTACATAGTCAACTTGCTATATGGATTTTTTTGCACATTGAAACGTCCATTTATAAGACCGGAAAAGAAATAAATCAATTGAAAGAAAATCAAATTTTGACGAAAAGTTGAAAACTAATCCACCAGAGAGAAACAAAGAAGAGTGAAAGCAAACATATCTAAATCCACCAGTTGAAAAGATAAATTTGCACTAATCTTTTTCAATACACATGAAGTTGAATTGAAAAAAAAAAAAATGATTCCACCCCTCCAATTCCGTTATTTTTCATTCAAAAAACAAGTTGAAGAGATGAATGAGTTGATTCAAGATCAAATCTTCCAATAAACCAAACTCCTCTATAGTATAACCATACGTGATTTTTGAATCGTAAATGAAAATTTTCTGAAAAGACCTTTCAAAATTGAACATAATAGAAGAGAAAGTAAAGAAATTAAATTTATTGAACGAGAAACAATGAGTGAAAATGGGTTTTTTTTTTCTTCAAAGGGTAAAAGGGGGAGAGAAAAAATAAGAAGATAAACAAAAGAGATCGTGATTTTTTTTTTCTCAAAAACAGGGAGATTATTTAACGCAGCATGAATTATAGGGATGTTATGTGGTGCGGGCCGAACTGGAGGGTTTTTTATGTACCCAGATCAGAATCAGGGAGGTGAGACCCATTTCTTGGTAGAATATTTGCACATCTACAGTCTCTAGCTACATTTGAGTATATTATCTTTGCATGATTAGATTTTATATGCCTATTTAGTAATTTTAATTAACTTTAAAAAAAAAATTAGGACCGTGCATAAATTTTAATAATAATATTATTATTATTAATATTTTGCGGCTTTATCCTATGCATAAATTTTAAATAACTTAAAAAAAAATCACATAAATCCTAAACATATTCCAATGGTGTCTAGGAAACTTGAAAGATTGAAGTTACTTAATTAGGACCATGCTTGCACGGAAAACCTCCCTCATATCTTTTATGTGACCTGACTGTTAGTTTATGCACACATATTCCTAACTTCACTGCTACGTTAGTAGCAGCTTAGGCCTATATTGTTCACTTCTAATGCTTAAGAAAATAATAAAATTAAAGTAATAATAAGTTCCTTTTGTGCATCATATTTAATTTTATGCTTGCATGAGATTAAGGTCTGGTAATAGTAAAGAATTTGAATATACTTATCGTAGGAGAAAATACGATAGGCAATTGTGTAAGTTTTCACCTCAATAAAGTTCTTCATCTGTTAATAAAAATCATCAAGATCCCTTGTCACCATTAACTTCATTTGTTATGGCTGACGAAACTCTACCAACTGAGAAGCCCCTTTCGGACTTCTATACTGCCTTACAGGAAGGACCTTCTTCCTACATCAAACTCGAGGATATTGCCGGTGATTTTCAAATCCCGCCTAACGTTTTTGGATTGTTACCTGTTTATCATGGTTTAGACCATGAGAAACCGTACAATCACCTTTGTCGGATTCAAAAAGTTGCCACCACATTTCACCATCCATCCGTCTCTACCGAACAAGTCTTACTAAGGTTGTTTCCTTTCACTTTAGTTGATAAAGCTTCAGTTTGGCTAGCACGACAACAGCCACAATCCATGGAAACATGGAATAAAGTTGTGCAAGCTTTCATGTTACAATTTTACACACAGAAGAAAACTACTGAAATGCTTCAGAAAATTCAATTCTTTCGCCAAGATCCCCATGAATCCTTTACAGAAGCATGGAGTCGATTTACTGATCTTCTTTTAGAATGTCCCTATCATCAGCTCGACACTGCTGTCCTTGTTCGTTCATTCTTTAATGGACTTTCCGATCATAAAAAAGAAACACTTGATATAATGAACGGTGGTTGCTTTATGGACAAAGGAGCTACTGAGGCATACAATTTTCTTGAAAAACAAGCAACGAGAGGTACACATTAGGGTAACACTGATTCTTCTAGATCATCTAAGGACATTGTTACAAATGCTACATCTATTTTTTAGGTAAAACCATATCCCGAATTAAAAAATCTGATAGAATCCCTGACTAAAAAAGTAGATGCCCTTGTAGTTCAAGTGAACGATAAACTCCCAAAATAGATCATGAACGTCAACACCTCCCCATGTATTCTTTGTTTAAGTCCTGACCATCCTAATGCTTATTGTCCCTTGTTATATGCCTCCTCTTCCCAACCATCAGAAGAGGCTTGTGCGTTCAACATTCCTAATGCACCTTGGAGACAGAATCCGAATTTCGTTTGGCGCCAAAACACCTAATAGATGGCTCCTCCAGGTTTCGCAAGTCCATCTATTCGACCATCCCCCAACTATATTCCATACCGTCAAGGAAATAATTAGCATATCAACAAAGTCAAAATCAGTTTCCAAGTAATTCCAATTCTAATTATCAAAACAACCGCAGCCTTGTTCCAGCAAATCCTAGTTACAGCTATAATCCTCAACTTCTCAGCAATAATCGTGAACTAGTTCTTGCTGCACCACCTGTGCAAATTGCTACTAATAAGACGAGTGAGACTTTCTTGGCTTACATGAACCAACAATCTCAAATACTGACATCTATCCAACAATCGCTTCAACAATTAGCGCATGAAAATAGTCAGAAAGGCGTGTTTCCTAGACAAGTAGTTCCAAACCCTACGCCAGCTAACACTGCCTTTGAACTCACCAATACACCTAGTACAAATACTCCAAACCAAGGTGAGGTGAATTATAACACCCCGCTTTTATTTATTTAGTTATATATATATTTACTAGTACAATAATAATAATAATAGACAAAAATAAAAAGGATAAAGATTAGAAAGAGATAGGGTAAAGAGGATAAACCCTATTCCCTATTTTTCGGGGGTTTTGAAAAAAAAGGAGTTTACACGGAGAGTTTTAACAGAGAGAGGGAGTTTTACACAGAGTGAAAAAGAGAGAAAGGCAAAGATTATTGGGATTGCTTTCTGATGATGTTGGGTGACATTTTTCGTTTTCAAGTTTATATTCATTCATATTACTCGTAAACACAACAGAGGTGAGTAGATATTTTATTATCATTAACTGAACTATTGGATTTTTACGTGGCTTATAGCCTATTTAAACTTCTGTCAAAAATATTTGTTTTTCCATTTTGTTCTGCTTATTCTCAAACTATTCTGCGTACTGTTAAAACCAAGCTATATTGATAAACAGATTTGACTACTAATCATTTTTTTTAATTAGTTATACACTGTTGATATAAACTGTTATTATTAGAGTTGTTGATTTGGGGGTTTAAATATTTGAATGGGTTGATTTTTATTTGATTGATTGTATTGGATTGTGTTGTTGGGTGAACTGTGGTTGTTGAATGTTAATTTGGTTGCTTAATGGTATGGGTGTTGTTGAAGCTCCGAAGGGGGCGTTAATGGCGTCGAGAGATCGATTTTTGAGGAGTGGTGGAATGGGGTTTTGATTGTATCAAAAGTTTGGGTTTTTGAGGGGGAGTAAAACCGAATGGTTTTTTTGTGGACCAGGTCAGTTGAGTTTAAGTGGACCGGATTCTATTAATTTAGATGGGCTTTGGGTTAGAGTTTGTTTTTGGGCCGAATCAATAGCTGGGCTTGAGTGTTTTAAATTTTAGATTTCACTTTTGGACTTAAGTTTTAGACTTTGGGCCTTAGTCTTTGGGTTTTTGGGTTAGATGAGTTTAAGACTGGTTGAATGATGTTGACCTGGGTTGACTTTGACTAGTTGACCAAGTTTGACTTTTAACTCGGATTATGATTTGGTCTATTAGGATAAGTCTAGGGCTATTAGCGTACTTGGCTTTGGCTAAGACCTTTATATATATACGTGTGTACGTGTATTAACTATTATGTGATATTTCAGTCTTTTATGATATACGACGCTATGACACTTAGACATCAATATAATTAATAATGCATAAATAATAATACATGAAACAAGATACTCCTCCGTTCTCTGAAATAATAACTCAGGTATTCATTGAATGTACATGAATGACTAGATTGTTTGGACTGCCCTAGAGAGGAACTAAGGTATTCACCTTGCAGGTTAGTTGTATTCCTTGAGTGTTCGAGAATGTAGGGTTGGGTATTTCTTGAATGTGGCGGGAATGACCTAGGGCATTCATTGAATGTGCCATGAATGACCTATTAGTGATATGATAGGTATTCCTTAAATGTGGCGGAAATGACCCAAGGCATTCATTGAATGTTCCATGAATGACCTGATATATTTTGTTTTGCCCAAAAGAGGCTTTGTGTATGTGTATGGAAAGCCCAGAGATGGTTGTGACTCACAAGTTATGAGTTTACAAGATGAAAATATGTTTCCTGGAGGCGATATCCCTGCTTGGGACATATGTCTTGTAGTGGTACTCGGTGTGAGTGAGGCACACGAATATGTGTGATTTGGCAAATGTGTGAAGTGCAAATCATGGAGTAGGAACTAAAGGTTGGGTTGTGTCTTTTAATAAATGAGTCAACGAGATAATTAATAAGCAAAGTAAATATTGATTTTACGTGTGATGGAGTTATTGCATATGATGCATATGATGTATATGATTTCTTATAAGAAATGTTTATGTGGTTTGTGTGAGTTGATACTCACGAGGGATGAATGTACTCCCATGTTGTGACTTTTTCCTCGTTCTCATAAGTAGATGAGTGATATTAAAGTAAAACATTGATTTTACATGTGACTGAGTTATTACATATGAATATTTAGGTATTATGATGTACATGATTTCTTACAAGGAAATGTATACATGGTTTGTGTGAGTTGATACTCACGAGGGATAAATGTACTCCCTAGTTGTAATATAATCCCTCGTTCTCATCAGTAGACGAATGATTTTTAAGAGAAATATTGGCTTTAAGTATGAGCGAGTTGTTGGATACGATTGGTGATATATTATGATTTGATGCATATAATTTCTTTCGAAGGAATGTGAATATGGTTAGCGTGATATGATGGATATGGTGGTGTGATATGAATGTTAGTTAATATTGGTGATATATTATGATATGATGGATATGGTGGTGTGATATGAATGTTAATTAATATTAGTGATATATTATGATATAATGGATATGGTGGTGTGACATGAATGTTAATATTGGCGATATATTATGCCAGATTATATATACCCATGATGGTTACATTGAGAGTGAAATAGATGTATACTATAAATGATTACATTTGGGAAATCTAACTTTGTTTTGTAGGAGGGTAGGACTTATTATTAACTTTTTATGCAGAGACGTTGTCCTACCCTAAGACGACGTGCTGGCTTAAAGGTGAAGTGTATCAAACTCATATTTAAATAAGTTATCATATGTGCTTGTAATAAGTTGAATGTAAGTGGAAATTATATTGTGAGTTATTTTGGAAAGTGAGCATGATGAATAATGTTATCTGAGATTTCTTGGAAATGTATATTGGGGGTTGAAATTTTACTTGGGAAGAAATTGCATGCCGTTTTGAGAATACGGAACTAATTTGTCTTCCAAGTTGAAATGATTGAATAGTATATTTCTTTAGTCGAAAGATATGAACGAATTGCTATTTTATATTTAGTCTTACTCATACCAGCAAATTCAATTTGCTGACCCATGTTTGCTTTGTTTTGCAACGTTGGTGTGTTCTTGGAAACATAGATGGTGGAGTGCAATAGATGAGGACACGTGATTTGGAGTTGCTCTTGGAGTCTTCTGGTTTAAGTTTTTCTAAAGTGTACAGTTTTGTTTTGAGACAGATGTAATAGAGTTGGTTAGTTTCTTTGTAGTTTAATAATGTGATGAAGAGTTGTTCCTTTTAGTTTTCTTTTGATTTCAGTTTTTTTTATATCGTGTTTGATAACAGGGTATTGGGTTTTGTTTCACCCCGGGTTTCCAGATGTTTGAGATATTTATATTTCAAATATTCACTTTGTAATTGTTTAGAAATTCGGGCTATGACATATTGAATATCATTGTTTTAAATATTGTCTGGAAATTTGGGGTGTGACATGAATGCAATCATTACTATTAGATCTGGCAAAACCGTAGATAATCAAATACGTATGCCAGATGATCAGCCAAAGGTAACTGAAACTTCCAATGAATCTATTTAAGAGAATGAACCTACGCTGGTAGCACCAATTCCAACCACGTCACCAACTCAAAAATTGAGAAACGAGCAAGCGGATCCCTATGCCAAATTCCGGCCTAAGGCATCGTTTCCTGCTCATTTGGAAAAAGAAATAAACCCAACAAAAATTTTGATGAAATTTGAGAAACGTTTAAGAATTTGACAGTCAACTTACCTTTTCTCGGTGCCCTCAAACAATTGCCAAAATATGCAAAGTTTTTGAAAGATATGTGCACCACAAAATGGAGAACAAATGTTCCTCAACAAGCGTTCATCACCGAACAGTTCATTTCCATTACTGAATCCAATGGAATTGTCAAATACAAGGACCCTGGTAGACCAACCGTTCCATGCATATTGGGTGACAAATATACTGCTACTGCATTAATAGACCTAGGCCCTAGTGTGAACTTACTTCCATATTACCTATTCAAATGGCTAGGTCTTCATGAGCTTAAACCTACCACCATGACTCTGCAGTTAGCCAATCGTTCCATTAAGTAGCCAAAGAGAATTGTGGAAAACGTCATCGTAAAAGTCCAAGATTTTTACTATCCTGTCGATTTTGTCATTCTGGATACAGAAGTTGCCTGTGACTCCATTCCTATCATCTTAGGGCATCTTTTCCTCGCAACTGCTAATGCCCTCATAAATTGTAGGGATGGTTCCATGACTATGTTCTTTGGAAATCTTTCAGTCGAGGTAAATGTGTTCAAGTTAATGAAACAAATTCCAGAGGCTGACATTAATGGTGAGGTTAACATAGTTGACAGCCTTGTGCAAGAGTATTTAAGAAACTCTTTTCTTGACGATGAAGTACACCAATTTCTTTCCTTTAGTGTTTCCTTTGGCGTTAGTAGAGTCAATACCACTATTTGACCCTACTATCGTGATGTCGACTGATTTGGAAGAACATCAATCTGTTTTCTCTGTAGAAAACGATTTTCCTCAAGAATCTTTGATACCCACTCCTCCAACCCCTGACTTAAAACCTCTTCTTTTGGATTTAAAATACGTACATCTTGATCCAGAAGGTAGTCACCCAATTATCATATCATCAAAATTGACTGACGATCAAGAATCCCGTTTAATTAATGTCATTCAACAACACCGTTCTACTATTGGATGATCTCTCGATGATATTAATGGCATTGACCCTAGTGTGTGCACCTATCACATACATCTTGAAGAAAATGCAAAAACGTCGCATGAACTGGAGCGTTGTCTAAACCCAGCCATGAAGGATGTGGTAAGGGAGGGAGTTTTAAGGTTATTCGATGCAGGTATTATATACCCTATCTCTGATAGTGTTTGGGTAAGTCCAGTCCACGTTGTTCCCAAGAAGTCTGGCATTACAGTTGTGTGCAATGATAAAGATGAATGCATCTCCACTTGTATCCCAGTAAAATGGAGATTATGCATTGACTATCATAAACTTAATACGGTCACTCGTAAGGATCACTTCCTACTTCCCTTCATCGACCAGATGCTTGAACATTTTGCGGGTCATGCATATTACTAATTTTTTATGGATATTCAGGCTATTTTCAAATTATAATCGATCCAACTGATCAAGAAAAAACAATGTTCACCTGTCGTTTTGGCACCTTTGTGTATAAACGAATGCCTTTCGGCCTTTGCAATGCCCCTGGTACATTCCAACGCTATATGCTTCACATTTTTCAGTGATATGGTTGAATGTTTTATGGAAGTCTTCATGGATGATTTCTCAATATATGGTAATTCATTTGATAGATGCCTATCAAATCTTTCAAAGGTTTTTGTGCGTTGTCAAGAGAAAAATCTTATCTTTAATTGGGAAAAATGTTATTTTATGGTTACAAAAGGCATCGTTCTAGGACATATTGCTTCAAAGGACGGAATAGAAGTTGATAGAGCTAAGATTGAAAAAATTGCATCTCTTCATATACCAAGAACAGTTCAAGACAGATTATAAAAAAAAAAAGAACAGTTCGAGACATACGTGCCTTTTTAGGCCACGCAAGATTTTATAGGAGATTTATTCAAGATTTTTCTAAGGTTGCTCGACCTATAAAAAAATCTCCTAATTAAGGATACCTGATAAGCACCCAAAAGTGTATTATGAAACCCCGTTGAGACATATAAATTTGGTTAACTATGTGTTTAATAATCATGAAATAAATATGTTTTCATACTTTTTGCGGTATTCAGATAAACATGGAAATATGGTTTAAACCTGCGATAAAGCACGAGGAACGACATATATATGAATTCTTCCAAATCCGCACAGAAGCATCAAACTTCCGAAGCTCCTACCTCTTGAACCAGGACTCCGAATGCGACAAGTGAGCTGCTCAGACAATCAGGGTGATGAACTCTAACTCTACGCGATAAAGGAAGTTGTAAAATTACCCAAAGACCGGACCGCTATCTGGACTACACATAGGACCCACTATACGGGCCCATAAGATTGGATGAGTCATCAATCATGGAGCATGTCAAGACAAAAATGATAAATTATTGGTGCAAAGTTGACACCTTGCATGTAATTAATTAGATTAGGTATAATAGTGAAAAAAGGCAAGGTGTCACTTTGTTTTAATGTGGTGGATAAAAATAAAGTAAATGTGGTTTGATGTTTCACATGGGAGGAAATGAGATGTCTCTCAAATGGAAAAGAAAACAAAACAAGGGGGGGACACTCCATTTACTCCCTTGACTTATTTTCCTTACCTTGTATTATTTTAGTTCCTTAGCCATTTTTAGTTTTTAGTTTTAGTTTTTAGTAAGAAAGCTTGTAATAGTTTTAATGGAGAAAACTTTGGTTTTCTTCTAGAGAATAAATAAAAAGCAAGTGAGTTTAGTTAGTTTTTCTTCTTCCTCTTCCTCTCTCTCTTTTGTCCTTTAAGTTTGTAATCCTTTATTCCAAGGATCATGAGCTAACTTCCCTTTTGGGGAGTTAATCCAACTCATGTGAGGGAAAATAATTGTTGTTGGCTTGGTAGGTTGTTAGGAAGAACAACTAGACCTACATCCTATCCCAAAATGATAGTTGGTGTAGTGTCTAGTTAGGAATCAAGTAATGAGTTTAGAGATAAGTCATTGCTTGATTCCAATTGCTAACATGTATGAGTTTAGAAATGAGCCATACATATTAGGGATCAAGTTTTCTTCCATTAGGGCTTGTATATGAGTCTAGGAAGAATCAAATGAACCTTTTCAAATCAACAACTAAATGTTAACTTCACATGAGGAGGATTAGCTCTCCACCTTTTCTTTAGTAAATTGTATTTTTTTTTCTTAGTTGCATATTTCGAATCTAATGTTTTTCATTAATGTTTTTTTAGGAAAGAAACCTAGTATTAATATAAACTTACTCACTAATTCCCTAAGAGTAACAACCAAGTTGTAGTTGTCCTAACCTTTAGGCTGGTTCGATCCTTACTTCCACTTTACGATACGAAGATCGTGAGTAAGGAACTTTGAGTTCGCTTTTGCATCAAATTAGAGAATCAAATCTCTAAAGACATAGAAAAGGCTAATATCAAAATGGCGCCACTGCTGTTCTAAAGGCATAGGATTTGTTCTACAGATTGGAAGTTGCATCAAGAGGGAACCCCCACTCTCTTACTTTCTTCCCTTTCGTTTTTTTTTTTTTACGTTTTTCGAATTTTCACTCGAAAACAACCTGTTCACTCACGGATTTTTTGCTGTGGTTCCAGGTACCAAAAGTTAGGACTGGGAAAGTGCACTTCAGGTGATTATAAGAGTTCTGTGAAAAGTTGAACTCATTGTGACATCAAAGACACGCGTGCGCGGTATTGGGCACGCGTCCGCTGGTCTTACCTGCGTCCACAGGTGAATTTGTTCTGTTGATGCTAATAATTTACCTCCAGCATCCCCTGATCTACCTTGATCCATATCCAGGCCTAAATCTCTGGACTTGTACCTGAAATTTCGAATATCTATTGGGATTAATCACGTCGACGATTGAAACGTCTGTTTCACTCTTTGGCGGACTAGCGGGAAGCTACATGTTCCAACGTTTTACTATTTTTTATTTATTTATTATTGCATGAATGCCATGTACGTAGTTATTATAAATTAGTTTATGGATTATTATTTACGTCTTAGGCTAGAAATATGCATGAATCATATTAATATGCCCGTAAATATTTATATGCGATTAAGTGGGTATGAATTGCATATTAATGTATATGTACATACCAATGGTACTGTTTTGCATGATTATATATATTTATATGTATAAGTGCCTATTATTACATGTTTAGTATTTCTTTATGTATACGTACACGATATTGTCTAATAAGTCGATTTTGTCAAGAAAGAGGAGAACATTCCAACGAGGGTTAAAATCTGAGTTGGGTAAGTTATTTCTAAACCCTACGGGGTAAAACTGCTCTCTATATGACACTCACAATCTCAATGAGTATTGTCGAAATTGAATTATTATGCAATACAAGAGTCGTATTTTAGTTTATGTATAATACTTTGCATGTTTAGTTTTGTCGTATTTATCTGCGTATGTATACTATATTCGCATGCTAATGTATTTAGATACGTATGAGTGATTCAAATTTGCCTATTACTATTGACATACGTTTACGTAATATCGATTTACAAATTAGCGTACATATACGTATTACTGATGTATATTTGTCTGTACGTATGGAAGTATTTATCGATGACACAAGCTTGCCTATTCGTATAGCTATACGTATGAGTAGAGTATCTTCACATGCTGCCGTACATAGTATTGTATGAGTAGATCGTATTTGCATGTTTGTATTTTAACCCTTGTGATAAAAACATAAAATTGAATAGTTTACCTACGAAATGAACGATGAACTCAAAATGTAAGTAAACTAAAACTATCTTATGAGCCTATATGTTTATCAAAGATTCTACTCTCAATCCTATGAGATATAGTGGAGTAGAGTGATTCGTTCCACTCCTAGTCCTTTTGCATGTTAATGTTCTCTTCGTATAAGTACTCTTACTCTAAAGTCTGATGAGAGATTTACGAATGGCAACTTGACTACGATGCAACTACCCACAAGATGCAACTAGTCGATTATCAGAACAACTATGGGAATGCTACATTGATTCTATGATAAGGAGTTAGAGGGGGATTGATTCCACCTTAACTCAACTTAATCATACTAACGACGAATCGTCGTAATCCGAATTGAACTGCTTCGCAGAACAATATGGTTATTCCTAATCCCTAATTACACATGGCATTCCTACCAATTCATAACTAGCATGTGAACGATTAAACCCATTCTCATGGTGAACTAATCGCTTCTAGAGTGGAAAGGAAATTGCGACGACTCTACGATAATCGGAATCAAGCTTTCATCAAGGCTTCTCAACCCCTCTAATGGAGGTTTAGCCGAGAATCATTACGCTAATTATTTCGATTAAATTAAAACTAAACATAATATAAAGAATTAAAATTTACTAATCTAAATTAAACAATAATTAAAATCTAATTAATAACTAAGAATTGAATAACAAGTAATAAATGAAATCAGATCTAACACAAATGTAAATGACAAGAATCGAAATTAACAAACTAGCTATTTTATTAATCAATCTAATTAAGAATAATGATTCTAGAGTTTAATCTAAAACAAGAATTGGATTTGAAACTAAACTTAACATAAAGAATTAAATCTAGATCTAGAAGCTATTCTAATGGCTACTTTCTATTCTAAGCTACTTTTATTTTCTAACCTCTTATCTACCATTAACAAAGAGCTAAACTTTTGTTTTTATACTCTCAGATCCAAAAATCGTGCATGGGCTTGGAGCCATGTTTTGGGCCCGAGAATCAGGCCCAAAACCCAATTCTTTCAGTCCAAAAAGGCCTCTTTAGCTGCAGTTGGCTTCAACAGACTTTTCGTCCACTTCTGCTCCTCTGATTGGATCAAGGCTTAGACCATTGGAAAGCTCTTTCCGAGACAGTCGTTTTGACATAAGGTAGGCCCCATTCTGAGGTCTGAGTCCAAAGATATGGCCTTCGGAAATTCTGCTGACTTTGTGTGCTGTTTCTACCCGCGTCGACTTTTCAGCTTTTGACCGGGCTTTAGAAAGGCTTTGTCTTCTTGAATCTTGGCCTTTAATTACGGAACTCCTTAGTAACTGACCTTTGCTTCTTTATCTCGCTAAAGTGGCACATATCTGCATATAATGGACTTTGAAGCCTGAAATGCATAAAAACACGTAATCAGTGTTAACTCTTAATTATTACTCACATAATTGGTCTAAAAGTATGTCTGTTACAGGGTTAAAACTATAGTTTTGGGCTCTTATCACCTTGCATAAATCTTTTAAAAATAATAATAATAATAATAATTAAAAACAAATTAAATTAAAATTAATACCGCCTTTGCATAAATTTTAATTCCATAAATCTTAATCATATTCTAATGGTGTCTAGAAAACTTGAAAGATTGAGGTTACTTAATTAGAACCGTGCTTGCATGGAAAGCCTCCCTCATATCTCTTTTGTGACCTGGCTGTTGGTTTATGCACACGTATTCCTAGCTTCACTGCTACGTTAGCTGCAGCTTAGGCATATGTTTTTCAACTCTAATGCTTAAGATAATAATAAAATTCGAGTCCTACTAAATTCCTTCTATAAGTTAGATCTAATTTTAGGCTTGCATGAGATTAAGGTCTGGTTCCACTAAAGAAATTGAACATACCTATCGTCGAAAAAAATACGATAAGCAATTACGTAAGTTTTCACCTAAAAATTGTTCTTCTTCTGCTAATTACCTTCATCACGATCCTTCGTCTCCATCAACTTCTGTCATTATGGCCGACGATCCTCCACCAGCAGAGAAGCCCCTCTCTGCTATTGGATGGTTTCTCGCTAACATTAAAGGCATTGCACCTACTGTGTGCACCCATCGCATACACCTTGAAGAAAATGCTAAGACGTCGCGTGAACTGCAGCGTCGACTAAACCCTACCATGAAAGATGTGGTACAAGAGGAAGTTTTAAAATTACTCGATGCGGGTATTATTTACCCTATCTCTGATAGTGTTTGGGTGAGTCCAATACACATTGTTCCCAAGAAATCTGGCATCACTACTACAGAATGACACTTATACCACTGTTTTTAAGTGTGGTATAAATATATTTACCACTGTTATACAACCGTGACAATAGGTGGTGTGGTATATAATAATAGCAAAACTGTGGTATATATGTTTAACGGATACCACGGTTTTTCAAAGAACTGTGGTTTGTAATGCCCATTATATACCACGGTTGTCAACATAACCGTGGCATATAAGCTATTGAAACCGTGGTTTATATTAGTGTATGTGTTATAATACCGTGGTATATAGTTATACTAAACACTACGGTTTATGCCAAACCGTGGTATATATATATATATATATATATATATATATATATATATATATATATATATATATATTAATAATAATGCTAGTAACAGTCTTCCACTTAAAACCGAACCACGCGATAACAAAATTTACATAGCCTTTTGCCTACATACAACATTTCCATCTTCCCAACAAATTCCAAAATGTACAATAAACTATCAAACATGCAAAAAAAAAGATAATAATACTAAAAATAAAACTTCCATTAATTTTTGAGTGCACTAAGAAAACAAACTTCAAATTCCTTTTCATAAATTAAAAAGGTAAGACTCATAAATTAAATTTGGAGGGGTCCGAACATAGCTAAAACTCATCCTCATTCCTCATTTGAAACACCCCATTTTCTGGATGAACTGAATAATATCGAGTCGAACACCGTCAAGTTCATCTTGCGTGTATGTCTCCTTCAATTCTAAATTTGTTATCTGGATGAGTCAAAGCACAACATGTGGAGTTACTATATAAGAATAAGGCGAAGTTGTTGAGCCAAATAAAGTGTTTGTCAAAACTTTCGAATACCTTATTTTCAAATGATCCAGTTGAACAAGCTTCTACTATTTCCCTCATAAACTTCATTGTATAATACCCACACTCTGTGCCACCTGGTTGATATGGGCCCTAACATATAGACTCACAACATATGTGAACATATACTTTTCAAAGAAAAAGACAATAATGTGTAGGATTTGTTTACCTTGATCTTGTCCCACTTCAGCGGAACTCATTTCCCATCAACCCTTTGCAATGTGAGGACCGCACTTCACAATAAGCGATTTTGAGAAGTATGTCTATTTCAAGTGCTCAATAGAAGGCATACATGAGAAACACAACTCCTTTATAAGTGCTAAGCATCTAAAAAAACTAATTGGATGGAAGTGTTAATATCTACAGCAGAGGCATTTTTATATATAAACTCATAACAGTTAGGAGCAAACCGTAATGTGATGTTGATCGCAAAACTTACATGTCTCTCTGTCTGATCTCTCTGAGTTTGACGGTCACGCTCATTCTTTTCTGCCAATGCTTTTGCTTGAGGACAGAGACTCCATAAAAAACTTGATAACAATTTTCATAAAAAAGAGAAATAGTATTGATGAATAATTTAGTATGAAACTAGTCAATGCACTTGAATAGGTTTTCTACATTTATAAGATGACAAGTAAAGATAATCATAAACACAAACAAATAGAGAAAAGCTAATCTCCACAGACCGCGCGCTCCTGTGTACATTGGTAGCGATCCAGTCTCGCTCTTCGTCTTTCTTCAGTTTCCCCCTCAACGTCCTGGAATTCTCCAGATCACGAAGCACCTTTAACAAAGTAGAATTTAAGCAATTAGCATACTTTCTGGGAGCTCTCTTGATTACTATTGCCAGGAAGGTTTCTTACTAGCACAAGAGAAAGTGTAAAATCAACAAGATTACCTCCAAAGATTGAAGTGAGATCATCAACAATATTTGTAGTTGAGGATGCCTTCCATGATGGTCGACGAGGTTCCGAAGATGTCCGACGGGCTGTTTTGAGTCTTTTTTTTTTTTTTCAATTGGGACTCAAAAGTAGACTCCTGATGCAGAAAACAAAGACGAAAATAATAGTCTGCTAATATTTCAGAAAAAAAAAAAACAATATCTTGCTTCTAATCTTATTCCCCTAAGCGTACCGAAGTTGTGGTTCTGTTAGGCCTTGGTGCACTGCTAGCTCTACCGCCGAAGAAAGACTCAAGATCATTCTCATTCTTTTGTTGACTCTCTCTCGCAGCAGCCCTCTCACGAGCCTCTGTAGTAGCCCTCTCACAAGCCTCTGCGGTTGCCCTCTCAGTGAGAAGCTTGCTCTCGCTCTTTGCCGTCCCGCTTCCAACTCTTGCAACATCAGCTCTCTCTTTTGCTTCTGCAGCTACCTTCTCTGCTCTTTCCTTAGCATCGGCTGCTGCTGCCTTCTTCGTGCGAGCTTGTATTCTCTGCGACAAGAAGACGTTCGCACGCCGCGTGCCTCGGATTGACCTTATCAACAAAGACCTTTTACACCCTTAGGGCGAAAGCATCGGCAGCTTTGCTTCTCTCACGTGCCTCCCTAATTAGAGAGCGGGGTATATAGTCCCAAGAGTGTGTCCTAATTCTTAAATTCTGGTGTAGTGCAGCAACTTAGGATCCACTCAAAGTTATCCGTATAACTTAGGATCCACTCAAAGTTAATTTTGAAAGATTCCCGGGTGAAGACACTTATACTGCTTTAAACTTAATAGATTGCCAAGTTGCCCACCAAGGTATCCACCAATGTCAAGTCCACTAAGCCGACCGGGTTGAGGAAGAGATGAGGAGGTATAAGTTCAAATTATCGGCAAAAAGAGATGAAAGGCACACTTTCGAAAAACATAGAGGGCTTATAAATTACATGTATATAATAGAAGACCCAAAACATGATATTCCTTTCCATGGCTCCTCACAAGGATCACCTCCATCTGATTTCCACCCTATTAGTCGTGTGAAGGGTAATTCAAAGTCTTGTACGGATCTTGAATAGCTGCGAATCGCAAGAAGTTCGATGTAGAAATAAATTTTACGGAATTTCAAAACAGCTTTTGTCATTCAAAGTGTATAACATAACAATACAATAGTTAAAGTAATAGCTAACATTTTAACCGAAACTAAAAAAATGCACATTTTCGTCATTTTCATTTAGAAGATAAAATGGTTAATTCCCAATTACATTCCGGTTCGAGAAATTCAATCCACAAGTCTAATCAGTAAATATCAACCTAAAGCTTTGATAGAACTGGCCACATGTTTCTATATGGCTAACGGTTTTCAATACAATGCATAATAAACATATTGACACCTTACCTAGCCGATGTAGCTCTTTGTTCATGAAAATCAAAAGTATAAACATGACCCGGTCGGGTTAACACTCTAGCCAAAGAAGTAGTAAGTGAACCACTACTACCGGTGATTCAAGAACTACACAACGGGGAACAATTTCCAAGAAGGAAACCACAAAAGTAATATCGAAATGTTCAAAATCTGTGTCCTATGACTTAAAACCAATGTCCACAACTCGGTGTTGGAGCTAAGAAGTAAATAAATCCACCTTTGTTACTTAACACTTTGGACCCATATGATTTCCCTATCCAATCACCATGTTTAAATACCCCGAACCTATTTTGTAACTCGAACTATCACTTACTTTAATTGCTTTCATTGTATCATTGGCGTCAGTATACTATAATTAGATCCCCATTCGCTATCTTACATTTGGGATGATATCTTTTCGTGCCATCTATAGATAACATTATTTACCACGCAAAACAAAAACCCAATCAACTTAAAAATACTAACTTTAATCTAACAATAGGGAGTAAAAAAGATGGGTTACCTGATAAAGATGACAAAGATTGAGGAGAAGTGATTAGTTGTTAGGTGCTTATCCAAATCGAAGTTGTATCAACCCAACTAAACAGTGAAAACGAAAAACAATTAATTGAGAGAGATGAAAAATAATTAATTCAGAGAAATAAAAAAAACAACTTACCCCTAGTTTTTATTGAGAGCCGTGCAAAGGGAGAGGGAGTGGAAGAGAGAGGAGAGGGTAGCGGCGGTGAGAGGGGTGCGCAAAGTGAGAGGAGAGGAGAGAGAGAGGTTATGTTTTATGAACAAAAACTGCTTCCTTTAGTTCAATTTCGAACGAAGGTGGAATTCGAATAGATAAAGAAACACGGAGAAAACATCATGCGGAGTTAAGAGGGAAGGGTTTCTCTTTGTTGTGTTATTGAGTTGAGGTCGAGAAGAAATCCAATTCTTTGCACTGTTATGGTGTAGTGACGGTGGGTTTTCTCACTGTTGCGGGAATCCTAAGAGTCGTAGAGTTGTAGAAGTTGTGGGGAGAGACCGAGAGAATAGCGGGAATTCAATTTGAATGAGTTTCGTACTGTGTATTTATTTTTTCGCATATTTGACTATTTGGCATAAAGTCATAAACCACGGTAGAAAGTGGAAAATTTATATACCACTGTTTATGTTTAAGATAGTGGGGATGTGGAGTACTCTCATGCTGAAAAAAAACTAACCATGGTATATGGCCCAACTTATCCCACGGTTTTCATCTAACTGTGACATATACTAGTAAACCAATTACCAAAGACATTTCCGCCGTGGTATATAAGTATTTCCCACGGTTTTTGAAAGAACCGTGGTATAAACGTTCTTATTGACCGTGCTATATGTGTCATTCTGTAGTAGTGCATTACAGTTGTGAAAAATGATAAAGATGAATGCATTTCCACTCGTATCCCAGTGAAATGGCGAATATGCATTGATTATCGCAAACTTAATGCCATTACTCGTAAGGATCACTTTCCACTTCCATTCATCGATCAGATGCTCGAACGCTTAGCCGGACATGCATATTACTGTTTTCTTGATGGTTATTCAGGTTATTTTCAGATAGTCAAAGACCCTGCTGATCAAGACAAGACAACGTTCACCTGTCCATTTAGTACATTTGCATATAAACGAATGCCTTTCGGCCTATGCAATGCACCTGGTACTTTCCAACACTGCATGCTTCACATTTTCAGTGATATGGTTGAACGTTTTATGGAAGTGTTCATGGACGACTTCTCCATATATGGAGATTCTTTCGATAGTTGTCTATCAAATCTTGAAAAAGTCTTTACACGTTGTGAAGAGAAAAACCTTGTTCTTAATTGGGAAAAATGTCATTTCATGGTTACGAAAGGAATAGTTTTAGGACATATCGTTTCAAAGGACGGAATCGAAGTCGACAAAGCTAAATTAGAAAAAATTGCTTCACTTCCTATATCAAAATCAGTTCGAGACATTCTCGCATTTTTAGGACACGTAGGTTTCTATAGGAGATTTATTCAAGATTTCTCAAAGGTTGCTCAACCTTTAACCAATCTCCTGCTTAAAGATGCCGTTTTTTATTTCAGTTTCAATTGCAAACAAGCCTTTGAAATTTTAAAAAACGCATTAACTACCGCTCCCATAATTCAACCACCTGATTGGTCTAAGCCTTTTGAATTAATGTGTGACACGAGCGACTATGCTATTGAGCTGTACTAGGGGGCGCCGCCGAAGATAAGCCAGTTGTCATTTACTATGCGAGTAAAACCCTTAATGAAGCTCAACGTAACTATACCACCACTGAGAAAGAGTTTTCGCCGTTGTATATGCTTTGGATAAGTTTAGGTCCTTACCTAGTAGGTTTCAACAACTATTGTCTACACCGACCATGCGGCGCCGTTATTTTTAGCGAAAAAAGATGCAAAACAAAGGTTGATCCGATGGATTCTCCTTTTGCAAGAGTTTACTCTAGAAATTAGAGATAAAAAAGGTTGCGAAAATGTGGTTGCGGACCATTTATCACGACTTGTCAGTGATGTTGATACTGATACAGAACCTATCTGTGATTCTTTTCCAGATGAACACTTGTACTCTATTTTTTCGTCTCCTTGGTACGCTGACATAGTAAATTAGTTAGTTACCGAAGAAGTCCCTTCATCTTGGTCTCGTAATGACCGGAAAAAGTTCTTATCCACTGTGAAATTTTATTTCTGGGATGATCCCTACCTCTTCAAGTATTGTTCGACCAACTAATCCGCCGTTGCATCCCCGATTGGGAACACAATGATGTGTTATCCTTCTGTCATGAACAATTTTGTGGTGGTCATTTTAGTGGTAAGAAAACTGCGGCCAAGGTCCTACAATGTGGATTCTATTGGCCAACACTGTTTAAAGATGCACATGAGCATTGCAAAGCATGCAATCGCTGCCAGCAGCTAGGACGCATTACTCAACGCAATATGATGCCCTTAAATCCCATTTTAATTGTGGAAATCTTTGATGTATGGGGCATCGACTTCATGGGTCCATTTCCAAATTCACATGGCTTCCTATACATTCTAGTAGCAGTTGACTATGTATCAAAATGGATTGAGGCATTGGCATGTCGTGCTAACGATCATAAAACGGTCGTTTTGTTCGTAAAAGAAAATATTTTCTCTCGATTTGGTGTTCCAAAAGCTATAATTAGTGATGGGGGAAAACATTTCTGCAATAAAATTTTTGAATCATTAGTAAAAAAATATGGAGTCACGCACAAAGTGGCAACTCCGTATCATCCTCAAACCCGTGGTCAAGTAGAAGTCTCAAATAGAGAGATCAAATCCATTTTGGAAAAAACTGTCAATCCATCTAGAAAAGACTGGTCTCTACGATTATCTGATGTATTGTGGGCATACAGTACAGCTTTTAAGACACCTATAGGGATGTCTCCTTATCGCCTCGTTTTTGGAAAACCTTGTCATCTGCCGGATGAACTTGAGCACCGTGCTCTATGGGCCATCAAAAGCCTCAATTATAATACTAACGCGGCAGGCGCGAAGAGAAAATTGCAGTTAAATGAGCTTGAGGAAATTCAGAGTGATGCCTATGATCTCTCGAAATCCTATAAAGCCAACATGAAAAGAGTGACAAGCACATATTGAGAAAAGAATTCAAAGTGGGTCAAAAAGTTTTGTTGTACAAATCAAGATTACACATTTTTCCAGGAAAATTAAAGACTAGATGGTCTGGTCCTTTCACCGTCTCTGCTGTCACCCTTTATGGGGCTATTTCTTTGAAAAACGTAAATGATGACAGCGAATTTCAAGTAAATGGCCAACGCCTTAAACATTATCATGAGTTGCGCTCTCCAAATGTCGAAGAGACTCTTCTCAATGACCTAGTCTACATAGACTAATAGATTCGATGGTGTACTTCTTTCCATGTGTTTAAACAGAGAAAGTACGCCATTTGGGTAGCCGGGCCCTCTTCTATTTTCTTTTCTTTAAATCCCTAGAGTGTGTGGTTGCAAGCGCCGGAACCATAGTCCACAAAAACTCTACTTCATAACTGAGTATAAATGTCTTCTAATAATCGAGCAAACGTGCCTCCTGGAAAACAATGGGTACCAAAAATTTCAACTCCTTCTTTCTCCTCCCTTTTCTATTCTCTTCCTCGCGAACTCCAACTCATCATTTGGTCCAAATCTCACCCATCTCGAATAGGTAATGGTCGTAGTACTTTTGCTCGAAAGCGACGGGTGAAAAGGATGGGGTGGTGTATGAACTGTCAAACTCCTTTTTGTCCAGGTCTTGATCTTCTATTCGAGATGAGCCAGTATAAGGTATATTATTGTCTGACACTAGCTTAGCAGGATAAACTTCGTCGTCGTCCCATTTTTCCCACAGGTTGGGATTCATCTTGAGGATCTGACGTTAAAAGACTCACATTCGTCTTGAGGATCTGACGTTAAAAGACTCAACATGTATATAATCGTTTTTCCTTAGCACCAAGCATGGTGCCCAAAGAGAGTCGTGATATGCAACATCAGACATTTCCTAGTTCGTGCGGGCAATGGATTCCACCTGGCCAACCCCGATCGGTTTTCTATATGACTGTATCAAGGGGCGGTTTGAGGCTATACCATATGTACTAAGGGTAATATTATTACTAGACCATTGCACATTGGTCAGCGATGGTACCGTCCTGAACCCCAGGCCCCCATAACATAAAGGTTAAGCCACAGTCTGGCTGGATTGGGTTTGCCCCAGAGCCAACATGAAAGTTGTCTGAGTTAAGCTATTATGATGTGTTGTTTTATTTGGACTTCCGGTGTTGTTGACACGTTCCTTTCTTCTTGTACATTTGTATATAAATGTGTAAATAAATAAAATTCAAAAAAAAAAAGTTTGAGTTTGAATGTGATTATGTCATATGCCAGTGGATGGAATTTTTAATGCCGATCGTTTTGATATCTCATTGGTTCAATTTGGAGTTAAAACGAATCCAAATTCCAAGTTTGAAATTTCGGAACAATTCGGGACATAAGGGGAATTTATGGAAATCATTTGGGCTTGGGCAAAAAAATTGGACCTAACCCAAAAACACTGACCCGGCTACAAAAACCCACACGCGGGGCACCCACGCGTCCAAACCTCTAATTTCTTCCCCCTTAAAATCCGGATCTTGGTCTCCTTCACACTCCCCTCACGCACGCGACTCTCTATCAGTGAATTCAACCCGCGCACGCGGGCCAAACTCCACCAAAGTAAAAATCCTTCCTCCAGCACCATCTCCTCCACCAATCCTAGCTATTTCAACCCTCAAAATATCATGTACACCGCGCTATGGCAGCACGAAGGAGAATCACAGTTGAGAGAAATTTTGAAAACCTCTACAATTCCGGGATGTTTCACACATTTTTCGATGAGGAAATAGCTAGTAGAGAGTGGGAATATCTACTGCATCGAATTCCAGCTCAGTTTTCCGAAGATTTAGTGTTGAAATTTTACAACAATGGAGTTTGGATTATGGTGGATGGGTTGGAACGTGAACTCACGCTGGAGTTAATATCGAATACAACACAGATTCTGATAAACTCTGATAGTCCGACCCTGTTATTGTCAGAGTATCCGACTACGAGGGATTTGACGTTTGACACGCTTCTCAAGGGAGAGTACAATGATGGTTCGAACTGCGTGTACCAGCACTCGCTTAAACGAAACCAACTAGCCGTCACTCAATGGCTGGCTTGCAACGTAATTGGAACTTCAAAGACGTCTGATGTGAACAAGACATTCTTGCACCTGCTGTGGATCCTCCAGGAGAAGAAGCACACTTTCTGTATGGTCCATTTTCTGGGCCATATTCTTACGACCACGTCAAACAGGTCAGCTCCTCTTGCTGTACTTGTTACTCAGCTTATGCTTAATTTAGGGTTCCAGTCCGCTACTCCTTTCATTCCAACAAGGTCTTTCGAGAATTTCGGAATTTTTGAGACTTGTGTTCTGGACCACTGGGACCCAGTAGCTAGAGATGACATTGAGCGTGATAACGTACCTCCTCCTCCCCCTTCACCACCCGACTGTTTTAATGAGGCTACCATGCACCGAATCAACACTCCCATGGAAGCCTTGAGACACATGAACACTAGTAGTATCGTGGGATGTTTCTTCGTCAGGAAGAGATGATTACTTCCCAAAATGACTTCCAGCAAGAAAAGCGCAATCGCCAAGGCCGTTTCCAGAGAATGATGATGGCAAATCAGCTGCAATTCCAAGATCAATTGCTACAATCTATGGGCCACATTCCAGACCAGTCAGCTCAGCTAGAAGTTCGTCGTGGCCGACGACGTAGAAACCCGGGTTCATCTTCTGCTAACCCGGAGGATTCCCAGTAGCTGTTTATTTCCCTTATGCATTGCATTTTTAGTTTTCTTGTGATAAAAATATTATATATCGGTTGATTTCTCATAATTTTGTATATCCAGACGGTTTGAATGAGAAATTATTTATGTTATGCAATTATTGTAATTCTTACTATATTAGTTATCCCTTGATGGATTGGGCCTACTCTCAAAGCCCAACGGTCAGAACCAAACGGACTGATTCCAACGGTCAGAAATCAAGTTATAAATACAACTATCCTTTTCCACTTTCACTCATTCCCTTCTCTCCCTCTTCACAAATTCTTTTTCACAAATTCTCAATTTCTTGAACATAATGAATCAAATAGAGCGATGGGAAAAGGAGCAACGCGAATGGGCTATCACAGTATTCATGATAACAGTGTTTATCATTATTCTCCTGTCACTCATGCATAACATGATCCAGAACATCTAGATCTATGTAACCATCTCTTTTTCTGATTTTCATTTTGTATATTAGTATGGTGTGTTAAATAATTCTCACACATTTGTATGGGTTACGTATTAAATGGAGAAGTTCCGTATTAAATATTTGTGTATATTAGTTGTCTTTTCCTCTCTAAAAATAAAAAAAATAATAATAATAAAAAAAATAATAAATAAGTAAATAAATAAACAAACCATAACAAAGAAAGGCCATCCAAAACTCACCAAAATAATTAATTGATACACATGGTGTTCAGAGAAGATCGGAGACTTACAAGGTGCGCGATAACACTTGTCACACATGCATTTCGATTATTCTATCCATATTCTATTACTGAGTTATGATCATCATTTCTGAAATTACGTGTAAGTCTAACTACCCTGTGAAACTTTCCTCCCTATTTTCTAACATTGAACCATCTCATTAATTGTATTTGGATATTTGACATGACAAAGACTTACTATGGATCCCCATTGATGCTGTTCATAATCACATGGGTCATTAACTACACTTGGAATCCAGATTGGTACAGACTCATAGATTGGCTATAAATCTCTTCTTTTTCAGCCATTCTTATTCAAACAATTTTCACTATCCTTCCCTCGGTAATACTACCAATGGATCAACCAAGAAAAATAATGGCGAGAAAGACTACTGAAAACTTTCGAAGATGGCGGTTTTTCTCCTTATTTTGACACACGAAATCATCGTCGCCGCAGATGGGCCTCTTCTATATCATTCAGCAACTGGTTATTCCCGAGAATTGGTTTTGATGTTCTACCAATTTAGCGGATCTGAAAATGGAAAATTCTATTTAAATGCCTATGGGCAACGATCAGAATTGACTAAGGAAATGATCTTCGACATACTTCAAATCCCAATAAATACCCAGGAGTCCCTTTTTCAAGAATCATCATTTGATTCCGCCAAAACTTTACTACGAGCTACCGTATCTCATGACGAAGTCGGAAATACACATCACATTGTTCTTCAACGCTCTTTGAAATAGAATCAACGTGTTGTGCTCCACTGGTTGGGACACAATGTGGTAGGAACATCACACCAATCAGAAGTCACAAAGCCTCAAATTCACCTACTTTGGATTTTGCAGACTCAAAGAGATGACTTTTGTCTAATCCAACACCTCTAGAACGTAATCACCAAGAAAACAAGAAGGTCAGCACCCCTACCCACTTTAGTAACACAGATTATGATGTGTTAGGGTTATCCAGTAATTTCTCTAGAGACACCCCTTCAAAGAGCACATATAAAAGTACTCCAAACAGACTACTCCGTTGGTTTTTGGACTCCTGATACTCTGATAGATGAACAGAACGACCCAAGCTAAAATTCTGACCATTTATTTGACGAAAATGCCATGCTGAATATTATTAATCCCATGGAAGGCATTAAACTTATTCATCAGGGTTTGAGGGAACTACACGCTCGTCAGAATATCATCATCACAACTCTTCAGGATTTCCAAGATCGTCAAGCAACGCATGATGTTGAACATGAGGAGATCTTGGAAAATCATTCTCAGTCCTTGCAAAATCACGCTCTCTAATGGAAAATCAAAACTGTACTCTCTGCCCCAAAGGGGACATTCAGGATGCAACTTCGGCCAACAAATGGAAGAACTAAACGATCGGTGCGATATCGTCTCCAAGATCAACATAACAATCCATAATTTTCTAATATTACTAAGTCAATAAATAAATACTCGTATATGTTATTACATTTTTCGTTGTATTATGAAATTTGTCTTACTTTTGTGTCTTCTTTTGTATGAAATGCTTAATAGGATTGTCATCATTTGCATTGTGACTAATATAATTTAACATGTGCTTACAGGAGGGTCTATTCTCTTACATACTCATTTATCCATCCAGTTTGCCTTTGTCGTTACCTATTTCTTTACTTCATACACTATGGCATCTTCATCAATTGCATCTTCATCAAACATGGTACCTCCCAAACTCATTCCTGAGCAATCATTTCAGTCTATGATGGATTCCAATACCTATAGCCATCTCTTCTGTGACTACATTACAAACATCGGATGGTCTTCCCTAATTCTTCAACCTGACCAAACTTATTCTCCGAGTTTGGCTGCATACTTTTATGCTAATATGGAACACACACCAGCATTCAACCATGCACATGGTTTCTACTTAGACGGGTTCACAATCCAAGTTGGTGACATACCTCATATCTTTTCTGAACAATAACTTGCACTAACTTTGGATCTTCCATATCACAAACCTGTGGCATCATGGCATTACATCTATCATAATTCTTACCGTTCCTTTTAGTGGCAAGCGTTTCGTGAAACTTACAGTGATGGTCTTGAGATTAAACGAGAAGGAAATGGCCATGTGGCATGGCGTGACGTCACCATTCCCTTAGAAAGCATGACCATGAACATGGGGACTGCGATGTTATTTGTACTCCTGAACATTATGGGAGATTGGCATTTTTTCTCGCCAATGTATTTGCTTGCGTCGTATTCAGTGCACTAGCTCAAGGTCATACATTATTTAACATCCTAGGTTGTGTTATCTCCAACCTGAAACGAGCTTGCACTTTTCAAGATCAGTATATACTTTTACCGGTCACTGCTTGCCGAATTATGAAGACACATTTCCCACAGTTTGCAGCTACTTTTCATGACTGGGTCAAGGTAGATTCTATGTGCCCAGCAAACAAGATCATTCGTTCATTGAGGTTTCGGCAATGGAAGCGTCCCGCTCTGTACCTGAGGCATGTTCGTTGTTACCCGAAGGATGAAAAAATGAAGACACATTTGAGGAAATCTGGAAACGAAGAATGGGCAGAAATTTGGCAGACTATTATCTTTTTGGTAGCGATGCTAAGGAAATGCATTTCCTTCAAGAGGGGCCTTGAGAACTTCACATCCTATTTGGATGGTAAACTTGAGTTTGCCATTGTACATATATCTAGCTAAACCTTATGTTTGGTGTGCTATTGTTTTTCATGTTTCGTATGCAATTGTTTTTCATTTCGTGTGCTATGTTTAGTGTGCTATTGAACATTTTCTTGTTCTTTCTAAATAATATATTATGTTCTCCAACCTTTCTGTTCCAGCAATCTAGCCCTAATTTTGCTCACAGTTCTCAGGTAATTTCTCTCTTTAATTATTGATACTTCAAAGACTAAGCATCATTCTGTTGGGGGTGCTTTAACCCTGTAGCAAATATTAGGCAAATTGTAACCTAGATATAGTTTTTATTTTCATGTTAATAATTGTACTTAGTGACAAAGTCTTGTTTCCATTTCAATGATGAAAATTGTCTAGAAATCTCACATTAGTATCCGAATTAGGATTTGTTTTTAAGAAACTTAAGATAATATGTATCCAATAGTTTATACATCTTTTCATGAACATTCATGTACTGAGTATCATCGATTGTACATAGCAGTAAGTTTCTGGAACCAACGGTTAGTTACTTAAACTATAAATCCTGTGAGAATCTATCCAAAAACCTTGACATGAGTGATTTGTGTGTGATGACACAGAGGAGTAGTTTTTCCGATTAGAGGAATCACGCATCTACTTACTTGATCACCACCCGAACCCTAGGCGAGAATTTAGGCCATCTTTGGATCGACATAGCTAAAAATTCTTACCTGTTACAAATTTTACTGCTAGTCACTCCACTGAACCTTTCATAAAACCTTTCACTTTCACAAAAAAAAAAAAAAAAAAACCTTACCCATCTATTAAACCAAAAAAAAAAAAAAGAACCTACCTAAGTGATGAGTATGAGAAATAGGATGAAATGTGGAAAGAATAAAGAGAAAGACTTGTCCCAAATAAAAGTCAGTTACTTGCTTCAGGAAAGAAAAATAGAATCATGTTCTTAAGTTAGTTTAAAAAAAAAAAAAAAAAAAAAAAAAAAATCCCATTAGAGGCTTAAGAACAAGGTTGGAAAACTCAGTTAGAAGAAGGAAAGAAAACAAGGATTTCTTTAGTGTAAATATATGAAGACCCTATTCTCTCATACTCATCAAATTTAATTATCCATTGATCCATTTTCTTGTACACTATCACCTAATCCCCACAACACCTAATAAAGACCTCTAGCTCAATTAGGAGTAGGGTGGTGTGATAATAAGTAGTAGACGTGATTGATCGACATCGACTCCTCTGACTGTCATTGAGATGTGAGGAAGCGTGTGCCCACTGCACACTGAAGTTAACAAAACCTGAGTGGAAAATTTTTGAGTGAAATTGTGTTTTGACACATACTTGTGAGAACCCATTTAGGTACACTCTCCAAGGGATTCAGAAACAACCCTGCTAGTACATTTCAATGAAAAGTTCACTGCATGCATGATCATATGTAGATGTTTTAATTATTAAATACATATTAACTTGAGTTTCAAAGAAATCAATCATCGTTCCCTGCTAAGGAGATGTATGGATATCTGAGATTAATTTAGGAAACGAGTTTCTGTCACTGAGTCGTTGTAGTATAAATGAAGTTTGTGAGTATCTTCTCTAGAAAAATCTCACGAGGCTATAACTCGTCCACTAGGGAATTCCTAGTGGTTTAAGGCCTTGTTGCACATGGTCAATGCAACCGCACTCTATGGAACGAGACTTAGTTAGGACTACACATTGTTGGCCACTTATCTGTTTTAATGTCTCTTCTTTGCTTGAGGACAAGCAAAGTGCTATTTGGGGGTAGTGTGATAAGCACCCAAAAGTGTATTATGAAACCTCATTGAGACATATAAATTTGGTTAACTATGTGTTTAATAATCATGAAATAAATATGTTTTCATACTTTTGCAGGTATTCGCAGTAAACATGAAAATATGGTTTAAACCTGCGATAAAGCACGAGGAACGACATATATATGAATTCTTCCAAATCCGCACAGAAGCATCAAACTTCCGAAGCTCCTACCTCTTGAACCAGGACTCCGAATACAACAAGTGAGCTGCTCAGACAATCAGGGCGATGAACTCTAACTCTACGCATAGGCGGGAAGTTGTAAAATTACCCAAAGACCGGACCGCCACTGGACTACACATAGGACCCACTATACGAGCCCACAAGATTGGATGAGTCATCAATCATGGAGCATGTCAAGAGAAAAATGACAAATTATTGGTGCAAAGTTGACACCTTGCATGTAATTAATTAGATTAGGTGTTAATAGTGAAAAAAAGGCAAGGTGTCACTTTGTTTTAATGTGGTGGATAAAAATGAAGTAAATGTGGTTTGATGTTTCACATGGGAGGAAATGAGATGTCTCTCAAATGGAGAAGAAAAAAAAACAAGGGGGGGACACTCCATTTACTCCATTGACTTATTTTCCTTACCTTGTATTATTTTAGTTCTTTAGCCATTTTTAGTTTTTAGTTTTAGTTTTTAGTAAGAAAGCTTGTAATAGTTTTAATGGAGAAAACTTTGGTTTTCTTCTAGAGAATAAATAAAAAGCAAGTGAGTTTAGTTAGTTTTTCTTCTTCCTCTTCCTCTCTCTCTTTTGTCCTTTAAGTTTGTAATCCTTTATTCCAAGGATCATGAGCTAACTTCCCTTTTGGGGAGTTAATCCAACTAATGTGAGGGAAAATAATTGTTGTTGGTTTGGTAGGTTGTTAGGAAGAACAACTAGACCTACATCCTATCCCAAAATGATAGTTGGTGTAGTGTCTAGTTAGGAATCAAGTAATGAGCTTAGAGATAAGTCATTGATTGATTCCAATTGCTAACATGTATGAGTTTAGAAATGAGCCATACATATTAGGGATCAAGTTTTCTTCCATTAGGGCTTGTCTATGAGTCTAGGAAGAATCAAATGAACCTTTTCAAATCAACAACTAAATGTTAACTTCACATGAGGAGGATTAGCTCTCCACCTTTTCTTTAGTAAATTGTATTTTTTTTTTTAGTTGCATATTTCGAATCTAATGTTTTTCTTTAATGTTTTTTTTAGGAAAGAAACCTAGTATTAATATAAACTTACTCACTAGTTCCCTAAGAGTAACAACCAAGTTGTAATTGTCCTAACCTTTAGGTTGGTTCGATCCTTACTTCCACTTTACGATACGAAGATCGTGAGTAAGGAACTTTGAGGTCGCTTTTGCATCAAATTAAAGAATCAAATCTCTAAAGACATAGAAAAGGCTAATATCAATACCGTCTTTGATTTCAATTTCATTTGCAAACAAGTTTTTGAGACCTTAAAAACCGCCCTGACTACAACTCCTATAATTCAACTACCTGATTGGTCTAAACCATTTGAACTAATATGTGACGCTAGCGATTATGCTATTGGAGCTGTCCTAGGACAACGCCGAGATGAAAAACCCGTTGTCATTTACTACGCTAGTAAAACTCTTAATGAAGCACAACGTAACTATAACACCACGGAGAAGGAGTTTCTTGCTGTTGTCTATGCCTTGGATAAGTTTTGTCCATACCTAGTTGGTTCTTTGACAATAGTCTACACTAACCATGCGGCACTTTGTTACCTATTAGCAAAAAAAGATGCAAAACTGAGGTAAATCCGATGGATCCTTGTTTCGACCAGATATGATCAAAACATCAAGTGTTGATAAAAGAGACGAAGAACGTAGAAAAGTAATTAGAAAAATGATGGTGTTCGGGAGAATGATGGACTGTACCTTGCGGTTGCCTACGTACCCAAATTATCAATGGGATCAAGTCTCAAGAACGTAGTTCTGAATGAAAAATAGTCTGGTATTTATATAGGTAGAGTAGAGAGTCCTTGTAGCTCAAGTAATCTTGTAGCTTGAGTAATTGTGATATACTATAACTTTCAACTGATAATTATTTCTTTGATAAGAAATGAATCTGGACATAAATCAACGTACATTAGTGACAAGCCATGTGGCTAAGGTTCAGCCTTAGCCATATGAGTTAATGGGCCTGTACATTGATCCATGATATTGCGAATTGGGCTTTAGCTCTGTCGATTAAACGAATAAAGTGGAGACTCCTACCAATGGACGTTTGCCATGTAGGTGGGGGTCGAAACACCGCCCCCTCTTTGGCATGCGAACAAAGTTCATATGGCAAAGAAGAAAGAAAAATGAGCGGAATGTATAACGAAGTCGTAAATTTAAAAGAAATAATTGGAAAATTGATCTGAGAGAAAAAAATTCGTGAATTATCGGGAACGAAATAATGTCAGACTAACGATACGGGACGGCCAATGTAGTTAAATAAAATATGGCGAAAATGCACAGAAAAAATAAATATGCACCAAAATAAAATTGCCAAAAAAATTCGATTGGCTTAAAATCAACGAACGCGTGTCACGTAATAATACGAAATTTGAATTCGACGATGCGTGCCAACGGAATAGCGTTACTTGGATTATACCGTTGAAAATTAAACATAGGGGCAGTTTAGTAATAATAGTAATAAAAGGAAGTTAAATACTAATTGGAC
The DNA here is from genome assembly GCF_015680905.1 of Coptis chinensis. NCBI lineage: Eukaryota > Viridiplantae > Streptophyta > Magnoliopsida > Ranunculales > Ranunculaceae > Coptis > Coptis chinensis. Next base: position 43,726,055 of record NC_141460.1, read on the forward strand.
TCAAAGTGTTCGGATGAGATAAGAATGTCGAGGAGATAAGAATTGAGATTAGAGATGAAGTTGGATTAGAAAAGAATCCCATCAGAATTGAAAAACAGCTCGACCCTATATAAGCGGTGTGCCTGCATATCCCAATCCAGGAAATAACAGTCATTCTCATCAAACAAAATGTGGTCACAACCTGACGAGAGTTATGTGTGGAAGTTCAGCAACCAACACGACCTTACTCTAACCCTTAGCTGTGTACACCGACCCAAAATTCCCCTTGCCAAGTTTAAGTGAGACAGAGAAAGGAGTCGTGGTTTTAAAAACAAGTGATTCGTCGGCTGCCGTATCACCAACACTGCTGTTGTATAACGCTTTGATTCTTCATCGCATCCACCAACAGGTACGTCTCTCTTCATTAACCTTTGTTGATATATAAACTTGTGACAGGCCATCGGATGCGCGTGCTCTCGCCGTGAAGCGTCGTGTTCATCTACCAGATGCGTGCGGTTGCATGAAGCTGGTGCATGCGATGCATGTCTTTGTCTCCATGAAACGTTGTGTGTATGAGGTACTCACGTGATAATGATATCAGATTTGTGAAAAATCAAAAATCTTATATCGCTGCTGAATAACTTGTTTCTGATCCCATGTTTGTCTTGTGAAGGCGATACTGATGATGGCGCCCAAATTCGAAAGTGAAATTAACTAACATGATACGGTGCAGTGCAAGGACAAGAAGGGCACCGTACCTGCACTTAATTTAGTTTGGCCCTGTGCAACCGGAACTCAAATATCAAACATGATATGGTGTAACGCCTATAAAGGAAGGACACCGTACCTGTGTTGCACCGATATAGCCCAGTGAACCCGGTTTTTGAGCTTTCTGACCCGATTTTTTTTATTTTTTTTTCCAGGGAGAAACGACCGTACTATACGGGTGAAAAATACTCGAGAAGAAAACTCGATGATGATCGCAGACTTGGTGAGGTGGAAAGAAGGTGATAGATACAGCGACTACCTGAAACCGCGTCGATGGTCGCTTAAGGAAATACAGAAAATACTATGACTCGAGAAATTTGAGATGGAAGAAGTGTACGAATTTGGAACGAAAGTCGAAGAAGATGAAGTAGTAATTGCTTACACACAATTAAATTGCAGGAATACAATTCCGTTGAACAAAGAAATTGCGCAATTATTGGAGTGGTGGCAAATTGCACCGGGACAACTGCCAATATCGTTCTGGTTAATCTTTACGAGCCGCGATTTGTTTACAAAAATGAATTTAAATGAAGGTTTGGGGCTCAAGAAATCTTCGGCGTTGATAACGACCGAAAAGCCATAATCGACGAAAGGGTACATAAAATTTGAAGTTGAATTCAAGGATTCAAATACAACTTTTAAAGGGTTCCCAAAAGTATACACCGGATGGGATAGATTTCTGTACCGCTTGCGAGGGAAGTGGAATCCGACAGAGTTTAAAGTGCAGAACAAATTTCGAGGTAAGCCAAAACATAAGTATTGAAAATTGTACTACGAGTAAATTGTTGACTAACACGAGTTATTTTGTGTCTAATAGAAAATGCGAGTACACTACCAGACATAGAATTGGACAAGGAAGTGGAGAACAACCTTCGTTTCTTCTTTCAGGAATGTTCTGACGAAAGATTAGTAGATCTGAGCTATTTTGATGATATTGTTGATTTCCAACACTATGGGGGTATTGAACAATAGCCCGATAGGTCCAAGGAGACACATAGTGAAATGGCGAAGAAGAATAAGATTCTCAGAAATGCAATATTTGGCAGCGATAGCGATAGTGAAAAAGAAGATGGAACGTAATTAACACAGCGAGAACTAGTGTTGAGCTTGCCAAGCATAAAAAGCGAATTGCACAAAAGAAGATGTTCCACAAGAAAACGAGCGAACGGAGACCAAGAGAGACAACCAATATTACAATGTATGATGCCTCGAGGGACGAGACTACAATGCACAAAACATCCCAGACGAAATATAATACACTCTCAACATAAAGATGAATAGGTATGTACCGTAGAAAACATAGATATGTAAAAGTGTGGGGAGATGTAATATCTCGCTCTGGTTTGGTATATACAGGAAAAGAAAGGCGGGGAAAAGAACGAAACCGTGATACTTACAAAAGATAGTGCAGCGAAGAACACAAAGTCGGTGAAAGAAAACAAACGGCAAAACAAAATGCAGGAGCAAAGAATCCAACCACCACTGGCAAGTACTGTCCGGGGTAATACTACTCATGGAGGAAAACCACAGAATCTGTTAACGGTAAGTTGACCGTTGACTTTTACTATTGCGTTAGGACGGTAAAGAAATTTATGTCCAACACTAAACCGATGAAATTGGTAGATGAAGCAAAGTTGTTCAAGTCTGGACGACGAAGCGAAGGTATCGCCAGGGACCATGCCAATGGAGGGGCTCGAAAAATATCAAAACTGTGACCAGAATACGGAGAACATCGGAGAATATGACAGAGCAGTGTCAATGATTTTCGATAGTATGAACCAGGTATGATAGTATTTTTTATCAGTTATTGCAAACTTGTGTTTAAGTCTGAAAGATTGATGAAAACAGATATTTTTCGCCGCAGGTTAAAACGGCGGTAGTACGGGCCAAAGAAATTCATGAAAAAGTTACGAAGAAAAGTATCGTTCCGAATGAAGTCAATGCCGTAGAAGAAATAGAGAAAGTGAAAATACTCAACCGAAAATTGGAAGAGGCAAACAAAGCGTTAAGCGGAACCAATAGAGAGTTAGAAGACGAAAACAAAAACTTAACCGAGCGGATGGAAGAAACCGAGCAGAGATCGTACGAAGACTTTGAGAAAGCCTGTGAGATAATGGAAGAACACAAACACTTAAAAGCAGATGTGATAGAATTAAAGGCACTCGTGGCGACCAAAGATCAAGAACTTAAACGTGCGCAAAAAGAGGCAGAGAAAAATAACAAGCGAATGACAGATTTAAACGAGCGGCTCGGGCAAGATCACGTGCAAATGGCACATTGTGAATTGTCCGTAAGACAATTGACATAGACTTTAATAGAAACGGGAGATGAACTAGAAAGTGAGAAGATGAATTACAAAGATTTGTACGAGTTGTATATGCGAAAAGTTTGTAAGGAACCATTGGATTTGCCCAAACCAATGATCATGTGATTGTGCGTTTGTAATACCATAGAGCTAAAAATTCTTTTTGAATAAAATAACGTATGTGTTGGCAATTGAATATCATTGTGATGTCAGATAACATACCTGTGGAAAACTGACAATGTTGTTGAATTATATAGATGACATGAAATAGAATGAAACGCCCCCAATGCTAACTTTAAGCTTGCAAAATTAGATTGAGCAAAAAAATGCTCCAACGCAGAACTGACGAAACGAAACGGGGTAACTTCATCAGATGTTGACATAGTGCAAGTAACCGACTAAGCGAGCGTAAAATCGTTCAATTTAGACTAACAAAATTAAATGTGATACGTTCGTCAGATTTTGTCGTAGCGATAATACGACTAAGCGAGCGTAACAGCGTTCAACTTAGACTGCCAAAATTAAACGTTGTAATTTCGTCAGATTTTGTCGGAGCGATAGTAACGACTAAGCGAGCGTAAAAGCGTTCAACTTAGACTGACGAACTTAAACATGGTAATTTCGTCAGATTTTGTTGTAGCGATAGTAACGACTAAGCGAGTATAAAAGCGTTCAACTTAGACTGACGAAATTAAACGTGGTAATTTCGTCAGAGTTTGTCGTAGCGATAGTAACGACTAAGCAAGCGTAAAAGCGTTCAACTTAGACTGAGGAATTTAAACGTGGTAATTTCGTCAGATTTTGTTGTAGCGATAGTAACGACTAAGCGGCGTAAAAGCGTTCAACTTAGACTGACGAATTTAAACGTGGTAATTTCGTCAGATTTTGTTGTAGCGATAGTAACGACTAAGCGAGCGTAAAAGCGTTCAACTTAGACTGACGAATTTAAACGTGGTAATTTCGTCAGATTTTGTTGTAACGATAGTAACGACTAAGCGAGCGTAAAAGCGTTCAACTTAGACTAACGAAATTAAACGTGGTAATTTCCCAAAATCCCTTTTGCAAGAATTTACTCTAGAAATTAAAGATAAAAAAGGTTGCAAGAATGTTGTTGCAGACCATTTATCATGAATCGTCAGTGATGTCGATAATGATGCCAAACCCATTTGTGATTCCTTTCCTGATGAACACTTGTATTCCGTCTTTTCGCCTCCTTGGTACGCTAATATAGTAAATTACCTAATTACCGAGGAAGTCCCTTCATTTTAGTCTCGTACTGACCGAAAAAAGTTCTTATCCACTGTGAAATTTTATTTCTGGGATGATCCCTACCTCTTCAAGTAATGTTCAAACCAACTGATACGTCGTTACATTCCTAACTAAGAACATAATGACGTGTTATCCTTCTGCCATGAACAATGTTGTGGTGGTCATTTCAGTGGTTTAAAAACTATGGCCAAGGTTTTACAATGTGGTTTTTATTGGCCAACACTGTTTAGAGATGCACATGAGCATTGCAAAGCATGCACCCGCTGCCAGCAACTAGGACGCATTACTCAGCGCAATATGATGCCCTTTAAATCCAATTTTAATTATGGAAATTTTTGATGTGTGGGGCATCGACTTCATGGGTCCCTTTCCAAATTCTCATGGCTTTCTCTGCATCCTGGTAGCTGTTGACTAAGTGTCAAAATAGATTGAGGGAATGACATGTTGTGCGTATGATCATAAGACTGTCATTTTGTTTGTAAAAGAAAATATTTTCTCTCGTTTTGGTGTTCCCAAAGCTATCATTAGTGATGGGGGAACACATTTTTGTAATAAATTTTTTGAGTTGTTAGTAAAGAAATATGGAGTCACTCACAAGGTGGGCAACTCCGTATAATCCTCAAACAGTGGCCAAGTAGAAGTCTCTAATAGAAAGATTAAGTCTATTTTAGAAAAAATAGTTAATCCATCTAGGAAAGACTGGTCTTTCCGATTATTTGCTGCCTTGTGGGCATATAGAATGGCCTTTAAGACACCTATAGGCATGTCTCCTTACCGCATCGTATTTGGAAAACCTTGTCATTTGCCGGTTGAACTTGAGCATCGTGCTCTAAGGGCCATCAAAAGCCTCAATAATAATACTAATGCAGTAGGTGAGAAGTGAAAATTGCAATTAAATGAGCTGGAGGAAATTCGGAGTGATGCATATGATCTTTGGAAGTCCTATAAAGCCAATATGAAAAGAGTGCATGACAAGCACATATTGAGGAAAGATTTTAAAATTGGTCAAAAAAATTTGTTGTACAACTCAAGATTACACATTTTTCCAGGAAAATTGAAACTACGATGGTCTGGTCCTTTCACTGTCTCTGCTGTCACCCCTTATGGGGCTATATCTTTAAAAAATTTAAACGACAACAACGAATTTGAAGTAAATGGCCAACACCTTAAACATTATCATGAGTTACGTTCTCCAGATGTCGAAAAGACTCTTCTCCAAGATCCAGTCTACAGAAACTACTAGATTCGATGGTGTACTTTCTTCCTTGTATTGTAAAAAGGGGAAGTACACCATTTTGGAAGCCTGGCCCTCTTTTCTTTTCTTCTCTAAAATCTCTTAGAGTGTGTGGCTGCAACCGCTGGAAGCATAGTCCACAACAACTCTATTTCAGAACTGAGTATAAATGTCTTCTGATAATCGAGCAAACGTGCCTTCTGGTAAACGATGAGTACCAAAAATTTCTCCTCCTTCTTTCTCTTCCCTTTTCTACTCTCTTCCTCGTGAACTTCAGCTAATCATTTGGTGTAAGTCTCACTCATCTTGAATAGGTAATGGTCGTAGTATTTTTGCTCATAAGTGACATGCGCGAAGGATGGGGTGGGGTATGATTGTCAAACACCTTTCTGTCCAGGTCTTAAATTACTATCTGATATTTGTCGGTATAAGGTATACTTTTGTTTGACACCAGCTGAGCAAGATAAACTTCGTCATCACCCCGTTGCTCCCACAGGTTGGGATTCGTCTTGAGGATCTGACGTTAAAAGACTCAACATGTATATATTCGGTTTTTTTTCTTAGCACTATTTCTGTGCCCAACGAGATTCATGGTCACCATCGGATGTGGCCTTCTTAGGACACGAGCAATGGATTCCACCAGACCAACCTCTAGCTGTTTGTTACTTAAGTTCTTTTTGGGGCAGTTTGAGGCTATACCATATGTAATAAGGGTAATATTATTAGACCATTGTACCCCTCACACAGTCAAGGATGGTGCCGTCCTACACCCTAGGCCCCCAAAATATAACGGTTAAGCCACAGTCTAGCTGGATTGGGTTCCCTCCAGCACCGACATGATCGTTGCCTGGATTTTATGTGGAGAGTCTTTTGGTCGTCCAGTGTTGCAAACACGTTAATCTTCCCTTGTACATTTGTGTATAGTTAAAAAAAAAAAAAGGTTGGATTATGTTTTCCACAGGACTCAACCCCTATAAAAATAAAAATTAAAAAAAAAAAAAAAAAAAAAAAAAAAAAAAAACGTCGAGTTCTGTTTCCACAGGACCCCTAAAAAAAAAGGTTGGGTTTTGTTTCCATATATGGCAAGTGTAATTCAAATAGTAAGTCCATCAGACTTATCTAAAGTAGGCTCAACGACTTGATTATGCACTCTGATAAACGTAAAAAGATGAAGTTTACCTACGAAATGAACGATAAAACTCAAAACGTAAGTAAACTAAAACTCATTTTACTAATTGCTATCAAGTTTTCTATTCTCAATTCTATCGAAATAGAGTGGAGTTACAAATTTGTTCCACTCCTAGTTCTTTAGAAAGGAATGATTTCCTAGTTAACTAATCGGTCTTATGTCTAGTGAGAGATTTACGAGGGGAATTCTATACTATGGGGTGGATTCAATTGACAAGTTACGAATAACGGAATACTGAAATGTGAATCTAGATAAAGAATTAGAGGGGAAGTGAATCTACCTCGAATCCAACTTAATCACCTAGCATAGACTGTTGTAATCCAATTCTTACATTCTTACGGTAAGAATTGCTCGTTCTAATCCCTAATTAGCATGGCATTTCTGCCAATTATAACTAGCATGTGAGGTCGTCCACCCATTCTCATGGCGAAACACGACATTCTAGAATGGAATAGACTATACAACTACTCTACACTATAGAACTAAGTTTTCATCAAGGCTTCATCAACCCCTCTAATGGAGGTTTTAGCCTTGATTCATCAAACCATTATTTCTCATTAAATTATAACTAAACATCATACCAAAATTCTAACTTGGCTAATTTAACTAACAATACTTCAATCTAATTTAACAACTTAGAAATGATACTCAACAAGAATTAAAATTAGATCTATAAATTGAAATGACAAAATCGAAATTGACAAACTAGCTATTTTATTTATCAAACTAATGAAGAACAATGATTCTAAAGATTAATCTAAAACAAGAATTGAAATAAACTAAACTTAATTTTATTTAATGAAAACTAGATCTAGAATTATCTATATTTTTACGTCTAACTAGCTACCATTAACAAAGAGCTAAGCTTTTGTTTTTATATATTTTAGATCCAAAAATCGTGCATGGGCTTGGAGCCATGTTTTGGGCCAGAGAATCAGGCCCAAAACCCAATTCTTTCAGTCCAAAAAGGCCTCTTCAGCTGCAGTTGGCTTCGATAGACTTTTCATCTACTTCTGCTCCTCTGATTGGGCTAAGCCTTATACCATTGGAAAGCGCTTTCCGAGCCGGTCGTTTTGACATAAGGTAGACCCAATTCCGAGGTCTGAGTCCAAAGATACGCCTTCGAAGTTCTGGCGACTTTTGTTCATACAATTTTGTTTCCGCGTTGACTTTGACTTTTCAGCTTTGACCGGGCTTTAGAAAGGCTTTGTCTTCTTGAATCTTGGCCTTTAATCACAGAACTCCTTAGCAACCAACCATTGCTCCTTTATCTCATCAAAGTGGCACATTTCTGCACATAATTGACTTTGAAGCCTGAAACGCATAAAAACACGTAATCAGTATTAACTCTTAATTATTTCTCACATAATTGGTCTAAAAGTATGACTGTTATAGGGTTAAAACTACAGTTTTGGGCTCTTATCAAACCACCCCCAAACAGCATTTTGCTTGTCCTCAAGCAAATATGAGAAATTAGAATAAGTGACCAAAAATGGAGTTCTAACTACGTTTATTTGAAGCGATTGCATTGACCATATGCAACAAGGCCTTAAACCACTAGGAATTCCCTAGTGGACGAGTTATAGCCTCGTGAGAGTTTTCCAGTGAAGGTACTCACAAACTTCATCTATACTACAACGACTAAGAAATAAAACTATTGTTTCTTCATTCATGTCTCAACTATCTATACATCTCACTAGCAAATGAATAAGAATAACCAAGTCAAAAACCTAAACTAATATATGCATAATAATCAATCATCTATGATACAAATATATATACTATGAGTAATACTATGAAATGCCTAGCAGGTTCATTTCTGAAAACTCGGAATAACGTCCTTAAGTAGGTCCTCACATAAATGTCAAGACAAAAACCACTCTAATTTTTCCACTCAAGTTTCGCTGCTCCAGTGTGCAGTGGGCACACTTTATCTTACAATCTTAATGACAAACAAGGAAACCGGAAATGGAGCTAGAGGTCTTTATTAGGTGTTGCGGGGATTAGGAGATGGTTTAAGAAGGAAGGAAATGGATATTCAAAAGGACAAGTCTGAGATAATAGAGTCTTCATATTATGTAACTTAGAGAAAACCTTGTTATTTTCTTTTTCTTCTATACTTTGTTTCCATCCTTAGCCATATTTTTCTTTTTCTTTTCTTTGGCTTTTGACTCCCTTTTATTCTATTTTTGGAGTTTTTATTTATTTCTATTTTTCTTTTTCTTTTTCTTTTTCTTGGATGGAAACTTCTTTTCTTTTTTCTGAAGCAACTAACTAATTTTTGTTTACACAGGTTTTTCTCTTCTTCTTTCTTCACTCATTCTATTCTCGGACTTATTCTAGATTGGGAAAGTTGAATTTTTTATTTTGTTTTGTTTTGTAAGAGGGTAAAGGAATTGTGGTTTATGGAAGGCTAAAGAAAAAGGAGGAGAGGGGCTTAATTAGCAGAAAATAATTCCTAGGTTTGAATTTCTGGCTATATCGATCCAAAGAGGGCCTAAATTCTCGCTTAGGATATGGCATAGTGATCAAGCAAGTGGACGTGTCATTTCTCAAATGTTTCGCTCATATAAGGCTTTAGGCTATATTCTCACAAGATTTGTAGAATAAGTACTCTAGCCTAGATTTCAGAAACTTACTGTTAACAATCATAGATACTCATGTAATATATTTATAAATAGATGCAAATATTATTACCTACATATTAACCTAAGTTTCTAACAATTATTCTGATGCAAAAGCTATGTGAGACTTCTAGATTGTTAAGAGCATAGAGAAAGAAAACAATACCAATATTCCTAAGTGTATAGCATAAACTTATTTATTTATATTTTTGAAATTTTTAACTTGAAAACAAATGCATATTATACATATGTATATCCTAACAGATGCCTTAATTACACGTGTTTCTATGCTGAACAAAAGCATGCTTTGTCCTCAAAGCATTTAAATAAAGAGGGTAGAAAAATACCATGGAAACGCATGAAATTCTAGAACATCTGCAAAACAAGGTTAGAACATACTAATATAGGAAATAAAACTGACACAACTCTATAAGAGTTCCACCCGTTATGGGGTTAACATAATTAAATTGCTTGGGACATAAGCGGCATAATAACAAAACTAAAAACTTACCTTATCTCCCCGTTTAAGCATCCTCCTCCTCATCAAAGAGATGAGGTTCCTTCAGAAGGGCCATTATTATAACTTGCCAAGCTTGCCGCCATTTATCATCTACTAATGCTAACTTTGTTAAGTGTTATTTATGTCCGATGGGATGTACGGGCGACCAAATGAGGCTGCACCGCCATCCCGCCAAGTCATAATAATTAGAATGAGCGAACCATCAATTGGTGGGTCTCATGACTTCAACCTTTTCCAATCGTGAATTGTGCACGGAATACGGGTAAACAACTATGCATGATGCGCTTACCAAAACATGCATAAGAAGATACTTACGCCTCATGCTTTGGGCTCTCTTAAGACTACCGACTAAAACTCGGGGAATGTCATATCGGCGACGTCCCTCAGCTAAAGCGAGGAAAATGTCACCAGCAGTACTGTTTGCAGAAGTGAACTGCCATTCCCCCAAAATATTCATCAGGATGAATAACATGGTTGTGCCTACGTTTAGGGACAGGCTACCAAGGGCAATGCTATATTGCCCCTGGTCCATTACTCGAAATACCCCTCCCCCATAATACTCATGGAAATATGTATAATCATAAAGGTATGCATTATCGGTCATATATCCCCATGTGTGAACAGGATCAGGTATTGGTAATCCCAAAACTAAAGCTACCACATGTTTATTGAATTCTAGTGTCGTGTCATCGACTACGACGGAGAATTCTTGTTCTCCATCCTGATTACAATAGAAACTAACGTGGTCATAGAAATAAGCAGTAAGCTGTTTTGAATATGAATAGTCATCACTTACCGATGGATAAGCCATCCTAATCGCGGGATCCTGCTTTGAACCAATGTCCATAGGTCTCGGTTCCTAACACGTCTTCGAAAGACTGTTCAGGTATGACTATAGGAGATGTCATCTCAACTACTCTTTGGACAACTCCCAAAAATCCTGGAACAACTCTTAGAAAATTGGAAATTTTCGTGTTTTAGGCGAGGGCATGCCAGCGCTCCCACTTGGGCATAGAATTTCGGGTGTTTTTGGATTTACAGTGTTTGGGCGCGAGTCACGCTCAACTTGGGCCCAGGTGCGCTCTGAGTAAAATTTCTGACAGTGTATAGGGAGTTGGTGCGCTCTGAGTAAAATTTCTAACAGTGTATAGGGCGCACACTACAACAAATAGGGTTTTCAGCGATGAAAAAAACTGTCGCCAAAAATTGAAAAATCGTCGCTAAAAGTGTTCAGCGACGTTTTTTGCATCGTCCCACCATCGTGGGTAAAGCTATAGTCGGCAATTCTTTTAGGCGACGATTTTTTATTGTCGCCAAAGATTTTCCAATTAGCGACGTTTTCCATCGTGGCCAAATCTATAAAATCGTCGCCAAATTTGGTTCTTGTTATCAATTTTAAAACGTCGCGAATAGTACACCTACTACGACGTTCATTTAAACGTCGCCATGGATAACCCTTTGGCTACATTTTAATCGCCACTAAAGACTCAAAAATTTCAAAAATTTGATTGTTTTGCCGACATTTTAAAACGTGGCCAAAAATTTGTTATTGGCCACATTTTTTATTTCATAGCCAAAATCATCACTAATGGTCAAAATTATTGATTTTATAATTACACGGTATTCGGTAACAAATAATTTCACTACAACAATTAAACTTCAAAGGAAAACATATAAAAAACAAAAGCACAAGAACATTAAATGACCAACAAATTTTCAATAAGTAAGCTTGTATGAGTGTGTTAATTAATAACTGTTGGCTACAATCTAAAACTGAAACAGAGTTACATAACTCTCAACATAAAATCGTCTATTGTGCATTTGCACCTAGTTACATTGTTCTCTTTTGAATTTTGTCTTCACAAAAAGATCATAAATTATGCCAAGCTCCGCAAACTCTTGCAACGCCAAACCACTTTTATTGGGTATAAGTCAATCTGCAAACAATAATCATACATATTAAATCATTAAAAGTAAAGAAAAACAAAACCGATAGGAAAAGAAAATGTTGACATTATTACCGTACAAAGTCAAAAGTTGTCGGTTATCAACTTAAATCATGTCAAATTCTGAAATTCTCCAATCCAAAATCACGGCGACCAAACATTTAGTACTTTAACAATAAGCCATTGTAACAAGATAATAATCAATAGAAAATTCAAAGTGGGGAACTATATGAACTATATATATATATATATATATATATATATATATATATATATATCAATCCCAACTCAATAGACACCTTTTTAGTAAATTAGCCAAACCCATAATGTCCCATTGCACATATACCAACATGCCTCGATATACTTTAGTTACATACTCTTTTCTTCTTGCCAAGCATTAAAGTAGAGATAGTTCTTTATGCCTTTTTCTTTCGTGAGTTATGTGGATATGGCAAAAAGGTATTACACCATTTTTATCTAAACATTGTGTCGAGTGTGGACAGAAATACTAAACCATAAAAGTATAAACTGAATGACCAGCTACCATAGCCTACTGACTTAATTCAAGCTACCATAGCCTCTTGACTTAATTCAAGCTAAATTTTAATTAGAAATCCTCCAAAAGGACAAATATTGGTGTATGAACATTAGCGTGCAATTAAAAACATAAGAAACCTACCTCTGTTCAAACATATGCTCTAAGAATAATCTTTGCAACGGCACCAATTTGCAACTCTACCAATGGTCACCGCAACTCTACCAATGGCAACAAAATCAGATTTTAAAACGAAGTCCGACTACTAGAAAAAGAGGTCAACTTTGCTCTCACACCGTACTTGAAGTCATAGGTTGCATCTGCATGAGATGGCCTATAGGCTATAATCCTGAAAAAGAGGTCACCTGCACTGCTCTCACACCGTACTTGAAGTCATTCCTGAAAAAATAGAATACACGAGGAAAGTTAAAACTTGAACCATACTTTTGATGAGTGCAATAACATATTTATCATTGAGTGCATAACAGTTTATTAAAATTTGACTTGCTTCATGAAATTTGAAATCATACAAAACCACATTTTCGAGAAAACTCACATTTCCCTTTGATCAAGATTTGGCACACCGACATGAATTGGAACCCGGTAGTGAATCCTGCAAGAGAAAACAGTCTGCATAATTTTGCACAAATATATTAAGTTTATGAAAAGGAACACTAACCATCAACCACTCATCGGTGATGGCACTACATCCACATAACCTCATCGACTAGATAGATACTTTCGTATACATATAGCACTACATGGTATGGCACTACATCCACATACCATGAGATCTCCCGTGATCCAGTCCATGCTTAAAACCGGGAGGAATACCACTGGCAGGACCGCCATCAAGAATTTCGCGTACCATTGACCACCTTCGAAAGCACCCTCGGGGACTACCTTTTGAGCAGATCGAGATACATCCGGACCTCCGGGACGGAAAGGACGATTGCCAATGCTGCCTCTCACAAAATCCTTAGTAGGTCCGGCATGTGTGGCGTAGATCCTAACTCATGAGCCTTCCATTAATTTCGATACATCCATCTGCATATATTAAACAAAATCAACTTCCATAACGGGAACTAAAAGAGCGAATATAAACATGTTTTAGAACAACTTTGGCACATGTAAAGTATGTAAAAGTATAAATGAAGAATTACATACCTCCATCGATCTGTTTTCACTTGTCTTTTTGTTTCCAAATCGGACTTGTTTGCCACCAACACCATTACCAAATTTGGATTTCCTAACATAGTGCTTAATCAAGATCCAATGTAAGAAAATCAAAATACTAATATTCTACTTTTAACTTCAATTCAGATTGTATATGCACTAACTGTATCGAAGAGCAAAGGAAGCCGTTTTACTACCAGTCTTGCGAATAATAGAAACCCAAAATTTTCATTAAGAGAACAAGACAATTAAAAAAAAAAAAAAAAAGTTACATAAACGCCCTACGCCATAGTATTTGTGGCGATCACAAGGGCGAACATAATTACATCTTTCGTTAACGGACAGAATTTGGTTCCTCAACCCGAAAGTAATAAAATAGTTTATTCTTGCCAAGTTTTCAATGGGTTAAACCTTAACAATGTGGAATCAAATGTACTAGTAGGATATCTTTTGTGTAAAATGTACCAAAAAAAAAAGGTACACGACAAGAACCAAGATGATTTTCTCGATATCCCTTGTAATGTCTACTGTGAGAAATATATGAGGATTGAAGAGAAGATGTGAAGGTTATGACCTTGAACATGAAAATTGTCTAAAGAGGTTTCAAGATCTTTTTCAGTTGGTTCCTGAATTAAACAAAAGGATCACAAAGATTTCATTGTCCCACCTAAAAATTTTCCCCATATGGAGAAAGAGTATGACGGAAAGAAAAACATAGACATTAGACGGACTCCACCAAGCAAGAAAAAAGATGGATTTTACAGCCGCAGCTTAGAGTACTGTCTTTGTTACTAATCAAGTCAAACTTTTGTAGCTAAAATTACCTAAACGTGCAAGTAATGAGGTATTTATGACGGTAGATAAGACTGATGATTGCATAGCAATCATAAATACCCTTTGCTAGTAAATGAGATGATATGATCCAAAGATGTAGTGATATTTGTCTAGCATTTCGGGGAAAAAGCTCATAATAAAGAGAACAAAAAGAAGAAAACATGTAGAGTAGTTTACAGTAGCTAACTTAGCTTATTCTCCATCCTGTTTTTAGTAATCACTTGCATGTTGCATCATTTCATAGTTAGAGAGAACAACAACGCATAAACAAATTCAAAGTGTTGTCTTATGCTTTTGACTAAACAAGAAACCAGAGTGGAATACTAAAACACATTTTGAATTCTTAACTCGTAATTATTCTCTGTATGGGTTTAAAATGTGCCTTTCGTGAATATTGCAGTCAAATTTCTTAGCTTACAAATGAATACTACATCGCTTTGTGACTAGTTACTTACAAGAAAATGGAGAAAATTCCAATGATCTCAATGAAATTTTCATCGCCAGAAAAATTAAAAGAAGTAGCATTGTAGCTTTGAAAGTAATGAGTCACCTTTCATGGTATGTGAAAAGATTCTATAGGTGTCCACTGTAACCACTCAATCTGGGAGATCTCATGGTATGTGAATAAACTGAAATGAAAACAGAGGATGTTCATCAATGAGCAATCATGGCATACTGCAGTCAGTACTATTTAACTTAACCATCCTAATCAAGCTCTATGAAATGCAATTTTATCTTATCAATTTCAATGAAAAGTTTATCAAATCAAACAATAACCCATATGCATATATAATCTTTATAAATCAAAGACATAATAACCCTTAAACAACAAAACATACCCCTTCAAGTTATCTTACTTCTGTTTGCTGAATTTGCTACCACAACAATGGAAATGACAGCTTTGAAAGCTCCACATAAAAGGGAATCAGAGAATGTCTGAGGAAGCTTGTTCCAAGATCAACAAAGCATTTTACAAAGCGAAAGAAGAGATCCACATAACAATTGATATTAGAAGCATTTGAATTTAAAACATATTTACAGAAATAATGTATAACTGAGTTCAAATTGAAAAACGAAATGAGAACCTACGGTTTCTTCAGCCATATGTAAGAATACAAATTCAGAAACCGCAACAAAGAACAAATAAAAGTGAGCTAATCCACAGAAATTACAAGTAACCAAAAGACGAGGCGAAAGAATAAGAGGAGCATATCCTTTTCAGAGAAAGAAACAAAGGCAATTCAATTCATTCAACAGGTTGAAAACTTGGAGAATGATGAGAGCAAGCTAAAGTTGAAAAAAGTGATCTTTAGTGAAACTGAAGCCTCAATGAAAGCTGTTAAAGGAAAATATCAAAGCTTTAAGATCTAAACCGTATAAAACAATAGGATTGAAGAAACCTACCGTAAAACAGAATCATTGCACAAAGCTTTGAATAAAGGAATATTTCATCTCACACTTTTTTTTTTTTCCTTATAAAACTTGGTGCAATTCAAGAACATGAATTCACACTTAATAACTAAATTTGGTTAAAAGCAAATGAATGAAGAAAACAAGCCGCAACTAATCACACAAACGCCATAACCAAGTAAGATAACTCAAATGGAGGCATGCAAAAGTAATTTTCTGTAAAGAGAATAACAAAGCCTAGGGGAACACAAACTATTGCCGTGAATCAGACGGGGGGTAAACATGTTTGCACACTTTGGGCTCAAATGTATATCATTCATGGAAGGCACGGAGAATCAAATTAAATATGGATACCAAGGCACAAACTAAGACTGTACTTCCCACATTCTGAACTCTGAACTCCCCAACAATGAGGCAATCCCAGGCATAGAGCTCATAATAGATAGGTCTGCCACACCCTCTCTCTTTCTCAATTATATTTTGATTCTTAAGTGCCCACATGTTCCCATCTGAATATAAAAAAAAACATGTGCCTTGTGATTCCTACAAGAATGATAGTGCTGAGATGAGCAGAATCATTACTGAACTATGAAATTAAGCTTGTCCTAATTCTTAAGTTAAGTTGGTTGATGACTGTGGGACTGGTGTCCGGTGAGAACAGGTATGCCTAGTCACTCTCACTTAACTACTTCGAAGTTTAGCTGTTTAGGTTAAACCGCTTTAGGACTTTTGGGCCAAGCACCTAACACTCTTTGAAAATACTGCTTGTGCTTTAAATAGAGGCATTAGTGTTCATTGGGTTACACTGAAGTTAGGTATTGTGCACTGCTCTGATACAAACACTACCAATTGCATCTAACTTCTCGCATAAAATTATCACTTCTCGCATAAAACAGGACTTCGTTGGCTAAACAGGACTTCGTTTAGCCAAACAGGACTTCGAATAGAGGTATTTGTTGGCTAAACAGGACTTCGTTTACAATTGCATCTAACTTCTAGCATAAAATTATCACATTATGCTGCATCACAATCCACAAGTGATCATCCCTCACTAGTCACCAATGCTTTAAGAAAATTCGAATCTAATTGGCCATGCATATTTTAGTGGATACAAATCTACTGATTGTTACTGACGTTCTCCTACAACACAGTCCCACTTGAAAGAGAAGAAGAAAAATTAGGTAGCCAACAAAAACACCAACCACCGGATCAAAGAAGAGGAATTAGACAAAATATGGGCTGTGGACACTAACTAAAACAACCACTAGCTAAACATCCATTTCTAAGACACTAACTAAACTAACTAAACAACCCATTTCTTGCAAAATATCGCTAAGAAAGGAATGAAAAAAACGGAATTCATCCATTTCTTGCAATGTCGATAATCGGGGACTAGTTAATTAAGAAAATGAAAGATTATTACCTCAAAATGGACTTCTAAACTCCTTGTTTTTTCTTCTTCTTTCTTTGATTATTTTAAAAAAATTAGGGAATTTGATTTTGAGGAGTGCGAAAATTAGGGATCTTGAAATAATGCGGCGGTGAGAGAGAGAGAGAGGAGAGAAAAAACAATTATGTTTTATATTTCGATATTTTTGGTTTCTCTCTGTTCGCGAAATTTTTAAGTTTGTAACACCTCTCCAACGCTTTTTAAGCGTTGGCAATTAATTCCGGAAATTTACCCAAATAAAGCAACGCTTTACAACATTACCAACGCTTATTTAACGTTGGAAACTTACTAACGCTAAATAAGCGTTGCAAATCAAAAAAGGTGCGTGTTGCAAATATCCTATTATGGTGTAGTGTATCATCAAATATTAGGTTTATCTTCTCTGTATTATTTCTTAACATAATCTATGGAGTGGTTCCGACCGAATTTCCAAACTAACACAAAACCAACCATTCAAACATACTAAATAGCCCATGGATAATCAAACTTTAATAAATAAAACTGACAATGTGGGCACAACAATCCGAACATCTATCTAGATACCGTACCCTTAGTTGTATTCCAAAGTGTTTACACATCGTCTCATGCAGATAAAAACAATGAGACATATGCATTTTTCTTCTCTAATGAGCGTTTACACAACCACAAAAAAAACATTTAAGTACTAATCAACCTAACATATTGAAGTGAAACAACAAAATCATGGATCAATCATACTAGATGAAAAACATATCATCAATCAAACACGTTGATAATTAGCCAAAAAATGGATTAATGAGAACACACCCAGAAGAAAAATTTAACCTGAACACGTACATATCCAAAGTCCAAACTAGCAAAAAATAAATAAATAAAATCACCTGAACTGATCGCTTCAACTGATATTAAAAGTCCTTTCATTAAGGAATTCACATTAAAAAATTAGTGCTTTTGTTTCTAATACCAGAAAAAGTTGTTTCTTTTATTTCTACAAACAAGTTTGATTAATAATCCTTGAAAAAACAAAATGAAAGATCATAACTTACCAAAGATTTCCTTTCCCTCAATGAAGGATATGACGAAGGAGAAGGATAAACCCGAACCTGAAATAAACCGCCTGTAAAAGTTACGAAGATTATAAACGCCGAGAAGAAGAATTAGAAAAATAATAAGAAAGGGGAGTACCTGGAAATTGAATGGAAGAGAATGAAGTAGGAGAGTTGGGAGGTGAGTAGAGTTTAGCACCGCCACTTCCTAATTTTTCACAATTAAAGCACCACTTCAAAACCGTTTAAACCCACAAACACAAATAGACTTCCCATAAAGATTTACTCTTTATTAACAAAAAATTGGTATTCAAAGGGTATAAAATGAGAAAAAGGGTACTCTACAATTGAAGTTGTCGAGCTTTGGCAGTAATCTTTACTTGTTTTTTGAGAAAAAAAGCTTTGGTTAGAGTTGGGTTTCTTAATTTAGTAGGTGAGGAGTCGAGGAGAGAATGAAGTCAGCCATAGAAACGTTCTCCATCTCATCTTCTATTTCTTTTTAGTTTAGGGTATCTTTCCTCTCTAATTAGTTTTCCCAAAAAGTTTTTTCTTCCCTCGTTTTTTTTTTCGTGAAAAATCAAACCAGCGCTACTAATTATTGAAATCGCACGAAATCAAAAAAATAATTTTCGACGATATAAACGTCGGCATAAAATATTATTTCCTACTATCAACAACAATGTCGCTAGTATTAAACCACTAGCTACTGAAAAACAAATCGCCCCCCATGTATAAACCTATTTCCGACGTTTTTATCGTTGGTACTGCCATTATTCCAACTTTTAAATTAGTAATTTGCTTTTAAAATATAATTAAAACACAATTGCCGACGAAAAAAATGTCGCAAATACTAATTTTCATAGTTGAACCCAACAGATTACTAGCGACGCATTGAAACGTAAAAGTTATGTTTCAAAGAACGAAATGAAAACGTTGGTAAAAGTTTTCCGCTAAAAACCCTGGTTTGTTGTAGTGGGCGGCGCTTTCGTAAGGTCGGGCGAGAAGTTTAAGAGGAAAAAGAAGGAAAAGCTTGGAGTGAAAGGTGAGGGATGATGGTGGGGTGTAGTGTGGTTTGTGAGTGTAGAATGAAGGTAGTTTAAATAGGTTCTGAGCTTCCAAAACGAATCGGCAAGTTGCCAAATTGTTTAAGGCAATTTCCGGAAATAGAAAAATTCCAAACCCGAAAACGGAAACAAACCATATTTTGATTTTCTAACAACCCCGGTATCTTTTATAATTGGATTTAGATAGTAACTTCTAAACTCTCCTAGGTTTCATGCTACCACCACACATATTCATAGATATGCCGATATCGGCCAGATTCTCAACCTTTACTCCAAGACAACTTTACAGAAGATGATCATATAACGAATTATGCTCGGTATAAATATTACCACCCCCAAACAATTCAGGAAGGTAGGATTAATGATAAAAACACGCACAATTCGAAAATAACCAATTATATTAAAAAAAATTAATCCAAACAACATAAAACAAACACATTAAAATTCAACAACTGAATTAAAATCCAACTAATAAAACAATAAAAACAATGAAATAACAGCGAACACAAACTGATGGTGAACACCTAGCCATGTGATGAAGATGGACCCTGAGATGGAGATTGGTCTGGGATGAAGAATGGCTTGAGCCATCGTCCTTTCGGCGACGATGCTCATGCCTCTCAGACTCGGCTGAAACAGAATCCTCCATGGGTGGCATGCGTCAGAGCATCTCTATTCGAACAAGCGGCCGTGGCTTCCATCTCACCCCGAAAGTAATCGCATCTCGGGCTTGGTGATGCAGGTGGATAGTCTCCATGTTAGACAAGATATCTTCGACCCCTTCCGAAAGCATTTCAACTCTCGTCCCGAAGGTTCGCTTTGTTTATTTCGAACTACAATCTGCCTATCTCGGATATCTTCACAAATACCATAAACCTTAACGCAAAGCCGGTTTGCAACACTTGCATGCGTTCTAAATTAGAATTACAACTATCTAATGCATTTTCATCCAGACATGTCATATCTTTCATTTCATCCGCCAACTCAACTACATTTCCTTCAGACAACAGCCAAGTCTCTTGGATGCAATCTGTATAAATACTTGCATTAGAATGCAATTTGATCTTACTAGGAGCAAATTTTGCGACTGCTCTAAATGAGAGCATGATCTTAGTGATCAATACGGGAAGAGGTGCAATGCTCTTTCCCACTCTTCTAATCACACTAAAAATTAAATCGAGGATGCAGAAATTATACTTATTCGTTTGCAAAATCCAGAGAACGTGCAGACATTGCAGACCGATATCGCTGACTTTTTCTTTCCCGGGGACGTTCCTACCAATCCACTAAGCTACTGATCGGTTGGTTGGTTCTCGACTTTGATCTGGGCGGACTTAATGAGAACTTCAGATTGTATTCACCCTCCACGACGGTATCTTTTCATCAAAGCGGGAACTCCAAAGATAATCTGCGATTCCTGAATGGTGGCTTCTAGGTTGCTTCCAGCGTAACACCTAATTTCGACCAACAACCGCCTCTGGTTATTTCCCTCCTCGCTCCTCGCTACCTTAATGAAAATCCTATCCCCTCCAATTCTCGCTTCTTATAAAACTGTTCTACCAAATCATAGTGATAGAACTCCTCGGCCGAAAGTACCACAACCCGTTCAATCCCTCCTAATCATCTCTCCGTAAAATGGCGCCGGCTGGTCGCCAGAAAAACACGTGCTCCAAAGAATATTCTTCGTCGTAGGGCCATTGAAGTTTTTGAAACAAACAATGGTTTTGTAGACGGTGGAGGAGGCGAGTTTGATGAAAAACAACTAAAAACAATGGTGGTGGCGATGGTGGGATGCGGTGGCAGGTTGGAAGCTTGAATTGGCTTAATCGTTTTCGGTGGTTTGGGAAATTTGTTTGAGAGAACTCGACTGGTGGTTAACAATGGGCGTGGTGTAAATAGATGTTTGTTTTTCTCTTTTTTTTTTTTTTTTTTTTTTATTTTTATTTTTTTTATTTTTGGTTGTTTAAGTTTTGTTTTAAACTTTGGTAATCGGCGGGATTGGAAAAGGAAACAAACTGTGCGTTTTTGGGAAGGAAGGAGACACACAGACGTGCGTTCAGTTTGGGCCCAAGCCCAATTCAAATTCCGAACTTTTCCGATATTTCGCGCAATTTCAAATTCAATTTGCCGCTTCGTTACTGGTCCGATTTTGGCGAATGAGTTATGGAAATGATCAGTAGAGAATTTCCAATCCAATGATCTATAAAATACTCAATTCCAACCATGGGTGACGTATAAGAAGGTGGAAAACACCTCGAAGTGCGTGAGTGACGTAAGTTATGCAAACGAAGGGAATCTAAGTTATAGATAACGTCAACCCGAATGAACTATGACTAACGGGCCTAAGCAACACAATGGAAAGTTCGAGCAATCCGGATGGAAAGATCGACCGCCCACCCCCAAACAAATTTTTAAACACAAAATTTGTTTTAAACGTGGGTTGTTTAAAGTCAGATTCCCAAGACTTGTTGGATTGCTATTTCTATGATTTTAGAATTTTTATTTTTATTATTATTATTATTATTATTATTATTATTATTATTATTATTATTATTATATATATATATATATATATATATATATATATATATATATTAGTTTATTATAAGAAAAACGAAAAACAATAAATACATAATTCACCCCATAGAGGACATGACTCAAAAACCGAGAAAACATGCAAAAGTGGAAGACGTGAATTATGTGAAACGTGGACTTAGAATCCGGTACTTACAGCCACACACTCCATATGGAGGGCCCGGTTATCTGAATGGTGCACTTATCACTATATGGAAGTGAAAGTACACCAAATGACAAAGGTCAGTCCTCATAGACGGGGTCCTGTAACAGGACTTCCTCTACATCAGGGGATAGAAGCTCATGAAAATGTTTTAACCGTTGGCCATTGACTTGAAAAGTACTGTTGTCCTTGGGATTTACCAAGGTGATTGCCCCGTAAGGGGTGACTTCAGTAACCAGAAAAGGACCAGACCAACGGGTTTTTAGTTTCCCTGGGAAAATATGTAGACGGGAGTTATAAAGCTAAACCTTTTGACCAACCACAAACTCTTTGCGCAAGATTTTCTTATTATGAACACGTTTCATGTTAGCTTTATAATCCTTCGCGAGATCGTAAGAATCGCTACGGATTTCCTCAAGCTCATTCAATTGCAACTTGCGTTTGACACCCGCCTCATCAATATTGAAGTTAAGACTTTTTATAGCCCACAGAGCACGGTGCTCTATTTCAACGGGCAAATGACAAGGTTTCCCAAATACAAGTCTAAAGGGAGACATACCTATAGGAGTTTTGAAAGCCGTCCTATACGCCCATAAGGCATCCGATAGACGCTTCGACCAGTCTTTCCTATCAGATTTACAGTTGTTTCTAAAATCTTTTTGATTTCTCTATTAGAAACTTCTACTTGTCCGCTAGTTTGTGGATGATAAGGAGTTGCTACTTTGTGTGTAACTTCATACTTTTTCACTAGGGATGCAACAATTCTGTTGCAAAAATGTGTTCCACCATCACTAATGATGGCTTTAGGAATGCCAAAACGACAGAAAATATACTCCTTAATAAAAAAAATACCACTGTCTTATGGTCATTGTTACGGCAAGCCATGGCCTCTATCCATTTAGACACGTAGCCCATGGCAACTAGAATATAAATGAAACCGTGGGAAACAGGGAAGGGACCCATGAAATCAATGCCCCAAACGTCAAAAATTTCTACTATCAAGATTGGATTTAATGGCATCATATTACGCTTCGTGATTCGCCCAAGTTGTTGGCAACGAATACACGTCTTGCAATGCACTTGGGCATCCTTAAAAATGGTAGGCCAATAAAATCCACATTGAAGAACTTTAGCGGCTGTTTTCATTCCACTAAAATGGCCACCACACTCTTTGTCATGGCAGAACGATAGAACTTCATTATATTCCCACTGGGGAATGCAACGACGAATAATCTGATCCGCACAATACTTAAAAAGATAGGGCTCATCCTAGTAGTATAACTTAACTTTGGCCAAGAACTTCTTACGTTCATTTCTTGACCAATTATAAGGCATAACATCAGCTGCTAAATAATTTACAATGTCAGCATACCATGGTCTTTGAAAAATAGCATACGATGCTCATCGAGGAAAAAGAGTCCGGTATGGACTCGTAATCACTATTATCGTCGTTTTGTAAGTCTAGATAAGTGGTCGGCAACTACGCGACCCTCTTTTGTCCTTTATTTCTAATGTGAACTCTTGCGGGAGAAGAATCCATCGGATTAATCTCTGCTTAGCATCCTTCTTTGCAAGAAGGTACCTAAGGGCTGCATGGTCCGTGTAAACTAAAGTTTTAGAACCAACCAAATAAGGACGAAACTTATCTAAAGCATAAATGACTGCTAAGAATTCTTTTTCAGTAGTTGTATAATTTCGTTGAGCATCGTTTAAGGTTTTACTAGCATAATAAATAACAGTGGACTTATTATCTAGTTTCTGTCCCAAGACAGCACCAACTGCATAATCACTAGCATCACACATGAGTTCGAAAGGTTTGGACCAATCGGGAGGCTGTATAATTGGTGCAGAGGTTAGGGCAGCTTTTAAATTTTCAAAAGCCTGCTTACAGTTAAAATTAAAAGCAAAGATTGCATCCTTCAAAAGCAGATTAGTTAAAGGCCTAGCTATTTTCGAGAAATCTTTAATAAAATGCCTATAAAAACCTGCATGGCCTAGAAAGGCTCTAATATCACGGACAGTCCATGGTTTAGGTAGAGTCGCTATCTTATCTAGTTTGGCCTTATCTACTTCGATGCCATCACTAGATATAATGTGACCTAGTACTATGCCCTTTTTCACCATGAAATGACACTTTTCCCAGTTTAAAACGAGCCTCTTTTCTTCACACCGTGTCAAAACCTTAGACAGGTTAGACAAGCGATCAGTGAAGGAGTCTCCATAGATAGAAAAATCATCCATGAAAACTTCCATAAAGCTCTACCATGTCACTAAATATATGAAGCATGCAATCACTGGAAGGTACCGGGAGCATTACAAAGGCCAAAAGGCATTCGTTTATAGGCATACGCTCCAAAGGGACATGTGAAGGTAGTCTTTTCTGGTCATCAATATCAATAATAATCTGAAAATAGCCCGAGTAGCCATCCGTAAAATAATAAAAAGCATGACCAGCTAGGGCGCTCGAAAGCATCCGATCTATAAAAGGTAAAGGAAAGTGATCCTTTCGTGTCATAGCATTTAAACGCCTCAGAATCAATACAGATTCTCCATTTCATAGGACCTTGTGTGACAACATAGTCACCCTTTCCGTTACGTACCATGGTAACTCCCGATTTCTTAGGAACTACATGAATGGGGCTTACCCATTCGCTATCAGAGATTGGGTATATGATACCCGCATCGAGTAATCGTAAGACTTCTTCCCTAACCACCTCTTTCATGGCAGGGTTCAAACGACGCTGAGGTTCGCGAGAAGTCTTCGCGTTATCCTCCAAATGGATGCGATGAGTGCAAACATTAGGGTCAATTCCCTTAATGTCGGCTAAGGACCAACCAATCGCAGATCGATGTTCCCTAATCACCCTGATTAAAATGTGTCTCTTCATCCTTAGTTAACTGAGAAGATATAATTACCGGATGACTACCATCCGGATCAAGTTGAATATATTTTAACTCCGGGGGAAGAGGTTTAAGCACTGGGGTGGAAGGAATGTCAATAGATGTTTCATCAGGGTCCCCATT
The DNA here is from genome assembly GCF_015680905.1 of Coptis chinensis. Classification (NCBI taxonomy): domain Eukaryota; kingdom Viridiplantae; phylum Streptophyta; class Magnoliopsida; order Ranunculales; family Ranunculaceae; genus Coptis; species Coptis chinensis. The sequence continues at coordinate 43,751,144 of NC_141460.1, forward strand.
TTGCATAATGAATACTTGCTTAGGTAGCAAGTCTTCATACTCAGTATATGGAGCAACCGGCGGGTTTACAATTGGTGTGGACTCAAGGATGGTGTTAACTTCCTCTAAGTAGGAGTCATTTACAAAATCTGAAGTTCCAAAAGAAAGGAATTTGTACATATTGTTTTCGGGAAAAGTGTTGTTAAAATAATCTTGAGCTAAGCTCTCGATCATGCTAACCTCCCCATCTATAGACGATTCTAGTAACTGTTTCATCATTTTAAAAACATTTACCTCAACAGAAAGATGGCCAAAAGATAAGGACATCTTACCATCACGGCAATTTATAAGCGCGTTGGCAGTTGCCAAGAAGGGACGCCCTAAGATGATCGGTACAGAGTCGTTAGCGACTTCTGTATCGAGGATAACAAAATCAGCAGGATAGTAGAAATACTGAACCTTAACAAGCACATTTTCCACTACACCCTTAGGATACTTAATTGACCTGTCCGCTAATTGCAACGTTATTTTTGTAGGTTGCATTTCCTGTAGACCTATTTGTTTATACAAATAATATGGAGTAAGTTAACACCGCCCCGTGTCTAATAAATCGGTCGTCGCGGTGGGAATCTCCTAAGGTGCATTTTCTGATGAGGGATCGACCTGTGGTCCTTGTACTTAACAATTCCATTATTTTCGGATAAAGTTGGGAACTGTTCAGTTAGAAAGGCATCTTTAGGTATGTTGGTCTTAGGCCTAGTAGTGCACAACTCCTTAAGAAACTTAGCGTGGTTAGGTAGCTTTTTAATAGCTTCGAGAAAAGGAAGGTTTATCGTTAGATTTTTGAAAACGTTCCTAATCTCCTCAAAGTTTGTATCCCTAGTTAGCATGGCTAATTTCGAGGGAACGGTGGTTTCGCTCTCTATATTTAGCGTGTATGGCTCGACTTGATGTGTAACCTTGGCTTTCTCGTTTCTTAGGTTGTGGTTTAACCGGTACCTCTACGGTGGTAGGCTCTTCAGTTTCTATTTCGGTATCTAGTTCGAGCATCGGTGTAGGGAGTATCGATGGGGTAACTATAGGCATAGTTACTTTTGTTATCAACCACTCTTCCGTAGCGGAGAGTGGTGATGGCATTTAGCTCACCTACGATTGTAGTTTCGTACTAGTATTACCGCGTTTACCTCAAAAGCTGTGGTTTTTTGTTTTAGGGTTTGGTATTGCTTGTCCCGAAACACTTTTGGTTGGGCTTTCTCTTGGGCTAACTGTTGTATGCCCCGATTTATGGATTGTAAGATTTGTTGGTTTGATTGGGTCATTGTTTGGAAAAGTTGTTGGGTAACTTGTATAAAGGCGTCGATACGATCCGGTTGTGTAGGTGTAGTAGTCACAGGTGGTGCGACTGGAACTATCTCACGTTGATTATTTATGGGCGGGGTGTGATAGTTATTATTGTTAACTTGAACAATACCTCTATTGGTATTATAACTATTATAATTACCCTGACCTTGTGCTTGACCTTGTCGTGGTTGCGCTTGGTTGTTATAATTATTATAATTCCCTGACCTTGTCCTTGTCTAGGTGGAGCTTGGTTATAATTGTTTGCTTGCCTAACATTTTGGTTATTAAACCCTGGAGGTGTAACTTGTTGATTGTTTCGCCAACTAAAGTTGGGATGTTGTCTCCATGGGGCATCAGGAATAGGATAGCTATTAATGGAGCAAACATTATCTTGCTCGATTGTTGTTGTTTATAGGCTTAGAGGACAATAGGAGTCGTGGTGCTCGGACTCAAAGAGAAATTACATGGGTTGGAGTTGACATTCATGACGGGATAGGCTTTTGTTGAACGTAAATAGCCTCAACCTTTTAGTTAGAGATTCGATTAAATTTTTAAGTTCTGGATCGGGTTTCATCTCAAACATACCGGCGGCCTTAACTGTTGAAGAAGAACTAGCAGAGCGGGGGATATCATCACTACCCCCCCAATTATTATTGCGTTTAGTTTGATCTTCTAAAAATTTGTAAGCTTCCGAGGCTCCTTTACTTAGGAAACTACCCCCATTCATTATGTCAAGGACTTCTTTATGGTGATGTAGAAGTCCTTTGAAAAAGGCACGAACTAACGTGTCTTTTGCTAGGTTATGGTGTGGACACTCTATAAGCAGATCGGTGAAACGATTCCAAGCCTCAGAAAATGATTCATGAGGATTCTATCGAAAAAAATGAATCTTGGAAAGCATCTTATCCGTCTTTAGGGGTAGGTAAAAATGTTCCATAAACAACTGAACAAGTTTAGCCCACGAAGTCCCGTAGAGTTAGATTTTGGGCGCTTAACCAAGACTTCGCCTTTATCGGCTAAGGTGAAGGGAAATACCTTCAGTTTAAGTTGTTCCACACCAACCGTAGGATGATGGAATGTTGTAAGGACTTGTTCAATCCTTCGCATGTGCTGATAAGGTTTTTCATGGTCTAAACCATGAAAAACGGGTAACAAATTAAATATGTTTGTGGGGATTCGAAAATCCCCCACTGGGTCTGCTAGAACGATGCAAGATTTAGGGCTATCGCTCAAAGCTTTGTAAAAGTCGGAGAGAGGAGTCTCTCTTTCTTCAGCCATTATGTCAGGCGTGGTGGGTTGGATAGTAGCTAGAGGTGTAGTGATTGGTATACTCGATAGACTTGTTTGTTGACGTTGATGGTTAATTACGTTCGGTGTTTTTCTCTGACCAGACCTTAATCTCATGCAAGTCTAAGTCTAAACACGACAACACTCCAAACAATCTTGATATATTAGTATAAACCTCTAACTGGAGATGCGAGGTATGGAAGAAAGGATTACCTGATTGCGTCCTTGCTTCGCTTATGAATAGCGTCTTGTTTACGCGTGTTCAGTGTATATAACAAGTTAGAACACTGAAAAACTTAAAAAAATCAAAGTTCGAAACAAACCTGTGGAAATCCGACAAAATTCAGCTTAGGGCGCGGGTGCGCTCAGTGTAAACTTCAAGTTACAATGTTTGAGCTGGTCGCTCGGCTTCAAAGATAACTTGAGCGGAGGTCTTCGGTTTAAGCTGGTAAGCCCAAACTTCTAGTAACTTGAGCGCAGGTGCGCTCGTTTTGGGCGCAGGTGCTCTCTGTGCAATTTTTTCCGAGGAAGTTTAATGCTGAAAAAGACAACCACAGTTAGAATCGAACAAGGGTGGGTGGGTTTAATGGGACTTATAAATGACTAATTATACTATGAAACCAATGCTACAGGGAACTAAGATGGCAGCGGCGCCATTTGATAAACGTAAAAAGATGAAGTTTACCTACGAAATGAACGATAAAACTCAAAACGTAAGCAAACTAAAACTCATTTTACTAATTGCTATCAAGTTTTCTACTCTCAATTCTATCGAAATAGAGTGGAGTAACAAATTCGTTCCACTTCTAGTTCTTTAGCATGGAATGATTTCCTAGTTAACTAATCGGTCTTATGTCTAGTGAGAGATTTACGAGGGGATTTCTATACTATGGGGTGGATTCAATTGACAAGTTATGAATAACGGAATGCTACGGAATACTGAAATGTGAATCTAGATAAAGAATTAGAGGGGAAGTGAATCCACCTCGAATCCAACTTGATCACCTAGCATAGACTGTTGTAATCCAATTCTTACGTTCTTACGGTAAGAATTGCTCGTTCTAATCCCTAATTAGCATGCCATTTCTGCCAATTATAACTAGCATGTGAGGTCATCCACCCATTCCCATGGCGAAACACGACCTTCTAGAATGGAATAGACTCTACAACTACTCTACACTATACAACTAAGTTTTTATCAAGGCTTCATCAACCCCTCTAATGGAGGTTTTAATCTTGATTCATCAAACCATTATTTCTCATTGAATTATAACTAAACATCATACCAAAATTCTAACTTGGCTAATTTAACTAACAATACTTCAATCTAATTTAACAACTCAGAAATGATACTCAACAAGAATTAAAATTAGATCTATAAATTGAAATGACAAAATCGAAATTGACAAACTAGCTATTTTATTTATCAAACTAATGAAGAACAATGATTCTAAAGATTAATCTAAAACAAGAATTGAAATGAACTAAACTTAATTTTATTTATTGAAAACTAGATCTAGAATTATCTATATTTTTAGGTCTAACTAGCTACCATTAACAAAGAGCTAAGCTTTTGTTTTTATATGTTTCAGATTAAAAAATCGTGCATGGGCTTGGAGCCATGTTTTGGGCCAGAGAATCAGGCCCAAAATCCAATTCTTTCAGTCCAAAAAGGCCTCTTCAGTTGCAGTTGTCTTTGACAGACTTTTCGTCCCCTTTTGCTCCTCTGATTGGGCCAAGGCTTGGACCATCGGAAAGATTTTTCCGAGCTGGTCGTTTTGACATAAGGTAGACCCAATTCCGAGGCCTGAGTCCAAAGATACGGCCTTCGGAAGTTCTGCTGACTTTGTGTGCTATTTCTGCCTGCGTTGACTTTGACTTTTCAGCTTTGACCGGGCTTTAGAAAGGCTTTGTCTTCTTAAATCTTGGCCTTTAATCACAGAACTCCTTAGCAACCATCCATTGCTTCTTTGTCTCATCAAAGTGGCACATTTCTGCACATAATTGACTTTGAAGCCTGAAACGCATAAAAACACGTAATTAATATTAACTCTTAATTATTACTCACATAATTGGTCTAAAAGTATGACTGTTACAGGGTTAAAACTACAGTTTTGGGCTCTTATCACACTCTACTCCACAAACGGACTGATTTTCGGCTATAAAACTCGACCCTCCTCACCATACTTCACTCATCCCATTCTCTCACTCTCTACAACTTAATCTTCACAAACTCTTATCTTCTTCAACATAATGGATCCAATCGAGAAATTCGAAAATAAGCAACGTGATGCTGCATTCCAGGTCTTCCTGATAGCAGTATTTATCGTTGTGATACTGTTAATCATGCGTAACATCCTCCAGAATATCTAGATCTATGTAACCTACATCTCCCTTTTCCTTTGTTGCTTTGTACATTAGTGTGGTGTGTTAAATAATTCTCAAACATTTGTACGGTTTACGTATTAAATAGAGAAGTTCCCTATTTAATATTTGTGTGTATTAGTTGTATTTCTCCTTATCATAAACATAAAAAAATAAAAATAAAAACCATAACAAATAAACAAAATCAATAACTCACAAAAATACATCAATCTCGACTCATTGTGTCCATAGCAAGTCTCGCATGCTATTTTGGTAGAGCTAACAACTGTTGTGCATGCAATTCTATAAATTCTATCCATATTCCATTATTGAGGTTTGCTACATTATTGAGGTTTGCTACATCAATTCAGAATTTACGTGAACATCTCATTAATTGTTTTGGGAATCTAACATGAAAAGATAGACCTACTATGGATACCCATACTTATTGCTATGTACTGTTACATAATTATGTGTAACAACACCACATGTTTGACTTGTGTTTTCCACATATTAATTATGGATCTAACTATACTTGCCATCCTGATTCGTAAAGGTTCATATATTGGCTATAAATCTTTTCTATTCAGCCATCTTCATTTCATGCATTCTTCACTATCCTTCCTTCACTTATACTTTCAAATGGATCAACCAAGAAAAATAGTGCCCGAGAAAAAAGTATTCGAATTTTTTTGATGAAGGCCTGTTTTCTCCATATTTTGACACAGAACTTATACGTCGAGGATGGATGCCTTGTCTATATCAGTCAGAAGCTGCTTATTCCAAAGAATTGGTTTTGATGTTCTACCTATTTAGCGGACCAGACCATGATAAATTCTATTTCCATGGCCATGGACAACGATTTAAATTAACTGGGGAAATAATCTCCGACGTACTTCAAATTCAAATGAATAACCCAGAGTTTCATATTCAAGAGTCACCATTTGATACCGTCAAACAAATACTAAAAGCCACTGTATCTCGTGGCGAAATCGGAAATAGACATCACATTGTTCTTCAATGCTCTTTGAAATAGAATCAACGAACTGCGCTCCACTGGTTAGGACACAATGTGGCACGTACATCACAAACATCTGAAGTGACAAAACCTCAACTCCACTTACTTTGGATTATGCAGAATCAAAGGGATGACTTTTGCATAATCCAATATCTCTGGAACTTGATCACCAGGCCTAAAAAATGGTTAACACCTCTGCTTACTCTAGTCATGAAAATTATGTTGCTTTGGGGTTATCCAGCTGTTTATCCATAAATACCTCTCTAAATAGCTGGCCTTACAGTAATTCAAACAGAATGCGCCACTGGTTTTTGGACTCCAAATACTCTGACAGATGAACAAGAAGACCAAAGCTCATACTTTGAACATTTCTTTGATGAAAATGCCATGCATAACATTTTTAATCTTATGGAAGGCATTCATTTTCTTCACCAAGGTATGCGGGAACTACACGCATGCCAGTAAATCATCATCAAAAGTCTTTTGGAATTCCAAGAACGTCAAGCAATGCACGACATTGAACTGGAGGAAATCTTGGAAAATCACTCTCAGTCTTTGGAAAATCATGCTCTCCTAATGGAGAATCAAACTACGCTCTCTGCCAACAAGGGGGACATTCAGCTTCAGCTCAACCAACAAATTGATCAACTAAACAGTCTTGTGCATGATCTGCATCCCCATAACCATCATCATAGTCATCCTAGTCCATGATCTTCTTCTAAAATAAAAATAAAAATAAAAATAAAAATAAAAATAAAAAAAATAAAAAATAAAAAAAATAAATTATTAATTAAGTTTTTCGTCGTGTTCTCTAATAATAAAAAAATTGTTGTTATCTTTGTGTCTTCTTTTGTTAAGCAATGTTTAAGGAGTATGTCTACTAGGATTGTCATAATTCAAGTTGCTATTAATAACCAATAATCAAATTTTAAACTGATATTTTAAATTTGATTATAGGAGGGGTATATCTTCTTCCATACTCTTTCATCCATTCAGTCATACTTTATTGGATACTGCACTTTATATAACCTTATCCATCAGGCGTGGGAGACATACTTGATTTCCTTCCGGTGGGACCCTCTCGTTGCTTTACGCAACGTGACTGCTTCATTTTGGACGTTTCCTCACACTGATTGATAGTCTGTCAGGACTCCCTACCTTACCCATCTCTCTGCTTCTACTGAACTATCTTCATCAAGCATGGATACACCACGAATCATTCCTGAGCAATCCTTCCAGGCTATGATAGATTCCAATGCTTATGGCTTTCACTTCCGTAACTACATCACCAACATTAGGTGGTCTTCCCTAGTTCTTCGACCTGACTAGACTTATTATCCAAGTTTGGCTGTATACTTCTATGCCAATATGGGAGACACCTAAGCATTTAATCATGCCCAAGGCTTCTTCTTAGACGGGTTCACAATTCAAGTTGGTGGCACACAACACATTTTCTCTGAACCAACGCTTGCCCTAACTTTGGATCTTCCTTATCACGAGTCTGTGGCAACATGGCCATACATCAGCCAGAACTCACATCGTTATTTTTCATGGCTTGCTTTTCATGCAACAGATGGTGATGGTCTTGCAATTAAAGATGAAGGCGCTACACCTGGAAGATGGCAAAAAACCACCATTCCATTAGCAAGCATGACCATGAACGTGGGGAATGCAATATTGTTTGTCCTTCTGAACATCATAGGAGATTGACATTTTTCTACTGTCAATGATGCCACCTGTGTAGTATTCAATGCTCTTGCGCAAAGTCATACATTGTTTGATATCATTAAATATGTTGTCACCAATCTAAAAAAATCTCGCACCTTTCGGCATCAGTATCTACTTTTACCTGTAACTGCTTGCCGTATTACGAGGACACAATTTTCACAGTTTTCGGCTACTTTTAACGACTATGTTAAAGTTGATTCTATGTGCCCGATGAACAGAATAATTCATTCATTAAGGTTTAGGAAATGGCGTGGACGTCTTTCACTGTACCTGAGGAACATTCATTGCTACCCTGACGATGATGATATGTTGACACATTTGAATGAGTCGGGGGAACAACAATGGAGCACCATTTGGCAAACCATTATCTATTGAGACGATGCTAAGGAAATGCATTTCACTAGAGATGACGCAAGAACATCAGGACCTAATGGATGGTAAATTTGAATAGTTATATATATATAACTGTATATAGTTGTGTTTAGAGTGTTATTCTTTTTCTTTGTTTATTTTTATATAATATATTATGTTAGAATAACTTTCTATTGCAGCTATCCAGCCCTACTTTTGCTCACAGTTCTCAAGTAATTTCTTGAGGGGGGTTTAACCTATAGCAAAAATTAGGCAGCTTGTAAGTTGTATATAGTTTTTCTTTGAAATAAATATACTTAGTGACAAAGTCTTGTTTCCTTTTCAATGATAAAAATTGTTTAGAAATCTCACATTAGCATTCGAATTAGGATTTATTTTTAAGAAACTTAAGATAATACGTATGCAATAGTTTTTATATCTTTTCATGAGTATTCATGCACTGAGTGTTATCGATTGTACATAGCAATAAGTTTATGGAACCCACGGTTAGTTTACTTAAATGATCAATCCTGTGAGAATCTAAGCAAAAAAACCTCGATATGTGTGACATGTGAGTAATGACACAGAGGAGTAGTTTTTCCAAATAGAGAAAATCACGCGTCTACTTACTTCATACTATCCGAACCCTAGGCGAGAATTTAGGCCTTCTTTGGATCGACATAGCCAAAAATTCATACCTGTTACAAATTTTACCGCTAGTTGCCCCACTAAACTTTTCATCAAACCTTTCACTTTCACCAACAATTCCTTACCCATCTATTAACCTCAAATAAAATAAACCTACCTAAATAATGAGTATGATTTTTTTTTGCTAAAAGGGAGTAAATCTAAAGTACGTAGTGTTGTGGTTCTCAAGATGTCTCATGAATGGAGGTCGAGTTTGCCACCATACACTTTGTCCTTTAGTTAGTCTTGCTCCATGTCTGGCATAACAATCTGCTCTCGAATTAGTTTCCCTCCAGATTGAGGTGATATTAATCCATGTTGCTTGTGATTTTATTAGCTGCCATCGTGCCCTGACTCTCCAATGCATATTACCTTTTTGAAAAGCTTGGACTATTGCAGAAGAGTCTGATTCCACCCATATATGCCTCCATCCCATTTCTAAAGCTTTTGTGACTCCTTCCACAATTGCATATGTTTCCTCCATGTAGTTGGTAATGACTCCCAATTCACCCGCTGCAGCCCTAAGGAAAGCCCCATTATGATCTCTATAAACATCACCCCACCCTGAGTTACCTGGATTACCCCTAGAACTTCCATCTGCATTCATCTTTAATATTCCAGGCGGGGGAAGATTCCAGTAACATTCGGAGATTTTTGGAGATTTTCAAAGTTTGTGGCTGAGTTTGAATGCTCGAAGTACCTTCAGATCTCTCATCGAGTTCTCCATGTGTCCCGAGGACTTATGATAAGCCCTTACTGTTACCCTTCGAATCAAGAAACAGATTTCTTTGAAGTTGGAAACCTTGTTGTCATACATTACCTTGTTGCGATTCTTCCATAGACTCACTAGGCTGGTCAGGGAACATGCCTTCCACATATCTAGAATTAATGAACTGTAGTGCTTACCCTGTTGCTAAATATCGTTCAGAGATTCCATGCTCTGGGTGAGATTGAAGCACTGACCTGCATACTACCACACCCTCTTTGCCAGCTCGCATTGGAATAAAAGGTGATCCAATGTTTCCTCTTGTTCCCTACAGATGCTACATCGCGAGGCCAGCTGGAATTTTCTTTTTTTCAGCTGCTCATCTGTTCTTGAGCCACCATGAGCCAACTTCCAAGCTATTCCTTATTTCCTTGATAGGATATGTGCACTCTATATGAATTTACACCATACGGGCTTGTGGGACTTGGCTCTTATGTCCTCATGCGCTGCCGAGACAGTGAATTGTCCATTATTCATTGATATCCATATTCTTTCATCTTCTCGGGTGCTATGTAGCTGCTAAATTTCTGCCGCTTCCATGCCAATATGATTTAGCACTTGAGTCATGTTGTTAGAAAAATGCCAATCCTCTCCATGTATGCAATCAGCCAGAGTTGCTTGAAGCTTCATAATCTCCTTTCTGTCCTCCTGAAAGAAATCGCAGATAGGTTTCCTCAGTAACCAGTTATCCCTCCATATGTTTATATCTTTGCCATTGCCCACTATCCATGGAAATGTAGAGTACGAGAAATATGATGAAATTTAGAAAAAGAAAGAGAAAGACTTGTCCCAAATAAAATTCAGTTACTTGCTTTAGGAAAGAAAAATAGACTTATGTATTCCTTTCTTAAAAAAAAAAAAAAAAAAATTGAACTCCCCAAATTCTTATCAAAAGGAGTCCAAAGACATAAGAGCAAAGTATGGAAACTCATGTAGAAGCAAGAAAAAGAAAACAAGGATTTCTCTAGTGTAAATATCTTGAAAACCTTATTCTCTCATACTTGTCATTTTGTATTTTTCCATTCCTATTTTCTTCTACACCACCATCTAAGCCCCACAATACCTAATAAATACCTCTAGCTCAATTAGGAGTAGGATGGTATGATAATAAGTAGTAGATGTGATTGCTCGGCTCCTCTATTGTCATTGAGTATGTGAGGAAACGTGTGCCCACTGTACACTGGAGTTAGCGAAACCTGAGTGGAAAAATTATGAGTGAATTTGTGTTTCGACACATACCTGTGAGAACCTATTTAGGGACGCTCTCCAAAAGATCCAAAAACGGCCCTACTTGTACATTTCAATGTAAAGTTCACTGTATGCATGTTCATATGTATATCTTTTAATTATTGTATCCATATTAACTTAAGTTTCAAAGGAATTAATCATCGTTCCCCGCTAAGGAGATGTATAGATACCTAAGATTAGTTTAGGAAACAAGTTTTTGTTACTGAGTTGTTGTAGTATAGATGAAGTTTGTGAGTATCTTCTCTGGAAAACTTTTACGAGGCTATAACTCGTCCACTAGGAAATTCCTAGTGGTTTAAGGCATTGTAGCATACGGTCAACGCAACCGCACTCTGTGAAACGAGAACTAGCTTAGGACTACACATTATTGGCCACTTATCTGTTAAATGTCTCTTCTTTGCTTGAGGACAAACAAAGTGTTGTTTGGGGGTGGTGTGATAAGTACCCAAAACTGTATTATAAACCCCGTAGAGACATAACATTTTGGTTAATTATGTACTTAATAATCATGAAATAATCGTATTTTCGTGCTTTTACAGGTTTGCGCAACCAACGTAAAAATGAGGATAAAATCAGTATTTAAGCATGGAATAATGGGCCTACATAAAGCTTTCCGATTTAGCTCATGCAAAGCTCAACAAAATTCGCCTAAAGCCCAGGAACTCCAACAGGACGATTCCAAGTCAGGAAAGGAATTACGTGCACAGAAGCATCAAACTTCAAAAGCTCATATCTCTTGAACCGGGACTCCGATTTCGGCGAGTGAGCTGCTCAGATGATCAGTGCGCCGAACTCTACGCAAAGGCGAAAAGTTATAAAAATGCCAGAAGCCCAGCCTGCCATTGTACTCATCACGTAGACTCACTCTACGAGCCCACATGATTGGATAAGTCATCAAGCAAGTCAAGATAAAATGTATAAATTATTGGCACAAATTGACACCTTGCATGACATTAATTAAGTTGACTAGCTAGATTTAGGTGTTAATAGTGTCAAATTGTGCAAGGTGTCAATTTGTTTGGATTAGAAGATAAATAGGAGTAAATGTGGGAGGTGGTTTCACGTGGGATGAATGAGAGAATGCTCTCATATGTATTGAATTGGGAGACGGAGCATTGATTTTCACATTCATGCATATTTTATTTTCTAGCTTTTAGTTAAATTTTCTTGTAATAATGTTAATGGAGTAGTTTTTCCTCTCAATAAAATCTTTTGTTCTTCAAGTAAAATCAGGTCTTAATTTCTCTTCTTCTATTGCTTTCTTAACTTAGCATAGTTTCAATTTGCACAATCATTTCAATCCCATGAACATTAGCTAAAACCCTCCCAAGGGGAAGGTTAATTAATGATGCTCATGTGAGGATCAGGCTACGAATTTTTGGAGTCCAGCCAAGTTAGGAATCATTTGACATCCTACCGCAAAATGGTAGAGTTCGGCCAAGTTCAGACCCTTAAATTTGACTGGTTGATGTAGAATGAAACTAGGAGTTGAAGGGATATTTCAGAGTTGAAATATTAGTTCAACTCCTTTTCCTAGTAAGATGGACTCAGAGATGAGTATATATTTCTAGGGATTTTAGATGGTAGTGATTTGTTTCTAAAAGACTTGTAGCTAGATTTTGCATGAGTAGGATTAATCCTCTTCCTTTCTCTCTCTCTAGTTTTCTTGTTTAAATAGCTAAAGTCCATTTTTTTAACCTTGTCTTGCATGTTAAGTTATCATAGGAAGTAAAAAATAAAAGTTCAAAACAAAAATCCTTCTCACTAGTTCCCTTTAAATCTATTTCAGTTGTGACCTTAGCCTAGTATTTAGGTTGGACGAAACCTTTACTCTAAGCTTATGCAAAAGACACGTGAGTAAGGAAAAGAAATTTTGAAGATTTGTACATTTATAGTCATTTGGAATTCATACCAATAAATCTATAAAAGTGCAAACATTCCTCACGTATGAATCACAAAGCATCCAAGGGATGCGTGAATTGAGACAGAGCTCCTAGAGCAAAGTAGTCTACTAGAGGTGGAAGTGGAACTTCGTCATCGTCGAGACCGTTCTCGATCTCTTGTACAGCCTCTGGGGACCAGTCGTGCTAAACGTAATGAAGGTAAATAGGAGTGAATGTGGCAGACTTTACTACCACAAAGTCACTCGGAACTGCTGCTCCCCAACTAAGCATGAGCTTAGTTACAAGGGTAGGAAAGGGAGCAGTACTCCATCTAGACTGAGAAAGCTGTTCCCACAGGAAAGAACTAATACAGAACTCGTTGTTCCAGGTCTGTAAAATCCAAAGAATGTGAAGGATCGACTTACTTATATCCGAAGGTTTCGTCGTCCCTACTAGTTTATGCGCAATCCAAGTTGCCACTACCAACTGGTTCTTCCACAAAGACGTCTGCCTCGCACAGGTGGAACCATTGACGTACTCACCCTCTAACATAGTCGCATGCATCAAATCGAACACTGTGCCACAGAACTGCTGACTCTTGGGGACCTCGTGTCGTGCTTCGATACCCAAAACTAACCTAACTGCCTGCCTAGTCAACACATGCGTGCCTCCCCAAAACGAAATGGTAACCAAACCTTCGTTATTCCAAGCTAAGCCACGATAGAAAGCTTGAAGAAGAGAAGGGGAGTAATGAGCGGTGGGTTCTAGCAAGAGTGGCATCCAACCGCTTCTAAGGATCTGTCCTTTAAATAAAACATCAAAAACCCCCGAATCAAATAGATTTGAAAAATCCATTTCGAGTACAATCTTTTGATTGGCAGCCATGAGAGGATGTTTTAGCTAAATTGAAAGTGGATATAAGGTGGGGTGAAGGTTTGTTGGTAGCAGTAGGAACTATTTTGAATTTGGTGAATAAGGAGGGGCGGTGCGTGTCGGGTTAGATTTTGTGAGCTAGGGTTTGGTGTGAGAGAGACGGTGCGTCGGGCAGTCGCGTGGTTGGAATTTAAACCCGCATTTAATCGTCGGTTGTTGGGTTTTTAGGGTTTGAAAATTTTGGCCCAAGCCCATAAGAAATGTAGAAATACCGAATAGGTCCTGTTTCATCTCGTTACTTGTAAAAAGCAAATCCCCGCTTTGTTACCGGTTCGAGTAGGACAAACGAACTGTCTAAACGATCAACGTGAAAAATCCTATCCAATGGTATATCACATGCTTTGATCCAAGGTTGTATGACACACAAGATGATAGATAAACGCCTTAAACCATGAAGATGACATAAGATGTATACACGAATGAGCTTTAAAAAGAATAGAGTATGCTAACTTGAAAGCAAAACACATGAATAGCGGAATGAATCAAAAAGAGTGTTACGAGAGCAAAGGGAATGGATGGTTGAAAGAATATACAAAAGAGAAATTAAAGATTAATTAATTTTTTTGGATTATATTTTGAAAAACATTAAAAAATGTGGGTCTTTTTTAGTCAGATCACCAAGACTCGAGTCAATCCCAACCAGATGGTTTGATTACTCTATGAAGCTGGGCTCTGTGTTTTGGTGTAAGACACATGTAAACTGTAAAGACTGAGCCCTCGCTTATCGACTGAAGCCCAGGGCAGTCTGCTGTTTGACATCTCAAGCTCTAGTTCTCCTTGACTGCATGCCGTTTGCCGGCGTAGGAACTTTTTCCTACACCAAGTGTGATGGTATGAATTCTTTTCCAGATATCATGTTTAATATCAATCGGAAAAGACGTAAAAACTTCAGAATCAGAAGGTACACGTCTCCATTAAGCCTTGCTCGGTGGAGAAGAACTATTTTTAGACATTTTGAAAGGTTTGTATAATGGGGGGGGGGGGAGAGAAATTTTTTTTTGAAATTTTTGGCAGCTGGAAATTTTGTATAATTTTTAGAAAAGAGGGGGAAATTTTTGAAATTTTTGTATAGAATGAGTCTTTTAACGCCAGATTCTCAAGACAATAATAGAAAGGTGCAGTGATAGAATTAAAAAGATCATGGTTTCACTTTGGGTTATACCATTTGTTTAATTTTAGAATTCGACTCCTCGTCGAGTTTTTTTTTTTCATTTAAGTGGAAATTTTATTGATAATGAATGATAATGAATTTTACAATTAATTATGACAAGCGTGCAACAAGCTGCGCCGCAAGTCCTTTCTGAATAGCAAATCCTATCCTTCTAAAAACAAACTCGTTAGAACCAGCTGTCATAACGTTACAGTCCATAACTTTCTGAAGTCTCTTGAGTAGCTCAACAGACTGTTGTTCCAAGAACCCAAAAGTGTCGAAACTGAACGGAATAAAACAATGCTGATTAGCCCTACAAGCTTCCTCATGCTTCTCCATCTTTCCTGTTGCTGCCCTCTTAGCAGCTTCTCCTACCTCAAAGTCACCATTCCCTAACCCTACCAACGGAGAGACTCCAGTTACATCAACACATGCATGCTTTCCCTCGGACCAACTGTAAATCAAGACATCCGCAGGCCGAAGTGTCGATCTGCCCTCATTCGGATCAGTGAGAAAGTTAACAGGAGCCTCTTTCTTCACTTGTACCCCAGCCCTCCAAAATGCATCACACAAAATGTCTCTAACATGATCATGTCGATTATTTAAAACCAGGGAAATGTCTACAATGTAATTGCATGGTCCCCAAAAGCATCTAATCTACTTTTTTTTTGCATACGGGGCAAAGACCCCGTCGAGTCTGAGAGGAATCATAAGGCGGTGCACGAGAATGGCACGATACTCCACCTGTGACATACGTTGTCCAAGTCCCTCCATCGGAATAGCAAGTAGAAAATCTTTTGCATGTTCCGACTGCAAGCATCCCATGACTGCTTTCTGACGAGTAGAGAACTCAAACTCCCTCTCAAGACTAGCAACAATCTTACCGTAGAAAGCTTCTGCCAAAACTTTTTGTGGTTTTGAGGGGACGGTAGCATTCACAGCTAGAGAATCAAGGTCAAAATCAGAAAGACAGAGACGCAATGCACTAGTAGCATTAGTAAGGATCTCACCCATAGGCACTGGACCACAACTCTTAAGAATGTGGTTCTGAAGCTCTAAAGTCTGAAAACGGGAGGCCACAAAAGCAAAAGCAGAGACATCAGAGGCACAATAGATACCTAACCCACCAAGGCGAAAATGGAAGGCCGCTAAACGCCACGGCAAATCACCGAAGCAGGGACCATAGAAACTATAATGCCCTGCGAGAACCATGCAAATGTCTTTTATCAAAGGTCTTAGCTGCCTCTAAAAAAAGTGGTGGACAAGTCTGAACTGCAAAACCAACTTGGAGAGCCGGCCAAAGACAAGCTCGTAAAAGTGCTAACTCACACTGTGGATCCTCCAATGCAGCTAAACGGTCCATCGAAGTTATAGCCTTTTCAACATGCTTACGAGCAAGACTCATGACAAAAGAAGAATCAGTGCTAACTGCCCCTCCAACTAACCTGACCCCCTGCTGAGGTTTTTTTTTTTTTTTTTGTTCTTGTTTTTCTTAAAAGATATCTCTAACAAGATAGAGAGTTTTTTTTTTGCAAGAAGATAAAATCATATATTTATCCAGTATCATTTTGGTTACTCTAGGACGTAAGATTTTAAATTTTTATATCCTCAAGTTTTTGAAAACTATGTAGAGATATATACAAAGAACTCGTACAAAAGTAATGATAAAAACATACCATAACAAATTGTTTTAGGCAACTCTCATGTTGGTTCGAGTGAACCCAATCCAGACAAACAGAGCTTAAGTTATACGAGTTAGTGGTTTTATTGCACAAGACATGGAATGTCCTTACCCGTGCGAATAACACTGTGATATAGACGACCCTTAATAAGCAAAACTGATATCAAACCACCTCTAGATTGCATTTTTTAGGGGTTTGTCCGAGTAGAATCCATTGCCTGTTTTGGGAAAAACACATAACTAGTGTTGTATCGAGAATCCTCTATTATAAAAACTGGAAAAACCAAAAACTTTTATTAAAACAACAAGGAAAAGCTATTTTTAAAAAAAATAGTGTAAAATAAAGAAAAAGAAAATTGTATACTTGCTCCATAGAGGTACACTACTCAAACTGCGAGTAAAAGTGCTAATTAACAAGGAATATGCAAGTATACATGGACTCAAGGTTCCGACACTTACAACCACACACTCCAAGTGGAGTGATCTGGTTACCTTTTCTGATGTATTCCAAAGAAACAGATGTAAGGAAATGAAAGGATTGGAAATACATCATGGAACAGATGATTTAATCTCCATAGATAGGATCTTCGATAATGGTTTCTTCTACATCCGTAGACCATAACTCATGATAGTATTTTAGGCGCTTGTAGTTTCCAAGGCTGAGTTCGCTTGTTTAGGATTAGGAACTGTTTGTCCTGGGAACACACCTTTCTGGGCTTTCTCTTGAGTTAAGTGGCTTAGAGATTGTTGTATGGACACCAAGATTTGAGATTGCTGATGCATCAAAGATAGCATTATCTCGGATGTTTTGTCTAATGGGACATTAGTAGGTTGGGCAACTAGAACTAGGTCTCTTTGGTTGTTGATTGGTGGATCGGATTTTGGTAGTTCTGGTAAAAATTGGATGGAACCATCGCTCTATTATGATCATTCTAGGTACCTTGTCCTTGTCTAAACTGATTGAATGTATTTTATGGTTTGACATGATTTGTGAACCCTAGAGGTGGTTGGGTTTGTGGATTAGTATTCTATTGAAAATTTGGGTGTTGCCTCCATGGTGCATTTGGTACATTGAAAGCACAAACTTCTTCTAGTTGAAGTGATGCTATGTTGTTAAGCAAGAGACAATGGGTAGATACGTGATTTAGATCGAGACAGAAAGTGCATGGTGCTATATCGATGTTTATGACTGGTTGGGGAGTATAATCTTTTTGTTTGGTTGTAAGGGCATCTATCTTTCTTGTGAGGATTTCGATTAGTGTTTTCATCTCTTGATCGGATTTTACCTCAAAGATACTATTGCCTTTAGAAGTATTGGGCTGGGATGTTTTGGAATTGTTTGTGTTGTCCCAATGAGTACTCTTTTCTGCTTGGTCTTCAAGAAAGGTTAGAGCTTATGTAGCACCTTTATCTAAAAATTTTCCATTACTCATTATATCCAGTCTGACTTTGTGTTCTTGGAGAAGACATTTGAAAAAACATTGGACAAGAGTGGATTTTTCTAGTTTATGGTGAGGACACGAATGGAGCAGGTCAGAGAATCTATCCCATGCTTCGGAGAATGTCTCACTTGGACTCTGTCTGAAAAATTGTATCTTGCTTACTATCTCCTCTGTTTTCTTCGGTGGAAAGTACTTCTTCATGAAGGAGAACACTACCTTGTCCCATATATCGAAAGAATTGGGCTTCTGAGATAGAAGCCATGCGTGGCTCTTGCCAGCTACAGTGAAGGGAAACACTCTTAGTTTAACCTGAACATCAAAAACACCCGGATGATTGAACGTACTGCAGACCTCATGTATCTGGCATAGGTGTTCATATGGTAACTCGTGTTCAAGACCGTGAAAGACAGGTAAGAGATTGAATATGTTCGGTGGGATGCGAAAATCGCTATTGAGCTGTGTGAGTTGTATACAAGATGGAGGTCCATCTTGTAACGGTGTGTAGAAACTAGAGAGAGGCTCTTCAGCTTGAACTACTTTATCTGCCATCCTAGTAGTTGGGGGATGAGAAATAAAAGTATGTCGAGATCGACGTGCTCTCCTACGTGGGTAAGTTTTAAACGTGCTAAGCTTTGTATAGCCTGAGCGTAGTCTCATGCACAATTGCGAGACTATTTAGAATCTACTTATATGTGCACACAAATGTACTAGATGCTCAAACAGTGAAATTCGTTTGTAGCTTTAAAGTTTTTGAAAAGTTTGCATGCAATGTCTTTAGATTAGATGCTATGCCCTATTTGAATTTAACAGTGGGCATGAAACTGGGTTTTGCAAACTACACGCGTCAAAGGAGAAGATCACTACTTCACCAGATGGTGTGCCACCAAGAATCTCACCCACGGTATTTATGAGGGAGGGGAGTGTGGAAGGTAGTTGGTTCACTAGAATCTGGTAGCTTACTACTCTCTTTGTTTGTGCTAAATGTTTGTCCTGATGGACGTGACTAGATTGGCTCTGCTTGATTGATTTTATCTTTTTAGCTTGGTCTATATGACAAACAGTTCACGCATCGTCCGTTCTAAAAAGGGGCTTAATCCCATTTTTTGTTCTTTTAGGGCTCGGGTCTAGCCTTAGCGTTAATGTAAAGATGAGACTGAAACATAAATCACATAATCATCCAAGCGTGCTTAGTAACACACAAGTATCCTCTTACACCTTGTAGCGAGGAGGTTTAGAAATTACTGCCCAAGGTGTGTACACAACCCTTGGGGTGAAGGCGACGTGGTGGGGTTGACAAAGTGTTTGGTGTCTTGCGTATCAACCCACCATTCGAGCTTTTCCTTAAGGTTACAAGTTTAATCTAACTAAGACCCACAAGATACAATTGGTTGCCTTCGTGGGCTTAAAACTATGAAAGCGGTAAACACGAAAATTTAACTACGTTTAGCTAATTAACTATTCCCTAATGATTAATTAAACAAAATACATAAAAACTTGGAAAATGTTCATCAAAGATTGGAACTACAACCCCCAAGTTGGGTTGAGATGTGCGAACGTGATGTTACACTATTCGCCTCGCACATCCAACCAGTCCAAGTTGGTTGAATCCTCAATTCTTGATAAGTAAACTTAAACCAAAAGACTAAACTTCCAAAACTTAAATTATTTTGTATTTATCCTAATTAATTTTTTTGTATTTTGACTTAACTATATGATATTATCTTAATCTAATCATGTATAAACAACAATTAATAGAAAATAAAACCTATACATGCTACTAAACTAATTTTAATGTTTAACTTTGATGATGGGTTACTAATTCATTTTAATTAATAAACATTTGAAATTTAAAAAAAAATTAATTGAATTTTTGGTTTTGAAAACTCAAAACTTTACAAATCTATTTACTTTTTATCTACTACCAGTTGAATTAAAAAGGCTAGAGGGTATTATAGTAGACTTACACACGAAGATTCTGAGCCAACAGAATCTTCGTCGGAGAAAATCGAGGCACAGCGCGGGTGAATGAGGCTCGAACACGTGTCATATGCGAGCGCAGGTGAATGATATGCGGGCGCTTGTCTTTTGTGGGTGCATGTATCGCGCACGGGCGCATGGGTGGCAGGCGCGGCGTGGGTTCTTTTTCTCCGTTTGCGCTCGTTTTTCTCCAGTAGTTTTTGGTGATTCGTCTCTTGCTATTCTCGGGCTCTGTTTGCTCAGAAGTGTACTGGAAACATACGAAAAAGAAACATCAGTAACGAAATAAATGAAAAAAACTTTAAAAAAAATGAAAATAAGATTGAGAAGAAGAATTCAATGAGTGAATTTTTTTCTCCATCTTCCTCTTTCCATTTGGATCCATGACGGCGATGCCATTTGATGGGTTGAAAGAGGTGGTGGTAAGGGTTGTGTTGTTCATATTAAATCCTTTGGTTGGGGGAATGAATTGATGGGTGAAAAACTCACTTTCTAGTCTTTCTAATCTTTCTTTCTCTTGTTCGTAAGTTTTAATGGTGGAAACACTAGTTATTTATCTAGAATAGTTTGGAATCTTAAACACACTATTGAATTAATAGAGAAACATGTATGAAAATGGGTTGGATGGTATCTTGCTCACAAAGTTATACTCATTTGAACTTGTCAAATGAGTATGACTAGTGTTTTGGGATTAAATCAAAGATGAGATAAGTAATGAAAACTTGTATTGAAGAGAAGATGAAAACTTGTATTAAAGATAATATTGAAAACTTGTATTAAATCACTTAAAGCTTGAAGAACATAAAAATGAAAAACAACTAAATAACAAATTACACTATTAAATTAAAACATATTATCTACTCCTAATGACCAAAGATTAGCTTTAGGGTAATGTTTTTTCTCTACAACTTTGGTTTATATAAAACACCAATTACATCTTTGCCCTTCATTCTAGAAACAACCTTTAAGCTTTGTGGGCTTTTGACCTAAGCCCATACAATTGAATTCTTGATTTTGGCTTTAAGTCCCTGAGTCCATAGCTTTTAACTTTGAGTCCTTGAGTTTTTGAGAGTTGACTTTGACAGTTGACTTTGACTTTTCGACACTTTTGCTCCTAAGCTGGAATCTTCCCAAGCAGCGTCAATAGCAATCATTTTCATTCTAAAATGCATGTTTTAGGAATATACGTCCTAAATTACCTGTATCCTGCAAATGGTAACAAAAACTATAAGTTGTCTGTTCATTAAGCATAAGAGGGGCATAATTGAAGTATTGTAAAGGTAATAAAACACACATTTGGGGACTGATCAACCACCCATTCAAGAACTCATTTCCAATAATCATGTTATAGCAACGAAAATGTTATTTGAAGTTTCTCTGTGTTTGAAACTCGGTTTCATGGCTTCTAGCAAATTTAGCAATTCTTGAAGCCACAACAAAACAAACTAACAGTAATGTTATTCATATCCTAGATTTTGATATCGGTCAAGATAGTAAATACATTACTCTTATTCATGTTATTGCTGAGAAACAACAGTCTAAAGGGATACCCATTTTTATTAAAATCACTTTTGTTGTTCTTAATTAGAATTCTTTGATCTGTTAAACAAGTGAGTTCGTACTATTTGGCGGTGTTTAACTCACTTGACTAGAATCACTAGACTATGAATCGGGATGGATCGGAAAGAGTATAAGATTGAAGAGAAAAGAAGATGACTTGGCAGGAACAAGTAAACCCAACTCTTATACTAGTCAACGACTTTTTTTTTAGCCATTGGAATGAATGTTTGATTTTGACACGTGTTTTTGTGTTTTCCAACAGTATTATGCCTACTCACGTGAAAACCACGTTGAAGGTATTGTGGACATTATGAAAATCTTAACATGTTGAAACAATTTCACTTCGGTCAACTGACGGTCAATTGACATAAGTGATACTATTTCTGAAGAAGTAGAAATAGTGGTGATTTGGGTTATGTTGTTCATCTTAAATCCTTTGTTTGGAGGAATGATTTTGATGGTTGGAAAACCTTTCTCTAAGCTCCCTAAACTTTCTTATGATGGAAAACACTAGTTATCTTATAAGAAAGGATTAAAACATGAAAACTTGGATTAATGGGCTCAAGAATATGTATATAAATGATGTGGTTGCTTAATAACTAAATGAACAAGTTGTATTCATTGATTATTGATTGAATACAACTTGCTTAAGTTGCTTTGAATGAAAGAAAACAAGATGATTGAGAAATAGATGATGGGTTCAATAACATAAAAACAAGATTCTTAAAACTTGAGATAGATTGATTGAAAGCAAGAACTTGAATGAAAGAAGAACTTAAAGTAGAGAAAGCAAATAAGGACTTAGATTGAAATACTTGTTATGAAAGAACCTTGAAGACAACAATGGAAATTGAAATAAAGCAAATAAAAGAAATTAAAAAGACTTGAAATTTAATGATTTAAATGTAAATTAGGTTACTCTATTCCTAACAAACCAAATGGTTTGGACTCTAAAACATTGGATAACTAATTCTCTACATATCTTTGGTTTATATAGGACATTAATTACATATTTGCCCCTTCTTGAGGATAAGATTAAGCTTTGTGGGGTTTTAACTTAAGCCCATCTAATTGAATTCTTGATTTGGCTTTAAGTCCTTGAGTCTTCAGCTTTTGGCTTTGAGTCTTTCAGAGTTTGACTTTGACAGTTGACCCGTTAACTTTTCCTTGGACTTTTGCTCATAAATGATAGGGTTATATACTAAAAGCATTACTTTTGTATTAACTCTAATTCTTCATTTTTTGAATGAGAATCATATGGGCAAATGTTATGCATATTATATATGTTATTAGTTATATGCATGTGTCTAATACTTTATGTTGTAGATGATATGGTGTGAACACATAGAAGATCATATCATCATTACCTTATAAAGTATAAGTAATCGTTCACAACCTAGATGGATTTGGACAAACCATTAGTACGGTTGTAGTATAATCTGGTATTAGTCTATCTTGACAATAGGATTACACTAGTACACTTTGTGTGTATTGAACAGGACCAAGTGAGGTTGTTTCTCCTTATACTGACTATATAAGAGAACAAACGCCTCTGTTATTATGGATGCTTGTCCTTCTAATCCGGATATAATAACGGACACTTACATGCATTGTACATTGCTTTAAATCATCAATGAGTGAGATTCATTTGTGAATCAACAAACTTGATGGATTGGGTAATGACATTGTATGTAAGGTGTGCTGTTGATTATAGAAGGAATCCGTGTCCCGCAAGAAGTCGGGTTGATGATGTCCCCTTGAGGAGCTCAAAAAGATTGTCATGTAAACCCTGTAGGTGGATTTATTCCGACATGACAAAGAGGTTAAGTGGTACTACTCAAAGACATAAGAAGTTGATTAATGTAGTTGTCAGTAACTTGACTTAATCAACAAACATTCGATATCTTAAACACGGGGAGATCAACGAGCATATAATATGGAGCCCATAAATGCTGACACGTAATTTGGGATTTGGGCGGTAGTGTAACAATGGCCTTTAGTGGAATAAGCCATTTGTTGATGGACTTGGGTCGTGTGTTCTGGGCGAACATGGGAAGCCCAAGCCCGTCAGGAGGCCCAACCCTAATTTCTCCTCATGGTCCCTGTTATAGCCTATAAATAGAATACTCTTTTTCTCTGGCCAAAATTCACTATTCATTATTCTGAAAAGAGGCAAGAAAAGTAGATCTGAATTCGTTTCTGATCTTGAGAGAAAGAAGGGGGGTTGGTAGATCGTTGTCCACACAATGTCCAATCTATTCTAAAGGAATACAACAGAAGATCAAGAGGTTGATTTCAGATTTCATAAAGCTTGGATTCTCAGAGTTATTTAAACCGAATCTAAAAGGTATGTTCTCTATCCAAATCGTGAGAACCCATTGATTCCGCTGCGTGTGGTTCTTGCGGTTTGTAGAAATATTCATTCTGAAATAACGGTTCCTACAATAAACTGGAATCTTCCCAAGCACCGACAATAACAATCTTTTTTTCGCTAAAATGCACGTTTTAGGAATATACATCCTAAATGGCCTATATCTTGCAAAAGGTAGTAAAAGCTATAAATTGTTTGTTCATTAAGTATAAGAAGGGCATATTTGAAGCATTGTAAAAGTAAGAAAACACATATTTGGGGACTGATCAATTTCCTTTTTTTTTTTTAAATTTGGTACTATTTCCTAATCTATCTAACAAAACATAACGGTGTGGGGCCCGAAGGGCCACATCCAATGGTTGTTATTCATTTTCAATAAAATATGAAGTGGTGGAATCTAGGTGTTTGAAGAGGAGTGCGTCCAGTTTGCTATCCTATTTAACATCCAATTTATTTTTTGATGGGACAACACATTGATGAGTTATTTAGCTATATGAATAGGTCAAAGGTGTTGGGTTACAGTGTCATACGACACAGGCACACTCTAGTATCGCTATAAAAAGTGTAAAAAGTGGTACCAAAATCTAAAAAACCCTATACTAATTAGTCTTCATAGAACATGAATTTCACCCTTTCTAAGGGGCCATTTGTTTTTGCCTTTTATAAGACCTTGAGGTCTTATAACCTCTTCTAAGATGTGGCCCAGTGATTTTGGACATTTTTTTAGTTTGTTTTTTGCCTCTTATAAGAGGCATTCTACTAGAAATATCTTATAAGAGGCTCCAATTCTATAAGTACCAAAATTGGATCTACTTCAATTCTATAAGTCTTATAACTTAAAAAATGACTCAAACACCCCGGTCCATATACCCTTAGCCTCATTTCTCTTTTTTTCCCTTTTCATTATCTTTTTCTCCAAATAACTCTATTGCCCTAGCCACCACTAGCTACCACCACTACTATCACCAAACTATTAAAACCACCACCACCACTGCCGCAACTACCACCACTACCACCACCATCATCACCACCACCACTACCACCACCATCATCACCTCCACCACCAGTACCACCGTACTATTAAGACTATCACCACCACCACTACCGTGCTATTAAAACCACCTCTACTTCCACTACCACCACCACCGTGGTATTAAGACCAATATCATCACCTCCACTACCACCACCACCACCACCACCACCACTACCACCATACTATTAAGACTATCACTACCACCACCACCACCACTACCACTACTACCGTACTATTAAGACTATCACCACCACCACCACCACCGTGCTATTAAGACATCCACCACTTCTACTACCACCACCATCGTGCTATTAAGACCAATATCATCACCTCCACTACTACCACCACCACCGTGCTATTAAGACCAATACCACCACCACCGCCAATTAAGGTAGTTTTCTAAAATCGATATTCTAATTATCAAAATTGATTTGAAACGGAAAATTAAACTATACGCTTATTTCAAATTAATCTATTCAAGTTAAATGTGATGTAAAGCAGGATTATATTTGTCAAATAACCATTTATAAGATATCATGTATCTATTTTTTCTATTTTTACAAGTGCTTATAAGATAAACTTAAAATGAAAAACAAACCACTTTATAAGACCATCTTATAAGACCCTCTTATAACACATGGTCTTATAAGACCCTCTTATAACTTAACCCAAAAAAAACAAATAGCCCCTAAGAGCACTTGCAATGCAGGTGAAAGTTTTCCCCCCCTTATTCACCGCCACCTCATCACTTATTCACCCCCTTTTCACTAAAACGGTGAAAAACAAGGTGAAGCTGTGCAATGCAAATGTGAATAATATATCTCGGACGGGATGTTAGATTCCGTCTGGAGGTTTTTGATATGAGATGGAATATAACATCCCGTCTGGTATTTTATAACGAGACGGGATATAACATCCCGTCTGATAACTCAATATGAACAGACGCGAACAGGCTCCATTTTCACTTCCTTTCTAGCCAAAATTGCGATTTTCTAGCCTCTATTAACAACCTTTTGACACAAAATTTCATTCATAATTACTTCTCCACCCCCAATGCATCCCCACAAACCTCACCACATGAAGAGCATTCCCGATGGTTTGGAAATGTTAAAATTTCCAAAAAAAAAGGGGCAAAAAGGATCGTCGTCGAGAACGCGTAATGTGGGCGAGGAGGACGAAATTGAACTTGGGTTCAATTTTCCATCGCGTTGCGAAATCGAGGAACACCCACCATTAGCGTCAACATCGGTCCGACACGTAGCAAATCGAGTGGCGGAGTCTCAAGTAAGTTTTTGAATTTTTTTTATGTTAATTATTATTATTTATGTTAGTTTATATCAAGTTTGTTGTTGTGTAATTAGTTTGAATTTGTCGCATTATTTTAAAAAAAATAGTTGTAATTATATCGTATTGCGTGTTGGTTGAATGTAGGAAGTACACCTATGGAAAGTGCGTTGTGCACTTTCAAATGTTGTGTCGTGGTGGTGTTGTATGAAATAAAAAATGGATCCTAATTTTGTCACGGTTACCGACATTATATCCGCCACACCATTTGGGAACTTTTTGAATTCTAATTTGGGACAAAATGAGCAGGCGTTGTTGTTTGGGATAGTTGAGCGGTGGTGGCAAACTACCCACACATTCCATTTCCCATGGGGTGAGCTTGGGATTACCCCTCTTGATTTCACAATGCTCACGGGTATCCCAATTAGTTATGGAGATGCCGTTCCTTTTGATGAAACTTTAGAGGTTTTACTACAAATGATGAGTTTCTTTGAATGTTTTGATTTGGTTGAAGATGATGAGCAAGGCGGGTTTTGAGATTATCGCTAAGCGGTTTAGGGAGGAGCTATAAATATGAGTTGGTTTACTTGAGATATTTGAATAGACTCAAGGAGAAGCCGAAAGACTATCATATTGGTGAGGAGTCGATCCACGAGTATATGCGCCTGCCTTCCTCTTCTACTTTGTTGGTGCGGTATTATTTGGATATCTTTGATAGTTATTTATTATCGGGTGGATGGGCTGTCTCGGGCGTAGAGAGGATGTGGGATTATATGACCGGGTCAATCCATCTTGGCATACCTTTACGGCTGGCTAGACCTCACAGTTGAGACGAAAGCCGCTAAAGGCAATTTGTGCGGCTTTGTTTGGATTATACCAGTAAGTCTTATTTATTAAGTTATTGTTTCATTTCATTTATTTATCTAATTATTAATGTTGACATCTTTATATATATATTGATATTGTATTTTATCTATTGATGGCAGTATTGGTGGTATGAACATTTTCGTGTGATGCATCTTGTGTTGAAGAGGTTGGAAGAGGATGAGACTCATGACTTGATTCCACATATTCAAGCATGGGGGCTTCATCATAGGCAGAGGGGGTATGGGGACCTATCGCATAATATTCATAACACTCGTCAGCAGATTGAGCTTTTAGGAGCTATCCGAATTGAGTGGCAACCCTGGGCCGAGTCCTTCATCTTTCAGACCGCTTATGCGGATATTCTAGATGTTCCAGAGAACACTGAGTACCGTAGACTATCATATATGTGTCATAGAGCAAGGTTTCTTTCTCAGCGGCGAATGATACTTATAGGGTCAGTCACTGCATGGTACCTTGGGGACAGATGTTGGTGGCAAGTATCTGGAGAGATTGTTATACCTTACCTACCACCCATAGATATGATAGCCTCTGATATTCTTCCTGCTGTTCTTTCACACTATAGAGCAAACCCAAATGAGTGGCCAGAAGCATCAGCTTTCATTTTTACGGGAGTCTATGACTTATATTAGAAGAGGGTTGGTCGAGGTCTCTTGCTAGGTGTGTTATACCGGGGCACCAATTTTGAAGGGGTTACTTCTGGAGCATTGAGGCCCGACATTCATTTCCCAGGAGGAGTGGAGTTGCCTTAGTCACAACCCAAGGTGTTTCATGATATTCAGATGCCGCAAAGAACTCCACAGATATTTGATGATGATAACCTTTGGCACTGGAGCATGATTACTTCTCAGGGGCAAGATATGAGAATACCTATTCCACCAGTAGATGCCGCATGAATGGTAGCAGATTTGTCGAAGATGGTTTGAGCAGATTAGCCGAGGTTAGTATGATTTGAATTTATTCATGATTTGTTATTATTAGTATTCACTATAACCCCTAACATGCATTTGTTTTGTTAAACATGATGAAGTAAGGTCGGAGCTCCTTAACTACTGACTCTTTTCGGTTATGCCATCGTGGAGTCCTTCATGGAGTCCCTCGTCGCAGTTTTGAGTACTTACAAGAAGAAGCGAAATCGAACTTTGCAGCTTCGAGGCGTGTGCAAAAGTTGGAGAATCTTTGGAAGTGGATACCTCAAGCTCAACCTCAACCAGAGAGGCGACAACGACGTAGGGGGGAGAGCTCTTCGACCGAGCCTTCTCGTAGGGGGAGGAGATCTCAGTAGATATTTTTTTGTAGTTTGTAATAACTGTGCACCATTAGTTGTCTTATGGCCTTTGGGATTGTTGTTTGTAATGAATTTTTGATTAGCAGGTTTTTCTTTGATGGGTTTTGAATATGAATATGTCATTAAACAAAGGAGGTTATGTCCAATTTTTTTTAGAAATTATAAATTAGTTTTTTTACCGAGTTTCTGTGTTAGACTTGGGTATTGTTCATGATTGTTGTTTGTCTTATTTATTATTTTCAAAGTATATTAGCAGGTTTTGGATATGAATATGTCAATAAAACAAATGAGGTTATGACAAAAAAAAATTAAAAATTTATAAGTTCGTATGTTTCCAAAAATTTCACATTCGTTTCACTCATTTCCTGTCTTTGTTGAAACAGAAAATTTTGATGGAATATCACTCATTTTTGTAGGTGGTTTGGTTCTGATAGGAATAGTGTATGGGGATACCGAGACGGAATGTAACATCCCGTCTGGTTTTTCAGTCCTTCTCCCTACACCTTTTACTATTCCAAACATTGGAATTATGGATGAGGATGGTGGCCCATTGGAATTATTGAGGATACATTTGGATAGACATTTGGATACAATGTTTTGTCACTTGGAGAGTGAACAAAAATATGATAAAATGTGTTGTCAATTGGTAAGTGGACCAAAATCGAAGTATCACATGTGACCTTACCTTTCATATTTTGTTTTACTCTTCTTTCTTTTAGATCACAAACAAACAGCCATCTTCTTCCCCACAACCAAGCTAAAAATAGGAAAAATGTCTAGAGAAGAAAGAATTGCATATAACCAAAGGTTATGGGGAGGATCTAGTATTAATAGTTCGTCTTCTAGTTTCACCGGGTCGTCTTCTGGTACTTCTGCTGAAGATGACTACATGAAAAGAGTAAGAGATGAGCATAATGATATGATGAGGTGAAGGAGGAAGAGGAGGTTGCAGTTATTATCCTTCTTTGGGGCATTAATGACTCAAGCAGCCATTGAAATTGAAGATGTGGATCTGCATAAACGCGGTGGATTTGTGAAGGGCGAGAGAGTACACGTTTAGAGATGGTGGTGATTTCAAGATAAACAAAAGATAATGAGGGATTACTTCACAACACCTTGTAGGTGGCCTCCTCATAAGTTTAGGCGACGGTTACAAGGATGACAAGAGAGCTTTTTATGTATATGTTGCATACTGTTGCATCATTCGACGATTACTTTAAAGACAAGGTGGATGGATTGGGTCGACAAGCAATTTCTGGGTTACAGAAAGGACTAGCTGCGATTTGCAGAATTAGCAACCGGGTTGTTCTTTCTTCGATTCAACAGATGAGTATTTACAAATTGGAGATTCCACAGCAAATGTATCTATGAAGCGTTGGTGCAAGGCAATTATCACGACGTTTGAGGAAGAGTACTTGAGACGACCAACTGAGGCAGACACTGCTAGGATATTAGCTGAAAATACGGCAAAGGGGTTTTCCGGGGAATGCTTGGATCAATCGACCGTATGCTTGGGTGTGGAAGAATTGCCAAGTGGATGGATGGGCTGGAACACATGTAGGGTACAAGAAGGAACCAACTTTGATACTTGAAGCCGTTTCGAGACAAACATTGTTGGATCGGCATTGCTTCTTCGACTTACCGGTTCAGATAATGACATTAACGTGTTTCATCGTTCTCATGTTTTTGAATCATTAAAGCAAGGTGAGGCTCCTGCTGTTGCATTTAATGTGAATGGTAATGATTATGATATGGGATATTATCTTGCTGATGGTATTTACCCAAAATGGGGCACATTTGTTCAAGCCATTCGTTATCCAAGAAATAAGCATGAAAAGATCTTTACTCAACGTCAAGAAGCTGTAAGAAAGGATGTTGAAAGGACGTTTGGAGTTTTGCAGGCACGATGACTTATTGTTAAGGCTTCTACGCGTTGTCATAGTGTTGTTGTTCTTGGAGACATAATGAAGGCATGCATTATAATGCATAATATGATTGTTGAGAATGAACGTGAAAGTGGAGTTTGGAATTTGAAAGGTCAGAGGAAAGAAACAATACCTACGCTCTTTCAGGAAGATGATGGTTTTCATTTTGTCTATCAAATGATTGAAACAAGAAATAAGATCAGAAATGAAGTTACACATACTAATCTTCAAAAGGACTTAGTTGAACATGTTTTTAATTGGACTGGCATTGAAGAAACAGGAGATCCGGTACCAATTTATGATCCAAATTGGTCGGATCCAGATGAGGGAGAAGGAGGCGAAAATTAAAATGGAAATGAAAGTGTATTTCCTATGTATTTCCTAACGTGAACTATTAAGTTCCAACGTATTTCCTATGTATTTCCTAATGTATTTCCTATGTAATTCCTATAAGTTCTTATGTGTTTAATGAGTTGTGTTTTAATGAACTATATTACAATGTATTTTAATTTTATTGGTAATTGTATTTCTATGAAAATAATTATATTGGATAGAACATACATAGTACATTAATTAAAAAAAATAGTTAGATAAAAATACATAGTTCATTAATTAAAAATACAATGAAATTAAAATACATAGTGCATTAATTAAAAAGACAATGAAATTAAAATACATAGTGCATTAATTAAAATACATAGTGCTTTAATTAAAATAAAATACTAGATATTACATAAGCCTAGTTAGAGCTAGAACCACCTCTAGCCCTTGCCCATTCAGCACGTATTTCAGCTTGTTGTTGCTCGATTATAAAAGCGGTATCGGGATGGAGGACACTTGTATCGGTCGCTAAAATCTTAGCTTCATATTGCATCTTTTGAAGCCGATTTTTTTTCCAATTGAACCTGATTTTTTTCTGCTTGAATCGATTTTTTCTTCTCTTGCCATCACAGTTCTTTGACCATATGCAAGTTCCCTTTCCCTAAGTTCTAAGCATTTTTTGTGTTTCATTTGCATCCCTGTGAAAATGTATCCTCTAAGCGTGTAAAATAACCCTCCAACATACCAATTGATTTTTCTTGGTTCCTTTTGGACCTGGCTTTCTTCGATCCAAGAGGACGCTCCATTTCTTTTGGACGCTCTATTTCTTGAGAACCCTCCAATTCAACTCCACCAACACTTGGTGAATTAGAAGTTAAATCTTCACCATCATTTTTGCGACTTTTTCCCTTTGTGGGGCGACTTAACATTGCCTCAAAAACGTTACTCCACTTTGGATTATCCTTGAGTATAACGTAACAATGATCAAGTGAAAAAGCCGATTTTTCTTGTAGTTGGTACGTCATCCTTGCCTCGGACAACTAAAAAATAAAATGGTGGTAATTAGACTAAAATAATCACTAGGACTAAGATATTAAACTAAAATAATAATTAGACTAAGATAATAATTAGACTAAGACTAAAATGAAAATAATAAATACACTAAGATAATTATACTAAGACGGAAATAATTAGACTAAGACTAAGATAATCAATAAATTCCAAATTGACAACGTTGTAATTACCTGGCTTTGTATTGTTGTACCACTTGCATGTCGAGCCTCCACCGCATTCACAATTGCAACAAACTTGTTCATTATTTTTTAAATATATTTCCACCTACCGCTAATTGAATCGGAAGACCTATCCGACCCACGTGCTTGATTGAACTCGTTTGTTACACGATTCTAAAATCCTTTTGCATTTTGGAAAGCACCAACAATGGAGTATTCACTAATTTTTATCCAAGCAAGACATAGAGCTTGATCATCGGACATGCTAAAGTGAGTTTTCGCTTTTGCTTGAGTGCTATCACTTGCTTGAGATGCTTAAGTTGATGCCATTTGATATTTGGTTTTTTTTAAAAACTGATTTTAAAGAAGAAGAAATATGATATATGATTGTTGGAAGTGTGAGTTGAAATGAAACAAATGTTGTATATATACCAAAGTTTTTATTTTGACCGCGTTTTTGACCGTTTGGACTTTTTGACCGTTGGTAAACTAAACATTAGGACTCGGACGGGATGTTGGATTCACGGTGAGTTTTGTAATCGGCGGAATCGTCGAAGTTAAAATAGTCCGGTGGAAGACGGAATCCAACATCCTGCATTGCAAATGCTTTTCGTCGCATTGCAAAGTTAACAAAAAGTCATCGGTATGACTATCTCGGGTGGAAGATTTCATCTTGTTTTGTCAGTTGACCCGCATACAATTTCAAGGGAAATTTTTTTGTATTTTGTTTATAATTTCACCAAGTTTTTCATATTCAAGTTTGAACATTGGGCAACTTTTGAATTTTGGAGAAGATAACGCTTTTGGTTTATATTTTATTGTTTTGTACCATAGATAGGTGAAAAAAAATTCACAAACCCCTAAATTATTTCCAAATATGGTTTTTTCAAATGTTTATTTTTTCTAAGAGTTCTATTGGAAATATATTCTAAGAGTTTTTAGATAAGGTCAGTGTGGTCATGAAAAAAGTTCATACACCACATACTATTGATTTTGCTAGGATTTTACTATTTTTTATATGGGTGTCCATGATTATAAATGGCGACCTTTGACTTTATTTTCAGTTTGAATTCTGGGATACTCAGACATCCCCACAATTTTGTACTATCTACTCATTTTCCTATCCCTAGCAAAAAAAATAATTTATCACAACCAAGAAGAAAGAACTAAGTTGAGTGTCCTAGATCGCAGTTCATGAATCAGTCTACGGAGCCCTTCAAGTGAGATTTCTATAAGATTGATTAGTAATTAGAGAGACGGAGTTTAGGGCGAATAGCTCGAAGAGATTGATGACATCAGATGAGGTTTCCCTTCAAAACTTACTAAAGGAAGAAACTTTGATCAAAATGAGGGGATAAACTTCTCACTTGCCTCTCAAAAATTACTTAAAAGAATCTAATAGCGAAATACTTGTGAGTAGGAACTAAAAACATTTTTTTTCCTTTGAAAACTTCAAAATCATTCAAGTGGCTAGTAAAAAACTGTTTTCGAACTAGTTACTCGTATTATTGAAAACTTCAAACTTCAAACTTCAAAATTAAAAGCAAGAGAAGATGAATTTTTCTTACCTTAAAAACAATATTTTATTATTAATGCAATTTAAACTCGCAATCACCATCACCATTCAATTGTAAATGGGTGGGTTCAGGAGACAAGCTTTCTTCAACTCGCCATTGCTCTTGGTTGGTAGAGTAACGTGTTCTTTCCTGTACCCAATTTTGCTAAAATTACTTATAGCGACAACAAATCCGTTTCTAATTTCACTCGTGAATAATTTCGAAATGTTTGAAACATTTGAGTATGTGATTGAGGAATAAAGAGGTTCCGAACGTAAGTACCTAGAGCACCTATACCCCCCTAAATCAATGATGCCTGAGTTGATCCATTTCTTTTTGTCCAAAAACATGTTGAAAGCCAAATTCACGAGGGTGCAAGTTGGGTCTAGTCGTCACTCGTCAGTATGTTGTGGCCGACACATTTTGTGTACTACTTCCATTTTCCATTTCTTTCGACAAATATTATCTGGATAGTGGATACTGATTCTATAGCATTGAATCAGTCTAGGTAGACTCTTCACTCTATTTGATTCTAAAAGACATATATATACCAGAGGCATACTCTTTCCCTACTCTTGCCCTTTTTGAATAGTCAAGGCCTCAAGGGTAATCCTGATATTTCAGTTGTTCAAATTGCCCTTTTTGATGTCCTTATCACACTTCTGCTCATCAACCCTTTCAGTTGCATCATACAGTCAGTCAGTCACTGTTTCTTGTCTCTCTCCTTCATGCACTCCTCCACTCACACTTCTTCAGTTCTTCCCTCTAGTAATAAACTCCACGTTATATCATGTTTTTACTCAAAACTTCCAATCTTAGTTAGTTTTTGTTTTTGTTTTGACTGAAACCGTTTTCTCTCTCTCTCTACAGGAGAGTTATTCTATTCTATTATATATATTCAGTTGCCAAACACTTTCATTCACATTAAAAAACACTTCCATTTGCAAACTTTGTGCTGCTCAAAGATCTCTCTCTTTCTTTCTTTCTTGCTTTGTGGCTCATACTTCTCTTCATTTACTTCTTTGACATCTGTAAGCCACTTAATCTTGTCTTGGTATATCTAACATTTCATTACATTCTGACTGTTTTCTTGGTTTTTTTTGTCCTCAAAGGTTCCATGTAACTGAAGGTTTTAAAGACACTTTTACTTGTTTCAAACTTGTCAGATTGTTTGTTTCTGAAAAAGGGTGTTTCTCTAAATCATGTAATCTGAAAGGAGGAGTTCATGCTTGTGTTCACTTCTTGGTTTGGTGCTCATTTCTGCTAGATCATCACTCTTTTTTTTGTCCTTGTCTGGAATGCCCATTTACTTGAATTTGTTCTAGTTCGTCTTTAGCAAGTTTATGATCATGGGTTGCCGTTAAATATTAGTCTTTTCGATCTTTAGGCGTTCGTTGATTTTAATTTTCTAGTGGCCATTTGCTTTTACTTGTTTGAAACTATGTAACTAATCTCGTAAATTCTGAATGCAAGTCTATCTCTTTACGGAGATTGGAGTATACAGTACTTGGAATCAGTTTATGAGTAGTTTCTTTGGTATTTGTTGAAGAAAGAAGAAAAATGGACTTAAGTTTAGTTGAATCCCATCGTTAGTCGAGTTCTGCCTAGATGGAAGCCGTTCGCTAACTTATTACTTTCCAAATTCCGAATGGCCTCTGCTCGCTAGCGTTGTTGATGTGCTTGAAAATGGAATTCAAGTAGTCCAGGCAATTTGAAGCATTCACCATTTCCACATCCATTTTTGGTTGTTAAACTCATTCCTAATCAATTCTTTAATTCTTCATAGCCTAACACAAGATTTATGCCCATACCATTCTTTTATATCCTTAAGATGTAAATTTCAGAAACTGTATAGAGTAATTCATGGACCAACTCAAGGTCTCATTGGTAACAATGAATCGCCATTTTGTTTGTTTTCCTTCGGATTCCACTAAAAAATAATAGTTCCTGTTCATCTGCCCAGAGTACTTTTCGTAGGAAATGCTTGTTTAAGTGTCTTGTGGCCTCTCGAGTCCTGTGAGTCTTATTTGTATTTAGTATATTTTCGAGTTTTGTTTGTTCTAGTAATTTGTGAAGAGAAGGGGGAGGGGGTGAACAATATAAGAAAAGTTGAGATAGAGAATATTATGGAAGAAACATTTGTTCCCTTTCGAGGAATCAAGAATGATCTTCAAGGAAGACTATTATGCTATAAACAAGACTGGACAGGTGGTTTTCGTGCGGGATTCAGGTTTGTCCTGCTTAGCTTCTCTCATTTTATAGTTAGTATCAATTCGCCATTGATTGTTATACTTGCTTCACTGTTCACTACTTTGTGCCTTCCGTATCTCATACTGAATAAACTGTTGCATCGTAAGTTTAAGAGAGGATTGATGTCTAATAAACACCATATCTTTTGATGATTCAAGGATCCTTGCTCCCACAACATACATTTTCTTCGCTTCAGCAATTCCCGTTATATCTTTTGGAGAGCAACTGGAGAGGAACACGAGTAAGAGAACTTATTTTCATATGTTATGTTGTTATTTGTATTAGTTTGATGTAAAGATGTGTATGATTTTGTTCTCACAGATGGGTCTATAACTGCGGTCCAAACACTTGCATCAACGGCAATTTGTGGAATCATACACTCAATCATTGGAGGGCAACCTCTACTTATACTTGGTGTTGCAGAGCCAACAGTGTTAATGTACACGTTCATGTTCAACTTTGCAAAGGACAGGCGAGATTTGGGACAGGAGCTGTTCTTAGCATGGACAGGATGGTATATATAAGCATTCTTTCCATGATGCATGTCTAGATGACCATTTCAAGGGAAATTGAATGCCGTTCTTCTCTTGGTGGGTTTTCAGGGTCTGCGTGTGGACGGCACTCCTTCTTTTCTTGCTAGCTGTTTTAGGTGCATGCTCCATTATCAATAGATTTACCCGTGTTGCCGGTGAACTGTTTGGACTTCTAATAGCGATGCTTTTTATGCAGCAGGCTATTCGGGTGAGAAACTTTTTCCTCAGATGAAATGAATAGGGTGAGATGTAGTGAATTCATGGAATGATTGAACTGCAAACCGCGTCATAAGTAGAATTTTCGTAATTTTCACAAATAAAGCAGTTTACCAACTTAGTGAATAAAAAATGCTACTTTCTTTTCCTGTTTTTCCTATTAATGCAACATTCTATGCCTGAAGTGAATTCATGGTTGTATTCAGCTGAGATTGAAACCTTAGAGAAAGAAAGATACTATAGTAAAATGAGGTTTATATGAGATGAAAACAAACATATGGGGAAGTAGGAGATGCTTCTGCACACCAATGTGTGAAAATAATCCATTGTTAAGGGGACGGGCTCGATTAAACTTATCAATAGATCCATGTAATGGCTTGGATCAAGAACATATTGTCATAATCCAGGTTCCAAGTTTGTGTTGGCTGAATGATGTACCATTGTCATTGAGGATTTTCGATCAGAGAAATGATGTGGCTGTGAGTAGGTCCCAAAAATTATGGAGCACACCAATTCTACAAATAACCAATTGTGTAGACAGTTTATGAGTTTGAGCATGAACAAAACTCTCAAAAAGGCACCAAATTCCAAATCCTAGCAACCAATTTTGTCTTCCTTACTAATTTTTAAACCTTAACTTTATTTATAGTGTAGCTGAAATTTCGTATCTCTGAAATGTTGATGAGATACGAAATTTCAATCCATTTCGGCATATGGATGCCAAAATATCATACTTCATTTAGAACTGAGATACGAAAAATCCAACTAGTCAGGTTGTTTTCTCAAATTCGGTAACAAGATACCGAATGAGCTTCACTTGCTCGGTAACTAGATGCCATCTCCAACTCTCTTTCTCGGTAACAAGATGCCATCTCCAACAGTTTAGAGATGTTGTACCTTTTCTATATTCCCTCAAACAATTTTGCCACTCGAGTTTATGCCTTTTGCGCTTAAGTGATCTCCAAACCTTGTTCCATAACCACCGAATGCATGTTTACTTATCATATTTTTCCATTTGAGGAGCCATCAACCATGTGGACGGTCCAGTAAACTTCCATGCATCTACTACATTTCATTGGAAATCACTCACTTGAGTGTGTATTTAATTTTTCCATGAACTGAATGCCAGCATCATCTAGTTTCAATTTCTTAAATTGCATTGTAGGGAGTAGTTGATGAGTTCCGGATACCCAAGAGAGAAGACCCTAATCAGACAGCATTCCTACCATCATGGCGTTTTGGAAATGGAATGTTTGCATTGGTCCTATCCTTTGGTCTTCTTCTTACTGGACTAAAAAGTCGCAAAGCTCGATCGTGGCGCTATGGAACAGGTATATGTTTGTATGCTTGATTTGAACACCTCAATAATGTATTCATATATATTAGTGGACAACATATCTAAAGTCAGATTATTGGTTGAGAAATTCAGGTAAAAGTTCAATTTGTCAGTGACTTTTGTAACCTTAGGCTGTGCCTGGTAAACCTGCAAATTTAGCAACATTTCCTGGTTGGAAATCGACTGAAGTAAAGGCTTTGGCTGTTTGGTAGTGCCCTCTTGACCAAGTCTCCTCTATAGAAGCTGCAATACCTTCAAAATTTTCAAGTTTTGAAATGGCGGCAAAGTTTTTATTGTACTTTCTTTGGAGGAGATTATGTGTAGAGCCACCTACTAAGACAACCAAAGTCCTCTGTTTTAGCTCAAATGCCTTTGCTAAGTTTACAGGGGTACCAAAACAATCCTTATAACTTCCGAGTTCAAGTCCCGACTTAGTCAAGTTCCGAATTCAAGTACCAAACAGAAAATACTTTACTTATTGCAGTTGGATATTACTGTTTTCTATAATTGTTTTTTATTTTTAATTTTATACTGTCTCAAGAATCAATTGTTTTCAAATTCCATTTTACTAAAATGTTTCATAAGTAGCCATTTCTGTTTTGTAGGACGTCTAACTGATAAATCTTTATGTATTTGTAGGGTGGCTAAGGGGGTTCATTGCTGATTATGGGGTTCCATTTATGGTGCTTGTGTGGACTGCTGCGTCTTATATACCTGTTAATGATGTTCCAAAAGGAATCCCCCGGCGCCTCTTCAGCCCAAATCCATGGTCTCCTGGTGCTTACTCAAATTGGACTGTAGTCAAGGTATTGTTGTAAATTAGTCGACTATCATCCTTCGTTTCTGTGAAAATCTTACCCTTATCAGTTGTGACTTAATATTTACCTTTAAACTAAGATTTCTTAGATCTATGTGTGTAATTGGGAGAAGTGGATTCATAGGGTACTGTCTAGCTAATATGTTAGATCCACTATGGAGTGCTTTCTGCGTATCTGCATCAATTTAGTGGTTTCTCCATCTGACAACCTGCATCCAAAAATTTATTTCACACTTGATTTACTGGGCAGGAAATGTTGAATGTGCCGATGTTATATATTATTGGAGCATTTATCCCGGCAACCATGATCGCAGTGCTATACTATTTCGATCACAGCGTTGCTTCTCAACTGGCTCAACAAAAGGAATTCAATCTTAAGAAGCCAGCTTCTTTTCATTACGACCTTTTTCTCTTGGGTTTCTTGGTAAGCAATATGGCCATCTATGAAGTGTCCGATACTCGATTTGGAGTGTCGGATTTATTAATTAATTTTTAGAATTTCCGACATTCCGTGGACACACTAGGGACACACGGGAGACACTTCTATATTTTATTCTTATTTTTTTAAAAGTGATTAAAATACTTAAAAGAAGACACGACTTGATAGGGGTTTTATTTCACTCTTGAAATAAAAAAAATGAGACACAATGCACGACTGCGCTTGATGATTGCCAAGTCCTTTTTATATATATTTGTTACAAATCTTCTGTAATTGTTATTTCTTTCGTTGGCATTAACTTACATTATTGGACATATATGTTGTTGTTTAATCTTTTAGAGTTGGACATGTTCAAAACTAGTGTTCATATTTTTATTAAAATTTGGTGGAGAATGTTAAATTTCAATTATATATATATATATATATATATATATATATATATATATATATATATATAACGTGTCCATGACGTATTCGTGTCCTACTCTTTTAAATTATGCCGTGTCTGCGTGTCCGTGTCATGTCGTATCCGTGTCGCGTATCAGTGTCCATGCTTCATAGATGGCCGTGGAGTCTTTTACTGAAAATTTGGATATCTTCTCATTCATAACATAATCCACTTTTGAGTCCCTTCACATGACCCTCTGGTTTTTGCTGTGTTTACTGAGCAGGTCATATTTTGTGGTCTGATTGGCATTCCTCCTTCCAATGGCGTTATCCCCCAATCTCCAATGCATACAAAAAGCTTGGCTACTCTGAAGCATCAGGTACCGTTGAAGATTAGCTTAATGTCGAGAAAGCAACTAAAGTGGTTTTGCTTGTTCGACCTAGATTTTGGTTTATTCATTGAGTGAATGGTGTGTGACAGTATGAGCAAATGTCTTCGTCTAAGTTTAATTTTTCAACACCAATATCGTTAATTCCTAACAAGGGGGATATTGTTTGGTATAAATGTGACAGATCTTATAGTTACGATTTTTCAGCTCTATTTCGTTTGGATCTGGAAAACTTTTTGCCTTTTTATTTCCCACTGTAGTAGGAAGGAGGATCGGTGTTGTCCTTCTACAATTATCCTATGTTATACGGACACTCCATATTTCAACAATAATCCGTGTCTGTGTCGGACACACACGGACACATTTTTTATATTTCGCCGTGTCAGACACTTCATATCCATGTCGGATTCGGACACATGTATCTGTGTCCATGTAACTTAGCAATTATCTAATGCATCTCAAAGTCGTACGTATTGTGTTGTTTATCATTGATACCTTGATCCAGTTTACATTGTGTTTGACAGCTTTTGCGCAATAAGCTGGTAGCAACAGCTCACAGAAATATACAAAAAAATTCTAGCTTAGGTCAGTTGTATGGGAGCATGAAGGAAGCATACAACCAAATGCAGACTCCACTAGTATATCAAACTCCACCCAGCCTGGTAAGTTAAGCTACACTGATGCAATATGCACCATCTATAGCTCAA
This sequence comes from Coptis chinensis, assembly GCF_015680905.1. Lineage (NCBI taxonomy): Eukaryota > Viridiplantae > Streptophyta > Magnoliopsida > Ranunculales > Ranunculaceae > Coptis > Coptis chinensis. The sequence continues at coordinate 43,791,508 of NC_141460.1, forward strand.
CTTTTAGCTTGTTGTATCTTATTGATGAGCTTGCTTTGGTGTAGGGATTGAAAGATTTGAAAGAATCCACGATTCAGTTGGCTTCAAGTAGCGGCAACATAGATACCCCTGTCGATGAGTCTGTGTTTGATGTTGAAAAGGATGTTGATGATCTGTTACCCGTAGAGGTTAAAGAACAAAGACTCAGCAATTTGCTTCAATCCATCATGGTTGGTGGATGTGTTGCTGCTATGCCTCTTCTGAAAAAGATCCCAACTTCAGTTCTCTGGGGTTACTTTGCATTTATGGCTATCGAAAGCTTGCCAGGGAACCAGTTTTGGGAGAGGATATTACTGCTTTTTACTGCTCCGAGCCGAAGATACAAGTAAGCTTTTGATAATTCCTGCCTGATCGTTTAGATAGCAAAAAAAAAAAAAACAAACACAAAAGTAAAAATAGGATATAAAATGTTCCTTCCTGTTCGTGTTACATTCCGCTCTTTTGCTATAGTTTGTACGGATCTCCTTCTTTCTGGCATTCCAAGTCCTAATTTTATCCAAGCGTGTTATCCCCTTCCCTCCCTTATCCATTCTGACCTATTGGCTCTTCCAGTTATACCATTGCACTTATGTATTTTACCAGGATCTACTGTGCTTGGGTGTGCGGTAGTTTTCCTCTCCCCTCCAGTCTCCTTCAGATCTTAACATTTTCCAAATTTGACATATGGTCCAGGTTCCCTTGTTTTTCCTAAGAGATGAAGCCATGCAAACAGGTTAAATAAAATTGATTCGTTATGAGCCCAAGAAAATTTAGGTTATGACAATACATCTAATTCACTAGTAGTTGGGATAATAATTATACACTCATACATCTTTTATCTTGAACTAGTTAAATTTCTATCCTTGTCAAATCGATGGCCAGCCAAATAGTTGGGACGCAGTGAGTATGATGCACATACTGCATATCATTGTACATGAGAAGTAAAACATTTTGCCAGGATAAGTTACTTTGCATTATGTGGAATGAATACGACTTGGATCGAGGTGGTAAGAAAAGATTAATAGAATACATACCTTGGCAGTAGATATAAAAGAATATAGTTTAATTCCGGGAATATGTACTATTGTGTTAGGTTTTTAAGCCCCCTCTTGTACGTAGGCTTGACACCTTGTGTCACCTGCATGGCGACGAGTTTAACTACTGAAGATGATTTCTCATATAGTGGTAATCCTCATTAACTAAATACTTAATGAATGAATATGCTCAGGTTTAAGTTTAAGAGTTACTTTGAAAAGCTTAAGAGTCACCATAAATCATCTTGTAATTCATCTTCATTTGGTCCTCATAAACGGGGAATCAAGAAATTTTCCTAAGAAGGGTATCATAATAACCTTATCTTAGTTTTGGCATGAAAGTATTATAGGAACTGTTATGGTTCCATCGAATGATTTACAAACTGCGAAAACCCACGCGCAGCGGAATAAAGGGTTCTCACAATTTTGGTTAGAATCATACCTTTTAGATCAGCTGTGATTTCTCTGAGAATCCGAATCAGCAACCTCTTGATCTTCTGTTGTATTCCTATCTTTAGAATGGACGTTGTGTGGGCAACGATCTACCAACCCTTTCTCTATCTCTTTGCCTCTCTTTTTCAATCACTGAAATTGATTAATTTCGGTCAAGAAGAAAGGTTTCTTTATATAGGCTACAACAGGGACCATGAGGAGAAATTAGGGTTAGGTCTCCTGACGGACTTGGGCTTCCCATGTTCGCCCAGAACACACGGCCCAAGTCCGTCAACAAATGGCTTATTTCACTAAAGGCCATTGTTGCACTACCGCCCTAATCCCAAATTACGTGTATGAGCTCCATATTATATGCTCGTTGATCTCCCCGTGTTAAGATATTGAATGTCCGTTGAATAAGTCAAGTTACTGACAACTACATTAATCAACTTCTTTTGTCCTTGAGTAGTACCACTCGACCTCATTGTCATGTCAGAATAAATCCACCTGCAGGGTTTACATGACAATCCTTATGAGCTCCTCAAGGGGACATCATCAACCCGACTTCCTGCGGGTCACGGATTCCTTCTATAATCAACAGCACACCTTACATATAATGTCATTACCCAATCCATCGAGTTTGTTGATTCACAAATAAATCTCACTCATTTGATGATTTAAAGCAATGTACAATGCACGTAAGTGCCCGTTATTATATCCGGATTAAGAGAACAAGCATCCATAGTAACAGAGGTGTTTGTTCTCTTATATAGTCAATATAAAGAGAAACAACCTCATTTGGTCCTGTTCAATACACACAAAGTGTACTAGTGTAATATTGTAGTTAAGATAGACTAATACCAGATTAAGCTACAACCGTACCCAATGGTTTGTCCAAATTCATCTAGGTTGTGAACGTTTACTTATACTTTATAAAGTACTGATGATATGATCTTCTGTGTGTCACCACACACCATATTATCTACAACATAAAGTATTAGACGCATGCATATAACTAATAACATATATAATATGCATAACATTTGCCCATATGATTCTCATTTAAAATATAAAGAATTAGAGTTATTACAAAAGTAATGTTTTTAGTATATAACCCTATCAAGTATAAGCTACACGCCCACATCCACTGATCCTCATTATTAATTCTATCAGAGTGTTGGAGGAGTATCACACTACCTTCATTGAGACAGTGCCCTTCAGAACAATTGCGGCCTTCACCTTATTCCAGACAGTATACTTGCTTGTGTGCTTTGGCATTACATGGATTCCACTTGCTGGTGTCCTTTTCCCTCTCTTGATTATGCTCTTAGTTCCAGTGCGGCAATACTTGCTTCCCAAGTTTTTCAAAGGAGCTCATCTGCAAGACTTGGATGCTGCAGAATATGAAGAAGCCCCTGCAATCGCATATTCACTACAAGTAAGTCCCCTGCTTACTACTGTTGATACTTGTTTTTTCCATTCTTTTTCTTTTTCTTTTTGTTCTTTTTCCCCCCGATTTATGTGAAGCTCGGATTGAATTGATTAATCTCATCTTTTTATCTATATAACGTAAATAGGATCAAGATCCACAAGTGAGAAATGTTCATGATGGTGAGGAAATTCTAGATGAGATAATCACGAGAAGTCGTGGTGAAATACGCCATACGCACAGTCCAAAAATAACTAGTTCTACTCCCGCTTCACAAGATGACATGAGGTCTGCATATAGCCCACGGATGTCACAGCGGCAGCCACACAGTCCTAGTCTTGGTGAAGTCAGGGTAGACCGGAGCCCATTGAATGGGAAGGCTCCTGGAACAGATGGAACACCTAGTCCTCGACTATCTATGCTTGGACCAAAGTCCCGTGGATCAACCCCTGGTTGAAATCTGAAGTGAATATCAACAAGAAGTTTCTGAATGTGCTCGAGAGGTCTTGTTTTTTGTCTATGTAACTCGGTGTCTATTTGTTGGTGAAATTGTTCGCATGCTGTTTCTTTTCTTGTTATATAAGTTCGGCCATTTGTCGTCTGTCGGGTTTTGTCATCTTTTCTGTATTTTCTTTCCTAGAACAGGATGGGCAGAGGAACTCAGCTATGATACTGTAATGAGAATCACATTTACTTAGAGCTATAATCGTACTTGCACGTCTTACGGGCTATGTCATTGTACAAATTTTAGATTCACTTTACATCAGAAATTTGACGGCCATTTGGGCTTATGAATTTGAATGATGATCCTAGGATTATGTCCTGAAATGTAGAACCAATTAACTCTGTTTGAAGCCTACATACAGCTTAGTGCTGGTATCACGGAAAGATCAATAATTTTTTTGCAAGGATGCATTCAACCTCTCAAGTATGCTTGTTTGAGCTCCAGTTGTAACTTTAAGCAGTGGGCAGTAAATTTTGCTTTGTGCGTGTATCCTCCTTACAAACTAGTGGTACAAACGGATAGGTTCGGATTTTTATGCCTGTATCCGAATTCGAAAATTTAATACAAACTCAATTGTGACTCTCGGCGGTGGCGAAAACTCAAAAGGTAGGTGTAGTATGGACATTTATGTTTCTGCTAAGGAGTCGGAATACCAAGGGGGTTATTAAAAGAAAATATCCATTTGAATATCTGCTTTGCAGGTTTACATTGGTCAGGGCACAGTCATTTTAATCCTGAACTTCCATGTACTTTAAATTTTTTTTGCAAGGATAATCAGAACGTGTTCTGTACTTTGTATTCTTACCTGCTTCCTTCACAATCAATGTTGGTAGAACATCATGTACCAAAACTACCTAAAGACACGAGTCACGTGAGAGTAAGCACTCAATGTACTAGAGCTCGAGCCAGTGATGGAGACGAGATCATAATTAAATAGGGCCAACGGTGGCTATCTATCAATCTGATTTTAGGCACAATACCTAGTTACTGGGCGTCAACTACGAACAGTCCAAGGAAAGTGAAGGCAATGCAGTTCTGATCAGATGGTGCGTTTGTCATCTACGACTTTCTTTTCTAAACGGATAGGAGCGTCAATATCTAAAATTATTGCTCCTTGCTAAAAGAAATATTAGGCAAAACTGAAGATCATACAGCTTTTAAGTTGCATTAACACATAAGTTTTCACCAATAGTAAGGCTTTCTTCTAGGTATATGTTACATATATGAGGATGGGGAAATAACAACTGTGGTTTCTAATTTTCTACAGTAGTATGGTTGTTCATTTTTTGTATACAACTCTTCAAAACCTAGCAAATAGCTTTCTTTAATTATCGAAAAAAAAGCAAATAGTTTTCTTTTATGAGCAGTTCTTCAGTGCGCGTGATGTAACACAATTCCTGACCACATATTTTCCAATCCGTAACCGGTAGCCGAAGTGCCCACCTAAGGGTAGCGTTGGCATTTCACATATTTTCATTCATCCCCAATTTATCGTTTTTTCTATTCTTCTCAATTAGATTGCACGCCCAAATCTTCACCCCTTTCACCTTTTCTTAAATTTATGGTCAATCATTTACTTTTTTCACTCTCTAAAGTTTACAGCAAGGAAGTAGAGCTAAAAAGAGTGATAGCAACCAACAACACTACATGACTTGAATACGTTCGAATATTGAGGTTAGTTTATCATCCAATCACTGAAGTCGATTTAATCTTTCCTCTTCTCTTTAAGGTATATTAAAAAATTCATATTTAGGTCGTTTGTACTAAAAAAAAGTTTTCTTTATTTAGGTAGGCGCTCATATAACGAATCAAATAAGGCTTGATGATGACGAAGAGTTTCTTAGAAGTCTATGTTTCAAAAGTTTTGCGTATGATGAAAGTGATTCTCTGGATGTGGAATCAACTGTTTCCCTAATGGAGAATGAAAATATTGATAGTAGTGATAGCGATGCTGAAGAGTCTGATACATATAGGGCTTATATAGAAGACAAAGCAACATTTTTATCTATGCAGTTCAAGACCTCGGACGAGGCATACACTATTTATAATGAGTATGCCAAATCAGTCGGCTTCGGTGTTCGTAAGGATGTTTATAGAAAATGCGCAAATGGAGTTGCTATTAAGCGGAGATTTGTGTGTTCAGCCGAAGGCGAACGACATGCAGATAAACTCCAATCGATGACACCCAAAAGAACACCCAGACATGTCACTAGGTTCAATTGTAAAGCCTGCATTGTTGTTGTTTTTTATTATGAAGCAAAGTTGTGAACTGTGAAAGAGTTTATTGGGGAACACACACATCCACTTGTATTGCATCCGAGTTCAATGTTTCTTCGGTCACATAGAAATGTGAGTCGAGAAGCGTTGGAATTTGCTACTTGCCTAAATGATGTGGGTGTTTGTAAATGCCAAGTGATAGGTCACTTTGCACATATAGCTGGAGGTTTTCTTAATGTTGGTTTTACGAAAAAAGACTTGTATAACAAAATGGGAAAAGAGAGGAGAAGTCGCTGTATTGATGGCGACGCCAACACACTGCTTGCCAACTTAAAGGACAAGGTGAAGTTAGATCCTTTATTTTATTACAACTATGAGTTAAATACGAGTGGGCAGTTGGCTGGGCTGTTTTGGGCGGATTCCACCTCCCGCCTGGAGTATTGTAGCTTTGGTGATGTGTTGTTGTTTGATTCAACGTACAGGAGCAATCAGTACCAGATGCCGATCGTTGTGTTTGCTGGAATCAACAACCACCTACAGACTATAATTTTTGGTTTTGCTTTGATCATAAGTGAGTGTGACGACGCTTATAAGTGGGTATTGAAATCATTTATTGACGCAATGTGTGGTATTCATTACTGATGGTGACGCAGCGATTCGTAAAGCTTTGAAATCTATTCTTCCATATTCGAAACACCGGCTGTGCTCTTGGCACGTATTGAAAAATTGCATCACTAATGTCAAAATCCCTGGATTTGCAACAGAGTTCAGCTCTATTATGTTTATAAAACATTCTCGGGGAGAGTTCGAAGAAAGGTGGAGACAGCTAGTGGAAAAATACGAAGTTAGTCATAACACATAGGTAATGAAGGTACAGAAGAAATGGGCGAGGTGGGCAGAATCATATCTTCATGGTGAGTTCTTTGGCGGTTGCAGAAGCAACCAATGTTGCGAGTCTATTAACTTTGTTATACGATATCATGTTAAGCCCGGGATGCGACTGTTTGAGCTATTTGGGAAAATGGAATTGGCAGTTGCAAATATCCGTCACCGAACACGAAGAAGTGGTAAGGACCGCGAGCGGCGAAGCCTTTCATTGGTAGCCACTTGATTGAATATGCAAAGCGGGCATAATCCATCTATACTCGAGCTGCTTTTCTTGCTTTTATGAAGCGATTCTGGGGAGGAATCGATGTACACCGTAGAAGATAAACGTGATGTGGGTGACAATATTCGTGTATACACCATCACCGCCATCCGAATAGGCAAAAAAGACGAAAGTATGGAATACAACCTTTTAGAAGCAGGATGCTAGATGTTCATGTGGGCTATTTCAGTTCGTTTGGATTTCCATGTAGACATATCATTTCAGTTTACAAACACGAGGACCTTCGTGAAATACCCCGAGCTGTTTTTAAGGAGATGGACACGAAGTTGCAAAATCAATGCGTTCCAAATAACGATCCAAGTTTTTCTTCGCAGGCTGCTTCCATTATTCGTCACAGTGAGCTTATAGGGAAATGCAAGAAGATATGTTTGTGGGCCTCTCAAACAGCCAAAAATAGCGAAGCTTTTAAATCCATGTTATCATCTTTTTTTCTAGAGCTTCAAGGGTCCACAAGTTCCCTTTGAAATGCCTTATATTCCACCAGAAAGTGGTACAATGGATGGCATTTCGTCTTCTAAAGGCACCGCCGAGGTAGAGATGCCTTTCACCCCACCTAAAACCACCCATCGTCCATTTGTTAATGATCCACCACACGTAAAATCGAAGGGTAGGCCGCATAAACGTAGTAGATTGAAAGGTCAGAATGAGACAAGAAAAAAGAAGTGTGGCCACTGTGGTATCGTCGGGCACACAAGGCCCACATGTCCACTTTTGCATCTAAATGATGGGGGTAAGTTTCTTATACTGTTGTCATATTCTCACTTGTCTGTTAACATTAAATAGTTACAAAAGTTTGTTGATTCTGATTTGTATTCGTCAATATATTTCTTGTGGTGCACTATTTTACAAGTCCAAGTGCTAAGCACAAATATGTTGAGCGTGCTGTAGGAGTTGCCGATGTGAGTGAGGATGATGTCGGGTTAAATAGAGATACTGGATGTATGTGATAATTTTGCGCATTATCTTCTTTTTATAAACGCAAGAAAATGTTTCTTGTTTGTTATTTTCATGGGGTTCAAAGTAAAGTTGCTTGTTTGGTGGGCGTAGTGGAAGTTGGTAATGAAGCAGGATGATCTCGAAAGACCAAGCAATGTAGCAAGTGTCGATCTACGGAGCACACAAAGTATAGGTGTCGAGATTTGGAAGGTATGCCACAATTTTTACCGACGTAATTTTTCTAGTAGGGAGTAAACTAAACTTAGCTTATACTATTAGAGTGACTATTTTTCTCCTGTTGAACTTATAGCGTTTCCCGTGGATGAGGTTGGGAGGAAGGTTTCAGAGAAATTCAATATTGGAAAGTTTTATAGTGACGACGGGAGAGTCTTTTTCCGTATTACGGATGGTTGATGTTAGGAAAGAGGAGTACAATGCTGCTAAGCTTTAGAGCAGTTGTTGCTAATATTCTAAAAAGATTTTTGTAAGCATTTTTGTAATAGTTAGATCAAGTGGAGCATGTGCTATTTGTCGCACAATGGTGAAGATTTCAAGATTGGCTTCTAAATTATTTTGTAGCGGTATCTATGGTGTTATTTTCTTATTTTATTTGGTATCAATGAAATAGAGCAATATTCTATACGCTATATTGACAAGCATTGTTTGTATATTATGTTGTTTCTTATTGTTGGGATGTTGAGGTTGTCCCTCACCATGAGACAAGACCATCAATGCTTGTCAATATGTCAGTTAGTGTGATATTGATATGTTCATAAATGGATCTGTTCGTTCTTACAGCGTCGAATAGATGAATATGTCATAAACAATAACATAACATTCTGGTATGACAAATATAGTGTCATATCTATCTGTGATTCTAGATATACTACCAAACGTATATATATTATAAAAAGTCACATAACATCCGAGTATGACATATATAGTGTCATATATATCAGTGAGTTCTCTAGGAGTTCGGAAGATCTAAAATTATTGTGAATATACCTGCTGGTTCCTCCTCGTATGATGAGGACTTGCCTGATTAGTTACTAATGACAGTAATGAGATTAAGAAATCAATTCTTTTTTGTAATGCGTGGGGAGAAAGGGAGTGTGAACAGAAACATACCGGAAAGTAGAATTGTTCATAGTTCGGTAGCTATGAACAATGAGATGTTCATAGTCCATCAGATGCATTACTTAACAATCAATGTTCATAGTCATGAGCTATGAATATTCTTTGTTCATACCACAATTCGACTATGAACAATGATTGTTCATAGTTTGGTAGCTATGAACAGTGATTGTTCGGTAGCTATGAACAGTGATTGTTCATAGTTCGGTAGCTATGAACACTCAATGCTATGAACAATGAGTGTTGAGCTATGAACAATGAGTGTTCATACCACAATTGACTATGAACAATTGTTCATAGTCATGAGCTATGAATATTCTTTGTTCATATCACAATTGGACTATGAACATAACATTCATAGTTGACAAATAGAAGGTTGGAGTGGTTGCAGAGGAATATGTCATATGTTAACATAACATTCTAGTATGACAAATATAGTGTTATATCTATCTGTGATTCTAGCGCTTATGATATACTACCAAACGTATATATTATAAAAAGTGACATAACATTCGAGTATGACATATATAGTGTCATATCTATCAGCGATTCTAGCGCTAATACTACCAAAAGTATAAAACTCTTATTAACATATATTATAAAAAGTGACATAATATTTGAGTATGACATATACAGTGTCATATCTATCTGTGATTCAACTACCGAACATATAAAACTCTAATTAACATATGTTATAAAAAGAGACATAACATTTGAGTATGACATATATAGTGTCATACCTATAAGTGATTCTAGCGCTAAATAATATAGAGGATACTACCAAACGTATAAAACTCTTACTAGCATATATTATAAAAAGTGACATTACATTCGAGTATGACATATATACTACCCAACGTATTTTATTGACATATGTTATAAAAAGTGACATAACATTAGAGTATGACATATATAGTGTCATATGCGATTTTAGCTTATGATCCTATGATATATTGTAACCCACCGTATAAAACTCTTATTGATATATGTTATAAAAAGTGACAAAACATTTGAGTATGACATATATAGTGTCATATATATCATATAAAACTCTTACTAGTATATATTATAAATAGTAACATAATATTCGAGTATGACATATAAAGTGTCATATCTATCTGTGATTCTATGATATACCCAATGTATAAAACTCTTATTGACGTATCTTATAAAAAGTGACATAACAGTCGAGTATGACATATATAGTCATATAAATCAGTGATTGTAGCACTTATGATATACTACCAAACGTATAAAACTCTTATTGACATACTCTTAAACAATTGTTTTACATTGTTCCGTTGGACCACCCATAAAGTATGATATACTTTATGTTTATAGAACTATTGATTACATACTACAACCTATATGACATATTTTATAACATATATCCATGTTTTTACAATGCAATCTTAGGTCACGTATACTATGAAATTTTGCATCTATACTATATATGTTACTCTTATGAGTAATACTCGGCACACCCCGATTGTCTCTCTACACATGGCAAGTTTATTCAAAAAAAAAAACTAGTGCTCTCTCCACACCCCATTTTTTGTTAATATGACCATTATAACCTTAAATAACTCTCTCCACACCCCATTTTTTGTTAATATGACCATTATAACCTTAAACCTCTCTCCATACCCCATTGTAATTCAAACGAGCTCTTCACCGTACTTACTACTCCACCAACACTCCTACCACTCATGCTCTCTGAAATTTTTCCCTCTCCCTCTTTTGTTCTCTTAGGTTAGTCTTGAGTCTCCCACAAAATTGTTGTTATTCCTACCAAATTTTCACTTTAAGAATGGACTCGTGCTGGAAGCAACATTCAAGATAAATTCTCCCGCCAAAATCAAAATGATAACTTTCAAGGTTCTCCAAGTGACATGGAATCAACTTTAACACTACTACAATCAAATTATTATTCTGATGATGAACTTTACAACAATGTTGAAATTAGCTATCCCGATATGACCGAATCATTTACAACAATTGAGGTAATAATGTAATTTGAAAGCTTGTATTATTTATTTATTTATAAATAACTTAGCAAAAAACAATTTTCGTCAATAGTGTCTAAGATCAAAGGTTTACGCAGGTCTTCGAAGATCGTCACTCGTTGAACGGATGGTGTTCGACAGTTGGTATGACTGTTGGAGTTATGGTTGTGATATCAAGGTCTGATAATTCGGGACTTGGGCGAAGACCTAGAGTTTTCTTGAGTTACGAAAGGAGTGGAAAATTTAGACCATCCGTAAAGCCGAAAAATATTGAACAAAAAACGAAAGAATATAGGCAATCCAGTTCGAAGAAATGTGGGTCCATTTGTGTTGAAAGGGAAATTACAAAACGAAGGTGGATGGATACTGAGTGTTATGTGTGGAACTCATAATCATACTATTGGGGAGCATCTTATAGGTCGTGCATTTGTCAGAAGGTTAAAAGCTGAAGAAAAATTGATTGTTCAGGATTTGTCTTTGAGTGGTGTTAAACCACGTGAAATTTTACCCCTCTTGAAACAGAGAGATGACAATAATTTGTCAAACAAAAGAACTTTATACAATTATCGTCACAAGAATCAGTTGGTTCGGTTGAGTGGAAGAAACCAAATGCAAGAATTTCTAAGAAATTTAGATGTATTTGGTTACATAGAGTTTCATAGGGATAATCCAGTAACAGGTGAATGTAGAGATTTGTTGTTTGCACATCCCCAATCAATTCATTTGGCAAAGTGTTTTCCCGAGGTCATTGTCATGGATTGCACGTACAAGACGAATGTGTTCATGATGCCATTGTTTGAAGTTGTTGGGTTTACATCCATGATGAAGACATTCTGTATTGCTTTTGGGTATTTAGAGAGTGAGAAAGAAGGTTCTTACCTTTGGGTTTTGAAGAGGTTGCGTGATATTCTGGACTACAAAGCTATTTCTATAAAGATAATTACGATTGATTGTGAGTTAGCACTTATGAATGCGATAGCTATAGTGTTTCCTGAAGATGCACACTTCTTGTGTCGAGTTCACATAAGGAGGAACATTGAGACAAAGGCCAAAAAAACATTTGAGAAATTTGTTGAGTATGAACAATTTATGTTTATGTTTGAAATAGTGATAACACCTCGTACTGAAGTTGAGTACTTGGAATACCTACGTTGTTTTAAACTTGAGTATGGAGATCATTATGGTGTGGTGGAATACATAGAAGACTAGTGGCTTTTGAAGTACAAAGAAAGGTTTGTCTCGGCTTGGATAGATCTCCATATGCATTTTGGTACTTTGAGCAGTAACCAAGTTGAAAGTATGCATTCCTCTTTGAAGAGGCATTTGCGTTCTAGCAATTATGGTAACTTCTGCCGAAACTTTAGTTTGATTAATAATCTCCTGACAAACCAAGTGACAGAAATTGAAAGTCTTTTTAATAGGAGCTTGAATCTCTGGGATCATCATTACAAACAAAACACATATGTACAACTTAGAGGGTACATTTCTAGAGATACATTGGATTTGATAGCAAAAGAGCTAATAAGTTCTGTTAGAGTTAGGACATATGAAATTCATTGTCATTGTGTTTACAAGAGTATGTATGGGATTCCTTGTGCGCATGAGTTATGTAAAATTGTTCTAATTGGTAGGGGAAGCATCCCCTTATCTTTGATACACCCTAGGTGGAGACAGCTTAGTAGCACTCCGATTGATCTTCCTAATGGGTCCTTTGATATTCAGCCCGAGCTTGCACAGATTCAGAAGAAGTTTCAATCGCTCTCAAATGAACAAAAGGTTTTGATGCTGAAAAAGTGTGTAGAACTAGGTAATCCAAAGGCAGCTTTCATGCGAGAGCCTCGGGTTAACACCAATGTGAGGTGTAGGCCACCTGGAATAAAAATTAGTGTGAAGACTTATAAAGATAAAAGTGACATAAAGAGAGAGCCTTAAGCTTTCGAGTATGCACAAACAGTTGAGGAACAAATTGTAACTCAAGAAAGCAAGAATAGTAGAGCCAAGAAGTTGGTACCATGCAAAAGAAAACCAAGAAGAACTCATATTCAAGTGTTTGTAGATTTACCTGAAATTGGGTCTAATTGGGATGATGGGTTACGTGACTTAAATCTATTGATACGAGACTTCATTGTGGATTGGCAAGATGTTGAACCGAATGGACATTGTGGATTTAGCACGATTGCACGATGCTTAGGGTCTAATGGAGATGATGCATGGATTATTTTGAGGGCTTTTATGTTGACAGAGTTGATTTCCCATGAGGCAGATTATACTTTAATGATGGGTGGAGAAGAACGAAAAGAAGCGATCAAGACAAATCTACGATGTACAGTTCTATATACGATGAACCCCAAAGAATGGTTTGAACTTCCTTCAATGGGATTTTTAGCTGCTAATACTTTTCAGTGTGTCCTTATCATCATTGGAGAGAAAGATTGTATGTCATACTTTCCTTTGTGGACTGCTCCTGATCCAACTAGTGTCCAGATATCGGCAATAGGCCACATTGGAGGAGGCACACATTTTGTGAAACTCGTGCTTGAAGATGATAGTCCTATTCCTCCACTTGCTCCAGGCTGGGAGTCATTTGCATGCACAAAAGCTTGGGATTGGGCAACTATAATGGAACCAAGGATCGTGAAGTGGTATAAAAAGGTTCCAAAAAATGTTATGGATTTAGATCTTTTGTAACTATCCTTGTACTGACAAGATTTTTTGGCTTTAATATCTATTTTGTGTATGTGTATATACTGTCATAAATTGCATAATGTATTAGAATATGTCAGAAATGGTATTAACTAGTTTTTGTTAAGTGCTCTGTAAATAGTATTAAAATGTCAGAATATGGTAAGTGCTTTGTTGGTTTAAGGTAGGAACCAAAGGCATATCGAGCTTCAGGTGAGCTTTATAACTTGTGTTGTGACAAAAGAACACCAGCTGCCTTTATAGCACAAAGTGAACGAGGGACTGATGGGTTCTAGAACAAGATATCTTAATTCGTAATAAGAATTTAACTCGGCTTAACGAAGCAAGGATATTCTGTCGACAATGAAATGCAAAGAGATTTTTTTTTTCTCTTGTAAACATAAGTCAGAGTATGTTTATGATGCTCTGCAGTGTACTCTGAATCCTATTTTTATAGCTAATTTTGGCACTTGTTTGAACTTACATTAATTTAGTGAATTGGCAATGGAACAAGCAACCCAGAGTCCAATACACATCTTAATCTCTGACAAATGTTTCTTAATCACGTTTTGCACAAACTTTTGTTTCAAACATTCTCTTATAACAATTTTTTATAAAGTTTAGGATATCATATGTAGCAATGACTTCATGGAGATTACAATTATCATTAAACCCTAACTATCAATGTTCTAAACTTTCATTTTAAACATGCCTCCACGAACATAAGGAGGATCAAGCACCTAAACCCGAAAAAGAAAATGTAACGAAGTGCCACCAATTCCCATTGTTGACGAACCCGATGAAGAAATCGCAAAATCAACAACTCCTCCTCTAGAAATTTCATTGCTAACCATCGTAGGCTTAGAGTAAGTTCATCTCTCTTTCATTTTGATTTAGTTATGACATTTTTCATGCTTGTTGAATGTTCTTAGAATTTGTTATTCTCTGCCAAAATTTTATAACTGGTCGAAATATATTTTATACCCTTATCTTATCTTCACTCTCTTATCTTATCTTCAATGCTACTCTATTGTCCTCCATACTACATAGTGGACTTTAAGTGTTCATACTCCACCACACTTAATATTCATACTCTCAAACAGGGGGGTATTTCAAATTGACCCATGAACATTCAGTGTTCATACTCCTAGTGGACTATGAACACTGAATGTTCATACTCTTGTTGGACTATGAACATTCAATGTTCATAGTTGATGCAGTACAGTTTGTCACTGCATATGTCAATGAACTTGGCATATGATGCATATGTCAATAACGAACTAGAAAAGTGGGCAACAAAGTCGGAAAGACATGGACGCGGTCATATTTGATTGGAAACGTCAAAATAAGCATAACCCAGAGCGAAGCACCACCCTCTCTCGGGCCTTAAATCCATCGTTTAGGCCTTCAAAATCACGTTTTTGCCGTTTTAGGAAATTTTGTTTTTGCTATATCTTTTGATAGGAGAGTCCGTTTTTTATTTTGTCAGTTGGGTTAGTTCTATTTTGATTAGTAGTTTCTTAATATGTGGTTATCCCAAAACTTTCCATTTTTGGAAAATTTTGAGTTTTGTGGTAATTAGGGTATTTCCTATTTCGCCTATATAAAGGCTGGTAGTCTGTATTATTTTCATTTTGGTTAGAGTTAATAATATTAAGAGTTACTTCTCTTGTTTCCATTGTGTGTGAATCAACAAACCTTGAAGCCATTAATCCCTAGTATTTCACAAGAAATCAACAGGCTTTAGTGTAGGTTGTGAAAATCTGCAACTTATAAGTTCTTCTCTACATCAATAATCCAATTGGACTATGAACAATGAATGTTCATACTCTTGTTTGACTATGAACATTCAGTGTTCATACCATTGAATTATAAATAGTGAATGTTCATTCTCTTGTTGGACTATGAACAATGAATGTTCATACTTTTGTCGGACTATGAACAATGAATGTTCATACTCTTGTTGGACAGCTTATACATTGTCGTATATAAACTTTCTTTGTTATATAGTGTTGTGCATAGATTATATAGTGTCGTCCACAGCTTATATATTGTCGTATATAAGCTTTGCGAGTAGATATGACACTATAACTGTCATACTTATATGTTATGTCACTTCTTACAAAACTGACGGGTCGATATGTCACTTTAAGTGACATACTTTCGCAGGGTAAAAACTTCAATCGTTGATATCTCACTGCATATGTTATAATAAATAGCATGCTTCCACAATGTCATTTCTAGTTGCATATATTTGGCATAAAGTATGATATACTTTCTGTTTATAAAACTATTAATTACATACTACAGCCTATATGACATTTTTTATAACATATATCCTTGTTTTTACAATGCAATCTTATGTACCACGTACTCTGTACTCTATGAAATTTTGCATAACATACTATACTATGTATGTTATTTAAAAACACATATAAAATTATTTTTACATAATACATTTGTACCGCGTTGGGTATGTACTTTGTTATGTATGAAGGTATGCTATGATATTTTCCATGACATACTATACTATGTATGTTATTTATAATCACATACATCGTTATGTTTACATAGTACCTTCGTAAGGTGTTACTTATAACATACTTTCTTGGCTATGACTATTCGGATGACATACTATCATGTATGTCAAACATAATGATTTAGACAATTATTTGTATATACTAATTTTTAGTGAAGCGTTTTTAATGACGTACTTTACTACATATGAGCTAGGATTTTGCGGCTCCCTTGGAGCCTTGGAGGAATGAATGTTGCACGCGTCAATGAATGGTACGAGTTAGGAAAATTTTCTAGTAGGGTGGAGTCCAATAGCTACACAATAGCATTTTGGATAGTGATAGATAAATATGATGATCTATTTTGGATGATACTTAGGCACCTAGCTTTTCGGATAAGTGTGTAACTTCAGAACTTATAAATAACTATAAATAATTCCAAAATATAGTATTTGGTTGAATATGGATTTTGTTAGTTGGTTCAAATTTTTGTTTTATATGATTCTTAGGAAATTCGAAGAAAAGAGTGGAATAAAAAAAAGAAGAGAAATCTCAATGAAATCTCATGTAATGACATCTAAGAGAGAGAGAGAGAGAGAGAGAGAGAGAGAGAGAGAGAGAGAGAGAGAGAGAGAGAGAGAGAGAGAGAGAGAGAGAGAGAGAGAGTTAGATATGACATTTTCTTTTCTTTGTGAGAGAGTTAGAGAAAACTTTTTGATGGTTTCTTTGAGGTCTTTGAGAGAGAACATAACAACAAGAAGTACCAAATCCAAATTAAATTCTAACTTCATTAAGTCATGAGTATCTCCCAATAATTACATAGTCATAAAAACCAAAGCACCTAATGAGTAATGAAATCCTCATGAAATTATCCTTAACAAAATTGACATTTTCAGCAACATGGGCAAAATGGATCATCACTCTTGTCTCCACATTCTAAAATCTAAATGGGACTCATAAACAACCAAAGCAACTAATGATCCGAACAAAATATACATTTTCAGCACCATATACAAAATGGATCATCTCATTAACATCCAGTATCCACATTCTAAATTTATAGGCAAAAAACTAACTAAAGCACCAAATGACCCCTGAAAAGATATGCAGTTTCAGTAACAAACACAAAATGGATCACCACTTTAGTTCCCACATTCCAAATCATTTTTTGCTTAGATGATATAACAACCATTCCCTACGCCTCTCCAGCCTTAATGTCATGAACACCATTGCTTTTTTGTCATTATCAAGGAGCTCTAAAGCTTTAATGAAAGTAATGCTATCTAGGTCCAACACATTTTCTAATTCAGCAATGATGTTTGCTTCTTCTGTATGTTCAGCACTAGAACCAGTAATTTGTTTTTCATATTACGACCCTTTTTAGAAACTGCAATAGTTTCCATGCCATGAATTGCCTCTTCCATACCCTCTCTAGTGATTTTTCACAATTTTCTAGCATTGGATTGATTGCTTGATCGATTCCTCTTAGCATTAGTTGATAGGACTTGAACATTCTTCATCACCTTTTGCCTTCGTTCTAAATAAAAGACATATTTAATCTATCAATTGATAACCTCAATACCTGACAGTAGTATGACATAGAAAATGACGCCAACAATACATGTGTTGACCAAGTTACCAACTAAGTCTGTGTATAATTCATTTATCCTATTCATAATCCATAAACCAAAATGACAACTGAAAAGGGACTGACCATTTTGATCATTACCATTGCCCAAAGCAGCTAATTCTTCATCTACTAAGTTGATCACTGCTGCATTTGGGGGAGGAGTCACAGTGAGGCTGCTTCAGCTCGGGCCACTCTTGCTGCCTCTATATGATATATTGATTCTAGAAGAATCAGCACCTCGTACCTAGACTGCCTAAAAGGACGCATGATACGATGATTTCTTTTTGAAAGTTCAGACCATTTCCACTTCGATTTGTCAGAGCCATATGAAACCTGAAATAAAAAGTTTTTATAACTCTCTGAGGTACCAATCAACCACCCTACCTCTACTAAAGCTCTATAAAGATGTACAAATGCTCCAAAATAAAATGATTTCCAAAATGATATATTACTAGTGCTAAGAGGAATCGATCAACGCGATCAAGCAATCAATCCAATGCTAGGAAACTGCAAAAAATCACTGGAGAGGGTATGGAATAGGCAATTCATGGTATGGAAACTATTGCAGTTTCTGAAAAGGGTCGTAATATGAAGAAACAAATTACTGGTTCTAGTGTTGAACATACAAAAGAAGCAAAGATCATTACTAAATTAGAAAATGTGTCTGACCTAGATAGAATTACTTTCATTAAAGCTTTAGAGCTCCTTGATGATGGCAAAAAAGCAAGGGTGTTCATGGCGTTAAGGCTCGAGAGGCGTAGGGAATGGTTGCTATATCATCTAACCAAAAAATGATTTGGAATGTGGGAACTAAAGTGGTGATCTATTTTGTGTTTGTTACTGAAACTACATATCTTTTCAGTGGTCATTTGGCGCTAGACTCACTGATAGATATGACACTATATATGTCATAGTTAGGAACAATGAATGTTCATAGCTACGAACTATGAACAATAACTGTTCATAGTCCAGTTGTGATATGAACAAAGAATGTTCATAGCTCATGCCTATGAACAATCATTGTTCATAGTCCAATTGTGGTATGAACAAAGAATATTCATAGCTCATGACTATGAACAATCAATGTTCATAGTACGTACAGTATGGACTATGAACACTCATTGTTCATAGCTACCGAACTATGAACAATTCTACTTTTCGGTATGTTTCTGCTCACACTCCCTTTCTCCCTACACATTACAATCAAGAATTCATTTCTTAATCTCATTACTGTCATCAGTACTAATTAGGCAAATCCTCATCGTACGAGGAGGAACCAACAGGTATATTCATAATAATTTTAGATCTTCCAAACTGCGAGGATTATCATAAGTGCTAGACTCACTGATAGATATGACACTATATGTCATACTCGAATGTTATGTTACTGTGTATAATATATTATAATAAGAGTTTTATACTATACGTACAAGAATGTTCACAGATAGATTTTTATAAGAGTTTTATGCTGTTCACAGATAGATTTGACACTATATTTCCCATACAAGAATGTTATGTTACCCTTTCTCCTTCACCCATCTCTCTCTCTCCCCCGCATCACCCAACTCTCTCTCCCCCCCGCAGCTCCGCTCACTCCCCACTGCCAAGCAGTATATACTAGTGGTAATTGAGTGAGCGGAGCGAACGATTTTGGGAGAAGGGGGGGTTATGCTGACAAAAACCAAATTGGTTGGTTTCTGTCTGTCCTCACCTCTCCCTCTCTCTCTCCCTTTCCCTCCTTCCTTCCTTCCCTCTCAACCAAACCCTAACTCTCTCTCTCTCTCCACCCACAAACCTATCTCTCCCTCTCTTCTCCACCTCTGCTCACGCCCCCATTGCTTGCAGTTATCTTTTAGTTATTTTTTGTTTTGGGGTCTGCCTAACACAATATAGGGTCCGTCAGTAACAAATACCATCTATTATTCCACAGTGGGCGAAAATGCTCATATGGGTTTTCAGGAGGCCACACCAGCAAAATTTTTAAGTGGGTACACAAAGTTAATTAAAAGTCAGACCAATATTTTGATTATTTGCGAGTCAGTCCCTACTACAAAATGCATCAGACTTTGGATTTGCTGGAGATTGGATAGATGTTCTCGAGATACATATAATAAGAACAAAACAATTACACACCTAATCTTTAAACCAATTCGCGATCACTACGAGTCTATGAATCATTCAAACACAAAATTTAAATCTAAAAAAAAAACTTCAACTTCAATTAGGAATCCTAAAAACCCAAAACACCTTCAACTACTATTAACCAAAAAAAATAAAACACCCAAAAGCCAAAAGCCATGAGTTCTCCACCTCAACAAAATGAAGAGTACGAGTCAATTGATTCCCTACCCAAGAAGCTGATACAGTTGCTTTACTTGAAATAGATGACGAGAATCAACTGATCCAGGTTTGTAATCATTCGATGTTTTAGTTCCTGACGATTCTTGGAGATTTTTGTTAGTTTAGGCTTAAAAGTTATTTATCCACACAGTAAGGGTGTCCGTAAAGAAGTTGAAGGCATAATATCTACAATGTGAGCATTAGACAGCAGATTTGGTAAGAAAATGGTCTTGGCTCCTTTTTTCCAAAGGAAAGTCGTTTCATACGGGGAGAGTGTTCAGAACAGTTTTTTCTGTTAAAATCAAATTCCATCGAGTGCTAAAATATGATTCTTCTGATTTGGTTTTGGAAACGTCCAACATTGTTGACGATAACAGTTATGGACTCTATAAGGATATTGGTTCTTATCTTTCGATGCATCGATAAAGATAATGATGGTTCGATGATTCGGTCAATTAAGCAAGAACAGATAAGTTTTCTTCAATTTTACAGGAACATGTCATGATTTACCAAATTAATTTGTCTATCCATTTTTTTCTAATCTATAGAAGAGGTGATATTGGTTGTTGTATGAGGCTATAAGTGCATACGCCACATTCTACAACACCCCGCCCCCCCCGGTCCTAATTCCTATTAAGTGATTTTGTACTTTTCCTAAGGATTACATTCAATAGTACTTCCAGTCACACAGTTATGATTATTGCTTTATTTATCATAAATCTATAGTTTTAGGAATGAATGATACATATGACATGCAATATTATGTAGAAAGTAGGTAGCCTAGAATGCATTCATATAAGGAAAAGATTAAGAAAAAGAAAATTTTTGCAATGGAAGGCGAGTTCATCTAGCCACAAAGTAATAGAAAGGGGTCACTCTTCCGGTCTTTTGGAAGATGACCAAAGTTTGGTTTAAGTCGGATTCCATTTCTAGGGTTATATATTGTATGCCTAAAGTAAAATCTTACAGACTTTGCGTAAAATGTGCATCTCCCAGTTGTTCTCTTGGAATAGGGTGTCGTGTCAGTGTATAATGATAAAGATTAAGATTCATGTGGGTAGATGGATTGGTATGCTAGGTACTCTTGCAGTTAGAGAGTGTGCTAGGTGCTCTGTTTACTTTGGAAGAGATAAAGAATACACTTAACTAAAATCATGACAGGCAGTGCTTTCTTTACTACCTGAGCACAACCTCTCTATCCATTTCTATAGAGATAGGGATGAGATTGGAAAGTAATAGAAAGGGGTCACTCTTCCGGTCTTTTGGAAGATGACCAAAGTTTGGTTTAAGTCGGATTCCATTTCTAGGGTTATATATTGTATGCCTAAAGTAAAATCTTACAGACTTTGCGTAAAATGTGCATCTCCCAGTTGTTCTCTTGGAATAGGGTGTCGTGTCAGTGTATAATGATAAAGATTAAGATTCATGTGGGTAGATGGATTGGTATGCTAGGTACTCTTGCAGTTAGAGAGTGTGCTAGGTGCTCTGTTTACTTTGGAAGAGATAAAGAATACACTTAACTAAAAATCATGACAGGCAGTGCTTTCTTTACTACCTGAGCACAACCTCTCTATCCATTTCTATAGAGATAGGGATGAGATTGGAGAACTATAGAGAGGGGAAATAATTGGAGAACATTTATGTTCTGGCTCCCGAGGAATATAGAAGAGCGCTAGGGACCAATTGGAGATGCTAGAATATACTAATGACAATCATGCTCTACAGAAATATAACATTTCATAAAGTGGCTGTCTAGCACCTAATGTTATCTATACCGTATGCCAATAGTACCATCTCTCAATACTTATCTGCTTCATTTTACAATACCTGCTAAGGAGTGTTTGAACTGTAAAGTTTGCAACAAGCCTATAATACGTT
Organism: Coptis chinensis; assembly: GCF_015680905.1. Taxonomy (NCBI): domain Eukaryota; kingdom Viridiplantae; phylum Streptophyta; class Magnoliopsida; order Ranunculales; family Ranunculaceae; genus Coptis; species Coptis chinensis. Next base: position 43,813,433 of record NC_141460.1, read on the forward strand.
ACATATTTTACTTTTGAAATGGGTAAATTATAAAACAGGTTAAATTATAAATTATGGGTAAATTGCAACTTCATATTTAATATTTTTGTATAAAGTAGGTTGAAGTAGGTAACCTACAATTGCATCTATGTAAGGTAAAGTGTAAGAAAACGAAAACATTGTCCAATGAAACGAGGACATCAAGAAGATCTAGGGATAGGCTCTAAGACAATTGATAAGAGCCCAAAGCTGTAGTTTTAACCCCTTAATAATACTACTTTTAGACCAATTATGCGAGTAATAAATAAGAGGTAATGCTAATTACGTGCTTTTATGTATTTCAGGCATGGAACTCAATTATGTGCAGAAATGTGCCACTTTGGCGATATAACGGAGAAAATGGTTGGTTGCTAAGAAGTTCTGTGATAAAGGCCAAGGTTCAAGGAGACAAAGCCTTTATGAAGCCCGGTCAAAAGCTGAAAAGTCAACACGGGCAGAAACAGTGCACAAGTCAGCAGAACTTCTGAAGACCATATCTTTGGACTCAAGCCTCGGATTTGGGCCTACCTTACGTCAAAACGACCGGCTCGGAAAGAGCTTTCCAATGGTCTAAGACTTGAACAAATCAGAGGAGAAAAAGTGGACGAAAAGTTTGCTGAGGTCAAAGCCAGCTGAAACGGGCTCTGTGGACTGAAGAAATTGGGCTTTGGGCACTATTTTTCGGCCCAAAACATGGCTCCTCAGCCCATGCACGAAATTGTGGATCTGGTCTCCTCCTTTACATAAAACAAGACTTAGCTCTTAAGAAATATATAGTTAGATAGCTTAAGATAGAAAGTAGTCATTAAAAATAGCTTGTAGATCTAGTTTTTGAATTCAATTAGTTAAAATAATTAGGTTCATACACTGTTTTAGATTAATTCTTTAAATCATAGTTCTTCATTGATTAGATAAATAAAATATTTATTTCTTGTTCATTTCAATTTTGTCATTTAAAATTGTTAGATCTAAATTCAGTTGTTGTTATTCAATTCTTAGTTATTAATTTAGAATTCAATTATTGTTAGTTAAATTTAATAAAGTTATAATCTTTATATTACGTCTAGTTTTAATTCACATCGTAGTATAATTCCCACCATTGCTCTCATTAGACTTTGAATAGATTAGTCAATCTAGGAAACTTGAATGCTAAAGAACTAAGAGTGGAACGAACTTTTTACTCCACTCTATTTCGATAGAATTGAGAGTATAGAAATCTTTGATAGGAACTCGTAATTAAGTTTAGTTTCACTTACGTTTTGAGTTTCGTCGCTCATTTCGTAGGTAAATTATTTAATTTTACGTTTATCAAATGGCGTCGCTGCCATCTTAGTACTCTTTAGTATTGTTTTCTGTAGACTTGATAGTTTTTCAAAGTCTCATAACTCACCCACCCTTGTTTGGATTCTCACGGTGGTTGTCTGTTTCAGCTTTGCAAGTTTCCACAAAAAATTACTCGGGGCGCACCTGACTGGGCAAGCCAAAGTGTAGCGCACCCTGCGCCCACACGCCTGGAATCGCACCCCTTGGCTAAGCGCCACCTGCGCTCTACCAAGGCCAACTTGGAGCGCGACCTGCACCCTGCCTAGGCATATTCTGAGCGCACCCGCGCCCTCTGCTGAAACTGCCCGATTTCCACAGGTTTGTTTCGAACTTCCATTTCTTCAAAGTTTTCAGTGTTCTAACTTGTTATATACACTGAGCACGCGTAAACAAGACGCTTTTCATAAGCGAAGCAAGGAGGCTTTCATGTACTCTTTTCTTCCACACCTCGCATCTTCTGTTAGAGGTTCATACTAGTATATCAGGATTGTTTAGAGTGTTATTGTGTTTCATTAATATTGGTCTTAGGCTTGCATGAGATTAAGGTCGAGCCGAAGAAAAACACCTAACGTAATTAACCGACAACGGCAACAAACAAGTCTTTCTAGTATACCACTCACTACACCTCTAGCTAGCATACCACACACACCACCTGAAGTAATGGATGAAGAAAGAGAGTCTCCTCTCTCTGACTTTTACAAAGCCTTGAACGATAGCCCTAAATCTTGCATTGTTCTATCAAACCCAGTGGGGGATTTCCGAATCCCCCCAAATATATTTTAATTTGTTACCCATTTTTCATGGGTTAGACCATGAAAAGCCCTATCAGCACATGCGTAGGATTGACCAAGTCCTTACTACATTCCACCATCCTACGGTAGGTGCTGAACAAATTAAAATAAGGGTATTTCCCTTCACCTTAGCCGATAAGGCGGCGTCTTGGTTAACTGCCCAAGCGCCTAATTTTGTGGACTCGTGGGCTAAACTTGTTCAACTATTCATGGAACATTTTTACCTACCACTGGAGACCGATGAAATGCTTTCCAAGATTCATTTCTTTCGACAGAATCCTCATGAATCATTTTCAGAGGCTTGGAATCGTTTCACCGATCTACTTATAGAGTGTCCACACCATAACCTCGCAAAAGACATGTTAGTTCGTGCCTTTTTCAAATGACTTCTACACCACCATAAAGAAGTCCTAGACATAATGAATGGGGGTAGTTTCTTAAGTAAAGGAGCCTCGGAGGCTTATAAATTTTTAGAAGATAAGACTAAGCGGAATAATAATTGGGGGGGGGGGGGGGTAGTGATGATATCTCCTGTTCCGCTAGTTCTTCTACAATAGCTAAAGCCGCCGGTATGTTTGAGATGAAACCTGATCCAGAACTTAAAAATTTAATTGAATCTCTAACTAAAAAGGTAGAAGCTATTTCTATCTAACAAAAACCTATCCCCATCATGAATACCAACTCCAATCCATGTAATTTTTGTTTGAGTCCAGAGCATCCCGACTCCTATTATCCTTTCGTTTACGAACAACAAACATTACAACAAGATAACGTTTGCTCAATTAATAGTTATCCTATTCCTAACGCCCCTTGGAGACAACACCCCAACTTTAGTTGGAGAAATAATCAACAAGTAACAACTCCAGGATTTAATAATCAAAATGTTAGGCAAGCAAACAATTATAACCAACCTCCACCACGACAAGGACAAGGTCAGGGTAATTATAATAACAACCAAGCGCAACCACGACAAGGTCAAGCACAAGGTCAGGGTAATTATAATAATTATAACAATAATAATTATAATGCAAATCGAGGTATCGTTCCGGTTAATAATAATAACTATCACAACCCACCCATAAATAATCAACGTGACATAGTTCCTGTCACACAACCGGATCATTTCGATACCTTTATGCAATCTCAACAACAGATTTTGCAAGCCATCCAACTTTCCTTACAGCAGCTAGCTCAAGAGAAAGTACAACCCAAAGGTGTGTTTCCAGGACAAGCGATACCTAATCCTAAAACACCAAACACAGCCTTTGAGGTGAATGGTAATACTAGTACGGAAAATATAAACGTAGGTGAGCTAAATGCCATCACCACTCTCCGTTCTGGTAAAGTGGTTGACAACAATGTAATTATGCCTATAGTTACCCCACAAATAGTCCCTATACAGGAGATTGAACTAGATACCGAAGTGGAAACTGAAGATCCTACCCCTGTAGAGGTACCAGTTTAACCACAACCTAAGAAACAAAAAGCAAAGGTTAGACATCTAGTTGAACCATACACAAAGCATAGAGAGACACCACCGTTTCCCCAGAAATTAGCTATGTTAAACAGAGATACAAACTTTGATGAGATTATGAAAGTATTCAAGAATCTAACGATTAACCTACCCTTTCTCGAAGCAATTAAAAAATTATCTCACCATGCCAAGTTTCTTAAGGAGTTATGCACTACTAGGCGTAGGACAAATATTCCTAAAAACACCTTTCTAACTGAACAATTTCTAACTTTAACAGAACATAATGCAATTGTGAAGTACAAGGACCTTGGTCGTCGTACTGTACAATGCACCTTAGGAGATTCTCACACGACCACCACTTTATTAGACCTGGGGGAAAGTGTCAACTTACTCCCGTATTATTTATACAAACAAATAGGTCTACAAGAGATGCAGCCTACTCAAATGACGTTGCAATTAGCGGATAGGTCTATTAACTATCCTAATGGTGTGGTTGAAAACATGTTAGTTAAGGTCCAAGATTTCTACTATCTTTCTGATTTTATTATCCTCGATACAGAAGTCGTTAATGACTCTGTTCCGATCATCTTAGGGCGTCCATTTTTGGCAACTGCCAACGCGCTTATAAACTGCCGAAATGGTTCGATGTCCTTGCCTTTTGGCCATCTTTCGGTTGAGGTAAATGTTTTTAAAATGATGAAATAGTTACCAGATTCATCTATAGATGGAGAGATTAGCATGATCGAGAGCTTAGCACAAGATTACTTTAATAACACGTTTCCAGAAAACCATATGCATAAATTCCTTTCTTTTGGAAGTTTAGATTTTGTCGATGACTCCTACGTACAAGAAGTCAACACCATCTTCGAGTCTACACAAATCGTAGAACCTTCGGTTGCTCCATATACAAAGTTTGAAGACCTGCTGCCTAAGCAAGTATTCATTACTCAAGAGGAGGACACCCTATAAGCTTTTATTGACATACCAACCACCCCGGTACTTAAACCTCTTCCTCCTGAGTTAAAATATATTCAACTTGATCCGGATGGTAGCCATCCGGTAATTATATCTTCTCTATTATCTAAGGAGGAAGAGACACGTTTAATCAGGGTGATTAAGGAACATCGTTCTGCGATTGGTTGGTCCCTAGCTGATATTAAGGGAATTGACCCTAATGTGTGCACGCACCGTATCCATTTGGAGGATAACGCAAAGACTTCTCGCGAACCTCAGCGTCGTTTAAACCCAGCCATGAAAGAACTGGTCAGGGAAGAAGTCTTACGGTTACTTGATGCGGGTATCATATACCCAATCTCCGATAGCGAATGGGTCAGTCCCATTCATGTAGTTCCAAAAAAATCAGGGATTACAATGGTACGTAATGCCAAGGGTGAATATGTTGCCACACATGGTCCTATGAAATGGAGGATATGTATTGATTACAGACGTTTAAATGCCACGACACGAAAGGATCATTTTCCATTACCCTTTATAGATCAGATGCTAGAACGTCTAGCTGGTCATGTTTTTTACTGTTTTTTGGATGGCTACTCTGGCTATTTCTAAATTATTATTGATATTGATGACCAAGAAAAGACTACCTTTACATGTCCTTTTGCAACATACGCCTATAAACGAATGCCTTTTGGCCTTTGTAATGCTCCTGGTACCTTCTAGCGGTGTATGCTTCATATATTTAGTGACATGGTAGAGCATTTTATGGAAGTATTCATGGATGATTTTTCTATCTATGGAGACTCTTTCACTGACTGCCTGTCTAACCTATCTAAGGTTTTGACACGGTGTGAAGAGAAGAGTCTAGTTTTAAATTGGAAAAAATGTCATTTCATGGTAAAAAAGGGCATAGTACTAGGTCACATTGTATCTAGTGATGGCATAGAAGTTGATAAGGCCAAACTAGATAAGATAGCGACTCTACCTATACCATGGACTGTCCGTGATATTAGAGCCTTTCTAGGCCATGGACTGTCCGTGATATTATAGGCGCTTTATCAAAGATTTTTCGAAAATAGCTAGGCCGATAACTAATTTGCTTTTAAAGGATGCCATCTTTGATTTTAATTTTAACTGTAAACAGGCTTTTGAAACTTTAAAAGCCGCCTTAACTTCTGCACCCATTATACAGCCTCCTGATAAACGTAAAAAGATGAAGTTTACCTACGAAATGAACGATAAAACTCAAAACGTAAGTAAACTAAAACTTATTTTACTAATTGCTATCAAGTTTTCTACTCTCAATTCTATCGAAATAGAGTGGAGTAACAAATTCGTTCCACTCCTAGTTCTTTAGCATGAAATGATTTCCTAGTTAACTAATCGGTCTTATGTCTAGTGAGAGATTTACGAGGGGAGTTCTATACTATGGGGTGGATTCAATTGACAAGTTACGAATAACGAAATGCTACGGAATACTGAAATGTGAATCTAGATAAAGAATTAGAGGGGAAGTGAATCCACCTCGAATCCAACTTAATCACTTAGCATAGACTGTTGTAATCCAATTCTTACGTTCTTACGGTAAGAATTGCTCGTTCTAATCCCTAATTAGCATGGCATTTCTGCCAATTATAACTAGCATGTGAGGTCGTCCACCCATTCTCATGGCGAAACACGACCTTCTAGAATGGAATAGACTCTACAACTACTCTACACTATACAACTAAGTTTTCATCAAGGCTTCATCAACCCCTCTAATGGAGGTTTTAGCCTTGATTCATCAAACCATTATTTCTCATTGAATTATAACTAAACATCATACCAAAATTCTAACTTGGCTAATTTAACTAACAATACTTCAATCTAATTTAACAACTCGGAAATGATACTCAACAAGAATTAAAATTAGATCTATAAATTGAAATGACAAAATTGAAATTGACAAACTAGCTATTTTATTTATCAAACTAATGAAGAACAATGATTCTAAAGATTAATCTAAAACAAGAATTGAAATGAACTAAACTTAATTTTATTTAATGAAAACTAGATCTAGAATTATCTATATTTTTAGGTCTAACTAGCTACCATTAACAAAGAGCTAAGCTTTTATTTTTATATGTTTTAGATCCAAAAATCGTGCATGGGCTTGGAGCCATGTTTTGGGCCAGAGAATCAGGCCCAAAACCCAATTCTTTCAAATCCAAAAGGCCTCTTCAAATTTGCAGGTTGGCTTCGATAGACTTTTCGTCCACTTCTGCTCCTCTGATTGGGCCAAGGCTTGGACCATTGGAAAGCTCTTTCTGAACCGGTCGTTATGACATAAGGTTGACCCACTTTCGGAAGTTCTGCTGACTTTGTGTGCTGTTTCTGCCCGTGTTGACTTTGACTTTTCAGCTTTGACCGGGCTTTAGAAAGGCTTTGTCTTCTTGAATCTTGGCCTTTAATCACAGATTTCCTTAGCAACCAACCATTGCTCCTTTATCTCATCAAAGTGGCACATTTCTGCACATAATTGACTTTGAAGCCTGAAACGCATAAAAACACGTAATCAGTATTAACTCTTAATTATTACTCACATAATTGGTCTAAAAGTATGACTGTTACAGGGTTAAAACTACAGTTTTGGGCTCTTATCAAACCACCCCCAAACAGCATTTTGCTTGTCCTCAAGCAAATATGAGAAATTAGAATAAGTGACCAAAAAATGGAGTTCTAACTACTCGTTTTTTTCGAGAGTCGCGATTGCATTGACCATATGCAACAAGGCCTTAAACCACTAGGAATTCCCTAGTAGATGAGTTATAGCCTCGTGAGAGTTTTCCAGTGAAGGTACTCACAAGCTTCATCTATACTACAACGACTAAGAAATAAACCTATTGTTTCCTCATTCATGTCTCAACTATCTATACATCTCACTAGCAAATGAATAAGAATAACCAAGTCAAAAACCTAAACTAATATATGCATAATAATCAATCATCTATGATACAAATATATATACTATGAGTAATACTATGAAATGCCTAGCAGGTTCGTTTATGAAAACTCGGAATAGCGTCCTTAAGTAGGTCCTCACATAAATGTCAAGACAAAAACCACTCTGATTTTTTCGCTCAAGTTTCACTGCTCCAGTGTGCAGTGGGCACACTTTATCTTACAATCTCAATGACAAACAAGGAAGCCGAATTCGATCAAACACATCTGCCACTTACTATCACACTAACCTATTCCTAATTGAGCTAGAGGTATTTATTAGGTGTTGCGGGGATTAGGAGATGGTTTAAGAAGGAAGGAAATGGATATTCAAAAGGACAAGTCTGAGATAATAGAGTCTTCATATTATGTAACTTAGAGAAAACCTTGTTATTTTCTTTTGCTTCTATACTTTGTTTCCATCCTTAGCCATATTTTTCTTTTTCTTTTCTTTGGCTTTTGACTTCCTTTTATTCTATTTTTGGAGTTTTTATTTTTTTCTATTTTTCTTTTTCTTTTCCTTGGATGGAAACTTCTTTTATTTTTTCTGAAACAACTAACTAATTTTTGTTTACACAGGTTTTTCTCTTCTTCTTTCTTCACTCATTCTATTCTCAGACTTATTCTAGATTGGGTAAGTTGAATTTTTTATTTTGTTTTGTTTTTGTAACAGGGTAAAGGAATTGTGGTTTATGGAAGGCTAAAGAAAGGCTCAGAGGGGCGACTAGCGGAAAATAATTCCTAGGTTTGAATTTCTGGCTATATCGATCCAAAGAGGGCCTAAATTCTTGCTTAGGATATGGCATAGTGATCAAGCAAGTGGACGTGTGATTTCTCTATCCGGATTTTACTTCTCCCCTTTGTGTCATTTCTCAAATGTTTAGCTCATATAAGGCTTTAGGCTATATTCTCACAGGATTTGTAAAATAAGTACTCTAGCCTAGATTTCATAAAACTTCTGCTAACAATCATAGATACTCATATAATATATTTATAGATAGATGCAAAGATTATTACCTACATATTAACCTAAGTTTCTAACAATTATTCTGATGGAAAAGCTATGTGAGACTTCTAGATTGTTAAGAGCATAGAGAAAGAAAACAATACCAATATTCCTAAGTGTATAGCATAAACTTATTTATTTATATTTTTGAAATTTTTAACTTGAAAACAAATGCATATTATACATATGTATATCCTAACAGATGCCTTAATTACACGTGTTTCTATGCCCCCCCAAACAAGAAGCATGCTTTGTCCTCAAAGCATTTAAATAAAGAGGGTAGAAAAATACCATGGAAATGCGTGAAATTCTGGAACATCTGCAAAACAAGGTTAGAACATACTAATATAGAAAATAAAACTGACGCAACTCTATAAGAGTTCCACCCGTTATGGGGTTAACAAAATTAAATTGCTTGGGACATAAGCAGACAATAACAAAACTAAAAACTTACCTTATCTCCCGTTTAAGCATCCTCTTCCTCATCAAAGAGATGAGTTTCCTTCGCATCCTGCCAGGCCATTATAACTTGCCAAGCTTGTCGCCATTTATCATCTACTAATGCTAACCTGCTAAGTGTTATTATGTCTGATGGGATGTACGGGGAGGCCAAATGAGGCTGCACCTACCATCCCGGCCAAGTCATAATTCGCAATGAGCGAACCACCGAATTGGTGGGTCTCATGACTTCAACCCTTTTCCAATCTGTGAATTGTGCACAGAATACAGGTAAACAACTACGCATGATGCGTGATATTAGCTTTTTCTATGTATTTAGAGATTTGATTCTCTAATTTGATGCAAAAGTGAACTCAAAGTTCCTTACTCACAATTTTCGCGTTCATAAAGTGGAAGTAAGGATCGAACCAACCTAAAGGTTAGGACAACTACAACTTAGTTGCTACTCTTAGGGAACTAGTGAGTAAGTTTATATTAATACTAGGTTTCTTTCCTACACAAACATTAAAGAAAAACATTAAGATTTGAAATCATGCACTTAATACAAAATACAAATTACTAAAGAAAAGGTGGAGAGCTAATCCTCCTCATGTGAAGATAACATTTAGTTGTTGATTTGAAAAGATTTATTTGATTATTCCTAGACTCATAGACAAGCCCTAATGGAAGAAAACTTGATCCCTAACATGTATGGCTCATTAAAGAGCTCATACATGCTAGCAAAATGGAACCTAGTAATGACTTATCTCTAAGCTCATTACTTTGATTCCTAACTAGACACTACACCAACTATCATTTTTTGGGGCGGGATGTAGGTCTAGTTGTTCTTCCTAACAACCTACCAAGCCAACAACAAATATTTTCCCTCACATGAGTTGGATTAACTCCCCAAAAGGGAAGTTAGCTCATGATCCTTGGGACAAGGAATTACAAACTAGAAGAACAAAAAAAAGAGAAAGAGGAAGAAGAAAAAACAATTAAACTCACTTTCTTTTTATTTTCTAGAAGAAAACTAAGGTTTCCTCCATTAAAAACTATTACAAGCTTTTCTTAAAAAACTAAAACTAAATAATAAGAATGACTAAGGAACTAAAATAATACAAGGTAATGAAAAGAAGTCAAGGGAGTAAATGGAGTGTCCCCCCCTTTGTTTTGTTTTCTTTTTCATTTGTGAGACATCTCATTTCCTCCCATGTGAAATATCAACCCACATTTAATTCATTTTTATCCACCACATTAAAACAAAGTGACACCTTGCCTTTTTTTTCACTATTAACCCACCTAATCTAATTAATTACATGCAAGGTGTCAACTTTGCACCAATAATTTGTCATTTTTATCTTGACATGCTCCATGATTGATGAGTCATCCAATCTTGCGGGCTCGTATAGTGGGTCCTATGTACAGTCCAGTGGCGGTCCGGTCTTTGGGCAATTTTACAACTTCCCGCCTATGCGTAGAGTTCATCGCCCTGATTGTCTGAGCAGCTCACTTGTCGCATTCGGAGTCCTGGTTCAAGAGGTAGGAGCTTCGGAAGTTTGATGCTTCTGTTGGATTTGGAAGAATTCATATACATGTCGTTCCTCGTGCTTTATTGCGGGTTTAAACCATATTTCCATGTTTTATCGCGAATACCGCAAAAGTATGAAAACATATTTATTTCATGATTATTAAACACATAGTTAACCAAATTTATATGTCTCAACGGGGTTTCATAATACACTTTTGGGTGCTTATCACACTACCCCCAAACAAAGACTTTGCTTGTCCTCAAGCAAAGAAGAGACATTAAAACGGATAAGTAGCCAAAATGTGTAGTCCTAACTAATTCTAGTTTAGCAGAGTGCGGTTGTATTGACCATATGCAACAAGGCCTTAAACCACAGGAATTCCCTAGTGGGACGAGTTATAGCCTCGTAAGAGTTTTCCGAGAGAAGATACTCACAAACTTCATTTATACTACAACGACTCGACGTAAACTTCGTTTCCTAAATTAATCTCGGATATCCATACATCTCCTTAGCGGGAACGAGGATTGATTTCTTTGAAACTCAAGTTAATATGTATTCAATAATTAAAACATCTACATATGATCATGCATGCAGTGAACTTTTCATTGAAATGTACTAGCGGGGTTGTTTTGAATCCTTTGGAGAGTGTACCTAAATGGGTTCTCACGGTATGTGTCAAAACACAATTTCACTCAAAATTTTTCTACTCAGGTTTTGTTAACTCCAATTAATGCGTGGGCACACGTTTCCTCACATCTCAATGACGGTCGAGGAGGAGCCGATGTCGATCAATCACGCCTACTACTTATTATCACACCACCCTACTCCTAATTGAGCTAGAGGTCTTTATTAGGTATTGTGGGGCTTAGGTGATAGTGTACAAGAAAATGGAAATGGATAATTAAAATTTACGAGTATGAAAGAATAGGGTCTTCATATATTTACACTAGAGAAATCTTTGTTTTCTTTCCTTCTTCTCACTGAGTTTTCCAACCTTGGTCTTAAGCCTCTAATGGTATTTTTTTTTTTTTTTTTTTTTTTTTTTTTTTTTTAACTGGCTTAAGAACATGATTCTATTTTTCTTTCCTGGAAGCAAATAACGGACTTTTATTTGGGACAAATCTTTCTCTTTATTCTTTCCACATTTCATCCTATTTCTCATACTCATCACTTAGGTAGGTTCTTTTATTTGGTTTAATAGATGGGTAAGAAATTTTTTTGGTGAAAGTGAAAGGTTTGATGAAAGGTTCAGTGGAGTGACTAGCGGTAAAATTTGTAACAGGTAAGAATTTTTAGCTATGTCGATCCAAAGATGGCCTAAATTCTCGCCTAGGGTTCGGGTGGTGATCAAGTAAGTAGATGCGTGATTTTCTCTAATCGGAAAAACTACTCCTCTGTGTCATCACACACAAATCACTCATGTCAAGGTTTTTGGTTAGATTCTCACAGGATTTATAGTTTAAGTAACTAACCGTTGGTTCCAGAAACTTATTGCTATGTACAATCGATGATACTTAGTACATGAATGTTCATGAAAAGATGTATAAACTATTGCATACATATTATCTTAAGTTTCTTAAAAACAACTCCTAATTCGGATACTAATGTGAGATTTCTAGACAATTTTCATCATTGAAAAGGAAACAAGACTTTGTCACTAAGTACAATTATTAACATGAAAATAAAAACTATATACAAGTTACAATTTGCCTAATATTTGCTACAGGGTTAAAGCACCCCCAACAGAATGATGCTTAGTCCTCGAAGTATCAATAATTAAAGAGAGAAAGTACCTGAGAACCTTGAGCAAAATTAGGGCTAGATTGCTGGAACATAAAGGTTGGAGAACATAATATATTATTCAGAAAAAACAAGAAAATGTTCAATAACACACTAAACATAGCACACGAAATAAAAACAATAGCATACGAAACATGAAAAACAATAGCACACCAAACATAAGGTTTAGCTAGATATATGTACAATGGCAAGCTCAAGTTTACCATCCATCCAGGGATGTGAAGTTCTGGCGTCCTCTTGAAGGAAATGCATTTCCTTAGCTTCGCGCCAAAAGATAATAGTCTGCCAAATTTCTGCCCAGTCTTCGTTTCCAGATTTCCTCAAATGTGTCTTCATATTTTCATCCTTCGGGTAACAACGAACATGCCTTAGGTACCAAGCGGGACGCTTCCATTGCCGAAACCTCAATGAACGAATGATTCTGTTTGCTGGGCACATAACATCTACCTTGACCCAGTCATGAAAAGTAGCTACAAACTGTGGGAAATGTGTTTTCATGATTCGGCAAGCGGTGACCGGTAAAAGTATATACTGATCCTGAAAAGTGCGAGCTCGTTTCAGGTTGGAGATAACACAACCTATGATGTTAAACAATGTATGACCTTAAGCTAGGGCACCGAATACAACGCAAGCAACCTCATTGGCAGTAGAAAAATGCCAATCTCCCATAATGTTTAGGAGTACAAATAACATCGCAGTCCCCATGTTCATGGTCATGCTTGCTAAAGGAATGGTGACGTCACGCCATGCCACATGGCCATTTTCTTCTCGTTTAATCTCAAGACCATCACCGTAAGTTTCACAAAATGCTTGCCACTGAAAGGCACGGTAAGAATTATGATAGATGTAATGCCATGATGCAATAGGATCGTGATATGGAAGATCCAAAGTTAGTGCAAGTTGTTCTTCAGAAAAGATATGAGGTGTGTCACCAACTTGGATTGTTAACCCGTCTAAGTAGAAACCATGCGCATGGTTGAATGCTGGTGTGTCTTCCATATTAGCATAAAAGTATGCAGCCAAACTCGGAGAATAAGTTTGGTCAGGTTGACGAATTAGGGAAGACCATCCGATGTTTGTAATGTAGTCACGGAAGAGATGGCCATAGGTATTGGAATCCATCATAGACTGAAAGGATTGCTCAAGAATGAGTTTGGGAGGTACCATATTTGATGAAGATGCAATTGATGAAGACGCCATAGTGGATGAAGTAAAGAAATAGGTAACGACAAAGGCAAACTGGATGGATAAATGAGTATGTAAGAGAATAGACCCTCCTGTAAGCACATGCTAAATTATATTAGTCACAACGCAAATGATGACAATCTTATTAAGCATTTCATACAAAAGAAGATACAAAAGTAAGACAAAATTCATAATACGACGAAAAATGTAATAACATATATTAGTATTTATTTATGGACTTAGTAATAGTAGAAAATTATGGATTGTTATATTGATCTTGGAGACGTATATCATGCACCAGACTGTTTAGGTCTTCCATTTGTTGGCGGAGTTGCATCTGAATGTCCCCTTGGCTGACTGAGAGTACGGTTTGATTTTCCATTAGGAGGCGTGGTTTTTGCAAGGATCGAGAATGATTTTCCAAGATCTCCTCCGTTCAACATCATGCATTGCTTGGACGATCTTGGAAATCCTAAAAAGAGTTGTGATGATGATATTACGACGGCGTGTAGTTCCCTCAAACCATGATGAAGAAGTTTAATGGCTTCCATGGGATTAATAATGTTCAGCATGACATTTTCATCAAATAAATGGTCAGAATTTGAGCTTGGGTCGTTCTGTTCCTCTATCAGAGTATCAGGAGTCCAAAAACCAACGGAGTAATTTGTTTGGAGTACTTTTATTTGTGCTCTTTGAAGGGGTGTCTCTGGAGAAATTACTGGATAACCCCAACGCATCATAATCTGCATTACTAAAGTGGGTAGGGGTGCTGACCTTCTTGTTTTCTTGGTGATTACATTCCAGAGGTGTTGGATTAGACAAAAGTCATCTCTTTGAGTTTGCAAAATCCAAAGTAGGTGAAGTTGAGGCTTTGTGACTTCTGATTGGTGTGATGTACCTACCACATTGTGTCCCAACCAGTGGAGCACAACACATTGATTCTGTTTCAAAGAGCGTTGAAGAACAATGTGATGTGTATTTCCGACTTCGTCATGAGATACGATAGCTCGTAGTAAAGTTTTGGCGGAATCAAATGATGACTCTTGAAAAAGGGACCCCCGGTATTCTTTGGGATTTGAAGTATGTCGGAGATCATTTCCTTAGTCAATTCGAAGCGTTGTCCATAGGCATTGAAGTAGAATTTTCCATTTTCAGATCCGCTTAAATTGGTAGAACATCAAAACCAATTCTCGGGAATAACCGGTGATGAATGATATAGAAGAGGCGCCCATCCCATGAACGATATGATTTTCGGTGTCAAAATAAGGAGAAAACCGGCCATCTTTGAAAGTTTTCAGGTAGTCTTTCTCTGCCATTATTTTTCTTGGTTGATCCATTGGTAGTATTACTGAGGGAAGGATAGTGAAAATTGGTTGAATAAGAATGGCTGAAAAAGAAGAGATTTATAGCCAATCTATGAGTCTGTACCAATCTGGATTCCAAGTGTAGTTAATGACCCATGTGATTATGAACAGCATCATAGGGGATCCACAATAAGTCTTGTCATGTCAGATATCCAAATACAATTAATGAGATGGTTCAATATTAGAAAATACGGAGGAAAGTTTCACAGGATAGTTAGACTTACACGTAATTTCAGAAATGATGATCATAACTCAGTAATAGAATATGGATAGAATAATCGAGCTGCATGTGTGACAAGTGTTATGCGTACCTTGTAGCGTACACGATCTTCTCTGAACACCATATGTAACAATTAATTATTTTGGTGAGTTTTGGACGGCCTTTCTTTGTTATGGTTTGTTTATTTATTTACTTATTTATTTTATGATTATTATGATTATTATGATTATTATTATTTTTTTTTTTTTTGTTTTTTGTTTTGTTTTTTTTAGAGAGGAAAAGACAACTAATATACACAAATATTTAATTCGGAACTTCTCCATTTAATACATAACCCGTACAAATGTGTGAGAATTATTTAACACACCATACTAATATACAAAATGAAAATCAGAAAAAGAGATGGTTATATAGATCTAGATGTTCTGGATCATGTTATGCATGAGTGACAGGAGAATAATGATAAACACTGTTATCACGAATACTGTGATAGCCCATTTCCGTTGCTCCTTTTCCCATCGCTCTATTTGATTCATTATGTTCAAGAAATTGAGAATATGTGAAAAAGAATTTGTGAAGAGGGAGAGAAGGGAATGAGTGAAAGTGGAAAAGGAGAGTTGTAATTATAACTTGATTTCTGACCGTTGGGCATCTAACTGTTGGAATCAGTCCGTTTGGTTCTGACCGTTGGGCTTTGAGAGTAGTCCCAATGCATCAAGGGACAACTAATATAGTAGGAATTACAATAATTGCATAACTTAAATAATTTCTCATTCAAACTGTCTGGAGATACAAAATTATGAGAAATCAACCGATATATAATATTTTTATCACAAGAAAACTAAAAATGCAATGCATAAGGGAAATAAGCGACATCTTGGGAATCCTCGGATTAGCGTAAGATGAACCCGGTTTTACGCCGCCGGGCCACAACGAACTTCTGGCTGAGCTAACTGGTTTGGAATGTGGCCTATAGACTGTAGCAATCGATCTTGGAATTGCAGCTGATTTGCCAACATCATTCTCTGAAAACGGCCTTGGCGATTGCGCATTTCTTGTTGGAAGTCATTTTGGGAAGTAATCATCTCTTCCTGACGAAGAAACATCCTGCGCATACTAGTGTTCATGTGTCTCAAGGCTTCTATGGGAGTGTTGATTCGGTGTATGGTAGCTTCATTAAAACAGTCGGGTGGTGAAGGGGGAGGAGAAGGTACGTTATCACGCTCAATGTCATCTCTAGCTACTGGGTCCCAGTGGTCCAGAACACAAGTATCGAAAATTCCGAAATTCTCGAAAGACCTTGTTGGAATGAAAGGAGTAGCGGACTGGAACCCTAAATTAAGCATAATTTGAGTAACAAAGACAAGAGGAGCTGACTTGTTTGGTTTGTGTAGATGATGATATTTTGAGGGTGGAAATAGCTAGTATTGTTGGAGGAGATGGTGCTGGAGGAAAGGGATTCAATTTGGTGGAGTTTGGCCCGCGTGCGCGGGTTGAATTCACTGCTGTGGAGTCGCGTGCGCGAGGGGAGTGTGAGGGAGACCAAGATCCGGATTTTTAGGGGGAAGAAATGAGAGGGTTGGACGCCGTGGGTGCCCCGCGTGTGTGGGTTTTGTAGGGGTCGGTGATTTTTGAGTTAGGTCCATTTTTTTTTTTTTTTGGATTTTATTTATTTACACTTTTATATACAAATGTACAAGACGAAAGGAACGTGTCAACAACACCGGAAATCCAAATAAAACAACACATCACAACAGCCTTAACTCAAGCAACTTTCATGTCGGCTCAAAACCTTAACCCAATCCCAAACCGTGGGTTTAACCTTTATGTTATGGGGCCTAGGGTTCGAGAACGATTACCATCCCGACCAATGTGCAATGGTCTAGTAATAATATTACCCTTTAGTATATATGGTATAGCCTCAAACCCCCTTGATACGGTCATATAGAAAACCGATCGGGGTTGGCACGGTGGAATCCATTGCCCGCATACGAACTAGGAAATGTCCGATGTTGCATATCACGACTCTCTTTGGGCACCATGCTTGGTGCTAAGGGAAAAATGATTATATACATGTTGAGTCTTTTAACGCCGGATCCTCAAGGCGAATCCCAACTGTGGGAACAACGGACGACGGCGAAGTTTATCCTATTTGAGCTGGTGTCAAACAATAATATACCTTATACCGCTCATCTCGGATAGAAGATCAAGACACAGACGAAAGGAGTTTGAGTTCATACACCACCCCATCTTTTTTCGCCGCCTTTCGAAAGCAAAAGTACTACGACCATTACCGATTCGAGATGGGTAAGATTTGGACCAAATGATGAGTTGGAGTTCGTGAGGAAGAGAATAGAAAAGGGAGGAGAAAGAAGGAGTTGAAATTTTTGGTACCCATTGTTTTCCAGGAGGCACGTTTGCTGGATTATTAGAAGACATTTATACTCAGTTCTGAAGTAGATTTTTTGTGGACTATGATTCCGGCGCTTGCAACCACACACTCTAGGGATTTAAAGAAAAGAAAATAGAAGAGGGCCCGGCTACCCAAATGGTGTACTTTCTCTGTTTAAACACATGGAAAGAAGTACACCATCGAATCTATTAGTCTATGTAGACTGGGTCATTGAGAAGAGTCTCTTCGACATCTGGAGAGCGCAACTCATGATAATGTTTAAAGGCGTTGGCCATTTACTTGAAATTCGCTGTCATCATTTACGTTTTTCAAAGAAATAGCCCCATAAGGGGTAACAGCAGAGACGGTGAAAGGACCAGACCATCTAGTCTTTAATTTTACTGGAAAAATGTGTAATCTTGATTTGTACAACAAAACTTTTTGACCCACTTTGAATTCTTTTCTCAATATGTGCTTGTCATGCACTCTTTTCATGTTGGCTTTATAGGATTTCGAGAGATCATAGGCATCACTCTGAATTTCCTCAAGCTCATTTAACTGCAATTTTCTCTTCGTGCCTGCCGCGTTAGTATTATAATTGAGGCTTTTGATGGCCCATAGAGCACGGTGCTCAAGTTCAACCGGCAGATGACAAGGTTTTCCAAAAATGAGGCGATAAGGAGACATCCCTATAGGTGTCTTAAAAGCTGTTCTGTATGCCCACAAGGCATCAGATAATTGTAGAGACCAGTCTTTTCTAGATGGATTGACCGTTTTTTCCAAAATGGATTTGATCTATCTATTAGAGACTTCTACTTGACCACTGGTTTGAGGATGATACGGAGTTGCCACTTTGTGCGTGACTCCATATTTTTTTACTAAAGATTCAAAAATTTGATTGCAGAAATGTTTTCCCCCATCACTAATTATAGCTTTTGGAACACCAAATCGAGAGAAAATATTTTCTTTTACGACCAAAACGACTGTTTTATGATCGTTAGCACGATATGCCAATGCCTCAATCCATTTTGATACATAGTCAACTGCTACTAGAATGTATAGGAAGCCATGTGAATTTGGAAATGGACCCATGAAGTCGATGCCCCATACATCAAAGATTTGCACAATTAAAATGGGATTTAAGGGCATCATATTTCGTTGAGTAATGCGTCCTAGCTGCTGGTAGCGATTGCATGCTTCACAATGCTCATGTGCATCTCTAAACGGAGTTGGCCAATAGAATCCACATTGTAGGACCTTGGCTCGCAGTTTTCTTACCACTAAAATGACCACCACAAGATTGTTCATGACAGAAGGATAACACATCATTGTGTTCCCAATCAGGGATGCAACGGCGGATTAGTTGGTCTGAACAATACTTGAAGAGGAAGGGATCATCCCAGAAATAAAATTTCACAGTGGAGAAGAACTTTTTCCGGTCATTACGAGACCAAGATGAAGGGACTTCTTCGGTAACTAAGTAATTTACTATGTCAGCGTACCAAGGGGACGAAAAAATAGAGTACAAGTGTTCATCTGGAAAGGAATCACAGATAGGTTCGGTATTAGTATCAACATCACTGACAAGTCGTGATAAATGGTCTGCAACCACATTTTCACAACCTTTTTTATCTCTAATTTCTAGAGTAAACTCTTGCAAAAGGAGAATCCATCGGATCAACCTTTGTTTTGCATCTTTTTTTCGCTAATAGATAACGAAGTGCCGCATGGTCAGTGTAGACAATAGTTGGAGAACCCACTAGGTAAGGACGAAACTTATCCAAAGCATATACAACAACGAGAAACTCTTTCTCAGTGGTGGTATAGTTACGTTGAGCTTCATTAAGGGTTTTACTCGCATAGTAAATGACAACTAGCTTATCTTCTCGGTGTTGCCCTAGTACAACTCCAATAGCATAGTCGCTCGCGTCACACATTAATTCAAAAGGTTTAGACCAATCAGGTGGTTGAATTATGGGAGCGGTAGTTAATGGGTTTTTAAAATTTCAAAGGCTTGTTTGCAATTGAAACTGAAATAAAAAACGGCATCTTTAAGCAGGAGATTGGTTAAAGGTCGAGCAACCTTTGAGAAATCTTGAATAAATCTCCTATAGAAACCTATGTGTCCTAAAAATGCGCGAATGTCTCGAACTGATTTTGGTATAGGAAGTGAAGCAATTTTTTCTATCTTAGCTTTGTCGACTTCGATTCCGGCCCTTTGAAACGATATGTCCTAAAACTATTCCTTTTGTAACCATGAAATGACATTTTTCCCAATTAAGAACAAGGTTTTCTCTTCACTGGCGTGTAAAATTTTTTTTTCAAGATTTGATAGACAACTATCAAAAGAATCTCCATATATGGAGAAGTCGTCCATGAACACTTCCATAAAACGTTCAACCATATCACTGAAAATGTGAAGCATGCAGCGTTGGAAAGTACCAGGTGCATTGCAAAGGCCGAAAGGCATTCATTTATATGCAAATGTACCAAATGGACAGGTGAACGTGGTCTTGTCTTGATCAGCAGGGTCTATGACTATCTGAAAATAACCTGAATAACCATCAAGAAAATAGTAATATGCATGACCGGCTAAACGTTCGAGCATCTGATCGATGAATGGGAGTGGAAAGTGATCCTTACGAGTGACGACATTAAGTTTGCGATAGTCAATGCATATTCACCATTTCACTGGAATACGAGCGGAAATGCATTCATCTTTATCATTTTTCACAACTGTAATGCCAGATTTCTTGGGAACAACGTGTATTGGACTCACCCAAACACTATCAGAGATAGGGTAAATAATACCCGCATCGAGTAATTTTAAAACTTCGTCTCATACCACATCTTTCATGGTAGGGTTTAGGCGACATTATTTGCGGTTCACGCCGACGCCTTAGCATTTTCTTCAAGGTGTATGCGATGGGTGCAATACGAGGGTCCAATGCCTTTAATGTGGCGAGGGACCATCCAATAGCGTAACGATGTTGTTGGATGACATTAATTAAATGAGCTTCCCGATCATCAATTAATTGTGAAGAAATGATAACCGGGTGACGACCATTTGGATCAAGTATGCGTATTTTAATTCGAAGGAAGAGGTTTTAAATCGGGGGGGCGGAGGGTATTAAAGATTCTTGAGGAAAGTCATCATCCATGCAAGAAATGATTGATGTTCATCCAAGATTCTTTGGACATCACGGTCGTAGGGTCAAATAATGGTATTGACTCTAATAACTCATTTACTTCTTGTGTATAATAATCGTCCTCAAACTCGGATTCGCTAAAGGAAAGAAATTGGTACACTTCATCTTCTGGAAACGAGTTTGTTAAATACTCTTGCGGAATGCTGTCAACCCTGTTCACCTCACCATCAATGTCAGGCTCTAGAATTTGTTTCATCAATTTGAACACATTTACCTCTACCGATAGATTTCCGAAGGACATGGTCATTGAACCATCCCTACAGTTAATAAGAGCATTAGCAGTTGCTAGGAACGGACGTCCTAAGATGATAGGAATGGAATCACATGCAATTTCTGTATCCAAAATAACAAAATCTACAGGATAGAAGAAGTCTTGGACTTTTACGAGGACGTTTTCCACAATTCCTTTTGGATACTTTATGGAACGATCGGCTAACTGTAGAGTCATAGTGGTAGGTTTGAGCTCATGAAGACCTAGTTGTTTAAATAAGTAATATGGAAGTAAGTTCACACTAGCTCCTAGGTCTAGTAGCCAAAGAGTCGTGATATTTGTCACCTAAGGTGCATGGAACCGTTGGTCTACCAGGGTCTTTGTATTTGACTATACCATTGTGTTCTGTGATGGATGGAAACTGTTCGGTGAGGAACGCTTGTTGAGGAACATTAGTTCTCCTTTTTGTGGTGCACATATCCTTGAAATTTTGCATGTTTTGGTAATAGTTTTAAGGCATCGAGAAAAGGTAAGTTGATCGTCAAATTTTAAAAGTCTCGAAATTCAGCAAAATTCTCATCAAGTTTATTCTTTGCCATGCGCAGGAAACGGTGCCTTAGGACGGAATTTGGAAAAGGGGTCTTCTTGCTTATTTCCTAAATTCTGAGATGTTGACTTTATTTGATCTGGTGAATCATCTGTAGGTTCATTATTAGAAATAGATTCATTGGAACCTTCGGTTTCCTTTGGTTGATCATCTGGCATACGTATTTGATTGTCTACCATTTTTTCGGATCGTAGAGTAGTGATTGCATGCACCTCACCTTGATTGTAGGTGCTTGTACCGAGTGCATTAGTAAGTTCAAAGGCTGCGGTTTCTTTGGTTTAGGGTTTGGAACCGCTTGTCCAGAAAACACTTTCGACTCTTTCTTGCGCCCAATTGTTGATTGTTGGATGATTAAAATTTGGATGGTTCACGCTAAAAAATTTGTCCTATCCGAAACTGGTTCATGTAAGCTAAGAAAGTTCTCTACTATTCTTTTGTCCTATTGATTATAGTTGGGGTCCGGATTGCGTGGAACAAGGCTGCGATTGGTTTGATAGTTAGCATTGGAATTATTTTGAAATTGACCTTGTTGGTATTGTTGATTATTTCCTTGGCGGTATGGAATAAAATTGTTAGTAGGTCGAACAGGTGGATTAGTGAAACCTGGAGAAGCCCCCATTTGTTGGTTATTTTGGCGCCAAGCGAAATTCGGATGTTGTCTCCACGGTGCATTGGGAATGTTGAATGCAAATGCCTCCTCCGATGGTTGAGTAGGGGAAGCATATAACAAGGGATAATATGAATCAGGATGGTCAGAACTAAGATAAAGGACACATGGGGGGCGATTGTCGACGCGTTCATGGTTTGGTTTTGGTAGTTGATCGTTTACTTGAACTGCAAGGGCATCTACTTTTTTAGTTAGGGATTCTATCAAATTTATTATTTCGGGATCGGGTTTTACCTCAAAAATAGATGTGGCCTTTGTAACATTGTCCTTTGATGACCTAGGCGACTTCGGTGTTACCCCAATGTGTGTACTTTTTTTCGCTTTGTTTTTCAAGAAAAGTATAAGCTTCAAGTAGCTCCTTTGTCCATGAAGCAACCGCCATTCATTATATCAAGAGTTTCTTTTTGATGATCGAAAGACCATTAAAGAATGAACGAACAAGGACACTTTGTCCGGTTGGTGATGAGGACATTCTGAAGATCGATAAAATGACTCCAAGCTTCGTAAAAGGATTCATGAGGATTTTGACGAAAGAATTGAATTTTCCAAGCATTTGGTTGTTTTTTTCTTAGTGTAAAACTGAAGCATGAAAGCTTGAACTAGTTTATTCCATGTGTCTATGGACTTTGGGTTGTGTCCGCTAGCCAAATTGACGCTTTTTCCGCTAAAGTGAATGGAAACGGTTAGGCGAGAGTTGTTCCTTAGAGACTGCTGGATGGTGAAATGTTGTTGCCACTTGTTGAAGCCTACGAAGATGATTGTAAGGTTTTTCGTGCTCCAAACCATGATATATAGGTAACAAACTGAAAACGTTTGGTGGGATACGAAAATCACCGACAATGTCCTCAAGTTTGATACAGGAAGAAGGTCCTTCCTGTAATGCAAAGATAGAAGTCCGAGAGGGCTTCTCTCTGGTGGGACGATCGTCGGCCATAATGACAGAAGTTAATGGCGATGAAGGATCGTGATGAAGGTAATTAGCAGAAGAAGAACAATTTTTAGGTGAGAACTTACGCAATTGCTTATCGTATTTTTTTCAACGATAGGTATGTTCAATTTCTTTAGTGGAACCAGACCTTAATCTCATGCAAGCATAATATTAGATCTAACTTACAGAAGGAATTTAGTAGGACTCGAATTTTATTATTATCTTAAGCATTAGAGTTGAACAACATATACTAAAGCTCGCCGCTAACGTGCTTGATGAAGCTAGGAATACGATGTGCATAAACCAACAGCCAGGTCACAAGAGAGATATGAGGGAGGCTTTCCGTGCAAGCACGGTTCTAATTAAGTAACCTCAATCTTTCAAGTTTCCTAGACACCATTGGAATATGATTAAGATTTATGGAATTAAAATTTATGCAAAGGCGGTATTAATTTTAATTTAATTTGTTTTTAATTATTATTATTATTATTATTATTATTATTTTTTAAGATTTATGCAAGGGTTAAAATACAAACATGCAAATACGATCTACTCATACAATACTAGGTGTAGTAGCATGTGCAGATACTCTACTCATGCATTATAGCTATCTATCCGAATAGGCAAGCTTGTGTCATCGATAAATACTTCCATACGTACAGGCAAATATACATCAGTAATACGTATATGTACGCTAATTTGTAAATCGATATTACGTAAACGTATATCAACAGTAACAAGCAAATTTGAATCACTCATACGTATCTAAATACATTAGCATGCGAATATAGTATACATACGCAGAATAATACGACAAAACTAAACATGCAAAGTATTATACATAAACTAAAATACGACTCTTGTATTGCATAATAATTCGATTTCGACAATACTCATTGAGATTGCGAGTGTCATATAGAGAGCATCTTTATCCCGTAGAGTTTAGAAACAACTTACCCAACTCAGATTTTAACCCTCGTTGGAATGTTCTCCTCTTTTTTGACAAAATCGACTTATTAAACAACACCATTTTCTAAAATGATGATTTTGGAGGGGAAAACAGTTGATCTTGACCTCGAAAATGACCTCCACTGAGCTTTTCTAAAATGATGATTTTGCTCGGTGGAGACAGCGTGCGCGCCATCGAGATCTTTCCGAATTGAGCTCACACGCGTGATTCAGAGAACCGTAGCCAAAGTTATGGCCAAAATACCAAAACACATCCTAATTACTATGTATAACTCCTAAGTTATTGATGCTAACATGCAAATAATCACTCATTCGGTAATATATATGCTAAACATGTGACTTAGATATATATATATATATATATATATATATAATATATATATATATATAGATAACCATGCAAAACAGTTCCATTTGTATGTATATATACATTAATATGTAATTCATGACCGGAGTTAACGATATATATATTCACAAAGCAGTATTCACATGATTCATGCATATTACTAACCTAATAATAAAATATAGTCCATTAACTACAATATAATAACTACATACATGTGAAGCATGCAAAAATATTTAAAATTTGGAACTTGCAAGATTCCCCGCCAAGTCCACCAAATAAAAAAGCGTGCACAAATGGACCAAATATTTTCTGAAGAAGTTTAGTGATTGTTGTAGTCTAGTTTCCAGGTCCTAGCATTTGGAACCTGTTAGTTCAACCAAAACCGAATGTTTATCAAGAGCAAAAAATGCGGAAATTTAAAAACAAAGAAAACATAAGAAAAAGAAATATATGAAAGGATAAGTGGGGGTTTCCCCTTGGAGCAATTCGGTTTGCAAGTCTGAGTCCTTGGGTCTTTAGAATGGTAGCGGCGCTTATTTTGATATTAGCTTTTTTCTATGTATTTAGAGATTTGATTCTCTAATTTGATGCAAAAGCGAACTCAAAGTTCCTTACTCACGATTTTAAGCGTTAAGTAAAAAGTGGAAGTAAGGATCGAACCAACCTAAAGGTTAGGACAACTACAACTTGGTTGCTACTCTTAGGGAACTAGTGAGTAAGTTTATATTAATACTAGGTTTCTTTCCTACACAAACATTAAAGAAAAATATAAAGATTTGAAATCATGCACTTAATACAAAATACAAATTACTAAAGAAAAGGTGGAGAGCTAATCCTCCTCATGTGAAGATAACATTTAGTTGTTGATTTGAAAAGATTTATTTGATTCTTCCTAGACTCATAGACAAGCCCTAATGGAAGAAAACTTGATCCCTAACATGTATGACTCATTAAAGAGCTCATACATGCTAGCAAGTGGAACCTAGTAATGACTTATCTCTAAGCTCATTACTTTGAGTCCTAACTAGACACTACACCAACTATCATTTTGGGACAGGATGTAGGTCTAGTTGTTCTTCCTAACAACCTACCAAGCCAACAACAAATATTTTCCCTCACATGAGTTGGATTAACTCCCCAAAAGGGAAGTTAGCTCATGATCCTTGGGACAAGTAATTACAAACTAGAAGAACAAAAAAAAGAGAAAGAGGAAGAAGAAAAAACAATTAAACTCACTTGTTTTTTATTTTCTAGAAGAAAACTAAGGTTTCCTCCATTAAAAACTATTACAAGCTTTTCTTTAAAAACTAAAACTAAATAATAAGAATGACTAAGGAACTAAAATAATACAAGGTAAGGAAAAGAAGTCAAGGGAGTAAATGGAGTGTCCCCCCCTTGTTTTGTTTTCTTCTTCATTTGTGAGACATCTCATTTCTTCCCATGTGAAACATCAAACCACATTTAATTCATTTTTATCCACCACATTAAAACAAAGTGACACCTTGCCTTTTTTTCACTATTAACACCTAATCTAATTAATTACATGCAAGGTGTCAACTTTGCACCAATAATTTGTCATTTTTGTCTTGACATGCTCCATGATTGATGACTCATCCAATCTTGCGGGGCAAGATATAGTGGGTCCTATGTGCAATCCAGTGGCGGTCCGGTCTTTGGGCAATTTTACAACTTCCGCCTATCGTAGAGTTCATCATACGATTATTATGAAAGCAGCTCACTTGTCACATTTGGAGTCCTGGTTCAAGAGGTAGGAGCTTCGGAAGTTTGATGTTTCTGTGCGGATTTGGAAGAATTCATATACATGTCGTTCCTCGTGCTTTATTGCAGGTTTAAACCATATTTCCATGTTCACTGCGAATACCTGCAAAAGTATAAAAACATATTTATTTCATGATTATTAAACACATAGTTCACCAAATTTATATGTCTCAACGGGGTTTCATAATACACTTTTGGGTGCTTATCAATGCGGCTTACCAAAACAGGCATAAGAAGATACTTACGCCTCATGCTTTGGGCTCTCTTAAGACTAGCGACTAAAACTCGGGGAATGTCATATCGGCGACGTCCCTCAGCTAAAGCGAGGAAAATGTCACCAGTAGTACTGTTTGTAGAAGTGAACTGCCATTCCCCCAAAATATTCATCAGGATGAATAACATGGTGGTGCCTACGTTTAGGGACAGGCTACCAAGGGCAATGCTATATCGCCCCTAGTCCATTACTTGAAATACCCCTCCCCCATAATACTCATGGAAATATGTATAATCATAAAGGTATGCATTATCGGTCATATATCCCCATGTGTGAACAGGATCAGGTATTGGTAATCCCGAAACTAAAGCTACCACATGTTTATTGAATTCTAGTGTCGTGTCATCGACTATGATGGAGAATTCTTGTTCTCCATCCTGATTACAATAGAAACTAACGTGGTCGTAGAAATAAGCGAAGAAGTCTTTGAATATGAATCGTCATCACTTACCGTAGATGGCTTATATCCTAACTGCAGGATCCTGTTCGGAACCAATGTCCATAGGTCTCGGTTCCTAACACGTCTTCGAAAGACTGTTCAGGTATGACTATAGGAGATGTCATCTCAACTACTCTTTGGATAATTCCCAAAAATCCTGGTACAACCCTCAGAAAATTGGAAATTTTTCGGTTGTTTCTGGAGGGGGCGGCTTCTTGAAGCGAGGTGGGCTCGGGTGTTTTTGGATTTACAGTGTTTGGTCGCGAAGTCGCTCAACCAACTTGGCGCGGTGGTGCTCTAAGTAAAATTTCGGATGTGTATAGGTTGTGGTGCTCGAATCGAGGCTTGAGTGTGCTCGTAAGTGTTGAAGCAGAAGTTTAAGAGGAAAAAGAAGGAAAAGCTTGGAGTGAAAGGTGAGGGATGATGGTGGGGTGTAGTGTGGTTTGTGAGTGTAGAATGAAGGTAGTTTAAATAGGTTCTGAGCTTCCAAAACGAATCGGCAAGTTGCCAAATTATTTAAGGCAATTTCCGGAAATAGAAAAATTCCAAACTCGAAAACGGAAACAAACCATATTCTTGATTTTCTAACAACCCTGGTATCTTTTATACTGGATTTAGATAGTAACTTCTAAACTCTCCTAGGTTTCATGCTACCACCACACATATTCATAGTTATGCCGATATCGGCCAGATTCTCAACCTTTACTCCTAGACAACTTTACAGAAGATGATCATATAACGAATTATGCTCGATATAAATATTACCACCCCCAAACAATTTGGGAAGGTAAGATTAATGATAAAAACACACACAATTCGAAAATAACCAATTATATTAATAAAAAAAAAATTAAATCCAAACAACATAAAACAAACACATTAAAATTCAACAACTGAATTAAAATCCAACTAATAAAACAATAAAAACAATGAAATAACAGCGAACACAAACTGATGGTGAACACCTAGCCATGTGATGAAGATGGACCCTGAGATGGAGATTGGTCCTGGGATGAAGAATGGCTTGAGCCATCTGTCCTTCGGCGACGATGCTCATGCTTCTCAAACTCAGCTGAAACAGAATCCTCCACGGGTGGCATGCGTCGTAGCATCTCTATTCGGAACAAGCGCTGTGCTTCCATCTCAATCCTGAGTACTGCATGAGAGCATGATCTTAGTGATCAATACGGGAAGAGGCGCAATGATCTTTCCCACTCCTCTAATCATATTAAAAATTAAATCGATGATGCAGAAATTATACTTATTCGTTTGCAAAATCCAGAGAACATGCAGACATTGCAGACCGATATCGTTGACTTTTTCTTTCCCAAGGACGTTCCTACCAATCCACTGAGCTACAGTCAGTTGGTTGGTTCTCAGACTTGACTGGCGGACGCAATGAGAACTCGTATTGTATTCACCCTCCACGATAGTATCTTTTATCAAAGCAGGAACTCCAGTATACTGCGATTCCTGAATGGTGGCTTCTAGGTTGCTTCTAGGTATAACGCCTAACAGCTCAGCCAACAACTGTCTCGTTACTTCCCTCCTCGTTCCTGCTACCTTAATGAAAATCCTATCCCCCTCCAATTCTCGCTTCTTATAAAACTGTTCTACCAAATCATAGTGATAGAACTCCTCAGTCGAGTACCACAGTCCGTTCTAATCCCTCCTAATCATCTCCGCGTCGTAAAATGGCGCGAAGCGGTCAGCAGCAAACGCGTGCTCCGGCAATATTCTTCGTCGTAGCGCCATTGAAGTTTTTGAAACAAACAATGGTTTTGTAGATGGTGGAGGAGGTGAGTTTGATGAAAAACAACTAAAAACAATGGTGGTGGCGATGGTGGGTACGGTGGTAGGTTGAAAGCTTGAATTGGCGGCTGTTTTCGGTGGTTTGGGAAATTTGTTTGAGAGAACTCGGCTGGTGGTTAACAATGGGCGTGGTGTAAATAGGTGTTTGTTTTTCTCTTTTTTTATTTTTTATTTTTGGTTGTTTAAGTTTTGTTTTAAACTTTGGTAACCGGCGGGATTGGAAAAGGAAACAAACTGTGCGTTTTTGGGAAGGAAGGAGACGCACAGACGTGCGTGCGGTTTGGGCCCAAGCCCAATTCGAATTCCGAACTTTTCCGATATTTTGCGCAATTTCAAATTCAATTTGCCGCTTCGTTACTGGTCCGATTTTGGCGAATGAGTTATGGAAATGATCAGTAGAGAATTTCCAATCCAATGATCCATAAAACACTCAATTCCAACCATGGGTGATGTATAAGAAGGTAGAAAACACCTCGAAGTGCGTGAGTGACGTAAGTTATGCAAACGAAGAGAATCTAAGTTATAGATAACGTCAACCCGAATGAACTATGACTAACGGGCCTAAGCAATACAATGGAAAGTTTGAGCAATCCGGATGGAAAGATCAACTGCCCACCCCCAAACAAATTTTTAAACACAAAATTTGTTTTAAACGTGGGTCGTTTAAAGTCAGATTCCCAAGACTTGTTGGATTGCTATTTCTATGATTTTAGAATTTTTATTTTTATTATTATTATATATATATATATATTAAAATATATATATATGTATATATATATATATATTTTTATATATATATATATATATTTTATATATTTTTATTTTATTATATATATATATATATATATATATATATATATATATATATATATATATATATATATAATATATATATATATATATATATTTTTTTTAGTTTATTATACCCGAAAAACAATAAATACATAATTCACCCATAGAGGAACATGACTCAAAACCGGAGAAAATATGCAAAAGTGGAAGGCGTGAATTATGTGAAACGTGGACTTAGAATCCGTACTTACAGCCACACACTCTATAGGGAGGGCCGGTTATCTGAATGGTGCACTTACCACTATATGGAAGTGAAAGGAAGTACACCAAATGACAAACGTTAGTCCTCATAGACGGGTCCTGTGAATGGGGACTTCCTCCTACATCGGGGACATAAGCTCGTGAAAATGTTTTAACCGTTGGCTTGACTTGAAAAGTACTTGTTGTCCTTGGGGATTTACCAAGGTGATTGCCCCGTAAGGGTGACTTCAATAACGAGAAAAGGACCGGACCAGCGGGTTTTAGTTTCCCGGGAAAATATGTAGGCCGGGAGTTATAAAGCAAAACCTTTTGACCAACCACAAACTCTTTGCGCAAGATTTGCTTATCATGAACACGTTTCATGTTAGCTTTATAATCCTTCGCGAGATCGTAAGAATCGCTACGGATTTCCTCAAGCTCATTCAATTGCAACTTGCGTTTGACACCCGCCTCATCAATATTGAAGTTAAGACTTTTTATAGCCCACAGAGCACGGTGCTCTATTTCAACGGGCAAATGACAAGGTTTCCCAAATACAAGTCTAAAGGGAGACATACCTATAGGAGTTTTGAAAGCCGTCCTATACGCCCATAAGGCATTCGATAGACACTTCGACCAGTCTTTCCTATTAGGATTTACAGTTGTTTCTATAATCTTTTTGATTTCCCTATTAGAAACTTCTACTTGTCCGCTAGTTTGTGGATGATAAGGAGTTGCTACTTTGTGTATAACTTCATATTTTTTCACTAGGGATGCAACAATTCTGTTGCAAAAATGTGTTCCACCATCACTAATGATGGCTTTAGGAATGCCAAAATGACAGAAAATATACTCCTTAATAAAAAATACCACTGTCTTATGGTCATTGCTACGACAAGCAATATCCTCTATCAATTTAGACACGTAGTCCACGACAACTAGAATATAAATGAAACCATGGGAAACAGGGAAGGGACCCATGAAATAATTGCCCCAAACATCAAAAATTTCTACTATCAAGATTGGATTTAATGGCATCATATTACGCTTCGTGATTCGCCCAAGTTGTTGGCAACGAATACACGTCTTGCAATGCACTTGGGCATCCTTAAAAAGGGTAGGCCAATAAAATCCACATTGAAGAACTTTAGTGGCTGTTTTCATTCCACTAAAATGGCCACCACACTCTTTGTCATGGCAGAATGATAGAACTTCATTATATTCCTTTGGGGAATGCAACGATTTAATAACTGATCCGCACAATACTTAAAAAGGTAGGGCTCATCCCAGTAGTATAACTTAACTCTGGCCAAGAACTTCTTACGTTCATTTCTTGACCAATTATAAGGCATAACATCAGCCACTAAATAATTTACAATGTTAGCATACCATGGTGCTGAAAAAATAGCATACAGATGCTCATCAGGAAAAGAGTCTGGTATGGACTCAGAATCACTATTATCGTCGTTTGTAAGTCTAGATAAGTGGTCGGCAACTACGTTTCTGACCCCTCTTTGTCCTTTATTTCTAATGTGAACTCTTGCAGGAGAAGAATCCACCGGATTAATCTCTGCTTAGCATCCTTCTTTGCAAGAAGGTACCTAAGGGCTGCATGGTCCGTGTAAACTAAAGTTTTAGAACCAACCAAATAAGGGCCTAAACTTATCTAAAGCATAAATGACAGACTAAGAATTCTTTTCGGTAGTTGTATAATTCCATTGAGCATCGTTTAAGGTTTTACTAGCATAATAAATAACAGTGGACTTATTATCTAGTTTCGTCCCCAAGACAAACACCAAACTGCATAATCACTAGCATCACACATGAGTTCAAAAGGTTTAGACCAATCGGAGGTCTGTATAATTGGTGCAGAGGTTAGGGCAGCTTTTAAAGTTTCAAAAGCCACGCTTACAGTTAAAATTAAAATCAAAGATTGCATCCTTCAAAAGCAGATTAGTTAAAGGCCTAGCTATTTTCGAGAAATCTTTAATAAAACGCCTATAAAAACCTGCATGGCCTAGAAAGGCTCTAATATCACGGACAGTCCGTGGTTTAGGTAGAGTCGCTATCTTATCTAGTTTGGCCTTATCTACTTCGATGCCATCACTAGATACAATGTGACCTAGTACTATGCCCTTTTTCACCATGAAATGACACTTTTCCCAGTTTAAAACGAGGCTCTTTTCTTCACACCGTGTCAAAACCTTAGACAGGTTAGACAAGCAGTCTGTGAAGGAGTCTCCATAGATAGAAAAATCATCCATGAAAAGTTCCATAAAGCGCTTTACCATGTCACTAAATATATGAAGCATACATTTGGAAGGTACCGGGAGCATTACAAAGGCCAAAAGGCATTCGTTTATAGGCATACGTTCCAAAGGGACATGTGAAGGTAGTCTTTTCCTGGTCATCAATATCAATAATAATCTGAAAATAGCCTGAGTAGCCAACAATAAAAAGCATGACTAGCTAGGCGTTCGAGCATCTGATCTATAAAAGGTAAAGGAAAGTGATCCTTTTCGTGTCATAGCATTTAAACGCCTCGTAATCAATACAGATTCTCCATTTTATAGGACCCGTGGTGACAACATAGTCACCCTTTCCGTTACGTACCATGGTAACTCCCGATTTCTTAGGAACTACATGAATGGGGCTTACCCATTTCGCTATCGAGATTGGGTATATGATACCCGCGATCGAAAGTAATCGTAAGACTTCTTCCCTAACCACCTCTTTCATGGCAGGGTTCAAACGACGCTGAGGTTCGCGAGAAGTCTTCGCGTTATCCTCCAAATGGATGCGATGAGTGCAAACATTAGGGTCAATTCCCTTAATGTCGGCTAGGGACCAACCAATCGCAGACCGATGTTCCCTAATCACCCTGATTAAACGTGTCTCTTCATCTTTAGTTAACTGAGAAGATATAATTACCGGATGACTACCATCCAGATCAAGTTGGATATATTTTAACTCCGGGGGAAGAGGTTTAAGCGTTGGGCTGGAAGGAATGTCAATAGATGTTTCATTAGGGTCCCCATTTTACATAATGAAACTTGCTTAGGTAGCAAGTCTTCATACTTAGTATATGGAGCAACCGGCGGGTTTACAATTGGTGTGGACTCAAGGATGGTGTTGACTTCCTCTAAGTAGGAGTCATTTACAAAATCTGAAGTTCCAAAAGAAAGGAATTTGTACATATTGTTTTCGGGAAAAATGTTGTTAAAATAATCTTGAGCTAATCTCTCGATCATGTTAACCTCCCCATCTATAGACGATTCTGGTAACTGTTTCATCATTTTAAAAACATTTACCTCAACAGAAAGATGGCCAAAAGATAAGGACATCTTACCATCGCGGCAATTTATAAGTGTGTTGGCGGTTGCCAAGAAGGGACGCTCTAAGATGATCGTACAGAGTCATAGCGACTTATCCTCGTGATCGAGGATAACAAAATCAGCAGGATAGTAGAAATCCTGAACCTTAACAAGCACGTTTTCCACTACACCCTTAGGATACTTAATTGACCTGTCCGCTAACTGCAATGTTATTTTTGTAGGTTGCATTTCCTGTAGACGTATTTGTTTATACAAATAATACGGGAGTAAGTTAACACTCGCCCCTAGGTCTAATAAAGTGGTCGTCGTGTGGGAATCTCCTAAGCTGCATTTTACAGTAGGACGACCAGGGTCCTTGTACTTAACAATTCCATTATTTTCGGATAAAGTTGGGAACTATTCAGTTAGAAAGGCGTCTTTAGGTATGTTGGTCTTACGCCTAGTAGTGCACAACTCCTTAAGAAACTTAACGTGGTTAGGTAGCTTTTTAATAGCTTCGAGAAAAGGAAGGTTTATCGTTAGATTTTTGAAAACGTTCCTAATCACCTCAAAGTTTGTATCCCTAGTTAGCATGGCTAATTTCTGAGGGAACGGTGGTTTCGCTCTATATTTAGCATATGGCTCGACTTGATGTGTAACCTTGGCTTTCTGTTTCTTAGGTTGTGGTTTAACTGGTACCTCTACAGTGGTAGGCTCTTCAGTTTCTATTTTGGTATCTAGTTCGATATCCGGTGTAGGGAGTACTGATGGGGTAACTATATGCATAGTTACTTTGTTATCAACCACTCTTCCAGAACGGAGAGTGGTGATGGCATTTAGCTCACCTATGATTGTAGTTTTCGTACTAGTATTACCGTTTATACTAAAAGCTGTGTTTGCTGTTTTAGGGTTTGGTATTGCTTGTCTTGGAAACACGCCTTTTGGTTGGGCTTTCTCTTGGGCTAACTGTTGTATGCCCTGATTTATGGATTGTAAGATCTGTTAGTTTGATTGAGTCATTGTTTGGAAAAGTTGTTGGGTAACATGTATAAAGGCGTCGATACGATCCGGTCTTGTTTACGCGTGTTTAGTGTGTATAACAAGTTAGAGCACTGAAAAACTTAAAAAAATCGAAGCTCGAAACAAACCTGTGGAAATCCGGCAAAATTCAGCTTAGGCGCGGGGCGCGCCACTTTGGGTGCAGGCTTTCGTGTAAACTTTGAGTTCTGATGTTTGAGCTGGTCGCTTTCAAACTTCCAAGAAACTTGAGCGCCGCGGCGCTTGTTTTGTCTTGCTGGTCGCTCGGCTTCCAAGAACTTGAGCGAGTGCGCCCGCGCAATTTTTTCTGAGGAAGTTTAATGCTGAAAAAGACAACCACAGTTAGAATCGAGCAAGGGTGGGTGGGTTTAATGGGACTTATAAATGACTAATTATACTATGAAACCGATGCTATAGGGAACTAAGATGGCAGCGGCGCCATTTGATAAACGTAAAAAGATGAAGTTTACCTACGAAATGAACGATAAAACTCAAAACGTCAAGTAAACTAAAACTCATTTTACTAATTGCTATCAAGTTTTCTACTCTCAATTCTATCGAAATAGAGTCGAGTAACAAATTTGTTCCACTCCTAGTTCTTTAGCATGGAATGATTTTCTAGTTAACTAATCGGTCTTATGTCTAGTGAGAGATTTACGAGGGGAATTCTATACTATGGGGTGGATTCAATTGACAAGTTATGAATAATGGAATGCTACGGAATACTGAAATGTGAATCTAGATAAAGAATTAGAGGGGAAGTGAATCCACCTCGAATCCAACTTAATCACCTAGCATAGACTGTTGTAATCCAATTCTTACGTTCTTACGGTAAGAATTGCTCGTTCTAATCCCTAATTAGTATGGCATTTCTGCCAATTATAACTAGCATGTTGATAAGAGCCCAAAATTGTAGTTTTAACCCCTTAATAATCATACTTTTAGACCAATTATGTGAATAATAAGTAAGAGTTAATACTGATTACGTGTTTTAATACATTTCAGGCTTCAAAGTCTATTATGTGCAGAAATATGCCACTTTAGCGAGATAAAGGAGCAATGGTTGGTTGCTAAGGAGTTCTATGATTAAAGGCCAAGATTCAAGAAGACAAAGCCTTTCTAAAGCCCGGTCAAAGCTGAAAAGTCAAAGTCAACGCGGGCAGAAACATCACACAAAGTCAGCAGAATTTCCGAAGACCATATCTTTGGACTCAGACCTTGGAATTGGGCCTACCTTATGTCAAAATGACCAACTCGAAAAGATCTTTCCAATGGTGCAAGCGTTGACCCAATCAGAGGAGCAAAAGTGGACGAAACATCTATCGAAGCCAACTGCAGCTGAAGAGCCCATTTTGGACTAAAGAAATTGGGTTTTGGGCTTGATTCTCTGGCCCAAAACATGGCTCCAAGCCCATGCACGATTTTTGGATCTGAAAGTATAAAAACAAAAGCTTAGCTCTTTGTTAATGGTAGATAGTTAGACCTAGATTAGAATGAGATTAGTTAGCCCCCATTAATGAGTTTTAGAACTTAGTTTTAGAA
Organism: Coptis chinensis; assembly: GCF_015680905.1. Lineage (NCBI taxonomy): Eukaryota > Viridiplantae > Streptophyta > Magnoliopsida > Ranunculales > Ranunculaceae > Coptis > Coptis chinensis. Next base: position 43,849,076 of record NC_141460.1, read on the forward strand.
TTTCATTTCTTGTTTTAGATTAATTTTTTGAATCATTGAATATCATTCATTAGATAAATAAAATAGTTATTATTCTTGTCATTTCGATTTTTGTTATTTCAATCTATTAGATCTAGTTTTAATTATTGTTGGTTACCATTTCTTAGTTGTTAATTAGATTTTAATTATTGTTTAATTTAGATTAGTAAATTTCGAATCTTGATATTATGTTTAGTTTAGATTCATATGGAAATGATTGTGGAATGATTCTCGGCTAAACCTCCATTAGAGGGGGATGAGAAGCCTTGATGAAAGCTTGATTCCGATTATCGTAGAGTCGTCGTAATTTCTATTCCACCCTAGAAACGATTAATTCGCCATGAGAATGGGTTTAATCATTTAAATGCTAGTTATGAATTGGTAGAAATGTCATGTGTAATTAGGGATTAGGAAGAACCAATTGTTCTGTGTAGCAGTTCAATTCGGATTACGACGATTCGTCGTTACTGAGTTAAGTTGAGTTAAGGTGGAATCAATCCCTCCTAATTCCTTATTATAGAATCAACATAGTATTTCCGTACTTGAATCAATTATAGTTTGTATCTTGTGGGTAGTTGCATCGTAGTATAATTCCCCCTCGTAAAACTCTCATTAGACTTAAGACCGATTAGTTAACTAGAAAACATCACATGCTAAAGAACTAAGAGTGGAACGAATTTGTTACTCCACTTTATTTCGATAGAATTGAGAGTAGAAAACTTGATAAATATAGACTCGTAATAAGTTTAGTTTACTTACGTTTTGAGTTTCATCGTTCATTTCGTAGGTAAACTATCATTTTTATGTTTTATCAAATGGCGCCGCTGCCATCTTAGTTTCACTTTAGCATTGTTTTCATAGTATAATTAGTCATTTTTAAGTCCCATTAAACCCACCCACCCTTGTTTGATTCATACTGTGGTTGTCCGTTTCAGCATTGAAAAGTTCTGCAAAAAATAACACGGAGCGACCGCTTCAAAGCGAGCTTTACATTGCCCAAACGCTGGAACCTTGAGTAGCGACCGCCCCCATATATCGACCCGCCCTAAAACACTGTAACTTGAAGTTACACGGAGCGCGACCGTGCCCAAAGTTTTTCGGATTTCTATAGGTTTGTTTCGAACTTCGATTTTTTAAGTTTTTTAGTGTTCTAACTTGTTATATACACTGAACACGCGTAAACAAGACGCTATTCATAAGCGAAGTAAGGACGCAATCAGGTATACCTTTCTTCCATACCTCGCATCTCTAGTTAGAGGTTGATACTAATATATCAAGATTGTTTGGAGGGTTGTCATGTTTAGACTTAGTCTTGCATGAGATTAAGGTCTGGTCGAAGAAAAACAACAAACGTAATTACACGGCAACGTCAACAAACAAGTCTATCTAGTTTCCTACCCACTACACCTCTAGCTACTATTTCACACACACCACCTGATATTATGGCTGAAGAAAGAGAGACTCCTCTGTCTGACTTTTATAAAGCCTTGAGCGATAGCCCTAAATCTTGCATCGTTCTAGCAGACCCAGTGGGGGATTTCCGCATCCCCCCAAATATATTTAATTTGTTACCCGTTTTTCATGGTTTAGACCATGAAAAACCTTATCAGCACTTGCGTAGAATTGAACAAGTCCTTACAACATTCCACCATCCTACGATTGGTGCGGAACAAATTAAATTGAGGGTATTCCCATTCACCTTAGCTGATAAAGGCGACGTCTTGTTAAGCGCGCCCAAGCCCTAATTTCGTGGACTCGTGGGCCAAACTTGTTCATTTGTTTATGGAACATTTTTACCCACCCCCTAAAGATTTAATGAAATGCTTTCCAAGATTCACTTCTTTCGACGGAGAATCCTCATGAATCATTTTAAGAGGCTTGGAATCGTTTCACCGATCTCCTTATAGAGTGTCCACACCATCACCTAGCAAAAGACACGTTAGTTAATTGCCTTTTTCAAAGGACTTCTACACCACCATAAAGAAGTCCTAGACATAATGAATGGGGTAGTTTCCTAAGTAAAGGAGCCCGAGGAGGCATATAAATTTTGGAAGATCGGACTAAAGCGTAATAATGGGGGGGGTAGTGGCGATTACTCCCGCTCCGCTAGTTCTTCTTCAATAGTTAAGGCTACCCGGTATGTTTGAGGTTAAATCAGATCCCGAGCTTAAAACTCTAATTGAATCCCTCACAAAAGGTAGAGGCCATTTCGTACAACAAAAGCCTATCCCCATCATGAATGTAAATTCAAATCCATGTAGTTTACATTTGGAGTCCCGAAAGCATCCCGACTCCCACAGTCCTATAGCCTATAAACATTCTTGTTCCATTAATAGTGAACCTAACGCCCCTTGGAGACAAAATCCCAACTTCGGTTGGAGAAATAGCCAACAAGTCACACCTCTGTGGTACAATAATCAATATGTTAGGCCAACGCGGTTATAACCAAGCTCCACCACAACAAGGACGGGATCGTGGTAATTATAATAATTATAACAACCAAAGCGCCAACCTCGATAAGGTCAAGCACAAGGTCAATGTAGTTATAATAATTATAATGCTAATAGAGGTATCGTTCGGTAAATAATAACTATCACAATCCGCCCATAAATAATCAACGCGAGATAGTTCAGTCCACACCACCCGACTACTGACTACTACACCCACACAACCGGATCGTCTTGACACCTTCATACAAGTGAGCCAACAACTTTTCCAAACCATGGCTCAATCTAACCAACACATTCTACAATCCATTAATAATTTAAACCAATAGTTAGCCCAAGAGAAAGCCCAACCAAAAGGCGTGTTTCCAGGCCAAGCGATACCCAACCCTAGAACAACAAACACAGCCTTTGACGTAAACGGTAATACTAGTACGGAAACTACAACCGTAGGTGAGCTAAATCCCATCACCACTCTCCGTTCTGGAAGAGTGGTTGATAACAAAGTAACTATGCCTATAGTTACCCCATTAGTACTCCCTACACCGGATATCAAACTAGATACCGAAATAGAAACTGAAGAACCTACCATTGTAGAGGTACCAGTTAAACCACAACCTAAGAAACAGAAAGCCAAGGTTACACATCAAGTCGAGCCATACGCTAAATATAGAGCGAAACCACTGTTCCCTAAGAAATTAGCCATGCTAACCAGGGATACTAACTTTGAGGAGATTAGGAACGTTTTAAAAAATCTAACGATAAACCTTCCTTTTCGAAGCTATAAAAAGCTACCTAACCACGCTTAAGTTTCTTAAGGAGTTGTGCACTACTAGGCGTAAGACCAACATACCTAAAGGCGCCTTTCTAACTAAACGGTTCCCAACTTTATCCGAAAATAATGGAATTGTTAAGTACAAGGACCCCGGTAGATCCCCATGTCTACAATGCACCTTAGGAGATTCTCACACGACGACCGCGCTACTAGACCTGGGGGCTAGTGTTAACTTACTCCCATTTTATTTGTATAAACAAATAGGTCTAGAGGAGATGCAACCTACTAAAATGACATTGCAATTAGCTGATCGGTCTATTAAGTATCCTAAGGGTGTGGTTGAAAACGTGTTGGTTAAAGTCCAAAATTTTTACTACCCAGCCGACTTCGTTATCCTCGACACAGAAGTCACTAACGACTCTGTACCTATCATTTTAGGGCGTCCCTTCTTGGCTACTGCCAACGCGCTCATAAACTGCCGCGATGGTTCGATGTCCTTGTCCTTTGGCCATCTTTCTGTTGAGGTAAATGTTTTCAAAACGAGGACACAGTATCCCGATTCATCTACAAATGGAGAGGTTAGCATGATCGAGAGCTTAGCTCAAGATTACTTCAAAAACATGTTTCCGGAGAAACAGATTAACAAATTCCTTTCCTTCGGAAATTCCGACTTTAACAATGACTCCCTGGTAGTAGACGAAATCGAAGAAGAATTCCTTCAACTCTTTTGCACCGCTTCTTTACCACTTCGCGAGTCCCCCCTTGCCAACAACCATTCATCCCTTGATGCTATGACGGAAGATGAATTTTTCAATCTCTATCCTAGTGATCCTTTTGACCCACCTATTGAGGAATGTCTTGCATATATCAAGATTTCTGATGATATGGACTTGAGAGCTCTAGCTGAGAATCATTCACCTTCCATCACCAATATACCCCACCCTCCACCTTTTTAAAGGAACCTCGAGTTTGCACTCGATCCTTTAGTTTCTCCTGTGCTTCATGATATTTTAAATCCACCTAGTAAACAAATACTTCCTAAGGATAAACCACTTGACACCTTCATTTTCAGATTTGAGACAGTCCCTAACTACACAATGAATGAGTTTTGTGCTAAACCCACATCCTCATTTTTTCCATGTTTTCCCTCTAAAACTTATCCCAATCCACCATATCTTCTACAACCATTCACTTTTCCACACTTATTCACTAGGACACCCTCTCGTTCAAAGATGAAACATAAGGTGCATGCTCGGTTATGTTATAGGTCTATCCGACTTAAGCTTTCATTTCATTCCACTAGGGCTGCGTCGTAGGAAATCTTGGTGCTTGATTGTGTTTGGATATGTTTTCTGTGATGTTTATTTATGGAATGATCCACAACTATTTCGGTTGTTGATATATGATAAACTGCATATTCATACATATGTTTAGATAAAGTCTCGAGTATCTGACTATAAACGACTCAATTTTTGTGTTTGGTGCATTTCCTTTCATTTCCATATATTGGTGAATGCACCATTCAGGTAACCGGGCCCTCCCTATGGAGTGTGTGGTTGTAAGTACCAGATCCTAAGTCCACAGTTCACATAATTCACGTTTTCCACTCCTGCATGTTTTCTTGGTTTTTGAGTCATGTTTCTCTATGGTATGAATTATGTCTTTATTGCTTATTGTTTTCCTTTATATTAAACCTAATTCATAAAAAGTAAAAATGTTTAAAGCTATAAAAATAGTAATCTAGCAAGTCTCGGGAATCTGAGTTTAAAAGACCCACGTTTTAAAACAAATTTTTACAAACCTGTTTTCAAAAATTTGTTTGGGGGTGGGGTGTTGGTTTTTCCATTCTTGATCACTCAAATCCCTATTCTTACCCCACCTCACTCCCTTGAAGAGTAGCTAGATTTCTTCTTGTTTGTTGTTTTGATGTTGTTTTTTATTATATTTAGTAGATAGGATGTTATGTTGTTAAATTCCGTAGTTAATTTTGACTTTTGTAGTGAAATGTTGTTTGAATGACAATATTAATATAATGTGGTTATTTTCATTGTGCGTGGTTGTTTAATGTTGATCCCACTTTCCCAAATTGTTTGGGGTGGTATTATGTAGTCCAAAGATGCTTTTTTATGACCTTTTTTTTTTTTTAGAAGTTATTTTGAGTCGGGGTGAGAATATTGCGAATAGGCATATCTATGAATAAATATCATGGTAGGATGAAATCTCGAAAAAATAGGTAGGTTCTATCCTAAATTCAACCTAAAAGATATTAGGGTTGTTTTAGAATCAAGAATATGAGTTGTTTTCGTTTTCGGGTTCGGAAATTTTAGTATTTCCGGAAAAGCTTTTTGGCAACTTCCCGATTCGTTTTAGCAACTTAAAACATATATAAACTTCATTCATTCTACACTCACAACCCATACTACACCTAACTTCCATCACTCACCTTTCACTCCCACGTTTCCGTTGTTCGCCTCAATTTTCAACCATCAAGACTCCTCGGCACGACGCATAAGCCAAGTTGAAGCGCCAGCCAAAAAACTTGTTGTTAAAAAAAAAAAACCTCGAGGCGCACAAGGCTTAAGTGGAAGCGGCGCTGCCTCTAACTTCTGCAGGTAGACCAGAAAATTTCTAGTTTTCTGCGGGTTGTTCCGGGTCATTTGCAGCTGTTCGGGCGTAGTTTCGAGATGACATCTCCTACAATAATACCGGAACAGTCTTTCGAAGATTTGTTCCAAAGCACTACTTATGGTGCTTGGTCTCGCGAGGTGATCACACACGTAGGCTGGGAACCGCTTATGGTTCTTGCTAGTATTTGTTCTTGGACTTGCCATGCCTGCTGAAATACAAGACCCATGGTGCTATTGGGTAGATAATATGCATGTCCGGGAGATAAGGTAAGTTTTTAATTTCATTTAGTGTCTGCTTATGTCCCAAGCAATTTAATTATGTTAACCCCATAATGGCTGGAACTCTTATAGAGTTGCGTCAGTTTATATATTAGTATGTTTTAACCTTGTTTTGCAGATGTTTCAGAATTTCACGCGTTTCCATGGTATTTTTCTACCCTCTTTATTTAAATACTTTGAGGACAAAGCATGCTTCTTGTTTGGGGGTGGGTATAGAAACACGTGTAATTAAGGCATCTGTTAGGATATATATATGTATAATATGCACTTGTTTTCTAGTTAAAATTTCAAAAATTCAAAAATATAAATAAATAAGTTATGATATACACTTAGGAATATTGGTATTGTTTTCTTTCTCTATGCTCTTAACAATCTAGAAGTCTCACGTAGCTTTTGCATTAGAATAATTTTTAGAAACTTAGGTTAATATGTAGGTAATAATCTTTGCATCTATCTATAAATATATTACATGAGTATCTATGATTGTTAGCAGTAAATTTCTGAAATCTAGGCTAGAGTACTTATTCTACAAATCCCGTGAGAATATAGCCTAAAGCCTTATAAGAGTGAAACATTTGAGAAATGACACAAGGGAGAAGTAAAATCCGGATAGAGAAATCACACGTCCACGTGCTTGATCACTAAACCATATCCTAAGCGATAATTTAGGCCCTCTTTGGATCGATATAGCCAGAAATTCAAACCTATGAATTATTTTCTACTAGTCGCCCCTCTGAGCCTTTCTTTAGCCTTTCATAAACCACAAATCCTTTACCCTGTTACAAAAACAAAACAAAATAAAAAAAAAATCCACCTACCCAATTTAGAATAAGTTTGAGAATAGAATGAGGAAGAAAGAAGAAGAGAAAAACCTGTGTAAACAAAAATTAGTTAGTTGCTTCAGAAAATAAAGAAAAGAAGTTTCCATCCAAAGAAAAGAAAAATAAAAATAGAAATAAAATAAAAACTCCAAAAAATAGAATAAAAGGAGTCAAAAGCCAAAGAAAAAGAAAAAAAAATGGCTAAGGATGGAAACAAAGTGTAGAAGCAAAAGTAAATAATAAGGTTTTCTCTAGTTACATAATATGAAGACTCTATTATCTCAGACTTGTCCTTTTTGAATATCCATTTCCTTCCTTCTTAAACCATCTCCTAATCCCCGAAACACCTAATAAAGACCTCTAGCTCAATTAGGAATAGGTTAGTGTGATAGTAAGTGGCAGATGTGTTTGATCGACTCCGGCTTCCTTGTGTGTCATTGAGATTGTAAGGTAAAGTGTGCCCACTGCGCACTAGAGTAGTGAAACTTGAGTGGAAAAATCAGAGTGTTGTATCTTGACTATTATTCTGAGAACCTACTTAAGGACGCTATTCCGAGTTTCAGAAACGGACCTGCTATTGCATTTCATAGCATTACTCATTATATATATGTTTATTGTAGATGATTGATTATTATGCATATATTAGCTTAGGTTTTTGACTTGGTTATTCTTGTTTATAGCTAGTGAGATGTATAGATAATTTGGAGCATGAATAAGGAAACAATAGTTTTCTTTCTTAGTCATTGTAGTATAGATGAAGTTTGTGAGTACCTTCACTGGAAAATTCTCACGAGGCTATAACTCGTCCACTAGGGAATTCCTAGTGGTTTAAGGCCTTGTTGCATATGGTCAATGCAATCGCACTCAGTGAAATGAGAGTAGATAGAACTCCATTTTTGGTCACTTATGCTAATTCCTCATATTTGCTTGAGGACACATGTGAGGTCGTCCACCCATTCTCATGGTGAAACACGACCTTCTAGAATGGAATAGACTCTACAACTACTCTACACTATACAACTAAGTTTTCATCAAGGGTTCATCAACCCCTCTAATGGAGGTTTTAGCCTTGATTCATCAAACCATTATTTCTCATTGAATTATAACTAAACATCATACCAAAATTCTAACTTGGCTAATTTAACTAACAATACTTCAATCTAATTTAACAACTCAGAAATGATACTCAACAAGAATTAAAATTAGATCTATAAATTGAAATGACAAAATTAAAATTGACAAACTAGCTATTTTATTTATCAAACTAATGAAGAAAAATGATTCTAAAGATTAATCTAAAACAAGAATTGAAATGAACTAAACTTAATTTTATTTAATGAAAACTAGATCTAGAATTATCTATATTTTTAGGTCTAACTAGCTACCATTAACAAAGAGATAAGCTTTTGTTTTTATATGTTTCAGATCCAAAAATCGTGCATGGGCTTGGAGCCATGTTTTGGGCCAGAGAATCAGGCCCAAAACCCAATTCTTTCAGTCTAAAAAGGCCTCTTCAACTGCAGTTGGCTTCGATAGACTTTTCATCCACTTCTGCTCCTCTGATTGGGACAACGCTTGGACCATTGGAAAGCTCTTTCCGAGCCGGTCGTTTTGACATAAGGTAGACCCAATTCCGAGGTCTGAGTCCAAAGATATGGCTTTCGGAAGTTCTGCTGACTTTGTGTGCTGTTTCTGCCCGCGTTGACTTTGACTTTGACTTTTCAGCTTTGACCGGGCTTTAGAAAGGCTTTGTCTTCTTGAATCTTGGCCTTTAATCACAGAACTCCTTAGCAACTAACCATTGCTCATTTATCTCATCAAAGTGGCACATTTCTGCACATAATTGACTTTGAAGCCTGAAACACATAAAAACACGTAATCAGTATTAACTCTTAATTATTACTCACATAATTGGTCTAAAAGTATGACTGTTACAGGGTTAAAACTACAGTTTTGGGCTCTTATCACCTCCCGATTGGTCTAAACCTTTGGAACTCATGTGTGATGCTAGTGATTATGCAGTTGGTGCTGTCTTGGGACAGAAACTAGATAATAAATCCACTGTTATTTATTATGCTAGTAAAACTCTAAACGATGCTCAAAGGAATTATACAACTACTGAAAAAGAATTATTAGCTGTCGTTTATGCTTTAGATAAGTTTCGTCCTTATTTGGTTGGTTATAAGACCCTAGTTTACACTGACCATGAAGCCCTTAGGTACCTTCTCGCAAAGAAGGATGCTAAGCAGAGATTAATCCGATGGATTCTCCTCCTACAAGAGTTCACCTAAGAAATAAAGGACAAAAGAGGGGTCAAAAACGTAGTTGCCTACCACTTATCTTGACTGACAAACGACGATGACAGTGATTCAGAGTCCATACCCGACTCTTTTCCTGATCAATATTTGTATGCTATTTTTTCTACACCATGGTATGCTAACATCATGAATTATTTAGTGGCTGATGCTATTCCTTATGATTGGTCAAGAAATGAACGTAAGAAGTTTTTGGCCAGAGTTAAGCTATACTACTGGGATGAGCCCTACCTTTTTAAGTATTGTACATATCAGATTATTCATCGTTGTATTCCCCAGTAGGAATATAATGAGGTTCTCTCATTTTGCTATGAAAAAGAGTGTGGTGGTCATTTCAGTGGTATGAAAACAGCTGCTAAAATTTTAAAATGTGGGTTTTATTGGCCTACTCTCTTTAAAGATGCCCAAGTGCATTGCAAGCGTGCATTCGTTGCCAATAACTTGGGTGAATCACGAAGCGTAATATGATGCCATTGAATCCAATCATGGTGGTAGAAATTTTTGACGTATGGGGCGTTGATTTCATGGGTCCTTTTCCAGTTTCCCACGGCTTCATCTATATTCTAGTTACTGTAGACTACGTGTCTAAATGGATAGAGGCCATGGCTTGCCGTAGCAATGACCATAAGACAGTTGTGTTTTTTGTTAAAGAGTATATTTTCTGTCGATTTGGCATTCCCAAGGCCATCATTAGTGATGGTGGAACACATTTTTGCAATAGAGTTATTGCATCTCTTGTGCAGAAATATGGAGTTACACAAAAGGTAGCAACTCCGTATCATCCACAAACTAGCGGACAAATAGAAGTTTCTAATAGGGAAATAAAAAAGATCTTAGAAACAACTGTAAATCCTGGTAGGAAAGACTGGTAAAAGTGTCTATCTGATGCCTTATGGGCATATAGGACTGCTTTCAAAACTCCTATAGGTATATCTCCCTTTAGACTTGTATTTGGGAAACCTTGTCATTTGCCCGTTGAATTGGAGCATCGTGCTATGTGGGCTATAAAAAACCTTAACTTCAATTTTGATGAGGCGGGTGTCAAGCGCAAGTTGTAATTGAATGAGCTTGAAGAAATCCGTAGCAATTCTTATGATCTCACAAAGGATTATAAAGCTAACATGAAACGTGTTCATGATAAGCAAATTTTGTGCAAAGAGTTTGTGGTAGGTCAAAAGGTCTTACTTTACAATTCCTGTCTACATATTTTTCCAGGGAAATTAAAACCCGTTGAATTTGGTCCTTTTAAGTTCTTGAAGTCCCCTTACGGGGCAATCACCTTGGTAAATCCCAAGGACAACAGTACCTTTCAAGTAAATGGCCAACGGTTGAAACATTTTCACGAGCTATTGTCCCCTGATTTAGAGGAAGTCCTTTTACAGGATCTTGTCTATGAGGAATGACCTTTTTTCATTTCCATATATTGGTAAGTGCACCATTAAGGTAACCGAGCCCTCCTTATGGAGTGTGTGGCTGTATGTACCGGATCCTAAGTCCACGTTTAACATAATTCATGTTTTCCACTCTTGCATGTTTTCTCGGTTTTTGAGTCATGTCCCTCTGTGGTGTGAATTATGCATTTAATGCTTTCTTGTTTTCTTATATTAAATTTTATCCATAAAAATAAAAAAAAATTATTTTAAAATCACACACATAGTAAGTTAAGAAGTCTCGGGAATCTAACTTTAAAAGACCCACTTTTTAAAACAAATTTTCTCAACTCTGTGGCCAAAATTTGTTTGGGGGTGGGGTGTTCGTTCCATCCTGGATTATTCAACTCTCCAGTTGTGTTGGTTAGACTGTTTAACTATATTACGATTCGGGTTGACATTATCTATGAAATTAGATTTCATTCGTTCGCATAACTTACATTATGTACGCACTTCGAGGCATTTTCAATCTTCTTATATGTCACCAACGGTCGGACTAGAGCGTTTTATGGATCATTGGATTGGAAATTTTCTCCTGATCATTTTCATACCTCATTCGCAAAAATCGGCCCGGTAACGAAGCGGCAAATTAAGATTGAAGTTGTGCGAAATATCGAAAAATCAAAATCCGAAAATCAAGTGGGCTTGGGCCCAACTTCGCACGCACGTGCGTCTCTTTCCTTCACACCAACAGTCGCGATTCCATTCTTCAAACTACCATTACCAAATTTCAAAGCTTCAAAAACCTAACCTAAAAAAAAAATAAGAAACCTAAATACACCCACACCCAAAGTTAAAACCCACCCCAAATCTTCTCCTAACTACAACCACCACCACCTCCACCAACTTAAACAACCAAACACCACCAAAAATTCAAAATTTTGACTACCACCACCACTACCGCGCCTCCTTCCATTATTTTTAGTTAGGGTGTTTCAAAACAAGACCTCTACCTTATTCAAACCCACACATCTTATAAAAACTCCAATGACTCAAAGACGTCGGATATTGCCAGAGCACGCTTTTACTGCCGACCACTTCGTGCCGTTTTACGGTGATGAGATGGTTAGGAGAGACTGGAGTGGTTTGTGGTACTCGATAGACGATTTTTACCACGAAGATTTGGTCCGAGAGTTTTATAGGACGAGGGAGTTGAATGGGGATCGAATTTTTGTTAAGGTGGCTGGGAGGAGGAGAGAGGTTACTACTAGGTTGTTGGCTGAGATTTTAGGCATTCCACCTAGACACCATCTCGATGCCACATTACAGGATTCCTAGTTTACTGCTGTAGAACCTTTGATGAACGCGACTGTTGCGGAAGGGAACTACAATGCAAGTTCGCATTGTGTTCGCCAGTCATCTCTTCGAACCAACCAGCTGGCTGTAGCTCAGTGGATTGGTAGGAATGTCATAGGGAAGGAGAAAGTTAGTGATATCGGCCTGAACTGCCTTCATGTTCTATGGATACTCCAGGAGCAGAAGTATGTATGTATTTTGGAGTTTTTGCGTAACATGATTATGGGAGTTGGAAAGAGTATTGCACCTCTCCCTATTTTGATAACGAAGATCATGATAAGCTTGAGAGTGACTCCAAGGTCTGATAGGATTTGTCTGAAGGAGCACCGAAATCATCATATTTATACGGAGTGTATACAGAGAATTTGGCGGTTGCCTGAAGAGAGGGTAGTCGAGGAGAGTGACTCGGAGGATGAGGATGACACGACATATTTTGATGTTGATGCCTTGGAAAGGTGTAGGTCGGATGCAGAACGCATGGATGTGATTCACCGTGGCATGCGTTCTCTCAATACTACTTGTGAAGGCCTCTGAACTCGGCAGGCTACCATGCATAATAACTTCGAGGCTCGTGCCCAGCGCGAGGATCAGCGGTGGGAACACACAAGGGCTGAGATGGACGCTCAGCGCCAGTTCCGAGACGATATGCTTGCACGCTTTCCACCCCAGGGGAGTTCTTCTTCGGAAGAGCAGTTTGTGAGGCACAAGCGTCATCGCCGCAAGACGGATGGCTCTGGCCCATCGGAAGCCCAAGGGCCATCTGCTTCTCGAGTGCATTCTACTACTAGCAACGAGTGGTTTAGGGATCTATTGAGTTGATTTGTTTTATTGTATTTGTTTTTATTTAGTACGTATGTAAAAAGATTAGTTCAGTACTTAAATTTGAATTTGGTTGTCGTATGTTATTTGGAATTCAATTTTAATATAAGTTGGTTAATTTTGAATTATGCGTTGTTCTTATCATTTATCCCACCATCCCGAATTGTTTGGGGGTGGTATTATTTAGCCTAACATAATTCGTTATACGATCATCTATTTTCAGAAGTTGTTTTGGAGTGAGGGTTGAGAATATTGCCGATATGGGCATCGCTATAAATAGATATTGTGTTAGGATGAAATCTCGATAAATTAGGCAGTATCTAACCTAAATTCAACCTAAAAGATATTAGGTTTGTTTTGGAATAGAGAATATGGGTTGTTTCTGTTTTCGGTATTGGAAATTTTAATATTTCCGGCAATTGCCTTAAAACTTTTTAGGTAACTTCCCGATTCGTTTTAGCAACTTAAATTCTATAAAAACTGCATTCATTCTACACTCACAACCCCAACTACATCTCACATTCATCTCTCACGTTTCATTCCCACTTTACTTTATTTTTCCTTCGCATTTCGGCCTCACAATTCCCGAAAGCAATCGCTTGATGGAAGCGCCACCACCTCAAACCTTTGTCGGAGGAATTCTACCTCGAAGCGTGACTTGCCTCTCAAAGACAAAACCTGAGCGCCACCTACGCCCAAAACACTGGAATTCCAGTTTTCATCCTGAGCGCACCCCGCGCCAATCCCAGGCTAAAAGTGAGCGCACCCTGCACCCAAGTGCCTGGAATTTGAAACTCAACAGAGTGCACCCGCCCCCATCCCAGGCATACATTGAGCGCACCTGCGCCCTGACCCCTGTGGGCACCAAAAATTTCAAGTTTTACGAGGGTTGTTCCGGGATAGTTGCAGCGGTTCTAGAGAGTAGTTTTGTGATGACTTCTCCTATAGTAATACCGGAGCAGTCTTTCGAACACTTGTTAGGGAGCGAGTCTTATGGACATTGGTTCCGCGAAAGGATCACGCAGTTCAGATGGAGGCATCTTCTGGTAAGTGAAGATGACTCGTATTCACCTAAGCTTACTAAATTTTTCTACAATAATGTTAAGTTATATTGTAACCAGGATGGAGAACAAGAATTCTTCGTCACGGTTGATGACACACCCCTAGAATTCAATAAGTATGTGGTGGCATTAGTTTCGGGAATACCAATACCTGATCCTATTTCATTGGGGATATATGACCGATAATTCATACCTCTATGACTATACATATTTCCATGAGTATTATGGGGGAGGGGTATTTCGTATAATGGACCAAGGCGTTACAACATAGCCCTTGGTAGCTTGTCCCTAAATGTAGGCACCACCATGTTATTCATCCTCATGAATATTCTAGGGGAGTTTTAGTTTACTTCTGCAAATAGTACCGCTGGTGACGTTTTCCTTGCTTTAGCTGAGGGACGTCACCGATATGACATTCCCCGAGTATTAGTGGCTAGTCTTAAGAGAGCCCAAAGCATGCGCCATAAGTATCTTCTTATGCCTGTTTTGTTTTGCCGCATCCTGCGCAGTTGTCTACCAGAATTATGTACCCAGTCCACGGATTGGAAAAGGGTTGAAGTCATGAGACCCACCAATTGGGTGGTTCATTCATTTCGAGTAATGACTTGGCCGAGATGGCAGGTGCAACCTCATTTGGTTGCTCCTTACACCCCATCAGACATAGTAACACTAGAAAGGTTAGCACAAGTTGACGACACACGGCGTCGGGCTTGACAAGTTATCATGGCATGGCAAGATGCGAAAGAACCTCATCTCTTTGAATAGGGAAATGAGGAGGACAATTTTTAAATGGGAGTGCAGGTAAGTTTTTATTTCAGTTAGTGTCTGCTTATGTCCCAAACAATCTATTCCTCATTAACCCCATAACGGGTGGAACTCTTATAGAGTTGCGTTAGTTTTTCTTTTCTATATTAGTATGTTATAACCTTGTTTTGCAGATGTTTCGGAATTACATGCGTTTCAATGGTATTTTCCTACCCTCTTTATTTAAAATACTTTGAGGACAAAGCATGCTTCTTGTTTGGGGGGGAGGGCATAGAAACACGTGTAATTAAGACATATGTTAGGATATATATATGTATAATATGCACTTATTTTCTAGCAAAAAAATTCAAAAATTTTAAAAATATAAATAAAGAGTATGCTATATGATAAGAGCCCAAAACTGTAGTTTTAACCCCTTAGTAATCATACTTTTAGACCAATTATGTGAGTAATAATTAAGAGTTAACAGTGATTACGTGTTTTTATGCATTTCAGGCTTCAAAGTCCATTATGTGCAGAAATGTGCCACTTTAGCGAGATAAAGGAGCAAAGGTCGGTTACTAAGGAGTTCCGTGATTAAAGGCCAAGATTCAAGAAGATAAAGCCTTTCTAAAGCCCGGTCAAAAGCTGAAAAGTCGACGCGGGCAGAAATAGCACACAAGTCAGCAGAACTTCCGAAGGGCGTATCTTTAGACTCAGACCTCGGAATGGGGCCTACCTTATGTCAAAACGACCATCTCGGAAAGAGCTTTCCAATAGTCCAAGCCTTGATCCAATCAGAGGAGCAGAAGTGGACGAAAAATCTGTTGAAGCCAACTGCAGTTGAAAAGGCCTTTTTTGACTGAAAGAATTGGGTTTTGGGCCTGATTCTCTGGCCCAAAACATGGCTCCAAACCCATGCACGATTTTTGGATCTGAAAGTATAAAAACAAAAGCTTAGCTCTTTGTTAATGGTAGATAGTTAGACCTAGATTAGAAATTAGATTAGTAGCCTCCATTAATTAGTTTTAGATCTCAGTTTTAGAATTTCATTCCCTGTTTTAGATTAAAACTTTAAATCATTGTTCTTTATTGATTAGATAAAGAAAATAGTTATTCTTGTAAATTTCAATTTTTGTCATTTACAATTTATTAGATCTAATTTCAATTCTTGTTATCATTAAATTCTTAGTTATTAATTAGATTTCGATTATTGTTTAGTTAAATTTCATAAAGTTAGAATCTTTGTAATATGTTGTATTCAATTTCAATGGGAAATGATGGTTTGATGAATCAAGGCTAAAACCTCCATTAGAGGGGTTGATGAAGCCTTGATGAAAACTTAGTTGTATAGTGTAGAAGCGTTGTAGAGTCTATTCCATTCTAGAAGAAGGTCGTGTTTAGCCATGAGAATGGGTGGACGACCTCACATGCTAGTTATAATTGGTAGAAATGCCATGTTAATTAGGGATTTGAACGAGCAATTCTTACCGTAAGAACGTGAGAATTGGATTACAACAGTCTATTCTAGGTGATTAAGTTGGATTCGAGGTGGATTCAATTCCCCTCTAATTCTTTATCTAGATTCAAGAACATTAGTATTTCCATATATTTCGTAGTGACATTCAACATATTGCTTTTCATTTTGCATCGTAGTATAATTCCCCCTCGTAAAACTCTCATGGAGGTTTTAGCCTTGATTCATCAAACCATCATTTCCCATTGAAATTGAATACAACATATTACAAAGATTCTAACTTTATGAAATTTAACTAAACAATAATCGAAATCTAATTAATAACTAAGAATTGAATGATAACAAGAATTAAAATTAGATCTAATAAATTGTAAATGACAAAAATCGAAATTTACAAGAATAACTATTTTCTTTATCTAATCAATAAAGAACAATGATTTAAAGTTTTAATCTAAAGCAGGGAATGAAATTCTAAAACTGAGATCTAAAACTAATTAATGGAGGCTACTAATCTAATTTCTAATCTAGGTCTAACTATCTACCATTAACAAAGAGCTAAGCTTTTGTTTTTATACTTTCAGATCCAAAAATCGTGCATGGGCTTGGAGCCATGTTTTGGGCCAGAGAATCAGGCCCAAAACCCAATTCTTTCAGTCAAAAAAGGCCTTTTCAACTGCAGTTGGCTTCAACAGACTTTTCGTCCACTTCTGCTCCTCTGATTGGGTCAAGGCTTGGACTATTGGAAATCTCTTTCCGAGCCGGTCGTTTTGACATAAGGTAGGCCCCATTATGAGGTCTGAGTCCAAAGATACGGCCTTCGGAAGTTCTCACGACTTGTGTGTTATTTTTCACGTCGACTTTTTTCAGCTTTTGACCGGGCTTTAGAAAGGCTTTATCTTCTTGAATCTTGGCCTTTAATCACGGAACTCCTTAGTAACCGACCTTTTTTCTTTATCTCCCTAAAGTGGCACATTTTCGCACATAATGGACTTTGAAGCCCGAAATGCATAAAACACGAATCGATGTTAACTATTAATTATTACTCACATAATTGGTCTAAAATTATGATTACTAAGGGGTTAAAACTACAGTTTTGGGCTCTTATCAAACCACCCCCAAACAGCATTTTGCTTGTCCTCAAGCAAAGATGATAAATTAGAATAAGTGACCAAAAATGAAGTTCTATCTACTCGCTTTTATTTGAGTCGCGATTGCATTGACCATATGCAACAAGGCCTTAAACCACTAGGAATTCCCAAAGTGGGCGAAGTTATAGCCTCGTGAGAGTTTTTCGATTGAAGGTACTAACAAACTTCATCTATACTACAATGACTAAGAAATAAAACTATTGTTTCCTTTATTCATGCTCTAAATTAACTATACCTCTCACTAGCAATGCATATAGAGTAATCAAGTCGAAACCTAAGCTAATATATGCATAATAATCAATCATTTACTTAATAAACATATATACAATGAGTAATGCTATGAAATGCGATAACAGTCCGTTTTGAAACTTTGGAATAAGGCGTCCTTAAGTAGGTTCTCACATAAAAGTCAAGACAAAAATCACTCGATTTTTCCACTCAAGTTTTGCTACTCCAAATGCGGTGGGCATACTTTACCTTACAATCTCAATGACACACAAGGAAACCGAAGTTGATCAAACACATCTGCCACTTATTATCCCACTAACCTATTCCTAATTGAGCTAGAGGTCTTTATTAGGTGTTGCGGGGATTAGGAGATGGTTTAAGAAGGAAGGAAATGGATATTCAAAAGGGACAAGTCTAAGATAATAGAGTCTTCATATTATGTAACTAGAGAAAACCTTGTTATTTACTTTTGATTCTACACTTTGTTTCCATCCTTAGCCATATTTCTTTTTCCTTTTTCTTTGGCTTTTGACTCCTTTTATTCTATTTTTTTGGAGTTTTTATTTTATTTCTATTTTTATTTTTCTTTTCTTTGGATGGAAACTTCTTTTCTTTATTTTCTGAAGCAATTAACTAACTTTTGTTTACACAGGTTTTTCTCTTCTTCTTTCTTCCTTATTCTATTCTCAGATTTATCTAAATTGGGTAGGTTGATTTTTTTATTTATTTTGTTTTGTTTTGTAACAGGGTAAAGGATTTGTGGTTTATGAAAGGGCTAATAAAAGGCTCAGTGGGGCGACTAGCGGAAAATATACTTAGGTCGGAATTTCTAGCTATATCGATCCAAAAAGGGCCTAAATTCTCTCTTAGGACATGGTATAGTGGTCAAGCAAGTGGGACGTGTGATTTCTCTTTCGGAATATACTTCTCCCTTGTGTCATTTCTCAAATGTTTCACTCATATAAGGCTTTATGCTATATTCTCACAGGATTTGTAGAATAAGTACTCTAGCCTAGATTTTAAACTTACTGCCAAACAATCATAGATACTCATGTAATATATTTATAGATAGATGCAACGATTATTACCTACATATTAACCTAAGTTTCTAAAAACTATTATAATGCAAAAGCTACATGAGACTTCTAGATTATTAAGAGCATATATAAAGAAACAATACCAATATTCCTAAGTGTATAGCATAAACTTTTTATTTTTATTTTTATTTTTTATTTTTTATTATTATTTATTTTTTTTAAGACAAATAATACGTAATATACAACCTAATATGTGCTTAACATTTACATCGTGTTTCTATACCACCCCTAAACAATTTGGGAAAAGGGGGTTCATGAAACAATTCAATAGCACAATTAAATTATGTAACTAACTAATTTTTATAATTTTTAACATTTTATAAATAAAAGTGCAAAATTTACATCCTAAAAGTGTCTAATTTTTGCAAATGTTTCTATCCCACCCCCAAACAATCGAACGCTTTGTCCTCAAAGTCTAAAGAGATAAGGAAAGAATTTACCATAGAAACGTGGAAAAAATTGGCGCACTGTGAATGTAAATATTGTAAAGATGATATGATAATATGAAGCACAATTAAACTGTTACGTACTAACTAACACAAACTCTAGTGGAGTAAACATGACATGCTTAGGGTGACAACAAGATTTGAAATGAATACCAAAATACGCCACCCCCAAACAAAAATTTCAAACTATACACTTAGGAACATTGGTATTGTTTTCTTTCTCTATGCTCTAAATAATCTAGAAGTCTCACGTAGCTTTTGTATTAAAATAGTTTTTAGAAACTTAGGCTAATATGTAGGTAATAATCCTTGCATCTATCTATAAATATGTTACATGAGTATCTATAATTGTTGGTAGTAAGTTTCTGAAATCTAGGCTAGAGTACTTATTCTACAAATCTTGTGAGAATATAGCCTAAAGCCTTATATGAGTGACACATTTGAGAAATGACACAAGGGAGAAGTAAAATCTGGATAGAGAAATCACACGTCCACTTGCTAGATCACTATACCATATCCTAAGTGAGAATTTAGGCCCTCTTTTGATCGATATAGCCAGAAATTCCAACCTATTAATTATTTTCCGCTAGTCGCCCCTCTGAGCCTTTCTTTAGCCTTTCATAAACCCCAAATCTTTTATCCTGTTACAAAACAAAACAAAATAAAAAATCAACCTACCCAATTCTTTGAATAAGTTTGAGAATAGAGATGAAGAATAGAAAAGAGAATAACCTTTGAAATCAAGAACTCGTTAGTCGCTTCAGAAGAGAAAAGTAAGTTTCCATCCAAATAAAAAAATAAAAAATAAAGAGTTAGAACTCCAGAAATAGAATCAAGGAGTCAAAAGCCACAGAAAAAAAGAAAAAAAATATGGCTAAGGATGGAAACAAAGTGTAGAAGCAAAAGTAAGAATAAGGTTTTCTCTAGTTACATAATATGAAGACTCTATTATCTCAGACTTGTTCTCTTTGAATATCCATTTCTTTCCTTCTTAAACCATTTCCTAATCCCCGCAACACATAATAAAGGCCTTTAGCTCAATTAGGAATAGGATAGTGTGATAGTAAGTGGCAGATGTGTTTGATCGACTTCAACTTCCTTGTGTGTCATTGAGTTTGTAAGGTAAAGTGTGCCCACTGCACACTGGAGTAGCTAAACTTAAGCAGAAAAATCAGAGCGATTTTTGTCTTGACATTTATGTGAGGACCTACTTAAGGACGCTATTCTGAGTTTTCAGAAACGGACCTGGTAGTTCATCTCATAGTATTACTCATTGTAAATATATTTATTCGTAGATGATAGATTATTATGCATATATTAGCTTAAGTTCCGACTTGATTATTCTGTATTCATTGCTAGTGAGATGTATAGATAATTGAGACATAGATAAGGAAATAATAGTTTTATTTCTGAGTCTTTGTAGTATAGATAAAGTTTGTGAGTACCTTCACTAGAAAACTCTCACGAGGCTATAACTCGTCCACTAGGGAATTCTTAGTGGTTTAAGGCCTTGTTGCATATGGTCAATGCAATCGCACTCGGCGAAACGAGATTAGTTAGAACTCCATTTTTGGTCACTTATGCTAATTTCTCATATTTGCTTGAGGACGAGCAAAATGCTGTTTGGGGGTGGTTTGATAAGAGCCCAAAACTATAGTTTTAACCCCTTAATAATACTACTTTTAGACCAATTATGCGAGTAATAAATAAGAGTTAATGCTAATTACGTGTTTTTATGTATTTCAGGGATGAAACTCAATTATGTGCAAAAATGTGCCACTTTGGCGATATAAAGGAGCAAAGGGTTGGTTGCTAAGAAGTTCTGTGATAAAGGCCAAGGTTCAAGGAGACAAAGCCTTTATGAAGCTCGATCAAAAGCTAAAAGTCAACACGGGCAGAAACAGTGCACAAGTCAGCAGAACTTCCGAGGACCATATCTTTGGACTCAAGCCTCGGATTTGGGCCTACCTTACGTCAAAACGACCGTCTCGGAAAGAGATTTCCAATGGTGTAAGCCTTGACCTAATCAGAGGAGCAAAAGTGGATGAAAAGTCTACTGATGTCAAAGCCAGCTGAAATGGGCTCTGTGGACTGAAGAAATTGGGCTTTGGGCTCGATTTTCCTGCCCAAAATATGGCTCCTCAGCCCATGCACGAAATTGTGGATCTGGTCTCCTCCTTTACATAAAATAAGACTTAGCTCTTAAGAAAGATATAGTTAGATAACTTAGGATAGAAAGTAGCCATTAAAAATAGCTTGTAGATCTAGTTTTTGAATTCAATTAGTTAAAATAATTAGTTTCATACATTGTTTTAGATTAATTATTTGAATCATAGTTCTTCATTGATTAGATAAATAAAATAGTTATTTCTTGTTCATTTCGATTTTGTCATTTAAAATTGTTAGATCTAAATTCAGTTGTTGTTATTCAATTCTTAGTTATTAATTTAGAATTCAATTATTGTTAGTTAAATTTAATAAAGTTATAATCTTTATATTACGTCTAGTTTTAATTCACATCATAGTATAATTCCCACCATTGCTCTCATTAGACTTTGAATAGATTAGTCAATCTAGGAAACTTGAATGCTAAAGAACTAAGAGTGGAACTAACTTTTTAGTCCACTCTATTTCGATAGAATTGAGAGTATAGAAATCTTTAATAGCAACGTGTAATTAAGTTTAGTTTCACTTGCGTTTTGAGTTTCATCGTTCATTTCGTAGGTAAATTATTTAATTTTACGTTTATCAGCAATCTATATAACTGAGAGACAATTCACTGAATCCTAACTATATGTTGTAGATAGCACAATACCACCATGTTTTCAGCTAGGACGAGCGATCACATTTACGTGACATAATTCTAAGCAAAGGTGTTATTTATGTGCCTCAAACATTTTGAAAATCGACCTTCTATCTTCGGAGAGCTACATTCTTTCGATGTCAAGGAGGACCCCATTTCTTGAGGATGCCCTCAAGCCATATCTATATCTGGAGCTCAACTGATCAACTTAATGAAGGGTAAGTAAATTGGTTTTTTTATTCAGCTGTAGTTATATGTTGTGTTTATAGTGTTGCCTGATAAGTGACATTATCATAATTTTTTAAGGTTTTATTTATTTGCGTGAATTGAAGGAATAGTGCCACTTTGGTTCTTACTGTACTTTCTTTTAAGTTGAGACCATTCCTATCCCAATTCATTTATTCTCAAGGATTTTGATCTGTTTGGGTTCAATGAATGTGCGTCTTACTTGCCATTTTATTTTTTTGGTAGCAAGTCAGTGTGTGTCTGCCAGTTTGGAGAAGTATGTGCAACTATTGACGGGGTTAGGAAGACCGGTTGGAGCTGATAGGAAACATTATAGTGTGAGAGAGGGGCTTGATATTGAGATTGGAGAGGAGATATACATGAGTCTGCCACTCTGTGTTTGTGTGGGATGACACCTATGTCTGAATAAACTTTTTTTTTCATGTATAGGTAGGAATGTTCATGCATTTTCATTTGTTTTGAAGTTTTAGAACCTTCGATTAGTAGCTATATGACTACATATTGCCTTGATTTTGAATGATAACTACAGTTTATTTTACTACCTTTGTCACATTAAAAGAAAAGGTTCATTATTACCTTTCTAAGGAAGTGCATTAGCAAGTATTACCTCCACTATCCAATTAACCATTTTAATCCGTTGTTGAAGCACAAGTTAACCAAACTCCATAGTAGAGAAATACTGCACCACGTAATCTTTCAAATGTGGGTGGGAAATATAGGAGAAATTCCAAGACTTTGATAGTTTTAAATATGAGTTGTTTATGCATTTAATTCTGCAATAAGAATTAGTAAAGATTTTCATATACAATTTTTTATTAATATATTCTTAGTATTGGTTTTGTTTGAGTTTTTTGAAGAAGAAATAGTACGACAACGTATCATCTACAACGATGACAAATGAATGGAGGAGGTTCTTTGTGGAAAAATTTGACTCTGATCGACCAACTAATTATCAATGGAAGTTATCAATGTGAGGTTTGTTTATTGTTGTAGGATTCCATATCATAATATCACAATTATGAAAGATATTGACGCCACACAAACATAACAACATTTAAGGCTTATGACATTGAATTGCTTCATAAAGAAGTACAATTGAGTAAATGTTTCCCTGACAGGTTATTCTGTTTGTGTATCTTGCTATGCGGACAGTCATTGAGCTGGCCGACGCTAAAAGCACTCTGCTATGACTGGCTACTATGACAAACAATCATTGGTTGCTGATTCTAAGTACTTTGCTATGACTGTGCTAAGTACGAGGGAAATAAGGAAGATGTCAATGATTGTTTCAAATCTTTGAAAACTTCAAGAATATGAATTAAAGTTAGCCTGAAAGTTGTTGAAGCTTCAAATTTTGGAAGGTAATGATTCACAATGTTTCTTGGAACATAAAAAAATCCCAGATGAAATGAAGGTTCAATTAGCTATAGAGTTAAACAAATGACATAAAACTATCAAATGATTACATTTGTTGCCTCTTTAAGAAAGTGACCTTTAGTAGTAACATTTTACTCAACATTTTATACCTCTTTATGGAATACTATTTTTATATCATTGCTGAAGTCAAGTTTCAATGCAGAGCTTTCCCAGTTGCTCTGAGGCAATGACTAAGATCGGATCATAGAATGAAAAGAACTTTGCAAGTCCTATTCCGCAGGAATATAGTGAAGCGTAAAAAAAGGCGACAAATTTGGTTTGTCCTCTTGCATCAGAAATGGACATTAGTTAAAGCTGACAACACGGTGGTGAAGAGAGCAATGGTTCACCACCCACATTCATTCCATGTCAATATTGTTTTTTTTTTCTTATTATTGTTACCTCATATTTATTTTGTGGTTGAATTTCTTATATGAATTAAGGAATGCTATTATTCGGGAATGAACTTCCATAATTTATAGTGGTTTACATAGTATCTGCGTATACTGAAGGGTTCATTATCTTATATATGTGAACTTACATATGCGTTGTATTAGTTGTAACAATATGCTATATTGATGTTGTGGAACAAAAGAAATTAGCTGTTAATTATGCCTATGCATTGGTGGCCTGCAGCCTATTGCATGAGAAGATTTACCTGGTTGAGTAGGTAATTGGTAGAAACTGGGGTGAGATCAACTGGGAGCTGGTTGTTGACACTCCAATGGTTACAACTGCTTGCACTTCGCCAGTGCAAAAAGTACAACTCTTAGGATGCTACTGACACACTTTTTCTTCATTTTTTAAGCTATAAAGGTTCCCTAATGATCTATCATTCCATCTCACTGTTTTTCTTCCAATTTTTTACATCCCATGTTTCCAAAATGGACTAAGCCAGCTAAGTATAGTTGACTCTAATAATTATATAAAAATTAAGCCCAAAATATAGGTAAACCCAAACATTTAAAGAATACAATGAAATAATCCCGGCATGGTCGGGTGAAATGTTAGTAATAGAGAAATGCTAGCGATATGCCCACCTTCATCAAACCATTGCAGATGACTTCTACATGTCGAATGCTGGCACTTCAAGTACTTCCTTCCCGGATTATTTGCTGCTGCGATATGCCCAACAATCAGATACCATCACATGCAACTTCCTTACAAGGATAGCACATAAATTGGCACTCAATAGCTGAGTGTCCAAGTTGACCACACAACTGACATTCAACCTACGGTCAACAACTCAAATATATACCAATTCAGGAGAGTTGAAACAACAAAGTTTTCACATAAATGAAAGCTCAAGAAAAGTGCAAAAAGAGGGATAAAAGGTCACTACATCAGGTTTTAAGTAGTGTAGTACATGCTTTATGAAACTGGAATATGGTGGCGAGGAAAGACAAGAACTTATTGCCTACCAATATGCTGTCTTAGGTGTGTTGGGTCTGCTTCTATTATCATATTATGAGTTATGTACTAAAGTGACCAATGACTAGTGTCCAACTTCATTACCTCTACTACTTCCACATGACACCTCAGATCTAACACCAGCATTAGCACCGTCACTGCCACTACCACCATGCCTACCACATTCCCAGCAAATACTCATATTAGATATGTGATAGCCCAAATTCTTATACTACAGAGTATCCAGACTCACAAACAAAAAGAATAAAAAGAGGAGAGGGAAGCAACATTGATAGCAACTCAAATGAACAAGTGTGCAGCATTATTAAACAAATGGGGTAATTTGCAATTATGAAAGAACATTGTTGCACATAAAGGACTATAAGAGTACAAGAATTCCACATTTCAAAATGTGGAGTAATTTGCAAGACTATTCAAGACTATCTGTTGCGATTTGTATAGGTACAGGGTTGCTTTCTTTGTGTTAAGTCGGACCATAGCAAGAGAGACTGTCCTTATTTGCACTACTCATGTGTAGGGTGCAAGTCAAACACAATGACTCTATATTTCTGTAAGCAAGGGATAAACAAAGGTCATAGGTTTCTAAAGTGCAAAAGTCAACCTAGATGCGGTGTTTTCAAATGGATTGATCTCCCGGATGAAGAAAGCCATGAAGCCAGCCATCAAGCAATTACAACTATGGAAGAAAAGGTCATGGAAGGAGGGAAGGTGAAGGTAATAGTGGAGGGGAACTATACCTCTAAAATGACCATGGAAAGGATTGTTTCAAATATTTTAGCACTTGTACGTTAAGTCTTTAGGGTTTGCCGATTGAATTGTAATGGATCTACTGATAGCATAAGTTGAAATGAGTGAACATTTTGGATGTATTTTAACTGTAATTGATGTAGTTTAACTATGAAATGATAATGGGCAATGATTCAAGAAACGTGAATTCAGCTTAAACATAATGGGAAACTTACACATAATTACAAAAGTTCATAGAAAAACAACAAGAACTCAACAAAGGGACAAGTACAAATACAGGTGTTTCCAGATTATGTATTAGAGATACACTGTGTTGTCTTCATACATAGTTATGTTGTCGTGCATTTAACCATTGAGGAAAGGACATACCATGTTTAATAAGTAATAATTTAACAGAACCATAACACAATGCAGTGTTTCCTGCTCTTGATACATAAGTACCCAGTCTATTAAAACATACTGGCTAACAGGAAATAAATAATTACATATATAAACGACTAGTTAAATTGGGTTTTGGCAAAGTCTGATAGGAATGGGAAAATGAACTGAATGCCACTTGATGGGATTATTTGGTCTGATAGGACCTTATTCTCCATGAAACTGTACCATATGATCTTGTTGTTCCAACTAAAAACTTCAATGTCTGATGGCAGTAGGTCGATGAAATTTGCATGGCGGAAACTATCATACAATATAAACCTCCTGGGTTCACTCCACTGGCTGTTCTCATACTGCTGCAAAACCCATAATTCAAATATTTTTTGAGTAAAGGTGTTGCCCACTGGCCACAAGGAAAACATCACAGCTACGGAGCCATCATAGAGAAACAGCTTGTAAGTTTCAAATGGACGTTCACTTTCCGGTAGCCTAATCCTTGTCCATTGCTCCTGGCGAATGTTAAAAACTAATATTCCTGCATGCCAAAGAGATCAATGCAGAATTCCATTTGCAACAACTCCGGCCTTCGGGTTAATGTGTTCATGATTATTAACAGACAACTCCAGGTCGTCCAACCTTTTCTATTTGTCAACTTGGGAATCAAATAATTCAACATGACGATAGATAAATAATCTCTTGTTGTTGTCTCGGGAAGGCCGGACATAATCGTACCTCGATATTGAAATCCTAACTATTTTGAATCGCAAAGGTTCCACAGAATTCACCACCATGCCCACACTTTCAGTGTAGAATTTGTTCCTAGGATTATTTAGGCGATGAACGTTTCTAGTCGTTGGTTTGCATATGTAAAACTATTGGTATCTTTCGTAAGGTGTGTTCAAGAGAACAATACCTTCCATTGATGAGGCAATGACCAATGTACCATATGGTCTGGAGTCCAAACTTGGAAATGGAATTGGTGGATTGTTTGCAATGCTTGAAGCAAAAGTTATCGTCGATTCCCTTTTGTCTGCCGTATTTATGACGTAACCAAGAAAAGATCCCGTCATCAACGCGTACTCCTTGGTGAAGGAACTTGAACTTGTAAAGACTGCCCATTTTCGGGATACTAACTTGGCTTTTTTTAGAAAAGGAAGTGGAGCATGTTTGACAATTTCCTCACAAATTTCTACTGGCATGTCCTTGTTGGTGTTATTGGTTTGGATGCTGTTGTTGTTGTTCTTTCCATGTGAAGTAGAGCAGCCCATTGTTGTTCTTTCGAGTGGTTTTAATTTCAAGTGTGGAATTTTATGGTTTAATATTCGGACCTTTAATATTCTCTCAGTGCCTAGAAGTTTTCTGCATTTAATATTTAACTCAACCGTTTTTTACCAGAGTATGGCATACATACAGTCTTATAGTAAACTTATCGTGTCCTATCCATTCCCGTGGTGTGTTCAGGAAGCTCTCATTTGATATTTGAATCTATGGTTGAATCTAACCGCCTACTTAACACTAAAACCGATGCTTCTCAAATAATGGTGCGGCAAAACACCAAATATCATGGAAATTTTGATCTAATGGTGCGTCAAAACGCAAACCCGCCAAGGCTATCGGTATAAGTTTACTTATATATAGCGCCAGTTTTAACGAGATAGTGTCAAGTTTACACACTAGTATGAGTGGCGGGTAGAAGAAATCTAAGCCACACGCCACACAGTGTGGCGGATAGAATTTATATTTTTTCCCACACGCCTTTGAGAATGGCGGCTGGAAAGTCCAACAAAAAATCCATTTTTTTTTATTTTTTTCCCACACGCCGGCGTGTGAGAATGGCGGCTGGAGAGTCCAAAAAAAAAAATCCTATATGCCATATGCACTGGCGGTTGTGAAAATAACCATTGGGTTGGGAAACGCTAACCCGCTAACTGTATACACTATGCTATTGTGGTTTGGCGGGATGGCGCACGAAACCATTGGACTTAGCCTAATAAGGTGTTGTGTTGTGTTGAGGGTGCTAAAATATAAGAATAAAGACTAGGGTATATAAGAATAAGGTCTTGTGTTGAGGGTGCTAAAATTTCAAATTTGAACCTAACCACCTAATTAACTCTAAAACCGATGCTTCTCGCTACAGACTAGGGTATGGCGTAAAATAATGGCCTATCGGGCAGCTATGGTGTCATAATAGAAAAAAAAAGGTCGTGTTGAGGTTTTATATTATATTTTTGAATTTGAATCTAACTACCTAATTATCTTAACCACCGATCCTTATCTCGACCACCTTGAGTATGGCGTACATAATGGCCTATCTGGTAGCTATGTTGTCATTAGAGGAACGGGTTATGTTCGGGAAGCTCTAATTTGATATTTGAATCTAACAGCCTATTTAACACTAAAACCGATGATTCTCTTTAAAGCCTAGAGGATGGCATACTCAATGTCCTATAAGAAAGTTATGTTGTTATATCAGGGATGTATCCAATTCGGGGTGCTCTAATTTGAAATTTAAATCTAACCGCCTAATTAACACAAGAACCTTTGCATCTCTCTACCTACTAGAGAATGGTACACATAATGGATTATATGGATATTATGTTGGCCTATGTGGAACGTATCCTGTTTGTCAGTACCCTCCACTCTCAACCACTCGTGGCAGACCATGTGTCCAGATTCCAATCACAAGTCGGCACCATAACCTACAAGCACTACGTTGCGTGCTACAATCAACAACAACATTAACGAGAGACTTTACTTTGTAACAGTCTCCAGGTCTTTACTTCATAATAGATGCATCTAGAAAGGGAGGAGACAGCTTGACGCCTATAAAAGGGAAGCTTCATTTTCTCCACAAAGGGCTTAATCTTCAATCTCTAAGGAACTATGATTGGCTTGATTCGAGTCTAGCAAAAGACTCGATACATAGGCCACTCTTCTCCAAAGGAAGAGTGCAGCCACTTCTCCATCAAACTCGATCTCAGGTTGAAGGTATAGTTCCATACCTAAACACTGTTCATGCTGGTCTAATTGTTAATTTCAATTTTACCGGCTGGTTAACACAAAAACACACAAAAACCTTTACTTCTCAATTTGAGTAAAACATGGTATACATAATGTCGTGTACGGTAAGTACGTTGTTCTATAAGAAACATTGCTTCTTCTTGCATGGTGCTCTATTACAACATCTAATTTTTGTTCCTGCAATAAAAATACAGATATATATCAACAGTCCCTTATATCAAGGCTCCTCTTATATCAATTACAAGTTATACTGAGTTGGGACAAAATGAGTTTCGACAAAGTTTGACATAAATGTTAGAAGGGATCGATGTTAGAATGGATTGAACGCCAATTGTTGGAATTTTAGATTCTGATAGCTTTTCCTTGTCCTTGAAACTGTACCATATGATCCTGTTGTTCCAATTGAAAAATCCAACGTCTGTTGTTAGTAGGTCGACCAATTTCAAATGACTGAATCATTCATACATTTCAATGTTTCTGAAGCAAACAATTCAAAGTGATGGATGATAGAAAACTGTAATGAAGCTTTCAAAGTTAATTTTATTTAAAAATTAATTTTCAATAGATATTAACGCTATCCCATTTATACTTTCTTTTGACATTGTTGATCTAAGATATGATCACAATAATTTGAATTTTAATATGATCATGTAATATAACCAGAACGTTTCAAATCGTGTTTTCATTAGGCTCGATTAGCCGATGAGATTTGTAGATATTGGTTATTTTGGGACTACGACCTGATGATTTGTTGGATAGGGAATGGCTGCACTCTTCTTGGGATAAGAGTTGCCTACGTATCAAGTTTCTCATGGTCAACTTGAATCAAGCCTTACGTAATTCATCTCTCTCTACTTATAGTTGTGTGCTTGCACCGTTATGGATTGCAGATCCACCTTGTATGCTATCTTGATGATTTTTCATTACTTTGATGTTACAAAGTAAATGACTCCTTGATTGTTGCGTTGACTGAGCTCTAGGATTGCGCTAGTTGATATCTTTCCATGAATGGTTGTAACTGCTGTTGGAAACGACCTGGGTGTTGGGTCGTTCGTAAGATCTGATGTTGTGGGATGAGCTGAGGGAAGACGTCCTGTCTTGAGGACACGTGCTCTGTAGTGTAGAATGGAGGGTACTTACACAGCCCCTTTTTTATTCGTTCTGTGGACAGCGGTTCCGTGGGATAAGAACGGTTTAAAAAGTAAAGTTTGAAGGCACGTGTCTGACAGCTGTTTTGCTTTGAATTTAGGTTTTGGGGAATGTGCGGGAACTGTTGGGCTAGATTCGTAGGCCCGTAGTTACGGTGATTTGTGGGAGAGTAATGATTTAAGTTTTGGGAACACGAAATGTTTTGATTGTCTCGAGGTGTTTGGGCAGTTAAGGGGTTTTTGACTTGTAGAAGTTTTTTTGTTCGTTCACTTTTCAACCAAAGGAAAAATAAACCAGAGTGAAAGAAAAGAGAAGAAAAAAGAGAAATAAAGAAGGAAAAAAACTTCTCGTCCTTTCTGAATCAGGTTCGTCTTTCAACTTTAAAACTTTGAGCTTTCTTTCTTTTTTTGATTGTGCAATGTCTATGACTAGTGATAGTTTGAGTGGTGAGGTTGAAGTTGATGAATGGAGAGAGAGAACTGTAAGTGAAGAAGTTGAGGAGAGGGTTCGTAGTGGTGATGAGGCCTCGTCATCTTCCTCGTTGGAGACGGTAGATAAGAGGAAGCCTAAGTCGGTGAATTGTTATACTGCTTTGAGGAGGGAGTTTGGTTGGGTGAAATCCGACCTGGTCATGTACGATCTGGCTAGGGAAAAGAATTTGTATACTAACGAGTACGTTCCTTGGGGTGGAGGAGTAGTTGTTTGTTATGGGCAGTTAAAGGCTGGGATGAGGTTGCCCTTTTCCCGTCTTACTGTGGAGGTTTTGAACTTTTTGAGGAAAGCCCCCTGTCAGCTCATGGGGAACAGTTGGAGGATTCTCCATGTGTTGGACTTGTTAAATGACAGGGGTTACAACATCTGTCTCAACGATGTGATTGAGCACTTTGTTTTTAGGAAGTCGGGTACTATGAACTTTAGTTTTCATGTTTTTAAGAGGAAGTCTCCTGTTATTGTGGGTGTGAGCAAAAAGGACTGGAGTCGTAGGCTGTTGTTGGCTGCGGGTAGATATTGTCCTCCTAGTTTGGAGATTGATAAACGTGTTGTACAACCTCGTGGTAGGTCGTTGGTTGTAGGTCATAATGTATGTGGTTTAAATTGTAATTTGGACGTTCTGATTTATTTGGGTTTGTTTTTACAGAGATTTCTATCCCTTCTCGTACGAAGAACGGTGTGATTGAAAGGTTTGCTTCTTTGAGTTTGGAGGATAAGCAGGCTTTGTTAGGGGAGGCTGCACATTACTTTAAGAGGCGTGGAGGGAAGAAAATCAACCGTAAGAGGCTGGAGTAGAAGGCTAGGGCTCGCAAGGTGGTGGTTGAACTTTCTAATTCTAGCTCAGAATCTGCCATGGAGAGGGAGAGTCACAAGAAAGTACATGTTCCTGGAATGAGAAGGAGTGGTGGTGCTGGTGACAGCCGTTCTAGTGGAGCTAGGACGTCTAGTGGGGAGGTGAGGACGGTTGGAGGAGTGACACCATCCAGACGCTCTTAGTTGGGTGATGCAAATCGGTTGTCAACTCAACGTTCTGAGTTGGGTGACGCAAATCGTTTGCTATCCCCACATTCTAATTTGGGTGATGCAAATCGGTTGGCGTCCCAACATTCTGAGCTGGGGGACGGAGGGCGCTCTTCGTCCAACCGCTTCTCCTCTGGTGATGCAGATCGTTCTGCATCCAACTGCTTTCCTCTGGAGATGTGGGTGCTGGAGGTGCTGGTGGTGTTGCGGGTGGCAGTGCTAGTGGGGAGGGTGATGCTCCCACTTCATTCCAGAAGCATAATCTGAAAAGGCGTTCCGAAGGGGTAGACTTGGAGAGGGCTAAGAAGGTCTGAACTGAGTCTAGAGACCGACCTGGTGCTATTTAAAAAAGCACGCAACGCGTAATTATTTGTGTCGTTGTTTGTGTTACGTATCTTTTGCAAATCTTACTTAGCCTAATATATATTGATTAGTATAGTGGCTAGCAAGGTATCAATCCTACTCTAAATAACTAGTTGATTATAATAGAAATTCCTAATCTAAGTTACTCTAATGGATGCAAGTAAAAGACGTGGCTAAGTAATGACGAATATATAGTTGATTTGATTTGAGATGTAAACTAAGCATAAACTAAACTAAATATATTAATATGAATCAAGAGAGAGAATATCTTGGGAGAGATGAATCCACCAAAATCATAGAATTAATCTAATAGATCTACCTATCATGCTTAATATAAATCACCAATAGAAACTCACCATACCTACAAATCTTATGCTCATAACCATGATGATAATATATGGCTTTCAACATGCTTTCTATCTTTCCATCAAATACTTCTTCAATCTCCAATGATATCTTCTATCTAACCAAATTGTGCTTTAAGTGGCATTCAATATACAACTCTAGATCCCATGGAAAATCCACATGTGGCATTAACCATACAACTAATTGAGGTGCCATAAAGAATCTAATCATCACACTAGAACACTAAAAACTAGAAGAAAAGAATCTAGGGTTTGTGGTATTTGGCTCTACACAATCATGAATTACCCTAAGATCTCCTAACCTCCACATGAACGTTAGATCAATGGACGAATAAGAAGAAACTCAATGAGGGATTTAAACTAAAACATGATAGAAGAAGAACTAAACTAAAACATACGAAAAATGCTTCATCTCCCCTCCTAAGAGAAGGGAGATTAGCCCC
Source organism: Coptis chinensis (assembly GCF_015680905.1). Lineage (NCBI taxonomy): Eukaryota > Viridiplantae > Streptophyta > Magnoliopsida > Ranunculales > Ranunculaceae > Coptis > Coptis chinensis. The sequence goes on from NC_141460.1 coordinate 43,881,975, forward strand.
TCATACTATGCAATGAACACAATATGAAAAGGAATAATCTTTATAGCTATTAATGGTAAAAAGGTCTGAACTTTCTTCTCTCTTAATTCTAGATCTAAGATGCAAACACTAAATTTTCTAGATGATGTAAACTGAGGTTTTTGTGCCTTATATATTGGCTTACATGCTCGTCTGGATAGAGATCCGAATCCTATGTTTATTTGGTGTCAAAGTCTCTGTAATCTTTCTAGAAGCAATCTTGGAAAAGTTAAATTCGGTTGGACCAAAGTTGGATGTTGCCCACTTTGCCCTGCAGGCTATTTCCCAAGTTGCAGCTTCTGACAGCTTTCAGTTTCCTAATTCTTATGAAACTCTGACTTCTTTTCCATGTTGATCTCATCTTCCTATGAAGTCGAAATTAAGGCTTTGAGATCAGATTGAAGACTCTTCTTACTCAATTATTATCCTCTTTTAGAGTCCCATTAGGCTTGGCACTTAAGGAGACAAATATGACGTTTTTGCCATAGGCCTTTAGCTGTAATTCCCAGTGACTCCTTTTTGACTTGTTTGAATTCTTTTCCTTCCATATTTCACATTTAGGTTCTTTAACCTGCAAAAACTCAAATTGCATCATATTAGAATATTTAAATATAAAATGGAGACTAACATACACATAATTGGGGTTATAAATCATTACTTTTTAGCATTTATCATTGTTATAGGTCGTTCGTCTTTAGGTCGGTCTCCTCTGCAGAGGATGAGCCTTATTGATGTGGCTGCTGGTGTTGGGGTGGTTGAGGCTCGAGGAAAGGAGAAAGTTGGTGAGGCTGAGACTGTTACTGAGCAGGGCAAGGGGTTAGGAAGTACGGACCCAAGTAAGAAGAGTGACAGTAATTTTCTTGATAGACTGGTAACTTATGTGGACCCCTACAGTTTGTTGCCAAAGTTTGTTATTAATGGTGACTATAGCTTTAAGTCCCCTTTGGTTGGTGCGGCATTGTTGGATAGTATTGCGATTCCCGGGGATAGGCGCAAGCTAAATGGTAAGGGCCTGGACGTGAACTTTGTGGAGATGGAAAGGTCATTGTGCTTTGTGAGTATTCTTCCGTTCTGAGCTTGCTCCTTTTGGGTTTTGTTGATTTTGATCCATTTTTAATGCCTATATTTGTTATCTTGTTTGCTAGGTTCTGGCGATGTATAGGAAGCTGAAGGATATGGCGTCTATCTCCGACCGTTATAAGAAGGAGTTTGATGATAGCAAGCAAGCTTGTAGCAAGCTGGTGGCTGAACAACAAGTGGAGAGAACGGAGGTTGCAGGGCTGAGGGAACTAGTGCAACAGCTTGGTGGTAAAGTGGCTCTATTGCAACCCACTTTGGACTCTGCAAAGCTGGAGGTTCAAAGAATGGGTCATTTGAGTGTAAGAAGTCGCACTCCGTTCTTTGAACGAAATGGACCGCATACAACGACTGGGTGGACACGGTGGAGAGTGGCAAGGTGTACGTGCTGTTGGATGATTATTATGAGGCGTTGGATAAGTATGATCGCTTTAAGATGGCTATTGAAAGTGGACTGCCGCCGATTGTTCCTCACAGATCTTTGGTGTAGGTGCTAGTAGACCATCGACCGCCATCCGACCAAGTCGTTGTGCCACCGGGGCTGCTCCAAATTGCTCATTCGTTGTTTCTGATTTGGATGTTTTTGAAGTTGTTGTTGATCAGGCTACCAGTTCTGGTGTTGTAGAGGGCGGTGATCTGGACCCTTTGAATGTGGATACTCTCTTTGTGTGAACTATTTCTAAACATCTTGTGCTTTGTAATTGTCTTGTTGTTGGGATGTATTGAACAATATTTAAATAGCTGTTTGTTCTTCATACTGATACAATATTATTTTTGATGGGGATACTGAGGCCCTTTTTCGGGATAACCTGGGGGCCTCAGTATCTGAATCGATTTTGTAAGTAGAAATATTTAAATTACTTACTTGTTGAAGTCGTCTTGAAGTATGCATTTGATGGCTTTTGTTTTGACTGAATTGTTGTTTGACGATCTGTGCTGCGTAGTACTAGTTAGCAGAATTGAACACCTTGAACCAATTGTATAGATGTGATTGCAGGTTGGTTTCTAGCCTGGATCTTAGTAAGTTTGATGGTTTGAGCACCATAATATATGTTCTCTACATGTTGGCCCTGATTTGTGTTAGGATCATTTTTTAACCCATTTTTGAAAGACATGGATCGGTAGGACCAGGGTTTATATTATACTGTACGTACTATGAACAATCCATGTTCATAGTCATGAGCTATGAATATTCTTTGTTCATATCACAATTGGACTATGAACAATGGATGTTCATAGCTATGAGCTATGAACATCCATTGTTCATAACTCCAATAGGGATGAACACGCTTTGTGAATGTCCTTCCGATCTGAGTTTGTTTTCTTTATGTTTTGAAAGTATCTTTCCGATCTGACTTATTTTGTGGTTTGCCAGGTTCTGGCCATGTACAGGAAGCTGAGGGAGATGGAAACTATCTCCGACCTGTACAAGAAAGAGCTGGCGGTTGCCAAGGAGGATTATGAAAAACTTCTGGCTGTGCAAAAGGCGGAGAGGGTTGAAGTTGTAGGGCATTGTCTCAGTGTGCATTTTGTTAAGCAGATTGTCTCTACTAGAAGTTTGCATTTTGTAATGTAAATATGTAATATGTGCAAAAGGTATTTTGAGTAACTCAAATGTGGATGATAGTTGAATAGACGGAATTTAAGAGTGTTGCATATAGTTGAATGCCTTTAGTTATTAATGCAGATCCATTATTATTTTCGTGAGAGTGTTATTTAGTGAACAAAGCAAGCATAATAGGTTGGACTTATAAGAAGAACAATGAACATAACATTGACATTCTGTTCGTGGACCACGAAGTCATTCTTTATCATCCGTGAGCATAGCGAACTCTTTTGATGTCGCTTTTTAAATAGACAGAGAGTGAAATCTTTTTTCATATCAAGTGAAATAATTACTCCCAAACCTAAGCTTTTTTCATAATCACTCTCAAGGACCGGGTAGATGAAAGGTCAAGTATACCCTTGATGCGAAATAAAAAACGGGTCGGGTAGATGAAAGGTCAAGTATACCCCTGACCCAGTGTATATAGTATGAACAATCATTGTTCATATACAAAACATGCGAGCTCATTGTTCATACCTATTGTAAAGTATGAGCAATGATTGTTCATACCTACTAAAACCTACTAGAGTATGAACAAAGCGTGTTCATCCCTATTGGAGCTATGAACAATGGATGTTCATAACACATGACTATGAACAATCATTGTTCATAGTCCAATTATGGTATGAACAAAAATATTCATAGCTCATGACTATGAACATTGATTGTTCATAGTACAGTATGGACTACGAACACAGAACACTCATTGTTCGTAGCTATGCTACCAAACTATGAACAATCACTGTTCATAGTCCAATTGCGATATGAACAATCATTGTTCAGAGTCCAATTGTTCTAGAGTTTGGTCGATTGGTTGATTATCATAATATCGAAACATGGTAACAAACTAACAAACCTATTTTTCGGGAGATTGTTCATAATATCAAAATCTGTTTTGATTATCAAATATTGTTAAGAAAAATAGATTAATATTATGGACAAGATTGAATACAAATCTAGTTATTAGTTACATCATAAACTACACGAAAATGGAGTGTAATCTTTGAGACTGTATTAGTGTAAATTAAGTGTTGTAGGCTCAAGAGAATTAGAGTGATGAAAAAGAGTATTGATGTTTCAAGTTGGGCCCTGCAATGAGTGCTTGAAGTACCTAGAGTTTATTGCTCAAGTTTTTCTTTTGGCCATGGATATTGAAACATGTTAATGGACTAGGCAGTAGTAAATACAAAATGAGTAACAGAGTTGGTTGTTCGAAGAATCAAAGGTGGAAGTTGTAGTTGCAGAGAATGGTTCATATGCACTTATTATGTTACTCTTTGTTTCTTCTAAGAAAGTAGGCACTAGGAAACAAAATTTTCTAACACATGTTTAGTTTTCGTTCGTTCGACAGCGAAATCTTATGACTTGATGAGATATACAGTCCGTTTGCAAACATGTCGTCTGTTGGTTTTCTCATCGGTAATTTTTGGTTGGAGAAGAAAAGGGTTTTGGGTTTTCTCATCCGCAATTTTGTTTATTAACAAGAAAGGGTAAAAGTTGGATTTTAAAAAAAATAAAAAGGGTCGGGCCAACTTATTTTGTCCGTAAGGTTTATTAAAATTTAAAAATTGGGTTCGTGGGCTAATTAAACGTGGAAATTGAGTTTGTGAGTGATTATAATCCGTGAGCGTAGCGAACTCTTGAGGTCGCTATTCAAAAGTCACCCAAAAAACTGCTTCATTCGTGTCACCCTGCCTCCTCTGTCCCCCAAACCACTTCTTTTATCTCACTATCGTCTCTCTAGGCCACTCCAAAACACAGACCTAGAAAACACAAAGAAAAATAAAGTAGATTTTGTAAAAGTTATGTGGGAAAGATTTAGAGTTGTGGAATGTGACAAACTCAGTCGCTCTTTAGATTGCACCTAGTTAGTGATTCAGGTCAGCTAACAGAAGCATGAACTTTGTTTTAGTAGATTTGTTGTCGGCTTAGTTCATTTGTATCATGCTCATTGTTCATACCCCCAGATAGGCATGAACACTAAATGTTCATAGTCCAATAAGAGTATGAACATTGATTGTTCTTGGTCTAAATTTCAAACACTAATTGTTGATGCTGAACTTTATCAGGTAATTGTGGATGCTGAAGCTATAACAGATAAGGAAAGAACATTGCTGCTGAACATATCCAGTGACGTTGTACCCTCTGATCTGGTAGATTTCAACCTATATGAAGTGTATAAATACACACTATAGTATTAGTGTATAAATATACTATAATATTAGTATTATTAATATCCAAAAGTAGTTATGAACAAATATTGTTCTTACAACTAAACTGGCTATGAACAATCATTGTTCATACCCCCAAATAGCCATGACACTAAATGTTCATAGTCCAATAAGAGTATGAACATTGATTGTTCATGGTCCAAATTTCAAACATTAATTGTTGATGCTGAACTTTATCATGTAATTGTTGATGCCGAAGCTATAACAGGTGAGGTAATAACATTGCTGCAGAACATATCCAGCGACGTTGTACCCGATCAGGTAGATTTCAACCTATATGAAGTGTATATATACACACTATAGTATTAGTGTATAAATATACTATAGTATTAGTATTATTAATATCCAAAAGTAGTTATGAACAAATATTATTCATACCACTAAACTGGCTATGAACAATCATTGTTCATACTCCATTGGCTATGACAATCAGTGTTCATACCCCCAAATAGGCAGGAACACTGAATGTTCATAGTCCAATAAGAGTATGAACATTGATTGTTCATGGTCCAAATTTCAAACACTGATTGTTGATGCTGAACTTTATCAGGTAATTGTTGATGCCGAGGTTATAACAGATGAGGAAATAACATTGCTGCAAAACATATCCAGTGATGTTGTACCCTCTGATCAAGAAATGATTGTCCAGCCTACGACTGAAGAAGATGAAGAGGCCATGTCAATAAGACTGGAGAACCAAATTTTGAGGGAGAAGGTCAACACACTCGAACAAGACCTTCTGTTATGCAAAGAAGAAAATGAACAATTGAAGGAAGAGTTGAGGGAGAAGTTCAACACACTTGAACAAGAACTTCTTTTGTGCAAAGAGGAAAATGAAAAGTTGAAGGAAGAGTTGAAAAAGAAGGTTAACATACTCGAACAAGACCTTCTGTTGTGCAAAGAAGAAAATGAAAAGTTCAAGGATGAGTTGAGGGAAAAGGTCAACACACATGAACAAGAACTTCTTTTGTGCAAAGAAGAAAATGGAAAGTTGAAGGAAGAGTTAAAAAAGAAGGTCAACACACTTGAACAAGAACTTCTGTTGTGCAAAGAAGAAAATGAAAAGTTCAAGGAAGAGCTGAGGGAGAAGGTCAACACACATGAACAAGAACTTCTTTTGTGCAAAGAAGAAAATGGAAAGTTGAAGGAAGAGTTGAAAAAGAAGTTTAACACACTCGAACAAGAACTTCTGTTGTGCAAAGAAGAAAATGAAAAGTTCAAGGAAGAGTTGAAAAAGAAGGACCAACAAGAGGGGGATAAGGAAGAAGCGCAACCTCAAACTGATAAAGCAGTCCACCATCATGTACCGAATGAGGATGCAGAAATGGTGCCAAATGAGTCTCCATCATTTTCCATCGGTATTCCTCTATCACCTATACCCAAGGAGAAAGAAAAAGAACAGAGAAATGATGGGGAGAAATAAGCTGAGATAGAAATTAAAATGACTTCCATAACCAGGAAAGTGAAGAACAATTGAGATAGGAAAACTTAGTAGATGGACCCCAATTTCACCAAAGAAGGGAAGACGAAGCCACTCAAAAAAATAATGAACCTTGACATTGGCAAAGAAATTCTTGATAAGGGGAAGCAAGGTAGAGATATTGACAGTGGGCCACTGCTAGACCATAGGCAAATCCCTACTATCATGGATTAGCCATAGACAAATTATCTACACTTTCTTTAAAATTGCGGACACCAGGTAAATCTAGGAAGACTGTAAGTGTTTTACAAGTTTACAATGACATCAAATAGCATTTTTGACTGATACTAATTTCTTAGGGTTTTTGAAGCACAATCGCATGGGGAGATGGTGACAATTTCCAAATAGCTGGTTCTTTAGTAGAAGACCTTTTGTTTGATAGGGAAATTGATTATCAGGTAAATTCTGATACCTCTTTCTAGACTATGAGCAATGAATGTTCATACTCTTGTTGGGCTATGAACCTTCAGTGTTCATACACCTTGTTGTGAATCTATAAGTGCGGAAACAACGTTACCCACAACAAACGGATCAATCCTACACAAAGATCGATCCTTCACACTAGACAAGACTTCAACACCTGCAATATCCCAACACTTCTCAATATCAAATAACAAGCATATAAAGTAAAACAATAATGCAAAAAGAGAACCAACCACAAGAAGGATATATCGTGGGTTCGCAATTTGCCTACGCCCACATCGGGCGAGATCAACTTTACTAGAAGTCCAGAGTAATGAATTACAAGTTCACACAAAGAATGAACACTCAATGAAGAATTCATTCTTTCTTTCTTTTTGGAAAAGTTAAGTTTTCAAAAACTGATTTTGTTTTTATACAATGAATGTTCATCGAGCTGGTCGTAATTAATTCAACCGGTGGCCTTTAGTGGACTATGAACAATGAATGTTCATACTCTTGTTGGGCTATAAACATTCAGAATAATGTTTGAACAATGAATGTTCATACCTATTTTTTGAACATTCATTGTTCATACCATTGAACTATGAACAATGAATGTTCATACCTAACCTTTAATCAACCGAATAATGTTTATACTTTGCTATTTTTTAATTTCGATATCTGACCTTCATTTATTTGTAGAACTTACTTCATTTATACTTTGTTTTGGATCTAAAAAATGCTCAATTCAACTACTACAGGCAAATTTTATATTGAGATTGGCAACTATAGATTACAATGTTTAACAGACGCACCCTGCAATGTTAACTCTTGCAAAAAATACTTGTAACTTAAGATAAAGGTGTTCAGAACAATGAACAAACCACTTGTCCACCAGTTGTGTTAACGTCCAAATCTTCTTCAATGGTTGTATCCTCAATTTCAAATTTTTTTGCATCTGTGGGTGGGTGTACAATATCGTCTAGATTCTGTAAGAGCATATTCACGCCATCTGCCAATGTCATGAAGTCAAGCTCTCCATGGTACTCAGCAAGTGCGGGAGTGTTGATTGCCCTATCATTTGCAAACACACGCTGATCACATAACTCTTTCTCAAAATTTTCATTCCTCAAAGAGTCCAGTATTTCAGGGTCAAAACTTGCTGCATCTTCAGGTGGGTGTACAGCCGGATCCTGTAATAGCATATGCGCGCCATCTGCCCAAGTCATAAAGTCATGTTCCACTGTATTGTCGACCACATCTTGAAGTTCTCCATGGTACTCAGCAAGTGTGGGAGTGTTGGCCACCCCATCATTTGCAAACACCCTCTGATCGTAGTGAGTGCGAAACACTTTCTGAAAATTTTCATTCAAAGAGTCTAGTAGTTCAGGGTCATCTCAGGCTGCGAGTGGCCGAAATGGCAACATGCTCATTGTGAAATAGACAGGTAACCAGTTAGCTCCTGAAGACCTTCCGATTGAGAATTGCCATCCGGGTTGTCTATTGTGGCCTTAGTTCCTGAAATTGACAATTCAAATATTTGTTTGGATTCCTTTGGTACCCAAATTATGAACCGCTAATCGTAGTGCAATTGGTCGGCAAACAAAGTCTCCCATCTCCTTCTGAACAACAACCTAAGATTATAAACCAATAATAAGCGTGGGTCACGTAAATCGCATGTTGTACATAACCATAATCACAAACATGGTAAACACCTGATTTGACTCCCTTGGAGGGTCATTCGGTTCTAAAGTGATATCCTCTTTACTCCTTTCACTCTATTGCAATACATAAAGGATGCATAAATTGTTAAGAATATATCCTTCATATTGTGAATGCTAAATAAAAGGTTGTATATATCTAAACTTTGACTAAAAGAGTCACATACATTTACAACTTCAGCTGCATTTACACAAGCATTTTCCTCCCCATTTTGTTGAGATAGATCATCAAAATGCTGTAGCAGAGGATCGGATGTACTATTAATTTCATTCACTGTTTGCATAACCGTGAACTGTGCCTTTGCCACTATCGCGTCAGATTTTTCACGACTGTTCCCCCCAATCTGCTCGCTACAATATTGGTTCTCCTGCTGCTTGCTTGTTGGAATAAACTTTTCTTTGGGACTGTTCTTAGTTGAAGGTTTGTTGTGGTTTTTGGTTGGTGGCCTTGTCTGTTTTCCGCTCTTAGTTGATTTATTCTCACAAAGTGCTATTGCCCTCCTCTTTTGAGGCTGAACAAAATCATTATCACTAATATTCTCATCATTACCCCTTCTTTTAGCACAAGGCCTGCGTCCTTTAATTAACTACAAATATGAAAGTACATATAAATTTACCAAGACACTATATCAGCTTCCAAAAAAACATTTAAGGGATGGGCTAGAGTACAATAGTACATAATTAATTACCAATGGTTGTCGATCTTCTACAGGACATTTTCTTCTTTTCGCACGACGTTACAGTAATTCCTGCAAGGGCTGAATCCAAGGGAAATTTTTATTCATCCTGCATTTTTGTAGTGCAAATAATAAAAGAGCCATAATAAAATACATTCAATAACACATAAAATGACCACATTTTCTTCATCGTCCAGGACCAAATTTATTCCTGTTTTAGTAGGCACCTTCCTCACTTCCTTAGCAGGCACCCGATTGAAATTCTACCAATACAGGAGCACAAAACATTAGGTTTACTCATAACTACATTGTGGCAATATGAAGATACATCGCAGTACACATTACCACAGTTCGTTGCTCCACATGACCACTTCCAGTATTATGAGATTGCTCTAAGAAGAACTTTGTAGCCTGGGCTACGACCTGCAATTACGAGATCACAGATGACAAGCTTTGTCAGTACTAAAATTCTCAATATCAATTAAAAGTGCAACACGCAAAAATTAACCTCATTCAGCTTCTTCTGTTCACATAAAATTTCCAAAGAAAGAAGCTTCTTATCATCAGGTTCTTGCTGTAACAAACTATGAAATTCAGCACCAATACAACAATAAAAATAACAGAAAAACCATCCATCAAATCCAATGTAGCAAGACTTATAAACCTTTAACGCCTTTCTGTAGACTCCCTCTGCTTGCACTGTCGGAGGAATATGTAACTTACCCAGCACAATCAGTTTCTTGGGGTTGTTTAATTTGGTCTCCCAAGTTCTCCCACGGGTGGTTTTCCCAGGGAAACCCACCCAACTTTGAAACCAGGGGAATATCTCCCCATCCACCCGGTGGACATTCAAAGTGGGCACATGAAGGAAAACCCAACACTCGAATGCTAGTGGACACCCATATAGGGTGTGGGTAAATGGCTTTTCAGGTTGAACCTGAAAGTGCTTCTCCATATCTGTATGTAGAACCCCAACACCATCGCGAATGCCTTCAAAGGTCAGGTACCCCTAAGGGAATTTGTCAAACTTCGTCAAATCAGCTGCAATATCAATATGTTTGACATCAACACCCTTCGAGCTGCTTGGCAAGAGGAAAGCCCCGAGCATAAACAAACGGTTAAGTCGATGGATGTCATCACAAATGTTCGGATCGCTACATACATAAACTCTCTTAGCTTTTTTCCTTGCTGCCACAAACTTGGTCAGCATAACGGCCCCAAGCGGAGTCGAGCGTCTTCCCTCTGGCTGAAAATACCTTAGACGAAAATCAGAAGGGTCAAACACGTCCATTTTGTAAAACCACTGAGGTGGTGGCTTTGTGGATAGATCGGTAAGGAGGGCCACATCGGAAGGATTAAAAGTCAAATATCGGTTTCCTATGTTGAAAATCATTGGCAAAATCTTCTTTTCCAAAACCTTAACAATCAAATTTGGGTGGGTAACCAAATGAGTTTTCTCACCGCCTTCCACATCAACTGAATTCATATCAAAGAGAAAACCAAATGGAGACTTTTTGAAATGTTTGGTTTCATCTTTGTCGAATGTGGAAAATAGTTGCTCTTCCAAATGAACATTGAAGTCAACTTTTCAACCAACATTTCAACCCAAATTTCTGTCGTTTAAATCGGATTTAAGTTTTGAAAATGTTGTTCCAAAATTTTCAATTATAGAAATTAGGGTACAATTAAGGAAAACAAATATTGTCAAATTAACCGATATAGTTCAGTAAAGTTCATACCTTTAAGGAAAAACCAAATCATGTTGTTTCGAAATTTAAATCCGATTTAAACGACAGAAATTTGGGTTGAAATGTTGGTTGAAAAGTTGACTTCCATGTTCATTTGGAAGAGTAACTATTTTCCACATTCGACAAAGATGAAACCAAACATTTCAAAAAGTCTCCATTTGGTTTTCTCCTTGATATGAATTCAGCTGATGTGGAAGGCGGTGAGAAAACTCATTTGGTTACCCACCCAAATTTGATTGTTGAGGTTTTGGAAAAGAAGATTTTGCCAATGACTTTCAACATAGGAAACCGATATTTGACTTTTAATCCTTCCGATGTGGCCCTCCTTACCGGTCTATCCACAGAGCCACCACCTCAGTGGTTTTACAAAATGGACGTGTTTGACCCTTCTGATTTTCATCTAAAGAAGTAGAAAATGTCCAAAGAAAGAAGCTTCTTATCATCAGGTTATTATGCTTTTATCCTATTTATTGTTAGTTGGTACAATTACCACTTCTTGAAAGCTACCTGATTTGTGGGTTGGTGTTTGAGGGGTTATACTTGCCAATATAGCCTTATTAGGACTTCTGACAGTGTTCAGTATCAACAAAATATAATTCTTACCTCAATTCTTAAATATAAGGATAAAAATTACAACAGTATATAAGATAAATGTGAGTTAGTTGCACGTAGAATAGACCTTATACTACACTGTCGCACAGGTTAACTACATTATCTAAGAAAAGAGAAAATATTTGATCTGCATATACAATTGGTTTCGAGTTTTTCCCAAATTGTACAAAGATAGTATCATGTCCTAGTTCTTCAAGTGTAGCATTCCTTCACATGTAGTACAAATCATCCATGAGAATAGCCTGTTATGTTCCCCTCGACTGAGTCAACGGCTATGAAACGGTAGCTGCGATAAAATAGCTTCATAACCAGCCTACACTACATTGTCGCATATGTACAATATAGTGTCTCACTTAAAATTTACCCACCACTCCAAGTTTTGAAACCAAAAATGTAACATGTAGTATTGTTTACTCTTAAATATAAGGATCCGTAATTATAATTGCATTTGGGAAGTACATTATACGCATACTTAAAAGTGCTTCGCTTTAAAACAAATATTTTCGTTGTTAGCATCATCACGGTTGTCACCATCATGACGGTTGGACTATGAACATTCAATGTTCATACTCCTAGTGGACTATGAACCCTGAATATTCATACTCTTGTTGGACTATGAACATTCCGTGTTCATACTCCTAGTGAACTACAAACACTGATTGTTCTTACTCTTGTTGAACTATGAACATTCAGTGTTCATACTCCTAGTGGACTATGAACACTTCTGTAAGGGATAGTACTTGTCGGTGATAAAGCAGAAGTTGAAGATGAAGACTTGGGGACGCTGTTAGGGACTATGTACATGGCTTGTTGTTTGGTAAACTCTTGCTCTGGTATTGTTCCCAGTTGTTTGATGGGCAATTCTAATGTTGGTATTTTATTTGTAGTTTCTTGCCTGGTACGATAAGCTGAAAGATACAGTTCAACGTACTGACAATGGTGATAGTGCTAAGGTCGAGCTTGGTCGTATGCGAGCTGCATGGGAGGCTGAAAAGAAGAGGATAAACAAATTTAGTTACAGATTAATTGTCAGGGGATCATATAGCCTAGGTATTTTTGTTTGAACCGCTCACCATTTTGATCAGATATATCATACATGTTACTCTTCCATTTAACTACTGTACAAACTATTGCCAGTGTGGATCACATATGTTGAAATTCTTCTGTTCGGCGCTAAAGAGTCGAACAGAGCCAAATGTGAGATTGGAGTTTGGGGTATGACACTGTTGGTGCCATACACGTACCAATGTGTCTGTTCGGCGGTAGAGTTTTGAATTTGAAAAGTCAATGTATTATGTCACAGGGACTGACATAACTTTGACGTATGACATATATTATGTTATAGTCCTACACTGCTGCGAAATATGACAATATATGCTGGTTTTTTTGCAAACCGATATCGATATTTTACGAATTATTGCCTCGTATCATCGTATGGCCATAGTTCATGACTATGAACATTGATTGTTCATAATATGTTAAGTATGGACTATGAACACTCATAGTTCATAGCTTATAGCTATGAACAATAAGTGTTCATAGCTGCCGAACTACGAACAATCACTGTTCATAGTCCAATTGTGATATGAACAAAAATGTTCATAGCTCAAGACTATGAACAATCATTGTTCATAGTCCAATTGTGGTATGAACAAAGAATATTATGGTAGGGCTGGCCATCGAGCTACCTGAGTACCCGAGTCGAGTTTTGCTATACTGAAGCTCGATTCACACATGCAGAAGCATGACTCGAATTGCACTTCAAGCTTAATATATTGAAGCTGAAGCTCGACTCATCCAGTGCTACTAATAGCTCGAGCTCAACTCGGCTCAACTCATTTTGCACTTGGAGCTCGATGGCATACTTTCTCCAATTCCATCTTTTCCTTCTTAGATTGCCTCATTCATAGTCTACTTGATAGAAGGGTATGTAATTGAACATGCTAAAACAATTGCCGAGATATCCGAGATATCGCCGATATATATATATATATATATATATATATATATATATCGTTTTTTGGGTACACCGAGATGGAAATATCCGATATATCTGAACCGAATATTGAATCTATTTTTTCCTGATATATTTTGTAATTTCCGATATAACGATATATATCGACCAATATATACGATATAAATTTTTGACTCTGACCGATATTGTTGACTTTGACCAAATATTGTTGACCTTGGCTGATATATTGACTATATTTCCAATATAATTGACAATATATCCGATACATCGACATACCAAACAAAATTTTGACTGGTCAACAAAAAAATGAATATCTCTGATATTCCCGATATATCTAGATTTTTTGGTACATAGAGATATTCACCGAATTCGATATTTTGGTCCTTGGTATAGGCTATAGACTGTAAATAGGCCTTAAACCGAAAACCTAGCATATAATTTTAGTGTAGGATCTTGAATTATAGACGATTACTTCTCGAAATAAATTTATCAATTCAATTTTGTCATGTATGTATAATTTTAAAGGAATGCATGTATGTGCATAACTTAAGATAATGCATGTGATCCTTTTATGCCTAACTCTTGCTTAGTCGCTTTATGACTTTGATTTAATCTAAAGAAATGGTCACTCAATTTTGACTAGTCTCATGAGTATCTATTTTTCCATCACCAACATATTACAAACTAAACTATGCTAAGAGTAGAGCATTCATATCTCGGGGTAAAATTGAATCAAGCCTTACGTAGTTCATCTCTTTCTATTTGTAGATGTGTGCTTGAACTGTTATGGATTGCAGATCCACCTGGTATGCTATCTTGATTATTCGCCATTATTGATGTTATAAAGTAAATGTCTCCTTGATTGTTGCGTTGACTGAGCTCCAGGATTGTGCTAGTTGATATCTCTCCAAGAATGGCTGTAGCTGCTGCTGATGACGACCTGGGTGCTGGGTCATTGGTACGTTATGATGTTGTGGGACGAGCTAGAGTGAGACATCCTGCTTTGTGGACACGTTCTCTATAGTGTAGAACGGAGGGTACATACACAGCCCCCTTTTTTGTCTGTTCTTTGGACAACTGTTACGTGGAACAAGAACGGTTTAAAAAGTAAAGTTTGAAAGCACTTGTCTAATAGTTGTTTTGTTTTGAATTTAGGATTTGGGGAATGTGCGGAAACTGTTGGGCTGGATTCGTGGGCCCGGAGTTACGACGATTTGTGGGCGAATAATGATTTAAGTTTTAGGAACACGAAATATTTTGATTGTCTTGAGATGTTTGGGCAGTTGAGGGGTTTTTGACTTGTTAGAAGCTTTTTGTTTGTTCACTTTTCAACCAAAGGAAAAAATAATCCAGAGTGAAAGAAAAGGAAAAAGAGAAAGAAAGAAGAAAAAAAAAAAAAAACTTATCTTACTTTTTGGATCAGGTTCGTCTTTCAACTTTAAAACTTTGAGCTTTCTTTCTTTCTTTGATTGTGCAATGTCTATGACTAGTGATAGTTTGAGTGGTGAGGTTGAAGTTAATGAATGGAGAGAGAGAACTGTAATTGAAAAAGTTAAGGAAAGGGTTCATAGTGGTGATGAGGCTTCGTCACCCTCCTCGTTGGAATTGGTAGATGAGAGGAAGCCTAAGTCGGTGAATTGTTATGCCGCTTTGAGGAGGGAGTTTGGTTGGGTAAAATCCGACCTGGCCATGTGCGACCTGGCTAGGGAGAAGAATTTATATGCTAACGACTACGTTCCTTGGGGTGGACGAGTAGTTGTTTGTTATGGGCAGTTGAAGGGTGGGATGAGGTTGCCCTTTTCCCATCTTACTGTGGAGGTTTTGAACTTTTTGAGGAAAGCCCCCTGTCAGCTCGTGGGGAACAGTTGAAGGGTTCTCCATGTGTTGGACTTGTTGAATGACATGGGTTACAACATCTGTCTCAACGATGTGATTGAGCACTTTGTTTTTAGGAGGTCGGGTGGTATGAACTTTAGTTTTCATGTTTTTAAGGGGAAGTCTTCTGTTATTGTGGGTGTGAGCAACGAAGACTGGAATCGTAGGTCGTTGCTGGCTGTCGGTAGATATTGTCCTTCTGGTTTGGAGATTAATAAACGTGTTGTACAATCTCGTGGTAGGTCGTTGGTTGTAGGTCATAATGTATGTGTCTTAAATTGTAATTTGAATCTTCTGATTATTTGGGTTTGCTTTTGCAGAGGTTTCTATCCCTTCTTGTACGACGAACAGTGTGATTGAAAGGTTTCCTTGTTTGAGTTCAGAAGATAAGCATGCTTTGTTGGGGGAGGTTTCACATTACTTTAAGAGGCGTGGAGGGAAGAAAATCAACCGTAAGATGCTGGAGCAGAAGGCTAGGGCTTGCAAGGTGGTGGTTTTTGGAATTAAAAGGAGTGGAGGTTCTGGTGACAGCCATTCTGGTAGAGCTAGAATATCTGGTAGGGTCGCTAAACACCGTTCTGGAGCGGTGAAGACTGTTGGAGGAGTGATGCCATCAGGCGATCTGAGTTGGGTGATGCAAATCGGCTGTCATCTCATTGTTCTGAGTTGGGTGACGCAAATCGTTTGCTATCCCCAAGTTCTGAGTTGGGTGATGGAAATCGTTTGGCACCCCAACATTCAGAGCTGGGGGATAGAGGGCGCTCTGCGTCTAACCGCTTCTCCTCTGGTGATGCAGATCGTTCTAGATCCAACTGCTTTTCCTCTGGAGATGTGGGTGCTGGAAGTGCTGGTGGTGTTGCAGGTGGCAGTGTTGGTGGGGAGGGTGATGCTCCCATTTCTTTCCGAAAGCCTAATCTGAAAAGGCGTTCCGAAGTGGTTGAGTCGGATGGGGCTAAGAAGGCCCGTACTGAGTCTAGAGACTGACCTGGTGTTGTTGTAGGTCGTTCGTCTTCAGGCCGAGCTCCTCTACAGAGGATGTGCCTTATTGATATGGCTGCTGATGTTAGGGTGGTTTAGGCCGGAGGAAAGGAGAAAGTTGGTGATGCTGAGCCTGTTAGTGAGCAGGGCAAGGGGTCAAGAAGTACATACCCAAGTGTTGTCCTTGATAGTCAGGATTTAACTACAGTTTGTTGCCGAAGTTTGTTGTGAATGGTGACTGTAGCTTTAAGTCTCCTTTGGTTGGTGTGGCATTGTTGGATAGTATTGCGCTTGCTGGGGATTGGCGCAAGCTGGATGGTAAGGGCCTGGACGTGAGCTTTGTAGAGATGGAAAAGTCGTTGTGCTTTGTGAGTATTCTTCTGTTCTGAGCTTGCTCCTTTTGGGTTTTGTTGATTTTGATCCGTTTTTAATGTCTATATTTGTTATCTTGTTTGCTAGGTTCTGGCGATGTATAGGAAGCTGAAGGATATGGCGTCTATCTCCGACCGTTATAAGAAAGAGTTGGATGACAGCAAGCAAGCTTTTAGCAGGCTGGTGGCTGAACAACAAGTGGAGGAAATGGAGGTTGCAGGGCTGAGGGAACAAGTGCAACAGCTTGGTGGTAAAGTGGCTCTGTGGCAACCCGCTCTGGACTCTGCAAAGCTGGAGGTTCAGCAATTAGTCGCTGAGTGCAAGAGACTACGCTCCGTTGCTGAAGGAGCTGAGACTGCATACAACTACTTGGTGGACGGCATGGAGAGTGGCGATATGTACGTGCTGTTAGATGATTATTATGAGGCGTTGGATGAGTATGATCGCCTGAAGATGGCTATTGAAAGTGGGACTGCCACAGTGTCTGCTACAGATGCTGGTGTAGGTGCTAGTAGACCATCTGACCAAGTCGTTCTGCCACCGGCTGCTCCAGCTGTTCGTTCTGTTGTTTCTCATTTTGATGTTTCTGAAGTTGTTGTTGATTAGGCTACTAGTTCTGGTGTTGTAAAGGGCAGTGATTTGGACCCTTTGAATGTGGATACTCTCTTTTTGTGAACTGTTTCTAAACGTCTTGTGCTTTGTGATTATCTTGTTGTTGGGATGTATTGAACAATATTTAAACAGCTGTTTGTTCTTCATACTGATACAATATTATTTTTGATGGGGATATTGAGGTCGTTTTCCCGGGATAACCTGGGGGCCTCAGTATTTGACCGATTTTGTAAGTAGAAATATTTAAATTACTTACTTGTTGAAGTCGTCTTGAAGTATGCATTTGATGGCTTTTGTTTTGACTAAATTTTTGTTTGACGACCTGTGCTACGTAGTACTAGTCCTGATGGACTGCTTGACTTTACTAAGTCGTCCTTTATCACAGGTCATAGAGCTCTTGGGTACGACCTGGTTCATTTGCGTAGTTGGCATCTAAGCTTCGTCTTGTCCCTAGTTTACGCCCAGATTCGTTCCTTTTGGAGGAACTTCTGATATAATTGGCCATTGAATGTCCATTATATTTGAGTCTTTGAGGTCGTAAGTTGACTTGGGGTCCTTTTGGGGGTCCCCTAGATTGAATTTGTCTGATAATTGGCCTTTGAGTGGTAATTACAGTTGAACCATACCTAACCCTGGCATTGGTGTTAGGTTGGTTTAGGGTCCTTTTGGGGGACCTTTGATTTGAATTGATTGAACTTAAGAATTGCGTGGCTGTTGTTATTGAATCGTTTCTGAACTCCATCTTTGATATCTTTGATAGGAATGACATCTTTCATCAACATAAGTCGGGCTGCGTAGTGTGAAATGCAAGGTGCTCATGTAATGAAAAAAAAAATGGTAGCCGCACATAAAATGTTGATGAGATTTCATTCATATTGACTTATGTACTTAGAGAAAAACTTATTGATAAAAACGTTTGAGGAGAGCTGTATTCCAAGGTCGGAGAAGCCAATCACCGAGCTTGGTTTTGATCCAATATGAACTATTCCCAACGACTTTGTCAACAATGTAGGGGCCCTCCCATGTTGGGTCGAGCTTGGCTAGTGCTAAAGTCTTTTTGAGGACTAGGTCGCCAACTTGGAAAGATCTTGTGACGGCCCTCTTATTGTAAGAACGTTGGATTGTTTGGTGGTACCGAGCTAGGGATATTACGGCTGTTCATAACTATTGTAAAGTATGAGAAATGATTGTTCATACCTACTAATACCTACTAGAGTATGAACAAAGCATGTTCATCCCTATTGGATCTATGAACAATGGATGTTCATAACTCATGACTATGAACAATCATTGTTCATAGTCCAATTGTGGTATGAACAAAAATAGTCATAGCTCATGACTATGAACATTTATTGTTCATAGTACAGTATGGACTATGAACACAGAACACTCATTATTCATAACTATGAACAATAAGTGTTAATAGCTACTGAACTATGAACAATCACTGTTCATAGTCCAATTACGATATGAACAAAGAATGTTCATAGCTGATGACTATGCAAAATCATTGTTCAGAGTGCAATTGTTCTAGAGTTTGGTCGATCAGTTGATTATCATATCAAAGACTCAAAATCTATTTTGATTATCATAATATCGAAACACGGTAACAAACTAACAAACTAACAAACCTGTTTTTTGGGAGATTGTTCATAATATAAAAATTTGTTTTGATTATCAAATATTGTTAAGAAAAATAGATTAATATTATGGACAAGATTGAATACAAATCTAGTTATTAGTTACATCATAAACCACACGAAAATGGAGTGTAATCATTGAGACTGTATTAGTGTAAATTAAGTGTTGGAGGCTCAAGAGAAATAGAGTGATGAAAAAGAGTCGTGATGTTGCAAGTTGGGTCCTGCAATGAGATCTTGAAGTACCTAGAGTTTATTGCTCAAGTTTTTCTTTTGGCCATGGATATTGAAACATGTTAATGGACTAGGTAGTAGTAAATACAAAATGAGTAACAGAGTTGGTTGTTTGAAGAATCGAAGGTGGAAGTTGTAGTTGTAGAGAATGGTTGATATGCACTTATTATGCTACTCTTTATTTCTTCTAAGAAAGTAGGCACTAGGAAACAAAATATTCTAACACATGTTTAGTTTTCTTTCGTTCGAGAGTGAAATCTTATGACTTGATGAGATATACAGTTCGTTTGCAAACATGTCGTCTGCTGGTTTTCTCATCCATAATTTTGGGTTGGAGAAGAAAGGGGTTTTGGGTTTTCTCATCCGTAATTTTTAAAAGTTGGATTTTAAAAAATAAAAAGGGTTGGGCCAACTTATTTTGTCCGTAAGGTTTATTAAAATTTAAAAATTGGGTTCGTGGGCTATTTAAATGTGGGAATTGAGTTTGTGAGTGATTATAATCCGTGAGCGTAGCGAACTCTTGAGGTCGCTATTCAAAAGTAACCCAAAAAACTGCTTCATTCGTGTCACCCTCCCCTCTGTCTATCCGTACCCCCCCCTCCCGCAAACCACTTCTTTTCTCTCTCTATCGTCTCTCTAGGCCACTCCAAAACACAGACCTAGAAAAAACAAAGAAAAATAAAGTAGATTTTGTGAAAGTTATGTGGGAAAGATTTAGAGTTATGGAATGTGACAAACTCAGTCGCTCTTTATATTGAACCTAGTTAGTGATTCAGGTCGGCTAACTGAAGCATGAACTTTGTTTCAGTAGATTTGTTGTCGGCTTAGTTGATTTGTATCATGCTCATTGTTCATACCCCCAAATAGGCATGAACACTTAATGTTCATAGTCCAATAAGAGTATGAACATTGATTGTTCTTGGTCCAAATTTCAAACACTAATTGTTGATGATGAACTTTATCAGGTAATTGGGTTTATCTTTGAAGCTATAACGCAGGGCGAGGAAAGAACATTTCTGAACATATCGGTGACGCGTTGTACCCTCGATCAGGTAGATTTCAACCTATATGAAGTGTATAAATACACACTATAGTATTAGTGTATAAATATACTATAGTATTAGTATTATTAATATCCAAAAGTAGTTATGAACAAATATTATTCATACCACTAAACTAGCTATGAACAATCATTGTTCATACCACTAAACTAGCTATGAACAATCATTGTTCATACCCCTAAATAGGCATGACGCTGAATGTTCATAGTCCAATAAGAGTATGAACATTAATTGTTCATGGTCCAAATTTCAAACACTAATTGTTGATGCCGAAGCTATAACAAATAAGGTAATAGCATTGCTCCATAACATATTCAGGTCGGGCTCCTCTGCAGAGGATGAGCCTTATTAATGTGGATGCTTATGTTGGGATGGTTGAGCCTGTTACTGAGCAGGGCAAGGGGTCAGGAAGTACGGACCCAAGTAAGAAGAGTGACAGTGATGTCCTTGATAGACTGGTTACTTATGAGGACCCCTACTGTTTGTTGTCGAAGTTTGTTGTGAATGGTGACTGTCGCTTAGAGTCCCCTTTGGTTAGTGCAGCATTGTTGGATAGTATTGCGCTTGCTGGGGATAGGTGCAAGCTGGATGGTAAGGGCCTGGACATGAACTTTGTGGAAATGGAAAGGTCGTTGTGCTTTGTGAGTATTCTTCCGTTCTGAGCTTGCTCATTTTGGGTTTTGTTGATTTTGATCCGCTATTAATGTCTATATTTGTTATCTTGTTTGCTAGGTTCTGGCGATGTATAGGAAGTTGAAGGATATGGCATCTATCTCCGACCGTTACAAAAAGGAGCTGGATGAGAGCAAGCAAGCTTGTAGCAGGCTGGTGCCTGAACAACAAGTGGAGAGAACGGAGGTTGCAGGGCTGAAGGAACAAGTGCAATAGCTTGGTGGTAAAGTGGCTTTGTTGCAACCCGCTCTGGACTCTGCAAAGATGGAGGTTCAGCAATGGGTCGCTGAGTGCAAGAGGCTGCGCTCCATTTCTGAACGAGTTGAGACTGCATATAACGACTTGGTGGACATGGTGGAGAGTGGCGATGTGTACGTGTTGTTGGATGATTATGTTGAAGCATTGGATAAGTATGATCGCCTGAAGATGTCGATTGAAAGTGGGACTGAAACAGTGTCTGCTGCAGATGCTGGTGTAGGTGCTAGTATACCATATGCTCTGCCATCTGACCAAGTCGTTGTGCCACTAGTTGCTCCAGCTGTTCCTTCTGTTGTTTCTAACTTGGAAGTTTCTGAAGTTGTTGTTGATTAGGTTACCAGTTCTGGTGTTGTAGAGGGCGGTGATCTGGACCCTTTGAATGTGGATACTCTCTTTGTGTGAGCTGATTCTGAACGTCTTGTGCTTGACTTTGTGGTTGCGAGGTATTGAACAATAATTAAACAACTCTTTGTTCTTGATACTGATACAATATTTTTTTTGATGGGGATACTAAGGTCGTTTTCCCGGGATAACCTTGGGGCCTCGGTATCTAACCAATTTTGTAAGTAGAAATATTTAAATTACTTACTTGTTGAAGTTGGCTTGTAGTATGCATGTGATTGCTTCTATTTTGACTGACTTGTTATTTGATGACCTGTGCTACGTAGTACTAGTCTTGATGGACTGCTTGACTTTGATAGGTCGTCTTTTGTCATAGGTCGTAGAGCATTTGAGTACGACCTGATGCATTTGCGTAGTTTGCAGCTAGGTGTACGCCCTGATTCGTTCCTTTTGGGGGAACTTTTTATTGATATAATTAGCCTTTGAGTGGCCATTATATTTGAGTCTGACTTAAACTCTTTGTGAGGTTGTCAGTTGACTTGGGGTCCTTTTGGGGGTCCCCTAGATTGAATTTGTCTGATAATTGGCCTTTGTGTGGCAATTACAGTTGAACCATACTTAACCCTGGAGTTGGTGTTAAGTTGGTTTAGGGTTCTTTTGGGGGACCTTGGTTTGAATTGATTGAAAATTAACCACTACGTGGCTGTTGTTGTTGAGTCGTTCTGAACTCCGTCTTTGATATCCGACCTGACATTGTGATGTCTTAGGTCAAGCTGCGTAGTGTGACATGCAAGTTTCTCATGGAATGCAAAAGTGATAGCTGCACTCAAAATGTTAATGAGATTTCATTCATATTGAATTATGCACTTGGAGAAAAAACTTATTGATAAAAGCGCTTGAGGAGAGCTGTATTCCAAGTTCGGGGAAGCCTATCACCTAGCTGGGTTTTGATCCAATATATGCCATTTCCAATGACTTTGTCAACAATGTAGGGGCCCTCCCATGTTGGGTCGAGCTTGGCTGGTGCTAAAGTCTTTTTGAGGACTAGGTCGCCAGCTTGGAATGATCTTGGGATGACCATCTTGTTGTAAGACCGTTGGATTGTTTGGTGGTACCGAGCTAGGGATATTGCAGCAGTTTTTTAACGTTATTCTAGGAGATCAACTTATTTTCCTAAGATGTTGTCATTGACTCCTGATTCAACAATGTCAGAATGTGTAGTTGTGATTGTGAGCTCTGATGGTATCACTGCTTCCGTTCCGAAGCAAAGTGTGAAAGGAGATTCATTTGAATTGGATCTAGCTGTTGTTCTGTATGCCCAAAGAATGTTTTTGAGTTGCTCTGGCCATTGTCTTTTCTTGCTCTCCAGCTTCTTTTGGAGGTTTTCTTTGATAGCTTTGTTGGTGGCCTCTGCTTGGCCATTGCTTTGTGCATATCTAGGTGTAGAAAATGCTTGAGTGATGCTCCATTTTTGTAAAAAATTCTTGACTTGTGTGCCAGCAAATTGTGTTCCGTTGTCCATGACTAGGGTGTGGGGTAGACCAAATCTAGTGATGATATCAGTCCAGATGAAGTTGATTACATTGACTTCCTTGACCTGGACTAGTGGGATTACTTCGACCCACTTGGTGAAGTAATCTGTGGCTTCTAGGACGTATTTGAGCCTTGATTTCTTTTGTGGGATGAACGGTCCTATGATGTCTAGCCCCCACATGTGGAACGGCCATGGGCTGGCTATGTTGATCAATTCTCTTGCTGGACTTAGGTGATTGTGGCCAAAAGTTTGACATTGTAGGCATTTGAGAATGTACCTTTTTGCCTCAATATGCATGCCTGGCCAATAATACCCTTAGGCAATTTCTTTGTGTGCCAGTGATCTTGCTCCTACGTGGTTGCCACATTCACTTATGTGGATTTCATCGAAAATGAGTTGTCCCTCCTTTGGAGTTATGCATCTTAGGAGGGGTCCTCCTGCTGATTTGTGGAACAGTCTTCGATTGATCACTATGTATCTGGGTGCTCGGAATTGGAGAAAGTATGTCATCGAGCTCCAAGTGCAAAACGAGTCGAGCCGGGAGCCGTGTTGAGCTCGAGCTATTAGTAGCATTGAACGAGTCGAGCTTCAGCTTCAATATTAAGCTCGAAGTCTAATTCGAGTCAAGTTTCTGCATGTGTGAGTCGAGCTTCAGTATAGCAAAACACGACTCGGGTACTCGGGTAGCTCGATGACCAGCCCTAGAATATTCTTTGTTCATACCACAATTGGACTATGAACAATGATTGTTCATAGTCATGAGCTATGAACATTCTTTGTTCATAGTTCGGTAGCTATGAACACTCATTGTTCATAGCTATGAACTATGAACAATGAGTGTTCATAGTCCATACAGAACGTACTATGAACAATCAATGTTCATAGTCATGAGCAATGACCATACGAGGCAATAATTCGTAAAATATCGATATCGGTTTGCTAAAAAACCGGCATATATCGTCATATTTTGTGGCAGTGCAGGACTATAACATAATATATGTCATACATCAAAGTTATGTCACTCCACACCCAATTTTTTGTTAATATGACCATTATAACCTTAAACCTCTCTCCACACCCCATTGTAATTCAAACGAGCTTTTCACCGTACTTACTACTCCACCAACACTCCTACCATTCATGCTCTTTGAAATTTCTCCCCTTCCCTCTGTTGTTCTCTTAGGTTAGTCTTGAGTCTTGATAAATGATAAAAGATAGTTTACCTACGAGATGAACGATGAAACTCAAAACGTAAGTAAACTAAAACTAATTTATAAGCCTAAGATTTATCAAGTTTTCTACTCTCAATTCTATCGAAATAGAGTGGAGTAACAAATTCGTTCCACTCCTAGTTCTCTAGCATGGAATGAATTCATAGTTAACTAATCGGTCTTAAGTCTAATGAGAGGTTTACGAGGGAAATTCTATACTACGAGGTGAATGAAATTAACAAGTTACGAATA
Organism: Coptis chinensis; assembly: GCF_015680905.1. Taxonomy (NCBI): domain Eukaryota; kingdom Viridiplantae; phylum Streptophyta; class Magnoliopsida; order Ranunculales; family Ranunculaceae; genus Coptis; species Coptis chinensis. Next base: position 43,906,563 of record NC_141460.1, read on the forward strand.
ACGAAATGATACTAAATACTGAATGTGAATCTAGATAAAGAATTAGAGGAGAATTGATTCCACCTCGAATCCAACTTAATCACCTAGCATAGACTGTTGTAATCCAATTCTTACGTTCTGACTGTAAGAATTGTTCGTTCTAATCCCTAATTAACATGGCATTTCTACCAATTATAACTAGCATGTGAGGTCGTTTACCCATTCTCATGGCGAAACACGACCTTCTAGAATGGAATAGACTCTACAACGATTCTACACTTATACAACTAAGCTTTCATCAAGGCTTCATCAACCCCTCTAATGCAGGTTTAGCCTTGATTCATCAAACCATCATTTCCCATATTATTATAACTAAACATCATATCAAAATTCTAACTTGACTAATTTAACTAACAATACTTCAATCTAATTCAACAACTCAGAAATGATGATCAACAAGAATTAAAACTAGATCTATAAATTGAAATGACAAAAATCGAAATTGACAAATAGCTATTTTATTTATCAAACTAATTAAGAACAATGATTCTAAGAGTTTAATCTAAAACAAGAATTGAATTGAAGCTAAACTAAATTAAAAACAATTAAATCTAGATCTAGAATTATCTATAGTTTTAGGTCTAACTAGCTACCATTAACAAAGAGCTAAGCTTTGGTTTTTATATGTTCCGATCCAAAAATCGTGCATGGGCTTGGATCCATGTTTCGGGCCAGAGAATCAGGCCCAAAACCCAATACTTTCAGTCCAAAAAGGCCTCTTCAGTTGCAGTTGACTTCGACAGACTTTTCATTTAATTTTTCTCCTCTGATTGTGCCAAGGCTTGGACCATTGGAAAGCTCTTTCCGAGCCGGTCGTTTTGACATAAGGTAGGCCTAATTCCGAGGACTGAGTCCAAAGATATGGTCTTCGGAAGTTCTATTGACTTTGTGCACTGTTTCTGCCCGCGTGGACTTTGACTTTTCATCTTTTGACCGGGCTTTACAGAGGCTTTGTCTTCTTGAAAATTGGCCTTTAATCACAGAACACCTTAGCAACCGACCTTTGCTCATTTATCTCGCTAAAGTGGCACATTTCTGCACATAATGGACTTTGAAGCTTGAAATGTATAAAAACACGTAATCAGTATTAACTCTTAATTATTACTCACATAATTGGTCTAAAAGTATGACTGTTACAGGGTTAAAACTACAGTTTTGGGCTCTTATCAAGTCTCCCACAAAATTGTTGTTATTCCCACCAAATTTTCACTTTAAGAATGGACTCATGTCCTGGAAGCAACATTCAAGATAAATTCTCCAGCCAAAATCAAAATGATAACTTTCAAGGTTCTCCAAGTGACATGGAATCAGCTTTAACACTACTGCAATCAAATTATTATTCCGATGATGAACTTTACAACAATGTTGAAATTAGCTATCCCGATATGACCGAATCATTTACAACAATTGAGGTAATAATTTGAAAGCTTGTATTTTTTATTTATTTTATCAATAACTTAGCAAAAAACAATTTTTGTCAATAGTATCTAATATCAAGGGTTTACGCAGGTCTTCGAAGATCATCACTCGTTGATCCGATGGTGTTCGACAGTTGGCATGACTGTTGGAGTTGTGGTTGTGATATCAAAGTCTGATAATTCGGGACTTGGGCGAAGACCTAGAGTTTTCTTGAGTTGCAAAAGAAGTGGAAAATTTAGACCATCCGTAAAGCTGAAAATATTGAACAAAAAAATGAAAGAATATAGGCAATCCAGTTCGAAGAAATGTGGCTGTCCATTTGTGTTGAAAGGGGAATTACGAAATGAAGGTGGATGGATATTGAGTGTTATGTGTGGAACTCATAATCATACTATTGGGGAGCATCTTATAGGTCGTGCATTCGTCAGAAGGTTAAAAGCTGAAGAAAAATTGATTGTTTAGGATTTGTCTTTGAGTGGTGTTAAACCGCGTGAAATTTTACCCCTCTTGAAACAAAGAGATGACAATAATTTGTCAAACAAAAGCACTTTATACAATTATCGTCACAAGAATCAGTTGGTTCGGTTGAGTGGAAGAAACCAAATGCAAGAATTTCTAAGAAATTTAGATGAATTTGGTTACACAGAGTTTCATAGGGATAATCCAATAACAGGTGAATGTAGAGATTTGTTGTTTGCACATCCCCAATCAATTCATTTGGCAAAGTGTTTTCCCGAGGTCATTGTCATGGATTGCACGTACAAGATGAATGTGTTCAAGATGCCATTGTTTGAAGTTGTTGGGTTCACATCCGTGATGAAGACATTCTGTATTGCTTTTGGGTATTTGGAGAGTGAGAAAGAAGGTTCTTACCTTTGGTTTTGAAGAGGTTGTGTGATATTCTGGACTACAAAGTTACTTCTGTAAAGATAATTACGACTGATTGTAAGTTGGCACTTATGAATGCGATAGCTATAATGTTTCCTGAAGCTGCACATTTCTTGTGTCAAATTCACATCAAGAGGAACATCGAGACAAAGGCCAAAAAAACATTTGAGAAATTTGTTGAGTATGAACAATTTATGTTTATGTTCGAAACAGTGATAACAGGTCGTACTGAAGTTGAGTACTTGGAACACCTACGATGTTTTAAACTTGAGTACGGAGATCATTATGGTGTGGTGGAATACATAGAAGACCAGTGGCTTTCGAAGTACAAAGAAAGGTTTGTCTCGGCTTGGATAGATCTCCATATGCATTTTGGTACTTCGAGCAGTAACCGAGTTGAGAGTATGCATTCCTCTTTGAAGAGGCATTTGCGTTCTAACAATAATGGTAACTTCTGCCGAAACTTTATTTTGATTAATAATCTCCTGACAAACCAAGTGATAGAAATTGAAAGTTCTTTTAATAGGAGCTTGAATCTCTGGGATCATTGTTACAAACAAAACACACATGTGCAACTTAGAGGGTACATTTCTATAGATGAATTGGATTTGATAGCAAAAGAGCTAATAAGGTCTGTTAGAGTTGGGATAGATGAAATTCGTTGTCGTTGTGTTTACAATAGTATGTATGGGCTTCCTTGTGCACATGAGTTATGTGAAATTGTTCTAATTAGTAGGGGAAGCATCCCCTTATCTTTGATACACCCTATGTGGAGACAGCTTAGTAGCACTCTGATTGATCTTCCTAATGGGTCCTTTGATATTATGCCCGAGCTTGCACAGATTCAGAAGAAGTTTCAGTCACTCTCAGATGAACAAAAGGTTTTGATGTTGAAAAAGTGTGTAGAACTAGGTGATCCATAGGCAACTTTCATGCGAGAGCCTCGGGTTAACACCAATGTGAGGGGTAGGCCACCTGGAATAAAAATTGGTGAGAAGACTTGTAAAGATAAAAGGGACACAAAGAGAGAGCCTTCAACTTTTGAGTATGCACAAACAGTTGAGGAACAAATTGAAACTTAAGAAAGCAAGAATAGTAAAGCCAAGAAGTTGGTGCCATGCAAAAGAAAACCAAGAAGAACTCATATTCAAGTGTTTGTAGATTTACCTGAAATTGGGTCTAATTGGGATGATGGGCTACGTGACTTAAATCCATTGATACTTCATTGTGGATTGGCAAGATGTTGAACCGAATGGACATTGTGGATTTAGTGCGATTGCATGATGCTTAGGGTCTAATGGAGATGATGCATGGATTATCGTGAGGGCTCTTATATTGACAGAGTTGATTTCCCATGAGGCAGATTATACTTTAATGATGGGTGGAGAAGAACGAAAAGAAGCGATCAAGACAAATCTACGATGTACAGTTCCATATACGATGAACCCCAAAGAATGGATTGAACTTCCTTTAATGGGATTTTTAGCCGCTAATACTTTTCAGTGTGTCCTTGTCGTCATTGGAGAGAAAGAATGTATGTCATACTTTCCTTTGTGGACTGCTCCTGATCCAACTAGTATCTAGATAGCGGCAATAGGCCACATTGGAGAAGGCACACATTTTGTGAAACTCGTGTTTGAAGATGATAGTCCTATTCCACCACTTGCTCCAGGGTGGGAGTCATTTGCATGGACAGAAGCTTGGGATTGGGCAACTATAATGGAAACAAGGATCGTGAAGTGGTATAAAAGGCTTCCAAAAAATGTTATGGATTTAGACCTTTCATAACTATCCTTGTACTGACAAGATTTTTTGGCTTTAATATCTATTTTGTGTATGTGTATATACTATCATAAATTGCAGAATGTATGTCAGAAATGGTATTAACTAGTTTTTGTTAAGTGCTCTGTAAATAGTATTAAAATGTCAGAATATGGTAAGTGCTTTGTCGGTTTAAGGTAGGAACCAAAGGCATATCGAGCTTCAGGTGAGCTTTATCACTTGTGTTGTGACAAAAGAACACCAGCTGCCTTCACAGCACAAAGTGAACGAGGGACTGATGGGTTCTAGAACAAGCTATCTTAATTCGTAATAAGAATTCAGGACTGGCGAACTAGCAAGGATATTCCTGTCAGACAGTAAATGCAAAGATATTTTTTTTTTTTTTCTCTTGTAAACATAAGTCAGAGTATGTTTATGATGCTCTGCAGTGTACTCTGAATCCTGTTTTTATAGCTAATTTTGGCACTTGTTTGAACTTGCATTAATTTAGTGAATTAGCAATGGAACAAGTAACTCTGAATCTCTGACAAATGTTTCTTAATCACGTTTTGCACAAACTTTTGTTTCAAACATTCTCTTATAACATTTTTTTTAAAGTTTGGGATATCATATGTAGCAATGACTTCATAGAGATTACAATTATCATTAAACCCTAGCTATCAATGTTCCAACCGGCATTTTAAACATGCCTCCACGAACACGAGGAGGATCAAGCACCCAAACCCGAAAAAGAAAATGTAACAAAGTGCCACCAATTCCCATTGTTGACAACTCCTCCACTAGAAATTTCATTGACAACCATCGTAGGCTTAGAGTAAGTTCATCTCTCTTTCATTTTGATTTAGTTATGACATTTTTCATGCTTGTTGAATGTTCTTAGAATTTGTTGTTCTCTGCCAAAATTTTATAACCGATCGAAATATATTTTATACCTTTATCTTATCTTCACTCTCTTATCTTATCTTCAATGCTACTCTATTGTCCTCCATACTACATAGTGGACTTTAAGTGTTCATACTCCTAGTGGCTCAAACTAGGGGGTATCTCAAATTGACCCATGAACATTTAGTGTTCATACTCCTAGTGGACTATAAACACTGAATGTTCATACTCTTGTTGGACTATGAACATTAAGTGTTCATAGTTGACGCAGTACAGTTTGCCAATGCATATGTCAATAACCTTGGCATATGATGCATATGTCAATAATGAACTGGAAAAGTGGGCAACAAAGTCGGAAAGACATGGATGCAGCCATATTTGATTGGAAACGTCAAAATAAGCATAACCCCCAGCGAAGCACCACCCTCTCTCGGGCTCTAAATCCATCGTTTAAGCCTTCAAAATCATGTTTTTGCCGTTTTAGGAAAGTTTTGTTTTTGCTATATCTTTTGATAGGAGAGTCCATTTTCGATTTGGTCAGTTGGGTTAGTTCTATTTTGATTAGTAGTTTCTTAATATGTGGTTATCCTAAAACTTTCCATTTTTGGAAAATTTCGAGTGTTGTGGTAATTAAGGTATTGACTATTTCGCCTATATAAAGGCTGGTAGTCTGTATTAGGGTTTTCCATTTTTGTTAGGGTTAATAATATTGAGAGTTACTTCTCTTGTTTCCATTGTTTGGTATTCCTTGTGTGTGAATCAACAAACCTTGAAGCCATTAATCCCTGGTATTTCACAAGAAATCAATAGGCTTTAGTGTAGGTTGTGAAAATCTGCAACTTATAAGTTCTTCTCTACATCAATAATCCTATTGGACTACGAAAAATGAATGTTCATACTCTTGTTTGACTATGAACATTCAGTGTTCATACCATTAAATTATGAACAGTTAATGTTCATACTCTTGTCGGACTATGAACAATGAATGTTCATACTCTAATTGGGCAGCTTATACATTGTCGTTTATAAATTTTCTTTGTTATATAGTGTTGTGCATAGCTTATACAGTGTCGTCCATACATTGTCGTATATAAGCTTTACGAGTAGATATGACACTATAACTATCATACTTATATGTTATGTCACTTCTTACAAAACTGACGGGTCGGTATGTCACTTACTTTAATCGTTGACATCTCACTGCATATGTTATAATAAATAGCATGCTTCCACAATGTCATTTCTAGTTGCATATATTTGGCATAAAGTATGATATACTTTATGTTTATAAAACTATTAATTACATACTACAGCCTATATGACATTTTTTATAACATATATCCATGTTTTAACAATACAATCTTATGTACCGGGTAGTAGACAACGTACTCTGTACTCTATGAAATTTTGCATAACATACTATACTATGTATGTTATTTAAAAGCACATATATAATTTTTTTACATAATACATACTTACTGCGTTGGGTATGTATTTTGTTATGTATGACGGTATGCTATGATATTTTCCATGACATACTATACTATGTATGTTATTTATAATCACATACATCGTTATATTTACATTGTACCTTCGTAAGGTGTTACTTATGACATACTTTCTTGGCTATGACTATTCGGATGACATACTCTCATGTATGTCAACATAATGATATAGACAATTATTTGTATGTACTAATTTTTAGTGAAGCGTTTTTAATGACATACTTTACTACGTATGAGATAGGATTTTTGGTGAAGATGGTTTACCTGTCGGTAAAGTTGCAGCTATTTTTAGTGGGGAAAAAGTTGGGTTAGCATTACAAATAAGGATTGCTGGAACCATCATTATGGTCTGACTAGAAAGATGCTTAAAGAAGGTGATGCAACTGCCATGCTTAAATAATTTATGCAAAAGAGTGCCGAGAATCCCCCGTTTTACTACGCTATTGATCTAGATCAAAATGGGACTGCAGTAAACTTTTTCTAGGTTGATGGGAGGTCTCGAGTGCAGTATGAGTATTTCAGGGATGTTGTCTCTTTTGATACCAGATAACGTACGAATGCATACTCTATGCCTTTTGCCCCTTTTACTAGAGTGAATCATCATATGCAGTCAATTCAGTTATTTGGTTGTGCGCGGTTACTTGATGAGACAGAAGATACATTCATATGGTTGTTTAAGGCTTGGCTTGCAGCCATGGGTGGTCATGCGCCAACTGCAACCATCACTTACCGGGATAGAGCGATGACTGCAGCCATTGCAAAAGTGTTCCTTGATACTCGTCATCGTTAAGTCTTTGTCATATTATGCAGAAATTTCAAGAGAAGCTATCCTTTACTAAAATTGAGACACTGGTAACTGACCTGAAAAACATTATTTCTCTCCTCGTATAAGATTTCTGATTTTGAAAGAAGATGGTGTACAATAATAGAGAAGAATGAGTTGTCTGCAAATCCTTGGTTGACAGAAATGTATAATATGCGGGAGAAATGGGTCCTTGTTATCTCAGTGACAAATTTTTTGCTGGTATACATACGATTGGGAGGAGTGAATCGATGAATTCTCATTACGACTAATTCATAAATTCGAGCACTATGCTGATGAAGTTTGTACATGGTAATGAGAGATCTTTGGCTTTGATTGCTAGGAATGAAAGAGATGTTGATTACCGCATTGAGCATAGTTCACGAATTGTGGCTAAAGATGCTTTCCTCCTTATGCATGCTGCGAAGGTCTATACGATTAATGCATTCAATATTTTTAAGGAGCAATTAGAGAAGGCAAAGATGGAGTACAAAATTGATGGGGACGAGATTGTCAACAATGGAACCGGAAGCTACATGGTGAAATTCAGAGACCCGCAGAAGAAGTCCGATGGAAAGTGAGTTTCAATAGAGGAACCTTAGAGGGAGACTGTGAATGTAAGTATTTTCAGTTTATGGGGTTACTTTGTGGTCACATGTTAAACATTTTTCAGTATTACGAAATCGAAGAGATTCCAAGGCATTTTCTTTTGAAGCGGTGGATGCAAAAGGCAAACACATATAGAGCGGGGTTTCATACTGGATTAGTGGCCAGCCATGAAAACCATGAACTTTTGAGAGTGGCTCATTGTATCAAGGTTGCTTCTCAAGTGGCTTACGATGCGGGGAGTAGTGTTGAGGCTTATTCATATTTTATAGAAAAGATGGATGAAATGGCTAAGCATGTCTCAACGTTGAATATAGCTTCGAAAGAAGGAGATGAAGGTAATGAAGATGATCTAGTTGAAGAGTCTTTCTTTGATACCTCACAGGTTATGATTGTGATATTAATGCTTAATTTGATATAGGTTTAGTGTTTAATGTTATTTGATTTATTATAATGTTTAATTTGATATATATATATATATATATATATATATATATATATATATATATATATATATATATATATATTTTATTTATTTATTTATTTATTTTTTTTTTTTTTTTTTTTTTATTTTGACTTCCAAATCTTTATTTCAGATATTGATTTTGAATCCCAACATTTCTCAAACAAAAGGGAGGAAGAAGAAAGCAGAGAGATGGAAATCCCACAGAGAAATAGCCCTAAACAATCCAGGAAGAATGTGTAGAAACTGTGGAAAGATTGCTAACCATGACTCGAGAAATTGTCTAGAGAAAAATAAGACGTAATTTGTGAAATATAAGTATTTTTGGTTGCTAGGTTTCTTGGTTTGTTGGTTAATACATAATCTATGATATGTTTGAAGGGTGCACATGCTTTGTGCATTTTGGTATTTTTCTGACCCTCTACTTGATATATGAAAGTGATTATGCTGTGGTTGTTCATACCTATTTGGGGTATGAACAATCACTGTTCAAACTCCAATATGAGCTATGAACACTCATTGTTCATATCTTAACATGACCTATGAACACTCATTGTTCATATGAACAACCATTGATGATACATTAGCCAATGCATATGTCATTGAACTTGGCATATGTGATGCAGTACAGGTTGCCAATGCATATGTCAATGAACTTGGCATATGTCAATGAACTGGAAAAGCGGGCAACAAAGTCGAAAAGACATGGATGCGGCCATATTTGATTGGAAACGTCAAAATAAGCATAACCCACCGCTTTGTTGTGGGCACCACCCTCTCGGGCCCTAAATCTATCGTTTAGGCATTCAAAATCACGGTTTTGCCGTTTTAGGAAAGTTTTGTTTTTGCTATATCTTTTGATAGGAGAGTCCGTTTTTGATTTGGTCAGTTGTGTTAGTTATATTTTGATTAGTAGTTTCTTAATATGTGGTTAACCCAAAACTTTTCATTTTTGAAAATTTTCAAGTTTTGTGGTAATTAGGGTATTTCGCTTATATAAAGGTTGGTAGTCTGTATTAGAGTTTTCAGTTTTGGTTTTGAGTTAATCATATTAAGAGTTACCACAATTGGACTATGAATAGTGATATTAAGAGTTAATCATTTTGAGTTAATCATATTATGAGCTATGAACATTCTTTGCTCATATCACAATTGGACTATGAACAATGATTGATCATAGTTCGGAGTGTGACGAGTATTACTCTTATTTATAAGCACATATAAACTACAAACAATTAAGATCTAACAATTAATTATCCTCTTAATTACCGCTCCATTAATTATTTTTACATAATACATTCGTATCGCGTTGGGTATGTAGTTTGTTATGTATGACGGTACGCTATGATATTTTTCATGACATACTATACTATGTATGTTCTTTATAATCACATATAACGTTATGTTTACATAGTACCTTTGTAAGGTGTTACTTATGACATACTTTCTTGGCTATGTCTATTCGGATGACATACTATCATGTACATAATGATATATACATTTGTATATACTAATTTTTAGTGAATTTTAATGAGATACTTTACTACGTATAATGCTTTGCGAGTTTTGAGATTTTGCGGCTCCCTTGGAGCCTTGGAGGAATGAATGTTGCACGCATCAATGAATGGTACGAGTTAGGAAAATTTTCTAGTAGGGTGGAGTCCAATAGCTACACAATAGCATTTTGGATAGTGATGGATAAATATGATGATCTATTTTGGATGATACTTAGGCACCTAGCTTTTCGAATAAGTGTGTAACTTCAGAACTTATAAATAACTATAAATAATCGCAATTCCAAAATATAGTATTTGGTTTAATATGGATTTTGTTAGTTGGTCCAAATTTTCGTTTGATATGATTCTTAGAAAATTCGAAGAAAAGAGTGGAATCCAAAAAAGAGAAGCAATGAAATCTCATGTAATGACATCTAATTTAAGAGATCAAGAGAGAGTGAAAAAATGACTTTTTCGTTGTGAGAGAGTTACATATGACCTCATGACATTTTCTTTTCTTTGTGAGTTAGAGAAAAAATTTCGATGGTTTCATTGAGGTCTTTGAGAGAGAACATAATAACAAGAAGTACCAAATCCAAAATAAATTCTAACTTCATTAAGTCATGAGTATCTCCCAATAATTACATAGTTATAAAAACCAAAGCACCTAATGAGTAATGAAATCCTCATGAAATTATCCTTAACAAAATTGACATTTTCAGCAACATGGGCAAAATGGATCATCACTTTTGTCCCCACATTCTAAAATCTAAATGGCACTCATAAACAACCAAAGCAACTAATGATCCGAACAAAATATACATTTTCAGCACCATATACAAAATGGATCATCACATTAGCATCCAGTATCCACATTCTAAATTTATAGGCAAAAAACTAACTAACGCACCAAAAAAACTAACTAAAGCACCCCTGAAAAGATATGCAGTTTCAGCAACAAACACAAAATGGATCACCACTTTAGTTCCCACATTCCAAATCATTTTTTGGTTAGATGATATAGCAACCATTCCCTATGCCTCTCCAGCCTTAACGCATGAACACCCTTGCTTTTTTGTCATCATTAAGGAGCTCTAAAGCTTTAATGAAAGTAATGCTATCTAGGTCAGACACATTTTCTAATTCAGCAATGATCTTTGCTTCTTCTATATGTTCAACACTAGAACCAGTAATTTGTTTCTTCATATTACGACCCTTTTCAGAAACTGCAATAGTTTCCATGCCATGAATTGCCTCTTCCATACCCTCTCCATTGATTTTTTGCAGTTTTCTAGCATTGGATTGATTGCTTGATTGATTCCTCTTAGCATTAGTTGATAGGACTTGAACATCCTTCATCACCTTTTGCCTTCGTTCTAAATAAAAGACATATTTAATTGATCAATTGATAACCTCAATACCTGACAGTAGTACGACATAGAAAATAACGCCAATAATACATGTGTTGACCAAGTTACCATCTAAGTCTGTGTATAGTTCATTTATCCTATTCATAATCGATAAACCAAAATGACAACTGAAAAGGGACTGACCATTTTGATCCTTACCATGGCCCAAAGCAGCTAATTCTTCATCTACTAAGTTGATCACTGCTGCATTTGGAGGAGGAGTCACAGTGGCTCCTGCTTCAGCTTGGGCCGCTCTTGCTGCCTCTATCTGATATATTGATTCTAGAAGAATCAGCACCTCGTACCTAGACTGCCTAAAACGACGCATGATACGTTGATTTCTTTCTTGAAAGTTCAGACCATTTCCACTTCGATTTGTCTGAGCCATATGAAACCTGAAATAAAAAGTTTTTATAACTCTCCGAGGTACCAATCAACCACCCTACCTCTACTAAAGCTCTATAAAGATGTACAAATGCTCCAAAATAAAATGATTTCCAAAATGATATATTACTTAATTAAATAATAAAGCTCTACAAACCACTGCTTTTTTCGACTTCTAGTTCCAAAGATGAAAGCGACTTCTCATGGGAAAGACATTTTTAGGTGGTTGTGTTTCGTTCGTAGGCGGAGGCTAGACAGGAGGTGGTGGTTGGTGGGAACGTACTGGGGGTTTGTACAGTTGGAGTGAGACAATTTTGTGTTCGAGAAGTTTGGTGAGATGTTGGAGACTGGAGAGAGAGAGGAGTGAAATTTCAGTGGTTTCAAGGGAAGGAAATTTTGGGAAATATCACACGTGTCAAAGGGCTGGTGGGGAAATCTGCGTTGGTTAATGGAAGAAAATTTACCTGGAATTTTTTGATTCTTGATTTAATCTTAGGAGTTCGGAAGATCTAAAACTATTGTGAATATACCTGCTGGTTCCACCTCGTAGGATGAGGACTTGCCTGATTAGTTCTAATGACAGTAATGAGATTAAGAAACAAATTATCGATTGTAATGCGTGGGGAGAAACTCAGCCATCGTCTCCAATGGCGAAGACGATGAAGCCGTGCACTACGAACCCTAACATCTTCATCACTCAAAGTTCTCTCTCCACTGATCAACCTCAACTTCCCCACTCAAACTATCACTGGTCATTGACATTGGAAAATAAAAAGAAGAAGAAAGATCAAATTTTTATTGAAAGCACGCACCTGATAGCAAAGGATGGAAAAGTTTTTTTTTTCTTTTTCTTTCTTTCTAGCGCTCTGCCTTTCCTTTGATTAAACAATGAAGGGACGAAAACCTTTCACAAACCAAAAAGGCAAAAACCCTGACCTGCACAAACCTCGAAAACTGACAAAACCTTTTGTATTCCTATGACAGCAATGATAACTCGCCCACAAACCGCCCCGATTTTGGGCCCACAAATCCAGCCCAATAGTTCCAGCACATTTTTCAAAACCTAATTAAACAAACAACTTGTCCAACACGTGTTCCAAAACATTATTTTACCCTTCCCTTTTTCCACAACAGCTGTCCAAAGAATGGATAAAATAAAGGGGGCTGTGTAAGTACCCTCCGTTCTACACTCCAGTACACGTGTCCACACATCAGGTCGTGTTCCACCAGTTCGTACCAAGTCATCAGGTCATTGTCCCATAAACACCAAACCTCTACAATTGATTAGGCTATTTCATTATGACTGCTATTTGATTAGGACTGCTACAAACAAAAAAATTGATTATGTTCTCGTTTAATTGCAGTATAACCGTACTACATTGGCATATAATTGAAAAAGCACGCAACACGTAATTATTTATATGTCGTTGTTTGTGTTACGCTGTCTTTTGCAAATCTTACTTAGCCTATTAAATATTGATTAGTATAGTGGCTAGCAAGATATCAATCCTACTCTAAATAACTAAGTGATGATAATAGGAATTCCTAATCTAAATTACTCTAATGGATGCAAGTAAAAGATGTGGCTAAGTAATGCAGAATATATAGTTGATTTGGTTTGAGATTTAAACTATGCATAAAATAAACTAAATTAAATATATGAATATGAATAAAGAGAGAGAATATCTTGGGAGAGATGAATCCACCAAAATCATAGAATTAGTCTAATAGATCTACCTATCATGTTTAATATAAATCACCAATAGAAACTCACCATACCTACAAACCTTATGCTCATAACCATGATGATAATATGTGGCTTTCAACATGCTTTCTATCTTTCCATCAAATACTTCTTCAATCTCTAATGATATCTTCTATCTAACCAAATTGTGCTTTAAGTGGCATTCAATATACAACTCTAGGTGCCATGGAAAATCCACATATGGCATTAACCATACGACTAATTGAGGTGCCATAAAGAATCCAATCATCATACTAGAACACTAAAAACTAGAAGAAAAGAATCTAGGGTTTGTGGTATTTGGCTCTACACAATCTTGAATGACCCTAAGACCTCCTAACCTCCACAGGAGCGTTAGATCAATGGACGAATAAGAAGAAACTCAATGAGGGATTTAAATTAAAACATGATAGAAGAAGAACTAAACTAAAACATACAAAAAAGGCTTCATCTCCCCTCCCAAGAGAAGGGAGATTAGCCCCTCATACTATGCTATGAACACAATATGAAAAGGAATAATCTTTATAGCTATTAATGGTGAAAAGGTCTGAACTTTTTTCTCTCTTAATTCTAGATCTAAGATGCAATCACTAAATTTCCTAGATGATGTAAACTGAGGTTTTTGTGCCTTATATATTGGCTTACATGCTCCTCTAGATAGAGATCCGAATCCTATGTTTATTTGGTGTCAAACTCTCTGTAATCTTTCTAGAAGCAATCCTGGAAAAGTTAAATTTGGTTAGACCAAAGTTGGACGTGGCCCACTTTTCCCTACAGGCTATTTCCCAAGCTGCAGCTTCTGACAGCTTTCAGTTTTCTAATTCTTGTGAAACTCTGACTTCTTTTCCATGTTGATCTCATCTTCTTATGAAGTCGAAATTAAGGCTTTGAGATCAGATTGAAGACTCTTCTAACTCAATTATTATCCTCTTTTAGAGTCCTATTAGGCTTGGCACTTATGGAGACAAATATGACATTTTTGCCCTAGGCCTTTAGATGTAATTCCCAGTGACTCCTTTTTGACTTGTTTGACTTCTTTTCCCTCCATATTTCATATTTAGGTTCTTTGACCTGCAAAAACTCAAATTGCATCATATTAGAATATTTAAATATAAAATGGAGACTAACATACACATAATTGGGGTTATAAATCATTACTTTTGAGCACTTATCAATAACCAAATTACATTGTCTATTTAAAGAAAAAGCATAAGAAACCGGAATCGATAATAAACTAGAAAGATTGATGTCTGACATGAATGGGAGAATGGAGTGATTGCCAATGGTTGGGATTCTTTTGACAAATAACGAGGGACTGATGGGTTCTAGGATAAGCTATCTTAATTCGTAATAAGAATTTAGGATTGGCGAACTAGCAAGGATATTCCAGTCAGACAGTAAATGCAAAGAGATTTTTTTTTCCTCTTGTAAACATAAGTCAGAGTATGTTTATGATGCTCTGCAATGTACTATGAATCCTATTTCTATAGCTAATTTTGGCACTTGTTTGAACTTCCATTAATTTAGTGAATTGGCAATGGAACAAGCAACCCAGAGTCCAATACACATCTTAATCTCTAACAAATGTTTCTTAATCACGTTTTGCACAAAATTTTGTTTCAAACATTCTCTTATAACATTTTTTAAAATGCTTTGGGATATCATATGTAGCAATGACTTCATGGAGATTACAATTATCATTAAACCCTAACTATCAATGTTCAAACCGTCATTTTAAACATGCCTCCACGAACATGAGGAGGATCAAGCACCCAAACCCGAAAAAGAAAATGTAACGAAGTGCCAGCAATTCCCATTGTTGACAACTCCTCCACTAGAAATTTCATTGCCAACCATCGTAGGTTTAAAGTAAGTTCATCTATCTTTCATTTTGATTTAGTTATGACATTTTTCATGCTTGTTGAATGTTCTTAGAATTTGTTGTTCTCTGCCAAAATTTTATAACTGGTCGAAATATATTTTATACCCTTATCTTATCTGCAATGCTACTCTATTGTCATCCATACTACATAGTGGACATTAATGTTCATACTCTCAAACAGGGGGGTATCTCAAATTGACCCATGAACATTCAATGTTCATACTCATAGTGGACTATGAACACTGAATCTTCATACTCTTGTTGGACTATGAACATTCAGTGTTCATAGTTGATGCAGTACAGTTTGTCAATGCATATGTCAATGAACTTGGCATATGATGCATATGTCAATAATGAACTAGAAAAGCAGCAACAAAGTCGAAAAGTCATGGACGCGGCCATATTTGATTGGAAACATCAAAATAAGCAGAACCCATGGCGAAGCACTACCCTCTTTGGGGCCTTAAATCCATCATTTAGGCCTTCAAAATCACGTTTTTTACCGTTTTAGGAAAGTTTTGTTTTTTCTATATCTTTTGATAGGAGAGTCCGTTTTCAATTTGGTCAGTTGGGTTAGTTCTATTTTGATTAGTAGTTTCTTAATATGTGGTTATCCTAAAACTTTCCTTTTTTGGAAAATTTCGAGTTTTGTGGTAATTAGGGTATTTCGCCTATATAAAGGCTGGTAGTCTGTATTAGGGTTTTTCGTTTTAGTTAGAGTTAATAATATTAAGAGTTACTTCTCTTGTTTCCATTGTTTGGTATTCCTTGCGTGTGAATCAACAAACCTTGAAGCCATTAATCCGTGGTATTTCACAAGAAATCAACAGGCTTTAGTGTAGGTTGTGAAAATCTACAACTTATAAGTTTTTCTCTGCATCAATAATCCTATTGGACTGTGAACAATGAATGTTTATACTCTTATTTGACTATGAACATTCAGTGTTCATGCCATTGAGTTATGAACAGTGAATGTTCATACTCTTGTTGGACTATGAACAATGAATGTTCATACTCTTGTCGGACTATGAACAATGAATGTTCATACTCTTGTCGGACAGCTTATACATTGTCGTATATAAACTTTCTTTGTTATATAGTGTCGTAAACATATTATACAGTGTCATTTATAGCTTATACATTGTCGTATATAAGATTTACGAGTAGATATGACACTATAACTGTCATACTTATATGTTATGTCACTACTTACAAAACTGACGGGTTGATATGTCACTTTAAGTGACATACTTTCACAGGGTAAAAACTCAAATCATTGACATCTCACTGCATATGTTATAATAAATGAGGCATAATAAATAGCATGCTTCCACAATGTCATTTCTAGTTGCATATATTTGCCTCTGCCTCAACAATATCAAATTAGTCAACCAAATCTGAAACGAAAAACGTCATATTAATCGATTCACTCAACAAAATCAACTAATAAAATGAAATCACAAATAAACTTTAGAAAAAGTTTTCTCATTCTCTTTCAAAGAAAACAAATTTTTTTCTCTTGATAATCCCTTCTATATTGGTTTACAAAACTGATGGGTTGATATGTTATTTTAAGTGACATACTATGGCCGAGTAAAAACTCCAGTGTTGACATCTCACTGCATATGTCACAATGAATGTCATACTTTCATAATGTCATTTCTAGTTGCATGTCTTAGTTTCTGCCTCAAAAATACCAAATTAAGAGTAACCAACCAAATCTTAAACAAAAAACACCAAATTATTTTTGTCTCTGCCTTCATTTGCCTTGTGCAATTTTTGAAGCCCCTTATTATTTTGGCATCTTGACGCAAAACAATCACACAGCTTATGAGGATAATTGGCACAACCCAAGACAAAATGTGTACAAGTCTATATACTGCTCGTCTATATACTGCTCGTCTATATACTGCTTATGAGGATAATTGGCACAACCCAAGACAAAACAATCACACAGCTTATTTTTGAAGCCCCTTATCGATATGTCGTAGACAGATCATTCCCCAAGTCTATATACTGCCGAACATAAGCTTTTTGTTGTACAAGGCCCAGACAAATTATGTAGAATATGCAGTAGGTATATGCTACTTTTTATAGCATCACTGGATTATGACAGAGATTATATAATATTAGACATTTTTTATGCTCTTCTCATTGACATACTAGATTTTGGTGCACGTGAGCAGTGGCAACATTCCTTTTTCTTGCATTTAACAATCGAGGAGCAATGACAATGATGATACTTTTCTATACTTTTAGAGCATTAGAAAACCAATTTAGTTGTTTGTCGCACCCCTGGATATGTTCCTAGTCTATCCCACATACAAAACCACTTAGACCACATAACTCACATAAAGGACGCAAAGTACATATTCAAGCATCCAAAAAGCAAACTGTAAACTTCCAAATCTTAATGACCTACTTTATAGGTCCCTTACATATAGCATATATATCTTTGTTCTAGTTACTCTGACAACTCGTCCTGTTTCTTGTACATCTTCTACACCCTGGTCCAGCTTCTTTCTGTTATTGTTTTGGGCCTCAAAATTAACCTCTTTGTGGTCGCTGCACTGCCGGATAATTAGATCCATTGATATGAAGACTGGAGAATAATAGAGCAATGACCATTCCTAAGTTTCACTGCAAAAAAGACATAATGGAAATTCAACAGTTTCAACTAAAGGTCATTCTCGTTACTAATATAAATTCATCAAATGGACAGGACATCACAACTCCAATAAAGTGATAAAGTGTCCAAGCTAATTATTGCAAGTCGAGTCCAAGTAAACGGTTAGTAGTTAATCTTACTTATCAATTTTGTTTACAATCATTATCTCACTATTTTTATTGCTCTACCGATCACTAGTCTGCAATGTTTTGCAACATATTAATTCTTGAACATGAACTAAGTAAAATACTTTACTCCAGGTAACTAAGTGAAGTCATAACCATGGAAAGTCCTGCTTCTGAAGAGTCTTGAGCTAGACCTAATGCCCTAGTAGGTCTATGGTTTAGCAAATCAACATTTAGAAGAACATATGAAATGTGCGTGTTTCGAATCAATAGTAAGAGCTCACCTACACCTGATGCAAAGACAATAGTGTTAAGGTATTACAAATCTAAAGGCTACATTCTATTGACTTGTTCAATAACCCTAGAAACCTAATACAAATATATACATACCCCAAATATATGCCCTGTAGTTGATTACAATACCCTAATGCAAGGAAAGATGCAAGCAATAAGCATTTCAAGTTTTTCTGATTCCATAGAGATGGAGGTAATCAGTACAATGCTATGATGCAAAGAACACTCGTGAAAGCAATTAAATTATGTTGAGAGTGGTAAATGAGAAAGGCTTAGTCAAATGCAGTGTTAAGAGATCTGACCTCTAATTTTCTTATAGTTAACTAAACTGTAAGAAATCTGAGCACCACAGTAAGCTCCAACAGCTTGTTTAAGAAGTGTGAATGCAGAAAATGTAATTTTTTTTGTTATGAAAAGGTTTGGGGTTCAGGGCGACCCAAACCTGCATTCAATGAGTTGTATCCCAAGACAGTCCTTTTCTTCAAAGCTTTCAATTTTTTCTTGTTGTCGCCCACGCAAAGACGATCCTTACCAAAATTTCGGCCTTGTCACTATCACCTTCGTCAATACGTTGAACAGTTCTCTTCAGCTTATTGTAGCCAGCAAGGAACTAAAACGAACACATCAATGTTAAAGTTCGAAAATCAAACAACAAAAAGCAAGTACAAATAAAGAACTCACCAAACAACAAGTCAAATCGGTGGTCTTCAGAGTTGTTTCCAGGGTTTCAGCTTCAACTTCTGCTTTATCACCATCCAGTACTATCCCTTCCAAAATGTAGGTCACTATGGATGCCGAGTGAAAGCTTCAGTCAGAACGTTTCACCATAGGCTTCTTCCCCGTCCTCCCAACATAGTAGAACTCGCTCCCCACGTCAACAACATTCTGGCCTTGACCTAGGTCACCCCGTCCTCAGTAGTCAGGTCGTCCCCATCCCTTCGACTGGGGGACCTAAACACAATGCCTCTAGTAGAGCGACCTATACCTTTAGATCGCTTGTTACTCTGCGCATCAGGAACAACCGCCTTCCTTTTGCCACGATCACAATGACGACGAGGTTCAAACTTTATCTCCTCCATTACAAGGGGAGATACTTCCCTTGTCCCCCTATCATCAGTAGTACCTCCACATTGCCTGCCCATAGCAGATTCTGCAAACAACCCAACGTTCAGCGAACTAACACAATAACAATGCTTTCTTGTTCAAAAAGCAGAGGAACACAATGAAAGGTACCTACCTGAAAATGATCAAGAAACTGGTACAAGAACCTTGGAGCAGCAGCGTCAAGAAATGGTAGAGCAAATACCTTTGATCTTCTATCAACAGTTCATTTTATGTTCAAATAACGTACCTTCCCAAGGCACATCATAATTACATCAAGCCACCAAACGTAAGGCCACCTGGCAGCCATCATTTCGTATCTCCAGCCGTTCATATTCCTACACGCGTTAACGACGCATCTTAAACGATACTAACGCCCCGACTCTCTAAAATGGAAAGTTGGGTGATGCAGGGGAGAGAGAGAGATGGGTGAAGGAGAAAGGGTATTGGGGCGAAGAAAAAATGAGAGAGAAGTTGAGGACAGACAGGCAGAAACCAACCAACTTGGTTTTGTCCCAAGATACCCATTACCCCCTACGCTAAGATCGTTTCGCTCGCTTTCACTCGACTAGAAGATAACTGCAAGCAGTGGGGGCATGAGAGGAGGTGGAGAAGAGAGGGAGAGATGGGTTTGTGGGTGGAGAGAGAGAGAGTTAAGGTTTGGTAGAGAGGGAAGGAAGGAAGGAGGGAAAAGGAGAGAGAGAGGGAGAGGTGAGGACAGACAGAAACCAACCAATTTGATTTTTGTCCACATAACCCCCCCTTCTGCCAAGATCGTTTGCTCCACTCACTCGATAAACTTCCTACATCTTGCTTTTCGCGACCTACAACGATAAGGACGAGTAAAGAGCAAGATGCTCACTCAAGCTCACAGATTACTTAGCCTCACCCACTCTTATCAATGGTCGCATACAAGGCCAGACAATTACAGCTGAAAAAGGACGCACCTGAAGACAAAAACTCAAAAGTTTTTTTTCTTTCTTTCTCTTAGCTTTTTCTTCTGTGGAAATGATGAGGAGCGGGAAATGATAGAGTGAAGAAACAAAAGACCGCTTTTCTCTAAAACCCTTCAGCTGCACAAAACCTCATGACTTAGACAAAACGTTTGGGTTTCCCATACAACACAATCATAAGTCATAACTTCGCCCACAAACCGCCGCGATTTTGGGCCCATAGGTCAGATCAACTATTCCCGCACATTTTCCAAACCAGTTGTCAGACACTTGTGGTAAAAAGCTTCTTGTTTTATCTTTTCTTTTCACAACACAGCTGTCCAAACAAAAAAATTAAAAAAGAAGAGGGGGGGCTGTGTAAGTACCCTCCGTTCTACATTCGTATCATTACATCACACGTGTCCATAACCTAGGTCGTATCTCCATTAACCTCAGGTCGTCCAAATCTCAATTACCCACAACCATGTATGGAAGCAAATCATCCAGCACAATCATGGAGCTCAGTCAACGCACCATTCAAGGTGACATTTACTTTGTAACATCAGGAGTAATGGAGAATCATCAGGATAGCACACAAGGTGGATCTACACTTGATAACGGTCTAGAACAAATAAGGAAAGTGAGGTCAAACTATAAGTAGAGAGAGATGAACTACGTAAGGCTTGATTCAAGTTTACCCCAAGAAACTTGATACGTAGGCAACTCTTGTCCCAAGCAAGAGTGAAGACATTCCCTATCAAACAATACATCAGGTCGTAGACCTTTAATACCAACCCTCTACAGTCTGCATCAAGTATTTGTTATCTTCCAAAATTAACACCCGATCTATTAACATGTCTTTCAACAAGTCTTTCATCATTTCAGTAGCTATCTCAGATCCTATACATTCTGCCTCCAAAGCATTTGTTGCCTTGAATCTCCTATATACAACCCCCATGAGTTTTCTTTCCTTATCATAGCATACCGCAGCAGCAGCTCCCCTTCCTATGATCCTGTCATAAGCACCATCAAAAAGTCTTATCTGTAAGAGTCTTCCCCTATACTATTATCAGAGACATTAAACTGTAGACCACTATCAGAAATGCTTGTAGGGATACTAGTGTCCTCAGACATCGCTTTAAGGACCTCAGCAGTCCTTCTTCCTACTTTCTCATACATCATAAAAGGCTGAGGTGCCTTTTTCTCAAACCACAGGGCATAAACTCCAATCTCACATTTAGGTCTGTTGGACTCTTTAGCGCCGAACAGAATAATTTCAACAATGTGATCCACACTGGCAATAATTTGTATAGTAGTTAAATAGAAGAGTAACATGTATGATGTATCCGATCAAAACGATGAGTGGTTCAAACAATTATACGTGTCATCTATTCAGTGACGGGAAATCCCCCTACAAATGCCCCCTCTCGTGCCATCTACCACGTGGGCGCTTGAAGTGACGCTACTTTTGGCACGAGAATCCTTTTTCCAAAACTGTTGTTGGGAACTGCTGACGTATCCAACTAATTAAGGCTCTGAGAAGACAGCTCGAACAGTTACACCATTTCCCAAAAAAGGTAATGATGGCAGTTCAATCTTATCTCCTGTATATAAGAGATCTGGTGAGAGAACTTGCATTATCTCTTCTGCTACTTTTTTCTGCATACTTAACCTTTTGATCTCCCGTTAGGGTTTGGCCAAAGCTTGAAACTTTTCATCTTTCTCGACCATAAACCCCAACTGGTCACTTGTAAACTTCGGAGATCTTTCCTCCCTGGACTTGATCTGCGCAAAATTTCACATCCCTGAAGGTGTTGGTCTGGAGTGGGGGAGGTTATCTGATGAGTTGGCCTACAAGGAGGTGGCGTTCATCACCATTAGTCAACTTAGGGCCAGACTCACTTTTCCCCCCCACCCATTGCTACGAGAGTGTCTAATTCACTTTAATCTTGCTCTTGGTCAGGCAGCACCCCTGTTTTACAAAACTATTATGTATTCTGTCTTTCTTGCCAAGAGACTTGGATTCGCTCTAAACCGTTGGGTGTTTGGTTATTTTTATGAGGTCCAGCATATTCGAGATCAGTCCTTCTACTACCTCAAGACAAGAGACAAGAACTTTCCGATCATCGTTTTTGAGGGAAAGCAGTATGACAAAGGCTGGGCTGACCACCATCTCCGTATGTTGGGTGATGCGCGGGACGTTCGTCCTTCTGATGATGATGGTGAGCCTGTGGGAATTCCTATTTCCAGAAAACACACCCATGCTCCAACCAATAAGTTTTCTTACTCAGGTACTTTATAACTTGATCTAAGAGTCTTTTGCCTGAACTTCTTTGCTATTATTCCTTAGATGACTCTTCTTCCTGGAAACAATTAAAAGCAACTGACGATGCTACGGTGAAGTTTATCAAGAAGATCCCCAGGGAACAAAGGACGCCTTGGGTGATAGTTCCTGATGCCACCCATCTTTCTGAATACTTCAACATGTCTACTGAAGAATTGCTGCAACTTGTTCCTGGCTTTTCCCCTTTTGGGATATATACTGTGAATTCTGGGCGAACAATACTTCCCCCTCCTGTGGATCAGGATGCTGGATGTTTTCCTCCTCCAGTTCAGGATGATTACTCCTTAGTTACTAGAAGAGGAGGAAACCGCAAGGAAAAGAGTTATGTGGCCGCCTCTGGTGATACTGCGGCATTCGGCCCAATTCAGGAGCCTGCTGTCAGTGATGATTGTGTGATCACTGGTGGGAGAGGCCCTGAACTGCCTCATGAACTGCTTGCTTCTAATAATTTTAAAATGGAAGTGCATGCGTTTAATCGTCATAAGCTGAAGAGAGCTGATTTTACTTCTGATGTTGCCCCATCTGGTAAGAAAATGAGATTTCCTCCTCTTATTGTGAATGAAGAAACATCTTTTAAGGTTCCTACTACTATTCCCCCACCTGTTAAGTCTTGTAAGAACATAGTTGTACCCCTTCCAGTTCCGGATCCTACTACAGGTTCTGGTCAAACTTGTGAGAATGTCCCTATAACTGTTGACCATTCCCTCCTTGATAATCACAAGGGGAAGGGTATTGCTGAGACCACTGTTTAACTGTCGCTCTCCCTCCTCCTCGATCCAGTGATAGGAGGGGGTTGAGTGACGACATTCCATTTTCGCCAAGATCTCCAGATTCCCCTAAGAGGGAGATCATTGTGGAGATGCGGCGTTCGGGACGAACTGATAAACTACATGTTACCAACAAGCACTCTCTTAAAGATATTGATATCGCGCTTGGAGTTCTAGAAGCTGCGCGTCTTCCTGTTGACAAAGTTGAAGCCAACATAGCTGGGACATTGGACCAGTCCTATTGCCAATCTGTTGTTCACCTTGCCAAGGTAAGACTTTTCTTCTCTGTTGAATGTTTGGTTTCTCTTATTGTGTTACTTACACATCCTATATTCTTTTCCAGTTAGTGAATAACTTTTTGGCCATGGCTACCCGTGAGCTGTTCTGGGCAAAAGAAGCTGCTGAGAAGAGAGCTGTAGATCCGGGTTGACCAGCTCTCTTCGAAAAAGAAGAAATCTGACACTGGCTTCAAGAAAATGAAAGATAGTATCTCCAACCTTCAGAGCTCTCTGGAGAAAGCCCACAAAGGAGCTGCTGATGCTAGCACTTGGAAAGTGAAGTTCTTGGAACTGAGCGCCCAGTTCACTACCCTGCAAGCAAAACATGACCAGGTCCAAATGGAGCTTCATCGTAGGAACACCAAGATGAAGACCCTTGGTCAAGCCATTGCCCATTCCAATGAGGTCATGTCAGACTATGAGGCCATTGCCCATTCAAATGAGGCCATGTACAAGAAGTTGAGGGATATGGCAACCATCTACGACCAGTACAAAAAAGAGCTGGATGCCGCCAAAGAGGCTTATGACAAGCTAGTAGCTATGCAAAAGGTGGAGAGGGCTGAGGTTATTGGCTGAGGGCTTAGGTGCATGATCTGGCTGTGGATGTGGCCTTGTTGCGACCTGCTCTCGATGCTTCAAAGCTAGAGACTCAGCACTGGGCTGGTGAGTTCAGAAAGGCATAGGCTATTGCTAAAAAAGCTAAGGCTGAGTACAATGACCTAGTTCATTTGGTGGAAGTGGGGTTGAGTACATTCTAATAGATGATTTTATAGAGCTGGATCGTAAGTACAATGCGCTGAAAAAATCTGTCAAAAGTGAAGTTGTAGTGGTTTGAGTTTGTGTTTGCAGGTTCTTTGAACAATATTTAAACATTTGTGTTTTTGCTATTGATAAACTATATTTTTGATGATGAGGATATTGAGGTCAGTTTCCCAAAATAATTTGGGGGCCTCTAGTATCTATCCTAATTTGTATTTAAGTAGCAATATTTAAATTACTTACTTGCTGAGATTGTGCTTGATGTTTGCATGTAGATGATCGCTTTTGCTATTTTTGATTTGTTGTATGATGACTTGTGTTCTGAATTGATGAACTGTTGGACTTTTCTAGGTCGTCTGTTTGTAACAGGTCTTGGAGCATTCGTGTATGACCTGATATATTTGCGTAGTTGACACCTAGGCTTTCTTATTCCCTTAGGTGTTTGTGCTGAGTCGTTCCTTCTTAGGGGAACTTCTTATTGATATAATTAGCCTTTGACCGACCATTATACTTGAGTCTAACTTAAACAATGTCGAGGTCGTAAGCTGGCTTGGGGTCTTTTTGGAGGACCCCTGGATTATATTTGTCTGATAATTGGCCTTTGAGTGGCAATTACAGTTGAATCATGCTTAACCCTGGCGTTGGTGTTAAGTTGATTTAGGGTACTTTTGGGGGACCTTGGGTTGAATTGTTTGATAATTAACCACTGCGTGGTTGTTGTAGTTGAGTCGTTCTTGACTCCGCCTTTGATGTATGACCTGACATTGTGATATTCTTTGTTCATACCACAATTGAACTATGAACAATGATTGTTCATAGTCATGAGTTATGAACATTCTTTGTTCATATCACAATTGGACTATGAACAGTGATTGTTCATAGTACGTTCAGTATGGACTATGAACACTCATTGTTCATAGCAATGAGTTCATGACTATGATACTGAATGTACTATGAACAATCAATGTTCTTTGTTTATACTGAACGTACTATGAACAATCAATGTTCATAGTCATGAACTATGGCCATACGAGGGAATAATTCATAAAATATCGATATCGGTATGCTAAAAAACTGGCATATATCGTCATATATCGCGGCAGTACAGGACTATAACATAATATATGTCATACGTCAAAGTTATGTCACTCCCTTGTGACATAATACACATTCGTACGCGTATGGCACCAACAGTGTCATACCCCAAACTCCAATCTCACATTTGGCTATGTTCGACTCTTTAGCACCGAATAGAAGAATTTCAACATATATGATCCACACTGGAAATAGTTTGTATAGTAGTTAAATGGAAGAGTAACATGTATGGTGTATCTGATCAAAACGGTGAGTGGTTCAAACAATTATACCTAGGCTATATGATCCCTGACAATTAATCTGTAGCCAAATTTGTTTATCCTCTTCTTGTCAGCCTCCCATGCAGCTCTCATACGACCCAGCTCAACCTTAGCACTATCACCATTGTCAGTACAATTAACAGTATCTTTCAGCTTATCGTACCCGGCAAGGAACTACAAATAAAATACCAAGGTTAAAATCGCCCATCAAACAACAGGAAACAATACCAGAGCAAGAGTTTACCAAATAACAAGCCATGTCCATAGTCCCTAACAGTGTCCCCAAGTCTTCATCTTCAACTTCTGCTTATCACCTTCCAGTGCTATCCCTTACAGAAGTGTTTTTAGTCCACTAGGAGTATGAACACTGAATGTTCATAGTCTAACAAGAGTATGAACATTCAGTGTTCATAGTCCACTAGGAGTATGAACACTGAATGTTCATAGTCCAACAAGAGTATGAACATTCAGTGTTCATAGTCCACTAGGAGTATGAACATTGAATGTTCATAGTCCAACGTTCTGTGTCTTGTGATCTTGGAACCTTTAAATGAATGGAGAAGGGATGAGATGATTGTGAGTTCAGGGTTGAACCGTCTGACGGCTGCCTACGTATCTCCTTCTTTATTATGGAGAATCAAACCCTATCTTGCATAGTTCCTAAGAGCGAAATCCCTATGGTTTATATGTCTTACTTTATTGCTATTTTATATCCTTAAACAATTCTGTAAAGGTGTTGTTTGGTCCTCCCTTACATACAAGGTTTAGAGGAGAATGGGATTGGATATTGATAAGACCGAGTTCGTTGATAAGCGAAACGCCTACGTATCTATCTCTCCATTCTGGGGGGAAAGAAGAATCAGGTCTGGCGTAGTTCATAGGTGAGGTATTTATAGGTGATGAAAGTGAATCTCCCACCAACACGTGTAAAGGTCGTCACAAATGTAGGGTGGAGATTGAGAAGGCATGTGAGGACTGTGTTGATAGACATGCTGTAATGATGGGAACCAATAGCTGTGGTTAGTAACTTTATGTGCGATGATACAAATACAAGTCTACACCGGTAATGATTGCCTCTAGAAGATAGGATGAGTCATGGCATAGAGAGATCTGCGTAGTGATACGAACTTGGGAGACCAAATTAAACAACCCCAAGAAACGGACTGTGCATGGTAAGTTACATATTCCTCCCACGGTGCAAGCAGAGGGAGTCTACAGAAAGGCGCTAAAGGTTTATAAGTCTTGCTTCTTTGGATTTGAATATTTGATGGATGGTTTTTCTGTTATTTTTATTGGTGTATTGGTGCTGAATTTCATTGTTTGTTACAGCAAGAACCTGATGATAAGAAGCTTTTTTCTTTGGACATTTTCTGTGAACAGAAGAAGCAGAATTAGGTTAATTTTTGCGTGTTGCACTTTTTATTGATATTGAGAATTTCAGTACTGACAAAGCTTGTCATCTGTGATCACGTAATTGCAGGTCGTAAACCAGGCTACAAAGTTGTTCTTAGAGCAATCTCATAATACTGGAAGTGGAGCAACGAACTGTGGTAATGTGTATTGTGATGTATCTTCATATTGCCACAGTGTAGTTATGAGTAAACCTAATGTTTTGTGCTCCTGTATTGGTAGGATTTAAATCGGGTGCCTGCTAAAGAAGTGAGGAAGGTGCCTACTAAAACAGGAATAAATTTGGTCCTGGATGATGAAGAAAATGTGGTGATTTTTATGTGTTATTGAATGTATGTTATTATTTGCATTACAAAAATGCAAGATGAATAAAATTTTCCCTTGGATTCAGCCCTTGCAGGTATTAGTGGAACGTGCAAAAAGAAGAAAATGTTCTGTAGAAGATCGACAACCATTGGTAATTAATTAAGTACTCTCGTACTCCAGCTCATCCCTTAAATGTTTTTTTGGAATTAGATATAGTGTCTTGGTAAATTTATATGTACTTTCATATTTGTAGTTAATTGAAGGAAGCAAGCCTTGTGCTAAAAGAAGGGGTGATGATGAGAATAGTAGTGATAATGATTTTGTTCAGCCTCCAAAGAGGAGGGTAATAGCACAATGTGAGAATAAATCAACTAAGAGCGGAAAACAGACAAGACCTCCAACCAAAAACCACAGCAAACCTTCAACTAAGAACAGTCCCAAAGAACAATGTAGCAATCCGAACACTTGTGACGACATCCACCGACTTACCATGGCCCAAAGCAGCTAATTCTTCATCTACTAAGTTGATCACTGTTTCATTTGTGGGAGGAGTCACAGTGCCTCCTGCTTCAGCTCAGGCCTCTCTTGCTGCCTTTGTCTGATATTTTGATTCCTCAAGAATCAGGACCTCATACAAAGACTGCATATTACACATGATACGTTGATTTCTTTCTTGAAAGTTCATGTTAACTAATGTATTGTTAGTGTTAGAGATATGTAACTTAAGTTGTCATATGCAGAAATGGTACTGTTCGACTCTATGAACAGAAGGTTTTGAACTAAGGTTCATATGTCTAAGGTTCATATGTCTAAGGTTCATATGTTCATATGAACAAAAGGTTTTGAGTAGTCTACAGATGTATGTTGTAAGAAGTGACATAAGATGTAAGTATGATAGTTATAATGTCAAATCTATTTAGAGTGAATGAAATACGAGAGAAAGTCTCTTTAGAGTAAAAAATCTATCTCCTTGTCTCTACCATTAACCTAACAGTTCAGACCATTTCCACTTCGATTTGTTTGAGCCATATTAAACCTAAAATAAAAAGTTTGTATAACTCTCTGAGGTACCAATCAACCACCCTACCTCTACGAAAGCTCTATAAAGCTGTACAAATGCTCCAAAATAAAATGATTTCCATAATGATATATTACTTAATTAAATAATAAAGCTCTACAAACTACTGCTTTTTTCGACTTCTAGTTCCATTATGAAAGCAGCTTACCGGAAAGACGTTTTCAGGTAGTGATGTTTCGTTCGAAGGCGGAGGCTAGACAGGCGGTGGTGGTTGGTGGGAAGGGACTGGGGGTTTGTACAGTTAGAGTGAGACAATTTTGTGTCGAGAAGTTTGGTGATGTGGTGGAGACTAGAGAGAGAGAGAGAAGTGAAATTTCAGTGATTTCAGGGGAAGGAAATTTTGCAAAATATCAAGTGTCAGAGGGCTGGTGGAGAAATCTGCGTTGGTTAATGGAAGAAAATTTACCTAGAATTTTTTGATTCTTGATTTAATCCTAGGAGTTCGGAAGATCTAAAATTATTGTGAATATACCTGCTGGTTCCACCTCGTAGGATGAGGACTTGCCTGATTAGTTCTAATGATAGTAATGAGATTAAGAAACGAATTCTTGATTGTAATGCGTGGGGAGAAAGGGAGTTTGAACAGAAACATACCGGAAGTTAACTACGAACATTGATTGTTCATAGTTCGGTAGCTATGAACACTCATTGTTCATAGCTATGAACAATGAGTGTTCATAGTCCATATTGTACGTACTATGAACAATCAATGTTCATAGTCATGAGCTATGAATATTCTTTGTTCATACCACAATTGGACTATGAACATTGATTATATACTATTTGATTTCAAAAGCCAATTTATTTTTCATTCGAATATATTGATTCACTTAACTCGACTTGTATGCTTATTAATTAGATATGGCAATGCAACGGACAAATGAGATGGACAGTGTTCTTATCGATACATTCCATAGCAAGCTACTTCTAAGTAATAAGAATGAGAATAGATTTCTTCCAATACCAAAAGAGCGTGAAAAGGATCGACTTGACTATTAGTCATGTAACTTAGCAAATGAAGACCTTAATTACGATGGATAACACACAATATTGTTAGTGTAACTATACAGCAAGGGTTTGAATGGAGTTATGACGAACAGAAGATCATAACTAGCAATGAGGTTTGGGATCAAGCAATAGCACAAAATCCAATTATGGGAAAGTACAGCTTTAAAATCTCAACTTGGTAGGGCTTTTCTTAATTCGGGCAACTTTGATCCCATATATTATTTTGTAAACTATGATATGGAATTGATTCGAGATATAAATAGCAATAACATAAGCCATAAATTTTACTCACTAGTGTAGTAGTAAACTAGTAATGTATGGGTGCAATACTTTAAGTAGGTGTAATTATTTAAGTTAGCAATTGCATTTAATTTGTGCCTCTTTAATTAGCATATTAATTAAGCCAGACCAGCAGATTCTCAGGCAGATGGGCCATGTCTTGGTTATATCCAATTCATGGTAAATCATTAGCTGATAGGGGCTTTTACTACAGTGAAGTATTCGGGCAAACCTTGTTACAAGTCCATCCCCAACATCAAAGGCTAGAAGCACAATACATATCGTTTACATGAACATGTACCAACCATTACATATTTACATGGGCATAGACATGAAGGCAGTTGATGCTAACAGGATGACAAAATTTGGTACATTGTCGAAACAGCCCCTACACATGTCGCCTTCTCCTCTTAAAAAAGTGAAGTCATCCTCGTTCCCCTTAACAACAACTTCCATCACACCATTACATCAACATGTCAGTACTCGTGCAATAGAACATATATTACATCTAATCTACATACTAATCAACAATTTGGGTGCCTACTTCAAATGTGCCTTGGATATTCTTGTTCCACTTGGTTACTCTAACATTTGGGCCTTCTCTTTTGTGCATCTTCCACAGCATGGGTCTTGTTTTTTGCAAGTACGCCTCTTCGTAGTCGCTGCACTCGTATAGTATCTTGTTTCTGCAGTGACGGTCGTACTTGTTTGTCCACATTAGATGGCTCTTGCATTGGAGATAGTAGTTGCTGCTGCAGTAGATGTTCTTACGCTTCAGATCCTGGTACATACCGACGCCCATGATAAATCTCTGAACAATTGAAAATCAACTTTACGACTATAGAAGCTATGTATGTTAGGCCTTTGATCGATCTACTGAAAAAAATATTAAAACAGAAAACGCAAGAAACGAATCAAACAAAACTACCAGCAAACCATAAGGCAGCTTGGTATGGTAGATTAAGTAGTTTTCAAAGTCTGTTATGCTAGAGTAACAGATGAATACATACAATTCTACAAGCACTTCAACTTTGGTAGTGTCAATTCTTACACAGGAGAAACAGAAAAATCATAAATTGACAAAAAAGGGTTAAAAACCCTCATAACCTAATTGTGTTCCAATATAGTTCACCTGATTGTGTTCCCTCATAAGCTCCATTTACCCCTGCTTTTCTAACTTGTTTTCGATCGTAAGTGCGTCCAAAACGACAATACTCAACAGTGATGTTGTTGTCAGGTATAATCAATTCTGCATGGATTTAGAATATACGTCAAGAAATCTACCAATATGGATGCTCGGGAAGTTTGATGTAGCATATAATAGGCCTAAGTAGTTAGTACTAAAGATAACAGTCATTTAGGATGATTTATATAGGGTTTTTTAGACCAAAAATTACCTGGAGTAACGCCATCAGAAACATGACCCGCTCGTCGGCGAAGGCAAATCTTGTTGGGGAGAGCTACTTTAACCGCAGTAATTGTTTCTCTCTACAAGTCTTTCTTTGGTTTCTTGTTCATTAGGCCATCTGAATATGAATAAACAAAATAAAAACACACAGTGAAAAATTACTTTACATGACAATACGACACAGGAAAAGTTGAATGATAAGATAAACGTGATCAATATATAGTCGACTTACCTATTACACAATCCAGTCTGCTGTGAACCTGAGCCACAAAAGGAGCTGGAGTTTGTGGAGTACAACAAGGTGAATTTTGACTTTGATTACAAAGCTCGACTGTTGTCTCAAAGACGGGAGGCTTAACATGACAGCTAAACCATTTCTTCATGGGAACATCTATAAGCACACAAATCATATATATTAAATGCTATGATTATGATTTCACAACGTATATGTGATTCAATGAGCCTTTAATAAAAGTTTGAACAATCTTGTCTATATTATTAATTATTAATTTAGCACAATGTCTAATGGGAATGGTTACACATCACGAAGAAAATGGTGCTAATAATATATCGTTAACCATCACCTTGTATGAAAGGCGGCAAAAGTTATTTGATACAACATTTCTTAACTACTTTTTGGTGATAGAGTCCGCCCTAGGAATATACGATGTTCTATTATGGTTTTGACATTATTTAATGACAAATATCAGTATTGAGCACAAGTGCAATAATGCAATGACAGCAAAGGTAACCCCTTTACCTTTATCCTCGATCACATTCACCCTCGCACCACCTCCATTATTGTTGTCTACACATAAATTCGTTGTTTAATGCACATACGGAACAAATTTATAAGTCAAATATTCAAAATTATGCACAATAAAATTACTATGGAAAATTAGTTAATATAATATAATAATAGAGAAATGCTAGCGAGCTACCCCTTGTTGGCTCTTTCGCATAGCATGGTCATACCCCGTAAGAATACAAGAAAACTTAAGTTGGTGTATACATGGGAAGTTCACATTTAATACAAGAAAAAGTATTCTCTCTGTTCCCTCTCTATTTTTCAACATTTTTTAAGAATATTGTGCCGTCACAGAGTTGTCTCTTAATCCTCATGTTTTCACCAAAGTACATGAAGATTAAGGACTTATGTCAAATATACAAATTAAAGTACTTCAAATTTTACAAACAAACCCATTAATGTATCTACGAACACTGTTAATGTCAACATGCTACCTCGAAAGAAAGCACGGATGTGAGGGTGTAATATTATTGAGATATAAACCAAATAACGCAAATGAAACTTGCTACCTTCATGCATGTCCCTCTTCGCACTATCTTCATGCACCAAGTTCAACATGTTTACATCCGGGCCAGCGCGACTACCTGCATAACCAATCAAGACCTACACAACATATATTAAATGCTAACATTGCGTGGATGTTAAATTTAGACATTGTTGAGTTGATTGTAAGACCTAATAGTACTATGTAGGTCCAGGTTGCATATCACAAAACGGTACTAGTACATCGGTTACCATCACATACACAGTCTCAAGGACAATGTAAGGTTATTAGATATGGTTGCGCACTACCTTTGGTGGTTTGCTCCCTCTGAAGAATCGTGTTCCATTTCGATTCTAAAATAAACTACCCACCAGCAATTACCATTAAATACCAATTACAAGTATTTAGCACAAATATTATTAATTTACAAGGATTTAGTACAATTACAAGTATTTTCCTAATTTAATAGATATATAGCATAGCAATACCATTGTGTATAATTTTTTCTTTATAATTGCATTAACATAGATGTACCCAAATAGTTGCAATAAAAACCCGTTTACCTGCACAGATGTCCGACATCTCCGTTCCTTCAAACACTGACTTTAACATGTTTGCATCCGGGCTACCACAAGTACCTGCATAACCAATGGAGAGAAACGTGCGTTACAAGTAACCCATTTACGTCAAAACATAGTCATCCTTGACTAATTTACCTTCAATCACCTCCTCCTCGACTTCTTCTATGCCACTTGCACAGCCTCCACTAATATTATCTACACCAATAAAATTTAATTCATATATGGTAAAAAAAAGGTGAGCAACTCCAACATTTATTGGTTGTCGGCATGCACCTACCATATTCAAGGCGAGGACTAGGTTCTGTTACAGTAACAACAATATTATCAGCTAAAGGAGAAAAATGCATAGCTCTCGGACTAGACCAACTTCCTGCATAACAATAAGGAAAAAGGCATGTTAGAATGATGAGTATTAACAATACCACTCCATCCATTTTTCTCTTCAAGTATACATACAGACCAAGATTTAACTACAATGACAATATAAATCATGTCAATCTAGAAAACTTATACTGCTGAACAAACTATCATACACCACTAACAATGACTCAAATTTATAGTTGGACCCCATTACCTGAAGGCATGGTTTGCCTTCCCCGAGTCCCTGTAGATGGTTAAATATCTTCAAAAATATCCATTTGAGCTTCCGCAATATTGTCTTTTTTGCCAGATTCTTCCAAGTCACTACCACTATCTGCACTTGAATATGTTAATGCCCGAAATGGATCTTCTTGTTCAAATTCATTATGATTATTACTCAAACCATTGCCACCACCCATTTCAACTAGTCGACCATTTTTCAATATCTCTGCACGCAACAATTGTAACTCTTGTGGGATTTCTTCATCAGGAATTGTTTTCAATAATGGTTCAACCAACTCTTGATAGTCATAACGGCGCACCTTCTGCAACAAATCCAACGCTAACAATAAGCAGATAATGAAAACAACGTTGAAGATATATAAACTAAAAAAACCTCATCTATGTTTTCAAGTCAGTTGTCAATAAATACTTAATCTACGCATAGAGGATACTGCTATGGGAA
Source organism: Coptis chinensis (assembly GCF_015680905.1). Lineage (NCBI taxonomy): Eukaryota > Viridiplantae > Streptophyta > Magnoliopsida > Ranunculales > Ranunculaceae > Coptis > Coptis chinensis. Next base: position 43,940,894 of record NC_141460.1, read on the forward strand.
TTGGGAAGGCAGATTGGTGGTGGCTAAAGTAATATCTTGTGTACTTCTTATCCACCTACACCACATAAAATACAATTGTACGTTCTGATTAGAATAAATTCCTTCCACTGAATTAAATACAAGCAATTCTACGAAAACAAAGATAATGACATGTTTTTATTACATTACTTCATCAAAAATAACATATTAAGCTGATGAGAACCTATGCCGTCAAAAATTCAGCAAAAAGAATAAATAATAGCCACTTTTTTAGCTTTCCAACAAAAAGGCATCAGTAGGCTACGCTTATAATAATTACTTTGAAGTCTAAACTAAATGGAGGGGATAATTACAGTCAACAGATTAAAAAAAAAATTAGTGGTAAAACAAAATAAGCAATTCATTGCAAATTTACATCTTTGGTGCACTGATTCATGAGGAACAACTCCTTTAAGGAAAATGGTTGAGTGCGACTCATACAATGCTCCTGATACTAATCTAGATAAGCTTCATTTGAAGCAGAAGGAAAGTTGACTTCTACTTCACAACCACCCTTCCACCAAACATTCCACTCCGTAATACATCTTTCCAAAAAAGAACTATTTACTTTAGGATCCCACCTGAGTGGCTACTCTGGTATGTGTTGGTCAAGCCCAAATTGATGCATACATCGATCAGGCATATACCTCTCTACGGAATCGAAATGGATCATCCATGTAGAGAGAGACAAAGAAATGAGAATGGCGAGAGGCAAAATGAGGAGCATGTACCCATTTATCCCACTGCGCGGATAACCTAATAGAATAGAATCAATACTAGTAAGAAAGTAGACAATAGTTTGGTACAGTTTGATGAGTTGTGGGTACTAATTTTATACTAACCTGATCTTCACCAAGTGAATCCAACTCTTTGCTTAGGACCTTATACACTTGTTTTGTACAAGGCCAGATTTTGGGATTTTTCCATCTGCAAGCAGCAGGGAACACAATCTTCGGTTCCCGTTTCAGTGGGTGTATGTGGAACCCCATTTGTTTTGCCGCCTTATCAACATGAATCAAAACATAAAGAACTGCCTAAAATTAACTTGATAATAGAACGTGCACCCATTTGTTTTGCCGCCTTTTTGCTCCTGGCGGGAGTACCGGTATATGTTTTACCATGGAAATCCAAAGTTGAGATGAACACTGGAATATGACAATTTGCCTGGGTAGTTGTATAAATAGGCATTTCCAAACCAAATTCATTAAGGATGGATTTGCAATAGGTCATATCCTGCAAGAGTGACAAAAGCAAATAATAAAAATATATAACCTAAGTTACATTGACACGGACACACACACACACATGCATGCATGCAACACGCCTCATCTATTATTGGACATCCTTCGTCTTTGACCTTCTTCAATATAGATTCCAAAGCAACTTTAGCAGCATTATGTTCTGCCTCTTTCTTATGTAGAAATGTCTCAACCGACAAATAATTTAGGGTCTTTTAAATAAATGGACGTTGAGCTATGAACAATGAGTGTTCATAGTCTATACAAAACGTATTATGAACAATCAATATTCATAGTCATGAGCTATGAATATTCTTTGTTCATACCATAATTGGACTATGAACAATGATTGTTCATAGCTGTGAGCTATGAACATTCTTTGTTCATATCACAATTGGACTATGAACAGTGATTGTTCATAGTTCGGTAGCTATGAACACTCATTGTTGAACTAGCTATGAGCTATGAACAATGAGTGTTCATAGTCCATACTGTACGTACTATGAGCAATCAATGTTCTAGTCATGAGCTATGAACATCCATTGTTCATAGCTCCAATAGGGATGAACACGCTTTGTTCATACTCTAGTATTTGAAGCTCTATCAAGGATGATTCCGAAGCCGAAAAGCAAGGGGGGGTTTCGCCGGCTTTAAGGTTAATAGAAAGTGCCCCCCCCCCATCTCCCACCTCCTCTATGCGGATGATCTCATTATATATAGTAAAGCTACCTTAGGGGAGGCTGATTGTATAAAGAAGATTGTAGAAAAGTATTGTGCTACCTTTGGGCAGAAGGTTAGTCTAGACAAATCAAGTGATTTTTTCAGTACAATGATGCTTAGGGAGTTATGGGAAAGTAGGAATGCCCTGTGGTTTGAAAAAAAGGCACCTCAGCCTTTTATGATGTATGAGAAAGTAGGAAGAAGGACTGCTGAGGTCCTTAGAGCGATGTCTGAGGACACTAGTATCCCTACAAGAATTTCTGACAGTGGTCAACAGTTTAATGTCTCTGACAATAGTATAGGGGAAGTCTCTTACAGATAAGACTTTTTGATGGTGCTTATGACAGGATCACAGGAAGGGGAGCTGCTGCTACAGTATGCTATGATAAGGAAAGAAAATTGATGGGGGCTGTATATAGGAGATTCAAGGCAACGAATGCTTTGGAGGCAGAACGTATAGGAGTTGAGATAGCTGCTGAAATGATGAAAGACTTGCTAAAAGACGTGTTAATAGATCGGGTGTTAATTTTGGGAGATAACAAATAATTGATGCAAACTGTAGAGGGTTGGTATTAAGGGTCTACTACCTGATGTATTGTTTGATAGGGAATGTCTTCACTCTTGCTTGGGACAAGAGTTGCCTATGTATTAAGTTTCTTGGAGTAAACTTGAATCAAGCCTTACGTAGTTCATCTCTCTCTACTTATAGTTTGACTTCACTTTCCTTATTTGTTCCAGGCCGTTATCAAGTGTAGATCCACCTTGCGTGCTATCCTGATGATTCTCCATTACTCCTGATGTTACAAAGTAAATGTCTCCTTGAATGGTGTGTTGACTGAGCTCCAAGATTGCGATGGATGATTTGCTTCCACACATGGCTGGGGGTAATTGAGATTTGGATGACCTGAGGCTGATGGAGATACAACCTGAGTTGTGGACACGTGTGATGTAGTGATACGAATGTAGAACGGAGGGTACTTACAGCCCCCCCCCCCCCCTCTTCTTTTTTTAATTTTTTTGTTTAGACAACTATGTTGTGAAAAGAAAAGATAAAACAAGAAGCTTTTTACCACACGTGTCTGAAAGCTGGTTTGGAAAATGTGTAGGAATAGTTGATCTGACCCATGGGCCTAAAATCGCGACGGTTTGTGGGCGAAGTTATGACTTATGTTATATGGGAAACCCAAACGTTTTGTCTAAGTCATGAGATTTTGTGCAGGAAAAGTGGTCTTTTGTTTCTTCACTCTATCATTTCCCGCTCCTCATCATTTCCACAAAAGAAAAAGCTGAGAGAAAGAAAGCAAAAAACTTTTCGAGTTTTCGTCTTCAGGTGCATCCTTTTTCAGCTATAATTGTCTGGCCTTGTATGCGACCATCGATAAGAGTGGGTGAGGCTAAGTAATCTGTGAGCTTGAGTGAGCGTCTTACTCTTTACTCGTCCCTATCGCTGTAGGTCGCGAAAAGCAAGATGTAGTAAGTTTATCGAGTGAGCGGAGCGAACGATCTTGGCAGAAGGAGGGGTTATGCGGACAAAAACCAAATTGGTTGGTTTCTATCTGTCCTCACCTCTCCCTCTCTCTCTCCACCCATAAACCCATCTCACCCTCTCTTCTCCACCTCCGCTCACGCCCCCACTGCTTGTAGTTATCTTCTAGTTGAGTAAGCGGAGTGAACGATCTTGGCAGAAGGGGTGTAATGGGTATGCGGACAAAAACCAAGTTGGTCGGTTTATGTCTGTTTGTCCTCAACTTCTCTCTCATTTTTTCTTCACCCCCAATACCCTTTCTCCTTCACCCATCTCTCTCTCTCCCCCACATCACCCAACTCTCCCCCCCCCAGCTCCGCTCACTCCCCACTGCCACGCAGTGTACTAGTACGTATGAAGCATCCTCCATTTTAGAGCTGAGGGGACGTTAGTACGTTTCATGGATGTGTGGCACGTGTAGGAATATGAATGGCTGGAGATACGAAATGATGGCTGCCAAGTGGCCTGGCGTTTAGTGGCTCGATGTAATTATGACGTGCCTTGGGAAGGTACGATATTTGAACATAAAAAGGAACTGTTGATAGAAGATCAAAGGTATTTGCTCTACTATTTCTTGACGATGCTGCTCCAAGGTTCTAGTACCAGTTTCTTGATCATTTTCAGGTAGGTACCTTTCATTGTGTTGCTCTACTTTTTGAACGAGAAAGCTTTGTTGTTGTGTTAGTTCGCTGAACATTGGGTTGTTTGCTGAATCTGCTATGGCCAGGTAACGTGGAGGTACTACTGATGATAGGGGGACAAGGGAAGTATCTCCCCTTGTGATGGAGGAGATAGAGTTTGAACCTCGTCATCATTGTGCTCGTGGCAAAAGGAAGGCGGTTGTTCCTGATGCCAAGAGTAACAAGTGATCTAAAGGTATAGGTCGTTCTACTGGAGGCATTGTGTTTAGGTCCCCCAGTCGAAGGGATGGGGACGACCTGACTATTGAGGAACGGGGTGACCTAGGTCAAGGCTAGAATGTTGTTGGTGAGAGCTCTGCACAGCATGCTGGTGACGTGGGGAGCGAGTTCTACTATGTTAGGAGGACGGGGAAGAAGCGTATGGTGAAACGCTCTGACTGTAGCTTCCACTCGGCATCCATAACAACCTACCTTTTGGAAGGGATAGTACTGGATGGTGATAAAGCAGAAGTTGAAGTTGAAACCCTGGAAACAACTCTGAAGAACACGGATTTGTCCTGTTGTTTGGTGAGTTCTTTATTTGTACTGGCTTCTTGTTGTTTGATTTTCGAACTTCAACATTGATGTGTTCATTTTAGTTCCTTCCTAGCTACGATAAGCTGAAGCAAACTGTTCAACGTATTGACGAAGGTGATAGTGACAAGGCTGAGCTGGTAAGGATGCGTGCTACATGGGGGGCTGATAAGAAAAAATTGAAAGCTTTGAAGAAAAAACACCAGGACGTTGTTGCGGAGAGGTCGTTGCTGGTCAGTTCAATGATTGACTTGCGAGAAAAGCTGGCGGGTGTGACGGAGTACCCCAAGCATTGTCAGGGCGTTCCACGCAAGGCGCAAGGTGCATACGACCAGGCATGCAGCAAATATGTAGAGCTGGAAGAGAAGTACTTGCAGCTGAACGAGGCGTGTGCTCGTGGGGCTCTGGGTACGAGTATGCATGTCGTACCTATAGATGCGAGGAACGTTCCCTCGACCAATGCTGCTCCTGCTATGCCTGCTGATGATAAACACATTGTTCCAGGCTCATGACTGTGGTTGCTGGACTTGTCTTTTTGAAAGTAAGTTGTGAAAAGATTTTGAATGTTTTGTCGATCCTCTTCTTTGTAAGAGAGATAAACTATAGAACTGGTTTCTCAGGCTTGCCTGGGCAGTTCACCTTGCTTTATAGTTACTTTGCTACAGAATGAATTAGTTTCCACGTAAGTAGCAGTTTGATATTTGCAAAAGTTGTAAGAAGACCGATCATAACAACTGATATACAAATATACTAATGCACTCACGCACATTCATACACGTCAAAATATATTGTCTTATCCTTCCTCACATTCATTAATCATTAAATTGCCTTTTTCGATAATTATCCATAAACTTATGATTTTCTAGAATCCAGCTTCTTAGGTTGTCTGTCAGTAACAGGCATGCAAGTTGAGGGCGCATCTTGTGTGCTTCTTTTGCTTTTGTTACTTTAGAGAAATCTCATCGACCATTTAAAAAAACGAATTTCCATCATTTTGCAAACATGGAGTCCACAATACTATAGTGTGTATTTATACACTTCGTATAGGTTGAAATATACCTGATCAGAGGGTACAACGCCACTGGATATGTTCTGCATCAATGCTATTTCCTCATCTGTTATAGCTTCGGCATCAACAATTACCATAAAGTTCAGCATCAACAATTAGTGTTTGAAATTTGGACCATGAACAATTAATGTTCATACTCTTATTGGACTATGACCATTCAGTGTTCATCCGTTAGCGTAGCGAACTCTTGAGGTCGGTTTCAAAAGCCGTCCCCCTAAAATCCACTTCGTTTGTGTCTGTAGCCCCCTCTCTAATAGTCTCTCTTTCTTCTCAGCCCTTCATCTCCCTCCTCCATCTCCCTGCCTCCTCCCTTTAACAGTTTCTATTTCTTCTCCGCCCTTCATCTTCTTTCTCTCATCTCCTGCCCTTCTCATCTCCTCCCTCCTTCATCTTCCTCCTATGATATCTCATCTCCTGATCTTCTTTTCATCTCCCTCCTTCATCTTCCTCCTCTCATCTCCTCCCTTCCTACGCTCACTCCCCAACTACTATATATGCAGTTATTCTAGTTATACACTAATACTATAGTGTGTTCATATAGGTTGAAATCTACCTGATCAGCTTTTAACATGTTGAGTGTTGTGCTTCGGAATTGTCCTACCAATTTCTTTAGATTCCATCTCGCACACCTTGGGAATTTTCTTTCATGATTTTCCACTTTTTAATGAGTGTGGTGTGCTCACATATCTAAAACTGCAATGTGTGTGATGAAACCCATATTTAGTGCAAAAAATGTTATACAAACATGCATTTACAAAGATTTCATATATGAACAATCATTGTTCATACTCCACCAATTGTTATACAAACATACAAACATATACTAAGGAGATGCAGTTGAAATACTATACAATAAAAATTATTGTGCATCCACTGACCGTCTTTATCTTCCTTTTTTTGTGCTTTTTGGCTGCAGCAATCAATTCGTTGTGTATGGCATTGGGCCAAGACAACTTTCTCAATGATTCCAAGTCTTCTGCAGCCTTGATTAAGGGCCAAGTTGCTCTGTAATTTGATCACAGGCCCAGCTAAAGAAATCAATCAAAATTGATTTCACAACGTCCAACAACGAAGCAGAATACGAAGCATTGATCACAGGCCTCCGAATGGCACAGCAACTACAAGTCTTAAAGCATAAAGCTTACAGCGATTCCCAGCTAATCGTCAAGTAGATCACCGAAGAATATGTCATGAACAGAGCAAACTTGGCAAAGTATGCTCAAGTCATTTATGACATAATCAGCTCGTTCAAAACGTTCTCCTTAGATCATATTCCTCGAAAGGACAACAGACATGCAGACAGCTTGGCTTTCCTAGCCTCCAAAACACAAGAAGCATGTCCGAGTCCAACCTCAGTCTACATTGACATTCTGGAACGACCTGCTTACCAGAAAGAAAATATCAACAACCTCATAGATTTCCAGCCCTCATCCGAAGAAGAGATCAATCAATCTTGGATGGGCCCATTCCTCAAGTTCATCTTACATGGTGAGATCCCATCAGAAACAAAGCATGCATGTGTAATACAACTCCGAGCCCCAAGATACACAGTGATCAAAGGAAGATTGTTCCGCAAATCAGCAGGAGGACCCCTCCTAAGATGCATAACTCCAAGGGAGGGACAACTCATTTTCGACAAAATCCACAAAGGTGAATGTGGCAACCACGCAGAAGAAAGATCACTGACACACAAAGCAATCGCCCAAGGGTATTATTGGGCAGGCATGCATATCGAGGCAAAAAGGTACGTTCTTAAATGCCTCCAATGTCAAACTTTTGGCCACAATCACCTAAGTCCAACAAGGGAATTGATCAACATAGCCAGCCCATGGCCGTTCCACATGTGGGGGCTAGACATCATGGGACCGTTCATCCCACAAAAGAAATCAGGGCTCAAATATGTCCTAGCAGTCACAGATTATTTCACCAAGTGGGTTGAAGCAATCCCACTAGTCCAGGTCAAGTAAGTCAACGTAATCAACTTCATCTGGACTAATATCATCACTAGATTTAGTCTACCCCACACCCTAGTCATGGACAACGGAACACAATTTCCTAGAACACAAGTCAAGGATTTTCTACAAAAATGGCGCATCACTCAAGCATTTTCTACACCTAGATATGCACAAAGCAATGGCCAGGCAGAGGCCACCAACAAGGCCATCAAAGAAAACCTCCAAAAGAAGCTGGAGAGCAAGAAAAACCAATGGCCAGAGCAACTCGAAAACATCTATGGGCATACAGAACAACAACTAGATCCAGTACAAATGAGTCTCCTTTCACACTTTGCTTCGGAACAGAAGCAGTGATACCGTCAGAACTCACAATCACAACTACACGTTCTGACATTGTTGAATCAGGAGTGAATGACAACATCTTGGCAAAAGAAGTTGATCTCCTAGAAGAACGTAGAGAAGCTGCCGCAATATCCCTAGCTCGGTACCACCAAACAATCCAACGTTCTTACAATAAGAAGGTCATCTCAAGATCTTTCCAAGTTGGCGACCTAGTCCTCAAAAGACTTTAGCACTAGCCAAGCTCGACCCAACATGGGAGGGCCCCTACATTGTTAACAAAGTCGTTGGAAATGGCGCATATTGGATCAAAACCCAGCTCGGTGATAGGCTTCCTCGACCTTGGAATACAACTCTCCTCAAATGCTTTTATCAATAAGTTTTTCTCCAAGTACATAAGTCAATATAAATGAATAGATGAAATCTCTTCAAACATTTTGAGTGTAGCTATCATTTTTGCATTACATGAGCACTTTGCAGTTCACACTACGCAGCCCGACCTAAGACATCACAATGTCAGGTAGGATATCAAAGACGGATTTCAGAACAACTCAACAACAACAGCCACGTAGTGGTTACTTTTCAAACAATTTAAATCAAGGTCCCTAAAAGGACCCTAAACCAACTTAACACCAACACCAGGGTTAAGTATGGTTCAACTGTAATTGCCACTCAAAGGCCAATTATCAGACAAACTTAATCTAGGGGACCCCCAAAAGGACCCCAAGTCGTCTTAAGACCTCACAAAGGGTTAAAGATAGACTCAAATATAATGGCCACTCAAAGGCTAATTATATCAATCAAAAGTTCCCCCAAAATGAACAAGTCAGGGCGTACACCTAAGGGCCAACTATGCAAATGCATCAGGTCATACTCAAATGCTCTACGACCTATGACAAAAAGACGACCTAGCAAAATCAAACAGTCCATCAGAACTAGTACTGAGCAGCATAGGTCGTCAATCAACGAATCAGTCTAAACAAAAGTGATAATTATAAAATGATTAGTCTACCTACGAAATGAATGATGAATTCAAAACGTAAGTAAACTAAAACTAAACTTTTACGATTATATTATCAAAGCTTCTACTCTCGATGCGAATTGCACTAAGTGGAGTAGGAAGTTCGTTCCACTCCTAGTTCCCTAGCATGGATTGTTTTCTAAGTCTAAGAAATCTCTCTTAAGTCAATGAGAGCTTTACGAAATGTTATGCTAACAAGACGCGTTATTTTAAATAACTAGATATAATAAATAACAAGATAAAATATAACTAAAGATAATCTACAAAATCTACGGAAATACGATTGTTTGAATCTAGATAAAGAGATTAGAGGGGAATTGAATCCACCTCGAATCCAACTTAATAACCCTAGATAGATTGCATTATCTCGATTCTTACGTTTTCACGGCAAGTATTTCGAGTCTAATCCCTAGTGTTCATGGCATTTCTACCAAGTACTAACTAGCATGTGAGGTCGTCCACCCATTCTCATGGCTTAAACACAACCTTCTAGAGTGGAATAGAATCTACAACCAATTCTATACTAACAACTAAGTTTTCATCAAGGCTTCATCAACCCCTCTAATGGAGGTTTTAGCCTTGAGTCATCAATCTAACATTTCCCATTGAATCTAAACTAAACAATGTGAGAAATTTAGATTTACTTAATTAAGCAATAATGAATCTAATTTAATGGCTAGAATGGAATAAGAACAAGAATTGAAATTAGATCTATAAATGAAATGACAAAATTGAAATGGACAACTAACTATTTTATTTATCTAATCAATCAAGAACAATGATTCAAAGATTTAATCTAAAACAAGAATTGAAATAGAACTAAAACTTAATTTCTTAATAAAACTAGATCTAGAATTCTATATATTAATTTAGGTCTAACTAGCTACCATTAACAAAGAATGAAGCTTTTGTTTTTATACATCCAGATCCAAAAATCGTGCATGGGCTTGGAGCCATGTTTTGGGCCAGAGAATCAGGCCCAAAACCCAATTCTTTCGATCCAAAAAGGCCTCTTCAGTTGTAGTTCGCTTCAACAGACTTTTCGTCCACTTCTGCTCCTCTGATTGGGTCAAGGCTTGGACCATTGGAAAGCTCTTTCCGAGCCGGTCGTTTTGACATAAGGTAGGCCCAATTCCGAGGTCTGAGTCCAAAGATATGGCATTCGGAAGTTCTGCTGACTGTTGCTCCTTTATCTCGCTAAAGTGGCACAGTTCTGCACATAATGGACTTTGAAGCCTGAAATGCATTTAAACACGTAATCAGTATTAACTCTTACTTATTATTCACATAATTGGTCTAACAGTATGATTATTAAGGGGTTAAAACTACAGTTTTGGGCTCTTATCAAACCACCCCCAAACAGCATTTTGCTTGTCCTCAAGCAAAGATGAGAAATTAGAATAAGTGACCAAAAATGGAGTTCTAACTACTCTCGTTTCGCTGAGTGCGATTGCATTGACCATATGCAACAAGGCCTTAAACCACTAGGAATTCCCTAGTGGACGAGTTATAGCCTCGTGAGAGTTTTCCAGTGAAGGTACTCACAAACTTCATCTATACTACAACGACTAAAAAATAAAACTATTGTTTTCTCATTTATGTCTCAACTATCTATACGTCTCACTAGCAAATACATAAGAATAACCCAGTCAGAACCCTAAGCTAATATATGCATAATAATCAATCATCTAAAATAAACATATAACAATGAGTAATACTATGAAATGTAATAGCAGGTCCGTTTCTGAAAACTCGGAATAGCGTCCTTAAGTAGGTCCTCACATAAATGTCAAGACAAAACCACTCTGATTTTTCCACTCAAGTTTCGCTACTCCAGTGTGCAGTGGGCACACTTTACCTTACAATCTCAATGACAACAAGGAAGCCGGGGTCGATCAAACACATCTGCCACTTACTATCCCACTAACCTATTCCTAATTGAGCTAGAGGTCTTTATTAGGTGTTGCGGGGATTAGGAGATGGTTTAAGAAGGAAGGAAATGGATATTCAAAAAGGACAAGTCTGAGATAATAGAGTCTTCATATTATGTAACTAGAGAAAACCTTGTTATTTACTTTTGCTTCTACACTTTGTTTCCATCCTTAGCCATATTTTTTTTTCTTTTTCTTTGGCTTTTGACTCCTTTTATTCTATTTTTTTTTTTTTTGGAGTTTTATTTTTTTTTTTTTTTTTTTCTTTTTCTTTGGATGGAAACTTCTTTTCTTTATTTTCTGAAGCAATTAACTAACTTTTGTTTACACAGGTTTTTCTCTTCTTCTTTCTTCACTCATTCTATTCTCAGACTTATTCTAGATTGGGTAGGTTGATTTATTATTTTTTTTTTATTTTTTTTTGTTTTTGTAACAGGGTAAATGAATTGTGGTTTATGGAAGGCTAAAGAAAGGCTCAGAGGGGCGACTAGCGGAAAATAATTCATAGGTTTGAATTTCTGGCTATATCGATCAAAAGAGGGCCTAAATTCTCGCTTAGGATATGGCATAGTGATCAAGCAAGTGGACGTGTGATTTCTCTATCCGGATTTTACTTCTCCCTTGTGTCATTTCTCAAATGTTTCGGCTTCATATAAGGCTTTAGGCTATATTCTCACAGGATTTGTAGAATAAGTACTCTAGCCTAGATTTGAGAAACTTCATGCCAAACAATCATAGATACTCATGTAATATATTTATAGATAGATGCAAAGATTATTACCTATATATTAACCTAAGTTTCTAACTATTATTCGATGCAAAAGCTATTGAGACTTCTAGATTGTTAAGAGCATAGAGAAAGAAAACAATACCAATATTCCTAAGTGTATAGCATACTTTTTTTTTTTTTTTTTTTTTTATTTTTGAATTTTTGAAATTTTAACTAGAAAACAAGTGCATATTATACCTATCTATATCCTAACAGATGTCTTAATTACACGTGTTTCTATGCCCCCCCCCCCCCCAAACAAGAAGCATGCTTTGTCCTCAAAGCATTTAAATAAAGAGGGTAGGAAAAATACCATTGAAACGCGTGAAATTCAGGAACATCTGCAAAACAAAAAAAACATACAAATATAGTAATAAAATACTGACGCAACTCTATAAGAGTTCCACCAATTATGGGGTTAACAGAATTAAATTGCTTTGGGACATAAGCGGACACTAACTTAACTAAAACTTACCGCACCCCAAAGATCTACTCGGCCATCCTCCTCTTCTATATGAGGTTTTTTCAAGATCCCGCCATGCCATAACAACTTACCACCTTCCTTCCGCGTGTATCATCAACTAGTGCTAACCTCTCTAGTGTTATTTTGGTCCGATGGGGTAAGGGGCAACCAAATGTGGTTGCACCGCCATCCCGCCAAGTCATGGCTCGGAATGATCTTACCATTATCGATTGGTGGGTCTCATGATTTTGACCCTTTCCCAAAGGTGTATCGTATCTGTGAGAATCACGGGTAGGCAAAGCGCAAGCATAAGGCGGCAAACCAAGGACAGGCATAAGAAGGTACTTATGCCTCAAGGAATGGCCTCGCTTCAGAGTAGCAACTAAAACTCGGGGAATGTCATACCGATGACGTCCCTCAGCTAAGGCAAGGAAAACGTCACCAGCGATATTATTGGCGAAATAAACCGCCGTTCCCTAGAATGTTCATCATGATGAACAACATGGTTAATGCCTACATTCAGCGATAGGCTACTCGTCGAGGCGATGTTATATTGGTCTTGGTCCATGATACGAAACACCCCTCCCCCATAATACTCATGGAAATAGGCATATTCATATAGGTATGAGTTATCTGTCATATATCCCCACGTGTGCATAGGGTCAGGTAATGGCAATCCCGAAACCAAAGCTATCAAGTGCTTCTTGAATTCCATAGTCGTACCATCAAAAGCAAGGGAAAATTTTTGTTCTCCTTCTTGGGTACAAAAGAAAGTAATATTATTATAGAAGAATTCAGTTAGCTTAGGTGAAAAAGAGTCGTCATCACTTACCAGAAGATGCCGCCATCCTAACTGCACGATCCATTTCGTTGAACGATGCTCCATAGGTATCGGTTCCCATCAAGTCTTCAAATGACTGTTCAGGAATCACTATAGGAGGTGTCATCTTAAAACTACTCGTGAGAACAAGGTGCGAAAACCTGGAAGAAACCTCGAGAAAAATTTGAATTTCCGTGCTTACGGGAGGAGGGCTGGCGCTGCCAGATAGAGCGCCGAAGTCGCTCTTAGGTTTTGAAATTACAGTGTTTTAGCTGGTCGCGCTTCTACTTGGAAGCGGGCGCTCGGTGATTTTTCGATTTCTGATGTAATAGGAAGTCGCTCTGCTTGCTTGAAGCGCTTCGTGGAGGTGCAAAAGTGAGTTTCTAAGAAAAACAAGAAAAAAGGTTGGAGTGAAAAGTGAAAGATGATTGTGGGGTGTAGTGTGAGTTGTGAGTGTAGTATGATGGAAGTTTAAATAGGTTCTGGGTTTCCAAAACGAATCGGCAAATTGCCAAATTGTTTTAAGGCAATTTCCGAAAATAGAAAACTGCCAAACCCGAAACCGGAAACTAACCATAGTTTTGATTTCCTAACAACCCTGGTATCTAAACTCTCCTACATATCATGCTACCACTATTTTCAACTTTTACTCCAAGACAACCTTACGAAAGATGATCAAAATAAATTATATTAAAATAATATGAAATCCAAGCAATCTAAAACAAACAACTTAATATTTAAATCTAACTACGTAAATAAAATTCCAATAACAAAACAATAAAAGCGATGAAATAACAGGACCACAAACGATGGTGAAACACCTAGCGCAGGAAAGAAGATGGTCCCGAGATGGAGACTGGCTCGTGGTGACGAATGGCTTGAGCCATCTATTCGGGCGACGACAGCTCATGCCTCTCGGACTTCGGTGAGATGGACTCATCCCACAGTGGCATGCGTCGTAGCATCTCTATCTGAACAAGCTACTTGCTTCCATCTCGGTCTTGAGTATCTTGATACTTGGCTTGGTGATTCCGTGGATAATCTCCAAGTTAGACAAGATATCTTCGACCCCCTTTCGAGCATTTCAACTCTCGTCCCGAAAGTTCGTTTGCTTATTTCGAATTACAATTTGTCTATGTCGGATATCTTCACGAGATCGATAAGCGCATCATGAACCCGGTTTGCGGCATTATCATTCGTTCTAAATTAGAAGTATGACTATCGAAATTATCCTCAACCAACCATGTCATATCTTCTTCTTCATTATTCGACTCAACTGTATTCTCTGCAGACAACGGCCAAGTCTCTTGGATGCATTCCTTATAAATACTTGCATTAGAATGCAATTTGATCTTAATAGGAGCAGATTTAGTGGCGACTCTAAATGAGAGCATAATCTTAGTGATCAATACGGGAAGAGGCCGGTGCTCTCTTCCCATCCTCTAATCACATTCAAAATTAAATCAATGATGCAGAAATTACACTCATTCGTTTGCAAAATCCAGAGAGAACGCGATTAATTGAAGTCCGATGTCGCCGACTTTTGTCTTTCCCGAGGGCGTTCTTACCAATCCACCGAGCTACTGACCCGGTTGATTGGTTCTCGTGGTCGTCTGGCGCTTAACCGAATGAGATATCGTATTGTATTCACCCTCTATGACCGTATCTTTCATCAAACAGGAACTGCAGTATCTTTGGGGTTCCCGAATGGTTAAATCTAGGTTGGTTACAGGCGTGATTCCTAATAGCTCACCCAACAACTGCCTCGTAACTTCCTCCGCGTTCTGCTATCCTAATGAAAATCTATTTCCCTCGATTCTCGTTTCTTATAAAACTGTTCTACCAAATCATAGTGATAGAAATCCTCTGTCGAATACCACAGATCCGTTCCAATGTCTCTAAAACATCGCGGCGTCATAAAATGCGAAACTGCCGAGAACGAAAAAACGCTTTTTTCGCAGAATTCTACGTCGTAGCGCCATTTAAGTTTGAACTGATTTGGGGTTTGTAGATGGTGGTGGATGCGAGTTTGATGAAAACTAACTAAACACAACGGTGGTGGTTGTGGTAGGTACGGCGGCAGGTTCGAAAACTTGAATTGGTGGGTGGTTTCTTGGTGGAAACGGTTGGAGATTGTGTTGGTGTTTGACAATGGGGGTTGGGTGGTCTTTCTATTTTAATGTATTCTATTTTTATTTATTTTTTTTTTTTTTTATTTGGGTTGCTAGGGTTTGACTTTAAATTTGGACAAGCTGTTGGAGAAGATGAAGTCGCGATCTTCTTTTGGAAAGGTTTGCTGGCGCTACCTTGGTAGGTGTGAGCGAAGTTCGCCCAAGCCCATTTCGATTTTCGAGTTTTCGTCGATTTTTAGCGCAACTTCAAACTAAATTTCCCGCTTCGTTATCGGTCCGATTTTTGCGAATGAGATATGGAAATGATCAGGAAAGAATTTCCAATCCAATGATCCATAAAACACTCGATTCCAACCATGGGTGACGTATGAGAGGGTGGAAGGATGCCTCGAAGTGCGTGTGTGACGTAAGTTATGCGAACGAATGAACACTAAATTAGATGACGTCAAACCCAATGAACTATACTAATAGACCTAAGCAACGCAAAAGGAAGTTTCAAGCAATCCGGATGCAAGGATCGACTGCCCACCCCCAAACAAATTTTTAAACACAAAATTTGTTTACAACGTGGGTCGTTTAAAGTCAGATTCCCAAGACTTGTTGGATTGCTATGTCTATGATTTTTAAGAATTTTAATTTTATTTTTATTTGTTAAGAAACACGAAAAACAATAAATACATAATTCACTCCATAGAGGAACATGACTCAAAAATCGAGAAAACATCGCGAAAGTGGAAAAGCGTGAATTATGTGAACTGTGGACTTAGGATCCGGTGCTTACAGCCACACACTCCATAGGGAGGGCCGGTTACCTGAATGGTGCACTTACCATTAAATGGAAGTGAAAGGAAGTACACCAATGACAAGGGTCATTCCTCATATATAGTGGTCTGTAAAAGGACTTCCTCTATATCGAGGGGGACGAAGTTCGTGAAAATGTTTTAACCGTTGACCGTTAACTTGAAAGGTACCGCCGTCCTTGGGATTTACCAAGGTAATTGCCCCGTAAGGGGTGACTTGATAACGAAAAAGGGCGGACCAACGGGTTTTAGTTTCATTGGGAAAATATGTAGACGGAGTTGTAAAAGCAAAACCTTTTGTCCGACTACAAACTCTTTATGCGCCAAGATATGCTTATCATGAACACGTTTCATGTTGGCTTTATAATCCTTTGGCGAGATCGTAAGAATCGCTCACGGATTTCTTCAAGCTCATTTAATTGTAACTTGCGTTTGACACCCGCCTCATCAATATTGTAGTTAAGGCTTTTTATAGCCCACGAGCCGCGGTGCTCTAATTCAATGGGCAAATGACATGGTTTCCCAAATACAAGTCTAAAGGGAGACATACCTATAGGGGTTTTGAAAGCAGTTCTATATGCCCATAAGGCATCCGATAGGACGCGCCGACCTTTCTTTCCTATCGGGGTTTATTGTTGTTTCTAAAATCTTTTTGATTTCCCTATTAGAAACTTCTACTTGTCCGCTAGTTTGTGGATGATAAGGAGTTGCTACTTTGTGTGTAACTCCATACTTTTTCACTAGGGATGCAACAACTCTGTTGCAAAAATGTGTTCCCCATCACTAATGATGGCTTTAGGAATGCCAAAACCTCTGAGAAAATGTATTCTTTAATAAAAATACCACGGTCTTATGGTCATTGCTACGCAAGCTAGGGCCTCTATCCATTTAGACACGTAGTCCACGGCAACTAGAATATAAATATAACCGTGGGAAGCAGGGAAAGGGCCCATGAAATCAATACCCCAAAACATCAAAAATTTCTACTATCAAGATTGGATTTAATGGCATCATATTACGCCGTGATTAAGCCCAAGTTGTTGGCAACGAATACACGTCTTGCAATGCACTTGGGCATCCTTAAAAAGGGTAGGCCAATAAAATCCACATTGAAGAACTTTAGCGGCTGTTTTCATTCCGCTAAAGTGGCCACCACACTCTTTGTCATGGCGTAACGATAGAACTTCATTATATTCCCCTTTGGGGAATGCAACGACGAATAATCTGATCCGCACAAAACTTAAAAAGGTAGGGCTCATCCCAGTAGTATAACTTGACTCTAGCCAAGAACTTCTTACGTTCATTTCTTGTCCAATTATAAGGCATAACATCAGCCTCTAAATAGTTTACGATGTCCGCGATACCATGGTGATGAAAAAATAGCATACGATGCTCATCGGGAAAAGAGTCCGGTATGGACTCGAAATCTCTTGTCGTCATTTGTAAGTCTAGATAAGTGGTCGGCAACCACGTTTTCGACCCTCTTTTGTCCTTTATTTCTAATGTGAACTCTTGCAGGGAAGAAGAATCCATCGGATTAATCTCGCTTAGCATCCTTCTTTGCAAGAAGGTACCTAAGTCTTTGCATGGTCCGTGTAAACTAAAGTTTTAGAACCAACCAAATAAGGACCGAAACTTATCTAAAGCATAAATGACAGCTAAGAATTCTTTTTTCAGTAGTTGAATAATTCCGTTGAGCATCGTTTAATGTTTTACTAGCATAATAAATAACAGTGGACTTATTATCTATTTTCTGTCCCAAGACAGCACCAACTGCATAGTCACTAGCATCACACATGAGTTCGAAAGGTTTAGACCAATCCGAGGCTGTATAATAGGTGCGATGGTTAGGTGCTTTTAAGGTTTCAAAAGCCTGTTTTTACGTTAAAATTAAAATCAAAGATTGCATCCTTCAAAAGCAGGTTAGTTAAAGGCCTAGCTATTTTCGAAAAATCTTTAATGAAACGCCTATAAAACCCTACATGGCCTAGAAAGGCTCTAATCTCACGGACAGTCCGTGGTTTAGGTAGGGTCGCTATCTTATCTAGTTTGGCTTTATCTACTTCGATGCCATCACTAGATACAATATGACCTAGTACTATGCCCTTTTTGACCATGAAATGACACTTTTCCCAATTTAAAAAGCGAGGCTCTTTTCTTCACACCGCGTGTCAAGACCTTAGACAGTTAGACAAACATACGTAAATGAGTCTCCATAGATAGAAAAATCATCCATGAACACTTCCATAAAGCTCTACCATGTCACTAAATATATGAAGCATACATCATTTGGAAGGTACCGGGGGCATTACAAAGGCCAAAAGGCATTCGTTTTATAGGCATATGTTAGAAGGGACATGTGAAGGTTGTCTTTTCTTGGTCATCAATATCAATAATAATCTGAAAATAGCGGAGTAGCCATCCGAGAAAACAATAAAGGCATGACCAGCTAGGCGTTCTAGCATCGATCTATAAATGGTAAGGGAAAGTGGTCCTTTCATGTCATAGCATTTAAACGTCAGAATCAATCTGATTCTCCATTTCATAGGACCTTGAGTGACAACATAGTCACCCTTCCGCTACGCACATTACCATGGTAATTCCCGATTTCTTAGGAACTACATGAATGGGACTTACCCATTCGCTATCGGAGATTGGGTATATAATACCCGCATCGAGTAATCGCAAGACTTCTTCCCTAACCACCTCTTTCATGGCAGGGTTCAAGCGACGCTGAGGTTCGCGAGAAGTCTTCGCGTTATCCTCCAAATGGATACGATGAGTGCAGACATTAGGGTCAATGCCCTTAATGTCAGCTAAGGACCAACCAATCGCAGACCGATGTTCCCTAATCACCCTTATTAAAGATGTCTCTTCATCTCTAGTTAACAGAGAAGATATAATTATCGGGTGACTACCATCCGGATCAAGTTGAATATATTTTAACTCCGGGGGAAGAGGTTTAAGCACTGGTGTGGACGGAATGTCCGTTGATGTTTCATAAGTGTCCTTATCTTGCGTAATGAAAACTTGCTTAGGTAGCAAGTCTTCATACTCAGTATATGGAGCAACCGACGGGTCTACAATTGGTGTGGATTCCAGGATGGTGTTGACCTCCTCTAAGTAGGAGTCATTTACAAAATCAGAAGTTCCAAAAGAAAGGAATTTGTACATATTGTTTTCAGGAAGCGTGTTGTTAAAATAATCTTGAGCTAAACTCGATCATGCTAACCTCCCCATCTACGAGGCCGAATCCGGTAAGCTGTTTCATCATTTTAAAACATTTACCTCGACAGAAAAGATGGCCAAAAGATAAGGACATCTTTCCATCGCGACAATTTATAAGCACATTGGCAGTTGCCAAGAAGGGGCGTCCTAAAATGATCGGTACAGAGTCATTAGCGACTTCTATATCGAGGATAACAAAATCAGCAGGATAGTAGAAATCCTGAACCTTAACAAGCACGTTTTCCACTACACCTTTAGGATACTTAATTGACCTGTCCGCTAATTGCAACGCGTTATTTTTTGTAGGTTGCATTTCCTGTAGACCTATTTGTTTATACAAGTATCACGGGAGTAAGTTAACACTCGCCCCGTGTCTAATAAAGGCGGTCGTCGTGTGGGAATCTCCTAAGGTGCATTTTACAGTAGGACGACCAGGGTCCTTGTACTTAACAATTCCATTATTTTCGGATAAAGTTGAGAATTGTTCAGTTAAAAAGGCGTCTTTGGGTATGTTGGTCTTACGCCTAGTAGTGCACAACTCTTTAAGAAACTTAGCGTGGTTAGGTAGCTTTTTAATAGCTTCGAGAAAAGGAAGGTTTATCATTAGATTCTTGAAAACGTTCCTAATTTCCTCAAAGTTTGTATCCCTGGTTAGCATGGCTAATTTTTGAGGGAACGGTGGTTTCGCTCTATATTTAGTGTATGGCTCGACTTGAAGTGTAACCTTGGCTTTCTGTTTCTTAGGTTGTGATTTAATTGGTACCTCTACCGTGGTAGGCTCTTCAGTTTCTATTCGCGGTATCTAGTTCGATATCCGGTGTAGGAGTATCGATGGGGTAACTACAGCGTAGTTACTTTGTTATCAACCACTCTTCGAGCGGAGAGTGGTGATGGCATTTAGGTCACCCTACGATTGTAGTTTCATTACTAGAATTACCGTTTACCTCAAAGGTGTGTTTCTTTGTTTTAGGGTTTGGTATCGCTTGACTTGGAAACACGCTTTTGGTTGGGCTTTCTCTTGGGCTAAGCTGTTGTATGCCCGATTTATGGATTGTAAAATCTGTTGGTTTGATTGAGTCATTGTGCGGAAAAGTTGTTGGGTAACTTGTATAAAAGGCGTCGATCACGATCCGGTTGTGTAGGTGTAGTAGTCACGGGTGGTGCATTTGGAACTATCTCGTTGATTATTTATGGGTGGGTTGTGATAGTTATTATTATTAACCGTGAACGATACCTCTATTGGTATTATAATTATTATAATTATTCTGACCTTGTGCTTGACCTTGCCCTAGGTTGCGCTTTGGTTGTTATAATTATTATAATTCCCTTGACTTTGTCCTTGTCCTTGCCTAAGTGGAGCTTGGTTATAATTGTTTGCTTGCCTAACGTTTTGATTATTGTACCACGGAGGTGTTACTTGTTGATTATTTCTCCAACTGAAGTTGGGATGTTGTCTCAAGGGCGTTAGGAATAGGATAGTTATTAATAGAGTAAACATTATCTTGCTCGGTGGTTGTTGTTCATAAGCTAGAGGACAATAATTGTCGGGGTGCTCGGACTCAAACAGAAATTACATGGGTTGGGGTTTACATTCATGATGGGGATAGGCTTTTGTTGAGCGTAAATAGCCTCTACTTTTTAGTTAGAGATTCGAGTAAATTTTTAAGTTCGGATCGGTTTTATTCTCAAACATACCGCGCCTTGATTGTTGAAGAAGAACTAGGCTGGCGGGGGATATCATCACTACCCCAATTATTATTCCGTTTAGTTTGGTCTTCTAAAAATTTATAAGCCTCGGGGCTCCTTTACTTAGGAAACTACCCCCATTCATTATGTCAAGGACTTCTTTATGGTGGTGTAGAAGACCTTTGAAAAGGCATGAACTAACGTGTCTTTAGCTAAGTTATGATGTGGACACTCTATAAGGAGATCGGTGAAACGATTCCATGCCTCGAAAAAATGATTCATGAGGATCTGGCCGGAAAAATGAATCTTTGAAAGCATCTCATCCGTCTTTTAGGGGTGGGTAAAAATGTTCCATAAACAAGTGAACAAGTTTAGCCCACGAGTCCACGAGAATTAGGCTTTGGGAAGTTAACCAAGACGCGCCTTATCGGCTAGGGTGAAAGGGAATACCCTCGGTTTAATTTGTTCCGCACCTACCGTAGGATGATGGAATGTTGTAAGGACTTGTTCAATCCCCTACGCATAAGCCGATAAGTTTTTCATGGTCTAACCCATGAAAACGGGTAACAAATTAAATATGTTTGGGGATTCGAAAATCCTACTAGATTCTGCTAGAACGATGCAAGACTTAGGGCTATCGCTCAAAGCTTTGTAGAAGTCGGAGAGAGAGGAGTCTCTTTCTTCACCCATTATGTCGGTATGGTATGGTGTGTGTGATATTAGCTAGAGGTGTCGTGGGTGGTGTACTAGATAGACTTGTTTGTTGCCGCGTGTAATTACGTTTGTTGTTTTGTTCGACCGGACCTTAATCTCATGCAAGACTAAGTTGAGCTTAACTAAACATGCAACACTCCAAACAATTCGATATACTAGTAGAAAACCTCTAACTGGAAATGCAAGGTATGGAAGAAAGGAATACCGATAAGCGTCCTTGCTTCGCTTATGAATAGCGTCTTGTATGCAGCGTGTTAGAGTGTATATAAGAGATTAGAACACTAAAAATATGAAAGATCAAAGTTTGAATCAAACCGTGGAAATCCGGAAATTTTAACTTTGGGGCGATCATTTCGCATAGAAGCGGCTTCGCTCTCGAAGTAATTTTCAGTTTACAGTGTTTTTTAGGCGGGTCGCTCCAAATGGAATTTCGAAGGGAAGTCGAGTTCTAGTGTTTGGAGCTGGTCGCGCTCAGTATGAAGCTGGCGGCTTCGAGGGGTAAACAAAATTCCAAGAACTTAGCTGGTCGGTCTCCTTGAAGCGTGGGTAGGCCCAGGGTATTTTTTTCGAATTTGTCACGCTGAAATGGGCAACCACGGTATGAAACAAACAAGGGTGGGTGGGTTTAATGGGACTTAAAATTGACTACTTCTACTATGAAAACAATGCTAAAGTGTAACTAAGATGGCAGCGGCGCCATTTGATAATTATAAAATGATTAGTCTACCTACGAAATGAATGATGAATTCAAAACGTAAGTAAACTAAAACTAAACTTTTACGATTATATTATCAAAGCTTCTACTCTCGATGCGAATTGCACTAAGTGGAGTAGGAAGTTCGTTCCACTCCTAGTTCCCTAGCATGGATTGTTTTCTAAGTCTAAGAAATCTCTCTTAAGTCAATGAGAGCTTTACGAAATGTTATGCTAACAAGACGCGTTATTTTAAATAACTAGATATAATAAATAACAAGATAAAATATAACTAAAGATAATCTACGAAATCTACGGAAATGCGATTGTTTGAATCTAGATAAAGAGATTAGAGGGGAATTGAATCCACCTCGAATCCAACTTAATAACCTAGTATAGATTGTCGTATCTCGATTCTTACGTTTTCACGGCAAGTATTTCGAGTCTAATCCCTAGTGTTCATGGCATTTCTACCAAGTAGTAACTAGCATGTGAGGTCGTCCACCCATTCTCATGGCTAAAACACAACCTTCTAGAGTGGAATAGAATCTACAACCAATTCTATACTAACAACTAAGTTTTCATCAAGGCTTCATCAACCCCTCTAATGGAGGTTTTAGCCTTGAGTCATCAATCTAACATTTCCCATTGAATCTAAACTAAACATAATGTGAGAAATTTAGATTTACTTAATTAAGCAATAATGAATCTAATTTAATGGCTAGAATGGAATAAGAACAAG
Organism: Coptis chinensis; assembly: GCF_015680905.1. NCBI lineage: Eukaryota > Viridiplantae > Streptophyta > Magnoliopsida > Ranunculales > Ranunculaceae > Coptis > Coptis chinensis. The sequence goes on from NC_141460.1 coordinate 43,963,971, forward strand.
AATTGAAATTAGATCTATAAATGAAATGACAAAATTCGAAATGGACAACTAACTATTTTATTTATCTAATCAATCAAGAACAATGATTCAAAGATTTAATCTAAAACAAGAATTGAAATAGAACTAAAACTTAATTTCTTAATAAAACTAGATCTAGAATTCTATATATTAATTTAGGTCTAACTAGCTACCATTAACAAAGAATGAAGCTTTTGTTTTTATACATCCAGATCCAAAAATCGTGCATGGGCTTGGAGCCATGTTTTGGGCCAGAGAATCAGGCCCAAAACCCAATTCTTTCGGTCCAAAAAGGCCTCTTCAGCTGTAGTTCGCTTCAACAGACTTTTCGTCCACTTATGCTCCTCTGATTGGGTCAAGGCTTGGACTATTGGAAATCTCTTTCCGAGCCGGTCGTTTTGACATAAGGTAGGCCCAATTCCGAGGTCTGAGTCCAAAGATATGGTATTCGAAGTTCTGGCCGACTGTTGCTCCTTTATCTCGCTAAAAGTGGTACGCAGTTACGCACATAATGGACTTTGAAGCCTGAAATGCATTTAAACACGTAATCAGTATTAACTCTTACTTATTATTCACATAATTGGTCTAACAGTATGATTATTAAGGGGTTAAAACTACAGTTTTGGGCTCTTATCAAAAAGCAATCACTTGCATACTTCAACAAGTAAGTAATTTAAATTTTTCTAATTACAAAATCAGTTAGATACCGAGGCCCCCAGGTTATCATGGGAAAACGACCTCAGTATCCCTATCAAATAAATATTGTATCAGTATCAAGACCAAAGAACTGTTTAAATATTGTTCAAAGACCTCCCAACCCAACAACAAGACAAGACGTTCATAATCAATTCACACAAGAAGGGTTCTCAACATTCATAAGGTCCAGATCACCACCCTCTACAACACCAGAACCGGTAACCTGATCTATAACAACTTCAGAATCATCCATACCAGAAACAACGGAAGGAACAGCTGGAGCAACTGGTGGCACAACGACTTGGTTAGATGGCAGATCAGATGGTCTATTAGCATCTACACCGGCATCTGCAATAGACACAGTTGCAGCCCCAATTTCAATAAACATCTTAAGGCGATCATACTTATCCAAGGCCTCAATATAATCATCCAACAGCACGTATGCATCGCCACTCTCCACCGTGTCCACCAAGTCGTTATATGCAGTCTCAGCTAGTTCAACAACGGAGTGCAGCCTCTTGCACTCATCAGCCCATTGCTGAACCTCTAGCTTGGCGGAATCCAAAGCGGGTTGCAACAAAGCCACTTTGCCACCTAGCTCTTGCACTTGAGCCCTTAGCCCTACAACCTCCGTTTTCTCCACTGCTGTTCAGCCACTAGTCTGCTACAAGCTTGCTTGCTGACATCTAGCCCCGTCATGTAACGGTCGGAGATAGACGCAATATCCTTCAACTTCTGATACATTGCCAGAACCTAGGAAACAAGATAACAAATATAGACATTATAATGGATAAATATCAACAATGACCCAAAAGAAGCAAGCTCAGAACAGAAGAAATACTCACATAGCACAACGACCTTTCCATCTCCACAAAGTTCAAGTTCAGGCCCTTACTATCCAGCTTGCGCCTATCCCCAGCAAGCGCAATACTATCCAACAACGCCGCACCAACAAAAGGACTTGAAGCTACAATCACCATTTACAACAAGCTTCGGCAACAAACTGTAGGGGTCCTCATAAGTAACCAGCCTATCAAGGACAATACTATCAACCTCACCAACTTTCTCCTTTCCTCGAGCCTAAACCACCCCAACATCAGTAGCTACATCCGACTCAACCACTTTGGAATGCCCTTTCAGATTAGGCTTCCGGAACGAAGTAGGAGAAGTAGGAGCATCACCCTCCCCACCAGCACTGCCACCTGCAGCACCACCAGTGCTTCTAGCACCCGCATCTCCAGAGGAGAAGTAGTTGAATGCAGAACGATCTGCATCACCAGAGGAGAAGCGGTTAGATGTAGAGCGTGGCACATCCCCCAACTCAGAACATTGGGACGCCAAACGATTTTCGTCACCCAGCTCAGAACTTTGTGACGCCAAATGATTTGCTTCACCCAACTCAGAACATTGGGATAACAAACGATTTGCGTCACCCAGCTCAGAACGTCTGGAAGGCGTCACCCCTATAGTCGTCCTCACCGCTCGAGAACGGCTGCCACCAGCACCTCCACTCTTTCTCACTTCAAAAACAGGTGCTTTCTTTTGACTCTCCCTCTCCATGGCAGATTCCGAGCTAGAATCAGAAAGTTTAACCACTACCTTGCGAGCCCTAGCCTTTTGCTCCATCCTCTTACGGTTGATTTTCTTCCCTTCACGCCTCTTAAAGTAATGCGCAACCTCCCCCAACAAAGCCTGCTTATCTTCCAAACTCAAACAAGCAAACCTTTCAAGCATACCGTTCTTCGTACGATCACGGATTGTAACCTCTGCAAAAACAAACCAAATAAATCAGAACGCCCAAATTACAATTTAAAACACACACATTATGACCTACAACCAAGAGGCTACCATGAGGTTGTACAACACGTTTATCAATCTCCAAACTAGGAGAGCAATATCTACCTACAGCCAACAATGGCTTACGCCCCCATTCCTCCTTACTCACCCCCACAATAACAGGAAACTTCCCCTTATAAACATGAAAACTAAAGTTCACACCACCCGACCTCCTCACAACAAAGTGCTCTGTCACATCGTTTAAACAGATGTTATAGCCCCTGTCATTTAACAAATCCAACACATAGAGAATCCTCTAACTGTTCCCCACGAGCTGACAAGGGGCTTTCCCCAAAAAAATTTAGCACCTCCACAGTAAGACGGGAAAAGGGCAGCCTCATCCCAGCCTTCAACTGCCCATAACAAACAATTACTCATCCACCCCAAGGAACGTAGTCGTTAGTATACAAATTTTTCTCCCCAGCCAGATCATACTTGGCCAGGTCGGATTTCACCCAACCAAACTCCTTTCTCAAAGCGGTGTAACAATTCACCGACCTAGGCTTCCTCTCATCCACCATCTCCAAAGAGGAAGATGACGAAGCCTCATCACCACTACAAACCCTCTCCTTAACTTCTTCACTTACAGTTCTCTCTCTCCATTCATTATTTTCAACCTCACCACTCAAACTATCACTAGTCATAGACATTGCACAATCGAAGAAAGAAAGAAACCTCAAATTTTTAAAGTTGAAAGACGAACCTGATTCAAGTTGGACGAGAAGTTTTTCTTTTTCTTTCTTTCTCTCTTTTTTTTTTTTTTTTTCTTTTTCACTCTGGATTATTTTCCTTATTTTTTTCCTTTGGTTGAAAAGTGAACAAACAAAAAGTTTCTAACAAGTCAAAAACCCCTCAACTGCCCAAACACCTCGAGACAATCAAAACGTTTAGTGTTCCCAAAACATAAATCATTACACACCCACAAATCGCCGTAACTTCGGGCCCACAAATCCAGCCCAAACAGTTGGCGCACATTCCCTAAAACCTTATTTCAAAACAAAGCAGCTATCAGACACGTGCTTTCAAATCTTTACTTTTTAAACCGTTCTTTCCACATGCAACAAATGTCCACAAAACGAATAAAAAATAAAGGGGGTTGTGTAAGTACCCTCCGTTCTACACCTACAGAACACGTGTCCACAAGGCAGGACATCTTACTTCAGCTCGTCCCACCACATCAGATCGTACCAACGACCCAACATCCAGGTCGTTATCAGCAACTGTTACAGCCATTCATGGAAAGATATCAACTAGCGCAATCCTGGAGCTCAGTCAACGCAACAATCAAGGAGACATTTACTTTGTAACATCAGAGTAATGGAAATTCATCAAGATAGCATAAAAGGTGGATCTACAATCCATAACGGTTCAAGCACACATTCATAAATAGAGAGAGATGAACTATGTAAGGCTTGATTTAAGTTTACCCCAAGAAACTTGATACGTAGGGAACTCTTATCCCAAGAAGAGTGCAGCCATTCCCTATCCAACAAATCATCAGATCGTAGTCCCAAAATAACCAACATCTATAATACTAATTCCCCACGAGCTACTAGATCGCCTCGAGATAGATCGTATCATCTATATCACTATGCGGATCGGGTCTATGCCATGACTCATCCTATCTTCTAGAGGCAATCATTACCGAGCTGGTCAACTCCTTGCATTTACTTTGGCTGATCATCATGCGCCAAGCTACTAATCAACGCCACAAGCTACTAACCCAAATTTGGCTACCGGTTCCCATCATTACAAAGATGTCTATCAACATAGTCCTCACTGCGCCTTCTCAATCTCCACCCTACATTTTTTCAGATTTTCGGGAGATCGAATTTGTAGACATACATGAAAAAGTTGTCGTAACCATTAGGGCGTGGACAATAGAATATAATTGGTCCACCTAAACACTTAGTCCACGTCCAATCCCTTTTAGTGGATTTTGGGGCTTGTGGTCCACTTTACCTAAAATTGGAAAAAAAAAAGTCCTCGGAATTGAAACAGACATTTCTATTAGGTTAAATCCATCTCGCGGAATCATTCGTGAATATTCCTACCCTTGGTAATTTTGGTAATTTTGATATAACTGCCGATAAAGAACCGCGGTCGCGATTTTAGAGAACGGTGATGATTAAAAGCAACAATCAAAGGTAACAATCCTTTCTTTTACTCCTCTTCAAAATTGATAATGCAAATAGAAATCTGGTTATGTTTGAGTTTGTGATGTCATATATGGTTTTAATTCCCCTTCAACTTTATGGTTATCATCAATTAATACTAAAGTTTCGCCAATTAATTGTAGATTTTCTAATGAAATTTTGTCACTCTCATTATTTGTATGGGAATTTTAGAATAAAAATTTTCCCTTGCAAAGAAGTGGGCCGTGATTTTTTTTTTTTATTTCACCACTATTTGAGATAGTCTTAGGTTCTAAATGTATATTAAATGATTTGTTCCATCTTTTTTATTTTTCTATACGTATTTGTTTTTATATTGTGGGTCATGTCATATTCATAAGTTTGATGTTTGAAGCATTGTTATATGTTATTTCCAATCTGTTTCTGATGATTTTTTTTTTCTTTGTGTGTTAGAAAATTGTATATTAGTTGGAGCATTTTTAGAAGCTTCCTAGGACATGTTTGATTATAAGCCTAAGAGGTGAATTCTATTTACCATCCTATGTTCCTGAACTTTTGATTACATACTGTTTGGTGACATGTAAACAGTTTTGTATTCGTTCATTTTGTCGGACTTTCAAAAATTCGTCATTACAGTGACATCTCTCCCTCTCTTCTCCACCCTCTCTCCGCCCTCATTTTTTGCTTAGCAATTATCTAGTATACCCCCGCGCCAAGATCGTTTTGAAGCGCTCATTTCGCTCTCGATTATTATTATTACTTTATAATTATCAAGTGAGGCATACCGAACGATCTTGGCTGACAGGGGGGGTATGTGGCCCAAAAAGTATTTTGGTTGGTTTCTATCTCTCCTCATCCTCGAGCAATTTCTCCTTCCCTTTCCCTCTCCCTCCTTCCTTCTCAACCAAACCCAACTCTCTCTCTCCCCACCACAAACCCATCTCTCCCTCTCTCTTCTCCACCTCCGCTCATGCCCCCAATGCTTGCAGTTATCTAGTGTAATATGGTAATGTGTTTTGTTTTAGAATCTATGGTTGTGGTTCATCTACCTTTGGAGAATTTGGTTTGAAAATATTGAAATGGAAGCTGAAGGGAATTCTTTTTCATCCAGTTCCACTGTTGCCAACAAGAAGTTAATGAATATGAACAATAAAGACAGAATCAGTAGCTTACACGAACCACTTATTCATCACATCCTCTCTTTCATGGACATGAAAGAAGTTCTCCAAATAAGCCTTCTTTCCAAAAGATGGACAAACCTATGGCGATCAGTCCGAACTCTTAAGTTTCATGAACATTCCTAGACGAATTGTTGTGATTGTTGGAATAGACGTAATCCCAAACTGAAGAATAACAAGTTGACTAAGTTCAAGTATTTTGTTGACACGATTTTATTTCTCCGAGATGGATCTGATATAGACAAGTTTGATCTGTTTTTCTTCTCTGCCGAATATGTTGATTCTAGACTAATTGATAGATGGGTTACTTATGCTAAAAAACGACGAGTTCATGTGCTTAGACTTGGTGGTGTATCTATTCTATCTTTAGAAACACTCTATTTTTCTGGCCAAGTTAAAACTTTGGAATTATTTGGGATCTTGCTTCTGAGCAATAGTCATGGGGATTTAGTTTTGGACTTGCCAATTGTGGAAAGTTTTATTATTGAATATTGTGGCCATATTAGGGTTAAAAGGCTTGCAATATCTGGTCCTAAACTTGAGTACTTGCAGCTGGAGAATATTTAACAAGGATATAATTATAATACCTCGATTAAGATATCTGCGGCGCCCAGTCTCGCATCACTCAAATGTATTGGCTATACCTACAAAAACTATACCTTGGAGAATCTTTCAACTCTAGTTACTACTGAGATTGAGACATATGTGGATTACATGGTAACCTGCAATATTTCATTTGGTAGATGTTTTAGTAGCATCCTAAAAGGAATCACTAATGCAAAGTCGCTTACTCTATCAGGACATGGCTTTCAAGTATGTTTTCTTTCATCTTTCTCTATTGTGAAAATGGCTTTGGCTAGCATTGTGTACTTTTTTTTTATTAGTGAGAACGGTTCTTATTTCAATTGTATAAAGCTTTTAGAACATTGGGAAAACAAATGTGCTTTACGATTTCTTTTCTTTTTTATTTTTTGTCAAGAAGTTTGGAACACAGTAATTTGAACTAACACTGTTTTAAATAAGTATGTCGGGTGACATAATAGATTTGTTGACTACACACTTAAATGCCAATTTAGACAATCTCTATACTCTGAGGTACCTTTCTCCGGGGAATACCCCTCTACTGATTAAAGCTATGGTGTCAAAATTTTACCTGTGAAGTAGTTGTTTCTAGATTGCTCTCTTTTTCATTGCCAGGTTTTTGAAGAATTGCCGAATATGTTGGAAGGGGTGCCAGTTTCAATTCAAAGTTTGAAGTATCTGAAGCTTACAGAATGGTGTGACAAATCTTACATCTATTTATTGGCAAAACTGTTAGAGGTTTTCCCACTTTTCGAAACTCTTGTCTTGGAAAGAACCAAGGTATTGATTGATTACTATATCATATTTTAGGTTTTTTCAACTCTTATCTTGTAGTTATACAGTTACAACTTAAAGTTACCAACTACTAAGTTCATCAAACACAGCGGAATAATATATAACAAATCAACAACTAGGGTTTCAACTCAATTTAATATTCACTATCATGATCTTTTACAAATTATAATTTTTTTTCTAATAACCTATTAAGGCATTGACAAAGAAGGCTACAAAACTTATATATAATAATAATACCCCTTAATAACTAGAACTCTAAACCACTCTAACTGGGGTTTTATTATACAGGCCAACATTTCTACTTAAAATATAAACAAATAAATAAAAGTCTCACTAGGGATGCCTATTACATCTGTTCTGTTTGCATCTTTTATACATGTTGCTAATTATTGGAAGAAGGGGAAAAAGTAGTAACGGTAGAAAAATAAAAGAAACAAATTGTAGAAACATAAATTGTACTATTGCTTTACCAATTGTTTTTTATCAGAGAATTATCAAGCCTGAAGATGAGAGAGGAGATTAGGATGCAGAGTTATCATTTACTTGCAAGCTTCGTTAACTAAAGTGTATTGAGATGCAAAATTTTGAAGGGTCTGAAAACGAATTCAAGTTTCTTGAGTTTTTACTAAAAAGTGCTTTGGTGTTGAAGAAAGTTGACATTACCTTGACTATTAAATTGAGTGGCAAGGAGAAGGAGCTGGCTGAACTCAATAAGAAGATACAGTCACTGTAAAAAGCATTTTCAGAGGTTACCATATTGCTAAATTTGAAGACGATACTCTGATTAATTATCTCATATCAAGAGTGGTTGATCTCAAAGCACTAGGTATGCTTATAGGTTTTCTATGATTAGTAGATAACCTTTATATATAGATTGAATTTTTTTCTGTATTTTTTCTTTATTGTTTTATTTATATATTTATTATTATTATTATTATTATTTTGGGGTGGGGCCGCGGGGAGGCGGGGAGCTAAAAAGAGTTTGTTCTGTAAAACTAATTACTTCTTTGACACTATATTAACCCTCTGGATTTTGACCAAAGGAAAAAGAAAAGGTTTATCTTATTTTATACTCTCGTCCGTCAGTGCACTAATACTACTCAGGTAAGGTGTTTGATCTATGTAGATATTTTTCTCATTGTAGGTGTCTAGTTTTGTTTCTGGGATGGTCCTATTAAAGTCTCCTAGAGACTTCAAGAATTCCATCAGCCCAATCACGTGAACAGAAGTCTTACTAATCTTGAAGTATCTCTATAAATGAAAGTATGAAACACTTAAAGCCATTTCCTTAACACAGAAGACCACCAAGATCGGTCCAGCACGGATTGAAATAAAAGCTGGTTCGACAGGAAGCTTTTGAAAATGTAGTGCACCTAGGTAAATGGGGAATGTCGATGAATACAAAGGTTAATCAAACATCCCTATTCCATCACCCAAAAGGTTACCCACATAGGTCTTTCGGACTTCCCCAAAACCCATATGCAAGGCTGGTAGCCAAGGAAAAAGTCATGACAAACCTGCATAGGTCAGTCATCAGTAGAGGATTTCACTTGCTAATATTAAACAAGAACTTTGTGATGGCAGTTAGACCACTAGCGTACATGTTGTTGCTTCCTATTCAGTTATCTAGGATGCATAACGTCTTTCACGTGTCTATGTTGAAAAATTTCTTAAGAGAGGACGCTCGCCATCACCACATCGACCTTAGTGAGATTGAACTTCAGGATGACACAACGTACGAAGAACATCCCTATTGTATAATGGACAGGAAGATTCAAAATCTTAGATCGAAGAGCATTCACTTGGTCAAGGTGCAATGAAGTCACCACGATGAGAATGAAGCTTCACCTATGTGTCTGGATTTCTTAGAATTTGGATTTTACTGATTTGGAGTTGTATTTAATTTCATATGAATTGTTTCCTATTACTGCGTAGACCAGAAACCGTTTTTCTGACATTCCCGAAACTTGAGGTTTTGTCAGGTATTACAATGACTTAGGTAATTAATTAGATAAAAGTTCCTTGAGACTAAATCTAGTTCTATGTGTCTGAATTTCACAGGATTTGGATTTGACTGATTTGGAGTTGTATTTAATTTCATATAAATTGTTTCCTATGACTGCACAGACCAGAAACCGTTTTTATGATATTCCCAAAACTTGAGGTTTAGTTAGGTATTACAATGACTTAGGTACTTAATTAGATAAAAGTTACTTGAGACTAAATCTAGATCTATGTGTCTAAATTTCACAGGATTTAATTTGACTGATTTGGAGTTGTATTCAATTTTATATGAATTGTTTTCCAAGACTGCGTAGACTAGAAACTGTTTTTCTGACGTTGCTGAAATTTGATCATATCATATCATTTTATTTTATTTTTTATTTTATTTTATTTTTTACAAGTTATGACACTCGAATACTCGATTATGTTTGCAGCTAGTGGACTTTCAATATCTACATGTGATGTTTTATTTTATATAGGTTCATGTTTATTTGCACGTTTAGCTTTGTTAAAGTTAATGAGTGTGCTATATGTATGTGGTTGATTTCCGGCAAAAGGATCCCGCTGTAGTCAATGTCAATAAGTACTACTAGACGTGGGCTTGTCGTGGTTTAAATTTGACGAATGGATCCCGCTGTAGCCATAGTCAATAAGAGCTACGGGACGTGGGCTTGTCATAGTTTCTGAGATATTTGTTTTTTTTCAGTTTCTTATGTTTGGATTTGTTACCCATGGTTAATGATAACCATTTTTCTTTGATATTAAGTATTACAAGTCGTACTCTTATCATGTGGTGTTGAAAATAAATTCTGAATCATTTGCTAGTACAAGTTAAATGAAGTGTTAACTAATATGCAAAAGATGGTTCTATTGATAAGTAGGTCCTAAGCTTTTGGGTAAGCTTGCTTATATTGAGGTTTAACCTCTTATAGTTGTTACAAGTTCTTAGACTCAGCCTCGTTAAGGTCGATACATGTATGCGAGTTAGGGACCTACTGTGCTCAAATGACTCCTAACCTTTTATTAGATGTACGTAACGGGGAGTCATATGTTCTTTTTTTATCTTTTTGGAAAGGGCTTCTTTATGAGGTGCCATGACTTGTAATTATTTTTTTTGAGAAGACTATATGCTAAACCCTTTGATCATTAATTATGAGATTAAATGTTTTGCAAATATTTTTCTTATTTTTGAGTTCTTATATGCTAAGTTTGATATTTAACAATTAATGCTCCTTAAATTTATATTAGTGGTGGCCAACCTATTATAAATTTATGGGGTATCACAATTGGTACCCATATGAAAGACTGGTAGCCAAGGTAAAAGTCATGACAAACCTGCATAGGTCAGTCATCAGTAGAGGATATCACTTGCTAATATATATTAAATAGGAACTTTGTTATGGCAGTCGTTTTCTTTCTTTTTACACTTCTTTTTATCTTCCAAAAAAAGTTCTTCTCAGTTTTATTCTCTACTCCATAAGCCGGCTTTCTTTTAATCTTCCTCTGAAAGTTCTTCTCGGTGTTATTCTCTGCTCCATAAACTGATATTAGTGATAAAAAGTTACCATCAATTGGAAATACGTGAACTTGGTTCCTGCTTTTGTTGTTAGAAATAACTTTCATAGTCTGCTTGTCAGTTTCGGTGTTATAGGAAACCAGATACCTGTCATCACATAGTAGTCTGATCTCTCCATTCGTTCGAATTATCATAGGTGAAATCGTGTAACATGACTGCAATATTTGTTCTTTCAATATAGTAAATTGCTTGGCCCAAACTCCTGATAAAAGTAAAATGAATAGTTTTACCTACGAATAAGCGATTAAACTCAACACAAGTAAAACTAAAACTAATTTATGTGAAGGGATTATCAAAGTTTTCTACACTCTCGATGCTATTGCACTAAGTGGAGTAGAGAATTCGTTCCACTCCTAGTTCTTTAGAATTAACGTTTACTAAGATTATCAATCTATCCAAAGTTGGTGAGAGTAACACAAAAATTATACTACGATAATAATTATACTAACAAGATACGATAATTCGACTACTGAATACTAAGATTTGAATCTAGATAAAGAATTAGGGGAATTTGATTCCACCTTGAATCCAACCTAATAAACTATCATAGATTGTTGTAATCCAATTCTTACGTTCTTACGATAAGAATTGGTCGTTCTAATCCCTAATCATTCATGGCAATCTCTACCAACTAATGACTAGCATGTGAGGAAGTTCAACCCATTCTCATGGCAAATCAACTACCTTCTAGAGTGGAATAGACTCTTACAATTATTTCTACACTACACAATCAAGTTTTCATCAAGGCTTCCTCAAACCCCTCTAATGGAGATTTAGCCTTGATTCATAAAACTATCATTTCTATATGAATTTAAGCAAGACATGATATAAAGATTCTAACTTTGCTTATTTGAACTAAATGGAAATCTACTCATGCAAGATTTAATTGAAACTAATAATGATAAATAACTAAATCTATGAATTGAAACTACAATGATTTAATGAATTGAAACTAGATTATGAAGAACTAACTAACTTTATTGATCTAATGAATAAAATAACAATACCGATTCAACTACTGAATTTAAAACAAGATAATAAAAACTAATTAATGGAATCTAAAAAAACTAGATCTAAAACTATTCTCTCAACGGCTACCTACAAACTAGAATGCTTAAGAGTTAAGTCTTGTGTGTTGAAATGGAGGAGACCAGATCCACATTTTTGTGCATGGGCTGAGGAGCCATGTTTTGGGCCGGAAAAACGAGCCCAAAACCCAATTTCTTCAGTCCACATAGGTCTTTTAAGTTGGATTTGACTTCAACAGACTTTTTGTCTACTTCGACTTCTCCTATTGGGTTAAGGCTTGGACCACTGGAAAGCCCTTTCCGATCCAGTCGTTTTGACATAAGGAATGCCCAATTCCGAGGTCTGAGTCCAAAGATACAGCCTTCGGAAGTTCTGCTGACTTTTGTGCACTGTTTCTACACGCGTTGACTTTGACTTGTTAGCTTTGACCGGGATTTAAAAAGGCTTTTTCTTCTTGAATCTTGGCCTTTAATCATAGAACTTCTTAGCAACCAACCCTTGCTTTTTTATCTCGCCAAAGTGACACATTTCTGCACATAATTGACTCCAATGCCTGAAATACATAAAAGCACGTAATCAGCATTAACTCTTATTTATTACTCGCATAATTGGTCTAAAAGTATTATTGTTAAGGGGTTAAAACTAATGTTTTTGGCTCTTATCAACTCCTTTACTTTATAATTTTTCATCATCCATATGTCAACAACTTGTTCAGAAGAGCAGTTTACCAATGACAGAGACCCCTCAAGCACCCGGAGTATGTAGTATTTTGAACAACATCTGAAATTAGTATTCAAGATAGGCAACTGACTCAGGTACTGGAATATTGCTGAACTCTTCTGCCCCCAATTGCCATGCTAAAATGAGCAGCCTGAAACTGGAAGATTGATGACCAGTGTGTTTTATTGGTTCCCTTGTTATCTAATGAAAGGAATCATTGATGAATGCCGACGAGACCTCTTCAAAAGCATTAATCAAGTGAGCGGAGCGAACGTTCTAGGCAGAAGGGGGGGGTACGCAGACCAAAATGTGTTTGGTTGGTTTTTGTCTGTCCTCATCTCTTCTCTTCTCTTCATCCCTCTCCCTCTTCTGATGGAAAGGAATCAATAAATGATGTTAGAAAAAGATGTAAGCATTTTAAAACCCTAATATTAAACTATTTTTTTCAATTCAACGATTTGGCTGAGATTTTTGGAGACGAAAAAGCTCAAAGTGCGCGTAATATATGGAACGGACCTCTTAAAACAGTTTATATAAGTGATTGTGGAGAGCTTAAAGTGGCCAAGTTTTTGCTTTCTCCTAGTCTGCCTTGATTGTTCCTTTTCGAGATCCATGTGGTATGTTCATAATTTGAATGTTTTACTTAATCTACTAATACATTTTGTTATCCCTTATTAATTACATGGTCAAAGTGGTAAACACGCTTCATGCTATTTAATTTTCTAAAATAGTATAAGCACTCCCCCCTAGGTCAGATTTCTGGCTCCGTTCAGCCGTTCCTGTATTTTGATTATGCGTATACACTTGCCCCCCCTAGGTTAGATTCCTGGCTCCGTCCCTGGTCACACTTTGCCAAGGATAATGGGCAACATACCAAAAGGCTATCACTTTAGTGTCTAAAAGTTTGTAACTAAAACTGTAAGTGTGAAACTTTTGTTATTGTAGCGGATCTAGAAGATGACCATGCGTGTGATGAAGAGAATATGTAAAAATGAAGTAACTTTGCAATCATATGTAATAACAACTGCAATACGCCAATACATCTGTTCATCATCTTCCCCACTGAGATACGTACACAGGAAGCTTAATTACAAATATTAAATATCAACGAACTTACTTTTTCGGATCGCCATTGTTGATTTCTCTGTTTCAAAACTGAAACTTTGATTTTGGAGTGTGCTGAAGTACTGAAGTGAAGTTGTGAGAATATATGAGAACTAGTGTGACAATGAGAACTAATGATTAGTCAAGGATGAGTGGGCCTAAGAGGGGCACTTTTTATGAAGAGTTGTATGGTTCAGATGATGATTTTTGCCAAGGGGCAAGTCTGTTGTGAGAAGTTTGTGAATGGATGTGGCCTTTAATGCTAGGCGCGAAGAAGAACAAAGTTGATGGGAAGTGTTTGTGTTGGTACTGATGCAATGCTAATGGTTGCATGATCTAACTTGATTACACTGATCTAAATGAAGGAAAATGTGCCAGCAAACAATCTCATCTAAAGTACTTCCCACATGGTCTTCATATAAGTTACTAGGTCAGTAGATCATTTGGTGTCTACTGTAGCATATCATTCTATAATTTTGATTGTAATGATTACATGTCCAATTACATACTCCCTATTGTCTGCATATGTCAGTTAACTAGAACCACTTACCACGTCCTAACCTAACACGCGCCCAAAATGCCAATCCTTTTGACATACACTCTCTTCCTAGTTGAAATCGTACATATGAATGCTCTACTATTAGCATAGTTTAGTTTGTAATATGTTGGTGATGGCAAAATAGATACTTAAGAGACTAGTCAAAATTAAGTGATCATTTCTTTAGATTAAATCGAAGTCATAAAGCGACTAAGCAAGAGTTAGGCATAAAAGGACCACAGGCATTATCTCAAGTTATGCACATACATGCATTCCTTCAAAATTATACATACATGACAAAATTCAATTGATAAATTCATTTCGAGAAGTAATTGTGCAAAATTCAAGATCCTGCACAAAAAAAATTATATGCTAGGTTTTCGTTTTAGGGCCTATATACCGTCTATAGCCTATACCAAGGAACAAAATATCGAATTCGGTGAATATCTCGATGTACCAAAAAACCTAGATATATCGGAAATATCGGAGATATTCATTTTTTTGTTGACTAGTCAAAATTTTATTTTGTATGTCAATGTATCGGATATATTGTCTATTATATCGGAAATATAGTCAATATATCAGTCAAAGTCAACAATATTCGGTCAAAGTCAAAAATATCTGTCAAAGTCAAAAATTTATATTGTATATATCGGTCAATATATATCGTTATACTTGAAATTACGAAATATATCGGGAAAAAATAAATTCAATATTCGGTTGAGATATATCGGGTATCCATCTCAGTGTACCCAAAAAACGATATATATATTGGCGATATCTCGGATATCTCGGCAATTATTTTGGCATGTTCAATTACATACCCTTCTATCAATTAGACTATGAACGAGGCAATCTAAGAAGGAAAAGATGGAATTGGAGAAAGTATGTCATCGAGCTCCAAGTGCAAAACGAGTCGAGCCGGGAGCCGTGTTGAGCTCTAGCTATTAGTAGCACTGGACGAGTCGAGCTTCAGCTTCAATATTAAGCTCGAAGTCTAATTCAAGTCAAGCTTCTGCATGTGTGAGTCAAGCTTTAGTATAGCAAAACTCGACTTGGGTACTCGGGTAGCTCGATGACCAGCCCTACCGAATATTCTTTGTTCATACCACAATTGGACTATGAACAATGATTGTTCATAGTCATGAGCTATGAACATTCTTTGTTCATATCGCAATTGAACTATGAATAGTGATTGTTCATAGTTCGGTAGCTATGAACACTCACTATTCATAGCTATGAGCTATGAACAATGAGTGTTCATAGTCCATACTGAACGTATATGAACAATCAATGTTCATAGTCATGAACTATGGCCATACGAGGCAATAATTCGTAAAATATCAATATCGGTTTGCTAAAAAACCGGCATATGTTGTCATATTTCGCGGCAGTGCAGGACTATAACATAATATATATCATACGTCAAAGTTATGTCACTCCCTGTGACATAATACATTGACTTTTCATATTCGGAACTCTACTGCATGGGAGGCTGACAAGAAGAGGATAAACAAATTTGGTTACAGATTAATTGTCAGGCATCATATAGCCTAGGTATAATTGTTTGAACCACTCACCGTTTTGATCAGATACACCATACATGTTACTTTTCCATTTAAGTATTTAACTATTGTACAAACTGTTGCCAGTGTGGATCACATATGTTGAAATTCTTCTGTTCGGCACTAAAGAGTCGAACAGAGCCAAATGTGAGATTAGAGTTTGGGGTATGACACTGTTGGTGCCATACACGTACCAATGTGTCTGTTTGGCATGCAGTAGAGTTCCGAATATGAAAAGTCAATGTATTATGTCACAGGAAGTGACATAACTTTGACGTATGATATATATTATGTTATAGTCCTGCACTGCAGTGAAATATGACGATATATACCAGTTTTTTAGCAAACCGATATCGATATTTTACAAATTATTGCCTCGTATGGCCATAGTTCATGACTATGACCATTGATTGTTCATAGTACGTACAGTATGGACTATGAACCCTCATTGTTCATAGCTCGTAGCTATGAACAATGAGGGTTCATAGCTACCGAACTATGAACAATCACTGTCATAGTCCAATTTTGATATGAACAAAGAATGTTCATAGCTCATGACTATGAACAATCAATATTCATAGTCCAATTGTGGTATGAACAAAGATTATTGCCGATACATCCACTGATGCCATGGCTACCGGTGAGATATTCTTGGCAAAAGAAGCTGCTGAGAAGAGAGCTTTAGAGCTGCAGATCTGGGTTGACCAGCTCTCGGCGAAAAAGAAGAAATTTGATACTGGCTTCAAGAAAATGAAAGATACTATCTCCAACCTTCGGAGCTCTCTAGAGAAAGCCCAAAAAGGAGCTGCTGATGCTGGCACTTGGAAAGTGAAGTTCCGAAATCGGATTGGTACCTGGATCACTGTTTGGCTTGAGTTACACCACTGGCTTCTGGTAAGTTGTTGTTCATGGATAGATAGCATCGAGAGGTGATTTTTTGTGAATCTATTAGTTTGCTCTATACCCCAACTTCTACTATGATGTGACGAATGACTTGAAAAGAAAATAAAATTGGTGTTCAAATAAATAGTCGGATGGTGACCTACCCATGCCCTATTGTTCTCAATCTATGATGGACTTGTCATTACAATAGTCTCGTTATTTTTGTTTACTTATGGTTAGTTCTATAATTGATGTAATCATTAACAGGTTATTGTAAGTTTCGTCTTTCTTGCAGAGGGAGCGCTCTGTTCAGTTTGCAAAGTTAGTTGAACCAATACTGCTAAATACTCGTGATCGAGAAATCCCTCCATAGTTGCGTTCGATGCTTGCTGAGATATTAAAAGATTCCTCAATACAGCAAAACCCACGTACGAGTAGCGAGCAATGTGATCTGACTGCAACTGATCCTGGATTGGTATCAACTTATACAAGCTCCGATAGTGGCAGTGACACGGACGAAGAGGCGGAAGATGGCAGTGATGATGATGCTCCAATTGGTGACACTTTAGCTACTCATCTTCATAGCAAATCAATTAGGGCCCATTATGGAGGGATTTGGGTTAGTAAAAAGATAAGAGGGATGAAAGTGTGGGTGTACAATGGTGGTCAAGTTGTTGATTCTCCAGAGATGCAGCTTAATGAAATGACAAGAGCGAAGTTGTTTAATTGGATACGAGAAGTTATTGAATGTCCCTCTGATGAAAATGTTACTGTTTGTTAGCTGGTTAGGGGCATGAACATTACACTAGAGACGGACGACGCGGTGATAGAGTTCTTTGCCAATTCGACTCCGTACGAAGATGGGCTCTTTCATATTTATATGGACTTTGTGCAAGATCTGACTGAGATGGTCCTACCAAGAATTCAACCAACCAGCCAAGATGGTGAGTATTCCTTTTCCATCTTCACTTGTCATTGTCACATGATTTTCCTAAGTTCAGTGGGTGAAACTGAGAAGGACTGAAAGACTAAGAGTATGAACACTGATTGTTCATAGTCCAACAAGAGTATGAACATTCTATGTTCTTAGTCCACTATGAGTATGAACACTGATTGTTCATAGTCCAACAAGAGTATGAACATTCAATGTTCATAGTCCACTAAGAGTATGAACACTGAATGTTCATAGTCCAACAATAGTATGAACATTCAGTGTTCAAACTCCTAGTGGACGAACACTGAGTATGAACAACAAAGGAAAGGAAGGAGAGAGAAGAAATGGGACCCATGATTGTCCTTAACTCATTACTAGTTTTGGCTATTGAGTTCTCGACTCAAGCTCAAAGCCATATTCCTCTGAACAAAGTACATGGCTGTCCACCTAAGCAAAAAACTGGCCATTAGATTAATTGATCCGACACGCTGATAAGAGCCCAAAACTGTAGTTTTAACCCCTTAATAATCATACTGTTAGACCAATTATGTGAATAATAAGTAAGAGTTAATACTGATTATGTGTTTTTATGCATTTCGGGCTTCAAAGTCCATTATAATGCGAAATGTGCCACTTTAGCGAGATAAAGGAGCAAAAGTCAGTGAGAACTTCGAATGCCATATCTTTGGACTCAGACCTCGGAATGAGGCCTACCTTATGTCAAAACGACCGGCTCGGAAAGAGCTTTGCAATGGTCCAAGCCTTGACCCAATCAGAGGAGCAGAAGTGGACGAAAAGTCTGTGGAAGCCAACTGCAGCTGAAGAGGCCTTTTTGGACTGAAAGAATTGGGTTTTGGGCCTGATTCTCTGGCCCAAAACATGGCTCCAAGCCCATGCACGATTTTTGGATCTGAATGTATAAGAACAAAAGCTTAACTCAGTGTTAATGGCAGTTAGGTTAGGTAGATAGCTTAGAATAGAAAGTAGCCATTAGAATAGCTTCTAGATATAGATTTAATTGTTTTATTTAATTAGTTTCAAATCCTTTATTAGATTAAACCTTTGGATCTTGTTCTTCATTTGATTAGATCAATAAAGTAGTATTTTTTATCAATTTCGATTTTGTCATTTCCATTTCTAGATCTAATTTCAATTCTTGTTATCATTCAATTCTTAGTTATTAATTAGATTCCATTATTGTTTCATTAAGTAAATTTCAATGCTTTATATTATGTTTAGTTTAAATTTAAATGGAAATGATTGCGGAATGATTCAAGGCTAAACCTCCATTAGAGGGGGTTGACAAACCTTGATGAAAGCTTGATTCCAATTATCGGAGATTGTCGTAGTTTCCTTTCCACTCTAGAAACGTTTAGTTCACCATGAGAATGGGTTTAATCGTTCACATGCTAATTATTAATTGGTAGAAATGCCATGTGTAGTTAGGGATTAGGAAGAACCGATTGTTCTGCTTAGCAGTTCAATTCGGATTACGACGACTCGTCGCTAGTGGATTAAGTTGAGTTAAGGTGGAATCAATCCCCCTCTAACTCCTTAACATCGAATCAACGTAGCATTCCTTAGTATTCGATAACCGACTAGTGCATTTAGGTGGGTAGTTGCATCGTAGTCTAGTCCCCTTTTAAGTAAAGCTCTCATTGACTTTAAGTAGAGTATTGAGACTAGAAAACAAGCATACGGAAGGACTAAGAGTGGAACGAATCACTCTACTCCACTATATCTCATAGGATTGAGAGTAGAAAATATCTTTGATAATAAGGAACAAAAGATAGTTGTTAGTTTACTTACGTTGTGAATTCATGACTCATTTCGTAGGTAGACTAATCATTTTTACATTATCACACGCTATTTAGAGTACGAAAGTGAGTAAACTGTGGTGAGTAAACCGATCCTTTCCCTATATCTATATTTCTTCGGCCGTTTGAGAGTCAGTTGACTGTGAATTTGTTCTTTACTTAAATAGTTCAATTTGTTATTTCGGTATATTAGAGGACATCTGATATATTTGACAATATAGCTAAAGACAATATAGTGTTCTTAATTGTATATTATTGTTTTTCACATATACTGATGTTCTGAGGCATCTAGCTCCATTGCCTAATTCCACAACTGTCAAGGAAACGCAAGCAACTACAACGACAGTGCAAGGGGCATCAGATTTTCAGCAAGAAGGACCTTCGGTGCAACAACTACAAAGAGATGTAGTTGACGTTAGCAAACAAAAGAAGGAGAATAAGCGGAAGCTTGGTGTTGAAGAGTCAAATTCCACTCCTAAAGTTGCCAAGATTACAAGATCGATGAAACGTTTGGAAGGCTGACATTTGTGGAGTTTTATGCCAAAGCAATGTTACATTGGTGTAGTGTTTCTCTTCATAAACAGACGAGTGATTCTCTTCAGCAAGTATTTTGGCAATGTAAATAATCAGGTGACAAAGTTACAATCTGAGTTTGAAGTGTGTTAGTTGGCAGCCGATGCAAATCCAGATGATTGTAAGCTTCTTCAAGACTTGGAAACTAAAGAAAGATGTTTAATCAATGCATAATCAAATAGATTCCATGCCAGCTTCAGGATAAAATCAAATAGATTCCATGGAAACTATGTCCCAATCGAAATTCAATTCTATTACTATTGAGACATCTGTACAGCCTAAGCCATGAAAATCCATGAAAACATATAATCAATCAATCAATTAGTATATGACATTTACGTTAACTTAATGTGAAATCCGTGGCAATCAATCCTCCCTACATCAATTGTACCAGTCATTTACCAAAAAACCAAACCCAACAGAGACTCAACTGTACAGAAATGAAAAGAAGCCTTGATTGCAGGCATCCATTGAGGGATTCAAGCCATCATCCGCACATTTTCGTTTAACTACGTACATGGGATTACAAGCCTGCCTAATACATCAGACCTAGTCAATTAGGATAACACCCTCCCAGCCACCACTACCATCACATCAAAGCCATACAATTCACTTTAATCTTCTTAGCTTACATGACCCATACTTCCACCAAATCTTAGTCTCATGTCTATCAAAGACTCATTTTAACACCACAATGATTCATTACATTTCAAAATCTTCATAGCCATCTTTGCACGATGTTTCAACATTTTCTGTGGAGTGAAGCTACTCTTATTGAGCTCTTTACAATTAAAAAAATTTCACATAATCCTGCACACAAATACGCCACAGTCCACCCTGTTACATGGAAAATATTATTAGTATCCGAACTTTATCTGTTGCGATGAAATGAACTAGTTCTTAAACATCTCTAACAACGACAGTATAATCAATATAAAGCTAAGATGACTATCACCATCCATTCCTTCTAGCTTGCCTGACCAAACCACCATGAATTATACATACACGTGTATTAACTTGCATTTCAAATCGAACATGTATACATTATCTATCACACATTATCTACTCAGAAATTCTCAGAAGATACCAGAAAGAAACCATAAAAAAATTATCTGGTAAAGGATATTTTACTCGGGATGGTTATATTCTGAGGAAGTTACCGGTTCCCCCAAATTGCTTATCGATACCTGAAATGCAACTTGATGGAATTAGCATTATGTCATCTATAAGTTCATACTTAATGTCACTGACTATTATTTCTCAAGTTATGCAACGGTGCTTTCAAGTCTTGGTGGTTCTTAATTCTTGTCGACCAAATCATGTAGGTGAACCTTATTTCGTTCAATTACCTTCTTCTTCAAATGTAATCCGTTCAGCAATTTTGAGTGGGAGACCAATTTTATTCACTTCAACCTGATGAGACTTGAAATTTGGATGACCCGATCTTGAGCTCTTTATAATTTCCACTTGTTTAAGAAATTTCCTGAGTATTGACCTTGCCTCTTTTTTGTGTGTGAGATATGGTATATGGATGATGTAGATGGTGTATAGTCGTTGAACAAAATAGAAGCATATCAAAACCTAATTATCCCTCAATAAGTAAAGGATGAGTAGGGTATCATTCCACTTTTAAGTGTATGTTATGTGAAGGACAGGACTTGAAAGGGGCTTTAAGGGATTAAAAACTATGATTGTAGAGATTTTAGATTCTAATGCTAAACTAAACTATTGAGAATTTATAAGAGAGGGAATTCAAGAGATTAGAATCCACCAATACTTTTGATCTATGACCTTCTACTTCATGGTTGTTCTCACAAGTAAACTACAATTAGGCAAACGAGCGAGTGCCGATGCCCTC
This sequence comes from Coptis chinensis, assembly GCF_015680905.1. NCBI lineage: Eukaryota > Viridiplantae > Streptophyta > Magnoliopsida > Ranunculales > Ranunculaceae > Coptis > Coptis chinensis. The sequence goes on from NC_141460.1 coordinate 43,985,811, forward strand.
TTGGACGAAACATCATTAACGAATAACTCTACTTAAGGTTCTTCCTATGTTCATGTTACTAGTATCTTCTTTACTCTTTACTTTTATGTGAGCTTGGGTAGCTATTCAATGAATCACCATCTAAGGCAAATACAAGGAATACTTCCCTTACTCTAAAACAATACACAACTAGAAGAAAAGTAGAGAATAATAGTATAATATTCAATTACAATAAATAAAACCCTATTCTTGCATTGTATTCAATTGCAATAAATAAAAGAATGTTACTAACAAATATTCAATTATAATAAATGAAACCCTAAATTAGCATGATATTCGATTGCAATAAATAAAAACCTTAATCTATACTTCCATCCCCTGGTCTGGGCAATGGAACTAATAACTAAAAACATAAAGAACTAACCTGATTGAAAAACACCATGAACCAGAAGAATCATTAAACCTTAAACACCGGCTTCATCTTCTCCCTTGAAGGAGAAGATTAGCCTTCCATAAAGAAGGAAGAATACGAAGAACGAGAAGAAGAAGAGTTGAAGAACATAAGACTAGAAAGACTAATTTATTAAGACTCGACTAGTTAAAACCGATCTTTTATTATTTCTCTCTCTGCCTCAAGTTCGAGACAAGAGTATAAGTGAATTGGCAAAATTACATGAGGCACTTAGGTCCTCTATTTATAGAGGCTACAATGAGCTCTAGAAGCATTCCAAACCGTCATTTGTTTCCTAATACAAATAGACTTCTTTTAGAGTCCAACTTTGTCTCCAAAACTGAGAAGGAATTGGCTATAGTGTCGATTCATACGTTCGGATGCACTATTCATGCGTCTCAGACGCAAGAAATGCGTCCGGACGCTTCGAACCATGCGTCCCAGACGCGTTAGCCGATTTCGTCTCTTCTGCTCTATCTTTCTATCCTCTTTTGCGGGCTTTGGTCCAAGCAATGAATCCTTTGGCCTTGGGCTTCCAAGTAGACTTTAAAATAGGTCCAAGTTGCATCTTTAATAGCTTCAATTCCTTAGCCTTCTCCATGATTGTCCACGGGCTTCCCATGTGATCCTTAATACTCCGAATTGCTTCGTTTTACCCCTTTTTCTCCAATATTCTACAAAACTCTTTTTTTCACCTGTAAAATCTTAAAGCATAAGTTACAAACACTATTAGTCCACTAAGATGGCTAAACAAGAGGCATAATCGAGGGTTAAATAGCACTTTTTGAGCATTTATCACAACTCCCAACTAGCCTTTTGCTAGTCTCTTAGCAAATAAGATAAAAACTAGATAAGTGATCAAAATCACATCTTAATAACAAAAATAAAATCCTAACTCATTTTCGCAAGCATCGCGATTGCATTTACCATATGCAACAAGGCTTTAAACCTTTAAGTTCCCCAAAAAGGACGAGTTATAGTCTCGTGAGGGTTTTAGGTGATATACCCACAAAATCAATCAATAGCATGTTCAAGACTGATAGTATTTTTCAGAGAGAGAAATTCCTTACCCACTTAGTACTTACCCCAACAAACGGTCTCCATTGCTAACTACACTACTGCAAAGACTCATAGATTATGATGGAAGATAGTAAAAATTGACAAAATTCTCAATCAAGGCTTATGTGTGTACTTAGTCAATCTCCTATACTCTCCTATCCAAGAAAAGGAATCCCTAGTTTACCATAGGTAGATAATCTCGACTTTCAATCCTCACCGGTCATACTCTCAGAAAAAAATCTCTCAGAAGATGGTCTACTATTTTACCTCATGTATGTGGGGAAAAGAATAATGTATACGAACATCCCACATACTACCTTGAAAAATAGAGTTCTGAATAAAAGTAGTCTCATTGAAAGAATGTCAATCACATATGAAATGTCGGGTCCTTCACTTTAGCATCCTCTCACCTATTCTAGACTTTGTATCATACTGTAGTGATAAGTCATGGGTTGTAACTTGGCTTGGGTATTGGTTTATGAAGGAAAGGTAAAAAGGATTCAATGGTTGTTTATGAAAAACACTAAGGGTTTTGCTTCAATATTTGGTGGAAGATTTCTTCAAATTCTGTATTATAGAGAAAATTCTTCCTTTGTCTTAGCTTTTCCATCCATTCTGTTCAACTTTTTTTTTTTTTTTTTTTTTTTTTTTTTTTTTTAGCTCAGTGGTATATCCTTGATTAGTACTGGATATGCTTGTTTTCCACTAGCTTCTTTCACTTAGAATAGAATGATGGTCTTCATTGTATCTCTCTGGTATTTCCTTGTAATCTTCCTTTTGTGCTCTTTCTTCCTCTTTATGCCCCTCGTATTCTCAGAAACATATGGGTATGGCTGATAAATATTTTGGATATACTCCTTGTCTGGAGTTGGGTAAAGGGTAAAGGGTTTTATGAAAGAAAATGGCTTATTGTAAGGCTTAAAAGGGTTTAATATGATGGTCCTACTAGGTGGGATAAAAGCTAAATGGGTTCACTACTTGACTTATTAGTATGATACTCTGTTTCAAATAGACTACAAGACCTAATGGCTATCTCCCCAGTTGATGTCACTTCGTGATTAACCAGATCAACAAATAATGAGACTATATTACAACGACATAAAGAACTGAAAGATGTTGAGTCACTAAGACTCGGATTTTTCGTAAGAACTCTCCAAAGAATGGGTATAAAGCTCAAGTCTCACGAGCTAAGTCTAAAAATTCTACTTCCAGTTTACCAGGGGTTTAAATCTCTCTTCTAGCAAAAGTACACAAAACTGACCAAGTATTATGGTGGTGGTGCCTTGATAAAGAATTCTATCAACAAGAACTATGTCCGAGCATAATAAATAGTCTAAGCGATAATGAAATCAATAATATCAACTATCTATCAAACTCAACACTAAGCAGTATAGAATATATCCCAGACTCATCATTAAAATTCATTTTTCTCATTCTACTGATATAGAAATACAAATATTTTTGTTTTTGAAAACTAATTTTCGAAATTTATTTCTCAAGTACACCCTCCCCCTACTTATGCATGCATTGACCTCAATGTATAAAGAAGTAAATGAAATGGATGAGAAAAAGTTAGGATATTACCATTGATGCCGAATATCAAGAATTAGTTCAAGAAACAAATTTTAAGTCTTTTTACGTCAGATCCCCAAGACGTAATGTGAGTCTTTTAAAGTCAGATTCTTAAGACTTTTGAGTCCTTTTATAGTCAGATCCTCAAGATTATATATCATGCATTATCAGTTTGGAGTGAGGAGATCAAATTTTCTTACCCAAATCTGATGAATGTTTGGAGGACAAAGAGGTCTCACCTTGTGGTTTGTCAAAAATACTCCTTGATATGCCGAAAAGATTGCTGGTGAAGTTGCTTCTCTACCTTGAACTATTTCAGGTCTGATGATTCTGTGATAGGCCTTGTGGTTCCTCTGTGTAGAAGATTGACAAAAATCTTTCTTTCTAACAGGACAATAGTATCTGATGTGCCCTTTACCACCACAGTGATGATAATGGATGTCTAGCTAATTGTGCTCAAGGTGGGCGGTAGACTGGTTCACATACTTCTCTCATTCAGACAATGATGGTGTAGAAGAGGCTTCAACAGTGCAATGCTTCTTATCAATATGGTCCACTTTCTGCTTCAGAAGACTCATTTTAGTTTCTAGATTCTGTTGTTTTTCCAAAACTTCTTTAAGCTGATTCTCTAGTAACTGATTTTTCTGGGCAGAAGTCTGTTGTTCATCCTTAAATGTAGAGTTCATCTTCTTAAGGTATGATACTCTCTCTGTTAATTTTCCATTCTGCTCACTTAAATCCTGAATTTTCTGCAAAGATTCCAAGAACATGGCTAGCAACGCCTCTGTGGTGGGGTTCTCAGGTTCATCACAGTTTTCTATAAATTGAGCACTCTCAATTGTATCTTTGAATGGGAAGAATTCTTGTATCATGCTATCAAGGAAGTATACCTCACCTTTGGCGTCATCACAATCCTGATGCAACAGGTGAAAGATATTTATGTCCATGGACATCTTACCAAAGTTGATCTTCATTTCACCGTTGTGACAATTTATCAAAGCTTTTGCGGTAGCGAGGAAAGGTCGGCCTAGAATAATTGGAATTTTATGAAAGGCCTCTTTGGTGTCTATCACAATTAAATCCACTGGATAGTAGAAATCGGCTACTTTAACAAGAACATCCTCAACTATACCTCTAGAAATCTTGGTAGAATGGTCAGTTAACTTCAATTTGACTTTTGTAGGCTTTAGGTTCTCCAGGCCCAACGCTTGTTACACATGATATGGCAAGAGATTAAAACTCGCACCAAGGTCTAAAAGAGCATTACCTATGAATTTTTCTCCTATCTTACATGAAATTGTAGGACTTCCTGGATCTTTGAGCTTGACTGGATCTTGCTGATGGATAATAGATGTTGTTTGTCCAGCTAGAAACGCTCGCTTCGGAACATGAGTACTTCTCTTTATGTTGCATGCATCTTTCAAGAATTTAGCATATGATGGCAACTGCTTGATCGCTTTGAGAAAGGGGATATTAATGTTATCTTTCTCAAATGCCTCCTTCATCTCTAAAAATTGCTTGTCCTTTTTGTTTTGAGCAAAAAACATAGGAAAAGGTTCCTTCAGTACAAACACATCAGCATGTGTCTGTTCTTCTTTCTCTTTGGCATTCTTGCATATCTTGTCTTGACAAATGGGAGTTGAAAGGATTTCTCCCACTTCCTTTTGATCTTCATTTGAAATCTTGACCGATTGCTCTTTAGCAATGTCATCATGAGAAGGTAAGTCAACCTTGTTGTCTATCTTCAATCCTGATCTGAGAGTAGTTACTGAGCTAACATGATCATGGAGTTGATTAGTACTAAAAGTTGTCCCAATGTGGCATACATCTTCACTCTTCAATATTGGTTCCAATAAGCTAGGTTGAATGGCTTGTGTCTTTACATACAAAGCAGTAGTAAGTTGGTCGACCTTAGCTTCTAGAGACTCCATTCTAGAACATTGACTTGCCTGAGATTGCTGGAGATTGAGCTGAGACTGTGCAAGAAGCTCTAGAACACTTTCAAACTTCTGATTTTTCTGTGATAGCAAAGTAATTGCATTCTCCAGGTTGGCAGGTGTGGCATAATTTCTCCTAGGATCAGGCACTAACTCTCCACTTGTATTGGAATTTTGTTAAGAGTATAATTGTTGTTGAGGGACCAACTGTGAAGCTTGACTTGTCTGTGGAATATAATTTTGATCTTGAGAACTTGGGGGTCCAGCGTTTTGTCTCCAATAATTGCCTTGAAAGTTATTACCACCTTGGTTGGGCCTCTGAAATGAGTTCACATTGTACTCTCCAACTGATGCATGTTGACAGTAACCAGGACTTTCTAGAGTTGCATGAGAAGTGTCCGAACAGACTTCGCAGTATTGGCTAGCTTGCATGACTGGGGGAGATTTAACTTGAGACTTGTTGATCTTGGAGGGATTCATAGAGAACTGGTTGAATTTCTTACTCAGAGTTTCAATGTTGGTGGCCAGGCTGACCAATGTAGACTTCAATTCTTGATATGCTTGTTCATGTGCTTGGTAACCAAATTGCTTTGGCTCCCCCTCCATGCTAGCGACATCCTCGTTGCTAGTAGTCCATTGTTGTGTTTCTTCAGCTAAATTCTCGAGAAAGTTGTAAGCTTCCTCTCCATCCATCGATGTAAACTTGCCTTTGTGCATTGATTGTATCTTCTACTTGTTCATCATCGAGAGCCCTTAATAGAAAAAATGAGCCAATGTGCTCTTGTCGTATCCATGATGTGGACATGAGACTAGCAGATTATTGAATTTCTCCTAGCTTTGATGATATTCTTCAGTCACCTTCCCTTTGAAATTGCTGATAGCTTGCTGCATGGCATCTGTCTTCTGGGGTGGGTAGAACTTGTTCATAAACTTTGTTCTCAACTTCTCCCAGTTATTGATTGAATTGATTGGTTGTGCAGTTAACCATTCGGAGGCTTTACCTTCTAGTGAGAGCAGAAAAAGAATCAACTTGATACTCTCATCTTTGATATTCTGGTTCTTGAAAGTTCTGAGGACTGATAGAAATTTGTTCATGTGAACATATGGCTGAACATTGTCTGAACCATTGAACTTTGGAAGCATAGAGATTACTGATGCTCTAAGTTCAAAGTGGTTAGATTTTGTCTCTGGAAAAACAATACTGCTGGGTGGGTCTCCAATGATTGGCGAATAGAAATCGCTCAGCTTCTTTCTCTGTTGTGCTTGCATGGGTGAGATAGCTTCAGGATTATTGGTGTCTACAAAACCTCCATCATTGTGTGCAGCCATTGTTTCAATCTCGTCTAGTATTCTTGTGAGTCGGTTGTTGAACCTTGTCCACTGTTGTGTTCTTACCAGATGATGATATGGATGACGGGGCATACATTAGAAAATATTATGCGAAAAACTATCCTACTATGCTTGAATGCAATTAAACTAATATGCAACTATTCTAAATTATACTAAAATGCAAAACTACTTTCCTTCAACTGGGTTGGGCTTTGCAGCTAGTATCTCGCCCGTTGTCTAAAGCTGTCTCTTCTAGGGTTATGGTGAATCACTTGGATTGCTTAAGTACCACAGCCCACAGACGATAGTCCGTTTGTCAAGATTCAGACAAGAAACACTAGAGTTTGATGTTTCACTGTATTGGCTTACAACTTTAATTGTTGAAAAGGTCCTAAATGCAATTATACTAGAAAGCAATAAAACTAAACTACGATGCAACTATACTAAGAAAGTACTAAAACTAAACTACGATGCAACTATACTAAGAATGAAATAAAAGAATGAAGATTCAACTAACCTGGATGGTAGATCTTGTCTTCAAGATGTCCTTCAAGCTTCTTTCTTTCTCAAAAGGATGGATGATGCGGCTAAAATTATGTCAAGATTCAAAATTCTAATCTTGAAAGAAAACGTTAAACATAAAGAACTTAAAATGGCAGCGGCGCCATTTGACCTTGCCTCTTTTTTTTGTGTGAGATATGGTATATGGATGATGTAGATAGATGATGTAGATGGTGTATGGTCGTTAAACAAAATAGAAGCGTATCAAAACCTAATTATCCCTCAATAAGTAAAGGATGAGTAGGGTATCATTCCACTTTTAAGTGTATGTTATGTGAAGGACAGGACTTGAAAGGGGCTTTAAGGGATTAAAAACTATGATTGTAGAGATTTTAGATTCTAATGCTAAACTAAACTATTGAGAATTTATAAGAAAGGGAATTCAAGATATTAGAATCCACCAATACTTTTGATCTATGACCTTCTACTTCATGGTTGTTCTCACAAGTAAACTACAATTAGGCAATCGAGCGAGTGCCGATGCCCTCTTGGACAAAACATCGTTAACGAATAACTCTACTTAAGGTTCTTCATATGTTCATGTTACTAGTATCTTCTTTACTTTTATGTGAGCTTGGGTAGCTATTCAATGAATCACCATCTAAGGCAAATACAAGGAATACTTCCCTTACTCTAAAACAATACACAACTAGAAGAAAAGTAGAGAATAATAGTATAATATTCAATTATAATAAATAAAACCCTATTCTAGCATTGTATTCAATTGCAATAAATAAAAGCATGTTACTAACAAATATTCAATTGCAATAAATGCAACCCTAAATTAGCATGATATTCGATTACAATAAATAAAAACCTTAATCTATACTTCCATCCCCTGGTCTAGGCAATTGAACTAATAACTAAAAACATAAAGAACTAACCTGATTGAAGAACACCATGAACCAGAAGAATCATTAAACCTTAAACACCGGCTTCATCTTCTCCCTTGAAGGAGAAGATTAGCCTTCCATAAAGAAGGAAGAACACGAAGAACCATGAGAAAAAGAGTTGAAGAACATAAGACTAGAAAGACTAATTTATTAAGACTCAGCTAGTTAAAACCGATCTTTTATTATTAATCTATCTCTGCCTCAAGTTCTGGAGACAAGAGTATAAGTGAATTGGCAAATTACATGAGGCACTTAGGTCCTCTATTTATAGAGGTTACAATGAGCTCTAGAAGCATTCCAAACTGTCATTTGTTTCCTAATACAAATAGACTTCTTTTAGAGTCCAACTTTGTCTCCAAAACTGAGAAGGAATTATCTACAGTATCAATTCATGCGTCTGGACGCACTATTCATGTGTCTCAGATGCAAGAAATGCGTCTGGACGCTCGATTCATGTGTCCCAGACGCGTTAGCCGATTTTGTCTCTTCTCCTCTATCCTTCTATCCTCTTTTGCGGGCTTTGGTCCAAGCAACGAATCCTTTGGCCTTGGGCTTCCAAATAGGCTTTAAAATAGGTCCAAGTCGCATCTTTAATAGCTCCAATTCCTTGGCCTTCTCCATGATTGTCCACGGGCTTCCCATGTGATCCTTAATGCTCCGAATTGCTCCGTTTTACCCCTTTTTCTCTAATATTCTACAAAACTCTCTTTTTCACCTGTAGATTCTTAAAACATAACTTACAAACACTATTAGTCCACTAAGATGGCTAAACAAAAGGCATAATTGAGGGTTAAATAGCACTTTTTGAGCACTTATCAAGTATTGATAAAGATCCTGGAAATTGGTTTGCCACTCGAAATTGCCCAAAGGATTACATTTGAAGAGAAGGTTACTGAACGAAATAAGGTTCACCTACAAGAGTTGGTCGACAAGAAATAGTTTACCACCAAAACCTGAAAGCAACATTCCATAACTTGTGAAATTATAGTCAGTGACATTAAGTAAGAACTTACAGATGACATCATGCTAATTCCATCAGAAATTTCGGGTATCGACATAAAATTTGGGGGAACGGGTAACTTCTGAAGAATATAGTCATCCTGAGTAAAATATCCTTGACTAGAAAGCTTCTTTCTAATATCTTCTGAGAATTTCTGAGAATTTTTTATTGGAAGATACTTTGTCATACTATGACGTATTTCTCAGAAGATACTCTGTGATACTCAGTATTTCTCTGAATATCAGAAGATACTCAATATTTCTCAGAATAAATTCTCAGAAGATACTCTCAGAATATATGGCATGTGTATATACATACACACGTTTGATTTGAATGCAAATTAGTACACGCGTACGTATAATATAAAGGATATAAGAATTCCCACCTAAAGCCAACTGAATATATATATATATATAAAGACTATGACCATTCAGGTTTCCTTCTATCTTGCATGACCAAGCCACCATGGATGAAGCTAAAGTTTCAATAGTCCAAATTGGTAACCAAAAAAACTAATATACAACCACAGTGACTCATCAAATGATATATTCTTCTAAAATATGAAAAGAGTTCTTACTTTAGACTCAGAAGAATAATCAAAATCATCTTAACCAATTTGGGCACCTAAACTGTCAAGCATCTCAAAAGCAATGAATTCAACTCTACCATGTCAACTTTTGATCTACAACTTTGGTGAGCCCATGACATGCCATTCAGGCCCCTAAACTTCAATGGTTTGATCATAAAGTTACCTAGTTGCCCATTTTCGTAAGAAACTCCACCAACCCTTGAGCAATGGTGTCATTTCACATAGCAGAAGTGAAGAACACTTCAACTAAGTTAAATAAGGTAATTGAATGGGAGAAGGGCACAAAAAATACTATTAATGATCAACAAATTGTGTACGTTTTCAAAGCTTAGTATCCTTTTAATGTATTGTCTAAGACTTGAATTCAACTAGGTAAACTAGTAGAAAACAACTTCCTACCAACAGTAGAACTCAAAATAACCATTAATTTTCTTTTCTAAATAATTAAATATAAATTATTGAGGGCATAAACTATTAACTACTGAATGACATGACAACTTTAATTGGTAAGAAATTAAAATAAACTAATACTAGAAAAACTAAAGGTTGTCGATTTTGTGATTGTCGGACACTTAGTTATAGGATCCTTGTATACCACACGTGTTGCACCCACTCCGAAACCTCAATTTTGCGCTCCCCAATAGGATCCTCCTTTGAACCTTGCTCCTAACTAGGTTACAAAATAGGTTCAATAACTTGCATGATATAACTCGCTATGGAATATTCGCTTATTTACCCTTTTCATTTACATAGTAATAAGTTAATGAATTCAAATTGATGTATGTCACACTTTATAGCAGTATAAATTTGGATTTCTCTATTATAATTATGACGCTAAGAAATTGAAGAATGGAAAACGATATATGATACGATATACGATTTGATAACTATGAATCTTAATATCTTGTAAGTCCTTACCACAGTACTGTTAGAGTATGCCACTATTGGCAACATATGTTTGAATCTGTTCGGCATTACAGAGCCGAACATATCCAAATGAAAAATATGACACTATTGGCAACATACATGCAGAATTATGTCTGTTCGGTGTTTTAGTTCCGAATGAGAAAAGCGGCCTGCTGAAGTGACATAACATTGAAGTATGGCTTTTATAATGTCATGGTCGACAAAACTTAGACCTGCACATGTGCCCACACTATATAAGGGAACATTGTTTTTAGTACAACAAGTACCACTAGACTTCCATTGCACAACAAGTACCACTAGACTAAAACACAAACAAACCAAATACTAGTAGTATTCAGCACAAAACTTTATATCTTGGGATGAAATGAAATAGTTCTTAGTACTTACGAATCCGAAGGTTGTTGTGGGCAATCAGCAATCGATATGGCTTTTCGTGGATTCTGATCATGATGTGGAGGTTCCAACTGAGTGTTTGCAACTTCTTCCTAAACCTTTGTCTTCTGTTGAATGAGAAAATACAGGTCTAAATATTAAGCTTAATATTAGATTGAAGGAGCTAACTAATAAATTTGGTTATGGAAGACATATTACACGTGTTATTCTATTTTCATTTTTTACCATTTCCAGTGCAGCTTTGTAGTGTGGGCAATTATTTGGATTTCCTCTTGCTTTGATGGAGTTGTAGAATTTCCAATTCATTTCTAAACTCAAATCTATCTCCAATAGTGTGAAGTGGCTGTCCACAACGATAGGGAAGTGCACATGATGCACCTCGCTATGGTCTTTGGCCATCATTTCCAACCTTCTCGTCACCAAGCGCTTAAAACACTTTTCTCTTAACTTCTGATCCTTCGTCTCGAGTGATATGTATCTTTATGGGGAAAAAAAAACTGTAATATTAGATGTCAGGTGTTATAGACTATATATTGCCCTCATAAACTATAAGTATGTGGAATTGAGTTTGATGTTCTTACGTATGCCCAAGAACTAAACATGAGCGATTTGATTTCGGTTCTTGGGTTATTTTCAACATAACTTCCGTACCAGTCGACTAACTGTAAAAAAAATAAAATAAACAGAAAAAGATGTGTAGTTAGTAAAATGTTGAATTACAGTAGTGTATGATTGAGAATTTAGGTAATAACTTACGTTGCCTGAGAGCATATTACTATGCAGCAGCCGTTCAAGCTCCACTCCTGCCAAACAACTTTCTCCTTCTTTGTCCTCCCATAATATTGTGCTCTTGAAAATGTTTTTATAGCATTGCGTTAATCTTTCTCTGTCATCGTCCCTGATATATCTCAAGCATTTTGATCGTTTTAGCTCTTTTAACCTCACTTCCTGTTGACTAACAGAAGTGAAATCATCGAGATCAATAACATTGACCTCTTTTTTATTCATCTCAGTAGAAATCCTTTTCTTCTTGTTTTTCTCCCCTGCCACTTCGTTGCCTCCTGTTTCACCCGAATACATGAAGAAACCCTTCTTTGATATGGTTATTCTGCCAACAATTGGTGAAGAAGTAAACTGTGTTTCTTCTAAAGCAACAGTACAGCACCGCTTTTTACAAATACTTACTCCGGCTACTGGTGGCTTCAATGTGGGTCCAATTTCAATCTGTAGGTCTGATGGTTGTTGCTCTTGCACTACTTCTTGTGAGGATCCTGCAATAGATGGACTTCCGTGAGAAAGACTAATAAAATAAGCCATGAAACGACATACAAAAAAAAATCACAATGACACAATTCCTTATGAGTGAGACTTATAAGAAATTTAACTAACTACATTCTTACTGCATTCAAAGTAAATAGTTCGCCATTCGCTCAATAAGTTGGATCGCCATGCCAAAGAATGGATTGAACATGGTCATAATTCATAACAGCTATCCTAACCCCACATGACTCAACATGGTCTGTATGCCCACTTCTTTCAGAGTGGGGGGTTTAAGAATTTCGACTTGAGCAATATGGGTTCAACTTGAAGTCATCACACACAACCAACAATAACAAACAAGAGTATGACAATTTTCCCAAGTATATACATTGCAAAACTGCAAGAAATAAAACCTCAGGAGTCAGGAGTCGAAACAAAATTGTTGCCGTCAAAACAATCTTTTAAGACATTATCTATATATATGATAAGACTATCTATATGACAATCACTCCTTGATACAATTTCAGACGATCAGACCTCATCGTGTATGACTCCCTATACCGGTGACCAAACCCGACACTCGTACCCGTATGCATACAACAAAAGAGTAAACAATATGCAATTGACAAAGTAAGAATTAGGTTAAAAAAAAAACTTACCTTTAGTACAAGCAGCCGAACTTTGCTCACCGAGCCTTTCATTTCCCACAACAGTGGCAATCTTTCCTGGATCACCTCTACTTTGGGTTTTTGTAGTTCCTTTCTTTAATGGAACATCTATATAAGAAAAGGGATTGTTATAGACAGACATGTTATATACACAAGTATTGACAACTGAAAAGGGATACTGACCATTTCCAGCTTCATCAGTGTCTTCTTCTGAGTCTCTACCACTATATGACCTTCTAGCACCATGCTCACTCAACAAACCCATTCCACTATCCCCCTGAACTGCTTCTCTTGCAATCGATTTGCCTTTATTATTGCTATCTACACAAAAATATCAGATGCATTAGAAATGGACATAACATATTTAATGCACAACTGCATTTACATTGAGGAAGATGGACATGCTCAAGTGGTGACCGCATGGAAGTTTTTGGGTGACCATTGGTTTCAGCCTGTCCATCAGTGTTACTACCACTAGTTGGGGAGGAATAAGTGGGTGCCACATAAAGATCCACTTCCAGATGGTCCGTTTGCAAACCACTTTCTTTCAACCGGCTTCTACGCGATCTCTTAATATTTCATTGTGCAAGTCTCTCAACTCTTGAGGGATAATGACACCAGGGATTTGCTGAAAAACAGGTTCAAGCATTCTCGCTAAGCGAAAACAACGATTACTCTATTAGAAAGCATAAGTAGTGTTAGTTACAAAGATATTGGGACTTGACACATATGCAAAGTATAAACCGTAGGACAAGAAAAACTCACATAAGTAGTTAAGGTTAACTAAAAGTGCCAAAGTTCAAGCTTTATAAAGATACAAAATCCAATTTTTTTTTATAAAATCACAAAAGCATGGCATTATGCATTCACAATTACTACATATATAACCTGATTTATACCATATTATATGGCCTACTGCCTAGGCCCATTGCCCATAATGCGTATGCATGATCAAGTTAATACCATAAATAAAAATTTAAAATTTAAAAAAAAATTAAAAATATAAATTGACCCCTCACAACTTAAACCCAGAAGTCATGAATGATCAAGTTTGATTAATTGTAGGTCAGGTCTAAAAGAAATCATGGCATTCAATCAATACAAAATCAATAGATTGTGGCAATAAGGCAAATGAATAAATCATGAGGCATTCAATTTGACGATGAACACAAAGTGCAAAGGTTTTAAGAGATTATTTACTATTGCTCACAAAGGCATATATTTCCATAACATGTACTACTTCTACAAATTTGAACTCAGCAGAACATGTTATGGATATTTTGCACTTACCACAACATTAAGTACTATTAAGCGCCGATTTTGCATAACCAATTAGTTATTGAATAAATTAGTAAAGAAGTACTGGAAGTAAACAAACTCGCAGATTTATAAAAGTATCACCTGTTCGTTTAGTCTATCCTTTAGCAATGACTCGCGACTAGACAATGGTCTGATGTGAGTGACACTATGAATCTCATACCATTCAAGATACGCTGCCTGTGTTGCTGCAGAAAATCTTACTTCCGCCTCGACATAGTCCCACAACCGCCATTGATCCCACTTTGTGCATGCGGCCGTCATATTAGCTCCTTTTGCTTTCCGGTTCCATCTAAGTGGGATAGGCGGTATGTGTTGTTGTAAACCATACTGCCTCAAACATCTCTCAGGCATAAACCTCTCGAGGATGTCAAAGTGGATCAACCATGTAGACAAGGGTTGAATACAAAAAGAATCCAGGGCTAACTTAGGAGCATCCCCCCATGAATACCACGGCAACCAAATTACCTAATGAAATACACGTTAGTTTATATTTAACGTATACATTTATTTCAAATTCAAGAATACCCGACTCATAATCATAAAGGATAGCTTCATGTTAGATATATATAATATGACTGGTATTATTAACTACTTTTTCACATGACCGCTAAAAAGTTGAATTGAGAATCAAACACACAACTAACCTGATCTTCCCGAAGTTTGTCCAACTCCTCACTCAAAAATCCGTATGTGTGCTTGCAAGGTCGGTTTAAAGAGTTGTTCCATCGGCAAGCAGCAGGGAATACAATCGCTGGTTGACGCCTTGGTTGCCATTTGCTAAACCTCTCGTAAAACCACGACTACAACCAAATTTTCATTAGGGAACAACAATTCATCAATACACAATAAATAATTAAAACGATTAAGTTTGGAACCAAAAATACCTACCGACAATAGAGTAGAAGAGCCACACAGATTCGAAACAATGCAATTACTTCTTCGACCATGCATGTTTGGTTCACGCCGAAGTGACGCCCTCCAAAGTGCGTTGAATAGGAATGCAAGAACAGCACTGCCCCAAGCATACTGACCACACTTGAGCGTATTTGCAAGGATAGGTAGGTGATAAAAGATAAAATGATAGTCTACCTATGAAATGAACGATGAAACTCAAAATGTAAGTAAACTAAAACTAATTTATGAGCCTAAGATTTATCAAGTTTTCTACTCTCAAATCTATCGAAATAGAGTGGAGTAACAAATTCGTTCCACTCCTAGTTCTTTAGCATGTGATGTTTTCTAGTTAACTAATCGGTCTTAAGTGTAATGAGAGTTTTACGAGGGGGAATTATACTACGATGCAACTACCCACAAGATACAAACTATAATTGATTCAACTACGGAAATACTACGTTGATTCTATAATAAGGAATTAGGGGGGATTGATTCCACCTTAACTCAACTTAACTCACTAACCAATAATCGTCAGAATCGAATGAATCGCTACGCGAGAACAATTGGTTCTTCCTAATCCCTAATTACACATGACATTTCTACCAATTCATAACTAGCATGTGAACGATTAAACCCATTCTCATGGCTAATTAATCATTTCTAGAGTGGAATAGAAATTACTTAATTTACTCTACGATAATCGAATCAAGCTTTCATCAAGGCTTCTCAACCCCTCTAATGGAGGTTTAGCCGAGAATCATTCTGCAATCATTTCCATATGAATCTAAACTAAACATAATATCAAGATTCGAAATTTACTAATCTAAATTAAACAATAATTAAAATCTAATTAACAACTAAAAAATGGTAACCAACAATAATTTAAACTAGATCTAATAGATTGAAATAACAAAAATCGAAATGACAAGAATAATAACTATTTTATTAATCTAATGAATGATATTCAATGATTCAAGAAATTAATCTAAAACAAGAAATGAAATTCTAAAACTAAGTTCTAAAACTCATTAATGGAGGCTAACTAATCTAATTCTAATCTAGGTCTAACTAGGGGTGTAAAATGGGCCGGGCTGGCCCAGCCCCCTTATGCTATGAGGGTCGGGCTTGTGAGGGCCAACACTTGAATTATACAGCCTTTGCCCTCACCTCAGCCCCCTTTAGAAAACGTGGGCGGGCCGGGCACGAGGGGTCTATGGATCGGGCTGTACAACTTGTCAATTATTCAAAACTCTTGAATACAACTTGTTTAGACTTCATTAGCATATTTGGTTTTTATCAGATTTCATTAACTGATTAATATATTCATTACAAAAATTCATTAAAACCTATCAAACTTCATTAACATATACAATAGAATATATGAATATATTCTATAGAATAGAGATATATCCATATAATACAGCTGTATCCTATAGAATATATTCACATATTCTAACAATATATTCATTACAAGAGAGAGAACCTCCATCAAGGACATTATACGTACAACTAAGGGTATTATACGTAATTTTGTTTAGAAAATCTAAATATCAATGAGGGCCTTAATACGGGCTTTGTGAGGGCTTTAGAGGGTCGGGCTGAGGGCCGCCCTCATGTTTCCATATCTAGGCCCTTACCCTCCCCTCAAAACATGAGGGTCGGGCCGGACCTGCCCTCAAATTGCATGCGGGCTTAAATTTGAGGGCTTTTTTTGTCTATGGGCGGGTCTGGCGGGCTGAGGGCTTGAGGGCCGTTTTTACACCCCTAGGTCTAACTATCTACCATTAACAAAGAGCTAAGCTTTTGTTTTTATACTTTCAAATCCAAAAATTGTGCATGGGCTTGGAGCCATGTTTTGGGCCAGAGAATCAGGCCCAAAACCCAATTTCTTTAGTCCAAAATGGGCTCTTCAGCTGCAGTTAGCTTCGACATATGTTTCATCCACTTCTGCTCCTCTGATTAGGTCAAGGCTTAGACGATTGGAAAGCTCTTTCCGAGCCGGTCATTTTGACATAAGGTAGGCCCATTTCCGAAGTCTGAGTCCAAAGATATGGTCTTCGGAAGTTCTGCTGACTTTGTGTGCTGTTTCTGCCCGCGTTGACTTTGACTTTTCAGCTTTGACCGGGCTTTAGAAAGGCTTTGTCTTCTTGAATCTTGGCCTTTAATCACAGAACTCCTTAACAACCAACCATTGCTCCTTTATCTCGCTAAAGTGGCACATTTCTGCACATAATGGACTTTGAAGCCTGAAATGCATAAAAACACGTAATCAGTATTAACTCTCACTTATTATTCACATAATTGGTCTAAAAGTATGATTATTAAGGGGTTAAAACTACAGTTTAAGGCTCTTATCAACCACCCCCAAACAGCATTTTGCTTGTCCTCAAGCAAATATGAGAAATTAGCATAAGTGACCAAAAATGGAGTTCTATCTACTCTCATTTCACTGAGTGCGATTGCATTGACCATATGCAACAAGGCCTTAAACCACTAGGAATTCCCTAGTGGACGAGTTATAGCCTCGTGAGAGTTTTCCAGTGAAGGTACTCACAAACTTCATCTATACTACAACGACTAAGAAAGAAAACTATTGTTTCCTTATTCATGCTCCAAATTATCTATACATCTCACTAGCTATGAACAAGAATAACCAAGTCAAAAACCTAAGCTAATATATGCATAATAATCAATCATCTACAATAAACATATATACAATGAGTAATACTATGAAATGCAATAGCAGGTCCGTTTCTGAAACTCGGAATAGCGTCCTTAAGTAGGTTCTCACAATAATAGTCAAGATACAATACTCTGATTTTTCCACTCAAGTTTCGCTACTCTTGTGCGCAGTGGGCACACTTTATCTTACAATCTCAATGACACACAAGGAAGCCGGAGTCGATCAAACACATCTGCCACTTACTATCACACTAACATATTCCTAATTGAACTAGAGGTCTTTATTAGGTGTTCCGGGGATTAGGAGATGGTTTAAGAAGGAAGAAAATGGATATTCAAAAAGGACAAGTTTGAGATAATAGAGTCTTCATATTATGTAACTAGAGAAAACCTTGTTATTTACTTTTGCTTCTACACTTTGTTTCCATCCTTAGCCATATTTTTTTTCTTTTTCTTTGGCTTTTGACTCCTTTTATTCTATTTTTTTGAGTTTTTATTTTTCTTTTCTTTGGATGGAAACTTCTTTTCTTTATTTTCTGAAGCAATTAACTAATTTTTGTTTACACAGGTTTTTCTCTTCTTCATTCTTCCTCATTCTATTCTCAGACTTATTCTAAATTGGGTAGGTTGATTTTTTTTTTTTTGTTTTGTTTTTGTAGCAGGGTAAAGGATTTGTGGTTTATGAAAGGCTAAAGAAAGGCTCAGAGGGGCGACTAGCGGAAAATAATTCATAGGTTTGAATTTCTGGCCATATTGATCCAAAGAGGGCCTAAATTCTCGCTTAGGATATGGTTTAGTGATCAAGCATGTGGACGTGTGATTTCTCTATCCGGATTTTACTTCTCCCTTGTGTCATTTCTCAAATGTTTCACTCTTATAAGGCTTTAGGCTATATTCTCACGGGATTTGTAGAATAAGTACTCTAGCCTAGATTTCAGAAACTTACTGCTAACAATCATAGATACTCATGTAATATATTTATAGATAGATGCAAAGATTATTATCTACATATTAACCTAAGTTTCTAAAAATTATTCTAATGCAAAAGCTACGTGAGACTTCTAGATTGTTAAGAGCATAGAGAAAGAAAACAATACCAATATTCCTAAGTGTATAGCATAACTTATTTATTTATATTTTTGAATTTTTAAAATTTTAACTAGAAAACAAGTGCATATTATACATATCTATATCCTAACAGATGCCTTAATTACACGTGTTTCTATGCCCACCCCCAAACAAAAAGCATGCTTTGTCCTCAAAGCATTTAAATAAAGAGGGTAGAAAAATACCATGGAAATGCGTGAAATTTTGGAACATCTGCAAAACAAGGTTAAAACATACTAATATAAAAACCGACGCAACTCTATAAGAGTTCCACCCATTATGGGGTTAACAGAATTAAATTGCTTGGGATATAAGCAGACACTAAATGGAATTAAAAACTGACCTTATCTCCCAGACATGCATATTATCTACCCAATAGCACCATGGGTCTTATATTTCAGCGGGCATGGCAAGTCCAAGAACAAATGCTAGCAAGAACCATAAGCGGTTCCCAGCCTACGTGTGTGATCACCTCGCGAGACCAAGCACCATAAGTAGTGCTTTGGAACAAATCTTCGAAAGACTGTTCCGGTATTATTGTAGGAGATGTCATCTCGAAACTACGCTCTGGAACAGCTGCAAATAACCCGGGAACAACCCGCAGAAAATTGATAATTTTCTGGTCTACGGAAGTCAGGGCGCAGGCGCGCTCCACTTGAAGCGCAGAAGTGCCGCTCGATTGCTAAATTCGGGAAAATGTGTAGAGCTTTGAGGTGCACTCTACTTGGGTGCCGGTGCACTCCGAGGTGCTGATGGTTGAAAATTGAGATGAACAACGGGAAACCTGGGAGTGAAAGGTGAGTGATGGAAGTTAGGTGTAGTGTGGGTTGTGAGTGTAGAATGAATGAAGTTTATCTAGGTTTTAAGTTGCTAAAACGAATCGGGAAGTTGCCAAAAAGCTTTTCTAACAATTTCCAAAAATACTAAATTTTCCGAACCCGAAAACGGAAACAACTCATATTCTTGATTCTAAAACAACCCTAATATCTTTTAGGTTGAATTTAGGATAGAACCTACCTATTTTATCAAGATTTCATCCTACCATGATATTTATTCATAGATATGCCTATTCGGCAATATTCTCACCCTGACTCCGAAATAACTTCTATAAAAAAAGGAGGTCATATAAAAATCATGCTGGACTACGTAATACCACCCCCAAACAATTTGGGAAAGTGGAATCAACATTAAACAACCACGCACAATGAAAATAACCACATTATATTAATATTGTCATTCAAACAACATTTCACTACAAAAGTCAAAATTAACTACGGAATTTAACAACGTAACATCCTATCTACTAAATATAATAAAAAAACAACATCAAAACAACAAACAAGAAGAAATCTAGCTACTCTTCAAGGGAGCGAGGTGGGGGTAAGAATAGGAATTTGAGTGATCAAGAATGGAAAAACCAACACCCCACCCCCAAACAAATTTTTGAAAACCGGTTTGTAAAAATTTGTTTTAAAACGTGGGTCTTTTAAAGTCAGATTCCCGAGACTTGCTAGATTACTATTTTTATAGCTTTAAACTTTTTTACTTTTTATGAATTAGGTTTAATATAAAGGAAAACAATAAGCAGTAAAGACATAATTCACACCATAGAGAAACATGACTCAAAAACCAAGAAAACATGCAAGAGTGGAAAACGTGAATTATGTGAAACGTGGACTTAGGATCCGGTACTTACAACCACACACTCCATAGGGAGGGCCCGGTTACCTGAATGGTGCATTCACCAATATATGAAAATAAAAGGAAATGCACCAAACACAAAAATTGAGTCGTTTATAGCCAGATACTCGAGACTTTATCTAAACATATGTATGAATATGCAATTTATCATATATCAACAACCGAAATAGTTGTGGATTGTTCCATAAATAAATATCACAGAAAACATATCCAAACACAATCAAGCACCAAGATTTCCTACAACGCAGCCTAGTGGAATGAAAGCGAAGTCGGATAGACCTATAACATAACCGAGCATGCACCTTGTGTTTCGTCTTTGAACGAGAGGGTGTCCTAGTGAATAAGTGTGGAAAAGTGAATGGTTATGGAAGATATGGTGGATTGGGATAAGTTTTAGAGGGAAAACATGGAAAAAATGAGGATGTGGGTTTAGCATAAAACTCATTCATGGTGTAGTTAGGGACTGTCTCAAGTCTGAAAATGAAGGTGTCAAGTGGTTTATCCTTGGGAAGTATTTGTTTACTAGGTGGATTTAAAAAATCATGAAGCACAGGAGAAACTAAAGGATCGAGTGCAAACTCGAGGTTCCTTTGAAAAGGTGGAGGGTGGGGAATATTGGTAATGGAAGGTGAATGATTCTCAGCTAGAGCTCTCAAGTCCATATCATCAGAAATCTTGATATATGCAAGACATTCCTCAATAGGTGGGTCAAAAGGATCACTGGGATAGAGATTGAAAAATTCATCTTCCGTCATAGCATCAAGGGATGAATGGTTGTTGGCAAGGGGGGACTCGCAAAGTGGTAAAGAAGCAGTGCAAAAGAGTTGCAGGAATTCTTCTTCGATTTTGTCTACTACCAGGGAGTCATTGTTAAAGTCGAAATTTCCGAAGAAAAGGAATTTGTTAATCTGTTTCTCCGGAAACATATTTTTGAAGTAATCTTGAGCTAAGCTCTCGATCATGCTAACCTCTCCATTTGTAGATGAATCGGGATATTGTGTCCTCGTTTTGAAAACATTTACCTCAATAGAAAGATGGCCAAAGGACAAGGACATCGAACCATCGCGGCAGTTTATGAGTGTGTTGGCAGTAGCCAAGAAGGGACGCCCTAAAATGATAGGTACAGAGTCGTTAGTGACTTCTGTGTCGAGGATAACGAAGTCGGCTGGGTAGTAAAAATTTTGGACTTTAACCAACACGTTTTCAACCACACCCTAGGATACTTAATAGACCGATCAGCTAATTGCAATGTCATTTTAGTAGGTTGCATCTCCTCTAGACCTATTTGTTTATACAAATAAAACGGGAGTAAGTTAACACTAGCCCCTAGGTCTAGTAGACGATCGTCGTGTGAGAATCTCCTAAGGTGCATTATCTGATGGGGCGACTAATTGGGGTCCTTGTACTTAACAATTCCATTATTTTCAGATAAAGTTGGGAACTGTTCAGTTAGAAAGGCGTCTTTAGGTATGTTGGTCTTACACCTAGTAGTGCACAACTCCTTAAGAAACTTAGCGTGGTTAGGTAGCTTTTTTATAGCTTCGAGAAAAGGAAGGTTTATCGTTAGATTTTGAAAACGTTCCTAATCTCCTCAAAGTTAGTATCACTGGTTATCATGGCTAATTTTGAGGGAACGGTGGTTTAAGCTCTATATTTAGCGTATGGCTCGACTTGATGTGTAACCTTGGCTTTCTGTTTCTTAGGTTGTGGTTTAACCGGGTACCTCTACGTGGTAGGTTCTTGAGTTTCTATTTCGTATCTAGTTCGATATCCGGTGTAGGGAGTACTGATGGGGTAACTATAGGCATAGTTACTTTGTTATCAACCACTCTTCCAGAACGGAGAGTGGTGATGGCATTTAGCTTACCTACGGTTGTAGTTTCCGTACTAGTATTACCGTTTACCTCAAAAGCTGTGTTTGCTGTTCTAGGGTTGGGTATCGCTTGGCCTGGAAACATGCCTTTTGGTTGGGCTTTCTCTTGGGCTAACTGTTGGTTTAAATTATTAACGGATTGTAGAATGTGTTGGTTAGATTGAGCTATGGTTTGGAAAAGTTGTTGGCTCACTTGTATGAAGGTGTCAGGACGATCCGGTTGTGTTGGTGTAGTAGTCACGGGTGGTGTGACTGGAACTATCTCGCGTTGATTATTTATAGGCGGATTGTGATAGTTATTATTTACTAGAACGATACCTCTATTAGCATTATAATTATTATAACTACATTGACCTTGTGCTTGACCTTGTCGAGGTTGCACTTGGTTGTTATAATTATTATAATTACCCTGATCCTGTCCTTGTTGTGGTGGAGCTTGGTTATAACTGTGCGTTGGCCTAACATATTGATTATTGTACCCTGTAGGTGTGACTTGTTGGTTATTTCTCCAATCAAAGTTGGGATTTTGTCTCCAAGGGGCTTTAGGTTCACTATTAATGGAACAAGAATGTTCATAGGCTATAGGACAGTGGGAGTCGGGATGCTCAGGACTCCAACAGAAACTACATGGATTTGAATTTACATTCATGACGGGGATAGGCTTTTGTTGCACAGAAATGGCCTCTACCTTTTTTGTGAGGGATTTAATTAGAGTTTTAAGCTCAGGATCTGATTT
Source organism: Coptis chinensis (assembly GCF_015680905.1). Taxonomy (NCBI): domain Eukaryota; kingdom Viridiplantae; phylum Streptophyta; class Magnoliopsida; order Ranunculales; family Ranunculaceae; genus Coptis; species Coptis chinensis. The sequence continues at coordinate 44,008,742 of NC_141460.1, forward strand.
AACCTCAAACATACTGGTAGCCATAACTGTTGAAGAAAAACTAGCGGAGCGAGAGTAATCGTCACTACCCCCCCCCCCCCAATTATTATTACGCTTAGTCTGATCTTCCAAAAATTTATATGCCTCTGAGGCTCCTTTACTTAGGAAACTACCTCCATTCATTATGTCTAGGACTTCTTTATGGTGGTGTAGAAGTCTTTTGAAAAAGGCACGAACTAACGTGTCTTTTGCTAGGTGATGGTGTGGACACTCTATAAGGAGATCGGTGAAACGATTCCAAGCCTCGAAAATGATTCATGAGGATTCGCCGAAAAGAAGTGAATCTTGGAAAGCATTTTCATCCGCCTTTAGGGGTGGGTAAAATGTTCCATAAACAATTTGAACAAGTTTGGCCCACGAGTCCACGTAATTAGCTTTGGGAAGTTAACCAAGACGCCTTAGCAGCTAAGGTGAAAGGGAATACCCTCAATTTAATTTGTTCCGCACCAACCGTAGGATGGTGGAATGTTATAAGGACTTGTTCAATCCTACGATCTTTGATAAGGTTTTTCATGGTCTAAACCATGAAAAACGGGTAACAAATTAAATATATTTGGGGGGATGCGGAAATCCCCCACTGGGTCTGCTAGAACGATGCAAGATTTAGGGCTATCGCTCAAGGCTTTATAAAAGTCAGAGAGAGGAGTCTCTCTTTCTTCAGTCATAATATCAGGTGGTGTGTGTGAAATAGTAGCTAGAGGTGTGGTGGGCGGGAAACTAGATAGACTTGTTTGTTGACGTTGCTGTGTAATTACGTTAGTTGTTTTTCTTCGACCAGACCTTAATCTCATGCAAGACTAAGTCTAAACACGACAACCCTCCAAACAACCTTGATATATTAGTATAAACCTCTAACTAGAGATCCGAGGTATGGAAGAAAGGAATACCTGATTGCGTCCTTGCTTCGTTCATGAATAGTGTCTTGTTTACGCGTGTTCAGTGTATATAATAAGTTAGAACACTGAAAAACTTAAAAAATCGAAGTTCGAAACAAACCTGTAGAAATCCGGAAAAATTTAGCTTTAGCGGGTGCGCTTTGAAGCTGTCGCTCCGTGTAACTTCAAGTTACACAGTTTTTAGGGCTGGTCGCTCAAGGTTCCAGCGTTTGGGGCAGTGCGTTCGCCGCTTTTGTCGCTGGTCGCTCTCGTGTAATTTTTCGCGAAACTTTTCAATGCTGAAATGGACAACCACAGTATGAATCAAACAAGGGTGGGTGGGTGAAATGGGACTTAAAAATGACTAATTATACTATGAAAACAATGCTAAAGTGAAACTAAGATGGCAGCGGCGCCATTTGATAAAAGGTAAAATGATAAAGTTTACCTACGAAATGAACGATAAAACTCAAAACGTAAGTAAACTAAAACTAATTTATGAGCCTAAGATTTATCAAGTTTTCTACTCTCAAATCTATCGAAATAGAGTGGAGTAACAAATTCGTTCCACTCCTAGTTCTTTAGCATGTGATGTTTTCTAGTTAACTAATCGGTCTTAAATCTAATGAGAGTTTTACGAGGGGGAATTATACTACGATGCAACTACCCACAAGATACAAACTATAATTGATTCAACTACGGAAATACTATGTTGATTCTATAATAAGGAATTAGGGGGGATTGATTCCACCTTAACTCAACTTAACTCACTAACAACGAATCGTCGTAATACAAATTGAACTGCTACGAAGAACAATTGGTTCTTCCTAATCCCTAATTACACATGACATTTCTACCAATTCATAACTAGCATGTGAACGATTAAACCCATTCTCATGGCGAATTAATCGCTTCTAGAGTGGAATAGAAATTACGACGACTCTACGATAATCGGAATCAAGCTTTCATCAAGGCTTCTCAACCCCCTCTAATGGAGGTTTAGCCGAGAATCATTCCGCAATCATTTCCATATGAATCTAAACTAAACATAATATCAAGATTCGAAATTTACTAATCTAAATTAAACAATAATTAAAATCTAATTAACAACTAAGAAATGGTAACCAACAATAATTAAAACTAGATCTAATAGATTGAAATAACAAAAATCGAAATGACAAGAATAATAACTATTTTATTTATCTAATGAATGATATTCAATGATTCACGAAATTAATCTAAAACAAGAAATGAAATTCTAAAACTAAGTTCTAAAACTCATTAATGGAGGCTAACTAATCTAATTCTAATCTAGGTCTAAATATCTACCATTAACAAAGATCTAAGCTTTTGTTTTTATACTTTCAGATCCAAAAATCGTGTGTGGGCTTGGAGCCATGTTTTGGGCCAGAGAATCAGGCCCAAAACCCAATTTCTTTAGTCCAAAATGGGCTCTTTAGCTGCAGTTGGCTTCAACAGATGTTTCGTCTACTTTTGCTCCTCTGATTGGATCAAGGCTTGGACCATTGGAAAGCCTTTTCTGAGCCGGTCTTTTTAACATAAGGTAGGCCCAATTCCGAGGTCTGAGTCCAAAGATATGGTCTTCGGAAGTTCTGCTGACTTTGTGTGCTGTTTCTGCCCGCATTGACTTTGACTTTTCAGCTTTGACCGGGCTTTAGAAGGCTTTGTCTTCTTGAATCTTGGCCTTTAATCACAGAACTCCTTAGCAACCAACCATTGCTCCTTTATCTCGCTAAAGTGGCACATTTCTGCCCATAATGGACTTTGAAGCCTAAAATGCATAAAAACACGTAATCAGTATTAACTCTTACTTATTATTCACATAATTAGTCTAAAAGTATGATTATTAAGGGGTTAAAATTACAGTTTTGGGCTCTTATCAGTAGGTACTTAGTTTGTACATTATGGCCTCCGGGCTCTGAAAAAAGTGTGCTTCCAATTAGGAAGAGCACATACGCTATTGTGCATTGTCTTTCGTCAACATTTAAACCAGCTTGAACTGTGGAAAATGTCTGTGTCAACCAACATAGTTTAACACTCTTCCCTCGTACTGCTGTCTTTGGAGGTTGTGCACCCAAATATTTTTTACATGCTCGACTTGCAGACAATTTGGATTTCCCGACCACCGCTTTCCCAAACACATTTAAGCCCAGTATATACGCTACATCTTCAAGCGTAATGGTCATCTCAAAAGCAGGAAAATGAAAAGAATTGGTCTCCGGCCTCCAACGATCTACTAAAGCAGATACAAGGTGTTTATCTGCTTGAAAATGCTCAATGTTCCTCAGCTGCTTGAATCTCATATCTTCGATCATCTCCTCTTGGGTCTTCGACAGCTCCAATTGCTTTAGTTTCAAATTGTGGTCGTATATGCGCACAATTGGTCTAGGCTGTTAGCCAATTATAAGAGTTACTGATTCTAAAATAAATTAACAATCTGAAAATACTAAAAAAACTAATAATAAGATTAATTAATTGAGGATAGTTACCTCTCCAGCCAATAGTAAGGAAGAAATGTGGTCATCCTGCATATACAAATGTGATCTATTTATTAGCACTCTATCCATGGAGATTTAACAACACCTATGTCAATAGAGATTACAAAATTTAACAAAGCTTTGTCTGTTCAAGCACACACACATATTGTATCCATTGACTACAAACCGGGCATGTAACATGGCTCTTACCACATACATTGCTTGTCTCATGAACAATCAAGATAGTACCAAGAACTTCACTCATTTATTAGGATCACCAATTATTTCAAGGTCAGGTACATACTACATTCCACATGACAAGTGAAGCGATGAGAATCTAAAATACTAACTAAGGTATTATACAAAGAAGATGAACCATCACGAGACTCAAAGAATGGCCGCAAGAACCTTTTGAAGGAGAAGGAGACAAAATATATCAAACATCATTTAAGGCCTTAAGGGTCCCTTAGTTTTGTTTATCTAATCTCAATAAGGTTAATACTTTAAGGGGACCTAAACATTGTCTGCAATAACTTAGTGTATAAATTTGTATATATTTCATTGAACTGAATTATAAGTTGGACAGTGTATTGTAAGAAAGTAGTGTGCACCAAGAAACTTCAAATGTATCTATAGAAAGTAGAAACATTCATTAACCTTGTAGTAAATTATACAATTAGTCACTTTTAGTAAATTACACAATTAACTAGATCACTCTTATCTTTTTACAGGGTTGTCTCTCTGTATAGGTTATCTCTCAATCTTGATAGCTTTCAAGATTAGCTATCAAGATTGGGTTTTCTCTGACTTTTGTGATGCCTCTCTTGTGTTTTCTTGGTGTTAGGTTTTGCCAAAAACTCTAACTCTTATTGCAAACTCGCGGTCCCAAATTTCTTCTAAAAATAGACTTGGGCGCGGGTCGCGCTGAAAGTACTGGAAGTATTCCACGGCATGGGCGCGGGTTGCGCCTTGGTCAAGGCCAATCTGAGCACGGATCGCGCTCAAACATTTCCACGCAGAATGAAATCCTTTCGTCCTCATGTGAGGGATAAAGCCAACAATCTCCCCCTCCTGAACAGTGAGGGGGATACCTCCATGCAATTTCCAAGTCAATAGGAGGAGTGTGCTGCCATTCTAGCAATAGCACAACAAATATCAAACTTACCTTTCGGTAAGACTTTGGTCATCATATCCAACCCGTTCTTGTCGATATGGATCGTCTCAATACACAAATGCTTGTCTTCGAGTACTTCTCTAATCCAATGATAACACACATGTATGTGCTTGGATCTAGAATGAAAACTCGGATTCTTGCTCAAATGGATGGCGCTCTGACTGTCACATAGAACTACAAACTGTTTCTGCTTTAGCCCTAGTTCATCGAAGAACCTCTTCATCCATAGCAACTCTTTGCAACATTCAGTAGCTGCAATATACTCGGCTTCTGTAGTGGAGATAGCAACACACTTTTGTAACTTTGATTGCCAAAAAACTGCTCCCCCTGCAAAAGTAACCAGATAACCGGAGGTGGACTTCATCGAGTCAACATCACCTGCCATGTCTGCATCAGTGTAGCCTTCAAGTAAGGGCTTACTTCCACCAAAGCACAAACACAATTTGGAAGTGCCCTTGAGGTATCTCAATATCCACTTAACACCTTCTGAATGCTCTTTCCCCGGATTTGACAGAAAGTGGCTTACAACGCACACGCCAATAGTAATATCCGATCTTGTCCACACCATTGCGTACATCAAGCTACCCACTGTGGATGCATAAAGAATCTTTTCCATCTGACTCTGCTCATGCTCACCCTTTGGACACATCTCTTTGTTCATGCGAAACTGGCCACCAAACGGACAATTGACTGGCTTCGCTTGATCCATGTTGAATATTTTCAACACCTTCTCAATGTAGCTTTCTTGAGAAAGCCACAACTTCCCACTCTTTCTGTCACGAGTGATCCGCATCCCAAGTATCTACTTTGCTTAACCCAAATCCTTCATCTCAAAGGACTTACTCAAGTTTTTCTTCAGCTTGGATATCTTGTTGATGTTTGGGCCAACTATCAACATATCATCCACATACAATAATAGCTCTATGAAATCCCCATCTGGAAATCTCTGAACAAACACACAATGATCGGAAGCAGACTTCTTGTATCCTTGCTTCGCCATAAAGGAATCAAACTTTATGTACCACTGTCTCGGTGCTTGCTTCAACCCATACACACTCTTTATCAGCTTGCATACACCATGCTCCTTGCCATTGACCTCAAACCCCTCTGGCTGGTCCATGTAGACATCTTCTTCAAGGTCTCCATGAAGAAAAGTTATCTTAACATCTAACTGCTCAACCTCTAGGTTCATACTTGCGCTCATACCCAATACCACCCGGATAGAAGTCATCTTCACTACAGGAGAGAAAATCTCATCAAAGTCAATCCCTTTTCTTTGACCAAATCCCTTCACAACAAGGCGAGCTTTATGCCTTGGGTGAGGATTGTTCTCCTCATGCTTGACTTTGTATATCCACTTATTCTTCAGAATTTTTCGTCCTTGCGGTTTCTCAACTAACTCATAAGTGTGATTCTTATACAAAGAATCCATCTCATCATGCATGGCCTTCAACCACTTTTCTTTGTCTGTAACTTCAAGTGCCTCTTGATAGTACATAGGTTCTCCACCATCCGATAGTAAAACGTATGTATGTGGTGGATACCTGGTTGAAGCTAGTCTCTCTCTGTCTGACCTCCTTGACCTATCTGCTGGTGCCTCAGGAGGATGCACTTCTGCTTGCTCTGGTGGTGGTTCATGCATCTCATCTGAATCTTCTATACCAATAGGTTCTATCCCATCATGAGTAATAGGATTCTCGTCATGAGCTTCAAACTCATGGTTCTCTGCATTCTTAATGCCTTCTGCACGTTCCACGGTAGGAATAACTTTTGGTTCTAAATCAACAAGATCATTAGTGAAAGCTTGTAGCTTCTCACCCTCCTCAAAATCTTCTATGGTTTTGGTCTTCCAAGAACACAACATCTCGACTTCGGATTACCTTCTTGTTAATCGGATCATAGAGTTTGTAACCAAACTTTTCATCTCCATAACCCAGAAAAATGCACTGCTTGGCTTTGTCATCAAGCTTGGATCACTCATCCTTCGGAATATGTACAAATGCCCTGCACCCAAATACCCTCAAGTATCCATAATCAACATCTCTGCCTGACCATACTCTCTCAGGATAGTCACTATTCAGAGGCTTTGATGGCGATAGGTTGATCACATGCACGGCTGTACCCATTGCTTCTACCCAGTAGCTTCTAGGTAGCTTAGAGTGAGATAGCATGCATCTCATCCTTTCTACAATGGTACGGTTCATTCTCTCTGCTATTCCATTCTGTTGCGGTGTCTTGGGAATGGTCTGCTCATGACGAATCTCATGACTCTGGTAATACTCTTCAAACGGCCCAATGTACTCACCCCCATTATCTGAGTGAATACACTTCAACAACTTCTCAGTCTCTCTTTCCACCATGCTGTGGAATTTCTCAAACACGCCAAGTACTTCATCCTTGGTCTTCAGACTATAGGCACATATCTTTCTTGACGTATTATCAATGAATGTCAATAAATACAAAGCTCCCTGGTGGAACTTTACTCTTATAGGACCACATAAATCAGTGTGCACTAGTTTAAAGATATTGTCCTTTCTGTGAGACGGGAATCTTTGGAAAGATACCCTGTGTTGCTTTCTTACCAAACAGTGAGTACATGTATTTAAATGTGTACATTTAATGTCTGGCACGGCCTTTTGCTTAGCAAGAACTTCCATCCCTTTTATGCCCATATGACACAGTCTATTGTGCCACAGTTCGGAGGAAGCTTCTTCTTCTGCCGCATTCACTTCTACTCTACACAAACTAGCCTGTGTTTTGTAAAGAAAGCAAGTTTTCTTTCCTCTGGCTGCTACAATGGAACCTCTGCTCAGTTTCCATACCCCATTACCAAACGAGTTTACAAAGCCATCGTCATCTAATTTCCCAGCCGAAATTAGGCTTAACCGTATGTCAGGGACATGTCTTACATCCTTGAGTGTCAAGGTGTAGCCGACATTGGTTTCTACATGAATATCTCCAATGCATATAATCTTCGAGACTCCACTGTTACCCATCCTCACTTCACCATATTCACCACAGCTGTAGGTAGTGAAAAATCCCCTGTGCGGTGTGACGTGATAGGATGCTCCTGTATCTATCACCTACTCTGTATCCTGACATGAGGTACTAAGACAACACACACCACAATCTGACACAATTCCCACTAGGTCATCGACTAGTGCGGTAGTATCTCTACCTGTGTTTCCGTTCCTCTACACCATGTCTTCATGTTCACAGTTATTCTTCTCATCCCTCTTCAGTATTCTGCACTCATATCTGAAGTGGCCCTTGGTGGCACAATAATAACATTGCCTCTCTGCCTTAGGAGTTCTAGCTTCACCCCTAGATTTACTTCTGTTATCACCTCTAGAACGAGATGGTTTTCTGTATTTACCTCTCCCCCGTTTCTCTGTGACAAGGATCTCTGAGCAAGACGAGCTGCCTTTTGAACTCCTTCTAGTCTCCTCATTCAACAAAGACGTAGTAGTCATCTCCATGGTAACTATTCCATCTTTGGCTGCTCCGTGTAGAGAGACTGCTAATGTCTCCCAACTTTCGGGTAGAGAGCATAATAGAAACAAAACCTCAACTTCGTCTCCCAAATTAATCTTCATCAAATGCATCTGATTGATGATATTATGTACTTCGTTAAGATGCTCAGACATTGAAGAACCTTCTTGGTACTTCGTGTCAGCAAACTTCTTAACGACCAACACTTTGTTTCCTCTCGACTTCCTCTCGTAGAGGTCTTCGAGTTTCTTCCACAAACTGAAGGCTGTAGTCTCTTTGGACACATGGTGAAAGACACTGTCGGCAATCCACTGTCGAATGTATCCTATCATTTTTCTATCAAGCTTTTTTCACTCAACCTCATCAGTCTTTTCTGGTTTTACTCCCTCATTCTCAATGGGAAGTGTCAAGTCCTTGCAGTATAGCAAGTCTTCCATCTTGGCTTTCCAGATGGTGTAGTTCTTCCTATTTAGACTCGTCATGCGAGTGTTCACGAAATGGTCTATTTCTACAAGTTATTTAAACTCAAATCTTCTCTCAGGAGTTTTGTCAAACACCTTCTAACCAAGATTTAGATAACACCCTAGGCTAATCTAACCAACGCTCTGATACCACTTGTTGGGGTTTATACCAATACCAATCGATTCCCCCACTACACAGATAACTTGTATTTGAACACAATTCAACTCCAGACAAATTCTAAATATCAACTATAACCTATACTAACATGCCCAACTCGCTAAACAACTATTAACAACAAATAATAATGTAAAGCAGTAAAAGCAAACCACTACACAAAGATATACCATGGTTCGGCCAATGGTGCCTACTTCTACAAGAGCTACTTCTTTATAAAGTGGGAAGGAAGATTACAATCTCTCCCTTCAGCCCTCTCACCTTACTAGATCACTCTTATCTCTTTACAGGCTTGTCTCTCTGTAAAGGTTATCTTTCAATCTTGATAGCTTTCAAGATTGGGTTTTCTCTAACTTTTTGCTGTCTCTCGTGTGTTTTCTTGGTGTTAGGTTTTTGCCAAAAACTCTAACTCTTATTGCAAACTCGCGGTCCCAAATTTCTTCTGGAAATAGACTTGGGTGCGGGTCGCGCCTCGGGCAAGAACAAACTGAGCGTGGGTCACGCTGAAAGTACTGGAAGTCTTCCACGGCATAGGCGCGGGTTGCGCTCAAACATTTCCACGCAGAATGAAATCGTTTCCTCCTCATGTGAGGGATAAAGCCAATAGTTTATTGATTGATTGAGTTCTTAATTGGCTTCATTATGATGTTAAAGAAATATAGTGTTTTGAAAAATCGCCCGATTAATGTCAATTAATCCCCAACCAATTACACCTAGTCACTCTTCAAACGAGTAGTGACCGAGTACCGATTTAACTACGCATTCCCAACTTAAGTGCTTATATTTAGCTTATATTTTTCTATATTTATTATTTGTTTTTCTCATATTTGTTATCCCATCTATTTTATTTACGTTATTTGTTTTTGTTTTATTAGTTTAATACCATGTATCACTTACAACACCATCACCATCACATACAAATAGGACACGAAAAAATATTGTTCATTTATGACTGAGCCTATCTGACGATTAAGAATAGTAATCTCGTCATCTAAACTAACATGATGTTAATCGTTTCATTCTGAGCGAGAGAGACATGAATTAGATAATAAACCATAGTGACTACTATCCAAACCACCATGTTGCATTGGGCTACTGTATCACAGGTCGTGCAAAAAAAACCAAAAAGTATGTGTGAACATTTTGTGTAGAGCTTTTTGTGTATCCTAAAAAAGTAAAAAAGCTAAAAAGTGCAATGTGATCATTTTGTGTATCCAATTCAATTAGTCGAACCTTTTTAAAGCGTTTACACAATGAATTGTAAAACCTACACCAATACACATCATGGTCAGTATCATCTCTGATGTGTACATATCTCTTATTAATTCATGGAATGCTGGCAAGGGTTGACAGAGCCCTTGTAAGTAGGGCAAGGAATCGGGTCAGGTTTTACCCAAACCGGACCCGACCCAAATCTGAATAATATTTCAAGTTCGGGTCAATTTTCATATTCACTTGTTTATTTGGATTCAGTTTTGGATCTATTTTTTGGGCTTTTTTTGAATTTGGAGTGTTATCCGATCGGGTCGCTTCGGGTTCGGATTGAGAATTTAAATTTGATTCGGATTCGGGTTCGGATATTGTCAAACTATTAAGGTCCGGATTCGGAAATAGCCATATCCGACCCGAACCCGGCCCGTTCCCTGCCCTACTTGTAAGCATGGTCTTGAGTTTGGGACTTGATATACTTCAAATTGGCTTGAAACAATATAAGAAATTGCAGATTTGGCTTGTGCTTTTCATACTTACACTTTTCGGGCGGAGAAAGATATTGATCGTTGGATGGAAAACTCGTTATCTCTATCAACGAACTTTCTACACAATGTAGATGCAAAATCGGGTTTGAAGCTGGTTAGTGGACAACTGGACATGGATGATTACATGAAAACTGTGGGTTAAGATGGTGAAGTTCGGGTCGGACTAATCCTTATTGGTTTTGCAACAATAGCTAAAGTGCTGAACCGCCCATAAGGTGGCTATCAGATTTTGGGTTTGGCTTGGTAATTTAAGATTATTCTTATAATGTAACTTGTTAGGCTTGCTTAATAGGGGATTAGTAGATTAACTAGTTTGTAATGGTTGCTCCCTCTAATGATCATACTCTTAGAGTGGAATGTAACTTTGGTTATATACAGGTGGCGGTCTGCCTTAACCCCAGCTTATTTTGAAAAAATAAATGGTTTTGCAACTCCCCCTATTTGACCGGGATTCGAAACTCCCCAAGTTGACTTTTTACTATTGAACCGGGTTGAACGAGTTTTTTGACGGTTTGAACCATAGTACAAAATATTGCGATAAATATCTCATTTAAGCAAAAGATATATAAATATGCCCTCATATAAATATCGCAATAAGTTTAGAGATATATACAACTGTAAATATCATCAATATTTTGATGATATTTACGATATTTTAGGATATATTGTGATATTTGGGGATATTTAGTTTAGATAACAATCTTATTTAATATTTACCATCATATTTCAAATAAATATAAATGATATATCATGATATATTAAAAGATATCCACAATATCCACAATATTTGTCGATATAGCCTTTTAGATAGATACTAGATTTTGGATCCGGGCATACGCCCGGGATCTATTAAATATTTTATGTGCTGAAAAGGCTTTATAAAATATCTTACACAAATTTTCGAATAAGAATATATTTTTATTGAAAATAAACCGAAATACGTTAATGACCAGCGATTATGGTGCATAAGTACTTGGAAACTAAAGGATCAAATTGAGATAGCATCATCACTTTGTGGTTTAGGATATTAATCCGTAATTTTCAAATAGAATTATCTTAAACTCGATCTAGTTTGTATAATAGTTTTATTAGATTTATGGTGATTTAGCGGTAAATCATCACCGTTCGGCTTACGTACTAGTGTGTACAAATCACTAAAAACAAATTGATTTTTTTCATATCCTCAAAGAATACACTACTCCCACTTGAAAAGATTTACCACATGAACATGTCTTACGAACGGGTGCCACTATATTAAATTATTCTGACAAATATTAGCAACTATGCATAGCTATGAGATATAAAAATTATATTAATTACTCATTTAAATTTCTTGCACTGCTCTCTATAGAAAGGAAGCACCAAACCTTGATAAAACTCATCGACTTATTTTTATTGTTAGGTTTAATAATTGAAGTTTGATTGAAGTTTTGTGAGAATGCCCAATGTGGCGAAAATAATATTGAAGCTACTTGAATAGCAAGGCATTCTCAATCACAATAAAAAAAATTATAATAAACACTATTTAAAATGCAAAACTATATTTGTCGAGACATTTATTCCCCTTACATATAATACAAATATGTTTTAGGGTTATTAGTTCAATGCATTTGCATCAAGTTTCTGATTTTCCATTAATTATTCTTTGAGGTTAGTTTAATGTAGTACGTTGCATCCAGATTCCAATTTCTCATTAATTATTCTTTGAGGTTAGTTCAATGTAATTGCATAAGTTTTCGATTTCTCGTTAATTATTATTTGAGGTTAGTTCAATTCAATTGCATCCACTTTATGATTTCCCGTTAGTTATTCATTAAGGTTAATTCAGTACAATTGCATCCAGTTTTCGATGCTTCGTTAATTAGTCTTTGAGATTAGTTCATTGTATTTGCATCCAGGTTCCAATCTCCCATTAATTACTCTTTGAGGTTAGTTCAATACATCTGCATCCAGTTTTTGATTTCCCGTTAATTGTTTTTCTAGGTTAGTTCGATAGTTTACAATTTCTATACAGTTTGCATACATGTAAGAGTCTGTTTTTATAAACTCACTTTCATTTTGGGTTCCTAATTACTCATGTGAGAAGGCTAAAAAAGTGGATATTTATGCTTTGAGGTTAGTGTGATGCAGTTACATCCGACTTCTTATTTCTAGTTAACTATTTTTTGAGGTTATTTCAATGCATTTGCATCCAATTTCTAATTTCTGATTTCCCGTTAGTTAATCTCTTATTTTAGTTTAATACAGTTGCATTCAATTTTTTATTTTCCGTTAATTATTCTTTGAGGTTAGTTCAATGCAATTACATTTAATTTCCAATTTTATGTTAATTGTTCTTTGAGGTTAGTTTAATGCATTTGCATCAACTTTCCGATTTCCCGTTAATTATTCTTTGAGGTTAGTTTAATGCATTTGCATCAAGTTTCCGATTTCCCGTTAATTATTTTTTGAGGTTAGTTCAATGCAGTTACATCAAATTTATAATTTTCCGTTAATTATTTCATTGCAATTTCATCCATTTTTCAATGTTTTGTTAATTAGTCTTTGAAATGAGTTCATTGCATTTGGATCCAGTTTCCGATTTCCCGTTAATAACTTTTTAAGGTTAGTTCAATACATCTGCATCTAGTTTATGATTATTTATGCTTTGAAGTTAATTCGATATAATTATATCCGGTTTCTGATTTCCCGTTAACTATTCTTTGAGGTTATTTAAATGCATTTGCATTTAGTTTCCGACCCACTAATTATTCTATGAGGTTAGTTCAATGCAGTTGCATTCGGTTTTTAATTTTCTATTAATTATTTTTTGAGTTAAGTTCAATGCATTTGTATCCAATCTCTGGTTTCCCATTAATTATTATTTGAGGTTTGTTTAAAGTATTTGCATACCATTTCCGATTTCTTGTTAAATATTTTTCAAGGATTTGCATCCAATTTCTGATTTCCCATTAGTTATTCTTTGACGTTAGTTTAATGCAATTGCATCCAGGTTCCGATTTATAGTTAATTACTTTTTGAGTTTAGTTTATTGCATTTGCATGAAGTTTCCAATTTCTCGTTAATTACTCTTTGAGCTCAGTTATGTATTTGAATCCAATTTCCGATTTTCTTATAATTATCCAATGTGGTGTGTAATACCAACTTCTACTAATCCATTTGTAGTGTCCTTGCAAACATGACATAAAAATTAAATTATGCTTAATTTACTATGTGGGATCATCGAAGATTATCCAGTTCCCGATTTCCCGTTAATTATTTTTTAAATTATGCATGGCTCGCTATGTGGAATCTTTAAAGATTATCTACGAACGGGTGTTGTTATATTAATTATTCTGAAAAATATTTGCAAATATGCATAACTATTATGTATTAATATTATATTGATTACTCAACCAAATTTCTTATAACGTGAAAACCTCACTCTCCATTAAAAAAAAAACTCACCTTTGATAAAACCCCTCAACTTCATTTTGTTGTTTAATAATAGAAGTTTGATTGAAGTTTTGTGAGATTATCTAATAAGGCAAAGTTCATATATATTGAAGCTACTTGAATAGCAAGGAGATCCTAATCATACGGAAAGAGATAAGATAAACACTATTTTTAATGTAAAACTATACTTATCGAGACATTCCCACAACATATAACCCAACTATGTTTTGAGGTTAGTTCAATGCATTTGCATCCAGTTTCTGATTTTCTGTTATTTATATTTTGATGTTACTTCAATGCAGTTGCATCCAATTTTCAATTCCCGTTATTTATTTTTTGAGATCAGTTCAATGCAGTTGCATCAAATTTCTGATTTCTCGTTAATTATTCTTTTTCGGTTAGTTCAATACATTTGCATCCAATTTTCAATTTTCTGTTAATTGTTCTTCGAGGTCAGTTCAATGCATTTGCATCCAGATAATTATTGTATTAATCCAAATTCAAGAAATGTAAATTATTATTTGAGGTTAGTTATTGTTTGAGGTTAGTTCAATGAATTTGCAACCAGTTTCCGATTTCCCGTTAATTACTTCTTGAGGTTTTGCATCCAGTTTATTTTTTGAGATTCGTTCAGTGCAGTTGCATCCGGTTTCCAATTTCCCGTTAATTATTTTCTAAGATTAATTCCACACATTTGCATTATATGTTTCCAATTTATAATTAATTTTTCTTTGAGGTTAGTTCAATGCAGTTGCAACCAATTTCCGATTTCCCGTTAATTTAATCTTTGAGGGTTAGCAGTTAGCTAAATGCATTTGCATCCAGTTTTCGATTTTCCAACAATTATTTTTTGAAGTTAGTTTGATGCATTTCCATCCAAGTTTTGATTTCCTATTAATTATTCTTTGATATTAGTTTAATGCAGTCGTATCCATATTCCGATTTTATAGTAATTACTTTTTAAGATTAGTTTAATGCTTACCTTTGCATCCAGTTTTCAATTTCCCGTTAAATATTATTTGAGGTTAGTTCGATACATTTGCATCCAGTTTTTGATTCCCCATTAATTGTTTTTTGACGTTAGTTTCATTTAGAATACATATTTTAAAATATTTGTCATTATTGTTTTGCCGTTATTTTTTATTTTTTCATTTTCTATTATATCTAAGGTATGAATTTCTAACCAAATCGTGAGAACCCTTTATTCCGTTGCGCATGGTTTTCGCGGTTTGTAAACTGCAACCATAACGGTTCCTACAGGCGGTGCCATCTGAAGTTTTATATTGTGGTGTGTAATCTTCAAAAGAGTTTGTAAGAAGTGAGGTTCATCCTAAATTGTTTAGAGTTTGAGTGTGGGAGTTAAGAAAAAGAAAGGTAGACTCTTGGTATAGATTGATTAGTTTTAAGCTAAAGAAAACATGAAAACTCAAGTTGTTTGGTAGGGAAACGACATGAAAACATTGAAAGAAGTATTGAAATAAGAACAACAAGATAAGATTGATTGATTTAAACAAACAAAGCAAAATAACAAGATTTAAATAAAGGAAATGAAGAACAATAAAGTAAAGGACTTGAATTAAAAACTAGACAAGAAAATTAAAACAAACCAAATAGTTTGGACCCTAAAGCAATGAATGTTTTCTCTCTCCCTAACTTTTAGATTATATACCCCTACTTTTGCCTTTTATTGATTTGCCCTCCTCCATCACTTTTGAGACACCTCACACTTCACTTTTGCTTTTGCTTTTTGATTTCTTCTTGACCAAGGTAGGTTTTGGAGAATGTCATATTTTGAGATAAGGGCCTCCATCTTTGGTCTTCTGAGTTGAGGGCTTTGACCTTTGACTATTGACTTTGACTGTTGACTTTGACCGTTGACTTTGACTTTTTTAGCACTTTTCCATAGCAACTTCTGGTCTTCATAATAAGCGTGATTAAGGCTTTTTTTTTTGTGCTAAGACGTAACTTTTATGATAAGTGGTCTGAAATTCTCCATATCCTGAAAAAGACAATAAAAGCTATGAGTTGTCTTTTCGTTAAGCGTAAGACGGCCTGTAATGCAATAATATAAGAGTAATAAAACGTACATTTGGGACCTGATCATTAACCAACACTAATAAGCTATATGAATTAAAAATTCATAAAAAATGTGACAAAATAGTTAAAAAAAGGTTTTGAAAATGAGAGGTGTTACACTTTTATAGTTACAAAATGAAACAATGAGATACTATTGATGAATAATTAGACATAAAGAGAAGGTAATGTTTTTCTTCTTCTGGTAACGTATTTAATCTTCGTCGGTTGCTGCCCCTATATTCATAGGTGCGGTGGTCAATCAATTTGCAGGTACATTTATAACATGCCGCATTATTTGATTGTCCATCGTACCTATGAATATAAGGACACGATGATGAAGAAAAACGTTACCTAAAGAGGAGAAAACGTTACCCTCGATCATATATGTTCTTCTACAATTCAATATTATTTCAATATTCATTTTGTAACTATAAAAACATACTTTCACTGAATGAGAATCCATCTGAATTAGAGACTTTTATTTTTGAGTTTCTTATTGTTTCATATCACATATCACGTTATTAGCACGATTAGTTACCACTTTAGCATTTAGTTTTTGCTTAACCCTTTCAACAAGAAATTGAATCACCTTAAACATTACCACAAAACTTATTTCCAAAACTATTTTTCCAGTACTCGTTTAGCGGATCATTTCTTTGTGTTTAAGGTGAAGTTAAGAAATGAATCAATATTTGCTCTCTACTGGTTTAGTTTTAGAATCTTCTCACGTGCAGCAGGTAATCATTTATTTCTTAAGAAAGAAAGTAGCACAAATCACTTAACTGTCAATTTTAACAACTATACACATTATTTAAAATGATACCTTTTTCCTATTGAAACAGTCTTCTTGAAAGCTATCTCACAAGTTTAATATGAATAGTTAGCTACTATTCTTCTGTTAGAATACAGGGTATTACTCCGTGGGGTCGGCTTCGTGGTGGTCGCGCTTCACTTTGGGCAAGTGTGTGCTTTCGATGTAAACTTTCCGTTATTGTGTTTGGCTGGTCTACCAACTTAAACTTCGAAGTTACAAAGTGTTTGAGCTGAGCGAAGTCGCACTTTCGGTTTGGTTTGAAGTCGCCTCTGGAAACTTCAAGAACTTTAGCGCAGGTGTGCTCCTTTGGGGCGTAGGTGTGCTCCGTGCAATTTTATTTTATTTTTTTTTTTTTTTTTTTATTTTTCCGAGGAAGTTTAATGGTGAAAAAGGCAACCACAGTATGAATCAAACAAGGGTGGGTGGGTGAAATGGAACTTTAAGAATAGTACTTATACTACGAAAACAATGCGAAAGTGAAACTAAGATGGCAGCGGCGCCATTTGATAAAACATAAAAAGATAGTTTACCTACGAAATGAACGATAAAACTCAAAACGTAAGTAAACTAAAACTTAATTACGTGTCTAAATTTATCAAAGATTTCTACTCTCAATCCTATTGAGATATAGTGGAGTAGATGATTCGTTCTACTCCTAGTCCTTTCGCATGGTAATGTTCTCTACGTATAAGTAATCTTCTTAAAGTCTAATGAGAGATTTACGAAATGATAACTAGACTACGATGCAACTACCCACAAGATGCAACTAGTCGACTATTTAAACAACTATGGGAATACTACGTCGATTCTATGATAAGGAGTTAGAGGGGGATTGATTCCACCTTAGCTCAACTTAATCCACTAACGAATTTAATCGTCATAATCTGAATTGAATCATGAGAACAATCTAGTTATTCCTAATCCCTAATTACACATGGCATTTCTACCAATTCATAACTAGCATGTGAATGATTACACCCATTCTCATGGTGAACTAATCATTTCTAGAATGGAAAGGAAATTACGATGACTCTACGATAATCGGAATCAAGCTTTCATCAAGGCTTCTCAACCCCTTCTAATGGAGGTTTAGCCGAGAATCATCACGCTATCATTCCCAATCAAATTCGAACAAGACATGATATAAAGATTTGAACTTTACTTGTTTAAACTCAATTCAAAACTACTCATGCAATAATTGAATTAAAATAATAATGACAAATAAGTAAATCTAAGAATTGAACTAAATAAGTAAATGGAAAATGAAACTAGATTACCAAGAACACTATTTTATTAATCTAATGAATAATAAAACAATGATTCAAATACTAAATTAATAATCTACTTTGTTCTAAAGTAATTAATTAAACATGAAACTAGATCTAAAACAAGATATGAAAAACTAATTAATTAACTAATTAAAATTCTAAAACTAAGTTCTAAAACTAATTAATAGAGGCTAACTAATCCAATTCTTAATCTAGGTCTAACTATCTACCAGTAACAAAGAGTCAAGCTCTTGTTTTTATACTTTCAGATCCAAAAATCTTGCATGGGCTTGGAGCCATGTTTTGGGCCAGAAATTGGGTTTTGGGCCAGAGAATCAGGCCCAAAACCCAATTTTTTCAGTCCAGAAAGGCCTCTTCAGCTGCAGTTGGCTTCAACAGACTTTTCGTCAACTTCTACTCCTCTGATTTGGTTAAGGCTAAGACCATTGGAAAGCTCTTTCCGAGCCGGTCGTTTTGACATAAGGTAGGCCCGATTCCGAGGTCTGAGTCCAAAAATACGGCCTTCGGAAGTTCTGCTGACTTTGTGTGTTGTTTCTGCCCGCGTCGACTTTTCAGCTTGTGACCGGGCTTTAGAAAGGCTTTGTCTTCTTGAATCTTGGCCTTTAATCACAGAACTCCTTAGCAACCAACCATTGCTCCTTTATCTTATCAAAATGGCACATTTCTGCACATAATTGACTTTGAAGCCTGAAACGCATAAAAACACGTAATCAGTATTAACTCTTAATTATTACTCACATAATTGGTCTAAAAGTATGACTGTTACAGGGTTAAAACTATAGTTTTGGGCTCTTATCAATTGACCAGATATTTTGATGAATTAGTATATATATTTGTATACTTGTGAATTCTGACGTTTTAGTTTTTTTCTTTGGAATATATATATTTTAAAAGACTTTGGCTACCGTCTTTTTTTAGCCCGAGGAGATTGACCCCTCGTCCTGACCACATGCAGTTGTGTAAAAACACTTGAAACTTGTAAATGGCAGGACAATATACATGGATGTGTCTAGTAGACATGCGTAGGCTGTGAATTTCTTTCAGCACACAGCATACACTCCCTTAGTTCACATTTGTACACAAAAAACATGGATTAACTAGTACTAGTAAACGGGCACGTGCGTTGCACGTGCTAGGAAAGAAAAATTGAGAAAAAGAATGAACGCATGTAAATTAGAATAGTAAATTAAAAAATTCAATAAGGAAAAAACACTTCAATACGCTAGTTGTATTCTTTGTTCGATTCGAATTATTATGCTTTACCATCAACTCTTTTTTTTTTGTTGGTTTAAATAAGTAGGTAGCTTGGACAGAGAAAGAATTTGTAGCTAGCTTAAAAAAACAATTTTTATTTATTTATTTTGTTTTTATTTAGAAAAGATCACATTTGGAAACAATTAGAAAAAATGAATTGGACACTGTTAATATTTGGAGTGAATTGAATGTGTAAATAATAGATTTCCGAAAGATGGTTATGTAGCAAGATTACAATTTAAAAGCTTTCAATATAATGTGGATCTTATTTCATGTGTATAGAGATTGAATGATTCAAATGTTGGAGTGTTGATTTTTTCAAACCATATGTATGGAGTAGCTAGTTGCATCGCTGAATTCTTACATTGGTTATTGGTCCCCATTCTGAATTTGTTATTAGCACCCAACGCCACATGCTGAACTTTGGCAGGTTTTAGGCTTCAACTTGATTAACATAATGCAATGGAATGTTGGTTCTTTGAGAGTCAAATTAAGTGTAATGATTGAGTAGTTAGGAGCAGGTGCAGAGTGCACGGTGAAGGAGTGCAAAGGCATTATAAGCGTGATCCATTGTGCATAAGCACTATGCTATGCCTAGATGATTATAAAAACATTTTGTCAAGCGGCAACAATTTGATTATAGAGGCATCCTTAATATAGACGGGTGTGCTGGGAAAAATGGTAGTGTTCTTCAGAAGAAAAAAAATTGTTGAACTGGTATTAAAAACTCTAATATTGCTTCCAATAGACGGAACGTCTGTAGAGAGGTGCCATGTTGAATAAAAAACCTTATCTAAAAATGTCTTAAACCAAGGTTTTCTTCCATATGTTGGCTTCTTATCATTTAATACTCTGGAGTCAAAATAAAGAGTCTCCATGTTCAAAAACAAAATTCACCATAGATATAACTTGACCATCGTTTGATTCCATGAGTGAAGAAAATTTAAGGCAACAGAAAACAGTAGTATAAAAAGTAAGTTTATTTATAGTAGTGCAAAAAATAAACAAACTGCATCACACTTATACATGCAAGAAGGAAATAATGAGACTGGAACCTAAGCGTATTGGCAAAAAAAAATTTTGATGCGCTTTCTAAACCCTAAACCCTAAGTTTTACTGATAATTGCATGTGTTTTTTTCAGTGCAGTGAGCAACGCATTGTTTTTTTTATAGCTAATGTGAAAATATGAACTTACCCTAAGTAAAACTTATTTAAAAATATATCAGTATATATCAGCAAAAGTGCAATGTGATAGACATATATCATTATGGATATTAAGAGGAAAAACTAACAACCTGACATAATGGAATTGTGCAAAGGAGCACTTAATTCGTTGGTTAGTAAGTTGCTTATGACTTGTTACACATGATTGGTGCAGTAAGACATTTAGACCAATAGGTACCAAAATTCCTCGAAATGGTTTCATTTAATAATAAGTAATTACTTCAAACATGTATAGTGTTAAAATATATATCAATAACGTTTCAATATAAATCTAACATTTAGGCCTCAAAGTATTCCAAGTATTCAAAAATATATATGAACATTGAGACGTATATCGTGTCTCGGACAATTTTGCGTCCAACAATGTTGGTGAACATGCATCCTCTCTCACTTAATATCTTCATCAGAGAGTCTGCTAGATCTTGTCATGCAAGGTCAAGACGAAGGATGGAATGGACCGCGTGAGAAACTCCATCACCAAAACCCATACCTTAATATATATATTATCATAGTTCCCAAACATAATGACAAAAGGTCAGATACGGTTGTGTTAAATCCTAAAAACACCAACCTGTTGTACGACCACTGGCATAGAGAGAAAACACAGTCCGAATTGTAATGCTTACGCGATTGATCTTCCTTCTACATTCAACATCTCAAACACCTTTAATACGCAAACACCTTCCATACTAAATCCTCTTCTTTCTTGCTCAGTGAAGATCTCTTCATCTGTTTTCGTCTATTCGAGATTCTCGAGTCATCACATGATCAAACTCATAATACTTTAGTTGAGTCTTAATGTGGGAGGTGGCACACGGCATGTCAACATGACACTCATAATGGGATTCCCTGTCTCCATACACTGAAGCCGCATACACCCACACCAATGTATGTTTGTGGAACAATAGTTAAAGACTGATTTTTGTGGAACAAAATTTGTATCAAGAAACTATAAACTCTATTCTGATGTCCATCCAAGATGATATCTTTTGTTACAATCTTACAACTTCTATTTTATTTGGTTTATTTGTGGTTTTCTTTTGCTTGGAGCTTAAGAAACTCTTGTTTTTTAGGCCTTCAGAGCTTCCAATTTCAGTAGCTATTTTCGAGTAATAAAGACTTCCTTGTAATTAGCCTATTTATGGCTTTGTTCGAATTTAAATCGATTCTACATCTATGGTTTTTATCATTCAATATTCAATAGAAAGGAACAACATCCACTCTAAACGTAGCAAATTGGCTATGCAAAAAAGTACATACACCAAAAGACCAAAAAAAAAACCACATTGAATAAACATGTACGCAAATATATTAGCCAAAGCCCCAGACAATGGATTACACACTGGGCTTGTGATCGGGTTCCGGTTTTAAAGTGCCGCAGTATAATATATAATCAACATATGTGGTTGCGCGTTCACCCAATACTAAGGACCCAGTTTTCTCCTCGTCTTCACTAACCTTTTCTTCTAGTTCCGAATGCTGAGGCCTGAACTTGAACCCAACAAACACATACATCAAACATGCTGTGAATTCCCTGAGCATAACGCTGAGCCAGAGGTAGCGAGGCGTGGGCGGTAATGCCTCAAATCCAACGATAATTGAAAGCAGAATACAGTTGTAGAGCATAAATACCATGTAGAGTAAGCAAAATTGTCTGAGCTTACGGGAACTTTTCCCTATAGCTGTAAAGCCACAGTTCAGAAAGCAACACTCGTTTGATGGCCGAGGCTCATAATCAACTCCAAATGTGCCAAACAGACACAAAGCACAACCTAGTCAAATTATTTTATGCAGCCAATTTCACCTTGCATGAAACAATCTCATAGTCTCATAATTGTACGCACAAACTTACAGTACGCCTCAAGTCTTACACTTCTATTCTAGGCCATGGTATCATCACCCAAAGGTTTTACCGACTTTGCTAGTCAGCACCTGTCTTTGGTTATGCCTGTCAATTAATTTAAAAATGTTTAATATGTGTTACAATGTTTCGCAAAGGCACTCACTTATTTACACCATCGTTCCTTATCATGATTCACTCAATACAGGTATTGTAAAATTGTTAGTAAGGCGCGCTGCATTTGCAACTCTTCTGGTACTGGTTTTATGGAGAACTGTGGCCTTGCTTCTCTTCTTCAAGGATCTGAGTTTCCTATTGGTGGTGTGGTAAATAACATTGATAACTATAATGCATAGTTTTATTGTTGTGTTTTAGGGAAAATGGCTACCTCTACACACTCTAGCTGCATCAGGAGATTTCTATCTTGTGGATGCATTGCTGAAACACGCTATTGATATAAATGCAGCTGATAAGGTATATTTTCTTATCACTTGATGATAAGGTTTTGTTTTGTAGACCACTATTTAGTAAATTCATTTGTAGAACTCCAAGATTATGTCGGTCATTGACTCATTGCATTACATCATTAGCTTTGGTTTTGAGTTTTGCGGTTGATAAACCAATTTCCTTTGCAGGATGGTTTGACTGCACTCCACAAAGCAATATTATGCAGAAAGCAACCTGTTACCAACTACCTTTTGCAAGAGTCAGCAAATCCTTTTATCCATGATAGAGTAAGCCCGAACTTTCGAAAGACCACTATTATTTTCCAGTATTAGTTTTCAGTGACGCTGTCATTTTCCTTATTTCCTTGCATTTCAATACTAATCACTGATGGTTATTATTGCGGAACCAAGTTACGATTGAAAACTACTGATCAAATAATGAATTAGCATTATGTAATAACAAAAAGGAGAAAAATAAAGAATAGCAGTCAAATCTAAAAGTTTCCTGCCTGATTCAGGAATGCTTATGCATAATGCATAATTCTTTGTAGTGGTTGTGGTAGATTCCTCTGGGGCTTCTTCAATTCGTGTTTATTTGAGATCATAGAAAAGATCAATATGTCAGATAGACTCTTTTGAATTGATTTTTATCCATTCAATGACTAATATATTGAGAACAATATGCTTTTTAAAGGGCCAGCTGGG
The DNA here is from genome assembly GCF_015680905.1 of Coptis chinensis. Lineage (NCBI taxonomy): Eukaryota > Viridiplantae > Streptophyta > Magnoliopsida > Ranunculales > Ranunculaceae > Coptis > Coptis chinensis. The sequence continues at coordinate 44,032,297 of NC_141460.1, forward strand.
GAAACAAATGTATACACTTTGGGGTTTCTCAGGCACTGCTTAAGATGCTCTGACACAGGAAGATATTATATCTGGATTACCAAACAAATACCACAATGTTCTCTTTCACCCTTTCAGAAATTGTAAACAAACATATATTTATGTCCACTAACAATTATCTCCAACTACAAACTAAGTGGGATTTGACAGCAAAACAGAAATATAGATAGGAAATCATCAACAATTTATTTGAACTCACAATTTTCCTGACAGCATAAGCATAACGTAATTTTAAATATAAAGATACACATTACTAAATATAAAAGAAAATTCGACATACGCTTGATTCTAGACGGAAAATAAAAGTAGCAAGGGCATACCATCTCCATAAAAGAAACCCAATACACAGATGTACCAAGTCATTCAGCTGTCGTCAGCATTCCTTCGCGGTTTTTAACGATTGCAACTACCTCCATATTCCAAACAAAATATATGAACTTCCTCTAGTCGCCCTTCTGCAACCGACAACATGTTGTACGGTGGTTGCTTGATGTTAATTCTGCTCAGTAAGAACCCAATCCCAATTCAAAATTCCGTATCTGATACTAACCAATAGAGACTGATTGGCTTCAATTACCAATGTACTGATTTCAATGTATTCTGATTCACTCTTTACCTTTTTCTCTTAGTAAAATGCTACTTAATCCGAGTCTCTCCATCAGTATATTATCAATTGTATCATGTATGAGAAACCGATATGAATACCACAAATTGGCATCGCTTTCAATAAAGCTTCTCCATTAACCTGTAGCGGAACAAATTTGCAGAATACCAATGTTGTAGATCGTGAAAGAAGCTTTATGCTGACTCGCGTGAAAGTATATAAATCCATATACAGAAGAAGTGATGTTTCATGTAATTTTTCCAAATCACATTTACTAATTCAAAGCAGGTTAAGGGCTGAATCCAAACATGCAAACCCTGACAAAACCATAAGGATCTATTAGATGATCCAAACAGATACTTCATAATCCAAATGTAGATATACACTCAGGAAAGTGAACATATGGGGTGAAAAAGGAGCCTACGACTGCATCATCGAGCCAGAAGGGAAAGCAACTTCCAGGTACTATCAGCAAAGGACACATCCGAAAAAGCGAAAGTAGAGTAAAATAACTGTTTAAGCAACGAGCATCCGTAACAGGGGCCAAATTTGATAACATTATCCATAATCAAAGCAGTGTAAGTCATCTGAATTTGGCAAGCCAGAACTAAGATTAGCATAAGGACATCCCATATCTTAAGGTAGGGTTTCATGTGAGACCAACCAACTAAGATGAGAACCATCATTGTGACTGGAGGTGCTGTACTTAGAAACAGCGTAGCAGCTAAGCAATAGGAGGATGACGAACATTGGGAGCAGCCAGTGAGAAAGATATTATGTTCATTCACAATTTCCAACACCAAGCTAATTGCTTTAAAGATCAAAACAAAAAACATAGAGACATGAATCCTACACACTCGGGATTCATATTTGTGTAGAAAATAGGCCCACAGAAAAGCCAAAGAGACATAAAGTAATAAGATGCAGAATGGAATTTTCTAATGCAATATCTTCTCCATATCAGCCCAGTTGGTAACAATCCCATGCTCAATTAGGTATTTCAACATAAGGATACCTCTTTTAGACTGGGCTTCATCTCCCACATATGCATCTTTCTGCCCCATTGCAAAGAGAAGAGAACCATAAGTGCATAAGAGTTGCATCATAAACACACTTAAGTCGAATCAATCGAACATAAACATGGAACTATGAAACATTCATATGATCATGAACGAAAACAAAACAAACATACGATCCATTATCTAAAAGCACTATAATGAAACTTACTTTGTGCCATTTTTCCGAAAGCTCGTTGCTACTTGCAAGAAAATGCAAGGTTAAACCTCCTGGATGTGATGGATTCATTCATTCGTATCCAATAAAATTTCTTTTCTTTCCTTAAGAGCTGCTATCGAGCATGTTCTGTCATTCTTCCTATTATTTATGTTAACAAAACTATTTTCAGGGAATATTAGAAAAAAGAAAAGAAACCGACTATGAACATAAAGGTAATATTTGGCTTCTTGTTAAAATCTAGACACGAAAGTTATGCACTGTTTAACGTTGTTGTGGTAGTCGTAAATGTACCATCCTTATAAACAACGGTATGAGAATGTACAGAAACTGCATGTGCCGAGTTATTAGAATGTGGCAAACTTGGTGTGGTCCTTTTCCTCAAAAACTGATCGCACACACAATTATTATGCCTTTTGTTGAGTTTCTGCCCAAGGATATTTTTTCAAAGGAAACTTGACTTCCTGGCCTCCCTTCTCCCTTGTAACATAGACCATTGTTGCTTGAAGCAATCTAGATTCAGAACAAATACTTAAACAGAAATATCAAATGATAAAATTGACAATGTTAAACAAAAAAGAATGAACACAAATTCTATGGAACTAAGGAAACCACCATTATTTAAAGGGATAAAAAGTCAAAGTATAGACTAAATTAAGCAAATCATTTGTAGTCTGAGTATACCCCAGGTAACCATTAAGTTTGATAGAGTTACCTCTGTAAGTCTGTTCCTCAGTTGTTGAGCAATCACAGTGCTCCATATTAAAAGCACTCGCCATTTTTGAAATAGGTCGCAATTAATTTCGGAAATATGTTGCACTATTTGGTTTGAAGAAGAGGATGCATACCTAGTTGCTAGTATTCACATGTCATCGTTGATCATCGTCACCTTCGTAGTCACATGTCATTCTAATCATCAAACAACAACGATAACGATCGTGAAACAAAAAATAACAAATAGATGAAGATAATAAAAAAGGAAAGAAAGGAATTGAAGAGTTTCAGTAAATTCATCTATGAACTTGTTTGGATTCAATTAAAGAATTAGTTCTCTTCAAAACCCTGAATTAAGAAACGAATTCGTTTTCTTCAAAACTCCTAAATTCTACCCTTCTCTCGTTACACTAAAAATGACGAAAGAGAAGTCTGTAACAATGTATGTGAGACATTTTTATCAAAGAAAGTGATACTGTCTAAACAATTGATGCCTTTGAATTATACCACCCCTTGGTCTGTTAGTGTACTGAAGCTTCATGCTAGAAGCTCAGTCACTGTCCTCTGTTAGTAGCCCCCTTCCCCGCTAGCTTGTGGCCATTATCAGAATCAAGGCCGAGTTGGTCCCAAAAAAATGAAGGAAGAAAGAAAATGAACCATAATTTGTTTCTGAAAGGGATTAAGGGTGTAAAAACATATTATGTAGCCCTGTCTAGTGCCTACAATATTAACCATGCAATGCCTATACTATTAGTGAATAGTAAGCTAATGCGGAACTTGGAATAGTTGGAAAAAAAAACATTTGGAATTTGGATATAATTCATCATTCAAAAGAACAATCCGATCCATTGAAAACGTCAAAACCAAAACTTCAATTTTGAACATTCAAGGCAATACCATATATTGCAATAAAATTTTCATCCCATTAATTAAACAATTTCTAAACCATCAATGTAGAATTCATTTTTACATACCTCCTATTTGTGCTTGTTCAATTCCTTTCAGGGTTGTACTCATTCTCCCTCTTCTTCTGCTTTATAATAGGTTTAGAATATACCATAAGGTCGACAAGTATTTCCCTCATCAACACATCCTTTAACAAACAAACAATGATAAAACATTAAGATCATCCCTGAAAAATTCATAAAAGAAGGATTGAGTTGTCTATATCTAGTAGCTACTCACCAAGCACCGTAGAGATGAAGTCTCACAAATAGTGAGTCGGCCGGTCGCTATATGTGAAACTTGCGTGCATGGTTTCAAAATTACTGAGTTGAATGGGAAGGTCCTATACAAAGAGTTAGAACTAAAGTCTAGAAGAGAAATGAAAACAAAGCTTAAAGCATTATTTTCCAAAGTTATGCAACATAATGTCTACTTGAGCATATATACAACAACAACGCCCTATAGGAATTCAGTAACCACATAGGAATTCCTGTAACCTTGTGGTATTCATTAACCACATAGGAATTTGGCCACGGAGTGCACAATTGCCAACAGCAAGGATCATCAAGTTTTTAAACCCAGTAATATTTTGTGGAATTTCTTCTCTATGGAAATTCCTTGTGAGAATAAGAGTAGTTAGACTATGGCATTGCTGAAGTACACCCAACGCCCCTGGCAAATTCTTAAAGCTATTGTTTAACAAAGAGAGAAATGAGATGCGAGATTTGCAAAATCGTAAAGGATCTCCCCATGGAAATTATTCTTAGCAAGGCATAAGGTTTTCAACTTCCTACAACTCAATAGAGTAGAGTGAAGTTAGATTGGGCATTCGATCTTGTAAAATTGGGACTGATGTTCCCTGTAAGAAGAGAATTGTTCGAAGGTCGAGCACTTGAAGCGTTGGACAAAGCGATAAAGAAGGTAAAAGGCCGAGAAATTATTGGAGTGTGCACTGGACTGCTCTAGTTCTCTTAGATTTCCAAACACATATGGAAGAGGACGAGAAAATCTATTTCCATAAACAACTAAAGTTTTAAGTCTGAAAAGCTTACTTAGTCTCTTGCTCAACTGTCCAGAAAAGTTGTTGAAAGAAATAGATAGCTGCTCCAAAGATGACATCAAATATAGTGCGTTTGGAAGATGGCTAAAAAGCAAATTGGAATCGACATGCAGCTGTCGAAGAGACGTACTGCAATTGGTTAAATCTTCCACAATGAGCCCTCCAGAGAAATGATTCATAGATAAATCCAGAATCTGAAGCGCATTTGAGGCATCACTTATATTGAGTACATCAAGATTCGGATTCGGATAAGCATAAATTTCAAGCAAACCCCCAGTAAAGAAATTGTTTGATATATTAAGCGACAGGATAGATGTCAGACCACCGAGCACCTGTGAAACTGATCCAGATAACAGGTTGTAGCTGATATCAAGAACCTCCAACTTCTGCAAGTTAGAAAAAGAATTAATGTCAGGGATTCGGGTAGTAAATTCTCCGACAGAACTTCCCAGATGTCAGGAATGGAGAAGACGAACAATTTTTTTTCCTTCTTCATATGTACAATAGAAGGGAGCGCACCTGTTTATGAAAAAGGATTGCCTACAAATTGGAAACAAAGAATAACAAATTAGGAATTCAGTGAATTAGAATTTGATTATGAAATTTTAAGAAAAAATAAATCAGCAAACTAACCTCATCCATTGCGGTTGCAGAGTATTAAACGTTGGTAACAATTCGTAGGAAAAAAAATGAGGGAGAGAAGATACGATCACGAAGATGGAGAAATCAGCGAGGGATTGAAGGACGCCTTTTTTTTTTCTTTTGTGGAGATAGAAAGATCTGAAAGAGGGGTGATTGGTCAAGGAGATTCGAACTTTTTTGGGAGAGAATAGCGAAGACGAATAGTTATTTGGGGAAAACAGGCGACGGAAAATGGGGTCGAAACGATGTCTTTTGTGAAAGCAGAATTTCCCGTGTTTTTATCCGTTTTTTGTTGAATGACAAATTTACCCTTGTACATAAGTTCTGTAAAAAATTTAAAGTTGAAATTTCGGATACCCTTTTGATTTAAATGATTGGTTTAAATTGTAGAATACGGGAACTAGTAGACCGCGGCTAGTTTTTCCATTATATCTCTACACTATATGATAGCCGGGTTTGTAGGAACCACACTTCTCAACCGAATAGTGTATTTCTAATCTCTCAATTTTAAGATTTTAGAACCACCTCCCTATGTTTATTTAAATTACATCTCTCCTATTTATTAATTACAATTGGCTCCTTAATTTCTATTAAAATTGAACCACTTCCTTCTTCAATAATTTTAGGATAGTCTTCTTAATTTAAAAGCTAAATTTTATGTATAGGAATTGTATATCTTTCCCATTTTTAGAAAATTGTTTCTCTTTTCTTAGTGAGATTCACAAAAAATTGATAGCCGGGTTTGTAGGAACCACACTTCTCAACCGAATAGTGTATTTCTAATCTCTCAATTTTAAGATTTTAGAACCACCTCCCTATGTTTATTTAAATTACATCTCTCATATTTATTAATTACAATTGGCTCTTTAATCTCTATTAAAATTGAACCACTTCCTTCTTCAATAATTTTAGGATAGTCTTCTTAATTTAAAAGCTAAATTTTATGTATAGGAATTGTATATCTTTCCCATTTTTAGAAAATTGTTTCTCTTTTCTTAGTGAGATTCACAAAAAATTGTTTTTCTTTAGTTTTTTTAATAATTTTCATTTTAGTTCTTTACAACTTGGCGAACTGATGCATAGCACAGGACACATACTAGTAAGATATATAAGATATATTAACTCCAACTCCCCGAGGACCCCCCCCCAACTAACACATATATATCGCGGGACTTTCTTGTATGCCGGTAAGAACCATTCCTATTATATTACTTTATTAATTCCCACTTGTTTTATATGATAGCCGGGTTTGTAGGAACCACACTTCTCAACCGAATAGTGTATTTCTAATCTCTCAATTTTAAGATTTTAGAACCACCTCCCTATGTTTATTTAAATTACATCTCTCCTATTTATTTATTAATTACAATTGGCTCTTTAATTTCTATTAAAATTGAACCACTTCCTTCTTCAATAATTTTAGGATAGTCTTCTTAATTTAAAACTAAATTTTATGTATAGGAATTGTATATCTTTCCCATTTTAGAAAATTGTTTCTCTTTTTTCTTAGTGAGATTCACAAAAATTGATGTAGGGTTTGTAGGAACCACACTTCTCAACCGAATAGTGTATTTTTCTCAATTTTAAATTTTAGAACCACCTCCCTATGTTTATTTAAATTACATCTCTCATATTTATTAATTACAATTGGCTCTTTAATCTCTATTAAAATTGAACCACTTCCTTCTTCAATAATTTTAGGATAGTCTTCTTAATTTAAAAGCTAAATTTTATGTATAGGAATTGTATATCTTTCCCATTTTTAGAAAATTGTTTCTCTTTTCTTAGTAAGATTCACAAAAATTGTTTTTCTTTTTTTTTTTTTTTTTAATAATTTTCATTTTAGTTCTTTACAACTTGGCGAACTGATGCATAGCACAGGACACATGCTAGTAAGATACATAAGATATATTAACTCCAACTCCCCGAGGACCCCCCCCCAACTAACACATATATATCGCGGGACTTTCTTGTATGCCGGTAAGAACCATTCCTATTATATTACTTTATTAATTCCCACTTGTTTGGAGAACGTTGTTGGGAAAAAGACCGGAAATGAGGCCACAGATAGTTTTATTTGGAGATTCAATAACAGAACAATCTTTCAGACCGGGTGGTTGGGCCGCTGCTCTTGCTAACACCTATTCAAGAAAGGTTGTTCCTCATTATTATCAACATTTCTTCTTTCCGAAATTATTAATCAATATCGTTTAATAATTTTGCAGGCTGACTTGGTCGTACGCGGATATGGTGGATACAATACTAGATGGGCCTTGTTTTTGTTACACCACATTTTTCCTCAGGTAATTAACATTCCTTTATTCCCCATGCACTTTCATTCTCATTTTCGGTTTTCAATCAATAAAGTACATTATAAAGCAGAAAGGCATTGTATTGGAATTGAAGAGAGAAAGGTTAATGACTGGTCTTAGGTTGTGTGTGTGGGTGTGTTCTATTCATAGACATTCATTGACCAAAACTCCAGTTTGGTTGTCAACTCGCCTGGTTAATAACTCTCAACATATAGAAGGACTTTTAGATATATGGGGCAATAACCTATACATTCTTACTTTAGGGAGGTTTTTTTGAGTATTTTATAGCTCGGTCGGATTGTCTTATCTTCGTATGTTCTTAGCCATGGGGTGATGTATTGTACTGTATTGCATTTTTTTTTTGTCGTTTTATCCATTGTATGCTATTTATTTATTTATTTTCACTCGCAATGTAGGCCTTCTCACCTTCCTTTCCCTTTATCAATGACATTTCACTTTACCGAGCAAAAGATAAAAAAACAACTAACCATCACCATTGGCTTTTTTCCCAGTTTGTTGTATTGAACATTCCAATCTATCTTCGGTCTTATCCTGTTACGCAGCATATGAATATATTGTTTGGACTTTCGGTGTTTCCAAATTGCCCCTGTATTACATAGCCTGCCCACGGCCACCTCACAGAACTTTAATCATTTGATTGAAATGCCTTTCACATGGCACTCTCAAGTAGAGATTTGCTCTATGATGTCAAATGCAGCGGAGTTGTGGCAAAGGTGGCAATTTTTAGTGAAAATAGTTAAGTGGAATAGACAAGATATCTTTTCCACTAATTTAGAGACACGAAGAGGATGCATCTGTGTTTATCCCTTTTCCTAATAAGGGAAAATGTGAAACAAATTAGATTTACATAAATAATCTGACAAAATGGCTGGCAGTAGCGAATGTTGGAAAAGAACAGTTTCTAAGATAAACATATTTAACATTTAAGGTTTAAAATAACTGAAGGTTCATGATCAATAGATTAAATAAAAGTAGGTTGAGAATAATGTTGCTGTGATATAATTTTACTTGTGGGTAGACTACTCATATAATCGCACTTGTGGACATACTACTCAATGGACTTGAAATGTCGTAAACAACAATATAGAGCTTAATGCTTTGGCTGCTGAGGTGTGCTTAGGCAATTACCGAGGGTTAACACCTGCCCCGAAGGAAGGTCTATGCAGTAGAGCTCCTTGGATCTGTAAGTGACTTTGAATCTTTCTATAATGGCATTATGTGTGAGAGGGAAAGTCCCTTATGAGATACCTCAAGCCTGATTCATATTGCTTTTACGATTGCCAAAATCCAGTTTTATGGTAATTCATCTCAAGGAGTTAATGCCACAGTATTCAGATTATTTTGAATTGTAAGTTTATTTGTTGTTTAATTGGATGATACTTAGACACTAAAGCTTACCACTTCTTTCAGAACTGCCGGAACCTGCAGTTGCTGCAACAATTTTCTTTAAGCTAATGATGCTGCTATTTTAGGGAGGACTAGTGAGCGCCAACATGTGCCTGTTGAGGAGTACAAGGAGAATCTCAGAAAAATTGCATACCATTTAAAGGTTAGGAATCCTAGAATGCTTACAATGTACAGTGTTGGATACTGACCTAATGATTGAGTTGTTTAGATCTAATATACAGGTGAACTAACCCTAGAATGATGTGTAGAAAGTTCTTTCATCTTGCACAAAGCAATTCAACAATGATTGTATTTGAATAGAAATGCTCCAAATTGACAAGTTCATTGGAAATATTCAATTGTTACTTAGAAGCAGATATATGGCTCCTTTCTTCTTAGCAACTTTTTACAAAAGCAGGTTTAGTAGGAATTCAGATCAGAGAAAACTATTTTTTAGAAAGTAGTCTGTTTTCTGGAAGCGCGTCCCCCTCTTGTACATATTATTCCACTTTTTGAATCAATAAACTTGCTGAACACCCTGCTTTGTTAAGAGTGTTTTACACACACGCACACACACACAAATTATCTGAAAGACCTTGGAGTGCGAAAGCTCCCTTAATCTCTAATAAACCTACGTATACACTAGATGCGCTCAACTACTGAAGACTATGAACTTCTTAAAGTTATAATGACTAAAAGAGATTGTATTTTCAAGAGTTATGCTAAACATCTTATAGTTAGGATGGAAAGTATACTTTTGAGTTTTGAAACCCAATTTTGGTTCAACAATTATTATTCTTCATGTTCTTGTTTAGAAATGAGTGAGCTTTTTGTTTCAGCCAACATGTTCTTGTTTAGAAATGAGTGAGCTTTTTGTTTCAGCCATCTTAATGGAATTTTCCTTGTAATTGGTAGATATTCTAATTAAGCGTCTGCATCTTTATGCATATGAGGCCAAAAGTACCCCTGGCGGAGTATCTTGAGTACCAAAGATCTGCCCCTAGCATGATTTCCACATTCGCCCGAGTGTATCTCTTCAAGTAAAGTATGAGCCTCATCATGAGTAGTAGCAAACACGGTGAGGTCCTAAGTAAGACTTCTCGTACAAGTTGCACCAACAAGTAAATAACGTCCCATTTTGGCTAACAACTTTCGTGCTTCTGTCTTCTCTGCCGAAAGAGTGCCATCCAATAGATAAGAACGATACGGATCCATCCATGTCCCCACTGGAGCTTGCAAAATTGGAGCCACAAGACAAACTAATTCCCTTTCAATACTAGGTGTTGTTTGATATTTGACGGGAATTGAACGAGCGTCGACACTCCCAAGCAAAGAAGCTAAGTAGGCAAGTGTTGCATGCCTGTTGTCTAGTGTGGGCAAATTTTCAAATTTTAGATCTTCAAACTAAGAAGTAAGTGATCTAAACAATTCCAAATATTGAGCCATACGAGAATCTCGAGCTTCGTAACCACCCTCAATCTGTTGTACGACAAACTGAGAGTCGCTGAATACTGTGAGATGTCGTATTCCTAAGTTTAGTGCCATAGACAAGCCTGCTAACATAGCTTCATACTCAGTTTCATTGTTAGATGTCTTTAATCCCAAATGCACTGATTTCTCTAGCTTAGTGTTATCTGGAGTCAAGAGTGCGGCACCAATACCTGCTCCTTGGTCATTGGAAGATCCATCTACAAACAACTTCCAACCTGGGATATGACTCCAAGGTCGGACCTAACTAATAGGAAGTGAGTCAGGGTCGTCCGACTCCATATAGTCAGGAGGTGACTGCTCTGAATCTGCTACCATTGTTGAAGCTGAGGTCTCTAGAGGAAAGTCGATCAAGAACTCAGCCAAAGCCTGCCCTTTTTCAGAAATTCTCGGCACATAAATAATATTGAATTCCCCTAATTGAATGGACCATTTCAAGAGACGTACAGCTCTATCAGGTTTTGCCATATGTCCGGAAGTGTGATGCTTGCCAGAGACATGCTCACTACATCCATGTTCCAGCCGAAGAGCTACATCCTTTGGCATCCCCGTGGCCATTCACTCAATGGGGAATGGACATTGTTGGTCCTCTACCAATAGCTCCTGGCAACACGAAGTTCCTTTTAGTTGCTACAAATTATTTTACTAAGTGGATAGAGGCAGTTACTTTAGCGAATACCAGGGAAGTTGATGTCACGAAATTCATCTGGAACAATATCATTTGTAGGCTCGGGTTACGTAAAGTCATTCTTTCTGATAATGGTACACAGTTCCGAGGCACCAAAACACAAGCTTTTTGCCAAGATTGGGGCATTGTGCGACTTTTCTCTTCTCCAGGATATCCTCAAGGTAACGGTCAGGCGGAAGCCTCTAACTGTTTTATTTGGGATAATTTGAAACGGAAACTCGAAGATAGAAGCGGGTTGTGGGTTAAGGAGTTGCCTAAAGTACTTTGGGTTTACCGAATAACTCCTCGACGTTTGACTGGAGAATCACCTTTCACTTTCATTTATGGTACCGAAGTTGCCTTTCCTACTGCCAAAAGTCACCTTCGACAATGAAGAAATTCTTTGTCAGGAGTTGAATTTGTTTGATGAAAAAGGAGAATCTACCGCCTTACGACTGGCATCTTATCAACACCAACTGAAAAGGTCTTTTGATAAAAGGGTACGACCTCGATCTTTCAAGGATGGGGATTTGGTCCTTCGTATGGACCCAGCGCCTTAGAAGTTAGGAGCTAACTAGGAAGGTCCATATATCGTAGATAGGATAGTTGGTAATGGTAGCTATTATCTTAAGTCCATGGATGGTGAAGTTTTTGTTAAACCTTGGAATACTACGAACTTGCGCAAGTATATTTAATAAGTCATCTTTCTCTTTGCAGAGTGTTGTTTCTTTTATTATTTTTCTGTTGGGATACTTTTTGGATGTTGGGTGCAAGATCCTATATATTGACCAAATTTGTATCAGAACCTTTAGAAAACTTTCTGGGGATAATGAGTGGAAGATCTCATGTGTTGTTCTCTTTGTATGCTTGAGAAGGTTTACAATTAGCTTAAATTTCATCCAGCTAAGAGCAGTGCTAATGCCTTATGTCTATAAGTGTAGTTTTATGCATTAGCTTTTCCAATATCAAGGTCTTTACAGGAACTAACAAAGGGGTACACCCTCCTTTCCTACATGATCTTTCTTTATTGTCCCAGATAAACTCGGGGTCAGTAGAAGAGTTAAGAAAACTCATAGCACGCATACTTGATGATTTTGAAACAAATTTAGCAAAGTTTAACTCAAAATAAACACTTAAGTATAGCTAATCAAAAATCTATTGCTAATAGATAAGCAAATTGCAACTAAATAGCATTTTAAGGAATTACATACTGGGATACAATCAAGTTTCTTCAGGAGCTGCAGACGAGTTCTCAGATGGAGCTAATCCTTTAGGAGTTGATTCGAGAGCTGTCTTAGTCGGCACTGCAATTCCTGATCCCTCAGTCAATTCCTCTTCTTCATGCACATCTGCATCATGGTCTTCTTCTGAACCTACTTCCAAACCTTCCCCCTCGCAACCTTCAACTTCATTTTCTTGTTGATACTTTTGTGAGGCCAAATCATCCTCTAACTTCTCTTGAAGTTTGTTGACATCAATCTCAAGATTGGGATACAGGACGTCATCATCGTGAGGGAGGGTTCCGGATGCCCAAGCTTTATCGAGTTTCTCACCGTATCGCTTGTCGTACTCTGGTTAAAGAATGTCAAGCATGCAACAAGGGGTGGAGATACCATTCTTGTATGCTTTGGAACTGACCACATCAACTAGCCCAGTATAGAATTCGGTCACCTCCTTTATGCTCCTTTCAGGAGCTTCAAGAATCGGAAATCGGAACTGGGGCAAGCAAGGAATTGGAAAGAGATGCAAGTTGATCTTTCAATAGCTCAAGCTCTGCATTAGCTTTGCTTAGTGATTCTCCCAACTCCTTATTTATCAATCGAGAATCTATCAACTCCAGTTTTGTCAACGTGGTATTTTTGTTAACTGCGGATAGCTGTGGCCTTATCCTCATAATGCATTTTTTGATTCTTCAACGTTGCAAACTCGCCATTCAAACGGTTTCGGTCAGCTTTCCATGCCTTACAACAGCCGTCGAAGTGGGAAGCTCGTTCGGCTAGGTTGTTTTTTACTTTAAGAACTTCCCAGTGCTCAAGTTTTGTGAATTCAAGGTCTCTTTCATGACTCTTGTTCTTCTCTCTAGTCTTTCTAAGATCTCTCTGAACAGTTCTAACATGCTCAATCTCATCGGCTAGGCTTTCATTCTTGCTCTTGATAATATCATAATCACTTTCCAATCTTTTAATCTTTTGGTTGGAAATGAGGAGTTGCTTAGTCAAGTCACCTTTCTCTTTTGTGAATTTATCCACTTCATCCTGATTCTTACGTAACAAAGCGCAAGCTGTGGACACATCCATGCTAGCCTGCGGTGTCGGAAGAATTATAATTTAAATATTTGGAACTATTGCATATAAACAAAAAGACAACGGGAAATGATGTAAGGAATTGAAGTACAAAATGGTTACCTTCAATATATGTCGACACATTCGTTCCAGGCCTGCCGTTGCGCGAAGTACTCTTTTATGTTTAGCTTTCTCTTTGGGAAGCCTCATAGATTCAACCAATCCCAAAGCAACTCTAGGGCCCTTAAGCGTATCTTGGTCAGTAATCAAGGGGTTATCTAGTAATCCAAGCACTCTGGGAACTGGAACGAATGGTTTTGGAGCAAGTTCGGAGTTAAAAGATGTCGATTTACTCTTTTTCCTTAAGCGACCGTCCTCATCTTGAGTAATTGGAGAAGCAGACTTCCTTTTGTTTGACTCAATGGATGGAGCATGGTTACTGTCAGATATGATACTAGCAAAGCATGTTTGTTCCACATTTTCTAGGTTCGTTATCAATTCCAGATCGGATTGTACGAAGTCCACATTCTCAGTATCAGTCAAGGAGAAATTGACATTATTGTCTACCCCCATAGTGTCAACACCCGCTTCAACATTTTACTCATTTGTATCATAAATCGAAAATTGTAGGTTCGGTGTCTCCATTGTACTCTTGATTCCTGAGGGTCGAACGCACTCTAGACTTTTAGTTCTAATGGGACTTTCATCTTTATTGAGAATGATAGCGTCGGAAGCTTTCCCAATTCCTCGTGCCGTATGATATTTTTTTCATAGCCTTACTTATCTTAGGCTTGCACACCATCGCCAAATCTAACAACCTTGGGAGGAGGTTTATTTGATTTTTAGGAGCTCTCTTTTTATGTTAGAATCGACTTGGAAATAAGACCAAGGACCTTCTTTGGAATAAGGGCCTCCCTTGGGTCTGGTTATAGCAGTTCCAGGGTTCCCACCCATATGCCAAACTCTGGGCTCCAAAGCTTGCAACTCCATTGGTGACATAGTCAGATACTTTGAGATTAATAATGGGTCTGGAACTATGGACACAAGGCGTTTCTCGGAGCTTGGGAGTGTGATAAGGGCTGTCACAACATCTAATTCCACGGTAGTTAAAGACAGGAGTCCCACGTCCACTCTCTCCTTTGACAAAGAAAAGCCAAACCAGATCATCTTTCGATTATTATCAAAAGGTGACATCACCCCCCTCACCACCAGTTACACGGATAACATATTTACGCCAGTAGTCATCATTGTTTTTACCTTCGTAAAATATGACGCATTCAACTCTAGGTTTAGCAGATAAAGTACAATCTCCATTATCTAGTGTCATTAGCTTATAGAAATATGATAAAACTCCACAAGTCACTACTATATTGTGTTTTCGGCCCAATATGTGCATGTATGTGACGTTGTGAACGAACCAAGGCATTACTCTGTTGATCGAGACTTGGAAGTACTCGAGGGCATCTGCCATAAACGAAGGCAAGGGGAGTCGGAGTCCAGCTTTTAGCAGTCCAAGGAATATCAAGGGACTTTCATTGGTACCTGAGGCATGTTCAGGAAGATATCAAGGGATTTTCGTTGGTTCCAAGGTCGGCAGTCCATGGATATTCAATTTGATTTCTTTTGGAATTGCAAATGTGTTACGAATCTTTCCCAGATCCGAAACATCACCTAATGGAATAATATTCCAGTCAAAAGTGGGGATTTTAGCTTTATTTGCCGGGTCGAAAAGAGGTACATCTGTAACTGCTCTATAACCCGAACTACGATGTCTTTTGCTGAACCTGAAACTGCATGGTGGCCCAGAATTGAGTCTGTTTGATTTGGATTTACCTCGACAATTGGAGAACCCGACATTGATTGATAATATATTGGCGTTGCACGGTCAAAGTGATGGCGGTTCAACACCTTGTGTATGGCAGTCTTCAAAGCAAACAAACTCAAGCTTTTAGAAAATCTTCAGTGCTTGTTTTTTTTTTCGACGGAATCAATCAACAGTGCAGAAACAAGTTACTTTCTAAAACAACAAGCAAACACCTTGAAGTTTAAGTGAACGGCAGCAAGAATATTTGCAATGGATGGGCGCTCAAAATTTGATAATATCAAGTTTACTTTTTGAGAAATTGTCAATGGGGCAAACTATAGATCTGAGGTGGTAATGGACGCTCACAAGAGAATTATATAGTGTTAACAACTAAAAGGAGCTACACTAATATCATTAGTATTAGTCAATTAGACTATTAGTAGTATATACTATACAGGAAACAGAAATAGACTTCAACAAGTATGTAGGAAGTCTGGCTTCACACCTCCTGACCAAGTAAAGTAGAAGCAACTTCTTTTATTTCCTCTTCCGGATGAATATTTTCTTCACCAAGTAAAGTTCAACTCCGGATGGGTGAGTGTGGGATCTGATTTCTTATTTTTATAACCAAGTATAGGCGGTTAGATAATTGTGGGCTTGACCTTCTATTTTTCAATTCCGGATGTTTGTTAGTGGACTTAACAAAGAAGTCAAAGGGTATAAGGAAAGTAAATATCAATTTCTTATTTCCTTTTCCTACTCCTACATGGAAGGTAATGCACTGCTTTAACTAAGTCAGGATGGATTAGCTTGACATGTGCTGCCTTTGAGTGATTTCTCAACTCCGGGTCATGGTGAGGCATTGCTACAGGTTCAGGTTCAGATTCCTTCTTAATCCCAAGTCCGGTCTTGTGCGGCATGTGCTTATTTGCTCAGTTTCGGTCATTATAATTTGTGAGGCATGATAGGTCCAGGTTATCATAAGGCTTGGTCCAGATCTGCTCAGGTCTGGGTTATATAATAAGACATGTCGGACCAGAAAAAGTTTAGTTCCTATACCTTGACACTCTTGATCTATTTATCCAAGTCCGGTCACGGTGATTTGGAAAAAGTCTTGATATGTCCACATCGGGTTATTATAAGACAAGTTCGGGTTATGGTTGCGGCATGTCCGGATAATACAATTCCTTGAGTTGAAATAATGCGAGATTTTGGGCATAAATTCCAAGGAGAAAATCGTGGTATATTGCTCGTGTTTTTACGTGGTTCTACGCGTCGAATAACAACTTTTACCCTTTTTCCTTAAGGGTTTGATCAATATATTTTAAAAAGGGGGCACAAGTGTTCTAAAAAGCGGCCTAGGGCGGCCGCGTCTAGGCGGTGCCTAGTCCGATCTTGATTTTCACCCTAAACGGTTGATAAACGGTGGACCGATTAATCGGGACTAGGCGGTGGATTAATCGGCCTAGGGCGGTCTAGGGCGGGTCGGGCGGTTTACAAGCCCAATTAAAAAAACAATCGGTCCGGGCTTAAGTTAAAAAAAAACTAAAAAGCCCGATGGGGCTTAGAAACAATCGGTCTTCTCTCTTCAGGTTCTCAACAAACAAACAATCATCAACAAACAAACAACAAACAATCATCAACAAACAAACAATCGGTCACTCTTCAACAAACATCACTGCAATTCTCGGTATGTATTTTCTTTTCTCTTGCTCTCTTTTTTTTTCTTCTTTTTTTTTCTCTCCAAAGAAGGCAAAGAACCAAAATAAATTAATTCTTCTCGCTTTCTTTTTTTTTTCTTTTGTGTCAATTCACTTCAACCAAGAGAAACAGATGAAAGAAAGAAGAAAAACGATGACCCATTTTTCCATTTCGTTTTGCCTTTTCAATTCCAACAACTTTGATATCAAGCTAAGTCTTGAGGTCTTGCCGCAATATCAAATAAGTGAAATAACTTTCTATCCAGAGAAAAAAAAATTAATTATACAATATACATATATATTTAAAAATTAATTAATTAAATAATTAAATAAAAACTTAGCCTAGTCGCCTAGGCCCTTAGAAGGCCTAGGCGCTCCCCTACCGTCCGACTACCGCCTAGCGTTTTTTAGAACATTGGGGGGGCATCTGTGTGTACATATTTTAGCGAATAAATATGTGCCACGTGGCAACATCTTCTTAACACTCGGGTATGGTCTTAGTGTGAGTAGGAAGTACCATAACACACTTTAAGTCCAAGTCCTGACTAACTCACTTCCTAAGTTCGGAAGTGAAATAAGAAGAGGAGGTTCGGAATTGGTTGGAGTAATAGGTTCGGATTGCTAACTTCTGATTAGGAACTCCAAATCCGGAACTACCAAGTTCGGAACTCCAACTCCCAATCTGAACCTGAAGACATGTTTCCTTGTTGTTCAAGTTAATAAAGAAGACTTATTGATTTGGGAAACATGAGCTTCTAGAAGAGTCTGGATAGGACTTGACAAGAGATTGTTTCCTAGTTAAACACTAATTACTTAATTCACAAGTAATTATGGAAACCTAATCTATTATTATAAATAGAATAGTTGAACTACGTTTTGAGTTTGATTCCTCTTCCCAGGATACGTAGGCAGCCATTAAAGAACGTGGTTCAACTCATTATCTTCTAGATCTCTTATTCTTCTTGATTCAATACTTCTAATTGTTCTTTGATCATCAACAAACACTATATTTTATTTGCCTCTCTCTGACATTGACTTTTAGGAATGCTCCCCCAACATGTTGGTAGTTCTTATTACTCCACCTCCAGTTGATGAGGAAGGACGATTTGAGTATGCAAGGTACTTAACTTTTCCTATCATTCACGTGCATTTTGTAGTTTGAATTTTTATCTATTGGTGAAGTACGGTATATTAATGTTGATATTATGAGTATCTTGAAAGAAGATATTTAGTTATGAAATAAAGAAAAAGCATTATCTCGGAAAAATAAAAAACTAACAATCATGTGTGTGGAAGCAATAAGAAACATTGTCAAAATCCTCTTAGGAAACTAGATCAACTGCTTTGCGGCAACGGGGCCTCATTTTAGGCGCATTTCAGTGAGACTTACAATTTCTTTGGCTTTTATTGGTAGCAAAGGGAAAATTTATTTCTTGGTGGAACGGAGACACTTGTGCTAAAGTTTTTCTTAAATCAAATTTAGGTAGTAGCTCTCCACATATATACATTTGGGCTCATTGGATCATTAAGCACATCTGAAGACCGTCTTTTGCTATTCAGCAAGAAGCCAAGAACTTATGGTTACCAATTTCTTTTTAGTTAATTACGTTTTACAAGCTGGAGTCAGAGTGCCTTGTAACTTGTAATTATGGAATTTGGCATTAAGCTTTGACAATTCTACGAGAACCTCACTTTTTGGTGCTGCAACAAGATTCTAATTATGGTCCCAGAAGCAAGAGCACTCTTGACATTGATGATGCTAAAGTGACAGATCTTATGATTCTCATCTCAGATGGGCTATGAAATAGTATCGTGTTGAACATTCCTGAACGTCGATCAATTAAAAAGGTGGATATTGCAACTGATATTAAAAAGATTACCTTGACGAAGACAGAGTACCGTGGACTCCAGACTCCAATGGAACTTTCACATCCAAATCAGCATACTTGGGCCTTGAGAACCATCAAACAACATTTAAACTGATGGAAACTTGTTTGGGGTAAGATAGTGGTGCCTATGCATTCTTTTACGTGTTGGAAGCTCTTTGCAGGATCTCTACCCACTCAGGACAGACTTATTCACAGAAAAGGCTTGAACTCTTCATGTTAAACTCTCTGTGACAATGCTTATAAGTATTTCAAGCATTTATTCTTTTAGCTCTCAAGTTTGAAATGCGGTGAAACAAGCACTTAGCTTGAACATTCAAGGTAATATGTTGAACTCCAATAGACAAGGTGATATGCTTCTTGCAATCTGCTCTAAGAAACCCACTTACTCGGAGGTCTTAGGTTTTCACTTGTGCCACAATATATTATTCATGAAGGGAATGGGATATCAAGCGCTTCAGAGTGGACAATGTCATCAAACTGTTAGTGATAGAATTTTGAGAGATGTGAAACTCTTCACTCTGCTGCAGCTAGACATAGCTACTGACTCCACTCAGCTTAGAATTCTGCTGGATAGACTGGGACTAAGCACAGAATTCTCAAGAAAGGAACCAATTTACTGTAAATGGAGGGGCTCCAGAGGTGGGACTTTTCAAAATCACAGAGTTCCATGACTGACATTGGACAAGGCTTTTGGTGGATCGGTCTTTGGAGAGGTACTCCTCAGATATTATGATTATGGAGTGCTGGTGTGTGTGTGTGGCGGGGGACAAAGTTCAGTTCTGTTCCCGGAAGTAAAAGACATTGAGATTGGTTTCCAAATGATGACATATGGTGTTTGGATTCACTATGGGCCATTAAAGCTATTACTGGAGCTGAATGGGAGCTTTGGTTAGAATGCAGCTTTTTGTATCTATTCAAATTCTTCCATGTTTCTGGGGTATTCAATAGAGGAGCAGACATGATAGCCTCTATAGGAAAGGATTCAGGTATAAGTTATGACTTATGCCTGCTCTAAGAGTCTGAGTGTCCAATTCTGTATGTTATGTGTATTCTTTGACTCAGGTATATGTTATCACATAGGCATGAATGTCTGTTTTGTCAGTATATGCACGCTTTCCTTCCTAATTATTTTTTTCTTCCCATCCCATTACCCAGATGTCTTAGTTATGCTACATGAGATGAATGATCACATACGCACAAGATGGGTCAGACATTATCTGTTCTGATTATAACATCTGGTCTGATTTGTCTCCCCTGATGTAAAATCTGGAATAATAATGAGCCTTCACTCATAACCTGAAATTTCTGACCATTTTAGTAGTCTGATTGTTTCTTGAAACACAGATCCGTGCAAGTCATTGGCAAATATAATACGCTAATGCTCAATGTTTAGCGGAAAAATACAAAAAAGTTATGATTCCCATTTACTGGAAAAAGATTCAAAACTGTAACATCTTCTCGTACTATTCCATAACTGTTGCTCTTATATGCATTAATTAGTTGTTTTTTGATCGATTTAGATCTTTGTATGGTGAAAAAGCAATGGATGTACCAGAACGGACAAATGAAATGGCAGGAGTTTATGCAAAGCAATGTATTGAGGTTGCTAAAGAATTAGGTGTTGGCTCGATTGACTTGTGGTCAAAGATGCAGGAGACGGAGGGCTGGCAGAAAAAATTTCTAAGGTCTGTGATGTTACATATTTATTTCTGTAATTTTTTCAAAACAGATTACAGCATTCAAACGATTGTCTGCTGTACATCGCTCAAAAGAAAACTATTAATAATATAATATGAAGACTTAGCTCTTGGCCTACTTTGTATTACTTCATTTCTTACCGATTCACCAAACGAAACTATAATCTACGTACGTTAGCCAGTGTGTTGTTTACATATAATTAAACATAAATATTAGATAAGAATATAGAAGCAGAGGAAAGGTTTGTTGACCATCATAGTGTCAAGGAATATATAGCTTATATTGCTAATCAAACCATTCTTGTTTTCTGGTGATTTACACAGAAAAATTGACTGTCATTTCTTTTTCTTATGTGTTCAGTGACGGCTACACACCTGACAGAAGTAGGCAATGAAATAGTTCACCAAGAGGTTGTGAGAGTGTTTAGTGAAGCATGGCTACATGCTGAAGAAATGTCATTTGATTTCCCTCATCATTCTGTAATTGATGGAAAGAACCCAGAGAAGGCTTTCCAACCGCAATGCATGCACAATTAATTTCCCGTGAAGTACATTGTTTTGGTTTTAAAATCGTAGTTGAACTCATCAGTGGTGATGAACAAAGAAGAAATAAATAACCTACTTTCTGTATTATATGTACCTGTTTTCTTAGATGCTTCGATTTCCAAAGAAGATTCTAGAAAGTAATTTGTTACAACAACTTTAACAGAATTTATTACAATGAAAGGAGAGCTTTATCGAATTTTCAGGTGTTCGGCATCCATGTATATATCACACTCTAAATTGAAGGTGCTGAAGAAAGCATTTATGGGTTGTTCCAAGAACAAGCTTTTTAAGTGTCATGAGAGTTAAAGAAGTAACGATAAAACTACACAGCTTATAAGAGCAGCTACAGAGCAATGTGAATGACAAAATGGAAAAGCAGATTTCAAACAAAAGACAGAATGTAATTGGTTATAATTTGGAGATAGATGTAATGTGTAGTTGCCATGTGCTGTCAGTGTTGCTTCAACGGCTCTTTATCATCTATTCTTTCTGTTTCGTGAGAGGAGTATGGTTCAATTCCAAGTTTTGCGTAGAGCAGATGAGGCTAACTTTGATGTGGCTAAATGACTCTCTATTTGCCTAAGTATCAAAAAGCCTACTGATATTAATGATATGTACTCTCCTGCTCTTTTCTATGCTATTATGGATGCAATAAGGCAAAGCCTACTGATATTAATGATATGTACTCTCCTGCTCTTTTCTATGCTATTATGGATGCAATAAGGCAAATTGGGAATAATAAAAGATTTCAAAGCTCTAAATCTAACCAACAGTCAAACTCTTCCCACATTCTTACAATATCTTGCAGGATTGGAATAGAGTTTTTACTGATGATATAGAGGTTACTAATGAACAGATGAAGAATGATAGCACCTCAATCGCATCGTTGTTGGGTAAAATTAAATTTTGATGCCAGTTTTCATAAGGATTATTATCATGCAAATACAGCGGTGATTGGCAGAGGTAGTTGAGGAGAATTCGATTATCAAAAAAAAAAAAAAGATAGTCGAGGAGAATTCTTGGGAGGAAAAGTTAGCAGAGTCAAAGCCTCTTCACCTAGAGAAGCAGAAGCCTTAACATCGGAACTGGCAGTGAATTATGCAGTCCAGCAACATTAGAGAGAGGTCATTGTAGAAGGGGATGCTAAATCAATCATCTTAGCATGTGCAGACATGATTTTAGCATCTTCATGGACCTGAAACCAAGCTATGTGCAATATTTCTATGAACTCTAGTAGTTTTAATTCAATGTTATTCAGATTCACCCGTCCAACATGCAACATGTCAACTCACAAACTGGCAAAATGGGCAAGGTGGAGGGAGTCATTATCTGTACTAGATGTCTGTAATAATTTTTTGAACCAATTTTTAAGTAAGGAATAAATAAGGTGCCCATGAATTACTCACTATCAAAAAGAAAAAAAAGGAGGGGAAGAAACTGCATT
Organism: Coptis chinensis; assembly: GCF_015680905.1. Taxonomy (NCBI): domain Eukaryota; kingdom Viridiplantae; phylum Streptophyta; class Magnoliopsida; order Ranunculales; family Ranunculaceae; genus Coptis; species Coptis chinensis. The sequence goes on from NC_141460.1 coordinate 44,054,770, forward strand.
TAGAATATGGATTATGATCAAGGAATTAGACTTAATGAAGCTGGGTTAGCTAGTACAGTTTCAATTGATACTTTTAAACTTTTATGAGGAATATGGATTATCATCATAAGGAAATACTATTTATTCTTCAAGATCTGGAAGTGACAGGAATTTTACTCGGGAGTACAAGGATGATTTGGACAAGGATGTATCTGATGCAGAAATCAAATAAGCTCTATTGACATGGAGGATAACCTCTATTGATATGGAGGATAACAAGTCGGGCCCAAGACTAGATGGTTATGATGTTTTTTTTTTCTTTCCAAATAGTGTATTGGCTGGATTAGTAGTGGTGGAGTAGGACTTTGTTAGAGCTGCTAAACTTATTTTGAAGTATAGCTTAGACTTTATTATAATCCCAATAGATCCATAATCATCACCATAAATAGCATTATGCAATGTCACTAATAATAATAATACGAGGATGTATTCACAATATTTTAATATTGCGCTACTGTGGCAACTACTGGCCAAAACAACTTAATTTGTGAGTACCAAATCTGTTATGATCAATAAAGATTCTAATATTAAGATGGTAGCTGAAATAAAGCTTGTTTATTTATCATTAATGGAGTTTACAATCTTCCTCTCCTTCTCTTTGGTTTACAAGTTTTCAAGTGGGAAAAACTAAATGAATTCTCTATCCTCTTTTGATCTTTATATAGTCATCATTTTCCTTCAAGTCCCAATCACTTGCTCACGCGTGTCCATCTTCTTCCTCTTCCTTTCCTCTTTCCCGCCTTTCCTGTAACATACAAACCTGAGAGATATCGACCCTTATGTCGATATCTCAGTTTATAACGAAATTAAAAGTCAATATAGTATACACGATATTTGGTCACCACATCCCCCCCTCTCAAAATCTTCAAATTTCAACGCTTCAAATTTGAATTTTTCGAGAAGAAAATGTGGTACTGTTTTCAAATTTTGAAAAGAAAATGCAAAATTGTTGTGACCCAAACTTTTGGGCCCAACTCGAGAGTATAAAAACCTCTCTTTCTCTCTCTTTTTTATCTTCTAAAAACAAAAAACGCAAAAACAACACGCAACTGCCGCCTTATCAACCCTATCTTTGAAGAACCTTTCTATGACAAACTCTTTTCTTCAACACCCAATCTATCATTCTCTATACTTTGAAACAGGTTATTAGAAAATTATGCTTGTGCTACAGAATAGTCTTTTTTACTTTGATTACCATTTTGTCTGTTCAACTCTCTTATTTCTAGGGTTAGGGTTTGTGTTTAAATCTTTATAGTTTCGATTTTAGATACTCTAGTAGTTTATAGGTGTTTTGAATTTGGAACTTTATCTTGTTTCAGTTATGGCTAGAAGAAAAACCTTTGGTAATTTTAGGCATACTGTCTCTATGCATTTTTGGCTACGAATCTAAGGTTGTATGACAGGGCTTCGGATTCCTCCTATAAGACCTCCTTCACCACCACCTCGTAATTTTGATGTGTATTGTAAATAATGTTATATATGATCGTACTGAATATAGTGAAACTAGTTTCGATCGTGGAAAAAAGTATTGTAATAATTCTAAATTTATTGTTTATAGTGATGTTGAAATGTCTAGTGAAGATACTGAATCAGAAGTAAGACACAATACCTCCACCTCGGCTTCAACATTTGATAGGTGTGCCTAGAATGAACAAACTTAGGAATATGTTGATTATGTCGATGGTTTGCCATGTTATCCTTCGACCTACTAAGTCTCGAATCGAGCGTGAAGTTGTTGAAGATACAAACAAAGGCATCTTTGGTCTTAATCCTTGCTTTCCCAAGAGACCAAATTTAGAATTGGTTCATGCAGCCTATCAAATACCGATGATATTCAACTCGACATTACACTCGAGTTGAGCCAGGAGAGGTGCCTGATATCAATGTGGTGATCTTCGATTTACCATTGTGACTATTGGGCAACTCGCCGCAGGTTTAAGATTCTCGTTATCTTAACTTGATCGCCAACTCTTGAACCATTTAAACCTCTCTCCCAGCCAAGGAATGGGGAATTTTTGGAGATTGATGTATGTTTGCAACTATTACAATAGTCATTTATTCCCTAATGAGTATGAAAACAAAAGAATAAAGTTATCGGACATCCTTGTCCATTATACTTTTATTGAAAGTATCGTCAAAGGGGTCACGGGTCCCAAGAAATAGACAGGTTATTATTACACCAAAAAATGTAATAAAGTTGGATTAGTAGGAATTTTGAGGCAGAATTGAGATAGTGTTACTATTGGATAGTGGGTGAGTATTGGGTTGTCATTGTTCATCTTAAATCTTATGTTGGGGAGAATGGATGGATGGATAAAAACTAAACCTTTCTCTAAACACTCATTTCTTATTTGTAGTTTTTGATGTTTAAAAGATGGTGGAAACACTAGTTATTAGGAGTTGATGATTGAAACATGAATGCTTAATTGGTTTGGTTCAACACATGAAAGTAAATGATGGATTGATGTAATTTGGTTAGCAAGTCATACTCATTTGATTCATTCAAATGAGTATAACAAACTTTTGGGTTGAAATGAAATGAATAGCAAGATGTTGAAAGAACTAGTTGAAGGAAAACAAGATTTAAACAAGTTTCAATGGTAGAAAATAAGTTTGATTCATAAAAGCTTGAGCTTGAAAACAACAATAAAACTAATTAAAAAACTACATCTAATTAATGTTATGCTACTCCTACTAGATTCTAGTTACTACTTAGCTAGCTTTTTTTTTTCCTGGGTAATCTCTACACTTATATAGTTGTGTATATATGTACAAGTTTACCCTTCCTATTTCTTCTCATTCAAGTGACCTATTCTAGAACATTTCTCTACTCTTCTTTTGTCTTCTAGAGTTGAGTGGATAAGACCAAGCCTTTGGGCCTAAGCCCATGTCTTTGAAAGGTTGAGCCTTTGGTCTTTGAAGTTTTAAGTGTTGAGCCCATGTCTTGGAATAGGTTGGGCCTTTGGCCTTTGAGTCTTTAAGTGTTGTTTAAGCCCCTGAGTTAACTTTGACTTTGACCGTTGACCGTTGACTTTGTTTTTCCCAATAATCTTTATTTTTCACAAGATAATTTTGCCTCCTTTTGCCTCCTTTTGGCTATAGAATTCGCCGTTTAAGATAATTCATCGAGAATAGACTTGTATCCTGAAAAACAATAAGAACATGAGTTTTCTACATTATTGATAATATAATTAGACTAAATTATATTGAAGCATTATAAGGGGATAACAAGCATATTTGAGGTCTAATCAACTACCCCTAAACAACATTTTGCTTGTCTCCAAACAAAGATGAGAGATAAGAAAGAAGAAGTCAAATATGTGTTTATTTTACTAATATCGTTTAAGCAGTGTGTGTGCATGCATTGACCATATGCAACAAGACCTTAAACCATCAGGAATTCCCTAGTGGATGAGCTTAAGCCTCGAGAGAGTTTTTCAGAGAAGGTATTCACAAACTTCCTCTATCTAGCACAAAGGGTCTTGTCTCTTTATTTATTCTCAAAAGTCCATACATCTCATTAGCGGGGGAATAATGACAAACTCCTTTGAACTAAGGATAACATATGTACAATAACTTAATCATCTAAAGATAAATGCGCAAACATGAGCAATGAAATGCAAAAGTAGAGTTGTTTCCAAAACTTTTGGAGAGTGTCTTTAAGGTGGGTTCTCACAGGGATATGTTAAAACACAAACTCTCTGATAGATTCACTCAAGTTTCGTCCTCTCAAATGCAAAGGGCATTTATATTCCTCACATACACAAATCAGTTTGTGTATGTGAGGAATTGCCAATTGCCACAATTTCTCACACCAATTGCCAATTGCCAATTGATCACAATTGCCACTTACTATCACACCACCCTATTCCTAGTCGAGCTAGAGGTATTTTATTAGGATTTACGGGGCTAAGGTGGTGGTTTAGAAAGAAAAATGGAAAGGGAAAAACAAAATCTGATAAGTTGAGAAATCGGGTCTTCAAGATACTTGTAAGAGAAGAACCCCGTTTTGTTTTTTGCTCTCGAATTGTGATTCATACTTTAGCCTTTTGGCTTTGTGACTCCATATGATGTTGATTTTTTGGGAATTCTAACTTTGCTTTTGTTTCTTTTGAAATCGACTCCATTTGATTTTTGAACTTTTGGGAGTTTCAATTTTTGATATGAATATTTATTTTATTTTATTTTCTTTTCGAAGCAACTAACTGTTCTGTTTTTGTATAAGGTCTTCTTTTCTATTTTTACTATTCATCCAATTCTCAACTCGTCAGCTGGGTAAACTTTTTTATTGTGTGTAACAACGGGTGAAGGATTTGATGGTGAAGAATAAAAAGGTTTATTAAATTTTTGAAGGCTCAAAAGGGGGAAATTAGAAGAAAAATTATTTTTTAGGGTTTTTAAGGTTTAGTTGGCTATATCAATCCAAAAAGGGCCTAAATTCTCTCCTAGGATATGACGTGGTGATCAAGCAAGTGAACGTGTGGCCTTTCTATCTGGACATCCTTTGTGTCATCACTCAATAATCATTCAGATGAGACTTTTGGCTAGATTCTTACAGGATATGGAACTTAACTGTTCTAACTTTGGTCTCGGAAACTTACTGCTATCTACAATCAATGATGCTTATGCATGCCATTCATGAAAAGATGCAGAAACTATTGTACGTATATTAGTCTAAGTTCGAAAAGCGAATCCTTACTCTATTGCTATAATGAGACATCTAGACTATGCATTCATCATAAAAAAAAAGGAAACAAAACTTTTAGTACTAAACATAAAACTATTTTTGGTCTTTTCGAAAACGTTTTAAGAAAGAAAGAAATATACTAATATACCTAATATACACTTAACGGGCATAATGTACAACGTATTTTACATTTTTTTTTCAATTTAGACACTTTACTTCTTTTTTTCACTACAGTACTTTGTACTTTGCATTTTCTTTTTCGGTGACGATCATGGGCAAAATTCCGCTCAACTTGTGCTCATGTGGTCAACACGTGTCATGTTTTTCTAACATGGCATGGGTTTCTGTGACATTGTGCCACACAAGCTTAAAATGAAGCACGTTAGAAGCATGATAAGCACCCAAAAGTGTATTATGAAACCCCGTTGAGACATATAAATTTGGTTAACTATGTGTTTAATAACCATGAAATAAATATGTTTTCATACTTTTACGTGTATTCAGCAGTGAGACATGGAAATATGGTTTTAAACCTACGATAAAGCACGAGGAACGACATATATATGAAATCTTCCAAATCCGCACAGAAGCATCAAACTTCCGAAGCTCCTGCCTCTTGAACCAGGACTCCGAATGCGACAAGTGAGCTGCTCAGACAATCGTATGATGAACTCTACGCATAGGCGGGAAGTTGTAAAATTGCCCAAAGACCGGACCGCCACTGGACTGCACATAGGACCCACTATACGAGCCCACAAGATTGGATGAGTCATCAATCATGGAGCATGTCAAGACAAAAATGACAAATTATTGGTGCAAAGTTGACACCTTGCATATAATTAATTAGATTAGGTGTTAATAGTGAAAAAAAGGCAAGGTGTCACTTTGTTTTAATGTGGTGGATAAAAATGAAGTAAATGTGGTTTGATGTTTCACATGGGAGGAAATGAGATGTCTCTCAACTGAAGAAGAAAACAAAACAAGGGGACACTCCATTTACTCCCTTGACTTCTTTTCCTTACCTTGTATTATATTAGTTCCTTAGTCATTCTTATTATTTAGTTTTTTGTTTTGTAAAAAAGTTTGTAATAGTTTTAATAGAGGAAACCTTGGTTTTCTTCTAGGAAATAAATAAAAAGGCGAAAGTGAGTTTAGTTAGTTTTTCTTTTTCTTCTTTTCTCTCTTTTTGTTCTTCTAGCTTGTAATTCATCATCCCAAGGATCATGAGCTAACTTCTCTTTGGGGAGTTAATCCATCTCATGTGAGGGAGAATATTTGTGGTTGGTTTGGTAGGTTGTTAGGAATAACAACTAGACCTGCATCCTATCCCAAAATGATAGTTGGTGTAATGTTTAGTTAGGAATCAAAGTAATGAGCTTAGAGATAAGTCATTCCTTGGTTCCATTTTGCTAGCATGTATGAACTCTTTAATGAGCCATACATGTTAGGGATCAAGTTTTCTTCCATTAGGGCTTGTCTATGAGTCTAGGAAGAATCAAATGAACATTTTCAAATCAACAACTAAATGTTATTTTCACATGAGGAGGATTAGCTCTCCACCTTTTCTTTAGTAAATTGAATTTTGTATTAATTGCATGATTTCAAATCTTAATGTTTTTTCTTTAATGTTTGTATAGGAAAGATACCTAGCATTAGTAGTAAACTTACTCACTAGTTCCCTAAGAGTAACAACCAATTTGTAGTTGTCCTAGACTTTAGGTTGGTTCGAATCCTTATTCCAACTTTACGAAACGAAGATCGTGAGTAAGGAACTTTGAGTTCGCTTTCGCATCAAATTAGAGAGTCAAATCTCTAACGAACTAAAAGTGAATATCAAAGCACATGACTCAAACTTCCCTCTCATTTCTCATTTTTCGCGCTCATTTCCAACAATTAAGTGAAAATAGCGGATCTATCTTAAAACCCTAATTTCCAACATTTGTCCAACATCTCTCTCTCCCCACATAAACTGAAAACCATAAAACCCTAGAAGTTTTAGAAAGTTGTTTGTGAACTCGCAATGTTAACTAATATTGGGAATTAATTTGATTCAAGTAAGCATAAATATTATTCAATTAGTATTAAAATATTATTCTTGTTAATTTATTATTAATATAATGTGTTGTTTAATTATGCAGTGAATATTATTTCTATTCATCTCCATCATGGAGGAGGATTCGCTACGACTCCAAAGCTTCACTATCGTGGGGGTAAGGTATCATATTTTTACAATATTGATCATGATAGGTTTGGTTATTTTGATTTGAAAGAACTTGTGGATGGGTTGAGTTATTCCAATATCATCAAAATTCACTTCTCTAGGTTTAGAGGCACTAGGTATATGTTGGTTCATGATGATAGTGGTGTGATGGAAATGTTGAAAAAAGCTAAGGTTAGGAATGGTATTGAGGTGTATACTGAGCATGAGTTGATTGTTGAACATGCTGTTGAAGAAGTTGAGTTAGAGGATGCGAAAGAGCAAGAGATACAAACTCAATTACAGAATGATAGGGTTTATCTTTCTTGTAGTGAGTCTGAGGATGAATTTAAATTTGAAGATTTGCCTGAGTTGTCTGATAATGATGAGGAGCTGCTTGAAGATAGAAAAATGGTTGAAGAAAGGAAAAAGCTAAGAAAAATTTAAAGAATGAAATCTATTTGGGATGATGATGAACTTGAAGATATTCCAGTGACTGAGAATGGTGGTGATGAAGGAGTGAATGGTGAGAGTAGTGATCAAGCATTGAATGGTGGAGTTGTTGATCAAGCTGTAACTAGTGATGGCAGTGATGTGTATGAAATAGTGAATGTTGATGAAGCAAGGAATGTTGCAAGTGATGAAGAGGTGGAACTGAAAGATGTTGATAGTGACTATTTAGATTCTAGTTATTATGATAGCCCTGATATAGATGAGGATGTGGATGAGGATGATACCATACTTAGACAGTCCAAGAAGATGAAGTATCCTACTTTTGATCCCAAAACTGATGTGTTTCATATGAGACCCGCATTAGGGATTGTCTTTATGAATGCTAATCAATTGAAAGATTGTTTGAAGGACTTTGCAGTTGCACATGGGTACCAATTGTGGTTCAAGTTGAACAACAAGAAAAGAATTCTTGTAGTCTGTGCTGAGGGGTGTCCTTTCAGATTGTATGCTAGTTGGATGAATACAAAAAGAAGTTTTCAAATAAAGTCTTATATAGAGCAGCATACATGTTCCAGGGTCTTTGATGTTCAAGTTGCTAACTATAAATGGATTGCTAGGATCTATCATGACAAGATACTTAAGTACCCTAAAAGGAAGTTGAAAGATTTGAAAGAACATATATCTCATAAGTTTATGCTGGATGTGACATTGTGTCAGTGTTGTAGGGCTAAGAAGAAATTTCTTGATGCAGTGGAAAGTAGGTTGGGTGGAGTATATGCAAAGTTGTGGGACTACCAGTTTGAGCTTAAAAAGAGTAATCCTGGTAGTACAATTGAGATTGTGACATCTAATCCCGAACCTAATAGACCTGCAGTTTTCAAGAGTATGTATATAGGGTTTAGAGCACTTATAGATGTTTGGAAAAGTGGTTGTAGGCTAGTTATTGGGGGAGATGGATGTTTCTTGAAGGGTTATTGCAAAGGGGAGCTACTTGCAGGCATTGGGAGGGGTGCAAACAATCAAATGTTCCCAATAGCATGGGTTGTAGTACAAGTAGAAAACTCAGAAAGTTGGAAGTGGTTTCTTGATTTGTTAATGCAAGAGTTGGGTTACAGTGAGGGACAGGGACTTGGCTTGACCATTATAAGTGACCAATAAAAGGGCCTTGTACAAGTAGTTAAAGACTATTTGCCATTTGCTGAGCACAGGAATTGTGCTAGGCATATTTATGCCAATTTTAAAAAGTCATTCCCTGGTTTACAATATAAGTTCTTATTTTGGAAGGCTAGCAAATGCGGGACACCTCAAGAGTTTGATGGAATCATGGAAGAATTGAAGAAGTATTCTGCACTAGCATATGAACACCTGGTGGTGAAGCAAAACCCGCATCTATCTTTCTTGTGAGGGGTTTGATTAAAGTTTTAATCTCTAGATCTAATTTCACATCAAATATACCACTAGCCTTAGATGTACTAGGTTGAGCTGTTCTGGAATTGTTTATGTCCCCCCAATGGTTAGTCTTTTCAGCTTGGTTTTCAAGAAAGCTTAAAGCCGGGTTAAACCTCTATCCAAAAATTACCATTACTCATGATGTCGGGGTTACTTTTCGATAGGGTTATATACTAAAAGCATTACTTTTGTATTAACTCTAATTCTTTATATTTTGAATGAAAATCATATGGGCAAATGTTATGTATATTATATATGTTATTAGTTATATGCATGTGTCTAATACTTTATGTTGTAGATGATATGGTGTGTGGTAACAATACGTAAGATCATATTATCAGTATCTTATAAAGTATAAGTAAACGTTCACAACCTAGATGAATTTGGACAAACCATTGGTAAGGTTGTAGTATAATCTGGTATTAGTCTATCTTGACCACAGGATTACACTAGTACACTTTGTGTGTATGAAACGGGACCAAGTGAGGTTGTTTCTCTTTATACTGATTATATAAGAGAACAAACACCTCTGTTATTATGGATGTTTGTCCTCTTAATCCGGATATAATAACGAGCACTTACGTGCATTGTACATTGCTTTAAATCATCAATGAGTGAGATTCATTTGTGAATCAACAAACTCGATGGATTGGGTAATGACATTATATGTAAGGTGTGTTGTTGATTATAGAAGGAATCCGTGACCCGCAGGAAGTCGGGCTGATGATGTCCCCTTGAGGAGCTCATAAGGATTGTCATGTAAACCCTGCAAGTGGATAGTGGATAGTGGATATAATCCGACATAACAATGAGGTTAAGTGGTGCTACTCAAGGACATAAGAAGTTGATTAATGTAGTTGCCAGTAACTTGACTTAATCAACGGGCATTCGATATCTTAAACACGGGGAGATCAACAAGCATATAATATGGAGCCCATAAACATAACACGTAATTTGGGATTAGGGCGGTAGTGCAACAATGGCCTTTAGTGGAATAAGCCATTTGTTGATGGACTTGGGCCGTGTGTTCTGGGCGAACATGGGAGGCCCAACCCTAATTTCTCCTCATGGTCCCTGTTGTAGCCTATAAATAGAAACCCTTCTCTCCTGGCCATTTTTACTATTCATTTTGATTGAAAAAGAGAGGCAAGGAAAGAGAGAAAAAAAGGGTTGGTAGATTGTTGCCCACACAACGTCCATTCTAAGGATAAGAATACAACAGAAGATCAAGAGGTTGCTGATTTCATAGAGCTTGGATTCACAGAGTTATCACAGCTGATCTAAAGGTATGATTTTCTATCCAAAACAGTGGACACCCCTTATTCCGCTGCGCGTGGGTTTTCGCAGTTCGTAGATCATTCGATGCAACCATAACGGTTCCTACAACTTCGTGTTCTTGGAGAAGGCATTTGAAGAAATATTGGACAAGAGTTGATTTTTCTAGTTTATGGTGAGGACATGAATGGGGTAGGTCAGAGAATCTATCCCATGCTTCAAAAAATGTCTTACTCAGATTCTATCTGAAGAATTGTATCTTATTTCTTATCTCTTCTATTTTCTTAGGCGGAAAATACTTCTTCATGAAGGAGAACACAACCTTTTCCCATGTATCGAAAGAATCGGGCTTCTAAGAAAGAAGCCAAGCGTGACTCTTACCGGCTAGAGTGAAAGGAAACACTCGTGAGCTTCACTTGATTGCTGTGCGGACGGATGGTGGAAAGTATTGCGTACTTCATCTATCCGGCATAGATGTTCGTACGGTAACTCATGTTCAAACCCGTGAAAGATGGGTAGAAGATTAAACACGTTTGGTGGAATGTGAAAGTCGCTCGTGAGCAGTGTGAGTCGTATACAAGATGGAGATCTGTTTTACAACGGTGTGTAGAAGTTGGAAATAGGCTCTTCTGCTTACACTACTTCATCAGCCATTTTAGTAGATGGAGGAATAGAAATAGGAGATTGTCTAGGATGACGTGCTATCCTACGTGAGTAAGTTTTATTCTTGCTAATACCTGTAGTGCCCTAACGCAAAGATCATGCACTTTTAGCAAGAAAGCAAAACTATCCTAACATGCACAAACGATGCAAGGTATGCTCAAGCAATCGAAATTCATTTTTGCAAGTATGGTGTTTTGAAAACTTGGCTTGGTCTATACTTTACTATTCCCCTCGTTCAAGGGAACAATTGGCAATTGACTAGGATGCTCTACTACACGCCTCGTAAGAGTCAAGTACCACTTCACCAAGTCGTGTGCTACTAAGAATCTCACTCACGATGAATAACGGGGGAGGGGTGAGGAAGGTAGTTGGTCTACTGGAATCTAGTAACTGATTACTCTAAATACTCGTGACTATATTTTTGTCCTTTTCTAGAGGAGCGTGACTATTTTGGACTCTAGTTGATTGATTTTAATTCATTTTTTTGGTCTAGGGCTTCACCGAATCAAGCATCTTCCGATTTATCTACATTGGGGAATGACTTCCTAATGGTTGTTATGTGGCTTGAGTTTAGCCTTATGCGTGAATGTAAATTGCAATGTGGAAATTAAATTTCAAACAATCACGTAAGTATGCTTGAACATACAAGGTATCCTCTTACATAGGCTTCGAGGAGGTTTAGAATTTACCTCTCAAGCCATGCTTACACTCTACTTGAGGAGAAAGCGATGTTGGTTGGCGCGTGATCTGAGAATGAAGCCCAACCGTTCGAGCTTTTCCCTGTTTTATGTTACAAAAAAAAAGGTCCACTTAAAATGCCCACAGTCCGGGTTTTTGATAATTAAACAATTTTGCCTTTAAGGGCCCAAAACATAAAAGTAAACTAACACTATACTAATCAAATATATTATCTATATTAACTAGAGCTAATCGTAATTAGAGTGTTGATTACCATGTTGATTCAAAGTACGCGATCATATGATTCACGACTCGCCTTGTACACTTGAACTTCCCAAGGCAATGAAAACTCCAACTCTTGGTAAGTTGCACAACTTCAACCAAGTGTTCCACTCACATCAATCCAAATAATCAACCAAAACTCTTTTTTTTTCTTTATCTCTATCTACTACAAACAAGTTCCACTGATTTATACTACTCTATTACAAAATCCGAGTTCCACAGTACAACCACACACAGAAAACAACTGAACTGTAAAAAAACCAACTATCACTGTGGAGGTGGACTCGCGGTCGCCCGCGTGATCGCGCATCAGATGTGTGCGAAGTTTGGTCATCCTCCAACTGCATCTTCAGCTCCTCTCCAGCATGTTGACCTCGAACCTGGGCTTGCAAAAAAGTAAGTCAGTAATGAAAAAAAACAAAATAAATCAACAAAAATTAGAAAAATAAGAAGTGAAAAGGTGAGAGTGATGCTTCCCTCCTTAGATGATCAACCAAGCATTCTTGCTCCTTCAATCCATGACGGCGGTGCCATTTGAAGTTGTAGTTGTGGGAGTCTTCAAAATATATTGAATGAGGTTCACCATAAATGGTTTAGAGCTTGAATATTTGGGAGTTTTAGAAGGAATGAATGTAGATTCTTTTAGTTTAGCATTTGTATAGTTTAAATCTATTGTATTGAAGAAGTTTGAAGAGACTAAGTTGTTTAAATGATTGGAAACATAACTTGAAAGAAATAAATGATTGATTGAAAGAAGAACAACAAAGAAAATAAATGATTGATTGATTGAAGAACAAAAAGTAAATGACTTGAATGAAAATAACTAGAAAATAAATCCTACATGATACTAGAATAAGTCTAGGTTCATTCAATATGTGTATTACGTGGATGGGAACCTTTTTCTGGGCGATAGGGAGTGACATAACTTAAGTCATTCAAATGATCTTGTGCTCCTCTTTTTGCCGCTTTTCGTCAAAAAGTTTAGTTTGGTGTATAAGCTTATCTTCGCTTCTTTTTTCTTTCCACTTCGGGTAAAATCCATCACCGGGTCACAAATGGAGTTGTTCAAATGAAGCGTCTCTTTTCCTTCCAGTCTGGGGTAAAATCCTCCGTAGCTTAACTGTGTGAGTTCTTCAGGACTGGAACATAAGGATTGATTCACACCCTCTCTTTTCTCAAGATTCTTCCTTTCAATGGCGTCAGCATTCACTCCTCCTCAACCATTCCGATGGAGCTCTCTTTTTCAAAATGCCAAATCAACTTTGGCATCTTCTAACTTTGTCTTAGAACTGTGCACTCCATCCTTTGACGAGGGGGCAGCAGTAGTACCCCAGGATATTATTGATGAGGGTATTACTGAATGGGAAGAAGTGTTAATAGGTTACTTCCTGGATAAAAGGATGAGTTTTCCCTTTGTTAAGAATGCTTTAGAGAAAGCCTGTAAGTTAAAAGGGTCTATGGATATTACTACAGACAGGGACTTGTTTTACATAAGTTTCTCTGCTTCTGAAGACAAGCAAGCTGTCCTTGAAGGTGGTCCTATATTTATTGCTAGCAAGATCTTTGTCGTTATGCCATGGTCACCGGAAGCGGAAAGTCAAAGGAATAACATTTCAATTGTGCCAATCTGGGCAAAACTTTCAAAAGTTCCGAAAGAGCTATGGACTAAGAAAGGACTATCTTTTCTAGCTAGTCTTATTAGGGGTCCTCTCTGTATGGATGGAGCAACGTCTATGAAGAAAATGCTCGATTTTGTGAAGGTCTGTGTTACAATACCTTTGGACTTTGATTTTCCAACATATATTGATTAAATTGAAGATATGTGGCAAACATGTTTATGTCGACGTGGAGTACCCTTGGAAACCCCTGTCATGCACTAGATGTTGTAGTTTTGGACACCCAATAGCTAGATGCCCAGCAGCTTCTACTCAAGTGTGGGTTCCCTCTGCTGCAGCTCTAGCCGCTTGTTCAAGCATGCAAGATGCCACAAATCTGAATTTTACTGCCCCAGTTGTTTCTGAAGTAATATCTACTATTAATGACGCAGTAGTCACTAGGGAATCTCCTAGTACTGCAAGGACGTCAACACGATCTCCTACCTCTCTCATGGATGTAGTAGTCTCTAGGGAATCTCCTAGTATTGCTATGGCGACAATGGGATCTCCTTCCTCCCCACCTCTACCTCGGCCAAGCTAGTCTCTCTCACGATATAATGAGGATAATTCTAGTTCGCTAGGCCCTCTACTAGCCACTCCTCATATTTCTCGGCTTCTTAAAACACCCTCTGATGGCTCTTCGTTGAACTGCCTACTTGGAAATTCTCCCTTTTCTTTGAGAAATTCAGGTAGCCCTACCTTCTCTCGAGTATCAGTGCAGTCCAGTGGAAACTCCCGAGGAAAAGAAGTTGTGGTCTATACAACTCATGAACAGAGACAATCAGTCCTTGAACAGGAGGAAGGTATCGTAACGGAAGAAGAACTTTTCCAGTTTAATGTTGACAATAATGCATATACAGCCTTAGTCATTGAAGAGGATGGTAGAGATGACGAAATCTTAGACATGCATGATGAACCTTTTGACGATCATATTGTGGCCTCCCCGCAAGTCACAAGATTGCAAATGTCATCTCAAGTTGTTACTAGAGCTCAGCTGCAGCAACAACAACTGCAAAGCTCAGGAAAAAGAGGTAGAGGCAGAGCCAAAGGCTTGGGTAACAAAGGAAAAAACAAAAGATGATCCTATGAAGATATGCACTTATAATGTTAGGGGTTTAAATGATTTGAATTAAGCAAAGGCTCTAAATGCTTTCAGAGTCAAGAATAAATTAGCTTGTTTTTGCCTTTTGGAAACTAAAGTTCGGCAAGCAAATTTTTTGAGTATTAGCAATGTCTGTTGCCCTTCTTGGAAGTTTGAACATAATTACTCTAGTGCAGTTGCTGGACGCATTTGGTTCTCATGGGACCCTTCAGTTCTTGGGGTCAAAAGATTTTGGAGAGCGATCAATTCATACATGCTCAGGTCACCATCCTTGCCTCAGCACAAATGTTTCATTTTACAGCAGTCTATGCAAGTAATAATATATCGTAAAGGTTGATACCGCAAGATCTCATTAGACTTTTACTCATCCTTCTTGGGTCCTTGGTGTGTGGTGGTGATTTTAACAATGTCCTCTATTCTCATGAGAGGATTGGTAATTGACTTGTTGCATCCTAGGGAAACTACTCCATTTGCAAATTGTCTCAACACTGTAAGTCTCTATGATCATAAATCCAGTGGTGGTTTCTTTACTTAGACTAACAATGGTTCTGGTTCCATGTGGAGATGGTCTAAGATAGACAGGTGTCTTATCAATTCCTTGTGGGCTACCCATTTTTCATCTTCTGGAGTGGAATTTTTACCGCAAGGTCTTTCTGACCATACGCCTATAGTTATCTCGATCTCCAACTCTTATACATGCAGGGTACCATTCAGGTTCTGTAATTACTGGGTTGTAAATCCTTCTTTCAAGGACACTCTTATAAAATGCTGGTCTATTCCTAGACAAGGAAATCCATCTTTCATGATTTGTAAGAAATTAAAGATGTTCAAGGAAGCTCTCAAAGGCTGGCCTAGATTTAGTTCCACAGACCTTCAAAATCAAGTGGTAGCTGCCAGGGCCAATCTAGAAGACATCCAAATGTATATGCAGAAGCAACCTTTCGATTCTCATCTCTCTAATCTAGAAAGAATCCGTGACTGGCTATCCTCATGCGGAGCACAAACATTGACTGGCTATCCTTTGGTGACAGAGGTAATGCTTTATTCCACAATGCTGTAAAAGAAAAGAAGACTAGGAACAACATTTGGTCTATATTGGATTCTCAAGGAAACCAGCAGGAGGGCCAGGCTAATGTTGCTCATGCTTTCATATCTTTCTATAGAAATTTGTTGGGTACTTCTTCTTCATCCTCATGTAACCCTCGGATTCTGGAGCAGCTTAATCTTCAGGTGTTGCCCCCTGAGAGTGCTGCTAGATTGATCAAGGATATAGATATCTTGGAAATCAAGGAAGCACTCTCTTCTCTATGGATGATAACAAAACGCTGGGGCCTGATTATTTTAATTCTTTCTTCTTTAAGAAAGCACGGGATATTGTTGGTGAAGACTTATCTCTTGCAATCCAAAGATATGTTCAATCAAAAGTCCATATCAAGAGGTATAAACTCCACTCTCCTTTGTTTAATTCCAAAAAATCTTGCACCTTCAAAGGTTGATGAATTCAGTCCCATTGCTTGTTGTAATACTATTTACAAATGTGTGGCCAAGCTTCTAACAAGTAGGATGAAGGAATATATGCCCATCTTAATCTCTTCGGCTCAGTCTGCCTTTGCACCAAGCAGAAACATCCAAGATAACATTATACTTGCGCATGACCTTATTCGAGGTTACACCATAAAATATGGCCCCAGGAATTGTGCAATCAAGGTAGACATAAGAAGGCTTTTGATTAAGTCAATTGGGAAGCTATAGGTATGATTTTGTAGAGATTTGGTTTCCCTCCTCTCTTTATAGAATGGCTATCGATGTGCTTCACCATCCTTTCTTATTCTATTATCATCAATGGAATATCTGAAGGATTCTTTGAAGGTGAACAAGGACTAAGGCAGGTGATAAGAGCCCAAAACTGTAGTTTTAACCCCTTAACAATATAGTTGTTAGACCAATTATGTGATTAATAATATATGTTTTCACTAATTACGTGCTTTTGAGTATTTCAGGCTTCAGAGTTGAATAAATGTAAAATTGTTACTAATTAGGCGCTAAAAGGAGCTAAAGTGATTGCTATGAAAGTTCTATGAAGAAAACCCAAGTTTCATGGAGAAAAAGCCCTTAAAAAACCCAAGGCAAGCTGTTAAGTGAAAGTCAAACCGGATTAGAAAGCTGAAGAAAAGTCAACAGAACTTCAGAAGGCCATATCTTTGGGCTCAGACCTCAGAGTTGGGCCTATTTTATATCAAAATGACCGGCTCAGAAAGATCTTTCCAATGGTATAGACCTTGACTGGATCAGAGTAGTATAAGTTAGTGAAACCTTGCACTACAGTAACACGATCAGAATTGGAAGTCTTGGATTCACCAAATTGGGTTTTGGGCTCGATTTTTTGGCCTAAAACATGGCTCCTCAACCCATGCACGAATTTAGGGATCTAGCTCTTCTATATCAAGAGACAAAAGCTTAGCTCTTAAGCCATCTAGATCAAAACCTAGTTCTAGTTCATAAAAATTTAGTTTTGTAATATAGAATTAGTTTTAATTCATTAAATTAGTTTTTATAGATTACTCTAGTTAGTTGTCAATTTTATTAGTTGTTAAAACAAGAATGAATATTATTTATTAGCTAGACCTAGATTAGAAAAATAAATTAGCTTAGACTCTATTAATTAGTTTTATTACCTTATTTTTAATTTAGTTATTGATTCATTGATAATTCTTCATTAGATTAATAAAAGTCAAGTTATTGTTCTTCATTATGTTTTCTTATTATTCATATGTTAATGATAGTCTAATAAATTCTAGCTAAACCTCTATTAGAGGGGTTTGATGAAGCTTGGATGAAAACTTGATGTGTTAGTTAGAATTATTGCATTTAAGAGTTCACTCTAGTAGGTTAGTTGATTTGTCATGAGAATGGGTGAACTTTCTCACATGCTAATTATTAGTTGGCAGAGATCGCCATGAATAATTAGGGATCACAATTAATTTTAATTGGTTATGATTGCAATAATCTACACTAGCATATTAGGAATTTATTTAAGTGAAATCAAATCCCCCTAATCTCTTCTCCATATTCTTTTCTATATTTTATTCAATTCAATTGCTTAGTTAAATTATTATTAGTAAATTCATATAATTACTTTCATAGTGTAAATTCATCTCTATAAATATTGCTCTCACCATTGTTCCCTTGTGTTGATTAATTGATTTCTTTATGTCTTGGTAGTTTAGGAGTGAAATAATTCCGTACTCTATATATTGCATAAATCTATATGTGAGAGTAGGAAATAAATAATTGATACTGTAAGAATAAGGTTAGAGTAATCTAGTTGAGTTTTTATGGGTTATCAGCAGGGAGAATCTATTTCACCGTATCTATTTGTCCTTGTGATGGAGGTGCTCTCTGGCCTTCCAAATCAAGCCCTCTACACTGGACACATTTATCTGTATTCTAAATGCCGGAGGCTAAGTATCTCTCCCTTATTTTTTGCGGATGATGCTATTCTTTTTTGCAAAGGAGATATGGCTTATATTCTTGCAATAAAGGAAATTCTTCTACAGTTTTCGCTCCTCACAGGATTGCATATCAATTCAGCAAAATCATCTCTGTTGGTTGGTTGTATGTCTTATGAAGCAGGACTGGACTTGGCTAATGCTTTGGGTATACCCCTTATATCTCCGCCTCTTATATATATTGGTCAACCTCTTACTTCTTCAAGGCTAGGTATACAAGATTGTCTTCCTATGGTAGAGAGATTGACTTCATGAATCTCAAATTGGAAGAATATATCCTTGTCAAGGGCCGGTAGACTTGAACTTATCCAGTCAGTTCTCTCATCCTTTCAAGTCTACTGGTCAAAAACCTTTGTATTACCAAAGAAAGTCCTGGACAATGTATCTAAGATTTGCAATCGTTTTTTATGGTCTGGTCTGAATATGACAAGGAAGATGCATCATGCCAGCCATGAAGTATTGAGGTATGCTAAAGAGCAAGGTGGACTAGGTATGATAGATGCAAGAACTTGGAACAAGGTGGCTTACTGCGGCCTGATTTTCAGATTAGCTGAGAAGGATGGATCACTGTGGTCAAACTGGACATGGAGCTAACAGATAAAGCAGTCCTTCTTTTGGACTATGAAAACACCAACAAGCTGCTATTGGGTATGGAGGGGGATACTGAAGCATCGGAACATTGCTCGGAAATATATCCGATATGTTATAGCTGACGGGACTAACACCTTCTTCTGGAACGACCCATAGTGTTCAAGTCAGCCGCTTTGGGAATCAATAGTTGCGAGAAACTCATTTGCTCTACCAATTGATGCAAAGGTTAGTGATATTTTGAATCAAGGTAACGGTCTTCTCGGTGACATCTATTTGACAGTTCCTTGAAAAATCTCATCTTAGGTAATCTTGGTGAATTTTTACCTAGACAAAGATGAGGTTATTTGGTCATCGAAAGTAGCTCGGGTGAATTCTCAAGAAAAAATCATTATGTAGTTTTCTTAAAAAGAGAGACCAAAGGTAAAATGGTACAGAGTGGTCTGGGGAAAACTCTCTATCCCAAAATTCTCATTTACATTGTGGCAATTGCTTTCAAATTGTCTTCCCACCCAAGATCGTTTGATACAGAAGAAGACCTTGCAATTCTCTGAATGCAGTCTATGCGGTATATCTTCTGAGCACTCAAAGCATTTATTCTTCGATTGTCACTACTCTAAATAGGTTTGGGCCACTGTGAACAACAATCTTGGACTAGGGGAGCTGGTAAAAGATTCTACTTTGGAATGGTATAGTATTTTCAGGCTATGTCGACAAAACTCCACTTGTGTCGATATCTTTAAAGCTTTTGTTGGAGCCACTGTTCACGAACTCTGGTGCGAAAGGAACATACGGAAGAAGAAGAACATCTTGTTGACGACCCAACAGCTAAGCTCAAGGATTATGGCCACAATGAAGCTTTACATTCAGAAAAATCTGTCAGATGTCAAACACTCTTACTCCCTTCGAGCTCTTGCTACCAGGCTAGGGCTGCAAATAAACTTCAAACCTCAGGAAGTTCTTTGGTGTAGGTGGAAGTCAGTGGAATAGGAAGCTTTCATGCTCAATACTGATGGATCGGTCTAGTAAAATGGAAGTGGGTATGGAGGGACTATACGAGATGGCTTGGGGTATGTTGTTTGCGCTTATGCAGGTTGCTCATCAAAGAACTCTGTCATATATCAGGAAATTCAGGCCCAAGAGTTGGGTATCGAAAATCTGGAAGTCAATTCTGACTCTCTGGGAGCCATAAACACTTTAAATGGTAGTGAGTGATGCCCATGGTATTATTCTAATATGGCCGCCTATATTAGAAGTCTTACTCGCTCATTTGTAAAATGCTCTTTTAGTTATATCTTTCGAGAAGGAAATTGGGCAGCCAACTACCTTTCAAAAATGTATAGATCGCCAGAAGAAGGTGTTGTTTTATTTTCGCTTCCTTTAGATGGAAAGTTACATCATATAATAGAGGAAGACAGAATAGGCACTATGTATACATATTTTTCATCTAATACAGGTTGAGGTCAGCCATAATGATAAGAGCCCAAAACTATAGTTTTAACCCTGTAACAGTCATACTATTAGACCAATTATGTGAGTAATAATTAAGAGTTAACACTGATTACGTGTTTTTATGCATTTCAGGCTTCAAAGTCCTTTATATGCAGAAATGTGCCACTTTAGCAAGATAAAGGAGCAAAGGTCGGTTACTAAGGAGTTCCGGGAGTAAAGGCCAAGATTCAAGAAGACAAAGCCTTTCTAAAGCCCGGTCAAAAGCTGAAAAGTCGTGGAGTAAAACATCACACACAAGTCGTGAGAACTTAGAAGGCGTATCTTTGGACTCAGCCCTCGGAATGGGGCCTACCTTATGTCAAAACGACCGGCTCGGAAGGAGCTTTCCAATGGTATAAGCCTTGATCCAATTAGAAGAGCAGAAGTGGATGAAAAGTCTGTTGAATCCAACTGCAGCTGAAGAGGCCTTTTTGGACTGAAAGAATTGGGTTTTGGGCCTGATTCTTTGGCCCAAAACATGGCTCCAAGCCCATGCACGATTTTTGGATCTGAAAGTATAAAAACCAAAGCTTCACTCTTTGTTAATGGTAGCTAGTTAGACCTAAAACTATAGATAATTATAGATCTAGTTTTCATGTAATAAAATTAAGTTTAGTTTAAATTCAATTCTTGTTTTAGATTAAACTCTTAGAATCATTATTCTTAATTAGTTTGATTAAAAAAATAGCCAGTTTGTCAATTTCGATTCTTGTCATTTACAATTGTTTAGATCTAATTTTCCTTATTACGTAGATAGCTAGACTTAGATTAGTTAGATTATTAATTTAGTATTTGAATCATTGTTTTATTATTCATTAGATTAATAAAATAGTATTCTCCATAAGTTAGTTTCATTTCCATTAATTGTTTAGTTTCAATTCGTAGATTCAAGTAATTGCCATTATTAGTTTAATTCAATTATTGTATTAGTAGTTTTGAATTGGGTTTAAACAAGCAAAGTTTCAATCTTTATATCATGTCTTGTTTGAATTCCATTGGGAATGATAGCGTGATGATTCTCGGCTAAACCTCCATTGAGGGGGTTGAGAAGCCTTGATGAAAGCTTGATTCCGATTATCGTAGAGTCGTCGTAATTTCCTTTCCACTCTAGAAACGATTAGTTCACCATGAGAATGGGTTTAATCGTTCACATACTAGTTATGAATTGGTAGAAATGCCATGTGTAATTAGGGATTAGGAGTAACCATATCGGATTCGCGGCGATTCAATTCGGATTACGACAATTCGCCGTTAGTAGGATTAAGTCGAGTTAAGGTGGAATCAATCCCCTAACTCCTTATCATAGAATCAACGTAGCATTCCCATAGTTGTTACGATAGTCTAACTAGTTGCATCTTGTGGGTAGTTGCATCGTAGTCTAGTTGCCATTTCGTAAATCTCTCATTAGACTTTTTAGTTTAGAGTACTTATACGTAGAGAACACAGCATGCGGAAGGACTAGGAGTGGAACGAATCACTCTACTCCGCTATATCTCATAGGATTGAGAGTAGAATCTTTGATAAAATTTAGGCACAAAAGATAGTTTTAGTTTACTTACATTTTGAGTTTTATAGTTCATTTCGAAGGTAAACTAGTAAAATCACTTTTATCACATAACCTCTAGATTATTAAAAAAGAAAAAAAAAAGTCTAGGTGCATTATTTCTCCCTAATTTTTAGTTCTTATACCCCTACTTTATGCAAATAACTGATTTGCCATTCTCCATTACATTTGAGACACCTCACCCTTTGCTTTATGCTTTTTCTTTTTGATTTCTTTTTTATCAAGATAGGTTTTAGAGATAGCCTTCTTTTGTGATAAGGACATCTATCTCTGGTCTTTTGAGTTGAGGACTTGACTTTCAGCTCTTTGGTTGTGAGTCTTTGACTTTTGACATTTGACATTTGACTTTGACTTTTTTCAAACTTTTTTATAGCAACTTTGAGTCTTCATAAGAAGCGTAATTAAGGCTCCTTTTGGTGCTAAGATGCAGCTTTTATGATAAATGGTATAAATTTCTCTGTAACTTGAAAAAGGCAATAAAAGTTATGAGTTGTCTTTTAATTATGCGTAAGAAGAGCTGTAATGCAGTAATGTAAGGGTAATAAAATGCACATTTGGAAGCTGATCAAGCGGTGTGAGTCATATACAAGATGGAGGTGCATCTTGTAACGGTGTGTAGAAGTTGGAGAGAGGCTTTTCAGCTTGCATGACTTTGTCAACCATCTTAAAAGGTGGAGGACGAGAAATAGGAGCTTTTCTAGGATGACGTGCTCTCCAACGTGAGTAAGTTTTATGCACGCTAAACCTTGTAGTGCTTAAACGCAGTATCAAACACTTTAGCAAGACTAACAAAATTACCTAAAAATGTGCAAACGATGCAGTGGATGCTCAAACAATCGAAATTCATTTTTGCAAGTTGGAGTTTTGGAAATCTTTGCTTGATCTATAAATTACTATATACCCTCGTTCAAATGAGCGGTTGGGCACCTAAACTATGTGGGATCTACTACGGCAAAAAAGAGTAGGCAATCACTTCACCAAGTGGTGTGATACCAAAAAACTCACTCACGGTGAATCTAGGGGAGGGGAGTGAGGAAGGTAGTTGGTCCATTGGAATATGGTAATTGATTACTCTTAATCCTTATGACTATATTTTTGTCATTTTCTGGAGGAGCATGACTACTTTTGACTTTAGTTGGTTGACTTTAATTATTTGTTTGGTTAGGCCTTAAGTAACAAGCAACGATTGATTTATCTACATTGGGTAATGGCTTCCCAATGGTTGTTATATGGCTCGGGTTTACCCTTATGTGCATTAAAGTAAATACAGTGTGGAAGTTAAACACGAAGTCAAGCAAGCATGCTTTTGTAAACACCAAGTATCCTCTGACTGGGAGTTGCGAGGAGGTTGAGAGTTTTACCTACCAAGCCATGCATACATGGTGCTTGAGGTGTAGTCGACGTTAGTTAGTGCATGATATGAGAATCAAGCCTAACCGCTCGATTCGTTTTGTTGATTACAAATTTTGACTGTCTCTCAAGAAATGTAAAGTGGGCTATTGGGTGTGTGATATTTGTAAAAACACAATTTTACTCCTACTTAACTAATTAAACTCAAACAGAAGTAAAAACTTGAATTAACACTAGTTGTTATAAAAGTTGACTCTTGATTATCTTATAATAAAATTGATTCAAAATTCGTTCCACTCCTAGTTGCTTAAACGTAACAATTTCTCAAACTTAAACAATTCTACAATATCAATGAGAGCAATGATTTAATTAAACTAATATGGTGAAAATAACTAATTAAGATATTCTAAATTATACTATGGTAATTAAATACGAAGATGTGAATGAGAAGAAGAGATTAAGGGATTTGATTCCACCTTGATTAATTCTTAATATGCTAGTGTAGATTTTGTTGCAAATCTTTATATTTTCACATAAAGGTTAGGTCTTTTTATCTCTAATTATTCATGACATCTCTACCAACTAATAATTAGCATGTGAAGCAATTGAAATCCATTCTCATGGTGAATTAACTATATTCTAGAGTGAAATATCTTACTACAACTATTCTATACTAACACATCAAGTCTTCATCAAATCTTTAATTAAACCCCTCTAATAGAGGTTTAGCTATGAATCATAAAACTATCATAAACATAATAATAAGTAGAAAAAGACATAATGAAGACCTACTTTATTAAAGATAACTTGACTTGAATTAATGGTGGCTAGCTAGGCTAATAAAAAATAATAACTAGGGTTTAAAACTAAAAAGAAGAAAACTAATTTATTATCTAATGGGTTATATTTAGTGTTGTGCCTTAGTCCTTTTTATATAGGAGAGGTCTAGGTTTACAATTTTCGGCATGGGCTTTGGAGCTATGTTTTGAGCCATTAAATCATGCCCAAAACCTAATTACTTAAGTCCAAAAAGGGTTTTCTGCTAGAAATTATTGGAATAATTTTTTTTTGTCTACTTTTACTCCTCTGATTTGATCAAGGCCTAAACCATTAGAAAGCTCTTTCCGAGATGGTCGTTTTGACATATAGTAGGCCCAATTCGATAATTAAGTCCAAAGATACGGCCTGTGAAAGTTCTATTGAATTTTATGCTCTATTTCTGCTGCGTTGACTTTGACTTTTCAGCTGACCTGCTTTTTAAAAGGTTTTTCTCCTTGAAACTTGGGCTTTAATCATAGAACTTCTTAACAACCAACCTTGCTCCTTTCTCTTGCAAAAGTGATATATTTCTTCACATATTTGACTCCAATACACGAAATACACAAAAACACGTAAACAAGATTAACTCTTATTTATTATAAACATAATTAGTCTAAATATAATATTATTAAGGGGTTAAAACTACAGTTTTGAGCTCTTATCAAAACACCACCAAACAACAATTCACTTGTCCTCAAGCAAATATGAGAAATTAAAATAAGTGACCAAAAATGGAGTTCTAACTAATCTCGTTTCACCGAGTGCGATTGGATTGACCATATGTAATAAGGCCTTAAACCACTAGGAATTCCCTAGTAGACGAGTGATAGCCTCATGAGAGTTTAACAGAAAAGGTACTCACAAACTTCATCTATACTACAACGACAAAGAAATAAAATTACGGTTTCCTTATTTATTCTCAGATATCTATACATCTCACTAGCAATGAATACAGAATAATCAATTCGAAATCTAAGTTAATATGTGCGTAATAATCAATTATCTATGGATAAACATATATATAATGAACTATGTTTATGAAATGCAATAACATGTTCGTTTTTGAAACTTTGGAATAGCGTCTTTAAGTAGGTCCTCACAAATATGTGAAGACAAAAACACTCTGATTTTTCCACTTAAGTTTCGCTCTCTCCAGTGTGTAGTGATCACACTTTACCTTACAAACTCAATGACGTACAAGGAAGCCGAAGTCGATCAAACACATCTGCCACTAACTATCACACTAACCTATTCGTAATTGAGCTAGAAGTCTTTATTAGGTGTTGCATGCGGGGATTAGGTGATGGTTTAAGAATGAAGGAAATTGATATTCAAAAGGATAAGTCTGAGATAATAGAGTCTTCAAAATATGTAACTAGAGAAAAACTTGTTCTTACTATGCTTCTACACTTTGTTTTCATCCTTAGCTTTTCTCTTTCTTTTTCTTTTGGCTTTTGACTCCTTTGATTCTGTTTTTGGAGTTCTAACTTTTTATTTTATTTATTTATTTATTTTTTTTCTTTGGATGGAAACTTTCTTTTCTTTTCTTATTGGAAGCAACTAACAAATTCTTGGTTTTCCACAGGTCTTCCTTTTTTCTTTTCTTCATTTCATCTCTAATCTCAGACTCATTCAAAAGTAGGTAGGCTGATTTTTATTTTGTTTTGTTTCTTATAAAAGGGTAAATGATTTGTGGTTTATGAAAAGGCTAAGGAAAGGCTTAGAGGGGTGATAAACGTAAAATTGAATTAACTCTACCTACGAATAAAAGATAAACTTGTAAACACAAGTAAAACTAAAACTTTTACGAAGATAGTTCTTATCAAAGATTTATACTCTCGATACTATTAAAATAGAGTTGGAATAAAATATTCGTTCCACTCCTAGTTCTTTAGCATTCAATGTTTTCTAATATTGCGAATCTATCCAAAGTCTAATGAGAGTAATGGTGGGATTATACTATGATGCAAATTCAAATAACAAGATACACTAATTCAACTACGAAAATGCTAAATTGATACTATATGGTAAGGAATTAGGGGGGATTGATTTCACCTTAACTCGACTTAATCAGCTAAAAAAGATTCATTGTGATCCAAATTTCAATGCTTCACATGTCAAAATGGTAATTCTAATCCCTAATTATACATGACATCTCTACCAATTAATAACTAGCATGTGAAGCAACTAAACCCATTCTCATGGTGGACTAATTACTTTATAGAGTTTAATAGATTATCACGACGATTTCTAAGTTAACAATGATCAAGCTTCATCAAGGCTTCTTCAACCCCTCTAATGGAGGTTTAGCCTAGAATCATTATGTTATCATTTCCATATAAAATTGAATTACACATAATATAAAGATTCTAACTTTATTAAATTCAAATAAACAGTAATTGAATTCTAAATTAACAACTAAGAAATCATTAAATAACAAGAATTGAAATTAGATCTAAGCATTTTAAATGACAAAATTGAAATTATCAAGAACTAACTATTTTATTTATCTAATGAATGATAAACAATGATTCCAATAACTAATATAAAACAAGGAATGAAATTAATTAATAGAACGAAAAATAATTAATTAACTAATTCAAAAACTCAAAACTAGATCTAGATTATTCTCTAATGGCTAATTTCTATCATAAGCTAATTCATTTTTAAGAGCTAAGTCTTGTGTGTGGAAATGGAGGAGACCAAATCCACATTTTCGTGCATGGGCTGAGGAGCCATGTTTTGAGCCGGAAAATCAAGCCCAAAGCCCAATTTCTTCAGTCCACATGGCCCTTTTTAGCTGACTTTGAGTTCAATAGCCTTTTAATCCACTTCTGCTCCTATGATTGGGTCAAGATTAGACCATTGAGAAGC
Organism: Coptis chinensis; assembly: GCF_015680905.1. Classification (NCBI taxonomy): domain Eukaryota; kingdom Viridiplantae; phylum Streptophyta; class Magnoliopsida; order Ranunculales; family Ranunculaceae; genus Coptis; species Coptis chinensis. The sequence continues at coordinate 44,081,445 of NC_141460.1, forward strand.
TCTTTCTGAGCCGGTCGTTTTGACATAAGGTACGCCTAATTCCGATTCCTGAGTCCAAAGATACGGTCTTCGGAAGTTCTGCTGACTTTTGTGTGTTGTTTCTGCCCGCGTTGACTTTGACTTTTCAGCTTTTGACCGTGCTTTACAAAGGCTTTTTCTCCTTGAATCTAGGCATTTAATCACAAAACTTCTTAGCAACCAACCCTTGCTCTTTTTATCTCGGCAAAGTGGCACATTTCTGCATACATAATTGACTTCAACACACGAAATACATAAAAGCACGAATCAACATTAACTCTTATTTATTACTCGCATAATTGGTCTAAAAGTATTATTGTTAAGGGGTTAAAACTACAGTTTTGGGCTCTTATCAAACCACCCCAAACAGCATTTTGCTCGGCCCTCAAGCAAATATGAGAAATTAGCATAAGTGACAAAAATGGAGTTCTAACTAATCTCATTTTTTTGAGTCGCGATTGCATTGACCATATGCAACAATATTTTAAACCACTAGGAATTCCCTAGTGGACAAGTTATAGCCTCGTGAGAGTTTTCGGTGAAGGTACTCACAAACTTCATCTATACTACAACGAATTTAAATAAAACTATTGTTTCCTTATCTATGTCTCAATTATCTATACATCTCACTAGCAATGAATACGAATAATCAAGTCGAAACCTAAGCTAATATATGCATAATAATTAATCATCTACGAATACACATATATACAATGAGAATACTATGAGATGAACTAGCAGGTCCGTTTATGAAAACTCGGAATAGCGTCCTTAAGTAGGTCCAAAATGTCAAGACAAAAACCACTCTGCTTTTTCCGCTCAAGTTTCGCTACTCTAGTGTGCAGTGGGCACACTTTACCTTACAATCTCAATGACACACAAGGAAGCCGGAATTGATCAAACACATCTGCCACTTACTAGCACACTAACCTATTCCTAATTGAGCTAGAGGTCTTTATTAGGTGTTGCGGGGATTAGGAGATGGTTTAAGAAGGAAGAAAATAGATATTCAAAAAGGACAAGTCTGAGATAATAGAGGCTTCATATTATGTAACTAGAGAAACCCTTGGTCTTTACTTTTGCTTCTACCTTTTGTTTCCATCCTTAGCCATATTTTTTTTTTCTTTTTCTTTGGCTTTTGACTAATTTGATTCTATTTTTGGAGTTCTAACTCTTTATTTTCTTTTATTTTTTTTTATTTGGATGAAAACTTACTTTTCTCATCTGAAGCGACTAACAAATTCTTGATTTCAAAGGTCTTTCTCTTTTCTATTCTTCATCTCTATTCTCAGACTTATTCAAAGAATTGGGTAGGTTGATTTTTATTTTATTTTATTTTATTATTTTATTTTTTGTAACAGGGTAAAGGATTTGCGGTTTATGAAAGACTAAAGAAAGGCTCAGAGGGGTGACTAGAGGAAAATAATTCATAGGTTTGAATTTCTGGCTATATCGATCCAAAGAGGACCTAAATTCTCGCTTAGGATATGGTATAATGATAAAGCAAGTGGACGTGTGATTTCTCTATCCGGATTTTACTTCTCCCTTGTGTCATTTCTCAAATGTTCACTCATATAAGGCTTTAGGCTATATTCTTACAGGATTTGTAGAATAAGTACTCTAGCCTAGATTTCAAAAACTTACTGCCAACAATCATAGATACTCATGTAACATATTTATAGATAGATGTAAGGATTATTACCTACATATTAGCCTAAGTTTCTAAAAACTATTATAATGCAAAAGCTTCGTGAGATTTCTAGATTATCAAGGGCCTAGAGAAGGAAAACAATACCAATATTCCTAAGTGTATAACATAAACCTTTTATTAATATTTTTAATATTTTTGATTTTTTTAACTAGAAAACAAGTGCATACTGTACATATCTATATACTAATAGATGCCTTAATTACATGTGTTTCTATCCCCCCCCAAACAAGAAGCATGCTTTGTCCTCAAAGTATTTAAATAAATAGGGTAGAGAAATACCATGGAAACGCGTGAAATTTTGAAACATCTACAAAACAAGGTTAAAATATACTAATATAGAAAATAAAAATTGACGCAACTCGATATGAGTTCCACCCGTTATGGGGTTAACAAGAATCAAATTGCTTGGGACATAAACATACACTAACTGAAATAAAAACTAACCTTAACTCCCGTTTAATACTCATCCTCATTTCCCTCTCCAAAGAGAGGAGGTTCCTTTGCATCCTGCCATGCCATGATAACTTGCCAAGCCCGCCGCCGTGTGTCGTCAACTTGTGCTAACCTGTCTAGTGTTACTATGTCTGATGGGGTGTAAGGAGCAACTAAATGAGGTTGCACCTGCCATTCCGGCCAAGTCATTACTCGGAATGAGCGAACCACCTAATTAGTGGGTCTCATGATTTCAACCCTTTTCCAATCTGTGAACTGGGTATAGAATTCAGGTAAACAACTGAGTATGATGCGGCAAACCAAAATAGGCATAAGAAGATACTTATGTCACATGCTTTGGGCTCTCTTAAGACTAGCCACTAATACTCGGGGAATGTCATATCGGTGACGTCCCTCAGCTAAAGCAAGGAAAACGTCACCAGTGGTACTATTTGCAGAGGTAAACTGCCAATCCCCTAAAATATTCATCAGGATGAATAACATAGTGGTGCCTACATTTAGGGACAGGCTACCAAGGGCTATGTTGTAACGCCCTTGGTCTATTATACGAAATACCCCTCCCCCATAATACTCACGGAAATATGTATAGTTATAGAGGTATGCATTATCGGTCATATATCCCCACGTGTGAATAGGATCATGTATTGGTATTCCCGAAACTAACGCTACCATATTCTTATTGAATTCTAGTGGTGTGTCATCAAACCGTGATGGAGAATTCTTATTCTCCATCCTGGTTACAATAGAACTTAACATTATTGTAAAAAAATTCAGTAAGCTTAGGTGAATACGAGTCGTCTTCACTTACCAGTAGATGCCTCCATCCTTACTGCAAGATCCTTTCGCAGAACCAATGTCCATAAGTCTCGCTCCCAAACAAGTGTTCGAAAGACTCCTCCGGTATTACTATAAGAGAAGTCATCACAAAACTACTCTCTCGAACAGCTGCAACGATCCTGGAACAACCCACAAAAAATTGGAGTTTTTCGTGCCCACGGGGGTCAGGGCACGGGGATCAACCTATGCCTGGGATGGGCGTGTTGGAACCGTTATTTTCAGAATGAATATTTCTATAAACCGCAAGAAGCCTCGCGCAGTGGAATCAATGGGGCCCGATTTTGGATAGAGAACATACCTTTTGAGAATCGGCTTAGATCTAATCTCTGAGAATCAAAGCTTTATCAAATCCGAAATCAACCCCTTGATCTTCTGTTGTATTTTTTTAGAATAGATTAGGCGTTGTGTGGACAACGATCTACCAATCCCCTTCTTTCTCACAAAGCTAGATCCAATTTTGGATCTATTTTTCCTTGCCTCTTTTTTTAATCCAGTGAATAGTTAATAGGTTAATTTCGGCCAAGAGAAAGAGTATTCTATTTATAGGCTACAACAGGGACCATGAGGAGAAATTAAGGTTGGGCCTCCTGACAGTTGGGCTTTCCATGTTCGCCTAGAACACACGACCCAAGTTCGTCAACAAATGGCTTATTCCACTAAAGGCCATTGTTGCACTACCGCCCTAATCCTAAATTACGTGTCAGCGTTTATGGGCTCCATATTATATGCTCGTTGATCTCCCCGTGTTTAAGATATCGAATGTCCGTTGATTAAGTCAAGTTACTGACAACTACATTAATCAACTTCTTATGTCCTTGAGTAGTACCACTCAACCTCATTGTCATGTCGGAATAAATCCACCTGTAGGGTTTACATGACAATCTTTTTGAGCTCCTCAAGGGGACATCATCAACCCGACTTCCTGCTGGTCACGGATTCTTTCTATAATCAACAACACACCTTACATACAATGTCATTACCTAATCCATCGAGTTTGTTGATTCACAAATGAATCTCACTCATTGATGATTTAAAGCAATGTACAATGCACGTAAGTGCCCGTTATTATATCCGGACTAAGAGGACAAACATCCATAATAACAGAGGCGTTTGTTCTCTTATACAGTCAGTATAAAGAAAAACAACCTCACTTGGTCTTGTTCAATACACACAAAGTGCACTAGTGTAATCCTATAGTCAAGATAGACTAATACCAGATTATACTACAACCGTACCAATGGTTTGTCCAAATCCATCTTGGTTGTGAACGATTACTTATACTTTATGAGGTACTGATGATATGATCTTATGTGTGTTCACACCATATCATCTACAACATAAAGTATTAGACACATGCATATAACTAATAACATATATAATATGCATAACATTTGCCCATATGATTCTCATTCATAATATAAAGAATTAGAGTTAATACAAAAGTAATGATTTTAGTATAGAACCCTATCGGGCGCTGGCGGGTTGCGCTTGAACGGTGAACTTCGAAGTTCAGTGCACTTGCAGAGGAGTGCTCACTTTTGCAGGATGGGCGCTGGTCGTCGGGGATGAAATCTGGAATTCCAGTGTTTTGGGCACAGGTCACACTCAGCTCTAGGCTTGGTAGGGCGCGGGTCGCGCTCTGATAAAATTCTGGCTGACAGTGCCTAGGGCGCAGGTGGCGCTCCACTGGGGCGCAGGCGCGCTCCAAGCTGCTAAGTTGCTAAAATGGAGAAGAAAAATGGGAAACGTGGGAGTGAAATTTGAGAGATGAAAGTGAGGTGTAGTGTGGGTTGTGAGTGTAGAATGAATGAAGTTTTTATAGGTTTTAAGTTGCTAAAATGAATTGGGAAGTTGCCAAAAAGCTTTAAGGCAATTGCCGAAAACAAAAAATTTCCAAAACCGAAAACGGAAACAACCCATATTCTTGATTCTAAAACAACCCTAATATCTTTTAGATTTAATTTAGAATAGTATCTTCTAAACTCGTATAGATTTCATCCTACAACCACATCTAATCCTATGCATGCCAATATCGGCAACATTCTGAACCATCACGTCAAACCAAATACTAAAATGGAGGATCCTATAACAAATCATGCTAGAGTAAATAATACCACCCCCAAACAATTTGGGAAGGTGGGATTAACAATAAACACAAAGAACAATTTGAAAATAACCATATTATATTAAAATTTGAATTCAAACAACATTTAACAAACAAATTCAAATTTAACTACAGAATTCAAAAATTAACATCCAAACTAAATAAAAAGTAAATACAAAACAACATCAACTCATAATATTCCTAAACCACTCGCTGCTGGTAGTGGAAGGCACCTGAGAAGGAGATGGCTCCTGAGCTCCTGATGGGCTAGAGCCATCCGTCCTGCGGCGACGATACTCGTGCCTCACAGAAACCTCCTCAGAAGAAGAACCCGCCTGGGGTGGAAAGCGTGCAAGCATATTGTCTCGGAACTTGCGCTGAGCTTCCATCTCGGCCTTCATCTGTTCCCAACGCTTATCCTCGCGTTGGGTGATAAATGATAAAATTGAATAGCTTACCTACGAAATGAATGATGAAACTCAAAACGTAAGTAAACTAAAACTAATCTTATGTGTCTAATTTATCAAAGATTTCTACTCTCACTCCTATGAGGTATAGTGCAGTAGAGTGATTCGTTCCACTCCTAGTCCTTCCGCATGCTTGTTATCACGTGTAATTACTCTACTTAAGGTCTAATGAGAGATTTACGAAAAGGCAACTAGACTACGATGCAACTACCAACAAGATGCACTAGTCAACTATTAGGATAACTAAGGGAATGCTACGTTGATTCTATGATAAGGAGTTAGAGGGGGATTGATTCCACCTTAACTCGACTTAATCCTATTAACGATGAATCGTCAGTAATCCGAATTGAATCGCCCATGAGAACAATTGGTTCTTCCTAATCCCTAATTACACATGGCATTCCTAGCAATTCATAACTAGCATGTGAACGATTAAACCCATTCTCATGGTGAACTAATCGTTTCTAGAGTGGAAAGGAAATTACGACGATTCTACGATAGTCGGAATCAAGCTTTCATCAAGGCTTCTCAACCCCCTCTAATGGAGGTTTAGCCGAGAATCATTATGCAATCATTTCCGATTAAATTTAAACTAAACATGATATAAAGAATTGAAATTTACTAATCTAAATTAAACAATAATTAAAATCTAATTAATAACTAAGAATTGAATAAGAAGTAATAAATGAATCAGATCTAACACAAATGTAAATGACAAGAATCGAAATTTAACAACTAGCTATTTTATTAATCAAACTAATTAAGAGTAATGATTCTAATAGTTTAATCTAAAACAAGAATTGGATTGAAATTAAACTTAATTAAAAACAATTAAATAAAAACTAGATTTAGAAGCTATTTTAATGGCTGCTTTTTACTCTAACCTATCTACCATTAACTATCTACAATTAACAAAGAGCTAAGCTTTTGTTTTTATACTTTCAGATCCAAAAATCGTGCATGGGCTTGGAGCCATGTTTTGGGCCAGAGAATCAGGCCCAAAACCCAATTCTTTCAGTCCAAAAAGGCCTCTTCAGCTACAGTTGGATTCAACAGTCTTTTCGTCCACTTGTGCTCCTCTGATTGGATCACAGCTTAGACCATTGGAAAGCTCTTTCCAAGACGGTCGTTTTGACATAAGGTAGGCCCCATTCCGAGGTCTGAGTCCAAAGATATGGCCTTCGGAAGTTATCTTTGACTTTGTGTCTTTTTTTACGCCGTGTCGACTTTTCAGCTTTTGACCAGGCTTTAGAAAGGCTTTGTCTTCTTGAATCTTGGCCTTTAATCACGGAACTCCTTAGTAACCGACCTTTGCTCCTTTATCTCGCTAAAGTGGCACATTTTTGCACATAATGGACTTTGAAGCCTAAAATGCATAAAAACACGTAATCAATGTTAACTCTTAATTATTACTCACATAATTGGTCTAAAAGTATGTCTGTTACAGGGTTAAAACTACAGTTTTGGGCTCTTATCAAACCACCCCCAAACAACATTTTGCTTGTCCTCAAGCAAAGATGAGAAATTAGAATAAGTGACAAAAATGGAGTTCTAACTACTCTTCGTTTTTGAGTCGCGATTGCATTGACCATATGCAACAAGGCCTTAAACCACTAGGAATTCCCTAGTGGACGAAGTTATAGCCTCGCGGAGAGTTTTCCAGTGAAAGTACTCACAAACTTCATCTATACTACAACGACTAAGAAATAAAACTATTGTTTCCTTATTCATGCTCTAAATTATCTATACCTCTCATTAGCAATGCATATAGAGTAATCAAGTCGAAACCTAATCTAATATATGCATAATAATCAATCATCTATAATAAACATATATACAATGAGTAATACTATGAAATGCCTAGCAGGTTCGTTTTTGAAACTCGGAATAGCGTCCTTAAGTAGGTTCTCACAATAATAGTCAAGATACAACGCTCTGATTTTTCCACTAAAGTTTTGCTACTCTAGTCTTGTGATGGGGCACACTTTACCTTACAATCTCAATGACAACAAAGGAAGCCGAGTCGATCAAACACATCTGCCACTTACTATCACACTAACCTATTCCTAATTGAGCTAGAGGTCTTTATTAGGTGTTGGGGATTAGGAGATGGTTTAAGAAGGAAGGAAATGGATATTCAAAAGGACAAGTCCGAGATAATAGAGTTTTCATATTATGTAACTTAGAGAAAACCTTGTTATTTTCTTTTTCCTTCTATACTTTGTTTCCATCCCTAGCCATATTTTTCTTTTTCTTTTCTTTGGCTTTTGACTCCCTTTTATTCTATTTTTGGAGTTTTTATTTATTTCTATTTTTTTTTTTTCTTTTCCTTGGATGGAAACTTCTTTTCTTTATTTTCTGAAGCAATTAACTAACTTTTGTTTACACAAGTTTTTCTCTTCTTCTTTCTTCCTCATTCTATTCTCAGACTTATTCTAAATTGGGTAGGTTGATTTATTTTTTTATTTTGTTTTTGTTTTTGTAACAGGGTAAAGGGATTGTGGTTTATGAAAGGCTAAAGAAAGGCTCAGAGGGGCGACTAGCGGGAAATAATTCATAGGTTTGAATTTTTGGCTATATCGATCCAAAGAGGGCCTAAATTCTCGCTTAGGATATGGCATAGTGATCAAGCAAGTGGACGTGTGATTTCTCTATCCGGATTTTACTTCTCCCTTGTGTCATTTCTCAAATGTTTATTTCATATAAGGCTTTAGGCTATATTCTCACAGGATTTGTAGAATAAGTACTCTAGCCTAGATTTTAAACTTCTTGCTAACAATAAAAAATACTCATGTAATATATTTATAGATAGATGCAAAGATTATTACCTACATATTAACCTAAGTTTCTAACAATTATTCTAATGCAAAAGCTACGTGAGACTTCTAGATTGTTAAGAGCATAGAGAAGGAAAACAATACCACTATTCCTAAGTGTATAACATGAACTTATTTATTTATATTTTTGAATTTTTAAAATTTTAACTAGAAAACAAATGCATATTAACTCTATCTATATCCTAACAGATGCCTTGATTACACGTGTTTCTATCCCCCAAACAAGAAGCATGCTTTGTCCTCAAAGCATTGTAAATAAAGAGGGTAAGAAAAATACCATTGAAAGCGTGTGAAATTAGGGGAACATCCGCAAAACAAAGTTAGAACGCACTAATAAAGGAAATAAACTCGACTTAACTCTATAATGAAGTTCTACCCATTATGGGGTTAAGAAGAATGAAATTGCTTGGGACATAAGCAGACACTAACTAGAATGAAAACTTACCTTATCTCGATTACTCATCATCTTCCTCATCCTCTTCTTCCATAAAGAAGTGAGGTTCCTTTTCGATCCCTGCCATGCCATGATAATTTGCGGGCTTCCCGCCATTTATCATCTGTTATTGCTAACCTATTAAGAGCCACTTGGTGCGATGGGGTGTAGGGTGCAACCCGATGAGGTTGTATCCTCCACCCTTGCCAAGTCATTGCGGAAGGATCGAATAATACTATTGGTGGGTCAGATCGGTCGACCGTAATCCAATCCGTGAACGCGTGTACAAAAACAGGAAAGAAACATAGCATAATACGGAAACTAGAACGGGCATAAGAAGGAACTTATACCTCATGCTATGGGATCGAGCTAAACTAGACATCAAGGTTCGGGAAGGTCATGACACATACGTCCCCGTGGCTAAAGCAAGGAAAACGGCGCAAGTGGCATCATTCACGTAAGAAAAATGCCATTCCCCTAAAATGTTTAGCATGATCCAAAACATAACAGTTCCTATGTTCATGGACAGGCTACCAAAAGCGACGTTATAGTCCCCTTGGTCCTCGATACGGAAAATGCCCGCCCCATACGACTCATGCAAAAACTCATAAGTGTAGACATACATATTATCTACCCAATAGCACCATGGGTCTTGTATTTCAAATGGGCATAGCAAGTCCAAGAACAAATGCTAGCAAGAACCTGGTAATTTCCATTGGTTCATTATCAATGTTGATGGAGAACACTTGTTCTCCATCTGGTCTTTCAAAGAAAATGCAGTTATCGTAAAAATAAGATGCTAGTGTTGGAGAATAAAGTGCATCCGGTCTTACCATAAGCGGCTCCCAGCCAACGTATGTGATCGCCTCGCGAAACCAAGCACCATAAGTAGTGCTTTGGAACAAATCTTCGAAAGACTGTTCCGGTATCAGTGTTGGAGATGTCATCTCAAAATTACGCTCTGGAATAGCTGCGAATGATCCGGATACTACCCGCAGAAAACTGGAAATTTTCTGGTCCACGGAAGTCAGGGCGCGAGTGCGCTCTGAGTATTTGAAATTTCCAGTGTTTGAGCGCGGGTCGCGCTCAGCTTGGGCGCGAGTGCGCTCTGACAAAAAATGTGAAAAAATATATCTGAGGCCTTGGCGAGTTCGGAGTTCTTTGAAACTTCGAAAATGAGCCGACGCATTGGGAATCGTGGGAGTGAAAGGTGAGTGATGGAGTTTAGGTGTAGTGTGAGTTGTGAGTGTAGAATGTATGAAGTTTATATAGGTTTTAAGTTGCTAAAACGGATCGGGAAGTTGCCAAAAGTATTTACGGCAGTTTCCGGAAATTCTAAAATTTCCAAACCCGAAAACGGAAACAACTCATTATCTTGATTCTAATTCAAACCTAGTATCTTTTAGGTTGAATTTATGATAGAATCTACCTATTTAATCTAGATTTCATCCTACCCTTATACTTATTCCTAGATATGCCTAAACGGCCATATTTTCACCTTGACTCCACAATAAATTCTAACACGAGGGTTATCTAAAAATCATGCTGGAATAGATAAAACCACCCCCAAACAATTTGGGAAGATGGGATCAATATGAGACAACCACGCATAATAAAAATAACCGCATTATATTAAAATTTTCATTCGGAGTACATTTCACTACAAAATTCAAATTACGGAAATAAACTTACATTAAAATAAATAACAATAATGAAACTACAAATAAACATAAAAACATCAAACGATGCTATCCCTAACTACTCCGGAACTGGTAGCGGAGGGCACACGGTCCGGAGACGCGCCCGGGCTCCCGATGGGCCAAAGACTATTCGATCGGCGGCGACGGCTTCGTGCCTCGATGGTGTGTCCTCGGAAGGAGAGTCCCCGTGAGGTGGGAATCGTGTAAGCATCTCTTCCCCGAATCGGGCGCCGAGCTTCTAGCTCGCCCTCATCATCTGTTCCTACCTCGCCCCTCTCCGGTACGGACCCTCGGTTATGATGCATCGTTGCCGTCGAAGTCTGGAGGTCTTCGTGAGATAGTGTTGAGCTTAACGCGATGCCACGATGAATCACAGCCATGCGTTCTGCATTTGACCAGCACCTCTCCAAGGCATCCGCATCAAAACACGTCAAATCCTCCCCATCCTCCGAGGCATTCTGATTTCCCCCAGCCTCCTCGGCATTCTCCTCTCCACCAGCCTCTTCTTCTTCTTCTCTATCCTCAGCCAACCTCCAAACCCGTTGGACACACTCCCTATAGATGCGCGGGTTATGGTGTAGGGTGATGTAAGTCCTATCAGTCGCCTGAGCTGCTCTCAACTTCAACATGATATTGGTTATCAACACAGGGAGAGGGGGCGGACTTTCCTACTCCCCTAATCATGCTAAGTAAAACTCCAAGATGCAGAACTCATACTTCCGCTCCTGGAGTATCCATAAGATGTGGAGGCAGATTCAAGGCCGATGTCGCCGACCTTCTCCTTCCCGGGGATCGTTCCGACCAATCCATCGAGCTGCGCCCCACCGGGTTGGTCCTAAAGGAAGCTTGTCGAACACAATGCGATCTCGCATTGTAGTCCCTCCAATAACTGTCTCGTTCATCAATGGCTCTACCCCATTATGTTGGGACTCCCGCGGGGTGACATCAGATGGATTCTAGGCGGAATGCCTAGAATCTCGACCAACAACCCGATCGTCACTTCCTTCTTCCTCTTCGCCCACCACAACAAAATCCTAGTCCCTTCCAACTCCCTCGTATTGTAGAACCGTCGACTAAGTCCTCGTGGTAATAGGCTTCGGTCGAAGTACCACAAGCTATTCCAGTCTCGATCGATCATTTTCGATCACCGTAAAAACGGCGCGAAGTGGTCGCCGATAAAAGCTTGCTCTAGTAAAATTCGGCGTTGTTGAGCCATTAGAAGTTTGGAATGTAGTGGGGGTTTAAATGGGATGTGGTGGTGGGATTTAAATCGACCAACTGAAGCAACAGTGGTGGTGGTGGAGTGGTGGCGCGGCAGCACCAAAATTTGGAGTTTTCGGTGGTTTTTGGTGATGTAAATCGGTGGGGGTTGTGGTGGGAAGCTTTTAGGTTAGATTTGAAATCGATTTGAATTGGGGGCGTGGGTTAATTTAGGTTTTCTTTTTATTTATTTTTTTTTTTTGTTTGTTTGAAGCTTTTGGGCATTAATGGCGGTATGGAGAAGAAGATCGCGACTGTTAGCTAAGGTAAGGGCACGGTCGCGCTGTCGGTGGGCGTGGGTTGGGCCCAAGCCCAAATCGGAATTTTTTATTTTTTTTTTCGATTTTTCGCGAAACTTCAAATCAAAATTGCCGCTTCGTTACCGGTCCGATTTTTGCGAATGAGATATGGAAATGATCAGGAGAGAATTTCCAATCCAATGATCCATAAAACACTTTATTCCGACCGTGGATGACATATAAGATAGTGGAAAATGCCTCGAAGTGCGTGCATGACATACGTTATGCGAATAATTGAACTCTAAAATCATGGATTATGTCAACCCGAATCGTAATACAATTAAACGGCCTAAGCAACTGTAATGGGACATAAATGTTCTAGGATGGAAACATTTAACACCCACCCCAAACAAATTTTTACAACGGAGCTTAGAAAATTTGTTTTTAGCAGTGGGTCTTTTAAAGTCAGATTCCCGAGACTTCCTAGATTACTATGTTTATTCTTTAATATATATATCTATATATATATTTTTACTTTTAAAAAGAAAACAATAAACAAGAAAGACATAAACCCCATAGAGAAACATGACTCAAAAATCCGAGAAAACATGCAAGAGTGGAAAACGTGAATTATATTTAAACGTGGACTTAGGTTCCGGTACTAACAGCCACACACTCCATAGAGAGGGCCCGGTTACCTTAATGGTGCACTCACCAATATATGGAAATGAAAGGAAAAGCACCAAACACAAAAGTTGAGTCATTTATAGTCAGATACTCAAGACTTTATCTAAACGTATGTATGAACATGCAGTTTACCATATATCAACAACCGAAATAGTTGTGGATCATTCCATAAATAAATATCACAGAAAACATATCCAAACACAATCAAGCACCAATATTTCCTATGACGCAACCTAGTGAAATGAAAGCGAAGTCGGATAACCCTATTACGTAACCTAGCATGCACCTTCTTTTTCATTTTTGAATGAGTGGGAGTTCTAGTAAATAAGTGTGGAAAAGTGAATGGTTGTGGAGAATATGGTGGATATGGATAAGTTGTAGAAAGACAGCCTGTAAACAATGAGGATGTGGTTTTAACACAAAACTCATTCATTGTGTGTGTAGGGACTGTCTCAAGTCTGAAAATGAAGGTGTCAAATGGGTTGTCCTTCTGAAGTATTTGTTTACTAGGTGGATTTAAAAAATTATGGAGCACAGGAGAAACAAAAGGATCGAGTGCAAACTCGAGATTCCTTTCAAAGGGTGGAAGGAGGGAAGTCGAGGTGGATGTTGTGCAAAGTAGTTCTTGATAGGGTGAATCATCACCTGCTCTAAGAAACTCATCAAATTGCTCATCTAGATTGGTCATATCCTCGTTACTATGATAGTTCTCTACATCTTTGAGAAAGTCATCTATCTCATCCTCATCCGTAATATGTGTATCAACTAGTGTAGGGATGGAAATGTTGGAATCTGAACTTCCAAAGGAAAGAAATTTGGGCATATTATTATCCGGGAACGTGTTGTTGAAATAATCTCGAGCAAAGCTCTCGATCATGCTAACCTCTCCATCCATAGACGAATCGGGTAACTGTGTCTTTGTTTTAAAAACATTGACTTCAACAACAAGATGGCCAAAAGACATGGACATTGAACCATCGTGGCAATTAATGAGCGCATTGGCAGTTGCCAGAAAAGGACGCCCTAAGATGATCGGGACAGAGTCGTTAACGACTTCTGTATCGAGGATAACAAAATCAGCCGGATAGTAAAAATCCTGAATTTTTACCAGAACATTTTCGACGACACCCTTAGGATACTTAATAGACCGATCAGCTAATTGCAACGTCATTTTAGTGGGTTGCATCTCGTCTAGACCTATTTGTCTATACAAATAAAACGGGAGTAAGTTGACACTAGCCCCCAAGTCTAATAACGGGTCGTCAGATAAGAATCTCCTAAGGTGCATTGACGAAAGGGCGACCGGTGGTCCTTGTACTTAACAATTCCATTATGTTCAGATAAAGTTGGGAACTGTTATGTTAAAAAGGCGTCTTTTGGTATATTGGTCTTATGCCTAGTAGTACACAATTCCTTAAGAAACTTAGCATGGTGTGGTAGCTTTTTTATAGCTTCGAGGAAGGGAAGGTTTATAGTTAGATTCTTGAAAACATCCCTAATCTCCTCATAATTTGTATCCCTAGTTAACACAGCTAATTTTTGTGGAAACGGCGGTTTCTGTTATATTTAGCAATGGTATTACCTGGATGTTTAACCGTGGCTTCCTGTTTCTTAGGTTGTGTTGTAACTGGTACCTCTACAGTGGTAGGCTCTTCAGGTTCGATTTTGTATCTAGTAATATAGCAGGTGTAGGGACTCTTGGTGGGGTAACTATAGGCATAGTTACTTTGTTATCAACCACTCTCTGCGAGCGGAGAGTGGTGATTGCCTTTAGCTCACCTACATTTTCATATTCATTACTAGTATTATCGGTTACCTCAAAGGCTGTATTTGTTGTTTTAGTATTAGGTATTGCGTGACCTGGAAACACACCTTTGGGTTGGGCTTTATCTTGAGCCAACTGTTGGGTTAAATTATTAACGGATTGTAGAAGCTGTTGGTTAGATTGAGCCATGGTTTGGAAAAGTTTTTGGCTCACTTGTATGAAGGTGTCAAGACGATCTGGTTGTGTGGGTGTAGTAGTCACGGGTGGTGTGACTAGAACTATTTCACGTGAATTATTTACGGGTGGATTTTGATAGTTATTATTTACCGGAACGATACTGATAAATGAAATGCGTATAGTCTACCTACGAAATGAACGATGAATTCACAACGTAAGTAAACTAAACTAACTTTTCGTGGTCTATTATCAAAGCTTCTACTCTCGTCACGAATTGCACTAAGTGGAGTAGGAAGTTCGTTCCACTCCTAGTTCCCTAGCATGGATTGTTTTCTAAGTCTAAGAAATCTCTCTTAAGTCAATGAGAGCTTTACTTAAATGTTATGCTAACAAGACGCCGTTATTTTAAATAACTAGATATAATAAATAACAAGATAAAATATAACTAAAGATAATCTACGGCTACGGAAATACGATTGTTTGACTCTAGATAAAGAAATAGAGGGAATTAAATCCACCTCGACTCCAACTTAATAACCTAGTATAGATTGTCGTATCTCGGTTCTTACGTTTTAACGGCAAGAATTTCGAAGTCTAATCCCTAGTGTTCATGGCATTCCTACCGGATACTAACTAGCATGTGAGGTCGTCCACCCATTCTCATGGCTAAACACGACCTTCTAGAGTGGAATAGATTCTACTACCAAATTCTATACTAACCACTAAGTTTTCATCAAGGCTTCATCAACCCCTCTAATGGAGGTTTAGCCTTGAGTCATCAAACCAACATTTCCCATTGAATCTAAACTAAACATAATGTAAGAAATTGAGATTTACTTAGTTAACAATAATGAATCTAATTTAATGGCTGGAATGGAATAATAACAAGAATTTAATTTAGATCTAGAATGGAAATGACAAAATTCAAAATTGACAACTAACTATTTTATTAATCTAATCAATCAAGAACAATCATTCAAAGATTTAATCTAAAACAGGAATTCAAATGGAACTAAAACTTAATCTATTAATAAAACTAGATCTAGAATTCTATATATTAATTTAGGTCTAACTAGCTACCATTAACAAAGAATGAAGCTTTTGTTTTTATACATCCAGATCCAAAAATCGTGCATGGGCTTGGAGCCATGTTTTGGGCCAGAGAATCAGGCCCAAAACCCAATTCTTTCAGTCCAAAAAGGCCTCTTCAGCTGCAGTTCGCTTCAACAGACTTTTTGTCCACTTCTGCTCCTCTGATTGGGGCAAGGCTTGGACCATTGGAAAGTTCTTTCTGAGCCGGTCGTTTTGACATAAGGTAGGCCCAATTCCGAGGTCTGAGTCCAAAGATATGGCATTCGGAAGTTCTGCTGACTGTTGCTCTTTTATCTCGCTAAAGTAGCACAGTTCTGCACATAATGGACTTTGAAGCCTGAAATGCATAAAAACACGTAATCAGTATTAACTCTTACTTATTATTCACATAATTGGTCTAATAGTATAAATATTAAGGGGTTAAAACTACAGTTTTGGGCTCTTATCAAACCACCCCCAAACAGCATTTTGCTTGTCCTCAAGCAAAGATGAGAAATTAGAATAAGTGACCAAAAATGGAGTTCTAACTACTCTCGTTTCGCTGAGTGCGATTGCATTGACCATATGCAACAAGGCCTTAAACCACTAGGAATTCCCTAGTGGACGAGTTATAGCCTCGTGAGAGTTTTCCAGTGAAGGTACTCACAAACTTCGTCTATACTACAACGACTCAGAAATAAAACTATTGTTTTCTCATTCATGTCTCAACTATCTATACATCTCACTAGCAAATACATAAGAATAACCTAGTCAGAACCCTAAGCTAATATATGCATAATAATCAATCATCTAAAATAAACATATAACAATGAGTAATACTATGAAATGTAATAGCAGGTCCATTTATGAAAACTCGGAATAGCGTCCTTAAGTAGGTCCTCACATAAATGTCAAGACAAAAACCACTCTGATTTTTCCACTCAAGTTTAAGCTACTCGATTGTGCAGGTGGGCACACTTTACCTTACAATCTCAATGACAACAAGGAAGCCGAGTCGATCAAACACATCTCGCCACTTACTATCACACTAACCTATTCCTAATTGAGCTAGAGGTCTTTATTAGGTGTCATGGGGATTAGGAGATGGTTTAAGAAGGAAGGAAATGGATATTCGAAAAGGACAAGTCCGAGATAATAGAGTCTTCATATTATGTAACTAGAGAAACCTTGTTATTTTACTTTTTGCTTCTACACTTTGTTTCCATCCTTAGCCATATTTTTTTTTCTTTTCTTTTGGCTTTTGACTCCTTTATTCTATTTTTGGAGTTTTGATTTTATTTCTATTTTTTTTTTTTTTTTTTTCCTTGGATGGAAACTTCTTTTCTTTTTTTTTTTTTTTTGAAGCAACTAACTAATTTTTGTTTACAGGGTTTTCTCTTCTTCTTTCTTCACTCATTCTATTTTCGGACTTATCTTAATTGGGTAGGTTGATTTATTATCTTTTTTTTTTTTTTTTTTTTTTTTTTGTAGGGGTAAAGGAATTGTGGTTTATGGAAGGGCTAATGAAAGGCTCAAAGGGGCTTACTTAGCGGAAAATAATTCATAGGTTTGAATTTCGGCTATATCGATCCAAAAGGGCCTAAATTCTCGCTTAGGATATGGTTTAGTGATCAAGCAAGTGGACGGGTGATTTCTCTATCTGGATTTTACTTCTCCCTTGTGTCATTTCTCAATTGTTTCACTCATATAAGGCTCACTACTAAAAGAAGGGCTTTTTGTGTCACTTATTTTTTTTGTCTCGTGTCACTTACTATAAAAAAGTGACACACAGAGTTTTGATGTGTCACTTTTTTATGGAATGAGAGCTGATGTGTTGTTTCTAGGAAAAGTGACACAAGTAATTTTATTTTTTGTGTCTCATTATTTGAACGTGACACTAGTGGTTTGACTTGTTGTGTCACTTCTGGGTGTAAAAAAATCGAAAACAAAATTAACAAATTATCGAAATAAATAAGTGACACTAGCAATTGCTTATGCCACGAAATTGAAAGTCGTGATCTGGGCAAAAAAGAATTAACTTACTAAACCTAAAAGGAAAAGAAAAGAACACTTAGGATTTAAAAAAAAAAAAAAAAAAACTTTGTCTCGCGAAAAACATTTGAAGAGACCTCACCGTTATTCCGCCCAAGAGATTATGACATTTGAAAGCATGTCAAAGCATGGGTGGGGGCCTCAAATCTTTTGGGACGATTCCCAACCGGTTTGTGTTGAGGAATTCATACATGCTCGGGTAATATGCTATTTTGATTTCTAATTTTGAGTCGTTTTCAGGAGGAAATTGTAGAATGTTTATTGCCATTCTTAAATTGACATCATTACGGTTATGTGTTCTATTGGAATTTCAAACATTATCGCCATCGACTTGCGTGGACGAAATATCTGCTTTGATAGCAACCAAACTTAGGGAGTTCCCACTACCAAAAAAACAAGTTTACCCGACAGACGTCATAAAGAATAATCGGCGGATTAAATGCGTAGGAAGCTCTCACAAGATTTTGTCTGTCGGGTACAATCTAGCCATCTGTCGCGTATAATACGGCCATCTCCCTGGGTTCCCGACGAGTCTGCGAGAGTTGTTAACTATCAGCATATCTCTTCCAAATATAGGCCTGCCAAACTTATTGCACTTCCCACCTAAAATATTTGGAAAATTAGAATAACAAAAAGGAAATAAAAGCCCTAAAACTATTATCCCTCATTCCCTCTCTCACTCACGCTTGGTTGTAGCCGCTTCACTCCCTCTCTCTTTTCCACTCCAAGAAGGTACATCCAGTCTATCAAATATCAAAACGTCAATAATTCTCCCTCCCCTCCAATTGGCCATCTGATATATGAAATTAGATTCATTATTTTTCAGAAATCTAGGGTTTTTCACCCCTTTTATTTTTGTTTCAGGTAATTTCCATTCATTTGTGAAAATGGATAACATATTTGAAGATGAGAGTTGTTACACGATTTCAGTCCAAGAAATTGAAGATAATAACTGGTACGGTTATTATTTTCTTTTTTTATTGCCTAAAGTTTATTCTATGAGCTCGTATAAGGTTCATACCTAAATATAGTTACTTTGGTACTTATTTTATTTAGAATTTTGCTCTAACTTCACAATTATACTGTTGATTATTTATGCTAAGGAAGTTGATTTAGTTCTAGGAAGATATGAAGGGAAGGAGTGCACTTACGATAATTGTTGGTTGAAGAGGCAAGCAATATTCTCTTGTATTTCTTGTTATATCTAGTTTTACGATTGTTGTTTATTAGACATGCTGTTTTTTCTTTTACAGTATTTCTTCTTGTTGTTGTTGTTTTTTTTAAAAAAAAATATTCGTTCAGTTATTAATGGCTCTGATATGGATGCGTAGGCCTTTGAAGTGGTTTCAAGTTCCAAGCATTAGTTTTCTTCTCTTCAACTGTAAATATGAAGATATACCATAAAGTTGAACCTCCTACTCATATTACAGGAGCTCAGCTAGTAATGCATCCATGGGGGTCTTACCTTCGAAACCACCCACCGAAACCCTGCGTGGTAGTTCAAAAAGACTGGCCTCAAATGAAAACAATGCTTCTTCCTCGGTTATCACGGGAATTCAGTGTAAAAGGAGGGCAGTCCTAAAGGATGTACCTAATATTTGTTGTGAGAATTCGTACAAGGGCTCCATAGATGCAGTCTATATGCCCCTGAAATATATCGTGACCTACGTTTTAAAGAGGTCCGTATCACTTTTCAGGACTTGCTTGTGATTAGTGTCCATTTTGTATTTTTGTCATTCTTTATCTATTTTTTCTCATCTTTGGTTGTGAACTTAATTGCAACTTGTGACTACTTGTATTTGAGAGTTGGAAAAGTAGGAGTTTATGTGGAGCTCAATTTTCAAGATTAAGCTTTGCTGGCAAATAAATGCCTAAGTCGTCGTTGGATTTTCTGGAGTAAATTGTATCTTATGACTTTACATGTAATACATGCATTTATGTGTTAGGTGCTGTTAAGATCACTAGTTGCTAGTCCATACAAGTATAATTATTCGATATTTAGAAGTTTAACTTCACAGTTGTCATTTTAACATAATCATAATGAAGTACATATGGGAGGACCAGCCAGTAAAACTTGAAAATGATTGTGAAGATTGTTAAAGTTTGTTTTATATACGGAGTATCTTAAGTGGGGCCTAGGAAATATTCAATTGAATTTCGTAAAATTATTATACTGCTTTCAAATTGTCTAGTTCATAATTATGATGGCTAAGACTGGAGGTGACTGACAGCTTGGATCTGGTTACAAAATATGCAATGTCTGGTCTGGAAAAAGGCACATAAGGGTGATAAATGTGAGGGTTCAGTAAGCACATTGAGTTCATAAACTGGATATATAAAGTCTTGATTTCCGGCATATATCACAGTCATAGTTAGGTCCATATATGTTGTTTAAGATGTTTCTGTAGTTGCAAGAAGTTTGGTTTTGCAATATATGTCATGAGGAGATTAGGAGTGTATTTTACTACAGTTGTGTTGTCTATGATTATTGGCAATCGATTTAGTATTGTTCGTTCTTTTTTCAGCTCACACGAAGACCTAGTTCCAGTTTCATGGAAACACTACAACAAGATATCTTAGAAAGCATGCAAGGGATTGTAATTGATATGGCTTGTGGAGGTTAGTCTACTTTTTGTTATGTTTATTTTGTGTTTAACAATGAGTAGAATAGAGACAGATATTCTAGGGGTTTGTGCTATCTTGTTAAATGGTCGAGAAATTTCTATGCATGAAGTTACTGCTATCAGTTGCGGTTTGGGCATTTGAAAGATTCAATGTCCAAATTCTTGTAGTGCTTGTTGGTTTTCTTGCCATGGTGGTCGAGAGCTTTCTATGCATAAAGTTTTTGTTTTGATGGTATGTATTATATGCAATGTTAGCAAATTCTAAACTGAATTAGCATAGAAGCAAACAAGATGGTATTTGTAATAACACATAAGCATAAGTTGGCAACCATGATTCTAAACTTTTATGCATTACTCCAAAATTTTACGTAAAATATTTAGTTTGTAGATTTCTTAACTTAGCTGGCCACTGGGTATTAGGGATTGTAGTTACCATGATAGTTTCTGCAGTTATATTTTTGTTGGAATTTGAAGTCGGTATGATTGGCTGAAACCATGTAGAATCCTGCATTCCTTTTTATGTACTCTATATGCTCTTTACCCTTATTTCATATCTGTTTACATCCTATATTACTTTTCCAGATATCATTCTTTTCAAGTTTAATATTCAGTAAGAGAAGCAAAAGGTTGGTTTAAAAGTAAGTCGCAAGTTGTATGTTGTGTCTTGTTTTTGTTTAACCGGACCTATCAATGCTTTTTCTTGACGTACTACTATCAATGCTTTCATCTATCTATGTCCATGAGAGACTGTTATCCTTCGAAAAACAAGCATTAATCTGCGTTTGGATAGATTGTGTTTGTTTGTAGCCCGATCTTTCTGATTTTCATGTGGGTCCTGGTTGGAAGGGGTCCAAAAAGAAGTTACCGATGTCATTTTGGCATGCTAACAAAGAAGACTTTTTATAAGATTCATATCGAGTTAGTTACTTATAGCTACAAAATTAATCAAATTATTTTTGCTGTGTTATCAAGTGAAGCAATTTATGGCATTTTCTCTTCAAGTCTCTAAACCCCATCAGTTCCTTAACCTTTGTTCTTGTCTTGGATTTTAGGCACATCACAAGGACACGAGTGTGCGACAAGAAGAAAAAGCAAGCTAAATTACAAAAAGTCTGATTCGCACCATGAAAAGGCGTCGTGTAGTTTTTTATTATTATTATTATTTTTAATTTATTTTGATTATTTTGGTATTAGAATGACTTATTTTGTTGGGAGTCAAACTGGATAATAGATACTAGGTTTGATCAATGAAATCAATAGAAGTTAATTGTTTTGAATGTTGTTTCTTTTTTCTTGAGTGGATGTTGTTTCCATATCATAAAGCAGGTTAAAGTGATTTTGGTTGTGATGTTTTGATAAATGCATGTGGATGTTGTTTATGTCATAAAGCAGGTTAATGGGATTTTGGTTATGATGTATATGATGCAGGTTGAGAAATGAATATGATCGAATACAAAAATGGGAAAATGTTATTAAAAAATAATTATTTTCATTTGTCTCACTTTTGGAAAAAGTGACACAACTGACCACTCTTATGTGTCACTTTTGACGTACTTGTGTCTCGCTCTGGTCCAAAAGTGACACAACTGACCACTCTTATGTGTCGCTTTTGATGTATTTGTGTCGCTCACGGTCCAAAAGTGACACAACTAGTATACTTAATGTGTCACTTTTGACGTACTTATGTTCACGGTCCAAAAGTGACACAACTAGTATACTTAATGTGTCATTTTGACGCACTTATGTCAAGCTCGGTCCAAAAGTGACACAACTAGTATATTTAATGTGTCACTTTTGACGTACTTATGTCTCGCTCTGGTCCAAAAGTGACACAACTAATATACTTAATGTGTCACTTTTGACTTACTTATGTCTCGCTCTAGGCCAAAAGTGACACAACTAGTGTACTTAATGTGTCACTTTTAACGTACTTATGTCTCGCTCTGGTCCACAAGTGACACAACTAATGTACTTAATGTGTCACTTTTGACATACTTATGTCTCGCTCTGGTCCAAAAGTGACACAACTAGTGTACTTAATGTGTCACTTTTGACGTACTTATGTCTCGCTCTGGTCCAAAAGTGACACAACTAGTGTACTTAATGTGTCACTTTTGACGTACTTATGTCTCGCTCTGATCCAAAAGTGACACAACTAATATACTTAATGTGTCACTTTTGACGTACTTATGTCTCACTCTGGTCCAAAAGTGACACAAATAGTATACTTAATGTGTCACTTTTGACGAAATGATATCCCACTCTGGTCCAAAACTGATACAACTAGTGTCACTTTTGACAAGCATTGTGGCACTCTTTCTTAAAAGTGACACAAGAGGCTATTCTTAAGTGTCACTTTTATTAACAAAAAGTGAAAACATTTAGTCAGGCTTTTGTGTCACTTTTGGTAGAACTTTATGTGTCGGGGGCTTATAGGTCACTTCAAAATTAGTTTCAAAAGTGACACAAATGACTTTTTGTGTCACTTAAAAAGTGACACAAAAAGCCCTTCTTTTAGTAGTGGCTTTAGGCTATATTCTCACAGGATTTGTAGAATAAGTACTCTAGCCTAGATTTCAGAAACTTACTGCCAAACAATCATAGATACTCATGTAATATATTTATAGATAGATGCAAAGATTATTACCTACATATTAACCTAAGTTCCTAACAATTATTCTGATGCAAAAGCTATGTGAGACTTCTAGATTGTTAAGAGCATAGAGAAAGAAACAATACCAATATTCCTAAGTGTATAGCATAACTTATTTATTTATATTTATAAATTTTGAAATTTTTACTAGAAAACAAATGCATATTATACATATTTATATCCTAGCGGATGTATTAATTACACGTGTTTCTATGCCCCCCAAACAAAAAGCATGCTTTGTCCTCAAAGCATTTAAATAAAGAGGGTAGTAAAAATACCATTGAAGCCGTGGAATTTAGGAACATCGCAAAAGAAGGTTAGAGCGATACTAATATAGGAAATAAACCGACTCAACTCTATAATGAGTTCTACCCATTATGGGGTTAAAGAATGAAATTGCTTGGGACATAGCGGACACTAACTTAACTAAAAAACTTACCTGCACCCCAACATCTACTCGTCATCCTCCTCTTCTATATGAGGTTCTTTTCAAGCATCCTGCCATGCCATAACAACTTGCCACGCCTTCCTAAGTGGGTGTATCATCAACTAGTGCTAACCTCTCTAGTGTTATTTGGTCCGATGGGGTGTAAGGGGCAACCAAATGTGGTTGCACAGACCGCCATCCCGCCAAGTCATGGCTCGGAATGATCTTACCACGATTGGTGGGTCTCATGATTTCGACCCTTTCCCAATCTGCGTATCGTGAGAATAAGGGTAGGCAAAGCCGCGTAAAGGCAGCAAACCAAGACAGGCATAAGAAGGTACTTATGCCTCAAGGAATGGCCTCGCTTCAGAGTAGCAACTAAAACTTCGGGAATGTCATACCCGACGACGTCCCTCGGCTAAAGCAAAGGAAAACGTCACCAGCGATATTATTGGCGTATAAACCTGCGTTCGTTTCTAGAATGTTCATCATGATGAACAACATGGTTGTGCCTACATTCAGCGATATAGGCTACTTTCGAGTGATGTTATATTGGTCTTGGTCCATGATCTGAAACACCCCTCCCCATAATACTCATGGAAATAGGCATATTCATATAGGTATGAGTTATCATCATATATCCCACGTGTGCATAGGGTGGGGTAATGGCAACCCGAAACCAAAGCTATCAATTGCTTACTGAATTTCATAGTCGTGCCATCAATAGCAAGGGAAAATTTTTGTTCTCCTTCTTGGGTACAATAAAAAGTAATATTATTATAGAAGAATTCAGTTAGCTTAGGTGAAAAAGAGTCGTCATCACTCACCAGAAGATGCCGCCATCCTAACTGCACGATCCGCTCGCGGAACGATGCTCCATAGGTATCGGTTCCCATCAAGTCTTCAAATGACTGTTCAGGAATCACTATAGGAGGTGTCATCTCAAAACTACTGTGTAGAACAGCTGCGAAAACCTGGAAGAAACCTCAGAAAAATTGGAATTTCCTGTGTTTACTGATGGAGGGCGCGGGCGCGCTCGTATAGAGCGCGAGTCGCGCTCTTAGGTTTTTGAAATTACAGTGTTTTAGCTGGTCGCGCTTTCTGCTTGAAGCTGGGCGCCGCTCTGAGATTTTTAAATTATTACAGTGTTTTAGGGCGAAGTCGCTCTACTTTGGCGAATCGCTCGAACAAAATTCGACAA
Source organism: Coptis chinensis (assembly GCF_015680905.1). NCBI lineage: Eukaryota > Viridiplantae > Streptophyta > Magnoliopsida > Ranunculales > Ranunculaceae > Coptis > Coptis chinensis. The sequence continues at coordinate 44,106,161 of NC_141460.1, forward strand.
AAAGTGTAAAGGCGGCGCTTCGACAGAAGCCGCAAGGCCCGAAGTGCAGAAACTGAGTTGACAAGAGAAACAAGAAGAAAAAGCTTGGAGTAAAAAGTGAGAGATGATTGTGGGGTGTAGTGTGGGTTGTGAGTGTAGAAAGATGGAAGTTTAAATAGGTTCTGGGTTTCCAAAACGAATCGGCAAGTTGCCAAATTGTTTTAAGGCAATTTCGAACTTGAAAACCGCCAAACCGAAAATGGAAACTATCCATAGTTTTGATTTCCTAACAACCATGGTATCTTTTAAACTTGGTTTAGCATAGTAACTTCTAAACTCTCCTACATATCATGCTATCACTACAAAAATCATAGCTATGCCGATATCGGCCTAATTTTCAACTCTAACTCCAAGACAACCTTACGAAAGATGATCAAAATAAATTATATTAAAATAATATGAAATCCAAGCAATCTAAAACAAACAACTTAATATTTAAATCTAACTACTGAAATAAAATTCCACTAACAAAACAATAAAACAATGAAATAACGGACACAAACCGATGGTGAACACCTAGGCGTGAAGAAGATGGTCCCCGAGATGGAGACCGGTTCGTGGCGAAGAATGGCTTGAGCCATCGGCCTCGCGGCGACGGCGCTCATGCCTCTCGGACTTCGGTGAGAGACGGACTCATCCACGAGTGGCATATGTAGTAGCATCTCTATCCCGAACAATATTTGTGCTTCCATCTCGATCTTGAGTATCGCGATCTTTGGGCTTGGTGATTCTGGTGGATAATCTCCAAGTTAGACAAGATATCTTCCTGACCCCTTTCGAGCATTTCAACTCTCGTCTGAAAGTTCGTTTGCTTATTTCGAATTACAATTTGTCTATGTCGGATATCTTCACAGATACGATAACTGCATCGCAACCCAGTTTGCAGCATTATCATTCGTTCTAAATTAGAAGTATGACTATCGAAATTATCCTCAACCAACCATGTCATATCTTCGCCTTCATTATTCGACTCAACTGTATTCTCTGCAGACAACGGCCAAGTCTCTTGGATGCATTCCTTATAAATACTTGCATTAGAATGCAATTTGATCTTAATAGGAGCAGATTTTAGCGACGACTCTAAATGAGAGCATAATCTTAGTGATCAATACGGGAAGAGGCGCCATGCTCTTCCCCACTCCTCTAATCACATTCAAAATTACATCGAGGATGCAGAAATTACACTCATCCGTTTGCAAAATCCAGAGAACGTGCAGACACTGAAGTCCGATGTCGCTGACTTTGTCTTTGCCGAGGACGTTCCTACCAATCCACTGAGCTACAGCCAGTTGATTGGTTCTCAGGGTCGTCTGGCGAACGCAATGAGATATCGTATTGTATTCACCCTCTATGACCGTATCTTTCATCAAAACAGGAACTGCAGTATACTGGGGTTCCTGAATGGTCGTATCTAGGTTGGTTCTGTGCGTGATTCCTAATAGCTCAGCCAACAACTGTCTCGTTACTTCCCTCCTCGTTCCTGGCTATCCTAATGAAAATCCTATTTCCCTCCAATTCTCGTTTCTTATAAAACTGTTCTACCAAATCATAGTGATAGAAACCCCGGTCGAATACCACAGTCTGTTCCAATCCCTCTTAATCATATTGGCGTCGTAAAATGGTGCGAATTGGTCGGCCTCAAACGCGTGCTCCGGCAACATTCTTCGTCGTAGCGCCATTGGAGTTTGAACTGATTTGGGGTTTGTAGATGGAGGTGGATGCAAGTTTGATGAAAAACAAGGAGAAACAATGGTGGTGGCGGTGGTTACGGTGGAGGTTTGAAAACTTGAATTGGTGGGTGGTTTCTTGGTGGAACGGTTGGAACTTGTGTTGGTGGTTCACAAGGGCATGGGATGTCTTTCTATTTTGATGTATTCTATTTTTATTTTTATTCTATTTTTTTTTTATTTTGGTTGCTAGGGTTTGAATCTAAATTTGTGACAAGCGGTTGAGAAGATGAACTTCGCGTTTTGAATTTTGGAAAGGGAGCTGGCGTATGGAGGTGTGCGAAGTTGGGCCCAAGCCCAATTCGATTTTTCGACTTTTCGCCGATTTTCATTTAAGAACTTCAAACTAAATTTGCCGCCGTTATCGGTCCGATTTTTGCGAATGAGATATGGAAATGATCAGGAGAGAATTTCCAATCCAATGATCCATAAACTACTCTATTCCGACCGTGGGTGACATATAAGATAGTGGAAAACGCCTCGAAGTGCGTGCATGACGTAAGTTATGCGAACAAATGAACACTAAATTAGATGACGTCAACCCCAATGAAGTATACTAATGGACCTAAGCAACGCATAAAGGAAGGTTCGAGCAATCCGGATGCAAGGATCGATCGCTTGACCCCCAAACAAATTTTTAAACACAAAATTTGTTTTAACATGGGTTTAAAGTCAGATTCCCAAGACTTGTTGGATTGCTAGTTTTATGGGTTTAGATATATATCTATATCTAAAAATGAAAACAATTATTATTATTATTATTATTATTATTATTTTTATTTTTATTTTTATTTTATTTTTATTTTTATTTTATTTTATTTTTTTTTTTTTTTTTTTTGGAACTATAAGCAAAAACATTAAGCAAATAAAGACATAATTCACACCATAGAGAAACATGACTCAAAATCCGAGAAAACATGCAAGAGTGGAAAACGTGAAATATGTGAACCGTGGACTTAGGATCCGTATTTACACCAGCCACACACTCCATAGGGAGGGCCCGGTTACCTTAATGGTGCACTTACCATTAAATGGAAGTGAAAGGAAGTACACCAATGACAAGGGTCATTCCTCATATATGGGTCTGTAAAAGGACTTCCCTCTATATCGGGACAGAAGTTCGTGAAAATGTTTTAACCATTGACCGTTAACTTGAAAGGTATTTGTTGTCCTTGGGATTTTACCAAGGTAATTGCCCCGTAAGAGGTGACTTCAAGAACTTAAAAGGACCGGACCAACGGGTTTTAGTTTCGGGAAAATATGTAGACGGGAGTTGTAAAGCAAAACCTTTTGTCCGACCACAAACTCTTTGCGCTAAGATATGCTTATCATGAACACGTTTCATGTTAGCTTTATAATCCTTCAGCGAGATCGTAAGAATCGCCACGGATTTCTTCAAGCTCATTTAATTGTAACTTGCGTTTTGACACCGCCTCATCAATATTGTAGTTAAGGCTTTTATAGCCCACGAGCACGGTGCTCTAATTCAACGGGCAAATGACATGGTTTCCCAAATACAAGTCTAAAGGGAGACATACCTATAGGGGTTTTGAAAGCAGTTCTATATGCCCATAAGGCATCCGATAGACGCCGACCCGATCTTTCCTATCGGGGTTTTCTTGTTGTTTCTAAAATCTTTTTGATTTCCCTATTAGAAACTTCTACTTGTCCGCTAGTTTGTGGATGATAAGGAGTTGCTACTTTGTGTGTAACTCCATACTTTTTCACTAGGGATGCAACAACTCTGTTGCAAAATGTGTTCCACCATCACTAATGATGGCTTTAGGAATGCCAAACCCACGTAAAAAATATATTCTTTAATAAAAAATACCACGGTCTTATGGTCATTGCTACGCAAGCTAGGGCCTCTATCCATTTAGACACGTAATCCACGGCAACTAGAATATAAATATAACCGTGGGAAACAGGAAAGGGCCCATGAAATCAATACCCCAAACATCAAAAATTTCTACTATCAAGATTGGATTTAATGGCATCATATTACGCTGCCATTGATTAAGCCCAAGTTGTTGGCAAACGAATACACGCCTTGCAATGCACTTGAGCATCCTTAAAAAGGGTAGGCCAATAAAATCCACATTGAAGGACTTTAGTGGCTGTTTTCATTCCGCTAAAGTGGCCACCACACTCTTTGTCATGGCAGAACGATAGAACTTCATTATATTCCCACTGGGGAATGTAACGACGAATAATCTGATCCGCACAATACTTAAAAAGGTAGGGCTCATCCCGGTAGTATAACTTGACTCGCCAAGAACTTCTACGTTCATTTCTTGTCCAATTATAAGGCATAACATCAGCCGCTAAATAATTTACGATGTCCGATACCACGGTGATGAAAAATAGCATACAGATGCTCATGGGAAAAGAGTCCGGTATGGACTCGGAATCACTACTATCGCCATTTGTAAGTCTAGATAAGTGGTCGGCAACTACGTTTTCGACCCCTCTTTTGTCCTTTATTTCTAATGTGAACTCTTGCGGGAGAAGAATCCATCGGATTAATCTCTCGCTTAGCATCCTTCTTTGCAAGAAGGTACCTAATGGCTGCATGGTCCGTGTAAACTAAAGTTTTAGAACCAACCAAATAAGGGCCTAAACTTATCTAAAGCGTAAAAATGACAGCTAAGAATTCTTTTTCAGTAGTTGAATAATTCCGTTGAGCATCGTTTAATGTTTTACTAGCATAATAAATAACAGTGGACTTATTATCTAGTTTCGTCCCAAGACAAAGACCTAACCGCATAGTCACTAGCATCACACATGAGTTCGAAAGGTTTAGACCAATCGGGAGGCTGTATAATAGGTGCGATGGTTAGCGGCTTTTAAGGTTTCAAAAGCACATTTTTACAGATTAAAATTAAAATCAAAGATTGCATCCTTCAACAAAGGTTAGTTAAAGGCCTAGCTATTTTGAAAAATCTTTAATGAAACGCCTATAAAACCACCGGATGGCCTAGAAAGGCTCTAATCTCACCCGGACAGTCCGTGGTTTAGGGTAGGTCGCTATCTTATCTAGTTTGGCTTTATCTACTTCGATGCCATCACTAGATACAATATGACCTAAGTACTATGCCCTTTTGACCATGAAATGACACTTTTCCCAATTTAAAAACGAGGCTCTTTTCTTCACACCGTGTCAAGACCTTAGGCGGGTTAGACAAACATTCGTAGAAAAGAGTCTCCATAGATAGAGAAATCATCCATGAACACTTCCATAAAGCCTACCATGTCACTAAATATATGAAGCATACATCATTTGGAAGGTACTGGGGGCATTACAAAGGCCAAAAGGCATTCGTTTATAGGCATATGTTAGAAGGGACATGTGAAGGTTGTCTTTTCTTGGTCATCAATATCAATAATAATCTGAAAATAGCCGAGTAGCCATCCGAGAAAACAATAAAAGGCATGACCAGCTAGACGTTCTAGCATCGATCTATAAATGGTAAGGGAAAGTGATCCTTTCGTGTCATAGCATTTAAACGCCAGAATCAATACTGATTCTCCATTTCATAGGACCTCGAGTGACAACATAGTCACCCTTCCCGTTACGCACCATGGTAACTCCCGATTTCTTAGGAACTACATGAATGGGACTTACCCATTCACTATCGGAGATTGGGTATATAATACCGCGATCGAAAGTAATCGCAAGACTTCTTCCCTAACCACCTCTTTCATGGCGGGGTTCAAGCGACGCCGAGGTTCATGAGAAGTCTTGGCGTTATCCTCCAAATGGATACTATGAGTGCAAACATTGGGGTCAATTCCCTTAATATCGGCTAGGGACCAACCAATCGCAGACCGATGTTCCCTAATCACCCTTATTAAACATGTCTCTTCATCCTTAGTTAACAGAGAAGATATAATTATCGGGTGACTACCATCCGGATCAAGTTGAATATATTTTAACTCCGGGGGAAGAGGTTTAAGCACTGGTGTGGACGGAATGTCCGTTGATGTTTCATAAGTGTCCTTATCTTTATAGAATGAAGACTTGCTTAGGTAGCAAGTCTTCGTAATCAGTATATGGAGCAACCGACGGGTCTACAATTGGTGTGGACTCCAGGATGGTGTTGACTTCCTCTAAGTAGGAGTCATTTACAAAATCAGAAGGTCCAAAAGAAAGGAATTTGTACATATTGTTTTCAGGAAACGTGTTGTTAAAATAATCTTGAGCTAAACTCTCGATCATGCTAACCTCCCCATCTACAGACGAATCTGGTAACTGTTTCATCATTTTAAAACATTTACCTCGCATTGCATGATGGCCAAAAGATAAGGACATCTTTCCATCGCGACAATTTATAAAGCGCATTGGCGGTTGCCAAGAAGGGCGCCCTAAAATGATCGGTACTGAGTTATTAGCGAATTTCGTATCGAGGGATAACAAAATCAGCGGGGATAGTAGAAATCTCGAACCTTAACAAGCACGTTTTTCCACTACACCTTTAGGATACTTAATTGACTTGTCCGCTAATTGCAACGTTATTTTTGTAGGTTGCATTTCTGTAGACCTATTTGTTTATACAAGTAATACGGGGAGTAAGTTAACACTTTCGCACCCGTGTCTAATAAGGCGGTCGTCGTGTGGGAATCTCCTAAGGTGCATTTTCTGATGGGGCGACCCGAGGGGTCCTTGTACTTAACAATTCCATTGTTTTCGGATAACGTTGGGAACTGTTCAGTTAAAAAGGCGTCTTTAGGTATATTGGTCTTACGCCTAGTAGTGCACAACTCTTTAAGAAACTTAGCGTGGTTAGGTAGCTTTTTAATAGCTTCGAGAAAAGGAAGGTTTATCGTTAGATTCTTGAAAACGTTCCTAATTTCCTCAAAGTTTGTATCCCTGGTTAGCATGGCTAATTTTTGAGGGAACGGTGGTTTCGCTCTATATTTAGTGTATGGCTCGACTTGAAGTGTAACCTTGGCTTTCTGTTTCTTAGGTTGTGGTTTAACTGGGACCTCTACAGTGGTAGGTTCTTCAGTTTCTATTTCGTATCTAGTTCGATATCCGGTGTAGGGAGTACTGATGGGGTAACTATAGGCATAGCTACTTTGTTATCAACCACTCTTCCAGAGCGGAGAGTGGTGATGGCATTTAGGTCACCTACGATTGTAGTTTCCGTACTAGAATTACCGTTTACCTCAAAGGCTGTGTTTGCTGTTTTAGGGTTTGGTATTGCTTGTCCTGGAAACACGCCTTTTGGTTGGGCTTTCGCTTGGGCTAACTGTTGTATGCCCTGATTTATGGATTGTAAAATCTGTTGGTTTGATTGAGTCATTGTCTGGAAAAGTTGCTGGGTAACTTGTATAAAGGCATCGACAACGATCCGGTTGTGTAGGTGTAGTAGTCACGGGTGGTGTGGATGGAACTATCTCGTTGATTATTTATGGGTGGGTTGTGATAGTTATTATTATTATTAACCGGAACGATACCTCTATTGGTATTATAATTATTATAATTATTCTGACCTTGTGCTTGACCTTGTCGTGGTTGCGCTTGGTTGTTATAATTATTATAATTCCCTTGACCTTGTCCTTGTCCTTGTCTGGGTGGAGCTTGGTTATAATTGTTTGCTTGCCTAACGTTTTGATTATTGTACCCTGGAGGTGTTACTTGTTGATTATTTCTCCAACTGAAGTTGGGATGTTGTCTCCAAGGGGCGTTAGGAATAGGATAGTTATTAATAGAGTAAACATTATCTTGTTCGGTGGTTGTTGTTCATAAGCTAGCTAGAGGATAATCGTCGGGGTGCTCTGGACTCAAACAGAAATTACATGGGTTGGAGTTTACATTCATGACGGGGATAGGCTTTTGTTGAGCAGAAATAGCCTCTACTTTTTAGTTAGAGATTCGATTAGATTTTTAAGTTCGGATCGGTTTTTTCTTCTCAAACATACCGGGCTTTTTTGTTGAAGAAGAACTATCGAAAGGGGGATATCATCACTACCCCCAATTATTATTCCGTTTAGTTTGGTCTTCTAAAATTTATAAGCCTCCAGGGCTCCTTTACTTAGGAAACTACCCCATTCATTATGTCAAGGACTTCTTTATGGTGGTGTAGAAGACCTTTGAAAAAGGCACTAACTAACGTGTCTTTAGCTAAGTTATGATGTGGACACTCTATAAGGAGATCGGTGAAACGATTCCACACCTCGAGAAAATGATTCATGAGGATTCCGCGAAAGAAATGAATCTTGGAAAGCATTTCATCCGTCTTTAGGGGTGGGTAAAATGTTCCATAAACAAATTTGAACAAGTTTAGCCCACGAGTCCACGTAATTAGGCTTTGGGCAGTTAACCAAGACGCGCCTTATCGGCTAATGTGAAAGGGAATACCCCGGTTTAATTTGTTCCGCACCTACCGTAGGATGATGGAATGTTGTAAGGACTTGTTCAATCCTACGATGTGCCGATAAGGTTTTTCATGGTCTAACCCATGAAAAGCGGGTAACAAATTAAATATGTTTGGGGGATTCAAAATCCCCCAATCGGGTCCGCTAGAACGATGCACGATTTAGGGCTATCGCCAAGGCTTTGTAAAAGCCGGAGAGGAGTCTCTCTTTCTTCACCATTATGTCAGGTATGGTGTGTGTGATAGTAGTTAGAGGTGTCGTGGGTTGTGTACTAGATAGACTTGTTTGTTGCGCGTGTAATTACGTTTGTTGTTTTTTGTTCGACTGGACCTTAATCTCATGCAAGACTAAGTTGAGCTTAACTAAACATGCAACACTCCAAACAATTTCGATATACTAGTAGAAAACCTCTAACCGGAAATGCGAGGTATGGAAGAAAGGAATACCCGACAAGGCCCTTGCTTCGCTTTATGAATAGCGTCTTTGTAATGGCGTGTTCAGTGTATAGAAGAGATTAGAACACTGAAAAATATGAAAGATCAAAGTTTAAATCAAAACCGTGGAAATCGGAAATTTTAAATCGGGTCGGCACAGATCGCATAGAAGCGGCTCGCTCAAAGTAATTTTCAGATTACAGTGTTTTTAGGTATGGGTCGCTCCAAATGGGGCTGGTCGCGGGAAGTCGAAGTTCGGTGTTTGAGCTGGTCGCTTTTGGTATATGGTGGCCTTCGAAGTGGTAAACAAAATTCCAAGAACTTAGCTGGTCGCTCTCCTTGTATGCTGGCCGCCCGTATTTTCTCGAATTTGTCACGCTGAAATGGGCAACCACAAGATGAAACAAACAAAGGGTGGGTAGGTTTAATGGGACTTAAAATTGACTACTTCTACTATGAAAACAATGCTAAAGTGTAACTAAGATGGCAGCGTGCCATTTGATAAATGAAATGCATTATAGTCTACCTATTTAAATGAGCGATGAATTCACAACGTAAGTAAACTAAACTAACTTTCGTGTCTATTATCAAAGCTTCTACTCGATCGCGAATTGCACTAAGTGGAGTAGGAAGTTCGCTCCACTCCTAGTTCCCTAGCATGGATTGTTTTCTAATTTAAGTCTAAGAAATCTCTCTTAAGTCAATGAGAGCTTTTACTTAAATGTTATGCTAACAAGGCGTTATTTTAAATAACTAGATATAATAAATAACAAGATAAAATATAACTAAAGATAATCTACGAAGCTCACGGAATCACGATTGTTTGACTCTAGATAAAGAAATAGAGGGGAATTAAATCCACCTCGACTCCAACTTAATAACCTAGTATAGATTGTCGTATCTCGATTCTTACGTTTTAACAGCAAGAATTTCGAGTCTAATCCCTAGTGTTCATGGCATTCCTACGGATACTAACTAGCATGTGAGGTCGTCCACCCATTCTCATGGCTTAAACACGACCTTCTAGAGTGGAATAGATTCTACTACCAAATTCTATACTAACCACTAAGTTTTCATCAAGGCTTCATCAACCCCTCTAATGGAGGTTTAGCCTTGAGTCATCAAACCAACATTTCCCATTGAATCTAAACTAAACATAATGTAAGAAATTGAGATTTACTTAGTTAACAATAATGAATCTAATTTAATGGCTGGAATGGAATAATAACAAGAATTTAATTTAGATCTAGAATGGAAATGACAAAATTCGAAATTGACAACTAACTATTTTATTAATCTAATCAATCAAGAACAATCATTCAAAGATTTAATCTAAAACAGGAATTGAAATGGAACTAAAACTTAATTTATTAATAAAACTAGATCTAGAATTCTATATATTAATTTAGGTCTAACTAGCTACCATTAACAAAGAATGAAGCTTTTTGTTTTATACATCCAGATCCAAAATCGTGCATGGGCTTGGAGCCATGTTTTGGGCGAGAATCGGGCCCAAAACCCAATCTTTTTCGGTCCAAAAGGCCTCTTCAGCTGCAGTTCTCTTCAATAGACTTTTCGTCCACTTCTGCTCCTCTGATTGGGGCAAGGCTTGGACCATTGGAAAGCTTTTTCCGAGCCGGTCGTTTTGACATAAGGTAGGCCCAATCTGGAGTCCAAAGATATGGGTCTGAGTCAAAGATATGGCATTTATCTCCCTAAAGTTCTCGCACATAATGGACTTTGAAGCCTGAAATGCATAAAAACACGTAATCAGTATTAACTCTTACTTATTATTCACATAATTGGTCTAACAGTAAAACTACAGTTTTGGGCTCTTATCAGATACCTCTATTAGCATTATAATTATTATAATTACCTTGACTTTGTGCTTGACCTTGTCGAGGTTGCACTTGGTTGTTATAATTATTGAAATTCCCCTGACCCTGTCCTTGTCGTAGTGGGGCTTGGTTAAAGCTGTGCGTAGGTCTAACATATTGATTATTGTACCCTTGAGGTGTGACGTGTTGGTTATTTCTCCAATCGAAGTTGGGATTTTGTCTCTAAGGGGCGTTAGGTTCACTATTAATGGAACAAGCTTGTTCATAGGCAATAGGATAGTGTGAGTCGGGATGCTCAGGGCTCCAACAGAAACTACATGGATTTGAATTTACATTCATGACGGGGATTGGCTTTTGTTGTACAGAAATGGCCTATACCTTTTTTGTGAGTGATTTGATTAGAGTTTTAAGCTCGGAATCGTGTTTAATTTCAAACATACCGGCGGCCTTAACTGTATTTGATGAACTAGCGGAGCGGTGGATATCATCACTACCCCCCCAGTTGTTATTTCGCTTAGTTTGATCCTCTAAAAATTTATAAGCCTCCGAGGCTCCTTTGCTTAAGAAACTACCCCCATTCATTATGTCTAGGACTTCTTTATGGTGGTGTAGAAGACCTTTGAAAAAGGCACGAACTAACGTGTCTTTCGCTAAGTTATGATGTGGACACTCTATAAGGAGATCGGTGAAACGATTCCAAGCCTCTAAAAATGTTTCATGAGGATTTTGTCGAAAGAAATGAATCTTGGAAAGCATCTCATCCGTCTTTAGGGGTGGGTAAAAATGTTCCATAAACAACTGAACAAGTTTAGCCCACGAGTCCATAGAATTAGGCGTTTGGGTAGTTAACCAAGACGCCGCCTTATCGGCTAAGGTGAAAGGGAATACCCTGAGTTTAATTTGTTCCGCACCAACCGTAGGATGGTGGAATGTTGTTAGGACTTGTTCAATCCTACGATGTCTTGATAAGGTTTTTCATGGTCTAATCCATGAAAAGCGGGTAACAAATTAAAATATTTGGGGGATTTGGAAATCCCGATGGTCTGCTAGAACGATGCAAGATTTGGGGCTATCGCTCAAGGCTTTGTAGAAGTCGAGAGAGGAGAGTCTTCTTCGTCGGGCATTATATCGGTGATGTGTGTGAAATAGTAGCTAGAGGTGTAGTTGGTGGTATACTAGATAGACTTGTTTGTTGACGTTGTTGTGTAATTACGTTCTGTGTTTTTGTTCGGCCAGACCTTAATCTCATACAAGGCTAAAACCAAACTTAGCTAAACACATCAACACTCCAAACAATTCTGATATACTAGTATAAACCTCTAACAGGAGATGCGAGGTGTGGAAGAAAGGAATACCTGACAAGGCCCTTGCTTTCGGCTTATGAATAGCATCTTGTTTACGCGTGTTCAGTGTGTATAACAAGTTAGAACACTGAAAAATATGAAAAATCAAAGTTCGAATCAAAACTGTCGAATCCGGAAAAATTTGCTAAGGGCGCGGGTCGCGCTCACATAGGGCGCAGGCACGCTCCGTGTAACTTGGTATTCCAGAGTTTAAGAGCGGGTCGCGCTCCACATGGGGGCGCGACCCGCTCTTGCTCCAGGCTATAAGGCGCAGGTGCGCTCTGCTAGGGTGCGGTCGCGCTTAGTGTTATTTTGTCGGAACTTTCCAACGTTGAATCGGATAACCACAGTATGAATCAAACATGGGTGGGTGGGTGAAATGGGACTTTAAGAAAAGTACTAACACTACGAAAACAATACGAAAGTGAAACTAAGATGTCAGCGACGCCATTTGATAAATGATAAAATTGAATAGCTTACCTACGAAATGAACGATGAAACTCAAAACGTAAGTAAACTAAAACTAATCTTATGTGTCTAATTTATCAAAGATTTCTACTCTCAATCCTATGAGGTATAGTGGAGTAGAGTGATTCGTTCCACTCCTAGTCCTTCCGCATGCTTGTTATCACGTGTAATTACTCTACTTAAGGTCTAATGAGAGATTTACGAAAAGGCAACTAGACTATAATGCAACTACCCACAAGATGCACTAGTCAACTATTAGGACAACTAAGGGAATGCTACGTTGATTCTATGATAAGGAGTTAGAGGGGGATTGATTCCACCTTAACTCGACTTAATCCTATTAACGATGAATCGTAAGTAATCGAATTGAATCGCCCAGCAGAACAATTGGTTCCCTAATTACACATGGCATTCCTACCAATTCATAACTAGCATGTGAACGATTAAACCCATTCTCATGGTGAACTAATCGTTTCTAGAGTGGAAAGGAAATTACGATGATTCTACGATAGTCGGAATCAAGCTTTCATCAAGGCTTCTCAACCCCCTCTAATAGAGGTTTAGCCGAGAATCATTACGCAATCATTTCCGATTAAATTTAAACTAAACATGATATAAAGAATTGAAATTTACTAATCTAAATTAAACAATAATTAAAAATCTAATAAATAACTAAGAATTGAATAACAAGTAATAAATGAATTAGATCTAACACAAATGTAAATGACAAGAATCGAAATTTAACAACTAGCTATTTTATTAATCAAACTAATTAAGAGTAATGATTTTAATAGTTTAATCTAAAACAAGAATTGGATTGAAATTAAACTTAATTAAAAACAATTAAGTAAAAACTAGATCTAGAAGCTATTTTAATGGCTACTTTTTACTCTAACCTATCTACCAAAATACAGAATTCATATTTCTGCTCCTAGAGTATCCATAGAATGTGAAGGCAGTTCATACCGATGTCGCTGACTTTCTCCTTCCTTATGACATTCCTACCAATCCACTGAGCTACAGCCAGTTGGTTGGTTCTGAGAGACGACTGGCGAACACAATGCGAGCTCGCATTGTAGTTCCCTTCCAAAATAGTCGCCTTCATCAAAGGCTCGACCCCAGTAAATTGGGATTCATGTAATGTGGCATCGAGATGGCGTCTAGGCGGAATGCCTAAAATCTCAGCCAACAACCCAGTAGATATTTCTCTCCTCCTCCCAGCCACCTTAACAAAAATTCTATTCCCATCCAACTCCCTCGTCCTATAAAACTGTCGGACCAAATCTTCATGGTAAAAATTGTCTGTCGAGTACCACAAACCACTCCAATCTCTCCTAACCATCTCGTCACTATAAAACGGCGTGAAGTGGTCGGCAGTAAATGCATGCTTCGGCAAAATCCTACGTCTTTGAGCCATTGATATTTTAGAACGATTTAGGGCTTTAAATAGATTGTGGGGATGGAGTTTCAGACTCCCTTACTAACAAAACAATGGTGGTGGCATGGCAGTTCCAAATTTTTGAGTTTTGGTGGTTTTCGGTGGTGGAAATTGTTGGGATTGGTGGAGGAATGTTTTGGAGAAGATTTGAAGTTGGAATTGTATTGTGGGCGTGGGTGTATTGAGTTTTTTTTTTTTTTTTTTTTTTTATGTTAGGGTTTGAAAGTTGTTAATGGCGGAAGTGGGAAGATGAAGAAGAAGAACGCGATGCATTCTTGGGTTGTACTGTGGGCTTGGGCCCAAGCCCAATTTGATTCCCAAAAAATTTCGATTTTTAGCGCAACTTCAAACTAAAATTGCCGCTTCGTTACTAGTCCGATTTTTGCGAATGAGATATGGAAATGATCATGAGAGAATTTCCAATCCAATGAACCATAAAACATTCTATTCCAACTATGGATGACATATAATAAGATGGAAAATGCCTCGAAGTACATGAATGACGTAAGTTATGCGAACGAATAAACTCTAATTTCATAGATAATGTCAACCCGAATTGAAATACTTAAACGACCTAAACAACACAACTGGAAAGTTGAACAATCTAGGATGGAAACAAACACCCCACCCCCAAACAAATTTTAGACAACAGAGTTTGAAAATTTATTTTAAAAGTGGGTCTTTTAAAGTCAGATTCCCGAGACTTCCTAACTTACTATTTTTATGATTTTAACATTTTTTATTTTTTATGAATAAGATTTAATACATGAAAAATAAATAAGAAATCAATAAATGCATAATTCACACTATAGAGGAACATGACTAAAAAACCGAGACAACATGCACGAGTGGAAAATGTGAATTATGTTAAACGTGGACTTAAGATCCGATACTTACAACCACACACTCCTTAGGGAGGGCCCAGTTACTTGAGTGGTGCACTTACCAATATATGGAATTGTAAGGAAGTACACCAAACAACAAAATGAGCCGTTTATAGTCATATACTTGAGACTTTAACAAATAACTTGATATATATATATATATATATATACCCTGCAGTTTTCCATATATCAACAACCTAAAGAGTTGTGGGTCTTCCCATAAATAAATAACATGGAATGCACCCCCAAACAGAATCAAACACCAAGATTTCCTACGACAGAACTTAGTGAAATGGAAACAAAGTCTGATAGATCTAGAACGTAACCGCACATGCACCTTCTTTTTCATCTTTGAACAAGAGGGTGTCTAAGTGAATGATCGTGAGAAAATGGATGTTTGTGGAAGATATGGTGGATATGGATGAATTTTAGACGGAACGAATGGAAAAAATGAGAATGTGGCTACTGTCTCAATTCTGAAAATGAAGGTGTCAAGTGCCTCTCCCTTGGGAATTATTTCTATATGAAGAGAATTTAGAAAATCGTTAAACACAGAAGAAGCAAGAGGGTCAAACGCAAACTCTAGGTTCCTTTAAAAAGGTGGAAAGTGGGGAAAATTGGTGATGGAAGATGAATGAGTGTCAGCTAGAGCTCTCAGGTCTAGATCATTAGAAGCCTTAAGATATGCCAGACATTCTTCAATAGGTGGTGCAAAAGAATCACTGGGATAGAGGGTGAAAAATTCATCTTCCGCCATAGCGTCAAGGGATAAATGGATGTTGGCAGGGTAGGACTCATGAGGGGGCAGGGAAGAGTTGCAAAAGATTTGTAAGAAATATTCCTCAATTTTCTCTACGTCCAAGGATTCCTGGTCAAAGTTGGAACTTCCCAAGGAAAGGAATTTGTACATCTGGTCACCCAGAAATATGGTTTTGAAATAATCATGAGCCAAGCTCTCTATCATGCTAACCTCTCCATCGATATTCGTATCAGGAAACTGATTGATCATTTTAAAAACATTGACCTCAACGGAAAGATGGCCAAAAGACAAGGACATCGAACCATCGTGACAGTTTATAAGCGCGTTGGCAGTTGCCAAGAAAGGGCACCGTAAAATGATCGAAACAGAATCGTTAGCGACTTCTGTATCAAGGATAACAAAATCCACAGGATAGTAGAAATCCTGAACCTTAACCAGCACGTTTTCCACTACACCTTTAGGATACTTGATAGACCTATCAGCTAATTACAACGTCATTGTTGTAGGTTGCATTTCTTGTAGACCTATTTATTTATATAAATAATAAGGGAGTAAGTTAACACTCGCCCCGTGGTCTAATAAAGCAGTGGTCATGTGAGTATCCCCTAAGGTATATTGTACAGTAGGACGACCAGGGTCTTTGTATTTAACGATTCCATTGTGTTCCGTTAAAGTTGGAAATTGTGTAGTTAAAAAGGCATCTTTAGGAATCTTTGTCTTACGCCTAGTAGTGCATAACTCTTTAAGAAACTTAGCATAGTGAGGTAACTTTTTAATCGCTTCAAGAAAATGTAAGTTTATCGTTAGATTTTTAAAAACTTCCCTAATCTCGTCAAAATTTTTATCCTTATTTAACTATGTTAAATAAGGATACAAATTTTATGTTTCCCTCTATATTTATCATATGGATTAACATGATGGTTAACCTTGCTTTTATTTTTCTTAGGCTGTGGTTTAATTGGTACCTCTACAGGAGTAGGATCCTCAGTTATCATTTCGGTATCTAGTTCGATATCCGATGTAGGGATTACTGGTGGGGTAACTATAGACATAGTTACTTTGTTATCAACCACTCTGCCAGAATGGAGAGTGGTGATGGAATTTATCTCACCTACGTTTGCATTTTTGTTACTAGTATTACCGTTTACCTCAAAGGCTGTGTTTGGTGCTTTAGGATTAGGTATCGCTTGTCCTGGAAACACACCTTTGGGTTGTACTTTCTCTTGAGCTATAAGGAAAGTTGGATGGCTTGTAAAATCTGTTGTTGAGATTGCATAAAGGTATCGAAACGATCTGGTTGTGGAAGAGTGTTAGCTATAGGTTGTGTGACAGGAACTATGTCACGTTGATTTTTAATGGGTGGATTTTGATAGTTATTATTTACCGAAACGATACCTCTATTAGTATTATAATTATTATTGTTATAATTATTATAATTACCCTGACCTTGTCCTTGTCGTGGTTGAGCTTGGTTGTTATAATTATAATTACCCAGACCTTGTCCTTGCCTTAGTGGACCTTAGTTGTAATTGTTTGTTGGCCTAACATTTGGGTTAAACAACCTTGGAAGTTGTTGATTTTTTTGCCAACCAAAGTTGGGGTTTTGTCGCCAAGCTGCGTTAGGTTTGCTATTAATGGAACAAACATTATCTTGTTGTGATTGTTGTTGTTCATAGGCGAGAGGACAATAGGAGTCGGGATGCTCTGGTCTCAAATAGAAATTACATGGATTGGTGTTGACATTCATGATGGGAATAGGCTGTTGTTGAACAAAAATAGCCTCTACCTTTTTAGTGAGAGATTCGATTAAATTTTTAAGTTCTGGATCAGGTTTCATCTCAAACATACCGGCGGCCTTAACTGTTGTAGAAGAACTAGCGGAACGGGAGATATCGTCACTACACCCCCAGTTATTATTACGCTTAGTTTGATCTTCTAAAAATTTATAAGCCTCTGAGGCTCTCTTACTGAGGAAACTACCCCCATTCATTATGTCTAGCACCTCCTTGTGGTGGTGTAACAGTCCTTTGAAAAAGGCACTAACTAGCATGTCTTTTGCGAGGTTATGGTGTGGACACTCTATAAGTAGATCGATGAAACGATTCCAAGCCTCTGAAAATGATTCATGAGGATTATGTCAAAAGAAATAAATCTTGGAAAGTATTTCATCGGTCTTCATGGTGGGTAAAATGTTCTATAAGCAGGTTGAACAAGTTTACCCCGAGTCCTGAGAATTAATAGCTTAGGTGGTTAACCAAGACGCCGCCTTATCGGCTAAAGTGAAAGGAAATACCCTTAGTTTAATTTGTTCAACACCCACCGTAGGATGGTAGAATTTAGTAAAGACTTGGTCAATCCTACGCATGTGCTGATAAGGCTTTTCATGGTCTAACCCATGAAAACCGGGTAACAAATTAAATATATTTGGGGGATTGGAATCCCCATGGAGTCTGATAGAGCGATGCAAGATTTAGGGCTATCGTTCAAGGCTTTGTAAAAGTCAGAGAGAGGAGACTCTCTTTCTTCAGCCATTATTTTAGGTGGTGTGTGTGGTATATTAGCTAAAGGTGTAGTGAGTGGTATACTAGAAATGCGTGTTTGTTGACATTGTCGGTTGATTACGTTAGGCGTTTTTCTTCCGCCTGACCTTAATCTCATGCAAGGCTAAGACCAATCTTAACAAAACACAACAACACTCCAAACAGTCCTAATATGCTAGTATGAACCTCTAACAGGAGATGCGAGGTGTGGAAGAAAAGAGCAAGGCCCAATTTTTCGAGATATTAGGATATATTAGAGGGGCTAAAAAAAGATATATATCGGATATATCGATATGTCAGAGAGATAAATCATTTTTGTGGTTTTTGGTGACAAGGCCTGATATATGGATATATCAGGAAATATCGAAAAATATCAAAATAAGTCGGAATATCAGAAATATCGGAACTGAAATTGTGTAATCTTTTGACAACTCACTACAGCTGTATGTATTCCTGACTTTTTTGTAATGATTTGGCCCATAAAGTGAAATTGTTGAAAAATAGGATACAGAGATAATGATTGCATCAATACATATGAGAAATATTGGATCAATACATATGAGAAATTACAAAACATATGAGAAGTAGATTGCATCAATACATAAATGAGTGACGTGGCTGCTCAGCTCGCATACCCTCTTCTTGAATCCTAACTGCTTCATAATATTGTACCCAAGTATGTACAGAGTTAAATCGACCGTCAAGAAATTGTCGAACGTGCCTCTCATATTTTTCTGGTGGAAATTGTAACATGATTCCAATTCGAGGAGTATTAGTGCAAATATATGTTGGGCGCCACACAACATATCCATGTGTAGTTCCAACAGGTACATAACTTGGATAGATTTGTCCAAATGTTGCTTCAGGTTGTGGTGGGCCATAAGGTTGTTCATGAACCCCCATCCAGTATCCATATGAAGGAGGACCACTAATAGTTTGAGGTTGTGGCACTTGTCCAAAATCGGAACCATATGACCCACTACTTTGGGAGTATTTGAACATGCCACTAGAACCATCATTCTCTCTTGATTGGTTGTGTGTCCCTGACCTTATACTCATTGCTTCAAAATTAGATGAAACTAAATCAATATCAACATCAGCTCGTCTAATGTGTCCTCCATGTCTTCTTTGACCAACACTTCCACGCCCTTGCTCGTACCTTCTTTGGGAATTGTCATTAAGAACTTCTCTATCACGGTTGTTTCTGGATGCAACCTCATATACATATGGGTCAAGTGGAGTTTCTTCATCAGTCTCGTCATGCAATTCAATGTTTACATTAACTCCACCTCCACCACCACCACTGTTGTCACCATCACCCCCACTATTATCGTCATCGTCATCATCATCAACAGAATCAGGGTTTTGTGTCTCATCATCATTGGAGATATTTTTAGGTAAATTATCTTCTGAAAAGATAGGTGTGTCGAATTCAGGACCCAAACTAAAACTTGGTTGTGCATCACCACCTTCTTCAATTACTCTGTCAATGAGATCTTCAACATATGGGTCAGGTCTACCTGATTCCGTATCTAACACTGGCGCTAAAAGATTTTTATCAATAACCCAGTCAGCCAAGGGATCAACTTGTTCACTATCCATAAATGCTTGAGTGAGGTCAATTGCATTTTGTTTAGCTTCAAGCGTAAATTATAGTGAACTTTCACCAACATCATCAATTTTGGCGCGCCAATATGGTTCCTAAGCTTCGTGTGAATTAGGCCGATGATGAAGCGGTTTGAGATAGGACTTTTATCTCCAACTCCCTTAGCTCTTTTGTGTCACCACCATACAACTCCCACCATTCAGCTGTATTATTTAAACTAAAAAAGCAAATCTTAATTAGTTATGGACCAAGCATTAGTGTGATTGAGATTTGAGAGTATGCCAAGCAAATCTTAATTACTTACCAGGTTCTGAAATTGTCATTCCAGCCCGCGCTGCAGGTGTGCCAAATTCCCTAGTGTGATCCCGAAACAAAATCATCTAATAGACCAAAGTGTTAGTGAATGTAAAATTTAAATTCTAACTTGAGAATATCAATATTCTTATTTTTACCTGATGCAATGTTTTAGCCTGCTTTTCACCATCATCAAATAACACTTTTATTCTTGCCGTGAAGCGCATCAATGTGGGGTTGAGAGAATCGAGGTTTAATGTGTCTTGGTACTTTCGGGTTGAGATACATTGCTACAAAAAAAAAAAAAAAAAAAAAAAAAAAAAAAAAAAAACTCTCTTTTAGGAATATTTGAAATAGTAATAATTTAATTAATTTAAATTGAATCAATTAAACTCACCAGCTGTGTGTAGCACATGCAATAATTGTTTTGTCCATCTTTAGTTGACAATATCAAGGGCCCAACCATATCCAGGGATTTCAGAGATCTTCTCCCTCACTACATCAAAAGCTTTATGAACATATGGCATTGTTGCTTTTTTGTCACCATCTAACAACCTTAGGCATTTGTACAGGGGCTCAATAATTTGTAAAACATAGTTAACATCATTCCAAAAGTGTTCTTGAGCGACTTGCTCCACAATCATCATAGCTTCTACAGCCTTAGCCAATGGGGTGTCAAGATATCTTTGACACACAAATATTTGCCTGAGTAATATCTTTTTCTGCTGGAGACTTCTAAGAGCCAAGTAGTTTGTGGCAAATCTAGTTGCTGCAGGTCTAACTATATCACCACAGTATGACAACCTCATTAATGCTAAGACCCTAGATGCATTATAAATAAACTTTGTAACCGCATGAGCCTTCTTGATACAGGCCACCCCTTTCTTGTTTGGCAATATCTTTTAACATCAAGTCTATATACAATGACAAGCACCGCGGTGCCCAAAATAAATTGTATCTGGTGTCTTCATTAACAATTTTCCAGCCTTTTGTAAAGCGGAACCTTGATGGGTTACTATCGCACCACATTTGGTGCACCTATCTCATCCACAACCTCCTTCATTAAATTATATATGGTTATGTGATCTTCGGATCAATGGTGACATCAAAAGACTTCCGAAAAATTGTTTCTCCATCACAATAAACCATAAAGTTAACGAGGGACATCTTTCTTGTCCCGGACCAGCCATCACACATGATGGTGCATCCATAAGTTGGATACTTCTCTGCCAAACTGAATTGGTCGATATCATCACTTTCCATCTTTAAATATTTTCCCATTATCTCTTGGCGGTTGGTCCTTTCCTCCGGTGGGACACGCCGTGATAAAATCAATCGTTGGTTGGTAATACAGATTGTTCGGCGTTAATGCATGTGGAGGTACTCAATAAAATTGAACCATGTACTTAAGCGTCTACCCAACTTCTCCCCTCCATGTCTTCATTTTACCCATGTTCTTGACACTAGGTTGATCATGTCCCGACTGTCTAACAGTGTATGGATCAATTATTTGTGGTCTCATGGATTTGGACCTCCGAAAGCCCATGAAACTCTTTCCTTTATTGAGTGATCCAGAACCACCCCCAGAACCACCTCCTGAGACAAAAGTAGGTTGATGCCGAAAATTTCTAGCTTCACTACCTTCCCTTCCTAGCTGACCCTCTTCCCATTGGTCAGCTACAGAGTTTCTTCATGCACGTTACATGCCCTGAAACTCCTGACCCCTACTTGAGTATGCTCTTGCTTCTTCTTCTTCCTCGACAGAATCGTTGGAATCATCGTCAAAATTTGCACACATTCTGTCTTGGACTTGAGTCTCCAGCTGCCGTCTTTTAACTCTTCTGTCTATTCCTTCCTTTACTAGATCTCGCATTGCAACTCTTACTTCTCCAGGGACTTGAAGACACTTTGCTATGTTGTTACCAACCCCAGATAAGTGTTGTTTAAGTCGACTAACCCCACCACTTTGAAACTCAAGACAATAATTACATCTAAACTTCATCTTGGTGCTATCCAATGGTGTACCATGTGACCAACCAATATCTGGTGTCCTAACCATTTTGATCTTAGACAAATATATAACCTAGAATCTGTAGGTAGACAAATATAACTAATTAATCAAAATGTAAGACATGCATTTAAAAAAATATGTATGACATAAAAGTAGAACATGGTCAGTCTACATTAATCAGATCTATTTCGGTGAAAGCAATCAACACTAATCAAGCACGGACACCGACACGCGACACAAATGCGTCATGGACACGTTTGAATAATAATCATTATTATATATATATATATATATATATATATATATATATATATATATATATATATATAATAATTGTTAGAGTTCTTTAAGTCGTGACGAGGGGGGAGTGCAAAACTTGACCTAACCGAACCGAATTTTTTGGATTTTCTATATTGTAAACAGACTATTTTTTAGGTCATCCCCAGTTATAATTTTATCTCGATACTAGTATTTTCATGCAGTAACCAAGGAAAGTAGAAATCTTATATTAATTAGTTACATGATCAACCCTTATAATCCGACTTAATATACTAGCTCCATAACCTCCATTTAGATTATCTTCATTTATAACAATAATAATAATCCGACTTAATATACTAGCTCCATAACCTCCATTTAGATTATCTTCATTTATAACAATAATAATAATAAGCAAACAGGCTCTAAATAATCCTTATGCATAACTAGATATGGAAGAACATAACTGAGCTACAACTACAAAGTTAGTCTCCAATTTTTTTTTCTCTTTTACCAAATACATACCTGAGAAGTAGTTCTCATATGATAAAACAGATAAGTCTGTTGTCCAAAAGGCCCAGAAACACCATTTCCGCCTATGATAAGTCTGTAAGACTCTCACAGATACAATAAAGTCACACAACAAGTGAGAAGACTTGAAGACATATCAAAAAACCAAGTAATAAATTATGGGAGTGATGTGAGCGTCAGTAGCCATTCTGTGATAATGACTAATGGGAACCAAGGTAATATGAATTATGAAATGAAGTGGCTGCTATCTTTCAATGGATTGGGCGAAATTTGAGATGATTCATTTTAGTTGGTAGTTCTTGAGTTATATACTTATATAGTTATATTCATTTCACTTGATAATGTTACAATGGGTGGAGTCATCACGGGATTCATAGGTGATCATTCACATGTGCACAATATTAGGCTATTAGCCACTTTAGCAACTACTTTAGCAAACAGAGAATGTGCAGACTGCAGAGAATTGAATGATAATTTATCACTTTATCACTTTATTGAATGTGAGAGAATAGTTTATCACTTTATTCAATTTGAATGTACACAGAAATGACAGAACGTCAGAACCAAGTAAACTTTATTATGCACATTTCATTTTTTCGGATATATATCGTTTAATTCGCCGAAATATATCTGAAAATATCGTTTAAATCGCAATTTTAATACATATTATCGGAGAAAAAATTAGAAAGATATATATCGATTATATCGAATATATCAAATATGTCGTAGATATAAAGATATATATTGGTTTTACTGATATATATTGGTTTAAAAATGATTAAATTTTCGAAGCCGAAATATTGAATTTTTCGAAGTCGGATTGCTGAAAATATGATATATATCGGCAATTTTTCGATAAATCGACAGATATTTTCGTCCTTAGAAAATAGTACCTGAATGCCTCCTTGCTTCGCTTATGAATAACGTCTTGTTTACGCATGCTCAGTGTGTATAACAAGTTAGAACACTGAAAACCTTGAAAGAAATGGAAGTTTGAAACAAACCTATGGAAATTGGGCAGTTTCAGCAGAGGGCGCAGGTCGCGCTCAGAATAGGCCTAAGTAGGGTGCGAGTGGCACTCAGGTCAAGCTAGAGTTCCAATTTAGCTTTTAAAGGGGTCGCTTCGGGGAAAAACTCAAGGTCCAGGGGCTTCAAGTAGCGGTCGCTTCGGCTAAAAAGTGGAGTTCGGGCATTTGCTGGGTGGTGGCTCCAATTTAGCTTTGCCTGTATGGTGGTCGCTTCCGTGTAATTCTGCATGGAAAATTTTCAGTGCTGAAACGGACAACCACAGTTAGAATCAAACAAGGGTGGGTGGGTTATTAGAATTTGGAAAACTAACAATTCTAAAGAAAACAATACTAAAGAGAACTAAGATGGCAGCGGTGCCATTTGATAAACGTAAAATTGAATTAACTCTACCTACGAATAAAAGATAAACTTTTAAACGCAACTAAAACTAAAACTTTTACGAAGACAGTTCTTATCAAAGATTTCTACTCTCGATACTATTAAAATAGAGCTGGAATAGAAGATTCGTTCCAGTCCTAGTTCTTTAGCATTCAATGTTTTCTAATATTGTGAATCTATCCAAAGTCTAATGAGAGTAATTGTGGGATTATACTACGATGCAAATTCAAATAACAAGATACGCTAATTCAACTACGGAAATGCTAAATTGATACTATATGATAAGGAATTAGGGGGGATTGATTTCACCTTAACTCGACTTAATCAACTAACAAAGATTTGTCATGATCCAAATTTCAATGCTTCGCATGTCAAAATGTTAATTCTAATCCCTAATTATATATGACATCTCTACCAATTAATAACTAGTATGTGAAGCAACCAAACCCATTCTCATGGTAAACTAATTACTTTCTAGAATTGAATAGATTATCACGACGATTTCTAAGTTAACAAAGATCAAGCTTTATCAAGGCTTCTTTAACCCCCTCTAATGGAGGTTTAGCCTAGAATCATTATGCTATCATTTCCATATGAAATTGAATTACACATAATATAAAGATTCTAACTTTATTAAATTCAATTAAACAGTAACTGAATTCTATATTAACAACTAAGAAATCATTAAATAAGAAGAATTGAAATTAGATCTAAGCAATTTTAAATGACAAAAATCGAAATTATCAAGAACTAACTATTTTATTTATCTAATGAATGATAAACAATAATTCCAATAACTAATCTAAAACAAGGAATGAAACTAATTAATGGAATGAAAACTAATTAATTAACTAATTCAAAAACTCAAAACTAGATCTAGATTATTCTCTAATGGCTACTTTCTATCCTAAGCTAATTCTTCTTTAAGAGCTAAATCTTGTGTGTGGAAATGGAGGAGACCAGATCCACATTTTCGTGCATGGGCTGAGG
The DNA here is from genome assembly GCF_015680905.1 of Coptis chinensis. Classification (NCBI taxonomy): domain Eukaryota; kingdom Viridiplantae; phylum Streptophyta; class Magnoliopsida; order Ranunculales; family Ranunculaceae; genus Coptis; species Coptis chinensis. The sequence goes on from NC_141460.1 coordinate 44,131,110, forward strand.
AACCATGTTCTGGGCCGGAAAATCGAGCCCAAAGCCCAATTTCTTCAGTCCACATGGTCCTTTTCAGCTGACTTTGACTTCAACAGGCTTTTGGTCCACTTTTGCTCCTCTGATTGGGTCAAGGTTTCGACCATTGGGAAGCTCTTTCCGAGACGGCCATTTTGACATAAGGTGCCCCCAATTCCGAGGCTTGAGTCCAAAGATACGGTCTTCAGAAGTTCTACTGACTTTTATGTGTTGTTTCTGCCTGCGTTGACTTTGACTTTTCAGCTTTTGACCGGGCTTTACAAAAGCTTTTTCTCCTTGAATCTTAACCTTTAATCACAGAACTTCTTAGCAACCGACCCTTGCTCCTTTATCTCGGCAAAATGGCACATTTTTGCACATAATTGACTTCAATGCCTGAAATACATAAAAACACGTAATCAGCATTAACTCTTATTTATTACTCGCATAATTGGTCTAAAAGTATTATTATTAAGGGGTTAAAACTACAGTTTTGGGCTCTTATCAAGGGGCGACTAGCGAAAAATAATTTCATATAGTTTGAATTTTTGGCTATATCGATCCAAAAAGGGCCTAAATTCTCGCTTATGATATGGTATAGTGATCATGTAAATGGACGTGTAATTTCTCTATTCGGATGTACTTCTCCCTTGTGTCATTATATCAAATATTTCACTCATATAAGGCTTTAAGGCTATATTCTCATAGGATTTGTAGAATAAATACTCTAACCTAGATTTCAGAAACTTACTGCCAATACAAACATAGATGCTCATGCAATATATTTATGGAAAGATGCAATGACTATTACCTATATATTAACCTAAATTTCTAAAAAATATTCTAATTTAAGAGCTAAAGTGAAACTTCTAGACTACTATCACCACAGAAAAAGTAACAATATCAATATTCCTAAGTGCATAGTATAAATATTTATTATTTATATATATTTTTTTATTTTTTTACTAGAAAGCAAGTGCATATTATACATATATATATATCCTAATAGGTGCCTTAATTTACACATCTTTCTATGCCACCCCCAAACAAAAACATGTTTTGTCCTCAAAGTATAGAAATAAGAATGATAGGAAATACCATGGAAACGCGTAAAAATTTTAGAACACCTGCAAAATAAATTTAGAACATACTAATATAGGTAAAGAAAAACAGACACAACGCTATATGAGTTCCACTCGTTATGGGAATAACAAAAAATTAAATTGCTTAGGACATAAGTAGACACTAACAAAAAGTAAAACTTACCTCATATCCATCATTTAAGCATTGTCCTCCTCTTCTATAAAGAAATGAGGTTCCTTTGCATCCTGCCAAGCCAATGTAATTTGCTAGGCCTCATGCCATTTATCATCAACCCATGCTAACCTGTTAATCGTTACTCGGTCTGATGGGGTGTAAAGGGCAACCCAATGAGGTTGAAGCCTCCACCCCGGCCAAGTCATAACACGAAAATAACGTACAATGCAATTTATGGGTCCCATAATGTCAACCCCAACCCAATCCATGTAGCGGAATGTGAAATCAGGAAAGAAACATACCATGATGCGGCAAACCAAGACATGCATAAGAAGGTACTTATGTTTCATACTATGGGCTCGTGCTAAACTAGAGATTAAGGTCAGGGGAATGTCATATAGCATACGTCCCTCAGCTAAAGCAAGGAAAATGTCACCAGCTGCATTATTCGTAGAAGAAAACCGCCATTCCCCTAAGATATTCAGCATGATAAAAAACATGATAGTGCCTACGTTAAGGGACAGCCTACCAAAGGATACATTATCTTATCCTTAGTCCTCTACACAAAAAAATCCCCGCCCCATAAGTCTCTTGGAAATACTCATAGTTATAGAGGTATATATAATCAGACATATAGCCCCATGAGTTTTGGGAAGTAGGCATAGCCATCCCAACCACAAAGGCTACCAAAAACTTGCTTAAATCTATTGTTTTATCATCAATGTCGACAGAGAACACTTATTCTCCATCTGGTCAATAAAAGAACTTACAATGATCATAAAAATAAGAAGTAAGTGCAGGAGAATAAGAGTCATCAGCACTTACCAGTAGAGTCTGCCATCTTGACTGCACAATCCTGTCGCAGAACCAGTATCCATAGGTGTTACTCTCGAGCAATTCTTTAAAGGACTGCTCCGGTATGATTTGAGGAGATTTCATACCAACCAAATACACTACTAAACTCCTGGAAGTGAGTGTGGAAAACCCCAAAAAATAGAACTGGAGGTGTGTTGAGGTCAGGGCGCGAGCACGCTCAGAATAGCATATGGAAGGGCGCATGCACGCTTAACTCTGACACTGCGATCCAGGACCTTGGGCGTGGGCACACTCTGTTATAAGGCAAGACAGAGGGCGTGCGCGCTTCGAGTACTGTTTGTTGGTATAAATTGAGAGGTGTGGTGTGAAATATATGGTGTGCCATGTATTTATAGAGCACTAGTTTCTTAAACAAAGTTCCTCAAGGTTCCCTAATTGATAAGGAAAGAGATGGAATAAGAAAAGGCTTATAAAAACCAAAATAGAAACAGCGGAGAGCACATGCTCAGTAGCAATTCTAGATGGTTTTAACAACCTATCAAAATAGCAATCTCAATTCCTTTACTCTTTTAGGTTGCACCAAACAACAATAGCTAATTCTAGCTATGCCACATTAGCAACATGCTCACATAAACCATATTTCTAAAACCTTGCAATATTAATTTCCAAAAACAAGTGGATAGGATAAAATACAATGCTAAACAAATAATGTCACCCCCAAATAAGTCGGGAAGGTGGGATTCATGAAAAATAAATAACATACTCGAAAAAAAATTAAACTAACTTGAAATTTAAATAACAACTAAATATATAATCCATTATTAACTACTTAACTAAACAACTGCCAATCAAATTCTACTAAAAACAGGGCAATTTCCTAATCATAATAAAGCCAACGATCTAGCCACAAGATGAAGATGGGCTAGAGTCATCTATCCTACGTCGACGATGCTCATGCCTTCCAGTGTCAGTAGAAGAAGAACCCTCATAAGGTGGTAGGCATCGTAGAACTTCTACTTGAAACGTGCGTTGTTGCTCCATAAAGACATCCATGGCTTCCCAACGCTCTGTATGAGTACGAGCGAGAGTCTCCATGTTAGCCTGGAGATCCTCGTGACTGTCACTGAGCAACTTCATATTAGACTGAAGCTTATCTTGGTTACAAAGAATGGTACCTTGCCTAGTCTGGATAGCTTCACAGAGGTCACTAAGAGAACATTGGCCTGTATGAATCATCTCATACTTGTTATGGAGAGTTCGTAGGCCACGATGAAGTAATGAGATGCGGTCTATATCCGTAGTAGCCCTTTCCAAAGCATCTGCATCAAAATATGTCGTGTCTTCCTCATCTTCCTCATCTGATACCATCTCAGCACCCCTAACCTTAGGCAAATGCCAATCCCTTTGAATACACTCCTGATAAATATGTGCATTTTCATGTAACTTTAACTTAACCTGACTAGTCTTCGAAACACATCCTAAATACAACATAAACTTCGTAATCAATGTAGGGAAAGGCTACGGTCAATTTACCAATTGCCTTAATCTCATTTGACAAAAAATCAAGGATGCAAAACCCATACCTCCTGTTCTGAAGGGTCCAGAGAACGTGCAGACAACTCAAATTGATGTCAATGGCTTTCATGGTGGCAATAACATTCCTACCAACCAACTGAGCCATAGCCAGCTGGTTTCTTCTCAAAGACGTCTGACTAACACAATGCGAGCCATGATTGTAACGTCCTTCCAAGATAGTCTCCGTCATCAAAGGACCGATTCCACCAAGCTGAGATTCCTACATTGTGACTACGATGGGTCTTTGGTCAATGCCAGTAATCTTAAACAACACGACTGTAGTCAATTCCTTCCGACTACCATTCACCTTCACAAAAATCCGACGACCATCAATCTCCCTCTTCTTGTAAAAATCACACACCAAATCAGTGTGATAAAAATCATCCATAGAATACCACAACCCTTCCCACTTCCTAATACACATTTCATTACAGAAAAAGGGTGGAAATTGTTGAAAAGTAAAAACTTATTCCGGAAGAATCTTTGGGGTTTGAGGAGCCATTGAGTTTTGGAATTGGAATTTTTGGTGAATGTAAGGTGGGGGATAGTGAGCAAAGCACTCGATCAAAATTTGAATAGGGTTTGTGTGGAGGTTAGGGGACATGTGCGCTCAAGGTTGGTCTAGAAATGAGGGCGTGCACACTCAAGGTTTTTTGGGTTCAGGCTTGTTCTTGAGTATGGAGGCGAGAAAGAAGAAAATTGCGTTTGGTTTTTAAAGGTGGTCATGTGCGGGGCACTTGACCGGGTAGGGTTTAATTCGTTTGGGCCCAAGCCCAAAACAAATCCTATAATGCCCATCCTGTCCTATGCATCATAAAATTTAAAACTAAAATTCCCGATTCGTTAACGGTCAAATTTTGAAGAATGAGCTATGAAAACGATCAGCAGAGAAGTACAATCCAATTATCTATAGAAAACTCAAATCTAACCGTGGTTGACATATAAGAAGACGGAAAACACTCCGAATTGCGTGAATGACATAAGTTATATGATCAAAAGAAATCTAAATTCATAGATAGTGTCAACCTAAATCAAAGTACGACTAAACGACATAAACAACAGGAATAGGAAGTTGAGCGATCAAAAATGGAAAGACCAAACACCCCACCCCCTAACAAAGTTTTGAAAATAGGGTTTAGAAAATTTGTTTTAAAACGTAGGTATTTTAAAGTCAGATTCCCGAGACTTGCTAGATTACTATTTATAAGGTTTTAAAATATTTTTTTATTTTTTTATGAATAAGGTTTAATATAAAGGAAAACAATAAAACAATAAAAACATAAATCACTCCATAAAGAAACATGCAAGAATGGAAAATATGAATTACGTTAAACGTGGACTTAGGATCCAGTACTTACAGCCACACACTCCAAAGGGAGGGCCCAGTTACCTTAATGGTGCACTTACCAATATATGAAAATGAAAGTAAGTACACCAAACATCAAAGGTCAGTCCTCATAGACAGAGTCCTATAAAAGGACATCCTCCACATCTGGGGACATTAACTTATGAAAATGTTTTAAACGTTGGCCATTAACTTGAAAGGTACTGTTGTCCTTGGGATTGACCAAGGTGATTGCCCGTAAGGGGTGACTTCAGTAACCAGAAAGGGACCAGACCAAAGGGTTTTTAATTTTCCTGGAAAAATATACAAATAGGAGTTGTAAAGCAAAACCTTTTAACCAACCACAAACTCTTTATGTAAAATTTGTTTATCATGAACACGATTCATGTTAGCTTTATAATCCTTCGCAAGATCATAAGAATCGCTACGGAATTCTTCAAACTCATTTAATTGTAATTTGTGCTTGATACCTGCCTCATCAATATTGAAGTTCAGGCTTTTTATAGCCCACATAGCACGGTGCTCCAATTCAATGGGCAAGTGACAAGGTTTTCCAAACGCAACTCTAAAGAGGGACATTCTTATAGGAGTTTTAAAAACTGTCTAATACACCCATAAGGCATCTGTTAGATGCTTGGACCAATCTTTCTGATCAGGATTGACTTTTGTTTCTAATATTTTTTAATTTCCCTATTAGAGACTTTTACTTGGCCACTAGTATGTGGATGATAAGGAGTAGCCACCTTATGGGTAACTCCATACTTCTTAACTAAAGAAGCAACAACTCTATTGTAAAAATGCGTTCCGCCATCACTTATGATGGCTTTAGGGATGCCAAAACAACAGAAAATGTATTCCTTAACAAAAAACACAACTGTCTTATGGTCATTGCTACGGCAAGCCATATTCTCTATCCATTTAGAAACGTAGTCCACGGCAACAAGAATATAATTAAAACTTTGGGAAATAGGAAAAGGACCCATAAAATCAATGCCCCATACATCAAAAATTTCTACTACCATAATGGGATTTAAAGACATCATATTACGTTTAGTAATACGCCCAAGTTGTTGGTAATGAACACACGTCTTGTAGTGAACTTGGGCATCTTTAAAAAGGGTAGGCCAATAAAAACCACATTGAAGAACTTTAGCTACCATTTTCATACCATTAAAATGGCCACCACACTCTTTGTCATGGTAGAAAGATAAAACCTCATTATATTCCCACTAAGGAATACAACGAAGAATAATCTGATCCGCATAATACTTAAAAAGGTAGGGCTCATCCCAGTTGTATAGTTTAACTCTGGCCAAAAAAAATTTACGTTCATTTTTTGACCAAACATCAAGAATAATATCAGAAGCTAAATAATTCACAATGTCGGCATACCAAGGTGCAGAAAAAATAGAATAAAGATGATCCTCAGGAAAAGAATCAGGTATGGACTCAGAATCACTATCACTGTCATTGGTTAGTCTAGATAAGTGATCGACAACTACATTTTTGTTTATCCTTAATTTATATGGCAAACTCTTACAGGAGAAGAATCCATCAGATCAATCTCTGTTTAGCATCCTTCTTAGTGAAAAGGTACCTAAGAGCTGCATGGTCAGTGTAGACTAAGGTCTTTGAACCAACCAAACAAGGACAGAACTTATCTAAAGAATAAACCACAGACTAAAAATTCGTTTTTCGTAGTAGTGTAATTTCTCTGAGCATCATTTAAAGTCTTACTAGCATAATAAACAACAGTGAACTTATCATCTAGTTTCTGGCCTAACATGACACCAACAACATAATCGCTAGCGTCACACATAAGCTCGAAAGATTTAGACCAATCGGAAAGCTGTATAATCGGTGCAGATGTTAAAACGACTTTTAAAGTTTCAAAAGCCTGTTTGCAATCATAATTGAAATCAAAGATGACATATTTTAAAAGAAGATTATTTAAAGGCCTATCTAATTTCGAAAAATCCTTGATAAAACGCTTATAAAAACATGAATGGCCTAAAAAGGCTCTAATGTCACAGATAGTCCGTGGTATAGGTAAAGATGCTATTTTATCTAATTTGGCCTTATCTACTTCTATGTCATCACTAGATACAATATGACCTAGCATTATTCCTCTTTTTACTATAAAATGAAATTTTTCCCAATTTAAAACCAGATTTTTCTCCTCACACCGTGTCAACACCTTGGAAAAGTTAGATAGGCATTCACTGAAAGAGTTTCCATTGATAGAAAAATCATCCATGAAAACTTCCATGAAGTGCTCCACCATGTCAGTAAAGATATGAAGCATACACCGTTGGAAAGTAGCAAGAGCATTACAAAGGCCGAAAGGCATTCGTTTATAGGCATATGTTCCGAAAGAACATGTAAAGGTAGTAAAATAGCCAGAGTAGCCATCTAAAAAACAATAATAAGCATGACTAGCTAGACATTCGAGCATCTGATCTATAAAAGGTAAAGAAAAGTGATCCTTCCGTGTCATGGTGTTTAATGGTAACATATTCATAGGAACTTGTGTGGAAACATATTCACACATATAAGATTATTGTTTTTTATTACAAATCCTCCATTTCATAGGAACTTGTGTGGAAACATATTCACCTATATAACATTATGCATAATGGTAACCCCCAATTTTTTAGGAACTACGTGAATGGGGCTTACCCATTCGATATCGGAGATGGGATATATGATATCTGCATCGAGTAACTATAAGACTTTTTCCCTAACCACCTTTTTCATGGTAGGGTTCAAGCGACGCTAAGGTTCGCATGAAGTCTTCGCATTATCCTCCAAATGTATGTGATGTGTACATACACTAGGGGCAATCCCCTTAATGTCATCTAGGGACCAATCGATCGCAGAATGATGTTCCCTAATCACCCTAATCAAACGTGCCTCTTCATTAGTAGATAACTAAGAAGATATGATCACCGGATGACTACCATCCGGATCAAGCTGGATATATTTCAACTCAGCAGGAAAAGGTTTAAGCACAGGGGTGGAAGGAATGGGTAAAAAGGCTTCCAGAGGGTGCTCGTCTTGAGTAGTGAAAACTTGTTTAGGTAAGAGGTAATCAAACTCAGAAGATGGAGCTACAGAAGGATCTAAGATAGGAGTAGACTCGAACAGGGCATTGACTTCATCTACGTAGGAGTCATTGTCAAAGTCGAAATTTCTGAAGGAAAAGAATTGGTGCATCTGATTCTCTAGAAATGTGTTGTTGAAATAATCCTAAGCTAAGCTCTCGATCATGCTAACTTCTCCATCGATAGTCGAATCAGGTAACTGTTACATCATTTTGAAAACATTTACATCAATAGAAAGATGGCCAAAGGACATGGATATCGAACCATCGCGGCAGTTTATGAGCACGTTAGCAGTTGCCAAGAAAGGATTCCCTAAGATGATAGGAACAAAGTCGTTAGCGACTTTTGTGTCAAGGATAATGAAGTCGGCTGGGTAGTAAAAATCTTGAACTTTAACCAGCACGTTTTCAACCACACCCTTAAGATACTTAATAGAACGATCAGCTAATTACGCCATCATTTTAGTTGGTTGCATCTATTGTAGACCTATTTGTTTATATAGATAATAAGGGAGTAAGTTAACACTGGCCCCTAGGTCTTATAGCGCAGTCGTCGTGTGGGTATCCCTTAAGGTGCATTATACACTAGGACGACTAGGGCCCTTGTACTTAATGATTCCATTATGTTCAGATAGAGTGGGAAAGTGTTCAGTTAAAAAGGTGTCTTTTGGAATGTTTGTTTTCCGCCTAGTAGTGCACAACTCTTTTAGAAACTTAGCATGTTGTGGTAATTTTTTAATAGCTACAAGAAAAGGTAGGTTTATCGTTAGATTTTTAAAAACTTTCCTAATCTCGTCAAAATTTTTATCCTTGTTTAATGATAAACGTAAAATTGAATAGTTTTACCTACGAAATAAAGCGATGAAACTCTATACGAAAGTAAAACTACACACTATCTTATTATGCCTATATTATCAAAGAATTCTACTCTCAATCCTATGAGATATAGTGGAGTAGAGTGATTCGTTCGACTCCTAGTCCTTCCGCATGGTAATGTTTTCTAAGTATAAATAATCAACTTTAAATCTAATGAGAGATTTATGAAAAGGCAACTAGACTACGATGCAACTACCCACAAGATGCACTAGTGGACTATCAGAACAACTATGGGAATGCTACGTTGATTCGATGATATAAGGAGTTAGAGGGGATTGATTCCACCTTAACTTCGACTTAATCCTATTAACGACTTAATCGTCGTAATCCGAATTGAAGCCGCCAAGAACAATTGGTTCTTCCTAATCCCTAATTACACATGGCATTCCTACAAATTCATAACTAGCATGTGAACGATTAAACCCATTCTCATGGTGAACTAATCGTTTCTAGAGTGGAAAGGAAATTACAATGATTCTACGATAGTCGGAATCAAGCTTTCATCAAGGCTTCTCAACCCCCTCTAATGGAGGTTTAGCCGATAATCATTATGCAATCATTTCCGATTAAATTTAAACTAAACATGATATAAAAAATTGAAATTTACTAATCTAAATTAAACAATAATTAAAATCTAATTAATAACTAAGAATTGAATAACAAGTAATAAATGAATCAGATCTAACACAAATGTAAATGACAAGAATCGAAATTTAACAACTAGCTATTTTATTAATCAAACTAATTAAGAGTAATGATTCTAATAGTTTAATCTAAAACAAGAATTGGATTTGAAATTAAACTTAATTAAAACAATTAAATTTAGATCTAGAAGCTATTCTAATGGCTACTTTCTATTCTAAGCTCCTTTATTTTCTAACCTAAAAATCTACAATTCTCCACTAAAAAATCTACCATTAACAAAGAGCTAAGCTTTGGTTTTTATACTTTCAGATCCAAAAATCGTGCATGGGCTTGGAGCCATGTTTTGGGCCAGAGAATCAGGCCCAAAACCCAATTCTTTCAGTCCAAAAAGGCATATTCTGCAACAGTTGCCTTCAATAGACGTTTCGTCTACTTCTGCTCCTCTGATTGGGTCAAGGCTTAGACCATTAGAAAGCTCTTTCCGAGCCGGTCGTTTTGACATAAGGTAGGCCCCATTCCAAGGTCTGAGTCCAAAGATATGGCCTTCGGAAGTTCTACTGACTTTGTGTGCTGTTTCTGCCCGCGTCAACTTTTCTGCTTTTGACCGGGCTTTAGAAAGGCTTTGTCTTCTTGAATCTTGGCCTTTAATCATGGAACTCCTTAGTAATAGACCTTTGCTCCTTTATCTCGCTAAAGTGGCACATTTCTGCACATAATGGACTTTGAAGCCTGAAATGCATAAAAAAATGTCGGTGTTAACTCTTAATTATTACTCACATAATTGGTCTAATAGTATGATACATTCAGGGTTAAAACTACAGTTTTTGGCTCTTATCAAACCACCCCAAACATCATTTTGCTTGTCCTCAAGCAAAGATGAGAAATTAGAATAAGTGACCAAAAATGGAGTTCTAACTACTCTCGTTTATTTGAGTGCGATTGCATTGACCATATGCGACAAGGCGCTTAAACCACTAGGAATTCCCTAGTGGGCCCGAGTTATAGCCCTCGTGAGAGTTTTCTAGTGAAGGTACTCACAAACTTCATCTATACTACAGCGACTAAGAAATAAAACTATTGTTTCCTTATCCATGCTCTAAATTAACTATACCTCTCACTAGCAATGCATATAGAGTAATCAAGTGAAACCTAAGCTAATATATGCATAATAATCAATCATCTACAATAAACATATATACAATGAGTAATACTATGAAATGCCTAGCAGGTTAGTTTTAAAACTTCGAATAAGCGTCCTTAAGTAGGTTCTCACAATAATAGTCAAGATACAACACTTTGATTTTTCCACTCAAGTTCCGCTACTCCAAGAAGGAAGCCGGAGTCGATCAAACACATCTGCCACTTACTATCACACTAACCTATTCCTAATTGAGCTAGAGGGCTTTATTAGGTGTTGCGGGGATTAGGAGATGGTTTAAGAAGGAAAGAAATGGATATTCAAAAAGGGCAAGTTTGAGATAATAGAGTCTTCAGATTATCTAACTAGACAAAACCTTGTTATTTACTTTTGCTTCTATACTTTGTTTCCATCCTTAGCCATTTTTTTTTCTTTTCTTTGGCTTTTGACTCATTTTTATTCTATTTTTGGAGTTTTTATTTTATTTCTATTTTTATTTTTCTTTTCTTTGGATGGAAACTTCTTTTCTTTATTTTCTGAAGCCATTAACTAACCTTTGTTTACACAAGTTTTTCTTTTCTTCGTTCTTCCTCATTCTATTTTCAGACTTATCTAAATTGGGTAGGTTGAATTTTTTATTTTGTTTTGTTTAAGAAACGAGGGGTAAAGGATTTGTGGTTTATGAAAGGCTAAAGAAAGGAGGAGGGGCTTACTAGCGGAAAATAATTCATAGGTTTGAATTTCTGGCTATATCGATCCAAAGAGGGCCTAAATTCTCGCTTAGGATATGGCATAGTGATCAAGCAAGTGGGACGTGTGATTTCTCTATCTGGATTTTACTTCTCCTTGTGTCATTTCTCAATTGTTTAAGCTCATATAAGGCTTTTAGGCTATATTCTCACAGGATTTGTAGAATAAGTACTCTAGCCTAGATTTTAAACTTATCGCTAACAATCATAGATACTCATGTAATATATTTATAGATAGATGCAAAGATTATTACCTACATATTAACCTAAGTTTCTAACAATTATTCTAATGCAAAAGCTTCATTGAGACTTCTAGATCGTTAAGAGCATAGAAAGAAAACAATACCACTATTCATAAGTGTATAGCATAACTTATTTATTTATATTTTTGAATTTTTGAAATTTTAACTAGAAAACAAATGCATATTATACATATCTATATCCTAACAGATGCCTTAATTACACGTGTTTCTATGCCCCCCCCCCTAAACAAGAAGCATGCTTTGTCCTCAAAGCATTGTAAATAAAGAGGGTAAGAAAAATACCATTGAAACATGTGAAATTCAGGAACATCTGCAAAACAAAGTTAGAACGTACTAATAAAGGAAATAAAAACTGACGCAACTCTATACAAGTTCTACCCATTATGGGGTTCACAAGAATGAAATTGCTTGGGACATAAGCAGACACTAACTAGAATGAAAACTTACCTTATCTCCCGCCTTACTCATCATCTTCCTCATCCTCTTCTTCCATAAAGAAGTGAGGTTCCTTTAAATCTGCCATGCCATGATAATTTGCGGGCTTCCGCCATTTATCATCTATTATTGCTAACCTATTAAGAGCCACTTATCCGACGGGGTGTAGGGTGCAACCTGATGAGGTTGTATCCTCCACCCTTGCCAAGTCATTGCATGGAAAGATCGAATAATTTTATTGGTGGGTCGTACAGTGTCGACCGTAATCCAATCCATGAAACGTGTACAAAAAACAGGAAAGAAACATAGCATAATATGGGAAACTAGAACAGGCATAAGAAGGAACTTATGCCTCATGCTATGGGATCGAGCTAAACTAGACATCAAGGTTCGGGGAAGGTCATGACACATACGTCTCGTGGCTAAAGCAAGGAAAATGCTGCAAGTGGCATCATTCACAGAAGAAAAACGCCATTCCCCTAAAATGTTTAGCATGATCCAAAACATAACAGTTCCTATGTTCATGGACAGGCTACCAAAAGCGACGTTATAGTCCCCTTGGTCCTCGATACAGAAAATGCCCGCCCCATACGACTCATGCAAAAACTCATAAGTGTAGACATACATATTATCTACCCAATAACACCATGGGTATTGTATTTCAGCGGGCATAGCAAGTCCAAGAACAAATGCTAACAAGAACCTGGTAATTTCCATTGGTTCATTATCAATGTTGATGGAGAACACTTGTTCTCCATCTAGTCTTTCAAAGAAAATGCAGTTATCGTAAAAATAAGATGCTAGTGTTGGAGAATAAAGTGCATCGGTCTTACCATAAGCGGCTCCCAACCAACGTATGTGATCGCCATGAAACCAAGCACCATAAGTAGTGCTTTGGAAGAAATCTTCGAAAGACTGTTCCGGTATCAATGTTGGAGATGTCATCTCAAAATTATGCTTTGGAATAGCTGCGAATGATCCGGATACTACCCGCAGAAAACTGAAAATTTTTCTGGTCCAGGGAAGTCAGGGCGCGAGTGCGCTCTGAATAGTTGGAATTTCCAGTGTTTGAGCACGGTCGGGGGCTCACCTGAAGGCGAGTGTGCTCGACAAAAATCTGAAAAAAATATCTGAGAGCGAAGTGGCTCCTATAGGCTTTGAGTCTTTTCGGAGTTCTTGAAACTTCGGAAAATGAGCCGAAACGTGGGAATCGCGGGAGTGAAAGGTGAGTGATGGAGGTTAGGTGTAGTGTGAGTTGTGAGTGTAGAATGTATGAAGTTTATATAGGTTTTAAGTTGCTAAAACGGATCGGAAGTTGCCAAAAAGTATTTATTTTACGGCGGTTTCGAAATCCTAAAATTTCCAAACACGAAAACGGAAACAAATCATTTTCTTGATTCTAAATCAAACCTAGTATCTTTTAGTTTGAATTTATGATAGAATCTACCTATTTAATCGATATTTCATCCTACCATGATACTTATTCATAGATATGCCTAAACGGCCATATTTTCACCTTGACTCCGCAATAAATTCTAAGACGAGGGTCATATAAACATCATGCTGGAATAGATAAAACCACCCCCAAACAATTTGGGAAGGTGGGATCAATATTAAACAACCACGCATAATGAAAATAACCGCATTATATTAAAAATTTCATTCAAAGTACATTTCACTACAGAATTCAAATTACGGAAATAAAACTTACATTAAAATAAATGACAATAATGAAACTACAAATAAACATAGAAACATCAAACGATGCTATCCCTAACCACTCCGGTACTGGTAGTGGAGGGTTCACGGTCCAGAGATGGCTCCTGGGCTCCTGGTGGGCCAGCACCATTAGATCCCGGCGGACGGCTTCGTGCCTCGATGGTGTGTCCTCAAAAGGAGAGTCCCCGTGAGGTGGGAATCGTGCAAGCATGTCAGCCGGAACGGGCTGAGCTTCTAGCTCGACCTCATCATCTGTTCCCACCTCTCATCCTCTCTGCGTAATGCGGATCTCGAAGTTATGATGCATCGTTGCTGTCGAGTCCGGAGGTCTTCGCAGATAGTGTTGAGTTTAACATTATGCCACGATGAATCACAGCCATGCGTTCGCGTCGACCAACTAACTTCTCCAAGGCATCCGTGATCAAAACAAGTCAAATCCTCCTCATCCTCCGAGGCATTACGATTTCCCCATCCTCCTCGGCATTCTCATTTCCACCGTCCTCCTCTTCTTCTTCTCTATCCTCAGCCAACCTCCAAACTCATTGGACACACTCCCTATAGATGCGTGGGTTTGATTGTAGGGTGATGTACGACCTATCGGGCCTGAAGCTGCTCTCAACTTCAAAGATGATCTTGGTTATCAAACAGGGGAGAGGTGCAAAGACTTCCCTACTCCCCTAATCATGCTAAGTAAAACTCCAAGATGTAGAACTCATACTTCGCTCTTGGAGTATCCATAAGATGTGGAGGCGATTCGGGCCGATGTCGGCCGACCTTCTCCTTCCCGGGGCGTTCTAATCCCGATCGAGAGCTGTAGCCCGGTGGTTGGTTCTAAGGGGCTTTGGCGAACAATGCAATCGCGACCTCGTATTGTAGTTCCCTTCAAGAATCTGTCTCGTTCATTAATGGCTCTACCCGTTATGTTGGGACTCCGCAGCGTGACATCGGATGGATTCTAGGCGGAATGCCTAGAATCTCGACCAACAACCGATCGTCACTTCCTTCCTTCCTCCTTCGCCACCACAACAAAAATCCTAGTCCCTTCCAACTCCCTCGATTGGAGAACCGTCGGACTAAGTCCTCGTGGTAATAGGCTTGGTCGAGTACCACAAGCTATTCGATCTCGACCGATCATTTTAAATCACCGTAAAAGCGGCTGAAGTGGTCGCTGTAAAAGCTTGCTCACGGTAAAATTTGGCGTTGTTGAGCCATTGGTGTTTGGAATGTAGTGGGGGTTTAAATAGGATGTGGTGGTGGGATTTGAATCGACCGACTGAAGCAAACAGTGGTGGTGGTGGAGTGGTGGCGCGGCGGTTTAAAATTTGATAGTTTCGGTGGTTTTTGGTTATTTAATTTGGTGGAGGTGGTGGTGGAAAGCTTTTAGATTAGATTTGAAATAGATTTGAACTGTGGGCGTAGGTAAATTTAGTTTCCTTTTTATTATTATTATTTTTTTTTAGGTTTTGTATGAAGCTTTGTTAATGGCGGTTTGTAAAAAAAACGATGAACTGATGGTGAAGGTAAGGGCGCGGGTTGGGCCCAAGCCCAAATCGAAATTTGTGAATTTTTCGGTTTTTTCGCGAAACTTCAAATCAAAATTGCCGCTTCGTTACCGGTCTGATTTTTGCGAATGAGATATAGAAATGATCAGGAGAGAATTTCCAATCCAATGATCCATAAAACACTCTATTCCGACCGTGGATGACATATAAGATAGTGTAAAATGCCTCGTAGTGCGTGCATGATGTACGTTATGCGAACGACTGAACTCTACATTCATAGATTGTGTCAACCCGAATCGGAATACAATTAAACGGCCTAAGCAATTCTAATGGGACATAAAACATTTTAGGACGGAAACACGAACACCCCACCCCCAAACAAATTTTTTTACAACGAAGCTTAGAAAATTTGTTTTTAGCAGTGGGTCGTTTAAAGTCAGATTCCCGAGACTTCCTATATTTCTATGCTTATTCTTTAATATATATTTATATACTTTTAATTTTAAAAAGAAAAACAATAAACAAGAAAGATATAATTCACCCCATAGAGAAACATGACTCAAAAATCCGAGAAAACATGCAAGAGTGGAAAACGTGAATTATGTTTAAACGTGGACTTAGGATCCGGGACTTACAGCCACACACTCCGTAGGGAGGGTCCGGTTACCTTAATGGTGCACTCACCAATATATGGAAATGAAAGGAAATGCACCAAACACAAAAGTTGAGTCGTTTATAGTCAGATACTCGAGACTTTATCTAAACATATGTATGAACATGCAGTTTATCATATATCAACAACCGAAATAATTGTGGATCATTCCATAAATAAATATCACAGAAAATATATCCAAACACAATCAAACACCAAGATTTCCTATGACCCAACCTAGTGAAATGAAAGCGAAGTCGGATAACCCTAGTACATAACGTAGCATGCACCTTCTTTTTCATTTTTGAGCGAGGGTGTCCTAGTGAATAAGTGTGGAAGAGTGAATGGTTGTGGAGAATATGGTTGATATGGGTAAGTTGTAGAAGGAAAGCATGTAAACAATGAGGATGTGGGTTTAGCACAAAACTCATTCATGGGTGTAGTTAGGACCTGTGTCTCAAGTCTGAAAATGAACGTGTCAAATGCTTTTGTCTTCCGAGTATTTGTTTACTAGGTGAATTTAAAAAATTATGAAGCACGGAAGAAACACGGGGATCGAGTGCAAACTTCGAGATTCCTTTGAAAGGGTGGAAGGAGGGAGTCGAGGTGGATGTTGTGCAAAGTAGTTCTTGATAGGGTGAATCATCACCTGCTCTAAGAAACTCATCGAATTGCTCATCTAGATTGGTCATATCTACGTTACTATGATAGTCCTCTATATTTTTGAGAAAGTCATCTATCTCATCCTCATCCGTAATATGTGTATCGACTAGTGTAGGGATGGAAATGTTGGAGTCTGAACTTCCAAAGGAAAGAAATTTGGGCATATGATTATCGGGGGCGTGTTGTTGAAATAATCTTGAGCAAAGCTCTCGATCATGCTAACCTCCATCCCATCCATAGGCGAATCGGGTAAGCTGTGTCTTTGTTTTAAAACATTAACTTCAACAGCAAGATGGCCAAAAGACACGGACATTGAACCATCGCGGCAATTAATGAGCGCATTGGCAGTTGCTAGGAAAGGATGCCCTAAGATGACCGGGACAGAGTCGTTAACGACTTCTATATCGAGGATGACAAAATCAGCCGGATAGTAAAAATCCTGAATTTTTACCATAACATTTTCGACGACTCCCTTAGGATACTTAATAGACCGATAAGCTAATTGCAACGTCATTTTAGTGGGTTGCATCTCGTCTAGACCTATTTGTCTATACAAATAAAACAGGAGTAAGTTAACACTAGCCCCCAAGTCTAATAATGCGGTCGTCGTATAAGAATCTCCTAAGGTGCATTAAAGATGGGGCGACCGGGGGTCCTTGTACTTAACAATTCCATTATGTTAGGATAGAGTTGGGAATTGTTTTGTTAAAAAGCGTCGTTTTGGTATATTGGTCTTTACGCCTAGTAGTACAAAATTCCTTAAGAAACTTAGCATGGTGTGGTAGCTTTTTAATAGCCGAGGAAAGGAAGGTTTATAGTTAGATTCTTGAAACGTCCCTAATCTCCTCATAATTAGTATCCCTAGTTAACACGGCTAATTTTGTGGAAGCGGTGGTTTTTTTTATATTTAGCAATGGTATCACCTGGATGTTTAACCGTGGCTTTACGTTTCTTAGGTTGTGTTATAACCGGTACCTCTACGGTGGTAGGCTCTAGGCTTTCTATTTCGTATCTAGTAAAATAGCGGTGTAGGGTTATCTTGGTGGGGTAACTATAGGCATAGTTACTTTGTTATTAACCACTCTGCCGTAAGCGGAGAGTGGTGATGGCCTTTAGCTCACCTACATTTTCATATTCATTACTAGTATTATCGGTTACCTCAAAGGCTGTATTTGTTGTTTTAGGATTAGGTATTTTCGTGACACGGAGACACACCTTTGGGTTGGGCTTTATCTTGAGCCAACTGTTGGGTTAAATTATTAACGGATTGTATAAGCTGTTGGTTAGATTGAGCCATGGTTTGGAAAAGTTTTTGGCTCACTTGTATGAAGGTGTCAAGACGGTCCGGTTGTGTGGGTGTAGTAGTCATGGGTGGTGTATTTGGAACTATTTCCGTGAATTATTTATGGGTGGATTTTTGATAGTTATTATTTACGGAACGATACCTCTATTAGCATTATAATTATTATAACTACCTTGACTTTGTGCTTGACCTTGTCGAGGTTGCGCTTTGGTTGTTATAATTATTATAATTACCCGCCCTTTGTCCTTGTCGTGGTGGAGCTTGGTTAAAACCTTGTGTTGGCCTAACATATTGATTATTGTACCACGGAGGTGTGGCGTGTTGGTTATTTCTCCAACCGAAGTTGGGATTTTGTCTCAAGGGGGCGTTAGGTTCACTATTAATGGAACAAGCCTGTTCATAGGCAATAGGGCGAGTGTGAGTCGGGATCTTTCAGGGGCTCAATTGAAACTACATGGATTTGAATTTACATTCATGACGGGGATTGGCTTTTGTTGAACGAAATGGCCTCTACCTTTTAGTGAGTGATTCGATTAGAGTTTTAAGCTCGAGATCATATTTAATTTCAAACATACCGGTGCCTTAACGTGTATTTGATGAACTAGCGAGCGGTGGATATCATCACTACCCCCGTTGTTATTTCGCTTTAGTTTGATCCTCTAAAAATTTATAAGCCTCCAGGCTCCTTTACTTAAGAAATTACCCCATTCATTATGTCTAGGACTTCTTAATGGTGGTGTAGAAGTCCTTTGAAAAGGCGAACTAACGTGTCTTTCACTAAATTATGATGTGGACACTCTATAAGGAGATTGGTGAAACAATTCCAAGCCTCACGAAAATGATTCATGAGGATTTTGTCGAAAAGAAATGAATCTTGGAAAGCATCTCATCCGTCTTTAGGGGTGGGTAAAATGTTCCATAAACAATTTGAACAAGTTTAGCCCACGAGTCCACGAATCTAGGCGTTTGGGCGAGTTAACAAAGACGCCTTTATCGGCTAAGGTGAAAGGGAATACCTCGAGTTTAATTTGTTCCACCAACCGTGGGATGGTGGAATGTTGTTAGGACTTGTTCAATCCTACGCGTAATGCCGATAAGGTTTTTCATGGTCTAATCCATGAAAAAGCGGGTACCAAATTAAAATATTTGGGGGATTCAAAAATCCCCACCGGTCTGCTAGAACGATGCAAGATTTGGGGCTATCGCTCAAGGCTTTGTAGAAGTCGAGAGAGGAGTCTCTTCGCCGTCGGGCATTGTGTCGGGGTGATGTGTGTGAAATAGTAGCTAGAGGTGTAGTGGGTGGTATACTAGATAGACTTGTTTGTTGGCGTTGTTGTGTAATTACGTTCGGTGTTTTGTTCGCCAAACCTTAATCTCATACAAGGCTAAAACCAAATTTAGCTAAACACATCAACACTCCAAACAATTCGATATACTAGTATAAACCTCTAACGAGGGAGATCGAGGTGTGGAAGAAAGGAATACCGATTCGTCCTTGCTTCGCTTATGAATAAGCGTCTTGTTTCTGGCGTGTTAGGTGTATATAACAAGTTAGAACACTGAAAAACTTGAAAAATCAAAGTTGAATCAAAAGCGTAGAATTCGGAAAAATTAGCAAAGCGGCTGCGTGCTCTCATAGAAAGCGATTGTCGCTCCGGTAATTTTGAAATTACAGTGTTTTTTAGGGTGGTTTTGGCTCCACATGGGGCTCATGGTGTTGGGCTATAGGGCGGTAGCGGCTCATACGAAGCCGGATGCTTCAGTGTAATTTCATTGAAATTTTCAACGATGAAACGGAAAGCCACAGTATGAATCAAACATGGGTGGGTGGGTGAAATGGGACTTTTAAGAAAAATACTTACACTACGAAAACAATGCGAAAGTGCAACTAAGATGGCAGCGGCGCCATTTGATAAACGTAAAATTGAATAGTTTTACCTACGAAATAAAGCGATGAAACTCTATACGAAAGTAAAACTACACACTATCTTATTATGCCTATATTATCAAAGAATTCTACTCTCAATCCTATGAGATATGGTGGAGTAGAGTGATTCGTTCCACTCCTAGTCCTTCCGCATGGTAATGTTTTCTAAGTATAAATAATCTACTTTAAATATAATGAGAGATTTACGAAAAGGCAACTAGACTACGATGCAACTACCCACAAGATGCACTAGTGGACTATCAGAACAACTATGGGAATGCTACGTTGATTCGATGATAAGGAGTTAGAGGGGGATTGATTCCACCTTAACTCGACTTAATCTATTAACGATTTAATCGTAAGTAATCGAATTGAATCGCGCTTCAAGAGAACAATTGGTTCTTCCTAATCCCTAATTACACATGGCATTCCTACCAATTCATAACTAGCATGTGAGCGATTAAACCCATTCTCATGGTGAACTAATCGTTTCTAGAGTGGAAAGGAAATTACGACGATTCTCACGATAGTCGGAATCAAGCTTTCATCAAGGCTTCTCAACCCCCTCTAATGGAGGTTTAGCCGAGAATCATTACTTAATCATTTCGATTAAATTTAAACTAAACATGATATAAAGAATTGAAATTTACTAATCTAAATTAAACAATAATTAAAATCTAATTAATAACTAAGAATTGAATAACAAGTAATAAATGAATCAGATCTAACACAAATGTAAATGACAAGAATCGAAATTTAACAACTAGCTATTTTATTAATCAAACTAATTAAGAGTAATGATTCTAATAGTTTAATCTAAAACAAGAATTGGATTTGAAATTAAACTTAATTAAAACAATTAAATCTAGATCTAGAAGCTATTCTAATGGCTACTTTCTATTCTAAGCTCTTTTATTTTCTAACCTAAAAATCTACTATTCTCCACTAAAAAATCTACCATTAACAAAGAGCTAAGCTTTGGTTTTTATACTTTCAGATCCAAAAATCATGCATGGGCTTGGAGCCATGTTTTGGGCCAGAGAATCAGGCTCAAAACCCAATTCTTTCAGTCCAAAAAGGCCTTTTCAACTACAGTTGGCTTCAACAGACTTTTCGTCCACTTTTACTTCTCTGATTGGGTCAAGGCTTAGACCATTGGAAAGCTCTTTCCGAGCCGGTCGTTTTGACATAAGGTAGACCCCATTCCGAGGTCTGAGTCCAAAGATATGGCCTTCGGAAGTTCTGCTGACTTTGTGTGTTGTTTCTGCCCGTGTCGACTTTTCAGCTTTTGACCGGGCTTTAGAATGGCTTTGTCTTCTTGAATCTTGGCCCTTTAATCACGGAACTCCTTAGTAACAGACCTTTGCTCCTTTATCTCGCTAAAGTGGCACATTTCTGCACATAATGGACTTTGGGAGCCTGAAATGCATAAAAACACGTAATCAGTGTTAACTCTTAATTATTACTCACATAATTGGTCTAATAGTATGACTGTTACAGGGTTAAAACTACAGTTTTGGGCTCTTATCATTGAACATGGCTAGTCTCTGGGGAAATGGTGGTTTCTCTCTATATTTAGCATATGGATCAATAGGAGTTTTAACCTTGGCCGCTTTCCTCTTGGGTTGTGGTTTAACTGATACCTCTACAGAAGTAGGATCTTCAGTTTATATATCGGTATCTAGTAATTTTTCATTTTCAAATACCACTGGTGGTGTATTAATGGGCATAGTTACGACATTATCAACCACTTTGCCAGAACGGAGAGTAGTGATGGCATTTAACTCACCTATGTTAAAATTATCATTACTAGTATTATCGGTTACTTCGAAGGCTGTGTTTGGCCTTTTAGGATTTGGTATAGCTTGACCTGGAAACACACTTTTCGGTTGGGCTTTCTCTTGGGTGGTTAACTGTTGTATAGATTGTAAAATCTGTTGGTTAGGTTGCATGTAGGCTTCGAAACGATCCGGTTGTGAAGGTGTAGTGGCCATAGGTGGTGTGACAAGAACTATCTCACGTTGATTATTAACGGGTGGGTTGTGATAGTTGTTATTAACCGGGACGATACCTCTATTATTATTATTATAATTATTATATATAATTATCTTGTCCTTGTCCTTGTCTTGGTGGAGCTTGGTTGTAATTATTTGCTGGCCTAACATTTTGATTATTAAACCCCAGAGGTGTAACTTGTTGATTATTTCACCAACTGAAGTTGGGGTTTTGTCTCCAAGGTGCGTTAGGTTGGCTATTAATGGAGCAAACATTGTCCGGCTGTGCGGATGGCTATGATAGTTATTCATAGACAAGAGGACAATATGAGTCGGGATGCTCAGGACTCAAACATAAATTACATGGAATAGAGTTGACGTTCATGACAGGAGTATTCTTATGTTGTACAAAAATGGCTTCTACCTTTTTTGTGAGAGATTCGATTAGAGTTCTAAGCTCAGGATCAGTTTTCACCTCAAACATACTGGCAGCCTTGGCTATGGATGAAGAATTATCGGAGTGGGGGATGTCATTACCCCCCAGTTATTATTATGCTTAGATTGATCTTCTAAAAACCTATAAGCCTCTGAGGCTCCTTTACTAAGGAAACTACCCGCAGTCATTATATCAAGAACCTTTTTATGAAGATGTAAAAGCCTTTTTAAAAAGGCACGAACAAGCGTGTCTTTCGCAAGGTTATGATGTGGGCATTCAATAAGAAGATCAGTGAAACGATTCCAGGCCTCTGAAAAGGATCCATGAGGATTATGGCTGAAGGAATGAATATTTTGAAACATTTCAACTGTCTTCAGCGGTGGGTAAAACTATTCCATGAACAATTGAACAAGTTTGGCCCATGAGTCCATAGAATTAGGCGTTTGGGCGGTTAACCAAGATCCCACCTTATCGGCTAGGGTGGAAGGAAACGCCCTTAGTTTAATTTGTTTCGAACCTATGGTAGGATGATGAAATATGGTAAGAACTTGTTCTATCCAACGTATATGCTAATAAGGTTTCTCGTGGTCTAACCCATGAAAAACCAGTAATAAATTAAATATATTAGGGGGAATTCGAAAATCCCCCACTGGGTCTACAAGAACGATGCATGACTTAAGGCTATCGTTTAGGGCTTTGTAAAAATCAGAGATAGGAGTCTCTATTTCTTCAGCCATTGATGCAGGTGTAGTGTGTGATATTCTAGATAGGCGTGTGCGTTGACGTTTACAATAGATAACATTAGATGGTTTACTCTTACCGGACCTTAATCTCATGCAAGGCTAAGGACAATATGAAAAAAAAACCATTAGCAGCATTCAAACAATAACCTGATATACTAGAATTAAAACTCCTATGACAGAAGAGACGAGGAGTTAAAGAAGGAGTACCTGAATGCCTTCTTGCTAGGCGTATGAATAGCGTCTTTGATACGCGATCTCAGTGTATTAAAAAAGTTCAGAACACTGAATAGTAAAAATAACTTGAACACAAAGAGAGCTTATGACTAACCTATGAATTCGGCTTTCTTCGGAAGGAGCGCGGGCGCGCTCAAGTATAGAATACACAAGTGTGCGGGTGCGTTCAAGGTACTGTTCAAAAAAAAAATTCCAGTAACAAGAGGGCGGGCCCACTCAGAAATAGAGTAAGTAGAGCATGGGCGCGCTAGGAGTACTGTGTCCAAAAAATTTCCAAGAGCAAAAATCCTATTTTTTATGAAAAAAAAAAGTAAACATAGTGGGAACACAAACAATAGGGTGGGTGGGTGAAATGGGATATTAGTAAAATTGAAAACACTAAGGGAAACAAATCTAAACACAACTAAGATAGCAGTGACGCTATTTGATATTTGTAAAAACATGCTTTTACTCCTACTTAACTAATTAAATTCGGCAGAAGTAAAAACATGAATTAACACTAGTTGTTATCAAAGTTCTACTCTCGATTATCTTATAATAAAACTGGAGTCAAAATTTGTTCCCCTCCTATTTACTTAAACGTAACAATTTCTCTAACTTAAACAATTCTACAATATCAATGAGAGCAATGGCTTAATTATACTAATATGGTGAAAATAACTAATTAAGATATTCTAAATTATACTATGGCAATTAAATACGAAGATGTGAATAAGAAGAAGAGATTAGGGGGATTTGATTCTACCTTGATTAATTATTAATATGCTAGTGTAGATTTTGTTGCAATCCTAATATTTATGTTTTAACATAAATGTTAGGTATTTTTATCCCTAATTATTCATGGCATCTCTACCAACTAATAATTAGCATGTGAGGCAGTGAAATCCATTCTCATGGTAAATTAACTACCTTCTAGAGTAGAATATCTTACTATAACTATTTTATACGAACACATCAAGTCTTCATCAAATCTTTAATCGTACCCCTCTAATGGAGCTTTAGTTATGAATCATGAGACTATCATAAACATAATAATAAGTAGAAGAAGACATAATGAAGAACTACTTTATTAAAGATAACTTGACTTGAATTAATGGTGGCTAGGCTAATAAAACAATAACTAGGGTTTAAAACTAAAAGAAGAAAACTAATGGGTTATATTTAGAGTTGTGCATTAGTCCTCTTTACATAGGAAAGGGATAGGTTTATAATTTCATGCATGGGCTTTGGAGCTATGTTTTGGGCCATTAAATCAAGCCCAAAACCTAATTACTTAAGTCCAAAAAGGGTTTCTCTATTTGAAATTACTGCAATAGCCTTTTCGTGCACTTTTACTCCTCATATTTGATCAAGAACTATACCACTAGAAAGCTCTTTCCAATACGGTTGTTTTGACATATAGTAAGCCCAATTCCGAGGTCTAAGTCTAAAGATACGACATGTGGAAGTTCTATTGACTTTTATGCTCTATTTCTGCTCGTGTTGACTTTGACTTTTTAGCTTTGACTGGGCTTTAAAAAGATTTTTGCTCCTTCAAACTTGGGCTTTAATCATAGAACTTCTTAGCAACCAACCTTTACTCCTTTCTCTTGCAAAAGTGATATATTTCTTCATATATTTGACTTCAATACCTAAAATACACAAAAGCATGTAAACAGTACTAACTCTTATTTATTACAAACTTAATTGGTCTAAATGTAATATTATTAAGGGGCTAAAACTATAGTTTTGGGCTCTTATCAGTGTGTTGTTCATCTTAGATCATTTGTTAGGAGGAATGGTTTTTATATTTGGAAAACCTATTTCTAAACTTTTCTAGTCTTTCTTTAACTTGTTCTTCATGTTTAAATAGTGGAAAACATTAGTTATCTTATGAGAAAGGATTAAAAAATGAAAACTTGGATTAATGGACTCAAGAACATGTATGTAAATGATGTAGAAATAACTAAATGAACAAGTTGTATTCTTTTATTGAATACAACTTGCTTAAGTTGCTTTGAATAAAAGAAAACAAGATGATGTAGAAATAGATGATGGGTTCAATAACATAAAATCAAGATTATAAAAACTTGAGATAGATTGATTGAAAGCAATAACTTGAATAAATGAAGAACTTGAAACATGAAAATTGAAAACAACTAATTAAAAGCAATAAAAACTAATAAAAACTAAAAAGAAATAATTATATTAAAACAAGTAAAATGCTACTTGGGTTGTCAAACCAAGAAAAGTGAGCTGATAAACGGTAATTTCAAGTTTTTGTCCTTTAAGTCCGAAATCCAAAGTCTAAAGTCCGTAAACGTCCAATTAGTCAAGTTACCTTACTCACGTGGGTTGGTAGTATAGGTCAAGTAAGGGATCGTCCATACCTTAGGATTAGGCAAGGTTCACAAATGGATTTACAACATTAAAGGATTAGTGAGTAGGATTTTAGTTTGTTGCTTAATTAAAACTTGGAATGCAAGTATCGTAAAATAACAACGATTGATTTCTACGTAAAATAAATAGGGATAGAGATATAGGAAAAGGGTTAATCATAATCATGCAAAATCAGTTTCCAAAGTTAGAGTACCAAATCACTAAAGCTCTAATCTGTCTTGAGTTCATAGACAAACCTGAAATGGCGTCGAGTATCGATCCCTAGTGAGATGCACTCATCCCTGAGATCATCTCACTAGCATAAGAAGTTGACTTAACATTCCATCTCTAGAATATCACTTCAGCTACAGGTTTGATTATACACCAGCTGGACAAACCTAAAAGCTAACCGCCACAAGTGGGGTCTCGCGCGAGACTTGAATGGGTCTCTCACGAGACTGTTCTGGAGTAACAACACTTCAAACTTGGTCAGACTTAGTCATTTTGGGACCGGATGTATAACCAAATCCTAATTCCTAAGTAGTGATTATGGAACATTAAATGGCAGCCTGATCCTTATATAAACATCATTAACCCTCCCCTTGGGAGGATTTTAGCTCATGGTCCTTGGATGGATTGATTATATTTAATGTATGCAATGAATAACTAAAAAGAAGTAAATGAAGAACTGGAATTTAACTTGAAGAAAAATAGATTTATAGTGAAGTGAATACTCATAGTACTTGATACAAAAGCTTGGAATGAAAAAGCTACTGAATGAAATGTAAAACAACGAAAGAAAATATGCAAGAATAAAGTCTATCCCTCTTTCTCTCATATCACCAAATATATATCCCCACTCACGTGAAACCTTCCCAACATTTAATTCCATTCTGTCTTTTCTTCATTTGCCTTTTCTTTATAAAACTTCCAAAACTTTTTCATACTTTTCCTAATTACAAATCAAATCATTCATTTAATGTTTTGTTTTGTTTCTCTTTGCAAGGTGTCACCAAAGTGTGCCCCTAACTTGTCACTTGTCCATGGTGAGTCATCATTTCTTGTGGGCCCATAGAGTGGGTCCATGTGTTGTGTCCATTGGCGGCCCTAATTTTGGCATTTTTATAACTTTCTATCTTTGCGTAGAGCTCGTTGCCCTGATCATTCTGGTAGTTCACTTGCCGAAATCGGCATCCAGGTTTGAAAGATGTGAGCTTCGGAAGTTTGCTGCTTCTTTATACATGGACCCGTTCTGCACTAGTTTTGTCCCTTTGGAAACTTCGACTCTAGTCATGTTTTGTTGGGCTTCACTAGGGCTGAGTGGGAAGACTTCAAGTACGCACAGTATTCTCGTACTTTGAAGCATGTTTTATCATTATATTCACGTTAACTGCAAAAACTTACAAAAGTACGAAAATATAATTATTTCATGATTATTAAACACATAATTAACCAAAATGCAATGTCTCTCGGAGTTTATTATTACATTTTTGGGTGCTTATAACACCACCCCCAAACAACACTTTGGTTGTCCTCAAGCAAATAAGAGACATTAAAATGATAAGTGACAAAAAATGTGATGTCTTAAACAAAGTCTCATTTCGCAGAGTACGGTTGAATTGACCGTATGCAACAAGGCCTTAAACTACTAGGAATTCCCTAGTGGACGAGTTATAGCCTTGTGAGAGTTTTCTAGAGAAGATACTCACAAACTTCATTTATACTATAACGACTCAGTAACAAGGCTTGTTCCCTTAATTAATCTCAGATATCTATACATCTCACTAGTGGGGGAAACAAGGATTAATTCTTTTGAAATTCAAGTTAATATACATACAATAATCAAAACATCTACATATGAAGATGCATGTAGTGATCTTTATAATAAAATGTACGAGCAAGGCCAGTTCTGGATCCTTTGGATAACGTCCTTAAGTAGGTTCTCACAGGTATGTGTCGAAATACAAATTCTCTCATATTTTTCCAGTCAAGTTTTTCTAACTATAGTATGCAGTGGGCACACGTTTCCTCACAAACTCAATGTCTGTCAGAGGAGCCGAGGTCAAGAATTCACGTCTACTACTTATTATTACACCCCTACTCCTAATTGAGCTAGAGGTCTTTATTAGGTGTTATGGGGTTTAGGTGGTACTGTAAAAGAAAATAGAATGGAAAATTCAAAAATGATAAGTATGAGAAAATAAGGTCTTCGAGATATTTACACTAGAGAAATCTTTATTTTCTTTCCTGCTTCTAACATGAGTTTCCATACTTGGCTTTTTTAAGCTTTTGTATTCCTTTTTGATTTGATTTTGGGGGAAATTCTAACTTTGATTTCTATTTTGATTTTTGGAAACATATTTCTATTTTTCTTTTTCTTTTCTTCTGAAGTAGGTAACTAATTTTGATTTGTGACAAGTTTTTCTCTTCATTTTTCCACACTTCATCCTATTTATCATACTCATCATCTAGGTGGGCTTATTTATTTGTGGTTAATAAATGGGTAATGAATTTTTGGTGAAATAGAAAGGGTTAATGAAAGGTTCAGTGGAGCAACTAGCAGTAATTTTTTTTACAGGTATGAATATTTGGCTATATCGATCCAAAGAAGGCCTAAATTCTCGCTTAGGATTCGGGTAGTGATCAAGTAAGTAGATGCGTGAACTTCTCTATTCGGAAAAACTACTCTTCTGTGTCATTACTCATGTATCACACATTTTGAGGTTTTTTGGTTAGATTCTCATAGGATATGGAAATTAAGTTGTCTAACTGTGGGTCCCATAAACTTACTGCTATGTACATTTAATGATAGTCAGTGCATGAATGCTCACGAAAAGATGTAAAAACTATTGCATACGTATTAACTTAAGTTTCTAAGAACAAATCCTAATTCTAATGCTAGGGTAAGATTTCTAGATATTTTTCATCACAGAAAAGGAAACAAAACTTTATCACTAAATACATTTATTTAGACAGAAAATAAAACTATATACAGCCTATAAATGCTTAATTTTTGCGAAAGGTTCTAACCACTCCCAAACAGTAGGACGATGTGTCCTCAAAGTGTCAAGAGGAAGAAAGAATATACCTGAAAGGCTTGAGCAAAAATAGAGTTGATATCTTCAACATAAAATTATGCTAACACCACATATAGTATACAACACAAAAAGGGAAAGGACACTGTTAGGTTATTTATTTTTCACATCAAAAATACTGATTGCAAATCCGTTCAAAAAGAAACCACAGGCAATATTAAATGTTTGTGTATCCTCCATATTATCATAAAAATAAGCTGCTAAACCTAGAGAGTATGTCTGCTCAGGGTGCAGAATGAAGGAGGTCCAACTGACTTGGGTGATGAGGTTTTTGAAATAAAGTCCATACTTGTAGAAAAAGATAAACCAAATATTAGAATACAATAGAAATGACTAAGTAAAAACAAATGACATTGATTACAATAGGTAAATTGCAATACACTTAAAAAACTAAAAAAAAAATAGAAAATGAAAAAGAACGGAATTTTTAACAGAAATATGCGAAATTTAATTTGGGTCATGGCCTGGGTAACTGCGAGGATCCTTCGGTGGGAGAAATCCATTTATAAGATTCTTAATGAAGTCAATCCGTGTAATAGCCCATTGCAACAGGGCGTTCTGTGTTTGGTAAATCTCGGCTTGGTTCTCCATTATGAGATTTTGATTTGCCAAGAATTGGTTGTGGCTGTGCAAGAATTGTGCTTGTTCCTTGTCTTGTATTGTCGGCAGGTCGTGAAATTCAAGAAAACTAGTGATGATGATGTTCTGACGTGTGTATAATGTCATTAGTCCTTGGTGAATTAGACGAAGGCCTTCCATAGGATTAAATACGTTGTGTATTGCATTTTCAGCGAAGATGTTGACAGAGGAACAAACTTTGCCGGTTTCTGCACCGGCATGGTTCTTTGCAATGTAGGGAGTCCAAAAACCGTTCATACAAACATGATAAGTGTCACAATGGTTGGCAAAGGAGTTGACTTTTTCGTAGCACGTGCGATCGCATTCCAGAGAAATTGAATTATGCAAAAATCATTTCATTTCATCTACAGTACCCAGAGTAAATGGAGGAGGATTTTTGTTATTTCGGAAGCCTTAGATGTGCCGAGCACATTATGGGCTAGCCATTGGATCACAGATAATTGGTTCCTTTGCAAGGATCACTATTAAACAATGCGGTCTTTCCAGTTGTATTCGCCGTAAAGGATAGTTGCAAACATTAAATGCGTTATATTGTTGAATGGTGAATCCTGAAGGTGTACCCCAGGGTTCGTTATGGGAATTTGGAGGACCTCGAGATGATTTCCAAAGTCAATTCGCATTCACATCCGTTTGCACAGACAAAGAATTGCCTATTTTGGAAATAACCGTGTTTATAAAAATACAGAACCAATTCTCTGGAATAAAGTGCCTCCTTATGATGTAATAGAGGGAACCATCCTCGACATAAAATTTAAGTATCAAAATATGGGTGAAATAGGCAAAAATTTTCCATAAAGTTTTGCTCGGGAACAAAAATTCAAGTGAGGGCATTGAAGATGAAAGGAATGGAGTGGTGAAGATAATTCAGTGAAAAAGGGAAGACTGGATTTTAGGGTGTCTAGCCTAGCTATAAATAGGCACCAATCCAAAGATGCAGAAAATACGGATCGAGGTGTCACAAGGTAGTTAGACCATGTGAATCTTCTAAAATAATTCTATCAAGGTGCTTGCCCAAAATATTGTTTAAAGTCAGATCCCTGAGACTGTGAGTCAGACGTGGAAAGAGATAGAATATACGAGAGAAGGTTTCACAGGTTAGTTTGACTAACCTGTATATTCATAAATCCATTAAACAAGGTGCAAAAGTGGATGTAGTGTGGAGGGTAAAGAATAGGACATGCGACTACAAGGAGTGGTGCACTCTTCCTAATTTTTTTTTTTTTTTTAATGAGATCTATAGACGTAGCGTAAGTAGAAGAACAAGTAATACGAATATGTAGATAGGATCTTACATTAAGTTGTAATAGCGTACAGGGATGTAAAAACATACCATAATGATAACGGAAAAAAAATACAGATCTAAATATTAGATAAGACTATATGCCACATCAACAACATTACGATAATAAAACTAACGAACATGAAGATTTGAGTAGCATATTCAATTTACTACTGCTCGAACTTTTCTAGCACATCCATGAAGCTGAAGATTGGTAAGAACTTTAAGAAAACGTTATTAGAATTAAAGAAAAAGTGGAGAGGGAAGAAGATGAAAGGAGTGAACGTGAAAGATGTGGTGAACTTTTTATTTATAGAAAGGAAATGGAGCCGTTTTCTGACCATTGTGATGGCGGTTTTATAATTTTTTTTTTTTTTTTTTTTTTAATACAAGGGAGATTAATAAGAACAACATTGGATGTCCAGCAGACTTACCATCTAAACTCTTAGGCAACTGTCATGTCGGCTATGAAGCGAACCCAATCCAGCCAGATTGTGGCTTCACTTTTATGTATTATGGGTCTAGGGGGGCAGGACGGTACCATCCTGGACCGTGCGCGCTACGGTCTAATAATATTACCCTTATTACATACGGCTATCCTCAAACCGCCCCAAAGGGAACTCAAAGTAACCAATTCTAGGGGTTGGCCTGGTGGAATCCATTGCTCGAACGTGTCCCAAGTAGGTAACATCCAAGGTTGAACATGAATCTATATGTGCACAGCTTAAGGGAAAGGGAATTTTAAAAGACAACAATATATACATATATACAAGGTGAGTCTTTTAACGTCAGATCCTCAAGACGTTTGCGATCGATTCTTTTAACGTCAGATCCTTAAGATGATTCCCAACCCGTGAGAGAAACGGCACGGTGACAAAGTTTATCCTGCTCAGTTGGTGTTAGACAAAATTATACCTTATACCGGCTAGTATTGGATAGGAAGTCAAGACCTGGACAAAAAGGTGTTTGACAATGCATACACCACCCCATCCTTCGCGCACGTCATTTACGAGCAAAAGTACTACGGACATTATCTATTCGTGATGAGTGAGACTTACACCAAATGATTAGCTGAAGTTCGCAAAGTAGAGAGTAGAAAAGGGAAGAGAAAGAAGGAGGAGAAATTTTTGGTACCCATCGTTTACCAGCAGGAACGTTTGCTCCCGTTTCAGAAGACATTTATATTCAGTTTTGAAATAGAGTTTTTGTAGACTACGGCTCCGGCGTTTGCAACCACACACTTCAAAGTACTTTTGAGATCATAAAATAGAAGATGGCCTGGCTGCCAAAATGACGTACCCTTTTTAGAAAAACAAGATTGATTACATCAAACAAAACATCTAGTCTATGTAGACCGGATCCTAAAGAAGAGTTTGTTCAACAGTTAGGGAGCGTAACTCATGGTAATGTTTGAGGCAATGTCCATTTACTTGAAATTCAATGTTATCTTGTGGATTAAGTAAAGAGATTGCCCCATAATGAGTCACACCTGACACAATGAAAGGACCAAACCATCATGTTTTCAATTTACAAGGAAAAATGTGTAATCTGGAGTTGTAAAGTAAAACTTTTTGGCCAATTTTGAAATCTTTACACAAAATGTGATTGTCATGCACTTTTTTCATATTAGCTTTGTAGGATTTCGAGAGATCATATGCATCACTCTGAATCTCTTCAAGCTCATTTAATTGTAGTTTTCGCTTCTCGCCTGCCACTTTGATATTGTAATTAAGGCTTTTGATGGCCCATAAGGCACGATGTTCAAGTTCAACCGACAAATGACAAGGTTTTCCAAAAACGATACGATAAGGAGAAATCCCAATAGGTATCTTAAATGCCGCTCGGTATGCCCACAAGGCATCCGATAAGTGGAGAGACCAGTCTTTTCTTGAGGGACTGACATTTTTCTCCAGAGTGGACTTTATCTCTTTGTTGGAGACTTCCACTTGACCAATTGTATGTGTGTGATACGAAGTAGCAACTTTGTGAGTAAATCCATATTTCTTCATTAAAAACCCAAAAAATTTATTACAAAAATGTGTCCCATCACTAATTATAGCTTTGGGGACACCAAAACGAGAGAAAATATTCTTTTACAAATTTACGATAAATTTCAGCGACATGTAGTGTCTTCCATTTGGTCATTTAGAATGTAGAGAAAACCTTGAGAAATAGGGAAGGGTCCCATAAAATAAAAGCCCCAAACATAAAAAAATTCCATTTAGTGGCATCATATTTCTAATGTAACAAAGTGCGACAACAAAGAAGCTTTGCAATGTTCGTGTGCATCGAAAAATAGGCAACTTTGAAATGACCATCGCAAGATTGTTCATGGAAAAAGTTGGTCGTCGAAAATACTTAAAGAGGTAGGGATCATCCCAAAAATAATATTTTACAGTGGATAAGAACTTTTTACGATCAGGACGTGACCACGAGGAAGGAACTTCCTCAGTAACTAGGTAGGTAATGATATATGCATACCATGGAGAGGAGAAAATGGAGTACAAATGCTCTTCTAGGAAGGAATCATAGATGGCATTAGAATCACTATCAATGTTACCAACCAGCCTTGATTAATGGTTGGCAACCACATTTTCGGTTTCTTTCTTGTCTTTGATTTCCAGGGTGAATTCTTATAAGAGAAGGATCCAACGGAACAATCTCTATTTCGCATCCTTTTTCGCGAGTAGGTACCGAAGTGCGGCATGCTCAGTATATACGATGGTGGAAGATCCAACCAAGTAAGGGTAAAACTTATGCAAAGCATAGACAATAGCTAGTAACTCTTTCTCAGTTATCGTGTAATTCTGAGTGTCATTAAGAGTTTTACTAGCATAGTAAATGACAACGGGTTTTTCATCACGTCCTTGGCCCTAGCACGACGCTAATAACAAAGTCGCTAGCACCACACATCAATTCGAATGGTTGAGACCAATCAGGGGGTTGAATGATAGGACCAGTAATAAGAGTGGTTTTTAAAGTTTCAAAAGCTTCTTTCCAATTAAAATTGAAGTTGAAGACTGCATCCTTAAGCAGGAGATTGGTTAAGGGTCGAGTAACTTTAGAAAAATCCTGAATGAATCGCTTGTAAAACCCAGTGTGGCCTAAAAAGGTTCAGATATCGTGAACTATTCGGGGGATAGGTAGAGAAGCAATTTTAACAATTTTAGCTTTATCAACCTCTATCGTGTCTTTTGAAACAACATAACCTAGAACAATTCCTTTGGTAACCGTGAAATGACACTTCTCCCAATTAAGTACCAGATTTTTCTCTTCTCAATGCATTAACACTTTAGAAAGGTTAGATAGGCAGTCGTCAAAGGAGTTTCCATAAATGGAAAAGTCGTCCATGAAGACTTCCATATAACGTTCCACCATATCACTGAAAATGTGAAGCATGCAGCGTTGACAAGTATGGGGGGCATTGCAAAGACCGAAAGGCATTCGTTTGTATGCAAAGGTGCCAAAGGGACATGTGAAAGTTGTCTTCTCTTGATCAGCTGGATCGATGATAATTTGGAAGTAACCGGAATAGTCGTCAAGAAAATAGTAGTAAGCATGACCGGCCAAACGTTCTAGCATCTGGTAAACAAATGGAAGAAGGAAGTGATCTTTACGTGTTACGGCATTGAGTTTGTGATAGTCAATGCAAATTTTCCATTTCACCGAGACACAAGTGGAGATGCATTCATCAGTTTCATTTCGCACAACTATATTGGCAGACTTCTTTGGAAACACGTGGACAGGACTAACCCAAACACTATCAGAGATAGGGTATATGATAACTGCATCTAGTAAATGTAAAACTTCCTCCCTCACCACCTCCTTCATGGTGGGGTTAAGTCAATGTTGAGGTTCTCGCAATATCTTTGTGCCATCATCTAGATGTATGCGATGCGTGCATACACTAGGGTGTATTCCTTTGATATCATCTAAGGACCAACTGATAGTAGAGCGGTGTTCACGAATGACATGAATCAAACGTGTTTCTTTATTGGTAGTCAAATGGGAAGAAATTATTATAGGGTGACTACTATCGGGATCGAGATGCACGTACTTTAAATCAGAAGGTAGAGGTTTTAAATCCAGAGTTGGAGGATTAGGGATCAAGGATTCGTGAGGGGTCGTCTCTTCAATGGAAAAGAGCGAGTTCGGTTCTTTTGAATCAGTTGGTAACACAGCAGTAGGGTCAAATAGTGGTATTGACTCTAATAATGCGTGGACATCCTTAATGTACGAGTCATCGTCAAACTTAAGATTATCAAAACAAATAAATTGGTGTACCTCGTCTGGGGGAAAAGAGTTTGTAAAATTTCCTGTGCCAGACTATCGACCATGCTAATCTCACCCTCAATGTCAGGATCGGGAAGTTGTTTCATTAAGGTCAACACATTGACTTTTATAGAAAGGTTCCCAAAAGACATTGTCATTGAACCATCCCGACAATTTATGAGAGTGTTAGCAGTTGTAAGAAATGGACGTCCTAAAATGATAGGAATGGAGTCACAATCAACTTCGGTATCTAGAATGACAAAATCAACAGAGTAGTAGAAATCTTAGACCTTGACTAGGACGTTTTCTACTATGCCCTTTGGGTACTTAATGGAGCGATCTGCGAGTTGTAGGGTCATGTTGGTAGGTTTTAATTCATGAAGACCTAACTGCTTAAATAAGTAGTAGGGAAGTAAGTTAACACTCACGCCTAAGTCTAAAAGTGTGGTAGCGGTATACTTGTCACCCAACGTGCATGGTACAGTTGGTCGATCTGGGTCTTTCTATTTAACTACACCATTGGTAGCAGTAATGGAGGGAAACTGCTCAGTGAGGAATGCTTGTTGAGGAATATTCATTCGTCGTTTGTTGGTGCACATGTCCTTCAAAAACTTGGCATGCTTGGGAAAATGCTTAAGTGCATCGAGAAAAGGTAGGTTTATGGAAATTTTTTGAAGGTTTCTCGAATCTCATTGAAATGTTTGTCAGGTTTGTTGTTTGCCAAATAGGTAGGGAACGAAGCTTTTGGGCAGAATCGCACATATGGATCAGTGGTGTCTTTCCCCAGGGGCGTGGTTTCCGATTTGGAAGGAACAACTTCGTCTGATATAGGTTGCGAGGTAGGAGTTGGAAGGACGTCAGCTGTGGCTTTCGTTGGTTGAATGTCTGGCATATGTATATGATTATCAACAGTTCGGCCAGAATGAAGGGTGGTGATGGCATTCACCTCACCCTAGCTAGGATTACTAGATCCTGGTGCATTGTTGAGTTCAAAGGTAGTGTTTGTGGGCTTAGGGTTAGGAACTACTTAGCCAGGAAACACGCCCTTTTGACTTTTATCCTGTGCTAATAGCTGAAGAGACAGTTGGATAGATGCTAGGGAGAATTTATCCTGTGAAAATGTAAGTATTATCAGCTTTATCAAAGTTTACTATTAACAGCTGAACAACCTAAGTGATGAAACTCAAATGTAAGTAAAACTAAAACTATTTTTTTCGTGCTTAATATCAAAGTTTTCTACTCTCGTTATCAATGCAATTTGTTTGGAGCAGAGAATTCGTTCCACTCCTAGTTCGTTTAGATGTTAAGTTTCCTAGTTCGTGTAAGCTAACAAAATTGTGAGAGTAATGGATTTGAATTTAACTACGATGGTGAATTAACTAATTAAGATGTCATAAATCAAACGACGACAATTCAATACTAGAATGATAATATGTGGAGGAATTAGGAGAATTTGATTCCACCTTAATTCGAATTAATAAACTAGCATAGAATACGTTGTAATCCTAATCTTTATATTTTCACGTAAAGGTTGGGTATTTCTAATCCCTAATTATTCATGATAATCTCTACCAACTAATAATTAGCATGTGAAGCAATCAAACCCATTCTCATGGTGAACTAATTACTTTCTAGAGTAGAATAGAACATTACAACTATATCTATGCTAATAAAAAAATCAAGTCATCATCAAGGCTTCATCAAACCCCTCTAATAGAGGTTTTAGCCTTGAATCATTATACTATAATTTCTAAAACAAGAACAATAAGAACAAGTCATTATTGAATAGGTAATTAAACTTTATAAATCTAATTGAACAATAGTCTAATGATTTGAAATGAATTAATATTGAATTAAAACTAATGTAGAACTTGAGTTTATGACTAAACTAATTATGAAATTAAGACAAACTAAAACTAATTAAGTATTGAATTAGAAACTAAAACTTGAAATATAAACTAAGTAATTGATTATAAAAAACTAAAAACTTGTTCTAAAAACTAATTTTATGGATTATCTCTAAGTAGCTTAAGAGCTAAGTTTTAGTCTCTTTATATAGAAGAGACTAGATCCACAATTTCGTGCATGGGCTGAGGAGCCATGTTTTGGGCCGGAAAATCGAGCCCAAAACCTCATTACTTCAGTCCACAAAGGAGTTTTCAGCTAGGAATGACTTCAACATCCTTTTCATCTGCTTTTGCTCCTCTGATTGGGTCAAGGCTTAGACCATTAGAAAGCCCTTTCTAAAATGGTCGTTTTGACATAAGGTAGGTCTAATTCTGAGGTCTGAGTCCAAAGATACGGCCTTCGGAAGTTCTGTTGACTTTTGTGCGCTATTTCAGCCTGCGTTGACTTTGACTTTTCAGTTTTTACCGGGATTTAAAAAGGCTTTTTCTCCTTGAATCTTGGCCTTTAATCATAGGGCTTCTTAGCAACCAACCTTTGCACTTTTATCTCGCAAAAGGGACGCATTTCTACACATATTCGACTCCAATGCCTGAAATACATAAAAACACGATAACAGTACTAACTCTTACTTATTAATCACATAATTGGTCAAAAAGCAATATTGTTAAAAGGTTAAAACTATAGTTTTGGGCTCTTATCACAAGACTTGTTCGTTGGTAATGGTTGGATGGTGAACAGTGGTGACCACTTACTGAATCCAACGAAGATGATTGTACGGTTTTTCATAGTCTAAACCATGGTAAACAGGTAACAAACCGAAAACATTTGGCGGAATATGAAAATCACCTGCAATCTCATCGAGTTTAATGTAGGAAGCAGGTCCTTCTTGTAAGGTGGTATAGAAGTAAGTCCGAAAGGGGTTTCTCGACTGTGGGAATTTCCTAGGCCACAACTATGGGAGCTAATGGCAACTGAGATACTTGACGAGGTTGGTTTCCGGAGGAAGAACTATGTTTAGTGGATAACTTATATAGTTGTTTATTGTATTTTCGACGATGATATGTATGTTTTGATTCCTTATTAGTACCAGACTGTAGTCTCATGCAAACACAAATTTTAATTCTAGGCTCAGAAGGAATGAATTATGACATGAGGATTAGGAATTACGGAAGGAGAGAGGTGAACCACATCTTCCTGAGTTGTTGCTAACGTGATCAG
Source organism: Coptis chinensis (assembly GCF_015680905.1). Lineage (NCBI taxonomy): Eukaryota > Viridiplantae > Streptophyta > Magnoliopsida > Ranunculales > Ranunculaceae > Coptis > Coptis chinensis. The sequence goes on from NC_141460.1 coordinate 44,169,260, forward strand.
GTAAGCTAGGATAACGTGTGAATATTCCAGTAGCCAGGTCACATAAGAGAATTGAGGGAGGTTGTCTGTGCTAGGACGTTCCTTAATTAGGTAACCTCAATCTTTCACGTTTGCTAAACACTGATGGAATAGGATGATGATTGATGATGTTATATTATGCGATTATTATTAATATGATTACTAGGATTTATTATTATTTTTTTAATTATTTATTATTATTATGTTTTTTAAGTTTACATAATTAATGTATTATGGAGAAGGGGGAAAACATAGGTAGTATATTCTCGCAACCGTATATGTAGCCTAAACATGTGATTATGAAACATGCAAATAAAGACTAGAGATGGCAAAATAGATGACTAATCATGCAATTAGCACATGCTAGTTTTACACAGGAAGTCTACACATGCAACCCCAAATTACTTATACGTGAATAGAAACACGTCCTACGCATGCAATAATATATAGCTATGCATACATAAAATAAAACCTACACGTGCAACTATATGCGAGCTAGAGGAATATCGAGAACGAACTCATGCAAGGTAATGTTGTGTACGTGAATGGATGTAACATACACATACAAAAATAATCTAAGTGACACTCCTCCTTTTTGTGTGTGAGATGGTATATGGATGATGTAGATAGATGATGGTCATTGAACAAAATAGAAGTGTATCAAAACCTAATTATCCCTCAATAAGTAAATGATGAGTAGGGTATCGTTCCACTTTTAAGTATATGTTTATATGAAGGACAGGACTGGAAAGGGGGTTTGAGGGATTAAAAAACTATGATTATAGATATTGTAGATTCTAATGCTAAACTAAACTAAACTAAACTAACTAAACTATTGAGAATTTAAAAGAGAGGGAATTCAAGAGATTAGAACCCACCAATACTTTTGATCTAATGACCTTTTGCTTCATGGTTGTTCTCACAAGTAGACTACAATTAGGCAATCGAGTGAGTGTCGATGCCCTCTTAAATAAAACATCGTTAACAATTAAATTTACTCAAGGTTGTTCCTAACTTTTATGTGAGCTTGGGCAGCTATTTAATGAATCACCATCTAAGGCAAACATAAGGAATATTTCCTTTACTCTAAAACACTACATAACTAGAAGAAAAGTAGAGAATAATAGTATAATATTCAATTACAATAAATAAAACCCTATTCTAGCATTATATTCAATTGCAATAAATAAAAGCATGTCACTAGGAAATATTCAATTGCAATAAATAAAAACCTTAATCTATACTTCCATCCCCTGCTCTGGGCAATGGAACTAATAACTAAAAACATAAAGAACTAACCTGATTGGAGAATACCATGAACCATAAGAATCATTAAACCTTAAGCACCGGCTTCATCTTCTCCCTTGAAGGAGAAGATTAGCCTTCCATAAAGAAGGAAAAAACGAAGAACGAGAAAAAGAAGAGTTGAAGAACATAAGACTAGAGAGACTAATTTATTAAGACTCAGCTAGTTAAAACCGATCTTTTATTATTAATCTCTCTCTGTCTCAAGTTCTGGAGACAAGAGTATAAGTGAATTGGAAAATTACATGAGGCACTTAGGTCTTCTATTTATAGGGGTTACAATGAGTTCTAGAAGCATTCCAAACTATCATTTGTTTCCTAATACAAATAGTCTTCTTTTAGAGTCCAACTTCGTCTCCAAAACTGAGAAGGAATTGGCTACAGTGTTGATTCATGTGTCTCGGACGCAAGCAATGCACCTGGACGCTCGATCCATGCGTCCCAGATGTGAGCAATGCGACTGGACGCGCGATCCATGCGTCCCAGACGCGGAAGTCTATTTTATCTCTTCTGCTCTATCCTTCTATCCTCTTTTGCGGGCTTTGGTCCAAGCAACGAATCCTTTGGCCTTAGGCTTCCAAATAGGCTTTAAAATAGGTCCAAGTTGCATCTTTAATAGCTTTAATTCCTTGGCCTTCTCCATGATTGTCCACGGGCTTCCCATGTGATCCTTAATGCTCCGAATTGTTCCGTTTTACCCCTTTTTCTCTAATATTCCACAGAACTCTTTCTTTCACATATAGAATCATAAAACATAACTTATAAACACTATTAGTCCACTAAGATGGCTAAACAAGAGGCATAATTGAGGGTTAAATTGCACTTTTTGAGCACTTATCACTAAGCAGGTGGATTGAAATCACGTAGACATTCAAATATATTCGAATCATATTAACGTTAAATGACGAACCACACATACTTAGGAATATTTCTATCCATGCAAAGAATTCTCATGCCAATATACAATTATTCAATGTAAAACAGGTTATAGGAGTCAACCAAATAATTTTCTCGACAAAGTTTGAGGAGTTTAAGAATGCAAAACCTGGCATTCCGTAACTTCACCTATTAAAATTAAACGACCGAATTAACTCTTGAGCTCGTGAACGTACTGTTAGTTAGTTGAGCAGTTCTAGAGATTCCAAAACAATACTGAGAATAGAACTGATTTTGGCCTAAAAAATGGAGTGCTGATAGTCAAGGTCAATCTCGCGTGCTACCTTGGCAAATCTCATCCAAGACAATTTTATTAGTGCAGTACTTCAACTTCTTATAGTAATCTTAGAATGTGCTAAGGATGAGAATTCTGATCTGGATCAAAATTTCCTGTTAGCAGAAAAATAAAAGTTGGTACAAGCAGGTAAAAGAAACGTTAGTATCGCAAAATAAATGAAAATAAAAAAGATAAGGGGGTAGGAGAGGCGGGGTTGTCCAGTGATGTATTCCAGTTGGTATGTTTAATGTCCGAAGTCCTTAGGCATGCAGCGGTGCCATTTGATAAACAGTAATTTCAGGTTTTTGTCCTTTAAGTCCGAAATGCAAAGTCCAAAGTCCTTAAACGTCCGATTAGTCAAGTTACCTTACTGACGTGGGTTGGTAGCATAGGTCAAGTAAGGGATCGTCCATACCTTAGGATTAGGTAAGGTTCACAACTAGATTTACAACCTTAAGGGATTAGTGAGTATGATTTTAGTTTGTTGCTTAATTAAAACTTGGAATGCAAGTATCGTAAAATAACAATGATTGATTTCTACATAAAATAAATAAGGATAGAGATACATGAAAAGGCCGGGTTAATCATAATCATACAAAATCAGTTTCCAAAGTTAGAGTACCATATCACTACAGCTTTAATCCGTCTCGAGTTCATAGACAAACCCGAAACATCGTCGATTATTGATCCCTAGTGAGACGCACTCATCTCTGAGATCATCTCACTAGCATAAGAAGTTGACTTAACATTCTATCTCTGGAATATCACTTCAACTCCTGGTTTGATTATACACCAGCTGGACAAACTTGAAGGCTAACGGCCACCATGGGGTCTCGCGTGAGACTTGAATAGGTCTCTCACGAGACTGTTTTGGAGTATCAGCACTTCAAACTTGGTCAGACTCAGTCATTTTGGGACCAGATGTATAACCAAATCCTAATTCCTAAGTAGTGATTATTGAACATTAAATGGCAGTCTGATCCTCACATGAGCATCATTAACCGTCCCCTTGGGAGGATTTTAGCTCATAGTCCTTGGGCGGATTGATTGTATTTGATGTATGCAATGAATAAGTAAAAAAAAGTAAATGAAGAACTGGAATTTTACTTGAAGAAAAATAGATTTATAGTGAAGTGAATACTTACAGTACTTGGTATAAAAGCTTGAAATGAAAAAGCTACTGAATGAAATGTAAAAGAACAGAAGGAAATATGAAAGAATAAAGTCTACCCCCCTTTCTCTCATATCACCAAATATATATATCCCCTGTCACGTGAAGCCTTCCCACCATTTAATTCCATTTTATCTTTTGTTCATTTGTCTTTTCTTTATAAAACTTCCAAAATTGTTTCATACTTTTCCTAATTACAAATCAAATCATTCATTTATTGTTTTGTTTTGTTCCTCTTTTCAAGGTGTCACCAAAGTGTGCCCCTAACTTGCCACTTGTCCATGGAAACTCATCATTTCTTGAGGGCTCGTAGAGTGGGTCCACGTGTTGTGTCCAGTGGCGGCCCTAATTTTTGTATTTTTACAACTTTCTGTCTTTGAGAAAAGCTCATTGCCCTGATTGTCCTGGTAGTTTACTTGCCAAAATTGGCGTCCAGGTTTGAATGATGTGGGCTTTGGAAGTTTGCTGCTTCTTTATACGTGGGCCCATTCTAAACTAGTTTTGTCCCTTTGGAAACTTCGACTCTAGTCAGGCTTTGTTGGGCTTCACTGGGGCCGAGTGGGAAGACTTCAAGTATGCACAATATTCTGGTACTTTGATGCATGTTTTATCATCATATTCATGTTAACTGCGAAAACGTGCAAAAGTACGAAAATATAATTATTTCATAATTATTAAACACATAATTAACCCAAAATGCTATGTCTCTCGGGGTTTAATATTATATTTTTGGGTGCTTATCATGATCCATCTCTTCACTTATATAGTCTGAAGAGATTGACCCTTTTAGCCATATAATTTCTTAGACTTTAAGAAACCTAATTCTAGAACTTTCTTTAGCTTTCTTGAGTGGAGTGGGCCTTGAGCCTAAACCCATGTCTGATAGTAGCTTTGGGCTTTTGTCTTTTGCAGCTTCCTTTGTAGAGTCCAGGTCTTGGAAGGAGTTAGGTCTTGATCATAGCAGTCTTAGAATGATGTTTTGAGTTTTTGACTTTTTAGGTCTTTAGTTGATTTTGACCTCGACCGTTGACTTTGACCTTTGACTTTTAACAGTTGACTTTTAGCACTTTCTCCTGATCTTCCCAATTCGTCCTTTTAGGCTCCTTTTGACTCTAGAATGCATACTTTGAGGTTTCTAGTTCTAGAATAGGTTTGTAACCTGAAAGGCATTAAGAAAGTCGTTATTCTACGTTATTGATCATAATATTGACTTAATTGAAACATTGTAAGGGTAGAAATACATATTTAAGGCCTGATCAACTACCACCAAACAGCATTTTACTTGTCCCCAAGCAAATATGTGAAATTAAAACAGAAGAAGTCAAATATGTGTTTATTATATGATAAATGTAATGAATATTTGTAATGAATATGATAAAAATGAATAGTCTACCTACGAAATGAACTATGAATTCAATCCGTAAGTAAACTAAAACTGGACTTTTACGTGCTTGAGTTATCAAAGATTTCTACTCTCAATCCTATGAGATATAGTGGAGTAGATAAGTTCGTTCCACTCCTAGTGCTCTAGCATGGATGTTTTCTAATCTAACTAGTCGCTTTTAAGTCTATGAGAGTTTTACTTAAGGGAATTATACTACGATGCAACTACCCACAAGATGCAACTAGTCGATTATCTAAATAATTATGGGAAGGCTACGTTGATTCTATGATAAGGAGTTAGAGGGGGGATTGATTCCACCTTAACTCAACTTAATCCACTAACGACTAATCATTTAATCGTCAATCGAATTGAATCGCCGCGTAACAATTGGTTATTCCTAATCCCTAATTATACATGGCATTTCTACCAATCATAACTAGCATGTGAACAATTAAACTCATTCTCATGGTGAACTAATCATTTCTAGAGTGGAATAGAAAAATACGATTTAATTCTACGATAATCGGACTCAAGCTTTCATCAAGGCTTCACAACCCCCTCTAATGGAGGTTTAGCCTTGAATCATTCCGCAATCATTTCCATTTAGATTAAAACTAAACATAATATAAAGCATTGAAATTTACTTAATTTAACAATAATGAAATCTAATTTAATGACTAAATTGAAATAAGTACAGAAATGAATTTAGATCTAGAATTGGAATTGACAAAAATCGAAATGGGTAAAGAATACTACTTTATTGATCTAATCAAATGAAGAACAAGATTCAAGGTTTAATCTAATAAGGGATTTGAAACTAATTAAAGAAAACAATTAAATCTAGATCTAGAAGCTATTTTAATGGCTACTTTCTATTCTAAGCTATCTACCCTAATTTTCCACTATTTTATCTACCATTTTTTCTACCATTAACAAAGAATTAAGCTTTTGTTTTTATACATTCAGATCCAAAAATCGTGCATGGGCTTGGAGCCATGTTTTGGGCCGAGAATCGTGCCCAAAACCCAATTCTTTTCAAATTCAAAAAGGCCTATTCAAATGCAATTGGCTTCCACAGACTTTTCGTCCACTTCTGCTCCTCTGATTGGGTCAAGGCTTGGACCATTGCAAAGCTCTTTCCGAGCCGGTCGTTTTAACATAAGGTAGGCCTCATTCCGAGGTCTGAGTCCAAAGATATGGCATCGGAAGTTCTCACGACTTTTGCTCCTTTATCTCGCTAAAATGGCACATTTCTGCACATAATGGACTTTGAAGCCCTGAAATGCATAAAAACACTTAATCAGTATTAACTCTTACTTATTATTCACATAATTGGTCTAACAAAGATGATTATTAAGGGGTTAAAACTACAGTTTTGGGCTCTTATCAAACCACACCCCCAAACAAAGATTTTGCTTGTCCTCAAGCAAAGATGAGAAATTAGAATAAGTGACCAAAATGGAGTTCTACCTAATCTCGTTTAGCTGAAAAGCGATTGCATTGACCATATGCAACAAGGCCTTAAACCACTAGGAATTCCCTAGTGGACGAAGTTATAGCCTCGTGAGAGTTTTCCGATGAAGGTACTCACAAACTTCATCTATACTACAACGACTAAGAAAATAAAACTATTGTTTCCTTATTCATGCTCAACTATCTATACATCTCTAGCAATTACACAAGAATAACCTAATCAAAACCCTAAGTTAATATATGCGTAATAATCAATCATCTACAATAAACATATATACAATGAGTAGTACTATCAAATGTTTAGCAGGTTTGTTTCAAAAACTTCGGAATAAGCGTCCTTAAGTAGGTTCTCACAATAATAGTCAAGAAACAACACTCTGATTTTTCCACTCAAGTTTAAGCTACTCCGATTAATACAGTGGGTACACTTTACCTTACAATCTCAATGACAACAAGGAAGCCGGGTCGATCAAACACATCCGCCACTTACTATCACACTAACCTATTCCTAATCGAGCTAGAGGTCTTTATTAGGTGTTACTGGGGATTAGGTGGTTTAAGAAGGAAGGAAATGGATATTCAAAAGGACAAGTCCGAGATAATAGAGTCTTCAGATATTATGTAACTTAGAGAAAACCTTGTTATTTTCTTTTGCTTCTATACTTTGTTTCCATCCTTAGCCATATTTTTCTTTTTTTTTTTTTTCTTTGGCTTTTGACTCCCTTTTATTCTATTTTTTTGGAGTTTTTTTATTTTATTTCTATTTTTCTTTTCTTTGGATGGAAACTTCTTTTTTTTATTTTTTTTTGGAAGCAACTAACAATTTTTTTTGTTTACATGTGTTTTTCTCTTCTTCTTTCTTCACTCATTCTATTCTCGGACTTATTCTAAATTGGGTAGGTTGATTTATTCTCTTTTTTTATTATTATTTTGTTTTTGTTTTTGTAACAGGGGTAAAGGAATTGTGGTTTATGGAAGGGCTAATGAAAGGCTCAGAGTGGCGACTAGCGGAAAATAATTCATAGGTTTGAATTTCTGGCTATATCGATCCAAAGAGCGGCCTAAATTCTCACTTAGGATATGGTTTAGTGATCAAGCAAGTGGACGTGTGATTTTCTATCCGATTTTACTTCTCCCTTGTGTCATTTCTCAAATGTTTCGCTTCATATAAGGCTTTAGGCTATATTCTCAATGATTTGTAGAATAAGTACTCTAGCCTAGATTTCAGAAACTTACTGCTAACAATCATAGATACTCATGTAATATATTTATAGATAGATGCAAAGATTATTACCTACGTATTAACCTAAGTTTCTAACAATTATTCTGATGCAAACAAATGTGTGAGACTTCTAGATTGTTAAAAGCATGGAGAAAGAAACAATACCAATATTCCTAAGTGTATAGCATGACTTATTTATTTATAATTTTAAATTTTTGAAATTTTAACTAGAAAACAAATGCATATTATGTCTATCTATATCGTAACAGATGTCTTAATTACACGTGTTTCTATGCCCCCAAACAAAAAGCATGCTTTGTCCTCAAAGCATTTAAATAAAGAGGGTAGGAAAAATACCATTGAAACGCGTGAATTTCAGGACATCTGCAAAACAAAGTTAGAACGCATTCTAATATATGAAATAAAACCGACACAACTCTATAAGAGTTCTACCCATTATGGGGTTAACATAATTAAATTGCTTGGGACATAAGCGGACACTCAATGAGAACTAAAACTTACCTCCGGCTCCCGTTGTTATCGCGTCATCTTCATCATCCTCTACTTCTATAAAGAAGTGAGGTTCCTTCGCGATCCGCCATGCTATGATAATTTGCCGGGCTTCACGCCATTTATCATCTATGTTTGCTAACCTATTAAGTGCCACTTGGTCCGATGGGGTGTAGGGTGCAACCTGGTGAGGTTGTATCCGCCACCCATGCCAAGTCATTGCACGGAAAGATCGAATAATACTATTGGTGGGTCGCGACCGTGTCTACCTTAATCCAATCCGTGAAACGTGTACAAAACAGGAAAGAAACATAGCATAATACGCGGAATTAGAACAGGCATAAGAAGGTGCTTATGCCTCATGGTATGGGCTCGTGCTAAACTAGACATCAAAGTCCCGGGAAGGTCATAGAACCGGCCCATTGGCTAAAGCAAGGAAAACGCCGCAAGTGGCATCATTCACGTAAGAAAAAACGCCATTCCCTAAAATGTTTAGCATAATCCAAAACATAACAGTTCCTATGTTCATGGACAGGCTACCAAGGGCAACGCGTTATAGTCCCCTTGGTCCTCAATACGAAAATGCCCGCCCCATAAGCCTCGTGCAAAGACTCATAAGTATAGACATGCATATTATCGAACCTAATAGCACCATGGGTCTTGTATCTCCGGGCATAGCAAGTCCAAGAACAAATGCTAGCAAGAACCCGTAATTTCCATTGGTTCATCGTCAATGGTGATGGAGAACACTTGTTCTCCATCCGTCTCTCAAAGAAAATGCAGTTATTATAAAAATAAGATGCAAGTCTTTGGAGAATAAAGTTCACCGGTCTTACCATAAGAGGTTCCCAACCAACGATGTGATCACCTCACAAAACCAAGCACCATAAGTAGTGCTTTGGAACAAATCTTCGAAAGACTGTTCCGGTATTATTATGGGGGAGATGTCATCTCAAAACTACGCTCGAATAGCTGCAAAACGCACCGGCACAACGCTAAAAACCGGAATTTTTCTGGTTCAGAGAAGTCGCTGGCTGGCATTAAATAAATATAGCGCTGGGCGCTTTTTGTATTTTAGAATTCCAGAACTTAGCTGGTCGCTTTTGACTTGGGCTGGCGCCTCGAGCAAATTTTTCCGACAGAAGTGTAGGGCTGCGAGCTTCAACTAAGCCTGGCGCGGGCCCCGAAGTTGCGATTTTGTGAAAATGGAGACTAAACGTGGGAATCGCGGGTGTGAAGGGTGAGTGATGGGGTTTAGGTGTAGTGTGAGTTGTGAGGGTAGATTGTATCAAGTTTATATAGGTTTAAAGTTGCTAGAATGGATCGGAAAGTTGCCAAAACTAATTACGGCCAGTTCGGAAATCCTAAAATTTCCAAACTCGAAAACGGAAACAACTCATATCCCGGATTTCGATTCAAACCCAAGATTCTTATTTGGATTTTATGATTGAATGTACCTATTTAATCTAGATTTCATCCTACAATGATTCTCAATCATAGATAGGCCTAAACTCCATATTTTCACCTTACTCCGCAAAGAAATTCTAACACTAGTGGTTTTATAAAAATACGCCTTTGAATGATAAAACCACCCCCAAACAAGTTGGGAAGGTGGGATCAATATGAAATAAGCACACATACTGAAAATAACCCCTTATATTATAATTTTCATTCGAGGTCCTTTCACTTACAAAATTCAAATTACGAGAATAAAAATTTCATTACAATAAAACAACAAAAATAAATAAAACAACAACTTATAAAACAAAAATAACTACCACTATCACTCCTCATCCTCTCTAAACTCCTCGCCGATTGGCCGAGGGCACAGATCTCTAGTGGTGGCTCCGGCTCCGAAGGTCCAAAGAAGATAGTCGCCCTTCGCCGACGACGCCATGCCTAAATGCCGTGTCCTCGTGAGGCGAGTCCAGATGAGGTGGGAAGCGCGGCTAGCATATCCACTCTAAACCGGTGCTTTGGGCTTCCATCTCAGCCCCGCCGCTCCCATCTCTCATCCTCCCTCCGGGTGCGGATCTCGGTTGTGATGAATGGTCGCCTGTCGAGTCCGGAGGTCCGCGACAGAGTGTTGAGTGAACGCGATGCCCCTATGAAGCATAGTCATGCGCCAAAGATCAGATCAACACCTCCTCGAAGGCATCCGTGATCAAAGCAAGTCCCATCCTCCTCATCCTCCTCCGAATCATCCCGCTGCCCCCAGCCTCCTCTTCTTCTTCTTCTCTATCCTCTATCCTCCATACTTGTGGGCACACACTCCCTATAGATACGCGGGTTACGTGCGGGGTAATGTAAATCCTCTCGATGCGGAGTTGCTTTCATCTTCAAGATGATCTTAGTAATAAGCACGGGGAGAGGTGCCAAAGACCTTCCAACCCCTAATAATGTTCAAGAAAACTGCGGGGATGCGAAATCATACTTCGCCCTGGAGTACCCATAGGACGCGGGAGGGTCGACCGATGTCATCGACCTTGTCCTTGCCTAGGACATTCCGGACCAATCCATCGAACCGTAGCACGGTTGGTTGGTCCCGGTGGATGCTCGGCGAACACAATGGGAGTTTGGATTGTAACTCCCATTGATGACGAGAACGCCCATCAACGGCTCTACCCCGCCAAACCGAGGATCCCGTAAAGTGGCATCAGATTGATTCTAGGCGGAATGCCTAGAATCTCACCAACAGCCCGTAGTCAACTCCCTTCTTCTTCCCGACCATCACAAAATCCTACTCCCCTCCAACTCCCTAGTGTTGTAGAATCGCCGGACCAAGTCTTCGCGTGGTAGAAGTCTTCGGTCGAAAGTACCGAGACTATTCCAGTCTTTACTAGCCATTTCGTCACCGTAAAACGGCGCCGAAAATGGTCGGAAATGAAAACTTGCTCCGGTGATGATTTGGCGTTGAGCCATCTAGTGTTTGGAATGGAGTGAGGGTCTAAATATGATGTGGTGGTGGTGGATTAGCTTGACCGACCTAAAAGAACAGTGGTGGTGATGGAGTGGTGCGGCGCAAAGACCAATTTTATAAATTTCGGTGGTTTTAGTGCTTAAAATCGGTGGGGGTTGTGGTGGTTTGGTTGTAGAGAAGATTTGGGTTAGGATTTGATATCGGGCTGGGTTTATTGGATTTTTTTTAAATTTTATTTTGCTAGGGTTTTGAACTTTAAGCTTGGCGTTAATGGCGGTGGAAGATGAAGAACGCGATGAACTGTTCGTGAGAAGGTAAGAGCACGAGCGGCCTTTCTCCATGGGGCTGGTGGGCTGGTTGGGCCCAAGCCCAAAATCGAAATTTTAATTTTTCGCGAATTTCAAATCAAAATTCCCGCCGTTACATGTCCGATTTTTGCGAATGAGATATGGAAATGATCAGGAGAGAATTTCCTATCCAATGATCCATAAAACACTCTATTCCGACTTCGGATGACATACGAGATAGTGGAAAACGCCTGAAGGCGTGCATGACGAAGTTATGCTTAACTAATGAAATCTAAATGAATAGATCATGTCAATCCGAATCGTAATACAATAAAACGCCTAAGCAACTCTAATGGGACATAAAACATTTTTAGTACGGAACATCTAACACCCCACCCCCAAACAAATTTTTACAACGGCTTAGAAAATTTGTTTTAGCATGGTCTTTTAGAGTCGATTCCGAGACTTCCTAGATTACTATGTTTATTTTATTTTTTATTTTTATTTATTTTTAGAAAGAAAAACAATAAGCAATAAAGACATAATTCACACCATAGAGAAACATGACTCAAAAATCCAGAAAAACATGCAAGAGTGGAAAACGTGAACTATGTGAACCGTGGACTTAGGATCCGTACTTACAGCCACACACTCCATAGGGAGGGCCCGGTTACCTTAATGGTGCACTCACCAATATATTGGAATGAAAGGAAATGCACCAACACAGAAATTTGAGTCGATTTATAGTCGATACTCAAGACTTTATCTAAAACATATGTATGAACATGCAGTTGATCATATATCAACAACCTAAATAGTTGTGGATCATTCCATAAATAAATATCACAGAAAAAATATCCAAACACAATGAAGCACCAAGATTTCCTACGACCAGCCTAGTGGAATCCAAACTAAGTCGGATAACCCTATTGTGTAACTTATCATGCACCTTCTTTTTCATTTTTGAATCGTGGGTGTTTTAGTAAATAAGTGTGGAAAAGTGAATGGTTGTGGAGGATATGGTGGATATGGATAAGTTTTAGAAAGACAGACGCGCACAATGAGGATGTGGTTTTGGCACCGAACTCATTCATTGTGTGTGTAGGGACTGCCTCAATTCTAAAAATGAAGGTGTCAAATAGTTTGTCCTTTCAAGTATCCGTTTGCTAGGAGGATTTAAAAAATTATGAAGCTACAGGAGAAACAAAAGGATCGAAAGTGCAAACTCGAGATTCCTTTGAAAGGGTGGAAGGAGGGAATCGAGGTGGATGTTGTGCAAGTTAGTTCTTGATAGGGTGAATTGTCACCTACTCGAAGAAACTCATCAAATTCCTCATCTAGATTGGTCATATCCACATTACTATGGTAGTCCTCTACATCTTTGAGAAAATCCTCTATCCCTTCCTCATCAATAATAATGTATCGACTAGTGTAGGGATGAAAATGTTGAGTCCGACTTTCCAAAGGAAAGAATTTTGGGCATATGACTATCGGGGAACGTGTTGTTGAAATAATCTCGAGCAAAGCTCTCGATCATGCTAACCTCTCCATCCATGACTAATCGGGTAACTGTGTCCTTGTTTTAAAAACATTGACTTCAAATGACAAGATGGCCAAAAGACATGGACATTGAACCATCACGGCAATTAATGAGCGCATTGGCGGTTGCCAAGAAAGGACGCCCTAGAATGATCGGACAGAGTCGCTTTAGCGACTCAGATCGAGGACTACAAAATCAGCCGGATAGTAGAAATCCCGAACTTTTACCAAAGACATTTTCGACTACACCCTTAGGGTACTTAATAGACCGATCAGCTAATTGCAACGTCATTTTAGTGGGTTGCATTTTGTCTAGACCTATTTGTCTATACAAATAAAATGGGAGTAAGTTAACACTAGCCCCCAGGTCTAATAACGCGGTCGTCATATAGGAATCTCCTAAGGTGCATTGTACAGTAGGACGACCAGGGTCCTTGTACTTAACAATTCCATTATGTTCAGATAAGGTTGGGAATTGTTCTGTTAAAAAGGCGTCTTTTGGTATATTTGTCTTACGCCTAGTAGTACACAATTCCTTAAGAAACTTAGCATGGTGTGGTAGCTTTTTTATAGCTTCGAGGAAAGGAAGGTTTATAGTTAGATTCTTGAAAACGTCCCTAATCTCCTCGTAAGTTGTATCTCTAGTTAACATGGCTAATTTTTGTGGAAACGGTGGTTTTCTGTCTATATTTAGCAATGGTATCACCGGATGTTTTAACGCGGGCTTTATGTTTCTTAGGTTGTGTTGTAACCGGTACCTCTACGCTGGTAGGCTCTTTCGGTTTCTATTTCGTATCTAGTAAAAAGCAGGAGTGTAGTTGTTATGGTGGGGTAACTATAGGCATAGTTACCTTGTTATCAACCACTCGCCGTAACGGAGAGTGGTGATGGCATTTATCTCACCTACATTTTCATATTCATTACTAGTATTATCGGTGACCTCAAAGGCTGTGTTTGTTGTTTTAGGATTAGGTATCATGCGTTACCGAAAACACACCTTTGGGTTGGGCTTTATCTTGAGCCAACTGTTGGGTTAAATTATTAACGGATTGTAGAAGCTTTGGTTGGTTAGATTGAGCCATGGTTTGGAAAAGTTTTTTGGCTCACTTGTATGAAGGTGTCAAGACGATCCGGTTGGGTGGGTGTAGTGTTCACGGGGTGTTATTCCGAACTATTTCCGTGAATTATTTATTCGTGGATTTTGATAGTTATTATTTACCGAACGATACCTCTATTAGCATTATAATTATTATAATTACCTTGACCTTGTGCTTGACCTTGTCGAGGTTGCACTTGGTTGTTATAATTATTAAAATTACCCCGACCGCCCTTGTCTTGGTGGGGCTTGGTTAAAGCTTTCGTGAGGCCTAACATATTGATTATTGTACCTCTTGAGGTGTGACTTGTTGGTTATTTCTCCAACCGAAGTTGGGATTTTGTCTCCCGGCGTTAGGTTCACTATTAATGGAACAAACCTCGTTCATAGGCTATAGGGACGATGGGAATCGGGATGCTCGGGACTCCAACAGAAACTACATGGATTTGAATTTACATTCATAACGGGGATTGGCTTTTGTTGTACGTAAATGGCATCTACCTTTTTAGTGAGGGATTCAATCGAGTTTTAAGCTCGGGATCCGATTTAACCTCAAACATCTTGGTAGCCTTAAACGTGGAAGAAGAACTAGCGGAGTGGGGATATCATCACTACCCCCGGTTGTTATTTCGCTTTAGTTTGATCCTCTAAAAATTTATAAGCCTCCCGAGGCTCCTTTACTTAAGAAACTACCCCATTCATTATGTCAAGGACTTCTTTATGGTGATGTTGAAGTCCTTTGAAAAAGGCACCTAACTAACGTGTCTTTTGCTAAATTATGGTGTGGACACTCTATTAGCAGATCGGTGAAACGATTCCAAGCCTCTGAAAATGATTCATGAGGATTTTGTCGAAAAGAAATGAATCTTGGAAAGCATCTCATCCGTCTTTAGGGGTGGGTAAAATGTTCCATAAACATTTGAACAAGTTTAGCCCACGAGTCCACGTAATTAAGGCTTTGGGCGCTTAACCAAGACGCCTTTATCGGCTAAGGTAAAGGGGAATACCCTTAATTTAATTTGTTCAACCTACCGTAGGATGGTGGAATGTTGTTGGGATTTGTTCAATCCTACGATAGCCGATAAGGTTTTTCATGGTCTAAACCATGAAAACGGGTAACAAATTAAAAATATTTGGAGGATTCTCAAATCCCGGTGGGTCTGCTAGAACGATGCAAGATTTGGGGCTATCGCTCAAGGCTTTGTAGAAGTCCGAGAGAGGAGTCTCTTTCTTCCCCATTATATCGTGGTGTGTGTGATATAGTAGCTAGAGGTGTAGTTTGTGGTATACTAGATAGACTTGTTTGTTGATGTTGTTGTGTATTTACGTTAGGTGTTTTGTTCGCCGGACCTTAATCTCATGCAAGGCTAAGTCGAGCTTAACTAAACATGCAACACTCCAAACAATTTCGATGTACTAGTATAAACCTCTAACGAGGGAGATGCGAGGTGTGGAAGAAAGGAATACCCGACAAGGCCCTTGCTTCGCTTTATGAATAGCGTCTTTGTAATACGCGTGTTCAGTGTATATAAGAGAATAAAACACTGAAAAACTTGACAACTCGAAGTTGAAGCAAACTGTGGAAACCGGAAATTTCAGCTAACGCCAGGCTTCTATGTAAATTCGAAGTCCAAGTAACTTAGCTGGTGGGTCTCTTTCTTTGCGCTGGCGCCATCTATGTAAATTCGAAAGTCCAAGAACTTAGCTGGTCGCGCTTCTTTGGCTGGCTGGCGATTGTATTGATCAAATTCCAAGAATATAGCGCTGGTCGCTCTCTTTGTATGGCGCCGCCGGTCGATTATTTTCTCGCGGAATTTTTCCAAAACTGAAACGGCAACCACAGTATGAATCAAACAAGGGTGGGTGGGTGAAATGGGACTTAAAAATTACTAATTCTATTATGAAAACAATGCTAAAGTGCAACTAAGATGGCAGCGCACCATTTGATAAATGTAATGAATATTGTAATGAATATGATAAAAATGAATAGTCTACCTATTTAAATGAACTATGAATTCAACCGTAAGTAAACTAAAAACTGGACTTTTACGCTTGAAGTTATCAAAGATTTCTACTCTCAATCCTATGAGATATAGTGGAGTAGATAAGTTCGCTCCACTCCTAGTGCTCTAGCATGGATGTTTTCTAATCTAACTAGTCGCTTTTAAGTCTATGAGAGTTTTCTTAAGGGAATTATACTACGATGCAACTACCCACAAGATGCAACTAGTCGATTATCTAAATAATTATGGGAAGGCTACGTTGATTTTATGATAAGGAGTTAGAGGGGATTGATTCCACCTTAACTCAACTTAATCCACTAACGACATTTAATCGTCAGAATCGAATGAACTGAATCGAGAACAATTGGTTATTCCTAATCCCTAATTATACATGGCATTTCTACCAATCATAACTAGCATGTGAACAATTAAACCCATTCTCATGGTGAACTAATCATTTCTAGAGTGGAATAGAAAATATGACGACTCTACGATAATCGGACTCAAGCTTTCATCAAGGCTTCACAACCCCTCTAATGGAGGTTTAGCCTTGAATCATTCCATAATCATTTCCATTTAGATTAAAACTAAACATAATATAAAGCATTGAAATTTACTTAATTTAACAATAATGAAATCTAATTTAATGACTAAATTGAAATAAGGACAGGAATTGAATTTAGATCTAGAATTGGAATTGACAAAAATCGAAATGGGTAAAGAATACTACTTTATTGATCTAATCAAATGAAGAACAAGATTCAAGGTTTAATCTAATAAGGGATTTGAAACTAATTAAAGAAAACAATTAAATCTAGATCTAGAAGCTATTTTAATGGCTACTTTCTATTCTAAGCTATCTACCCTAATTCTCCACTATTTTATCTACCATTTTTTCTACCATTAACAAAGAATTAAGCTTTTGTTTTTATACATTCAGATCCAAAAATCGTGCATGGGCTTGGAGCCATGTTTTGGTACTTCAACCTCCTGCGCTAGGCGATTTCGACCACGCCTAACTTTCCTGTCTAAGTCCATCACCTGCAAAGGAGTAATAAGCATTAATAACCCAAGTAACAATGAGAAGCGTTAAACAAGATGGAATGAAACCCACCAATCTCTCGCAAAACTGTGCGAGCTCAGCTTCGAACTTGGGCACATGCGCATCGTGTCTAGGGGACTTCTCGAAACTAAGAAGAAAACCAAAATGAGTCAATCCATAAAATCCATTTCGCAATAAGAAGGAATATTGTGAATTTTACCTCTCTTTGAGCATGAGATCATGAATTTTAGGGCAAGGTCCTGACACACCAGATGAAATTAATTAAACACAATTATAATTCAAGAAAAAGTAATAAAAATGAGTGTAACTGACCTAGATCAGTTCTGGTGTTGACGAACAATCAATCAATCAATCCATGGTAGTAATACACAGTAGTCACCTTTCTCTTTCCTCCTTTATCGGGCTTGAGACCGCAATGCAAATTTTTATGAGTTGCATTGGCGGAGTTAAAAAAGGGTTAGTAAACTTCTCTAAACCTGCAAAAGTAACCACAATACATATGAACAATCAATGGCAAGGAGCATACACACATATATAAACAAAAAGAGTCCATTCACTACTAAACATATCCATGAACAAAAGGTCCATATAAGATGCAAACTAACAATAGATAAATAAATGCGTCATTCCTCGTGACTTGAGTTCCAAATTAAAAAGAACAAAACAAACGAAATTAATCTTCATATTGCACCGCCTCGGCCCAAATCAAGAAGCCTCCAAATACTATATCTCAGAGATACAAAATATCATCCCGGGGACCATCATACGGGGAGCATCACCAACCAAGACATTGGTAATATAGACAACCTTTTCATCTCCCATAATATCTCTAAAATGACATTTTTGGCCGTCAGTCTTAACATACCCATTAGCCACGTGTTCACCTTTCCTCCCCAATATCTTCACATTCGGGTAAGAAGTCCTAGAAGGAGGGTTCAAAGATCCATTTCAATTAATCAAATTTGGAACTTGCTGAGTACGAGGGACAGGGACATAAGTAGAATCAACTTCAGTTGTAGGTGTAGATGGTTGGCCATTTGCCGATCCATTAAGTTTCACATGTTCAATAATACCCTATACACAGTGAACAACAACAATTACATAAATAAAAAGAAGTTACAATTATGGGAAAACAAGAAATAGCACACAAGTCATAACTTACCGCCATCATAGTCTCCATTCTCGTTTGGCTAGCCAAGAGGTTTCCCACTGTAGACTTCACCTCAGCTAATTCATCCTCGAGCTTCGATTTACTTGAGCTCTCCTGTTCAACTAGCTCCTCTGCGATAGCAAACGTTTGCAATTGTTTGTTGGACATGCAAGAGCTCAATCCACGAGTACGACTCCCTTTATCCTTCCCAAAAACTTGAGCCAATGGATCACATGTGATGTCGTAAACCACTTCACCCCCGTGTTCACTTGCTTCTTCAGCCATCTACTCTTCTTCAACACTTGTAACTTCGATCCTGAAATTTTTGGGGCATATACTTGAGTATGGACTGCAAGACTTAATTAAGATAAATTTTTTACAAACTCACATAGTATTCTTGGGCACGCTCCAAAACAGTCCCATCTCGATGTTTATGACCATATTTCCAACTATCCGTGACGCGTCTATGCTTCTTCTCTGCGGATTCGCTTCATCCTACATAAACAAGTATACATAGAAAGTTATTAAGTAGTAACATAGCAAATGAAAGGAAGAGATACAGTAGTGATAATGATACATACAACAAGTTCCTCAATATTCTTCCATAAGGTTTCCTGCCACAAGTATGGCCAATTAAGTTCATACTTCTATTCTCAAAGATTCTTAGCACATATCCTTTACTTCTTTGTCTGTTCTCATGGATTGCAAATGCTTCCCAATGAATTGGATCAAACCCGTTGGACATGATGAAATAGCTTCTTGCTCAGATTCACAATTCTTCAATATTTTACCATAAAGTATATTTCCAATATCGAAACTTAGGAGTGAACCATTTCTCTATATTTTTTCGAGCCCCCATTGTTGGGTTCACATTGAGTTGGAACTCCTCCTACAAATCACATATATACATTTATATATATGCTATGACTAGTATGGTTATGGAAACAAAAATAATAATAAAATAAAATAAATAGTTACCATTAACTTTAACCAAACTTCATCTTTGAAAGAACCATCTACTTTATCCCAACTTGCATAAGAAATTGGGACAATAGCTCGTATCCAATAGCCGACTCTATCTTGCTCCACTTGGCACTATAAACTCCTGCGGACCCTACACGGGGCAGCTTACCATTACTAGATGGCAAAGTATTGTCTCCCGCTGATTTAGATGGTTGGGACACATTAGGTTGATGTGAACCTGAAGGAGACGACTGGGGCATTGTACGGTGTTATGGGTGTTGTGAACCTGAAGGAGACGACCGGGACGCGCCACGACGTTGTGAACTTGAAGCCATTATATTAAAAACAACCTAATGATTGAAGAAAATAAAGTAAGTTCATCAAAAACTAATATAGCACAAACTTGTTACATGATAAGAGATATTGGCACAACATATAATTAATCAACCAAAACGAAAAAAATAATAATAGAAAAATAGAGGTCGTGAAGTGTACATTACCAACAACAAAAAATAAAGTGCATATTACAACTACTATCATTTGCTTAACTTTCGCATCGGGGGTAGCAAATTAGGTCGGGTCATCAAAAATAGATTGGACTTCAGTTTGGCTTCTAGATCATCTACGTTACTACTCAATCGAGGAGGAGGATGTATGACCACCCACCAATCAAGATTTTTCAAATCATTTGAATAGAACACTTGACTAGCCTCGGAAGCAAGAATGATTGGCTCATCAAGTTGATGATGGACACTCTTGAGCCTATTAAAGTTGACCATCACCAAATTAGAATCGGGACAAAGTTTACAACCATTAGTTTTGTCCTCAACCCTCACCCAATCGCAATAAAAGACCACTTCATGGAAAGTTGTGTAGTCCAACTCTAAAATTTGCTTGATAACCCCATACCACATGGTTTCTGAGTCGACCGGATTTTTGTCTTTCCTACTTGCCATAAATGATGTAATAGCCTTCATACAAACACCACTGTTTTGAGTGACAACAGTATCATCGTGAGACTTGGTAGAAAAGACAAATCCATTAATCCGATACTTCTTATATGATTTAGCCTTGTGCATTGGCCCTTTAACAAACTGCCACAAGTCACCTTGCGTATCTTTAGCCTTCAACAACTATACAACAAAGAAAAAGAAAATTAACAAAATACAAACAAAACTAAAAGGCTCACCCTAGCTACTAGAAATGTAAAGTAAAAAAATACCTTATTGTATAACCAGACAATGAATTCTGTCTGAATCTCCACTTCTGACTTTGCTATTCCTCTTCCTCTACCACGAGTAGTGACTGCAAGTTACGATACTCCACTGCAATTCATTCATGGAAGTCCATATATACGTGATTATTCATAAATTACCAAAACTAGTCAAATTCAAAGCCAGAATGAACAACCCACTTGTAGAATTCATCAAGTCTTTCAACTTGTAATCGAAAAATAAGCCATCTCCGTATTTGTATCCATTGTGCCGTTTCTAGCATCACAACTTTGAAGTTGAGCAAAGGCCCTTCATCAATGATCTCACCATTTTCGTCAAGGTAGCGCTTACGAGTCAATTTTTTATTTCCTCCACGTGGCATGTACTCCATGGCATATCGGACGGATTCAGAAACTATATAGGACTCTACAATTGACCTTCAACATATCGTTTATTGCTAGGTATGTTTTTACACTCTTTCATCGCCCTGTTAGTATTGAGAAATGCAATAAGTATAAGTGTGTTGTTAATGCCTATCTTTATAAAAGAAATTGAACTAAAATATATGACATTGTTGACTTACTGCTCAAAAGGATACATCCACCTATGCCACACAGGTCCACAAATCAACGCTTCATCGGCTAGATGCACCATAAGATGGATACTAATATGAAAAAAAGATGGTGGAAGATGCTTCTCCAGGACACACAACGCTTCTACAATCATGACTTTGGCACCTTCCATATCCTTACGACATAAAACCTTCGAACACAAGATTCTAAAGAATAAGCTGATCTGTTGAAAGGCTCTTCGCAAGTCGCGGTTTTTTGGAAAAGCATGTTGAAGCAACACAGGCAGCACATATTGCGTTATAACATGATGGTCATGAGACTTCATCATGAGCAAAGAAGGTGGGTTGGAACCGACAATGTTGCTTTCGGGTTAGACGAAAAGCCCCGAAGGAAGTTTCAAGTCTTTCAAAATTTGGAAAAATGTTTTTTTCTCATCTGCATCTAAGACATAGGAGGCCTTTGGTTTTTCTCGCCTACCGGTATTTAAGTCCTCTTGCATCCACAAACCATCTGCGGATGCCCTTCATCTTCAAATCCTCTCTAGCACCTAATTGTATCCTTTGTTTTTTTCAGGTCTAGGATCGGATACAATATATGCTCGAAACATTCTTTCATCATCATGCATCACATCAACACAATGTCGAACTTTATGACTTGGCCAATTTAATAGCTTAAACAAAATGGACCTCCTATAAAAGCCTTTGTAACTTCAACACTATCATCGCCGCCGCCGCCGTCATCATCATCATCACTATCATCATCATCATCTCTATCAACAACATTTACACTCCCATCAACTCTTGACCGTTTGGAACCTTTTGGATCTTACGGTACATATTTAACGCGGTTCAACAATTTATCAACATTTGTTCCTTTAAGACGTGATGGAGGAAGGTTAAGCTCTTGCTCCCCATTGAAGTGCTTATTATACCTAAAGATAGAAAGTGTTAGAACTGCTTATTATACCTAACTTGATTATTTTAAAAAAAAAACAATATTTGAAGTGTTTACTATACCTAAATGGGTGATCTGGATCAAGAAACAAACGGTAGTTTGTGTACACAATCTTCTTACTACAAGATAAACGCTCCGAGGGAGTGTTGTCACCACAAATAGGACATGCTTTATAACCATGTGTCACACAACCAGATAAGTTTCCTAGAGCCTGAAAATCATGTATCCCCCACATCAACATAGCTCTCAGAGTAAAGTGTTCCCTCTTGTGCATGTCGAACGCAGGGACTCCTTCTCTCCAGAGCTGATCCAACTCATCAAATGGTGGTTCAAGGAAAACATCAATGTTTGTAGTCGGCGCCTTCGGTCCAGGTATTAACAAAGACATCATCTGAAAGTCGGATTTCATGCACAATGAAGGTGGGAGATTGTATGGCACTAATATGACAGGCCAACAACTGTAGCCAGTTGATTGAATGCCACGAGGATTGAAGCCATCAGTTACAACTGCAAGCCAAACATTACGCCCCTCGATGCTTAATTCTGGCCATCTCTCTTTAAATTTTGTCCATTGGACTGAATCAACAGGATGTCGTGATATAATCCCATGAAGGTGTTGCTCGAGCATGCCATGTCATTTCCGTGCTAATGATGGTATCGTGATATACAATCGTTGGAGTCGTGGACCTAAAGGAAAATGTCTCAATACTTTTTTAGGCACTTTGGATTCCTTCCCTTTTTACCCTCCACTTTATATCTAGGTGATTCGTGAATGAGGACATATCGTCAAATCTTTCTTTGTCCCATAATACAAGATGCAATTATTCTCACATGCATCGATGCGCTTTGCTTTCATCCCTAGGTCTGTCAACATTTTCTTCATTCATTGGCCACTTTTCGGGTAAAGTATTTTCTTTTGGCAACCAAGTTCTTAGCATAGACAAAGAGCGCTCACACTATTTCGGACAAACCATCTTGTTTCTTCAAGTCATGAAGCTCTACAACTGCAGATAGAGTTGTCACAGGACCCTCACATGGAGGGTATAATTTTTCTTCGGCTTTACTTTTGTATTCAGCATACTTTTTACCCAAATCTGGTTCGGGAACAAAAGGTTGTTTAAAATCAGAAATTTGATCAGTAGCCCCTCCATACACATCACCCCTTACACCTTCATGCACGCCATAACAAGCATCAACAAGATTCTCTAACCCAAGCCCTCTATCTTCAATGTTTTCATCTTCAACTATGTCTATCACGGGGATACTTCAATTGTTTTTCACCATGTAAGGACCATATAGTATCGTTAGATCAAAACCATTTTGAATTATATGCCTTCGGACTTCGTCAAACACCAATCTTTTCCCATTCCGACATGTTACACAAGGACAAGGACATGTTGTCAACCCTTCATATTTTTTTTTGTGCCAAATCAATAAAACTAGCTACCCCTTCCCTATAGGCGGTGCTCACTCGGGTTTGGTTCATGAATCCACTCTTTTCGAATTGGCCGTGACATTCTACCATTATGTAGATACAAAGATAAGAAAGAAAAAAGAAAGATAACTCCCGAGTTAGTTAGTTAATTTGAAGCAATCATAGATGACTTAACACTATTACTACCAAGCTCAATTACTTTGTCGGGTCTTGAAAGATTTTCAATAGAGACACTTGACAATTTTTTGATCGAGCTACTATTCTACCAACATAAATCACTATTCTACTAATAGAAATCAGGGAGACAATGACTTCAAAGTTCAAAGCACATTCATAATCAAACTATGTCAAACGTCAAAGCATTCACAAAGTAAAATAACACTATATAATCACAAGAAGAAAATTTAAGACTGCTTTAAGTAAAACATTTAGATCGAACTTAGACCAACCTAAGTTAGGAAGCCGAATGTTTGAATTCAAGCTACCATGACTGAAAATGGATACAAAAATGTTGGAACACTAAAACTTGGGATTCATTATACTTGAACATTTTAGAACAAACACATATTTTAGTATTTCAAATAGGGTGCTCAAGATTATAGGACTAGCACCACCCCGGTCCACCACTATCGTCACACGAGAAAAAAACAATTAACAAAAGCCAAACAAAGCCCCAATGTCCTAAATAGATATAAATATTAAACAATTCAGGCACAAATTATGAATTATGAATGGCTAGCTTCAAACAATCAAGAAAAAAAAAACATAACTTTATAACTTCAAATCCTTAAAGCTAGGATTTTTTTTTTAAAAACATAACTTTACAATTTCAAATATTTCAAGCTAGGATTTTACGCAAAAACATTGCCTAACTTGATATAGAGATGCTGTCAAACATAAAAATTTCGTAAACAAAAAAAAAAAAAAAAAAACAAATAAACAAAAGAGCAAACATTAAGAACATACCCTCCAAAAGCCGAAAGTTATTTGTCTAAGAGAGAGACTTCCAGAGATAGACTTCAATAACCTTCTCCAGTAATCCTTTTGCCAATTTATCTATTTCAAAACATAAACCCAACTATATTACAAATAACTCAAACCATTAAAAGCAAAAATATCGTTCTATTATTACTATTATTACTATTAAGAACTCATATTACTATTATTATTATTCCCATTACTCTTTCTTTCTTTCTTCTTCTCTTTCTCTTTGTTGTTTCATTCTTTATATTCATTTTTCTTCTCATTGATTTTGAATATATCTCTCCAACGTTTAGAAGTTGATGATGACTCAACTTATGGCCATGGTCGACTCGGTTCTGGCTCAGTTTCTTGTTCTAGCTCTAATGGAACTGAGTTGGGTTTGGGGTCTTGGGAAATGAGGTGTAAAGGTAGAAGCACACCATCTGCTATCAACTCATCAGCAGAAAGAAGATGGGGCTGTGGACAAGAAGGGTTTCTAACCATCCAAAACTCAAACTCTGGAGAGTTAGGATCGTTACTTCTTTTTTCTCCGCTATTACTTGAAGATAAGATTTGGGGTCGTTTTGTTTCATGTTCTTCTAAGTTTGGTTTGTCTTCCATTGTAGCAGAAGGAGAGTTGAGAGAGAGAAGAGGAAAGAGATTTGGGTGTGTGTGAAGCTTCTACAATACAATGAAATGAGATATATCGCAGTATCTGCCAAAGTTTGAGGAATTGGCACGATATTTTACCCAGCATCAAAACTCAAAAGTACAACTGAACAATTGAAGATGCTCAAAAGTACAAATAACTCAAACCTAAAATTATAAAAAGCCAACAAATAATCAAACGTGTAAAATTTTGTAATACTAAGTTCGAGACCTTACCTAGCTAGCGAGTGAAGTGAGTCTGATTTTGCGTTAGGGTTTTGAGATTGAGGCCGATAGAAAAGACGATACTGTTTAGAAGAAAGAGAGATGAGGTCGAGAAAGAGAGATGAATTTGACGCCCGCATCTCATATCACATGCCTAACACGTGTTTTAGTTGTGACGGTGTATAAAAATAACTCTAACCCCTATTTGTCGTCACTATTTTTCTATGTATTTTTAAAATAAACTAAAATACATTTATGAATTATAGTGACGCTAAAACCACAAACTGACGCCTACATGCTGTCACTTCCTTTCTGATGCCACTTTGGCGTCACAAAACCAAAAAAACCCCTGTCACAAAAACACTGTTATGGTGTAGTGAATAAGCCATTTTCTTCCATAAAACCCTTTACCCATTACCCAACTCCAGACAAGGAGCCAAAATCTTTATCAGCCATACCCATATGTTTCTGAGAATACGAGGGGCACAAAGAGGAAGAAATAGCACAAAAGGAAGATTACAAGGAAATACCAGAGAGATACAATGAAGACCATCATTATGTTCAAACTGAAAGAAGCTAGTGGAAAACAAGCATATCCAGTACTAATCAAGGATACACCACTGAGTTAACGAAAAAAAAAGTTGAACAGAATGGATGGAAAACCTAAGACAAAGGAAAAAATTTCTCTGCAATACAGAATTTGAAGAAATCTTCCAAAGAATGAAGCAAAACCCTTAGTGTTTTTCAGAAACAACCTTTGAATCATTTTTACCTTTCTTTGATAAACCAATACCCAAGCCAAGTTACAACCCATGACTTATCACTACATTATGGTACAAAGTCTAGAATAGGTGAGAGGATGCTAAAGTGAAGGACCCGACACTTCATATGTGATTGACATTCTTTCCATGATACTACTTTTATTTAGAAGTTTATTTTACAAGGTAGTATGTGGGATGTTCATATTCATTATTCTTTTCCCCACATACATGAGGTAAAATAGTATACCATTTTCTGAGAGATTCTTTTTTGAGAGTATGACCGGTGAGGATTGAAAGTTGAGATTATCTGTCTAAAAGTAAACTAGGGATTCCGTTTCTTGGATAGGAGAGTATAGGAGATTGACTGAGTACACACATAAGCCTTGATTGAGAATTTTGTCAAATTTTACTATCTCCTATCATAATCTATGAGTCTTTGCAGCAATGTAGTTAGCAATGGAGACCGTCTGTCGGAGTAAGCACTAAGTGGGTAAGGAATTTCTCTCTCTGAAAAATACTATCATTCTTGAACATGTTATTGATTAATTTTGTGGGTATATCACCTGAAAACCCTCATGAGACTATAACTCATCCTTTTTGGGGAGCTTAAAGGTTTAAAGCCTTATTGGATATAGTAAATGCAATCGCGATACCTGCAAAAATGAGTTAGGATTTTATATTTGTTATTAGTATGTGATTTTGATCACTTATCTATTTTTTTTATCTTATTTGCTAAGAGACTAGAAAAAGGATAGTTGGGAGTTGTGATAAGTGCTTAAAAAGTGCAATATAACCCTCTATTATGCCTCTTGTTTAGCCACCTTAGTGGACAAATAGTGTTTGTAAGTTATGTTTTATGATTCTACAGGTGAAAAAGAGAGTTTTGTGGAATATTAGAGAAAAAGGGGTAAAACGGAGAAATTCAGAGCATTAAGGATCACATGGGAAGCCCGTGGACAATCATGGAGAAGGCCCAGGAATTGAAGCTATTAAAGATGCGACTTGGACCTATTTTAAAGCCTATTTGGAAGCCCAATGCCAAAAGATTCGTTTCTTAGACCAAAGCCTGCAAAAAAGGATAGTAGAATAGAGCAGAAGAGACAAAATAGACTTCCGTGTCTGGGACGCATGGATCGCGCATCCAGACGCATTGCTCGCATGTGAGACGCATGGATTGTGCGTCCAGACGCATGAAACGACACTGTAGCTAATTCTTTCTCAGTTTTGGAGATGAAGTTGGACTCTAAAAGAAGTATATTTGTATTAGGAAACAAATGGTGGTTTGGAGTGCTTCTAAAACTCATTGTAACCCCTATAAATAGAGGACCTAAGTGCCTCATGTAATTTGCCAATTCACTTATACTCTTGTCTCCAGAACTTGAGGCAAAGAGAGATTAATAATAAAAGATTCGGTTTTAACTAGCCAAGTCTTAATAAGTTAGTCTTTCTTGTCTTATGTTCTTCGACTCTTCTTCTTCTCGTTCTTCATGTTCTTTCTTCTTTATGAAAGGCTAATCTTCTCCTTCAAGGGAGGAGATGAAGCAGGTGCTTAAGATTTAATGATTCTTCTGGTTCATGGTGTTCTTCAATCAGGTTAATTCTTTATGTTTTTAGTTATTAGTTCCATTGCCCAGACCAGGGGATGGAAGTATAGATTAAGGTTTTTATTTATTGCAATCAAATATCATGCTAGTTTAGGATTTTATTTATTGCAATTGAATATTTGCTAGTGACATGCTTTTATTTATTGCAATTGAATATAATGCTAGAATAGGGTTTTATTTATTATAATTGATTATTATACTATTATTCTCTACTTTTCTTCTAGTTGTGTAGTGTTTTAGAGTAAGGGAAGTATTTCTTGCGTTTGCCTTAGATGGTGATTCATTGAATAGCTACCCAAGCTTACATAAAAGGAAATAAGATATTAATAGCATAAACATAGGAACAACCTTGAGTAGAATTATTCGTTAATGATGTTTTGTCCAAGAGGGCATCGACACTAACTCGATTGCCTAATTGTAGGCTACTTGTGAGAACAACCATGAAGTAAAAGGTCATTGAATCAAAGGTATCGGTGGATTCTAATCTCTTGAATTCCCTCTCTTATAAATTCTCAATAGTTTAGTTTATTTTAGTTTAGTTTAGCATTAGAATCTACAATATCTATAATAATAGTTTCTAATCCCTCAAACCCCCTTTCCAGTCCTGTCCTTCATATAAACATACACTTAAAAGTGGAACGATACCCTACTCATCCTTTACTTATTAAGGGATAATTAGGTTTTGATACGCTTCTATTTTGTTCAACGACCATCATCTATCTACATCATCCATACACCATCTCACACACAAAAGGAGGTAGTGTCAGTGACATACGTTGTAGCAATTATGTTATACGTATAAAGATCACTGTGATATATCATGTGATATTTTTTGGCTTTCACAAAATGCTTACGTCAATAAAGGTGCTAAGTAGTTCAGGCATGCACAATAATTTACCAGGTAATGCACATTTTGGTAATGGTGATAAGTTAAATTTGATTACCTATTCAAAGAACGATTTATAAAGAACAATTGAAGGATATCCCATATGCATTAGCAGTAGGGAGTCTCATATATGCTCAAGTTTGTACACCTCCAGTTACTGCGTACGTAGTTGGAATGCTTGGAAAATACTTAATCCAGGAATGGATATGAAAGCAACTAAAAGATTTATGTGATATTTGCAAAGAACAAAAGATTTCACTCACATGCCAAAGAACCAATCATTTGGTAACCGATTGGATATTCGGATTCTGGTATTATGTTGTAAGTTTCATTAGAAACTGTTAAAGATTTATTGTGATACTAAAGCCACTAAATTTTTTCTTTGAAAATGACAAGAGTTCATTAGCGTCCCGTAGGACATTGATATAAAGTTTCTTGACATGAAGAAAGGGTTCAAAATTATCATTTATCATTTGACAGTTGAGTATATTAGTATTGATCTCCAAAATATGGATTCATTTACTAAAGGCTTACCACTTAAGGCATTTAAAAGAGCTTATAGCTCGTAAAGGAGTGGTTAGTCCTTGTGATATTTCATTTCAGTGGGAGTCTGTATTACTAAGTAACTCTTGCTTGTCACTTCAGTAATTGATGATTATTTTGAAATAAAGTTATCTACTTATTCATTTATGGTTGCGCATATAAAGTTTGATTAGGTAGAATAAAGAAAATCACTATATATCATAAGGTTGGACCAGTTGAAAATGAACATGTTCAGGGATAACATTACATGTTATTTTCATGCTACACATCCATACTTAATCTATGTCGTTAGAGATATTAGTATTATGACCACAGATGGGTCTAGTCATGCTAAATGTGGCGAAGACTGCTGTGATCCTATTTTTTTATTTTCAATGAACCAGATTGTTTTTTTTTTGAGACGTCACTCATTATTTCGACAATAAAATTTAGAGCTCTTAAGGTCAACATTGTTTAATATCAGGTTATGACCTATGTGGTACAAGTGGGAGATTGTTAGAACTTTTATCTTTAAGGTGTACCTACATAGATCTTACACATTACAAAATTGTTAATTGGCAAACTACATATGAGTGACATTGGGATGACTTACTAAATCGTGATCTTAAAGTAACATGACCGAGTTATTAACATGTCTCAAATCACACGTGTCAGGTCATGACACGTGTATAAAGTGAGTATGGGTTTAACTATATGTGCATATACTTTTTGGTCTTAAGCGTATTTCTATTATCATGATGGGCTATAATAGAAATACACCCATAAATATATAAGTTGAGGTCCCCACCCCAAACCCTAACACTTAGTCTCATAGTTTTCCATCCATTGTGAGAAAACACAATAAGGGTTTTGGAGTGGAAGACAACAACGTTTTGCTGCTTATTGGATTTGCTTGATCAACGCTATGGCTTTAGGTATGTCTTATTACAATTTGGTTTTTTTTCACAAATATATCAAGACAAAAATACTCTGATTTTTCCACTCAAGTTTCGCGTACTCCAGTGTGTAGTGGACACACTTTTCCTCATAATCTCAATGACGTACAAGGGAGCCGAGGTCGATCAAACACATCTGTCACTTACTATCACACCAACATATTCCTAATTGAGATATATGTCTTTATTAGGTGTTGCGGGGATTAGGTGATGGTTTAAGAAGAAAGGAAATGGATATTCAAAAGGACAAGTTTGAGAAAATAGGGTCTTCATATTATGTAACTAGAGAAAACCTTGTTCTTACTTTGCTTCTAAACTTTGTTTCCATCCTTAGCCATTTTTTTTCTTTTTTCTTTTGGCTTTTGACTCCTTTGATTATGTTTTTGGAGTTTTTTTTTTTTTTTTTTTTTTTTTTTTCTTTGGATGTAAACTTTCTTTTATTTTCTTATTTGAAGCAACTAATAAATTCTTGGTTTTCCACAGGTTTTTCTCTTTTCTTTATTCCATTTCATCCTACTTCTCAGACTCATTAAAAAATGGGTAGGCTGATTTTATTTTTATTTTGTTTTTATAAAAGGGTAAATGATTTGTGGTTTATGAATAGGCTAAAGAAAGGCTCAGAGGGGCGACCAGCGGAAAATAATTTCATATAGGTTTGAATTTCTGTCTATATCGATCCAAAAGGGCCTAAATTTTCACTTAGGATATAGTATAGTGATTAAGTAAGTGGACGTGTGATTTCTCTATTCGGAATTTACTTCTCCCTTGTGTCATTACTCATATAATCCTTTTAGGATATATTCTCACAGGATTTGTAGAATAAGTATTATAGCCTAGGTTTCAGAAACTTACTACCAATACAAACATAGATGCTCATGCAATAAATTTTTGGAAAGATGCAATGACTATACTAACATATTAACGTAAGTTTATAAAAACTATTCTAATTTAAGAGCTAATGTGAAACTTCTAGATTACTTTCATCACAGAAAAAGAAACAATACCAATATTCCTAAGTGTATAGTATAAATACTTTTTATTTATATTTTTAAATTTTTTTTACTTTTTGCATATTATATATATATATAATTTATTATATAGAAATATATATATATATATATATATATATATATCCTAATAGGTGTTTTAAATTTTGTGTGTTTCTATGCCACCCCCAAACAAAAACATGCTTTGTCCTCAAAGTATAGAAATAAGAAGGATAGAAAATACCATGGAAACGCGTGAAAATTTTAGAGCACCTACAAAACAAATTTAGAACATACTAATATAGGTAAAGAAAAACAGACGTAACTCCTATATGAGTTCCACTCGTTATGGGAATAATAAGAATTAAATTGCTTGGGACATAAGCAGACACTAACAGAAAGTAAAACCTACCTTATATCCAGCACTACACATTGTCCACCCTTCCTATATAGAAGTGAGGTTCCTATGCGTCCTTCCACGCCATGATAATCACTAGAAGTTGCCATCTTGACTACACAATCAAGTTGCAGAACCAAAACCCATAGGTGTCACTCTCGAACAATTTTTCAAAGGACTGCTCCGGTATGATTTGAGGAGATTTCATAGCAAACAAACACACTAATGAACTCCTAGAAGTGACTGCATAAAACCAGAAAAAAGAACTGGAGGTATGTTGAAGTAAGGGCACGGGCGATCTCAGAATGGCCTATGTCAGAGGGCGGGCGCGCTCTCTTCTAACAAAAGAAAAATCTGTGATACTGGAATTATAGTGCGGGCGCGCTCTGTGTTAATGCAATATAAGGGCGTGCACGCTCTAAGCAAGACCTGTGATACGAATTTGAGAGGTGCAAAATGAAGTACATGGCGTGTTATGTATTTATAGAGCAATAGTTTCTTAAACAAAGGTTCCCAAGGTTCCCAAATTGATAAGAAAAGAGATGGAATAAGAAAATGGTTTCGAAAACAAAAATAGAAACACCCGAGAGCAGACTCAACACCAAATCTATATGGTTTTAAACATGGAATCAAAATAGCAATCTCCATGCTTCTAACCCTTGAGGTTGCACCAAACAACAATATCTAATTCTAGCTACACTATATTAACAGGATACTCATATAAACTATACTCCTTAAGCATTGCAATATTAATTCCAAAAGCAGGTGGATATAGAAAAATACAATGCTAAGCAAATAATGCCACCCTCAAACAAGTCGGAAGGGTGGGATTCATGGAAAATAGATAGCATGCGTAGAAAAAAATAAAACCAACTTGAAATTCAGATAACAACCACTTACATAATCCAATATTAACTACTTCAACTAATAATTGGGAATAATAAATCTAATAAAATAGGGAAATATTCTTAAAAATAATACAAAGGAACTAGCCATGAGATGAGGAAGGCCCAGAACCATCCGTCCAACGTCGACGATGCTCACGGCTTTCGGAGTCAATAGAAGAAAAACCATCATGAGATGGCAGGAGTCATAGAACTTCATCTTGAAACGTGCGCTGTTGTTCCATTAAAATATCCATGGCTTCCCAATGCTTATTATTAGTATGAGCGAGAGTCTCCATGTTAGCCTGGAGATTATGGTGACTATCACCAAGCAACTTAAAATTAGACTGAAGCTTCTCTTGGTTACAGAGAATGGTACCTTGCCTAGTCTGGATAGCCTCACAGAGGTCACTAAGAGAACGTTATCCTGTATGGATCATCTCATACTGGTTATGGAGAATTCGCAGGCCACGATGAAGTAACGAGAAATGGGCTATCTCCATAGTAGCCCTTTCCAAAGCTCCTGCATCGAAATAGGCTCCATCTTCCTCCTTTCCCTCTGATTCCGTCTCAGCAGCCAAAACTTCAGGCAAATTCCACTCCTTCTGAATACACTCCCAATAAATATGTGTATTCTCATGCAACTTCAACTTAACCTTACTAGACTCCGAAACACATCCTCAAAATAACATAATCTTCGTGAAATGTAGGGAAAGCTGCGATGAGGTGACCAACTGCTATAATCTCATTTAATAAAAATTCGAGGATGCAAAACCCATACCTTCTGTTCTGAAGGGCCCAGAGAATGTGTAGACAACTCAAATTGATGTCACTAGCTTTCGTGGTGGTAATAACATTCCTGCCAAATCACTGAGCCACTACCAGTTGGTTTCATCTCAGAGACAACTGACGAACACAATGCGACCCGGTATTATAACGTCCTTCCAATACTGTCTCTATCATCAGCATACCTATACCCCCGAGCTGAGTTTCATGCATGGTGATTACGATGTCTCTTTCCTCAATACCAGTAACCTCAGCAAACACTATTGTAGTCAACTCCTTACGACTACCATTCACATCTGGAAAAATCCTACGACCACTAATCTCCCTCTTCTTGTAAAATACAAGTACCAAATCAGTGTAATAAAAATCATCAGTAGAATACCATAACCCTTCCCACTTCTTAATACGCATCTCGGTATCGAAGAAGGGTGCAAACTATGCACTAGAAAAAACTTGTCCGGGAAGAATTTTTGGGGTTTTAAGAGCCATTGAGATATGGAATCAGAATTTGTGGTGATGGGTAAGGTGTGGGAGAAGAAAAAAATAACTCGGTTGAAATTTGGGGGGTAGCTGTGTGGAGGTAAGGGCACGGGTGCACTCAAGATGGCTTGAATATGAGGGCGTGCGCGCTCTATGTTTTTCTTGGTCAGTCGGTGTTCTTGAGTGTGGAGGCAAGAAAGAGAAAAGAAAAATGTGTGGGGTTTTTAAAGTAGGGAGTTACGTGAATGGCACGTGACCTGGTAGGGTTTTAGTTTTTAGGCCCAAGCCCAAAACAAATTCGTAATACCCATCATGTCCTATGCCTTGTATAACTTAAAACTAAAATTCCCGATTCGTTAACAGTCTGATTTTTGCGAATGAGATCTAAAAATGATCAACAGAGAAATTGCAATCAAATGATCTATAAAAAACTAAAATCTAACCGTGGTTGACACATAAGGAGATGGAAAATGCCTCGAAACAAGTGAATGACATAAGTTATGTGATCGAAGGAAATCTAAATTCATAGATAGTGTCAAACTTAATCAAAGTATGACTAAATAGCATAAACAACAAGAATAGGAAGTTGAGCGATCAAGAACGGAAAGACCAAACACCCCACCCCCAAACAAATTTTTGAAAACAAGGTTTAGAAAATTTGTTTTAAAACGTGGGTCTTTTAAAGTTAGATTCCCGAGACTTACTAGACGAATGTTTATCGAATTTTAATATTTTTTTTAATTTTTATGAATAAGGTTTAATATAAAAGAAAACAATAAAGCAATAAGAACGTAAATCACTCCATAGAGAAACACGACTCAAAAATGAAAAAAATATGCAAGAGTGGAAAACGTGAATTACGTTACATGTGGACTTAGGATCTGGTATTTACAGCCACACACTCCAAATGGAGGGCCCGTGATAATCGTAAAAACTCACGTAGATTACTCTAACCTTATTCTTACGGTATCAATTATTTATTTCACACTCTCACATATAGGTTTATGCAATATATAGAGTACGGAATCATTCCACTCCTAAACTACCAAGACATAAATATAATCGAATTAATCAAACACAAGGAGACAATGGTGAGAGCAATATTTATAGATGTACTAATATGGTGAAAACTAATATTGGCTATATTCTAAATTAACTATAATAATTAACTAATAAGATATGAATATAGAGAAGAGATTAGGGGGATTTGATTTCAATTAGATAAATTCCTAATATGCTAGTGTAGATTATTGCAATCATAACCAATAAAGATTAAGTAATTGATCCCTAATTATTCATGGCAAACTCTGCCAACTAATAATTAGCATGTGAGAAAGTTCAACCTATTATCATGGTGAATCAACTAACCTACTAGAGTGAAACTCTTAAATTCAATAATTCTAACTAACACATCAAGTCTTCATCAAGCTTCATCAAACCCCTCTAATAGAGGTTTAGCTAGAAGTCATTAGACTATCATAAACATAATAATAAATAGAAGAAAACATCATGAAGAACAACTTTATTAAAGATACTTGAATTGAATAAACTAAACTTTTATTAAAAGGTTCTAATATAGGCTACAAACTAAACTAAACTAAACTACAAAGGGAGAGAGAGAGAACCCTAAACTATATTAAACTAAAGTGGGAGTAGCCAATTTTTATTTTAGCCTTAACCCTCTTTATATAGGAGAGGGTTAGGTTACAATTTCGTGCATTGGATTTAGAGCTGTGTTTTGGGCCACTAAATCAAGCCCAAAACCTAATTACTTAAGTCCAAATAGGGTTTCTATGCGCAAATTTGCTGCAATAGCCTTTTCGTCCACTTATGCTCTTCTTATTGGGTCAAGGCCTAGACTGTTAGAAAGCTCTTTCCGAGTCGGTCATTTTGACATATAATAAGCCCAATTCCAAGGTCTGATTCCAAAGATACAGCCTGCGGATATTCTGCTATTTTTCTACCCGCGTTGACTTTGACTTTTCAGCTTTGACTAGGCTTTAAAAATATTTTTTCTCTTTGAAACTTGGGCTTTAACCATAGAACTTCTTAGCAACCAACCTTTGCTCATTTCTTTTGCAAAACTGACATGTTTCTTCATATATTTGACTTCAAGGCCTGAAATACATAAAAACACGTAAACAGTACTAACTCTTATTTATTATATACATAATTAGTCTAAATATAATATTATTAAGGGTTTAAAACTATAATTTTGGGCTCTTATCAGCACGGTTACCTCAATGGTGCACTTACCAATATATATGAAAATGAAAGGAAGTACACCAAACATCAAAGGTCAATCCTCATAGACAGGGTCCTGTAAAAGGACATTCTCCATATCTGGGGACCTTAACTCATGAAAATATTTTAAACATTAGTTATTGACTTGAAAGGTACTATTGTCATTGGGATTTACCATGGTGATTACCACGTGAGGGGTGACTTCAATAACCAGAAAAGGACTAGACCAACGGGTTGTTAATTTCCCTAAGAAAATATACAAATGTGAGTTGTAAAGCAAAACTTTTTGACCAACTACAAACTCTTTACATCAAATTTGTTTATCATGAACACGTTTCATGTAAGCTTTATAATCCTTTGCGAAATCATAAGAATCGCTACGAATTTCTTTAAGCTTATTTAATTGCAATCTGTGCTTGACACCTGCCTCATAAATATTGAAGTTCAGGCTTTTTATAGCCCACATAGCACTGTGCTCTAATTCAACAGGCAAGTGACAAGGTTTTCCAAACACAAGTCTAAAATGAGACATTCCTATAGGAGTTTTAAAAGCTATTCGATACGCCCATAAGGCATCTGTTAGACGCTTAGACCGATCTTTCCGATTAGAATTGACTGTCGTTTCTAATATTTTTTTAATTTCCCTTTTAGAGACTTCTACTTGGCCACTAGTTTGCGGATGATAAGGAGTTTCTACTTTATGGGTAACTCCGTAATTCTTAACTAAATAAGCAACAACTCTATTGCAAAAATGCATTCCGCCATCACTGATAATGGCTTTAGGGATGCCAAAACGAGAGAAAATGTATTCTTTAACAATAAACACAACTGTCGTATGGTCATTTCTACGACAAACTATGGCCTCTATCTATTTAGAAACATAGTACACGACAACAAGATCGAATATAAATAAAACTGTGGGAAATAGGAAAAGGACCTATGAAATCAATGCCCCATACATCAAAAATTTTAACTACCATAATGGGATTTAAAGGCATCTTATTACGTTTAGTGATACGCCCAAGTTGTTGGTAAAGAACACATGTTCTCCATTGTACTTGGGCATCTTTTAAAAAGGGTAGGCCAATAAAAACCACATTAAAGAACTTTAGTTGCCAATTTCATACCACTAAAATGGCCACCACACGCTTTGTCATGGCAGAAGGATAAAACCTCATTATATTCCCACTGGGGAATACAACAATGAATAATATGATCCGCATAATACTTAAAAAGGTAGGACTCATCCCAGTAGTATAGCTTAACTCTAGCCAAAAATTTCTTACGTTCATTTTTTTAAACTCTTAAGGAAAATATTTTCTTAGTAATATCAGAATCTAAAATATTCACAATGTCGGCATACCAAGGTGTAGAAAAAATAAAATAAAGGTGCTCATAAGGAAAAAAATTGGGTATGGACTCAAAGTCGCTATCACTGTCATTGGTAATTAGTCTAAATAAGTGATCGGCAACTATATTTTTGACCCCTCGTTTATCCTTAATTTCTAAGGTAAACTCTTGCAGGAGAAGGATCCATCGGATCAATCTCTGTTTACCATCCTTCTTGACGAAAAGGTACCTAAGAGCTGCATGGTCAGTATACACTAAGATCTTTGTACCAACCAAATAAGGATGGAACTTATCTAAAGCATAAACCACAGCTAAAAATTCATCTTCCGTAGTAGTATAATTTCTTTGAGCATCATTTAAAGTCTTACTAGCATAATAAATAACAGTGGACTTATCATATAGTTTATGGCCTAACACAGCACCAACAGCATAATCGCTAGCGTCACACATAAGTTCGAAAGGTTTAGACCAATCGAGAGGCTATATAATCGGTGCAGATGTTAAAGCGGCTTTTAATGTTTCAAAAGCCTATTTCCTGTCATAATTCAAATCAAATATGACATCTTTTAAAAGAAGATTAGTTAAGGGCCTAGCTAATTTTGAAAAATCCTTGATAAAATGCCTATAGAAACCTGCATAGCCTAAAAACGCTCTAATGTCACGGATAGTCCATGGTATAGGTAGAGACGCTATTTTATCTAATTTGGCCTTATCTACTTCTATGCCACTAGATACAATATGACCTAGAACTATTTCTTTTTTAACCATAAAATGATATTTTTCCCAATTTAAAAACAGATTATTTTCCTCATACCTTGTCAACACCTTAGAAAGGCAGTCACTGAAAGAGTTTCCATAAATAGAAAAAACATCCATGAAAACATCCATAAAGTGCTCTACCATGTCATTAAAGATATGAAGCATACACCGTTGGAAGGTACTAGGAGCATTACAAAGGCCGTAAGCCATTCGTTTATAGGCATATGTTCCAAAAGATCGAGCATGTGAAGGTAGTCTTATCATGGTCGCCTTGATTGATAATGATCAGAAAATAGCCAGAGTAGCCATCTAAAAAATAGTAATAAGCATGACCAGCTAGATGTTCGAGCATCTGTAGTTAATATAGATACTCCATTTCATAAGAACTCGTGTGGAAACATATTCACCAGTAGCATTACGCATAATGGTAATAGCCGATTTCTTAGGAACTATGTGAATGGGGCATTCCCATTCGCTATTGGATATAGGATATATGATACCCATATCTAATAACCATAAGACTTCTTCCCTAACCACCTCTTTCATGGAAGGGTTCAAGCAATGCTGAGGTTGGCGTAAAGTTTTCGCATTATCCTCCAAATGTATGCGATGTGTGCATACGCTAGGGTCAATCCACTTAATGTCGTCTAGGGACCAACTGATCATGGAACAATATTCCCTAATCACCCTAATCAAACGTGCCTCTTCATCAGCAGACAACTGAGAAGATATGATCACCGAATGACTACCATCCAGATCAAGCTGGATATATTTCAACTCAGCAGGAAGAGGTTTAAGTATAGGTGATAAGAGCCCAAAAACTGTAGTTTTAACCTCTTAATAATATTACATTTAGACCAATTATGCTTATAATAAATAAGAGTTAGTACTGTTTACGTACGTTTGTGTATTTAAGGTATTAGAGTTAAATATGTGAAGAAATATGTCACGTTTGCAAGAGAAAGGAGCAAAAGTTGGTTTCTAAGAAGTTCTATGGTTAAAGACTAAGTTTCAAGGAGAAAAAACTTTTTTAAAGCCCAGTCAAAGCTGAAAAGTCAAAGTCAATGTGGGTAGAAATAGAGCAGAAAAGTCAACAGAACTTCCGCAGGCCGTATCTTTAGACTCATACCTCATAATTGGACTTAAAAAAGAACGACCGGCTCAGAAAGAACTTTCTAATGGTCTAGGCCTTGATCCAATCAGAGGAGTAAAAATAGACAAAAAGTTTGTTGTAGTAATTTCCAGCAGAGAAACCCTTTTTGGACTTAAGTAATTAGGTTTTGGGCTTGATTTAATTGCCTAAAACATAGCTCCAAAGCCCATGCACGAAATTATAAACCTAGCCCTTTCCTATAGAAAGAGGACTAATCTCTTCTTCTCATTCACACCTTCTCATTAAATTTCCATAGAATAATTTAGAATATGTTAATTAGTTATTTTTACCATATTAGTATAATTAAACTATTGCTCTCATTGATATTGTAGAATTGTTTAAGTTAGTGAAATTGTTATGTTCTAAGAAACTAAGAGTGGAACTAATTCTTTACTCTAAATTTATTACATAATAATTGAGAGTAGAAACTTTGATTAAACCTAGAATAAATAGTGTTTCTTATTCCTAACATAAACCATATTATACATAGGATAGAGAAACGGTTATTTTATATTTTATCAAATGGCGCCACTGCCATCTTAGTTATTTTAGAATTAAATTCCCTTAGTTTTTAACGACTACCAATATCCTACTTCACCCACCACCCGATTGTTTGTGTTCTCAATGTGTTTATTTTTTTCAGAAAAATGGGATTTTTGCTCCTAGAAGTCGATTGGAATTTTTTTCGAAACAATACCTTGAGCGCGCCCGCGCCTTAATAACTCTAATTCTGAGTGTGCCCGCCCTTTTGTAATTGGAATTTTTTTTCAAAATAGTACTTTGAGCGCGTCCGCACCTTTGTTTACTTTATATTTGAGTGCGCCCGTGCCCCTTCTGAAGAAAGCCCAATTCACAGTGTTCTGAACTTCTTCAATACACTGAGATTGCATATCAAAGACGATAATCATACGTGTAGCAATGAGGCATTAAGGTAATCTTTCTTTCACTCCTCGTCTTTTTTGTTAGAGGAGTTTTAATTCTAGTATATCAGGTTTGTATGAGCATGATACAACTCAAGCTCTCTCTCTCCCTCTCTCTTTTTCCCTTCTTCTTCCCTTTTTTCTTTTCTCCTTTTTCTTTTCTCGCACTGTTCCTTTTATATCGCCCCCTTCTTTTGTGGATCGTCCATCTGTCCTTCCATCTTATGGTCCGCCTCCCGTCCGTACCAGTGACACGTCTGCGGTCTAGGGTTCCGCGGTTACAATCTCGTGCTCTCTCTTTTTCTTCAGTATTCTACATCCTATCCCCTGCACCATTGACCCCGTCATCTTTTCTACATTATGCTACTATAAATGTCCCTTCTCGACTCCGCGGTCATGTTAAAGGATTCGGGGTCGAGAACCTTCATCGCTTGTCCTTTCTATTCCTCGCCCTTACCTCTTTTTCCTCGATTTCTATGTGAGGTGAACTATCATCATCACGCATGTTCCAGCCGCCCTTGTGTCTCGCACCCCCATGTGTCTCATCCTGATTAGATTGTCACCCCGACTCCTCAAATTCACTAACTCTCTGTATTTACCCCTTTACCCCTCCCCCTTTTTAAACTCTTTTCCTTCTCCCTCTTTCTCATTTCTTTCTTCTACTTCTCTTGCTCTACCATTATTCTCTCTTTTCCGATCAGACTCTGTCAGCGCGAGCTCCACTATTCTTCCGGTGATTCCACTCCACTTTCGGCACCCTTTTCCAGGCCTAACATCTCTGTCCTTGTTCCCACCGGTACATTTTCTGGCCTCCTTCTCTTTTTGTTTGAACTGGTTGTTTGGGTTGGTTCATATCTCGCATCTGTTCCTCTATATTTCTGATGTCGGCTAGTGAATCCGATGAATCGGGCTCATCTCCATCCCTTGGGGCAGCGTCTACACCCCCTACATCGTCTGCGGCGGTCCCATCCACTTCGGGACATCAAGGTCCCCCATTACCTCCACCGTCTCGATGCCGCCGCTGATTTAGACTCAATTAGGGTTGCTTATGGCATTCCTGCCAGTATAAATCTAGAGCATGTGCCATCCACCACCCATTACCCCACTGGTTCCCTTGGACCGGGGTGCCTCGTGATCACCGTGGGTCAAATAGTTGCCGGTCACGGCTTCCCTCACCCACTTTGGGCGTTGAAGTATGTAATCACTTTAATATCCCCCCATGCCAAGGCATTGGGAACTTCTGGTGGACAATGTTTGCCGCAAACTCGTACAACAAAGCTGGTGAACCTCAGATCACCAGCCGCGATATCATTTCTCATTATTTCCTCAAGAAGAGCACCAAGGACGTCAGTGTGGGGTACCAGTCCTTCTGTGTGAGTCCTCAGAAGTCCCCCCTCTTGCTCCGCATCACTGCCTCCGGTAAGGGGTGGCACCACTACCTTTTATACGTATCGGGGCAGTTTCTATCTCGGCTTCATAGCCCGAGGTGAGTATCTTTATTATTCTTATCTCTTCGTCCATCTGTATCGTTGTCCACTAACCGCTGCATTTCCCCCTTTTGTAGGTTGGCGACAGGATTCGAAATCTCAAATTTACTCAAGCATCTCCTGTCCCGTCTTCCAGAGGCTTTGTGATCTTGGTGCTGGTCAAGCCGAACTCTTAGGTATCAATCCTACCACCGCTACTCCCCTATTGCAAGTCCCGGCTCTACAAAAGAAATAAATTTACACATCCAACACAAAGACATTGAATTGCTAAAAGAATTTTGAACTTTTTTGAGTCATCAATAATGAAAGAAACATCCAAATTTACTTGTTATATCAAAATAATAATGACCTACCTTGTTGCATCAATAAAAAAAGCAATCTATTTGTTCTATCTAAAATATTAAAAAAAAATGGTAAGACCAAGCACCACGTACACCTTAACTGGAAAGGGTCAAAACCTAGCTAAGACTCAACGCTTGGCTCGAACGCTCCATTATGCTGGATGAATCTAAGAATTTCAAGTCGAACAACATCAAGTTCCTCTTGTGTGTATGTATCTTTGAGGGATAGATTTGTCATCTGCACGATCAAAGATAAAAAAGTATATAATAACTAAATAATGAAGAGTAACACAAAATAGAGATAATAAACCAACTATGCGTAGGACCAAAGTCTAAAATACCCTAAAAAAAATTATCTAAACAAGCTTCCATTATTTCCGTTGTCATAAACTTCGTTACATAATACCCACTCTGTATCACCAGGTTGGTACGTGCCCTATGTACTGACAAGTAATGTAATGAAAAGTAATGACAGGTTGGAACGTGCCCTATGTACGTGCCCCCCCCCCAATATGCAACCTTGCACTAGTATTTCGCAATAGTCTACTCCATCTCAAGGTTGAAATGTATAAAGAAGTATATTGTCCTATTTGGACTAAAATACAATGTCTGTAGTGCTTGGTCACTAATACCTTTATAAGGGGAACATGTATATGGGGAGAGAGAGAGAGAACACTTCGTTTGCGCAACCATCTATCCCATTTAATAAGTCCAATTAAGATATACATACAAGTGAATTAGTGAACCTTAGTTTAAACGCAAATGCAGTACAACTGATTGTCCACATATACAAAACATGATCCCATCAAAGGTCATAACTGAAAAGTAAGAACGAAACAACTAAGGTGTAGTAAACATCAATCTTAAAGAGCACTAAGTAACCATGCCCAAGTACAAACCTCACCTTCAAGATTACATAATGGCCATATAGAATGTTTTTATGAAATTTCTCAAATATATATGCAAGAGAAAGGAAGACAAGTAATAAAAAACAACACTTGTCAAATATGATGGGGAACTTACTTGTAAAGGCACTTGTAAATTGTGGAAGTGCTGAAAAATGAAAACACAAAGAAAATGAATATCTCCTTGGTACAAAAAACTGAACTAGAAATACCACCATAAATCGGGGAACTAACACACTACCAATGACCAATCGGCTATGAGTTAAATACTTAAGCGGTAATCAAGTAGTTATAAGCTTCTAGAAAAGTCATGGTCTTTGATTGGGTAAGAATTATGAGCAACACTAGGACATGTATATATAAACTAACCTTTATGATGTAGGTTATCCAACACCTGACAACTGAAAGAGTATGCTCCAGTGAATTGAACTTGAGCCACCTGAAAAACATACCAACCCAATGCAACATTAGTTTAAACAAAATAAAGTAAATAGGTCACCAAAATAGAAGTAAACAATAATTTACCATAACCATTTTGTCCACATCCAAATGTTCACGAACAACCAACAAAGCTGCCAACAAAAGAAATTAAAATACAAACGTATTCCTAAACAATATAAATCAGCCAAAGTTATTAGTCCTAAGTGAGCAAGGTTTGTTACAAACTGTAGCGCCCCGGTTTTTCAGACAATTGAATATTTCAGGTAAAATAGCTCAATCTGAATATTCAACAATCTAATAAACCAAGACTTGAGCGGGTTTGATTCACACGAGTCCAAACTATAACTAAAATATAAAACCCCCTCTGAACATCGCGTTCTAAAAAAAAATAAAAATTCGGCAGAGTCTCCTCTGTATTTCTAACCTTTCATAAATCTACAACCTGTCCTAACCTGAAAATTAAATAATACACTTCCATTTATTATATTAAAACCTCAACCATAAACCCAACTACTAAAGATATTGATTCGTGGCACCGGCTACTTAACCATCTCGACAAATGCCAGTTAAATCAAGTAGATGCAGCGCCCCGAAACAAATCTCATACCCCAGATCGGTCTTTCCCAATTGACACTAATCCATGTCATAGTTTCTAACTAATGGATGCATCTTAATATGGATTCATTATTAAAGACAATAAAGAAATACTAAATTATTACAAAACAACTTAAATGAATAAATTTATAAACAAGAAAGAGCTAAAAGAACCGCCTTAGCCAATTGAGTGCGCTTCACGTTAAATTGTTCTTAATTTACCCGTACGCCTTTTCTTGTCTTATGGGAGCACCTGTGAAGATACTCCAACGCTCAGCGTGTTGGATACGTAGTCAATATATAATAATCCACTTGAAATGAAATTGAAACAAAAGACGAGGTTAACACATACCTTTAGCTGCTTAATACCACTTACCATTTCCTTATTAAATCCTCGTAAGTGCATTGATTAACATACTCTCAAGAAAAACATTAGCATTCAATATAATTCATACTCACAATATTTCTATCATGCTTAACACGTAGGCAAATGAATTGTACTAGAATTAACTAGAAATAAAATAACTTGAACAACCGATTTTCTTACTACAAGGGGTGAGGGTTTTCCTATGGAAGCGGCTGAGTCGGGTGGCTGCCTACGTACCCATTTAGGGATCAAGCCAATCGTAGTTCCCCTATTCGGGTAAGGATCTATGGGGATGGATTAAGCCGTTTCCGATGAGGAAGGCAGTATAGGTTCCTCACTCTCGTTCTAACCATGTAACGTCCCCTCACCGATTCTCAACCTTGAATCGATATTCTACCTAGTATGTCACTTCACTTCTACTTATTCGAGATTTTTCTCGAATTCTCGAGTAAACGCACCATATATATATTATTATTCAACCTAGACAAAAGAAATAGACAAAAGAAGTATTTAGCACAAGAGAACCTATGATAATGGCATGTCATTAATATACTTATCTCACTACTATTCTAACAACCAATTAATTAAGCGGGAAATAAAACAATAAGTTAATAAAATAGGCACGGATATATTAAAGCTCATTGCGGCTTGTGGTAGCCCGACGAAAGC
This sequence comes from Coptis chinensis, assembly GCF_015680905.1. Classification (NCBI taxonomy): domain Eukaryota; kingdom Viridiplantae; phylum Streptophyta; class Magnoliopsida; order Ranunculales; family Ranunculaceae; genus Coptis; species Coptis chinensis. The sequence continues at coordinate 44,214,080 of NC_141460.1, forward strand.
CTGCAGTGACCTAACATGGCATGTAGCGGCCCGACAAATGGCTTGGTGATAAACTCCTTGTGGCCTGACAATGGCCTATTGCGGCTTTTCTGAGCACAACTCTCAATTCAGATATCAAAAACAGATAGATTCTTATATCAACGACTCATTGTATATTTAGAACATACAACTTTTTACCTTCAAACATAACTAGTTATTCATTACCATTTCATACATTGATCACACTAGTTATTTTGTTCTACTACTTCGCATAATAGTGTATTTAAATAATGTAGCTCCAACCCTCGAGTTGAAGAGGCTATCCTTAGCATTCCTCGTATAATGAGCTGATTAGAAGGGACAGGTTTTGACTGATCACATTTAAACATTGAGTGATTGAGATAATATTAAACAGTACGAAAATCCAAGGACTACTTGCTAGTATGCTGCCATTTTGTGCATAGACCCTGCTTCTTCCCCCCTAGCATGGCTTGTATTTGCACATGGAACAAAAATCGAATATGGCTTAAGGTCTTAAAGGATTTTAAGCTTAACGTTATATATAAAATAATATAAAGGAGATTGAAGAAAAATAATAAACCTTGCCATGAGTAGTATTTCTCCCCTCCGTTATTATTACGGATGAGATGAAATCTCTTTTACATTATGCTACCCTCAATAGTGTCATTGACACTTTGGTCCTGAACAAAAAAAAAAAAGGTCACATAAGTTTTTTACCAGAGAAGCCAAGGAAATATAAGGAAGGTTAGAAATAGCCGAGCAAACAGCATCAAGTTCATCACGTGAATTGCAGCACAGACCATTGGGACCGCTCAATGTCCCGCGACTCCTAATAAATCTGACAAAGTCTCCTACCGAATTTAACATAAGTTATATATATAAATGGAGAGAAAGAGCGGGGTGAGAAGAAATACCAATTTGAAGCGAAGTCTATCGACTGCAAGGTAGAAGTGACGAGACTTATTGAAAACATATTATTGGTCAGTAAATAAAGAGAAAAAATAGTATGTGAAAAATATGTAACATTTTTTTTAGTCGTACCAAGTCAAGTGTGTCATGAGAAGTAAAGAGAAATAGAATAATGCGAAAGCTCCATGTATGTGAACATTTCCAGCTTCAGCACGAGATGCAACATATAGCTGCATAGTTGGAGGCTTGGGGCCAGTGTCGATGTAGAACATGGCCATAGGGTCTAGAGTGCTCAAAAGAGAATTTTTATTGTATCCCTACTCCCCCAGAAGAGAATCAAATCAAAAGCACCACTACTCAAATTAATATATCATCATTGGGCAAAACTATGATGACTCAGTTCCAAACAACAAGGGGTGCTGGTTAGGTTGGACGCTGGGGTCTAAAAAAAGTCCAATCCATTTTCGGTGGGAAAAAAGCAGCTCATTTATTATTATCTTGTTTTCTCCTCAGTCCTCACTAACAAAAATACAACCATTCCCAGTAAGGTGCTACTCAATCAATTATTCAATTCAACATAATCTTGTTATTATTAATTGTTGAACCAATCCACTCTCAAATCTTAAAATGGGAGACAGTGTCCAACTGATTCAATCAGTATTCATAGGTATCCTCTTTTCATTCATTGCCTTTATACCTCTGTACAGCCCCACCTCCATAGATAAGTACTGTCGATTTGTTTTCAACCGCCTCCCACTATTAATGATTGTAGAAAGGTTAGTTTAGAGTCGGCAAAAAGCTGAAACTAATATTGGTGAAAAGATTTAGATACATGTTTAAAAATAGAGGGATGAATAGATGATCAATGAGTGACCAAGTCCCCCATGGTGAAATACAAACATTATTATTCTACTATTCTTCCATATGGAAAGATATAAGATCAGTAAAATAAGGTGGCATTTACCTTTTCCTTTATGTCCAAGAACACCTCTCCAACTTCAACAAAACCTGATGTCTCTTCTGTGGCTCTGATCTGGAGTGGTGAAAACCTACGGGAGTCTGTATCAACCAAAGAAACTAAGTAGATGTTATCCTATGAAAAAAGATAGCAAAAAGAAACTTGTTCCAACACCACAACAAAATATATAAACAAGGAGCACTTTTTCTCACTAATCAAACGGTGTATGTTCAGCAGTTTCACCCAATAACGGATATCAAGATGGTATCCAAAGGTTGATGCTTCATGCTTTGCATTTCCACCCTTCAAGTCGACACATCTCACCCGTGGGATGAATCGTATTAATTTCCCCTGCAAATAAAAAAGTGCAAAATAGCATAAATGATTCATTCATAATAAAACCTTTCTCTCTTTCTCCCTCTGTTCACTTCAATCTCAAATCTCAATTTTACAAACATTCCCCCCAATTTTCCAGGGTTCCCTCACATTTCCTCTCAATGCCTTCAATCCAAATAGATGCATCAAAACAATACTACGCAACAAGTAGTCTAGTCCTCGGCTACGCCCTCTGCTTAAGCCTACTTTCCGTAATCAACAAATATGCCATCACAAAATTCAATTTCCCAGGCCTATTAACTGCCCTCCAATACTTAACATCAGCATTAGGTGTCTACATTCTAGGCAAACTAGGCTTCTTATATCACGACCCATTCACTTTTAAACCGCCAAGAAATTCCTACCTGCGCTTTTGTTTTCAACCCGGCTATATTCACTAACACTAATCTACTCTGCCACGCCAATGTCGATACATTTATTGTGTTAAGATCATTGACACCACTTTTAGTTGCTATTGCGATCTTGCCTTCGAAAATAGCCCCGTCCATCCGAGTTGACGTTTGGTAGTTTGGTTATTATTTTGGGTGGTGCTATCGGTTATGTTGTTACTGATTATGGGTTTACGTTGACGGCGTATTCTTGGGCTATTACGTATTTGGATTCTCTTTCCAGTAATAGGATCGAGTGCTAGTCTTCTATAGGCTGCCAACTTATAACAAATGGAATGCAACAGGAAACCTTCAAATCCAAATGAGCTAGAAACGAATAATCCAAACTGAAACAAACATCTTGCAACACTTTAGAGTTTAGACATCCCACAGTCAAATTGAGCATACAGTCAAACATTTAATCCAAATACACAAACTTATCAACGTACTTGAACCTTGATTAAACAAAAACTACTAAATCTAAATCCAAGGGGTTAACAATATAATAAAAAATCCAAAAATCATAAGTTCAACAACATCAATAACATACCAAAATCTAACTCCAATTCCAAACACCCAAATTGAAAATTCAATCGCATAGATACACATAGAATCAAATGAAATTGATAAATTAAACCACACAATCCTTTTCGGCAAAGAGGAGTTTGAAGATGATTAAACAAATTGGTTGTCATTAGTTGCAAGAGATAGAAAATAAAGGGAAACATGTTGTTGCAAAAGAGCCAAAGAGAGAAGTAAGAGGAAGAAACCTTTTTACTTTATGAATTTGTTGGTCTGATGAGATCGCCATAAACATTTTTTGTTTTTATGGTTTTTCCCACTTGATTCAAAAGCCTCGATCTGCAACATCCTCATAGTAGAGATAACTTTACGCATTACATCACTGTGAATTGCAACATCTCTCAAATCGTGAACCCGGTGGCAGAAATTACGGAGAGATAGAAGTGGAACAGGGGAGTTCTAGTCTTGCGAGTCTTCCTTTTTTTTCCTTTGTTTTTATTTGTTTAGAAATCGCTTTATCCACGGTAGCTGTAATTTTGCCAAAAATATAAACCACTGTTTTCACAGAAACAGTGGGGTATATGAATACAACAAAAAATATTAGGTTGTATTTGATAGTACCGTGGTATATGGAGTATTATATACCACTGTTTCACAAAATCAGTGGTATTTGTTTGTTCCAAAACTAGGAAAGTGTTTTGTACCGTGGGAAATGAGTATAAACCACTGTTATTATGGGAACAGTGGTATATACCAAATAACATACCGTGGCTAATGTGCATTTATGTAGTAGTGTTTAATCATTGTCCTCCTCTTTTATAAAGAAGTGAGGTTCATTTGCATCCTGCCAATCCATGATAATTTGCCAGGCCTCACGCCATTTATCATCAACCCGTGCTAACCTGTTAATAGTCGCTCAGTCTGATGGGGTGTAAAGGGCAACCCAATGAGGTTGTAGTCTCCACCATGCCCAAGTCATAGCACGAAAAGAGCATATAATGCAATTAGTGGGTCGCATAATGTCAACCCCAACCCAATCCATGTAGCGGAATGGGAAATCAGGAAAGAAATATACCATGATGCGGCAAACCAAGATAGGCATAAGAAGATAGTTATGCTTCATATTATGGGCTCATGCTAAACTGGACATTAAGGTTTGGGGAATGTCATATACCATTAGTCCCTCAGCTAAAGCAAGGAAGACGTCACCAGCGGCGTTATTCGCAGAAGAAAACTGCCATTCCCCTAAGATATTCAACATGATAAAGAACATGATAGTGCCTACGTTAAGGGACAGGCTACTAAGGGCTACGTTATCTTGTCCTTGGTCCTCTACACGAAAAATCCCCGCCCCATAAGTCTCTTGGAAATACTCAGGGTTATAGAGGTATATATTATTAGACATATAGCCCCATGAGTTTCGGGAACCAGGCATAGCCATCCCAACCTCAAAGGCTACCAAAAACTTGTTTAAATCCATTGTTTTACCATCAATGTCGACAGAGAACACTTGTTCCCAATCTGGTAGATAAAAGAACTTACAATGATCACAGAAATAAGTAGTAAGTGCAAGAGAATAATAGTCATCATCACTTACCAGTAGAGTCTGCCATCTTGACTACACAATCCTGTCGCATAACCAATATCCATAGGTGTCACTCTTGAGCAATTCTTCAAAGGCCTACTCCGGTATGATTTGAGGAGATTTCATAGCCAATAAACACACTACTGAACTCTTGGAAATGACCACAAAAAACCCCAGAAAATTTAAAAACTGGAGATCTTGTTGAGGTAAGGGTGCAGGCGTGCTCAGAATGGTCTATGGAAGAGGGTGTGCACGCTCAATTCTGACACTACGATCCAGTACTTTTAGGCATGGGCGCGCTCTGTGTATAGGCAAAAAAGAGGGCGGGCGCGCTCCGAGTGCTGTCTGTGGTGTGTAGTGAAAGTGAAAGTGAGGGGTGTGGTGTGAAGTTTATGATGTGCCATGTATTTATAGAGCACTAGTTTCTCAAACAAAGGTCCCGAAGGTGCCCAAATTGATAAGGAAAGGGATGGAATAAGAAAAGGCTTCTAAAAACCAAAATAGAAACAGCTGAGAGCACATGCTCAGTAGCAATTCTAGATGGTTTTAACAGCCTACCAAAATAGCAATCTCAATTCCTTTATTCTTTTAGTTTGCACCAAACAACAATAGCTAATTCTAGTTTTACCATATTAGCAACATGCTCACATAAACCATATTTCTAAAACCTTGCAATATTAATTTCCAAAAACAAGTGGATAGGGTAAAACAGAATGCTAAACAAATAATGCCACCCCCAAACAAGTAGGGAAGGTGGGATTCATGAAAAATAGATAGCATGCTTGGACAAAAATTTAAATAACTTGAAATTTAAATAACAACCAAATACATAATCCAATATTAACTGCTTAACTAAACAACTGGGAATCAAAGTCTACTAAAAACAAGGAAATTTCCTAAACATAATACAACCAACGAACTAGCCACAAGATGAGGATAGGCCAGAGCCATCCGTCCTATGTCGACGACGCTCATGCCTTCTAGAGTCAACAGAAGAAGAACCTTCATGGGGTGGCAGGTGTCGTAGAACTTCTACTTGAAACGTGCGTTGTTGCTCCATAAAAGCATCCATGGCTTCCCAATGCTCATTATTACTCTGGACAAGAGTCTCCATGTTAGCCTGGAAGTTTGCTTGGCTACCGATAATAGTACCTTGCCTAATTTGAATAGTCTCACAGAGGTCTCTCAGAGAACGTTGGACTGTACAAATTGTCTCATACTCGTTATGGAGAGTTTGCAGGCCACGATAAAGTAATGAGACGCGGTCTCTATCCGTAGTAGCCCTTTCCAAAGCATCTGCATCAAAACATGTCATGTCTTCCTCATCTTCCTCATCCGATACCATCTCAGCACCCCTAACCTTAGGCAAATGCCAATCCCTTTGAATACACTCCTGATAAGTACGTGCATTTTCATGCAACTTTAACTTAACCTGACTAGTCTTCGGAACACATCACCAATACATCATAACCTTCGTAATCAATGTAGGGGAGGCTGCGGTCAATTTACTAATTGATCTAATCTCACTAAACAAAAAGTTAATGATGTAAAACTCATACCTCTTGTTCTGAAGGATCCAGAGAATATGCAGACAACTCGAATTGATGCCACTTATTTTCATGGTGGCAATAATATTCCTACCAAGCCGCTGAGCCACAGCCAGCTGGTTTCGTCTAAGAGACGTTTGATGAACACAATGCGAGCCAGCATTGTAAAGTCCATCCAATACAGTCTCTGACATCAAAGGACCTATTCCACCAAACTGAGATTCCTACATTGTGACTATGATGTCTCTTTGCTCAATGCCAGTAATCTCAGACAACACTGTTGTAGTCAATTCCTTTCGACTACCACTCACCTTTACAAAAATCCTACGACCATCAATCTCTCTCTTCTTATAAAAATCAAACACCAAATCAGTGTGATGAAAATCATCTATAGAATACCATAACCGATTCCACTTTCTAATACACATCTTGGTACTAAAGAAGGGTGAAAATTGTGTTTGGTTAAAAACTTGTTCCGGAAGAATCTTTGGGGTTTGAGGAACCATTGAGTTTTGGAATTGGAAATTTTGGTGAATGTAAGGTGGGGGATAGTGAGCAAACCACTCGATCAAAATTTGAATAGGGTTTGTGTGGAGGTTAGGGTGCGCTCAAGTTGGTCTAGAAACGAGGGCGTGCACGCTCAAGGTTTTCTGGGTTCAAGCTTGTTCTTGAGTATGGAGGCAAGAAAGAGAAGATGAAAAATCGCATTTGGTTTTTAAAAGGGGGTCACGCGGCTGGGCACGTGACCGTGTAGGGTTTAATTCGTTTGGGCCCAAACCCAAAACAATTCCTATAATGCCCATCCTATCCTATGCCTCGTAAAATGTAAAACTAAAATTCTCGATTCGTTAACGATCCGATTTTAGAGAATGAGCTATGAAAACGAACAACAGAGAAAGTACAATCCAATGATCTATAGAAAACTCAAATTTAACCATGGTTGACATATAAGAAGATGGAAAATGCCTCATAACACGTGAATGACATAAGTTATATGATCAAAAGAAATATAAATTCATAGATAGTGTCAACCCTAATCAAAATATGACTAAACGACATAAACAACAAGAATAGGAAGTTAAGCGATAAAGAATGGAAAGACCAAACACCCCACCCTCAAACAAATTTTTGAAAACAGGGCTTAGAAAATTTATTTAAAAACATGGGTCTTTTAAAGTCAGATTCCCGAGACATGCTAGATTACTGTTTATAGGGTTTTAATATTTTTTACTTTTTATGAATAAGGTTTAATATAAAGGAAGACAATAAAGTAATAAAGACGTAAATCACTCCATAAAGAAACTTGACTCAAAAACCGAGAAAACATGCAAGAGAGGAAAGCGTGAATTACGTTAAATGTGGACTTAGGATTCTGTACTTACAGCCACACACTCCAAAAGGAGGGTCCGGTTACCTTAATGGTTCACTTACCAATATATGGAAATGAAAGGAAGTACATCAAACATCAAATGTCAGTCCTCATAGACAGGGGCCTGTAAAAAGACATTCTTTAAATCTGGCGACATTAACTCGTGAAACTGTTTTAATCATTGGTCATTGACTTAAAAGGTATTGTTGTCCTTGGGATTTACCAAGGTGATATGATTGCCCCATAAGGGGGTGACTTCAATAATAAGAAAGGACCAGACCAACAGGTTTTTAATTTTCTTGGGAAAATATGCAAACGTGAGTTGTAAAGAAAAACCTTTTGACCAACTACAAACTCTTTACACAAAATCTGTTTATCATGAACACGTTTCATGTTAGCTTTATAATTCTCCACATGATCAAAAGAATCACTATAGATTTCTTCAATATCATTTAATTGAAATTTGCGCTTGACACCAGCCTCATCAATATTGAAGTTCAGGCTTTTTATAGGCAACATAACACAGTGCTCTAATTCAACGGGCAAGTGACAAGGTTTTCCAAACACAAGTCTAAAATGAGACATTCCTATAGGAGTTTTAAAAGCTGTCTGAAACGCCCATAAGGCATCTGTTAGACGCTTAGACGAATCTTTCCTATTCAGGATTGACTGTCATTTCTAATTTTTTTTAATTTCCCTATTAGAGACTTCTACTTGGCCACTAGTTTGTGGATAATAAGGAGTTGCCACCTTATGTGTAACTCCATATTTCTTAACTAAAGAAGCAATAACTCTATTGCAAAAATACGTTCCGCCATTACTAATGATGGCTTTAAGGATGCCAAACCGACCTAAAATGTATTCTTTAACAAAAAATCACAATTGTCTTGTGGTCATTGCTATGGCAAGCCATGGCCTCCATCCATTTGGAAACGTAGTCCACGACAACAAGAATATAAATAAAACCATGGGAAACAGGAAAAGGACCCATGAAATAAATGCCCCATAAATAAAAAATTTCCACTACCATAATAGGATTTAAAGGCATCATATTACATTTAGTGATATGCCCAAGTTGTTGGCAACGAACACACGTCTTGCAATAAACTTGTGCATATTTAAAAGAGTAGGCCAATAAAAACCACATTGCAGAACTTTAGCTGCCATTTTCATAAAACTAAAATGGCCATCACACTCTTTGTCATGGCAGAAGAATAAAACCTCATTAAATTCCCATTGGGGAATACAACGACGAATAATCTGATCCGCCCAATACTTAAAAAGGTAGGGCTCATCCCATTAGTATAGCTTAACTCTGGCAAAAAATTTCTTACGTTCATATTTTGACCAAACTTCAGGAATAATATCAGAAGCTAAATAATTCACAATGGCGGCATACCGAGGTGCAGAAAAAATAGAATAAAGATCAAGGGCACGTTTATCCTTAATTTCTAGGGTAAACTCTTGCAAGAGAAGAATCAATTGGATGAATCTCTATTTAGCATCCTTCTTGGCAAGAAGGTACCAAAGAGCTACATGGTAAGTGTAGACTAAGGTCTTTGAACCAACCAAATAAGGACGGAACTTATCTAAAACATAAAGCACAGCTAAAAATTCATTTTCGGTAGTAGTGTAAATTTGTTGAGCATCATTTAAAATTTTACTAGAAAAATAAAAAACAGTGGACTTCTCATCTAGTTTCTGGCCTAACACAGCACCAACAACATAATCGCTAGTGTCACACATAAGTTCGAATGGTTTAGACCAATCGGGAGGTTGTATAATTAGTGCAGATGTTAAAATGGCTTTTAATATTTCAAAAGCCAGTTTTCAGTCATAATTAAAATCAAATATGACATCTTTTAAAATAAGATTAGTTAAAGGCTAACTAGTTTTGAAAAATCCTTGATAAAACACCTATAGAAACCTGCATGGCCTAAAAGGGCTCTAATATCACAGATAGTCTGTGGTATAGGTAGAGACGCTATTTTATCTAATTTGGCCTTATCTACTTCAATGTTGTCCCTAGATACAATATGACCTAGCATTATTTCTCTTTTAACCATAAAATGACATTTTTCATAATTTAAAACCAGATTCTTTTCCTCACTCCGTGTCAACACCTTGGAAAGGTTTGACAGGCAGTCACTAAAAGAGTCTCCATAGATAGAAAAATCATCCATGAAAACTTCCATGAAGCGCTCCACCATGTCACTAAAGATATGAAGCATACACCACTAGAAGGTACTAGGAGCATTACAAAGGCCGAAAGGCATTCGTTTATAGGCATATGTTCCAAAAGGACATGTGAAGGTAGTCTTGTCTTGATCATTAGGATCAGTAATGATCTGAAAATAGCCAGAGTAGCCATCTAAAAAATAGTAATAAGCATGACCAGCTAGATGTTCGAGCATATGATCTATAAAAGGTAAAGGAAAGTGATCCTTTCGTGTCTTGGCGTTTAAGTGTATGTAGTTGATACAGATCCTCCATTTCATAGGAACTCGTGTGGAAACATATTCACCCGCAGCATTACGCACAATGGTAACCCCTAATTTTTTAGGAACTACGTGAATGGGGCTTACCCATTCGCTATCGAAGATGGGATATATGATACCCGCATCGACTAACCGTAAGACTTCTTCTTTGACCACCTCTTTCATGGCAGGGTTCAAGCAAAGCTAAAGTTTGTGTAAAGTCTTTGTATTATCCTCCAAATGTATGTGATGCGTGCATACACTAGGGTTAATCCCCTTAATGTCGTCTAGGGACCAACCGATAGCGGAACCATGTTCCCTAATCACCCTAATCAAATGTGCCTCTTCGTCTGCAGATAACTGAGAAGATATGATTTCCGGATGACTACCATCCGTATCAAGCTGGATATATTTCAACTCAACAAGAAGAGGTTTCATCACAGGGGGGGGAGGAATGGGTAAAAAAGGCTTCCGGAGGGTCCTCGTCTTGAGTAGTGAAGACTTGGTTAGGTAAGAGGTCTTCAAACTTGGAAGATGGAGCTACAGAAGGATCTAAGATAGGAGTAGACTCAAAAAGGGCATTTACTTCCTCTACGTAGGAGTCATCGTCGAAGTCGGAACTTCCGAAGGAAAGGAATTGGTGCATCTGATTCTCCGAAAATGTGTTGTTGAAATAATCTTGAGCTAAGCTCTCGATCATGCTAAATTTTCCATCGATAGTCGTATCGGGTAACTGTTGTATCATTTTGAAAGCATTTACCTCAACAGAAAGATGGCCAAAGGACATGGACATTGGACCATCGCTGCAGTTTATGAGCGCGTTGGTAGTTGCCAAGAAAGGACGCCCTAAGATGATAGGAATAGAGTCGTTAGTGACTTCTGTGTCGAGGATAACGAAGTCGGCTGGATAGTAAAAATCTTGAACTTTAACAAGTAAGTTTTCAACAACCCCCTTAGGATACTTAATAGAACGGTCAGCTAATTGCAACGTCATTTTAGTTAGTTGCATCTCTTGTAGACCTATTTGTTTATATAGATAATAAGGGAGTAAGTTAATACTCACCCCCAGGTTTAATAGTGTAGTCGTCGTGTGGGTATCCCCTAAGGTGCATTGTACAGTAGGACGACCAAGGTCCTTGTACTTCACGATTCCATTGTGTTCAGATAGAGTGGGAAACTGTTCAATTAAAAAGGCGTCTTTTGGAATGTTTTTTTTCCACCTAGTAGTGCACAACTCTTTTAGAAACTTAGCATATTGTGGTAATTTTTTAATAGCCTCAAGAAAAGGTAGGTTTATCATTAGATTTTTAAACATTTCCCTAATCTCATTAAAATTTGTATCCTTATTTAACATGGTTAGTGTCTGAGGAAATGGTGGTTTCTCTCTATATTTAGCATATGGATCAATAGGAGTTTTAACCTTGGCCGTTTTTTTTCTTGGTTTATGGTTTAATTGGTACCTCTACAGGGGTAGGATCTTCAGTTTCTATTTTGGTATCTAGTTAATTTCATTTTCATTGACCACTGGTGGTGTAACAATGGGCATAGTTACGGTATTATCAACCACTCTGCCAGAACGGAGAGTGGTGATGGCATTTAACTCACCTGCGTTTAAATTTTTATTACTATTATTACCGATTACTTCAAAGACTGTGTTTGGCATTTTAGAATTAGGTATAGCTTGATTTGGAAACACACCTTTAGGTTGGGCTTTATCTTGCATTAAGTGTTGTAAGGATTGTTTTATGGATTGTAAAATCTGTTGTTGACACTACTAAAAATATGATTTTTTGCCGCGGCCATTTGGGGTGACTAAATGTCCAAAATTCGTGGCAACATGTGTTTTGCAGCGGAAAAACTTTTAGCCACGCTCGTGGCAATAAAGGGTGTGAAAAGAAGTTTTTTGCCATGGCTAACACGACTGCGGCTAAATGTTTCACTTCTTACCGCAGAAACTCTCGCTGCAAAATGTATTTGCCCATTTAATAAGCTATTATTATATTTTATTGGAAAAAACTTTTGACCACAGCTGTTCCGTCGCAAAAGCTAATAAAAGCATTCACATTTGAATATTGGATAACCCTTTCAGCACGGCTTGGCCGCTGCTAAAAGTTTGTTTTTATAACTTTGTACTTTGAAATAATTCTAACAGTGAGATCCAACATTTTCAATTGAATCAAATATGGCTTCGCCGAGTACAACATGTCACTTGAACAAACAAGTTATAACTTGGTACAAAGAAAAACAAATGTCTAGGAAACAAGAAACTGGCCATTTCCAGCAAACCATTTCCAGTAGCCATCTATCTCCGTCTTTCATGAAGTTAAAGAAACTCTTGAAGTATTCCTCAACACCCTTGTATGGCATAGAGATGCCCTGACTTGATCATCTCATCCTGGTTTTGGATCGAAAGCTTCACACGTTCAATGGGGGTAACATCAATTTTGGATACAACATCAGCAGAGACACCACCCATTAGAAAGTCAAGGGAAAAGTTAGCAAAGCCTTTCTAAGAAGGTCCTTGAACAAAGACAAGTGAGGTGTAGCTAGTAATAGACGATAAGTCAAGACTACTCCGGCAAGGCTGCTGCATTCCAAGATATTGCAGACCCCCATTTCTACACTGTCCACCAGCAATGCACCTCTCAAACAGACCAGCAGTAAACTTGGTACCATTACGTGTAGTGGTTAAAGCTGGAAGAAAGAAGTACCAGGAAGGTAGCTGCAATATTATGTAAATTGGAATTTAAAAACTAGGCAGGCAATCGATAGCGTTCAAGGAGAAGAACATCACACAGTCATAAAAGACAAGGAAGGCAATCATCTACTTAAATCTGGTGACATTGCTTATCCTCGAGGGTCATATAAGAGTTCAAATATATTGACTATTGCATTCATAAAAGACTCTTACATCTTTCACCAAAACTTTATAGCTTCAAATGATTAAATATGTGAATGCAAGTAAAAGCAAGGTTAAGGTGCAGTTGTGCTCAATTTTAAAGATCTGATGGTGCCAAATAAAGCTCAAAGTAAATGAAGTAGTCAAATTTTCATCTCTTTCATACCTGATGAAACTTTAATCGCCACGAATTCCTCCAAGAGTATCACTGAAATAGGTTATGGAATGGCCTACATAGAGTAAAACAAAGAAACCCGTTTCTCATATACCAAAACCCTAACCCAAGGTTAAGAAAGTATAAAATAGAATGAAAAAAGGGTGGTAACTTTGAATATTGTGGCCTAAACAAAGACATGTGATGTATAGCTAGTAACAGATGATAAGTTCAGCAGGGTTGTTGCATTTCAAGATATTGCAGACCCATATCAAACTTGTACACAAATTAATACCCATATACACCAAGCAAACGAAGAATGGCATGTGTGTAGCAGATACTACTCATCAATCATCAATTGGTATAATTATATAAGACAAACCATTACGTCAAAGCACATTTGAGAAGAAAGAAAATGTAAGCTACATAAGCCAGAAACTCAAAGAGAAAAAAAAAAGAGTAATAAAGGTCTCGCAAATGATAATAAACAAGGAAAAATAATTGTGCAGTGGACAAGTGACATTATTTCTAGGTAGACTGCCAATGCAACAAAATAGTTAAAATTTAATAAAATGACACAATATGACTGAAGGACGTATCTCTCTAGCTTCCTTTTTCAATTTCAATTTTTGTTTTGTCCCAAGCTCACGGTAATTGAGTTTCACAAGCAATCAACACATAATGAAAAACAACTCCATGTTATAGGGATCATATTAAACAAATCAAAAGGTGAACATAAAATTTTAGAAGCACACCACAACATGTATTCTATTGTATACGCACTAGTTTACAGCAAGTCTTAGAACCACATCCAAAAGTATTATTCTCTCCTCACTTTAAGCTCAAAAGTATGAATAAACCTCAATTGTGTTGGGTCAATGACCAATGAGTGCTTTAAATTCAACTCTGAAAGATCAATGTTTACTTCATTTACACTATGGTCATGTGGGAAGGTCTGCATAAAAAAATGATGAGAACACGTAAGCTCCCCAAGCAACCTTGACCACATACACATTTCAGAATATATCAATATACAGTACAAAGTTACTTGTTTAGCCCATGTAGAATTAGAGGGTTCAGCTAGAAAGTAATACCATTGAATGATCATTCAAAAAATCCTGGCCTCCATTTACTTCAAGCATCTTGCATATATCTCTATGCCTATAGAGTCTCGCATCTGTCAAAGGCTATTAATAACCAAAACCAACAACATTGTTTATGTACAATACATCACTTATACTGCAAGTATGGGAAATATGTGCTTGAGCTAGAAGCTAGTACTAGAATATCATAACAAAATAGTAGAAATTAGAAACAAAAATCTACAAGGATAAGAGTGACTCAAAACCATTACAATTTTTGGTGCATTGCCTAGCTGCTGGCAATAAATCTTTTAGCAAAATGATTGGGGCATGATTCGACTTGTATGTATATTAAGACTTCGATGAACTTATCATCAACAGGACTTAATTTCAAGCACAAATAGAAACCCCAAAAATCTCGAAATTAACCCAAATATTCAACGAACTGTTATTTAAGTGTATAATCTGAACAAACCCAACTAAATTAAACATTCCACTTTTAGAAGGAAAAAAGAAACCTAGAAAGCAAAGCATTAATAGGGTTAAACACAGATCTATAGCAAGCTAGATCTAAGAATATAAGATAAATTAATGTACAAGTTCTGAACTTTACCTCTAAACAAGAAAAAAACTAAGGATTTAAATTTAAATTTCAAATCTTTTACCCCAAAATCATATAGATTATATTAGAAACTCATAAATACTGAATCAACGTACAAACAAGAATTAAACACTCAAAAAATGATACTTTTTAATTATAAAAAACAAAGATGTTAATTAAAGACCTTCGACAAGAAGGTGATTACTGGCAATAGTAGTGAACAAACACTTGAGAAGTAGTTGAGTAGGAGGTGGATGCAGTGAGAGAAGCAGGCAGAACTGCAGAAGCAGTGAAATGGGTTTCTTTTTTTCATTTTTCTTTTTTCTGTTGTTTGAGAAGATTCGACATTCAATTTTCAACAAATAAAATTGTGGGAAAGAATGAAAACAGACGCGGGAAGTGATGTGTAATTCTCTGCCTTCTTTGAAAATAAATATGAAAATTTATAATTAGGCAAACTAAGAACTTTTTGCCACTGTTTGTTGCAAAACACACAGTTAAAGCCGTGCCCAAAACTTGCTTGTTGCAAGAGTCGTAACTTAAAGTCACGGCCAGAATGAAACCGATGCAAAACATGTACATTTTGCCACAAAGGGAAAAGACCGAGGAAAAATGTTATCTCTTGCCACAACTTCTGCATGTCGTGGCAAAAAGTGATATCTAGCCACCAAACCCTATCCGCGGCAAAAACATTCGCAGCTAAAAGTCAATATTTTGGTAGTGTGAGTTTTCATGAAGGCATCGAAACAATCCAGTTGTAAAGGTGTAGTGGCCACAGGTGGTGTGACAGGAACTATCTCACGGTGATTATTAACGGGTGGGTTGTGATAGTTGTTATTAACCAGGATGATACCTCTATTATTATTATTATAATTATTGTAATTATTATAATTACCTTGTCCTTTTACTTGTCTTTGTTGAACTTGGTTGTAATTGTTTGCTGGCCTAATATTTTGATTATTAAACCCAGGATGTGTAACTTGTTGATTATTTCACCAACTGAAGTTGGGGTTTTGTCTCCAAGGTGCGTTAGGTTGGCTATTTATGGAGCAAACATTATCCGGCTGTACGGGCAGTTGTTCATAGACGAGAGGACAATAGGATTCAGGATGCTCAAGACTCAAATATAAATTACATGGAATAGAGTTGACGTTCATGACAAGAGTAGGCTTATGTTGAACAACAATGGCTTCCACCTTTTTTGTGAGAAATTCGATTAGAGTTATAAGTTTGGGATCAATTTTAACCTCAAACATACTGGCAGCCTTGGCTGTGGAAGAAGAATTAGCAGAGCGGGGAATGTCGTTACCACCACCAATTATTATTATTACACTTAGATTGATCTTCTAAAAACCTATAAGCCTCTAAGGCTCCTTCACTAAGAAAACTACCCCCAGTCATTATATCAAGGACCTCTTTATGATGATGTAAAAGCCTTTTGAAAAAGGCACGAACGAGCATGTTTTTCGTAAGGTTATGATGTGGACACTCGATGAGAAGATCAGTGAAACGATTACAGGCCTCTAAAAAGGATTCATGAGGATTCTGGCGAAAGAAATGAATATTTTAAAGCATTTTAAAGAAATGAAAATTGTTCCATGAAAAACTGAACAAGTTTGGCCCATGAGTCCACAGAATTAGGTGTTTGGGCAGTTAACTACGATGTCGCCTTATCGGGTAGGGTGAAAGGAAACACCCTCAGTTTAATTTGTTCCGAACCTACGGTAGGATAATGTAATGAGGAAAGAACTTGTTCTTTCCTACGCATATGCTAATAAGGCTTCTCGTGGTTTAACCCATAAAAAATCGGTAACAAATTAAATATATTCAGGGGAATTCAAAAATACCCCACTGGGTCTGCAAAAATGATGCATGACTTAGGGCTATCGTTTAGGGCTTTGTAAAAATCAGAGAGAGGAGTCTATGTTTCTTCAGCCATTGATGTAGGTGTAGTGTGTGGTATTCTAGATAGGCGTGTACGTTGACATTTACGATAGATAACGTTAAATGGCTTACTCTTACCGGACCTTAATCTCATACAAGGCTAAGTCCAATATGAAAGAAGCACTAACAACAATCAAACAACCCTGATATACTAGAATTGAAACTCCTCTGAAAGAAGAGGCAAGGAGCAGAAGGAGTACATGAATGCCTCCTTGCTACGAGTATGAATAGCGTCTTTGATACACAATCTCGGTGTATTGAAAAATTCAGAACAGTGAATAAAAAATAACTTGAACAAAAAGAGAGCCTGTGACTAATCTGTGCAAATTGGGCTTTTCTTCAGAGGGGCGCGGGCGCACTCAAATAAAGAGTAAACAAGTTAGGGCACGGGCGCGCTCAAAGTACGATTCAAAAAAAAAATCCAGTACCAAAAGGGCAGGCGAGCTCAGAGATAGATTTATTAGGGCGCTGGCACGCTCAAGGTTTTGTTTCGAAAATAATTCCAATCGACTTCCAAGAGCACTATTTTATCTACGTTTAATCAAAGTTTATGCTTTATGAATAATGCCTTATGTTAGGAATAAGAAACACTATTTTATCTACGTTTAATCAAAGTTTATCCTCGGCATCGGTGCCATTTGATAATATAAAAATAAAATTTTTACCTAATCTTAACTAATTATGCTAGGAATAAGTAAACTATATTATTCTAGGTTTGTATCAAATTTCTACTCTCGATTATCATATAATAAACTGGAGTCAGAATTCGTTCCACTCTTAATTTCTTAGAACGTAAATAATTTTACTAGTGATTATCAATTCCAAAACATGATGAGAGTAATAGTTTAATATCACTAATGCGACAAAAGCTATGATTGAATATAATGTAATTTAAGCTATGAAAATATACTAATAAGATTGAATATGATAAGGAATTACGGAGATTTGATATCCACCATTATTGATCCCTAACATGCTAGAATAGATTTTTATTGCAACCTTAATCTTTATGTTTTCACACAAGGTTCAACATAAAGGTTAGGTTATTTTTATCCCTAATTATTCATGGCATCTCTAACCAACTAATAATTAGCTTGAGAGGAAGTTTAAACCCATTCTCATGGTGAATAAACTACCCTCTAGAATTGAAACTCTTAAAACAATAATTCTATACTAACACAACAAGTCTTCATCAAAGTTTCAATGAAACCCCTTTAATGGAGGTTTAGATATGAATCATGGGACTATCATAAATAAAATAATAAAAATAAAAAGACATGATAGAAGAAAATAACGAACTTGGATTTTATTAATGGTGGCTAGGCTAAATAACATTAACTAGGTTTACTAAAAGAAAAACTAAGAGACAAGAGACTTATTAACTAATGGGTGAGATCAATAGAGTTGTGCCTTAGTCCACTTTATATAGGAAAGGGCTAGGTTTACAATTTTGTGCATGGGATTTGGAGCTATGTTTTGGGCCATTAAATGAAGCCCAAAACCTAATTACTTAAGTCCAAAAAGGGTTTCTTTGCTAGAAATTACTGCAACAGCTTTTTCGTCCACTTTTGCTTCTCTGATTGGTTCAAGGCCTTGACCATTAGAAAGTTCTTTATGAGCTGGTAGTTTTGACATATAGTATGCCCAATTCCGAGGTCTGAGTCCAACGATATGGCTTGCAGAAGTTCTGTTGACTTTTATGCTCTATTTCTGCCAGCGTTGATTTTGACTTTTCAGCTTTGACTAGGCTTTAAAAATGCTTTCTCTCCTTGAAACTTGGGCTTTAACCATAGAACTTCTTACCAACCAACCTTTGCTCCTTTCTCTTGTAAAAGTGACATTTCTTCACATATTTGACTCTAATAGTTGGAATACACAAACATACATAAACAGTACTAACTCTTATTTATTATAAGTATAATTGGTCCAAATGTAATATTATTAAGGGGTTAAAACTATAATTTTGGGCTCTTATCAAACCTAATAATATAAAAATAAGACATTTACCTAATCTTAACTAATTATGATAGGAATAAGTTAACTTTATTATTTTAGGTTTATATCAAATTTCTATTCTCGATTATTATATAATAAACTGAAGTCAGAATTCGTTCCACTCCTAATTGCTTAGAACGTAAATAATTCTACTAGTGATTGTCAATTCAACAAACATGACGAGAGTAATAATTTAATATCACTAATGCGGCAAAAGCTATGATTGAATAAATTGTAATTTAAACTATGAAAATTTATTAATAAGATTGAATATGAGAAGGAATTAGGGAGATTTGATATCCACCTTGATTGATCCCTAACATGCTAGTATAGATTTTTATTGTAACCTTAATCTTTATGTTTTCACACAAGGTTCAACATAAAGGTTTGGTCTTTTTTATCCCTAATTATTCTTGGCATCCCTAACCAACTAATAATTAGCTTGAGAGGAAGTTTAAACCCATTCTCATAGTGAATGAACTACCATCTCGAATTGAAACTCTTAAAATAGTAATTCTATACTAACACATAAAGTCTTCATCAAAGCTTCAATGATACCCCTCTAATGGAGGTTTAGCTATGAATCATGGGACTATCATAAATAAAAGAATAAAAATAAAAAGACGTGATAGAAGAAAATAATGAACTTGGATTTTATTAATGGTGGCTAGGCTAAATAACATAAACTAGGTTTACAAAAAGAAAAACTAAGAGACAAGAGACTAATTAACTAATGGGTGAGATCAATAGAGTTATTCCTTAGTCCTCTTTATATAGGAGAGGGCTAGATTTACAATTTCATGCATAGGATTTGGAGCTATGTTTTGGGCCATTAAATGAAGCCCAAAACCTAATTACTTAAGTCCAAAAAGGGTTTCTCTGTTGGAAATTACTGCAACAAACTTTTCATCCACTTTTGCTCCTCTGATTAGGTCAAGGCCTAGACCATTAGAAAGTCCTTTCCGAGCCGGTAGTTTTGACATACAGTTGGCCCAATTCCGAGGTCTGAGTCCAACAATATGGCCTGCAGAAGTTCTATTGACTTTTATGCTCTATTTCTGCCCGCGTTGACTTTGACTTTTCAGCTTTGATTGGGCTTTAAAAATGATATCTCTCCTTGAAACTTAGGCTTTAACCATATAACTTCTTACCAACCAACCCTTTGCTCATTTCTCTTATAAAAGTGACATATTTCTTCACATATTTGACTCCAATACCTGGAATACACAAACGTACATAAACAATACTAACTCTTATTTATTATAAGCATAATTGGTCTAAATGTAATATTATTAAGTGGGGAAAACTAAAATTTTGGGCTCTTATCAAACCTAATAATATAAAAATAAGGTGTTTACCTAATCTTAACTAATTATGCTAGGAATAAGTAAACTATATTATTCTAGGTTTATATCAAATTTCTACTCTCGATTATAATTTAATAAAATGGAGTTAAAATTTGTTCCACTCCTAATTGCTTAGAATGTAAATAATTCTACTAGTGATTATCAATTCCACAAACATGACGAGAGTAATAATTTAATATCACTAATGCGTCAAAAGCTATTATTGAATATATTGTAATTTAAACTATGAAAATTTAATAATAAGATTGAATATGAGAAGGAATTAGGGAGATTTGTTATCCACCTTTATTGAGCCCTAACATGCTGACCTTGCTTCTTTTTGTGTTTATGAGATGGTATATAGATGATGTAGATAGATGATGGTCGTTGAACAAATAGAAGCATATCAAAACCAAATTATCCCTCAATAAGTAATGAATGAGTAAGGTATCGTTCCACTTTTAAGTGTATGTTATGTGAATGACAAGATTGGAAATGGGGTTTGAGGGATTAAAAACTATGATTATAGAGATTTTAGGTTCTAATGCTAAACTAAATTAAACTAACTAAACTATTGAGAATTTATAGGAAAGGGAATTCAAGATATTAGAATCCACCAATACTTTTAATCTATAATTTTCTGCTTCATGGTTATTCTTACAAGTAGACTACAATTAGGTAATCGAGCGAATGCCGATGCCCTCTTGGACGAAACTTTGTTAACAATTAATTCTATTTAAGGTTATTCCTATGTTTATGTTATTAATATATTCTTTCTTTTTATATAAGCTCGGGCAGCCATTCAATGTATTACCGAGAGCAACATAAAGGAGTACTTTCTAATAGGGCGGCCATTCAATGAATCACCACTTAAGGCAAACACAAAGAATACTTCCCCTAGGCAACCACTCCCTGAGCTACCCCTTCTAAGGTAACACAAAGAATACTTTCCTGACCCTAAAGAATTATACTATTAGAAGAAAAGTGAAGAACACTAGCATGATATTAATATTACAAAACATAAACCCTATTCTATACTTCCATCCCCTGATGTGGGAAATGGAGCTAATAACTAAAAACATAAAGAACTAACTTGATTGAAAAACACCACGAACCATAAGAATCATCAAACCCTAAGCACCGACTTCATCTCCTCCCTTGAAGAAGAAGATTAACCTTCCATAAAGAAGGAAGAACACGAAGAACGATAAGAAGAAGAGTTAAAGAACATAAGACTAGAAAGACTAAATTATTAAGACTCGACTAGTTAAAACTGAATATTTTATATTAATCTCTCTCTGCCTCAAGTTCTGGAGACAAAAATATAAGTGAATTGGCAAGTTACATGAGGCACTTAGGTCCTCTATTTATAGGGTTAGAATGAGTTCTATAAGCATTCCAAACTGCCATTTGTTTTCTAATACAGATCAACTTCTTTCAGAGTCTAACTTCATCTCCAAAACTAAGAAGGAAGCGGCTACAGTGTCGGTTCATGCGTCTAGATGACCGATCCTTGCATCTCAGACGCAAGCATTGTGTCTGGACACACGATCATTGCGTCCCAGATGTGAAAGTCTATTTACCCTCTTTTGCTCTATCCTTCTATCCTCTTTTGCGGGCTTTGGTCCAAGCAACGAATCATTTTTCCTTGGGCTTCCAAATAGGCTTTAAAGTAGGTCCAAGTCGCATCTTTAATAGCTTCAATTTCTTGGCCTTCTCCATGATTGTCCACGGGCTTCCCATGTGATCATTAATGCTCCGAATTACTCCGTTTTACCCCTTTTTCTCTAATATTCCACAAAACTCTCTTTTTCACCTGTAGAATCATAAAACATAACTTACAACACTATTAGTCTACTAAGATGGCTAAACAAGAGGTATAATCGAGGGTTAAAATACACTTTTTGAGCACTTATCACAACTCCCAACTATCCTTTTGCTAGTATCTTAGCAAATAAGATAAAAAATATAGATAAGTGATCAAAATCACATCCTAATAACAAAAATAAAATCTTAACTCATTTTCATAGGCATTGTGATTGCATTTACCATATGCAACAAGGTTTTAAACCTTTAAGTTCCCCAAAAAGGACGAGTTATAGTCTCATGAGGGTTTTTAGGTGATATACCCACAAAATCAATCAATAGCATGTTCAAGAATGATAGTATTTTTCAAAGAGAGAAATTCCTTACCCACTTAGTGTTTACTCTAACAGACAGTCTCCATTGCTAACTATATTGCTGCAAAGACTCATAGATTATGATGGGAGATAGTAAAAATTGATAAAATTCTTAATCAAGACTTATGTTTGTACTTATTCAATCTCCTATACTCTCCTATCCAAGAAACGGAATCCCTAGTTTACCTTTAGACAAATAATCTCGACTTTCAATCCTCACCGATCATATTCCCATAAAAGAATCTCTCAGAAGATGGTATACTATTTTACCTCATGTATGTGGGGAAAAGAATAATGAATATGAACATCCCACATACTACCTTGAAAAACAGACTTCTAGATGACAGTAGTCTCATGGAAAGAATGTCAATCACATATAAAGTGTTGGGTCCTTCACTTTAGAATCCTCTCACCTATTCTAGATTTTGTACCATATTGTAGTGATAAGTCATGGGTTGTAACTTGGCTTGGGTATTGGTTTATGAAGGAAAGGTAAAAAGGATTCAAAGGTTGTTTCTGAAAAACACTAAGGGTTTTGCTTTATTCTTTGGAAGATTTCTTCAAATTCTATATTGCAGAGAAATTTTTTCCTTTGTCTTAGGTTTTCCATCCATTCTGTTCAACTTTTTTTTTTCTTTAACTCAGTGGTGTATCCTTGATTAGTACTGGATATGCTTGTTTTCCACTAGCTTCTTTCACTTTGAACATAATGATGGTCTTCATTGTATCTCTCTGATATTTCCTTGTAATCTTCCTTTTGTGCTCTTTCTTCCTCCTTGTTCCCCCCGTATTCTCAAAACGTATGGGTATGGCTGATAAAGGTTTTGGGTTGTACTCCTTGTCTGGAGTTGGGTAAAAGATAAAGGATTTTGAAAGAAAATGGCTTATTGTAAGGCTCAAAAGGGTTTTAATATGATGGTCCTATTAGGTGGGGTAAAGGCTGAATGGGTTCACTACTTGACTTATCAGTATGATACTCTATTTCGAATAGACTACAAGACCTAATGGCTATCTCCCTAGTTGATGTCACTTCGTGATTAATCAAATTAACGAATAATGAGACTATATTACAATGACATAAAGAACTGAAAGATGTTGAGTCACTAGACTCGGATTTTTCGTAAGAACTCTCCAAAGAATGGGTATAAAGCTCAAGTCTCACGGGATAAGTCTAAAAATTCTACTTCCAGTTTACTAGGGGTTTAAATCTCTCTTCTAGCAAAAGTACACAAAACTGACCAAGTACTATGGTAGTGCCTTGATAAAGAATTCTATCAACAAGAACTATGTCCGAGCATAATAAATAGTCTAAGCGATAATGAAATCAATAATATCAACTATCTATCAAACTCAACACTAAGCAGTATAGAATATATATCCCAGACTCATCATTAAAATTCATTTTTCTCATGTTGCTGATATAGAAACAAAAATATTTTTGTTTTTGAAAACTAATTTTTGAAATTCATTTCTCAAGTACACCCTCCCCCTACTTATGCATGCATTGACCTCAATGTATAAAGAAGTAAATGAAAGGGATGAGAAAAAGGTAGGATATTACCATTGATGCCGAATATCAGTATTTTGATCTTTCTCTGTCATATTAAGGTTAAGCTCACAAAATAGAGAAAATCAAATACAATTAGTTCAAATCAAAATTTTAGGTCTTTTTACATTAGATCCCCAAGACGTAATGTGAGTCTTTTAAAGTCAAATTTTCAAGATTTTTGAGTCCTTTATAGTCATATCCTCAAGACTAGTATTCCCACCCACTAGGTTTCACTTTGTTGGAATTTTTCTGATCTCTCTCAGCAGGTGATTGACAAAAGTATATGATAAGAGCCCAAAACTGTAGTTTTAACCCCTTAACCATCATACTTTTAGACCAATTATGTGAGTAATAATTAAGAGTTAATACTGATTACGTGTTTTTTATGCATTTCAGGCTTCAAAGTCCATGATGTGTAGAAAAGTGCCACTTTAGCGAGATAAAGGAGCAAAGGTCGGTTGCTAAGGAGTTCCGTGATTAAAGTCCAAGATTCAAGAAGACAAAGCTTTTGTAAAGCCCGGTCAAAAGCTGAAAAGTCGACGCGGGTAGAAACAACACACAAAGTCAGCAGAACTTCTGAAGGCCGTATCTTTGGACTCAGACCTCGGAATTGGGCCTACCTTATGTCAAAACGACCGGCTCAGAAAGATCTTTCCAATGGTCTAAGCCTTGACCCAATTAGAGGAGCAGAAGTGGACGAAAAGTCTATTGAAGCCAAATCCAGCTGAAGAGCCCTTTTCGGATTGAAAGAATTGGGTTTTTGGCCTGATTCTCTGGCCCAAAACATGGCTCCAAGCCCATGCATGATTTTTGGATTTGAAAGTATAAAAACAAAAGCTTGACTCTTTGTTAATGGTAGATAGTTAGACCTAGATTAAAAATTTGATTAGTTAGCCTCCATTAATTAGTTTTAGAACTTAGTTTTAGAATTTCAATTAGTTAATTAATTAGTTTTTCATATCTTGTTTTAGATCTAGTTTCATGTTTAATTAATTACTTTAGAACAAAATAGATTATTAATTTAGTATTTGAATCATTGTTTTATTATTCATTAGATTAATAAAATAGTGTTCTTAGTAATCTAGTTTCATTTTCCATTTACTTATTTAGTTCAATTCTTAGATTCAATTATTTGTCTTAATAAGATTGAAATAATTCTTGCATGAGTAGTTGCTATTGAAGTTTAAATTAAGCAAATTTCAATCTTTATATCATATCTTGTTCGAATTTGATTGGGAATGATAGCGTGATGATTCTCGGCTAAACCTCCATTAGAGGAGGTTGCGAAGCCTTGATGAAGGCTTGATTCGTGTTAATATTGAATAGTCGTAATTTCCTTTTCACTCTAGAAATGATTAGTTCACCATGAGAATAGGTGTAATCGTTCATATGCTAGTTATGAATTGGTAAAAATGCCATGTGTAATTAGGGATTAGGAATAACCCGATTGTTCTGCGAAGCAGTTCAATTCGGATTACGACGATTCGTCGTTAGTGGATTAAGTTGAGCTAAGGTGGAATCAATCCCCCTATAACTCCTTATCATAGAATCGACGTAGTATTCCCATAGTTGTTTAAATAGTCGACTAGTTGCATCTTGTGGGTAGTTGCATCGTAGTCTAGTTATCATTTCGTAAATCTCTCATTAGACTTAGAGTAGAGTAATTAAACTAGAAAACACAGCATGCGGAAGGACTAGTAGTGGAACGAACTTCCTACTCCACTATATCTGTTCAATAGATCGAGAGTAGAACAATCTTTGATAAATCTAGCACGTAAAAATAAGTAGTTTACTTACGTTTTGAGTTTCATTGTTCATTTCGTAGGTAAACTTTATCTTTTACATTTTATCAAATGCCGCCGCTGCCATCTTAGTTTCACTTTCGCATTGTTTTCGTAGTATAAGTACTCTTCTTAAAGTCCCATTTCACCCACCCACCCTTGTTCGATTCTAACTGTGGTTGTCTTTTTCAGCATTAAACTTCCTCAAACAAAAAAAAAAAAATAGTGTAACTCAAGGAGTGCACCTACGCCCTAAAGGAGTGCACCTGCACTCAAGTTATCTTGGAATTTCGAGCGACCAGCGCTCAAAACAGCAGCGACTCAACTTCGAAAGTTTGTAACTCGAAGTTTACACGAAGCACCTGCGCCCCCCTGAGCGACCCTGCATACGAGATGAATTTTTTTGGATTTCCACAGGTTTGATTCGAACTTCGATTTTTCAAGTTTTTCAGTGTTCTAACTTGTTATATACACTGAACACGTGTAAACAAGATGTTATTCATAAGCGAAGCAAGGACGCAATCAGGTATTCCTTTCTTCCACACCTCGTAATCTCTGTTAGAGGTTTATACTAGTATATCAGGATTGTTTGGAGTGTTGACGTGTTTAGCTAAGTTTGGTCTTAGCCTTGTATGAGATTAAGGTCTGGTCGAA
This sequence comes from Coptis chinensis, assembly GCF_015680905.1. NCBI lineage: Eukaryota > Viridiplantae > Streptophyta > Magnoliopsida > Ranunculales > Ranunculaceae > Coptis > Coptis chinensis. The sequence continues at coordinate 44,240,396 of NC_141460.1, forward strand.
CAAAAACACCGAACGTAATTACACGACAACATCAACAAACAAGTCTATCTAGTATACCACCCACTACACCTCTAGCTACTATTTCACACACACCACCTGATATAATGCCTGAAGAAGGAGAGACTCCTCTCTCTGACTTCTACAAAGCCTTGTGCGATAGCCCCAAATCTTGCATCATTCTAGCAGACCCAGTGGGGGATTTTTGAATCCCCCCCAAATATTTTTAATTTGTTACCCGTTTTTGAATTAGACCATGAAAAACCTTATCAGCACATGCGTAGGATTTAACAAGTCCTAACAACATTCCACCATCCTACGGTTGGTGCGGAAAAAATTAAATAGAGGGTATTCCCTTTCACCTTAGCCGATAAGGCGGCGTCTTGGTTAACTGCCCAAGTGCCTAATTCTATGGACTCGTGGGCTAAACTTGTTCAGCTGTTTATGGAACATTTTTACCCACCCCTAAAGACGAATGAGATGCTTTCCAAGATTCATTTCTTTCGACAAAATCCTCATGAATCATTTTCAGAGGCTTGGAATCGTTTCACCGATCTTCTTATAGAGTGTCCACATCATAACCTAGCTTTAAAGACACGTTAGTTCGGTGCCTTTTCAAAAGACTTCTACACCACCATAAAGAAGTCCTTGACATAATGAATGGGGGTAGTTTCTTAAGTAAAGGAGCCTCGGAGGCTTATAAATTTTTAGAGGATCAAACTAAGCGAAATAACAACTTGGGGGGTAGTGACGATATCCACCGCTCCGCTAGTTCTTCTAATACAGTTAAGGCCACCGGTATGTTTGAAATTAAACACGATCCCGAGCTTAAAACTCTAATCGAATCACTCACTAAAAAGGTAGAGGCCATTTCTATTCAACAAAAGCCTATCCCCGTCATGAATATAAACTCAAATCCATGTAGTTCTGTTTGAGTCCGAAAGCATCCCGACTCCCATCGTCCCTATAGCCTATGAACAGGCTTGTTCCATTAATAGTGAACCTAACGCCCCTTGGAGACAAAATCCCAACTTCAGTTGGAGAAATAACCAACACGTCACACCTCCAGGGTACAATAATATATATGTTAGGCCAACGCACAGTTATAACCAAGCTCCACCACGACAAGGACAAGGTCAGGTTAATTATAATAATTATAACAACCAAGTGCAACCTCGACAAGGTCAAGCACAAGGTCAAGGTAATTATAATAATTATAATGTTAATAGAGGTATCGTTCCGGTAAATAATAACTATCAAAATCCACCCATAAATAATTCACGCGAGATAGTTCCAGTCACACCACCCGTGACTACTACACCCACACAACCGGATCTTCTTGACACCTTCATACAAGTGAGCCAAAAACTTTACCAAACCATGGCTCAATCTAACCAACAGCTTCTACAATCCGTTAATAATTTAAGCCAATAGTTGGCCCAAGATAAAGCCCAACCCAAAGGTGTGTTTCCAGGTCACGCAATACCTAATCCTAAAACAACAAACACAGCCTTTGAGGTAACCGATAATACTAGTAATGAATATGAAAATGTAGGTGAGCTAAATGTCATCACCACTCTCCGTTCTGGCAGAGTCGTTGATAACAAAGTAACTATGCCTATAGTTACCACCAGTAGCCCCTACACCTGCTATTTTACTAGATACCAAAATAGAAACTGAAAAGCCTACCATTGTAGAGGTACCAGTTACAACACAACCTAAGAAACAGAAAGCCAAGGTTAAACATCCAGGTGATACATATGCTAAATATAGAGAGAAACCACCGTTTCCACAAAAATTAGCCATGTTAACTAGGGATACAAATTATGAGGAGATTAGGGACGTTTTCAAGAATCTAACTATAAACCTTCCCTTCCTCGAAGCTATTAAAAAGCTACCACACCATACTAAGTTTCTTAAGGAGTTGTGTACTACTAGGCGTAAGACCAATATACCAAAAGACGCCTTTTTAACAGAACAGTTCCTAACTCTATCTGAACATAATGGAATTGTTAAGTACAAGGACCCTGGTCGTCCTACTGTACAATGCACCTTAGGAGATTCCTATACGACGATCGCGTTATTAGACCTGGGGGCTAGTGTTAACTTACTCCCATTTTATTTGTATAGACAAATAGGTCTAGACGAGATGCAACCCACTAAAATGATGTTGCAATTAGCTGATCGGTCTATTAAGTATCATAAGGGTGTGGTCGAAAATGTGCTGGTAAAAGTTCAGGATTTTTACTATCCGGCTGATTTTGTCATCCTCGATACAGAAGTCGCTAACGACTCTGTCCCGATCATCTTAGGGCGTCCTTTCCTGGCAACTGCCAATGCACTCATTAATTGCCGCGATGGTTCGATGTCCATGTCTTTTGGCCATCTTGCTGTTAAAGTAAATGTTTTTAAAACAAAGACACATTTACCCGATTCGTCTATGGATGGAGAGGTTAGCATGATCGAGAGCTTCGCTCGAGATTATTTCAACAACACGTTTCCAGATAATCATATGCCCAAATTTCTTTCCTTTGGAAGTTCAGACTCCAATATTTTCATCCCTACACTAGTCGATACACATATTATGGATGAGGACGAGATAGATGACTTTCTCAAAGATATAGAGGACTACCATAGTAATGTGGATATGACCAATCTAGATGAGGAATTCGATGAGTTTCTTAGAGCAGGTGATGATTCACCCTATCAAGAACTACTTTGCACAACATCCACCTCGACTCCCCTCCTTCCACCCTTTCAAAGGAATCTCGAGTTTGCACTCGACCCTTTTGTTTCTCCTGTGCTTCATAATTTTTTAAATCCTCCTAGCAAACAAATATTTCAGAAGGACAAATCATTTGACACCTTCATTTTCAGAATTGAGACAGTCCCTACCTACACAATGAATGAGTTTTGTGCTAAACCCACATCCTCATTTTTTCCATGCTTTCCTTCTACAACTAATCCATATCCACCATATCTTCCACAACCATTCACTTTTCCACACTTATTCACTAGGACACCCTCTCGTTCAAAGATGAAAAAGAAGGTGCATGCTAGGTTACGTTATAGGTCTATCCGACTTCGCTTTCATTTCACTAGGTTGTGTCATAGAAAATCTTGGTACTTGATTGTGTTTGGGTATGTTTTTTGTGATATTTATTTATGGAATGATCCACAACTATTTCGGTTGTTGATATATGATAAACTGCATGTTCATACATATGTTTAGATAAAGTCTCGAGTATCTGACTATAAATGACTCAATTTTTTGTGTTTGGTGCATTTCCTTTCATTTCCATATATTGGTGAGTGCACCATTAAGGTAACCGGGCCCTCCCTATGGAGTGTGTGGTTGTAAGTACCGGATCCTAAGTCCACGTTTAACATAATTCACGTTTTCCACTCTTGCATGTTTTCTCAAAATTTTTAGTCATGTTTCTCTCTGGGGTGAATTATGTCCTTATTGCGTATTGTTTTTCTATATATTAATCCGTATTTATAAAAATTAAAAAAAAAAAAAAAAATATAAATATATATATATATATATATATATATATATATATATAAATATTAAATAATAAACATAGTAATCTAGGAAATCTCGGGAATCTGACTTTAAAAGACCCACTTAAAAAACAAATTTTCTAAACTCTATTGTAAAAAAAATTTGTTTGGGGGTGGGGTGTTCGTGTTTCCGTCCTAGAATGTTTTATGTCCCATTAGAGTTGCTTAGGCCGTTTAATTGTATTCTGATTCGGGTTGACATAATCTATGAATTGAGAGTTTATTCGTTCGCATAACTTACGTCATGCACGCACTTTGAGGCATTTTCCACTATCTTATATGTCATCCACGGTCGGAATGGAGTGTTTTATGGATCATTAGATTGGGAATTCTCTCCTGATCATTTCCATATCTCATTCGCAAAAATCGGACCGGTAACGAAGCGGCAATGTTAGTTTGAATATATCATGTCTTGTTCGAATTTGATTGGGAATGATAGCGTGATGATTCTCGGCTAAACCTCCATTAGAGGGGGTTGCGAAGCCTTGATGAAGGCTTGATTCGTGTTAATGTTGAATAGTCGTAATTTTCTTTCCACTCTAGAAATGATTAGTTCACCATGAGAATGGGTGTAATCGTTCACATGCTAGTTATGAATTGGTAGAAATGTCATGTGTAATTAGGGATTAGGAATAACCCGGAATATTTTGCAGGATTCAGTTCATTCGGATTACTTAACGATTCGTCGTTAGTGGATTAAGTTGAGCTAAGGTGGAATCAATCCCCCTCTAACTCCTTATCATAGAATCGACGTAGTATTCCCATAGTTGTTTAAATAGTCGACTAATTGCATCTTGTAGGTAGTTGCATCGTAGTCTAGTTGTCATTTCGTAAATCTCTCATTAGACTTAGAGTAGAGTAATTAGACTAGAAAACATAGCATGTGGAAGGACTAGGAGTGGAACGAACTTCCTACTCCACTATATCTATTCAATACATCGAGAGTAGAACAATCTTTGATAAATCTAGCACGTAAAAATAAGTTTTAGTTTACTTACGTTTTGAGTTTCATTGTTCATTTTGTAGATAAAATTTATCTTTTTACATTTTATCAGTATACCTTGTACCAACAATTTTTTCTTAATGGCTGTAACCCAAGACAAGTTTCAGAATGGCAATTCTTACATCAACCTAGCTTACGCACACTCCTCTTACGCAGCAAATGAACTTTTAAGAAATTTTGCACGAGCGATAGAAATAATCTTCCATTGAAGGTCAACGGGGAGTAAATCCCATAAACTAACAGGTGGTGAACACTTAGGTTTCCATCTCAAAACTGATCTCTTGACAACATGCTTACTTCCTGTAGACATTTTATACTCGGTCTACTAGAGTTATGAAACTTTGACTCCGGTGCTTGGAAATCCTCTCAGTAAAGGATAAAGTTATGAAAATCTGAGGGCCCGGCTATCGGTGGCACTTATACTAATGAGATCCTAAGGCGTCAAGCTTACGACGCTTGGCTTCCTCATGCAAAAAAATTAAACTAAACAGAGTAACAGGTTCAGCAAGACATAGAATGTTATCTTTAAGGTGTGTAGGTAACTTACCCCAATTTTTCGCTTCAACAGTGGTCTGATAAATCGGATCCTTGAGAAAAACGGCCTCCACGTCTCCAGTAGGTAACTCCAGAAAAAGCTTCAGTCGATGAGCATTGACTTTAAAACGAGTCCTTCTCTTTATGTCTTTTACTTCAATAGCTCTAAAAGGTGTGACATGTCTTACTACAAACGGTCCCATCCATCTAGATCTCAACTTTCCAGGGAAAATTTCTAGATGAGAGTTGTAGACCAGAATCTTCTGTCCAAGTTCAAATTCTCTCTTCAGAATTCTTCTGTCATGTAATGTTTTAGTCTTATCCTTGTAAATCCTTGACTTATCATAAGCATCACTTCTTAATTTTTCTAATTCATTGATCTGAAGCTTCCTCCTTTCTCCTGCTTGATCTAGGCTGAAATTCATCTCTTTCACTGCCCAATAGGCTTTATGTTCTAACTTAACAGGTAGATGGAATGCCTTTCCATATACCAAGCGATATGGTGACATCCCTATTGGTGTTTTGAATGCTGTCATGTATGCCCATAGTGCATCTTGGAGTCTAAGAGACCAGTCTTTCCTAGATGGATTAACTGTCTTCTCCAGAATACTCTTGATTTCCCTATTCGAAACTTCTGCTTGACCATTAGTCTGAGGATGATATGTGTTTCAACCCCCACCTACGTGGCAAACGTCCATTAGTAGGGGTCTCCACTTTATTCATTTAATCGATAGGGCTAAAGCCCAATTCGCAATACCATGAATCGATGTACAGGCCCATTAACTCATGTGTCTAAGGCTGAACCTTAGCCACATGGCTTGCCACTAATGTACATTAATTTATGTCCAGATTCATTTATTATCAAAGAGATAATTATCAGTTGACAGTTATATTCTATCACAATTACTCAAGCTACAAGATTACTTGAGCTACAAGGACTCTCTACTCTACCTATATAAATACCACATTATTTTTCATAAGGAACTACGTTGAAACTTGATCCCTAGAGAATAGATCTTGGGTACGTAGGCAGCCATTATTTGGTTCAGTTTCATCTCCCCCAACATCAAATTCCTCTGTTTCTTAGTGCATTCTTTACCATTGCTCTCGTTGTGTTAAAGCAGTTTACTGCCGAAACATAATTGGCGCCGTCTGTGGGGACTTTAGAATTCATTATCACGTGAAACAATCAAGATGATAAGCACAAGAAGCAAACCAAATAGTCAACATATTATTCCTGCTAATAATACTCGCAACCCTCGAAATTCAAATCTGCCAATGCAAGAACCGTTGAACAATCAAGTTGCTCCTAGTGGTAGGATCAATTCTCAACATCCGACTGTAGCAATGCAACCGCCACCGCCATCGCAAAAGGCAGTACAACCGCCGGCACCAACCCTAACAGTCTTGCAACAAGAAAACCGACAAGTCAGTAATCCTCCATGTCGATCCTTCAGTTGACATGGATATGGACGTGGACATTACTCTCACACCAACTAACATAAAAGGTGATAGTAACAGCCAATTCACCCCTAATACGGTTGAGCATGAGTTACGACGAGTCAAAAATTTAAATAGGAACTTGAGAAGGAAGCTGGCAAAGAGGCAAAGGCCGGTGGACGATGCTGCAAATTCAACAACATCAAGGCAACCACGAAGGGACGCAGGCCATTCCAGTGTATGGGACCATCTTGAAGATCCACTTCATCGTCCTCAACAATGTGTTATTTCTCAAACACAATCAACCAGTGCACACTCTAAGAGTAATGACCCTATTACCCGTACTTATGGGGAGAATCGGATTGCCAGGGATAACTACTACCCTAGACATGTCCGATCTCAAATGGAAGATTTACCTATGAGAAGCAATTTCAGGGAAGACCGCCATCCGAGATATGTCCGACATGACTGGGAAGGCGGGCATCCCAGACAAGAGCAACAAAACATGGAGAAGTGGTATAATTATACCGACCACCCGGCCAAGGGTGACTACCGGCCTAGACAGGCTGGTTACAAGGATAGACAAAGACAATCACCGGTCGGAGCTGATCGTGCATACCGCCAAAGATCTCTAACTCTAATAAAAGATAATGGAAGGTATCCTTCTCCACATGGGCACGACTGGGGGCGTCCAGTTGTTTAAGCCAATACTTTAACTCTAATAGAATAACAGTTGAAAGAGTTGATTGCAAAAGAACTTAACGATAGAGAGTCAAGGGGGGTAAGAATGAAAAACTTGACAGTTAATGATGGCGTACTTCATAAGTTTTTGCTCGACATTCAAGAAGCTTACCACCATCCCGACTTCAAACAACCCGATTTTGAACTTTATGATGAGTCGGAAAGAGATCCAGGCTTGTATGTTCTATCGTTCAAAAATAAGTTGGTGTTATGGGGTGGAGATGATCCGCTCATATGTAAGCTCTTTCCATCAACTCTAAAGGGAGAAGCATTACGCTGGTTTAATAAGTTGCCTTCAAGATCAATTCACCAATTCAATGAACTAGAAAATTAGTTTGTTAATCGTTTCCGCCACAATTGCAAGACGCCAAAGGATGTCGACTCACTTCTGAACATCAAGCAACAACATGACGAAAAGTTACGTACTTTTGTTACTAGGTTCTGGAAGGCAGAAGCACCGCCGCCGCCGCTACCGCAAACGGCGATACAAATGCCTCCGAAAGAAAGCGTCACGGAAGAAAGTATAAGGAAAAACTTCATCCTAGATTGGACCGACCTGACAGGGAAGGCCGACCTCGTAGATTTGCGAAAAATCGCCATCCTAGACAGGTCCATCCAGACAGGGAAAAAAGGCGTCACGGAAGAAAGTATAAGGAAAAACTTCATCCCAGACTGGACCGACTTGACAGGGAAAGCCGACCTTGCAGATTTGCGGAAAATCGCCATCCTAGACAGGTCCATCCAGACAGGTAAAAAATTCGTCACAGAAGAAAGTATAATGAAAACCTTCATCCTAGATTGGACCGACCTGACAGGGAAGGCCGACCTCGCAGATTTGAGAAAAACTGCCATCCCAGACAGGTCCGACCAGGCAGGGATGGAAGGTGTCACAGAAGTAACTAGAGGGAAGACCACAATCCCAGACAAACTACCGACCTAGATAGGTTGGTTACACGCAAAGAAAAAGACAATCTCCAGTCGGACCCAAAAGTGTGTACCGCCTAAAATCTCTAACTCTTGTAAGAGGTAATGGCAGGTGTCATCTTCCACATAGGCTCGACCGGGGGCGTCTGTCTGTTTAAATCTTCTGGGTGAAATGGATTTTACTCTTCAATACAATTTTTTCCGATCTGTTGGGAAAAATAATGGAGGCTTATATCGATGATATAGTCGTTAAATCGAACAATACGGGTGATCATCTTTCCGATCTTTAACTTGTTTTTGATAGGCTTAACAAGTATAACATGATACTCAATCCCGCCAAATGTTATTTTGGGCCTCTCTTCTGGAAAATTTCTGGGATACCTCATGACTCGTAGAGGTATTGAGGCTAATCCTAATCAGATACGCGCCGTTATTGATATGCCATCACCCAAAAATAAGAAGGAAATTCAACGACTTACTGGTCGGCTTGCCGTTCTTCATAGATTTATTTCTAAATATCCCGATCGTTGTCATCCCTTCTTCCAGATTTCAAGAGGGCGGCAACTTGGAACATTGATTGTGAGATGGCATTGCAACAACTGAAGAAATACTTGGTTAGTCCTCCTATATTAACAAGTCCTTCAACGGGTCAACCTAGTGGCATATAGCCGGGCAAAGCTACATTGATGGAAAAATCTATGGAAGACAGACACGCTTAATGGCTTAATTGAAGACCGAGACGACATGAAAACGCAATTCCTAATCCCATTGACATATGGATTGTTTACTCAGATGGCTCGCATAGTAAATCTGGGTCTGGAATTGGATGTGTTTTTGTTAAACCCGACAGAGAAAAGATTGGGAAATCTGTTAGAGTTGGCTTCGTCGCTTCAAAAAACGAATCCGAGTATGAGGCTGCCATTTGTGCCTTGAGAACAGCTTTGACACTGGGGGCGCGAAAGCTCCAGTTATACACGGATTCTCGCCTTGTTGCCAATCAGTTTGGTGGGTCTTTTGAAGCAAGAGATGAGCGTATGGCAGCTTATCTTAGTTTGATATATACTCTTGCTCGACAATTTGATAGCATCTCTATCACTCAAAGACCCTGAAATGACTTACGTCATGCAGATTCATTAGCTTATCTCTCCGCCGCCGTTAGAAGCGAAGGGTCAAGACACATCACTTTTGCAATCATCTTTTCGTCAGTCTAAGTTTGAACATTTTACGCTCGCTTAGTTCGTTACTATCATTACGAAAAAATCTGACGAAGTTACCACGTTTAACTTCGTCAGTTTAAGTTTGAACGTTTTTACGCTCGCTTAGTTCATTACTATCATTATGAAAAAAATCTAACGGTTGCCACATTTAGCTTTGTCAGTCTAAGTTTGAACGCTTTTTACGCTTGCTTACTCATTACTATCGCTACGACAAAATCTGACGAAGTTACTACGTTTAACTTTGCTAGTCTAAGTTTGAACGTTTTTACGCTCGCTTAGTTTGTTAATATCGCTACGACAAAATCTGACGGTTATCGTGATTTAACTTTGTCAGTCTAAGTTTGAACGCTTTTACGCTCGCTTAGTCCATTACTATCGTTCCGACAAAATCTGATGAGGTTACCACGTTTAACTTCGTCAGCCTAAGTTTGAACGTTTTTATGCTCGCTTAGCCTAATGTTGCAAAGTTAAGTACGCATTGGGGGCAGTTTTTCTCTACATGGGGGCGTCTCGTTCTATTTCATTTCAATTACATAAATCTACAACATTGTCAGTATTCCGCAGGTATGTTATCTGACACAACAACAATATTCAATAGCAAACTCATCTTTATTTTTATTTTTCATCAAAAGAAGTTTTAACTCTATGGTATTACATTCACACAATTACTTAATCAATTGTCTCTATCAAGTGTCTTACGGTTGTTCGATTAAATCTTCGTTTTCTTCTTCGAAATCTGCATTCGTTTCGCTAGCGCTTTCGGTTAACTATCTTCCGACTTCATTATTTTTTCTAAGGCAATCGCGTGCCGATTTTTTCTGAAAAAAATTTTCCAAGCCGAAAAATTTTCACAACGTCATTATTTTTTTCTAAGGCATCGGTCGATCTTTTTTGAAAAAATTTCCGGAAAAAAATTTTTCGTCAGCGTCATTATTTTTTTTAAGGCACTGTGCCGATCTTTTTACTAAAAAATTTCCGAACGCAAAATTTTTGTCAGCGTCATTATTTTTTCTAAGGCACTGTGCCGATCTTTCTACGAAAAATTTTCAGAGTTTTAAAATTTTCGTCGCCTTCATTATTTTTTCTAAGGCCGTGGCCGATCTTTTTCTCTGAAAAAATTTTCCGGTTTAAAATTTTCACAAAGCTTCATTATTTATTCTAAGGCAATGTACCGATCTTTCTACGAAAAAATTTCCGAGCAAAAATTTTCGTCAGCATCGTTATTTTTTCTAAGACATTGTTCCGATCTTTTTACGAAAAAATTTCCGAGCGAAAATTTTCGTCAGTTTCATTATTTTTTCTAAGGCATTGTGCCGATCTTTCTACGAAATTTTTTCGACAGTTTCATTATTTTTTCTAAGGCATTTTGCCGACCTTTTTCTACGATAAATTTTCCGAACGACAATTTTCGTCAGCGTCATTATTTTTTCTAAGGCATTAAGCCGAACTTTCTGAGCGAAACTTTCCGAGGCTCGTACAACCGTCGTTTCTCCGTACGGTAAAAATTCGCATTACGTTAACTTTCTAAGTGAAAACTTTATTTAGCTTCTTTATTATTATTATTATTATTTTCTCTCAGCATTGTGATCTTTTCGTTCGAAACTTTTCGTCAATATCTTTTGTTCGTAATTCCGCCGTTTCAACCTACGACAAAAATACAAATATTTTCATCAATCATTCAGACTTAACCAAAATTTTATGATAATTGATAAAAAAAAAATACTGACTTGTCGAAGTTTTTTGCCACCGCTTTGTCCTATTCTCCGAACTTTTCTCCGTCTTCTTCGGCAGCCCAAAATAACTCAATAATTGCGCAATTTCTTTACTTAACGGACTTGCACTCCCACAACTTAATTATGGGTAAGCCGTTACTACTTCATCTTCTTCGACTTTCATTTCAAATGCATACACTTCGTCCATCTCAAATCTCTCGAGTACTAGTATTTTCCGTAGTTCTCTAAGTGACCATCGCCGTGGCGTCGTACGTTCGTTGTATCTGTCACATTCTTTCCACCTCACCAAATCTACGATCGTCATCGCGTCTTCTTCTTCTCTATTATATTTCACCCGTATAGTACGGTCGTTTCTACCTGCAACAAAAAAAAAAAAAAAAAAAAAAACAAACGGGTCAGATTGTTCAAAAACTGGATTTATCGGGTTAGTTTAATGCAAAACAGGTACGGTGCCCCCTCTTCCTGGCGCTGCACCGTATCTTGTTTGGTTGTAACATGAACTTCTGTATACTGGCGCCATCAGTATCGCCACCTCCCCATCTTCTCCACCAGCCGATCTTGGAGGAGGGTCACCGCAAAACAAACCAAAATTAGTATTCTTTTGTCGAGGAGCTTGTGTATATACGCCTGTCACATCTTGCTGTCTCAGGCAAGATGCGAAACGTTTTTTTACAGCGCGCATTCAAGTAACAAGTGTGAAGCGAAGGACTTGAGCCTGATGGACAGTGGTGTAAGCATGGATGCCCTGCCGGTGCAGATTGTTAAGCTCGACCATATCATTATCAACAATACCAACCGCCCAACACCACTAGCGGCAAGATATAACAAAGCAGGTGAACCCAGACCTCCAGCTCCAACCACTAAAATTGAAGACTTCAGTAGTTTCGACTGAGCTTGTACAACGAAAGAGAGAAGTAAAAGATGACGACTATGACGATATATCATATGAGGAGACAGTCCGTATTCGTTTTCATAATAATACGCTTCTTCTTTTTTATTATCTAGGGGTTGAGCTTGGAGAGATGAGATTCGTTTTTCCCTTTTACTCGTCTCTGTTTCCAATTTTTCTCTCTTTAAATCCTCCTATAATCATGTGCTAGTCAAATATTCTAGTCCAGGTGCAATTCCTATTCAAGTCCGACTTATACTTGGACACTAGCCTCCGTCCGACTCTCTCTTTTCCAATTCGGTTAAGTTTCACAGCCACACCAATTCCAATCATTATTAGGCGCACGTGCATATGTTTTTACCGAAATTTGTTTTTAGTAAATATCATGTTTCACACCCTTGTTAGTTATAAACACCTTGTTTAGCCAATTCTTTTTTTCTAATTGCCCTACCCCACCAACTTTAACTTCACCATTTTCACTTAATTCCACATTCGATACCTACATGCAAATTAGTTTGCAATTTTATTTTATCTGTGCATTTTCGGCTATCTTTTATTTTAACTACGTCATTGCGTCCCGTATACGTTCATTTGACATTTTTTCATTTCCGCTAATTCACGAATTTTTCCCGTTTGTCCATTTTTCTTATCGTTTACGTTCACACGACACTTTGTTATACACTCCGCTTACTCTTTTATTATTTCACGTTTTCCGTGATTTATCTTCTCTTCTTTGCCATGTGAACTTTGTTCGCATGACAAAGAGGGGGCGGTGTTTCGACCCCCACCTACGTGGCAAACGTCCATTAATAGGGGTCTCCACTTTATTCATTTAATCGACAGGGCTAAAGCCCAATTCGCAATACCATGAATCGATGTACAGGCCCATTAACTCATGTGTCTAAGGCTGAGCCTTAGCCACATGGCTTGCCACTAATGTACATTAATTTATGTCCAGATTCATTTATTATCAAAGAGATAATTATCAGTTGACAGTTATATTCTATCAAAATTACTCAAGCTACAAGATTACTTGAGCTACAAGGACTCTCTACTCTACCTATATAAATACCACATTATTTTTCATAAGGAACTACGTTGAAACTTGATCCCTAGAGAATAGATCTTGGGTACGTAGGCAGCCATTATTTGGTTCAGTTTCATCTCCCCCAATATCAAATTCCTCTGTTTCTTAGTGCGTTCTTTACCATTGCTCTCGTTGTGTTAAAGCAGTTTACTGCCGAAACAATATGGTAAAACTAGCTTGTGAATTACTCCATACTTTGCCATAAGATTCCCAAATACATGGTTACAGAAGTGAGAACCATTATCACTGATGATTGCTCTCGGTGTTCCAAATCTTGGTAGAATGTTCTTCTTTAGAAAGTTCACGACGACTTTATGATCGGCGGTCTTTGTAGGAACTACTTCAATCCACTTTTAAACATAGTCCACAACTAGTAGAATGTAGGTGTAACCAAAAGAAGGCAGAAATGGTCCCATGAAATCTATACCCCATACATCAAAGATTTCTGAGATAGGGATCGGTTGTTGAGCCCACTCGAACCTTTTCGAGGTCTTACCCAAAAATTGGCATCTCGGACATGCTTTGCAATAAACATTTGCATCTTTAAAAAGAGTAGGCCAATAGAATCCGGCTTGTAATACCCTGTTTGCAATACGTTGTGGGCCAAAGTGTCCTCCACAAGGCTGATCGTGACAGAATGATAGAATGGATTCCTATTCCGATTTTGGGATGCATCTTCGAATAATCTAATCCAAACACTTCTTGAATAAGTATGGATCATCCCAAAAATAATATCTGGCCTTTGAGTAGAATAAATCTTTTTCTTGGTTGCTCCAATGCGATGGTACCTTGTCGGTCACAAGATAATTTGCGATGTGGCCTTACCATGGTTTTTCTGATATACTGAACAATTGTTCATCAGGAAAAGTCTCATAGATTTGTAAATTGTCTTTCGTATTCTCCACTAGCAATCTAGAAAGGTGATCAGCAACGACATTCTATGTTCCTTTCATATCACGTATCTCCAAATCTAATTCTTGTAAAAGTAGTATCTATCAGATCAACCTAGGCTTGTCATCCTGCTTAGCGAGTAAATGATGCAAGGCAGCATGGTCAGTATAGATTTGAACCTATCAGATATTGTCGGAATTTTTCAAGAGAATAGACGACGGCTAAGAGTTCCTTCTCAGTGGTAGAATAATTAATCTGAGCTCCATTTAGAGTCTTGCTAGCATAATAGATTACGTATGGCACTTTCTTGTCTCTTTGTCCTAGAACGGCTCCTATAGCATAATCAGATGCATCACACATGATCTTCAAATGGCTGGCTCCAATCAGGTGCACGAATGATTAGTGCTGAAGTGAGTGCTTCCTTTAACTTCATAAAAGCTTCAACACATGAGGTATTAAAATCAAAAACAATATTTTTCCCTAACAAATGTGGCAGGGGTCTTGCAATTCTGCTGAAATCCTTGATAAATCGACGGTAGAATCCCGCGTGACCGAGGAAGGCACGGATATCTTTGACAGTTCTCGGCTTGGGTATATCCTTTATAATATCAATTTTTGCTCAATCTACTAGAATTCCTTCCTTTGAAACTTGGTGACCCAACATTATCCCTTCCTTTGCCATGAAGTGACACTTTTCCCAGTTCAGAACTAAGTTGGTATTGCAACAACGTTTAAGGACTAAGGAGAGATGGTGCAGGCAATCCTCAAAAGATGATCTAAAAACTGAAAAATCATCCATAAAAACTTACATGTATTTCACCACTATGTCGTCAAAAATACTCATCATGCATAGCTGAAAAGTGGTCGGTGCATTGCAGAGACCAAAAGGCATACGACGGTAGGCGGATGTTTCGAACAGAAATGTGAATGTGGTCTTCTCTTGGTCCTCAGGGTGAATATGAATCTGGAAATATCCTGAGTAACCATCAAGAAAGCAGTAGTAAGCTTGTCCAGCTAATGTTTCTAACATCTGATCGATGAAAGGCAATGGAAAATGATCTTTCCTCTTTGCGCTATTCAGCTTCATGTAGTCGATGTAAACTCTCCATCCAGTCTGAATCCTGGTTGGAATCAATTCATTGTTCTCGTTCTTGATCACTGTGGTTCCGGACTTCTTCGGCACAACTTGAACTGGACTAACCCATTGACTATCATAAATAGGGTAGATAATGACAGCGTCAAAGAGTTTGACGACCTCTTCTCTAACTATTTCCTTCATCTTCGGATTAAGCCTCCTCTGTGGTTGCTTAGAAGTCTTGGAATCCTCTTCCAAATGAATTCTATGTTGAACTATCATAGGGCTGATCCCCTTGATATCATCAATTGTCCAACCTATAGATGACTTATATTCTTTTAAAAGTGCTACTAACCTGGATTCCTGCTCCTCAGTCAAATCTGATGCAATGATTACTGGGTAGGTTCCCAAATCTCCCAAGAAAACATACTTTAGTGTAGACGGCAAAGGTTTCAATTCTAGCTTAGGCGGCTCTTTCTTAAGCTCTTTAGATGGTCCATCAGGCATAGGCAATTCAAACTTTTCTTTGAACTTGCTATCATCCATGACAGGTGATGAATCCAAAATCGTATTGATTACCTCGACACTAAGTTCCTCACAGTCTGAGTCTATTAGAGCTTTCAACAACTCGTCAGCAGGATATGAATGAGTCAGATAATCCTGTCCTAACACTTCAATCATGCATACCTTGTTCACAGCACACACCTCCTGTGGTTGCTATAACATATGGAAAACATTGGTCTCGACTCTAATATTACCAAAGGATAACGTCATATTACCATTTCGACAGTTGATGAGTGAATTTGCAGTGCCTAAGAATGGTCTGCCTAGAATGATTGGTATATGCCTACCAGATGTAGGTTCCATATCGAGTACTATGAAATCAATCGAATAATAGAAATCTTCGATCTTGACTATGACGTCTTCAATGATTCCTTTAGGTATCTTTACTGATCTATCTGCCAACTGTAAAGTAACATCAGTCGGTTTTAGATCTTTCAAGCCCAACTTCTCGTAGACGAAATATGGTAGAAGATTCACACTGGCACCCAAATCTAATAAAGCTTGCTCCACTAAAGAATCTCCATTCATGTGATGCTTGATTGGACTTCCGTGATCTTTCGGCCACAACCTCTAGATTCTGTAGGTACGATGAACATCTTTGAGCGATAAAAGCTTATCTCAGAATGTTGGTCTTCTTCTTCACTAGATCTTTCACGAATTTGGCATACGAGGGAACTTGCTTGATGGCGGTCAGAAATGGGATATTAATATGCAAATTCTGAAATACATCGCAAATCTCCTTGTACTGGTCATCCTTTCTGATATTCACTAGTTTTGAAGGGAAAATAGTCTGTGGCGGATTCTTCAATATCGGTTCTCTTCTTTCAGCTTCGGTTGGCTTGGTAACAGATAGTGGAGTGACAGGTGGAGTCACTCGTGATGACTTCTTCTTTCTTAGTTCCATGGTAGTTCCTTCAACTTCTTTTGCAATAGTTTCTTTAGTAGGTAGCACAACACTAGATATATCTGGAATGTTAGAACTGGGTGGGATGGTGGGGACGTAAGTTACCTTAAGCTCCGTAGAATCTTTTCCTGGTTCATAGATAAACTTGTTATCAACTTTCTTGCCTTACCTCAGAGTGGTGACAGCATTAACTTGGTCATTAGGCTGAGTAATCTCCAGGTTATCCACATGCAGGATACCTCTTCCTTTCGGATTTGGCTCCGACTGGCTTGGTAATGCTCCTTTTGATCTCTCTGTCAAGGCGGCAACGATTTGCCTTATCTGGTCTTGAATGACACTAAAGTTATTCTCCAGCTTCTGGGTTCTTTGATTTGTTTGTTTCAGCTTATTGACAATGGTGGTGATAGCTTCTTCCAGATGTGGGATAACTGCTTTACTCGACTGAGGCATAGGGGCAATGTATCCACTCATAAGATCTGGTACTAACTCTCTATTTGTGTTAGCTTGGTATTACTAGTTCTAGTCTGACTGTTGATTTTTGTATGGTTGCTGGCTGATTTGACTAATTTTGGAATCCTGGAGGAAAATTCCTCTGATTTGTATTTTGTGGTTTCCAATAATTTTGTCTCTGATTGAACTGGTTATTTCTTCCTAAAGAGTTGATACTACATGCCTTTGCATTAGTATCCAGATAGTACGAACACTCTTCAGTGGTGTGGCCTTCATCAGAACATAGCTCACAAATGGCATAACAAGGCTTGGATGGCTAAGGTTTAGCTTGGAAATTGTTTGCTTTTGGAGGATTCATGGACAACTGATCAAACTTCTTGTTCAGAGTTTCAAGTGTTGATAGGCTTGCCATAATTGTTAGCATCGCTTGATTTGGGTCTTCTTCAATTTGGTTTCCAAATTGCTTCGGCACCCCCTCCACTCTAGCTACGTCCTCATTGCTAGTACTCCATTGTTGAGTGTATTTAGCTAAATTCTCGAGAATGTTGTAGGCTTCCTCTCCATCCAATGATGTAAACTTACCTTGATGCATTGACTGTATCATCTGCTTGTTCATAGTAGAAAGTCCTCGAAAGAATAAATGAGCCAGTGTGCTCTTATCATAACCATGATGTGGACATGAGACTAGTAGGTTATTGAATTTCTCCCAGCTTTAATGATATTTTTCAGTCACCTTCCCTTTGAAATTGCTGATGGCTTGCTGCATGGCATCTGTCTTCTGGGGTGGGTAGAACTTGTTCATAAACTTTGTTCTCAACTTCTCCTAGTTGTTGATTGAATTGATCGGCTGTACAATTAACCATTCGGATGCATTACCTTCGAGTGAGAGTAGAAAAAGAATTAACTTGATACTCTCATCCCTGATATTCTGGTTCTTGAAAGTTTTGAGGACTGATAGAAATTTGTTCATGTGAACATAAGCCTGAACATTGTCTGAACCACTGAACTTTGGAAGCATAGAGATTACTGATGCTCTAAGTTCAAACTGGTTAGCTTCTATCTCTGGAAAGACAATACTGCTGGGTGGGTCTCTAATGATTGGTGAATAGAAATCACTCAGCTTCTTCCTCTGTTGTGCTTGCATGGGTGGGATAGCTTCAGGATTATTTGGGTCCATAACAGCTCCATCATTGGGTGCGGCCATTGTATCAATCTCGTCTAGTATTCTTGTGAGTCGGTTGTTAAACCTTGTCCACTGATGTGTTCTTACCGGACGATGATATGGACGACGGGGCATACACTAGAAAATGATATGCGAAAATGACGAAAAACTATCTTACTATGCTTGAATGCAATTAAACTAATATGCAACTATTCTAAATTATACTAAAATGTAAAACTACTTTCCTTCAACTGGTTCGGCTTTTCAGCTAGTATCTCGCCCATTGTCTAAAGATGTCTCTTCTAGGGTTATGGTGAATCACTTGGATTGCTCAAGTACCACGGCCCACAGACGATAGTCTGTTTGTCAAGATTCAGATAATAAACACTAGAGTTTGATGTTTCGCTGTGTTGGCTTACAACTTCAATTGTTGAAAAGGTCCTAAATGCAATTATACTAGAAAGCAATAATACTAAACTATGATGCAATTATACTAAGAATGAAATAAAAAGAACGAAGATTCGACTAACCTAGATGGTATATCTTGTCTTCGAGATATCCTTCAAGCTTCTCTCTTTCTTAAAAGGATGGATGATGCGGCTAAAATTACCTCAAGATCCAAAGTTCTAATCTTGAAAGAAAATGTTAAACATAAACAACTTAAACTGGCAACGGCGCCATTTGACCTTGCTTCTTTTTGTGTTTATGAGATGGTCACTACACCATAATAGGATATTTGCAACACGCACCTTTTTTGATTTGCAACGCTTATTTAGCGTTAGTAAGTTTCCAACGTTAAATAAGCGTTGGTAATGTTGTAAAGCGTTGCTTTATTTGGGTGAATTTTCGGAATTAATTGCTAACGCTTAAAAAGCGTTGGAGAAGTGTTACAACCTTAAAAATTTCGCGAACAGAGGGAAACCAAAAATATCGAAATATAAAACATAATTTTTTTTTCTCTCCTCTCTCTCTCTCTCTCACCACCGCATTATCTCAAGATCCCTAAACGTGAACTGTAGCATAATATGTGCAAAAGCAATGGTTCTTCTTCTTCTTCTACTCGTCACCTTCTTCTTTATAAGTGGACCCCCCCCCCCCGCTTTCTCAAACCAACAACAACAATGGTAATAATCTTTGCTGCCAAGAAGATTTCAAGGTGCAAAGACAATAGTAATCTTTGCTTTAACAGGAGGAAGAAGAAGAACCGCCTAGGAAAAAGTTCAAGTATATACCGGTATGTGCTTTTTTTTTTAAAGTAAAGAACACTTCTTTATGTTGAATTATCTAGTTTTTATTAAAAAAGAAGTGATCTTGGAAGAAGATAATCTTGAATTTTGGATTTTGGATTTTTGGTTTTGAAAGTTGATAAAAGAACATATTTTTCTCTTGAATTTTGATACATGTGCATATTAATTAAGGAATTTTTTAACAAGATCATGAAAGGTCTTAGATTTTCATTGTAGAATGTAAATAAACCCAGTCTTATAGAGGAATATGAGACTTAATGGTTTGGATTAAAGCCTTGGGGGTTGATCTGGCGTAGCTAAGCATTCGACGAGATTGTTTTAGCTTTATTGAGTGTTGTGATTTTGTTACATTTCTCTTTTGACTATCAAAGTCCATAAGAGAAGGAGTAAAGGAAGTTCATCGCTATTCTTGGTTCATACATAGAAAACTTAATAAAAATGATGTTTGGGGCTGCACTCCTACCTCGGACTCTAGCTGCAGAAGTACCACATGCAGAAACCAGTACCCTACTGTCAAAACCATCTTGATTATGATCTTGAATTAAGAAACTTAATATCTGGATAAGAAAAGAATGGTGTTCTTTGTTAACCAGTGACTAATATATGTCAGTTCGAGGGGTGACGGCTTTGCACTGCTTTTGTAGTATTGAAACTATTATCCGAACCAACTTTTGAAAAAAGTAAGAGATTTGGTGTAAAAGATGGTTCCCTAATAACAAGAATGCTACAATTCACGTTTAACATCTGGATCTTTTGTTTTTGGGTTTCATTTGTATCTCTGTTTCTTTTTTCTGGTAAAGATATAATGAAGATGCTATGCATGCTTAACATCTGTGGATCAATATATCTTTTGTCTACATGTAGTACCTAACGTGACATTAGTGTTTTCAATTGGGATTGATTCAGCATATACCTCTGAATCAGACACAATTGTCCAGACTCCTTTCATGACTCCTATACCCCTGCCCAACCAAAGTGTAATTGATCATAAAGATCCATCAATAACATTTTTACACATTCAGTGTGCATTAGATCGAATTGTCTAGTTTTCCGAACCCGAGTTGAATCTCATTTGGGATAAAATCCTAATTTTAAGTCAAATCCACCTTAATGATCCAAATCAACTAAGTATAGGTTTAGTATGGTTGGTCGGTGGATCTATCCCAACCCGCTAAGCATCCTTAGTGTACATTGTTTCAGTTATGGAATTGCCCTGTTTGTCTTTTGACTCTTCTCTGTTTTTTGTTAGGATTATCGTGAACGTGTATGCTCTGCTCTGGAAAAGTATCATGGGACACATGTTGGAGCTTAAAAGCGGTAACCCAGGAGAAGGCCAAGTGGTGATATGCGATGATGCAGAAAGTCCCGTGAAGAAAAAATTAAAGGAAGTTTATAATGATTCGGGCATGAGAGGAAGAGCCAAGCACGGTCTAGGCCAAAGAGAAATGCCCGTCATACAAGGATCCCTTGGTGGATTCCAAATTGGAGATGATAAAAATATCAAAGCACAGAGGATGGAAACAGAAACCAAGAAAATAGAAGCCATGGAATGGGCAAAGTAAGTACGCTTCTTTCTTTTTTCTCATGGAAGGCAATGGATATATGAATGAAAGGCAGCCTGATCACAACCCCGTTTTCTTACGTGTGAAAGTTTTTGGGAGTACTCCTATATGCCAAAAGTTACAATGGGGGAAGTTCAAATCTGGTAGCTAATAGCCTCATGTCATAGAACAATGGGCCCATATTAAGCCGTGTTGGATGATAGAAATATCAAATGCATCCTTTCCTTTTTATTAGTGGTAGACCTTCAAGTTCAAATTGAACATTCGATGAGTTGCTTCAGTGCTTGTAACTCCTTCAATTATAAGCGTGCTTCACTTTGTTTTGCTATTAGATCTTTTATATTGTTAGATCGTTTGTTGCTGGTAGTTTACTTCTTTTCGGATGCAAAATGTAGGTTCAGAGTAGACATTATGTTTAATGCGTTAATTAGTCTCGCCATAAATTAATCGGGGTTTTATCGACATGACCTCTTCCAATGTTTTATATATATATATATGTTGGAGTTCGTAGTGTACACTTATGGAGATGTTAGGTTGCTGACTGCTTGTGCTTTGATATTGTCGAGTGCGTAAATCAGCGGTTTTAAATAGTTTAATTGGTCATCCTGTTTTGGTAAGTAGCCCACACCAACTCTATTCTTTTGCGTTCAACATCATAACTCATACCTCTAGCCACTTTGTTCTCTTCTCATTTGGCGGTTTTGAAATGTGTCCATTCTTCAGCCAACAGGAGAAAATGGTGCAACTCAAGCTCCCATCAGCATTGATTTGCAAAGAGATGGTTCTCTCAGCAGCAAGCAAATAGTGTTGCAAATTGATAATAAAAGCTAGCAAGTTTCTGCAAGTGAGTCTTCTTAACAAATCGAGGTTGATATATTTTCTTTCATATTTATGATATTACGTCGTTCTTTTATGCAACTCTGGCTTGCGTATATGTTTCCTATTGAGGAATGGATAAATTGATTCATGATGACAAGGGCAATGCTACTATTTCTAATGATGGTGCTAATATTATGAAACTTCTTGATGTTGTTCATCCTGCTGCTAAGATTCTTGTCGATATTGCCAAGTCTCAAGAATCTGAGGTATACAATAGAAAACAAATTTAGTAATTTTAGTGATTGGCTGACTAAAAGAGTGAAATTTTTATGCTAAAGTTTATATTTATCTTAGAGTGGGTTATGATGGTTGCATTACTACAACATTTAACAGCTTATACTTTAGAGAATTGAAGATAATGACCATTAACAAGGACATTGTCTCAGAAAAATTTGAGAGGGTATCATTAATAATTGTATTGGTTAGGTTTTAGGGATAAATTTGGAATTCACTTGTAATTTTAATGACCGGATTTATTGTCTACAGGTGGGTGATGGAACCACTAGAGTAGTTCTTTTTGCGGAAGAGTTTTTAAAGGAGGCCAAACTTTTCATTTATGGTGTCCACTCAAAGTCTTATACGTAGTTTTCGAACTACTTCCAATTTGGTAAGGAATTTGGATCTTTTGGTTTGATTGGATGGATATGTTCATGAGAAATTGTTCTAGAAGCCATGGGTTTGCTACTTGTATTTTAGGCAATTAGCAAAATTAAGGAACTTGTTGCGAGTATAGAGGAGAAAAGTATGGAAGAAAAGAAGAGTTTGTTGGCAAAGTGTGCTGCTACCACACTCTCTTCAAAGCTTTTTTTTTTTTTTTTTATAGGAAAGACCTCACTCTCTTCAAATCTGATTGGTGGTGAAAAAGAATTTTTAACATCTATGGTTGTGGACTCAATTATTTCAATTGGCAACTATGATACATTGTTTATTGTATTCTTGTATTCATTGTTTATTGTAGGTTTAGCTGGTCTCGCTACAAAATATGAGAAATTATTATTTTTTTATTAGCAACCCATCAGCAACGGTTTATAACCGTTACAAACGAAATTAATTTTTTTTTTTAAATTAACTAACAACTTTGCAACGGTTAGAAACCATTGGTAAAAATTTTAACAAATTACCAACGCTTAAAAAGCGTTTGTGAAATAAAAAACCGTTGCAAAGGTTTTAAATATGTGTATGAAATAATTATAATAAGCGTTGGAAAGTTCTGTTTGCAACGCTTAATAAGCGTTGGAAATTTCTGTTTGCAACGCTTTTTAAGCGTTGCAAATATTTCCAACACTTTACCCACGCCATATTTGCAACGCTTAAAAAGCGTTGCGAAAATTATTAGCAACGCTTTTTTGCCGTTGCAAATAGCCTGTTATGGTGTAGTGGGTATATGGATGATGTAGATAGATGATGGTCGTTGATCAAATAGAAGCATATCAAAACCTAATTATCCCTCAATAAGTAAAGGACGAGTGGGGTATCGTTCCACTTTTAAGTGTATGTTATGTGAAGGACAGGATTGGAAAGGGGGTTTGAGGGATTAAAAACTATAATTGTAGAGATTTTAGATTCTAATGCTAAACTAAACTAAACTAACTAAACTATTGAGAATTTATAGGAGAGGGAATTCAAGAGATTAGAATCCACCAATACTTTTGATCTATGACCTTCTACTTCATGGTTGTTCTTACAAGTAGACTACAATTAGGCAATCGAGCGAGTGTTGATGCCCTCTTGGACGAAACATCGTTAATAATTAATTCTAGTTAAGGTTGTTCCTATGTTTATGCTATTAATATCTTCTTTCATTTTATGTAAGCTCGGGAAGCCATTCAATGTAGTACTGAGAGCAACATCAAGGAGTATTTCCTAATAGGATGGCCATTCAATGAATCACCACTTAAGGCAAACACAAAGAATACTTCCCCTAGGCAGCCACTCCTTCTAAGGCAACACAAAGAATATTTCCCTAACCCTAAAGAATTATACTACTAGAAGAAAAGTCAAGAACACTAGCATGATATTAATATTGCAAAACATAAACCCTATTCTATACTTCCATCCCCTGGTGTGGGCAATGGAACTAATAACTAAAAACATAAAGAAGTAACCTGATTGAAGAACACCATGAACTATAAGAATCATCAAACCCTAAGCACCGGCTTCATCTCCTCCCTTGAAGGAGAAGATTAGCCTTCCATAAAGAAGGAAGAACACGAAGAATGAGAAGAAGAAGAGTCGAAGAACATAAGACTAGAAAGACTAACTTATTAAGAATTGACTAGTTAAAACCGAATCTTTTATTATTAATCTCTCTCTGCCTCAAGTTCTAGAGACAAGAATATAAGTGAATTGGCAAGTTACATAAGGCACTTAGGTCTTCTATTTATAGGGGTTACAATAAGTTCTAGAAGCATTCCAAACCGCTATTTGTTTCCTAATACAAATCAACTTCTTTCAGAGTCCAACTTCATCTCCAAAACTAAGAATGAAGTGGCTAGAATGACGGTTCATGCGTCTGGATGCACGATCCTTGTGTCTCGGACGCGAGCATTATGTCTCGATCCTTCTATCCTATTTTGCGGGCTTCGGTCTAAGCAACGAATCCTTTTTCCTTAGGCTTCCAAATAGGCTTTAAAATAGGTCCAAGTCGTATCCTTAATAGCTTCAATTCCTTGGCCTTCTCCATGATTGTCCAAGGGCTTCCCATGTGATCATTAATGCTCCGAATTACTCCGTTTTATCCCTTTTTCACTAATATTCCACAAAACTCTCTTTTTCACCTATAGAATCATAAAACATAACTTACAAACATTATTAGTCCACTAAGATGGCTAAACGAGAGGTATAATCGAGGGTTAAAATGCACTTTTTGAGCACTTATCACATGCTAGTATTGATTTTTATTGTAACATTAATCTTTATGTTTTCACACAAGGTTCAACAGAAAGGTTTGGTCTTTTTTATCCATAATTATTCATGGTATCTCTAACCAACTAATAATTAGCTTGAGAGGAAGTTTAAACCCATCTTCATGGTGAATGAACTACCCTTTCGAATTGAAACTCTTAAAACAATAATTATATACTAACACATCAAGTCTTCATCAAAGCTTCAATGAAACCCTTCTAATGGAGGTTTAGCTATGAATCATGGGACTATCATAAATAAAAGAATAAAAATAAAAAAACATGATAGAAGAATATAACGAACTTGGATTTTTTTTTTTTTTTTGGTAAGCCTGTAATTTTAAATTGGGGGATTATTAATGGTATGGCTAGACTTTGCTAGTTTGGATTTTATTAATGGTGGCTAGGCTAAATAACATAAATTAGGTTTACTAAAAGAAAACTATGAGACAAGGGACTAATTAACTAATGGGTGAGATCAATAGAGTTGTGCCTTAGTCCTCTTTATATAGGAGAGGGCTAGGTTTACAATTTCGTGCATGGGATTTGGAGCTATATTTTGGGCCATTAAATCAAGCCCAAAACCTAATTACTTAAGTCCGAAAAGGGTTTCTCTACTCTAAATTACTACAATAGCCTTTTCGTCTACTTTTGCTCTTCTGATTGGGTCAAGGCTTAGACCATTAAAAATTTCTTTTCTAGCCGGTAGTTTTGACATATAGTAGGCACAATTTCGAGGTTTGAATCCAATGATACGGCTTACGAAAGTTCTGTCGATTTTTATGCTCTATTTCAGCCCGCGTTGACTTTGACTTTTCAGCTTTGATTGGACTTTAAAAATGTTTTCTCTCCTTGAAACTTGGGCTTTAACCATATAACTTCTTAGCAACCAACCTTTGTTGTTTTCTCTTGCAAATGCGACATATTTCTTTACATATTTGACTCCAATACCTGAAATACACAAACATACGTAAACAGTACTAACTCTTATTTAAAAACCCATTTATTAGGGTTTTTTTTACTTAACCCCCCATTTTAAGAATCATTACTAATTGCCCCCCATTTCAGAGTTAATTTTCCAAATTGACAATTTTAGCCCTTATGTCAAATTTGTAAAAACCCTCCATTTTTAACATACATCTTTGAAAAATTCAAAAATTCAAAAAAATAAATAAATAAAAATCGGAAGACTCAAAAATCCAGAAAATTGACAAAAAAAATGAAAAAAAATAACAAAAACTAGAAAACAAATTCAAAAATATTCGATAAAAGGAAAATTCAAAAAAAAAATCCAAAAATTTCCAAAAATTGAAAAAAGAAATCGGAAAAAAATTGGAAATTTTTTTTGGAAAAATAAAATAACATCGAAAAAATGCGTAAAAATTTGAAAAAAAAATAAAACAACTCAAATATAGGAAAACAAATGAATTTTATTATTTTTTCAAAAAATTTGAGTTGTTTTATTATTTTTTCAAATTATGCATTTTTCAATTTTATTTTAAATTTTTTCAAATTTTTTTCCCGATTTGTTTTTTTTCAATTTTAGGAAAATTTCTGATTTTTTTTTGAATTTTCCTTTTATCGAATATTTTTTAATTTGTTTTAGAGTTTTTGTTATTTTTGTCATTTTTTTTTTTCAATTTTTCAGATTTTTTGAGTTTTCATATTTTTATTTATTTTCAAATTTTTGAATTTTCGAATTTTTCAAAGACATATGTTAAAAATGGGGGGTTTTTACAAATTTGACATATGGGTAAAATTGCCAATATGGAAAATTAACTCTGAAATGGGAGGCAATCAGTAATGATTTTCAAAATAGGGGGTTATCTCAAAAGGGGAGTACATCCGTGGGGGGTTAAGTCAAAAAACCCCTTTATTATAAGCAAAATTGGTCTAAATGTAATATTATTAAGGGATTAAAACTACTGTTTTTGGCTCTTATTAAACCACCCCCAAACAACATTTTGCTTGTCCTCAAGCAAATATGAGAAATTAAAATAAGTGGCCAAAAATAGAGTTCTAACTAATCTCGTTTCACTTAGTGCGATTGCATTGACCATATGCAATAAGTCCTTAAACCATTAGGTATTTCCTAGTGAACGAGTTATAACCTCGTGAGAGTTTTCCAGAGAAAGTACTCACAAACTTCATTTATACTACAACGACTAAGAAATAAAATTACTGTTTCCTTATTTATTCTCAGATATCTATACATCTCACTAGCAATGAATACATAATAATCAATTTGAAACCTAAGCTAATACGTGCATAATAATCAATCATCTACGGATAAACATATATATAATGAACTATGCTATGAAATGCAATAATAGGTTCGTTTCTGAAACTTTGGAATAATATCCTTAAGTAGGTCCTCACAAATATGTCAAGACAAAAACACTCTAATTTTTCCACTCAAGTTTCGCTCACTCCAGTGCGTGGTGTGCACGCTTTACCTTACAAACTCAATGACATACAAGAAAGCCGAAGTCGATCAATCACATCTGCCACTTACTATCACACCAATCTAATCCTAATTGAGCTAGAGGTCTTTATTATGTGTTGCGGGGATTAGGTGATGGTTTTAAGAAGGAAGAAAATGGATATCCAAAAGGATAAATCAGAGATAATAAAATCTTCAAAATATGTAACTAGAGAAAACCTTGTTCTTACTTTGCTTCTACACTTTATTTCCATCCTTAGCCATTTTTTTTCTTTTTCTTTTGGCTTTTGACTTCTTTGATTCTGTTTTTGGAGTTCTAACCTTTTGTTATTATTTTTTTCTTTTCTTTGCATGGAAACTTTATTTTATTTTCTTATTTGAAGCAACTAACAAATTCTCTTGGTTTTCCACAGGTCTTTCCACAAGTCATAAATGGGTAGGCTGAGTTTATTTTTATTTTGTTTTTATAAAAGGGTAAAGGATTTGTGGTTTATAAAAAGGCTAAAGAAAGGCTCTGAGGGGCAACTAGTGGAAAATAATTTCATATAGGTTTGAATTTCTGGCTATATCGATCCAAAAAGGGCCTAAATTCTCGCTTAGGATATGGTATAGTGATTAAACAAGTGGACGTATGCTTTCTGTATTCAGAATTTATTTCTCCCTTGTGTCATTACTCAGATATTTCACTCATATAAAGCTTTTAGGCTATATTCTCATAGGATTTGTAGAATAGGTATTCTACCCTAGGTTTCAGAAACTTACTGCCAATACAAACATAGATGCTCATGTACTATATTTATGGAAAGATGCAATGACTATTATCTACATATTAACCTAAGTTTCTAAAAACTATTATAATTTAAGAGCTAACGTGAAACTCTAGACTACTGTCATCACAAAAAAAGAAACAATACCAATATTCCTAAGTGTATAGTATAAATACTTTTTATTTATATTTTTTAATTTTTTTAGTAGAAAGCAAGTGCATATTATACATATATATGTCCTAATAGGTGTCTTAAATTTCGCGTATTTCTATGCCACCCCCAAACAAAAACATGTTTTGTCTTCAAAGTATAGAAATAAGAAGGCTAGAAAATACTATGGAAACACGTGAAAATTTTAGAGCGCCTGCAAAACAAATTAAGAACATACTAATATAGGTAAAGAAAAATAGACGCAACTCCTATATGGGTTCCACCCGTAACGGAAATAACAAGAATTAAATTTCTTTGGACATAAGCAGACACTAACATAAAGTAAAACTTACTTTATATCCAGCACTACGTGTTGTCCTCCCCTCCTATAAAGAAGTGATGTTCCTATGCGTCCTGCCAAGCCAAGATAATCTGCCAGGCCTCATGCCATTTATCATCTACCTTTTCTAACCTATTAAGCGCCACTTGGTTGGATGGGGTGTAAGGGGCAACCCAATTAGGTTGTAGCCGCCACCCCGGCCAAATCATAACACGAAAAGAGCGTACAATGCAATTGGTGGGTCGCATAATGTCAACCCAACCCAATCCTTGAAGTGGGTCAAGAACTCAAGAAAGAAACATAGCATTATGCGGCAAACCAAGACAAGTATAAGAAGGTACTTATGCTTCATACTATGGGCTCGTGCTAAACTAGACACTAAGGTCTGGGGAAGGTCATTTAGCATACGTCCCTATGCTAGAGCAAGAAAGATGTCACCAGTGGTGTTATTCATAGAAGAAAAATGTCATTCCCCTAAAATATTCAGCATAATAAAGAACATAATATTGCCTAAATTAAGGGACAGGCTACCAAGGGCTGCGTTATATTGCCCTTGGTCCTCTACACAAAAAATCCCCACCCCATAGGTCTCATGGAAATACTCATAGTTGTAGATGTACATATTATTAGCCATATAACCCCATGAGTTTTGGGCAGCAGGCATAGAAAGTCCAATAGCATAGGCTAAGAAAACTTGCTTAAATCCATTATTACATCCTCAATGGTGACAGAGAACACTTGTTCCCCATATGGTCGATAAAAGAACCTACAATTATCATAAAAATAAGCAGTAAGTGCTGGAGAATAAGTTTCATCAGCACTTACCATTAGAGGCTGCCATCCTAACTGCACAATTAAGTCACAGAACCAGAAACCATAGGTGTCAAAACTTATAATCCAAAAATGGGGACCAAGACTTGGGCGAGTGGGTGCGAGATAACATAAATAACTTTTATGATCCTGTGCTCAAAAAATTTGCCGCTTTTAGTAAAACTTTCTTTAGACAAAGCTTTCTTATCTTCTCAATCCTAAAGTTCCTTCCTATTCAGGTAAAATCCATCACTGCCTAACAGTGAATGTTCTGGATAGTGCAAGGAACTAGTTCCCTTTTATCAATTCTCTTTTCTCTTGTAGTCGGGTAAAATCCCTCACTGCCCAACAGTGAGTGTTCCGGTTATTTTCTCAAACAAGTTGGCATCTTTTGGTTTTCCTTGCTTTCAGGTAAAATCCACCACTAAGGTATAGGGGGTGTTCTGATTAGCTTCAGGAATCGGTCTTATCCTGTTTTAGCTCATGATTTCTTCCTCATTTGGGTAAAATCCTTTGCTGCTGATAGCTAAAGTTCTGGAGAGGAAGGGTCAGTCATGGACATCTATGAGCTTGAGAACCCCTATAAGGTGTCCAATGAAAAGCTACAACCACCACTGCAATCCATCATCAATGTGGTTCGAGCTGAAGATTCAGCTCAGAAAGAAACACAGAGGATTTCCTATGCAGATGCGACAAAGCAACACTCTAGGGCGTTGCCAACTCCAGAAAAAATGGGAGAATACCCCGCTGTCACCATACCGGAAAAAGCTTATGAGAAAGGGTTGCTCTATTGCAAGCATTGCTTGGTGGGACACATCGACCTCCAAAAAGTCCCAATCGGCCGATGGTGCGAATGTTAGCGAAACAAATCTGGCAACCAACAAGAGAGTGGCTCATTACACCTATTGGTAAAGGGTTCATATTTCTAATATTTTCGAATGCAGATGACCTGAACAGAGTTTGGGCAAAGGGTTCTTGGGATTTTGATAAGAACCCTATGAGAATCAGTCAATGGACTCCAAATTTCAACCTCGACAGTCAAAGGCAATCTCATGGATTGGTCTGGACTCGGTTGCAGGGGCTAGGACAGGAATACTGGGAGCCCGAATCCCTCATGTCAATTGCATGTGGAGTGGGTTTTCCAATGCAAATAGACGAGAAAACACTCAATCGAGAGTATGGATACTACGCTAACATCTTAGTGGATGTGGATTTGTCAGAGCCTATCCCAGATCAAATCTACGTCAAATCTAAGAATTTCAACTTCTGGCAAACAGTAGGGGTTGGGAAACTACCAAAAATGTGCATGCATTGTAAAATTGTTGGTCACTTGGTCACAGAGTGCAGGAAGCTGAGAAGGGATATGCAGCACAACAAGGATAAGGATAGGACAAACAAAGTAAAGAGGTGGTGGTGGACGCCACACCCCTCCCGAAAAATGGTGGAGAAAATTTTCGAAGGAGGAAAAGGAGGAAACGAAACTCAGGGGAGAGCAGCAAGCAAGGGGAGACTATCTGGAGACCAAAAGCCTCGGAGAAACATAGAAGGGTTGATGTCCAGAACAGGTTTGATGGGCAAGGAGAAGTGGAGGAGGTTCATATTATAGAGGATCAGGAACATATGGTCTCTGACCAGGCAGCAAAGTTTCCTACACGTTCCGCACCTGATCTTAGATTTTCTCAGCATGAGAAAGAAGCTTCTGGTCATGAGCAACACGCCAAGACTCGGGGTACTCAGGGTGTTCAAGTAGATTATGGATATGTGCAGCAATATGATAAAGAGCAGGAAAACTCTCCTACAGATCAAGTTCTGGGGAAAGATGGTCTGGGTTCCGGAGATGAGGCCTGTGTCTCTAGGCAGACTCGAGAGGTCTGTGACTCTAGGCAGACTCGAGAAGTCTGTGACATTGGGCAGAATCGTGAGGTTTGTGGCTCTAGGCAGACTCGAGAGGTCGGTGTCCCTAGGCAGACTCGAGAGGAGGAATTGATCCATCAAACTGAGAGTGTAGCAGCAGAACTATCACCTCATTTGAGAGAGGAGAATTTGATCATCTCGCGCAATGGAGACAGCCTGGTTTTTGAGAAAGGAGTCTCTACTTCAGAGTCTCTATCTCGTATCCATACAACTTCAGTGGGACTAAACATAGCAGACTCTAAAGCGGAAAAAGTGTTGCACCTACTGGTGCAAAAGCAACAAGTGAGGGAACTTGAATCTAAGCCTCCTGATCCTACCTCTCCGCAATCATCGAACTGGAGTGATATGATTGAAGAGGAAGTGGATGATCAACTTCAAATCAGCAAAGAAAGATACAAACCACAATGGCAGTTAGAGTCTCACACTCTTCCAACCACCAGGTCCAGATCAAGATCTAGGACTAAGGGTCGGGACAAATAATGCGACTTTCAACATCAACCAGAATAAATATCCAATATTCTCAATGAGGTGCATATATTGGAACATTAGAGATATAGCAAATGACAAGTCTCATAATCGACTGTCCAAGCTTATTAATAAATGGGAACCGGAGATTGTGGGTATTGCAGAACCGATGATTTATCCCAATGATCTCCCCATGAGTTTTCTTCAATCATTGGGAATGAGTAGTGCTTTCTACTCCAATCCTAATTCGGATCCTAAAAGAACTCCTAATCTTTGGCTCATGTGGAAGGATTCAATTTCGCCTCCCAATATGATCCACTTTTCAAATCAGCATATTACAGTGATGGTCGACAATGTTCTAATTACCATAGTGCACGCCCATTGTCTATATGTGCAAAGAAGACATCTCTGGTTAGAACTATCCACCATCAACTCATTAAATTTGCCTTGGCTGATTCTCGGAGACTTTAATGCCTACTTAAGTGTCTCGGAAAAGAGAGGGGGGAATAACCCCACGACAGCATCCATGAATGATTTCAGAGACTTCTTGAACAACAATCAACTGATGGAAGTTCCCAACTCTGGGTTTCAACTTACTTGGTGGAATAAGCAAGTTGGAGAATTTAAAATTCTGGGCAAGCTCGACAGAATGCTATGTAATGCGAACGGGAGTTCCACATTCCCAGGATGGAGATACAAGGTGGAGAGCAGAATTTGCTCGGATCATTCACCCTTAATGGGAGGTAGTATAAGTATCTCGCGACCCAACAACATGCCATTCAAGTTCTTCAACATGTGGTGCTCCCATCCTAAATTCAGAGAAGTTGTGATGGAAAGTTGGCAAGAGCCAATAATGGGACACTCTTTATATATTCTCACTCAAAAACTGAAGAGACTAAAGGTAGTTTTAAAGAAGTGGAATAAAGACTCTTTTGGTAATATCAGATTCAAGGTAGAGGAAGAAACCAAGAGGTTAGAACTGATGCATGAGCATTTTGAGAGTGGGAATGTTACGGAGGAATTCGTGATGAACATGGTGGACCAAGAAAATCAAGTGGAGCTGATGCTACAGCAGGAACAAGAATTTTGGAGACAGAAGTCAAGAATAAAATGGGAAAAAGACAATGATCGGAACACAAAAAAATTTCACGCAATAGCCAACAGAAATAAGAGCAAGTCCCTAATCACAGAAATGAGAAATGAGGAGGGCATCACCCTTCACACTCAGGAGGAGATCGGCAGACACATTGTCAACCATTACTCTACAAAATTCTGGCAAGTGGAGCATAACATAGACTGGGAACTTATACATGCTATGCCTCAGGACCTGATGATGAGGATAATGATTTCCTCACCTCCATTCCATCACCAGAAGAAGTGAAAGTGGTCGTCTTTCATTTGAACCCAGACAGCTCCCCAGGTTCTGATGGGTTCTCCGGATGTTTTTTCTATCATGCATTGTTGGGATATAGTAGGGTATGATCTTATAAGGGCCATCAGCTACTTCTTCTTAAAATCAAGACTGCCATTTGGTATTAACACCAACTTCATTGTGCTTATCCTAAAGGAGAAAAATGCCAATCAGTTAGGCAGATTTCGGCTGATATGTCTCTCGAACTACATTTTCCAGGACATCACTAAGATTCTTGCCACAAGGCTGTGTCTAGTAGCAGAACGAATCATCAGCAAGGAACAATATGGCTTCATCCCTAACAGAAATTCACAACAAGCCATTAGCCTAGCATCGGAACTGGTGAATGATTTGCAGACTCTTAGACATGGTGGAAGCATTGGGATAAAGCTGGACATCTCTCAAGCATTTGACACGATGGACTGGCATTTTCAAGGGGCAGTTAGGTGCGGTGGGGTTCAATGAAAGATGGATCTAGTGGATTCAAGCACTTTTCCAAAGCAACACAATGTCTATCATGATAAATGGAGGTCCACAAGGGAACTTTTCTGTGGGCAGAGGTCTTAAACAAAGAGATCCTCTATCTCCTTTGCTCTTTGCTTTTGAGGAGGATTGCCTAAAGCGAAGCATCGAGACTAGTTCTCGAGAAAAGATACAAAGATATGGTGATAAACTCCAAGTAATTGTAGTCCCTCACATTTGATGTTTGCGGATGATATTTTTCTTTTCTGCAATGCAAACATGAGATGTATTAAGCAAGTTGTGAAGGTTCTTAACAGGTATCAAGACACCTCACGACAGCTCATAAATAAGGAGAAATGCAAGATTTTTCTAAGCCCAATGCAAAGCAGAAAGAATGATTTGATTCAGGAAACAATGGGAATCAAATAGGGGAGCTTACCGGAGAAATATCTTGGAGTACCATTGATCATGGGTACAGTAACAAAGGCGGCACTGGCACCGCTAGTGGACAAGATTAGGAAAAAAGCGGCAGGATGGGCGGGGAAAATGCTATCATTTCAAGGAAGGGTTGTTTTAGCGAGACATGTTCTAAATAGTATTCCAGTCCACAATATGGCGATCTACAGATGGCCACAATCAGTGATAAAAGAATGTGAGAGAATCATCAGGAATTTCATATGGAGTGGTAACCCGGCTGAGAGGAAATCTTTTACGGTGTCTTGGGAAAAAACTTGAAAACCTTTAGAGGAAGGTGGACTAGGCATTCAGAGACTAAAAGATATCAACCTCTCCATGCTCAAGAAACAAGCGTGGGGACTGCTTATAGAGGAGAATGACTGGTCGAAGTTTATGAGAGGAAAATACACAAATCGATCTGGCAACTGGACCAATTACAAGACATCGACAGTTTGGGGGGGTATCAGATGGGCTCTTAAGGAAATGACCAAACTTCATGGATGGATAGTAGGTAATGGGGCTTCTATTAATATCTGGTGAGAAAACTGGTTACAGCAGAAACCCATTTGCAATTTCTTCCTAGCTGAAAGTAAAGATATCAAGAAATTCCAAGGAAGATTACAGGAGTTCATTCAGGGTCGGTATTGGGAATTCTCAGGTAACTTCTCACAAGTGCTTCAGGCAATCGGTATTAACCCCCTCTCTCTCTAACAACCTGATGACTCTAAGGCAGATGAGAGAGTATGGCTTTCTGATGGCAAAGGTTTATTTTCGGTAGCAGCAGCACACGAGGACATCAGGAAGAAAGCAGTGAAGCATAAGGGCTGCAAGTTCATATGGAGCGCCATGACACTTCCTAAAACGCAAGGCATTGCATGGAAGCTAGTAAGAGGGACATCGAGAACAGATGATCAGTTACAAAAGAGGAAGACGCAGCTTGCTTTGCGATGCTGTATATGTAAGCAGGAAGAAGAAACTCTCGATCACATTTTGTACCACTGTCCTATGGCAAAAAGAGTTTGGAATCATGCGCGACAAATTTTCAGTATTCGACCATGTATCGAATCTTTCAACGATATTATGCAACAAAGCAAGCATCATAGCGCATTGATCTTGGATATGTGGAAAGCTTGCTCGCTGACTTGCATGGTCAGTTTGTGGAAAAATTGGACCAAGGTGGATATATGAACAGAAGAAATCCAGTTTTTCAAATATCTGCTTCCTAGCCAGGAGAGCCATCATCAGAGCTTACCACTGTTCATCAGGTACTATGAATAACTGCATGAAGGACATGAAAGCTCTGCACACCTTCCATCTTCCACATAAGGCCAGAAGAGCTCCTCAAATTATCAAATGCTACTGCCTTCCCCAACACTTGGGATCCTAAAAGTGAATGTAGACGGAAGCTCCAGGGGAAATCCAGGTATGGCAGGCTGGGGAATAGTACTAAGGGACTACAAAAGAGAATTCTTGGGGGCAGCAGCAGGGGGTTTAGGTATTGCTACTAACTATATGGCAGAAACTGTTGCGGTTATTGAAGGAATTCAGAGAGCTCTGGAATTGGACTGGAAATATATATGGGTTGAATCGAATTCTTCCTCAGTGGTTAAAGCCTTTCAAGAGGACACAGTACATTGGAAAGTTAGAACCAAATGGAGGCAGCTGAAGGAGAAAGCCTAATGGATAAATGTAACTGCAACATGGCGAGAAACTAACTTAGGAGCGGACAGTTGTTTGAGACATGGAGCAGCACTACAAAAGGGGGAAAGTAAATGGTGGGACACAAGGCCTCTTTTCATGAGAAACCTGGAGAACCATTTCACTACCTATTTTCGATTCTCTTATTGATTTTGGGCTGTAATAGGTGGGTGCACATATGATGTTACTCACACTAGACAACTTTTCTCTACTTATTCTTTTCCTTTCTATCTTTTCAAATTATTCTTTTAATCAATTACCTTTTAGCAAAAAAAAACTCTCGAGCAATTCTTCAAAGGACTGCTCCGGTATGATTTAAGGAGATTTCATAGGAAACAAACACACTAATGAACTCCTGGAAGTGACTGCATAAAACCCTAAAAAAAAAAAAACTGGAGGTATGTTGAAGTAAGGGCGCAGGCATGCTCAGAATGGCCTATGTCAGAGGGCGGGCACGCTCTCTTCTGACGAAAGAAAAATCTGCGATACTAGAATTACAGCGCGGGCGCGCTCTGTGTTAATGCAATATAAGGGCATGCGTGCTCTAAGCAAAACCTGTGATATGAATTTGAGAGGTGCAGAGTGAAGTACATGGCGTGCCATGTATTTATAGAGCACTAGTTTCTTAAACAAAGGTTCCCAAATTAGAAAAGGGTTTCTAAACCAAAATAGAAACAGCCGAGAGCAGACTCAACACCAAATCTATATGGTTTTAAACATGGAATCAAAATAGCAATCTCCATGCTTCTAACCCTTGAGGTTGCACCAAACAACAGTAGCTAATTCTAGCTACACTATATTAGCAGGATGCTCATATAAATTATACTTCTTAAGCATTGCAATATTAATTCCAAAAGAAGGTGAGTATGGTTAAATACAATGCTAAGCAAATAATGTCACCCCCAAACAAGTAGGAAGGGTAGGATTCATGAAAAATAGATAGCATGCGTAGAGAAAAGTTAAACCAACTTGAAATTCAAATAACAACCACTTACATAATCCAATATTAACTACTTAAACTAACAACTGGAAATAATAAATCAACTAAAATAGGGAGATATTCTTAAAAATAATACAAAAGAACTAGGCATGAGATGAGAAAGGGCTAGGGCCATCCGTCCTACGTCGACGACGCTCACGCCTTTTGGAGTTAGCAGAGGAAGAACCATCATGAGATGGCAGGCGTTATAGAACTTCTTCTTGAAATGTGCATTGTTGTTCCATTAAAATATCCATGGCTTCCCAATGCTCATTATTAGTATAAGCGAGAGTCTCCATGTTAGCCTGGAGATCCTGGTGACTATCACCAAGCAACTCAAAATTAGACTGAAGCATCTCTTGGTTACGGAGAATGGTACCTTGCCTAGTCTTGATAGCCTCACAGAGGTCACTTAGAGAATGTTGGCCTATACAAATCATCTCATACTGGTTATGGAGAGTTCACGGGCTATCTCCGTAGCAGCCATTTCCAAAGCTCCTGCATCAAAATAGGCTGCATCTTCCTCCGATTCTGTCTCAGCAGCCAAAACTTCCAGCAAATTCTACTCCTTCTGAATACACTCCCGATAAATACGTGCATTCTCATGCAACTTCAACTTAACCTTACTAGACTCCTAAACACATCCCTAAAACAACATAATCTTCATGATCAATGCAGGGAAAGCTGCGGTAAGGTAACTAATTGCTTTAATCTCATTCAATAAAAATTTGAAGATGCAAAACCCATACCTTCTATTCTGAAGGGTCCAAAAAATGTGCAAATAACTCAAATTGATGTCACTGGCTTTCGTGGTGGCAATAACATTCATGCCAACCTACTGAGCCACTGCCAGTTGGTTTCTTCTCAGAGACGACTAACGAACACAATGTGACCCGGTATTGTAATGTCTTTCCAATACTGTCTCCATCATCAGCGTACCTATACCCCTGATCTCAGATTTCTGCATGGTGATTATGATGTCACTTTCCTCAATGCTAGTAGCCTTAGCAAACAATACTGTAGTCAACTCCTTACGACTACCATTCACATCCAGAAAAATCCAACGACCACTAATCTCCCTCTTCTTGTAAAATGCAAGAACCAAATCAGTGTAATAAAAATCATCAGTAGAATACCACAACCCTTCCCACTTCCTAATACGCATCTTGGTATCGAAGAAGGGTGCAAACTGTGCACTAGAAAAAACTTGTTCGGGAAGAATTTTTGGGGTTTTAGGAGCCATTGAGATCTGGAATTAGAAATTGTGGTGATAGGTTAGGTGTGGGAGAAGAAAAAAATAACTCAGTCTAAATTTGGGGGGTAGCTGCGTGGAGGTAAGGGCGCGGGCACGCTCAAGATAGCTTGAATACGAGGGCGTGCGCGCTCTATGTTTTTCTTGGGTAGGCGGTGTTTTTGAGTGTGGAGGCAAGGAAGAGAAAAAGAAAAATGTGTATGGTTTTTAAAATAGGGAGTCACGTGCGTGGCACGTGACCTGGTAGAGTTTTAATTTTCAGGCCCAATCCCAAAACAAATCCGTAATACCCATCTTGTCCTATGCCTCATATAACTTAAAACTAAAATTCCGATTCGTTAACGGTCCGATTTTTGCAAATGACCTATGAAAATGATCATCAGAGAAATTGCAATCCAAATATCTATAAAAAAAACTCAAATCTAACTGTGGTTGACACAGAAGGAGATGGAAAATGCCCGAAATGCATGAATGGCATAAGTTATGTGATCGAAAGAAATCTAAATTCATAAATAGTGTCAACCTTAATCAAAATATGACTAAATGGCATAAACAACAAAAATAGGAAGTTGAGCGATCAAGAACAGAAAGAACAAACAACCCACCCCCAAACATATTTTTGGAAGCAAGGCTTAGAAAATTTGTTTTAAATCGTGGGTCTTTTAAAGTCAGATTCCCGAGACTTACTAGACTAATGTTTATCGGATTTTCATATTTTTTTTTAATTTTATGAATAAGGTTTAATATAAAAGAAAACAATAAAGCAATAAGGATGTAAATCACTATATAGAGAAACTCGACTCAAAAACGAGAAAACATGCAAGAGTGGAAAGCGTGAATTACGTTACATGAGGACTTTGAATCCGGTACTTACAACCACACACTCCAAAGGGAGGGCACGGTTACCTTAATGGTGCACTTACCAATATATATGGAAATGAAAGGAAGTACACCAAACATCAAAGGTCAGTCCTCATAAACAAGGTCCTATAAAAGGACATTCTCCACATCTAGTGACCTTAACTCATGAAAATATTTTAAACATTGGTTATTGACTTGAAAGATACTGTTGTTCTTGGGATTTACCAAGGTGATTGCCCCGTGAGGGGTGACTTCAGTAACCAGAAAAGGACCAGACCAACGAGTTTTTAATTTCTCTAGGAAAATATGCAAACGTGAGTTGTAAAGTAGAACTTTTTTACTAACTACAAACTCTTTACGCAAAATCTGTTTATCATGAACACGTTTCATGTTAGCTTTATAATCCTTTACGAGATCATAAGAATTGCTACGGAATTTCTTCAACCTCATTTAATTGCAATTTGCACTTGACACCCACCTCATCAATACTGAATTTTAGGTTTTTTATAGCCCACATAGCACGGTGCTCCAATTCAATGGGCAGGTGACAAGGTTTTCCAAACACAAGTCTAATGGGAGACATTCCTATAGGAGTTTTAAAAGTTGTCTGATATGCCCATAAGGCATCTGTTAGATGCGTACACCAATCTTTACGATTAGGATTGACTACCATTTCTAATATTTTTTTAATTTTCTTATTAAAGACTTTTACTTGGCCACTAGTTTGTGGATGATAAGGAGTTGCCACCTTATGGATAACTCTGTATTTCTTAACTAAAGAAGCAACAACTCTATTACAAAAATGCGTTCCGCCATCACTGATGATGGCTTTAGGGATGCCAAAATGAGAGAAAATGTATTCTTTAACAAAAAACACAACTGTTGTATGGTCATTTCTACGGCAAGCCATGACCTCTATCCATTTGGAAACGTAGTCCACGACAACAAGAATATAAATAAAATCGTGGGAAACAGGAAAAGGACCCATGAAATTAATGCCCCTTACATTAAAAAATTTCATACCATAATGGGATTTAAAGGCATCATATTAAGTTTAGTGATACGCCCAAGTTGTTGGCAATGAACACATGTTCTGCAGTGTACTTGGGCATTTTTAAAAAGGGTAGGCCAATAAAAACCACATTGAAGAACTTTAGCTGCCGTTTTCATACCACTAAAATGGCCACTACACACTTTGTCATGGCAAAAGGATAAAACCTCATTATATTCTCACTGGGGAATACAACAACGAATAATCTGATCTGCACAATACTTAAAAAGGTACAGCTCATCCCAGTAGTATAGCTTAACTCTGGCCAAAAAAATTTGACGTTCATTTTTTGACCAAACATTAGGAATAATATCAGAAGCTAAAATATTCACAATGTAGGCATACCAAGGTGCATAAAAAATAGAATAAAGGTGCTCATCAGGAAAAGAATCAGGTATGGACTCAGAGTCACTATCACTGTCATTGGTTAGTCTAGATAAATGATCGACAACTACATTTTTGACCCCTCATTTATCCTTAGTTTCTAAGGTAAAATCTTGCAAGACGATCCATTAGATCAATCTCTATTTAGCATCTTTCTTGGCGAGAAGCTACCTAAGAGCTGCATGGTCAGTATACACTAAGGTCTTTGTACCAACCAAATAAGGACGTAACTTATCTAAAGCATAAACCACACCTAAAAATTCCTTTTCCATAGTAGTATAATTTCTTTGAGCATCATTTAAAGTCTTACTAGCATAATAAATAAGGGTGGACTTATCATCTAGTTTCTGGCCTAACACAACACCAACAGCATAATCGCTAGCGTCACACATAAGTTTGAAAGGTTTAGACTAATCGGAAAGCTGTATAATCGGTGCAGATATTAAAGCGGCTTTTAATGTTTCAAAAGCTTGTTTGCAGTTATAATTGAAATCAAATATGGAATCTTTTAAAAGCAGATTAGTTAAGGGCCTAGCTAATTTTGAAAAATCCTTGATAAAACACCTATAGAAACCTACATGGCCTAAAAAGGCTTTAATGTTACGGATTGTCCGTGGTATAGGTAGAGACGTTATTTTATCTAATTTGGCCTTATCTACTTCTATGCTATCACTAGATATAATATGACCTAGAACTATTCCTTTTTTTAACCATAAAATGATATTTTTCCTAATTTAAAACCAGATTATTTTCCTTACACCTTGTCAACACCTTATAAAAGTTAGACAGGCAGTCAATGAAAGAGTTTCAATAAATAGAAAAATCATACATGAAAACTTTCATAAAGTGCTCCACCATATCACTAAAAATATGAAGCTTACACCGCTAGAAGGTACCAGGAGCATTACAAAGGCCGAAAGGCATTCGTTTATAGGCATATGTTCTAAAATGGCACGTGAAGATAGTCTTATCTTGGTCGTCAGGATCGATAATGATCTGAAAATAGCTAGAGTAGCCATCAAAAAAACAGTAATAAGCATGTCCAGCTAGACATTCGAGCATCTGATCTATAAAAGGTAATATAAAATGATCCTTTCGTGTCATAGCATTTAAGAGTCTATAGTCAATACAGATCCTCCATTTCATAGGAACTCGTGTGGAAACATATTTACTAGCAGCATTACGCACAATGGTAACACCCAATTTCTTAGGAATTACGTGAATGGGGCTTACCCATTTGCTATCAGAGATGGGATATATGATACCCGTATCGAATAACTATAAAACTTCTTCCCTGACCACCTCTTTTATGGCAGGGTTCAAGCGACGCTGAGGTTCACATGAAGTCTTCGTATTATCCTCCAAATATATGCGATGTGTGCATATGCTAAGGTCAATCCCCTTAATGTCGTCTAAGGACCAACCGATCATGGAACGATGTGATCACCTTAATCAAACGTGCCTCTTCATCAGCAGACAACTGAGAAAATATGATCACCAGATGACTACCATCCGGATCAAGCTGGATATATTTCAACTTAGCAGGAAGATGTTTAAGCACAAGGGTGGGATGAATGGGTAGAAAGGCTCCCGAAGGGTCTTCGTCTTGACTAGTAAAGACTTGTTTACGTATGAGGTCTTCAAACATGGAAGATGGAGCTACAAAAGGATCTAAGATAGGACTAGACTCGAAAAGGGCATTGAGTTCCTCTACGTAGGAGTCATCATCGAAGTCGAAACTTTCGAAGGAAAGTAATTGATGCATCTGATTCTCTGGAAACGTGTTGTCAAAATAATCTAAAGCTAAGCTCTCGATCATGATAACTTCTCCACCGATAGTCGTATTGGGTAACTGTTTCATCATTTTGAAAACATTCACTTCAACAGAAAGGTGTCCAAAAGACATGGACATCAAACCATCGCGGCAGTTTATGAGTGCATTGGCAGTTGCCAAGAAGGGACGCCCTAATATGATAGGAACAGAGTCGTTAGGGACTTCTGTGTCGAGGATAACAAAGTCGGCTGGGTAGTAAAAATCTTGAACTTTAACCAGCACATTTTCAACAACACCCTTAGGATACTTAATAGAATGGTTAGCTAATTGCAATGTCATTTTAGTTGGTTGCATCTCTTCTAGACCTATTTGATTATATATATAACAAGGGAGCAAGTTAACACTCGCCCCCAAGTCTAATAGAGCAGTTGTCGTGTGGGTATCCCTTAAGGTGCATTGTGCAGTAAGATGACTAGGGTCCTTATATTTAATGATTCCATTATGTTCAGATAGAGTGGGAAACTATTCAGTTAAAAAGGCATCTTTTTGAATATTAGTTTTCCGCCTAATAGTGCACAAATCTTTTAAAAACTTAGCAAGTTGTGGTAATTTTTTAATAGCTTCAAGAAAAGGTAAGTTTATCGTTATATTTTTAAAAACTTTCCTAATTTTATCAAAATTTGTATCATTATTTAACATGGCTAGTCTCTGAAGAAATGGTGGGTTTTCTCTATATTTAGCATATGGGTCAATAGGAATTTTAAACTTGGCCATTTTTTTCTTGGGTTGTGCTTTAACTGGTACCTATACAGGGGTAGGATCTTCAGTTTCTATTTCGGTATCTAGTAAATTTTCATTTGAAATGACCACTGGTGGTGTATCAATGGGCATAGTTACGGTGTTATCAACCACTTTGCCAGAACGAAGAGTGGTAATGGAATTTAACTCACGTACGTTTAAATTTTCGTTACTAGAATTACCGGTTACTTCAAAGCCTGTGTTTGGCGGTTTAGGATTAGGTATAGCTTGACCTGGAAACACACCATTTGGTTGGGCTTCATCTTGGGTTAACTATTATATGGATTGTTAAATGGATTGTAGAATCTGATGTTGAGCTTGCATGTAGGCATCAAAACGATATGGTTGTGAAGGTGTAGGGGCCTAAGGTGGTGTGATAGGAACTATCTCGCATTGCTTATTAACGGGTGGGTTGTGATAGTTATGAATAACTGGGATAATACCTCTACTATTATTATAATTATTATAATTATTATAATTACCTGGTCCTTGTACTTGTCTTGGTAGAGCTGGGTTATTGTTGTTTGCTGGCCTAATATATATTTTGATTATTAAACCCCAGAGGTGTAACTGGTTGATTATTTCACCAACTGAAGTTAGGGTTTTGTCTCCGAAGTGCATTAGGAAGCTATTTATGGAGCAAACATTGTTCGGCTGTGTGGGTGGTTGTTTATAGACGAGAGGACAATAGGAGTCAGTATGCTCAAGACTAAAATAGATATTACATGGAAGAGAGTTGATGTTCATGACAAGAGTAGGCTTAGGTTGAACAGAAATGGCTTCTACCCTTTTTGTGAGGGATTCAATTCGAGTTCTCCCCCAGTTATTATTACGCTTGGATTGATCTTCTAAAACCCTATAAGCATCTGATGCTCCTTTACTAAGGAAACAACCCCATTCATTATATTAAGAACCTCCTTATGATGATGTGAAAGCCCCTTGAAAAAGGCATGAAGAAGTGCGTCTTTCTCAAGGTTATGATGTGGACACTCTATAAGAAGATCAGTGTACCGGATCCAAGCCTCTGAAAATGATTCATGACTTTTGCAAGATTATAACGTAACAAGGGCGCGTGCACGCTCTTTCAATTTTTTTAGAAATAGACTTTTGCGCGATTTCTTAATGGGCTGGGCCTTAATAATGGAAATAAGCTTACAAGAAGGAAGGGTGCGTGCACACTCAAAAATAGTGTAAATAGGGAGCGGGCGCATTCCGAGTACAACTTTAAAAAAAATTCCAGTAGATTTCCAGGAGAAAAATCCTATTTTCGAGAAATAGAAAAAACAGT
The DNA here is from genome assembly GCF_015680905.1 of Coptis chinensis. Lineage (NCBI taxonomy): Eukaryota > Viridiplantae > Streptophyta > Magnoliopsida > Ranunculales > Ranunculaceae > Coptis > Coptis chinensis. The sequence continues at coordinate 44,284,468 of NC_141460.1, forward strand.
CAGAAACAAACACTTTTGAACAATGGGGTGGGCGGGTAAATTGGGCTATTTGTAGAATTGAAAAAACGAAGAGAATTAAATTCTAAAACAACTAAGATTTCAGCGGTGCCATTTGATAATATTAAAAAGCACTCCTTTAATGGCGGGGATAAAGCTTTCTATTTAGTCAACACTGCTTTACAGTTTAATAAGCTCCAGTGTATTTATGAAAGCAATTGGGTATATTCGACAGTGGATTGACGACAGTGTCTTCCACCATGTATCCCAAGAGATTACCGCTTTTGTCTTGTGGAAGAAACTCGAAGACCTCTATGAGAGGAAGTCGGCTGGAGATAAGGTATTGCTCACTAAAAAGTTTGCTAGCACGAAGTACAAAGAAGGTTCTTCAATGTTTGAGCATCTTAATGAAGTACAAAATACCATCAATCAGTTGCACTTAATGAAGATTAATATAGGTGACGAAGTTGAGGCCTTGTTCCTATTAATCTCTCTACCTGATGATAAGAGCCCAAAACTGTAGTTTTAACCCCTTAATAATATTACATTTAGACCAACTATATGTATAATAAATAAGAGTTAGTATTTTTTACGTGTTTTTGTGTATTTCAGGTCTTGGAGTCAAATATGTGAAGAAACATGTCACTTTTGCACTCAAAAGGAGCAAATGTTGGTTGCTAAGAAGTTCAATGACTAAATACCAAGATTCAAGGAGAAAAAGCCTTTTTAAAGCCCGATCAAAGTTGAAAAGTCAAAGTCAACACGGGCATAAATAGAGCAGAAAAGTCAATAGAACTTCCGTAGGCTGTTTCTTTGGACTCAGACTTTGGAATTGGGCCTGTTATATGTCAAAATGATCGGCACAGAAAGAGCTTTCTAATGGTCCTAGCCTTGACCCAATCAGAGGAGTAGAAGTGAATGAAAAGGCTATTACATTAATTTCCAATAGAGAAACCCTTTTCAGACTTATGTTATTAGGTTTTGGGCTTGATTTAATGGCCCAAAACATAGCTCCAAAGCCCATGCATGAAATGGTAACCTAACCCTCTCCTATATAAAGAGGGTTAAGGCTAAAACAAAACTTGGCTACTCCCCTCTTTAGTTTAGTTTTAAATTAGGGTTCTCTCTCTCTCCATTTTTAGTTTAGTTTAGTTTTAGTTAATTAGTTTAGTTTGTAGCCTCCATTAGAACTTTTTAATAAAAGCTTTAGTTTATTCATCAATTCAAGTATCTTTAATAAAGTAGTTCTTCATGATGTCTTATTCTATTTATTATTATATTTATGATAGTCTAATGAATTTTAGTTAAACCTCCATTAGAGGGGTTTGATGAAGCTTGGATGAATACTTGATGTGTTAGTTAGAATTATTGTATTTAAGAGTTTCACTCAAGTAGGTTAGTTGATTCGCCATGAGAATGGGTTGAACTTCCTCACATGCTAATTATTAGTTAGCAGAGATTGCCATGAATAATTAGGGATCAATTACTTAATCTTTATTTGTTAGGATTGTAATAATCTACACTAACATATTAGAAATTTATCTAAGTGAAATCAAATCCCCCTAATCTCTTCTCCATAGTTTATTCAAATCACATTCAATTGCTTAGTTAAATTATTATAAGTTAAATTCATATATTAGTTTCATAATATAAATTCACATCTATAAATATTGCTCTCACAATTGTTCCCTTGTGTTTGATTAATTGGATTCTATTTATATCTTGGTAGTTTAGGAGTGGAACAATTCCATAATCTATATATTGTATAAATCTATATGTGAGAGTAGTAAATAAATAATTGATACCATAAGAATAAGGTTAGAGAAATCTAGTTGAGTTTTTACGGATTGTCAAATGGCGTCGCAGCCATCTTAAACACATTCAGGACAAGAATTCAATTGATTAAATCCTATGGGCAATCCCCCATTCTATACCCACCCACCCTTTTAATTTTTCATTCCTATTCTTGCATTTTCAGTATTGTTCAATGTTTTAGGCACGGGGGCGCACGCCCTCCATTTTTCCTTGTTCAGAGCGCACCATCCCTCCCTTTTGTCTGCGGATTCACAGTGAAGAACACTGCAGCAAATGTATTAATTCTGAAAATTTACAGGCATAATCTTTAAGTGGTTGTTGATTTACTGGAATATTTTAAGATTTTTCTTAGTTGTTTCACGTAGCGAACTAATACAATCTTTACAGTGTTGCATTTCAGCTTTCAAACTGTAAGTTTTGGGAAAAACTGACGAGTAAGGTTACTTAGGCAAGTCCAAAAATTCTACGATTTTGACAGTAGTATCTATCATAGGTCAGAAGTTTACAATAAAAGTTTGAAGAGTTTTTGATTTGTTTTAACCATATAACTAGTTGATTTTTTTTAGTGTGTTTCTGCAATTTTACAACACTTAATTTCTGGAACAACATCCAATAAGGAGGGTTTGTAGAACTCCAATTGCTCTAAAATTTTTACAGGAACCCGTATGATCTATCAGAAGACTCCAGCAAAGTTTTGGTGATTTTTGGCTCTGTTTTTATTAGTTAACCATTCAGTTGTTTGTGTTGTGTCCAAAAACTGTTTCACAAACTTTGCAAGGTAGTAGAATGACTTTCATAACTCTGATTGATTTGAAATTTTACAGGTGACTTACTGGACGTCTTAGAAAACTACAAAAAAAATTTCAAATTTTTTGGAGTGCGCACCCATGCCCTAATAATCCTATCATTGGAGAGCGCCCGCCCTCAAAGTACTGAACATCGGGTAAAGCAAGAGCGCGCCCGCACCCCTTCCAAAGGAAGCCCGATTTTCCTAGGTGAGTCACCGGCTCTCGTTTTGTTCATATTTTTATGTATATTCAGTGTTTCCATCTTCTTAAATACACTGGGATTGCGTATACAAGACGCTATTCATACGCGTAGCAAGGAGGCATTCGAGTACTCTTTTTTTCACTTCTCGTCTCTTCTGTTAGAGGAGTTTTAATTCTAGTATATCAGGTTGTAGTTTGGCTGTTGTTCATATTTCTTTCATATTGGACTTAGCCTTGCATGAAATTAAGGTCTGGTAAGAAATAAACCATCTAGTGTTATATATCGTAAACGTCAATGCACAAGCCTATCTAGAAATTTATAGTTAGAGTTTTGTTTGCATATTAATTGTCCTAGAATATATATATATACATATATAACCATTATGGCATATCAATATGTAGACGAACAATCATGTGATTCTTATGCACACCCTTCACCATGTTCATGCTGTGGTAGTCCTTACCATTAAGTTTCTCATTGCCCATCATATCAAGAGCAATCATATGATTATTATGCAAATCATTCACCAAGTTCATGCTGTGGTAGTCCTTACTATTGGGCTTCTTATTGTCCATCATATCAAGAGTTTGAGCCTACTATAATATATAATAATAGTTATCACTACACCATTTGGGTGATTTTCCAACATTTGAGTTTTTTAATAGTAACACTTATCCATCCGTTATCAAATTATTCACATTCATAATCCGTTAGAAATGCTATCAACCATTGTTGAAATTTTTGAATTATTTTCTAACATTTCTTGAGATATTTATTGACATTTCCTTATACGTTAAAAATTGTGAAATGGAAAAAAGAAAAGAAAAATCAGGTTGGAAAAAAAAGGAAAACTTAAGCGGGAGTTTTTCACCTCTCGCGCTCATCGAAAAGTGGAAAAGAGAAAAACCCTAAACCGTAAGGTTGTTCCTCACTCGGTGAGTCTTCTTCTCCTTCTTGCTCTTCTTCTTCCTTCCTCCTCCTACAAATTGTCTAGAATTTTGATTTTGGGTGGCTAGGGTTTTGATTTTGATTTTGGTTTTGGGTGGCTAGGGTTTTGATTTTGATTTTGGTTTTGTATGGCTAGGGTTTCGAGATTCATTTTAGGCATAATTGTTCGATCTATTGAACAAAAGGTTCTCTTTAACAGAGGTAAGTAACTATTGGTCATGGTTGTGGTTTTCCTTATCTGCTGAACATGTTTAATTTTGGTCGTTAAATATTAATTTCTAAGTAACAAGTTTATCTCTGTTTCCGAAGATTCTAATTCAAATATCATACAAGATGAGAGCTTTTCCATTTCTTTGTTCATCAGGTACTAATTTCTTGTCTTTTTGAGTTTTTAATACTTTGGTTTTGAACCAATTTACTTAATTTTGATTATTCTTTGTCGATTTCATTATTTAGGGTTCACTATTTTAAGTTTTTGAAGGTGCATGTCGCCATTAATTGCTGTTGTTGGTTATTAATATGTGCTTGATCTGCTCAAGGTAACAACTAATGTAGTGTTTTTAGTATAACAGTTTTTGACATTAGGCTTTTAGCTCATGGGTTTGGTTGAATTACTTTAAATTTTTATGTAAAAGATTGTATCTTTATAGCTTCATATATGGTCCTTCATGTTTAGTTTCTAGTGGAAAAGGTAATTTTGGTTCTTTTTATGGTCGGTCATATATGGTTATTAACTTTATTATATAGTTCATATAAGTTACATTAAATTTACACAAACGTGCATTTGAAATGCATTGTCCGATCAATGTATGTTATGTGTCCATATATATTACTTTCGACAAGTGTCTTTGCTTGTTTAATATATTTTGTTGAAAATAATTTTGTTGTCATGTTTTATGGAACTGGAATTATTTTTAATGGTTCATTAGAGCAAATGGAGTTCTATTTCCTTTGTTTTAATGGTTCTTTGGGTCGATTTAAGTGAATGTATAGTCTATTTTTCAATAATAGAAATTCCAGATTCCCGCAGATACATCCGTGGCAAGGACAATAAATTTTTATCCGAAGCCAACATTATGTATGCTCCTGTTAGGAATCCAAATGCGGGAAATATTGCGGATTGGAGGGAAAGATATATAGGCATGATAGATTACTTGGCTAGCATTCTCTGGGTTCTGGAAAATGTAGAACTAGCTGCAGTTGCTTTGTCTGCGGGATCTGCAATAGTAATTTGGACCAGGTGCAAAAGCGGTCGATGCTCTGCTTTGGAGCACTAGCGATGGTGCTACCGGGTCCCATTACAGTTACCGGATTGACTACCACTGTTGTGGATGCAGCAGTGGCTAGTGGTATAGCTGTAGAAAAGGAACTGGAAAAGATGGCCCAACTGCCGCCAGTAGTTTAGGAAGGGATTTTTATAATGTTATCCTTCAAGAAGAACCTTTAAAGTCCACCACGGTAAGTTTACTCAAGTCTTACGTAGAGATTTCGCTACTTTATAAAATTACGCACCTGCATAGATTATTATGAGTACCTAGGACCTAGATTCAAAATTGTTTCTGAAAATGAAACCTGTAATGTTAGTTTTAGGGATGCTCTATAAATCCTTTGAAAAGAAAAAGAAAGAAAAGAAAACATTCTTTTGTACGTCTAGCCTTTCCTCGCTATATATTCCTTTAGCATTTTGGTGTACCATTGTTTTTATGTGTTGCAGTGTTGTTTAGTTGCATTTTATATTCCATATTGCGATTTGTATGGCCTCTTCCTATATTTTTGTAATGAATATGTCCTTGTATTTTAGGTCAAGCAAATCATAAAGTCCTTCAGATGGCCTCATTCATTTTCTTCCTGTTGCAACTGACTCCATGTTGAGTGTCTTGTTGTTACTATCAAAGTACAGATTGAGGAGTGTGCCCATTATCAAGATAGGAAATCCTTTCATTAAGAATTTTAATACCCAGTCAGCAGTGGTGCAAGGTCTCCAACAATGCAGAGGAAGGGACTGTTTGATTACATTGCAAGTCACCCAATATTTGATTTTGGACTTCCTTTTAAGTCGTATGAAGAAGTGAGTTACTACTATATAGGTTTATTGGTCGACCAGTCTATGTTTCTTGGCACTTACGGCTCACTTTGTGTGGCAAAGAAATTCTAACAATAACCTTTTGAAGTATGACACTGATTTCCTCATTTCCACATCCCAGTTGATCTTTTCAGCACATTTCTATCATTAGGATGCGTATAACATAAACTACTGCAACCATATGTCAGGAACCCCTTATTAGGGAGTCACGGTTTATTTATTTCTATCCTATATATAACATAATCATTGCATCATCTTATGCGTTTCCCAGCACTAAGACATTTACAATCAACTATTCATGTTAAGTGACATGTATATGCTATATAGGAGTTGATTGGGGGTGGAATTTAGACGTTGGAGCTTATCTCTTTATGATCAAAGAATATTCTGCTGGACAAGGTATTGATATACAAAATTTGCAACTTGCTCTTAAGTGGCAATGTGTGTTTCATAGACTAATTCTATATATGCATTGATTTGTGACTTAATTTCACTTAATTTAATTGGGGTTTAGATGTAATATTTCCGGTATTGATATTTGATGCAACTAGTTAGCAAATTTATTCACATTGATTTTATTTGGTCAAATAGTAATGGTCAACTAAATGTAGTACACTAAGTTGTGCCCTGGTACGTTTGATATTTTTGTACTTGTTTTCATAGTATTAAACGAGTGAATTACTCTGTGTGAGCATCTTGAAGTGGATCGGTAGATAAAGGAGAGCCTCATGGTTATATACTTCTATATGTATGGGTTCCACACCTTATGCTATCTAGAAAATTTTAATTGGAGGTGGACATGCAAGATGAAGAGGAGGTGGCTTGCACTAAGGTATGTTAAATTTATTAACAAGTTTGTATTGGTTATATGCTACACATGCCTCCTGCTTGAACCAAACATGAGCTGATCTGCTCCAAGTGACCCAGTACAGAGGGGGGATAAGAAGAAAATAGAAAGGGGTATCCACTGTTTTTCTCCTCCATTTTTCAGTTACCTTATATCAATAATAAAAAATGGGTGAGGGTTTTAATATATGCTTTGCTTAGTTATTTGACCCCATATACATGTACATCACATGATCACACTACTTTGATTTATTAAGATTTTATTTTTTTTTTCAGATTTGATTATTTGGTCTTGGTTGTTTCATATGCTCACAGTCTATTTGATGAAAGTTCCTTAAGAGCTTTAGTTTTTATGCTTTTACTGTTTTTGAAAATTAATAATTACAAACAATGGTTAGTGAGCATAAGCTGAGTATAAGTTGGTGGTGCCTAAGCTTAGTGAGCACATTATAGCTTTACACTTTATAGCTAGGACCACTAAATCCCGAGGTATTGTTTTACTTAGTTCAAGAGCTTGAGAATATTTTATCAAGGTTTATTAATTCTACATATAGATAAGTGGTGTTGATGATTAATCATCTTTCTGTTGTTTTAGCATATGACGACTAATACTTTTAGTGACAAGTATCAAGCCATGTTGGACAACACCAACTTAACTAAATTCACCGTTATAGTCATAGAATAAGCTCTAATGACTTATTGACCCTGATCAGGCCTTTAATGCTAAGGATAGTGCCCTTTTTAAGCCAGTGAAGCCCTTCAATGACATGCTTCAGCTCCAACAAGAAACAAATGAGGATGAGGATAAAAAAACTTATGGGAATTGAAATTTCAGCTTATAACGGTGAATTTGACCATGAGCAATCTATGGTCAGTGATAAGTTCCAGGCTCCATCTACTCTACAGTTGAAACTAGGATGTAGATTTCTAGACGATAGGCAAAGTAACTGCTCATTAGAGAAAGAGCATGGGGACCTAGAGGGAGAATCAAAATCTGTCTAAACTACCTGCAACAATTCAGTTGCTGAAACTACTTGCGACAATTCAGTGGAAGTAGTTAGTGTCATGGTTGATCCTTCTTTGACAGCTAAGGAGGTTGTCGTCAAAGAGGAGAACTCTGTCGAACGTTCTAGGAGTGTAAATGGTTTATCTTGTCATTCACGAAAGGTGGAGAAGAAAGCTGAATCCAAAGATGATAACCCGCAGATAGATGCCCCTTACCCTAATTCCTGTGGAAAAAAGACTAACAGGAAGATCAAGGTACTTAAATAATGATAAAAATGGTTCTTTACTATTTGTACCGCATTTGCTCTCTTTCTCTGTTGAACTTGCCCTGGTGTGTCATTTACAAGAAATAATGTTATATTAGTGATTCATGCATGGGAGTCCATCAAGTACTGTGATTCTCAAGGAAAACTTGTTCAATTGTGAGATATTAGTCAAAGCAAAAGAAATTACTCTTTCAACAAGTTGCTTTCTCAGTTCTGCAAGTTTCTGTTGGCGCTGACTTCTCCAAGTTTTATAGACCCTAAGCCTAATGTAATTGGTTTGGACTATTTCCCATTTGACGCATCCTATGTTTCCCTTCATTTCCGACATTGTTATATTTACAATTAGATTAGATTATTTATCTTTATATGTACTTATATGTGTGTATGCGCACATGAGATTAAACTTCATTGATATGTTTCTATGCAGAGGTATCGGATGCATAGAAGACACATTCTGGCGAAGGATGATGATAGAAGATGGCAGCATCCAAGAGGACCTACTCCAAGGGTTTATCCACACAAGCCCATCATGGCGTATCCCCCATACCATACTAATCATAGTTTCACACCAAATCAGTTTTATCCTGTTTGGGGACACCCTAGCAATCACCATTCAAGCATGCAGAAGTGGGGTTACCTTGGCTTCCCTACCTGGCATCCTTAGGATAGTTGGTCTTGGAATACACATCCATGGGTAATTTTGTTATTTTAGCTGATGCAGATATAGAAGATCCCTAACTTAAATATCAGTGCTAAAGTCGTTCTTAATTTGCTCCACATTCAAATATAGTAGTGTAGCCTTGTGCTAATTTTATGAACATGTTATATATGTGTTTCAGATGCATGCAGATGCATGGGGCCATCCTATGATGCCGCCATCTCCGAGGAGTTGCTCCAACTTCCTTCAGGTGAGGCTAATGATGTGTCTATACTCACACTGAATACATACGCTTCAGTGCCTTGCTAAATTGGATTTTAACATTATAGTATCATTTTCTTAAAATGGTGCAGAATGCTTCTGGATTTCATAGTTTGCACCCATTTGAAGAATGTATCAACTCACCGAGCAATTCCTTCGACTTTCATCCGGTAAAAATCTTCTCAGTTATATTTTTCCTTACATATGTACTCCACGTACTATGTACTAGCCTTTTGTTATTAAGAGGTACAATCACTTAACAGGTTCGATAGTATTTAGCATTTATGTTTGAATGGTGACCCCATGAATCTTCTCAGACAGCCCCTCTTGGGTCCTGACCTCAAAGCCGGCTATTTTGTATAGGTGCCATGATGCAGTAGAACTCCATTCCGTTATTTTATCTATATATTGTATAGTATGGTTTACATTTAGGGTTGGGGTATTGTCATACATACGCCTTCACCAGAATTTTTTTATGTTATACGTTTGGACTACAGTTGAACGTTTCCTCTTCTATCTCTAAGTAGGCAATATAGTCAAGGCAAACAACTTGACCTTCTGTCCTAATGTCAAATAGACAATGGGGCTGCACATAGTACACCATCACATTAGCAGGGACTTAAACCATGACATCCTCGATTCCTAGTATCCTACAAAGGTGTGGATCCACAAGACTGTGGAGTTTGTAGGATTGTTTTTTTCGTCTCTATCTTGTGGTGAAAATAGTGTCAGACATCAAATGACACTAGAGTGTCAATTTCGACAAATACTATATTTATCCCATAGTAAATGAATAATATAATGCAGAGTAAATAAGGAAGCTTCATTATAAACTGGGTATTGTTTCATCTCGTTTATTGATTTGTTCAAGATGCTAACAGTGGAAAATATGTCGACTATTAAAAGTTTATAGAATTCCAAGTGTATGCATGGATCCAAAATAAACAAATTTCTATGTTGAATATATTCATACAATAGCTATATAGTTAAATATCTTTTGTGGTAAATTGTGGCTTCATTTCGTTTCTAACGGTTTGAATCAAGAGTTTGTCACCTGATCTAATATAATACTTGGTTTGTTCATTACCTATATGAAATTGTTCTTATTTGTATGGCATCTTTGAATATGGATTGAGAGAAGTAGGCTGATAAAAAGTAATTCCCACCACCTAATAACTTTATAAGTAATCAAACAAAATCATTTTTGTAGTTTACGGCCGAACTTAAATTCTTTGACATGAAAATTTATTATATTGTTATAGTTAATGAGGCATGATTTACAGGTAATGGAAGTCTACATTTTGAGATAAGATGTTTTACATTATTGACTATCTTTGTCATTTCGATTGGCTTATTTATGAACTTTTCTTGATTATAGATATGCCAAAGAAGGAAATTCATCTGAGTTAGTAGTGATAGACATCTTTGTGAGTATAATTGATCCTCTGAAGGAGCCTCCACTTATCACTGCAAATATTGTTCTATCGATCCTTGTTGTGGATTATCCAATCGACAGGTAGGGTTTGAGGGCTACTTGGACTTATTCTATCCATGCATTTTTTTACAAAAACTTATTTTACTAGTTATTATATTCTTGGTTGTTTCCTCATTGTTGAATCTAACTTACACAAATTTTACTTACTACTATGTATCGATCTTCTCTATTTTCTTAATTTCTTTTTGGTGTCATTGGTCTGGTTGCAGGTGTCGATGACTTTTATGATTGCTAGAGGAAGGACAATGTGAGAGATCAAAATGTTTCATTTTAGAGCTATTAGAACTTATTCTATCTATGTATTTTGGTTACAAAATACTTAATGAGTTTACTGATTGTTATTATATTTTTGGTTATTATCTCATTGTTAAAAAAAATGTAATCAAAGTTAAGACTTGCGACTTATGAATGAATTATCGAATATGTTTGGTTGAAGTGTTTTCTTTCTCGTTATTGTACATAAGTGTATGTTTTAAGTTTTTAGTGGGACAGATAGGTGACAAGCGCCTCTTTTTGTGTTTATGAGATGGTATATGGTGTAGATAGATGAAGGTCGTTGAACAAAATAGAAGCGTATCAAAATCTAATTATCCCTCAATAACTAAAGGATGAGTAGGGTATCGTTCCACTTTTAAGTGTATATTTATATGAAGGACAGGACTGGAAAGTGGGTTTGAGGGATTAAAAACTATTATTATAGATTTTAGATTATAATGCTAAACTAAACTAAACTATTGAGAATTTATAAGAGAGGGAATTCAATAGATTAGAATCCACCAATACTTTTGATTCAATGACCTTTTGCTTTATGGTTGTTCTCATAAGTAGACTACAATTAGGCAATCGAGCGATTGTCGATGCTCTCTTGGACGAAACATCGTTAACATTTAACTTTACTTAAGGTTGTTCCTATGTTCATGTTACTAGTATTTTCTTTCTTTTTATGTGAGCTTGGGCACCTATTCAATGAATCACCATCTAAGGCAAACACAAGGAATATTTCCCTTACTCTAAAACACTACACAACTAGAAGAAAAGTAGAGAATAATAGTATAATATTCAATTACAATAAATAAAACCCTATTCTAGCATTATATTCAATTGCAATAAATAAAAGTATGTTACTCGCAAATATTCAATTGCAATAAATAAAACCCTAAACTATCATGATATTCGATTGCAATAAATAAAAACTTTAATCTATACTTCCATCCCCTAGTCTGGGCAATTAAACTAATAACTAAAAACACAAAGAACTAACCTGATTGAAAAACACCATGAACTAGAAGAATCAACAAACCATAAACACTGGCTTCATCTTCTCCCTTGAAGGAGAAGATTAGCCTTCCATAAAGAAAGAAGAACACGAAGAACGAGAAGAAGAAGAGTCGAAGAACATAAGACTAGAATGACTAATTTATTAAGACTCAGCTAGTTAAAACCGATCTTTTATTATTAATATCTCTTTGCCTCAAGTTCTAGAGACAAGAGTATAAGTGAATTGGCAAATTATATGAGGCACTTAGGTCCTCTATTTATAGAGGTTACAATGAGCTCTAGAAGCATCCCAAACCGTCATTTGTTTCCTAATACAAATAGACTTCTTTCAGAGTCCAACTTCGTCTCTAAAACTGAGAAGGAATTGGCTACAGTGTCGATCCATGCGTCTCAGACGCGATCAATGCATCTGGACGCTCGATCCATGCGTCCTAGACGCGTAAGCTTATTTTGTCTCTTCTGTTCCATCCTTTTATCCTTTTTTGTGGGCTTTGGTCCAAGCAACAAATCCTTTGGCCTTGGGCTTCCAAATAGGCTTTAAAATAGGTCCAAGTCGCATCTTTAATAACTTCAATTCCTTGGCCTTCTCCATGATTGTCCACGGGCTTCCCATGTGATCTTTAATGCTCTGAATTGCTCCGTTTTACCCCTTTTTCTCTAATATTCCACAAAACTCTCTCTTTCACCTGTAGAATCATAAAACATAACTTACAAACACTATTAGTCCACTAAGATGGCTAAACAAGAGGCATAATCGAGGGTTAAATTGCACTTTTTGAGCACTTATCACAACTCCCAACTAGCCTTTTGCTAGTCTCTTAGCAAATAAGATAAAAAAATAGATAAGTGATCAAAATCACATCCTAATAACAAAAATAAAATCCTAACTCATTTTCGCAGGCATCACGATTGCATTTACCATATGCAACAAGGCTTTAAACCTTTAAGTTTCCCAAAAAGGATGAGTTATAGTCTCGTGATGGTTTTCAGGTGATATACCCACAAAATCAATCAATAGCATGTTCAAGAATGATAGTATTTTTCAGAGAGAGAAATTCCTTACCCACTCAGTGCTTAATCCAACAGACGGTCTCCATTGCTAACTACATTGCTGCAAAGACTCATAGATTATGATGGGAGATAGTAAAAATTGACAAAACTCTCAATCAAGGCTTATGTGTGTACTTAGTCAATCTCATATACTCTCCTATCCAATAAATGGAATCCCTAGTTTACCATAGGTAGATAATCTCGACTTTCAATCTTCACCGATCATACCCTCATAAAAGAATCTCTCAGAAGATGGTCTACTATTTTACCTCATGTATATGGGGAAAAGTATAATGAATATGAACATCCCACATACTACCTTGAAAAACGGACTTCTGGATGAAATTAGTCTCATGGAAAGAATGTCAATCACATATGAAGTGTCGGGTCCTTCACTTTAGCATCCTCTCACCTATTCTAGACTTCGTACCATACTGTAGTGATAAGTCATGGGTTGTAACTTGGTTTGGGTAATGGTTTGTGAAGGAAAGGTAAAAAAGATTCTAAGGCTGTTTCTGAAAATACTAAGGGTTTTGCTTCTTTCTTTGGAAGATTTCTTCAAATTCTGTATTGTAGAGAAAATTCTTCCTTTGTCTTAGCTTTTCCATCCATTCTTTTTTTTTTTTTTTTTTTTTTTTTTTTTTTTTAGTAGTATATCCTTGATTAATACTGGATATGCTTGTTTTCCACTAGCTTTTTTCACTTAGAACAGAATGATGGTCTTCATTGTATCTCTCTGGTATTTCCTTGTAATCTTCCTTTTGTGTTATTTCTTCCTCTTTGTGCCCCTCGTATTCTCAGAAACATATGGGTATAGCTGATAAAGATTTTGGCTATACTCCTTGTCTAGAGTTGGGTAAAAGGGTAAAGGGCTTTATGAAGGAAAATGGCTTATTGTAAGGCTCAAAATTGTTTAACATGATGGTCATACTAGGTGGGATAAAGCCTGAATGGGTTCCATTACTTGACTTATCAGTATGATACTCTGTTTCGAATAGACTACAAGACCTAATGGCTATCTAATAAACACGCTTAATTTGTACATTTATTGGTTTTTATACATAGTTTCTTAAGTCCGAGGTCCACAGTCCAAGTCCGAAGTTTGAAGTCCAAAGACCAAAGTCCAAAGTCCATATAGTCGTACGTTTTAGTCAAGTTACCTTACTCACGTGGGTTTGGTAGGATAGGTCGAGTAAGGGATTGTCCAAACCTTAGGTCTCGGAAAAGGTTCACAACTAGAATTACAACTTTTGGTGAGTAGGATTTTAGGTTTTTTAGTTGGTTTTAATTAAATTAACGGTAATGCAAATAATATAAATTACTACGGTGATTTATATATAGGTAAACAAAGATAGAGAAACAGGGAGAGAGTTAGTCATACTCATGCAAGAATCATTTTTTCAACAGTTTATATTACCACATCACTACATCTCTAATTCGTCTCGTGTTTGGAGACGACGTCGAGTATTGATCCCTAGTGCATGCCCACATCTCTGAGCCGCATCGCATTAGCATAAGGAGTTGAACTAATATTTCATCTCTGGAATATCATTTCAGCTCCTGGCTCGATTCCACATTAGCTGGACAAATTAGAGAGCTGTCTGACACCATAGAGTCGCGCACGAGACATTTTGGGTCGCGCTCGAGACTGTTCTGGATCATCAGCACTCCAAATTTCTACAGTCTCAGTCATTTTGGGACCGGATGTCTAATCTATGCCTAATTCCTAAGCAGTGATTCTAGAATATTAAAGAGTCAATCCGAATTCTCACACGAGCAGCATAACCCTCCCCCTGAGGGGGGGGGGGGATTAGCTCATTGTCATTGAAGGAATAATAAAACTTGCTGTATACATTAAGTAAATAAATGCAGGATAGGAATTACACTAGAAAAGAAATGACTGTTATTAAGGGTAAAATGACTTACAGTATTTAAGCTGCTGGAATGAAAATGACAGAATGTAAGTGCTGAAATAAAACTAACTAATTGCTAAGCGGATGCTAGAGCATGAAAATGCTCAAGGAGGAATATCAAAGGCTACCCCCTCATATATATAGGCTGGAGACCGGAGAAGGATTAATTGAGTTTTGGCCGTTTCTCAATTTGAGACATTCAAAACTTTGATATTCAAAGTTTTGTTTGCATGTGAATTCCTTTTAACCAAAGTTTTGTTTATGAAACAAAACTTCATTTAATGTTTCGTCCTTTTGTGCTTTGTATTTGTCCCTTTTCTCAATTTCATTTCAATCTTTGAACAAGTATGTGTCTTCTCACATTGCAAGGTGGCACAATTTTGTGACCATCTCTTACCACCTGCCTATGCTGACTCGTCATGCCTTTTGGCCCCGCCGAGTGGGTCCACTTAGTATGTCCAGTGGCGGCGCCGATTTTGGTGTTTTTATAACTTTCTGTCTTTGCGTAGAGTTTGTCGCCCTGGTCGCTCTGGCAGCTCACTAACCAACGTTGGCACCCAGATTTATCAGATGTGAGCTTCGGAAGTTTGTTGCTTCTTTATATGTGGACCCGTTCTGCACTGGTTTTGTTCTTTTAGAAACTTCGGCTCTAGTCAGGCTTTGTTGGGCTTCACTGGGGTTGAGTGGGAAACTTTAAATATTTCAGTATTCCCGTACTTCGATGCATGTTTTATCATTATATTCATTTTAAATGCAGAAACCTGCAAAAGTATGAAAATATAATTATTACATGATTATTAAACACATAATCGACCAAAATGCTATGTCTCTCAGGGTTTAATATTACAGTTTTGGGTGCTTATCACACCACCCCCAAACAGCATTTTGCTTGTCCTCAAGCAAAGAGGAGACATTAAAATGATAAGTGGTCAAAAATGTGTTGTCCTAAGCTAAATCTCATTTCCCAGAGTGCGGTTGTATTAACCGTATGCAACAAGGCCTTGAACCACTAGGAATTCCCTAGTGGACGAGTTATAGCCTTGTGAGAGTTTTCCAGAGAAGATACTCACAAACTTCGTTTATACTACAACAACTCAGTAACAAAGGCTTGTTTCCTTAATTAATCTCAGGTATCTAGACATCTCACTAGCAGGGGAAACAAGGATTTAATTTCTTTGAATTTGAAGTTAATATACATACAATAATCAAAACATCTACATATGAGCATGCATGCAGTGATCTTATAATGAAATGTACGAGCAGGACCGTTTCTGGATCCTTTAGATAGCGTTCTTAAATAGGTTCTCACAGGTATGTGTCGAAACACAATTTCTCTCTTATTTTTCCACTCAAGTTTTGCTATCTCCAGTGTGCAGTGGGCACATGTTTCCTCACATACTCAATGACAGTCAGAGGAGTCGAGGTTGAGAAGTCACAACTACTACTTATTATCACACTATCCTACTCCTAATTGAGCTAGAGGTCTTTATTAGGTATTATGGGGCTTAGGAGATAGTGTAGAAGAAACTGGAATGGAAAATTCAAAAATGATAAGTATGAGAGAATAAGGTCTTCGAGATATTTATGCTAGAGAATCCTTATTTTCTTTCCTGCTTCTAACATGAGTTTCCATACTTGGATTTTTCAAGCTTTTGTATTCCCTTTTGATTTGATTTTTGGGGGGAATTCTAACCTTGATATTTCTTTTGATTTTTGGAAACATATTTCTATTTTTTTTCTTTTTCTTTTCTTCTGAAACAGGTAACTGATTTTGATTTGTGACAAGGTTTTTCTCTTCATTTTTCTGCACTTCATCCTATTTCTCATACTCATCATCTAGGTAGGTTTATTTATTTGTGGTTAATAGATGGGTAATGATTTTTTTTTTGGTGAAGTAGAAAGGATTAATGAAAGGTTCAGTGGAGCGATTAGTGGTAAATTTTTTTTACAGGTGTGAATTTTTGGCTATATCGATCCAAAGAAGGCCTAAATTCTCGCCTAGGATTTGGGTAGTGATCAAGTAAGTAGACGTGTGAACTTCTTTATTTGGAAGAACTACTCCTCTGTGTCATTATATCACACATTTTGAGGCTTTTGGTTAGATTCTTATAGGATATGGAAACTAAGTTGTCTAACCGTGGGTCCCAGAAACTTACTGTTGTGTACATTTAATGATAGTCAGTGCATGAATGCTCATGAAAAGATGTAAAAACTATTGCATATGTATTAAATTAAGTTTCTAAGAACAAGTCCTAATTCTGATGCTAGGGTGAGATTTCTAAATATTTTTCATCATAGAAAGGGAAACGCAAATTTGTCACTAAATACGTTTATTTAGACATCAAGTAAACTATATACAACTATGCATGCCTAATTTTTGCAAAAGGTTCTCACCACCCCCAAACAGTTAGACACTGTGTCCTCAAAGTGTTAAGAGGAAGAAAGAGTATACTTGAGAGGCTTTGAGCAAAAATATAGCTGACATCTTCCACAGAAATTTATTGTAACACACTATATATTATACATCATAAAAGTAGAAGCACACTATTAGAGTAGCACACTGTTAGGTTATTTATTTATTTCACATCAAACCGTAAAACAAATATGTACATGCATCAACTCACATTGCCCCAACCTTGAACTGGGGGATAGTCCATCCTTGCCTCGTCCCTGTAGAAATGCCATTCCTTTGCATCACGCCAATCTATCATAGCTTTCCAGACTTCGCTCCACTTCCTCTTTTTTGCATTGTCTAGATGAGCTATCATTTTATCATCATTAGGGAAAGAACGAAGTTTCTTTAGATACCTTGCAGGGCGTCGCCATGTCCTAAATCGCAAAGAACGAATTATCTTGTTTGTTGGACACATACAGTCGACCTTTACCTAGTCCTGAAAGGTGGCCACAAACTGTGGGAAGTACATTCTCACTATCCTGCATGCTGTAACTGGCAGGGTGATATAGTGCTGCCGAAAAGACCGAGCCTTCTTAAGATTCTCAATTACTAGGTCTATAATGTCAAAGGCAGTATGTTGCTGGGCCAATGCATGGAATGTCTTACACACTGACTTTGATGCAGTGGAAAAATGCCAATCCCCCATGATGTTCAGAAGAATAAATAACATGGCAGTTCCAACATTCATGGTCATACTGGCTAGTGGAATAGTGAAGTTTGGCTATCGGCCAGCTTCGGCACGTTCACTGACGTGGGCAATGCCATCGCCATACCGGGCAGCAAAATCTTCCCTAGAATAGTCATTAAAGTCATTCTCTATCATGTATTGAATGGGGAGGTCTGGCTGAAGAGGAGGAAGGTCTAGAGCCATAGCAACAGTTGGCTCGTAAAAAGAGTGTCGGGTGTTACCAATACGGATTGTAAATCCATTTAAAAGGAAACCCTGTACAGCTGGTAGATCTTCCATGTGATCATAAAAATAAGTTGCCAAACCTGGGGAGTATGTCTGCTCCGGGTGTAGAATAAGAGAGTTCCAACCAACTTGATTGATGTAGTCTCTGACAAGATGTCCATATGCAGAAGAATTCAGCAACGAATGGAAAGATTGTTCTGGAATCATCTTTGGAGCTTCCATTGTAAAAGATGTGTGAAAAAAATGTGACCTGTTTAGACAAGGATAAACAAATATTAGAGTATGATAAGAATAATTAAGTAAAAACAAATTACCATAGGAAAATTTCACTATAATTAAAAACTAAAAAGAAAATGACAAATAACATAAAATTGCAAAATTTAAATGGTGTCATGGGCCCAAGTAACGGCGAGGATCCTTTTGTGGGAGGGATCCATTTATAAGATTTTCTATGCCGTCAATCCGTGCAACATTCCGTTGCAACATTTCGCTTTTTGTCTGGTAAATCTCGGCGTGGTTCTCCATTATGAGAGTGTGATTTGCCAAGAACTGGTTGTGGTTATGCAAGAATTGTGCTTGTTCCTCTTCATTTATTGTCTGTAGGTCCTGAAATCCAAGAAGACTGGTGATGATAATGTTCTGACGTTTGAATAATGTCATCAGTCCTTGTTGAATTAAACGAAGGCCTTCCATGGGATTAAATATGTTACATAATGCATTTTCAGTGAAGATGTTGTCGGTACGGAACAATCTTCGCCGGTTTTCGCGACCGACATGGTTCTTGCAACGCGTCGGGATTCGAGAATCCGTTCCTACATACCGAAAGTGAATGGTAAGAATGTTAGCTGTTCAAGAGGTGTATGAGGAGAAGTACTAGAAAACCCCAATGTATCATGATAAGTGTCACAATGGTTGGTAAAGGAGCTGCCTTTTCCCCGCACGTCGCGATCGCTGCGTTCGCAGAAATTTAATAATGCAAAAATCATTGCAGTTACTCTGTAAGACCCAGAGTAGATGGAGGAGGGGTTTGGTTTTTTCAGAAGTCTTAGACGTGCCTAGCACATTATGAGCTACCCATTAGATAACAGATAATTGGTTCTTTTGCAAAGATCGCTGATAAACAATACGGTTTTTCCGATTGTATTCGCCGTGAAGGATAGTTGCAAACATCAGATGCTTGATATTGTCGAAAGGTGAATCCTGAAGGTGTACTCCTTGGTTTGTAATTGGAATTTGAAGTACCTCAGAGATGATTTCCATAGTCAATTCACGCTCGCATCCGTTAGCACGGACAAAGAATTGCCTGTTTTGGAAATAACCGAACAACAAGACCAATTCTCTGGAATAAAATGCTTACTTATGATGTAAAAGAGGGTACCATCCTCGACGTGATATTTCTATGTCAAAAAAGGGATGAAAAAGACCATTTTGGAAATTTTCCATAAAATTTTGCTCGGGCACGAAACTTCGAGTGAGGACCATTAAAGATGGAGTGGTGAAGAAAAAATTTTTGGAAAAAAGGGAAGTTAGATTTTTGAGGTGTCTATCCTTGTTATAAATAGGCACCAATCCGAAAATATAAAAGATACAGATCGAGGTGTCACAGGGTAATTAGACCACGTGTATCTTCTAAGATATGTGCAAAAGTGGATGTGGTGTGGATGAGAAGAATGGGGCATGTGACAAGGAGTGCCTTTTTTTTATATAAATAGCGTAAGTAGAAGGACAAGGAAAATGTAGATATACTATCACAATAAGATGTAAGAACGTACAACGGTATGGAAACACAACATAATGATATGGGGAATGAAATACAAACCTAAATATTAGATAGAACTATATGCCACATTAACAACATTACTATAATGAAACAAACAAGCATGAAGACTTGAGTAGCATATTCAATTTGCCGCTGCTCAAACTTTTCTAGTGCATCCATGAAGCTTGAAATTTGGAGCGGACTAAAAACTATTTTTTAGAATAAGAAGTGTAGAGGGAAGAATATGAAATGAGTGAATGTGGAGGAAGTGTTGAACTTATTTATAGAAAGAAAATTGCCATTTTCTGACCGTTTTTAGATGCGATTTCATGACCGTTTTCTGACCGTTTTTTTTGTGCGTTTTCATGACCGTTTAATAAAACGTTAGTTTACGGTAAAGTTTGCTGTTAAGTGTGACATCTAAAATATATATGTATATATATTTATATATATCTATATAAATTATTATTACTAATATTATTATATATGTTCCTACCTATATAATATAATATTAGATATAACTAACATATCCGGGCAGAAATTTTTAAGAAATAACCTACTATTAAGCTGGAAATGCGAACACTTAAATCAAATATCTGACATAAATATTATACAAGACTGGAAAAATAAACTAGCTACTGATGATCCTCAGGAGCTGCAAAAGAATCCTCGGGGGCTGCAGAAGAAGAACCAGGAGTCCTGCGACGTCGTGCAGTACGAGCTCCCGTGGAGGCTAATTGCTCCTGGATATCACCCAGAGTATCCATCACCGAGCTCGAAATCGATCTTCCGCTCGCCATGAACATTATTTGAACCGGTTCCGGGCGAGTAAGCATATGGTCCTGAAATGCAGTCATGGAAGCCTTCATTTCCTGCTGGAATGCGCCCATGCCATCACATCGCCATCGACTTCGTGGGCGAAAGTGGTCATATCTGTCCTTAACTCGCCCAAGGTACGTCTCATCGATACCTGGCGAGTGTACATGTCTCTCAAACCACTGTTCACAGCACGTAAGGCATCTATGGGGTGGGTCATCTTACTCATGGCAGTCTCATCAAAGTAGGGTGGGTGAGAGGAGCATACGCTGGCATGCTCGGCAGCCCTAGGTGTTGTGGGTTCCCAAGGGTCTAGTATGCATTTCTTGAAGACAAGCATATTCTCATATTGTGGTATAGGGAGTAGCGGGGTGGCGGACAGAAAACCCAAGGTAATCATAACTTGTGTTACCAGAATAGCAAGAGGGGCTGATCTAAGAGTGGCCTGTGTAATAATATCAAAAAGAAAGGTAACGATGCAGAAGTTACCCTTTTGCTCCTGGAGGATCCAGAGAAGGTGGAGGAAGGTCTTGTTGATGTCTGAGGGCTTCGAGGTGCCAATGACGTTCAGTCCTAGCCATTGAGTCACAGCCAACTGGTTCCGCCGCACCGAGCGCTGATACGCACATTTTCCATCTATGTTGTACTCTCCTTCGATTAGCGTGTCGAGCATTAGGTCGTAAGTCCGTGGGTACATGGACTGCTACTGAGTCGGCACGTGGTCGACCAAAGGAATGCCCGTGATCTCGGAGAGCAAAACAGGTGTGACTTCGTGGCGCACACCCTCGACGGTAACCCAAAAATGGTCGCCATTAAAGCTCCCATTGTCATAGAATTTCATCACCAAATCCTTAGAATAAAGCCCTCCATTAGCATATAACAAGTACTCCCATCCTCTAGAGTGAATTTCATTATCAAAGAATGGAGCAAACATCCCATTTTCAAATAAATTTCCAAAAAATTTCTCTACACAAATACGCCTGTTTCCGGCCATCACTGATCTTAGGGAGAGGCTGGCTATTGATTAATGATGAGGGGGAGAAATGGGACTTGCTGACGGAAGGGAATTATTGTCAGAGTTGTAAGAGTCTCGCGCGAGACCTGGATTTAGCGTGGGCCTGTCTCGTGCGAGACTTAAACAAGAGGGGGCAAGATCTGGAATTTAGGGAAGAAGAAATGAGTGATGGTGACGCGTGTGGTCGGGTTTGTCGGGTTTAAAGGGCCCGAGATTTCGATATTTTGGTTGGGTGATAAAACATAAAAAGAATATTTTACCTACGAAATGAACGATAAAACTCAAAACGTAAGTAAACTAAAACTTAATTACGTGCCTATGGTTTATCAAAGATTTCTACTCTCAATCCTATGAGATATAGTGGAGTAGATGATTCGTTCCACTCCTAGTCCTTCCGGATGCTGAGTTTTCTACGTATAAATAATCTTCTTAAAGTCTAATGAGAGATTTACGAAATGATAACTAGACTACGATGCAACTACCCACAAGATGCAACTAGTCGACTATTTGAACAACTATGGGAATGCTACGTTGATTCTATGATAAGGAGTTAGAGGGGGATTGATTCCACCTTAACTCGACTTAATCCTACTAACAAAGAATCGTCGTAATCCGAATTGAATTGCCCATGAGAATAACTGGTTACTCCTAATCCCTAATTACACATGGCATTTCTACCAATTCATAACTAGCATGTGAACGATTACACCCATTCTCATGGTGAACTAATCATTTCTAGAGTGGAAAGGAAATTACGACGACTCTACGATAATTAGAATCAAGCTTTCATCAAGGGTTCTCAACCCCCTCAAATGGAGGTTTAGCCAAGAATCATCACGCTATCATTCCCAATGGAATTCGAACAAGACATGATATAAAGATTTGAACTTTACTTGTTTAAACTCAAATCAAAACTACTCATGCAATAATTGAATTAAATTAATAATGACAATTAAGTAAATCTAAAGATTTAAGCTAATAAATAAATGAAAATGAAACTAGATTATCAAAAACACTATTTTATTAATCTAATGAATAATAAAACAATGATTCAAATACTAAATTAAAAATCTACTTTGTTCTAAAGTAATTAATTAAACATGAAACTAGATTTAAAACAAGATATGAAAAACTAATTAATTAACTATTTGAAATTCTAAAACTAAGTTCTAAAACTAATTAATGGAGGCTAACTAATCTAGGTCTAACTATCTACCATTAACAAAGAGTCAAGCTCTTGTTTTTATACTTTCAGATCCAAAAATCGTGCATGGGCTTGGAGCCATGTTTTGGGCCAGAGAATCAGGCCCAAAACCCAATTCTTTCAGTCCAAAAAGGCCTCTTCAGCTGCAGTTGGCTTCAACAGACTTTTCGTCCACTTCTGCTCCTCTGATTGGGTCACGGCTTAGACCATTGGAAAGCTTTTTCCGAGCCGGTCTTTTTGACATAAGGTAGGCCTAATTCCGAGGTTTGAGTCCAAAGATACACCCATCGGAAGTTCTGCTGACTTTGTGTGCTGTTTCTGCCCGCATCAACTTTTCAGCTTTTGACCGGCTTTAGAAAGGTTTTGTCTTCTTGAATCTTGGCCTTTAATCACAGAACTCCTTAGCAACCGACCTTTGCTCCTTTATCTCACTAAAGTGGCACATTTCTGCACATAATGGACTTTGAAGCCTGAAATGCATAAAAACACGTAATCAGTATTAACTCTTAATTATTACTCACATAATTGGTCTAAAAGTATGATGGTTAAAGGGTTAAAACTACAGTTTTGGGATCTTATCAAACCACCTCCAAACAGCATTTTGCTTGTCCTCAAGCAAAGATGAGAAATTAGAATAAGTGACCAAAAATGGAATTCTATCTACTCTCGTTTCACTGAGTGCGATTGCATTGACCATATGCAACAAGGCCTTAAACCACTAGGAATTCCCTAGTGGACGAGTTATAGCCTCGTGAGAGTTTTCTAGTGAAGGTACTCACAAACTTCATCTATACTACAACGACTAAGAAATAAAACTATTGTTTCCTTATTCATGCTCTAAATTAACTATACCTCTCACTAGCAATGCATATAGAGTAATCAAGTCGAAACCTAAGCTAATATATGCATAATAATCAATCATCTACAATAAACATATATACAATGAGTAATACTATGAAATGCCTAGCAGGTTTGTTTCTGAAACTCGGGATAGCGTCCTTAAGTAGGTTCTCACAATAATAGTCAAGATACAACACTCTGATTTTTCCACTCAAGTTTTGCTACTCCAGTGTGCAGTGGGCACAATTTACCTTACAATCTCAATGACAACAAGGAAGCCGGAGTCGATCAAACACATCTTCCACTTACTATCACACTAACCTATTTCTAATTGAGCTAGAGGTCTTTATTAGGTGTTGCGGGGATTAGGAGATGGTCTAAGAAGGAAGGAAATGGATATTCAAAAAAGACAAGTCTGAGATAATAGTGTCTTCATATTATGTAACTAGAGAAAACCTTGTTATTTACTTTTGTTTCTACATTTTGTTTCCATCCTTAGCCATATTTTTTTCTTTTTCTTTGGCTTTTGACTCCTTTTATTCTTTTTTTTTGGAGTTTTTATTTTATTACTATTTTTATTTTTCTTTTCTTTGGATGGAAACTTCTTTTCTTTTATTTTCTCAAGCAATTAACTAACTTTTTGTTTACAATGGGTTTTTCTTCTTCTTTTCTTCCTCATTCTATTCTCGGACTTATTCTAGATTGGGTAGGTTGATTTTTTTATTTTTTTTTTTTTTTTTTTTTTTTGAAACGGGTAAAGGATTTGTGGTTTATTAAAGGCTAAAAGAAAGGCTGAGGGGCTTAATTAGCGGAAAATAATTCATAGGTTTGAATTTCTGGCTATATCGATCCAAAGAGGGCCTAAATTCTCGCTTAGGATATGGTTTAGTGATCAAGCAAGTGCACGTGTGATTTCTCTATCCGTATTTTACTTCTCCCTTGTGTCATTTCTCAAATGTTTCGCTCATATAAGGCTTTAGGCTATATTCTCACAGGATTTATAGAATAAGTACTTTAGCCTAGAGTTCAGAAACTTACTGCTAACAATCATTGATACTCATGTAATATATTTATAGATAGATGCAAAGATTATTACCTACATATTAACCTAAGTTTGTAAAAATTATTCTAATGCAAAAGCTACCAATATTCCTAAGTGTATACCATAAGTTATTTATTTATATTTTTGAATTTATTTGAAATTTTAACTAGAAAACAAATGCATATTATACATATTTATATCCTAGCAGATGCCTTAATTACACGTGTTTCTATGCCCCACCCCCCACCAAACAAGAAGCATGCTTTGTCCTCAAAGCATTTAAATAAAGAGGGTAGAAAAATACCATGGAAACGCGTGAAATTCTGGAACATCTGCAAAACAAGGTTAAAACATACTAATATAAAAACTGACGCAACTCTATAAGAGTTCCACCCATTATGGGGTTAACAAGAATCAAATTGCTTGGGACATAAGCAGACACTAACTAGAATTAAAACTTACCTTATATCCCGCTTTATTCATCATCCTCCTCATCCTCTTCTTCTATAAAGAAGTGAGGTTCCTTCGCGTCCTGCCATGCCATGATAATTTGCCAAGCTTCCCGCCATTTATCATCTATTATTGCTAACCTATTAAGCGCCACTTGGTCTGACGGGGTGTAGGGTTCAACCTGATGAGGTTGTATCCTCCACCCTTGCCAAGTCATTGCACGGAAAGATCGAATAATACTATTGGTGGGTCGCACAAAGCGATTAATCGACCGTAATCCAATCCGTGAAACGTGTACAAAAACAGGAAAGAAACATAGCATAATACGGAAATTAGAACAGGCATAAGAAGGTACTTATGCCTCATGCTATGGGCTCGTGCTAAACTAGACATCAAGGTTCGGGAAGGTCATGGCACATACGCCCCGTGGCTAAAGCAAGGAAGACGCTGCAAGTGGCATCATTCACAGAAGAAAAACATCATTCCCCTAAAATATTTAGCATGATCCAAAACATAACAGTTCCTATGTTCATGGACAGGCTACCAAAAGCGACGTTATAGTCCCCTTGGTCCTCGATACGGAAAATGCCTGCCCCATACGACTCATGCAAAAACTCATAAGTGTAGACATGCATATTATCTACCCAATAACACCATGGGTCTTGTATTTCAGCGGGCATAGCAAGTCCAAGAACAAATGCTAGCAAGAACCTGGTAATTTCCATTGGTTCATCATCAATGTTGATGGAGAACACTTGTTCTCCACCTGGTCTCTCAAAGAAAATGCAGTTATCATAAAAATAAGATGCTAGTGTTGGAGAATAAGGTTCAGCAGGTCTTACCATAAGCGGTTCCCAACCTACGTATGTGATCGCCTCGCGAAACCAAGCACCATAAGTAGTGCTTTGGAACAAGTCTTCGAAAGACTGTTCCGGTATTATTGTAGGAGATGTCATCTCAAAATGATGCTCTGGAACAGCTACAAATGATCTGAGAACAACCCGCAGAAAACTGGAAATTTTTGTGTTTACAAGGTCAGGGGGCGGGTGCGCTCCACTTGGGCGCAGGTGCGCTCGATGATTTTCGAGTTCCAGTGTTTGGGCGCGAGTCACGCTCACCTTGGGCACGGGTGTGCTCTGTGCAAAATTTCAGAAAAATGAGTAGGGGCGCGAGTGCGCTACGAGGTGCTGATGGTTGAAAAATGAGACGAAACGTGGGAAACGTGGGAGTGAAAGGTGAGTGATGGAAGTTAGGTGTAGTGTGGGTTGTGAGTGTAGAATGAATGAAGTTTATATAGGTTTTAAGTTGCTAAAACGGATCGGGAAGTTGCCAACAAGTTTTTACGGCAGTTTCCGGAAATACTAAAATTTCCAAACCCGAAAACGGAAACAACTCATATTCTTAATTCTAAAACAACCCTAGTATCTTTTAGGTTGAATTTAGGATAGAATCTACCCATTTTATCGAGATTTCATCCTACCATGATATTTATTCATAGATATGCCTAATCGGCCATATTCTCACCCTGACTCGAAATAACTTCTAAAAACGAGGGTCATATAAAAATCATGCTGAAATAGATAACACCACCCCCAAACAATTTGGGAAGGTGGGATCAATATTAAACAACCACGCACAATAAAAATAACCGCATTATATTAAATTTTTCATTCAAAGTACATTTCACTACAAAATTCAAATTACAGAATTAAAACTTACATTAAAATAACTAACAATAATAAAACTACAAATAAAAATCATCAAGCTATACTATCCCTAAACACGTCGGTACTGGTAGCGGAGGGCACATGCTCAGGAGATGGCTCCTGAGCTCCCGATGGGCCAGCACCATTCGTCTTTCGGCGACGACGCTCGTGCCTTGATGATGTATCCTCAGAAGGAGAATCCCCGTGAGGTGGAAAGCATGCAAGCATATCGGCTCGGAACTGGCGCTGAGCTTCTAGCTCAGCCCTCATCTGTTCCCACCGCTCATCCTCTCGCTGGGTACGAATCTCAAAGTTATGGTGGATAGTAGCCTGTCGAGTCCAGAGGTCTTCGTAGATAGTATTGAGTGAACGCATGCCACGATGAATCACAGCCATCGTTCGTGATCGACCAACACCTCTCCAAAGCATCGATCAAAACAAGTCAAGTCCTCCTCATCCTCCGAGTCATTCTCATTTCCACCATCCTCCTCGTCCTCTACCCTATCCTCAGGCAATCTCCAAACTCGTTGGACACAATCCTTATAAATACGAGGATTTCGGTGTAGGGTAAGGTAACTCCTATCAGACGACGGAGTCGCTCTCAACTTCAGCATGATCTTGGTTATCAAAATAGGGAGAGGTGCAATAGACTTCCATACTCCCCTTATCATGTTAACCAAAAAATCCAAGATACAGAACTCGTACTTCTGCTCCTGGAGTATCCATAGAATGTGGAGGCAGTTCAGACCGATGTCACTGACCTTCTCCTTCCCTAGGACGTTCCGACCAATTCACTGAGTTGCAGCCAGCTGGTTGGTTCTGAGGGATGCCTGGCGAACACAATGCAAGCTCGGATTGTAGTTCCCTTCGGTAACTGTCGCGTTCATCAACAGCTCGACCCCATTATATTGGGACTCCTGTAACGTGGCATCCAGATGGATTCTAGGCGGAATGCCTAGAATCTCAGCCAACAACCCAGCAGTTACTTCTTTCCTCCTCTTCGCCACCATAACAAAAATTCTACTCCCCTCCAACTCCCTCGTGTTGTAAAACCGTCGGACTAACTCTTCGTGGTAAAAGGCTTCGGTCAAGTACCACAAGCTATTCCAATCTCTACTAATCATTTTGTCACCGTAAAACGGCACGAAGTGGTTGCCAATAAATGCTTGCTCCGGCAAAATTCGACGTTGTTGAGCCATTGGAGTTTAAACTGATTTGGGGTTTGTAGAAGGTGTAGGAAGCAATGAGGAACAACCTCACTGGAAAAAAAAAATGATGGTGGTGGTGGTGTGGTGGCGCGGCAGCTTGAATTTTTTTATTTTTCGGTGGTTTTTGATGATTTAAATTGGTGGAGGTGGTTGTGGTACGGTTTTGAGAAGATTTGGAGTGGGTTTTTGATGTTTCGCGTGGGTGTATTGTTTTTCTTTTTAATTTTATTTTTTTAGTTAGGGTTTGAAGCTTTTTGGTTGTTAATGGCGGTTGTTAGAAGTGAAGAACGCGACTGTTGGTGCATAGGTAAGGGGCGCAGGTGCGCTGCCGGTACGCGCGGGTTGGGCCCAAGCCCAATTCGAATTTTTCGAATTTTGTGATTTTTAGCGCGACTTCAAACTAATATTGTCGCTTCGTTACCGGTCCAATTTTTGCGAATGAGATATGGAAATGATCAGGAGAGAATTTCCAATCCAATGATCCATAAAACACTCTATTCTGACTGTGGATGACATATAAGATAGTGGAAAATGCCTTAAAGTGCGTGCATGACGTACGTTATGCGAACGAATGAACTCTAAATTCATAGATTATGTCAACCAGAATCGGAATACAATTAAACGGCCTAAGCAACTCTAATGGGACATAAAACATTATAGGACGGAAACACGAACACTCCACCCCCAAACAAATTTTTACAACAGAGTTTAGAAAATTTGTTTTTTAACAGTGGGTCTTTTAAAGTCTGATTCCCGAGACTTCCTAGATTACTATATTTATTATTTAATATTTTTTTTACTTTTATAAGGAAAAACAATAAGCAATAGGGACATAATTCACCCCATAGAGAAACATGACTCAAAAATCCGAGAAAACATGCAAGAGTCGAAAACGTGAATTATGTTAACCGTGGACTTAGGATCCGGTACTTACAGCCACACACTCCATAGGGAGGGCCCGGTTACCTTAATGGTGCACTCACCAATATATGGAAATGAAAGGAAATGCACCAAACACAAAAAATTGAGTCATTTATAGTCAGATACTCGAGACTTTATCTAAACATATGTATGAACATGCAGTTTATCATATATCAACAACCAAAATAGTTGTGGATCATTCCATAAATAAATATCATAGAAAACATATCCAAACACAATCAAGCACCAAGATTTCCTATGACGCAACCTAGTGAACTGAAAGCGAAGTCGGATAGACCTATAACATAACCTAGCATGCACCTTCTTTTTCATGTTTGAATGAGAGGGTGTCCTAGTGAATAAGTATGGAAAAGTGAATGGTTGTGGAAGATATGGTGGATATGGATAAGTTGTAGAAGGAAAGCATGTAAACAATGAGGATGTGGGTTTAGCACAAAACTCATTCATGGTGTAGGTAGAGACTGTCTCAAGTCTGAAAATGATGGTGTCGAATGGTTTGTCCTTCTGAAGTATTTGTTTACTAGGTGGATTTAAAAATTATGAAGCACAGGAGAAACAAAAGGATCGAGTGCAAACTCAAGATTCCTTTGAAAGGGTGGAAGGAGGGGAGTCGAGGTGGATGTTGTGCAAAGTAGTTTTTGATAGGGTGAAAGGAGGGGAGTCGAGGTGGATGTTGTGCAAAGTAGTTTTTGATAGGGTGAATCATCACCTGCTCTAAGAAACTCATCGAATTCCTCATCTAGATTGGTCATATCCACATTACTATGGTAGTCCTCTATTTCTTTGAGAAAGTCATCTATCTCGTCCTCATCCATAATATGTGTATCGACTAGTGTAGGGATGAAAATGTTGGTGTCTGAACTTCCAAAGAAAAGAAATTTGGGCATATGATTATTAGGGAACGTGTTGTTGAAATAATCTCGAGCGAAGCTATCGATCATGCTAACCTCTCCATCCATAGACGAATTGGGTAACTGTGTCTTTGATTTAAACACATTTACTTCAACAGAAAGATGGCCAAAAGACATGGACATCGAACCATCGCGGCAATTTATGAGCGCATTGGCAGTTGCCACGAAAGGACGCCCTAAGATGATTGGGACAGAGTCGTTAGTGACTTCTGTATTGAGGATGACAAAATCAGCCGGATAGTAGAAATCCTGAACCTTTACCAACATGTTTTCAACCACACCCTTAGGATACTTAATAGACCGATCAGCTAATTGCAATGTCATTTTAGTGGGTTGCATCTCGTCTAGACCTATTTTTCTATACAAATAAAATGGGAGTAAGTTAACACTAGCCCCCAGGTCTAATAACGCGGTCGTCATATAGGAATCTCCTAAGGTGCATTACAAGAGGATCGATTGGGGTCCTTTTACTTAACAATTCCATTATGTTCGGATAGAGTTGGGAATTGTTCGTTAAAAAGCGTCTTTTGGTATATTGGTCTTACGCCTAGTAGTACACAACTCCTTAAGAAACTTAGCATGGTGTGGTAGCTTTTAATAGCTTCGAGGAAGGAAGGTTTATAGTTAGATTCTTGAAAACGTCCCTAATCTCCTCATAATTTGTATCCCTAGTTAACATGGCTAATTTTTGTGGAAACGGTGGTTTCTCTCTATATTTAGGAATGGTATCACCTAGATGTTTAACCTTGGCTTTCTGTTTCTTAGGTTGTGTTGTAACTGGTACCTCTACAGTGGTAGGCTCTTCAGTTTCTATTTCGGTATCTAGTAAAATAGCAAGTGTAGGGGCTACTAGTGGGGTAACTATAGGTATAGTTACTTTGTTATCAACCACTCTGCCAGAACGGAGAGTGGTGATGGCATTTAGCTCACCTACATTTTCATATTCATTACTAGTATTATTGGTTACCTCAAAGGCTGTGTTTGTTGTTTTAGGATTAGGTATTGAGTGACCTAGAAACACACCTTTGGGTTGGGCTTTATCTTGGGCCAACTGTTGGCTTAAATTATTAACGGATTGTAGAAGTTGTTGGTTAGATTGAGCCATGGTTTGGAAAAGTTTTTGGCTCACTTGTATGAAGGTGTCTGATAAACATAAAATGATTAATTAATAGTTTACCTACGAAATAAAGCGATGAAACTCTTACGAAAGTAAAACTACAAACTATCTTACGATGCTAAATTGCTTATCAAAGTTTCTACTCTCAATTCTATCGAGATAGAGTGGAGTAACAAATTCGTTCCACTCCTAGTGCTCTAGCATGGAATGTTTTATAATCTAATTAGTCGGTCTTAAGTCTAATGAGAGCTTTACGAATTGTGTTATACTATGATACAATATGAAATTGATTATGTTGAATTTAACTACGAATGCTATGGAAATACGATTGTTTTTGAATCTAGATAAAGGATTAGAGGGGAATTGAATCCACCTCGAATCCAACTTAATAACCTAGTATAGATTCTTGTATCTCGATTCTCACGTTCTTACGGCAAGAATTCGAGTTCTAATCCCTAGTGTTCATGGCATTTCTACCGAATACTAACTAGCATGTGAGGTCGTCCACCCATTCTCATGGCTTAATCCGACCTTCTAGATTGGAATAGATTCTACAATGCTTCTACACTATACCACTAAGTTTTCATCAAGGCTTCATCAACCCCTCTAATGGAGGTTTTAGCCTTGAATCATTCCCATATGAATCTAAACTAAACATATTATCAAAATTCTAATTTTACTAATCTAAATTAAACAATAATTGAAATCTAATTAATTAATTAAGAATGAAATAAGAACAAGAATTTAAACTAGATCTATAAATGCAAATGACAAAAATTGAAATTGAATAATAATAACTATTTTATTTATCTAATTAAATGACGAACAATCATTCAAGGAATTAAATAAAAACAAGATATGAAACTAATTAAATTAAACTAATTAAATCTAAGGAAAACTAGATCTAGAATTAATTAATGGAGGCTACTAATCTAATCTTTAATCTAGGTCTAACTATCTACCATTAACAAAGAACTAAGCTTTTGTTTTTATACATTCAGATCCAAAAATCGTGCATGGGCTTGGAGCCATGTTTTAGGCCAAAACCCAATTCTTTCAGTCCAAAAAGGCCTCTTCAGCTGCAGTTGTCTTCAACAGACTTTTCGTCCACTTTTGCTCCTCTGATTGGGTCAAGACTTGGACCATTGGAAAGCTCTTTCTGAGACGGTCGTTTTGACATAAGGTAGGCCCCATTTCGAGGTTTGAGTCCAAAGATACGGCCTTCGGAAGTTCTGCTGACTTGTGTGATGTTTCTACCCGCGTCAACTTTTCAGCTTTTGACCGGGTTTTAGAAAGGCTTTATCTTCTTGAATCTTGGCCTTTAATCACGGAAGTCCTTAGTAACCGACCTTTGCTCCTTTATCTCGCTAAAGTGGCACATTTCTGCACATAATGGACTTTGAAGCCTGAAATGTATAAAAACACGTAATCAGTGTTAACTCTTAATTATTACTCACATAATTTGTCTAAAAGTATGATTATTAAGGGGTTAAAACTACAGTTTTGGGCTCTTGTCAAACCACCCCCAAACAGCATTTTGCTTGTCCTCAAGCAAAGATGAGAAATTAGAATAAGTGACCAAAATGGAGTTCTATCTACTCGCTTTGCCGTTTGATACGATTGCATTGACCATATGCAACAAGGCCTTAAACCACTAGGAATTCCCTAATGGACGAAGTTATAGTCTCGGAGAGTTTTCGATGAAGGTACTCACAAACTTCATCTATACTACAACGACTAAGAAATAAAACTATTGTTTCCTTATTCATGCTCTAAATTAACTATACCTCTCACTAGCAATGCATATAGAGTAATCAAGTCGAAACCTAAGCTAATATATGCATAATAATCAATCATCTATGAATAAACATATATACAATGAGTAATGCTATGAAATGCAGTAACAGGTCCGTTTCTGAAACTTTAGAATAGCGTCCTTAAGTAGGTTCTCATATAAAAGTCAAGACAAAAATCACTCTAATTTTTCCACTCAAGTTTTGCTACTCCAGTGTGCAGTGGGCATACTTTACCTTACAATCTCAATGACACACAAGGAAGCCAAAGTTGATCAAACACATCTGCCACTTACTATCCCACTAACCTATTCCTAATTGAGTTAGAGGTCTTTATTAGGTGTTGCGGGGATTAGGAGATGGTTTAAGAAGGAAGGAAATGGATATTCAAAAGGGACAAGTCTGAGATAATAGAGTCTTCATATTATGTAACTAGAGAAAACCTTGTTATTTACTTTTGCTTCTACACTTTGTTTCCATCCTTAGCCATATTTTTTTTCTTTTTCTTTGGCTTTTGACTCCTTTTATTCTATTTTTTTGGAGTTTTTATTTTATTTATATTTATATTTTTCTTTTCTTTGGATGGAAACTTCTTTTCTTTATTTTCTGAAGCAATTAACTAATTTTTGTTTACACAGGTTTTTCTCTTCTTCTTTCTTCCTTATTCTATTCTCAGACTTATCTAAATTGGGTAGGTTGATTTTTTTTTTTTATTTTGTTTTATTTTGTAACAGGGTAAAGGATTTGTGGTTTATGAAAGGGCAATTAAAAGGCTCAGTGAGGCGACTAGCAGAAAATATACTTAGGTCGGAATTTCTAGCTATATCGATCCAAAAAGGGCCTAAATTCTCTCTTAGGACATGGTATAGTGGTCAAGCAAGTGGACGTGTGATTTCTCTATTCGGAATATACTTCTCCCTTGTGTCATTTCTCAAATGTTTCACTCATATAAGGCTTTAGGCTATATTCTCACAGGATTTGTAGAATAAGTACTCTAGCCTAGATTTTAAACTTTATTGCCAAACAATCATAGATACTCATGTAATATATTTATAGATAGATGCAACGATTATTACCTACATATTAACCTAAGTTTCTAAAAAACTATTCTAATGCAAAAAGCTACATTGAGACCTCTAGATTATTAAGAGCATAGAGAAAGAAACAATACCAATATTCCTAAGTGTATAATATAAACTTTTTATTTTTATTTTTATTATTTTTAAGACAAATAATACGTAATATACAATCTAATATCTGCTTAACATTTACATCGTGTTTCTATACCACCCCCAAACAATTTGGGAGAAGGGGGTTCATGAAACACTTCAATAGCACAATTAAATTATGTAACTAACTAATTTTTATAATTTTTAACATTTTATAAATAAAAGTGCGTAATTTACATTCTAAAAGTGTCTAATTTTTGCAAATGTTTCTATCCCACCCCCAAACAATCGAACGCTTTGTCCTCAAAGTGTAAAGAGATAAGGAAAGAATTTACCATAGAAACGTGGCAAAAATTGGGCATTACACTGTAACAGAAATATTATAAAGATGATATGATAATATGAAGCACAATTAAACCGGGTATCGCGTACTAACTAACACAAACTCTACTTCGAGTAAACATGACAGGGCTTAGGGTGGCAACATGATTTGAAATGGATACCAAAATACGCCACCCCCAAACAAAATTGGAAACTCTTTTTAAGTTTGCAAATTTTGTTTGGCCTATACTCCGAAAGTTGGTATTGTAATTTAAAACTTGGGTCTTTTAAAGTCATATTCCCTAGACTTATCTAAACATATGTATGAATATGCAGTTTATCATATATCAACAACGGAAATAGTTGTGGATCGTTCCATAAATAAATATCACAGAAAACATATCCAAACACAATCAAGCACCAAGATTTCCTACGACCACTGACCTAGTGGAATGAAAGCTAAGTCGGATAGACCTATAACATAACCGAGCATGCACCTTATGTTTCATCTTTGAACGAGAGGGTGTCCTAGTGAATAAGTGTGGAAAAGTGAATGGTTGTGGAAAATATGGTGGATTGGGATAAGTTTTAGAGAGAAAGCATGGAAAAAATGAGGATGTGGGTTTAGCACAAAACTCATTCATGGTGTAGTTAAGGACTGTCTCAAGTCTGAAAATGAAGGTGTCAAGTGGTTTATCCTTGGCAAGTATTTGTTTACTAGGTGGATTTAAAAAATCATGAAGCACAGGAGAAACTAAAGGATCGAGTGCAAACTCGAGGTTCATTTGAAAAGGTGGAGGGTGGGGAATATTAGTGATGGAAGGTGAATGATTCTCAGCTAGAGCTCTCAAGTCCATATCATCAGAAATCTTGATATATGCAAGACATTCCTCAATAGGTAGGTCAAAAGGATCACTGGGATAGAGATTGAAAAATTCATCTTCCGTCATAGCATCAAGGGATGAATGGTTGTTGGCAAAGGGGGACTCGCGAAGTGGTAAAGAAGCGGTGCAAAAGAGTTGCAGGAATTCTTCTTCGATTACGTCTACTACCAGGGAGTCATTGTTAAAGTCGGAATTTCCAAAGGAAAGGAATTTGTTAATCTGTTTCTCCGGAAACATGTTTTTGAAGTAATCTTGAGCTAAGCTCTCGATCATGCTAACCTCTCCATTTGTAGATGAATTGGGATATTGTGTCCTCATTTTGAAAACATTTACCTCAACAGAAAGATGGCCAAAGGACAAGGACATCGAACCATCGCGGCAGTTTATGAGCGCGTTGGCAGTAGCCAAGAAGGGACGCCCTAAAATGATAGGTACAGAGTCGTTAGTGACTTCGCGGTCGAGGATAACTAAGTAATTTTGGGTAGTAAAATTTTGGACTTTAACCAAAGACGTTTTCAACCACACCCTTAGGATACTTAATAGACCGATCGACTAATTGCAATGTCATTTTAGTAGGTTGCATCTCCTCTAGACCTATTTGTTTATACAAATAAAATGGGAGTAAGTTAACACTAGCCCCCGTGTCTAGTAAGCCGTCGTCGTGTGAGAATCTCCTAAGGTGCATTGACAAGATGGATCGACCGTGGTCCTTGTACTTAACAATTCCATTATTTTCGGATAAAGTTGGGAACTGTTCAGTTAGAAAGGCATCTTTAGGTATGTTGGTCTTACGCCTAGTAGTGAACAACTCTTTAAGAAACTTAGCGTGGTCTGGTAGCTTTTTTATAGCTTCGAGAAAAGGAAGGTTTATCGTTAAATTTTTGAAAACGTTCCTAATCTCCTCAAAGTTAGTATCCCCGGTTACCATGGCTAATTTCTCGAGGGAACGGTGGTTTCGGGCTTCTACATTTAGCGTATGGCTCGACTTGATGTGTAACCTTGGCTTTTACGTTTCTTAGGATGTGGTTTAACCGGTACCTCTACGGTGGTAGGTTCTTTGAGTTTCTATTTCGTATCTAGTTCGATATCGGTGTAGAGTATCGATGGGGTAACTATAGGCATAGTTACTTTGTTATCAACCACTCTTCCGTAACGAAGAGTGGTGATGGCATTTAACTCACCTACGGTTGTAGTTTCCGTACTAGTATTACCGTTTACCTCAAAGGTGTGGTTTGTTCGGGTTGGGTGGGTATCGCTTGGTTCGAAAACGCCTTTTGGCCGGGATTTCTCTTAGGCTAACTGTTAGTTTAAATTATTAACGGATTGTAGAATGTGTTGGTTAGATTGAGCCATGGTTTGGAAAAGTTGTTGGCTCACTTGTATGAAGGTGTCAAGACGATCCGGTTGTGTGCAAGAGTCACGCGGTGGTGTGGATCGAACTATCTCGTTGATTATTTATGGGCGGATTGTGATAGTTATTATTTACCGGAACGATACCTCTATTAGCATTATAATTATTATAACTACATTAACCTTGTGCTTGACCTTGTCGAGGTTGCGATTGGTTGTTATAATTATTATAATTACCCTGATCCTGTCCTTGTTGTGGTGGAGCTTGGTTATAACTGTGTGTTGGCCTAACATATTGATCATTGTACCCTGTAGGTGTGACTTGTTGGCTATTTCTCCAACCGAAGTTGGGATTTTGTCTCCAAGGGGCGTTAGGTTCACTATTAATGGAACAAGAATGTTCATAGGCTATAGGACAGTGGGAGTCGGGATGCTCAGGACTCCAACAGAAACTACATGGATTTGAATTTACATTCATTACGGGGATAGGCTTTTGTTGTACAGAAATGGCCTCTACCTTTTTTGTGAGGGATTCAATTAGAGTTTTAAGCTCAGGATCTGATTTAACCTCAAACGGAACAACAGTCTGTTGAGCTTCTCAAGAGACTTCAGAAAGTTATGAACAGTAACGTTATGACAGTTGGTTCTAACGAGTTTGTTTTTATAAGGATAGGATTTGCTATTTAGAAATGACTTGCGGTGCAACTTGTTGCACGCTTGTCCTAATTTTTTT
Source organism: Coptis chinensis (assembly GCF_015680905.1). Taxonomy (NCBI): domain Eukaryota; kingdom Viridiplantae; phylum Streptophyta; class Magnoliopsida; order Ranunculales; family Ranunculaceae; genus Coptis; species Coptis chinensis. The sequence continues at coordinate 44,321,701 of NC_141460.1, forward strand.
TTTGTAAGAAAAAAAAATGAAAATTCGATTGCGTTTTTGTTATTTTTTATGTATTTTATGTCCTCACTCTTACTTTAAGTCCCTCACTCTTACATTTTTAGTGATAAATTAATCCAAAGGTTTTCTTTTATACTTTTTGGGCAATATTGAAATTGTCATGTCATAGTGTGTGTGTGTATTTTGAAATTTGAACGTTAATTTCAATCCAAAAACAAATAAATGAATGTACCTATGTGGACCATTCAATTGGTTTCAATATTTTTGTAGCTAAATTGTTTAGATATGTTTATTATGTTGTAAAGAATGACAATTATTATTAATATTTACTAACATAATATCATGAATTTTTTACTTTTGAATTTTTGCAACCAAACGTTTAAAATGCGTATTAATTAAACACCACATAATTGTTGTATTACAAATTTTTGACCGAATATTTGACCGTACTATTTTTTTGAATCACCGAATAATTCACGAATTATTCCTGTTTTAGCAAGTTTTGCCAAAACACACCAGTTGGGTCGGAAGTGATCTTTTCAGAAGAGATTGAGAAGGGGATGGTTGTTGGTGAGAGTTGAGACTGGACTTCACTTTGAAGTTACCTACGTACCCAAATGTTGTATTGCTTTGGGATCAACTCTCGATTGTGTTGTTCTGGAGAATGACCAATGTTAGATTTTATATGTCGGATTGGTGATAGTTACTTCCTTGTTCTCCAATATTCCAATCGTGGGATGAAGTTGAAAAACTTGCTGGAGAACCGTCACACGATCTGATGTTGATGGAAGTGAATCTTGAATGTGGACGAAGTTGTGAAAGTTGTGGACGAAGTTGTGGAAGTTGATTGATTTGGTCAAACAACTTCCTCGCAAATGTTCAAGACACGTGTTTAATTGAAATGACTTTGCGTTATGTGCGTAGGTAGGCTAAAAATTGAGTCTGAGCATGGGCTCTGAGTGTGGGTTTTTTGGGCTCTGAGCATGGGCTTTATTGTAGATAAGCTCTGAGCGAGGGATTTTTGGGCTCTGAGCATGGGCTTTATTGTAGATAAGCTAGATAAGCTCGAGGGTTTTGGGCTCGGCATGGGCTTTATTGTAGATAAGCTATGAGTTTGGCTTTTGGGCTTTGAGCATGGACTTTATTGTAGATAAGCTCTGAGTATGGGCTCTGAGCGTGGGTTTTTTGGGCTTTAAGCATGGGCTTTATTGTAGATAAGCTCTGAGCGTAGACTTTTTAGGCTCTGAGCATGGACTTTATTATAGATAAGCTCTGAGTATGGGCTCTGAGCGTGGGCTTTTTGGGCTCTGAGCATGAGCTTTATTGTAGGTAGGTAAGTAGGCTGGTTCTGAGCGTGGGCTCTGAGTATGGGTTTGTATTGAATTGGGCTTTTATTAGGCCACATTTGTAGGGGCCGGAACATCGCTCTCTCTTTGTTACATGAGCAAAGCCTGTGTGGCAAAAAAAGTTTTTTTTTTTTTTTTTGTACAAAGGTTCTGTTCAATAGATCTCTTAACCAATTAGAGGATTGATACATGCAGCGACATCTTAAGACTAGCACAAACTTACAAAAGATAATCATTATTGCTTACCAAGCAGTTCCAAACAATTATCAAGACCTGCCCTTAGCTTTTCCTCCTCTTCCTCTTGTTGTTCTAATGTTTCATAGAGTTAAGAATTTGCGAAAACCCCAAATATAAGGAATGAAACTGATGAGCTCAAGCGCCCAAGTACGACTAGAAGATCGATAGGCAATTGAAGCTCCCAACATCAATGCTTGCCTCAACAAGGACACTGCAAAGTTACGAACATTTGTTGGGAACAACTCGACACATTAAACATATAGCACGTCAAATGTTGTTGATGCTACCATGAATCCCACCGCTTATGCTGATAATTGAAGCCAACTTCCTTTTGATCCATTATGCTCATTCACCCTTTCATTGTCCTTTCTAGAGAAGAAGATGTAGAAAGTGCATGAAACTCCAGCGAGAAAAGCTGATGAAGAAAAAAGCAAACGACGGTGCATGAAGCTTAAGAGAACACTGCCAACAAAAATTGCTGGAATTTCCATTAGAGCATTTAGTGTAACTGTAAAGTATAAGTTGAAGTCCAAGAGTTCAACATTCAACTAAAATCAGTAATAAACAAATCCTACTCCAAAACTAACAAGCATAAGTGTGATCATTCTCTTTGCGGCCCACTTTGTAGACCATATGCTCTTAGTAGTAGTGTTTGGTTCAACAAAAGGAACTGAGATAGCTATGTTCTTCGGTAATTTCTTTCCATTGAGCTGTGCTAACTTGTTCAAAACTTCTATTGCTTCCTTTGTTCTTAAGCCAGCGCGGTGACTCAAAAATCCAAGAGCCAGCGGCAAACATTCTTCCTAAATGTTTATCAGCAATGTGTCCATAAAACACATAACCAGCGGAAATTTTTTGTTCTCCATCATGGTTACAATAGAAAGTAATATTATTATAGAAAAATGTAGTAAGCTGAGGTGAATACGAGTCGTCATCACTTACCAGTAGATGAGGCCATCCTAACTGCAAGATCCTGTCGCGGAACCAATCTCCATAAGTCTCGCTTCCCAACAAGTCTTCGAAAGATTGCTCCAGTATGACTGTAGGAGATGTTATCAGAAAACTACTCTCTAGAATAGCTGTAAACGATCCTAGAACAACCCACAAAAAAATCGGAATTTTTCATGCCTACGGATGCCAGAGCGCAGGGGGCGCTCAAACTATGCCTTGTATAGGCGTGGGGTGCGCTCTGGCTATGTTCGAGTTCCAGGCATTTAGGCGCAGGGCGCGCTCACTTTTTGCTTGGGATGGGCGCAGGGTTCGCTCATGCCTTGGGTAAGTTCCAGTGTTTTGAGCGCGGGTCGCGCTCGGATTTGGTCTAGTGAGGGCGCAAGGTGTGCTCAGGTCTGAATGGAGTAACAAGTTGTTCAGGCGCAGGGCACGCTCCGTATAGCTGGAGTGCTGAAGTTAAGAATAAAAGTGGAAAAATTGGGAGTGAAAGGTGAGAGATGAAAGTTAGATGTAGTGTGGGTTGTGAGTGTAGAATGAAGGAAATTTATATAGGGTTTTAGTTTCTAAAACGAATTGACAAGTTGCCAAAAAGGTTTAAGGCAGTTGCCGGAAACAAAATATTGCCAAAACCTAAAAGATATTAGGTTTAACAAACCTAATATTTTTTAGATTGAATTTAGAATAGTAACTTCCTAACTCATTGAAATTTTATCCTACCACAATATCTAATCATAGGCATGCCAATATCGGCAACATTTCCAACAATCATTGCAAAATTACTTCTAAAATTGTGGATCATATAAAAACCATGCTAAAAGAAATAATAGCACCCCCAAACAATTCGGGAAGGTGGGATTAACACAAAAATCAACGCATAATTTGAAAATAACCACATTAAATTCAAATTCAAATTCAAATACAATTAACTACCGAATACAAATTTAACTACTAAATTCAAAATTAACATCCGAACTAATAAAAACAATAAAAACAACATCAATCAATAAATTCCCTAAACCACGCGCTACTGGTTGAAGATGGAACATGAGTAGAAGATAGGCCCGAGCCATTCGTCCTTCGGCGACGACGCTCGTGCCTTACAGATGCCTCCTCATAAGAAGAACCCCCGTGGGGTGGGAAGCGTTCAAGCATTTCTTCTCGGAAATTGCGATTTTGCTTCCATCTCTGCCTTCATCTCTTCCCAACGCTCATCCTCGCACTGGGCACGAGTCTCGTAGTTATGATGTATGGTAGTCTACCGAGTCCGGAGATCTTCACAAATTGTATTAAGAGAACGCATGCCACGATGAAGCACTGACATGCGTTCTGCATCAGAAGTACACCTCTCCAAAGCATCGGCATCAAAACATGTCATGTCCTCCTCATCATCCGACTCAGTCTCTTCCACTACCCACTCTCCAGGCAACCTCCAAACCTTCTGAATATAGTCTGTATAAGATATGGCATTTGTATGCAACTTAATCATAGTACGCTCAGTTTAGGAACAGCTCTAAAATTCATCATGATCTTAGTGATCAATACAGGGAAAGGTGCAATACTTTTCCCAACTTCTCTAATCATATTTATCAAAAACTCGAGGATACAGAATTCATACTTCCTCTCCTGGAGTATCCATAGAACGTGAAGACAATTCATACTGATGTCACTGACTTTCTCCTTGCCAATGACATTCCTACCAATCCACTGAGCTACAGCCAGCTGGTTGGTTCGCAGAGACGACTGGCGAACACAATGCAAACTCGTATTATAGTTTCCCTCCAAAACTGTCTCATTCATTAAAGGCTTGATCCCACCAATTTGGGATTCCTGCAATGTGGCTACTAGATTGCGTCCTTCCTCCATGCCGAAAATACGAGCCAACAAATTTCTATCAACTTCTCTCCTTATTTTATTCACCTTCACAAAAATTTTATTATCATCCAACTCCCTCGTCTTATAGAATTTTTTGACCAAATTGTTGTGTTAAAAGTCATCTGTTGAATACCACAACTTCGTCCAATCCCTACGAATCATCTCATCACTGTAAAACGGCGCGAAGTGGTCGGCAGTAAAAGCTTGTTCTGGCAAAATTCGTTGTTTTTGAGCCATTGAAGTTTGGAGTCGATTTGTGGGCTTGAGACAATGTATGAATCAACCTAACTCAAAAAATTTGGAGGTGGCGTGGTGGTGGCGGTGGCGGATCAAACTTGTTTGGATTTTGTTATGTTTTGGTGGTGCAAAAAGTTGGAAATGGTGGTGGGGATGTTGTGGAGGAGTTTTGGAGTGGGTTAAACTTTTGGCGTGGTGGTATTTAGGTTTTTCTTTTTGTATTTTTTTTATTTTCTAGGGTTTAAAATCGTTAATGGCGGAAGTGGAAACAAAACTCGCGATCTGTTTTTGATTTGAGGAAAGGGACACACGTGCGTGGCGCGTGCGTGCGAGATTTGGGGCCAAGCCCAATTCGATTTCCGAAATTTTTCGATTTTTTCGCGCAACTTCAAACTAAAATTGTCGATTCGTTACCGGTCTGATTTTTTTGAATGAGATATGGAAACGATCAAGAGAGAATTTCCAATCTAATGATCCATAAAACACTCTATTCTAACCGTGGGTGACATATAAGAAGATGGAAAATGTCTCGAAGTACGTACGTGACGTAAGTTATTCAAACGAATGAAATCTAAATTCATAGATAATGTCAACCCGAATAAAAATACGATTAAACAGCATAAGAAACAAAATGGAAAGTTGAGAAATCACGGATGGAAAGACCGACACCTCACCCCCAAACAAATTTTAGACAACAGAGTTGAGAAAATTTGTTTTAAACGTGGGTCTTTTAAAGTCAGATTCCCAAGACTTCCTAGATTACTATTTATGGTTTTAATATTTTATTCTTTTTATGAATTAGATTTAATATAAGAAAAACGAAAAGCCATAAAGACATAATTCACACCATAGAGGAACATGACTCAAAAACCGAGAAAACATGCAAGAGTGGAAAACGTGAATTATGTTAAACGTGGACTTAGGATCCGTACTTACAACCACACACTCCATAGGGAGGGCCCGGTTACCTGAATGGTGCACTTACCAATATATAGAAGTGAAAGTAAGTACACCAAACAACAAAATAAGTCTTTTATAGTTAGATACTCAAGACTATATTAAAAAATATATATATATATGAATGAACTTTTTACCATATATCAACAACCCAAATGGAATGTGGACACCCAAACATAATGGAATGCACCAAACATTTTCTACTATGCAACTTAGTGAAATGAAAGCGAAGTTTGATAGATCTAGAACGTAACAAAGCATGCACTTTCTTCTTCATCTTTGAACGAGAGGGTGTCTAAGTGAATGATCGTGAGAAAATGGATGTTTGTGGAAGATATGTTGGATATGTATAAGGTTTAGAAGGAAAGAATGGAAAAAATGGGAATGTGGGTTTAGCACAAAACTCATTCATGTTGTAGGTAGGAACTGTCTCAATTCTGAAAATGAAGGTGTCAAGTGCCTTTTTCTTGGGAATTATTTCCGTATTATGAGGATTTAGAAAATCATTAAGCACAGAAGAAGCAAGAGGGTCAAGTGCAAACTCAAGGTTCCTTTGAAAAGGTGGAAAGTGGGGAAATTTGGTGAGGGAAGATGAATGAGTGGCATGATGATGTGAGGTGGATGAATGGGGCTCGGCTAGAGCTCTCAAGTCTAGATCATCAGAAGCCTTGAGATATGCAAGACATTCTTCAATAGGTGGGTCAAAAAAATCACTGGGATAGAGGGTGAAAAATTCATCTTCCGTCATTGCGTCAAGGGATGAATGGATGTTGGCAGGGTGGGACTCACGAGGTGGCAAGGAAGAGTTGCAAAAGAGATGAAGGAAATTTTCCTCCACTTCCAGGGAGTTCTCGTCGAAGTTGGAACTTCCAAAGGAAAGGAATTTGTGCATCTGATCATCCAGAAACATGGTTTTGAAATAATCTTGAGTTAAACTCTCGATCATGCTAACTTCACCATCGATAGTCATATATGGGAACTGTTTCATCGTTTTAAAAACATTTACTTCAACAGAAAGATGGCCAAAAGACATGGACATCGAACCATCGCGGCAGTTTATGAGCGCGTTGGTAGTAGCCAAGAAAGGATGCCCTAAAATGATCAGAACAGAGTCATTAGCGACTTCTCTATCGAGGATAACAATATCAGCAAGATAGTAGAAATCATGAACCTTAACAAGAACATTTTCCACCACCCCCTTAGGATACTTAATAAACCGATCTGCTAATTGCAACGTCATTTTAGTAGGTTGCATCTCCTATAGACCTATTTGTTTGTATAGATAATATAGGAGTAAGTTAACACATGCCCCCAGGTCTAATAAAACGGTCGTCTTGTGGGAATCTCCTAAAGTGCATTGTACAGTAGGACGACCAGGGTCCTTGTACTTAACGATTCCATTTTGTTCTAATAAAGTTTGAAACTATTCAGTTAAAAAGGCGTCTTTAGGAATATTTATCTTACGCCTAGTAGTGCACAACTCTTTGAGAAACTTAGCATGGTGAGGTAACTTTTTTAATCGCTTCGAGAAAAGGTAGGTTTATTGTTAGATTTTAAAAGCCTCCCTAATTTCGTCAAAGTTTGTATCCTTGTTTAACATTGCTAATCTCTGGGGAAACGGTGGTTTCTCTCTATATTTCGCGTATGGATCAACAAGATGTCTAACCTTGGCTTTCTGTTTCTTAGGTTATGATTTAACTGGTACCTCTACTGGGGTAGGATCTTCAGTTTCTATTTCGGTATCTAGTTCAATATCTAGTGTAGGGACTACTGGTGGGGTAACTATAGGCATAGTTACGTTGTTATCAACCCCTCTGCCAGAACGGAGAGTGGTGATGGCATTTAGCTCACCTACGTTTGCATTTTTCATACTAGTATTACCGTTTACCTCAAAAGCTGTGTTTGTTGTTTTAGGATTAGGTATCGCTTGTCCTGGAAAAACACCTTTGGATTGTACTTTCTCTTGTGTAACTGCTGTAAGAAAAGTTGGATGGCTTGTAAAATCTGTTGTTGGGTTTGCATAAAGGCATCGAAACGATCCGGTTATGGAGGAGTGTTAGCTATAGGTTGTGTGACAGGAACTATGTCACGTTGATTATTAATGGGTGGGTTGTGATAGTTATTATTTACCAGAACGATACCTCTATTAGCATTATAATTATTATTGTTATAATTATTATAATTACCCTGACCTTGTCCTTGTCGTGGTGGAGCTTGATTGTAGTTGTTTGCTTGCCTAACATTTTGGTTATTAAACTTTGGAGGTGTAACTTGTTAATTATTTCGCCAACCGTAGTTGGGGTTTTGTCGCCAAGGTGCATTAGGTTCGCTATTAATGGACCAAACATTATCTTGTTTTGATGTTTGTTGTTCATAAGCGAGAGGACAATAGGAGTCGGGATGCTCAGGGCTCAAACAGAAATTACATGGGTTGGAGTTGACATTCATGACGGGGATAGACTTTTGTTGAATAGAAATAGCCTCTACCTTTTTAGTGAGAGATTCGATTAATGTTTTTAGTTCAAGATCGGGTTTAATCTCAAACATATCGGCGGCCTTAACTGTTGTAGAAGAACTAGCGAAACGGGAGATATCGTCGTCACTACCCCCCCCCCCCCCCAGTTATTATTACGCTTTGTTTGATCTTCTAAAAATTTATTAGCCTCTGAGGCTCTTTTAATGAGGAAACTAACCCCATTCATTATGTCAAGGACTTCTTTATGGTGGTGTAAAAGTCCCTTGAAAAAGGCACGAACTAACTTGTCTTTCACGAGGTTATGGTGTGGACACTCTATAAGAAGGTCGGTGAAACGATTCCAAGCCTCTGAAAATGATTCATGAGGATTCTGTCGAAAGAAATGAATCTTGGAAAGCATTTCATCTGTGTTCAGTGGTGGGTAAAAATGTTCCGTAAATAGTTGAACAAGTTTGGCCCATAAGGCCACAGAATTAGGCGCTTCGGCAATTAACCAAGACGCCGCCTTATCGGCTAAGGTGAAAAGAAACACCCTCAGTTTAATTTGTTCAGCCCCAACCATAGGATGGTGGAATGTAGTAAGGACTTGTTCAATCCTACGCATGTGCTTATAAGGTTTTTCATGGTCTAACCCATGAAAAACGGGTAGTATACCCATGCACTCAAAGAAACCAAAAGAAGAAAACATTCAGATTGTTCAATTTTTGGGTAGAGTAGGAGGGGTTCAAGGAAATTGTACAAAAGGCTTGGGCTATGGAGGCAGTAGGAAACCAGATGTACACTTTTATGAGAAGGTTGAAACAAGTCAAAGTTGAGCTGATTGGGTGGAACAAAGAACGAGTGGGCAATGTGAAAACAAGGGCTGATGATACTAAGAAGGTGATGGATAGGGTTCAGACTGAGCTGCAAATGGACCCTACAAACAGAGAGCTAGGGCTTGAGGAGAGGGGAGCAATTGGAGAGTATGTGAAAGCTGCAATCTCAGAAGTGTCAATGCAAAAGCAAAAGTCAAGAGATCAAGACATTGTTTTGGGAGATAATAATACAGAATATTTCTTTAAGTCTATCAAGGCTAGAAGAAGCACAAATTGAATCACTTGTTTGAAAGATAGAAGTGGTAATGTCATAGAAGATTTAAGTGACATAGGGGAGGAGTGTGTTCAGTATTATAAGCTGCTTTTCAGTCCTACTGATTTGCCAGAAGTTAGCTTTGCTGATTTTGCAAATACACACCCTGCAGAGAGGCTGACGCAGAGTGAGCAGGAACAGATGGAAGGGCATGTGACTAGAGATGAGATCATTGAAGCTTTGACTGATATTGATAATGATAAAGCACCGGGCATAGATGGGTTTAATTCCTTGTTCTTTAAGTCATGTTGGAGAATAGTGGGGGATGACTTCACTAAAGCTATACAAAACTTCTTCAGATCTGGCAGGATGCTCTCTGAGGTAAATACTACATGTATTACTTTAGTACCTAAAACTCAAAGTCCTTCATCCCTTAGTGATTACAGGCCTATAGGATGTTGTTCTGTGGTTTATAAGTGCATTACGAAGATTATTACTAGTAGAATGAAGGCATTCATGCCAAGGGTTATCCATTATAACCAATCTGCATTTATCACTGGAAGGAGCATCCATGATAATATTCTACTGTCTCATGAACTGGTTCATAACTACCATAGAGACACTGGACCTCCAAGATGCATGGCGAAGATTGATCTAAGAAAGGCATATGACTGTGTAAGATGGGAAGCTGTTTTGTTTGCACTAGAGAGGATTGGGGTCCCAGGCATCTTCATTGAGTGGGTAAAGGAGTGTATGAAGACAACAAGTTACTCTATAATGTTGAATGGCTCACCATACGAGCATTTCAAAAGTACTAGAGGTATAAGGCAAGGTGACCCTATGTCACCATATCTGTTTGTGCTAGTCATGGACTTGTTTACTGAAATTATGATGAAAAGTGTAGAGGAGGGCAGCTACAAACTACATTATAAATGCCATGATCCTGTTATTACTCACCTCTCATTTGCAGATGACTTACTGGCATTTATGCATGGAGAAAAGGAGACAACTAGGTGCTTAAAGCAAAACCTGATAAAATTCAAGCAATGCTCGGGTCTAGAAGTGAATGTGAACAAAAGTCAAGTGTTCTTTGCAGGACTGGGACATACTCAATGCAATGAAATTCAGAATGCTTTACAATTCCCAGTGGATTATTTTCCAGTGACTTATACTTAGGGTTACCTCTTATTACTACAAGTTTGAGATCAACAGATTGCCTGCCTTTGTATACGAAGGTGGAGAAAAGAATACAAAGCTGGAAGGGGAAATCACTGTCTTATGCAAGAAGGCTACAACTTGTTAAAGCAGTACTCAATAACCTAAGCATATATTGGATTGCATATTTCATGCTGCTGATGAAGATCATTGAAGACATTAATAGGGTATGCAAGAACTTTCTCTGGAAAGGGCCAGACCTGCAAACAACTCATGCCCTAATCAGCTGGGATGATATGTGCTACCCCTATGAAGAGGGAGGACTCGGGATTCGAAACCTCAAAATTGCAAACAAGGCGGCAATACTCAAGCATGTATGGCAAATAGTGAGTGAAAATAAGACTTTATGGGTGGAATGGGTGAAGAAGAATAACATAAGGAATAAGGATTTTCTGGCACATGAAAATACCAACTGATTGCTCCAATAGTTGGAGAAATATTCTCAAGCTAAGAACTGAAGCAGCCAACTTCACGCTATATCGGATTGGAGATGGGGAAAGAACAAAGATGTGGCATGAACCATGGCATCCAGCAGGAGTATTGAAAGATAAGTTCCCTCAAGCACTTAGATATGATACCACTTGTAATATTGTGTAGCAGATTCTGCGAGGCTTATTGAGAATGGGAGGTGGGCAGTACCACAGCATATAAGACATCACATCAGCGAGATAGTGCAACAAATGGAGGAGGAAGTAATGATAGAAGGTGGAGATGATGAGGTAGTATGGGCTGTTTGATAAGAGCCCAAAACTGTAGTTTTAACCCCAGAATATCATCATTTTAGACCAATTATGTGAGTAATAATTAAAAGTTAACACCGACACGTGTTTTATGCATTTCGGGTTTCAAAGTCCATTTATTAAATGTGCCACTTTAGCGAGATAAAGGAGCAAAGGTCGGTTACTAAGGAGTTCCGTGATTAAAGGCCAAGATTCAAGAAGACAAAGCATTTCTAAAGCCCGATCAAAAGCTGAAAAGTCGACGCGGGCAGAAACAGCACACAAGTCAGCAGAACTTCCAAAGGCCGTATCTTTGGACTCAGACCTCGGAATGGGGCATACCTTATGTCAAAACGACCGGATCGGAAAGAGATTTCCAATGGTCTAAGCCTTGATCCAATCAGAGGAGCAGAAGTAGACGAAAGGTCTATTTAAGCCAACTGCAGCTGAAGAGGCCTTTTTGGACTGAAAGAATTGGGTTTTGGGCCTGATTCTCTGGCCCAAAACATGGCTCCAAGCCCATGCACGATTTTTGGATCTGAAAGTATAAAAACCAAAGCTTAACTCTTTGTTAATGGTAGCTAGTTAGACCTAAAAAATATATATAATTCTAGATCTAGTTTTCAGTAGTGTAATTAAGTTTAAGTTCCATTTTCAATTCTTGTTTTAGATTAAGTCTTTGAATCATTGTTCTTGATTGATTAGATAAATAAAATAGTTATTTTTATCAATTTTGATTTTTGTCATTTCAATTTTATAGATCTAATATTAATTCTTGTTGATTATCATTTCGTAGTTTAAGTAGATTGAAACATTGTTAGTTAAATTAGTTAAGTTAGTTAAGTTATAATTCAATGGGAAATGATGGGTTGATGACTCAAGGCTAAAACCTCCATTAGAGGGGTTGATGAAGCTTTGATGAAAACTTAGTGGTACAGTATAGAAGCATTGTAGAATCTATTCCACTCTAGAAGGTCGTGATTCGCCATGAGAATGGGTGGACGACCTCACATGCTAATTAGTATTTGGTAGATATGCCATGAACACTAGGAATTAGAACTCGAAATTCTTGCCGTAAGAACGTGAGAATCGAGATACAAGAATCTATGCTAGGTTATTAAGTTGGATTCGAGGTGGATTCAATTCCCCTCTAATCCTTTATCTAGATTCAAAAACAATCATATTTCCATAGCATTAAGTAGTTTAAATTCAACATAATCAATTTCATATTGTATCGTAGTATAACACCCTTCGTAAAGCTCTCATTAGACTTAAGACCGATTAATTAGACTAGAAAACATTCCATGCTAGAGAACTAGGAGTGGAACGAATTTGTTACTCCACTCTATTTCGATAGAATTGAGAGTAGAAGCTTTGATAAATATAGACACGTAAAAAGTTTTAGTTTACTTACGTTTTGAGTTCATCGTTCATTTCATAGGTAAACTAGTCATTTTAACGTTTATCAAATGGCGCCGCTGCCATCTTAGTTTCACTTTAGCATTGTTTTCATAGTATAATTAGTCATTTTTAAGTCCCATTAAACCCACCCACCCTTGTTTGATTCATACTGTGGTTGTCCGTTTCAGCGTTGAAAAGTTCCGCAAAAATATACACGGAGCGCGACCACGCCCTAACCGAGCGCACCTGCGCCCAAAAGCCTAGAACCTTGAGCGTGACCGCCCCATCTTGAGCGCGACCCGCCCTAAAACACTGGAACTTCAAGTTACACGGAGCACGACCACGCCCTAAGTGAGCGCACCCGCGCCCTAAGCTAAATTTTCCGGATTTCTACAGGTTTGTTTTGAACTTCGATTTTTTAAGTTTTTCAGTGTTCTAACTTGTTATTTACACTGAACACGCGTAAACAAGACGCTATTCATAAGCGAACCAAGGACGCTATCAGGTATTCCTTTCTTCCATACCTCGCATCTCCAGTTAGAGGTTTATACTAAAATATCAAGATTGTTTGGAGTGTTGTCGTGTTTAGACTTAGACTTGCATGAGATTAAGGTCTGGTCGGAGAAAAACACCGAACGTAATTAACCGTCAGCGTCAACAAACAAATCTATCGAGTATACCAATCACTACACCTCTAGCTACTATTCCACCAACCATACCTGACATAATGGCTGAAGAAAGAGAGACTCCTTTCTCCAATTTTTACAAAGCCTTGAGCGATAGCCCTAAATCTTGCATCGTTCTAGCAGACCCAGTGGAGGATTTTGAATTCCCCAAACATATTTAATTTGTTACCCGTTTTCCATGGTTTAGACCATGAAAAACCTTATCAACACACGCGTAGGATTGAACAAGTCCTTACAACATTCCATCATCCTACGGTTGGTATGGAACAGATTAAAACCGAGGGTATTTCCCTTCACCTTAGCCGATAAAAGGCGGCCTTGGTTAACTCTCTGTGGACTCGTGGGCTAAACTTGTTCAATTTGTTTATAGAACATTTTACCCACCCCTAAAGACGGATGAGATGCTTTCCAAGATTCATTTTTCCGACAAAATCCTCATGAATCATTTTCGAGGCTTGGAATCGTTCACCGATCTGCTTATAGAGTGTCCACACCATAACCTAGCAAAAGACACGCGTTAGTTCGGTGCCTTTTCAAAGGACTTCAACATCACCATAAAGAAGTCCTTGACATAATGAATGGGGTAGTTTCCTAAGTAAAGGAGCCCCGAGGAGGCTTACAAATTTTTAGAAGATCAAACTAAACATAATAACAATTGGGGGTAGTGATGATATCCCCGCCTCGTTAGTTCTTCTTCAATGATTAAGGTCACGGTATGTTTGAGATGAAACCCGATCTAGAACTTAAAAATTTAATCGAATCTCTAACTAAAAAGGTTGAGGCTATTTCTATGCAACAAAAGCCTATCCCCGTCATGAATGTCAACTCCAACCCATGTAATGTCTGTTTGAGTCCTGAGCACCCTGAATCCTATTGTCCTCTCGCCTATGAACAACAACAATTAGAGCAAGACAATGTTTGCTCCATTAATAGCTATCCTATTCCTAATGCCCCATGGAGATAACATCCCAACTTTAGTTGGTGAAACAATCAACAAGTTTCACCTCCAGGGTTTAATAACCAAAATGTTAGGCAAGCAAACAACTATAATCAAGTTCCACCTAGGCAAGGGAGGGGACAAAGTCGGGAAATTATAATAATTATAACAACCAAAGCTTAAACCCGACAAGGTTTAGCACAAGGTCAGGGTAATTATAATAGTTATAATACCAATAGAGGTATCGTTCCGGTTAATAATTGTAACTATCACAACCCACCCATAAATAATCAACGTGAGATAGTTCCAGTCGCACCACCTGTGACTACTACACTATCATATCCGGATCGTATAGACGCCTTTATACAAGTTACCCAACAACTTTTCCAATCAATGACCCAATCAAACCAACAAATCTTACAATCCATAAATCAGGGCATACAACAGTTAGCCCAAGAGAAAGCCCAACCAAAAGGCGTGTTTCCAGGACAAGCGATACCAAACCCTAAAACAGCAAACACAGCCTTTGAAGTAAACGGTAATACTAGTACGGAAACTACAATCGTAGGTGACCTTAATGCCATCACCACTCTCCGCTCTGGAAGAGTGGTTGATAACAAAGTAACTATGCCTATAGTTACCCCATCAGTACTCCCTACACCGGATATCGAACTAGATACCGAAGTAGAAACTGAAGAGCCTACCACTGTAGAGGTACCAGTTAAACAACAAACAAAGAAACAGAAAGCCAAGGTTACACATCAAGTCGAGCCATACGCTAAATATAGAGTTTAAAACCACCATTCCCTCGAAGTTAGCCATGCTAACGGGGATACAAACTTTGAGGAGATTAGAACGCGTTTTCAAGAATCTAACGATAAACCTTCCTTTTCTCGAAGCTATTAAAAGCTACCTAACCACGCTAAGTTTCTTAAAGAGTTGTGCACTACTAGGCGTAAGACCAACATACCTAAAGCGCTTTCTAACCGAGCGGTTCCCAACTTTATCCGAAAATAATGGAATTGTTAAGTACAAGGACCCTGGTCGTCCTACTGTAAAATGCACCTTAGGAGATTCCCACACGACGACCGCCTTATTAGACCTAGGGGCAAGTGTTAACTTACTCCCGTATTACTTGTATAAACAAATAGGTCTATAGGAAATGCAACCTACAAAAATAACGTTGCAATTAGCGGACAGGTCAATTAAGTATCCTAAGGGTGTAGTGGAAAACGTGCTTGTTAAGGTTTAGGATTTTTACTATCCTGCTGATTTTGTTATCCTCGATACAGAAGTCGCTAAATGTTATCCCCTTCTTGGCAACTGCCAACGCACTTATAAATTGCCGCGATGGTAAGATGTCCTTATCTTTTGGTCATCTTATAGTTGAGGTAAATGTTTTTAAAATGATGAAACAGTTACCAGATTCGTCTATAGATGGGGAGGTTAGCTTGATCGAGAGCTTAGCTCAAGATTATTTTAACAACACGTTTCCCGAAAACAATATGTACAAATTCCTTTCTTTTGGAATTTCAGATTTTGTAAATGACTCCTACTTAGAGGAAGTCAACACCATCCTTGAGTCCACACCAATTGTAGACCCTTCGATTGCTCCATATATTGAGTATGAAGACTTGCTACCTAAGCAAGTATTCATTATGCAAAATGAGGACCCTGACGAAACATCTATTGATTTTCCTTCCACCCCAGTGCTTAAACCTCTTCCCCCGGAGTTAAAATATATTCAACTTGATCCGGATGGTAATCATCTGGTAATTATATCTTCTATGTTATCTAAGAATGAAGAGACACGTTTAATCCGGGTGATTAGGGAACATCGGTCGGCGATTGGTTGGTCCCTAGCCGACATTAAGGGAATTTACCCTAATGTTTGCACTCATCGTATCCATTTGGAGGATAACGCGAAGACTTCTCGCGAACCTCAGCGTCGCTTGAACCCTGCCATGAAAGAGGTGGTTAGGGAAGAAGTCTTATGATTACTCGATGGCGGGTATCATATACCCAATCTCGATAGCGAATGGGTAAGCCCCATTCATGTAGTTCCTAAGAAATCGGGAGTTACCATGGTACGTAACGGGAAGGGTGACTATGTTGTCACACAAGATCCTATGAAATGGAGGATCTCGTATTGATTCTGACGTTTAAATGCTATGACACGAAAGGATCACTTTCCTTTACCTTTTATAGATCAAATGCTCGAGCGCCCTAGCTGGTCATGCTTTTTATTGTTTTTCGGATGGCTACTCGGGCTTTTTTTCATATTATTATTGATATTGATGACCAAGAAAAGACTACCTTCACATGTCCTTTGGAACGTATGCCTATAAACGAATGCCTTTTGGCCTTTGTAATGCTCCTGGTACCTTCTAGCGGTGTATGCTTCATATATTTAGTGACATGGTAAAGCGCTTTATGGAAGTTTTCATGGATGATTTTTCTATCTATGGAGACTCCTTCACAGACTGTTTGTCTAACCTGTCTAAGGTTTTGACACGGTGTGAAGAAAAGAGCCTCGTTTTAAACTGGGAAAAGTGTCATTTCATGGTGAAAAAGGGCATAGTACTTGGTCACATCGTATCTAGTGATGGCATCGAAGTAGATAAGGCCAAACTAGATAAGATAGCGACCCTACCTAAACCACGGACTGTCCGTGATATTAGAGCCTTTCTAGGCCATGCAGGTTTTTATAGGCGGTTTATTAAAGACTTCTCGAAAATAGCTAGGCCTTTAACTAATCTGCTTTTGAAAGATGCAATCTTTGATTTTAATTTTCACTGTACACAGGCTTTTGAAACTTTAAAAGCCGCCCTAACCTCTTCACCAATTATACAGCCTCCCGATTGGTCTAAACCTTTCGAACTCATGTGTGATGCTAGTGACTATGCAGTTGGTGCAGTCTTGGGACAAAAACTAGATAATAAGTCCACTGTTATTTATTATGCTAGTAAAACCTTAAACGATGCTCAATGGAATTATTCAACTACCTAAAAAGAATTCTTAGCTGTCATTTATGCTTTAGATAAGTTTCGTCCTTATTTGGTTGGTTCTAAAACTTTACTTTACACGGACCATGCAGCCCTTAAGTACCTTCTTGCAAAGAAGGATGCTAGCAGAGATTAATCGATGGATCTTCTCCCGCAAGAGTTCACATTAGAAATAAAGGACAAAAAAGAGGGTCGAAAACGTAGTTGCCGACCACTTATCTAGACTCACAAACGACGATCAGAGTGATTCTGAGTCCATACTGGACTCTTTTCCTGATGAGATTTTTTCAGCACCATGGTATGCTGACATTGTAAATTATTTAGCGGCTGATGTTATGCCTTATAATTGGTCAAGAAATGAACGTAAGAAGTTCTTGGCCAGAGTTAATTTATACTACTGGGATGAGCCATATCTTTTTAAGTATTGTACGGATCAGATTATTCGTCATTATATTCCCCAGTGGGAATATAATGAAGTTCTATCGTTCTGCCATGACAAAGAGTGTGGTGGCCATTTTAGTGGAATGAAAATAGCCGCTAAAGTTCTTCAATGTGGATTTCATTGGCCTACCCTTTTTAAGGATGCCAGGTGCATTGCAAGACGTGTATTCGTTGCCAAATGGAGGCTTATTGAGAATGGGAGGTGGGCAGTACCACAGCATATAAGACATCACATCAGCGAGATAGCACAACAAATGGAGGAGGAAGTAATGATAGAAGGTGGAGATGATGAGGTAGTATGGGCTGTTTGATAAGAGCCCAAAACTGTAGTTTTAACCCTGTAATAGTCATACTTTTATACCAATTATGTGAGTAATAATTAAGAGTTAACACTGATTACGTGTTTTTATGCATTTCAGGTTTCAAAGTCCATTATGTGCAGAAATGTGCCACTTTAGCGAGATAAAGGAGCAAAGGTCGGTTACTAAGGAGTTCCGTGATTAAAGGCCAAGATTCAAGAAGACAAAGCCTTTCTAAAGCCCGGTCAAAAGCTGAAAAGTCGACGCGGGCAGAAACAGCACACAAGTCAGCAGAACTTCCAAAGGCCGTATCTTTGGACTCAGACCTCGGAATGGGGCCTACCTTATGTCAAAACGACCAGCTCGGAAAGAGCTTTCCAATGGTCTAAGCCTTGATCCAATCAGAGGAGCAAAAGGGGACGAAAAGTTTGTTGAAGCCAACTGCAATTGAAGAGGCCTTTTTGGACTGAAAGAATTGGGTTTTGGGCCTGATTCTCTGGCCCAAAACATGGCTCCAAGCCCATGCACGATTTTTGGATCTTAAAGTATAAAAACCAAAGCTTAACTCTTTGTTAATGGTAGCTAGTTAGACCTAAAAAATATATATAATTCTAGATCTAGTTTTCAGTAGAGTAATTAAGTTTAAGTTCCATTTTCAATTCTTGTTTTAGATTAAGTCTTTGAATCATTGTTCTTGATTGATTAGATAAATAAAATAGTTATTATTATCAATTTCGATTTTTGTTATTTCAATTTATAGATCTAATTTTAATTCTTGTTGATTATCATTTCGTAGTTTAAGTAGATTGAAACATTGTTAGTTAAATTAGTTAAGTTAGTTAAGTTAGAATTTTAATATGATGTGTAGTTATAATTCAATGGGAAATGATGGGTTGATGACTCAAGGCTAAAACCTCCATTAGAGGGGTTGATGAAAACTTAGTGGTATAGTGTAGAAGCATTGTAGAATCTATTCCACTCTAGAAGGTCGTGATTCGCCATGAGAATGGGTGGACGACCTCACATGCTAGTTAGTATTTGGTAGAAATGCCATGAACACTAGGGATTAGAACTCGAAATTCTTGCCGTAAGAACGTGAGAATCGAGATACAAGAATCTATGCTAGGTTATTAAGTTGGATTCGAGGTGGATTCAATTCCCCTCTAATCCTTTATCTAGATTCAAAACAATCATATTTCCATAGCATTAAGTAGTTTAAATTCAACATAATCAATTTCATATTGTATCGTAGTATAACACCCTTCGTAAAGCTCTCATTAGACTTAAGACCGATTAATTAGACTAGAAAGCATTCCATGCTAGAGAACTAGGAGTGGAACGAATTTGTTACTCCACTCTATTTCGATAGAATTGAGAGTAGAAACTTTGATAAATATAGACACGTAAAAAGTTTTAGTTTACTTACGTTTTGAGTTCATCGTTCATTTCGTAGGTAAACTAGTCATTTTAACGTTTATCACTGTTGCACAGAGTGGAGAGTACTTGATTAAGGGAACGTACAAAGCTATGAGAAGCATCAGGCAACCAACAGCATGGAGTGGTTTAGTGTGGTCTGCAAATAAAATACCTCGGCTTTCATTTATAGGCTGGATGTTTTTTAATGATGGCCTGAAAATGCGAGATAAGATGAAGCAATGGGGGGTGATAAACGCTGATGTTTGTGTGCTCTGTTGGAGAGAGATTGAGACGGTAACTCACATCTTTTTTGAGTGTTCTTACTCACTGAATATATGGGTTGCTCTAATGAGGTTGGCAGGCTATGTAAGACAGAGAAACACAAGTGGCAAAGGTTGAATTACAATGGATATTACAAAAAGCAGCAGGAAAGGAATAAGACAAGATGCATTGAAGCTGACCATGAACGCGTTTTTGTATTGGATTTGGCGGGAAAGGAATAGTAGGATTTTCAAACACGAAACAACCTACCTGGAGCAGATGTATCATCAACAAAATAAGAACAGAGGTGAAAAAAAAGTTAAGATCGATCAGGAGCAAGCTGAATGAAGGGCTGGAGAGAGATGATTTCATGGAGAGATGGAATCTTTTTGTGGAACCAGTTCAAGTAAATAGGAAGAAGACGATGTGGGAAAGAGCGGGATTGGGTATCATGAATTTAAATACTGATGGGACGCTACAGGGGATAGAAGGTGGTTGGGCATTTGTTCGAGATGAGCAAGGAAGCAGTCATGGCGGCA
This sequence comes from Coptis chinensis, assembly GCF_015680905.1. Taxonomy (NCBI): domain Eukaryota; kingdom Viridiplantae; phylum Streptophyta; class Magnoliopsida; order Ranunculales; family Ranunculaceae; genus Coptis; species Coptis chinensis. The sequence goes on from NC_141460.1 coordinate 44,341,761, forward strand.
AAAAAAAGGCAAGTCAAAATTTGATACAATAGCATACATCGAACTTGAAGGGCTACAACAAGGGTTAGAACTCGCTCAGAGACACAACATAAGGAAAGTGAAAGCTCAGACAGACTCTACAAATGTGATCAGTTTCCTAAAAAGGAAGGAGCAACAACCATGGAGAATAAATAAGATTCTAGAAGATATCAGGAAGAGAACTAGTAATTTAGACTATTTCTCTATAATACATGTGTTCAGAGAGTGTAATAGGGTAGCGGATAATCTAGCTGCTAATATTCCTTATATTTATTTCATTGAACTCACCCCTAGCTATTTTTCTGAAGATATAAAGAAAATTGTGTTTGAAGATGCTAGTGGGAAAGAGTATTTAAGATTGTAATAATTTCAAATTCTTTTTTTCCTCAATGAGGAAGGGGTAGGGGACCTCTTAATTAAAAAACCCCGCTTACCTACCAAAAAAAAAAAAAATGGGTAACAAATTAAATATATTTGGGGGGATTCGGAAATCCCCCACTAGGTCTGCAATAACGATGCAAGATTTTGGGCTATCGTTCAAGGCTTTGTAAAAGTCAGAGAGAGGAGACTCTCTTTCTTTAGCCATTATTTCAAGTAGAGTGTGTGGTATATTAGCTAGAGGTGTAGTGAGTGGTATACTAGAAAGGCGTGTTTGTTGACGTTGCCGGTTGATTACGTTAGGTGTTTTTCTTTTACCTGACCTTAATCTCATGCAAGGCTAAGACCAATCTTAACTAAACACGACAACACTCAAAACAATCCTGATATGCTAGTATAAACCTCTAACAGGAGATGCGAGGAATGGAAGAAAGAAGTACCTGAATGCCTCCTTGCTTCGCTTATGTATACACGAGCTCAGTATGTGTAACAAGTTAGAAACACATAATAACATGAAGTAATGGAAGTTTGAACTGACCAGTGAAAATCGGGCTTTTCCAAAAGAGGGCGCGGGTCGCGCTCAGAATTAGCCTAGGTAGGGCGCGGGTCGCACTTAAGACCAACTTGAGTTCCAGGCGCTTCAGTGCGGGGGCGCTCAGAATTAGCCTAGGTAGGGCGTGGGTCGTGCTCAAGTTCAATTCGAGTTCCAGGCACTTAAGCGCGGGGGGCGCTCGAAGTTAGCCTTGTATGGGCGCGTGGCGCGCTCAGGCTTGTTCTTTGAATTTTTTTTTAGTTTCTGAACCAGACAATCACTGTTAGAATCAAACAAGGGTGGGTGGGTTTAATAGGACTTTGGGAAGACTAACAATACTAACGAAAACAATTCTAAAAGGAACTAAGATGGCAGCGACGCCATTTGATAAAATAGAAAACTATAGTTTTACCTACGAATAAGTAACGATACTCAAACGTAAGTAAAACTAGAACTATTTTCTTGCTTAATGTTATCAAAGTTTTTCTACTCTCGCTATCGTTATATATATTTAGAGTAGAGAATTCGTTCCACTCCTAGTTCTTTAGAATTAGCATTAACTACGATTATCAGTCTATCAAAGTTAATGAGAGTAATGATGAAAATTATACTATTATGGCAATTCAAATACTAAGGTTCGAATCTAGATAAAGAATTCAAGTTAATAAACTAGGATAGATTGTTGTAATCCAATTCTTCCATTCTTACGATAAGAATTGGTCGTTCTAATCCCTAATAATTCATGGCAATCTCTACCAAATAATGACTAGTATGTGAGGAAGTTCAACCCATTCTCATGGCGAATCAACTACCTTCTAGAGTGGAATAGAATCTTACAACTATTTCAACACTACACAATCAAGTGTTCATCAAGGCTTCCTCAAACCCATCTAATGGAGGCTTAGCCTTGATTCATAAAACTATCATTTCTATATGAGTTAAAACAAGACATGATATAAAGATTATAAATTTACTTATCTTAATTAAAATGGAAATCAAATCATGCATGATTGAATTGAAACTAGTAATGATTATAACTAAATCTATGAATTTGACTAAAACGATTTAATGGAAATGAAACTAGATTTATGAATAACTAACTAACTGTATTAATCTAATGAATAAATAACAATACTTATTCAAAACTGAATTAAAAACAAGGTAATAAAACTAATTAATGGAGTCTAAGCTAATTTATTTTGTAATCTAGGTCTAGCTAATGAGTCTCCTCTTTCCTCCCTTCAAGAAAAGAAAGAGATCCCCAATTTCGTGCATGGCCCTGGAGCCATGTTTTGGGTCAAAAAATCGAGCCCAAAACCCAATTTCTTTAGTACACAGAGCCCTTTTCAGCTAGATTTGATTTCAATAGACTTTTCATCCACTTTTGCTCCTCTGATTGTGTCAAGGTTTGGACCATTGGAAAGCTATTTCCAAGACGATCGATTTGCTATAATGTAAGCCCAATTCCAAGGTCTACGTCCAAAGATACAGTTGTCGGAAGTTCTGCTAACTTTTGTGCACTGTTTCTGCCCACGTTGACTTTAACTTTTCTGCTTTGACCGGGCATTAAAAAGGCTTTTTCTCCTTGAATCTTGGCCTTTAATCACAGAACTTCTTAGCAACCAACCCTTGCTCCTTTATCTCGCAAAAGTGACACATTTCTGCACATAATCGACTCCGATGCCTAAAATACATAAAAGCACGTAATCAGCATTAACTCTTATTTTTTACTCGCATAATTGGTCTAAAACTATTATTGTTAAGGGGTTAAAACTACAGTTTTGGGCTTTTATCAGTTAGCATCTTTAATTTACTGTTTTTACCATACAATATTACTCTCATCATTAGTGAATAGTTTACTTTATGCAAATTTGCTATTAAGTACGTGTATGACAAGAATGGATCGAACACGATTACTCCCTATATTGCATGATTAGAGAGTATTATAATATTTTGATAAGCATGAATTAAGTATTGTTTAAACACTGTTTTCACATTCAATTATATTCACTTTATCACTCTCCATAAGTTTCAGAAACAACTCTGTTTTTGCATTTCATTGCTCATGTTTGCGCATTTATCTTTAGATTATTAAATTACTATACATTTGTTATCCTAAGTTCAAGCGAGTTTGTCCTTATTCACTCGCTAATAAGATGTATGGACTTCTGAGAATAAATAAGGAGACAAGACCTTTTGTGCTAGATAGAGGAAGTTTGTGAGTACATTCTCTGGAAAACTCTCACGAGGCTTAAGCTAGTCCACTAGGGAATTCCTAATGGTTTAAGGCCTTGTTGCATAGGGTCAATGCAATCGCACTCTGCGAAATGAGATTAGTATAATAAACACAGCATATTTGCCTTATTCTATTCTTGTTTCTCATCTTCGCTTGGGGACAAGCAAAATGTTGTTTGGAGGTAGTTGATCAGACCTCAAATATGCATTTTTATACTCTTATAATACTTCAATTTAGTAAAATTATATGATCAATAATATAGAAAACTCAAGTTATTATTGCTTTTTCAAGATACAAGCCAATTCTAAACCAAATATCTTAAAAAATGTGTTCTATAGGCAAAAGGAGACAAAAGGAGCCTAAAAGAGACCTCATGGAACAACTGAGAAAAAATGCCAAAAAGTCAAGTCAACGGTAAAGGTCAAAGTCAACTCAAAGGCCAAAAAACTCAAAAGCTCAAGAAACATTCCAAGGCTTCAAAGACCAAGGGTCCCAACCCTTTCCAAGACAATGGCTAAGCACCTAAAGCTTCAAAAGACCAAATGCTCAAACTTCCAAAGACATTGGCTTAGGCACAAAGGCTTGGTCTTATCCGCTCAACTCTAGAAGGCACAAGAAGGTTATAGATTAGGTTGCTTGAGAGAGAAGAAATGAGAGGGGTAAATAATAAGAGCCCAGAACTATAGTTTTAACACTTTAACAATATTACTTTTAGACCAATTATGTGATTAATAAGTAAGAGTTAGTATTGTTATCGTGCTCTTGTGTATTTCAGCATTGGAGTCAATTATGTGTAGAAATACGTTCCTTTTGCGAGATAAAGGAACAAAGGTTGGTTGCTAAGAAGTTCTATGATTAAAGGCCAAGATTCAAAGAGAATTTTTTTTTTAAACCCCAGTCAAAGCTGAAAAGTCAAAGTCAACGCAAGCAGAAATAGCGCACAAAAGTCAACAGAACTTCCGCAGGCCATATCTTTGAACTTATACCTCGGAATTAGGCCTATCATATGTCAAAACGAGCAGATCGGAAAGAGCTTTCTAATGGTCCAATCCCTAACCCAAGCAGAGGAGCAGAAGTGGATGCAAAGGCTGTTGAAGTCATTTACAGCTGAAAACCCCTTTGTGGACTGAAATAATGAGGTTTTGGGCTCGATTTTCTAGCCCAAAATATGGCTCCTAAGCCCATGCACGAAATTGTGATTCTAGACTTTTCTATATAAAGAGGACTAAGGCTTAGCTCTTAAGTAACATAGTTTATATAATTCAATACTTAGTTAGTCTTAATTGGATAGTTAGTTATTCATAAACTTAGTTCTAAATTAAATTAGTTTTAATTCAGTTTTGAATCATTAGACTATTGTTCATTGGATTAAATAAAATAATATTTTCATTTCTTTAAAATGTATTCTTTGTATTCATTTACTAATGATAGTTTGATGAATCGAAGCTAAAACCTCCATCAGAGGGGTTTGAGGAAGCTTCGATGAAAACTTGATTGTGTTAGCATAGAAATAGTTGTAATCATCTATTCTACTCGAGAAAGTAATTAGTTCACCATGAGAATGGGTTTGATTGCTTCACATACTAATTATTAGTTGGTAGAGATTACCATGAATAGTTAGGGATTAGAAATACCAACCCCTTACGTGAAATCGTAAAGATTTGGATTACAACAAATTCTATGCTAGTTTATTTAAGTTGAATTCAAGGTGGAATCAAATTCCCCTAATTCCTTCTCATATTGTCATTTTAGTATTGAATTGCCATAGTTTGATTTATAACATCTTGATTAGTTAATTCACCATCTTAGTTAAATTTCATTTCATTATTCTCATTGTTTTGTTAGAATACATAAACTAAGAAACGTTACATTCTAAACGAGCTAGGAGTGGAACGAATTCTCTACTCCAAATATTGCATTGATAACGAGAGTAGAATATTTGATAAATTAGCAATAAGAAGTGATTTAGTTTTACTTACATCTCTATACAAGTATATAAGTGTAGAGATGCCCACAAAATAAGGGAGCTACCTAACTAATAACTAGACTCTATTAGGAGTAGGATATCATAATTAGATAATAGTTTTTATTTAGTTTTATTATTATTGTTTTCCATTTTCATTGTTTTAAAGCTTCAAGTTTTATTGAATCAAGGTAGTTTTCTTCCATTCAAAGTGTTTAATCTTGTCTTTCATCAAACTAGTTCTTCAAAACATCTTCTTATTCATTCATTCAACACCCAAAAGTTAGTTATACTCATTTGAATCAATCAAATGAGTATAACTTGCTAACCAAGCTATCTTACATATCAAAATCCACATGTTTTACACTTAACCAAACAAAGTATTCATGTTTTAATCCTCAAAAACCTTAATAACTAGTTGTTGTCTACATCTTCAAACACCAAAAGTTTACTAAGAGGAATTGAAAAGTTAAAAAAAGGTTTAGTTTTTCTCCATCATACTTTTTATCTTCAAAGATCTAAGATGAACAACTTCAACTCATACAAACCACTTACACATTGTCAGAACTTATATAGGAGTTGCATTAGTTTTTATATTCTTTATAATAGTATAGTTTAACTTTCCTTTTGCAGGTGCTCTAAATTTTCTTACGCATTTCCATAGTACTCTCTATCCTTACTTCCTTTAATACTTTGAAGACAAAGCATGCTTCTGTTTGGGGGTGGTATAGAAACGCGTTGAACATTTAGGCGCACATATTAGGCTATATAATACGCACTTTTCTTTCTACAAATAAATAAAAAGTTTAAAAATTATTTAGACTATGGACTTAGTGATGATGGTATTGTTTCTATTTCTATGAAGATACTAGTTTATAAGTCTCACTTTAGTAGTAGAATTAAGAATAGTTTTTAGAAACTTAGGCTAATATGTAAGTAATAGTCATTGCAAATTTTCATATATGTCTTGCATGAACATCATGATTGTACTTGGCAGTAATTTTATGAGATTTAGGTTAAACTACTTAATTTTACAAATTATATGAGAATCTAGCTAAAAGTCTCATATGAGCGAAATATCAGAGTGATGACACAAAGGAGAAGTCAAATCGAGTAGATAAATCATACGTCCACTTACTTGATCACCAAACCATATCCTAAGTGAGAATTTAGGCTCTCTTTGGATCGATATAACCAGAAATTCACACCTATATGAAATTTATCCACTAGTCGCACCATTGACCCTCTTCTTTGGGCTTTTCATAAACTATAAATCCCTTACCTATTTATAAAAAGTAAATAAAAAATAAAAATAGCATACCCATCTTGATAAGTCTGAGGAATAGGATGAAGTGAAGAAAAGTGAAGAGAAAGACCTGTGAAAAACCAAAATTAGTTAGACTTTATGAAGCTCAATACCGATGGCGCTGCTTTTGGTAATCCAGGCCCTTCGGGCATTGGTGTTACCTTTAGAGATTCTGACGGTATTTTTAAACTATCATTATGCAGAAATATCGGGAATGGATCGAATTTTAGAGCTGAATGTCTAGCCATCATTGAGGGTATTGAGCTTGCTATCAGTAGGGGGTGGTTACAGTTATGAATTGAAGTAGATTATGATCCTACTATCAAAGCTTACTGGTAAGAGCCCAAAACTGTAGTTTTAACCCCTTAATATTATTACATTTAGACCAATTATGCTTATAATAAATAAGAGTTAGTACTGTTTATGTACGTTTGTGTATTTTAGGTATTGGAGTTAAATATATGAAGAAATATGTCACTTTTGCAAGAGAAAATAGCAAAGGTTGGTTGCTAAGAAGTTATATGGTTAAAGCCGAAGTTTCAAGGAGAAAAAGCCGTTTTAAAGCTCAGTCAAAGCTGATAGGTCAAAGTCAACGCGAGCAGAAATAGAGCAGAAAAGTCAACAGAACTTCGGCAGGCCGTATCTTCGGACTCAGACCTCCAAATTGGGCCTACTATATGTCAAAACGACCGAATCGGAAAGAGAATTCTAATGGTCTAGGCCATGATCCAATTAGAAGAGTAAAATTAGATGAAAAGTCTGTTGTAGTAATTTCCAGTAGAGAATCCCTTTCTGGACTTAAGTAATTAGGTTTTGAGCTTGATTTAATGGCCCAAAACATAGCTCCAAAGCCCATTCACTAAATCATAAACCTAGCCCTCTCCTATATAAAGAGGACTAAGGCAAAACTCTAACTCTAACCCTCATTAGTTTAATTTTAATTAGCGCTCTCCCATTAGATAATAAATTAGTTTTCTTCTTTAGTTTTAAAACCTAGTTATTGTTTTATTGGCCTAGCCACCATTAATTCAATCCAAACTATTTTCAATACAAATGTTCTTTAATTATGTCTTTTTCTCCTTATTATTATGTCCATGATAGTCTAATGAATCATAGCTAAACTTCTATTTGAGGGGTTTGATTAAAGCTTTGATGAAGACTTGATGTGTTAGTATAGAATAGTTGTAGTAAGATATTCCACTATAGAGGGTAGTTAATTCACCATGAGAATGGGTTTCAATTGCCTCACATGCTAATTATTAGTTGGTAAAGATGCCATGAATAATTAGAGATAAAAAGAACTAATCTTTATGTGAAAACATAAAGATTAGGGTTACAACAACTCCGTACTAGCATATTAGGGATTAATCAAGGTGGATTTCGAATCTCCCTAATTCCTTCTCATTCACGTCTTTGTATTTAATTGTCATAGTATAATTTAGAATATCTTAATTAGTTATTCCCACATATTAGTCTTATTAAAAGCATTGCTCTCATTGGTATTGTAGAATTGTTTAAGTTAATGAAACTGTTACGTTCTAAGCAACTAGAAGTGGAACGAAATCTTTACTCTAAGTTTATTACATGATAATTAAGAGTAGAAACTTTTATTAAACGTAGAATAACTAGCTTTCTTATTCTTAGCATAAATCATTATTCGTAGGGTAGGAAGCTATTATTTTCATTCTAACATAAATCTTTCTTCTCCGCTTCCACGCTCAAGAACACCGACCAAAGAAAACCTTGAGCACGCCCGCGCCCTAACCTCCACACAAACCCAATTCAAATTTCGATTGAGTGATTCATTCACTATCCCCCACCTTACATTCACCATAATTTCCAAATCCAAAACTCAATGGCTCCTCAACCCCCAAAGATTCTTCTGGAACAAGCTTTTACTGCTCAACAATTTTCACCATTTCTCAGTACCGAAATGTGTATTAGGAAGTGGGAAGGGTTGTGGTATTCTATGGATGATTTTTATCACACTGATTTGGTGTTTGATTTTTATAAAAAGAGGGAGATTGATGGTCATAGGATTTTTGTAAAGGTGAATGGTAGTCAGAAGGAATTGACTACAACAGTGTTGTCTGAGATTAATAGCATTGAGTAAAGAGACATCACAGTCACAATGCAGGAATCTCAGTTTGGTGGAATCGGTCCTTTGATGAAGGAGACTGTATTGGAAAGACTTTACAACCCTGGTTCACATTATGTTCGTCAGATGTCTTTAAGAAGAAACCAGCTGGCTGTGGCTCAGTGGGTTGGTAGGAATGTTATTGCCACCACAAAAATAAGTGACATCAATTTGAGTTGTCAGCACATTCCCTTCAAGAAAGGAGGTATGGGTTTTGCATCCTTGACTTTTTGTTAAATGAGATAAAGCAGTTGGTAAATTTACTGCTGCCTTCCCTACATTGATTACAAAGGTTATGTTGTACTGGGGATGTGTTCCGAAGACTGGTAAGGTTAAGTTGAACTTGCATGAAAATGCACGTACTTATCGGGAATGTATTCAGAAGGATTGGCATTTGCTTGAGGTTTTAGGTGCTGAGATGGTATCAAATGAGGAAGATGATGAAGACACAACATGTTTTGATGTAGACGCTTTGGAAAGGGCTACTACGGATATAGCCCGCGTCTCATTACTTTATCGTGGCTTGCGAACTCTCCATAACGAGTATGAGACGATTCGTACAGGCCAACGTTCTCTACATGACCTCTGTGAGGCTATTCAAACTAGGCAAGGTACTATTATCCGTAGCCAAGCAAACTTCCAGGCTAACGTGGAGACTCTCCTCCAGAGTAATAATGAGCGTTGGGAAGCCATGGATGTTTTTAGGGAGCAAAAGCGCACATTTCAAGTAGAAGTTCTACGACACCTGCCACGTCATAATGGTTCTTCTTCTGCTGACTCTGGAAGGCATGAGCATCGTCGTCGCAGGACAAATGACTCTGGCCCTTCCACATCTCGTGGCTAGTTCTTTAGCTGTATTGTTGTTTTTAAGAATATTTTCCTGTTTAGTATTAATTTTTATTCCCAGTTGTAGTTAAGTAGTTAATATTAAATTCTATGTTTGATTATTATTTAAGTTTAAAGTTGGTTTAATTTTCAGTGTATGCTATGTTTTTTTTATGGATCCCACCCTTCCGACTTGTTTGGGGGCGGCATTATTTGTTTAGCAATGTCGTTGTCATATCCACATTTTCCATTCAAAAACATTATTGCCCTGCTTGATAACTATCATTTGTATACGCATTATGCCGATAGAGTGTCACTAGAATTAGCTACCCTTGGTTTGTGCAACCTCAAGGATTAGAAATTGAATGATTGACATTTTTAATTCCAGCCAAAAAGCTATCGGTTTGATTTTGGACTCTGCATCTCGTCTGTTTCTATTTTGGATTTAGAATTTTTTTTTCCTTTTCCATCATCTTGCCTTAATAATTTGGGCAACTTGCGGAACTTAGATTAAGAAACTTGGGTTATATAAATACATGGTTCGCTCTAGACTTCAAATTGCACCATTATTTTTCATCACACAAGACCTCTCAATTCATACCACAGGCAGTACTCGAAGCGCACACGCCCTCTCTTTTGCTTTATAACAAAGCACGCCCGCGCCCAAAGTCCTAGATCACAAAATTTTCCTTTGTCAAAATTGAGCACGCACGCCCTCTTCCATAGGCCATTCTGAGCACACCCGGACTTCAACAAACCTCCACTTCTATTTTCTGGGGTTTTCCACAGTCACTTCCAGGAGTTTAGTAGTATATTTGTTTGCTATGAAATCTCCTCAAATCATACTGGAGCAGTCCTTTGAAGAATTGCTCAAGAGTGACACTTATGGATACTGGTTCCGCGACAAGATTGTGTAGTCAAGATGGCAGACTCTACTGGTAAGTGCCAATAACTTTAATTCTCCTAAACTTACTGCTTATTTCTATGATAATTGTAAGTTCTTTTATCGATCAGATGTGGAACAAGTGTTCTTTGTCGACATTGATGATAAAACAATGGATTTTAACAAGTTTTTGGTAGCCTTTGCTGTTGGGATGGCTATGCTTGCTCCCCGAAACTCATGGGGCTCTATGTCTGATAATATATACCTCTATAACTATGAGTATTTCCATGAAACTTATGGGGCAGGGATTTTTCATGTAGAGGACCAAGGGCATCTTAACGTAGCCCTTGGTAGCCTGTCCCTTAACGTAGGCACTATCATGTTCTTTATCATGCTGAATATCTTAGAGGAATGGCGATTTTCTTCTGCGAATAATGTCGCTGGTGACGTCTTCCTTGCTTTAGCTGAGGGACATATGCTATATGACATCCCCCAAACCTTATTGTCTAGTTTAGCACGATCCCATAGTACGAAGCATAAATACCTTCTTATGCATGTCTTGGTTTGCCGCATCATGGAATGTTTCTTTCCTAATTTCTGTACCCGCTACACGGATTGGATTAGGGTTGACATTATACAGCCCACCAATTGCATTATATGCTCTTTTCGTGCTATAACTTGGCCGTGGTGGAGGCTACAATCTCATTAGGTTGCCCCTTACACCCTATCAGACCGAGTGACGCTTAACAAGTTAGCACGGGTTGTTGATAAATGGCGTGAGGCCTGGAAAATTATCATGGCTTGGCAGGATGCAAAGGAACCTCACTTCTTTATAAAAGAGGAGGATAACGCTTAAATGCTGGATATGAGGTAGGTTTTATTTTTTGTTAGTGTCTGCTTATGTCCCAAGCAATTTAATTTTTTGTTATTCCCATTACGGGTGGAACTCATATAGAGTTGCGTCTGTTTTTCTTTATCTATATTAGTATGTTCTAAATTTGTTTTGCAGGTGTTCTATAATTTTCACGCATTTCCATGGTATTTTCTATCCTTATTATTTCTATACTTTGAGGACAAAGCATGTTTTTGTTTGGGGATGGCATAGAAACACACGTAATTTAAGGCACCTATTAGGATATATATATATATACACTGATAGGGTTATATACTAAAAACATTACTTTTGTATTAACTCTAATTCTTCATATTTTGAATGAGAATCATATGGGCAAATGTTATGCATATTATATATGTTATTAGCTATATGCATGTGTCTAATACTTTATGTTGTAGATGATATGGTGTGAACACACAGAAGATCATATCATCAGTACCTTATAAAGTATAAGTAATCGTTCACAACCTAGATGGATTTGGACAAACCATTGGTACGGTTGTAGTATAATATAGTATTAGTCTATCTTGACTATAGGATTACACTAGTACACTTTGTGTGTATTGAACAGGACCAAGTGAGGTTGTTTCCTTTTATACTGACTATATAAGAGAATAAACGCCTCTGTTATTATGAATGCTTGTCCTCTTAATCCGGATATAATAACGGGCACTTACGTCATTGTACATTGCTTTAAATCATCAATGAGTGAGATTCATTTGTGAATCAACAAACTCGATGGATTGGGTAATGACATTGTATGTAAGGTGTGTTGTTGATTATAGAAGAAATCCGTGACCCGCAGGAACTCGGGTTGATGATGTCCCTTTGAGGAGCTCAAAAATATTGTCATGTAAACCTTGTAGGTGGATTTATTCCGACATGACAATGAGGTTGAGTGGCACTACTCAAGGACATAAGAAGTTGATTAATGTAGTTGTTAGTAATTTGACTTAATCAACGGACATTCGATATCTTAAACACGGGGAGATTTACAAGCATATAATATAGAGCCCATAAACGTTAATACGTAATTTGGGATTAGGGCGGTAGTGCAACAATGGTCTTTAGTGGAATAAGTCATTTGTTGACGGACTTAGGCAGTGTGTTCTGGGCGAACATGGGAAGCCCAAGCCCGTCAGGAGGCCCAACCCTAATTTCTCCTCATGGTCCCTGTTGTAGCCTATAAATAGAATCTCTTTCTCTTGGCCAAAATTCACTATTCATCTAGATTAGAAAAAGAGGCAAAGAAAGATAGATCCAAAATTGGATCTAGCTTTGTGAGAAAGAAGGGGATTGGTAGATCGTTGCCCACACAACATCCAATCTATTATAAAGGAATACAACAGAAGATCAAGGGGTTGATTGTTAATTCGGATTCATAAAGCTTGGATTCTCAGAGTTATCTAAACCAGATCTAAAAGGTATGTTTTCTATCCAAAATCGTGAGAACCCATTAAATCCGCTGCACATGGTTCTCGCGGTTTGTAGAGATTTGCATTTTGAAATAACGGTACCTACACGCACTTGTTTTCTAGTAAAAAAAATTAAATTAAAAAATATAAATATAAAGTATTTATACTATGCACTTAGGAATATTGGTATTGTTTCTTTTTTTGTGATGATAGTAGTCTAGAAGTTTCATGCTAGCTATTAAATTAGAATAGTTTGAGAAATTTAGGTTAATATGTAGGTAATAGTCATTGCATCATTCCATAAATATATTGCATGAGTATCTATGTTTGTATTGACAATAAGTTTTTGAAATCTATGCTAAAGTACTTATTCTACAAATCCTGTGAGAATATAGCCTAAAAGACTTATGAGTGAAATATCTGAGTAATGACACAAGGGAGAAATAAATTCTGAATAGAGAAATCACACATCCACTTGCTTGATCACTACACTATATCCTAAGCGAGAATTTAGGCCCTTTTTGGATCGATATAGCCAGAAATTCAAACCTATATGAAATAATTTTCTGCTAGTCGCCCCTCTGAGCCTTTCTTTAGCCTTTTCATAAACCGCAAATCCTTTACCCTTTTATATTGACAAAATAAAAATAAAATTAGCCGGCCCATTTTTGAATGAGTCTGAGAATAGAGATGAAATGTAAGAAAAGAAAAAAAGAAATACCTGTGTAAAACCAAGAATTTGTTAGTTTCTTCAATTAAGAAAAGAAAAGAAAGTTTCCATCCAAAGAAAAAATAAATAAATAAAATAAAAATGATAAAACTCCAAAAACAGAATCAAAAGAGTCAAAAGCCAAAAGAAAAAGAAGAAAAAAAATGGTTAAGGATGGAAACAAAGTGTAGAAGCAAAGTAACAACAATATTTTCTCTAGTTACATATTTTGAAGATCCTATTATTTCAGACTTGTCCTTTTGAATAACAATTTCCTTCCTTCTTAAAACCATCACCTAATCCCCGCAACACCTAATAAAGACCTCTAGCTCAATTAGGAATAGGTTAGTATGATAGTAAGTGGCAGATGTGTTTGATCGACTTCAGTTTCCTTGTGTACCATTGAGATTGGGAGGAAAAGTGTGCCCACTGTACATTAGAGTGAGCAAAACTTGAGTGGAAAAATCAGAGTATTTTTGTCTTGACATATTTACGAGGACCTACTTAAGGACGCTATTCCAAAGTTTTAAAAACGGACCTGTTATTGTATTTTATAGCATAGTTCATTATATATATGTTTATCCTTAGATGATTGATTATTATGCACATATTATATTAGGTTTCGAATATATTATTCTTTATTCATTGCTAGTGAGATGTATAGATATCTTAGAATAAATAAGGAAACAGTAATTTTATTTCATAGTCGTTGGAGTATAAATGAAGTTTGTGAGTATCTTCCCCTATAAAACTCTCACGAGGCAATAACTCGTCTACTAGGGAATTCCTATTGGTTTAAGGTCTTATTGCATATGATCAATGCAATCGCACTTGGTGAAATGAGATTAGTTAGAACTCCATTTTTTGTCACTTATTTTAATTTCTCATAATTGCTTGAGGACAAGCAAAATACTGTTTTGGGGTGGTTTGATAAAAGCCCAAAACTGTAGTTTTAACCTATAACATCCTGTTTTTTTCTTTTATTTTTCCTAGTATAATCATAATAATATTATTATTATTAAGTAAAACAAAATATATGATAACTATTTAGTTAAGGATAAAAGCCCCGTAGGTAAATAGATAACTATCATCCTTGTTTTTCGGTGGGGGTTTTTAAAACAATAAAATAAAAATGAGTTTTCTCACATAGAGTTTTTGGGAAAAAACACAGAGAGTTATACATAGAAAAAAATAAGAGATGGAAGGGAGAGTAACACCAGTTACTGGTTGCTGTTGGAGAGTAAAAAGAAAAGGTTTTGAACGAGGAAGATCGCCTGTTTTGCACGACAGTCGACTTCGGTCTTCTGGGGTTTTCCGCTTTCGGAAATCTAGTTGTTCGGTTTATAAACAGTGAGTAGTCTGAAGATGTTCTTTTAAATATTTGTTTTCTACTAATCATATCCGTAATAGTGGTTTCCTTATTTAATATCTTGTAAACTCTGTTAATGGTGCCGGCTGTTAGATAAAATTTTGAAGTACTACAGTATATAAAAATTCTGACGAATGTGAGAATTGAACTGTCGAAGCCTTGACACAGGTTGTTAATGGCGTTACCACAAGAACCAAATTGTCCTGACTTTTTTGTGTTTGAATGATTTGTTTTGTTTGATTTTGTGGTGATGTTAAACTATTGTGGTTATGATTGATAATGTTTGGTTGTTGTGGGGAAGTGTTCGGTTTTGAATTTGTGTTTGGTTTGATGGCGTGCTGGAGAGTGTGAGGGGAAGCTTTGGAACAGGCGTTAATGGAGGGCAATATCGATCCAGTTTTGAGAGAGGAATTGGTGAAACAATGATTTGGGTTTTTGTATTAACTAAAGTAGTAAGGGTTTTATTTTAGGTCAATTTCGGTTAGGTTAGGAGGTGAGTGGTAGTCCGGCGAGCTTTGCAGTGGTGGAGGAAGTGTGGAAGAGGTGACCTAGCATAGGATTGGGAATCACGATTTGTTGGTATAGTTATATAGGGGTTTTCGCAATGAACCAAACCGCTAGAGTGAGGGTGCCGGACTAGTGGAGACTGGTGGTGGTTGATTGGTGGTGGAGGCGCTGGAGAGTGGGAGAGAGGAAGATGAACAGTGAGGGTTTTTGTTGTTGGGCTTGGGCCGAACTTCATGGGTTAGCTTAAGTGTTTTAATTTTTGGAATTTCATTTTGGACTTAAATGTTAGACTTTGGGCCTTAGTCTTTGGGCTTTTGGGTTAGAGGAGTTTAGGTCTGGTTGACTGATGTTGACCTGGCTGGTTGACTGATGTTGACCATTGGCAGGTTGACTTTGACTGTTGACCAGAGTTGACTTTGACCAGTTGACCCAGTTTGACTTTTAACTCAGATAATGAATTGGTCTATTAGGATAGGTGTAGGGCTATTAGCGTGCTTGGCTTTAGGCTAAGACCTTTCTATATATACGTGTGTACATGTATTAACTACTATGTGATATTTCAGTCTCTTATGATTTACGACTCTACGACACTTAGACATCAATCTAATTAATAACGCGTAAACCAAAAATAAATGAAACAAGATACTCCTTTGTTCTCTGAAATAATATATGCAATAAAGTTTAATAATGCGTAAACAAAATTACCGCACCCTTTTAGAACTCTCTATGCCTCAAGTTTTGGAAAT
Organism: Coptis chinensis; assembly: GCF_015680905.1. NCBI lineage: Eukaryota > Viridiplantae > Streptophyta > Magnoliopsida > Ranunculales > Ranunculaceae > Coptis > Coptis chinensis. Next base: position 44,357,680 of record NC_141460.1, read on the forward strand.
GAGTTTTATGACTGATGATGTCATATGTTAGGTGGGCATTTATTGAATGTGTCATAAATGGCCCGTTAGCGTTATAAATGGGTATTAATTAAATGTGCCATGAATGACCTGGGTATTCATTGAATGTGCCATGAATGACCAGATTGTTTGGACTGCCCTAGAAAGGAACTAAGGTATTCGCCTTGCGGGTTAGTTGTATTCCTTGATTGTACGGGAATGTAGAGTTGGGTATTCCTTAAATGTGGCAGGAATGACCCAGGGCATTCATTGAATGTATTCCTTGAATGTGGCGGGAATGACCTAAGATATTCATTGAATGTGCTATGACTGACCTGAGTTTTTATGCTCTAAGAGGCTGTGAAATATGTGTATGAAAGCCCAGAGATGGCTATGATATTGTGGTATTTGTTGGGAAAGAGGCTCACAAGAATGTGTGATTTGGCAAATGTGTGGAGTGCAAATCGTGGAGTAGGTACTAAAGGGTGAGTGTATAAGAAAAGTAAGTGATTAATTGATAAGAGAAATTGATTTGATTATGCGAGTGTGTTTGGGCTTACCTTTGAATACCTATAGGATATCTACATATGTTATATAAAATTTCTAACTTTCTTTTGCAGGAGGGTAGGACTTAATAATAATTTTTTGTTGAGGGGCCGGTCCTACCCTTATCTGTGATGGATATCGATAAGTTATAATTCAATTACTTAGTTATTAAAACGAGTTATTATAATGAGTTAATAGAATGGAAGTCTTGCTTGGGAAGAAACTATGCCGGTTGAAATGACGGAACTACCTGTCTTCCAAGCTGAGAATAATTAAATTATGATATATTTAAAGTGTTAGTTTGATAAGCAAAGACTGGAAATGTTTATATGTGGTTAGTCTACTCATACCAGCAAATTCCATTTTGCTTACCCATGTTTGCTTTGTTTTGGCAACGTGGGTGTGTTCTTGGGAACATAGGTGGAAGGCAGTGGAACCGCAGCATGTGATTTGGATTCTTGCCTGGAGCAATCCGTTAGCTTCTTTTATTAGATCCGATTCTTGTTGGAAGTATGTAATAACATAGTTTCATATTCATATGACATGAGAATACGATATTGGAGACTTTTATTCTTAGAGTTTGTTGATGTTTTTGTTTTGGACGGAAGATAGCCTATTAATTATGGGGATTGTGAAATTTAAGTTGATTCGGCTTTTAAGGGTTTTTGTATGTGTTGTATCCACCCCGTCATAGTCTGGGTTTTTAAACAAGTGAACATAGTGATGTTTGAGATATTTATATTCCAAATATTCACTTTGTTATTGTTTAGAAATTCGGGCTGTGACATTTTGGTATTAGAGCTCAGGTTAGCTTAGATTTAGAAAGTCTAAGTGATCCTCGGATGTGGAATATGGGTTATAGTGTTGAGAGTTTTAGATATATGGGAATATTAACGGGAGTTTTGTTTGAACTGTAGATCATGGTTGAGGCACGTAATGGTAATACTACTGGACCTGCAGTGAACACTCCAATACATATGTCAAGAGGACAGTTGAATCAGTTGTTGCAGGCTATGCAGAATAACCATCCTGTTCAGGGAGATCCTTTTGCTTAGCGCAATAAGGAGTTTGGTACTCTTGGTGGGCAGCGATTTACTGGTGTTGGGAATTCGATTGCAGCGGAGTCTTGGATTCAAAGTTATGGAAATGTATTTGAGCGTATCCAGCTTACTGAGGTTCAGAAGCAGGAGTTGGCAGCTCATCAACTTGATGACGCTACTAGGTTGTAGTGGCAAGCTCTCACCCCTAGTCTGGACACTAGAACTTTGACTTGGGAGGACTTCAAGGTTAGATTTGAGAGTAAGTTCATTCCTGAGGCAGTAAAAGAGCAGTTGGCTCGACAGTTCTCTGAGTTGACTCAAGACGGGAAGTCCATGACGGGGTATGTGACCAAGTTTAATGAGTTATCGAGGTTTGCTCCCTATCTTGTGGATACTAACAAGAAGAAAAACCAAAAGTTCATACGTGGGTTAGAGAGTTACTTGTCCAGCAAGTTGATTCCTTTTGACGGGGACACCTTTGATCGTGTGTTGGACTTGGCATTGAGATATGAGAAGGAAAATGCAGCCCTAAGAGAGTCGAGGGGGAAGAGGAAGTTTAGTGAGATACCAGTTGTTAATCCTAGGCCTTTTGAGAGCAGGCAGCCGAATAGATTTAGGCCTTATGATATTGCTTAGAGGGGTCCGTTTCAGAGACCACCATCCCAGGGGTTTTAGGGGGGATTTCATCAGCAGGGTGTATTCCGACCCCCGGGAGGATTTGCACAGCAGGGTAGTTATAGGTCACCGGGGCAGTCTGGAGGCTATAGACCTCAGGGGAATCAGTGGTCGAGGCAGGGTAACCAGTTTTAGGTTCGAGCTCCCGCTCTTCCGTATCGACCAGCAACGTTACTTTTACCTGCACCTGCAGCACCAACGCTTAGAGCAATAGTTCCTGTTGAAAGGGCTTGCTGGGAGTGTAAGCAGGTGGGTCATTTATCTCGGTATTACCCTACTAAGCAGGGTAATCAGCAGAATAGAGCACCAGCACCAGTCACTCGTGCTAGAGCTTATGCAGCTATGCCGGGACATGGGAATGTTGAAGGTACCTTTAGTTCATCTCAGTTTATATTCAGAGTTTTGTTTGATTCGGGTGCTTCACATTCCTTTATATCTCGTCAGTATGTTGAGAAAGAATGTTTTAAAACTACACCTTTATCTAAGCCTTTGTGTGTTGAGACACCGTTAAGAGGTTCTGTTACCTTATATGACGAGTGCAAAAGTTTTAAGTTGTATTTCTTAGATCGTGTCTTTGTGGTAGACTTTATCGTTTTGGGGTTTGAAGGTTTCCATTTCATACTTGGTATGGACTGGTTGACACGTTATCATGTTACCTTGGATTGTGCGAGGAGGGAAGTTATAGTGAATACACCTGGCATGTCGAGGTTGATTCACACCTGTGTTAGTAAAAAGGACTCGGTGATGTCTAGTTTCTTGTGCTCTAAGAGATACCTACGAGGGATATCAGCGATGTGGAAGTAGTGAGAGACTTCGAAGATGTTTTTCAGGAGATTCCAAGGTTGCCACCCAAGAGGGAGGTGGAGTTTCGTATAGACTAGTTACCAGGGACTGCACGGTTCAAAGTCGGAAACTACGAGGTTGGCGCTAAGCTTTTTAGGCTAAAATGAAAGTGCAAGTCGAGGAATTACTCAAGAAAGGGTAAGAGTTTAAATTTTAGTGATTTTGTTTTTGGCTTAACCATATCTTTTGAGTATATGGGTTTGAATCTTTTAAGGTGTGTATGACCAGGTTCATACGACCGAGCAACTCACCATGGGGTGCGCTTGCTCTTTTTGTTTCAAATAAGGATGGTACTTTAAGGATGTGTATTGACTTCAGGGATTTGAACCAGGTGACTATAAAAAATAAGTATCCGCTTCCTAGGATTGATGATTTGTTGGACCAGTTTGATTTAAGGACTGGTTATTATCAGATGGGAGTTGAAGAGAAGAGTATTCCTTTGACTGCATTTAGAACTCGGTATGGGTTGTATGAGTTTTCTGTGATGCCTTTTGGATTGACGAATGCACCTGCATTCTTTATGGACCTGATGAATCGTATTTTCAGTCCCTATTTGGATAAATTTGTAATTGTTTTCATTGATGACATTTTAGTGTATTCACAAAACACATAAGAACATAAGATGCATTTGAAGATAGTGATGCAGACGTTTAGAGAACAGAAGTTGTATGCTAAGTTTAGCAAGTGCAATTTTTGGGAAGAAGAAATTCGTTTCTTGGGACATGTGGTATCTAGTGAGGGGATTGTTGTAGACCCTGAGAAGGTAGCTGCAGTGGAAAAATGGAAACAACCAACCACTGTTACAGAGATTAGGAGTTTCTTGGGGTTAGCTGGATATTATCAGAGATTTATTGAAAAGTTCTCACTTATTGCAACTCCGCTCACGAAGTTAACTAGGAAGGATGTGAAGTTTATGTGGACTAATGATTGTGAGAAGGCTTTCTTAAAATTGAAACAAAGGTTAACTACAGCTCCAATTCTAGTAATCCCGACTAGAGGTGGAAAACTAGTGGTTTTTACAGATGCTAGTGGAACTGGTTTGGGTTGTGTGTTAATGCAAGACTAGAAGGTGGTGTCGTATGCTTCACGACAGTTGAAAATACACGAGAGACATTATCCTACTCATGACTTGGAGTTAGCGGCAGTGGTTTTTGCTTTGAAGGTGTGGAGGCATTATTTATATGGTGAGAAGTTCGAGCTTTGTACATATCACAAGAGTTTGAAGTATCTTTATTCACAAAAAGAGTTGAACATGAGACAGCAGAGATGGATGGAATTCATAAGTAGTTATGACTTCGAGATTCAGTATCACCCAGGCAAGGGCAATGTAGTTGCGGATGCACTTAGTCGATTGCCTGGTGTTTTGACCACTCTTATGGTGCAAGAGTGGAAGATTTTAGAAACTATAGCAGCTTATGACGTCCGGACTACACCAGATACAGATGAGGGGTATATATGCAGTTTGGAGGTTAGGCCGGTGATTTTCAGTAAAGTGATTGTCATGCAGCATAGAGACCAATTTCTTTTGAGTCGGTTAGATGATCTGGTCATTGATATTTTAGATGATTGTCCGTCAGATTGGGCAGTTGATTCTGAGGGAGGATTGAGATTTCATGGGAGATTGTGTGTACTAGATGATGCAGAGTTAAAGAAGGAGATATTATATGAAGCTCATCGTTCTCGGTTTACAATTCATCCTGGAGGAACGAAGATGTACCAAGACTTGAAGAGGACCTTTTGGTGGGAAGGAATGAAAAGAGATGTCGGAGAATATATTTCTCAGTGTTTAACTTGTCAGCAGGTTAAGGCAGAACATCAGAGGCCTTCTAGATTATTACAGCCATTAGAGATACCGATGTGGAAATGGGAGCACATTTCTATGGATTTCATTGATGGCTTGTGATAAAAGCCCAAAACTGTAGTTTTAACCCTATAACAGTCATACTTTTAGACCAATTATGTGAGTAATAATTAAGAGTTAACACTGATTACGTGTTTTTATGCATTTCAGGTTTCAAAGTCCATTATGTGCAGAAATGTGCCACTTTAGCGAGATAAAGGAGCTAAGGTCGGTTACTAAGGAGTTTCGTGATTAAAGGCCAAGATTCAAGAAGACAAAGCCTTTCTAAAGCCCAGTCAAAAGCTGAAAAGTCGACGCGGGCTGAAACAGCACACAAGTCAGTAGAACTTCCGAAAGCCGTATCTTTGGACTTAGACCTCAGAATTGGGCCTACCTTATGTCAAAACGACCGGTTCGGAAAGAGCTTTCCAATGGTCTAAGCCTTGACCCAATCAGAGGAGCAGAAGTGGACGAAAACTCTGTTGAAGCCAACTGCAGCTGAAGAGGCCTTTTTGGACTGAAAGAATTGGGTTTTGGGCACGATTCTCGGCCAAAAAACATGGCTCCAAGCCCATGCACGATTTTTGGATCTGGACATATAAAAACCAAAGCTTAGCTCTTTGTTAATGGTAGCTAGTTAGACCTAAATCAATATAGATAATTCTAGATCTAGTTTAATTAATTAAATTAAGTTTTAGTTCCATTTTCAATTCTTGTTTTAGATTAAGTCTTTAAATCATTGTTCTTGATTGATTAGATAAATAAAATAGTTATTTTATCAATTTCGAATTGTGTTATTTCAATCTATTAGATCTAGTTTTAATTATTGTTGGTTACCATTTCTTAGTTGTTAACTAGAATTTAATTATCATTTAGTTTAGATTAGTAAATTTCGAATCTTTGATAATATGTTTAGTTTAGATTCATATGGGAATGATTGCGGAATGATTCAAGGCTAAAATCTCCATTAGAGGGGTTGATAAAGCCTTGATGAAAACTTAGTGGTATAGTGTAGAAGCATTGTAGAATCTATTCCAATCTAGAAGGTCGTGATTCGCCATGAGAATGGGTGGACGACCTCACATGCTAGTTAGTATTCGGTAGAAATGCCATGAACACTAGGGATTAGAACTCGAATTCTTGCCGTAAGAACGTGAGAATCGAGATACAAGAATCTATACTAGGTTATTAAGTTGGATTCGAGGTAGATTCAATTCCCCTCTAATCCTTTATCTAGATTCAAAAACAATCGTATTTCCATAGCATTCGTAGTTAAATTCAAATAATCAATTTCATATTGTATCGTAGTATAACACCCTTCGTAAATCTCTCATTAGACTTAAAAACGACTAATTAGATTAGAAAACAATTCCATGCTAGAGCACTAGGAGTGGAACGAACTTCCTACTCCACTATATCTCATAGGATTGAGAGTAGAGAAATCTTTGATAAGCATATAAGCATCATAAGCTAGTTTTAGTTTACTTACGTTTTGAGTTTCATCGTTCATTTCGTAGGTAAGCTAATTATTTTACGTTTATCAAATGGGCATTTGCCATCTTAGTTGCACTTTAGCATTGTTTTCATAATAGAATTAGTCATTTTAAGTCCCATTAAACCCACCCACCCTTGTTTGATTCATCTTGTGGTTATCCGTTTTTCGTCGAAAAAATTCGCGACAAAATTACCGAAGCGACCGGCGCTTATAAGGAGGCGCCACGCTTCTATAGTTGCGGAACACGACCAGCCCTAAGTTCTAAGTTCTTGGACCACGAGTGCGACCCGCCTTCATACCGGAAGCGACCAGCTAAGTCACTGGAACAAGGAACACGATCGCCTATCTGCGAAAGCGCTGCGCTAAGCCAAAAATCCCGGATTTCAACGGGTTTGTTTCAAACTTCGATTTTTAAGTTTTTCGGTGTTCTAACTTGTTATTTTACCGAACACGCGTAAACAAGACGCTATTCATAAGCGAAGCAAGGACGCAATCAGGTATTCCTTTCTTCCATACCTCGCATCTCCAGTTAGAGGTTCATACTAATATATCAAGATTGTTTGGATTGTTGTCGTGTTTAGACTTAGACTTGCATGAGATTAAGGTCCGGGTGGGAGGAAAACACCGAAGCGTAATTAACCGTCAACGTCAACAAACAAATCTATTGAGTATACCAATCACTACACCTCTAACTACTATTCCACCAACCACACCGACACAATGGTGAAGAAAGAGAGACTCCTCTCTCGAAATTTTACAAAGCCTTGGCGATAGCCCTAAATCTTGCATCGTTCTAGCGGACCCGGTGGGGGATTTTTGAATCCCCAAACATATTTAATTTGTTACCCGTTTTCCATGGTTTAAGCCATGAAAAACCTTACCAACACATGCGTAGGATTGAACAAGTCCTTACAACATTCCATCATCCTACGGTTGGTGCGGAACAAATTAAACTGAGGGTATTTCCCTTCACCTTAGCCGATAAGGAAGCGTCTTGGTTAACTGCACAAGCGCCTAACTCGTGGACTTGTGGGCTAAACTTGTTCACTATTTATGGAACATTTTTACCCACCCCTAAAGACGGATGAGATGCTTTCCAAGATTCATTTCTTCCGACAGAACCCTCATGAATCATTTTCTGAGGCGTGGAATCGTTTCACCGATCTGCTTATAGAGTGTCCACACCATAATCTAGCAAAAGACCGTTAGTTAATTGCCTTTTCAAAGGACTTCAACATCACCATAAAGAAGTCCTTGACATAATGAATGGGGGTAGTTTCTAAGTAAAGGAGCTCGGAGGCTTACAAATTTTTAGAAGAACAAACTAAACGCAATAACAATTGGGGAGTGATGATATCCCCGCTCTGCTAGTTCTTCTTCAATGATTAAGGCCCGGTATGTTTGAGATGAAACCCGATCCAGAACTTAAAAATTTAATCGAATCTCTAACTAAAAAGGTAGAGGCTATTTCTATTCAACAAAAGCCTATCCCCGTCATGAATGTAAACTCCAACCCATGTAATTTCTGTTTGAGTCCTGAGCACCTTGACTCCTATTGTCCTCTCGCCTATGAACAACAACAATTAGAGCAAGATAATGTTTGCTCTATTAATAACTATCCTATTCCTAATGCCCCATGGAGACAACATCCCAACTTTAGTTGGCGAAACAATCAACAAGTTACACCTTCAGGGTTTAATAACCAAAATGTTAGGCAAGCGAACAACTATAATCAAGCTCCACCTAGGCAGGGGCGGGGACAAGGTCAAGGAAATTATAATAATTATAACAACCAAAAAGCCTTGACCACGACAAGGTGTAGCACAAGGTCAAAATAATTATAATAGTTATAATACCAATAGAGGTATCGTTCGGTTAACAATAGTAACTATCACAACCCACCCATTAATAATCAGCGTGAGATAGTTCGGTCGCACCACCTGTGACTACTACACCTACACAACCGGATCGTGATCGGCGCCTTTATACAAGTTACCCAACAACTTTTCCAATCAATGACTCAATCAAACCAACAGATCTTACAATCCATAAATCGGGGCATACAACGGTTAGCCCAAGAGAAAGCCCAACCAAAGGTGTGTTTCGGGACAAGCCATACCCAACCCTAAAACAACAAACACAGCCTTTGAGGTAAATGGTAATACTAGTACGGAAACGACAATAGTAGGTGACCTAAATGCCATCACCACTCTCCGCTCTGGAAGAGTGGTTGATAACAAAGTAACTATGCCTATAGTTACCCCATGATACTCCTACACGGATATTGAACTAGATACCGAAGTAGAAACTCAAGACCCTACCCTTTGTAGAGGTACCCGGTTAAACAACAAACTAAGAAACGAAAAGCCAAGGTAACACATCAAGTCGAGCCATACGCTAAATATAGAGCAAAACCACCATTCCCTCGAGAAGTTAGCCATGCTAACCGGGGATACAAACTTTGAGGAGATTAGGAGCGTTTTCAAGAATCTAACGATAAACCTTCCTTTTTCGAAGCTATTAAAAAGCTCCCCTAACCACGCTAAGTTTCTTAAAGAGTTGTGCACTACTAGGCGTAAGACCAACATACCTAAAGGCGCTTTTTAACTAAACAATTCCCAACTTTATCCGAAAATAATGGAATCGTTAAGTACAAGGACCCTGGTCGTCCTACTGTAAAATGCACCTTAGGAGATTCCCACACGACGACCGCTTTATTAGACCTGGGGGCGAGTGTTAACTTACTCCCGTATTACTTGTATAAACAAATAGGTCTACAGGAAATGCAACCTACAAAAATAACATTGCAATTAGCGGACAGGTTAATTAAGTATCCTAAGGGTGTAGTGGAAAACGTGCTTGTTAAGGTTCAGGATTTTTACTATCCTGCTGATTTTGTTATCCTCGATACAGAAGTCGCCAATGACTCTGTACCGATCATCTTAGGGCGCCCCTTCTTAGCAACTGCCAACGCACTTATAAATTACCGCGATGGTAAGATGTCCTTATCTTTTGGCCATCTTACAGTTGAGGTAAATGTTTTTAAAATGATGAAACAATTACCAGATTCGTCTATAGATGGGGAGGTTAGCATGATCGAGAGCTTAGCTCAAGATTATTTAAACAACACGTTTCCTGAAAATAATATGTACAAATTCCTTTCTTTTGGAACTTCAGATTTTGTAAATGACTCCTACTTAGAGGAAGCCAACACCATCCTTGAGTCCACACCAATTGTAGACACTTCGGTTGCTCCACATATTGAGTATGAAGACTTGCTACCTAAGCAAGTATTCATTATGCAAAATGAGGACCCCGACGAAACATCTATTGATTTTCCTTCCACCCCAGTGCTTAAACCCCTTCCACTAGAGTTAAAATATATTCAACTTGATCCGGATGGTAGTCATCCGGTAATTATATCTTCTCTGTTATCTAAGAATGAAGAGACACGTTTAATCCGGGTGATTAGGGAACATCGGTCTGCGATTGGTTGGTCCCTAGCCGACATTAAGGAATTGACCCTAATGTTTGCACTCATCGTCATTATCCATTTGGAGGATAACGCGAAGACTTCTCGCGAAACCTCGGTCGTCGCTTGAACTCTGCCATGAAAGAGGTGGTTAGGGAAAAAGTCTTTACGATTACTCGATCGCGGGTATCATATACCCAATCTCGATAGCGAATGGGTAAGCCCCATTCATGTAGTTCCTAAGAAATCGGGAGTTACCATGGTGCGAAATGGGAAGGGTGACTATGTTGTCACACAAGGTCCTATGAAATGGAGGATCGTATTTGACATGACGGTTAAATGCTATGACATGAAAGGATCACTTTCCCTTACCTTTTATAGATCAAATGCTCGAACGCCTAGCTGGTCATGCTTTTTATTGTTTTCTGGATGGCTACTCAGGGTATTTTCAGATTATTATTGATATTGATGACCAAGAAAAGACTACCTTCACATGTCCCTTTGGAACGTATGCCTTTTGGCCTTTGTAATGCTCCTGGAACCTTCCAGCGGTGTATGCTTCATATATTTAGTGACATGGTAGAGCGCTTTATGGAAGTTTTCATGGATGATTTTTCTATCTATGGAGACTCCTTCACGCATTTGTTTTCTCTAACTTTGTCTAAGGTTTTAACACGGTGTGAAGAAAAGAGCCTCGTTTTAAACTAGGAAAAGTGTCATTTCATGGTGAAAAAGGGCATAGTACTAGGTCACATTGTATCTAGTGATGGCATCGAAGTAGATAAGGCCAAACTAGATAAGATAGCGACTCTACCTAAACCACGGACTGTCCGTGATATTAGAGCCTTTCTAGGCCATGCAGGTTTTTATAGGCGATTTATTAAAGACTTCTCAAAAATAGCTAGGCCTTTAACTAATCTGCTTTTGAAAGATGCAATCTTTGATTTTAATTTTAACTGTAAGCATGCTTTTGAAACTTTAAAAGCCGCCCTAACCTCTGCACCAATTATACAGCCTCCCGATTGGTCTAAACCTTTCGAACTCATATGTGATGCTAGTGACTATGCAGGTTGGTGCGATCTTTGGGACAAAAACTAGATAATAAGTCCTTTGTTATTTATTATGCTAGTAAAACATTAAACGATGCTCAACGGAATTATTCAACTACGAAAAAGAATTCTTAGCCGTCATTTATGCTTTAGATAAGTTTCGTCCTTATTTGGTTGGTTCTAAAACCTTAGTTTACACGGACCATGCGAGCCCTTTAAGTACCTTCTTGCTAAGAAGGATGCTAAGCGAGAGATTAATCCGATGGATCCTTCTCCCGCAAGAGTTCACATTAGAAATAAAAGGACAAAAAGGGGTCGAAAACGTAGTTGCCAACCACCTATCTAGACTCACAAACGACGATCGACCGATTCGAATCCATACTGGGACTCTTTTTCCGATGAGCATCAGTATGCCATTTTTCAAGCACCATGGTATCGACATTGTAAATTATTTAGCGGCTGATGTTATGCCTTATAATTGGTCAAGAAATGAGCGTAAGAAGTTCTTGGCCGAGTTAGTTATTATACTTTGGGATGAGCCCTATCTTTTTAAGTATTGTGCGGATCAGATTATTCGTCGTTGTATTCCCCAATGGGAATACAATGAAGTTCTATCGTTCGCCATGACAGGAAGAGTGTGGTGGCCATTTTAGTGGGATGAAAACAGCCGCTAAAGTTCTTCAATGTGGATTTTATTGGCCTACCCTTTTAAGGATGCCCAAGTGCATTGCAAGGCGTGTATTCGTTTACAACAACAACTTGGGCCGAATCCACGGCGTAATATGATGCCATTAAATCCAATCTTGATAGTAGAAATTTTTTACGTTTGGGGCTTTGATTTCATGGGTCCTTTCCGGTTTTCCACGGTTTCATTTATATTCTAGTTGCCGTGGACTACGTGTGTAAATGGATAGAGGCCCAAGCTTGCGTAGCAATGACCATAAGACCGTTGTATTTTTATTAAAGAATATATTTTTCTGTCGGTTTGGCATTCAAAGCCATCATTAGTGATGGTGGAACACATTTTGCAATGAGTTGTTGCATCCCTAGTGAAAAAGTATGGAGTTACACACAAAGTAGTAACTCCTTATCATCCACAAACTAGCGGACAAGTAGAAGTTTCTAATAGGGAAATCAAAAAGATTTTAGAAACAACTATAAACCCCGATAGGAAAGATCGGTCAAAGCGTCTATCGGATGCCTTATGGCGATATAGAACTGCTTTCAAAACTCCTATAGGTATGTCTCCCTTTAGACTTGTATTTGGGAAACCATGTCATTTGCCCATTGAATTAGAGCACCGTGCTCGTGGGCTATAAAAGCCTTAACTTCAATATTGATGAGGCGGTGTCAAACTTGAAGTTGCAATTGAATGAGCTTGAAGAAATCCGTGGCGATTAAATGCGATCTGCGAAGGATTATAAAGCTAACATGAAACGTGTTCATGATAAGCATATCTTGCGCAAAGAGTTTGTGGTCGGTCAAAAGGTCTTGCTTTACAACTCCCGTCTACATATTTTCCCAGGAAAACTAAAAACCCGTTGGTCTGGACCCTTTCTGGTTACTGAAGTCACCCCTTACGGGGCAATCACCTTGGTAAATCCAAATGACAACAGTACCTTTCAAGTTAATGGTCAACGGTTAAAACATTTTCACGAACTTCTGTCCCCTGATGTAGAGGAAGTCCTTTTACAGGACCCTGTCTATGAGGACTGACCTTGTCATTTGGTGTACTTCCTTTCACTCCCATATAGTGGTAAGTGCACCATTCAGGTAACCGGGCCCTCCCTATGGAGTGTGTGGCTGTAAGTACCGGATCCTAAGTCCACGGTTAACATAATTCACGTTTTCCACTTTTGCATGTTTTCTCGGTTTTTGAGTCATGTTCCTCTATGGGGTGAATTATGTATTTATTGTTTTTTATGTTTCTTATAATAAACTAATAAAAAATAAAATAAAATAAATAAAATAAAATAAAAATTCTAAAATCATAGAAATAGCAATCCAATAAGTCTTGGGAATCTGACTTTAAACGACCCACGTTTTAAACAAATTTTATGTTTAAAAATTTGTTTGGGGGTGGGCAGTCGATCTTTCCATCGGAATTGCTCGAACTTTCCATTGGTGTTGCTTAGGCCCATTACTTGTAGTTCAATTGGGTTGACGTAATCTAAACCTAGAATTCCTTCGTTCACATAACTTACGTCACACACGCACTTCGAGGCGTTCTTCCACCCTCTTATACGTCACCCATGGTTGGAATTAAGTGTTTTATAGATCATTGGATTGGAAATTCTCTACTGATCATTTCCATAACTCATTCGCCAAAATCGGGCCAGTAACGAAGCGGAAATTGAATTTGAAATTGCGCGAAAAATCGGAAAATTTCGGAATTCAAATTGGGCTTGGGCCCAAACCGCACGCACAATGTTTCCCTTTCAATCCCGCCGGTTACAAGTTAAATCAAACTTTGAAAACCAAAATAAATATATATATATATATATATATAGAGAGAGAAGGAAACCTAACTACACCCACACCAAGATAATCAAAGCCAACTTAAATCTTCTCTAAACCATTACCACCACCACCCCAACTCCGAAAAAACAGCCACCAGTTCAAGTAACCACCACCACCACCGTGTTTTTAGTAGTTTTTCTTCACACTCGCCTCCCCCACAGTCTACAAAACCATTACTTGTCTAAGAAACTTCAATGGCGCTTACGTAGAATTTTGCCGAGAACAGCGTTTGCTTCCGACCAGTTTTCGCCATTTTACGACGCGGAGATGATTAAGAGGCATTGGAACGGATTGTGGTACTCGGTGAGGAGTTCTATCACTATGATTTGGTAGAACAGTTTTATAAAAGCGAGAATTGGAAGGGGATAGGATTTTCATAAAGTTAGGAGGAACGAGGAGGAAGTAACGAGGCGGTTGTTGGCGAACTATTAAAATTACGCTTTGAAAGCAACACGGTAAGCGACAATTCGGGAATCGATTATCTTTGGAGTTCCCGCTTTGATGAAGGATCTTGTCCTGGAGGGTGAATACAATCCGACATCTCATTCGTCCATGATCCACCTCGAGAACCAATCAACCGGGTAGCTCGGTGGATTGGTAGGGAACGCCCCTCGGAAAGACAAAGTCGATGATATCGGCCTGCAATGTCGCGACATTCTCCGGATTTTGCAAACAAATGAGTATAATTTCTGCATCATTGATTTAATGTTTAATGTGATTCGAGGAGTGGGGAAAAGCTTGGCACCTCTTCCCCGTATTGATCACTAAGATCATGCTCTCCTTTAGATTTTGCAAGATCTGCTCCTATTAAGATCAAATTGCATTCTAATGCAAGTATCTATCTGGATTGCATCCAAGAGACTTGGCGTTATGCAAGAAAAATGGTTGAGTCGAGGAGGATGAAAGGGAAGATATGACATGTCCGGATGAAGATGCATTAGATAATTGTAATTCTAATTTAGAACGATGCAAGTGTTGCAAAACTGCTTTGCGGTGCATTTATGGTATTTGTGGAAATATCCGAGATAGGCAGATTGTAGTTCAAAAGAAGCAAGGGAACCTTCGGAGGAGATTTGAAATGCTCGAAGGGATTCGGACGATATCTTGTCTAACATGGAGACTATCCACGGCACCAACAAAACCCATTATGCGATTACTTTCGATGATCGAGATGGAAGCCCGGTAGCTTGTTCGAATAGAGATGCTACGATGCATGCCACCCGTGGAGGACTCTGTTTCAGCCGAGTCCGCAGGGCATGGCGTCGTCGCCAAAGCGAGATGGTTCAAGCCAATCTCCATCCGGGGGCCCATCATCATCACGAGAACTAGGTGTTCACCATCGGTTGTGTTATTTGTTATTTCATAATTTTGTTTTATTAGTTGGATTTTAATTCAGTAGTTAAATTTAAATAGTAATGTGTTTATTTAATGTTGTTTGGATTTAAATTTTATTTTTAATATAATTGGTTATTTTCGAGTAATGCTTGTTTTATCATTAATCCCACCTTCCCGACTTGTTTGGGGGTGGAAATATTTATACCGAGCATAAGTCGTTATATGATCATCTGCTGTAAAGTTGTAATGGAGGAAAGGTTGATAATTTGGCCGATATCGGCACATATATGATTTGTGTGGTGGTAGCATGAAATCTAGGAGAGTTTAGAAGTTACTATTCTAAATCAAGTATGAAAGATACCAGGATTTATAGAAAATCATGGAAATGGTTTGTTTCCGTTTTCGGGTTTGGAATTTTTCTATTTTCGGAAATTGCCTTCAAACAATTTGGGAACTTCCCGATTCGTTTTGGTAGCTCAGAACCTATCTAAACTCCTTTCTTTCTACACTAATAAACCACACTACACCCCACCATCATCCCGCACCTTCCACTCCAAGTTTTTCTTTCTTTTTGCTCTAAACCCCGGTTTCAGCACTTACGAGCGCGCCTGCGCCCTCTACATTTTCACAAAATTTTGTCAGAGCGCGACCCGCGCCCTCCTTGGGCGCAACCCGCCCAAAACACTGTAAAAGCATTAACACAAGAGCGCGACCGCGCCCTATGTGAGCGCACCCGCGCCCTGCTTTCTGTTAACGTGGGAAATTCCAATTTTCAGAGGGTCAGTCCAGGATTTTTTGGAACTGTTCAAAGAGTAGTTAAGATGACATCTCCTATAGTCATACCTGAATAGTCTTTCGAAGATGTGTTGGGCACCGAGACCTATGGACATTGGTTCCGACACAGGATCCTGCAGTTAGGATGGCGTCATCTACTGGTAAGTGATGACGATTCATATTCACCACGACTTCTCGCTTATTTCTACGACCATGTTAAATTCTATTGTAATTAGGATGGAGAACAAGAATTCTCCATCGTAGTCGAAGACACGGCACACCAATTCGATAAAAATGTGGTCGCTTTAGTTTCAGGATTACCAATACCTGATCCTGTTCACACATGGGCATATATGACCGATAATGCATATCTTTATGATTATACATATTTCCATGAGTATTATGGGGGAGGGGTATTTCGAGTAATGGACCAGGGGCGATATAGCATTGCCCTTGGTAGCCTTTCCCTAAACGTAGGCACCACCATGTTATTCATCCTGATAAATATTTTGGGGAATGGCGGTTCATTTTACAAACAAGACTACTCGGGTGACATTTTCCTCGCTTTATTTGAGGGGCGTCGCCCGATATGACATTCCACGAGTATTAGTCGCTAGTCTTAAGAGAGCCCAAACCATGAGGCGTAAAGTATCTTCTTATGCTGTGTGTTAGTAAGCGACATCATGCGAAGTTGTTTACCAAGATACGTGCACAATTCACAGATTGGAAAAGGGTTGAAGTCATGAGACCCACCAATCGGGTGGTTTCGCTTCGTTCGCGAATAATAACTTGGCGGGATGGCAGGTGCACCCTCATTTGGTTGCCCCGTACATCCCATCGGGACATGATAACACTTAACGGGTTAGCAATAGTAGATGATAAGCTGGCGGCAAGCTTGGCAAATTACAATGGTGGCGGGATGCGAAGGAACCTCGCCTCAACTAACGAGGAAGAGGATGCTAAAGCGAGATAAGGTAAGTTTTAGTTTTGTTAGTGTCTACTTATGTCCCAAACAATTTAATTCGGTTAACCCCATAATGGGTGGAACTCTTATAGAGTTCGTCGGTTTTATTTCCTATATTAGTATGCGTTCTAACTTTGTTTTGCGGATGTTCCTGAATTTCACACGCGTTTCAATGGTATTTTTCCTACCCTCTTTATTTTACAATACTTTGAGGACAAAGCATGATTCTTGTTTGGGGCATAGAAACACGCGTGTAATTAAGGCATCTGTTAGGATATAGATATGTATAATATGCATTTGTTTTTAGTTAAAGTTTCAAAAAATTCAAAAATATAAATAAATAAGTTTATGTTATACACTTAGGAATATTGGTATTGTTTTCTTTCTCTATGCTCTTAACAATCTAAAAGTCTCAATGTAGCTTTTGCATCGAATAATAATTGTTAGAAACTTAGGTTAATATGTAGGTAATAATCTTTGCGGCTATGTATAAATATATTACATGAGTATCTATGATTGTTAGCGAGTAAGTTTCTGAAATCTAGGCTAGAGTACTTATTCTACAAATCGGTGAGAATATAGCCTAAAACCTTATATGAAGTTAAACATTTGAGAAATGACACAAGGGAGAAGTAAAATCCGGATAGAGAAATCACACGTCCACTTGCTTGATCACTATGCCATATCCTAAGCGAGAATTTAGACCCTCTTTGGATCGATATAGCCAAAAATTCAAACCTATGAATTATTTTCCGCTAGTCGCCCCTCTGAGCCTTTCTTTAGCCTTTCATAACCCACAAATCCTTACCCTGTTACAAAACAAAACAAAATAAAAAATTCAACTTACCCAATATAGAATAAGTCTGAGAATAGAATGAGTGAAGAAAGAAGAAGAGAAAAACCTGTGTAAATAGAAATTAGTAGTTGCTTCAGAAAAAGAAAAGAAGTTTCCATCCAAGGAAAAGAAAAAAAAATAGAAATAAATCAAAACTCCAAAAAAATAGAATAAAATGGAGTCAAAAGCCAAAGAAAAGAAAAATAAAAATATGGCTAAGGATGGAAACAAAGTATAGAAGCAAAAGAAAATAACAAGGTTTTCTCTAAGTTACATAATATGAAGACTCTATTATCTCAGACTTGTCCTTTTGAATATCCGTCTCCTTCCTTCTTAAACCATTTCCTAATCCCCG
This sequence comes from Coptis chinensis, assembly GCF_015680905.1. Lineage (NCBI taxonomy): Eukaryota > Viridiplantae > Streptophyta > Magnoliopsida > Ranunculales > Ranunculaceae > Coptis > Coptis chinensis. The sequence continues at coordinate 44,375,420 of NC_141460.1, forward strand.
CAACACCTAATAAAGACCTCTAGCTCAATTAGGATTAGGTTAGTGTGATAGTAAGTGGCAGATGTGTTTGATCAACTCCGGCTTCCTTGTTTGTCATTGAGATTGTAAGGTAAAGTGTGCCTTGCTGCCTGCTGGAGTAGTAAACTTGAGCGGAAAAATCGAGTGGTTTTTTGTCTTGACATTTATGTGAGGACCTACTTAAGGACGCTTATTCGAGTTTTGAAACTAAACACGCTAGGCATTTCATAGTATTACTCATAGTATTTATATTTGTATCATAGATGATTGATTATTATGCATGTATTAGCTTAGGGTTTTAACTTGGTTATTCTTATTCGGTTGCTAGTGTGATGTATAGATAGTTGGGACATGAATGAGGAAACAATAGTTTTATTTCTTAGTCATTATAGTATAGTTGAAGTTTGTGAGTACCTTCACTGGAAAACTCTCACGAGGCTATAACTCGTCCACTAGGGAATTCCTAGTGGTTTTAAGCGCCTTGTTGTATATGGTCAATCTGCCTTTCAAAAAAGAGAGTAGATAGAACTCCATTTTGGTCACTTATTCTAATTTCTCATCTTTGCTTGAAGACAAGCAAAATGCTGTTTAGGGGTGGTTTGATAAGAGCCCAAAACTGTAGTTTTAACCCTATAACAGTCATACTTTTAGACCAATTATGTGAGTAATAATTAAGAGTTAGCACTGATTACGTGTTTTTATGCATTTCAAGTTTCAAAGTCCATTATGTGCAGAAATGTGCCACTTTAGCGAGATAAAGGAGCTAAGGTCGGTTACTAAGGAGTTCCGTGATTAAAGGCCAAGATTCAATAAGACAAAGCCTTTCTAAAGCCCAGTCAAAACCTGAAAAGTCGACGCGGGCTGAAACAGCACACAAGTCAGCAGAACTTCCGAAAGCCGTATCTTTGGACTCAGACCTTGGAATTAGGCCTACCTTATGTCAAAACGACCGGATCGGAAAGAGCTTTCCAATGGTTTAAGCCTTGACCCAATCAGAGGAGCAGAAGTTGACGAAAACTCTGTTGAAGCCAACTGCAGCTGAAGAGGCCTTTTTGGACTGAAAGAATTGGGTTTTGGGCCTGATTCTCTGGCCCAAAACATGGCTCCAAGCCCATGCACGATTTTTGAATCTGGACATATAAAAACCAAAGCTTAGCTCTTTGTTAATGTTAGCTAGTTAGACCTAAATCAATATAGATAATTCTAGATCTAGTTTAATTAATTAAATTAAGTTTTAGTTCCATTTTCAATTCTTGTTTTAGATTAAGTCTTTGAATCATTGTTCTTGATTGATTAGATAAATAAAATAGTTATTTTATCAATTTCGAATTGTGTTATTTCAATCTATTATATCTAGTTTTAATTATTGTTGGTTACCATTTCTTAGTTGTTAACTAGAATTTAATTATCGTTTAGTTTAGATTAGTAAATTTCGAATCTTTGATAATATGTTTAGTTTATATTCATATGGGAATGATTGCGGAATGATTCAAGGCTAAAACCTCCATTAGAGGGGTTGATGAAGCCTTGATGAAAACTTAGTAGTATAGTGTAGAAGCATTGTAGAATCTATTCCAATCTAGAAGGTCGTGATTCGCCATGAGAATGGGTGGACGACCTCACATGCTAGTTAGTATTCGGTAGAATAAATGCCATGAACACTAGGGATTAGAACTCGAATTCTTGTTGTAAGAACGTGAGAATCGAGATATAATAATCTATACTAGGTTATTAAGTTGGATTCGAGGTGGATTCAATTCCCCTCTAATCCTTTATCTAGATTAAAAAACAATCGTATTTCCATAGCATTCGTAGTTAAATTCAAATAATCAATTTCATATTGTATCGTAGTATAACACCCTTCGTAAAGCTCTCATTAGACATAAAAACGACTAATTAGATTAGAAAACAATTCCATGCTAGAGCACTAGGAGTGGAACGAACTTCCTACTCCACTATATCTCATAGGATTGAGAGTAGAGAAATCTTTGATAAGCATATAAGCATCATAAGCTAGTTTTAGTTTACTTACGTTTTGAGTTTCATCGTTCATTTCGTAGATAAGCTAATTATTTTACGTTTATCAGCTTGCCTAAGTCTCGGAGAGGTAATGAATCTATTTAGGTTTTTGTTGATCGTTTAACGAAGTCTGCTCATTTCATTCCTATTGACGTTCGTAGAAATACAGATAAGTTGGTTTCCTTGTACATTCGGGAAGTGGTCAAGTTACATGGGATTCCAGTGAGTATTGTTTCAAATCGAGATCCTTTGTTCACTTTCGAGTTCTAGAAGAGTTTTCAGCATGCTATGGGTACTAGTTTGGCGATGAGTACTGCTTATCATCCTCAGACAGATGGACAGACGGATAGGGTGAATCAGATATTAGAAGATATGTTACGCTCTTGTGTAATGGATTTTGGTGGAGGATGGGAGGAGGATTTGCCTTTGGTGGAGTTTGCATATAATAATAGTTTCCAGTCGAGCATCGGTATGACACCCTTTGAGGCTTTGTATGGGCATCCATGTCGATCACCTATTTGTTGGGCAAATGTGGGAGATCGAGTATTGCTTGGGCCTGAGATAGTGAGAGAGACATCTGAACAGATTAAAGTCATTAGAGAAAGGATTAAGACAGCAAAGAGTAGGCAGAAAAGTTATGCAGATTTGAAGAGGAAACGGGTTGAGTTTTCTGTAGGCGATTTTGTGTTTTTGAAGGTTTCCCCTATGAGAGGAGTTATGAGGTTTGGCATGAAAGGAAAGTTGAGTCCACGATATATTGGACCATATGAGATAGTAGCCTTCGTTGGTAGTTTGGCATACCGTCTTGCTTTGCCACCTAACTTAGCGATGATTCATGATGTTTTCCATGTGCCGATGTTATGGAAATGTGTGAAGGATCCTACCCAGGTTGTTCAGCCAGCGGAGCTAAAGTTGAACGACGATGTAACTTTTACAGTGAGGCCTATCACGATAGTAGATAGGGATGTGAAACACCTTAGGAGGAGGATTGTAAACTTGGTAAAAGTGCAATGGAGCGAAAGGGAAAATGACGTGACTTGGGAACTTGAAGATAAGATAAGGCAGTTGCATCCTCAGCTTTTCTTTGACACTCTACCTTAAATCTCGGGACGAGATCCTTTTAAGGTGTGTATATTATAACATCCCGTCTTTTTCTTTTATTTTTCCTAGTATAATAACAATAATAATATTATTATTATTATTATTAAGTAAAACAAAATATATGATAACTATTAGTTAAGGATAAAAGCCTCGTAGGTAAAATAGATAACTATCATCCTTGTTTTTCGGTGGGGGTTTTTAAAACAATAAAATAAAAAGGAGTTTTCTCACGTAGAGTTTTTGGGAAAAAACACAGAGAGTTATACATAGAAAAAAAATAAGAGACGGAAGGGAGAGTAACACCAGTTAGTGGTTGCTGTTGGAGAGTAAAAAGAAAAGGTTTTGAACGAGGAAGACCGTCTTTTTCGCGCGACAGTCGACTTCGGTCTTTCTGGGTTTTTCCGTTTTTGGAAATTTAGTTGTTCGGTTTATAAACAGTGAGTAGTATGAATATGTTCTTTTAAATATTTGTTTTCTGCTAATCATATCCATAATAGTGGTTTCCTTATTTGATATCTTGTAAACTCTGTTAATAGTGTCGGCTGTTAGATAAAATTTTGAAGTACTACAGTATATAAAAATTCTGACGAATGTGAGAATTGAACTGTCAAAGCCTTGACACAGGTTGTTAATGGCGTCGCCACAAGAACCAAATTGTCCTGATTTTTTTGTGTTTGAATGATTTGGTTTGTTTGATTTTGTGGTGATGTTAAACTATTGTGGTTATGATTGATGATGTTTGGTTGTTGTGGTGAAGTGTTGGATATTGAATTGGTGTTTGGTTTGATGGGGTGCTGGAGAGTGTGAGGGGAAACTTTGGAACAGGCGTTAATGGAGGTCAATATCGATCTAGTTTTGAGGGAGGAATTGGTGAAACAATGATTTGGGTTTTTGTATTGACTAAAGTAGTATGGGTTTTAGTTTAGGTCAATTTCGGTTAGGTTGGGAGGTGAGTGGTAGTTCGGCAAGCTCTGCAGTGGTGGAGGAAGTGTGGAAGAGGTGACCTAGCATAGGATTGGGAATCGCAATTTGTTGGTATAGTTATATAGGGGTTTTCGCAAGGAACCAAACTGCTGGAGTGAGGGTGGCGGACTAGTGGAGGCGCTGGAGAGTGGGAAAGAGGAAGATGAATAGTGAGGGTTTTTGTTGTTGGGCTTGGGCCGAACTTCGTTGGTGGGCTTGAGTGTTTTAATTTTTGGAATTTCATTTTGGACTTAAATGTTAGACTTTGGGCCTTAGTCTTTGGGCTTTTAAGTTAGAGGAGTTTAGGTCTGGTTGACTGCTGTTGGCCTGGCTAGTTGATTGTTGTTGACCATTGGCAGGTTGACTTTGACTGTTGACCAGGGTTGACTTTGACCAGTTGACCCAATTTGACTTTTAACTCGGATAATGAATTGGTCTATTAGGATAGGTCTAGGGCTATTAGCGTGCTTGGCTTTTAGGCTAAGATCTTTCTATATATACGTGTGTACATATATTAACTACTATGTGATATTTCAGTCTCTTATAATATACGACGCTACGACACTTAGACATCAATCTAATTAATAACGCGAAAACCAAAAATAAATGAAACAAGATACTCCTTTGTTCTCTGAAATAATATATGCAATAAAGTTCAATAATGCGTAAACAAATTTACCGCACCCTTTTAGAACTCTCCACGCCTCAAGTTTTGGAAATGAGTTTTATGACTGATGATGTCATATGTTAGGTGGGAATTTATTGAATGTGCCATAAATGGCCCGTTAGCATTATAAATGGGTATTCATTGAATGTGCCATGAATGACCAGATTGTTTGGACTGCCCTAGAGAGGAACTAAGGTATTCGCCTTGCGGGTTAGTTGTATTCCTTGAGTGTACGGGAATGTGATAAGTGCTCAAAAATTGCTATTTAACCCTCAATTATGCCTCTTGTTTAGCCATCTTAGTAGACTAATAGTGTTTGTAAGTTATGTTTTATGATTCTACAGGTGAAAGAGAGAGTTTTGTGGAATATTAGAGAAAAAGGGGTAAAACGGAGCAATTCGGAACATTAAGAATCACATGGGAAGTCCGTGGACAATCATGGAGAAGGCCAAGGAATTGGAGCTATTAAAGATGCGACTTTAAAGCCTATTTGGAAGCCCAAGGCTAAAGGATTCGTTGCTTGGACCAAAGCCCGCAAAAGAGGATAGAAGGATGGAGCAAAAGAGGCAAAATAGACTTCTGAGTCTGAGACTCATGGATCGTGAGTCCAGACTCAATGCTCGCATCTGGGACGCATGGATCGTGAGTCCAGACGCATTGCTCGAGTCTGAGATGCATGGATCATGAGTTCAGACGCATGAAACGACATTGTAGCCAATTCCTTCTTAGTTTTGGAGACGAAGTTGGACTCTGAAAGAAGTCTATTTATATTAGGAAACAAATGGTGGTTTGGAATCCTTCTAGAGCTCAGTGTAATCTCTATAAATAGAGGACCTAAGTGCCTCATGTAAATTGCCAATTCACTTATATTCTTGTCTCCAGGAACTTGAGGCAGAAAGAGATTAATTAATAAAATATCAGTTTTAACTAGCTGAGTCTTAATAAATTAGTCTTTCTAGTCTTATGTTTTTTTACTCTTCTTCTTCTCGTTCTTCGTGTTCTTCCTTATTTATGGAAGGCTAATCTTCTCCTTCAAGGGAGAAGATAAAGCCGGTGCTTAAGGTTTGTTGATTCTTTTGGTTCATGGTGTTCTTCAATCAGGTTAGTTTTTTATGTTTTTAGTTATTAGTTCCATTGCCCACACCAGGGGATGGAAGTATAGATTAAGATTTTTATTTATTGCAATCAAATATCATGCTAGTTTAGGGTTTTATTTATTGCAATTAAATATTTGCTAGTGACATGTTTTTATTTATTGCAATTGAATATAATGCTAGAATAGGGTTTTATTTATTGTAATTGAATACTATACTATTATTCTCTACTTTTCTTCTAGTTGTGTAGTGTTTTAGAGTAAAGAAAGTATTCCTTGTGTTTGCCTTAAATGGTGATTCATTGAATAGCTGCCCAAGCTCACATAAAAGGAAAGAAGATACTAGTAACATGAACATAGGAACAACCTTAAGTAGAGTTTTGTTAACGATGTTTCGTCCAAGAGGGCATCGGCACTCGCTCGATTGCCTAATTGTAGTCTACTTGTGAGAACAACCATGAAGCAAAAGGTTATTGAATCAAAAGTATTGGTGGGTTCTAATCTCTTAAATTCCCTTTCTTATAAATTCGCAATAGTTTAGTTTAGTTTAATTTAGTTTAGCATTAGAATCTATAATATCTATAATCATAGTTTTTAATCCCTCAAACCCCCTTTCTAGTCCTGTCCTTCACATAATATACACTTAAAAGTGAAACGATACCCTACTCATCCTTTACTTATTGAGGGATAATTAGGTTTTGATACGCTTTTATTTTGTTCAACGACCATACACCATCTACATCATCTATCTACATCATCCATATACCATATCTCATCTACACACAAAAAGGAGCGAAGGTCAGAATGTAGGGTTGGTATTCCTTGAATGTGGCGGGAATGTGCCATGAATGGCCCGTTAGTGATATGATATGTATTCCTTGAATGTGGCGGGAATGACCTAAGGTATTCATTGAATGTGCCATGAATGACCTGAGTTTTTATGCCCTAAGAGGCTGTGAAATATGTGTATGAAAGCCCAAAGATGGCTATGATATTGTGGTATTTGTTGGGAGAGAGGCATACAGGAATGTGTGATTTGGCAAATGTGTAGAGTGCAAATCGTGGAGTAGGTACTAAAGGGTGAGTGTATAAGAAAAGTAATTGATTAATTGATTTGATTATGCGAGTATGTTTGGGCTTACCTTTGAATACCTATAGGATATCTACATATGTTATATAAAATTTCTAACTTTCTTTTACAAGAGGGTAGGACTTAATAATATTTTGTGTAGGGACGCAGTCCTACCCTTATACAGCAGTGGATATTGGTAAGTTATAATTCAATTACTTAGTTATTAAAACGAGTTATTATAATGAGTTAATAGAATGGAAGTCTTGCTTGGGAAGAAACTATGTCGGTTGAAATGACGGAACTACCTATCTTCCAAGCTGAGAATGATTAAGTTATGATATATTTAAAGTGTTAGTTTGATAAGCAAAGACTAGAAATGTGTATATGTGGTTAGTCTACTCATACCAGCAAATTCCATTTTGCTGACCCATGTTTGTTTTGTTTTGGCAACGTGGGTGTGTTCTTGGGAACATAGGTGGAAAGCAGTGGAACCGCGGCGTGTGATTTTGATTATTGCCTAGAGCAGTCCGTTAGTTTCTTTTATTAGATCCGATTCTTGTTGGAAGTATGTAATAACGTAGTTTCATATTCATATGACATGAGAATATGATATTGGAGACTTTTATTCTTAGAGTTTGTTGATGTTTTTGTTTTGGACGGAATATAGCCTATTAATAAAGTGATGGCGGATAATTATGGGGATTGTGCAATTTAAGTTGATTTTTTTATGATATGGTTTTTAAAGGTTTTTGTATGTGTTGTATCCACCCCATCATAGTTTGGGTTTTTAAACAAGTGAACATAGTGATGTTTGAGATATTTATATTTCAAATATTCACTTTGTTATTGTTTAGAAATTCGGGCTGTGACATAACCCCTTAATAATATTACATTTAGACCAATTATGCTTATAATAAATAAGAGTTAGTATTGTTTACGTACGTTTGTGTATTTCAGGTATTGGAGTTAAATATGTGAAGAAATATGTCACTTTTGCAAGAAAAAGGAGCGAAGGTTGGTTGCTAAGAAGTTCTATGGTTAAAGCCCAAGTTTCAAGGACAAAAAAGTCTTTTTAAAGCCCAATCAAAGTTCAAAAGTCAAAGTCAACGCGGGCAGAAATAGAGCAGAAAAGTCAATAGAACTTCTGCAGACTGTATATTTGGACTCAGACCTCGGAATTGGTCCTAATATATGTCAAAACGACCAGCTCGGAAAGAGATTTATAATGGTCCAGGCCTTGATCCAAACAGAAGAGTAAAAGTATATGAAAAGTCTGTTGCAATAAATTTCAGCAGAGAATCCCTTTTTGGACTTAAGTAATTAGGTTTGGGGGCTTGATTTAGTGGCCCAAAACATAGATCCAAAGCCCATGTATGAAATCATAAACCTAGCCCTCTACTATATAAAGAGGACTAAGGCAAAACTCTAACTCTGACCCTCATTAGTTTAATTTTAATTAGCTCTCTCCCATTAGATAATAAATTAGTTTTCTTCTTTAATTTTAAAACCTAGTTATTGTTTTATTAGCCTAGCCGCCATTAATTCAATCCAAACTATTTCCAATACAAGTTTTCTTTAATTATGTATTCTTCTCCTTATTATTATGTCCATGATAGTCTAATGAATCATAGCTAAATCTTTATTATAGGGGTTTGATTAAAGCTTTGATGGAGACTTGATGTGTTAGTATTGAATAGTTGTAGTAAGATGTTCCACTATAGAGGGTAGTTAATTCATCATGAGAATGGGTTTCAATTGCCTCACATGCTAATTATTAGTTAATAGAGATGCCATGAATAATTAGGGATAAAAAGACTTCACATAAAGATTAGGGTTGCAACAACTCCGTACTAGCATATTAAAGATTAATCAAGGTGGATTTCAAATCTCCCTAATTCCTTCTCATTCACATCTTCGTATTTAATTGTCGTAGTATAATTTAGAATATCTTTATTAGTTATTCCCACATATTAGTCTTATTAAAAACATTGCTCTCATTGGTATTGTAGAATTGTTTAAGTTGGTGAAACTGTTACGTTCTAAGCAACTAGGAGTGGAACGAAATCTTTACTCTAAGTTTATTACATGATAATTGAGAGTAGAAACTTTGAATAAACATATAATAACTAGATTTCTTATTCCTAGCATAAATCATTATTCATAGGGTAGGAAGCTATTATTTTCATTCTATCACTTATTGTAGTGGGAACTTACCATGGGATTTGCAACCAAGATGGAGAAATAACCGCACCAAACTACTTGCCATATCTTTCACTTTGATTTTCAGAGAGGGCAATTTCTCTACCGACATCATTGCTCAAAGCTGGAGTAGCCCTCCAAATGAAAGAAACCGAAATTTATGAAGGCAAACCTCCTTGGTTACTACATTGGGAACTCCCTTTCCAAGTTTTCTTTAGGTATTAGCTAGGAGTTATATTACGAAAGCATGTAAAAGCTTTCTAGTGTACCAAGCTTGATCATGGTTGGACGTTAGTCCAAACCACACAATTTTTTTTAATATATTTCTACTTACCAAGCAAAAAAAAAAGTTAGTTGCTTCAAAAGGAAAATGAGAAAAAGAAGAAAAAAAAAGTTTCCAAATGAAAAGGAAAAAACAAATAGAATAAGTTAGAACTCCAAAATCAAAATCAAAAGGAGTCAAAAGCCAAAAAAGGGCCAAGTATGGAATAAAATTTATAAGCAAAGTAAGAACAAGACTTTCTCTAGTTACATGTTTTGAAGACCCTATTTTCTCGGACTTGTTAATTTAAATATCAATTTCCTTCCTTCTTAAATCATCACCTAAGCCCCGCAATACCTAATAAAAACCTCTGGCTCAATTAGGAATAGGTTGGTATGATAGTAAGTGGTAGTTGTGTTTAATCGACCTCGACTCCTTTGGATTGCCATTGAGATTGTGACGAAGCGTGTGCTTATTGCACACTAGAGTAGCCAAACTTGAATGGAAAATCAAAGTGATCTGTGTCTTGACACATTTCTTGTGAAAACCTACTTAAGGACGTTATTCCAAAAGTTTCAAAAACGAACCTGCCATTGTATTTCATAGCATAATTCATTGCATGTATGTGTTATCTTTAGATGATTTGATTATTATGCATGTATTAACTTAGGTTTCAAAAAAATTATTCTTTATTCCCTGCTAGTAAGATATATAGATTTATAAGATAAATTAAGGGAACAATGCTTTTGTTTCTTAGTCGTTGTAGTATAGATGAAGTTTGTGAGCATCTTCTCTGGAAAACTCTCACTAAGCTATAACTCGTCTACGTACTTGGGAATTCCTAGTGGTTTAAGGCGTTATTGCATATGATTAATGCAATCACACTTCGTGAAAACGAGATTAGTTAGGATTACATTTTTTGGCTACTTATCTGTTTTTTAATTTCTCATCTTTGCTTAAGGATAAGCAAAATGCTGTTTGGGGGTTGTGTGATAAGCACAAAAATTGTAGTTTAAACCCCTTAATAGTAGTCTGTTTAGGCCAATTATGCTTATAATAATGTGATTTTATCACTATTTACTTGTTTTTGCTTATTACAAGTCTTGGAGCTGAATATGTGTATAAAGGCATCATTTTTACATGGGAAAAGAGCTAAAGATGATTGCTAAATAAGTTCTATAGTTAAAGCCCAAGTTTAAAAGAGAAAAAAATCTTTTAAAGCCTAATCAAAGCTGGAAAGTCAAAGTCAACTTGGACAGAAAAAGAATAGAAAGTCAACAGAACCCAATAGGCTGTATCTTCGGACTTAGAACTCGGAATTGGACCTATTTTATATCAAAACGACCGGCTCAGAAATATTCTTCTAATGATCTAGGCCTCAACCCATTCAGAGTAGTAAAAGTGGATGAAAAGGGTAGAGCAGTAAATTCCAGTTGTTTGGACCCTTTTAGATTTAAGTATTTGGGTTTTGGGCTTTATTTAGTGGCCCAAAACATAGCTCCCAAGCCCATGCACGAAATTGTAACCTAAACCTCTATTATAAAGAGGATTAGGGCAAAAAACAAAAGACATTCTTCCCTTAATAGTTTAAGTTTTAATTAATTTTTCTCTTGTAGCCTCCAAATCCATTAAAAATACTTTAAGTTCAATTTCTTCTTTAAATTATGTCTTGTTTTTATTATATATCTTATGATAGTCCAATGAATCAAAGCTAAACTCCCAATAGAGGGAGTTTGAATGAAGCTTTAAGAGGACTTGATTTGTTAGTATAGAATTGTTGGTTTAAACTTCAAGTTTATATTATTCTTGAATTAGAGATAATAAGAGTTTAACTTAAATTAGATAATTGTGAGTTTTTCCATAAGAATGGAAAACAAATTTTCTCTCATGCTAATTAGTTTATGACTAGAGATAGTATAAAGTAATTATGGATCATTAAAAATCTAGAGTTTATATTCAAGCAATTATGAGAATATAAAGACTAGATTTTTCTCAACAAATTTATGCTAGCATATTAATGAATCGAAAAGTAGATTTAAGCTCTCTCTAATTTTATCTATTTTATTCACATATTTCTATTGTTTAGTTAACTTAGTATAACTTTAAATTCATATGTTTAATCATAGTAGTTAAATTCTCATATCATTATTACTCTCATCATTGTTATTTTGAATAATTTAGTTGAATTCATATGTGTCTTGTTGGTTAGGTGTAGAATGAATCCGTACTCTTATATTGCATGACATGTTTGAGAGTAGGAAAATGATTTAAGCGCTTGTTGTTTGATTAATTGTTTGTGTTTATGCATAGATAGTTAAACACACTTTTTGTATTTATCACCTACCTCCCCGAGGTATCATCAAGATGAACGCAGATGGTGCTGCCATAGGAAATCTGGGCAGAGCAGGATGGGGAGTTGTCTTCAGAGACCATGAGGGAGTAGTGAAAGGCATTTATATTGGAGGATTTAGAGTGGCAACCAATTATGAGGCAGAATGCACAACTATTATAGAGAGCATAAATATGGCAATACAACAAGGGTGGCATCACAATTGGTTGCAGACACTAATTTGGTTGCAGCAGCAAAATCATTTCAATCGGACAAGATAAAAGCGCGCACAGTGGGATAAGATAAAACACTCAGGCATTTGGCTACACTTCACCAGTTCTTGGAGAGAAGTGAACTGTGCAGCAGATAATTGTGCCAACAAAGGAGTGCAACTGAACAAAGGAACAAAACAATGGTGGAATCATAAACCACCTGTTTTAAACTGGCTAGATTTAACTTACTACTATAGGTTCATAACCTAGAGTTTTTGTCTGTTTTATCTATAAGATATGTAAAACTTGTATCATTTGATACCTTGTAACCTTTTATTCTCTTATTAATACAAAATCATCTTTAGAAAAAAAATAATCCGACTCTCACTATTTCATTTGAATGTAGCTAGAATTTAATTATTCCTTTTGCTAACTTGTTTTTAGCGATTAGATTATTATATTAATCTGTTGAGAAATGGTGCATCGGCTTCTTCTTTGTGTAGTAGCTTAAAGCTTTATGCTTAAAGTGTAGCACGTAAGGTGAGACCATCTCACCATGTTTCATAGCATTTGAAATAAGTCTAAATGATGTACTTAAAACATTTTAATTATTGCAAATATATAATGAATGTTATTTAATTTTGGTCCACTAATTACTTTGATAGGAAAAATGCATGCAGGTGAAAAAAGCAACGACAAGGACCAAAGAGGAGTTAATGGAGGAGTAAATAATAGCAAAACAAAATTGGGGACAAGATGGAGCTACGCCAGCCACAGCTGAGCACAAAGTTGATTGACGTCAAGCACGCCCACATGATGCATGACCATCACAATTCCACATATGGTCATCGAACACATAGACATTGTCTTAGCCCCATCTACAAGTTCAACTACTAATCTGACCAATATGTAGAGTGTGAGATTTTGTGGAATATTTATATTTGTGGACATACTTGGGTGTACTAAGTGATATCTAATGTTGTAGTCTTATGTATAATTTTGGATTTGTATGTGGTGTTGAAGCAAGTTTGATTTCAGTCACACTGAATGCATTTTTTTTTTGTAGTTTTTAATAGGATTGAAACAAGATCTTCATACTTTTTTTGGGGTTCTGAAGCCATACATATATGCAATCTTATGATGTTTTGATTATTTTGATATCACTATCACTAGTTTTAGAAAGCATTCTTTCTTTCTTTCTAAATTGTTGAGTGGTAGTAAGCCCTGCTAGAGGACAAGTAGATTAGTTAGTTAATGATTAAAATGGGAAGTCAACTTTTTCTAGCAGTTATAACCGAATATAAATCGTCTAAATCAATGGTTTCAAAATCTGGTTGGCTTAGACCATAGTTCGTGATTTCAAATGGAATATCGGAATTTCGTTGTTTATTTCAGTTTTTGAAAAATTTGAAATTATCTGTTAATAGCAGTGTTTAGAAAACCGGACCAGTGGTTATATCGTGGTCCAATTGGAACCGGTAAATTTTCTGCTTGGTTGGTGAAAATCAAAACTTTTGGTTCGACTATTGTGGGGAGTTGAACCTAACACCTAAGAGCATCTTTAATGGTAAGACTTGAAAAACACCAAATTTTTTGACAAAACGAACACCAAACCAAATAAAACCAAACAACTTTAGCCCAGACATCAAAAATTCGACACCAAACTACGCTGCTTTGGATAAATCACGCCAGAATAGCCAACACAGCTTTCGAAACATCGCGCCAGAAAGCCCACAGTTTAGCCCAAAGCCCACGTGGTGTTTCAAACACCGCGTCATACAATTTAGCCCAAGGCCCATGTTGTTTCGAAACCCACGCTGCTTTTTGAAAACCGCACCAAAGAAGCCTTCAATAGCCCACAGGCCCACACGGTGTTTGAAAAACCGCGTGACTTATTAAACACCGTGTCGACGTTTGATACAACACCAAACCAAACACTAAATGGGCTCCCATTTGGTATTTGGTTTAGTATTTTTATGGTTTGGTCTCATCACTAAAGATGATTTTTACCAAATTTTCAAGAATTTGGTGTTTGGTATTCATTTAGTCTCGCCATTAAAGATGCTCTAAACAAGATAGTCCAAGCTCCAAACCAACACGCTATTATGTTTTTCTTGTTGAATACTTCCATTTTGATTTATAATAACAATTAATACTAAATTGAAACATGTATTTATTTAATTTATTTTTGTAATTATGTAATGTATTAAATTTTTTGCTAAATAAGCACCAATCGACCGAGTCAAACCTTGGTTGAACTATTTCAATAGGTTTGATTACCGGTTCGAAATATTGGTTAAGAGTCGAAAAATTGCAAATTTTAAAATATACTTGCAATATATATACACGACGTCCAGAACTCCAGTTTTTGGACAACATGGCCTAGACTATGTTTAAAATTGGAACCTGGGGTGTTTGTATGTTTGGCCTTATTTTATGGGTTTCCATAAATGCACCACTTATTTTACCAAAGGCTTGCCCACACCCAAAACAAAACCAAATGGGCACCACTTGAAAATTAAATAGATACCATTTAAGATTAAATTTGTTTAATTTTGATTAGTTTGGTTTTATCCTACGTTCAATTAAATCAACGTGCCTTTTCAAGACAAAATTTAAAATTTCAAACATCTTCCATACAATTGAACGAACGGGTATATTCAAATGTGTAATTGAATAATTTCATTAAGTTTTGTTTTGATTTCAACTGATAATGCAAAGAAGAGATTATGGATTTGATTCATAAATTATCATGAGACTTAGGGGTCGTTTGTTTTTCTGAGCCTATGAATGCTGAATGCTGAATGACTCATCCTCTGAATGCTAAATGCTGATTGCTGAATTCTAAAAAACATGTTTGTTTTCTTTTAAAATAACCTGGCTCTGAAGGCTGAATATAAATCATTCGGACAATTTTACTCATGCTATCTATTTTAAACACTAACTTGATTTCTTGTTAAACAAAATATATATTATATTTGAGGAGAAGAGATGGATTATCGAAAAAAATAAATGATAAATAAATTTATTTAAAATATGCTTTCACAAATATATTTTAACGGTTTATTTTCATATTTTGTTTATTTTCAGAATATATATATGTAATTCTATTTTTAACAAAGTGGATATCATTCACCCAAAAAAATGAAAAAAACCCGTGACGCCAACATCAAATTTTGAAGCCATAAAAGTCAAGGTAGGAAAGTAGATGGGTTCTTAAGATTGGGTTCTTAAGAAAAGGCAAGAAGGGACTTTCTTTTTTCAAGTATTAGAATTCAAAGATTCAGAAGAAATTTTGGTCTTTGAATCTTTGAATGCTAAAAGTACCCATTTGAATGCTTAAACTACTTAAAAAAAACAAACAAATTTTGAACCTCTGAATGCTTAAAACTTAAGTTTAAGAGGCTCTGAATGCTGAATTCAAAAAAAACAAACAACCCCTTATTTGTGTTTGGTGTTAAGGTTCCTCTAAATTTTGATAAATTTTATAATTCAATCTTTTTTAATAAATCAATGAGTATCTTCAATTAAAATTAATTAATGATAAATTTTATAAATTTTTCTTGTTTGATTTTGAATAATGTAAGATTTTTGTAAAAGAAAAATTGTGTTGTAATCATTAATAAATTATTTTAAAAGATTTTATTCTTTTCATTCTTAATCCCAGGAGCCGTTTGTTTTGTGGCTAGTGTGTGGCGCCATTTATAAAATCAGCGAAGCTTCTAAGGGGTATTTTTCGAGCTCTATTAAAATTTCACGTCATTTCCTATTAAAATGAGAAATTTTTCTCCTATTTGAAAAACGAGAATTTTTTTTACAATGAGAATTCTTCTCATATTAAAACAAATTCTAACACTTTTAATTAAAACGGGAATCATTCTCTTATTAAAATGGGAATTCCTCCCCTATTAAAAAGAGAAAATCTAATATATCTAATTAAAACGGGAATTATTCTCCAGGATTTCTCTCCCAATTGAAAAAATGGGGTTTTAAAATTTAATTAAAACTTCATTTAAAATAATTTATTATAAAATTAAAACGGTTAGCGATTAAAACCGTAGTCCCAATTTTCAAAAAAAATATAAATGTTTTAAAAAAAAATGTAAATGTTTTCAAAAGAGCCGGTTCCGTATACCAGCTAGTTTTAACTGGCAAATAATGGAGAAAAAGGACCGGGATTCGAAAAAAAAAAAAAAAAAAAAAAACTCAAGAGCATCAATTTTTTATTTTAATTTTTCGGTAACGGCCATCAGATAGTTTCTTGGCAACTTCTGGTGGAGCTGGAAATGCAAAGTTTCGGCACTCATTTCTCTTTCACGAATAGTAATTAATTTGGTCCTAAACAAGCGCAGTCAGACCAGGTTAGTTTTTTTAGATTTTATTCTATTTTGTCTGGTGTGTTGTATCACTTTATTAGCAAATGCTAGATATTCCACTTCTTCAAGTTGGCACGCTAAGATCAGGTTCTTTCAGATGATTGGTGTAGATGGAGGTTTGTGGTAAAAAGTTAAACCCTCCCTCCAAAACCAATTCAACCTCCGGCATTTTAAGCTCATAATAATAAGCTGAGCAACTTTATAAACAATGAACTTATAGTAACTCAACTGTTTCAAAGTTTCTTCTTTTTTTATACCTTTTGTTAGAATTGGCTGTTTGCAATAAACAGAGTCTACATCCCAATATATATGTTCCCCATTACTACACCTTTTGTTTCATAATTGAAGCATGTTGGAAGTGTGCCCATAGTAAGTAATGTTTGGGAAAATTTAGCTTAGTAGTTGAAGGATGATTTTGAGAACAGTGTTCGCTGGTTTAATTGCCTGGCGATTGCACAATGGAAGTCTTTTCAAGTTCTTTTAAGGTTTATTTTTTGTATCTGTATATTAGATAATGACTCCCCTATGTGTCCCATTTTAACCACTGTAATTTTGATAAACCATCTGTCTTTTTGTATCATGGATACGGATCATGTCCTCAAAGTTGAAAGAAGTGGTACATATTGGCTTCTTTCTATATATCTGTTGACAATGTGTTTGAATTGAAATTTTTTCATGCTTACTGTTGTACTTTTCAGGGAATTCTATTTTTGCGAGTTGGTCCGGCTGTGGCTTGTCACCAACAGGGCCTTGTTTTTACTTTGGGAATGGAAGGTGGTGCTATTAAACCGTTTGATTAACGTTCCTATAAATATTAGGTTATTGTTACTGAAAGCTATAAATCTATCCAGAAACCGGCACCATTGTTGGAGCAATTTAAATCTCTCTCCATAATTCAGGGCCCATAAAATACTGTGCGAGGAGATACAGCTGAAGTCTTTGTTATAAAGATCAGCAACGATGGCAAGTCAATGCTTATGACAACAACGAATAACAACTATGTTCTTTATGCGTATGGAGGGGAATCAGAATGTATTTAGGTCCAATTTTTGTTCAAGAGAGCCCGTCGTGTCAAAAATCTATATGTTGATAAAAAGTCTATGATTTTATTTTTTGTTTTGTTCACCAACAAGTTTCTTAGGCCGTCGAGTTTGAGTTTGTTGTACTTCTCTATTAAATTTTTTAATTTATTGTTTTGTCTGCAGTGCTGTGGCTTCAGTTTGGAAACTGTGTGACATACAGGTAAATTCTTGACCATTTCATGTTATGTTTGCTATGGTATGTAACGTAAAAGCTTTCTTATTCTGTATCCTTCTAAACCGGAAAGTTTTATCAATTGTTTCCAAATTTTGCTAAATTATCATGTCCTTCTCATTTCCATGTCCAACTCTTCCAATGATCTTAAATCACTTCAAAGCTGAAACCTATGTCGACCTAATTATTAAAAGGCAATGGAAAGAACTGCAAGAGAATGTTTACACCTAGAAATTCTAGAAATCAAACCCATCTTTTCGAATTTAGTCAAACAAGTTCATTGTTAGGGCTTCTTCCTTATGTACACATGAATGGTTTTCCTTACATGGTTTTACCCATGCCGCCATACAAAATGATTTAATGGCTGATACTTTGTGGACATATCTCCGCAAACATCATCCCCGTTCAAAATTTCTAGCTTTTGTGTTTATCTAGCGGTCCAAAATTTTCTGTTATGCACACTATATTTTTAAAATTTTAGAAATATTTAGATGACTTCAGCTTTTTTAGGATGATCTCCATGGTAGAGAGCTTATAGGGACCAAAAGTGAGCTCTTAGTATTTTTTCGTAAGTTCACCATGAAGTCATAGAAAAAATCGTGCATTGAAAACAGCTTTTGACAGATTTAGGATTGGGGAAGTAGCAAAAATGGATACATTTATCATGTTGGTTTTGCTTTAGCTAAATGACTGGCTAAACATATCATCTTCCATTGAATACTCCACTGAAAACCTGACTGTTTCCTCCTAAGGAAGCTTCCCACTCTACTGAAGACATCAGGATCTGAGACAGGGTGACCACAATCTCTCGCATTTCCGGTCGATTTACTGCATCTTCACTCAAACACCATTCAGCAATTTCTGCCATCTGGAACAGAGAGACTGTTAAGGTTGATAGGCAACTATTCTTGGATACAAAGTAAACTTTTTGGATAAAGAAAACTTCTAATAATGGACTGAAAAGTAAATAGAAGCTTAAAAATAACTAGGACTCGCAGCCTAACAATTGAGAAACCTAAAGCAAACCAATTTAGAAACCAGTACTAACATAACTCTCCTGATAGACTCTTAAAAGTTAAAACCATTCAGGAACTTATTGAAATAAATATAAACAAAACTAGAAAGAAAAAGAAAGCAAACCGGGCAAACATTGGACTAATTGGGGAAAATCTCAAAACTCCCTGGAGAATTTGATTTGAAAGACTGATTCTCAATTTTATTTTTTATTGTTACCTTTTATTTATTTGAAAGTAGCAGGACTCCCATTGAATGTAACTACCCACTATTTCAGTTCTTTGTTGTTTCTTGTCAGTGGTCCACATGACGTTCTAGATCACCTTGGTAGCAGCCTAGCAGGTTGGTAGTAATGGACACAAGTCACAATTGCTTACTGTGTAGGGTAAATTTGTCTTTCTAGGCTGAGGTGATCACCTGAAAGTAGAAATGCATATCCTCGTGTTCATAAGTTTGTGTTGTATTGCTAGTCAATTTGGTTTTAAGCCGTAAAGGCATCCTGAAGTGGTCCCCATAAAATGGTGAATGAGCTGATCTTGTTTTTCACCTCTCCTTTAAGGCTTACGTACGGTTTTCAGCATTGTGAACTTGCAAGAGCAGCAAGCCTTGTGGTAGAACTTCCTTTGAGGTCGATTCTGGTTGCCAAGTGTAGTTAAAATTTATTGACTTGCTGGGTGACCTTTTTAAAAGTATTCTTGTTCACAGTAGCCTGGAGAGTTTCATTGTGCTTGTTGGTGAGCGGATTTACATGGAATCACTAACCTTGTATACTTCTTCCGTAGGATAGCCGTCCCTTATATTACCATCAATAATGGCTTCCAATGCTTGCTCTGGCTCATCATCTTGAAATATTGTATAGACCTGAAATATAAAAGTTGGAGGTTTAGTCCTTAGAGCAGTAAGCAAATTGGAAAATCAAGATCTGACACTTTTTATACTTGATTTAGCAAGATCTCATATATGGGAGCCATTATAAATCATTGGATATCACAATTTACTTGACCTCAACTGTAGATATGTATTAAACCTGCGTCAATTTTTGGGACTTACACCTGAGCAAGGATTTATTAAAATTCAACTCAGCCACTATTTTGGTCAATGCGAGAAAGACTTACAACTGAGATTAGTGATTTCATTTTGCTTGGTTCATGCTTGTCACGAATTAGAGCACGCTGACCAGTTATCAGCTCAGCTAAAACTACTCCAAATGCAAAAACATCAGTTTTTGAGCTTGTTTGTAGCTCACGCACAGATCTGTCAAGATAAAAAAGTAATAGGAATAGGCGTCTTTGTGAGAAAAATAAGTGGATCTGAATAAATTTGTGTATGTATATATATTTTAATTGTTTGGAAATTCAAGTTACCACAAAGCTAATATGTGTTTGTGCATGTCGCTTGTTGAGATTTACGATCGGGTATTTGAAGTCTTCCCATATGTAAATCTTGGACCCGCTCCACTCATTGCCAATTAGCTTTTAAATGGATGCACAAATTTAATATGGTATCAAAGTAGGCTATTTTAGTATTTGGCCTAAAAGCCCCTTTATGCTCCACCTCACCTACTGTATTTAGAGTTTACTTGTTAGGCTAAAGTCACTTCAACGTGAGGGGCTGTGTTGATATTATTATTTTTTTTCAAAAGCTTCTAATCATACCTGTGTCGTACTTGTATTCCTATCCATATGTTTCGTGCATCATAGTTTTGCAGTTAGATGATTGATAATAGAAGTTGGCAAAGATTATCAATTAAGGGGACATAAAATGTTTAAAAAATCGAAGGCCGCCTAGGCGGTCCCTAGGCACTAGGAGGTGCCTAGTCTAGATCTCTAATCTTTTTAAGTTAGCTGGGGACACGCCTACGCGGGCTGGGCTTCTAGGTGGACTATGTTCGCTAGGTGGGTTGCTAGACTTATTTACTCCAACTATGCAGATTGGGGTACTAGGCAGGGTGCGGTTTAGTTTATCTCCAATTTAGTGCCAAGCTTGTCAAGAAGAAGAGGAGAGAGAGAGATAGGTGTACTACTTGCTTGTGAAACTAGTATGATGCAAGATATATTGTTGTTGCTGGCTGTGATGCATGGATACTCCTAAAATGCCATTGCACCCGTATCGGGTACTGGATGCTTCTAGGATACTTCTAGGGTATTGGAATCCCTGAAATAGACCTGATCCGATAGTTCTACTCCATTGAAATGTAAATTGTTCTTGAGGCTTCAAGCTGTATTGACTTTGACATGTGTTATAATAGTTTTTCACATGTTCCTGACTAACTTTACTCAAAGAACTAATAACATAATTTTCAGAATACACATATTTTAAAATATTCATATTAATTAGTTGTACCCATAGGCCGTACCCGTATCCTAATATTTCAAAAAAGCTGTATCATACCCCATACTGGTGTCGCCGTATCGGTACCCGTATCCGTGCATCATAGGTTGTTGGTGATGAAAAAGAT
Organism: Coptis chinensis; assembly: GCF_015680905.1. Lineage (NCBI taxonomy): Eukaryota > Viridiplantae > Streptophyta > Magnoliopsida > Ranunculales > Ranunculaceae > Coptis > Coptis chinensis. Next base: position 44,396,457 of record NC_141460.1, read on the forward strand.
ATCTAGTCGGGTTTGGGTCTTTGATCCACTCTCTTAGGTAGACCAAAATAAAATACTAACATAAACCAAAACTAATCCTAAAATGAAATAATAACAAGAGTACTCCTGCTGAGAATCTTTCTAACAAAACCTTGGTATTTCTAAGTTCTAGAGAATCTCTCTGGGACACTCAAAATTACAAAGAGTACTCCTGTTGAGAGTTTTTCCTCATACTTTGATGAAGGACAAGATGTCTTATATAGGCCTCATTACCGATTTCTTAACCTTGAAGTTTTCAAATCTATGTTCAATTCAGGTTTCAACTTTTGGACGGAAATCACTGTCTATTTATGTAATGCGTTACTTAGCCACCAAGTCTTCCAATGGACCCTCTTGTGTTGTTGAAGAGGGCTTGAATAGGTTGCTTGACAGCCAAGAAGCTTCCTTATTGAGGAAAACTCGCTGTTAGGAAGTTCCTGCAGCTTAGGTGTTCTTTTCTTGCTTTTGATTACTGAACTAATTAAGGATTGGCCCCACTAATCCGACCAGGCTTACTTGGGGAAGGATTAGGAAGCGTCTAAAGTTGATATTGTCTCAACACCTAGGAGAAGTACTAGAATGGTTCGTGTCATCCAAGTTACTAATGTTGTGGTACATGGTAAGAATAGTGTCGTTTCAATGACACACTACCGCCATGACTCACATAAGCTGATCAAAAAAATGACTCACATAAGTAGGTTGTTTTGATTATGACATTACGATAACCAATTATGTAAACCTATGTATTGGATATATTTTTTTGTTCAAAAACGCGGTCGTGTTTATGTTGTTTCATAGTCAACCGACACGAATCTTTTTTACAAAATGTTTTATAGAATAAAATTACTATTCAGTTTTGTCATATAGACCAAGTGGGAGATTGTAGATATGAAATAATAGTCCACATTATATTGTGGATCACTCTATCATATCCTCAATAAGTGGTCTATAGGATTAAAACTATATGAGAATTTGGTTTCCAATTATGCACATGCCTAGTTCTTATTCGTTGAGAGAATTGGGTTCTCTATGAAATTTCATTTTTTATTTTTATGTGAAAGTGAGATATCAAGAATCTAAGGGATAGAACCGCTATCCTCTCTCCTTTTTGTTTAGCTAGGTAAGCTAAGAATTTATATTAGAAAAAGGAGAGGGAAGAATGTACAAGTACAATGAATGCCTCTAGGAAAGTGAAGAACCCCATTGTTGTACACACAACAAATTTAACACATAAAAGTAAATAGAGGTTTTGGATGAGAAACGGTTTTTTGCTTGCGATTAACGGCTTTATCACATTATTTGCTATAGATCAAGGTAAGTGATTTATTGATTCCTTGTTTTATATACTTTAAACCAATTGAAATAATATGTGATTCTTGATCCTCTAATCACTATTTGAATTAGTGTTGACGTGTGGTATCATAAATTTTCGTTAATTCATGAAGAGTACACATTTTTTGTCATTTTCTTACTTTTGTTTGTGTGTGTGTGTGTTTGAAATTGGAATTGTTGGAAATGTTTGGATGGATAATTCTTAGGTATTATTAAGAAATAAAGCTTGATCTCTTTATTTCTCTCCTTTGACATAGTACACATTATAAAAAAAAATAAAAAAAAATTGATCGCTAGCACCTAGCCCACTTATGTGCTGCCTAGGAGGTGTAGGTGCTAGGTGTCCTACCACCTGCCTACGGCCTAGTGCTTTTCAAAATACTGGGCACGTACCTTCTGTATTCTACAATTTGGGATACGCTTCAAATTTTTTTGTCTTGGTCCACCATTAGTACATTGTCTTTCTTGTCAAAAAGAAAAAAAGTTAATGCCCTATATTGTAAAATATGGCATAATCCCCCAGTTTGATTAGTTTCTGTCAAATAATTAGTGTAAAGGAGACTTTATATACTTACTCAGGAGGAAGGTAACCTGGTGTTCCAACCAGACGTGTTGCCATGAAATCATCTTCGTTGGTACGTTCTACAAGCTTCACCAGCCCAAAATCTGCGACCTGTAGAAACGGTCTAGTGTTAGTTATTATATGGTTGGGATTGTTATCAATAGTCATCTTTAGGTAGTATGAAAACCTGAAGTGAAATATACCGGAAAAAGTAAATATTGGAAGCATTTTCATGTAGAGTTGGTACACTAAGCTTTTTCAATTGAATATGTTTCCTACAATCTTTCACAGTTTGTATATATAATAATTATTATCTAGAAGCTGTTGTGTATGTGATGATCCACTTTGAAATATTCATTTGTGGTTATTGACAGAGCTGGTATACGTTACATGATGAGCCTGACAAGGAACTCTAGAATGATTCACTCTCCGTAAAGGTCTTTTTTGTCGGTCTTGTCAGAATTTGGAGCTTTAAACATTTTGCTTTCAGGTGCATCTAGGTTCTAATGTACTTCTCTTTTTATGATTCTTAAATGTATTGTTTCTCAGATCTTATTGGCAATCTTGTGTCATTTTAATTAGAGAACTGCTTTACAACATAATTTTATTTTTCGTAAGTGGTTAGAAATAATTATTATATAGTGTTAATGCAATACTGGTAAGCTTTGCTAGAATATTCTGTGGGTTTAGACACCAGTGAAGATTAACAGACCAAAAATGCTCCAAGCTTTCACATATGGTGGTCTGGAATTCTTTCCATTTAAATTAGGATATTTGGTTCTGCTGTCCCATTAATCAGTGTGTATAACATAAAATGTAGGAGTCCTTAAAGAAGAAATTTGTGAGCAGGTGTACACTTGAATCATTTGGAAAATTTTATGTGACAACAGAAGACCAGCTTAGATTTATTGCATTAAGCGGTAGAGATACCAGTCATAATTTGTAATATGAGCCCTGGCAAAGTCGGGATGTTTTGTTTGCATGGGTGGAGTAAGTTTGGATTATATAATTACATCCACTAGGAGATGGAAGGAAAAAGTAATTTTACATGCCATCAACATCATCTTCCATAAGATATCTTCCAATCTGCTTGCTCCCAACTTTAGCTACTCTAACAGCGGTGCAAGTTCAGATCCTTGGATCTCTTAGAGGGAAAGGCTAAATCCCTAATTTTGAGAGTTGTATCTTGCACTTGACTCTCATCTTCTAGTAAAGGTGAGGCCTGTTGCAACCACTCCTTCGAGTTAGCGAGATGTTGGATTAATGGATTAATGACTAGTGATGTTGATATTTATTGAGAGGAAGAGATTTGAGGTATAAGTGGACGAACTTTGGTTGCAATTCTAATAATGGAGACTTGTTGGATTATTAGTGTTTAGAAGGGAGGTTGAGAGAGACGTGGGGAGAGCTTATTCCTCATGTTGAAGCTAGTTGTTCTTTCTTGGAATGTTAATGGGCTAGTAGGAAAGAAGAAAGAAGGTGGATTCAGAGGATGAGGAGAAAGTGGAGAGTGAGGTTTCTCATGATACAAAATTAAATGGGATAGTACGAGTAGGGCTGTCAATGGATCGGTTTGGGTTGGGTTATGAAAAATCCGAAGCCAAACCGATAAGAAAATTGGGAACCCGAAACCGAACCGAACCGATAAAATATATTACAATCCGAAACCGACCCAACCAAAACCGAAAACTATAAAATCAATTAAATCCTAAATTAAATTGATTCATTTCAGTCACACAATTAATAAACATATACAAAATTAATCATAATATTACTAAAATGCCATCTTATCGGTTCGGATTCATATCGGTTCGGTGGAGGATAAACCCGAAACCAAACCAATATCTTATCGGTTCAGTCTCAGGTCGGTAGGTGGCAAACCAAATTATCAAAACCCAAACCGTTTTTTTATTGGTTTGGTTCGGGTCGGTTATCGGGTTATCGAAACCCATTGACAGCCCTAAGTACAAGTGTTCATAGAGCAAGACAATTATGAAGAAATTCGGAGTATAGGCTTTGATTTTGTGGCTTCTTTGGGAAGGATGTGGATGTCCGGAGGTATGTTTTCTTTATTGGATAAGGAAGTGGTGGATTTGAGTGAGGTCTTGGAGGGAGCTTTCTCTCTTACCGTTTGTTGTAGATGGGGAGTGGACCAATCTTGGTGTATGATTTCTAATATCTATATGGAAGATGCTATGAAGCACGAACACTCCTCTAAGGGCAATTTATCCGTGTCGGACACGTATCCGACAACACTCTCCGATACGCCTCCGACACGTGTCAGATGCTCGATTTGGAGTGTCGGATTTATTAATTAATTTATAGGATTTCCGACACTCCATGGGCACGCTGGGGAGACACGGGGGACACTTCTACATTTTACTATAAATTTTAAAAAAGTGATTAAAATACTTAAAAGAATACATGACTTGGTAGGGGTTTTATTTCACTCTTAAAATAAGGAGGCACAATGCACAACTGTACACTTTTGATGATTGCCAAGTCCTTTTTAAGTTTTTATATATATTTGTTATGAATCTTCTGTAATTATTAATTCTTTTGTTGGCAAAAATGCTTGCATTTTTGGACATGTATGTTGATGTTTAATCTTTTAGAGTTAGACATGTTCAAAACTAATTTTCATATTTTGATTTAAACTTAGTGGAGAGGGTTAAATTTCATGACGTATATATATATATATATAATTTTTCTTTGACGTATCCATGACGTATTCGTGTCCTACTTTTTTGAATGATGTCGTGTCCGCGTATCTGTATCGCGTGTCGGTGTCCGTGCTTCATAGGGAAGATGACCTTTGGATGGAGTTAGAGGAGCTTGGAGCGGGGATGTGGATAGGTTTATGAGAAAGTTTTCTTCTTTTGTCAATAAGAATTGTCTTTTGGATATTCCTATGGGTGGAGGCTTATTGACTTTCTTGAAGGGTGAGGGTAATCTTTCTTTGAGTCGCATTGATAGATTTGTGAGTCCAGAGTGGGAGGAGATGTTTCCTAAATAGTCGTTACATGCATTACCCAAACCTGTTTCCGATCATTGTCCAATTTTATTAGATTGTGAGAAGGTAGGAGGGCCTAAGCCTTTCGAATTTGGAATGATGTAGTTTAAAGATAATACTATCATTTATTTGATGGTGTTTTGGAAAAAGTTGAATGGCTTGAAGGCAAAACTGAAGATATGGAATGAGGAGACTTTGGTAGAGCGGATATTACAATCGGTTTGAAATGGGAAGAGGTGGCCGAGTTGGACCGTAAGGAGGAAAGGGATGCACTAGCTAGGGAGGAGTAGGTTAGATGAAAAAACATAAACAATGAACTAAATGCACTTACTTTGATTGAGGAGATGTCCTAAAGACAGACAGAAATTGAGGGTGGTGGAGGTGAAGGATGGGGAGAGAAGCACCACTGTTTTCGTAAGATGGCGAAGGCGAGTGGAAGAATTAACAATCTTTTAAAACATAGCAAAACTTAGGATTGAGGGTGTTCTAGAGGTTGACAAGGAAGTCATTGTAAATCACGTGGTGGAGTTTTATGAGAAACTTTATAAGAAACCTCATGGATCGATGGCTGCCTGTTGTGGAAGGGATTCATCTTGATAGCATTTCGTTGGAAGATGGAGAAGAATTAGAGTCTACAATTCTTGAATAAGAGGTGAAAGAGGTTGTGCATGGGTTTTTCCTCTTATATTCTTCAAGAGGTGTTGGCACTTCTTAAAGCATGATGGTGGTGTAGTTTTATGGGGATAACTATCTAGATTTGTCTACACTATCTTCCAATATATATATTTGTGTTATTTCTGATAGAAGTATTTCAGTTCGGGACAACTAATCAAAGTTTGTTTTAAAATTTAGCATTTGTTTGTTTGCTTCTATTTAAAGATTGTTTTTTGAAATAATATAATAAGATTTCAAGGTAAGTATGTCAGGCCTAACTGCAGCCAAGCTTAGGCCCCACACATGGTGCCCTCACCCAAGCCTCCAACCTTAGCCACCACAGAAAGCAAGCAACTGGGACTCATCTATATTGTGGTTTTTGACTTACAAGGCCTCGAAGTTATTAGGAGTGAGAGCCCACTTTGTTAAGTAGAGTGTAGCTTCATTAGTACAGTACATAGTACATGATGTGTGACTATTCACAGTTTGGTCCAAAAACCAACAATGTACACCCTGGGCTGAAAATGGCCTAGCCGAACCATCTCTGATACCACTTGTTTGGCCTGACCTCAACCATGCCTTAGGTGTCATGGATTAACCAAAGGCAGATTCTATACTTACTCTCTGGAGGAGAAATTTCAACATTTCCTTTTAGTTACAGTGGTAATCTTTTGTCAACCTATAAGGGAAGGGTGAGTTCCGGCTTCTCCTCATGGTTTATGCACCATATGCTTGGAACGTTCCTTGTTGCAATAACAGGGCCCGTTTTGAACAGGTCTAGGGACGTAGTTCAGTTGGAGCCTGACTACATGGTTCCATTAGGTAACGAGGTTTCCAAATAATGTCCTAGCGGACTATTGGTTATCCCGTCTCGTCTACTCGGACGGGTTTGCTTAGTCTCCTCTAGGGCTTACCTGAGGATTCGACTGTTGGTAAATGGGTAACCTTCAATCTTGGCTTATCGGTGAGAATACTCGAACACCAATATTTATCAGGCTTGTACTGGTTGAGTTTCACGATCATGTACGTCACTTGGACCCTCTTAGCACATGCTTCATGGCGTGTCTAACAATATGACCCACACATGGTGCCCTCATAGGATCTCTCACCCCAGCTTAATACTGTTCCTTGCCATAGCCACCACTGAGCCCAATCAACTGGGCCTCATTTATGGTGTGGGGTTTTTAACTCAGAAGGCCTCAGTGCTCCACTTTAATACTTGGATTGTAGCTTCATTGCTACATGATGTGGGCCTAATGACCGTTCGGTCCCCATACCCAACAAATTATATTGGATATGTAACATAAAATATGAGAAATGCGTTTGCACTTCATCTTGACACATAAAAGTACTCTCACGTACAAAATTGACTTGTCAACAAAAGTGTTGAATTTAAGTGGATCAAAACCCAAATATAAGTTTTCTGTTTTCTCGTTAGAAAATCTGTTTTGTTTTTGATACATTTCATAGTCAATACACTTAAAGGTAATTTTATACGATTGTGCGTGTCAATTAGTAGATTAAAAAAGAAAGCTTCATGTTTGCTATATGGCAGTGTCTTCCTACAATACACAAATATATGGCATTGTCACTGCCTTAAATATGGCCTCTAGGTATATATTTTCCTTAGTTATAGTCAACACATTACCATCCACAAGTTATAAATATAAGGAAAACTGTAAAATATTGTCCAACTTCGTTCAACACAAGCGCCCAACAAATGCTTGTATCAAATAAGGGAACCATGTCTTGATTTTTGGTTTGGATGGTCTTGATGCCATGCAGATCATCGTACTAAAATTTCAGTTTGTATTGATATTCTTAACCTCACAAATAGAGGCTGATGATTTTACATCTGCCCTAAAACCTCTGAGGTTAAAGGTTTCCACTAATGCTGAATTTTCTGTATGATCAATTCCACGACTTCGAGATCATCCACGCCAAAAAACACAACCCACCTCCACATCGATTGTTTAATTTAAGCATTAGTTGGACGATAAAACACTCGCATTCGTTTCATTTATCTGAAGAGACTATGTTTAGCAGAATATGAGGCATTACTAATTCCTAGGCTTCTTTGTAGGGGTATTACTGAAGCCGCAAATGGAGAAGGATTAATCTACTGTCATTAGATGTCCGTACTACTGAACCTGATTCTACAGGTGATTTCATTTATTGATTACAAGTCTCTTTATTTGTTGGTCTGGAAACACTATTGATGAAATAGCAGGCCCCAGGAAATGCATTGTTAGCACAGATCACTGATATATCTGAGTTATTATGGGGACAATAGATTAACAAAAAAAAAAAAAAAAATGAAAGAAAAGACACTCTCATAGTTAGTCCTATTGTAAATACCTTTGCTCTGAGTCCTTCATCGAGCAGAATGTTGCTTGTCTTTATATCACGGTGCACATAATGTGCCTTTGTGTGGTCGTGAATGTATTCAATACCCCTTGCAGCATCAAGTGCTATCTGTGCTCTAGCAGTCCAAGAGAGAGGCTGGTGACCTGATCTTATCTCAATTGGAGTAAGAACCACAGAAAGTTATACTTTGAAAATTACGAACTTCGAGTCAGATTGTGCTTAGTATTGAAATGGAAATTTTTGAGTCTGTACAAACAGGAAGGTGTAGGCTCAAATATACCTGTAGTAAATTTGTTGACTGTTGACATCTCTACTATTATTTTCTTTGATGACATATAATCAATTTTCTTCCTCGAAGTTTTTAGCGTTAATTAGCCACATTCTTTTTATTTTTTAATCACTTGCTCTCAACATTTAGTTGTTTATCTGGATACACTTATTGCTAGTATTTATCTTCTTCGGATCCTTAGGTTTCCTGTCTTTGAACTGAAAGGGTATGAATATTGATCTGATAGATTGTGTTCGTCTTACGAAGGCTTAAAATTGCCACTATATTGCTACGTGTAATAATAGTGTAACTACTAACTTAATAAGTCCATTTTCTTTATAGAAAACATTGATTCCATTCTACACATTTCAGTGAACCTAGAACTACGTGTAATAATTCGTGATATAACTAATGGGAGGGGTTCTAGGGACATATGTTAGAAAAACACGTAAAGAAACTCAAAATCGTTAGGGCATTTATAAATTTTAGATTACTCTAATTTTTTTGTAGATATGATCTCCTAACTATTCTAAACATTGTCACAAAAAATAAAAAAAATAAAAAATTCCTAAATTTGCCAAATATATATTATCAAAAATCGTGAAAATGAACGGTCCACAATTCTTAATTTGTTGACTACATTCAATGGGCTTACAAGTTTCGGATTTTAATAATTTTTTGTGACAGTGTTTAAAGTAGTTGGAAGATCATATGTACAAAAAATTAGCTAAATCTAAAATTTAAAAGTGTCCTAACAATCATGAGTTTGTTTACGTGTTTTTAAAATATATGTCCTAGAACCCCTCCCATAACTAATAAGTTACTAAGTTCATTTTCTTGTTCAAAAATATTGACGCCATTCTACAAAATACAATGAACCTAGAAGTAACGGCTTAGTGATTTTAATCCATGAATGCACCTTTCAGTAGAGGATCATGAAGGTGATCACTGAGAGCCCCATTTTGAACGTACTCGTAAACCAGGTATAGGTGGTCATCTCCACTTGCATAACCTTGCAACTCGACCTGAGAAGAATAGGAGTTTAAAGCTATAGAGGAGCACGAAAGGCAATGGTTGTCTAAATAAATATCTTGCCAATCAAATTGTACTGGGTTCTGTCTTACCACATTTATGTGATGTATCTTGCATAAGACCTTAAGCTCTGCAAAGAATTCTTTAGACTTATTAGACTTCATCTTCTTAACTGCAACTTTCTGTACAGATTTTACTTGTGAATGAAGAGTCTAGAATGACTAAGGTGGAAAAGTTCAGAGTTGTGAAAACTTTGAAATTGGTTAGAAATGTCTTACCTGCTCTCCAAGGACACCAAAATATACACTTCCGTATCCTCCCTCTCCAATTTTTCTTGATTCATGGAAGTTAGCTGTAGCTTCTTCGACATCATCCAAAGTAAATATTGCTGGTCTCTCTGTTTCAAATGTTGTTATATCTGTATCATATATATACTTTGCCACAATTAGATACATCAGAAATCATTTTGAACATGATTTGATGCTTCACTAATGTTTTGTAGTGGTGTTATTCAAGTTTATTTCACCTTCGTTGCAGTACTGACTCTGCAAGGAATTAGTTCTTCTGCTACTTATGGTCTTTGAAACAGCTTTAGGATCTTCTTCGCTGAGCTCGCGGGCTCTCTTTCGTTTAAGGAGGAGTATCAACAGTGTTCCTATTGAAATTAACGTTGCAGATGACAAAATGCCAATAATCATCGGCCACTTTTTCCTTCTCCCTACTCCAAGTAGGAAAGAAAAGTATATAACAAGAAATGTGAAGTTAGAATATACTACAAAAAAGAGCTGCAAAACACAAGATCCCCATAGATGTTTTCAGGATGTATGCATGTGTTTATATCTGTGTATGCATGCACTTGTTTTGCTGTTCCGTACTCCCGTTAAGCTGTAATAGGTGGAAACTATCGTGATATTCACATCCAAAACCTAAATACTAGTACTAGAAAAAGATTGTACACTGGAGACTATAGAATATTTCCTTTGGTCACGAACAAAGTAGAGTATCGCCTCGCCATTGTTTTCTAATTGGACACCTGTGTCTAAGGGAATTTTACCTGTCTCTATTTTCATAACTAACGGTGATTATAAGCATGCTAAAAATTTGATATGTTATTCTGGATGTTCTTTGTTGTCCTCTCTTATGTGTTTTGTGTCAGATGGATCAGTCCATTTAAAACGAACAAGAATGCAACAAATTCACTATTCATTGAGAAACAGAAAATGAAAATACTTTTATACTGTAGTCCAAATCTGGATGCTTTACTTAATATTTAGATGCGACGCTTGGAATCTTGACCGACTTGACGTTACAAAGGAATAGAAAAAACCAACATTGTAAGCATTGTAAGACATCAACCCCATCACAAAAGGTCCAGGGTTGTCCAAAGTTGATGATCTCTATGGCTTGGATATATATTCGACAGGCTAAGTATCATGACCTAATTCTACGGCATTAGTTTAATGAAAAACTCCTAGATTTATTTATTTATTTCATATCCATCTATTTTCGTTTTGATACTGTATAGGAAGTATTCATGACATGTGGAGTCATAGGTGGCAAAGGGGTTGTATGCAGAGTAGCGAAGAGGGGACATGATGTAGCGGATCAGGTCTGCGGTAACCTAACTACCGAGAATTGCCATATAGAGAGTGACAGGTGGGGAGATGAGGAGCGCGAGATGGGGGAGAGATGAATGAACCTGATGAAAAGAGAAGTTAGAAAAAAGAGACAATATATAAAGAATATAGAATGAAAAGGAAAGATAGACCTAATACTAGTGAGTTCATAAGTTGTAATATTTGAGTATACATTTTGGCGCCGTCTGTGGGGAGAGCGAAATAAAATGGCCATCGTAACAAAAAAGGGAGTAGAAAGACCAAGGAAAGAAGCTGTTCGAGAGGTAGTAGAAGAGGTTGTGAGCGAAGAAAGGGAGGTGGGCGGAGAGGAAGAGATATCTGAAGTGGCGGCAGACGCTACCAGACTTATGCAAGAGGAAATAGTTAGGTTGAGGAACGAGTATATCGAGTTGAGAAAGGAAAGGGAGACCGCACAAGAGGACATGGAGCGTGGGGATCATCGAGGCAGTGAGGTGGAAGGGGAAAATGAAGAGTACTAGCCCCAGGGAGTAGATCCAGTAGAGGGCATCACGTTGGAGATAGTACAGGCGATGATCGAGAAAGATAGAGAAGTGAACCGTGCGGTTGAAAAAGTGAACCAAAGTGCCGCTCAAAAAAAGTTGCTAACCTCAATAAAAGTCCGTTGGCAGATTTGATATGGAATTCGGAGGTGCCTAAGAGATTCAGTCAACCAAGATTTGAAAGGTATGATGGGAAGAGCGACCCAACTGATCATTTGCATCACTTAAGGCAACAGATGCCGTTGTGGCAGGAAAGTAAGTATGATGGGCTGCGCTGCGCTGCATGATGTTCCCTGCCAGCCTTAAGGGGAGCCTCAGATTGGTATTACCGCTCTTCGCGGAACATCAGTAGATTTGAAGAGCTAGAGCGCGCCTTTGTGGACCATTTCATCCACTAGAAAAGGAGGGTTGTGGATATCGCGGCTCTGTTCAACATCAAGCAGATGTCAGCGGAATCATTATGGGAATTTCTGTGTAGATTCAAAGAAGAGACCCTGAGAGTGGAGAATCTGGATGAACATACAACGGTCATTGCCTTTCAGCACGGCTTGAGACAGGGAACTAGAGTCCACGAGTCAATGTCTAAAATAGAGATCACCACTTTAAACGCTTTGTACCCAAATGTAGAAAAATATATTCGGTACGAGGACATAATGCAAAGAAATGCGAGGGAACAAAAGAGATCCGGGAAGGCAGTACAGGCTGTGGATAAGGATGATGGAAAAGATAAAGGCAAGAGAGAAGAAAGAGAGGGGGGATCCTACAGAGGGGAGAATCGTGGACCTGAAAGAACTGGAGATTGGGGTAGGAGAGATATTTGCGAAAGAAAGCCATACAGCGAGATAGAACAGACTCCTCTTAACAGGCCATTAGAGAAAATCTTGCCACTGATCAAAGGGTTGCAGCATTATGAAGGACCGCGGAATACCCCTGGAGAGATAGAGGGGAAACCATTTTGCGCCTATCATCATATTAGGAACCATGCCACTAACGAGTGTTATGCTTTGAAGTGGCTGGTGGAAAGAATAATTGAGAAGGGGATGCTTAAAGAATTTGTCGCGGAGGTTCGTCATGCTGAGAGAGTGCAGGCTCCTGCCAGGATCTTAGGAACTATAAATGTCATTTACAGTGGAGAGACACTTGGAAGAAATGCATACCGAGACAAGATAAGAAAGACCGCGGAGCTTACAAAGAGTAAATGAGGTGGGAAAGCACACCGCGGTTAGTTGTGGGAACCGCGATGGGTGAGGGAAACATAATGTTCACCCCGAAAGACTTGGAATAAGTGATTTCGCCGCATGAGGATGCTTTGGTGATTACCATAGCAATGGGTAATTATCTAGTGAAGCGGGTGTTGATAGGCTGTGGAAGTTCGGTGGATCTGTTATTTAAAGGGGCCATAGAAGAGATGAACATAGATAGAGATCAGTTAAAGACTCCTCAGACCAATTTATATGGCTTTAATGGTAGCATGACAAAACCCAGGGGGGAGTTAACATTGCTAGTAACAGTAGGTCCGATGACGGTATTCACAAGGTTTATGGTGGTAGATACTGGGTCTCAATATAATGTCATTCTGGGGAGAAGATGGATTCATGAAATGAAGGTCATTCCGTCGACATATTATCAGATGATCCGCTTCCCCACGAAGGGGGGGATGTACGAAATAAGGGGGGATCAAGTGGCCGCGCAGAACATACATCAGGTGACTGTAAAAAATATGGTCCGCGGCATAGGAGGGGAAAAGTTGACGCACGAGAGAGGAGAAGAATAGCAATTACAGGAGGCGGATTCGACCGAAGGAGACGAACCTCCACAGGGACCGAAAACTTTGGATGAGATTGAGGTCGTGAACCTGGGCGTGGGAGAGGAAGAGAAGTTTACATCGGTCGGGTCGGACTTGCTGGAGGAATGGAAAATCAAGCTAGTACAATTGTTGACAGAGAATGCGGATATATTTGCATGGGCGATTGAAGATATCACAGGGATAGACCTAGAGTTTGCTTGTCATCACTTGCATATGAAGGAAGATGCTAAGCTTGTAAGACAAAAGATGAGAAGCGTAAGACCCAAATACGCGGAGGGGATTTGCGAGGAGGTTATACGGCTTAAGGGTGCGGGGATAATCAAGGATGTGGAATGCACGGAATGGCTGTCCAATGTGGTCGCTGTTCCAAAAAAGAATGACAAGGTCAGAATTTGTGTGGACTTTACAGACGTGAATAAATAGTGTCCAAATGACTGTTATCCTATGCCGCGAGTGGATGAGTTAGTAGACAGAACTGCTGGTTTCAAGGTGTTTTCTTTCATGGATGCGTCCATGAGATACAATCAGGCTGCGATGTTCGGCCCAGATCAGGAAAAGACAACCTTCGTGGTGGAATGAGGTACTTACTGTTATACTAGAATGCCTTTTGGTTTAAAGAATACGAGGGCTACATTTCAGTGGTTAGGGGAAAAAATATTTGAAGACAAGATTAGGAAGGGCATGGAGATATATATTGATGATATGGTGGAAAAAAGCATGTCAGAGGAGGAACACTTGAAGGGTCTCCAAGAAACTTTTCACATATTATGGAGGCATAAGCTGAAACTCAACCCTGAGAAATGCACTTTCGGGGTAACTTCAGGGAAGTTCTTGGGTCACATAGTCACTTACCGTGGAATAGAGGCGAATCTTTAGCAGATTAGATCGTTGGTTGAGATGCCGTCCCCTCAGAGTGTGAAAGAGGTGCAGCGGTTGGCGGGAAGAGTCGCGGCCTTGAACAAATTTATTTCTAAATCATCGGACAAATCGCACCCATTTATCGTTTGTTAAGGAAAACGCCTTGATTTCAATGGACCGAGTGTGAAGAAGCCTTTCAGGAGTTGAAGGTTTATTTAGGGCAAGCACCTTTACTTTCGCGACCGGAACAGGGAGAGAAATTGTATCTTTATTTGGGGGTTACAGAGTATGCGATAAGCTCAGTCCTTGTGCAAATTGTAGAAAAAGTAGAGAAGCCAGTTTACTTTTAGAGTAAAACCATGCTAGACGCGATATAGTAGAATTGAGAAGTACGCATTGGCTTTGATATTCTCTGCGTTAAAGTTGAAGCCCTATTTCGAGGCTCATTCAGTGGTGGTGATAACAAATTTGCCCCTCAAGCAAGCATTGAAGGTAGAAAAGTCAGGCAGAATGCTAAAATGGGTAGTGATGCTTAGTTGTTCTGTAAATCCAATATCGATCGAAACGGGCGAAAAGGCATGAAGCCATGGCGGAGTTCCTTGCAGAATTTCCAGCCGAGGGTCCAACGTGGGGAGAGGAAATGGTCATGGACCAAGAAGGAGAATCTAACCATGATCCCTTGGATCCTTGGGATATGCGAAATGGATGGAGAGTATTTGCGGATGGATCTGCTATAGATACGGGGAATGGAATTGGCGTTGTGTTGGTGACTCCTGAGAACACAAGGCTGGAGTTGTCTATGAAACTGGGGTTCGCGGCTTCTAATAATGAGTCTGAATATGAAGCAGTGATAGCAGGTTTAGATTTGGCACAAGATCTGGGAGTAAGCGAGTTATCGGTGTACTCTGACTCTAACTTGGTTATTTGTCAGATGAATGGGGGGTTTGTGGCGCACTGCCCAAGGATGGCGCGATATCTGGAGGTTCTACAAAGAAAAGCAAGCAAGTTCTAAAAGATTCAGTTCTCCCATTTGGGCCGCGGTGAAAATAGACATGCTGACGCTTTAGCATATGTGGCTGCAGTGCTTCCAGGAACAGAGGGTCGTTCGATTGAAGTGAGGGTGTTGAACAAACCAAGTACATCAGAAGAGGAAGGTGTATGGCTCACCATTGAGAGGGAGTCAGGTTGGATGACGCCTATAAAAACTTCTGATGGGGGTGGAGATAGAGAATAAACAGGAGAGGCGAAGGATGGAGCAAGTAAGTCAGAGATACGTTCTATTAGATGGGGATTTGTACAGGAAAAGTTTCAGCGGACTACTGTTAAGGTGCATAGGGCCTCAACAGGTGCAAGAAGTTCTAGCCGAAGTATACGAAGGTGATTGCGGAAGTCACTCAGCTGGGCGAACAATAACCCACAGATTGATATCTCAGGGGTATTTTTGGCCCCATATGAAGAGGGATGCGACAGAGTATGCAACAACATGTGAGAAATGGCAGAGGTTTGCACAACTCATACATTCCCCAGCTGAGCCACTGCATAATGTGTTTAGCCCGTGGCCATTCGCCATGTGGGCACTGGATATAGTTGGGCCCTTACCCATGGCAAGCGGCAAAGGAAGATTTATGCTGGCCGCCACTGATTATTTTACCAAGTGGGTGGAGGGAGTGGCACTACAGCACAAAGAAGAGAATGTGAAGAAGTTCCTTTAGGAGAACATCATATGCAGATTCGGATTGCCATATACAATCATCGCAGATAATGGAACACAATTTACTGGGGGAAAGGTGCGCCAATTCCTTCAAGCCTACAAAGTGAAACAAGGGTTCTCGGCGCCATACAATCCGGAGGGGAATGGTCAAGCGGAATCATCAAACAAAACCATCATGGACAATTTAAAGAGAAAGTTAGAGGACCAGAAGGGAGCGTGGGCGATGAATTGAATCATGTTTTATGGGCTTATCGTACCACACCACGAACCTCCACAAATGAATCACCATTCGCAATGGCATATGGGGTAGAGGCAGTTATACCTGTGGAAATGATAGAGAAAACAACAAGAACCAGGGCTGTGGAAATGGGACTAAATGAGAAGATATTAGCAAGTGAGTTGAATGTCATTGAGGAAAAAAGAGATATAGCTCGTGACGCGATTTGGAGGAGTACCATCGAAATTTCTGAGAGACGAGATGATAGGACGAGTAAAGCCGCGAGCATTCATCGTTGGAGATTTGGTGCTGCGAAGGGTTACCCCAGCCACCAAGAAGGAGAATGACGACAAACTGGGACCCAACTGAGAAGGACCATATGTCATGACAGAGAAGGGAACTTCTGGAGCATACAAGCTTGAGACGCCAGCAGGGGCAAAGATTGAGAAACCATGGAACATCAGAATGCTGAAGAAATACCATGAAAGAAACATTGTTTAACTTTACAGTGGGATAAGAAAAGTCTTTATATATATAGAGTGATCAGAAAATGTATTGTGTTTCAAATTCTAAGTCAATGAAATAAAAAATGCATTTCTTCTAAACATGGCATGCATACTGGTTGATCAAAGACAACAAGGGAAATGAGCCCTTCGCGGACTACACGTCTGAATCAAACTGGGGGCAAATTGAGTCGCCTAATCGGGCTTTCTGGCCGGCCCAAAGACAAATGGGGGATGAGCCCTTTGCGGACTACACGTCCGAATCAAACTGAGGGCAAATTAAACTGCCCCCATCAGGCTTCACAGCCATCCAAAGACAATGGGGGGATGAGCCCTTCGCGGACTACACGTCCGAATCAAACTGGGGGAAAATTGAGCTACCCCCATCAGCTTCCATGGTGATCAAAGACAGCATGGGGGATGAGCCCTTCGCGAACTACACGTCCGAATCAAACCGGGGCAATCACGCCCCCATCAGTTTCTGGCCGGCCCAAAGGCAATGGGGGATGAGCCGCCTTCGCCGGACTACATGTCCGAATCAAAGCTGGGGGCAAATTGAGTGTCCCCAACGGGCTTCTGGTGATCAAAGGCAGCGAGGGGATGAGCCCTTCGCGGACTACACGTCCGAATCAAACTGGGGGCAAATTGAGCTGCCCCCATTCAGGCTTCACAACCGTCCGAAGACAGCGGGGGGGATGAGCCCTTCCGCGGACTACACGTCTGAATCAAACTTGGGGCAAATTGAGCTACCCCCATCAGGTTTCACAGCTGATCAAAGACAACGGGGGAGATGAGCCATTCGCGGACTGCACGTCCGAATCAAACTGGGGGCAAATTGAGCCTCTGCCCCGTTTCCTGTTGTCCAAAGGCAGCGGGGGATGAGCCCCTTTTGCGGACTACACGTCCGAATCAACTGGGGGGCAAATTGAGCTGCCGCCATCAGCTTCCTGGTGATCAAAGACAATGGGGGATGAGCCCCTTCGCGGACTACACGCGTTCGAATCAAACGGGGGCAAATTGAGCTGCCCCCCATCTTCCTCGGTGATTAAAAGGGGATGATCCCTTCGCGGACTACATGTCCGAATCAAACTGGGGCAAATTGAGCGGCCCCATCAGGGCTTCACGGCCCGCCAAAAGGCAGCCGAGGGAGCCCTTCAAGGATCGCATCGTCTGAATAAACTAGAAAGCAAAATTAGTTGAGACAGAAACTAACTCCAAAGCTAAAGATGGATATCAGAAGTTCATTCAATGGGAATTAGGCTTGCTAATAAAGAACTTTAAAATGCAAAACAATATACATTGAAGACCTGCTGGGCATACCCAGAAAACCAGGCAAAAGACATAGTACAAAAAGTGCCATCAGTCAAAGTATGTGGATTACAAACACACAAAGGTACAAAAACAAAAGTTTCACTTAGACAAAGACACAAATTCCATGGAGTTATTGCTGCCCTTCAATCGCGTCATTCTGAAAGGACGCCAACTCCCCTTCACCAGAGGAAGGAGGATCGTTATCCACATCAATGGGAGAGGCGACCACACTGGGTGTGGGTAGAGGCATCACTTGAGTAGCAGCTTCAGTTGGGGAGGTGACTGGAGAGGGAGTGGAAATTGGAGCAGAGGTTGGTGTATCCGCTACTGGAGGGGGAACAGGAAGAAGGCGGCCAACCGCAGCAAGTTCTTCGAGCTGTTGTTTAAGTTCGCGGCCAATCTTCTTCTCAGCTAGACTGCGAAAACGCTCCGCGGCCTCTATCACGGCTTTATCTACAGCGGCTTGAGTGGCGATCTTATCCGCCTCTTTTTGGCCCTCCAGTTTGGATGTCACACCTGCATCATAATCACGATGCTTGTCTTCAGCCAGCTGGAGCGCCTTTTGAGCCTTCACGGCTACAATTCGAAGATCATCACGGTCCTTCTCCACCTTGGCGTATTTAGCTTTCTAGCCATCAGGACTTTCAATCTCTTGTTTCATGGTCTCCAACGATTCCAGCGTGTTGGTTAGGCCGCGCACCACATAGCCGATGTCCAAACTCAGCTGAATAGAAAGATTGATTACCAAACTATCCAAAATAATAATAATAATAATAATAATAATAATTAAAATTAAACCTTTGCCCAGCCATGGTAAATGGATGCTCTATGCGAGGCAAACGTGCCAGAATCTCCATATGCTTGATCTTTAGGAAGATGCGAGCTGAAAAAAAGAGAAGCCGCAACAGCGGTGTTATCTAGGGCAGAGTTGCGAATAGTTATATCGCGATCTCCCTGAATTGAGGACGCCATATGTCAATTACACCAGAGGACAAGGGCCCAGAGGGGTAAGGGTCTTTTCCGGGGCGATCGCGTGGGGAGCAATAGGCGCTACCGGTGCGTAAACGGTTTCAGTGATGGCCGGAGCCACGATCCTAGCCTTTTTGGCTGGGGGACTCTTGGCCGCAACTTCGGTGGGCTCATCCCTGTTCGAGTCACTATCCCAAAGTTTGAGCTTGTTAGTGGCCATGGCAGCTTCAGTTACAGTGGAGGAGGGTTGAGCAAAGTCGTCTTCCCAATCCGCCACGGCAGAGTAGGAAGAGGGGGTGGTTTATGGAGTAGTGGTATGGGATTGGGCGGCAGCTCGTTGGGCAACGACTTTGGAGTGGTATATCTTGTTGGTGTACCTGAAGGATTTGTAAGCCTTTCTTTTTGGGTGATGGGAGGATTTGGGGAGTCTTTCTTTGGGTGGTGCTGGGCGGTAGAGTGGACCTTGATATTTACCAATGTTTTTCAACGGCGGTCGAGGAGAAGAGGGTTGCCCTTTTATGGATCTATGCCGAGAACTTCACACTGGGCACTTTTCAAGTTGCGGAGTCTTTGGAAAGTTGCTGATGAGACGCCGATGTAAATTTTAGATCGCGAATCAGGGCTCCAACCTGTGTCACAAAAGAAAGATCAGTTAAAAACAAGTTAGGAAGGGGCACTACGAACCAAAAGATTTTACGTACCACTAGTAAGGAAACTGAGATGCCTTAGAGAAGCTTCAGATGAAAGATCCGCAGACACAAAACTAGCGGACACATATAACGGATAATAATGCCACACTTTGTCAGAGGTAGTAATGTGGAGGACAAAGGACTTCTTCTGCGGACGCGTACAGAAGGACTGGTATCCTACACTACCAAATTTGGTGCTCTTCTTGATATAATAATGAGCTATTATATCGCAGAGTTGGATTTTGGGAGAATTGGTTTCGTTGTAATGATTCGCGGCATATAGGATACGCCAAAAGTTACCAATGCCTTGGCATGGGGGATGTTGAAGTGGTTACATACCTCGACGTCAAGAGGAGTTAAGGGAAACTGCAAGCCTGCCGCTATCTGACCTACAGTAGCGATGAGACAACCAGGCCGCGGTTTGACTAGATGCGGGAAATGGGTCCGTGACGCCAGACACGTGCTCAAGGATCACATTGGCTGGGATGCCATAAGCAGCTTTAACTGCATCTAAGTTGGGTTTATAGTGGTAGGAAGGGGGGGGGGGGGAGGAAAAGTGGATGTCCTTCCTGAAGTGGAAGGTTCTGCGATAGGGCTAGCAATGCCCGAAGCCGTGGACTCAGATCGTTCCGCGGTATGACCGCTAGATCTGGGAGTGGAGGACTCCGATCCATTGGATCGAGTAGCTGAGGTACTCACCGATTCGGACTTCGACATGATAGAATAAAACAAATGGGAGAGCCCCAACTGAGTTAATAAGGGGGGAAACAAACCCCGAAGGGAAAGGAAGGGGAACAATAACGTGAATGAGAATAATCGGAAACAAATGACCAGAACAAAGGGGGTGAAGACAAACCTGAGTTACTAAGCAGCAAAGAGCAACGAAAAGAAAAACTCGAACCTTGAACGGCCAAAGATCCACCGGAAACGAAGAACAGTTAGAAGGGTTGAGCAAAGTGAGAAGGTTTAGATACAAGAGTGGGGGTTTTGAAGAAAGAGAGATGTTTGAGCGGGATACTAAGCGACAGGGGCAAAAGCATAATCTCAAAAGAAAAAAGGACCAGGGGAAAAGAGACACGTGGGGCCTCGAAAATCGAAAAGGCAGGTTCGATGCGCGTGCGCCGAAAAGACATGTTCCATACACGTGCGCCTTGGACACGTGGATGTAATGATGGCGCACATGCCAAGGAGGTGCGTACCACAGATGGAAAGGAGAGGGGGAGTATTGGGTGGATTCTCGGACCTGTCGTCTATCCGCGGACTATAAATGGTATCGCGGAACATCAACGGGACCGAGAGGGGCATATGTATAGGACGTATTCATGACATGTGGAGTCATAGGTGGCAAAGGGGTCGTATGCAGAGTAGCGAAGAGGGGACATGATGCAGCGGATCAGGTCCGCAGGTAACCTAACTGCCGAGAACTGCCATAAATAGACAATATATAAACGAACCTGATGAAAAGAGAAATTAGAAAAAAGAGACAATATATAAAGAATAGAGAGTGAAAAGGAAAGACAGACCTAATACTAGTGAGTTTATAAGTTGTAATATTTGAGTATAGATACTGGTGTAAGCTCTTTAGATGCGTTTGCAAGTTTAGATAATTTTGGACAAGATACCGAAACAATACTGCAAACATAATAGGTTTTTGGAGTTAAACACACCTTTGGAGAGCTGGAGACCATTTATTTCCTTAGGGACAAGCAACACCCATCCAACATCTATATATCCTGGATTTTCAGTCAGTTTTGTGTTTAATCTTTCAATCCCTTCTAACTTGGCAGATAATAAAGAAGCAATCCCTGATAATGTATCATGGTCTTGTACTGTATATGTTACCACCACTTGGGAATTTCTTTCTACACATCCACATACAAGATGAATAGTATGGTTTTCCCCTGCAAGAAAATTTTCTTCTCCAGCCGTCCAAGCTTGCCCACTGTAAATCTTGGTCGTGATATTCACAAACGTGTCGCCGGATAGAACCTTATAAGAGGTGTCGTAGAAGTACCCAACTGTACCATCCACTTCTTTGCATGTGCAAGGAACTGATATGAGGTAATCTGGTTTTGTCTTATGATATATGGCTTTGAGTTGCGATGTACTAACTGAGTAGTAAGAGGCAATTTGCTCTGTTGTTAAACCTTCTGAGATGTGGTACAAGTACGAATTGCATGTCGTCTCTTTCTCAGTGCAAGGTAGTGGGTATATAACAGTAGGCTTGATATGGGTATCGGAGACAGTCCTAGAGAAAATTGTTGCGAGAAGGGAAATAAAGAGGAAAAGGTTTATGGGAGCCATTAACGTGCAACATAGGTTGTTCCTGCTAATGAAATATACTTGTTGTAATCTGGCGGAGGAGATATTTAGGTAGTTGTTCTCTATCGTTACATTTTTGTTAGTTTATTTAGAATTATGTTTGATTTATATATATATATATTCTCTATATATATAGAGTAGGCCCATGCATATATACCGGTCTTTTTTGAAAACTTGTTCAATAATCATAACTATACATATATAAATTTTCTAACAATTTTTATAAAAGCATTCCCAATGCAAGCAACAACTTGTTACCTCTATATAGGTGCCACATAGGACTATTTCTCATCATAGTTACTTTCTTGGTGAGAAACTACTAGGGATTATTTTTTTTTTTATTTTTTTTTTTATTTTTAATTTTTAATTTTTATTTTTTTTTTTAATTATTACTTTCTTGTTTTGATCTATCTATCTATCCAATACAAATGTGACTTTAAAATTTGGACGGAATGTTTTATTTTGTCTGAATGTAAAAAATATCGGAAAAAAAACACGCGCGGATGGAATGAAATATCTCGTCCGAAATAAAAAAAAAAAACTGAAAAAGTAAAAAAAAAAATCGCGAGACCGAATGAAACATCCTGTCCAAAAAAAAAAGAGACGGAATAAAAAATTCATTTGAAGATCACAAGTCGGCAATATCTTAGTAGCAAGTGCTACTCTCATTGTAACTTTTGCATTGGGTTATTGTCACCTCATTGTCACTTTTGTATTGGGTTATTGTTTTTGGCTCATAAGGGTGACAAGTTACTATTTTTCCTCAAAACTATTTGTATTGGGAATGCTCTAATTGGGTGAAGGATTCTTGTTTTAGTTGTTAATCTATTTTAATTTCATAACAAATAGTTTTAATTAGGGCTGGCAATGGGTTGGATCGGTCCGGATATAGGCAAATCCAAAACCGATCCGCTTTTCAACAATACAGACCCAGAACCGGACCCGACCCAAACGGATATTTGAGTTAGAAAACCAGAACTGAAATGAAAACTTTTTTTTTTTATTCCGGATCCGATCCGTTCCGAACCAATAAGCTCAATTTCAACCCGGTGAACCGAGTTTTTAATAATTGGATCCTAATTTTCGTTATATAAATATTAAATAATTTTTTTTGCTAAACACAAAAACAAGATATACAAATAAAAAATGCATAATGAATGATTTGAAATCCAAATTTGTAAGAGAGGATTTTCCTTTAGATAGAAACCATCTTTTTATTATGTAAAAAAATTTGCATTTTGCATATGTATTTTAGAGGATTTTCCTTTAGATAGAAACCATCTTTAGATATCGTAATATTACATATGTATTTTGCATATCTTATATTGGAACTTTAAATATTGCAATGTTGTATAAGGTAATAGAAATATATGGTGGAGGAAAATTAGAAAGAATAAGACTAAAAAATTTAATTGGATTAGGCCCATAACGGTTCGGTACATACTTAATCCAGAACCAATCCAATAAGAGTCCGGTTCTAATTTTCAAGACTCAGAACCGGTCCAATATGCTAACTACCTGTCCCAAACCTGCTTTTATTGGTTCGGACCGGATCGGGTATCGGTTCTTACCCGACCCATTGCCAGCCCTAGTTTTAATGAAGTATTAAAAACCAAATTTTCAATTAGGAAAGGGATTCCATTTCAATAGTTGAATTAATTTAGAAATGTGATTCTTGTTTTAATAGGAGAATAATTCATATTTTAATTAGAAGTGTTAGAATTTTTCTTTTCAATAGAGGAGAAATTCCTGTTTGAATAGGAGATAATGTGAAATTTTAATAGAACTCGAAAAATACTTTTTATGGGAGCTTGAAGATATAAATAGATAGATAAAGAATATAAACAACGTTATATTTTTGTTTGTTTGTTGAGAAGATTAATTTTATTTGTTTGATTTAAAATTCTCATATCAAATGCTAGATGCCTACGTTGTATGTATATAGAAATCCCCAAGTGTAGCCCTTTACAAAGAATCATATTTGCTGATATTTTTCGGAGAAGAACTCACCCACAAAAAATTAGCTAACTTAAGCATGTCTAATTTACCATATCAAGTCGTATGTTCAAGGTAACAAATATGAGTGGTTGTTTATTTGTTTGGATTTATATTATTTTGGAAGAGACGAGCCCTTTTTTCAACAGAGACGATCCGTTGTTTCGATAATTATGTTCTAACACCATGTTCTAAGACCCTTTTTAGGTGCAATAGTGAAAAGTTAAATGTAATTATTACTGATGGATTGAGGAGTCATTAGGTGTTTGCACGTTTGCACGTGTAACAGTTGAAAAGTAGACTGTTTGGTTCACATATTCCTGGATATGTGAGAGACAATCAGACAATGGGAAGCAATAGAGGAGAAGAGGGAAGAATAAGGAAAATGACTATCCTTCTAAAAAATTGTTGCTTCCCATAAATTTCCTAACATGATAATTTAGTTTTCAATTGGTGTTTCTCCCTTTAAAACCTACATGTAATTGTTTACAATCTTCTAATAATGTTCTATCTTCACGTAATACCAATAGGGGTGCCACTTTTTTTCAAAGCCCGATTTTTCTGAATTCCAATCTGAATTTTTTTCAGATTCAATATCAATATTATTCATCCGATTGCCAAAAATTCGATTTAAATTCGGATTGGCTTCGGATGATTTTTTAAATTCCGATTTTCTGATTTTTTTCCGATCCGAATCCACTTGTGCATATTGGATCTGATTTTGCCGAATTATTATTTGGAATTATATACAATATATCTAAAATTC
This sequence comes from Coptis chinensis, assembly GCF_015680905.1. NCBI lineage: Eukaryota > Viridiplantae > Streptophyta > Magnoliopsida > Ranunculales > Ranunculaceae > Coptis > Coptis chinensis. The sequence continues at coordinate 44,420,988 of NC_141460.1, forward strand.
TAATATAATTAAAATTGTTTTAATATAATCCAACATTTTTTTGCTAATTTAGAGTGGATTAACTTGCATTAATCAATATATAGTATAAACAAACTAAAAACCCTAGAATTAGTATTTAATGTACAAGTTATCAATATAGATTTAATAATAAAATATTTGAATTTTAAATAATTTTTTATTTTTATCCGAATTATCTGATTTTTCATATGAAAAATCCGAATTCCATCTGAAAAAATTCAATTGCCGAATTTTCCGAATTTAACCGAAATTTTTGAATTTCCGATTTCAGATAAAATAATAGAATTCCGAAAAAAATCAGATCGGATTCGCATGGCATAATGGCATTTGAAAAAAATCGGATCGGATTGGCATGGACATAATCCGATCCGGCCAAAACACATCCCTACCGTTAGGAGTGTAAAAAAAACCGTTGACCCATCATCCGGTAGGGCACTCGGTCTTCACTTGCCACCCAAACCCGCACCGATCCGAAAACAGACCCGCCCCACCCTGCCACCATTTTTACGCGATCGGGCTATCGGTGTAGGTTCTATGTTCAAACATGACCCATCAAGTCGCCCCGACCTGTATCGGGTCAAAAACCGTTGACCCAACCCTATTGACCTGCACAATTTCAAGACTCAAGTATAATATTTTTGTATTTTGTTTATATTTTCTTTTAACTTTTATATGAATTTGGGAGATATGAACACAAACTTATGAGTTCAACATCAATTTCAAATATTCAAATTTAAACATTGGACAAATATCAAAAGTTTAAATTCAACTTTCGAATTTTGGAGAAGATGAATTATTCATCCTTGTATTAAATTCGAATTCTTTTAGTTTATATTTTATTGTTTTGTACCATAGATCCTCTCTCCCATCTTTATTTTATCATGCTATAGAAAATAATCAATTTACAAATAGTAAATCACGATAAAGTAGTTTCAAATTTGCAGATATGGTTTTGGGTTCAAGTTCAATTTTTTTTTTTTTTTTTTTTTTTTTTTTTTTTTTTTTTTTTTTATTTTTCATTAATTGATTCAATTTTTTTCTCTATGTTGTGAATTGGAAATATATTATATTATTTGAAAGAATTTTTTTTTTTTTTTTTTTTTTGTGAAATTGGATTAAAGTAATAATTTCCACTTGACCCGGATGACCAGCCCAAAACCCGCCCCGTAAACTGACCCAACAGGCCGGGTGATGGTACCAAAACATAATACTTCAACCCGCCCCACCCTATCGAGAACCACTAGATTTGAGGATTTGTATCCCTATACCCGACCCGACCATTTGACCCCAGATTGACCCACCCCGGCCTGTATTACACCCCCTTCCTACCGTTGAATATAAGGAATCTTATCTTTTGGAACACAGGCTTTTAATATGCTATTCCAAATATTTTAGTGTTTATTGTTGCAGCCCAAATATTTTTAGATGTTTGCACCAGTGCATATGACAGTATAATATTCTATAATGATGCACTTTGGTTTTTCCGTCTGTACTTTATTTGTATGTGTTTGGACTTGAATGGAGTTTTTCTTTCTTAGGATCTGGTTCTTCTTATCTCCCTCGCATTGGATTTTGTAGTCTACGTACAGGCTGGACTTTGTTATTCTCTCCTCCCCGAGGGAAGGTTAGCAAGCTGTGTTCTAAGATCCTATTGTGAATACCAACAATGAACCGTGTGGTGTTAGTAAACGGGTGATGCATGGATAGGCAGACAAATGGCTTGTTTACATTACAAGGTATATGTATTTTGAATTAAGGGCAGGTAAAATACAAAGGCAACTTGGGGCTGTAAATCAATAGTCTTGGGGATGGTCACGGAGTAGTGTCATTATATCAATTTTTGTCGTGTAAGGTAGTTTTAGGCATGTAAATTTCTAGCGGAGTAGTAATTAGCCCTAGATTAATTTATTGGTGATTAGAGTAACAATGATCAAACACACACGAACAACGGGACGAGAAAGAAAACTGCACAAGTATTTTAAATTAATAATGAAAAAACCAAGTATTTCAATGTTTCGAATAATCGATTAAAGGATTATCGATAATGGCCATTGTTGGGATTGGTTTAGGAAGTGGGTTTCACGCTTGGTTCTTAGTTTCACGGCTGTTTGTATTTGGTTAAGGGTTAATCAAGCATATGAAAGTGACAAAAAAAAAACAAAATGAACTTCTCAATTTTTTGAGTCCTAAGCCATGTCGCCCAAAAGAGTCCCCAAATGACCTCATGGCGTCGATTGGAAGTACATCCCAATGATATGATAAGGTCGTTTGAGACTTTGGGCTCAAGCGACATTGTTTGACTGCTCCGCTATATACTTAAATGATCTCATGGTGTCGATTGGAAGTACATCCCAATGATATGATAAGGTCGTTGAATTGGGTCTCTTTACAGTTGTGATTTTGGACTTTCAATGACTTGATTTTTTTTTTGACTTTCAATTAAAAATATATTTCCATTTCAAATTAGATGATATTTCAATTTCAAATTACTTAAATCAATTTCAAATTATTTAAATGGTTTGAACTTAAATGAGTAGTGTTTTGATTTAGTTTGATTGAAATATGGAGGGATTCTCAATGTGGGGATGTATGGTAATGAGTAGTGTTTTGACTTTTGATTGAGATGTGGATGGAAATTTAGTTTGTTAAGTTTTCAATGTGGGGGGTGTATGAGAATGAGAAGTTTTCGGGAGTCCTTGAGGGTGAAGGGTTGCAATAGGGGGTTGCTCATCACAAAACATTTTTTTTAGAAAATGGCAAACTTGTAATATTTCTTTTTTTTTGAGGTTGCCCAATGCAATTTCATGAATTACCTGCAAAAACTAGCAAATCTGTTCCATAAAGTAACAAGTGCTTCGTAGGTAATATTTGTGGAGTTCAGTTGGAGGGAGAAAAGATTGGGATAATGGGTTTAAATTTGGGGAAAGTTTTGTAACCACTTTAAATTGGCAAAAAGTTTGCCCGGTTTTTGCCGTTTTGAACAAAACTTTTCACGCGGGCCCCCCACCAAATGAGGGACCCAAGCACCTGTAAAATGGAAAGTGGTGGAAAGATTTCTAAAATAAATTTTTGTCTTATTTTCGTCGCAAACAAACGGAGCCAAGCGATATAATCACTGAGAAACTTCATGAGCGAGTCCTAAACTCCTAGTGGCAAAAAACACTCCAACATAGTGCTTGTGCGGTTACTTACTCTCTAGCATTGTCGTTTCTCATTGAGTAACTTCATGAGCTAGCTATGCTCTACATTGTCACCTGAGTCCAAACCCGACTTCCATGCAATCTACCAAAGCACGATATTGACTCCTTCAACTCCAAAGACGACCCCCAGGTTTAGTCAAAACAACGCAAAACACAAGATTCCACATCAAAACAGTAAGATTAGCTAGTCCAAATGGAACAACGCCACCATATGCGTAACAGAGATGCAGAAGTAATGGCCTGACCAAAGCAATCCCCACGGCATCGATACACTGAGGAGTAATAAAGGTAGGAGAGAAGGATAAGCACTGCCAGAGGCGAAGAACTGGAAAGCTCCAGCATGAATCAAACATCCAGAGCATAGAAAATTGTAGTGGCCCAATATAGAGAAGTGGAATGAGTTAATGGTGAGGTGTCCTGGAAGCAAGACAACAAAGGAAGTCAAAGAGTAGGGTAGTATGGCTGCAGATACCTAAACTGCGGACGTGGAATGCATGCGTGGAGAGGAGGAGACCGTGGATGAAATGACAGGTGTACGGATGAGAGATAGTGGGCGAGGGTATAAAGAGGAAGACAGAGAAGAGGCAGAAAAGAGAGGAGGTGAGAAAAACTTAAAAAAACAAAGAGTGAAGAGAAAGGGATACAACATTTGGCACTGTCTATGGGGAACGAGAGAAAGAGGAAAGTAATGGAGAGATGGCAACAATAGTAAAAAGAGGAAGAGGTAGACCACAAAAGGTAATAGTGCAGAAGTTAGAGGAGGAGTTGGTAAGTGATGAAGGAGAAGATCGAGGAGAGGAAATAGCTGCGAGTACGACCTCAGAAGAGACACGACTTATGCAAGAAGATATTATAAGGACGAGAGAGGAGAATGACGCGCTTAGAAGAGAGAGAGAAGTAGGAGAGGAGCAAAGGAGAGAGGAAGCGAGCGAGGGTTCCGAAAATGAGGAGGAGGGTCCAGATCTGGTAGAAAATCCAGTGATCGGCCTCACAATGGAACAAGTTCAGGAGAGATGATAACTTTTAGTAGGTGAGGGTTGAAGTAGGAGCGGCTAGCCAAGTGGTGACTGGTCTTAACTGTAACCCACTGGGGGACATCATCTTGACTTCGGAGGTTCTGAAGCGTTTCAATCAACCCCGATTCAAAAGGTACGACGGCAAAGGCGATCCTGCGGAACATATTCACCATTTTCGACAGCAGATGCCGTTGTGGCAAGAAGCCCGGTATGATGGGTTGTGGTGCCTAATGTTTCTAGTTAGCCTAAAGGGGCAGCTGATAAGAGCCCAAAACTGTAGTTTTAACCCCTTAGCAGTCATACTTTTAGACCAATTATGTGAGTAATAAGTAAGAGTTAATAACCGACACGTGTTTTATGTATTTCGGGCTTCAAAGTCAATTATGTGCGAGGAATGTGCCACTTTGATGAGATAAAGGAGCAATGGTTGGTTACTAAGGAGTTCGGTGATTAAAGGCCAAGATTCAAGAAGACAAAGCCTTTGTAAAGCCCGGTCAAAAGATGAAAAGTCAAAGTCCACGCGGTGAGAAAACACAACACAAAAGGCAATGAGAACTTCCGAAGACCATATCTTTGGACTCAGACCTTGGAATTGGGCCTACCTTATGTCAAAACGACCAGCTCGGAAAGAGCTTTCCAATGGACCAAGCCTTGACCCAATCAGAGGAGCAGAAGTGGACGAAACATCTGTCGAAGCCAACTGCAGCTGAGGAGCCCATTTTGGACTAAAGAAATTGGGTTTTGGGCCCGATTTTCCGGCCCAAAACATGGCTCCAAGCCCATGCACGATTTTTGGATCTGGAAGTATAAAAACAAAAGCTTGACTCTTTGTTAATGGCAGTTAGGTTAGGAAGCTAATGTTAATGGAGTTTAGGGTTAGAAAAAGATAGATCTAGAATAATTTTTAGATCTAGAATTAAATCTCCATTTTAATTAGTTTTCATTTCCCTTGTTTTAATTTAAAGTATTAAAATATTGTTATTGCTTCATTAGATAAATCAAGTAGTTTATTATTGATCAAATTCGATTTTGTCATTTATCTATTGCTTAGATCTAATTTCATTTTCTTGGTTGTTAGTCATTTTCAGTAGTTATTGATGTTAGATTTTAATTATTGTTTGTTAAATTTCATAAAGTTAGAATCTTTAGATTTAGTTGTCTTAAATTTATAATTAGTTTTAGTTTAAACACCAAACACATCACTCTCAATCGTTCCTTGTGTTTGAATAATTGAATTCTATTTAAGTCTTGAGGGTTTAAGAGTGGAGCGAAATCCTTACTCGTTGTATTGCATGATTATGTTTTGAGAGTAAGAAGAATTGATTTAAACGTAAGAAACGGTAGGATTACGTATTAGTGCTCTTTGTAGCATTAATATTTAGGATTCTCTTGTTTTTACGGTTATCAAATGGTGCCGCTGCCATCTTAATCTCGTTCAAGACAAGAATTCAATTGCTTGAATCAAGGGCAATCCCCCATTCTCTACCCACCCACCCTTTTAATTTTCATTCTTATTTCTTGAATTTTTTGGGCTATTTCGCTGTTTTGGGGCATAGGGGCTGCGGATTCACAGAGAAAAACACTGCAGTGAAGGTATTTCTAAATTTTCGAAAATTCTGAAAATATTCATACATAATATCTAATGTGTTGTTGATTTACTAGAATATTTTCAGATTTTTCAGAGTTGGTTTACCTTGTGAAAAAATACGATCTTTACAGTGCTGCATTTCAGTTTTCACACCGTATGTTCTTGAAAAACAGACGAATAAGGTTACTTAGGGAGTTCTAAAAATTCTATAATTTTTACAGAAGTATCTATCCTAATCCAGGAGTTTGTAGTAAAAATTTGATGAGTTTTGATTTGTTTTGACCTCCTAAATAGTAGGGTGTTTCCAGTGTGTTTCTGCAGTGTTGCAAACACTTAATATCTGAAACACCAGCCAATAAGGAGAGGTTGTAGAACTCAATTGCTCTAAATTTTTACAGGAACAACTAGAATCTGTTAGGAGTCTCCAGTAAAATTTGGAAATTTTTGGATTTGTTTTGATGGGTTAACCATTCGGTTGTTTGTATTGTGTCTGAAAACGGTTTCGCAAACTTTGGAGGGCTGTAGAGGGACTTTCACAGCTCCGATCGATCTGAAAATTTACAGGCTACTTGATAGACGTCTTAGCCAATTACTGTAAAAATTTCAGATTTTTTGGAGTACGATAAAAGGCCTAAAACCTGAAAACCCTGGAGCGCGACCCGCGCCCATCTTGAGCGCGACCCGCCCTTAAACACTGTAATTTCAACTTACCTTGAGCGCGCCCGCGCCCAACCCGCGCCCTACAAGGAAAATTCATCCGAACAGCCCAATTTTCATAGGAAAATGCATATTTCTATTCCTTAAAGTTATTAAGTGTTTCTAACTTGTTAAATACACTGAAATCGCGATATCTGAGGTATTTATTAAGTAGCGAAGCAAGGAGGCATTCAGGTACTCCTTCTTTCACTCCTTGTTTTTCGTCGGAGGAGTTTTAATTCTAGTATAATCGGGCTTGTTTTCTTAAAGCGAAATACCACACGCCTATCTAGAAATGTATGCTTAGAATTGTGGTTGCATATTAATTGCCCTATAATATATTTGAAAAACCAATATGGCATATCAATATGTAGACCAACAATCATATGATAATTATGCAAACCCTTCACCATGTTCATCTTGTGGTAGTCGACCATTGGGCTTCTCAATGCCCATCATATCAAGAGCAATCTTGTAATTATTATGGGAACCCTTCACCATGTTCATGTTGTGGTAGTCGATCATTGGGCTTCCTAATGCCCATCATATCAAGAGCAATCTTGTAATTATTATGGGAACCCTTCACCATGTTCATGTTGTGGTAGTCGACCATTGGGCTTCTCAATGCCCATCATATCAAGAGTCACGAGCCTACTATAGGATATAATAATAATTATGAGCCTCGATTTTCAAATTTTTATAGTGACTCATACAATCAAAAATTTCCTAGTCATTCAAACTATTCATGTAATTCCACCAATAACAATCAACCAGACCATTCGGCCTCAACCTAACCCATCCGCGATGCGACATCACCCGAGTCACTCAAACGCCAATAACTATGACTATCAAACACCATACCAACCGGACCAGCACCACGAGAGCTTCACCATTATAACAACATTCGATGAAATGATGGCCCAAAACAAAATAATACTTCAGGAAATAAAGCGAAACCTAAAGATACTAGGTTCACCGCGCGGACATTTCTACCATGCGGAGATCGACACTATTCCCATAACTAACCCGGTCAACCTAGTTCACACCTACCCACATTTCATGAACCATTACCTTAGAAGACCACTCCCATTAACCATGATATTAACTCCACACCCCTTTGGATGAGGAAATTCTTTGTAGGCGACTCTTTAGGACTAGTTTGGATGACCACTCAAACTTGGCGATGTCTCGAGGAACTTCCCAGCGATCCACTTTGATGATGAATATAATGATTACACTTTAGAAGATATTTATAAAGATGTGACGAAGGAAGAATTTGATAACTATTGGCATTCTCGTAATATGGACCTCATTGTTGAGCATGTCGGGCCTTTGAGTTTGCAAACCGCTTTCGGTGGATGATGTCTCGACACATTCGAATGAGGCCATTGAGGATACTTGTAGTGTTTTAGAGGGAAGAAGGTGAGGACATGGAGATTAACAATTCAAATCTAAGGCATGAACAAGTTAATGTGCAAGAAAAGCGAGGAAGTTACATCTTTAGAGCAATGTGAATCTCAATTCGGTTTGGCGGTGAGGAAATAACAATAGAAGAAATAGAGGAAAATCTTAAAGATAAAGCCACGAACCACAACCTTGTGGATTCAACTAAGCCGGATGTAGAGTTCTTAAGAGTATGTGAGGATCCACCACCCCGATGAACCACTCACCAACCACCATCCACTGAGTTACCACCTCTATAATCCAACCATCTACCACAACTAAGCCATCCATTCACCCACCATTTAAAAGGAACCTCGATTTTGCCCTTGAGCCAATTGCCTCGAGACCATCCATAATTTTTTCAACCCTCCGCGGTGAAGAGTTTTTTGCCTAGCACACAATCTCATGAGTACCCCATTCAGGTAATTGAGAGACAAGCTCGACCGAGTGTAGTGAGAAACCTAGTTTGTCTTATTTTTCCTTATCGAGCTTCATGAAAGACATCATGATCCACACTTCATTCCCTTCTCACCTAAAGTATCGCTAATTCATCTTTTTGGTCATTCAACTATTTAAAACAATTACAACATGATGGTTTGCATATGTTCTTTGATAGGATGCATAAGTTTTCATTCCTTCGGCACATGTTTGCTTCCAATTATACAACATTATTACGTTTGGGGGTGTATTTAGTATCATGTTTTTGGCTAGACCCCCAACTCTTCCGACTATTTGTTTATAGTTGACCACGCATCATCCACTTTTCGCCACCCGGTTTCATGCTTGTTTGGGGGTGTGCCGCGATCTAGGGAATCGGCGTAAAATGACCCCACATTAAGTGCGGGAATCGACTTTAAAAGACCCGTTTTAAAAAACAAATTTTTACAAACCTGTTTTCAAAAATTTGTTTGGGGAGATGAAGTGTTTGGTTTTTCCATTCTTGATCACTCAAATTCCTATTCTTATCCCCACCTCACTCCCTTGAAGAGTAGCTAGATTTCTTCTTGTTTGTTGTTTTGATGTTGTTTTTATTATTTTTAGTAGATAGGATGTTACGTTGTTAAATTCGTAGTTAACTTTGAATTTGGTAGTTAAATGTTGTTTGAATTTCAATTTTAATATAATGTTGTTCTTTTCAAATTGTGCATGGATTTTATTGTTAATCCCACCTTCGAATTGTTTTGGGGGTGGTATTATTTATTATATCATGATTTGTAGAAGATCCTCAATTTTAGAGTTTGTTTTGGAGTGAAGGTTGAGAATATTGTCGTAATTGGCATACCTATGATTAGATGTGGTGGTAGGAAGAAATCTAAGAGAGTTTAGAAGTTACTAGTCTAAATCCAGTATGAAAGATATTAGGGTTGTTATAGAATCAAGAATATGAGTTGTTTCCGTTTTCGGGTTCGAAAATTTTATTGTTTCCGGAAATTGCCTTAAACTTTTTGGCAACCTACCGATTCGTTTTAACAATTCAAAACCTATATAAACTCCCTTCTTTCTACACTAACAAACCACAATACATTCCACCATCATCCCGCACCATCCACTCCAAGTTTTACTTTCTTTTTTCATCTAAACTCCGGTTTCAGAATTGCCAGCCAGCGCCATCGAGCGCTGCGCCCTTCACATTTTGGAAAATTTAGTCGAGCGCTGACCGCCCTCATCTTGGCGCGACCGCCATCTCTATGGACCTAGATGGCGCTACGCGCGCAATTTGGCGCGACCAGCTCAAACACTGGAATTCTAAAACTTGAGGCGCGCTCGCGCTCGACTTCCGTGGACGAGAAAAATTCTAGTTTTCTACGGGTAGTTTCGAGATCATTCACAGCTATTCAGGCGTAATTTTGAGATGACATCTCCTACATTGATACGGAACAATCTTTCAAAGATTTGTTTCAAAGCACTACTTATGGTGCTTGGTTTGCGAGGTGATCACACACGTGAAATTTTGGACCGCTTATGGTTCTTGCAAGCATTTGTTCTTGGACTTGCCATGCCGGCTGAAATACAAGACCCATGATGCTATTGGGTAGATAATATGCATGTCTACACTTATGACTTTTTGCATGAGGCTTATGGGTCCGACATTTTTTCGTGTAGAGGACCAAGGGACATATAATGTAGCCCCTTGGTAGCTTGTCCCTTTAATGTGATACGGTAATGTTCTTTATCATGCTAAACATATTAGGGGGTGACATTTTTCTTTCGCGAATGATGCCACTTGCGATGTTTTCCTTGCTTTAGCTGAGGAATGCCTGCTATATGACCTTCCTAAGACCTTAATGTCTAGTTTAGCACAAGCCCATAGCATGAGGCATAAGTATCTTCTTATGCCTATAGTAGTTTGTCGTATTATGATATGTTTCTTCCCTGTTTTTTGTGCCCGTTTCATGGACTGGGTTGGGGTCGACATTGTGAGACCCACCAATTCTATTATTCGATCTTTCCGTGCAATGACTTGGCAAGGGTGGAGGATACAACCTCATCAGGTTGCACCTTACACTCATCCGACCAAGTGGCGCTTAACTGGTTAGCATCCGTAGATGATAAATGGCGGCAAGCTTGGCAAATTATAATGGCATGGCAGGATGCGAAGGAACCTCACTTCTTTATAGAAGAGGAGGATGACGAAAGTATTTGGAGTGGAGGTAAGTTTTTTGTTTCGGTTAGTGTCGCTTATGTCCCAAGCAATTTAATTACGTTAACCCCATAATGGGTGGAACTCTTATAGAGTTCGTCGCTTTTTTTTTATTTCCTATATTAGTATGTTCTAACCTTGTTTTGCGGATGTTCGAATTTCAGCGTTTCCATGGTATTTTTCTACCCCTCTTTATTTAAATGCTTTGAGGACAAAGCATGCTTCTTGTTTGGGGGCATAGAAACACGTGTAATTAAGGCATCTGTTAGGATATAGATATGTATAATATGCATTTGTTTTCAAGTTAAAATTTCAAAAATATAAATAAATAAGTTTATGCTATACACTTAGGAATATTGGTATTGTTTTTTTTCTCTATGCTCTTAACAATCTAGAAGTCTCCGTAGCTTTTTGCATCGAGAATAATTGTTAGAAACTTAGGTTAATATGTAGGTAATAATCTTTGCATCTATCTATAAATATATTACATGAGTATCTATGATTGTTAGCGATAAGTTTCGAAATCTAGGCTAGAGTACTTATTCTACAAATCTGTGAGAATATAGCCTAAAAGCCTTATATGATTAAAACATTTGAGAAATGACACAAAGGAGAAGTAAAATCGGATAGAAATCACACGTCCACTTGCTTGATCACTATGCCATATCCTAAAGCGAGAATTTAGGCCCTCTTTGGATCGATATAGCCGGAAATTCAAACCTATGAATTATGTTCAGCTAATTAAGCCCCCCTCGAGCCTTTCTTTAGCCTTCCATAAACCACAATTCCTTTACCACAAAACAAAACAAAAAAAAAAAAAAAAGAATAAATCAACCTACCCAATTTAGAATAAGTCCGAGAATAGAATGAGTGAAGAAAGAAGAAGAGAAAACACGTGTAAACAAAAATTAGTAGTTGCTTGAGGAAAAGAAAAGAAGTTTCCATCCAAGAAAAAAAAAATAGAAATAAATAAAAACTCCAAAATAGAATAAAAGCGGAGTCAAAGCCAAAGAAAAGAAAAAGAAAAATATGGCTAAGGATGGAAACAAAGTATAGAAGCAAAAGAAAATAACAATGTTTTCTCTAAGTTACATAATATGAAGACTCTATTATATCGGACTTGTCCTTTTGAATATCCATTTCCTTCCTTCTTAAACCATCTCCTAATCCCCATGACACCTAATAAAGACCTCTAGCTCAATTAGGAATAGGTTAGTGTGATAGTAAGTGGCGGATGTGTTTGATCGACTCGGCTTCCTTGTTTGTCATTGAGATTGTAAGGTAAAGTGTACTTATTCGCACTTATTTGGAGTAGCTTAAACTTGGAGGGAAAAATCGAGTGGTTTTGTCTTGACATTTATGTGAGGACCTACTTAAGGACGCTTATTCGAAGTTTTGAGAAACGAACACGCTAGGCATTTCATAGTATTACTCATTGTATATATGTTTATTAAGTAGATGATTGATTATTATGCATATATTAGCTTAGGTTTCGACATGATTATTACGTATTCAATTGCTAGTGAGATGTATAGATAGTTGAGGCGTGAATAAGGAAACAATAGTTTTATTTCTTAGTCGTTGTAGTATAGATGAAGTTTGTGAGTACCTTCACTAGAAAACTCTCCGCGAGGCTATAACTTCGTCCACTAGGGAATTCCTAGTGGTTTAAGGCCTTGTTGCATATGGTCAATGCAATCGCGACTCAGTAAAGCGAGAGTAGATAGAACTCCATTTTTGGTCACTTATTCTAATTTCTCATCTTTGCTTGAGGACAAGCAAAATGCTGTTTGGGGCGGTTGATAAGAGCCCAAAACTGTAGTTTTAACCCCTTAGCAGTCATACTTTTAGACCAATTATGTGAGTAATAAGTAAAGAGTTAATACCGACACGTGTTTTTATGTATTTCGGGCTTCAAAGTCAATTATGTGCGAGGAATGTGCCACTTTGATGAGATAAAGGAGCAATGGTTGGTTACTAAGGAGTTCGGTGATTAAAGGCCAAGATTCAAGAAGACAAAGCCTTTTGTAAAGCCCGGTCAAAAGATGAAAAGTCAAAGTCCACGCAGTGAAAACTTGAAATGCACAAAGACAACATAACTTCGAAGACCATATCTTTGGACTCAGACCTTGGAATTGGGCCTACCTTATGTCAAAACGACCCGGCTCGGAAAAAGAGCTTTCCAATGGACCAAGCCTTGAACCAATCAGAGGAGCAGAAGTGGACAAAACATCTGTCGAAGCCAACTGCAGCTGAGGAGCCCATTTTGGACTAAAGAAATTGGGTTTTGGGCCCGATTTTTCCGCCCAAAACATGGCTCCAAGCCCATGCACGATTTTTGGATCTGGAAGTATAAAACAAAAGCTTGACTCTTTGTTAATGGCAGTTAGGTTAGGAAGCTAATGTTAATGGAGTTTAGGGTTAGAAAAAGATAGATCTAGAATAATTTTTTAGATCTAGAATTAAATCTCCATTTTAATTAGTTTTCATTTCCCTTGTTTTAATTTAAAGTATTAAAATATTGTTATTGCTTCATTAGATAAATCAAGTAGTTTATTATTGATCAAATTCGATTTTGTCATTTATCTATTGCTTAGATCTAATTTCATTTCTTGGTTGTTAGTCATTTCAGTAGTTATTGATGTTAGATTTTAATTATTGTTTGTTAAATTTCATAAAGTTAGAATCTTTAGATTTAGTTGTCTTAAATTTATAATTAGTTTTAGTTTAAACACCAAACACATCACTCTCACTGTTCCTTGTGTTTGAATAATTGAATTCTATTTAAGTCTTGAGGGTTTAAGAGTGGAACGAAATCCTTACTCGTTGTATTGCATGATTATGTTTTGAGAGTAAGAAGAATTGATTTAAACGTAAGAACGGTAGGATTACGTATTAGTGCTCTTGTAGCATTAATATTTAGGATTCTACTGTTTTTACGGTTATCAGCAGCCTCGGACTGGTACTACCGGTTGCCTTCGAGGAGCATAAATAGCTTTCAAGAGTTAGAGCAGGCATTCGTGGACCATTTCTTATATAAAAAAAGGCGGGTGGTAGACATCGTGGCTTTGTTCAACGTGTGGCAGAGATCCGTGGAATCAGTGATGGATTACTTATGCAGATTCAAAACTGAAACCCTGAAGGTGGAACGCGGTGATAGCATTTGAAAGGGGTTTACGCCCAGAAATGGGAGTACATCAGTCCGTGGCTAAGAATGAGATTGCGACCTTGCACGACTTGTAACCCCGGGTGGAAAAGTACATAAGATATGAGGATACAATGTAGAAGGATCCCAGAAGACCGGGAAAAGCAGTGATATCCTTGGAAAAAAGCGAAGATCACGGGAAAATGGAGACATCAGAGAGGGGGAATAGGGGGGTATCATGGATACCCATCTCGGCCCCCGAAAGGAGTAGAGACGGAGTTAGGAGAGAGAATGGGGAAAGAAAGCCATACTGTGAGTTAGAGCAGACATCACTAAACAGGTCGCTGAATGAGATATTGCCGTTGATTAAAGGTTTTCAAGGCTATGAGGGACCGCGCAACACACCAATTGAGATGACGAATAAACCATAATGGGGATATCACCAGATACGGAATCATGAGACCAATGATTGCTACGTGTTAAAATGGTTGGTTCAGAGGTTGATAGAGAAGGAGATGCTGCAAAAGTTTATAGCGGGAGCCCAGAAAGATTAACAGGAACTGACTCAGGGTAGGATACTGGGAACGATCAATGTCATCTTCAGTGGAGAGGTTCTGAGTCACAATGCTTATAGAGAGAAAATAAGGCGAACCGCGAGCATTCAACAGGTTAATGAAGTAATAGGATCCTAGCGGCCAAGTCCATAGTCCGTGGAGGGAAGAGATCGAATCGTATTCACTACTGCAGATCTCAAAGCTGTCAACTTTCCCCATGAAGACGCATTGGTAATTACGGTAGCAATGGGTAATTACATGATAAAGAGGGTGTTAATCGATTGCGGTAGTGCAGTGGACTTGTTATTTAGAGGGGTAATGGAGGAGATGAAGATTGATGCAAAATAATTAAAACCTTCGCAGACTAATTTGTATGGGTTTAATGGAAGTATGATGGAGCCCATGGGAGAGCTCCTGCTACTTGTAACAATGTGTCCCGTAGCCGTATTCACTTGGTTCATGGTGGTGGATTCAAACTCACACTACAATGCAATTCTGGGGAGGTGTTGGATACATGAGATGAAAGCAGTACCGTCGACGTATTATCAAGTGATCTGATTCCCAACAGCGACAGGAATGTATGAAGTCCGCGGGGATCAAGTGGCAACAAAGAATAGCCATCAAGTGACCATGAAGGGGATGGTCTGTGGAAAACAAGGAGAAGCCTCATACGCCAGAGAGGCGTCGACATAGCAATTACAGAGGGCCACCATGGAGGAGGAGGGTGAGCCTTTGATGGGGCGGAGGACCCTAGATGAGATTGAAATAGTGAACTTGGGAGTGGATGATGAAGAAAAGCTTACATCAATAGGGTCCAACTTACATCTCGGCTATAAAGAAGTTGAAGTGGAATCGGACTCAATAAGAGCCATCAATGCAATCAATAAACTCGAGAAACCTCCTTGGTACTGCTGAGATGTGCTTGCTGCCATTGAGTTAAAAAAGCAAGAATTCAACTTCATATCCTTCTCACATGTTTTTAGAGAAGTGAATAGAGCCGCATACTATCTTGCAGGCTTAGATCAATCTAGTAATTTTCATACTTTAAATTTTGTCCCTCCTATAGATCATGTCCTACAAAATATTGTAAATGAAGATGCGGGGGGAAACATTTATGTAAGAAGAGTTTAATGATCAATACAGGTGAGGGTCTGCCTAACCCTAGCTTAACTTGGGGAAAAAAAACTTACTAGAGGAATGGAAGGGCAAGTGATAATCGTAAAATTGAATAATTTAACTACAAAATGAACGATGAAACTCAAAACGCAAGTGAAACTAAAATTAATTACGCGTTGCTATCAAAGATTTCTATACTCTCAATTCTATCAAAATAGAGTGGAGTAAAAAGTTCGTTCCACTCTTAGTTCTTTAGCATTCAAGTTTCCTAGATTGACTAATCTATTCAAAGTCTAATGAGAGCAATGGTGGGAATTATACTACGATGTGAATTAAAACTAGACGTAATATAAAGATTATAACTTTATTAAATTTAACTAAACAATAATTGAATTCTAAATTAATAACTAAGAATTAAATAACAACAATTGAAATTAGATCTAACAATTTTAAATGACAAAATCAAAATGAACAAGAATTAACTATTTTATTTATCTAATCAATGAAGAACTATGATTCAAAGAATTAATCTAAAACAATGTATGAAACTAATTAATTTAACTAATTGAATTCAAAACTAGATTTACAAGCTATTTTAATGGCTACTCTCTATTCTAGATTCTCTAACTATATCTTTCTTAAGAGCTAAGTCTTGTTTTATGTAAAGGAGGAGACCAGATCCACAATTTCGTGCATGAGCTGAGGAGCCATGTTTTGGGCCGGAAAATCGAGCCCAAAGCTCAATTTCTTCAAATCCATGAGAGCTGTTTGGTGGCTTTGACTTCAGCAAACTTTTCGTCCACTTCTGCTCCTCTGATTGGGTCAAGGCTTGGACCATTGGAAAGCTCTTTCTGAGCCGGTTTTGACGTAAGGTAGGCCCATATCCGAGGCCTGAGTCAAAAGATATGGTCTTCGAAAGTTCTGTTGACTTGTGCACTATTTCTGCCCGTGTTGACTTTCCAGCTTTTGACTGGGCTTTATAAAGGCTTTGTCTCCTTAAATCTTGGCCTTTATCACAGAACTTTTTAGCAACCATCCCTTTGCTCCTTTATATCGCCAAAGTGGCACATTTATGCACATAAGTGACCAAAAATGGAGTTCTAACTAATCTCGTTTCGCCGAGTGCGATTGCATTGACCATATGCAACAAGGCCTTAAACCACTAGAAATTCCCTAGTAGACGAGCTATAGCCTCGTGAGAGTTTTCCAGTGAAGGTACTCACAAACTTCATCTATACTACAACGACTCAGAAATAAAACTATTGTTTCCTTATCTATGTCTCAATTATCTATACATCTCACTTAGCAATAATCAAGTCGAA
Source organism: Coptis chinensis (assembly GCF_015680905.1). NCBI lineage: Eukaryota > Viridiplantae > Streptophyta > Magnoliopsida > Ranunculales > Ranunculaceae > Coptis > Coptis chinensis. Next base: position 44,437,727 of record NC_141460.1, read on the forward strand.
ACCTACGCTAATATATGCATAATAATCTATCATCTATGAATAAACATATTTACAATGAGTAATACTATGAGATAAACTAGCAAGTCCGTTTCTGAAAACTCGGAATAGAGTCCTTAAGTAGGTCCTCACATAAATGTCAAGACAAAACCACTCGATTTTTTACGCTCAAGTTTAAGCTACTCAAGTGTGTGCAGTGGGCACACTTTACCTTACAAACTCAATGACACACAAGAAAGTCAGAGTCGATCAAACACATCTGCCACTTACTATCACACTAACCTATTCCTAATTGAGCTAGAAGTCTTTATTAGGTGTTGCAGGGATTAGGAGATGGTTTAAGAAGGAAGGAAATGGATATTCAAAGAGAACAAGTTTGAGATAATAGAGTCTTCATATTATGTAACTAGAGAAAACCTTATTATTTACCTTTTGTTTCTATACTTTGTTTCCATCCTTAGCCATATTTTTCTTTTATTTGGCTTTTGACTCCTTTGATTCTATTTTTTTTTGAGTTCTAACTCTTTATTTTCTTTTATTTATTTATTTTTTATTTAGATGGAAACTTCCTTTTCTTATCTGAAGCGACTAACGAATTCTTGATTTCAAAAGTTCTTCTCTTTTATATTCTTCATCTCTATTCTCAGACTTATTCAAAGAATTGGGTAGGTTGATTTTTTTATTTTGTTTTGTTTTGTAACAGGGTAAAGGATTTGTGGTTTATGAAAGGCTAAAGAAAGGCTCAGAGGGGCGACTAGCGGAAAATAATTCATAGGTTGGAATTTCTGCCTATATCGATCCAAAGAGGCCTAAATTCTCGCTTAGGATATGATATAGTGATCAAGCAAGTGGACGTGCGATTTCTCTATCCGGATTTTACTTCTCCCTTGTGTCATTTCTCAAATGTGTCACTCATATAAGACTTTAGTCTATATTCTCACATGATTTGTAGAATAAGTACTCTAGCCTAGATTTCAGAAACTTACTGCCAACAATCATAGATACTCATGTAACATATTTATAGAATAAGTACTCTAGCCTAGATTTCAGAAACTTACTGCTAACAATCATAGATACTCATGTAACATATTTATAGATAGATGCAAGAATTATTACCTACATATTAGCCTAAGTTTCTAAAATCTATTCTAATGCAGAAGCTACGTGAGACTTCTAGATTATTGAGAGCATAGAGAAAGAAAACAATACCAATATTCCTAAGTGTATAGCATACTTTTTTATTTATATTTTTTAAATTTTTAAATTTTTTTAGCTAGAAAACAAGTGCATATTATACATATCTATATCCTAACAGATGCCTTAATTACACGTGTTTCTATGCCCCCCCCCCCCAAACAAGAAGCATGCTTTGTCCTCAAAGTATTTTAAATAAAGAGGGTAGGAAAATACCATTGAAACGCGTGAAATTCCGGAATATCTACAAAACAAGGTTATAACATACTAATATAGAAAAGAAATCTAACGCAACTCTGTAAGAGTTCCGCCCATTATGGGGTTAATGAGAAATAGATTGCTTGGGACATAAGCAGACACTAACTGAAATAAAAACTTACCTGCACTCCCGTTTAAACATTTTCCTCCTCATTTTCCTCTTCATCCTTAATAAAGAAATGAGGTTCCTTCGCATCCTGCCATGCCATGGTAATTTTCCAGGCTTCACGCCACTTATCGTCTACTATAGCTAACCTATCAAGCGCCACTTGGTTGGATTGGGTGTAAGGCGCAACCTGATGAGGTTGTATCCTCCACCCTTGCCAAGTCATTGCACGGAACAATCGAATAATATAATTGGTGGGTCTCACAATGTCGACCCTAACCTAATCCGTGAAACGGGCACAAAAAATAGGGAAGAAACATAGCATTATACGGCAAATTAAAACAGGCATAAGAAGGTACTCATGCCTTTTGCCATGGGCTCGGGCTAAACTAGACATTAAGGTCTGAGGAATATCATAGAGTGTACGTCCCCCAGCTAAAATAAGGAAAATATCACATGTTTCATCACTCACAGAAGAATAACGCCATTCCCCTCTAATGTTAAGCATAATCCAAAACATAACAGTGCCCACGTTCATAGACAGGCTACCAAGGGCGACGTTATAATCCCCTTGGTCCTCTATCCTAAAGATTACTACCCCGTAATACTCATGCAAATCATCATAGTTATACATGTACATATTATCTACCAAATAGGCCCATGAGTCTTGTATTTCGGCCGGCATAGCAAGTCCAAGCACAAAGGCTATCAAGAACCTGGAAATTTCCATTGGTTCATCCCCGATGGTGATGGAGAACACTTGTTCTCCATCTGGTCTATCAAAGAACTTACAATTATCATAAAAATAGGATGTAAGTTCGGGAGAATAAAGTTCATCAGGACTTACCAATAGTGGCTCCCATCCTGCTAGAATGATCACTTCGCGAAACCACGCACCATAGGTGTCACTTTGGAATAAATCTTCAAATGACTATTCCGGTATGATACGAGGGAATGTCATCCCCAATAAACTTGCTGGAAAAGATGCGAAGGATCCTGGAACAACCCTCAGAAAACTGGATATATTTGGTGCTCACAGGGGTCAGGGCGCAGGGTGCGCTCAAGCTATGCCTGGGATGGGCGCGGGTGGCGCTCTGGTAATATTTGAGGTCCAGGCACTTGGGCGTAAGGTGCGCTCACTGTTAGCCTGGGATGGGCGTGGGTGGCGCTCCGGATGAAAACTGGAATTCAGGTGTTTTTGGGCGAGGTAGCGCTACGGTTTTGAGTAGGTGCAGGTCGCGACTTCGAGGTAGGATTTTCGGCGACAGTTTAGGCGAGGAGTGCGTTCGGGTTGCTGATAAGCCGAAGTGCGAAGGAAAAAAAAGGTAAAGTGGGAGTGAAACATAAGAGATGAATGTGAGATGTAGTTGGGGTTGTGAGTGTAGAATGAATACAATTTTTATTGGTTTTAAATTGCTAAAACGAATCGGGAAGTTGCCAAAAAACTTTAAGGCAATTGCTAGAAATAATAAAATTTCCAAACCCGAAAATGAAAATAAGTCATAATCTTGATTCTAAGACAACCCTAATATCTTTTAGGTTGAATTGAGGATAGAAACTGCCTAACTCATCGAGATTTAATCCTACCACAATATCTATTCATAGCGATGGCCATATTAGTCATATTCTCAACCCTCACTCCAAAACAAATTCTAAAATAGACGAACATATAAACGAATTATACTAAGCTATTTAATACCACCCCCAAACAATTCGGGAAGGTGGGATTAATGATAACAACCACGCACAATTCGAAAATAACCAAATTATATTAAATTTTAATTCAAAGAACATAAAACAACCAAATTCAAATTTAATTACTTAACTAATATCCGACTAATAAAACAATAAAAACAACTAAATAACAACGAAACACAAAATTATTCGAACACCTAGCCATGTGATGAAGAAGGGCCCTGAGATGGAGATTGGTCATGGGATGAAGAAGGGCCCGATCCATTCGTTCTTTGGCGATGATGCTCATGCCTCTCATACTCATCTGAAACAGGACCCTCCAAGGGTGGCATGCGCCATAGAATCTCTACTTGGAACAAGCACTGTGCTTCCATCTAAGCCTTTATTGCTGTATACTGGGCCTGGTGACGCTTGTGGATATTCTCCATGTTTTTCAAGATATCTTCCTGACCCTTTTCGAGTATTCCAAAACTTGTGTTAAGGTTTGTTTGTTTATTTCGAACTATAATCTGTCTATCTCGTATATCTTCACAAATAGCGTAAATGCAATGCACGCTAGTATGCAACACTGACATGCGTTCTGAATCAGACGTACACCTCTCCAAGGCATCTTCATCCAACCATGTCATGTCCTCCCCTTCCTCATCCAAATCCACTAGCCTATCCTTCAGCAACATCCAAGTCTTTTGGATACACTGAGCTACAGCCAGTTGGTTGGTACGCAGAGATGACTGTCGAGCACAATGAGAAGTCGTATTATATTGACCCTCCATAAGGGTGTCGTTCATCAATGTAGGAACACCAGTATACTGGGATTCCTGCACGGTGGCTTCTATGTGGCGTCCAGGTGTAATGCCTAAAATTTCAGCCAACTTGTCTTTCGATAATTCTCTCCGAGTCCCAGCCATTTTCATGAAAATTTTGTGACCGGCCAACTCTCTCTTCTTATAGCCTGTTCGACCAAATCGGAGTGGTAGAAATCATCTGTCGAGTACCACAACCGATTCCAACCCCTGCTAATCATCTCATCACCATAAAACGGTAGCTAGAGCGGTCGGCCAGAACGCTTGTTAGAGCAACAACAACCTAGATCTTTGAGCCATTGATATCTTAGAACGATTTGGGGTTTAAAAGGACTGTGGGAATAGAGTTTGAGGCTCCCTTACTAACAAAACAGTAGTGGTGGCGCGGTAGTTCGAATTTCGTTTGGTTTTGGGTGAATTTCGAGTGGTGGAAATTTTTGGGATTGGTGGAAGAGTGTTTTGGAGAAGAATAGAAGTTGGAATTGTATTGTGGGCGTGGGTGTATTGAGGTTTATATTTATTGTTATTTTTGGTTAGGTTTTTAAATTTGGAAATGGCGGAATTGGAAAGAATCGCGATTCAGTTTGTTTTGGAGGAAGGAGACGCACGCGCGTTCGTTGGGCCCAAGCCCAAATTGATTTTCCGATTTTTGTCAATTTTTCGTGCAACTTTAAACTAAAATTCCCGCTTCGTTACTGGTTTGATTTATGCGAATGAGATATGGAAATGATCATGAGAGAATTTCCAATCTAATGATCCATAAAACACTCTATTTCGACCGTGGGTGACATATAAGAAGATGAAAAATGCCTCAAAGTATGTGTAGGATGTAAGTTATGCGAACGAATGAAATCTAACTGAATAGAAAATGTCAATCCGAATCATAATACCATTAAACGGTCTAACCAACACAACGGAAGAGTTGAACAATCCAGGATGGAACGAACACCCCACCCCCAAACAAATTTTAGACACAGAGTTGAGAAAATTTGTTTGTTTGTTTGTTTGTTTGTTTTTTTTTAAAAATGGGTCCTTTAAAGTCAGATTCCTAAGACTTCTCAACTTACTATGGTTGTGATTTTAACGATTTTTAATTTTTTATGAATAAAAGTTAATATAAGAAAAACAAGAAAGTAATAAATGCATAATTCACACCATAGAAGAACATGACTCAAAAACTGAGAAAACATGCAAGAGTGGAAAACGTGAATTATGTTGACCGTGGACTTAGGATCCGGTACTTACGGCCACACACTCCATAGGGAGGGCCCGGTTACCTGAATGGTGTACTTATCAATATACAAAAGTGATAGGAAGTACACCAGACAACCAAATGAGTCGTTTATAGTCAGATACGAGAGACTTTAATAAATAATCGATATATATATATATATATATATATATATATATATATATATATATATATATATATATCCATACCCTACATTTTCCATATATCAACAACCTAAAGAGTTATGGGTCTTTTCAGAAATAAATAACATGGAATGCACCCCCAAACATAATCAGGCACCAAGATTTCCTACGGCGCAACCTAGTGGAATGAAAACGAAGTCTGATAGACCTAGAACGTAACCGAGCATGCACCTTCTTATTCATCTTTGAACGAGAGGTTGTCCAAGTGAATGAGTGTGAAAAAATGGATGGTTTTGGAAGATATGGTGGATAAGAATAAGTATTAGAAGGAAAGAATGGAAAGAATGAGAATGTGGGTTTAGCACAAAACTCATTCATGGTGTAGGTAGGAACTGTCTCCATTCTGAAAATATAGGTGTCATGTGCCTTTTCTTTGGGAATTATATCCGTATTAGGCGGATTTAGAAAATCATTAAGCACAGAAGAAATAAGAGGGTCAAGTGCAAACTCCAGGTTCTTTTGAAAAGGTGTAGGATGGGGTACATTGATGGAAGGGGAATGATGTGAGGTGGGTAAATGGTTATCAATAGGAGGGGACTCTCGAGGTGGCGGAGAAGAGTTGCAAAAGAGTTGAAGGAAATCTTTCTCAATTCCCTCCACATCCAAGGAGTCCTTATTAAAGTTGGAACGTCCAAAGGAAAGGAATTTGTGCATCTGATTATTTGGGAACGTGGTTTTGACATAATCATGAGCTAAACCCTCGATCATACTAACCTCTCTATCGATATTGGTATTAGGAACCTGTGTGATCGGTTTAAATACATTGACCTCAGTGAAAAGATGGCCAAAAGATAAGGACATCGAACCATTCGCGGCAATTTATAAATGTGTTGGCAGTTGCCAAGAAGGGGCGCCCTAAAATGATTGGGACAGCGTCGTTAGCGACTTCTGTATCGAGGATAACAAAATCCGCAGGATAGTAGAAATCTTGAACCTTAACCAGCGCGTTTTCCACTACACCCTTAAGATACTTGATAGACCTATCAGCTAATTGCAACGTTATTGTTGTAGGTTGCATTTCTTGTAGACCTATTTGTTTATATAAATAATAAGGGAGTAAGTTAACACTCGCCCCCAGGTCTAATAAAGTAGTGGTCGTGTGAGTATCTCCTAAGGTGCATTGTACAGTAGGACGACCAGGGACCTTGTACTTAACTATTCCATTATGTTCTGATAAAGTTGGAACCTGTTCAGTGAGAAAGGCGTCTTTTGGAATATTTGTCCTACTCCTAGTAATGCACAACTCTTTAAGAAACTTAGCGTGGTGAGGTAATTTTTTAATTGCTTTTTGCTTTTTGCTTTTTGGAATATAGTTCTACTGGATATCTAACCTTTGCTTTTTGTTTCTTAGGTTGTGGTTTAACTGGTACCTCTATAGGGGTAGGATCTTCAGTTTCTGTTTCGGTATCTAGTATAATATCTGGTGTATGAACTCCTTGTGGGGTAACTATAGACATAGTTACTTTGTTATCCACCACTCTGCCTGAACGGAGAGTGGTGATGGAATTTATCTCTCATACGTTTGCAATTTCGTTACTAGTATTACCGTTTACTTCAAAGAATGTGTTTGGTGTTTTAGGATTAGGTATTGCTTGTCCTGGAAACACACCTTTGGGTTGTACTTTATCTTGAGCTAACTGCTGTAAGGAAAGTTGGATGGCTTGTAAAATATGTTGTTGAGATTGCATAAAGGTATCAAAACGATCCGGTTGTGGAGTAGTATTTGCTACTGGTTGTGTGGACGGGAACTATGTGTCGCGTTGATTATTAATGAATGGATTTTGGTAGTTATTATTTATCGGAACGATACCTCTATTAGCATTATAATTATTATTGTTATAATTATTATAATTACCCTAACCTTGTGCTTGACCTTGTCGTGGTTGAGCTTGGTTATAATTGTTTGTTTGCCTAACATTTGGGTTAAACAACCTTGGAGGTTGTTGATTATTCCACCAACCGAAGTTGGGGTTTTGTCGCCAAGCTGCGTTAGGTTCGCTATTAATGGAACAAACGTTATTTTGTTGTGATTGTTATTGCTCATAAGCGAAAGGAAAATAGGAGTCAGGATGCTCTGGACTCAAATAGAAATTACATGGATTGGAGTTGACATTCATGACGGGGATAGGCATTTGTTGAACAGAAATAGCCTCTACTTTTTTAGTTAGAGATTCGATTAAATTTTTAAGTTCCGGATCGGGTTTCATCTCAAACATACCGCGCCTTTCATTTGTAGAAGAACTAGCGCCATGGAGATATTGTCACTACCCCCTGAAGTTATTATTATGCTTAGTCTGATCTTCTAAAAATTTATAAGCTTCTGAGGCTCCTTTACTTAAGAAACTACCCCATTCATTATGTCAAGGACTTCTTTATGGTGGTGTAGAAGTCCCTTGAAAAAGGCATGAACTAACGTGTCTTTTGCGAGGTTATGATGTGGACACTCTATAAGTAGATTGGTGAAGCGATTCCAAGCCTCTGAAAATGATTCATGAGGATTTTGTCGAAAGAAATGAATCTTGGAAAGCATTTCATCGGTCTTCAGTGGTGGGTAAAAATGTTCCATGAATAGTTAAACAAGTTTAGCCCACGAGTCCACAGAATTAGGCGCTTGGGCAGTTAACCAAGACGTCGCCTTATCGGCTAAGGTGAAGGGAAATACCCTTAGTTTAATTTGTTCAGCACCTACCGTAGGATGGTGGAATGTAGTAAGGACTTGGTTAATCCTATGCATGTTCTGATAAGGTTTTTCATGGTCTAACAAATTCAATATATTTGGGGAAATTCGGAAATCCCCCACTGGGTCTGATAGAACGTTGCAAGATTTCGGGCTATCGTTCAAGGCTTTGTAAAAGTCAGAGAGATGAGACTCTCTTTCTTCAGCCATTACTTCAGGTGGTGTGTGTGGTATGCTAGCTAGAGGTGTAGTGAGTGGTATACTAGAAAGACTTGTTTGTTGCCATTGTCGGTTAATTACGTTAGGCGTTTTTCTTCGGTCTGTCCTTAATCTCATGCAAGGCTAAGACCAATCTTAATGAAACACAACAACACTCCAAACAATCCTGATATGCTAGTATGAACCTCTAACAGAAGATGCGAGGTGTGGAAGAAAATAGTACCTAAAAGCCTCCTTGCTTCACTTATGAATAGCGTCTTGTTTACGCGTGCTCAGTGTATATAACAAGTTAGAACACTGAAAACTTTGAAGAAATGGAAGTTCGAAACAAACCTGTGGAAATCGGGCAGTTTCAGCAGAGGGCGTGGGTGCGCTCAGAATATGCCTAGGTAGGGCGCAGGTCACGCTCAGGCAAAAGGTAGGATTCTAGGCATGTGGGCGTAGGTGGCGCTCCAAGTTGGCCTTGGTAGGGCGCAGGTGGCGCTCAGCCAAAGGGTGGGATTCTAGGCGTGTGGGCGGGGTGCTCCATTTTGGCTTGCCTAGGGCGCAGGTGCGCTCCGAGTAATTTTTCATGAAAACTTGCAAAGCTGAAACAGACAACCACAGTGAGAATCCAAACAAGGGTGGGTAGGTTATGGGACTTTGAAAAACTATCAAGTCTACAAAAAACAATACTAAAGAGTACTAAGATGGTAGCGACGCCAATTGATAATCGTAAAATTGAATAATTTACCTACGAAATGAACGATGAAACTCAAAACGCAAGTGAAACTAAACTTAATTACGCGTTGCTATTAAAGATTTCTATACTCTCAATTCTATTGAAATAGAGTGGAGTAAAAAGTTCGTTCCACTCTTAGTTCTTTTAGCATTCAAGTTTCCTAGATTGACTAATCTATTCAAAGTCTAATGAGAGCAATGGTGGGAATTATACTATGATGTGAATTAAAACTAGACGTAATATAAAGATTATAACTTTATTAAATTTAACTAAACAATAATTGAATTCTAAATTAATAACTAAGAATTGAATAACAACAACTGAAATTAGATCTAACAATTTTAAATGACAAAATCGAAATGAACAAGAATTAACTATTTTATTTATCTAATCAATGAAGAACTATGATTCAAAGAATTAATCTAAAACAATGTATGAAACTAATTAATTTAACTAATTGAATTCAAAACTAGATCTACAAGCTATTTTAATGGCTACTCTCTATTCTAGATTCTCTAACTATATCTTTCTTAAGAGCTAAGTCTTGTTTTATGTAAAGGAGGAGACCAGATCCACAATTTCGTGCATGGGCTGAGGAGCTATGTTTTGGGCCGGAAAATCGAGCCCAAAGCTCAATTTCTTCAGTCCACAGAGCCCGTTTCAGCTGGCTTTGACTTCAGCAGACTTTTCATCTACTTTTACTCCTCTGATTGGGTCAAGGCTTAGACCATTGGAAAGCTCTTTCTGAGCCGGTCGTTTTGACGTAAGGTAGGCCCAAATCCGAGGCATGAGTCAAAAGATATGGTCTTTGGAAGTTCTGTTAACTTGTGCACTATTTCTGCCCGTGCTGACTTTTCAGCTTTTGACTGGGCTTTATAAAGGCTTTGCCTATTTAAATCTTGGCCTTTATCACATAACTTCTTAGCAACCATCCCTTTGCTCCTTTATATCGTCAAAATGGCACATTTCTACACATAATTGAGTTCCATACCTGAAATACATAAAATCACGTAATTAGCATTAACTCTTATTTATTACTCACATAATTGGTCTAAAAGTAGTATTATTAAGGGGTTAAAACTACAATTTTGGGCTCTTATCAGCAAGTTCGTACAGTTTTTGTCAGATAATAAATACGTATTTGCATGGGTTATTGAGGATATCACGGGATTGGATCTAGAGTTTACATGTCATCACTTACACATGAATGCGGATGCAAGGCCGGGAAGGCAAAAGATGAGATGCATTATACCAAAGTATGTTGAGGGGATTTGGGAAGAGGTTGTAAGACTAAAAGGGTCCGGGATAATAAGGGAGATAGAAATCACATAGTGGTTGTCCAACATGGCCACGGTGCCAAAGAAAAATAGCAAGGTCCGTATGTGTGTCGATTATACAGAAGTCAACAAAGAGTGTCCCAAAGACAGTTACCCCATGCCTTGAGTAGACAAGTTAATGGATAGAATGGCAAGCTTCAAAATATTCTCTTTCATGGACGCGTCTATGGGATACAATCAAGTCATGATGTATGACCCAGATCAGGGGAAGACAACCTTTGTGGTGGAAGGCGGTACATACTGTTACACCCAGATGCCTTTTGGTCTGAAGAACACTGGGGCCACCTTCCAGTGGTTGGGAGAAAAAATGTTTGAGGGCAAGATTTGAAAAGGAATCGAGATCTACATTGACGACTTGGTGGGAAAGAGCATGTCTGAGGGAGAACACCAAGAAGGTCTGAGTGAGACTTTTAGCATACTGCGGAGACATAATCTGAAGCTAAATCTGGAGAAGTGCACGTTCGGAGTGATCATAGGAAAGTTTATGGGCTACATTGTTACTCACCGTGGAATAGAGGCGAATCCTGAACAGATTAGGTCCTTGGTAGAGATAACGTCACCTCAGAATGTCAAAGAGGTACAATGTTTAGCAGGAAGAGTCGCGACACTGAACATATTCATTTCAAAATCTTTGAACAAGTGTAAACCGCTGTATCGATTGTTGGGGAGTACACCCAATTTCCTATGGACTGTGGGATGCGAGAATGCGTCTCAGAAACTGAAGAGTTATTTGGAAAAGGCACCTTTATTGTCGAGACTATAGCAGGGGGAAAAATTATATTTGTATATGGGGGTCACAAAATACGTGGTTAGCTCAGTCCTTGTCTGAGTGGTCAACGACGTAGAGAAGCCTATTTATTTTCAGAGTAAAACCTTGCTGGATGCAGATACTCGATACAACAGAATTGAGAAGTACGCTTTGGCTCTGATCTTCTTGGTACTAAAGTTGAAACCATACTTCGAATCACATTTGGTAGTGGTATTAATGAATCTGCCCCTCAAGTAAGCATTGAAAGTGGAGGTCCGGGAGAATGCTAAAATGGGCCATGATGCTCAGCTTTTATGAAATCCAATATCAAGTTAGGACCGTAGAAATGGCACAAGTTATGATAGAGTTTTTAGCAGAATTCTCGACAGAGGATCCCACGTGGGGGGAAGAGATGGTCATGGAGCCTGAACATGGTACAGATCAGGATCTTTTTGACCCATGAGATAAGAGGAACAGGTGGAGAGTGTTCGCGGATCGATCTGCAACCGATGTGTGTAGCGGAATAGGTGTCTTGTTGGTCACCCCGGATAATACAAGAATAGAACAAACGATGAAGCTAGGTTTCGCGACATCGAACAATAAATTAGAGTATGAGGTTGTGATAGTGGGATTGAGAATGGCTAAGGAGTTGGGAGTAGAGGAGTTGATGGTATATTCAGATTCAAACTTAGTTATATGTCAAGCCAACGTAGGATTCGCGGCCCGGTGCCCAAGAATAGCTAAATATTTGGAGGTTTTGCGAAAAAAGCCTGCGAAGTTTACAAAGATCCAATTCATACATCTGGGTCATGGTGAGAACCCACATGCAAATGCATTAACTTATGTAGCGGCGTCAATCCGAGGATCTGAGGAAAGAATAATTAAAGTGGGTAGGTTGGAGACACTGAGCACCGAGGAAGCAGAAGGGGTATTTCATAAACCACGGCGAGTGAAGAGGGATGGATAGACCCTATCAATTACTTTTTATCTAGGAGAGAAGTGGAGGATAACAAAGAGAAGCGAAGGATAGAACAAACTTCCCAAAGGTACACCCTGTGATAAGTACCCAAAAGTGTAGTTTAAATCCTTTAATAGTATTATACTTAGGCTAATTATATTTATAATAAATAAAGAGTTAGTACTGTTTACGTGTTTTTGTGTATTTCAGATTTTGAAGTTTTTTTTTTTTTTTTTTAAATAACTAGGATGTATGGTTCCCCAACCTTTATTTATTGCAAAATCTCAAATACATCATTCCTTCTTTATCCCCTTTGATCAATTCTGACAGTTTGTGATCCATGGGGCGAATAAAATACCTTGTTTTGTCGCTACAGTCATCACTAAGACTACAATTAGTGGTGCTCACTTTAGACAAATAGTCTGCCACCTGGTTTCCTTCCCTAAACACATGCCTTACATTAAGCTTTGCAAACTTGAGCCTCTCCAAGTTTATTTGTGCTACCAAGTTCCTGCAGTACCATGGTGGATCCTCTTGTTTGTTCAAAATTGTGCTACTCTGAGTGAGTCTACTTGGACTCCCACTTCTAATACATTCATCTCAGCTACACCTTGGATGCCTTTCAAAACTCCTAGCAGTTCTTGGTGTATAACATATAGCTTTTTCGAGCTTCCACTGAAGGCCATTTGGATATCTCCATTTCGATCTCTCAGTGCTCCTCCATACCCGACTTTCCAATGTTGAATTGAGCCATCTGTATTCAACGTCGGCATATCTAATTCAGCCCTCTCCCATTTTACCCATTTCTCTTCCTTCTGTTTAAAGTTGGCCCCGATACCCAACTTCATCAACACAGTCCTAACTGCCACATCATCTATTACTGTTTCCAATGTCTTCCCCAGGTATTCTTTCATGGAGTTAAGAGCTTTCAAACTTACCACTTATGGAGTCCTAAATCTCTTTTTCTTTAGGTCTTGAAGCTGTTTATGTGCTTAAAGACACCATTTTGCATGGAAAATGAGTCAAGATGATTGCTAGAAGAGTTATATTTCTAAAGCCCAAGAACCAAGAAGAAAAAGCCTTTTCCAGCCCAGTAAAAGCTGGGAAGTCAAAGTCAATTCGGGTAGAAAAAAGATAAAAAATCATCAGAACTTCAAAAGGGCGTATCTTTAGAGTCGGACCTCAGAATTGAGCCTACTTTATGTCAAAATGACTGGCTCAGAATGAGCTTTCCAATAGACCCAACCTTACCCCAATCAAAGCTACAAAAGTGGACAAAAAGAGCATTAAAGTAATTTCTAGCAGAATCGACCCTTTTAGACTTAACCTAATGAACTTTGGGCTCACATTAGAGGCCCAAATTCTAGCCTCCAGGCCTATGCACGAAAATGTAATCCTAATCCTCTCCTATAAAAAGAGAATTAAGGATAAACCTAACTAGGCTACTCCCCTCATTAGTTTAGTTTTAATTTAGGTATCTATATCTCCCCCTTTCTTTAGAATAGTTTAGTTTAGTTTTGGTTAAGTAGTTTAGTTTGTAGCCTCCATTAAAATACATTCAATAAAAGCTTTGGTATCAATTTCAATTCGTTCTCTTTTACTTTAATGTCTTCATATTATTGTTTTGCTAAACTAGGGATTGTTATGTCTTACTTTAATGTCTCCCTATTGTAAATTTAACTAGGGATTGTTATGAATAAGTCGAGAAATTTAGTTGTATTAATCCTACATGCTAGTAATAATGACTATAGAGATGTTGGTTGTTGTTAGGGATGATAAAGTTAAAGGCTTTAAGTTGGATTATTACTGGAAAACCTAAAGAAGATTACTTTTCAATGAATAATTCAATTCTTGCATGAAACTAATAATTAGGTGAATTTATTACTCCTATCTACAACTTTCTCTCATCTTTAAATAAATCACTATTTTAGCAATTTAATTCACTGATTTTATCATACCATATTCCTTTCATAATTAGTGGTTAGTTATTTTCTATGTTTATTCGTAAAGTGTTTGAGAAGCAAGAGTGGAACGACCTCGTGACTCATATATGCTATAGATTATGCTATGAGAGTAGATTAGAATTAACTATTGATAACATTAGAAACAGTAGAAAAACTATTGTTTTTAGTAAGATCACCCTGCTAGGCGGAGAATTATACAGGAAGAATTTCAACGGGCCACTGCTAAAGTGCCTTGGGCCGAAGTTGGCACAGGAGGTGCTGACAGAGCTACATGAGGGAGAGTGCGGGAGTCATTCAGCAAGAAGAACCACCGCACACCAGCTGTTGACTCAAGGGTACTTTTGGCCTCATATGAAGAGGGACGTGGTGGAGTTTGCTAAGAAATGCGAAAAATGTCAGAGGTTTTCCCAATTGATATTTGCTCCAGTAGAACTGTTGCATAATGTGTCCAGTCCGTGGCCTTTTGCCATGCAGGCCATGGATATAGTAGGGTTGTTGCCCATGGCAAGCGACAAGAGGAGATTCATGTTAGCCGTGACAGATTATTTCACCAAGTGGATAGAAGCAGTGCCATTGCAACAAGTGAAGGAGGAGTAGGTGGTTAAATTATTATGGGAAAATATCATATGTAGATTTGGACTACCTCATCATCGCGGACAATGGAACACAGTTCACGGGAGCAAAAGTGAAAGCTTTCTTGCAAGCATACAAGGTGAAACAAGGATTCTCCGCCCCTTACAATCCAGACAACAATGGACAGGCTGAGTCATCTAACAAGACCATAATGAACAATCTCAAGAGAAAGTTAGAGGATAGGAAGCTGAATTATGTCTTCTGGGCGTACCGTTAAATGCCGCGGACGTCCACCTGGGAAACCCCTTTCTCGCTAGCTTACGGTGTAGAAGCAGTGATTCCTACGGAGATGGTAGCATCCACAACCCAAACTAAGGCCGTGGAGGAAGGTTTGAACTGGGGCATATTGTCAAGGGATTTGAACTTGGCAGAGGAGAAAAGGGACACCACGCGTATCAGATTGGAGGAGCACCATAGGTGTTTGCAAAGACAGTATAACAAGAGAGTGAAGCCGCGACAAGTTTGAGATTCTGTGCTCCGCAGAGTGACTCCTAGCACCAGGAGATATAACGATGGAAATTTGGGTCCAAATTGGGAAGGACCATACACCGTGATGGATAGAGGAGGGCCCGACACCTACATGCTACAAATAGTTGGAGGAAAACTGATAGAGAGGCCATGGAATGTGAGACTGTTAAAAAAGTTTTTTACTTAAATGTAACACAAGTCCAGTGTGATAGACTAGAGCTATTTGCAACATAAATAATACAATGACACTTTTGAGAGGGAAATACCACGAGTAACGATACCGCGGAAAGTATAATACAACTTGGCGCAAGCAGAGTTGCCCCGGAGCTAAAATACAAATTAGGGGCTCGCTGAGTTGCCTCAGACTTGTAGAGTGCAGTTTGGAGGGAGGGGAGGAGCCTTCCGAGAGCCTAGCAATGGGACATGAAGAGATGTCCCCGATGCTTAGAGAGAGAGAGGGAGGGAGACATCATACAATGAGGAAAATAATGAGATAGGGAAAATGTGATACAACGCAAGACAAAAGCAATGACATAGTTGATAAATGCTCAAAAGTAATGATCTATATCCCCAATGATGTGTATGTTAGTCTCCATTTTATATTTAAATATTCTAATATGATGCAATTTGAGTTTTTGCAGGTCAAAGAACCTAAATATGAAATATGGAGGGAAAAGAAGTCAAACAAGTCAAAAAAGAGTCACTGGGAATTACAGCTAAAGGCCTTGGGCAAAAACATCATATTTGTCTCCATAAGTGCCAAGCCTAATGTGACTCTAAAAGAGGATAATAATTGAGTTATAAGAGTCTTAAATATGATCTCAAAGCCTTAATTTTGACTTCATAGGAAGAGGAGATCAACATGGAAAAGAATTAAGAGTTTCACAAGAATTAGGAAACTGAAAGCTGTAAGAAGCTGCAGCTTGGGAAATAGCTTGCAAGGAAAAATGGGCTACATCCAATTTTTGTCCAACCAAATCTAACATTTTCATGATTGCTTTTAGAAATATTTCGGAGAGTTTGACACCAAATACACATAAGATTCGAATCTTTATCCAAACAAACATGTAAGCTAATATATAAGGCACAAAAACCTCAGTTTACATCATCTAGGAAATTTAGTTTGCATCTTAGATCTAGAATTAAGAAAGAAGAAAGTTCAGACCTTTTTTACCATTACCATCAATAAAGATTATTCCTTTTCATATTGTGTTCATAGCATAGTATGTGGAGCTAATCTCCCTTCTCTTGGGAAGGAAGATGAAACCTTTTTCTTATGTGTTAGTTTAGTTTTTCTTCTATCATGCTTAGTAAAATCACCAATAGAAACTCACCATACCTACAAACCTTATACTCATAACCATGATGTTAGTATGTGAATTTCAACGTGCTTTCTACCTTACCACTAAGTACTTATTCAATCTCCAATGATATCTTCTATCTAACCAAATTGTGCTTTAAGTGACATTCAATATAAAACTCTAGGTGCCATGTAAAATTCACATATGGCATTAACCATACAACTAATTGAGGTTCCATAAAGAATCCAATCATCATACTAGAACACTAAAAACTAGAAGAAAAGAATTTAGGGTTTGTGGTATTTGGCTCTACACAATCATGAATTACCCTAAGACCTCCTAACCTCTATAAGGAGCGTTAGATCAATGGACGAATAAGAAAAACTCAATGGGGGATTTATACTAGAACATGATAGAAGAAAAACTAAACTAAAATATAAAAAAAATGCTTCATCTCCCCTCCCAAGAGAAGGGAGATTAGCTCCTCATACTATGCTATGAACACAATATGAAAAGGAATAATCTTTATTGATGGTAATGGTGAAAAAGGTTTGAACTTTTTTTTCTCTTAATTCTAGATCTAAGATGCAAACTAAATTTCCTAAGATGATGTAAACTGAGGTTTTTGTGCCTTATATATTGGCTTACATGTCCGTTTGGATAAAGATTCGAATCCTATGTTTATTTGGTGTCAAACTCTCTAGAATATTTCTAAAAGCAATCCTGAAAAAGTTGGATTCGGTTGGACAAAAGTTGGACGTGGCTCACTTTTCCCTACAAGCTATTTCCCAAGTTACAGCTTCTGACAGCTTTCAGTTTCCTAATTCTTGTGAAACTCTGAATTCTTTTCTATGTTGATCTCCTCTTCCTATGAAGTCAAAATTAAGGCTTTGAGATTAGATTTAAGACTCTTATAACTCAATTATTATCCTCTTTTATAGTCCTATTAGGCTTGGCACTTATGGAGACAAATATGATGTTTTTGTCCTAGGCCTTTAGCTGTAATTCTCAGTGACTCCTTTTTGACCTGTTTGACTTCTTTTCCTTCCATATTTCACATTTAGGTTCTTTGACCTGCAAAAACTCAAATTGCATCATATTAGAATATTTAAATATAAAATGGAGACTAACATACACATAGTTGAGCATGTTTTAGGGTTTTGAAGCATTCTTGGAGCTTGTCTATGTCAACTTTGTGCTGTTGGAGAAGGGCTGCGGTATTTTCTTGGTGTTGCTGGGTAAGGGCATCTATATTCTCTTGGAGCTACTGGAGGAGTACTTCGCGCTGATTGCTAAAGCGGTCGTTGACTCCATCCATATACTGCTGATAAGCAGCCTTCGCGGTCTTCAGCTCGTCCTGTGCCTTGAGTTTGGCCATGTCTATGGCCTCAAATTCTTGTTGGAGATGGGCACAAGTAGCTCGCAATCCTTGAGGTTCGCTGAGTTTTTTCTCAAGTGCATCCACCTTGGAGCGAGCGCTGAAGAATCCACAGATCATGTAGGAAATGTCCAGGCTCACCTGAGAATAGGAAGGGTGTTAAGTCAAAAGTGAAATATGCAAGAGTAAAGGTAAAATCAAGGACTTTTACCTTCTCCCAATTGGTGTAAAGGGATGTCCTGTGCTGTTCAAATGAGCCCCCTTCCGTATATGCCATGACTTTGGGAAGGTGTGAGCCGTAGAATAGGGAGGAGGCCACGGTGGGTTCTCCAAAGCTGAGTCAGCAATGTTCACTGTATGGTTGTGGACCTTGAAGGTGGGGCAGAAGTCCTATAGAGTGGTGGCCACAGACCCCTTGCTAGACGATATGGAAAGCTTTTTGCTTGGCCGGCAGATATGAGAGGATGGGGCCACGGAATCTGCAGCAAAGGAGGTGGGTGCAGGTTCCTCGAACACAGAAGTCCGTAGTCTTTTGCTTGGCGGCCCATCAGCGGGGGCAAGCACCTCATTAGAGGGGACCTCCATCACTTCATCATCATCGTCGGTGTCACTGTCGAACAACTTCATTTTGTTGACATCCATGTCCATGTCCGTGGATGGAGAAAGCGAGGAAGTGTATTGATCTTCCCAGGTGGAAATAGATCTATAAGAAGGGGATGGCTTCTAGGGTAGATGAAAAGTGAGGTTCACTGAGTACAATCGGGGCAGGAGAGGGATGAATCCCTGATATGGTTGGGATGGGAAGTCTAGGTATGGGATCTTTTCTTGGGTGGGGGCGAGGCTCGAGGTTTCCTTCCTTAGGAGGCGGAGGATGGTAAAAGGGAGCATAATACCCATTGATGGTATAGAGTGCCGGGACTTCCAACAAGCGGAGTGCCCTCGGTTAGATGTATTCCCAGGAGTTCAGCTTGTGCGGATCCTAGACTCCGGAGTCATTCAAAAACGACGGAAGTTAGTCCAGAGTAGATGCTTGATTTTGAATCAGACCGCCGACCTGCATGGGAAGATTGCCAGATTTCATTTAATAACATAGATTACATACCAAAAGAGAAAAAAATTATAATAAGACTCGCCACGGGTCTGGAAGGCGAGATGGTTAAATGTCAACCCTGATGGGAGGTCTGTGGACAAAAAATTCCCGGATACATACAACGGATAGTAATGCCACATCTTGTCCGAGGAGGTAATATGGAGGACAAAATATTTCTTTTCAGGGCGAACACAAAAAGACTGATATCCCACACTGACGTCCTTGGTACTTGTCTTTATATAATACTGAGAGATAATATCACGATAGGATATCTTTGGATCTCCTGACCTATTATAGTAGTTCATGACATACATGATCCTCCAGAAGTTACCAATGCCTTCACAGGGAGGGATATTGAAGTGGTTGCACACCTTGACATCTAATAGTGTTAAAGGAAACCACAAACTGACCTACTGTGACTACAAGAGACCCCGACCTGCGGGGAACCAAATGGGGGAAGTGGGTGACTGAGGGCACATGTTCCAGGAATACGTCAGCGGGAATCCCATATGCAGCCCTAATCGCATCCAAATTAGGTCTACGACATTGTGAAGGGGGAGGAGGTAGGGTGATGGGCCGCCTAGATGTGGAGGGGGGCCGCAGTAGTGGCCACCAGAGGTGGGGATGCCACCATATTGAATCGAGAAGAGAAAGAGTCACCGGAGTGGGATTCCGACATCGGGAAAGGAAAATGAACAAACTCAAAGGATGAAGAAGACTCAAGAAACAGTTTCAAAATAAAAGGAAAATAAAGAAAGAAAATGCACCAAGACAAAAGGAAAAGGAAGATAACGAACCTGAATCGAATTTCCAACGGAGAAGATGCGCGCCAAAGCAATCACAAAGGAGATACAAGGATCGGAGTATAATCGAAAGGGAGAAAACTGTTGGAGAGGAGTGAGAGTAGAGAGGGAATAGAGAAACGAAATGAAGGAGGAAGAAGAAACGAGTGGGATTTTAAATAGTGGAAGGGTAAAAGAGTAAAATTCAAGGGGCGAAGAAATCGAAGAATCATTAGGTGGTCCAACATAAATGCGACACGTGGAGGCACCAAAAACGAAGGGTTATTGAAAAGACACGCGTGATGATTACCGTCGGTAGCATACGCATACCGATGAAGAGTCAAAAAAGAAAAACCAGATACAGAAGAAAAGGGACGGTGGGAGTCGAGAAGGGGAATATGTAGTGGTCCAATATAGATAAGTGGAATGAGTCAGTGGTGAGGTGTCTTGGAAGCAAGACAACAAAGGAAGTCAAAGAGTAGGGTAGCATTGTTGCAGATACCTAAACCGCGGACGTGGAACACATGCGTGGAGAGGAGGACACCGTGGATGAAAGGACAGGTGTACGGATGAGAGAGAGTGGGCGAGGGTATAAAGAGCTAGAAAGACAGAGAAGAGGTATAAAATAAAGGAGGTGAGAAAAACCTAGAAAAACAAGGAGTGAAGAGAAAGAGATACACCAAAAACCCCATGTTTACAAAGTGAGATAAATTGAACTATAACTTGAAACGACAGCTATCAATGCAACACAGGCACACTATGTTTATATAATAAAGTCCCAAGAAATCCTTACTCCAAGAAAAAATGTTGGACTCCAGAGGCAGCCCAACCAAGGTATGTTAAAAATGGTATGTTAAAAATCCTACCTGGCAGGCTAGCATATGCCCGTCCTTCACTAATGCACCTGGACAACTTGTTAATCCCCGCTCCCGCCTGGACCCTTAAGCGGTCCAAATTTTTTGAAAAAATGGCCTTTCCAATTTGAGGACTTTTTAAAGGCGTTTTTGGCTTCAAAATTGTTTTGAAAGCAGGAATTGAAATTTGGCAAAATCTTTGGTAATGGATATCAAGACAAATACTCATGATTCTTTGACTCTCTTTGGGGTCGTACGGTAGTACTTGTGCGGTTAATGATAAATCATAAAATTGAATAGTTTACCTACGAAATGAACGATGAACTCAAAACGTAAGTAAACAAAAACTATCTTATGAACCTATATGTTAATCAAAGATTCTACTCTCAATCCTATGAGATATAGTGGAGTAGAGTGATTCGTTCCACTCCTAGTCCTTCCGCATGTTAATGTTCTCTTCGTATAAGTACTCTTACTCTAAAGTCTAATGAGAGATTTACGAAGTGGCAACTAGACTACGATGCAACTACCCACAAGATGCAACTAGTCGACTATCAGAACAACTATGGGAATGCTACGTTGATTCTATGATAAGGAGTTAGAGGGGGATTGATTCCACCTTAACTCGACTTAATCCTACTAACGATTTTAATCGTCATCCGTGAATTGAATCGCGCGCTGAGAACAATATGGTTTTTCCTAATCCCTAATTACACATGGCATTCCTACCAATTCATAACTAGCATATGAACGATTAAACCCATTCTCATGGTGAACTAATCGCTTCTAGAGTGGAAAGGAAATTGCGACGACTCTACGATAATCGGAATCAAGCTTTCATCAAGGCTTCTCAACCCCCTCTAATGGAGGTTTAGCCGAGAATCATTACGCAATCATTTACGATTAAATTAAAACTAAACATACTATAAAGAATTGAAATTTAATAATCTAATTTAAACAATAATTAAAATCTAATTAATAACTAAGAATTGAATAACAAGTAATAAATGAAATTAGATCTAACACAAATGTAAATGACAAGAATCGAAATTAACAAACTAGCTATTTTATTAATCAATCTAATTAAGAATAATGATTCTAGAGTTTAATCTAAAACAAGAATTGGATTTGAAACTAAACTTAACATAAAGAATTAAATCTAGATCTAGAAGCTATTCTAATGGCTACTTTATATTCTAAGCTACTTTTATTTTCTAACCTCTTATCTACCATTAACAAAGAGCTAAGATTTTGTTTTTATACTCTTAGATCCAAAAATCGTGCATGGGCTTGGAGCCATGTTAAAACCCAATTCTTTCAGTCCAGAAAGGCCTCTTCAGCTGCAGTTAGCTTCAACATACTTTTTGTCCAATTTTGCTCCTCTGATTGGATTAAGGCTTAGACCATTGGAAAGCGCTTTTCGAGCCGGTCGTTTTGACATAAGGTAGGCCCTATTCTGAGGTCTGAGTCCAAAGATATGGCCTTCGGAAGTTTTGCTGACTTTGTGTGCTGTTTCTACCCGCGTCGACTTTTCAGCTTTTGACCGGGCTTTAAAAAGGCTTTGTCTTCTTGAATCTTGGCCTTTAATCATGGAACTCCTTAGTAACCGACCTTTGCTTCTTTATCTCGCTAAAGTGGCACATATCTGCACATAATGAACTTTGAAGCCTGAAATGCATAAAAACATGTAATCAGTGTTAACTCTTAATTATTACTCACATAATTGGTCTAAAAGTATGACTGTTACAGGGTTAAAACTACAGTTTTGGGCTCTTATCATAAGACCCAATGCACTTTATTCTCCAACACTAGCATCTTATTTTTACGATAACTGCATTTTCTTTGAGAGACCAGATGGAGAACAAGTGTTCTCCATCAACATTGATCTCCATCAACATTGATGATGAACCAAATGAAATTACAGGGTTAAAACTACAGTTTTGGGCTCTTATAAAACCACCCCCAAACAGCATTTTGCTTGTCCTCAAGCAAAGATGAGAAATTAGAATAAGTGACCAAAAATGGAGTTCTCTCTACTCTCATTTCGCTGAGTGCGATTGCATTGGCCATATGCAACAAGGCCTTAAACCACTAGGAATTCCCTAGTGGACGAGTTATTGCCTCGTGAGAGTTTTCCGATGAAGGTACTCACAAACTTCATCTATACTACAACGACTAAGAAATAAAACTATTGTTTCGTGATTCATGCTCTAAATTAACTATACCTCTCACTAGCAATGCATATAGAGTAATCAAGTGAAACCTAAGCTAATATATGCATAATAATCAATCATCTACAATAAACATATATACAATGAGTAATACTATGAAATGCCTAGCAGTTTAGTTTTCAAACTTCGGGATAGCGGCCCTTAAGTAGGTTCTCACAATAATAGTCAAGATACAACACTCTAATTTTTCCACTCAAGTTTGGCTACTCAAAGGCAAAGTGGGCACACTTTACCTTACAATCTCAATGGCAACAAGGAAGCCGGAGTCGATCAAACACATCTGCCACTTACTATCACACTAACCTATTCCTAATTGAGCTAGAGGTCTTTATTAGGTGTTGCGGGGATTAGGAGTTGGTTTAAGAAGGAAATAAATGGATATTCAAAAAGGACAAGTATGAGATAATAGAGTTTTCATATTATGTAACTTAGAGAAAACCTTGTTATTTTATTTTGCTTCTATACTTTGTTTCCATCCTTAGCCATATTTTTCTTTTTCTTTTCTTTGGCTTTTGACTCCCTTTTATTCTATTTTTGGAGTTTTTTTTATTTATTTCTATTTTTTTTTCTTGGATGGAAACTTCTTTTCTTTTTCTGAAGCAACTAACTAATTTTTGTTTACACAGGTTTTTCTCTTCTTCTTTCTTCACTCATTCTATTCTCAGACTTATTCTAGATTGGGTAAGTTGAATTTTTTATTTTGTTTTGTTTTTGTAACAGGGTAAAGGAATTGTGGTTTATGGAAGGCTAAAGAAAGGCTCGAGAGGGCTTAAAAGCGGAAAATAATTCATAGGTATGAATTTCTGGCTATATCGATCCAAAGAGGGCCTAAATTCTCGCTTAGGATATGGCATAGTGATCAAGCAAGTGGACATGTGATTTCTTTATCTGGATTTTACTTCTCCCTTGTGTCATTTATCAAATGTTTCGCTCATATAAGGCTTTAGGCTATATTCTCACAGGATTTGTAGAATAAGTACTCTAGCCTAGAGTTCAGAAACTTACTGCTAACAATCATAGATACTCATGTAATATATTTATAGATAGATGCAAAGATTATTACCTACATATTAACCTAAGTTTCTAAAAATTATTCTAATGTAAAAGCTACGTGAGACTTCTAGATTATTAAGAGCATAGAGAAGGAAAACAATACCACTATTCCTAAGTGTATAACATAACTTATTTATTTATATTTTTGAATTTTTGAAATTTTAACTAGAAAACAAATGCATATTATCTTTATCTATATCCTAACAGATGCCTTAATTACACGTGTTTCTATGCCCCCCCCCCCCAAACAAGAAACATGCTTTGTCCTCAAAGCATTTTAAATAAAGAGGGTAGGAAAAATACCATTGAATCGCGTGAAATTTAGGAACATCTACAAAACAAGGTTAGAACGTACTAATATAGAAAATAAAAACTGACTCAACTCTATACGAGTTCTACCCATTATGGGGTTAACAAGAATGAAATTGCTTGGGACATAAGCGGCACAATAACTAGAATGAAAACTTACCTTATCTCCGCGATTACTCATCATCTTCCTCATCCTCTTCTTCCATAAAGAAGTGAGGTTCCTTCGGCGTCTGCCATGCCATGATAATTTGCCGGGCTTCCCGCTATTTATCATCTATTATTGCTAACCTATTAAGAGCCACTTTGGTCCGACGGGTGTAGGGTGCAACTCGATGAGGTTGTATCCTCCACCCTGCCAAGTCATTGCACGGAAGGATCGAATAATACTATTGGTGGGGTCACGATTGGTCGACCGAAATCCAATCTGTGAAACGTGTACAAAAATAGGGAAAGAAACATAGCATAATACGGAAATCGAAGCAGGCATAAGAAGGTACTTATGCCTCCCGCTATGGGATCGAGCTAAACTAGACATCAAGGTTCCGGGAAGGTCATGACACATACGCCCCGTGGCTAAAGCAAGGAAAATGCTGCAAGTGGCATCATTCACGTAAGAAAACGCCATTCCCTAAAATGTTTAGCATGATCCAAAACATAACAGTTCCTATGTTCATGGACGCGGCTACCAAAGCGACGTTATATTCCCCTCGGTCCTCAATCACGAAAATGCCCCCCATACGACTCATGCAAAACTCATAAGTGTAGACATACATATTATGTACCCAATAACACCATGGGTCTTGTATTTCAGCCGGGCGGGCATAGCAAGTCCAAGAACAAATGCTAGCAAGAACACGGTAATTTCCATTGGTTCATTATCAATGTTGATGGAGAACACTTGTTCTCCATCTGGTCTTTCAAAGAAAATGCAGTTATCGTAAAAATAAGATGCTAGTGTTGGAGAATAAAGTGCATCAGTCTTACTATAAGCTCCCCAAATTAACGATGTGATCGCTTCGCGAAACCAAGCACCATAAGTAGTGCTTTGGAACAAATCCTCGAAAGACTGTTCCGGTATCAATGTTGGAGATATCATCTCAAAATTACGCTCTGGAATAGTTGCGAATGATCCGAAAACTACCCGCAGAAAACTGGAATTTTTCTGGTCCACGAAGTCGGAGCGAGCGCTCTGAAGATTTGGAATTTAGTGTTTGTTTGGCGTGGTCGCACACCTGGGGCGAAAAGTGCGCTATGACAAAAATCTGAAAAAAAATTGCAGAGCTGAAAGTGCGAGGCTTTCGGAGTTCTTGAAACTTCGAAAAATGAGGCTAAACGCGTGGGAATCGTGGGAGTGAAAGGTGAGTGATGGAGGTTAGGTGTAGTGTTAGTTGTGAGTGTAGAATGTATGAAGTTTATATAGGTTTTAAGTTGCTAAAACGGATCGGGAAGTTGCCAAAAGGTTTTTACGGCAGTTTCCGGAAATACCAAAATTTCCAAACCCGAAAACGGAAACAACTCATTTTCTTGATTCTAAAACAAACCTAGTATCTTTTAGGTTGAATTTATGATAGAATCTACCTATTTAATCGAGATTTCATCCTACAATGATACATATTCATAGATATGCCTAAACGGCCAAATTTTCACCTTGACTCCGCAATAAATTCTAAGACGAGGGTCATATAAAAATAATGCTTGAATAGATAAAACCACCCCCAAACAATTTGGGAAGGTGGGATCAATAGTAAATAACCACGCATAATGAAAATAACCGCATTATATTAAAATTATCATTCGAAGTACATTTCACTACAAAATTCAAATTACAAATAAATGGCAATAATGAAACTACAAATAGAAATAGAAATATCAAACGATACTATCCCTAACCACTCCGGTACTGGTAGCGGAGGGCACACGGTCCGGAGATGGCTCCTGAGCTCCCGATGGGCCAGCACCATTCGTCCTTCGGCGACGACGCTCATGCCTCGATGGTGTGTCCTCAGAAGGAGAATCCCCGTGAGGTGGGAATTGTGCAAGCATGTCAGTCCGGAACTGGCGCTGAGCTTCTAGCTCGGCCCTCATCTGTTCCCACCTCTCATCCTCTCTTTGGGTATGGATCTCGAAGTTATGATGGATAGTTGCCTGTCGAGTCCGGAGGTCTTCGCAGATAGTGTTGAGCGAACGCATGCCACGATGAATTACGGCCATGCGTTATGCATCTGACCAACACCTCTCCAAGGCATCCGCATCAAAACAAGTCAAGTCCTCCTCATCCTCCGAGGCATTCTCATTTCCCCCATCCTCCTCGACATTCTCGTTTCCACCATCCTCCTCGTCCTCTACCCTATCCTCAGGCAACCTCCAAACTCGTTGGATACACTCCTTATAGATGCGAGGATTTCGGTGTAGGGTGATGTAAGACCTATCGACTTTAGTCGCTCTCAACTTCAAAGATGATTTTGGTTATCAACACGGGGAGAGGTGCAACGGGACTTCCCTACTCCCCTAATCATGCTAAGCAAAACTCCAAGATACGTAACTCGTGACTTCGCGCCCGGAGTATCCATAAAATGTGGAGGCAGTTCAGGCCGATGTCGCCGACCTTCTCCCTTCCCGGGGACGTTTCCGACCAATCCATCGAGCCGCAGCCACCGGTTGGTTGGTTTCGAGGGATGACTGGCGAACACAATGCGATCTCGCATTGTAGTTCCTTTCGGTAACTGCCACGTTCATCAATGGTTCTACCCCATTATATTGGGACTCCTGCAACATGACATCTAGATGGATTCTAGGCAGAATGCCTAGAATCTCAGCCAACAACCCAGTAGTCACTTCCTTCCTCCTCTTCGCCACCATAACAAAAATCCTAGTCCCTTCCAACTCCCTCGTATTGTAGAACCGTCGGACTAAGTCTTCGTGGTAATAGGCTTCAGTCGAGTACCACAAACTATTCTAGTCTCTACTGATTATTTCGTCACCGTAAAACGACGCGAAGTGGTCGCCAGTAAAAGCTTGCTCCGGCAAAATTCGGCGTTGTTGAGCCATTGGAAGTTTGAATACGGTTTGAGGTTTGTAGAAGGTAGGGGGAAGAAATGAGGGACACCTCACTAAAAAGAACAATGGTGGTGGTGGTGTGGTGGCGCGGCAGCACCGATTTTTTTTTTTTTTTTTATTTTGATTTTCTGGTGGTTTTTGTTGATGTAAATTGGTGGAGGTTGTGGGGCAGCGCGGTTGGAGTAGATTTGAGTTGGGTCTTGGATTGTGGGCGTGGGTTAATTAGGTTTTGTTTTTAATTTATTTTTTTGGTCGGGTTTGAAGTTTTGTTAATGGCGGTTTGTGGAAAAAAAATGATGAACCCGATGGTGAAGGTAAAGCGGGCTGGTGCTTCGTCGGTGGGCTGGTTGGGCCCAAGCCCAAATCGAAATTTGTGAATTTTTCGATTTTCGCTAAACTTCAAATCAAAATTGCCGCTTCGTTACCGGTCCGATTTTTACGAATGAGATATGGAAATGATCAGGAGAGAATTTCTAATCCAATGATTCATAAAACACTCTATTCCGACCGTGGATGACATATAAGATAGTGGAAAATGCCCGCGAAGCGTCGACGACGTTATGCTTAACGACCGATCTCTAAATTCAAGATTATGTCAACCCAGATCATAATACAATTAAACGGCCTAAGCAATTGTAATGGGACATAAACATTCTAGGACGAAACATTTAACACCCACCACCAAACAAATTTTTTTTACAAGCTTAGAAAATTTGTTTTTAGCAGATGGTCTTTTAAAGTCGATTTCGAGACTTCCTAGATTACTATGTTTATTCTTTAATATATATATATATATATATATATATATATATATATATATATATATATATATATATATATATATATACTTTTAAAAAAAAAAACAATAAACAAGAAAGACATAATTCACCCCATAGAGAAACGCGGACTCAAAAAATCCGAGAAAACATGCAAGAGTGGAAAACGTGAATTATGTCAAACGTGGACTTAGGATCCGGTACTTACAGCCACACACTCCGTAGGGAGGGCCCGGTTACCTTAATGGTGCACTCACCAATATATGGAAATGAAAGGAAATGCACTAAACACAAAAGTTGAGTCGTTTATAGTCAGATACTCGAGACTTTATCTAAACATATGTATGAACATGCAGTTTATCATATATCAACAACCGAAATAGTTGTAGATCATTCCATAAATAAATATCACAGAAAACATATCCAAACACAATCAAGCACCAAGATTTCCTATGACGCAACCTAGTGAAATGAAAACGAAGTCGGATAACCCTATTACATAACCTAGCATGTACCTTCTTTTTCATTTTTGAACAAGTGGGTGTGGAGTAAATAAGTGTGGAAAAGTGAATGGTTGTGGAGAATATGGTGGATATGAATAAGTTGTAGAAGGATAGCATGTAAACAATGAGGATGTGGTTTTAGCACAAAACTCATTCATGGTGTGTGTAGGGACTGTTTCAAGTCTGAAAATGAAGGTGTTAAACGCTTTTGTCTTCTGAAGTATTTGTTTACTAGGTGGATTTAAAAACTTATGAAGCACAGAAGACACAAAAGGATCGAAAGTGCAAAACTC
The DNA here is from genome assembly GCF_015680905.1 of Coptis chinensis. Taxonomy (NCBI): domain Eukaryota; kingdom Viridiplantae; phylum Streptophyta; class Magnoliopsida; order Ranunculales; family Ranunculaceae; genus Coptis; species Coptis chinensis. Next base: position 44,466,566 of record NC_141460.1, read on the forward strand.
GAGATTCCTTTGAAAGGGTGGAAGGAGGGAAGTCGAGGTGGATGTTGTGCAAAGTAGTTCTTGATAGGGTGAATCATCATCCGCTCTAAGAAACTCATCGAATTGCTCATCTAGATTGGTCATATCCTCGTTACTATGATAGTCCTCTACATCTTTGAGAAAGTCATCTATCTCATCCTCATCCGTAATATGTGTATCGACTAGTGTAGGGATGGAAATGTTGAGTCCGAACTTCCAAATGAAAGAAATTTGGGCATATGATTATCGGGAATGTGTTGTTGTAATAATAATCTCGAGCAAAGCTCTCAATCATGCTAACCTCTCCATCCATGTATCTAATCGGGTAACCGTGGTCTTTGTTTTAAAAACATTGACTTAAATAGCAAGATGGCCAAAAGACATGGACATTGAACCATCGCGCAATTAATTAGCGCGATTAGCGGTTGCCGTGAAAGGACGCCCTAAGATGATCGGAATGAGTCGTTAATCGACTTCTCGTATCGAGGATGACAAAATCAGCCGGATAGTAAAAATCCCGAACTTTTACCGGAACATTTTTTCACCACACCGTTAGGATACTTAATAGATCGATCGCTAATTGCAACGCCATTTTAGTGGGTTGCATCTCGTCTAGACCTATTTGTCTATACAAATAAAACGGAGTAAGTTAACACTAGCCCCCAAGTCTAATAACGCTGGTCGTCAGATAAGAATCTCCTAAGGTGCATTGTACAAGAGGACGATCGTGGTCCTTGTACTTAACAATTCCATTATGTTCGGATAGAGTTGGGAATTGTTATGTTAAAAAGGCGTCTTTGGTATATTGGTCCTACACCTAGTAGTACACACGACTCCTTAAGAAACTTAGCATGGTGTGGTAGCTTTTAATAGCTTCGAGGAAGGGAAGATTTATAGTTAGATTCTTGAAAACATCCCTAATCTCCTCATAATTTGTATCCCTAGTTAACACGGCTAATTTTTGTGGAAACGGTGGTTTCGTCTATATTTAGCAATAATATCACCCCGGATGTTTAACCGTGGCTTTTCTGTTTCTTAGGTTGTGTTGTAACCGGTACCTCTACAATGGTAGGCTCTCAGTTTCTATTTCGTATCTAGTAAAATAGCAGGTGTAGGGGCTTATGGTGGGGTAACTATAGGCATAGTTACTTTGTTATCAACCAATTTCGGCCTTAAGCGAGAGTGGTGATGGCCTTTAGCTCACCTACATTTTCATATTCATTACTAGTATTATCGGTTACCTCAAAGTCTGTATTTGTTGTTTTAGGATTAGGTATTTCGGGACCTGGAAACACACCTTTGGGTTGGGCTTTATCTTGAGCCAACTGTTGGGTTAAATTATTAACGGATTGTAAAACTTGTTGGTTAGATTGAGCCATGGTTTGGAAATGTTTTGGCTTACTTGTATGAAGGTGTCAAGACGATCGGTTATTGTGGGTGTAGTAGTCACGTGGTGGTGGATGGAACTATTTCACGTGAATTATTTATGGGTGGATTTTGATAGTTATTATTTACCGGAACGATACCTCTATTAGCATTATAATTATTATAACTACCTTGACCTTGTGTTTGACCTTGTCGAGGTTGCACTTGGTTGTTATAATTATTAAAATTACCCTGACCCTGTCCTTGTCGTGGTGGAGCTTGGTTAAAACTTTGTGTTGGCCTAACATATTGATTATTGTACCCTAGGGGTGTGACGTGTTGGTTATTTCTCCAACCGAAGTTGGGAATTTGTCTCCAAGGAGCGTTAGGTTCACTATTAATAGAACAAGCCTGTTCATAGGCTATAGGACAGTGGGAGTCGGGATGGTCAGGGCTCCAACAGAAACTACATGAATTTAAATTTACGTTCATGACGGGGATAGGCTTTTGTTGAACAGAAATGGCCTCTAACTTTTTAGTGAGTGATTCAATTAGAGTTTTAAGCTCGGGATCGTGTTTAATTTCAAGCATACTGGCGGCCTTAACTGTATTTGATGAACTAGCGGAGCGGTGGATATCATCACTACCCCCCTAGTTGTTATTTCGCTTAGTTTGATCCTCTAAAAATTTATAAGCCTCCGAGGCTCCTTTGCTTAAGAAACTACCCCCATTCATTATGTCTAGGACTTCTTTATGGTGGTGTAGAAGTCCTTTGAAAAGGCACGAACTAACGATCTTTTCGCTAAGTTATGATGTGAACACTCTATAAGGAGATCGGTGAACGATTCCATGCCTCTCAAAAATGTTTCATGAGGATTTTGTCGAAAGAAATGAATCTTGGAAAGCATCTCATCCGCCTTTTTAGGGGTGGGTAAAAATGTTCCATAAACAAATTTGAACAAGTTTAGCCCACGAAAGTATTAAGTAATTAGGGCGTTTGGGCAGTTAACCAAAACGCCGCCTTTATCGGCTAAGGTGAAAGGGAATACCCGAGTTTAATTTGTTCCGCACCAACCGTAGGATGGTGGAATGTTGTTAGGACTTGTTCAATCCTACGCGATGTTGATAAGGTTTCTCATGGTCTAATCCATGAAAACGGGTAACAAATTAAAACATTTGGGGATTCGAAATCCTCCACTGGTCTCTGCTAGAACGATGCAAGATTTGGGGCTATCGCCAAGGTTTTGTAGAAGTCGAGAGAGGAGTCTTCTTCTTCGTCGGGCATCAGGTCGTGATGTGTGTGAAATAGTAGCTAGAGGTGTAGTGGGTGGTATACTAGATAGACTTGTTTGTTGACGTTGTTGTGTAATTACGCTCGGTGTTTTGTTCGCCGGACCTTAATCTCATACAAGGTTAAAACCAAACTTAGCTAAACACATCAACACTCCAAACAATTTTGATATACTAGTATAAACCTCTAACAGAGACGCGAGGGTGGAAGAAAGGAATACCTGACAAGCGCCCTTGCTTCTCTTATGAATAGCGTCTTGTTTACGCGTGTTGGAGGTGTATATAACAAGTTAGAACACGAAAAACTTGAAAAATCAAAGTTCGAATCAAAACCGTAGAATTCCCTGAAAAATATATCTTAGTATAGCTGCTGGGCCAAGGGAGGAGCTGGTCGCTTCGTGTTCCAAAGAACTTAAAGCATGGTCGCTTACGGTATATGGGGCTGGTCGCTCGTGTTCCAGCTATAGGCAGTGTGCGCCCTTATAGGCTGACAAGGCGGTAATTTTGTCGCGGAATTTTTCAACGATGAAACGGAAAACCACAGTATGAATCAAACAAGGGTGGGTGGGTGAAATGGGACTTTAAGAAAAGTACTTACACTACGAAAACAATGCGAATGTGAAACTAAGATGGTAGCGGCACCATTTGATAAATCATAAAATTGAATAGTTTACCTACGAAATGAACGATGAACTCAAAACGTAAGTAAACTAAAACTATCTTATGTTGCCTATGTTTATCAAAGATTCTACTCTCAATCCTATGAGATATAGTGGAGTAGAGTGATTCGTTCCACTCCTAGTCCTTCCGCATGTTAATGTTCTCTACGTATAAGTACTCTTAACTCTAAAGTCTAATAAGAGATTTACGAAGTGGCAACTAGACTACGATGCAACTACCCACAAGATGCAACTAGTCGACTATCAGAACAACTATGGGAATGCTACGTTGATTCTATGATAAGGAGTTAGAGGGGATTGATTCCACCTTAACTCGACTTAATCCTACTAACCATTTAATCGTCAGTAATCCGAATTGAATCGCCAGCAAGAGAACAATATGGTTTTTCCTAATCCCTAATTACACATGGCATTCCTACCAATTCATAACTAGCATGTGAACGATTAAACCCATTCTCATGGTGAACTAATCGCTTCTAGAGTGGAAAGGAAATTGCGACGACTCTACGATAATCGGAATCAAGCTTTCATCAAGGCTTCTCAACCCCCTCTAATGGAGGTTTAGCAGAGAATCATTACGCAATCATTTCCGATTAAATTAAAACTAAACATACTATAAAGAATTGAAATTTACTAATCTAATTTAAACAATAATTAAAATCTAATTAATAACTAAGAATTAAATAACAAGTAATAAATGAAATCAGATCTAACACAAATGTAAATGACAAGAATCGAAATTAACAAACTAGCTATTTTATTAATCAATCTAATTAAGAATAATGATTCTAGAGTTTAATCTAAAACAAGAATTGGATTTGAAACTAAACTTAACATAAAGAATTAAATCTAGATCTAGAAGCTATTCTAATGGCTACTTTCTATTCTAAGCTACTTTTATTTTCTAACCTCTTATCTACCATTAACAAAGAGCTAAGCTTTTGTTTTTATACTCTCAGATCCAAAAATCGTGCATGGGCTTGGAGCTATGTTTTGGGCCAGAGAATCAGGCCCAAAACCCAATTCTTTCAGTCCAAAAAGGCCTCTTCAGCTGCAGTTGGTTTTAACAGACTTTTCGTCCACTTCTGCTCCTCTGATTGGATCAAGGCTTAGACCATTGGAAAGCTCTTTCCGAGCCGGTCGTTTTGACATAAGGTAGGCCCCATTCTGAGGTCTGAGTCCAAAGATATGACCTTCGGAAGTTCTCACGACTTTGTCTTGTTTACGCCCAGCGTCGACTTTTCAGCTTTTGACCGGGCTTTAGAAAGGCTTTGTCTTCTTGAATCTTGGCCTTTAATCACGGAACTCCTTAGTAACCGACCTTTGCTTCTTTATCTCGCTAAAGTGGCACATATCTGCACATAATGTACTTTGAAGCCTGAAATACATAAAAACACGTAATCATTGTTAACTCTTAATTATTACTCACATAATTGGTCTAAAAGTATGTCTGTTACAGGGTGAAAACTACAGTTTTGGGCTCTTATCAGTTAAGTACTTGAGGTAGGGAACTTTCCAATTTGGACTTTGTAGTGAATTTCCTATACTTCTGGTATATGATTATCAGGCGCAAACCTTGTTGTTAGTAAGTTCATGTATTAAACACGAATGTTTGAAGTATCTTTGAAAACAAATTATTTGGGAAACATTTGGCGATTATTCGGATTGGAGAGTAATTTAGGATTAGAAAGTTCTAAACGGGTAAAGTTCAGACTCTGGAATAATTCGGTCAAAAAATTCAGCAGTTTTTAAAAAAAAATCTTGAAAAAAATAACTATGTGTTTAGTATGTAATGTGTGGTTCAATATGAGTATTTACGTTAAAATACTACTTAAAGCACTTAATATAAGTAATTGTATATGGTTTTGAACTATTTAAAAAAAAAAAATGAAAGTGGTTTATATCTACGAATTTTTCTTGAATTTTTATTAGTGAAAATCGAATTATACACGAACAAAAGTATGGACAAATGTTTTCCGTATAGCGAATATATGACCGTATATTTCCCCAAATATATCAAAATTAAAACCGAATTATACCCTATGGATTCTCGTCCCCGAATTTAATAACTAGGGGCGTAGAGTCCGTAGCTTCTGGAGCGACACCTTTGGTTGTGCATCTTTATTAGCATGGAGATGTTCTTCTCTTGCTTGTTTCTTAGTTCTTACTTCTATGACTAGGTAGCTTTCCGATTTGTTGTTTATTAGCTCCATTTGGAGTACGAGGGAGAATGATTCCTTTGAAATACTTGGATATTTTTGAAAAGTTACTTCGATTGTCCTAAATGTTGGACCTCGTTAGCAGCTTAAAAATGCTTTGTTTCTTGGCTTCTTGATTTTTCCACTCTTTTAAATTGTATGGTTTGTGTAGTAGATTTATGTATTTCACTTCCGTTCGTGGTCTTGAAAGGAACCACCTTCAGATTGGCTGGACACTAATCTAGAGTCCCGTGAGGATTCTAACATGCTTCGTCCCCATTTGAGCTGTTGTTTGTATGCATACATTGCTACTTTGTATTCCGTTTTTTTATTTGATTCGGAAAAACCAACCAAGTCGGATAGAGTACTCGAGCTTCTTTCATGTTTGTGTAAGGATCATGCATCCTATTCTTATTCCTAAATTTCTTTTTGAACCGTCAGTGTTGATTCTCCACACATCTGGAATGTTTGTTGACTCTTCGATTGGAACCGTTGTACGTTTAGGATTTGACAAATCATGCATCCTATTGAGGTATTTCCACTATATATCGACTAGGAGTGAAGCTAACATGTGGACCTTCTTCGATGTTCTAGGGTGGAAAGTTATTTCATGCGCTCTTAGGTATGAGTGCCAAACTGATAGGCAACTTGCTTCTAATGTCGTGCGCTTTGGTACTCAGTAAATATTTTGGTTTTCCTTGAACCAAATTGTTTCTTGTCTCTGGCGGAGTTGTTTTTTTTCCTGATAAAGAAGATACGTTTTCCTTCTTGATCATCGACAGATAGTAGTGCACTTACTACAACTTCGAAAGTTGGGTTATTGTTTGACTAACGATGACTGCAACTATTATCCATGACTAAAGACGACTACAACTTAGGAGTAACATATGCGTATGAATAACTTAGAAACAGAAATAAGTGTTCAACAATGTTTCACCCAGGAAGACATCAACCTTAGCATGGTGCCTGATTATAGTCTACCTATGAGCATGAAGCAAAATGTGTTAAAACCACACTTCAACAATATGGAAAAATTGAACAAAGCAAAACTTTATAGATAACAGTATGAATAAAGAAGATGATGTTTTACAGAATAAAACAAATAATATTAAAAGAAATTACTCTTGATGATGGAGGATTGCAAATGCAATGTCCTAAAGGTGAATTTCATCCCTGTCCGAGTGCTCCAAGTTTTTCAAGTGTCATCTTCCCAGGATACAACAATCAATTACTTCGAAATTATAGCACTACAACTTCAAAGCCCTAGCGAACTTTTTAATGGATTTTTGTACTCTCAATGAAACTTTAAAAATCAACAAGGAGAAAAGATATGGATGTTTTTGTCACTCTCAAAAGTTCTTTTCTCTTCTGAAGAGTTATTTCCACCCTTTTTGAATGAACAAAACAAGGGTTAAAATAAAATAAAAGTGTCTCTTCAAACAACCACCATGTCTGTTCCAAGAGTCACTTTGTCTCTTTAAGCATGTCTCTCCAAGACTCCAAGACAATGTTTAAAGAGTTTTACAACAAACAAAAAAGAGAATTGCAGTTATCCAAAAAGTAACCGTCAATAACTTCTTGGTAATTGTCTATGACATCTAAAAATAAAACCGAAGTCCCAACCATACAAGTCCAAGTCCAAGACCCCCATGGCCCTAAGGCCCAATCATAGACTATAGAATATTCAATATATTCCTATGTCTATTTTGTTGGGGAGTGGGTTTGAACCCTCCACATCCAAATTCTAATATGGTATTGCAATCTATCACAGAATTATCAGACTTTTAACTAGAAATCTATAAGCTGCACTATTGATACTATAACCAATAAAGACACAAACCACAGTTTTAGGTCATAGTTTGGTTCATTTAGGCAATGAAATCAACATTTTTGCAAGGCACCCACACTTTAAGGATTTTGTACGATGGTACTCTTCCTTTCCATAATTCGTAAGGAGACTTGTTAGTCTTCTTACGTGGTATTTTGTTTAGAATGGTATTTGCAATAAGCAAAGCTTCCCCCCACAGGTATTGTGGTAGGACTGAACTATTCAACATGCACTTAATCATGTCTTTGAGAGTTCGGTTCTTTCTTTCTGCTATTCTATTCTGTTGTGGTGTTCCAGGTGTAGAGGTTTGGTGAATAATGCCATGTTCAACACAATATTCAAAAAATGGTGTAGATTCATACTCCCCTCCTCTATCTGATCTAAGAACTTTGAGTTTCTTATTTAGTTGATTATCAACTTTAGCTTTATAAACTTTGAACACATCCAAGGCCTCATCTTTAGTACGTAGTAGATAAACATAACAAAACTTACTACAATCAACTATGAATGTAATGAAGTAGTTTTTTCCTCCTCGTGTGGTAGCCATTTTTAGGTCACACAAATCACTATGTACTAAGTCTAAAACTTAAGTGGATTTCACAACACTGTGAAATGATTTTCTAGTTAACTTAGATTCAACACACACTTCACATTTGTGATTTCTATCAATGCTAAACTTAGGCAAAATACCGGAGTTAACCATGTTATGCAATGAACGATAATTAACGTGTCCTAATCTAGCATGTGAAGTAGTAGTGTGGTGAGTGTTTTTGGGTGGTTGAAGTTCACCACTAGATCTATGATAAGTAAATAGGGATGAATGTAAAAATGGTGTTTTTAGATCAACTCATACTCATTTGATTCATTCAAATGAGTATAACAATATATTAAACTTAAAAATGGTAGAAATGAATGGGAATGAAAGTGATGAAAACTTGATTTATGAAGTGGTTGTCAATCAAAACATAAAAGAATATGATATGGAATGAGATAACTTGACTAGAAAGTTATACTCATTTGATTGATTCAAATGAGTATAGCAAGCTTTTGTGGAGATGAAATGTTTTAAAGAAATTTAGGAAACAAGTTTGATGAAAAACAAGAGATTTAAATATAGAAATATGCAACGTACTTAGGTCCTATTAACACTTGTATCAACATAGAATTATTTTTCACAAACGTATCAATGTACTATGCCCGATTTCATAAAAATAGCAATCTGTTAGGATCCGTCAGTTAAGTGATGCTGTGTCCATTTATTTTCAATTTTTTTTGTATTTTCCACCCAGCATAACACTAGGACATGATGTGGCGAAAATAATACACCTAATATAATGGGTGAGATTGATAGCTCTTAAAGCCCAAAAAGAATAAGGATCCAGCCCCCAAAAATGACAGAACCTTACTGATAAAACATATAAATGATAGTTCACCTACGAAATGAACGATGAAACTCAAAACGTAAGTAAACTAAAGCTTATTACGAGTCTATATTTATCAAGTTTTATACTCTCAATTCTATCGAAATAGAGTGGAGTAACAAATTCGTTCCACTCCTAGGTCTCTAGCATGGAATGATTTTATAGTTAACTAATCGGTCTTAAGTCTAATGAGAGTTTTACGAGGGGGAATTATACTACGATGCAACTACCCACAAGATACAAACTATAATTGATTCAACTACGGAAATACTACGTTGATTCTATAATAAGGAATTAGGGGGGATTGATTCCACCTTAACTCAACTTAACTCACTAATCCATTTAATCGTCAGAATCCGAATTGAATCGCCACGCGAGAACAATTGGTTCTTCCTAATCCCTAGTTACACATGACATTTCTACCAATTCATAACTAGCATGTGAACGATTAAACCCATTCTCACGGCGAATTAATCGTTTCTAGAGTGGAATAGAAATTACGACGACTCTACGATAATCGGAATCCGACTTTCATCAAGGCTTCTCAACCCCCTCTAATGGAGGTTTAGCCGAGAATTATTTCCGCAATCATTTCCATATGAATCTAAACTAAACATCATATCAAAATTCTAACTTGACTAATTTAACTAACAATACTTCAATATAATTTAACAACTCAGAAATGATAATCAACAAGAATTAAAACTAGATCTATAATTTGAAATGACAAAAATCAAAATTGACAAATAGTTATTTTATTTATCAAACTAATTAAGAACAATGATTCTAAGAGTTTAATCTAAAACAAGAATTGAATTTAAACTAAACTTAATTTAATTAATTGAAAACTAGATCTAGAATTATCTATAGTTTTAGGTCTAACTAGCTACCATTAACAAAGAGCTAAGCTTTTGTTTTTATACTTTCAGATCCAAAAATCGTGCATGGGCTTGGAGCCATGTTTTGGGCCAGAGAATCAGGCCCAAAACCCAATTTCTTTAGTCCAAAATGGGATATTCAGCTGCAGTTGGCTTCGATAGATGTTTCGTCCACTTCTGTTCCTCTGATTGGGTCATGGCTTGGACCATTGGAAAGCTCTTTTTGAGCCGGCCGTTTTGACATAAGGTAGGCCCAATTCCGAGGTCTAAGTCCAAAGATATGGTCTTCGAAAGTTCTGTTGACTTTGTGTGCTGTTTCTGCCCGTGTTGACTTTGACTTTTCAGCTTTGACCGGGCTTTAGAAAGGCTTTGTCTTCTTGAATCTTGGCCTTTAATCACAGAACTCCTTAGCAACCAACCATTGCTCCTTTATCTCTCTAAAGTGGCATATTTCTGCACATAATGGACTTTGAAGCCTGAAATGCATAAAAACACGTAATCAGTATTAACTCTTACTTATTATTCACATAATTGGTCTAAAAGTATGATTATTAAGGGGTTAAAACTACAGTTTTGGGCTCTTATCAACCACCCCAAACAGCATTTTGCTCAAGTAAATATGAGAAATTAGCATAAGTGACAAAAATGGAGTTCTATCTACTCTCATTTTTTGAGTGCGACAGATTGACCATATGCAACAAGGCCTTTAAACCACTAGGAATTCCCTAGTGGACGAGTTATAGCCTCTTGAGAGTTTTCTAGTGAAGGTACTCACAAACTTCATCTATACTACAATGACTAAGAAAGAAAACTATTGTTTCCTTATTCATGCTCCAAATTATCTATACATCTCACTAGCTATGAACAAGAATAACCAAGTCAAAAACCTAAGCTAATTGATAAGAGCCCAAAACTGTAGTTTTAACCCCTTAATAATCATACTGTTAGACCAATTATGTGAATAATAAGTAAGAGTTAATACTGATTACGTGTTTTATGCATTTCGTGCTTCAAAGTCCATTATGCTAAATGTGCCACTTTAGCGAGATAAAGGAGCAAAAGTAAAAGCAGAACTTCCGAATGCCATATATTTGGACTCAGACCTCGGATTGAGGCCTACCTTATGTCAAAACGACCGGCTCGGAAAGAGCTTTGCAATGGTCCAAGCCTTGACCCAATCAGAGGAGCAGAAGTGGACGAAAAGTCTGTGGAAGCTAACTGCAGCTGAAGAGGCCTTTTGGATCGAAGACTGGGTTTTGGGCCCGATTCTCTCGCCCAACCCATGGCTCCAAGCCCATGCACGAATTTTGATCTGATGTATAAAACAAAAGCTTAGCTCTTTGTTAATGGTAGCTAGTTAGACCTAAATTAAGATATAGAATTATAGATCTAGTTTTATTAATTAAATTAAGTTTTAGTTCCATTTAAATTTTGTTTTAGATTAAATCTCTTGAATCATTGTTCTTGATAGATTAGATAAATAAAGTAGTATTTTTATCAAGTTCGAATTTGTCATTTCCATTTTAGATCTAAATTCAATTCTTGTCATTGTTTTATTCCAGCCATTAAATTAGATTCATTATTGCTAAATTAAGTAATTCTCAAATTCTCACATTATGTTTAGTTTAGATTCAATGGTAAATGTTAGATTGATGACTCAAGGCTAAACCTCCATTAGAGGGGTTGATGAAGCCTTGATGAAACCTTAGTTGTTTAGTATAGAAACGTTGTAGCATCTATTCCACTCTAGAAGGTCGCGTTTCGCCATGAGAATGGGTGGACGACCTCACATGCTAGTTAGTATCCTTGGTAGAAATGCCATGAACACTAGTGGATTAGAACTCGAATTTTGCCGCCGAAGAACGGAGAATCGAGATACAACATTCTACGCTTAGGTTGTTAAGTTGATTCGAGGTGGATTCAATTCCCCCTAATTCCTTTATCTAGAGTCAAACAATAGTATTTCCATAGCATTTGTAGTTAATTTCTAGTAATCATCTTAATTAAGCATCGTAGTATAATATTTCAGAAAGCTCTCATTGACTTAAGAGTGACTAGTTAGACTTAGAAAACAATCCATGCTAGGGAACTAGGAGTGGGAACTAACTCAGACTCCATTTAGTGCAACCGAGATTGAGAGTAGAAGCTTTGATAATAGACACGAAAAGTTTAAGTTTAGTTTACTTACGCTTTGATTCAGAGTTCATTTCAGAGAGGTAAACTATTCATTTTATATTATCAAATGCCGCTGCCATCTTAGTTGCACTTTTTAGCATTGTTTTCATAATATAATTAGTTATTTTAAGTCCCATTTCACCCACCCACCCTTGTTTGATTCATACCGCGGGTTGCCGCTTTCAGAAAAATTCGCGAGAAAAAAAATTCCGCGAGAAAACGCGACGAAGCGCTATACACGCTTCAAAGAGAGCGCCACCCGCTTATCTTTACTCGGACTTCGCTTATACATCGAGCGCCGCCACGCTTCAAAGAGAGCCGCCTAACCCCGCTTATCTTTATCGAGGTCGACTTTTTACCTTGAGCTCGCTTTAAGATAGATACCGCCTTCTCTCGAAAAATTCCGTGATTTCCACAGCCTTTGTTTAAACTTCGAAGTTGTCAAGTTTTTCAGTGTTCTAATATCTTATTACACTGAACACGCTGCATACAAGACGCTATTCATAAGCCGGTAAGCAAGGACGCTTATCGTATTCCTTTCTTCCATACCTCGCGATTTTCCAGCTTAGAGGTTTTATACTAGTATATCGAATTGTTTGGAGTGTTGCATGTTAGTTAAGCTCAACTTAGTCTTGCATGAGATTAAGGTCCGGGTCGAACAAAACAACAAACGAATTACACCACAACAAACAAGTCTATCTAGTACACCACCCACCTACACCTCTAACTACTATCACACAAACCATACCCGACATAATGGCTGAAGAAAGAGAGACTCCTCTCTCCCGACTTCTACAAAGCTTTGAGCGATAGCCCTAAGTCTTGCATCGCTCTAGCAATCCAAGTGGGGATTTTCGAATTCCCCAAACATATTTAATTGTTATCCGCTTTTCCATGGTCTAGACCATGAAAAACCTTACCAACACACGTAGGGATTGAACAAGTCCTCCATAACATTCCACCATCCTACGGTTGGGTAACGAACAGATTAAACTAAGGGTATTTCCTTTCACATTAGCCGATAAGGGCGCCTTGGTTAACCGCCTGCCTAATTCTGTGGACTCGTGGGCTAAACTTGTTCAAATTGTTTATGGAACATTTTACCCACCCCTAAAGACGGATGAAATGCTTTCCAAGATTCATTTCTTCCCACGTAACCCTCATGAATCATTTTTCGAGGCATGGAATCGCTTTCACCGATCTCCTTATAGAGTGTCCACACCATAACCTAGCAAAAGACACGTTAGTTCGCTCTTTTCAAAGGACTTCAACATCACCATAAAGAAGTCCTTGACATAATGATCGGGGTAGTTTCCTAAGTAAAGGAGCCACGGAGGCTTTACAAATTTTTAGAAGACCAAACTAAACGAAATAATAATTGGGGGTAGTGATGATATCCCCCGCCCGCCTAGTTCTTCTTCAACAAGAAAGGTCACGGTATATTTGAGAATAAAACCGATCCGTAACTTAAAAATTTATCGAATCTCTAACTAAAAAAAGTAGAGGCTATTTTCGCTCAACAAAAGCCTATCCCCGCCATGAATGTAAACTCCAACCCATGTAATTTCTGTTTGAGTCCGAGCACCCTCGACAATTATTGTCCTCTAGCTTATGAACAACAACCACCGTAACGTGATAATGTTTACTCTATTAATAACTATCCTATTCCTAACGCCCTTGAGACAAAGATCCCAACTTCAGCTTGAGAAATAATCAACAAGTAACACCTCCGTGGTACAATAATCAAAACGTTAGGCAAGCAAACAATTATAACCAAGCTTCACTTAGACAAGGACAAGGACAAAGTCAAGGGAATTATAATAATTATAACACCAAGCTAAACCTAGGCAAGGTCAAGCACAAGGTCAAAATAATTATAATAATTATAATACCAATAGAGGTATCGCTCCGCTAATAATAATAACTATCACAACCCACCCATAAATAATCAACGAGAGATAGTTCCAACCGCACCACCCGTGACTACTACACCTACACAACCGATCGATCGACGCTTTTATACAAAGTTACCCAACAACTTTTCCAATCAATGACTAAATCAAACTAACAGATCTTACAATCAATAAATCAGGGCATACAACAGCTTAGCCCAAGAGAAAGCCCAACCAAAAGGCGGTTTCCGTGTCAAGCTATACCAAACCCTAAAAACAAAAACACACCTTTGAGGTAAACGGTAATTCTAGTACGGACACTACAATCGTAGGGTGACCTAAATGCCATCACCACTCTCCGCGCTCGAAGAGTGGTTGATAACAAAGTAATCGCTCCTATAGTTACCCCATCAAGATTCCCTACACCGATATCGAACTAGATAACCCAAATAGAAACCGAGGAGCCTACCACGGTAGAGGTACCGCTTAAACCACAACCAAAGAAACCGAAAAGCCAAGGTTACAGCAAGTAGAGCCATATGCTAAATATAGAGATTTAAACCACCGCTCTCAAAAAATTAGCCATGCTAACTAGTGGATACAAACTTTGAGGAAATTAGGAACGCTTTTCAAGAATCTAACGATAAACCTCCTTTTCTCGGCTATAAAAAGCTTCCTAACCACGCTTAAGTTTCTTAAAGAGTCAGGCACTACTAGGCGAAGACTAACATACCCAAAGACGCTTTTAACCGAACAGCCCCAACTTTATCCTAAAAAAATAATGGAATTGTTAAGTACAAGGACCCCGGTCGCCCCATCAGAAATGCACCTTAGAGATTCACACACGACTAATCGCTTTATTAGACCTGGGCGAAAGTGTTAACTTACTCCCCGTGATATTTGTATAAACAAATAGGTCTACGTGAAATGCAACCTACAAAAATAACGCTGCAATTAGCGGATGTGTCAATTAAGTATCCTAAAGGTGTAGTGGAAAAACGGTTTGTTAAGGTTCAGGATTTCTACTATCCCGCTGATTTTGTTATCCTCGATACGTAAGTCGCTAATGACCGCATCGATCATCTTAGATTTCTTCTTGGCAACCGCCAACGCACTTTATAAATTGTCGCGATGGAAAGATGTCCTTATCTTTTTGGCCATCTTTTCTCGCCGAGGTAAATGTTTTAAAATGATGAAACAGTTACCGATTCGCTTCTATAGATGGGGAGGTTAGCATGATCGAGAGTTTAGCTCAAGATTATTTTAACAACACGCTTCGAAAACAATATGTACAAATTCCTTTCTTTTGAACTTCGATTTTGTAAATGACTCCTACTTAGAGGAAGTCAACACCATCCTAGAGTCCACACCAATTGTAGACCCGCCGGTTGCTCCATACACCGATTATGAAGACTTGCTACCGAAAGTGTATTCATTATGCAAAATGAGGACCCGGACTAAATATCTATTGATTTTCCACCCACCCCGGTGCTTAAACCTCTTCCCCGAATTAAAATATATATTAACTTGATCCGATGGTAGTCATCCGTAATTATATCTTCTTTGTTATCTAAAGATGAAGAGACATCTTTAATAAGGGTGATTAGGGAACATCGGTCTCGCGATTGGTTGGTCCTTAGTCGACATTAAGGGCATCGAATTCTAATGTCCGCGACTCATCGTGATCCATTTGAGGATAACGCCAAGACTTCTCGCTAACCTCGCCGCTGAACCCCGCCATGAAAGAGGTGGTTAGGGAAGAAGTCTTATGACATCGATGCGGTATTATATACCCAATCTCCGATAGCTTAATGGGTAAGTCCCATTCATGTAGTTCCTAAGAAGTCGGAATTACCATGGTACGTGAACGGGAAGGGTGACTATGTTGTCACCAAGGTCCTATGAAATGGAGAATCAGATTGATTACGACGCTTAAATGCTATGACACTAAAGGATCACTTCCCCTTACCATTTATAGATCGATGCTAGAACGCCTAGCGGTCATGCTTTTATTGTTTCCCTCGATGGCTACTCGCTATTTTCAGATTATTATTGATATTGATGACCAAGAAAAGATTAACCTTCACATGTCCCTTCGAACATATGCCTATAAACTAATGCCTTTTGGCCTTTGTAATGCTCCCCGAACCTTCCAAATGCCATGTATGCTTCATATATTTAGTGACATGGTAGAGCTTTTATGGAAGTTTTCATGGATGATTTTTCTATCTATGGAGACTCCTTCACGATCGCTTGTCTAACCCCGCCTAAGGTTTTGACACGTGTGAAGAAAAGAGCCTCGCTTTTAAATTGGGAAAAGTGTCATTTCATGGTCAAAAAGGGCATAGTCCTAGGTCATATTGTATCTAGTGATGGCATCAAGCAGATAAAGCCAAACTAGATAAGATAGCTTAATTCTACCTAAACCACGGATCGTCCGCGGAGATTAGAGCCTTCTAGGCCATGCAGTGGTTTTATAGGCGCTTCATCAAGGATTTTTCAAAATAGCTAGGCCTTTAACTAACCTCCTTTTGAAAGATGCCATCTTTGATTTTAATTTTATCAGAAACAGTGCTTTTGAAACCTTAAAAGTCCTCTAACCATCGCGACCTATTATACAAAGCCTCCTCCCGATTGGTCTAAACCATTCAACTCATGTGTGATGCTAGTGACTATGCAGCTTGGTGCCGCCTTTAGGACGTAAAACTAGATAATAAGTCCATCGCTATTTATTATGCTAGTAAAACTTTAAACGATGCTCAACGGAATTATACAACTACTGAAAAAAGAATTTTAGTCTGTCATTTATGCTTTAGATAAATTTCGGCCCTTATTTGGTTGGTTCTAAAACTTTAGTTTACACGACCATGCAGCCTCTTAGGTACCTTCTTGCAAAGAAGGATGCTAAGCGTAGATTAATCCGATGGATTCTTCTCCCGCAAGAGTTCACATTAGAAATAAAGGACAAAAGAGGGTCGAAAACGAAGTTGCCGCAATTTCACTTATCTAGACTTACAAATGACGATAGTAGTGATTCCGAGTCCATACCGACTCTTTTCCCCGATGAACATCCAGATGCTATTTTTTCATCACCATGGTATGGACATCGTGAAATTATTTAGCGGCTGATGTTATGCCTCATAATTGGTCAAGAAATGAACGTGAAGAAAGTTCTTGGCCCGAGTCAAGTTATACTATGGGATGAGCCCTACCTTTTAAGTATCAGGCGGATCGATTATTCGCCGCTGCATTCCCCAAAAGGGAATATAATGAAGTCCTATCGCTCGCCATGACAAAGAGTGGTGGCCACTTTAGCGAATGAAAACAGCCGCTAAAGTTCTTCAATGTGGATTTTATTGGCCTACCCTTTTAAGGATGCCCAAGTGCATTGCAAGACGGTATTCGCTGCCAACAACTTGGGCTTAATCACGGCGGTTTAATATGATGCCTTTAAATCCAATCTTGATAGTAGAAATTTTCGATGTTTGGGGTATTGATTTCATGGGCCCCTTCCCTATTTCCCACGGTTATATTTATATCCTAGTGCCGCCGGACTACGGTCTAAATGGATAGAGGCCCTAGCTTGTCGTGAGCAATGACCATAAGACCGCTTGTATTTTTATTAAAGAATATATTTTCAGTCGGTTTGGCATTCCTAAAGCCATCATTAGTGATGGTGGAACACATTTTGCAACAGAGTTGTGGCATCCCTAGTTAAAAAGTATGGAGTTACACATAAAATAGCAACTCCTTATCATCCACAAACTAGCGGACAAGTAGAAGTTTCTAATAGGGAAATCAAAAAGATTTTAGAAACAACAAGAAACCCCGATAGGAAAGATCGGGTCAAGCTGCCTATCGGATGCCTTATGGGCATATAGAACTGCTTTCAAAACTCCTATAGGTATGTCTCCCCTTTAGACTTGTATTTGGGAAACCATGTCATTTGCCCGTCAATTAGAGCACCGCGGCTCGTGGGCTATAAAAAGCCTTAACTTCAATATTGATGAGGCGGTGTCAAACGCAGTTACAATTAAATGAGCTTGAAGAAATCCGAAGCGATTCTTACGATCGCGCCAAGGATTATAAAGCCAACATGAAACGGTTCATGATAAGCATATCTTAAGAAAGAGTTTGTGGTCGGACAAAAGGTTTGCTTTTACAACTCCCGCCTACATATTTTCCTGTGGAAACTAAAACCCGCTGGTCCGGTCCTTTTCTCGTTATCAAGTCACCCCTTACGGGCAATTACCTTGGTAAATCCCAATGACAACAAGTATCTTTCAAGTTAATGGTCAACGGTTAAAACATTTTCACTAACTTTTGTCCCCCGATGTGGAGGAAGTCCTTTACAGACCTCGCCTATGAGGATCGACTTTGTCATTTGGTGTACTTACTTTCATTTCCATTTACCGATAAGTACACCATTCAGGTAACCGGCCCTCCTTATGGAGTGTGTGGTCAAGTACCGGATCCTAAGTCCACAGCTCACATAATTCACATTTTCCACTTTCGTGATGTTTTTCTCGATTTTGAGTCATGTTCCTCTATGGAGTGAATTATGTATTTATTGTTTTTCGTGGTTTCTTATAGTAAACAAATAAAAATAAATTAAAATTCATAAAAATCATAGACATAGCAATCCAACAAGTCTTGGGAATCGACTTTAAACCATCTGACGCTTGTAAACAAATTTTGTGGTTAAAAATTTGTTTGGGGTGGGAAATCAGTCTTTCCATCCGGATTGCTCGAACTTTCTAGTTGTGTTGTTTAGGTCCATTAGTATAGTTCATTTGGGTTGACGCTATCAAATTTAGTGTTCATTCGCTCGCGATAACTTACGCCATGCACGCACTACGAGGCGTTTTCCACTATCTTATTCGTCACCCCGGTTGGAATCGAGTGTTTTATGGATCATTGATTGGAAATTCTCTCCCGATCATTTCCATATCTCATTCGCAAGAATCGGACCGATAACGGGCGGAAATCTAGTTTGAAATTGCGCTTTAAAAATCGACACAAAAAGTCGAAAAATATTTAATTGGGCTTGGGCCTTCTTCGCTATATAATCGAGCGCCTACGCTTCAATCATAGCGAATTCGCCAAACTCTGTAAGTCCAAAATCAAAAGAGCGCGACTCGCGCTTATACGAAGAATACCTTCTTTCCAAAACCAGATCGCGATCTTCTTCTTTCCACCGCTTGACACAAAGTATAAATCCAAACCCTAGCAACCCAAAAAAAAAAAAAATAAATAAATAATAATAATAAATAATAGAATATATCCAAATAGAAACACCACCCACGCCCATAATAGAAACTCAACACCAATCTTCCACAATCTCCAACCGATCCCACCATCTAAAACCACCAACCAATTCGAAGTTTCAACTCCGCCAATAACCTACCATAACCACCATCGTTGGTTTGGTTAGTTTTCATCAAACTCGATCCACCACCATCTACAAACCCCAAATCAGTAAATAACTTCAATGGCGCTAACGACGAGAATTTCGCCGAAAACGCTTTGTTTCCGATAGCCTAGGCCATTTTATGACGCCGGAGATGTTAAAGAGACATTGAACGGATCGGTGGTATTCGATGAGGATTTCTATCACTATGAATTGGTAGAACAGTTTTATAAGAAACGAGAAGTGGAGGGAAATAGGATTTTCATTAGGATAGCAGAACGCGGAAGGAAGTTACGGAGACAGCTTGTTGGTCGAGCTATTAGGAATCACCCCCAGAGAACCAACCTAGATAATGCACCATTCAGAATCCAAGAATACCGCAGCCTCGTTTTGATGAAAGATACGGTCATAGAGGGTGAATACAATACGATATCTCATTGCGCTCGCGAGACCCTCGAGAACTAATCAACCGGCCTGCCGCCGCTGGATTGGTAAGAACGCCCCTGAAAGACAAAGTCACCGACATCGACTTCGGTTCCGTGACGCTCGAATTTGCAAACTAAGGAGTATAATTTCTGCATCCTTGATTTAATTTTGAATGTGATTAGAGGAGGGAAAGAGCCTCTAGCTCTTCCCCGTGATTGATCACTAAGATTATGCTCTCATTTAGAGCCGCCGCTAGGTCCGCTCCTATTAAGATCAAATTGCCTTCTAATGCAAGTATTTATAAAGAATGCATTCAAAAGACTTGGCCGCTTGTCCGCAGAGAAGGAAGTTGAGTCGGATAATGAAGGGGAAGATATGACATGGTTGGTTGAGGATAATTTTGATAGTCATTTCTAATTTAGAGCTTAATGATAATGCCAAAAACCGGTTTCATGATGCGCTTATAATATCCGTGGAAGATATTGAGACATAGACAAATTGCACTTCAAATAAGCAAACGGACCTTCGAGGACAGCTTGAAATGCTCGTGAAAGGGTCGAAGATATAATGTTTAACATGGAGGTTATCCACAAGAATCACCAAGCCCAAGATGCCGACTTAAGATCGAGATGGAAGCACAACCGCTTGTTCAGATAGAGATGCTACGACGATGCCACTCATTGATGAGTCCGTCTCCGCTGAGTCCGAGAGGCATGAGCGCCGCCGCCGAGGCCAGATGGCTCAAGCCATTCGACACCACGAGCCGCCTCCATCTCGTGGACCATCTTCACACGCCTAGGTGTGCACCATAAATCAGGTCCTTTTATTTCATTGTTTTTATTGTTTTGTTAGTGGAATTTTACTCAAAGAGTTAGATTTGAATATTAAGTTGTTTGTTTTAGATTATTTGGATTCCATATTATTTTAATATAATTTATTTTGATCATCTTTCAAAGGTTGTCTTGGAGTAAAAGTTGAAATTAGCCGACATCGCATATCTATGATTTTTTTGTAGTGGTAGCATGATATATAGGAGAGTTTAGAAGTTACTATTCTAAACCAAGTTTAAAAGATACCGTGGTTGTTAGGAAATCAAAGACATGGTTAGTTCCGCTTTTGGGTTTGGCGCTTCCTATTTCCTCCGAAATGGCCTTAAAACAATTTGGCAACTTGCCGATTCGCTTTGGAAACCCGTAACCTATTTAAACTTCCATCATACTACACTCACAACCCACACTACACCCCACAATCATCTTTCACTTTTCACTCCAGCCTTTTTTTTCTTTTGTTTTTTTTTGTTTTTCTTAGAAACTCAATTTCTCAAGACTTCACGAAGGCCACAAGCCAAGCCGAGCCGACTCGCTCTACTTTATCAGAACTGAAAATCACTAGAGAGAGCGCTCACTTCAAGTAGAGTAGACCGCTTAATTCGCCAAACACCGGAAATCGAAAATTTAAACAGAAGCCGCGCCCAACGCTTCAAGAGCGCCAATTCGCTTAAAACACAGAATTCCAAAACCCAAGAACGCTTCAAGATAGAGCGCCCGCTTCTCTCCAAGAAACACAGTAAATTTTAGATTTTCCGAGGTTCTTCCGTGTTTTCGCAGCTATTCTACAAAGTAGTGTTGAGATGACACCACCTATAGTCATTCCCCGAACAGCCTTTTGAAGACTTGATGGGAACTTATACCTATGGAGCATCGTTCACGAGCGGATCTTGCAATTAGGATGGCTTACATCTTCCTCGTGAGTGATGACGATTCTTTTCACCTAAGCTAACGGAATTCTTTTATAATAATATTACTTTCTTTTGTACCCAAGAAGGAGAACAAAAGTTTTCCCTTACTATTGATGGTACGCCTATGGAATTCAATAAACACTTGATAGCTTTGGTTTCGTGGATTGCCATTACCCGAACTCTATGCACACACGGGGATATATGACGATAACTCATACCTATATGAATATGCCTATTTCCATGAGTATTATGGGGAGGGGTATTTCAGATCATGGACCAAGACCAATATAACATCGCCTCGAAAGTAGCCTATCACCGAATGTAGGCATAAACCATGTTGTTCATCATGATGAACATTCTAGGGAACGGCAGTTTACTGCCAATAATACCGCCGGTGACGCTTTTCCTTGCTTTAGCCGAGGGACGCCCGCCGGTATGACATTCCCCGAAGTTTTTTAGTTGCTACGCTGAAGCGGTAGGCCATACCCTGAGGCATAAGTACCTTCTTATGCCCGCCTTGGTTTGTCGCCTTTTTACGCTTTGCCTACCCCAGATTCTCGCATTACGCATACGATTGGAAAAGGGTCGAAATCATGAGACCTACCAATCGGTGTGGTAAGATCATTCCGAGCCATGACTTGGTCGGATGGCAGGTGCAACCACATTTGGTTGCTCCTTACACCCCATCGCACCAAATATCACTAGAGAGGTTAGCATTAGTTGATGATACACCACGAAGGCGGGCAAGTTGTTATGGCATGGCAGATGCGAAAAGAACCTCATATAGAAGAGGAGGATGACGAAAATGCCGGGTGCAGGTAAGTTTTAGTTAAGTTAGTGTCCGCTTATGTCCCAAGCAATTTAATTGTTAACCCCATAATGGGTGGAACTCTTATAGTGTCAGGCCGCTTTTTTTATTTCCTATATTAGTGTATGTTCTAACATTGTTTTGCAGATGTTCCCAATTTCACGCTTCCATGGTATTTTTCCTACCCTCTTTATTTAAATGCTTTGAGGACAAAGCATGCTTTTTGTTTGGGGCATAGAAACTCGTGGTAATTAAGGCATCCGTTAGGATATAGATATGTATAATATGCACTTGTTTTCTAGTTAAAATTTCAAAAATTCAAAAATATAAATAAAAAAGTATGCTATACACTTAGGAATATTGGTATTGTTTTTCTTTTCTCCATGCTTTTAACAATCTAGAAGTCTCATAGCTTTTGCATCTAATAATAATAGTTAGAAACTTAGGTTAATATGTAGGTAATAATCTTTGCATCTATCTATAAATATATTACATGAGTATCTATGATTGTTTGGCAAGAAGTTTCAAATCTAGGCTAGAGTACTTATTCTACAAATCCTCGTGGAGAATATAGCCTAAAGCCTTATATGAGTGAAACATTTGAGAAATGACACAAGGGAGAAGTAAAACCGGATAGAGAAATCACACGCCCACTTGCTTGATCACTAAACCATATCCTAAGCGAGAATTTAGGCCGCTTTTTGATCGATATAGCCGTAAATTCAAACCTATGAATTATTTTCCGCTAGTCGCCACTCGAGCCCTTTCTTTAGCCTTCCATAAACCACAATTCCTTTTACCCTGTTACAAAACAAAACAAAAAAAAAAAAATAAAAAATCAACCTACCCAATTTAGAATAAGTCCGAGAATAGAATGAGGAAGAAAGAAGAAGAGAAAAACCCGTGGTAAACAAAAATTAGTTAGTTGCTTTCAGTAAAAATAAAGAAAAGAAGTTTCCATCCAAAGAGAAAGAAAAAAAAAAAAAAAAAAAAAAAAAAAAAAAAAAAAAAAAAAAAAAAAAAAAAAATAGAATCCAAAAAAGGAGTAAAAAAGCAAAAGAAAAAAAAAAAAGAAAAATATGGCTAAGGATGGAAACAAAGTGTAGAAGCAAAAAGTAAATAACAAGGTTTTTCTAGTTACATAATATGAAGACTCTATTATCTCAGACTTGTCCTTTTGAATATCCATTTCCTTCCTTCTTAAACCATCTCCTAATCCCCGCAACACCTAATAAAGACCTCTAGCTCAATTAGGAATAAGGTTAGTGTGATAGTAAGTGGCAGATGTGTTTGATCGACCCCGCTTCCTTTGTTGTCATTGAGATTAAGGTAAAGTGTGCCCACTGCACAATCGGAGTAGCTTAAACTTGAGTGGAAAAATCGAGAGGTTTTGTCTTGACATTTATGTGAGGACCTACTTAAGGACGCTTATTCCGAAGTTCTCTAAACAAACCCGCTAAACATTTCATAAGATTACTCATTGTTATATGTTTATTGTAGATGATTGATTATTATGCATATATTAACTTAGGGTTTTTACTGTTATTCTTATGTAATTGCTATAGAGATGTATAGATAGTTGAGCATGAAGGGGAAAACAATAGTTTTATTTCTTAGTCGCCAGAGATAGATGAAGTTCATGGAGTACCTTCATCGAAAACTCTCACGAGGTTATAACTCCGCCCACTAGGGAATTCCTAGTGGTTTAAGGCCTTGTTGCATATGGTCAATGCAATCGCGACTCAAATAAACGAGATTAGGTAGAACTCCATTTTTGGTCACTTATTCTAATTCTCATATTTGTTTCGAGGACAAGCAAAATGTCGCTTTGGGGTGGTTTGATAAGAGCCCAAAACTGTAGTTTTAACCCCTTAATAATCATACTGTTAGACCAATTATGTGAATAATAAGTAAGAGTTAATACGACACGTGTTTTTATGCATTTCGTGCTTCAAAGTCCATTATGCTAAATGTGCCACTTTAGCGAGATAAAGGAGCAAAAAAGTCGCAGAACTTCCGAATGCCATATCTTTGGACTCAGACCTCGGATTGAGGCCTACCTTATGTCAAAACGACCGGCTCGAAAGAGCTTTGCAATGGTCCAAGCCTTGACCCAATCAGAGGAGCAGAAGTGGACGAAAAGTCTGTGGAAGCTAACTGCAGCTGAAGAGGCCTTTTGATCGAAGAATGGGGTTTGGGCCCGATTCTCCGCCCAACCCATGGCTCCAAGCCCATGCACGAATTTTGATCTGATGTATAAAACAAAAGCTTAGCTCTTTGTTAATGGTAGCTAGTTAGACCTAAATTAAGATATAGAATTATAGATCTAGTTTTATTAATTAAATTAAGTTTTAGTTCCATTTAAATTTTGTTTTAGATTAAATCCTTGAATCATTGTTCTTGATAGATTAGATAAATAAAGTAGTATTTTTATCAAGTTCGAATTTGTCATTTCCATTTTAGATCTAAATTCAATTTTGTCATTGTTTTATTCCAGCCATTAAATTAGATTCATTATTGCTAAATTAAGTAATTCTCAAATTCTCACATTATGTTTAGTTTAGATTCAATGGTAAATGTTAGATTGATGACTCAAGGCTAAACCTCCATTAGAGGGGTTGATGAAGCCTTGATGAAACCTTAGTTGTTTAGTATAGAAACGCCAGAAGCATCTATTCCACTCTAGAAGGTCGCGGTTTCGCCATGAGAATGGGTGGGCTAACCTCACATGCTAGTTAGTACTTGGTAGAAATGCCATGAACACTGTGGATTAGACTCGAATTTTTGCCGAAAAACGAAGAATCGAGATACAACATTCTGTACTAGGTCATTAAGTTGATTCGAGGTGGATTCGATTCCCCTAATTCCTTTATCTAGAGTCAAACAATAGTATTTCCATAGCATTTGTAGTTAATTTCTAGTAATCATCTTAATTAAGCATCGTGAGTATAATATTTCAGAAAGCCTCATTGACTTAAGAGTGACTAGTTAGACTTAGAAAACAATCCATGCTAGGGAACTAGGAGTGGAACTAACTTGTGACTCCATTTAGTGCAACCGTGATTGAGCTATTTCATTGAATTATTTATGGGTGGATTTGATAGTTATTATTTCTGGAGCGATATATACATTAGCATTATAATTATTATAAGCTACCTTGACCTTGTGTTTGACCTTGTGAGGGGTTGCACTTAGTTGTTATAATTATTAAAATTACCTGACCATCCTATGTCGTGGTGGAGCTTGGATTCAAAACTTTGTGTTGGCCTAACATATTGATTATTGTACCACTAGGGGTGTGGCGTGTTGGTTATTTTCCAACCCAGTTAGGAATTTGTCTCGAGGGGCGTTAGGTTCACTATTAATAGGGTGAAGCTGTTCATAGGCTATAGAGACGGTGGGGATTCGGGATGGTCGGGGCTCAAGCAAGAACTACATGAATTTAAATTCGTTCATGGCCGGGGATAGGCTTTTGTTGAGCAGCAATGGCCTATAACTTTTAGTGAGTGATTCAATTAGAGTTTTAAGCTTCGGGATGTGTTTAATTTCAAACATCTGACGCCTTAGCGTATTTGATGAACTAGCGGATGGATATCATGAACACCCCAGTTGTTATTTAGCTTAGTTTGATCCTCTAAAATGCGCAAAACCTCCGAGGCTCCTTTGCAGAAGAAACTACCCCATTCGTATATACAGGACTTCTTTATGGTGGTGTAGAAGTCCTTTGAAAAAGAAACGAACTAAATATCTTTTATTTAAGTTATGATGTGAACACTCTATAAGGGAGATCGGTGAAAGCGATTCCATGCCTCTGAAAATGTTTCGCGAGGATTTTTTGTCGAAAGAAATAGATCTTGGCTTGTCTCATCCGTCTTTGGGGTGGGTAAAAATGTTCCATAAGCGGTGAACAAGTTTAGCCTGAAATTACAAATTAGGCGTTTGGGCGGTTAACCAAAAGCGCCGCCTTATATAAATTTAAGGTGAAAGGGAATATACCACGAGTTTAATTTGTTCCACAATGAAGTAGGATGGTGGAATATTTATTAGGACTTGTTCAATCCTACTGGCTGATAAGGTTTCTCATGGTGCAATCCATGAAAAGCGGGTAACAAATTAAAACATTTGGGGGATTAGGAATCCTCCTTGGAGTGCGCTAGAGCGATGCAAGATTTAATTTTGCTCGCTCAAGGTTTTGTAGAAGTCGGAGAGGAATCTTCTTAGGTAGGGCATTGTGTCGGTGATGTGTGTGTAAGGAAATAGTAGCTAGAGGTGTAGTGGGTGGTATACTAGATAGACTTGTTTGTTGGCGTTGTTGTGTAATTGCGTTAGGTGTTTTGTTGGCCCGGACCTTAATCTCATACAAAGGTTAAAACCCAAGCTTAGCTAAACGTCAACACTCCAAACAATTCGATATACTAGTATAAACCTCTAGCGAGGGAGATCACGAGGTGTGGAAGAAAGGAATACGATTCGTCCTTGCTTCTCTTTATGAATAGCGTCTTGTTTCGGCGTGTTAGGTGTATATAACAAGTTAGAACAACTGAAAAACTTGAAAAAATCAAAAGTTGAATCAAAGCTGTAGAAATTCACGAAAAATATATCTTAAGAAGATTAGTGCTTCATAGGGGCGGGCGGGAGTCTGTTCCCGATAACTTAAAGATTAGAAACGGTGTAAGGGGAATTGGCTTTCAATTCGGTATAGAGCGGGTCATTAAGCTCTCATAAAGCGATGTCCTTCGATTGTAATTTTGTTTGAATTTTCAGCGATGAAGCGGGGAAAACCGCGGTATGAATCAAACAAGGGTGGGTGGGTGAAATGGGACTTTAAAAAGTACTTACACTTCACTGAAAACAATGCGAATGTGAAACTAAAGATGTGGCACCATTTGATAAATCGTAAAATTGAATAGTTTCTGACGAAATGAACGATGAACTCAAAGCGTTAAAATAAACTAAAAGCTATCTTTATGTTGCTATGTTTATCAAAGATTCTACTCTCCGATCCTATGAGATATAGTGGAGTAAGTGTTAGTTCCTCCTAGTCTTCCATGTTGTGTTCTCAAGTCCTAATTACTCTTGCTCTAAAGTCTAATAAGAGATTCTGAAGTGGCAACTGAACTCTGATCGCTGACTTCACCACAAGATGCAACTAGTGGGCTATCCGAACAACTATGGGAATCTTCACGTTGAGTTCTATGATAAGGGTTAGGGGGATTGATTCCACCTTAACTTTCGACTTAATCCCTACTAACGACGAATGGAAATCGTAATCCCGAATGACTGCCCATGGGAGTCTATTATGGTTTTCCTAATCCACTAATTACATGGCATTCCTACCAATTCATAACATGTGTGAGCGATTAAACCCGTTCTCATGGTGAACTAATGAAGCTACAAGTGGAAAGGAAGTGCGGCGACTCTACGATAATCGGAATCAAGCTTTCATCGAAGCTTCTCGACCCCCTACAATGGAGGTTTGGCGAGGGAGAATCATTACCATGATCATTTCGAATTAAATTAAAACTAAACATACTATAAAAATTGGGAAATTTACTAATCTAATTTAAACAATAATTAAAATCTAATTAATAACTAGAATTGAATAACAAGTAATAAATGAAATCGGATCTATACGAATGTAAATGACAAGAATCGGGAAATTAACAAATAGCTATTTTATTAATCAATCTAATTAAGAATAATGATTCTAGAGTTTAATCTAAAACAAAATTGGATTTGAAGTAAACAACATAAAGAATTAAATCTAGATCTAGAAGCTATTCTAGTGAAACACTTTCTATTCTAAGCTACTTTTATTTTCTAACCTCTTATCTACCATTAACAAAGAGCTAAGCTTTTGTTTTATACTCTCGGATCAAAAATCGTATGGGCTTGGGCTATGTTTTGGGCGGAGAATCGGGCCCCAAACCAATTCTTCGATCGAAAAGGCCTCTTCAGCTGCAGTTGGTTTTAACAGACTTTTCGTCCCTTCTGCTCCTCTGATTGGATCAAGGCTTAGACCATTGGAAAGCTCTTTTCAAGGCGGTCGTTTTTGACATAAGGTAGGCCCCATTAAGTGCGAGTCAGATATATGACCGGAAGTTAAGCGACTTTGTGTCTTTGTTTACGCCCAGCGTCGACTTTTGACTTTTGGCCGGGCTTTAGAAAGGCATCTTCTTGAATCTTGGCCTTTAATCACGGAACTCTTAGTAACCGACCTTTGCTTCTTTATCAGCTAAAAAGTGGCATATCTCGCACATAATGTACTTTGGAAGCTGGAAATACATAAAACCATGTCGGTGTTAACTCTTAATTATTACTCCACATAATTGGTCTAAAAGTAATATGCATTCTGAGGTGAAAACTTCTGAGTTTGGGCTCTTATCGTTAAGTACTTGTAAAGGGGAGGGAACTTTCAATTTGGACTTTGTAGTGAATTTCCTATACTTACGGTATATGATTATAGGGGAAAAACCTTGTTGTTAGTAAAGTTCATGTATTAAACACGAATGTTTGAAGTATCTTTGAAAACAAATTATTTGGAAACATTTTGGAGATTATTCAGTTGGAGAAGTAATTTAGGATTAGAAAGTTCTAAGCGGGTAAAGTTAGGACTACGGAATAATTCGGTCAAAATTCAGGTTTTAAAAAAATCTTGAAAAAAAAATAACTATGTGTTTAGTATGTAATGTGTGGTTCAATATGAGTATTTCACGTTAAAATACTACTTAAAGCACTTAATATAAGTAATTGTATATGGTTTTGAACTATTTTTAAAAAAAAAATGAAAGTGGTTTATATCTACGAATTTTTCTTGAATTTTTATTAGTGAAAATCGAATTATACACGAACAAAAGTATGGACAAATGTTTTCCGTATAGCGAATATATGACCGTATATTTCCCCAAATATATCAAAATTAAAACCGAATTATACCCTATGGATTCTCGTCCCCGAATTTAATAACTAGGGGCGTAGAGTCCGTAGCTTCTGGAGCGACACCTTTGGTTGTGCATCTTTATTAGCATGGAGATGTTCTTCTCTTGCTTGTTTCTTAGTTCTTACTTCTATGACTAGGTAGCTTTCCGATTTGTTGTTTATTAGCTCCATTTGGAGTACGAGGGAGAATGATTCCTTTGAAATACTTGGATATTTTTGAAAAGTTACTTCGATTGTCCATAAATGTTGGACCTCGTTAGCAGCTTAAAAAATGCTTTGTTTCTTGGCTTCTTGATTTTTCCCTCTTTTAAATTGTATGGTTTGTGTAGTAGATTTATGTATTTCACTTCCGTTCGTGGTCTTGAAAGAACCACCTTCAGATTGGCTGGACACTAATCTAGAGTCCCGTGAGGATTCTAACATGCTTCGTCCCCATTTGAGCTGTTGTTTGTATGCATACATTGCTACTTTGTATTCCGTTTTTATTTGATTCGGAAAAACCAACCAAGTCGGATAAATTACTCGAGCTTCTTTCATGTTGTGTAAGGATCATGCATCCTATTCTTATTCCTAAATTTCTTTTTGAACCGTCAGTGTTGATTCTCCACACATCTGGAATGTTTGTTTGACTCTTCGATTTGGAACCGTTGTACGTTTAGGATTTGACAAAATCATGCATCCTATTGAGGTATTTCCACTATATATATCGACTAGGAGTGAAGCTAACATGTGGACCTTCTTCGATGTTCTAGGGTGGAAAAGTTATTTCATGCGCTCTTAGGTATGAGTGCCAAACTGATAAGGCAACTTGCTTCTAATGTCGTGCGCTTTGGTACTCAGTAAATATTTTAGTTTTCCTTGAACCAAATTGTTTCTTTGTCTCTATGGAGTTGTTTTTCCTGATAAAGAAGATACGTTTCCTTCTTGATCATCGACAGATAGTAGTGCACTTACTACAACTTCGAAAGTTGGGTTATTGTTTGACTAACGATGACTGCAACTATTATCCATGACTAAAGACGACTACAACTTAGGAGTAACATATGCGTATGAATAACTTAGAAACAGAAATAAGTGTTCAACAATGTTTCACCCAGGAAGACATCAACCTTAGCATGGTGCCTGATTATAGTCTACCTATGAGCATGAAGCAAAATGTGTTAAAACCACACTTCAACAATATGGAAAAATTGAACAAAGCAAAACTTTATAGATATGGTATGAATAAAGATGATGATTTTACAGAATAAAACAAATAATATTAAAAGAAATTACTCTTGATGATGGAGGGATTGCAAATGCAATGTCCTAAAGGTGAATTTCATCCTGTCCAGAGTGCTCCAAGTTTTCAAGTGTCATCTTCCGAGGATACAACAATCAATTACTTGAAATTATGGCACTACAACTTCAAAGCCCTAGCGAACTTTTTAATGGATTTTTTGTACTCTCAATGAAACTTTAAAATCAACAAGGAGAAAAGATATGGATGTTTTTGTCACTCTCAAAAGTTCTTTTCTTAGAAGAGTTATTTCCACCCTTTTGAATGAACAAAACAAGGGTTAAAATAAAATAAAAGTGTCTCTTCAAACAACCACCATGTCATTCAAAGTCACTTTGTCTCTTTAAGCATGTCTCTCCAAGACTCAAGACAATGTTTAAAGAGTTTTACAACAAACAAAAAGAGAAGTGCAGTTATCCAAAAGTAACCGTCAATAACTTCTTGGTAATTGTCTATGACATCTAAAAATAAAACCAAGTCCCAACCATACAAGTCCAAGTCCAAGACCCCATTGGCCACAAAGGCCCTGATCATAGACTATAGAATATTCAATATATTCCTATGTCTATTTTGTTGGGGAGTGGGTTTGAACCCTCCACATCAAATTCTAATATGGTATTGCAATCTATCCGCAGATTATCGGACTTTTTAACTAGAAATCTATAAAAAGCACTATTGATACTATAACCAATAAAGACCACAAACGGTTTTAGGTCATAGTTTGGTTCATTTAGGCAATGAAATCAACATTTTTGCAAGGCACCTACACTTTAAGGATTTTATGCGATGGTACTCTTCCTTTCCATGGTAAGTAAGGAGACTTGTTAGTCTTCTTACGTGGTATTTGTTTAGAATGGTATTTGCAATAAGCAAAGCTTCCCCAATTATTGTGGTAGGGTGAACTATTCAACATGCACTTAATCATGTCTTTGAGAGTTCGGTTCTTTCTTTCTACTATTCTATTACATTTGTGGTGTTCGAGGTGTAGAGGTTTGGTGAATAATGCCATGTTCAAACACAATATTCAAAAATGGTGTAGATTCATACTCCTCCTCTATCGATCTAAGAACTTTGAGTTTCTTATTTAGTTGATTATCAACTTTGGCTTTATAAACTTTGAACACATCAAGGCCTCATCTTTAGTGCGTAGTAGATAAACATAACAAAACTTACTACAATCAACTATGAATGTAATGAAGTAGTTTTTTCCTCCTGGTAATTGGTAGCCATTTTTAGGTCACACAAATCCTATGTACTAAGTCTAAAAAACTTAAGTGGATTTCACAACTGTGAAATGATTTTTCTAGTTAACTTAGATTCAACACACACTTCACATTTGTGATTTCTATCAATGCTAAACTTAGGCAAAATGCGGAGTTAACCATGTTATGCAATGAGCGATAATTAGCGTGTCCTAATCTAGCATGTGAAGTAGTAGTGTGGTGAGTGTTTTGGAGTGGTTGAAGTTCACCACTAGATGCATGATAAGTAAATAGGGATGAATGTAAAAATGGTGTTTTAGATCAACTCATACTCATTTGATTCATTCAAATGAGTATAACAATATATTAAACTTAAAAATGGTAGAAATGAATGGGAATGAAAGTGATGAAAACTTGATTTATGAAGTGGTTGTCAATCAAAACATAAAAGAATATGATATGGAATGAGATAACTTGACTAGAAAGTTATACTCATTTGATTGATTCAAATGAGTATAGCAAGCTTTTGTGGAGATGAAATGTTTTAAAGAAATTTAGGAAACAAGTTTGATGAAAACAAAGAGATTTAAATATAGAAATATGCAACGTACTTAGGTCCTATTAACACTTGTATCAACATAGAATTATTTTTCACAAACGTATCAATGTACTATGCCCGATTTCATAAAATAGCAATGCATTTAGGATCCGATCGGTTAAGTGATCTTTGTGTCCATTTATTTTCAATTTTTTTTGTATTTTCCACCCAGCATAACACTAGGACATGATGGGCCGAAAATAATACACCCTAATATAATGGGTGAGATTGATAGCTCTTAAAGCCCAAAAGAATAAGGATCCGACCCCCAAAATGATGAGGAACCTTCTTGATAAAACATATAAATGATAGTTCACCCTGAAATGAGCGATGAAACAAAAGCGTGAAAGTAAACTAAAGCTTATTGCAGTCTATATTTATCAAGTTTTATACTCTCAATTCTATCGAAATGAAGGTGGAGTAACAAATTAAGTTCCACTCCTAGGTCTACAGCATGGAATGATTTTATAGTTAACTAATCGGTCTTAAGTCTAATGAGAGTTTTCACGAGGGAATTATACTCTGATGCAACTACCACAAGATACAAACTATAATTGATTGACTACGGAATACTACGTTGATTCTATAATAAGGAATTAGGGGATTGATTCACCTTAACTCGACTTAACTTCACTAACGTGAATCGTAAGTAATCGAATTGAGCTCTCTGAGAACAATTGGTTCTTCCCTAATCCTAGTTTTACATGACATTTCTACCAATTCATAACTAGCATGTGAGCGATTAAACCGTTCTACCGGCCGATTAATGTCGTTTTCTAAAGTGGAATAGAAATTCACGAATTTGACTACGATGTCGGAATCAGAGCTTTCATCAAGGCTTCTCAACCCCCTCTAATGGAGGTTTAAAGCAGAAATTATTTCATAATCATTTCCATATGAATCTAAACTAAACATCATATCAAAATTCTAACTTGACTAATTTAACTAACAATACTTCAATATAATTTAACAACTTCGAAATGATAATCAACAAAATTAAAACTAGATCTATAATTTGAAATGACAAAATCAAAATTGACAAATAGTTATTTTATTTATCAAACTAATTAAGAACAATGATTTAAGAGTTTAATCTAAAACAAGAATTGAATTTAAACTAAACTTAATTTAATTAATTGAAAACTAGATCTAGAATTATCTATAGTTTTAGGTCTAACTAGCTACCATTAACAAAAGAGCTAAGCTTTTGTTTTTATACTTTCGGATCAAAAATCGTGCATGGGCTTGGAGCCATGTTTTTGGGAAGAATGGGCCCAAACCCTAATTCTTTTAGTCAAAATGGGATATTCAGCTGCAGTTGGCTTCGATAGATGTTTCGTCCACTTCTGTTCCTCTGATTGGGTCATGGCTTGGACCATTGGAAAGCTCTTTTGAGGCGGTCGTTTTGACATAAGGTAGGCCCCAATTCGAGGTCTAAGTCAAAGATATGGTCTTGAAAGTTCTGTTGACTTTGTGTCTTTGTTTACGCGTGTTGACTTTGACTTTTCAGCTTTGGCCAGGGCTTTAGAAAAGGCTTTGTCTTCTTGAATCTTGGCCTTTAATCACAGAACTCCCAAGAACCAACCATTGCTCCTTTATCTCTCTAAAAGTGGCATATTTCGCACATAATGGACTTTGAAGCTTTGAAATGCATAAAACACGTGTCGATGTTAACTTTACTTATTATTCACATAATTGGTCTAAAAAGTATGATTATTAAGGGGTTAAAACTACAGTTTTGGGCTCTTATCAACCACCCCAAACAGCATTTTGCTTGTCCTCAAGTAAATATGAGAAATTAGTGAATAATAAGTAGAGTTAATCGATTCGTGTTTTATGCATTCGGGCTTCAAAGTCCATTATCTTGCGAGAAATGTACCCACTTTAGCGAGATAAAGGAGCAAAAGTCGTGAGAACTTCGAATGCCATATCTTTGGACTCGGACCTCGGTTGAGGCCTACCTTATGTCAAAAACGACCGGCTCGAAAGAGCTTTGCAATGGTCAAGCCTTGACCCAATCAGAGGAGCAGAAGTGGACGAAAAAGTCTGTGGAAGCTAACTGCAGCTGAAGAGGCCTTTTGAATTTGAAAGAATTGGGTTTTGGGCTGATTCTCTGGTGACCCATGGCTCAAGCCCATGCACGAATTTTGGATCTGGATGTATAAAACAAAAGCTTAGCTCTTTGTTAATGGTAGCTAGTTAGACCTAAATTAAGATATAGAATTATAGATCTAGTTTTATTAATTAAATTAAGTTTTAGTTCCATTTAAATTCTTGTTTTTAGATTAAATCCTTGAATCATTGTTCTTGATAGATTAGATAAATAAAGTAGTAATTTTTATCAGTTTGAATTTGTCATTTCCATTTTAGATCTAAATTCAATTCTTGTCATTGTTTTATTCCAGCCATTAAATTAGATTCATTATTGCTAAATTAAGTAATTCTCAAATTCTCACATTATGTTTAGTTTAGATTCAATGGTAAATGTTAGATTGATGACTCAAGGCTACCTCCATTAGAGGGGTTGATGAAGCCTTGATGAAACCTTAGTTGTTTAGTATAGAAGCGTTGTAGCATCTATTCCCTCTAGAAGGTAGGTGTTTAAGCCATGAGAATGGGTGGGCGACCTCACATGCTAGTTAGTATCCGGTAGAAATGCCATGAACACTAGGGATTAGAACTCCAATTTCTTGCCGTGAAAGCGTGAGAATTGAGATACAACAATAAGCTAGGTTGTTAAGTTGGATTCGAGGGTGGATTCAATTCCCCTCTAATTCCTTTATCTAGAGTCAAACAATAGTATTTCCATAGCATTTGTAGTTAATTTCTAGTAATCATCTTAATTAAGTATCGTAGTATAATATTTAAGTAAAGCTCTCATTGACTTAAGAGTGACTAGTTAGACTTAGAAAACAATCCATGCTAGGGAACTAGGAGTGGAGCGAACCATTACTCCATTTAGTGCAATTCGCATTGAGAGTAGAAGCTTTGATAATCGGACCGTAAAAGTTTAAGTTTAGTTTACTTACGTTTTGGATTAAGTAGTTCATTTTAGTAGGTAAACTATTCATTTTATATTTTATCAAATGGCCGCTGCCATCTTAGTTGCACTTTAGCATTGTTTTCATAATATAATTAGTTATTTTTAAGTCCCATTTCACCCACCCACCCTTGTTTGATTCATCTGTGGTTGCCGTTTTGATTTTGGAAAAATTCAGCGAGAAAGCGCTGGCGCAGCCAAAGAAAGCGCGACCAGCTATCTTCTTGGACTTCGCTTATACATTGAAGCGCGCCCAGCGCCAAAGAAGCGCGACCAGCGCTATCTTCTGGACTTCGACTTTACCTTGGCCCAAAGCGCCCAGAAGATCGAACCTGGCGCCAGCGCTTCTCTGAAAATCGAAAGGATTTCCGCGGCTTGTTTTGAACCGAGTTGTCAAGTTTTTGGTGTTCTAATATCTTATTACACTGAACAGCGTACCACAAGGCGCTATTCATAAAAGCGAAGCAAGGGCTATTTATCGGTATTCCTTTCTTCCATACCTCGCATTTTCGGTTAGAGGTTTTATACTAGTATATCGAATTGTTTGGAGTGTTGCATGTTAGTTAAGCTCAACTTAGTCTTGCATGAGATTAAAGTGCAGTCGAACAAAACAACAAAGCGTAATTACACCACAACAAACAAGTCTATCTAGTACACCACCCACGACACCTCTAACTACTATCACCAAACCATACGACATAATGGTGAAGAAAGAGACTCTCTCTCCAGGCTTCTACAAAGCTTTGGCGATAGCCCTAAATCTTGCATCGTTCTAGCGGACCCGATTGGGGGATTTTTGAATTCCCCAAACATATTTAATCTGTTACCCGTTTTCCATGGTCTAGACCATGAAAAACCTTACCAACTTATCGTAGGATTGAACAAGTCCTTACAACATTCCACCATCCCTCACGGTTGAGTGCGAACGATTAAACTAAGGGTATTTCCTTTCACATTAGCCCGATAAAGGCGTCTTAGTTAGCTGCCCAAGCGCCTAATTACGTGGACTTCGTGGGCTAAACTTGTTCATTTGTTTATGGAACATTTTACCCTTTAAAGGCGGATGAAATGCTTTCCAAGATTCATTTCTTCCGTGAACCCTCATGAATCATTTTACGAGGCATGGAATCGTTCACCCGATCTCCTTATAGAGTGTCCACACCATAACCTAGCAAAAGACCGTTAGTTCGTGCCTTTTCAAAGGACTTCAACATCACCATAAAGAAGTCCTTGACATAATATTTGGGGTAGTTTCCTAAGTAAAAGGAGCCCGCGGAGGCTTACAAATTTTTAGAAGACCAAACTAAGCGAAATAATAATTGGGGGTAGTGATGATATCCCCGGCTCAGCTAGTTCTTCTTCAACGGTAAAGGCGCCCGGTATATTTGAGAATAAAACCGATCGAACTTAAAATTTCTTTGGAATCTCTAACTAAAAAGTAGAGGCTATTTACGTTGACAAAAGCCTATCCCGTCATGAATGTAAATTCAACCCATGTAATTTCTGTTTGAGTCGAGCACCACGACAATTATTGTCCTCTAGCTTATGAACAACAACCACGAGCGGGATAATGTTTACTCTATTAATAACTATCCTATTCTAGCGCCTTGGAGGCGACATCGACCGGTTGGAGAAATAATCAACAAGTAACACCTCCGAGGTACAATAATCAAAGCGTTAGGCAAGCAAACAATTATAACCAAGCTTCACTTAGACAAGGACAAGGACAAAGTCAAGGGAATTATAATAATTATAACACCAAGGCCTTGACCTAGGCAAGGTCAAGCACAAGGTCAAAATAATTATAATAATTATAATACCAATAGAATTATCGTTAGGTTAATAATAATAACTATCACAACCCACCCATAAATAATCAGCGAGAGATAGTTCGGTCGCACCACCAGTGACTACTACACCTACACAACCCGGATCGTATCGGCCTTTATCTGAGGTTACCCGACAACTTTTCAATCAATGACTAAATCAAGCGAGCGGATCTTACAATCAATAAATCGGGGCATCTGCTTGCGGTTAGCCCAAAGAAAGCCAACCAAAAGCGTGTTTCGAGGTCAAGCTATACCAAACCCTAAAAACAGCAAACCACGACCTTTGGGGTAAGCGGTAATTCTAATACGGACACTACAATCGTAGGTGACCTAAATGCCATCACCACTCTGGATTACGGAAGAGTGGTTGATAACTAAAATGCTTGCTCCTATAGTTACCCGTGATTACTCCCTACACCCGGATATCGAACTAGATACCGAAATAGAAGCGAGGAGCCTACCGCGGTAGAGGTACCGGTTAAACCACAACAAAAGCCGAAAGCCAAAGGTTACCGCGGCCAAGTAGAGCCATATCGCGAAATATAGAAGCGAAACCACCGTTCCCTCAAAAAATTAGCCATGCTAACTAGGGATACAAACTTTGAGGAAATTAGGAGCGTTTTCAAGAATCTAGCGATAAACCTCCCTTTTCTCGAAGCTATTAAAAGCTTCTAACCCGCTAAGTTTCTTAAAGAGTTGTGCACTACTAGGCGTAAAGGCGAACATACCCAAAGGCGCCTTTTAAGCTGAGCGGTTCCCGACTTTATCGAAAATAATGGAATTGTTAAGTACAAGGACCACTGGTAGATCCTCTTTGTAAAAACCTTAGGAGATTCACACCACGACCGCTTTATTAGACACGAGGCGAGTGTTAACTTACTCCCGTATTACTTGTATAAACAAATAGGTCTACGGGGAAATGCAACCTACAAAAAATAGCGTTGCAATTGGCGGACCAGTCAATTAAGTATCTAAAAGGTGTAGTGGAAAGCGTGCTTGTTAAGGTTGAGATTTCTACTATCCTGCTGATTTTGTTATCCTCGATCTGAAAGTCGCGAATGACTCATTACCGATCATCTTAGGGCGCCCCTTCTTGGCAAGCTGCCAATGCGCTTATAAATTGTCGCGATGGAAAGATGTCCTTATCTTTTGGCCATCTTTACGTCGAGGTAAATGTTTTTAAAATGATGAAAGCGTTACCAGATTAGATCTATAGATGGGGAGGTTAGCATGATCGAGAGTTTAGCTCAAGATTATTTTAACAACCGTTTCACGAAAACAATATGTACAAATTCCTTTCTTTTGGAACTTCGATTTTTGTAAATGACTCCTACTTAGAGGAAGTCAACACCATCTTAGAGTCCACACCAATTGTAGACCGTCGGTTGCTCCATATCGCGGATTATGAAGACTTGCTACGGCGGTATTCATTATGCAAAATGAGGACCGGACGAAATATCTATTGATTTTCCACCCACCCGGTGCTTAAACCTCTTCCCGAATTAAAATATATACAACTTGATCGGATGGTAGTCATCCGGTAATTATATCTTCTTTATTATCTAAAGATGAAGAGACATCTTTAATAAGGGTGATTAGGGAACATCGGTCTGCGATTGGTTGGTCCTTAAGTGACATTAAGGGCATCGACCACAATATGCGCACTCATCGTATCCATTTGGAGGATAGCGAAGACTTTCGCGAACCACCTCGTCGCTTGAACCCTGCCATGAAAAGGTGGTTAGGGAAGAAGTCTTGCGATTACTTTCGATCGCGGGTATTATATACCCAATCTCCGATAGCGAATGGGTAAGTCCCATTCATGTAGTTCCTAAGAAGTCGGGAATTACCATAGTGCGTAGCGGGAAGGGTGACTATGTTGTCACTCAAAGGTCTATGAAATGGAGAATCTGTATTGATTCTGAGGCGTTTAAATGCTATGACGGAAGGATCACTTCCCGCACCATTTATAGATCGGATGCTAGAGCGTCTAGCGGTCATGCCTTTTATTGTTTTACGGATGGCTACTCGGCTATTTTCAGATTATTATTGATATCGATGACCAAGAAAAGACAACCTTCACATGTCCGCCGGAACATATGCCTATAAGCGAATGCCTTTTGGCCTTTGTAATGCTCTGGTACCTTCGGTGATGTATGCTTCATATATTTAGTGACATGGTAGGCTTTATGGAAGTTTTCATGGATGATTTTTCTATCTATGGAGACTCCTTCCGCAATTTGTTTGTCTAACTTTGTCTAAGGTTTTGACGGTGTGAAGAAAAGAGCCTCGTTTTAAATTGGGAAAAGTGTCATTTCATGGTCAAAAGGGCATAGTCTAGGTCATATTGTATCTAGTGATGGCATCGAAGTAGATAAAGCCAAACTAGATAAGATAAGCGACCTACCTAAACCCGGACTGTCGGTGAGATTAGAACCTTTTAGGCCATGCGAGGGTTTTTATAGGCGTTTCATCAAAGGATTTTTCGAAAATAGCTAGGCCTTTAACTAACCTCCTTTTGAAAGATGCCATCTTTGATTTTAATTTTAAGCGTAAGCGGGCTTTTGAAACCTTAAAAGCCGCCATGCAACCCTTGCACCTATTATCTGACCTCGATTGGTCTAAACCATTCGAACTCATGTGTGATGCTAGTGACTATCACGGTTAGTCTTTGTCTTAGGACAGAAACTAGATAATAAGTCCCTTTGTTATTTATTATGCTAGTAAAACTTTAAGCGATGCTCAGCGGAATTATACAACTACTGAAAAAGAATTCTTAGCTGTCATTTTATGCTTTAGATAAATTTCGTCCTTATTTGGTTGGTTCTAAAACTTTAGTTTACACGGACCATGCGAGCCCTTAGGTACCTTCTTGCAAAGAAGGATGCTAGCGAGATTAATCCGATGGATTCTTCTCTGCAAGAGTTCACATTAGAAATAAAAAAGGACAAAGAGGGTCGAAAGCGTAGTTGCCGACCACTTATCTAGACTTACAAATGGCGATAGTAGTGATTACGAGTCCATACGACTCTTTTTCGATGAACATCTGTATGCTATTTTTCATCACCATGGTATCGCGGACATCGTAAATTATTTAGCGGCTGATGTTATGCCTCATAATTGGTCAAAGAAATGAGCGTAAGAAGTTCTTGGCGAGTCAAGATATACTATTGGGATGAGCCCTACCTTTTTAAGTATTGTGCGGATCAGATTATTCGTCGTTGCATTCCCGATTGGGAATATAATGAAGTCCTATCGTTACGCCATGACAAAAGTGTGGTGGCCACTTTAAGCGGAATGAAAACAGCCGCTAAAGTTCTTGATAATGGATTTTATTGGCCTACCCTTTTTAAGGATGCCCAAGTGCATTGCAAGGCGTGTATTAGTTGCCAACAACTTGGCCGAATCCTGGCGTAATATGATGCCTTTAAATCCAATCTTGATAGTAGA
This sequence comes from Coptis chinensis, assembly GCF_015680905.1. Lineage (NCBI taxonomy): Eukaryota > Viridiplantae > Streptophyta > Magnoliopsida > Ranunculales > Ranunculaceae > Coptis > Coptis chinensis. The sequence continues at coordinate 44,507,030 of NC_141460.1, forward strand.
AATTTTTCGATGTTTGGGGTATTGATTTCATGGGCCCTTCCCTATTTCCGCGGTTATATTTATATCCTAGTTGCGTGGACTCACGTGTCTAAATGGATAGAGGCCCTAGCTTGTAGCAATGACCATAAGACCGTTGTATTTTTATTAAAGAATATATTTTCAGTCGGTTTGGCATTCCTAAAGCCATCATTAGTGATGGTGGAACACATTTTACCAGCGAGTTGTGGCATCCCTAGTTAAAAGTATGGAGTTACACATAAAATAGCAACTCCTTATCATCCACAAACTAGCGGACAAGTAGAAGTTTCTAATAGGAAATCAAAAGATTTTAGAAACAACGGTAAACCACGATAGGAAAAAGCTGGTGAAGCGTCTATCGGATGCCTTATGGGCATATAGAACTGCTTTCAAAACTCCTATGGGTATGTCTCCTTTAGACTTGTATTTGGGAAACCATGTCATTTTGCGAGTCGAATTAGAGCACCGTGCTGTGGGCTATAAAAGCCTTAACTTCAATATTGATGGTGTCAAGCGCCAAGTTACAATTAAATGAGCTTGAAGAAATCCATGGCGATTCTTACGATCTGTGAAGGATTATAAAACCAACATGAAGCGTGTTCATGATAAGCATATCTTAGCGTAAAGAGTTTGTGGTAGGACAAAGGTTTTGCTTTACAACTCCCGTCTACATATTTTTCGGGAAAAAAACCCGTTAGTGCAGGTCCTTTTAAGTTCTTGAAGTCACCCCTTGCGGGGCAATTACCTTAGTAAACCCCAATGACAACGATTACCTTTCAAGTTAATGGTCAGCGGTTAAAACATTTTCCACGAACTTTTGTCCCACGATGTGGAGGAAGTCCTTTTCACGGGACCACATCTATGAGGTGACCTTGTCATTTGGTGTACTTACTTTCATTTCCATTTTCTTGATAAGTACACCATTCAGGTAACGGGCCCTCCTTATGGAGTGTGTGGGTGTGAAAGTACGGATCCTAAGTCCACAGTTCACATAATTCCGTTTTCCACTTTCGCATGTTTTTCGATTTTTTGAGTCATGTTCCTCTATGGAGTGAATTATGTATTTATTGTTTTTTCGTGTTTCTTATAGTAAACAAATAAAAATAAATTAAAATTCATAAAAATCATAGTCATAGCAATCCAACAAGTCTTGGGAATCGACTTTAAAGCGACCCCGTTGTAAACAAATTTTGTGGTTAAAAATTTGTTTTGGGGGGTCAGGAAATCGATCTTTCCATCGGTTGCTCGAACTTTCTAGTTGTGTTGTGTAGGTCCATTAGTATAGTTCATTTTGGGTTGGCGTTATCAAATTTAGTGTTCATTCGTTAGCATAACTTACGTCATGCCGCACTTCGAAGGCGTTTTCCACTATCTTATTCGTCACCCCGGTTGGAATCGAGTGTTTTATGGATCATTGGATTGGAAATTCTCTCTGATCATTTCCATATCTCATTTAAAGAATCGGACCGATAACAAAGCGGGAAATCTAGTTTGAAATTGGTAAAATCGACAAAAAGTCGAAAAATACAATTGGGCTTGGGCCTTCACCTTATATATACAGCGCGCCCGGCATGCAATCATAAGCGACCAGCTCATACTCTGTAAGTCGAAAAATCCAAAAGGCGACTCGCGCTCTATCTGGCGCCAGCGCCCCACTCAAAACCGGATCGCGATCTTCTTCTTCTCCGGCCGCTTGACACAAAGTATAAATCAAAACCCCAGCAACCTAAAATAAAAAAAAAATAATAATAATAAATAATAGAATATATCCATAATAGAAACACCACCACCGCCCATAATAGAAACTTCAACACCAATCTTCCACAATCTCAACCGATCCACCATCGAAACCACCAACCAATTCGAGTTCGAACACGCGCCCGAACCTACCATAACCACCCACTTGTTGGTTTGTTTTGTTTCATCAAACTCGCATCCACCACCATCTACAAACCCCAAATCAGTAAATAACTTCAATGGAAGCAGCGGCGTAGAATTCTGCGGAAAAAAGCGTTTGTTTCCGGACGGTTTAGCGCCATTTTATATTATGAGAGATGTTAAAGAGACATTGGAGCGGTTGTGGTATTGAATGGAGGATTTCTATCACTATGAATTGGTAGAACAGTTTTATAAAAAGCGAGAAGTGGAGGGAAATAGGATTTTCATTAGGATAGCGAGGGGGCGGAAGGAATTCTGAGGCGGTTGTTGGTGAGCTATTAGGAATCACCCTGTAACCAACCTAGATCGACCATTCGGGGAATCAAGAATCTGCGGTTCTGTTTTGATGAAAGATCACGGTCATAGAGGGTGAATACAATCTGATATCTCATTCGTTAAGCCCGGACTACCGAGAACTAATCGGTGGGTCAGCTTCGGTGGATTGGTAAAACGTCCTCGGGAGAGACAAAGTCGGCGACATCGGACTTGATTAATGCCGCGTTCTCGGAATTTGCAAGCGAAGGAGTATAATTTCTGCATCCTTGATTTAATTTTGAATGTGATTAGAGGTGGGAAAGAGCCTGGCGCCTCTTCCGTATTGATCACTAAGATTATGCTCTCATTTAGAGCCGTAAGCTAGGTCTGCTCCTATTAAGATCAAATTGCCTTCTAATGCAAGTATTTATAAAGAATGCATTCAAAAGACTTGGCGTTGTCTGCTTGAGAGAAGGAAGTTGAGTCGGATAATGAAGGGAAGATATGACATGGTTGGTTGAGGATAATTTTGATAGTCATACTTCTAATTTAGGCGAATGATAATCGCAAAACTGGTTTCGCGATGCGGTTATAATATCTGTGAAGATATGAGACATAGACAAATTACGCCGCCATAAGCAAAGCGGACCGGAGGAGGACGGTTGAAATGCTCGTAAAAGTCGACAAGATATAATGTTTAACTTGGAGGTTATAGGCGAGAATCACCAAGCCCGATTATCATTACTTAAAGAGATGGATGGAAGTGCGCTTGTTCGGGATAGAGATGCTGACGCATGCCACTCATTGATGATCTGTCTCCGTTAGTCGAGAGGCATGGCGTCGTCGCCCTTGAGCGGATGGCTCAAGCCATTCGACACCCCGAGAGCCGATCTCCATCTCGAGGGGACCCATCTTCTTCGCGCCTAGGTGTGCACCATCGATTGTGTCCTTTTATTTCATTGTCTTTATTGTTTTGTAGTGCAATTTTACTTGGTAGTTAGATTTGAATATTAAGTTGTTTGTTTTAGATTATTTGGATTCCATATTATTTTAATATAATTTATTTTGATCATCTTCGAAGGTTGTCTTGGAGTAAAAAAGTTGAAATTAGGCGATATCGGCATATCTATGATTTTTTTGTAGTGGTAGTATGATATATAGGAGAGTTTAGAAGTTACTATTCTAAACCAAGTTTAAAGATACCGGGGTTGTTAGGAAATCAAAGACATGGATGGTTAGTTCGTTTTGGGTTTGGCGGTTTCCTATTTCGGAAATGGCCTTAAAACAATTTGGCAACTTGCCCGATTCGTTTTGGAAACCGGAACCTATTTAAACTTCCATCATACTACACTCACAACACACACTACACCCACAATCATCTTTCACTTTTCACTCCGGCCCTTTTTCTTGTTTTTCTTGTTTTTCTTAGAAACTCAATTTCTGCACTCCGCGAGCGCCAGCGCTCAAGTGACTTCGCCCTACTTCTTGTAAACTGAAAAATCACTTTCGAAGCGCCAGCGCCAAGTAAAGCGCGACTTCAGCTCAAACGGAAATCGAAAATTTAACGAAGCGCCAGCGCCGAGTAAGCAGCGACCAGCGCTAAAAAAACTAATAATTCAAAAACCCAAAGAGCATATTAAGCGCTCAAGATAAAAGCGCCCAGCCTCTCCGATAAACCACGAAATTTTAGATTTTTCGAGGTTCTTCCAGGTTTTAGCAGCTATTCTACAAAGTAGTGTTGAGATGACACCACCTATAGTCATTCTGAGCAGTCTTTTGAAGACTTGATGGGAACTTATACCTATGGAGCATCGTTCCGCGAGCGGATCTTGCAATTAGGATGGCGACATCTTCTGGTGAGTGATGACGATTCTTTTTCACCTAAGCTAACTGAATTCTTTTATAATAATATTACTTTCTTTTGTACCCAAGAAGGAGAACAAAAGTTTTCCCTTACTATTATTGATGCGTCTATGGAATTCAGTAAGCACTTGATAGCTTTGGTTTCGGGATTGCCATTACCTGACCCTATGCACACATGGGGATATATGACAGATAACGCATACCTATATGAATATGCCTATTTCCATGAGTATTATGGGGGAGGGTATTTACATTATCATGGACCAAGACCAATATAACATGCATGCGAGTAGCCTATCACTGAATGTAGGCACAACCATGTTGTTCATCATGATGAACATTCTAGAAGAACGGCGGTTTACTTACGCCAATAATACGCTGGTGGCGTTTTTCCTTGCTTTAGGCGAGGGGCGTCGTCGGTATGACATTCGAGTTTTAGTTCTTACGTTGAAGCGAGGCCATACCTTGAGGCATAAGTACCTTCTTATGCCTGTCTTGGATTTACCGCCTTATCTTGGCGCTTGCCTACCGTATTCTGTACCGATTACCGCATTGGAAAAAGGTCGAAATCATGAGACCTACCAATGCGTGGTAATACGATCATTCGAACCATGACTTGGCGGGATGGCGAATGCAACCACATTTGGTTGCTCCTTACACCCCATCGGACCAAATATCACTAGAGGTTAGCATTAGTTGATGATACCACGGCCGGATGGCGTGGCAAGTTGTTATGGCATGGCGGGGATCGCGAAAGAACCTCATATAGAAGAGGAGGACGACGAGTAAATGCTGGGGTGCAGGTAAGTTTTTAGTTCAGTTAGTGTCTGCTTATGTCCCAAGCAAATTAATTCTTTAACCCCATAATGGGTGGAACTCTTATAGAGTTGCGTCAGTTTATTATTTCATATATTAGTACGTTGTATGTTTAACCGTGTTTCGCGGATATTCGAATTTCCGCAGCGTTTCCATGGTATTTTTCTACCCTCTTTATTTAAATGCTTTGAGGACAAAGCATGCTTTTTTGTTTGGGGGGGGCATAGAAACTCGTGTAATTAAGGCATCTGTTAGGATATAGATATGTATAATATGCACTTGTTTTCTAGTTAAAATCTAAAAAATTCAAAAATATAAATAAAAACTATGCTATACACTTAGGAATATTGGTATTGTTTTCTTTCTCCATGCTCTTAACAATCTAGAAGTCTCATAGCTTTTGCATCGAATAATAGTTAGAAACTTAGGTTAATATGTAGGTAATAATCTTTGCATCTATCTATAAATATATTACATGAGTATCTATGATTGTTTGGCAGATAAGTTTACGAAATCTAGGCTAGAGTACTTATTCTACAAATCCTGTGAGAATATAGCCTAAAAGCCTTATATGAGTGAAACATTTGAGAAATGACACAAGGGAGAAGTAAAATCGGATAGAGAAATCACCGTCCACTTGCTTGATCACTATGCCATATCCTAAGCGAGAATTTAGGCGCTCTTTGGATCGATATAGCCGAAATTCAAACCTATGAATTATTTTCCGCTAGTAAGCCACTCTGAGCCCTTTCTTTAGCCTTCCATAAACCACAATTCCTTTACTGTTACAAAACAAAAACAAAAAAAAAAAAAAAAAAAATAAACCTACCCGATCTAGAATAAGTCGAGGAATAGAATGAGTGAAAGAAAGAAAAACGTGTAAAGAAAAAGTTGTTGTAAACAAAAGTTAGTTTAATCCAAAGAAAAAAGAAAAAAAAAAAAGAAGTTTCCAAAAAAAAAGAAAAAAAAAAAAAAAAAAAGAAAAAATGGCTAAGGATGGAAACAAAGTGTAGAAGCAAAAAGTAAATAACAAGGTTTTCTCTAGTTACATAATATGAAGACTCTATTATCTCCGGACTTGTCCTTTTTGAATATCCATTTCCTTCCTTCTTAAACCATCTCCTAATCCCATGACACCTAATAAAGACCTCTAGCTCGATTAGGAATAGGTTAGTGTGATAGTAAAGTGGCAGATGTGTTTGATCGACCGAGCTTCCTTGTTGTCATTGAGATTGTAAGGTAAAGTGTGCCCACTGTATCAACTGCTTTGGAGTATGAAAACTTGAGTGGAAAAATCGAGGAGAGGTTTTGTCTTGACATTTATGTGAGGACCTACTTAAGGGCAGCTATTATTCGAGAGTTCGAAACAAACACGCTAAACATTTCATAGTATTACTCATTGTTATATGTTTATTGTAGATGATTGATTATTATGCATATATTAACTTAGGGTTTTCTTGTTATTCTTATGTAATTGCTATAGAGATGTATAGATAGTTGAGCATGAAGGGAAAACAATAGTTTTATTTCTTAGTCGTTGTAGTATAGATGAAGTTTGTGAGTACCTTCAACTGGAAAACTCTCCGCGAGGCTATAACTTCGTCCACTAGGGAATTCCTAGTGGTTTAAGGCCTTGTTGCATATGGTCAATGTAATCGCACTTTCAGTGAAAGCGAGATTAGGTAGAACTCCATTTTTGGTCACTTATTACAATTTCTCATATTTGCTTGAGGACAAGCAAAATCTTTGTTTTGGGGGGTGGTTTGATAAGAGCCCAAAACTGTAGTTTTAACCCCTTAATAATCATCTTGTTAGACCAATTATGTGAATAATAAGTAAGAGTTAATCTTGATTACGTGTTTTATGCATTTTGGGGCTTCAAAGTCCATTATCTTGTGAAATGTGCCACTTTAGCGAGATAAAGGAGCAAAAAGTCGTGAGAACTTCGAATGCCATATCTTTGGACTCAGACCTCCGGATTGAGGCCTACCTTATGTCAAAACGACCGGCTCGGAAAGAGCTTTGCAATGGTCAAGCCTTGACCCAATCAGAGGAGCAGAAGTGGACGAAAAGTCTGTGGAAGCTAACTGCAGCTGAAGAGGCCTTTTGATTTGAAAGAATTGGGTTTGGGCCCGATTCTCTGGCCCAACCCATGGCTCCAAGCCCATGCACGAATTTTGGATCTGGATGTATAAAACAAAAGCTTAGCTCTTTGTTAATGGTAGCTAGTTAGACCTAAATTAAGATATAGAATTATAGATCTAGTTTTATTAATTAAATTAAGTTTTAGTTCCATTTAAATTCTTGTTTTAGATTAAATCTCACGAATCATTGTTCTTGATAGATTAGATAAATAAAGTAGTAATTTTTATCAAGTTGAATTTGTCATTTCCATTTTAGATCTAAATTCAATTCTTGTCATTGTTTTATTCCAGCCATTAAATTAGATTCATTATTGCTAAATTAAGTAATTCTCAAATTCTCACATTATGCTTAGTTTAGATTCAATGGTAAATGTTAGATTGATGACTCAAGGCTAAACCTCCATTAGAGGGGTTGATGAATCCTTGATGAAACCTTAGTTGTTTAGTATAGAAGCGTTGTAGCATCTATTCCACTCTAGAAGGTGGGTGTTTAGCCATGAGAATGGGTGGGCGACCTCACATGCTAGTTAGTATCCGGTAGTAATGCCATGAACACTAGGGATTAGAACTCCAATTTCTTGCCGTGAAGAATTGAGAGAATTGAGATACCATACAACATTCTCACGCTAGGTTGTTAAGTTGGATTAGAGGTGGATTCAATTTCCCTCTAATTCCTTTATCTAGAGTCAAACAATAGTATTTCCATAGCATTTGTAGTTAATTTCTAGTAATCATCTTAATTAAGTATCGTAGTATAATATTTAAGTAAAAGCTCTCATTGACTTAAGAGTGACTAGTTAGACTTAGAAAACAATCCATGCTAGGGAACTAGGAGTGGAACGAACTTCGTACTCCATTTAGTGCAATTCGCATTGAGAGTAGAAGCTTTGATAATCGGACACGTAAAAGTTTAAGTTTAGTTTACTTACGTTTTGGATTCGTAGTTCATTTCGTAGGTAAACTACTCATTTTTATAGTTATCACTAATATATGGATAATAATCAATCATCTACAATAAACATATATACAATGAGTAATACTATGAAATGCAATAGCAGGTCCGTTTCTAAAACTCGGAATAACGTCCTTAAGTAGGTTCTCACAATAATAGTCAAGATACAACACTCTGATTTTTCCACTCAAGTTTAAGCTACTCTAGTGTGATGGGCACACTTTACCTTACAATCTCAATGACACACAAGGAAGCCGGAGTCGATCAAACACATCTGCCACTTACTATCACACTAACCTATTCCTAATTGAGCTAGAGGTCTTTATTAGGTGTTTTGGGGATTAGGAGATGGTTTAAGAAGGAAGGAAATGGATATTCAAAAAGGAGAAGTCTGAGATAATAGAGTCTTCATATTATGTAACTAGAGAAAACCTTGTTATTTACTTTTGCTTTTACACTTTGTTTCCATCCTTAGCCATATTTTTTTTTCTTTTTCTTTGGCTTTTGACTCCTTTTATTCTATTTTTTGGAGTTTTTATTTTATTTTTATTTTTATTTTTCTTTTCTTTGGATGGAAATTTCTTTTCTTTATTTTCTGAAGCAACTAACTAATTTTTGTTTACACAGGTTTTTCTTTTCTTCTTTCTTCCTCATTCTATTCTCAGACTTATTCTAAATTGGGTAGGTTGATTTTTTTATTTTGTTTTGTTTTTGTAACAGGGTAAACGATTTGTGGTTTATGAAAGGCTAAAGAAAGGCTTAGAGGGGCGACTAGCGGAAAATAATTCATAGGTTTGAATTTCTGGCTATATCGATCCAAAGAGGGCCTAAATTCTCGCTTAGGATATGGTTTAGTGATCAAGCAAGTGGACATGTGATTTCTCTATCCGGATTTTACTTCTCCCTTGTGTCATTTCTCAAATGTTTCACTCTTATAAGGCTTTTAGGCTATATTCTCCGCGGGATTTGTAGAATAAGTACTCTAGCCTAGATTTCAGAAACTTACTGCTAACAATCATAGATACTCATGTAATATATTTATAGATAGATGCAAAGATTATTACCTACATATTAACCTAAGTTTCTAAAAATTATTCTAATGCAAAAGCTACGTGAGACTTCTAGATTGTTAAGAGCATAGAGAAAGAAAACAATACTAATATTCCTAAGTGTATAACATAACTTATTTATTTATATTTTTGAATTTTTGAATTTTTAACTAGAAAACAAGTGCATATTATACATATCTATATCCTAACAGATGCCTTAATTACACGTTTTTCTATGCCCACCCCTAAACAAGAAGCATGCTTTGTCCTCAAAGCATTTAAATAAAGAGGGCAGAAAAATACCATGGAAACACGTGAAATTCTGGAACATCTGCAAAACAAGGTTAAAACATACTAATATAAAAACTGACGCAACTCTATAAGAGTTCCACCAATTATGGGGTTAACAGAATTAAATTGCTTGGGACATAAGCAGACACTAAATGGAATTAAAAACTTACCTTATCTCCCGGACATGCATATTATCTACCCAATAGCACCATGGGTCTTGTATTTCAGTGGGTATGGCAAGTCCAAGAACAAATGCTAGCAAGAACCATAAGCGGTTCCCAGCCTACGTGTGTGATCACCTCGCGAGACCAAGCACCATAAGTAGTGCTTTGGAACAAATCTTGAAAGACTGTTCGGTATTATTGTAGGAGATGTCATCTCGAAACTACGCCTGGAACAGTACCAAATGACACAGGAACAACCAGAAAATTGGAAATTTTTCGGTCTCACGGAAGTCGTAGTATGCAGCTCCACTTGGGCGGAGGTGCACCTCGGGTTTTTTTTTTTTAATAACAGTGTTTTGGCACAAAGGCGCTCAACTTGGGCAGAGTGCTTCGGTGCTAAATTTCAAAAAAATATGTAGAAAAAGTCTCTCTACTTTGGGTGCGCGCTCCGAGTCGCGATGGTTGAAAATTGAGGCGAACAACGGAAGCGTGATAGTGAAAGGTGAGTGATGGAAGTTAGGTGTAGTGTGGGTTGTGAGTGTAGAATGAATGAAGTTTATATAGGTTTTAAGTTGCTAAAACAAATGGGAAGTTGCAAAAAGCTTTTCCGGCAGGCAATTTCGGAAATACTAAAATTTCGAACCTAAAAGCGGAAACAACTTATATTCTTGATTCTAAAACAACCCTAATATCTTTTAGGTTGAATTTAGGATATAATCTACCTATTTTCTCGAGATTTCATCCTACCATGATATTTATTCATAGATATGCCTATTCGGCAATATTCTCACCTACGACTCGAAATAACTTTAAAAAAAAGGAGGTCATAAAAAAATCATCTTTGGACTACATAATACCACCCCCAAACAATTTGGGAAAGTGGGATCAACATTAAACAACCGCACAATGAAAATAACCACATTATATTAATATTGTCATTCAAACAACATTTCACTTCAAAAGTCAAAATTAACTACGGAATTTAACAACGTAACATCCTATCTACTAAATATAATAAAAACAACATCAAAAAACAAAACCGGAAGAAATCTAGCTACTCTTCAAGGGGGCGAGGTGGGGGTAAGAATAGGAATTTGAGTGATCAAGAATGGAAAAAACAACACCCCCAAACAAATTTTTGAAAACAGGTTTGTAAAATTTGTTTTAAAAACGTGGGTCTTTTAAAGTCAGATTCCCGAGACTTGCTAGATTACTATTTTTTATAGCTTTAAACTTTTTTACTTTTTATGAATTAGGTTTAATATAAAGGAAAACAATAAGCAGTAAAGACATAATTTACACCATAGAGAAACATGACTCAAAACCAAGAAAACATGCAAGAGTGGGAAAGCGTGAATTATGTGAAACGTGGACTTAGGATCCGGTACTTACAACCACACACTCCATAGGGAGGGCCCGGTTACCTGAATGGTGCATTCACCAATATATGAAAATGAAAGGAAATGCACCAAACACAAAAATTGAGTCGTTTATAGTCAGATACTCGAGACTTTATCTAAACATAAGTATGAATATGCAGTTTATCATATATCAACAACCGAAATAGTTGTGGATCGTTCCATAAATAAATATCACAGAAAACATATCCAAACACAATCAAGCACCAAGATTTCCTACGACACAGCCTAGTGGAATGAAAGTGCAGTCGGATAGACCTACAACATAACTGAGCATGCACCTTATGTTTCATCTTTGAATGAGAGGGTGTCCTAGTGAATAAGTGTGAAAAAGTGAATGGTTGTGGAAGATATGGTGGATTGGGATAAGTTTTAGAGGGAAAACATGGAAAAAATGAGGATGTGGGTTTTGCACAAAACTCATTCTTGGTGTAGTTAGGGACTGTCTGAAGTCTGAAAATGAAGGTGTCAAGTGGTTTATCCTTGGGAAGTATTTGTTTACTAGGTGGAATTAAAAATCATGAAGCACAGGGAGAAACTAAAGGTTCGAGTGCAAACTTCGAGGTTCCTTTGAAAAGGTGGAGGTGGGGAATATTGGTGATGGAAGGTGAATGATTCTCAGCTAGAGCTCTCAAGTCCATATCATCGAGAAATCTTGATATATGCAAGACATTCCTCAATAGGTGGGTCAAAAGGATCACTGGGATAGAGATTGAAAAATTCATCTTCCGTCATAGCATCAAGGGATGAATGGCTGTTGGCAAGGGGACTCACGAAGTGGTAAAGAAGCGGTGCAAAAGAGTTGCGAGGAATTCTTCTTCGATTTAGATCTCTACTACCAGGGAGTCATTGTTAAAGTCGGAATTTCCGAAGGAAAGGAATTTGTTAATCTGTTTCTCCGGAAACATGTTTTTGAAGTAATCTTGAGCTAAGCTCTCGATCATGCTAACCTCTCCATTTGTAGATGAATCGGGATACTGTGTCCTCGTTTTGAAAACATTTACCTCAACAGAAAGATGGCCAAAGGACAAGGACATCGAACCATCGTGGCAGTTTATGAGCGCGTTGGCAGTAGCCAAGAAGGGGGCATTCTAAAATGATAGGTACAGAGTCGTTAGTGACCGCGGTCGAGGATAACGAAGTAATTTGGGTAGTAAAATTTTTGGACTTTAACCAAAGACGTTTTCAACCACACCCTTAGGATACTTAATAGACCCGATCAGCTAATTGTAATGTCATTTTAGTAGGTTGCATCTCCTCTAGACCTATTTGTTTATACAAATAAAAGCGGGGAGTAAGTTAACACTAGCCCCCAGTCTAGTAAAGCGGTCGTCGTGTGAGAATCTCCTAAGGTGTATTATGCGATGGGGACGACCGGGGTCCTTGTACTTAACAATTCCATTATTTTTAGGATAAAGTTGGGAACTATTTTGTTAGAAAGCGTTTAGGTATGTTGGTCTTATGCCTAGTAGTGCACAACTCCTTAAGAAACTTAAGCGTGGTTAGGTAGCTTTTTATAGCCGAGAAAAGGAAGGTTTATCGTTAGATTTTTGAAAACGTTCCTAATCTCCTCAAAGTTAGTATCCCTGGTTAGCATGGCTAATTTATGAGGAGCGGTGGTTTAAGCTCTATATTTAGCGTATGGCTCAACTTGATGTGTAACCTTGGCTTCTGTTTCTTAGGTTGTGGTTTAACCGGTACCTCTACGGTGGTAGGTTCTTGGGTTTCTATTTTGGTATCTAGTTCGATATCCGGTGTAGGAATCTTGATGGGGTAACTATAGGCATAGTTACTTTGTTATCAACCACTCTTCTAGAGCGGAGAGTGGTGATGGCATTTAGCTCACCTACGGTTGTAGTTTCTGTACTAGTAGTACCGTTTACCTCTCCAATTTGTGTGTCTTTGTTCTAGGGTTGGGTATCGCTTGGCACGGAAACCGCCTTTTGGTTGGGATTTCTCTTGGGCTAACTGTTGGTTTAAATTATTAACGGATTGTAGAATGTGTTGGTTAGATTGAGCCATGGTTTGGAAAAGTTGTTGGCTCACTTGTATGAAGGTGTCAAGACGATCCGATTGTGTGGGTGTAGTAGTCACAGGTGGTGTGACTGGAACTATATCGTGTTGATTATTTATGGGCGGATTGTGATAGTTATTATTTACAGGAACGATACCTCTATTAGCATTATAATTATTATAACTACATTGACCTTGTGCTTGACCTTGTCGAGGTTGCGCTTGGTTGTTATAATTATTATAATTACCCTGATCCTTTCCTTGTTGTGGTGGAGCTTGGTTATAAGCGTCGTTGGCCTAACATATTGATTATTGTACCACTGTAGGTGTGACTTGTTGGTTATTTCTCCAACCGAAGTTGGGATTTTGTCTCCAAAGTTAGGTTCACTATTAATGGAACAAGAATGTTCATAGGCTATAGGACGGTGGGAGTCGGGATGCTTTCGGGACTCAAATGAAACTACATGGATTTGAATTTACATTCATGATGATGGGGATAGGCTTTTGTTGTATGAAATGGCCTCTACCTTTTTTACGAGGGATTCAATTAGAGTTTTAAGCTCGGGATCTGATTTAACCTCAAACATCTTGGTAGCCTTAAGCTGTTGAAGAAGAACTAGTGGAGGCGGAGTAATCGTCACTACCCCCAATTATTATTACGCTTTAGTCGATCTTCCAAAAAATTTATATGCCTCCGAGGCTCCTTTACTTAGGAAACTACCCCATTCATTATGTCTAGGACTTCTTTATGGTGGTGTAGAAGTCCTTTGAAAAGGCACGAACTAACGTGTCTTTTGCTAGGTGATGGTGTGGACACTCTATAAGGAGATGGGTGAAAGCGATTCCAAGCCTTTGAAAATGATTCATGAGGATTACGTCGAGAAAGAAGTGAATCTTGGAAAGTATTTCATCCGTCTTTTAGGGGTGGGTAAAAATGTTCCATAAACAGCTGAACAAGTTTGGCCCACGAGTCCACAGAATTAGGCGCTTGGGCAGTTAACCAAGACGTCGCCTTATCAGCTAAGGTGAAAGGGAATACCCTCAATTTAATTTGTTCCGCACCAACCGTAGGATGGTGGAATGTTGTAAGGACTTGTTCAATCCTACGCATGTGCTGATAAGGTTTTTCATGGTCTAAACCATGAAAAACGGGTAACAAATTAAATATATTTGGGGGGATGCGGAAATCCCCCATTGGGTCTGCTAGAACGATGCAAGATTTAGGGCTATAAATTTCAAGGCTTTATAAAAGTCGAGAGAGGAGTCTCTCTTTCTTGACCATAATATCGGTGGTGTGTGTGAAATAGTAGCTAGAGGTGTAATGGGTGGGAAACTAGATAGACTTGTTTGTTGGCGTTGCCGTGTAATTACGTTAGTTGTTTTCTTCGACCGGACCTTAATCTCATGCAAGACTAAGTCGAACTTAACTAAACATGCAACACTCCAAACAATTACGATATACTAGTAGAAACCTCTAACGGAGATGCAAGGTGTGGAAGAAAGGAATACCTGATTCGTCCTTGCTTCGCTTATGAATAGCGTCTTGTTTCTGGCGTGTTCAGTGTATATAACAAGTTAAAACACGAAAAACTTGAAAAATCGGGTTGAAACAAACTGTGGAAATCCGCAAATTTCAGCTTAGAGTGGAGTGCTTCGCTTTGAAAGCGTGATCGCTCCGTGTAACTTCAAGTTACAGTGTTTTAGGCATGGTGGTATTTCGATATGGGGCTGGTCGCTCAAGGGTTCAAGCGTTTGAAGCGAAGTGCTTCGCTTTGAAGCGTGATCGCTCCGTGTAATTTTTCGTGGAACTTTTCAATCTTTGAAGCGGACAACCACAGTCTGAATCAAACAAGGGTGGGTGGGTTTAATGGGACTTAAAAATGACTAATTATACTATGAAAACAATGCTAAAGTGAAACTAAGATGGCAGCGGCGCCATTTGATAAAAGATAAAAGATAATAGTTTACCTACGAAATGAACGATGAAACTCAAAACGTAAGTAAACTAAAGCTTATTACGAGTCTATATTTATCAAGTTTTCTACTCTCAATTCTATCGAAATAGAGTGGAGTAACAAATTCGTTCCACTCCTAGGTCTCTAGCATGGAATGATTTCATAGTTAACTAATCGGTCTTAAGTCTAATGAGAGTTTTACGAGGGGGAATTATACTACGATGCAACTACCCACAAGATACAAACTATAATTGATTCAACTACGGAAATACTACGTTGATTCTATAATAAGGAATTAGGGGGGATTGATTCCACCTTAACTCAACTTAACTCACTAACTAACGAATCGTAAGTAATCGAAATGAAGCGCTACATGAGAACAATTGGTTCTTCCTAATCCCTAGTTACACATGACATTTCTACCAATTCATAACTAGCATGTGAACGATTAAACCCATTCTCATGGCGAATTAATCGTTTCTAGAGTGGAATAGAAATTACGACGACTCTACGATAATCGGAATCAAACTTTCATCAAGGCTTCTCAACCCCCTCTAATGGAGGTTTAGCCGAGAATCATTTCCGCAATCATTTCCATATGAATCTAAACTAAACATCATATCAAAATTCTAAATTGACTAATTTAACTAACAATACTTCAATATAATTTAACAACTCAGAAATGATAATCAACAAGAATTAAAACTAGATCTATAATTTGAAATGACAAAAATCGAAATTGACAAATAGCTATTTTATTTATCAAACTAATTAAGAACAATGATTCTAAGAGTTTAATCTAAAACAAGAATTGAATTTAAACTAAACTTAATTTAATTAATTGAAAACTAGATCTAGAATTATCTATAGTTTTAGGTCTAACTAGCTACCATTAACAAAGAGCTAAGCTTTTGTTTTTATACTTTCAGATCTAAAAATCGTGCATGGGCTTGGAGCCATGTTTTGGGCCAGAGAATCAGGCCCAAAACCCAATTTCTTTAGTCTAAAATGGGCTTTTCAGCTGCAGTTGGCTTCGACAGATGTTTCGTTCACTTCTGCTCATTTGATTGGGTCAAGGCTTAGACCATTGGAAAGCTCTTTCCGAGCCGGTCGTTTTGACATAAGGTAGGCCCAATTCCGAGGTCTGAGTCCAAAGATATGGTCTTCGGAAGTTCTCACGACTTTGTGTCTTTGTTTTACGCCCGCGTTGACTTTGACTTTTCAGCTTTGACCGGGCTTTAGAAAGGCTTTATCTTCTTGAATCTTGGCCTTTAATCACAGAACTCCTTAGCAACCAACCATTGCTCCTTTATCTCGCTAAAGTGGCACATTTATGGAGATAATGGACTTTGAAGCCTGGAATGCATAAAAACACGTAATCAGTATGAACTCTTACTTATTATTCACATAATTGGTCTAAAAGTATGATTATTAAGGGGTTAAAACTACAGTTTTGGGCTCTTATCACCTACCCATGAAACAAAAGATTATAACTCGGCCCAACAATCTAACCCAAATTCTTATACGAAGCAATGACTGGGTGTATAGGATCACCCTCGCCCTCATCTTTTTCTCCAACCCTCGAACCAGCAAACCCTAAATTCTTAGCTTCTTTTCTAACAACATCAAGAACAGAATCAATTAACTCAGCACCTTCAGTATAATGTCCCTTAGCCCAATTATTCCCCCACCAGATTGAGCAAAAACAAAATTATCAGGTCTAAAAATTTGAGTAAAAGGACCGGATCTAATACTATCCATAGTACCCGGTTCAAGATCGATAAGTACTGCTCTTGGTACATAACGACCACCACTTGCTTCATTGTAACAAACGTTAATTCTTTCTAATTGTAAATTTAAATCTGCTCCTTTATATCTTCCTATTGGATCTATTCCATGTTCGTCACATATTTCTTCCCAGAATTTTGATCCTATTTGATTCCCACATTGTCCTCCTTGCACGTGGATTATTTCTCTCATTTTTGTTTTTTGAATTTAAGGTGTGCTGGTTCGATGGTTGGGGAAGAAGATGAGGGCGAGGGCGATGGTTGAATTTGGGTTAGATTGTTGGGTCATGTTTTGTCATTTTTGGGGGGTGGGCCCTTATTCTTTTTGGGCCTTAAGAGTTATCAATCTCACCCATTATATTAGGTGTATGATCATATAATTAGACTACATTAAAGCATTATAAGGGGATAAAAGTGCATATTTGAGGTCTGATCAACTACCTCCAAACAACATTTTGATTGTCCCCAAGCAAAGATGAAAGATAATAACAGAAGAAGTCAAATATGTGTTTATTATACTAATCTCGTTTCGCAGAGTGCGACTGCATTGACCGTATGCAACAAGGCCTAAAACTATTAGGAATTCCCTAATGGATGCGTTTAAGCCTCGTGAGAGTTTTCCAGAGAATGTAGTAACAAACTTCCTCTATCTAGCACAAAGGGTTTTCTCTCCCTATTTATTCTTAGAAGTCCATACATCTCATTAGTGGGAGAATAAGGACAACCTCCTTTGAACTTAGGATAACATATGTACAATAATTTAATCATCTATAGATAAATGCGCAAACATAAGCAATAAAATGTAAAAGCAGAGTTGTTTCCGAAACTTTTGGAGAACGTCCTTAAGGTGAGTTCTCACAGGGATGTGTTAAAACAAAAACTTTATGATAGATTCAC
Source organism: Coptis chinensis (assembly GCF_015680905.1). Taxonomy (NCBI): domain Eukaryota; kingdom Viridiplantae; phylum Streptophyta; class Magnoliopsida; order Ranunculales; family Ranunculaceae; genus Coptis; species Coptis chinensis. The sequence continues at coordinate 44,524,590 of NC_141460.1, forward strand.
TCAAGTTTCGTTCTCTCAAATGCAAAAGACACTTGTATTCCTCACATACACGAATGACGTCCAAAGAAAACGGGGGTCGATTGATTACAATTGCCACTTAGTATCACACCACCCTATTGCTAGTCGAGCTAGAGGTCTTTTATTAGGAGTTATAGGGCTGAAGTGGTGGTTTAGAAAGAAAAATGGAAGGGAAAAACAAAATATGATAAGTTGAGAAATTGTGTCTTCAAGATACTTGTAAGATAAGAGCATCGTTTTGTTCTTTGCTTCTGAATTGTGATTTATTCTTTAGCCCTTTGGCTTTGTGACTCTATATGATGTTGATTTTTGGGAGTTCTAACTTTGCTTTTGTATCTTTTGAAATCAACTCCTTTTGATTTTGAACTTTTGGGAGTTTTAATTTTTAATATGAATCTTTCTTTTCTTTTTTTTCCCTTCTTTTCTTTTCTTTTCGAGGCAACTAACTATTCTGCTTTTGTACAAGGTCTTCTCTTCTTTTCTTTTCATCCAATAATTCTCAACTTGTCAGCTGGGTAAGCCTTTTATTGTGTGTAACAACGGGTGAAGGATTTGATGGCCAAGAATAAAAATGTTTATTGAATTTTTGAAGGCTCAGAAAGGGGAAACTAGAGGAAACATTATTTTTTTTAAGGGTGTTTAACGTTTAGTTGGCTATATCGATTCCAAAAGGGCGTAAATTCTCTCCTAGGATATGGCGTGGTGATCAAGCAAGTGGACGTGGGTCTTTTTATCTGGACATCCTTTGTGTCATCACTCAATAATCATTCAGATGAGGCTTTTGGCTAGAGTCTTATAGGATATGGAACTTAATTGTTCTAACCTTGGTCTCGAAAACTTACTGTTATATACAATCAATGATGCTTATGCATGCCATTTATGAAAAGATGCAAAAATTATTGTACGCATATTAGTCTAAGTTTGAAAAATGAATCTTTACTTTATTGCTATAACAAGACTTCTAGACCATGTATTCATCATTGAAAAGGAAAATAAGACTTTTAGTACTAAACAAAAAACTATTTTTGGTATTTTCGAAAATGTTTTAAGAAAGAAAGAATAATACTAATATAAATGCCTAGTTTTTGTAGAATGTTACTATACCACCCCCAAATAGAAATATGTTTTGTCCTCAAAGTATGAAGAGATAGGGAAAAAGATTACTAAAGGAACATGAGCAAAAATGGTAGTACACCTGTACTCTATTGTTTATGTTGAAAATATACCACCCCCAAACAAGTTTGGAGCGTGGGTTATTGGATGCAGAACAAGAAATACATGGTTTATCTAAATAATAAGTTACATAAATATTCTACTATAAAATTTTTGGGTTTTTGTATTTATTTTTGAAAACATACATAGTGCAGAAATTCTAAATTTTGGCATGATGTATATGTATTATCTTCTACTTATATACAAAATTCCTCATACAAACACCAAACATGCATACATTACTAACAATTATTACAAAAAAAAACAACAACGAAAAGTAAAATACATCTATCTATATGGACACTAGGGATGTACCTATTCAGAATGCGCGCTTGATAACTAGCGGCAAAGCTATCTCGAACTACCCTCTCCTGGCTCTCGTCTAACTCTCTGAGCTCTAGTATCTGGAATGATCACATCTCTTAGCTCATTAAGAGTTCAAGTGACGTTACTCTGAAAAACTTCCTGCTACTCACGAAACTCCTGGTGCTCTTGTTTGAGGGCGCACTGCTCATATTGAGTGTTGCGTATTTGTTGGTGCAGTTATCACTGACCCTCATACATGAAGTTAATTGCATCCAAGGGACGTGTAAATTGAGAAGTAACTACATGAGCAAAGTATTTGACCGGAGGTGGTGGCGGGAGATCACTCTCGAGTGTGCTCTGTGGCACGTACCTCCTCAGGGGTCCAGTCGTGTGCTACACAACGACAGTAGACAAGTGTGACTGTGGCAGTTCTGACTGCCACAAAGTCTATAGGTACTACAGCTCCCCAACTAAGCATTATCTTAGTCACAAGGGTGGGTAAGGGCACAGAAGTCCTCCTGAACTAAATCTCTGGAATCTCGTGCCTCGCAAGAACACCCAACACCACACTGACCACTGCTCTACTCAACTCAAACATCTTTCCCCCAAACGAAACGAAAGGATTGCCCTCATTATCGTGAGCTAAGACGCAATAGAAGGTTTACACTAAAGAGGGGGAGCAACGAGCCGTAAAGTCGAGCATAAGAGGTTTCAAACCTCTTCTAACAAGCTAAGCCTTGTAGAACACATCATACAAACCCAAATTGAAAAGATTGGAAAAATCCATCTCGGGTAAAATTGTTCTTTCAGCTGCCATGGGTGTAGATTTGGTTAAATTAATGGTTGATTAGAGATGGGTTGAACGTTTGCTAGAAGATGACAGAAAGAATTTAAATTTGGGGGTTTAGATAGGCGGGCGGGCGCGGGATTGAATAGTGCGGGCGCACCAAGTTCAAGAGTTTTTAGATCTGGTTTTCGGGAGAGAGAGAAAGGTGTGGGTCGGGTGGTTGTGTGGGTGGTTTTTAAACCTGGGTACATCCGTTGGTTATTGGGTTTTTAGGTTTTGAAATCTTACCCACAAGCTGCTATGAATCTTTGAAATACCAGATGTGTATTTTTCCTTATCGTAATGTATAAAATGTAGATTCCCACTTCATTACCGGTCCGAATTGGACACACGAGCCGCCTAAACGATTAACACAAAAAATCCTATCCAAGGGTATATCACATGCTATCATCCAAAGGTGCATGACACAAAGGATGATGGAGAAACGCCTTGAAGCGTGGAGATGACATTTTAAACACGAATGACCTCTTAAAAGGAATAGAGTGTCAAACTTGAAAGCAAATGTGTACGAATGACGCAATGAATAAAAAAGAAGGTTACGAGATCAAAGGAAAACATATCATTATTTTGAATTTACAAACTTGAAAATAAAGGTTAGTTAATTAATTAGGCTTAAATACAGAAATATGCAACGTATTTAGGTCCTATTAACACTTGTATCAACATAGAATGTTTTTTCACAAACGTATCAATGTAGTATGCCCGATTTAACAAAAATAGCAATCCGTTAAGTTCCGTCAGTTAAGTGATGATGTGTCATTATTTTTTCAATTTCGTTTTATTTGTATTTTCCACTTGGCATGCCACATCAGCATTTTCTACCAACTCAGCATTTCCACCTCAGCATTGCCAACTCAGCACTGCCAACTCAGCATTTTCATTTTTTTTTAAATGACTGAAAAATAAATTAATTTTTTTTGAATTAATAAATATATATATAAAAATAAATTAATAATTATATAATAATAATAAATTATATAAAAAATAAAGAAATATATAAATAATATATTATTTTATTTATTATATATATTTGAAAATTATAAAAAAAAACTATAAATAATAATAAAAAAAATTTATAATAGAAAATATATATTATTTTATTTATTATATATATTTGAAAATTACAAAAAAACTATAAATTATAAAAAAAGATTATAATATATAAAAAATATAAATAAAAAATATATAAATAAAGAAATATATAAATAATCTTTTTTTTAGTTATGAATTGGTAGGAATGCCATGTGTAATTAGGGATTAGGAAGAACTAATTGTTCTGCGAAGCAGTTCAATTCGGATTACGATGATTCGTCGTTAATAGGATTAAGTCGAGTTATGGTGGAATCAATCCCCCTCTAACTCCTTATCATCGAATCAACGTAGCATTCCCATAGTTATTTTGATAACCGACTAGTTGCATCTTGTGGGTAGTTGCATCGTAGTCTAGTTGCCACTTCGTAAATCTCTCATTAGACTTAGAGTAGAGTAATTAAACTATAAAACACAGCATGCGAAAGGACTAGGAGTGGAACGAACTTCCTACTCCATTATATCTCAAAGGATTGAGAGTAGAATCTTTGATAAATTAGGCACGTAAACTATCGTTTAGTTTTACTTACGTTTAGAGTTTCATTGCTTTATTCATTTGTAAAACTATTCTTTTTACGTTTATCAAAATGCCTGCTTGGGGCATAGAAACACGTGTAATTAAGGCATCTGTTAGGATATAGATAGAGATAATATGCATTTGTTTTCTAGTTAGAATTTCAAAAATTTAAAAATATAAATAAATAATTTCATGCTATACACTTAGGAATATTGGTATTGTTTTCCTTCTCTATGCTCTTAATAATCTAGAAGTCTCACGTAGATTTTGCATTAGAATAATTTTTAGAAACTTAGGTTAATATGTAGGTAATAATCTTTGCATCTATCTATAAATATATTACATGAGTATCTATGATCGTTAGCAGTAAGTTTCTGAAATCTAGGCTAGAGTACTTATTCTACAAATCCTGTGAGAATATAGCCTAAGCCTTATATGAGCGAAACATTTGAGAAATGACACAAGGGAGAAGTAAAATCCGGATAGAGAAATCACACGTCCACTTGCTTGATCACTATGCCATATCCTAAGCGATAATTTAGGCCCTCTTTGGATTGATATAGCCAGAAATTCAAACCTATGAATTATTTTCCGCTAGTCGCCCCTCTGAGCCTTTCTTTAGCCTTTCATAAACAACAAATCCTTTACCCTGTTATAAAACAAAACAAAATAAAAAATTCAACCTACCCAATTTAGATAAGTCTGGAAATAGAATGAGGAAAAAAGAAGAAGAGAAAAACTTGTGTAAACAAAAGTTAGTTAATGGCTTCAGAAAATAAAGAAAAGAAGTTTCCATCCAAAGAAAAGAAAAATAAAAATAGAAATAAAATAAAAACTCCAAAAATAGAATAAAAGGGAGTCAAAAGCCAAAGAAAAGAAAAAGAAAAAAGAAAAAAAAACGGCTAAGGATGGAAACAAAGTGTAGAAGCAAAAGTAAATAACAAGGTTTTCTCTAGTTACATAATTTGAAGACTCTATTATCTCAGACTTGTCCTTTTTGAATATCCATTTCCTTCCTTCTTAAACCATCTCCTAATCCCTTGAACACCTAATAAAGACCTATAGCTCAATTAGGAATATGTTAGTGTGATAGTAAGTGGCAGATGTGTTTGATCGACTCGAACTTCCTTGTTGTCATTGAGATTATAAGGTAAAGTGTGCCCATTGCACACCGGAGTAAATGGAACTTGAATGGAAAAAAATCAGAGTGTTGTATCTTGACTATTATTGTGAGAACCTACTTAAGGACGCTTATTCGAAGTTTTGAAACGAACTTGCTAGGCATTTCATAGTATTACTCATTGTATATATATTTATTGTAGATGATTGATTATTATGCATATATTAGCTTAGGTTTCGACTTGATTACTCTATATGCATTGCTAGTGAAAGGTATAGTTAATTTAGAGCATGAATACAGAGACAATAGTTTTATTTCTTAGTCGTTGTAGTATAGAAGAAATTTGTGAGTACCTTCACTGGAAAACTCTCACGAGGCTATAACTCGTCCACTAGGGAATTCCTAGTGGTTTAAGGCCTTGTTGCATATGGTCAATACAATCGCACTCAGCGAAACGAGAGTAGATAGAACTCCATTTTTGGTCACTTATTTTAATTTCTCATCTTTGCTTGAGGACAACAAAATGCTGTTTGGGGGTGGTTTGATAAGAGCCCAAAACTGTAGTTTTAACCCTATATGATCATACTTTTTAGACCAATTATGTGACTAATAATTAAGAGTTAACACTGATTACGTGTTTTTATGCATTTCAGGTTTCAAAGTCCATTATGTGTAGAAATGTGCCACTTTAGCGAGATAAAGGAGCAAGGGTCGGTTACTAAGTAGTTCCGTGATTAAAAGCCAAGATTCAAGAAGACAAAGCCTTCCTAAAGCCTGGTCAAAAGCTGAAAAGTCGACCACAAAATAAAAAATAGATACACAAGTCGTGAGAACTTCCGAAGGCCGTATCTTTGGACTCAGACCTCGGAATGGGGCCTACCTTATGTCAAAACGACCGGCTCGGAAAGAGCTTTCCAATGGTCCAAGTTTTGACCCAATCAGAGGAGCAGAAGTGGACGAAAAGTCTGTTGAAGCCAACTACAGCTGAAGAGGCCTTTTTGGACTGAAAGAATTGGGTTTTGGGCCTGATTCTCTGGCCCAAAACATGGATCCAAGCCCATGCACGATTTTTGGATCTGAAAGTATAAAAACCAAAGCTTAGCTCTTTGTTAATGGTAGCTAGTTAGACCTAAAACAATATAGATAATTCTAGATCTAGTTTTCAGTAGATTAATTAACTTTAGTTTCAAATCCAATTCTTGTTTTAGATTAAACTCTAGAATCATTATTCTTAATTAGATTGATTAATAAAATAGCTAGTTTGTTAATTTCGATTCTTGTCATTTACATTTGTGTTAGATCTGATTTCATTTATTCCTTATTATTCAATTCTTAGTTATTAATTAGATTTTAATTCTTGTTTAACTTAGATTAGTAAATTTCAATTCTTTATATTATGTTTAGTTTTAATTTAATCGGAAATGATTGTAATGATTCTCGGCTAAACCTCCATTAGAGGGGGTTGAGAAGCCTTGATGAAAGCTTGATCCCGATTATCGTAGAGTCGTCGCAATTTCCTTTCCACTGTAGAAGCGAGTAGTTCACCATGAGAATGGGTTTAATCGTTCACATGCTAGTTATGAATTGGTTGGAATGCCATGTGTAATTAGGGATTAAAAAGAACCAATTATTCTGCGAAGCAGTTCAATTCGGATTACGATGATTCGTCGTTAGTAGGATTAAGTCGAGTTATGGTGGAATCAATCCCCCTCTAACTCCTTATCATCGAATCAACGTAGCATTCCCATAGTTATTTTGATAACCGACTAGTTGCATCTTGTGGGTAGTTGCATCGTAGTCTAGTTGCCACTTCGTAAATCTCTCATTAGACTTAGAGTAGAGTAATTAGACTAGAAAACACAGCATGCGAAAGGACTAGGAACGAACTTCCTACTCCATTATATCTCATAGGATTGAGAGTAGAATCTTTGATAAATTAGGCACGTAAACTATCGTTTAGTTTTACTTACATTTAGAGTTTCATCGCTTTATTCATTAGTAAAACTATTCTTTTTACGTTTACCAATTCTCATTCAAAATATAAAGAATTAGAGTTAATACAAAAGTAATGCTTTTAGTATATAACCCTATCAAAAAGTACGTAAACAGTACTAACTCTTATTTATTATAAACAAAATTGGTCTAAATGTAATACAATTGCCTTTTTTTTTTAGGGTTCTTGATTTTAATAGTCTGCTAATGGCTTAAAAATATCCACACTACTGGAACAAGAAAAAAAAGTGAATTGGGAAACTTAAACCTGGTTTTGAGATTCAAAATATTCTGCCCAATCTAGATGTTCTACTCCAAATCAAAATCAAAATCGATGGGATTATAGTTAAATTTATAAGGTTTTTGCTTTGGATTAAAATCGATGGGATTAGGGTGGATAGAGATTGGTGTTTGATGGTGGCTGATCGGTGGAGGTTTTGTGTTGTTGGGGGAGATGAAGGTGAGGAGGATACCGTGCTCCCCATAACAAGTTAGAAAGGTGCATTTGGTTTTATCTGATCTGGATCGGGCTAAAAGTTAGTTGGGTTGGTGATAAGTGCTCAAAAAGTGCTATTTAACCCTCAATTATGCCTCTTGTTTAGCCATCTTAGTGGACTAATAGTGTTTGTAAGCTATGTTTGTAGAATATTAGAGAAAAAGGGGTAAAACGGAGCAATTCAGAGCATTAAGAATCACATGGGAGGCCCGTGGACAATCATGGAGAAGGCCAAGGAATTAGAGCTATTAAAGATGCGACTTGGACCTATTTTAAAGCCTATTTGGAAGCCTAAGGCCAAAGGATTCGTTGTTTGGACCAAAGCCCGCAAAAGAGGATAGAAGGATAGAGCAGAAGAGACAAAATAGACTTATACGTCTGGGATGCATGGATCGACACTGTAGCCAATTTCTTCTCAGTTTTGGAGACGAAGTTGGACTCTGAAAGAAGTCTATTTGTATTAGGAAACAAATGACGGTTTGGAATGCTTCTAGAGCTCATTGTAACCTCTATAAATAGAGGACCTAAGTGCCTCATATAATTTGCCAATTCACTTATACTCTTGTCTCCAGAACTTGAGGCAGAGAGAGATTAATAATAAAAGATTGGTTTTAACTAGCTGAGTCTTAATAAATTAGTCTTTCTAGTCTTATTTTCTTCGACTCTTCTTCTTCTCGTTCTTCCTTCTTTATGGAAGGCTAATCTTCTCCTTCAAGGGAGGAGATGAAGCCGGTGCTTAAGGTTTAATGATTCTTCTGGTTCATGGTGTTCTTCAATCAGGTTAGTTCTTTATGTTTTTAGTTATTAGTTCCATTGCCCAGCCCAGGGGATGGAACTATAGATTAAGGTTTTTATTTATTGCAATCGAATATCATGCTAGTTTAGGGTTGTATTTATTGCAATAGAATATCATGCTAGTTTAGGGTTGTATTTATTACAATTGAATATTTGTTAGTACCATGCTTTTATTTATTGCAATTGAATACAAAGCTAGAATAGGGTTTTATTTATTGTAATTGAATATTATACTATTATTCTCTACTTTTCTTCTAGTTGTGTAGTGTTTTAGAATAAGGGAAGTATTCCTTGTGTTTGCCTTAGATGGTGATTCATTGAATAACTGCCCAAGCTCACATAAAAAGAAAGAAGATACTAGTAACATGAACATAGGAATAACCTTAAGTAGAGTTAATTGTTAACGATGTTTCATCCAAGAGGGCATCAGCACTCGCTCGATTGTCTAATTGTAGTCTACTTGTGAGAACAACCATGAAGCAAAAGGTCATTGAATCAAAAGTATTGGTGGATTCTAATCTCTTGAATTCCCTTTCTTATAAATTTTCAATAGTTTAGTTTAGTTTAAGAATCTATAATATCTATAATCATAGTTTTTAATCCCTCAAACCCCCTTTCCAATCCTGTCCTTTATATAAACATACACTTAAAAGTGGAACGATACCCTACTCATCCTTTACTTATTGAAGGATAATTAGGTTTTGATACGCTTCTGTTTTGTTCAATGACCATCATCTATCTACATCATCTATATACCATCGCCACACAAAAAGAAGCTTGTCAGTTGGGCCGGTTTGAGTGTTATAAAGTTTGGGCTGGTTTGATTTGTTATCAGTGGGCTTTAGTTAACTTTTAGACATAGGCCTTTGATTTGGTGCATGCGCTACTTACGCGGAGACTGAGTTGCCATGTGTACGCATTATGTTGCCAAATCATGCCAAATCATCAAATACGTAAGCCAAATCATGCCAAATCATCAAATATGTAAGCCAAATCATCAAATACGTATACGAATACATAGACGATACCCTATTTAGCGATATGTCAAATCTACGGTACCCTATTTAGCAAAAAAAATAATACAATACCCATAATGTCAAATCCACTATAGTTCAGTACCCATACCAATAATTTTTTCATCATCTACGGATAAACATATATATAATGAACTATGCTATGAAATGCAATAACAAGTCCATTTCTGAAACTTTTGAATAACGTCCTTAAGTAGGTCCTCACAAATATGTCAAGACAAAAACACTCTGATTTTTCCACTCAATTTTCATTCACTCCAGTGTGCAGTGGGCACACTTTTCCTCACAAACTCAATGACGTACGAGGAAGCCAAAGTCGATCAAACACATCTGCCACTTACTATCACACTAACCTATTCCTAATTGAGCTAGAGGTTTTTATTAGGTGTTGCGGGGATTAGGTGATGGTTTAAGAAGGAAGGAAATTGATATTCAAAAGGACAAGTCTGAGATAATAGGTTTTAAGTTGCTAAAACGGATCGGGAAGTTGCCAAAAGGTTTTTACGGCAGTTTCCGGAAATACCAAAATTTCCAAACCCGAAAATGGAAACAACTCATTTTCTTGATTCTAAAACAAACCTAGTATCTTTTAGGTTGAGTTTATGATAGAATCTACCTATTTAATCGATATTTCATCCTACCATGATACTTATTCATAGATATGCCTAAACGGCCATATTTTCACCTTGACTCCGCAATAAATTCTAAGACGAGGGTCATATAAAAATCATGTTGGAATAGATAAAACCACCCCCAAACAATTTGGGAAGGTGGGATCAATATTAAACAACCACGCATAATAAAAATAACCACATTATATTAAAATTTTAATTCGAAGTACATTTCACTACAAAATTCAAATTACGGAAATAAAACTTACATGAAAATAAATGACAATAATGAAACTACAAATAAAAATAGAGCATCAAATGATACTATCCCTAATCACTCCTGTACTGGTAGCGGAGGGCACACGGTCCGGAGATGGCTCCTGAGCTACCGATGGGCCAGCACCATCCGTCCTTCGGCGACGACGCTCGTGCCTCGATGGTGTGTCCTCAGAAGGAGAATCCCCGTGAGGTGGGAATCGTGCAAGCATGTCAGGACGGAACTGGCGCTGAGCTTCTAGCTCGGCCCTCATCTGTTCCCACCTCTCATCCTCTCTCTAGGTACGGATCTCGAAGTTATGATGGATAGTTGCCTGTCAAGTCCGGAGGTCTTCGCAGATAGTGTTGAGCAAACGCATGCCACGATGAATCACAGCCATGCGTTCTGCGTCTGACCAACACCTCTCCAAGGCATCCGCATCAAAACAAGTCAAATCCTCCTCATCCTCCGAGGCATTCTCGTTTCCCCCATCCTCCTCGGCATTCTCATCTCCACCATCCTCCTCGTCTTCTTATCTATCCTCAGGCAGCCTCCAAACTCGTTGGACACACTCCTTATAGATGCGAGGGTTTCGGTGTAGGGTGATGTAAGACCTATCAGACGCCTGAGCTGCTCTCAACTTCAGCATGATCTTGGTTATCAACATAGGGAGAGGTGCAACAAACTTCCCTACTCCCCTAATCATGCTAAGTAAAAACTCCAAGATACATAACTCGTACTTCTGCTCCTGGAGTATCCATAAGATGTGGAGGCAGTTCAGGCCGATGTCGCTGACCTTCTCCTTCCCCAGGACGTTCCAACCAATCCACTGAGCTGCAGTCAGCTGGTTGGTCCTTAGGGATGCCTGGCGAACACAATGCGATCTTGCATTGTAGTTCCCTTTTGTAACTATCACGTTCATCAATGGCTCTACCCCATTATATTGGGACTCCTGCAACGTGACATCCAGATGGATTCTAGGCGGAATGCCTAGAATCTCAGCCAACAACCCAGTAGTCACTTCTTTCCTCCTCTTCGCCACCACAACAAAAATCCTAGTCCATTCCAACTCCCTCGTATTGTAGAACCGTCTGACTAAGTCTTCGTGGTAATAGGCTTCAGTCGAGTACCACAAGCTATTCCAGTCTCTACTGATCATTTCGTCACCGTAAAACGGCGCTAAGTGGTCGCCAGTAAAAGCTTGCTCTGGTAAAATTCGGCGTTGTTGAGCCATTGGAAGTTTGAATACGGTTTGAGGTTTGTAGAAGGTAAGGTAAAGCAATGAGGGACACCTCACTAAAAAGAACGATGGTGGTGGTGGTGTGGTGGCGCGGCAGCACCAAAATTTTTATTTTATTTTGATTTTCCGGTGGTTTTTGTTGATGTAAATTGGTGGAGGTTGTGGGGCGGTGCGGTTAGAGTCGATTTGGGTTGGGTCTTGATTGTGGGCATGGGTTAATTAGTTATTTTTTTTTTTTATTTTTTTTGAAGGTTTTGTTTGAAGATTTGTTAATGGCGGTTTGTAAAAAAAAAACGATGAACTGATGGTGAAGGTAAGGGCGCGGGTGTGCTGTCGGTGGGCGCGGGTTGGGCCCAAGCCCAAATCGAAATTTGTGAATTTTTCGATTTTTTTGCGAAACTTCAAATCAAAATTGCCGCTTCGTTACCGGTCCAATTTTTGCGAATGAGATATGGAAATGATCAGGAGAGAATTTCCAATCCAATGATCCATAAAACACTCTATTCCGACCATGGATGACATATAAGATAGTGTAAAATGCCTCGAAGTGCGTGCATAACGTACGTTATGCGAACGATTGAACTCTAAATTCATAGATTATGTCAACCCGAATCGGACTACAATTAAACGGCCTAAGAAATTCTAATGGGACATAAAAAATTTTAGGACGGAAACACGAACACCCCACCCCCAAACAAATTTTTTACAACAAAGTTTCGAAAATTTGTTTTTTAACAGTGGGTCTTTTAAAGTCAGATTCCCGAGACTTCCTAGATTACTATGTTTATTATTTAATTTAATTTAATTTAATTTAATTAATTTATTTATTTATTTATTTATTTTTTTTATTTTTTATTTATTTTTTTTTTAAGAAAAAACAATGAGCAAGAAAGACATAATTCACCCCATAGAGAAACATGACTCAAAAATCCGAGAAAAACATGCAAGAGTCGAAAACATGAATTATGTTAAATGTGGACTTAGGATCCGGTACTTACAGCCACACACTCCGTTAGGGAGGGCCCGGTTACCTTAATGACACTCACCAATATATGGAAATGAAAGGAAATGCACCAAACACAAAAGTTGAGTCGTTTATAGTCAGATACTCGAGACTTTATCTAAACATATGTATGAACATGCAGTTTATCATATATCAACAACCGAAATAGTTGTGGATCATTCCATAAATAAATATCACAGAAAACATATCCAAACACAATCAAGCACCAGGATTTCCTATGACGCAACCTAGTGAAATGAAAGCGAAGTCGGATAACCCTATTACGTAACCTAGCATGCACCTTATTTTTCATTTTTGAACGAGTGGGTGTTCTAGTAAATAAGTGTGGAAAAGTGAATGGTTATGGAGAATATGGTGGATATGGATAAGTTGTAGAAGGACATCATGTAAACAATGAGGATGTGGTTTTAGCACAAAACTCATTCATGGTGTGTGTAGGGACTGTTTCAAGTCTGAAAATGAAGGTGTCAAACGCTTTTGTCTTCTGAAGTATTTGTTTACTAGGTGGATTTAAAAAATTATGAAGCATAGAAGAAACAAAAGGATCGAGTGCAAACTCGAGATTCCTTTGAAAGGGTGGAAGGAGGGAAGTCGAGGTGGATGTTGTGGAAAGTAGTTCTTGATAAGGTGAATTATCACCTGCTCTAAGAAACTCATCGAATTGCTCATCTAGATTGGTCATATCCTCATTACTATGATAGTCCTCTACATCTTTGAGAAAGTCGTCTATCTCATCCTCATCCGTAATATGTGTATCGACTAGTGTAGGGATGGAAATGTTGGAGTCTGAACTTCCAAAGGAAAGAAATTTGGGCATATGATTATCAGGGAACGTGTTGTTGAAATAATCTCGAGCAAAGCTCTCGATCATGCTAACCTCTCCATCCATAGACGAATCGGGTAACTGTGTCTTTGTTTTAAAAACATTGACTTCAACAGCAAGATGGCCAAAAGACATGGACATTGAACCATCGCGGCAATTAATGAGCGCCCTAAGATGATCGGGACAGAGTCGTTAACGACTTCTGTGTCGAGGATGACAAAATCAGCCGGATAGTAAAAATCCTGAACTTTTACCAAAACATTTTCGACGACTCCCTTAGGATACTTAATAGACCGATCAACTAATTGCAATGTCATTTTAGTGGGTTGCATCTCGTCTAGACCTATTTGTCTATACAAATAAAACGGGAGTAAGTTAACACTAGCCCCCAAGTCTAATAACGCGGTCGTCATATAAGAATCTCCTAAGGTGCATTGTACAGTAGGACGACCAGGGTCCTTGTACTTAACAATTCCATTATGTTCAGATAGAGTTGGGAATTGTTCGTTAAAAAAGGCCGTTTGGTATATTGGTCTTACGCCTAGTAGTACACAATTCCTTAAGAAACTTAGCATGGTGTGGTAGCTTTTTAATAGCTTCGAGGAAAGGAAGGTTTATAGTTAGATTCTTGAAAACATCCCTAATCTCCTCATAATTAGTATCCCTAGTTAACACGGCTAATTTTTGTGGAAACGGTGGTTTCTGTTTATATTTAGCAATGGTATCACTTGGATGTTTAACCGTGGCTTTCTGTTTCTTAGGTTGTGTTGTAACTGGTACCTCTACAGTGGTAGGCTCTTAAGTTTCTATTTCGGTATCTAGTAAAATAGCAGGTGTAGGGGCGACTGGTGGGGTAACTATAGGCATAGTTACTTTGTTATCAACCATTCTGCCAGAACGGAGAGTGGTGATGGCCTTTAGCTCACCTACATTTTCATATTCATTACTAGTATTATCGGTTACCTCAAAGGCTGTATTTGTTGTTTTAGGATTAGGTATTTCGTGACCTGGAACACACCTTTGGGTTGGGCTTTATCTTGAGCCAACTGTTGGGTTAAATTATTAACGGATTGTAGAATCTGTTGGTTAGATTGAGCCATGGTTTGGAAAAGTTTTTGGCTCACTTGTATGAAAGTGTCAAGACGATCCGGTTGTGTGGGTGTAGTAGTCACGGGTGGTGTGACTGGAACTATTTCGCGTGAATTATTTATGGGTGGATTTTGATAGTTATTATTTACCGGAACGATACCTCTATTAGCATTATAATTATTATAAATACCTTGACTTTGTGCTTGACCTTGTCGAGGTTGCATTTGGTTGTTATAATTATTAAAATTACCCTGACCCTGTCCTTGTCGTGGTGGAGCTTGGTTAAAACTTTGTGTTGGCCTAACATATTGATTATTGTACCAAAGGGGGTGTGACGTGTTGGTTATTTCTCCAACCGAAGTTGGGATTTTTTCTCCAAGGGACGTTAGGTTCACTATTAATGGAACAAGCCTGTTCATAGGCAATAGGACAGTGGGAGTCGGGATGCTCAGGGCTCCAACAGAAACTACATGGATTTGAATTTACGTTCATGACGTGGATAGGCTTTTGTTGAACAGAAATGGCCTCTACCTTTTTAGTGAGTGATTCAATTAGAGTTTTAAGCTCAGAATTGTGTTTAACTTCAAACATACCCGGCGCCTTAATCAGATTTGATGAACTAGTGGGAGCGTGGATATCATCACTACCCCCAGTTGTTATTTCGCTTAGTTTGATCCTCTAAAAATTTATAAGCCTCGGAGGCTCCTTTGCTTAAGAAACTACCCCATTCATTATGTCTAGGACTTCTTTATGGTGGTGTAGAAGTCCTTTGAAAAAGGCACGAACTAACGTGTCTTTTCGCTAAATTATGATGTGGACACTCTATAAGGAGATCGGTGAAACGATTCCAAGCCTCGAAAATGTTTCATGAGGATTTTGTCAAAAGAAATGAATCTTGGA
Source organism: Coptis chinensis (assembly GCF_015680905.1). Lineage (NCBI taxonomy): Eukaryota > Viridiplantae > Streptophyta > Magnoliopsida > Ranunculales > Ranunculaceae > Coptis > Coptis chinensis. The sequence continues at coordinate 44,539,959 of NC_141460.1, forward strand.
AAGCATCTCATCCGTCTTTAGGGGTGGGTAAAAATGTTCCATAAACAGCTGAAGAAGTTTAGCCCACGAGTCCACAGAATTAGGTGTTTGGGCAGTTAACCAAGACACCGCCTTATCGGCTAAGGTGAAATGGAATACCCTGAGTTTAATTTGTTCCGCACCAACCGTAGGATGGTGGAATGTTGTTAGGACTTGTTCAATCCTACGATGTCCGATAAGGTTTTTCATGGTTTAATCCATGCAAAACGGGTAACAAATTAAAATATTTGGGGATTTGGAAATCCCCCATCGGTCCGCTAGAACGATGCAAGATTTGGGGCTATCGCCAAGGCTTTGTAGAAGTCGAGAGAGGAGTCTCTTCTTTCGCCGGGCATTGTGTCAGGTGATGTGTGTGAAATAGTAGCTAGAGGTGTAGTGGGTGGTATACTAGATAGACTTGTTTGTTGACGTTGTTGTGTAATTACGTTCGGTGTTTTTGTTCGGCCAGACCTTAATCTCATACAAGGCTAAAACCAAACTTAGCTAAACACATCAACACTCCAAACAATTATGATATACTAGTATAAACCTCTAACAGGAGATGCGAGGTGTGGAAGAAAGGAATACCTGATTGCGTCCTTGCTTCGCTTATGAATAACATCTTGTTTACGCGTGTTCAGTGTATATAACAAGTTAGAACACTGAAAAACTTGAAAAATCAAAGTTCGAGTCAAAACTGTTGAATTTCGGAAAAATTAGCAAAGGGCGCGGGTGCGCTCTTATAGGGCGCGGTCGCGCTCCGTGTAATTTTCAAATTACAGTGTTTTTAGGGTGGGTCGCGCTCCACATGGGGGCGGGTCGCGCTCGTGTTCCAGGCTATAGGGCGCAGGTGTGCTCCTTATAGGCGCGGTCGCGCTCAGTGTATTTTTGTCCGGAAATTTTCAACGCTGAATCGGAAAACCACAGTAGGAATCAAACAAGGGTGGGTGGGTGAAATGGGACTTAAAAAAAGTAATTACACTATGAAAACAATGCGAAAGTGAAACTAAGATGGCAGCGGCGCCATTTGATAAACGTAAAAATAATAGTGTTTAGTCTACCTATGAAATGAACGATGAACTCAAAACGTAAATAAACTAAAACTAATTTAACGTGTCTATATTTATCAAAGTTTCTACTCTCAATTCTCTCGAAATAGAGTGGAGTAACGTGATTCGTTCCACTCCTAGTCCTCCCGCATGTTAATGTTCTCTACATATAAGTACTTTTGACACTAAAGTCTAATGGGAGATTTATGAAAAGGGCAACTAAACTACGATGCAACTGCCCACAAGATGCAACTAGTCGATTATCAGAACAACTATGGGAATGCTACGTTGATTCGATGATAAGGCATTAGAGGGGGATTGATTCCACCGTAACTCGACTTAATCCTATTAACGACGAATCGTCGTAATCCAAATTGAACTGCTTCGCAGAATAATTGGTTCTTCCTAATCCCTAATTACACATGGCATTCCTACCAATTCATAACTAGCATGTGAATGATCAAACCCATTCTCATGGTGAACTAATCGTTTCTAGAGTAGAAGGGAAATTACGACGACTCTACGATAATCGGAATCAAGCTTTCATCAAGGCTTCTCAACCCCCTCTAATGGAGGTTTAGCCGAGAATCATTATGCAATAATTTCCGATTAAATTAAAACTAAACATGATATAAAGAATTGAAATTTACTAATCTAAATTAAACAATAATTAAAATCGAATTAATAACTAAGAATTGAATACCAAGTAATAAATGAAATCAAATCTAACACAATGTAAATGACAAGAATAGAAATTGACAAAATAACTATTTTATTTATCTAATCAATCAAGAACAATGATTCAAAGACTTAATCTAAAACAAGAATTGAAAATGGAACTAAAACTTAATTAATCTACTGAAAACTAGATCTAGAATTATCTATATTGTTTTAGGTCTAACTAGCTACCATTAACTATCTACCATTCTCTACCATTAACAAAGAGCTAAGCTTTTGTTTTTATACTTTCAGATCCAAAAATTGTGCATGGGCTTGGAGCCATGTTTTGTGCCAGAGAATCAGGCCCAAAACCCAATTCTTTCAGTCCAAAAAGGCCTCTTCAGCTGCAGTTGGCTTCAATAGGCTTTTCTTCCACTTTTGCTCCTCTGATTGGGTCAAGGCTTGAACCATTGGAAATCTCTTTCCGAGCCGGTCGTTTTGACATAAGGTAGGCCCCATTCCGAGGTCTGAGTTCAAAGATACGGCCTTCGGAAGTTCTGCTGACTTGTGTGCTGTTTCTGCCCGTGTCGACTTTTTAGCTTTTGACCGGGCTTTAGGAAGGCTTTGTCTTCTTGAATCTTAGCCTTTAATCACGGAACTACTTAGTAACTGACATTTGCTCCTTTATCTTGCTAAAGTGGCACATTTCTGCACATAATGGACTTTGAAACCTGAAATGCATAAAAACACATAATCAGTGTTAACTCTTAATTATTACTCACATAATTGGTCTAAAAGTATGACTGTTACAGGGTTAAAACTACAGTTTTGGGCTCTTATCATTAAGTCAACTTACTGACAACTACATTAAACAACTTCTTATGTCTACTCAACCTCATTGTCATGTCGAATTAAATCCACCTGCAGGGTTTACATGACAATCCTTATGAGCTCCTCAAGGGGACATCATCAACCCGACTTCCTGCGGGTCACGGATTCCTTCTATAATCAACATCACACCATACATATAATGTCATTACCCAATCTATTGAGTTTGTTGATTCACAAATGAATCTCACTCATTGATGATTTAAAGTAATGTACAATGCATGAAAGTGCCCGTTATTATATCCGGATTAAAAGGACAAGCATCCATAATAACAGAGGTGTTTATTCTCTTATATAGTCAGTATAAAGAGAAACAACCTCACTTGGTCCTGTTCAATATACACAAAGTGTACTAGTATAATCCTATAGTCAAGATAGACTAATACCAGATTATACTACAACCGTACCAATGGTTTGTCAAAATCCATCTAGGTTGTGAATGTTTACTTATACTTTATAAGGTACTGATGAGATGATATTCTGTGTGTCACCACACACCATATCATCTATAACATAAAGTATTAGACACATGCATATAACTAATAACGTATATAATATGCATAACATTTGCCCATATGATTCTCATTCAAAATATAAAGAATTAGAGTTAATACAAAAGTAATGCTTTTAGTATATAACCCTGTCAAATATGATCACCGGATGACTACCATCCGGATCAAGCTGAATATATTTTAACTCAACAGGAAGAGGTTTAAGCATACAGGTGGGAGGAATGGGTAGAAAGGCTTTCGGAGGGCCTTCGTCTTGAGTAGTAAAGACATGTTCAGGTAAGAGGTCTTCAAACTCGAAAAATGAAGCGATAGAAGGATCTAAAATAGGAGTAGACTTGAAAAGGGCGTTGACTTCCTCAACGTAGGAGTCATCGTCGAAATTGGAACTTCCAAGGGAAAGGAATTTATGCATCTGATTCTCTGGAAATGTGTTGTTGAAATAATCTTGAGCTAACCTCTTGATAAAAACTGTTTAATTCGAACATTTATTGGTTTTCTTGATTCATTAAGTCCGAGGTCCACAGTCCGAAGTCCGAAGTCGAAAGACCAAAGTCCCAAGTCCAAAGTCCGTATAGTCGTACGTTTTAGTCATGTTACCTTACTCACGTGGGTTTCGTAGGATAGGTCGAGTAAAGGATCGTCCAAACCTTAGGGCTCGAAAATGTTCACAATTGGAATTATAACTTTTGGTGAGTAAGATTTTAGGTTTCTTAGTTGGTTTTAATTAAATTAACGATAATGCAAATAATGTAAATTACTACGGTGATTTATATGTAGGTAAACAAGATAGAGAAATAGGGAGAGAGTTAGTCATACTCATGTAAGAATCATTTTTCAACAGTTTATATTACCACATCACTACATCTCTAATTCGTCTCGTGTTCGGAGATGACGTCGAGTACTGATCCCTAGTACATGCCCACATCTCTGAGCCGCATCGCACTAGAATAAGGAGTTGAACTAATATTTCATCTCTGGAATATCATTTCAGCTCCTGGCTCGATTCCACATCAGCTGGACAAATTGGAGAGCTGTCTGACACCATATAGTCGCGCGCGATACATTTTGGGTCGCGCACGAGACTGTTCAGGAACATCAGCACTCAAAATTTGTACAGTCTCAGTCATTTTGGGACCGGATGTCTAATCTATGCCTAATTCCTAAGTACTGATTCTAGAATATTAAAGAGTCAATCCGGATTCTCACACGAGCAACATAACCCTCCCCCTGAGGGGGGGGGGGGATTAGCTCATGGTCATTGAAGGAATAATAAAACTTGTTGTATACATTAAGTAAATAAATGTAGGACAGGAATTAAACTAGAAAAGAAATGACTGTTATTAAGGGTAAAATGACTTACAGTATTTAAGCTGCTGGAATGAAAATGACAGAGTTTAAGTGCTGAAATGAAACTACAGACGTTAAAGTAAAACTAATGTATAGCTAAATCATAGAATGCTGAAGGAGAATATCTGAAGACCCCCCCTTACATATATATAGGCTGATGTCTAGTGAAGGATTAATTGGCTTTTGTTTGTTTGCAAATTGAAACATTCAAAACTTTGAAAATCAAAGTTTTGTCTTTACCTATTTGTATTGTCTTTTACCTTATTAAGGTTTCGTCCTTTAGCCAATTTCAATTCAAACCACCTGCTTTGAATTGGTACGTGTCTTCTCCCATTGCAAGGTGGCACTAAATTGTGACCATCACTTGCCACCTGCATATGCTGACTTGTCATGCCTTTTGGGCCCACAGAGTGGGTCCACTTAGTATGTCTAGTGGCGGTGCCGATTTTGGCGTTTTTACAACTTTCTATCTTTGCGTAGAGTTTGTCGCCCTGGCAGTTCACTAGCCAACATCGGCACCCAGATTTATCAGATGTGAGCTTCGAAAGTTTGCTGCATCTTTATATGTGGACCCGTTCTGCACTGGTTTTGTTCTTTTAGAAACTTCGGCTCTAGTCAGGCTTTGTTGGGCTTCACTGGGTTGAGTGGGAAACTTCAAATATTCCAGTATTCCTGTACTTCGATGCATGTTTTATCATTATATTCATTTTATTACATGATTATTAAACACATAATCGACCAAAATGTTATGTCTCTCGGGGTTTAATATTACAGTTTTGGGTGCTTATCACACCACCCCCAAACAGCATTTTGCTTGTCCTCAAGCAAGGAGGAGACATTAAAATGATAAGTGGTAAAAAATGTGTTGTCTTAAGCTAAATCTCATTTCGCAGAGTGCGGTTGTATTGACCGTATGCAACAGGGCCTTGAACCACTAGGAATTCCCTAGTGGAAGAGTTATAGCCTCGTGAGAGTTTTCCAGAGAAGATACTCACAAACTTCGTTTATATTACAACGACTCAGTAACAAAGGCTTGTTTCCTTAATTAATCTCTGGTATCTAGACATCTCACTAGCGGGGGAAACAAGGATTTAATTCTTTTGAATTTCAAGTTAATATACATACAATAATCAAAATATCTACGTATGAGCATGCATGCAGTGATCTTATAATGAAATGTACGAGCGTTCTTAAATCGAATTTCTGGATCCTTTGGATAGCGTTCTTAAATAGGTTCTCACAGGTATATGTCGAAACACAATTTCTCTCTTATTTTTCCACTCAAGTTTTGCTATCTCCAGTGTGCAGTGGGCACACGTTTCCTCACATACTCAATGACAGTCAGAGGAGCCGAGGTCGAGAAGTCACAACTACTACTTATTATCACACTATCCTACTCCTAATTGAGCTAGAGCTCTTTATTAGGTGTTATGGGGCTTAGGAGGCAGTGTAGAAGAAACTGGAATGTAAAATTCAAAAATGATAAGTATGAGAGAATAAGGTCTTCAAGATATTTATACTAGAGAATCCTTATTTTCTTTCCTGCTTCTAACATGGGTTTCCATACTTGGATTTTTCAAGCTTTTGTATTCCCTTTTGATTTGATTTTTGGGGGGAATTCTAACCTTGATATTTCTTTTGATTTTTGGAAACATATTTCTATTTTTTTTTCTTTTTCTTTTCTTCTGAAACAGGTAACTGATTTTGATTTGTGACAAGGTTTTTCTCTTCATTTTTCTACACTTCATCCTATTTCTCATACTCATCATCTAGGTAGGCTTATTTATTTGTGGTTAATAGATGGGTAATGATTTTTTTTGGTGAAGTAGAAAGGATTAATGAAAGGTTCAGTGGAGTGATTAGTGGTAAATTTTTTTTACAGGTATGAATTTTTGGCTATATCGATCCAAAGAAGGCCTAAATTATCGCCTAGGATTTGGGTAGTAATCAAGTAAGTAGACGTGTGAACTTCTCTATTCGGAAGAACTACTCCTCTGTGTCATTACTCATATATCACACATTTTGAGGCTTTTGGTTAGATTCTTATAGGATATGGAAACTAAGTTGTCTAACTGTGGTTCCCAGAAACTTACTACTGTGTACATTTAATGATAGTCAGTGCATGAATGCTCATGAAAAGATGTAAAAATGATTGTATACGTACTAAATTAAGTTTCTAAGAACAAGTCCTAATTCTGATGCTAGGGTGAGATTTCTAAATATTTTTCATCATAGAAAGGGAAACGAGAATTTGTCACTAAATACGTTTATTTAGACATCAAGTAAACTATATACAACTATGCATGCCTAATTTTTGCAAAAGGTTCTCACCACCCCCAAACAGTCAGACACTGTGTCCTCAAAGTGTTAAGAGGAAGGAAGAGTATACCTGAGAGGCTTTGAGCAAAAATATAGCTGACATCTTCCATAGAAATTTATTGTAACACACTATATATTATACATCATAAAAGTAGAAGCACACTGTTATAGTAGCACACTGTTAGGTTATTTATTTATTTCACATCAAAACGTAAAACAAATATGTACATACATCAACTCACATTCCCCCAACCTTGAACTGGGGGATAGTCCATTCTTGCCTCGTCCCTGTAGAAATGCCATTCCTTTGCATCACGCCTATCTATCATAGCTTTCCAGACTTCGCTCCACTTCCTCTTTTTTGCATTGTCTAGATGAGCTATAATTTTATCATCATTAGGGAAAGAACAAACTTTCTTTAGATACCTTGCAGGACGTCGCCATGTCCTAAATCACAAAGAACGAATTATCTTGTTTGTTGGACACATAGATCCGACCTTTACCAAGTCCTGAAAGGTGGCGACAAACTGCGGGAAGTACGTCCTCACTATCCTGCATGCTGTAACTGGCAGGGTGATATAGTGCTGCCGAAAAGACCGAGCCCTCTTAAGATTCTCAATTACTAGGTCTATAATGTCAAAGGTGGTATGTTGCTGGGTCAATGCATGGAATGTCTTACACGCTGACTTTGAAGTAGTGGAAAAATGTCAATCCCCCATGATGTTCAGAAGAATAAATAGCATGGCAGTTCCAACATTCATGGTCATACTAGCTAGTAGAATAGTGAAGTCTGGCCATCGGCCAGCTTCGACACGTTCACTGACATGGGCAATGCCATCGCCATACCGGGCAGCAAAATCTTCCCTAGAATAGTCATTAAAATCATTCTTTATCATGTATTGAATGGGGAGGTCTGGCTGAAGAGGAGGAAGGTCTAGAGCCATGGCAACATTTGGCTCGTAAAAAGAGTGTCGGGTGTTACCAATACGGATTGTAAATCCATTCAAAGGGAAACCCTTTATAGCAGGTAGATCTTCCATGTGATCGTAAAAATAAGTTGCCAAACCTGGGGAATATGTTTGCTCCGGGTGTAGAATAAGGGAGTTCCAACCAACTCGTGGGATAAAATCTCTAAAGAGATGTCCATACACAAGAGAATTCAGCAACGAATGGAAGGATTGTTCTGGAATTATCTTTGGGGCTGCCATAGTAAAAGACTTACAAAGAAAAATTTCACCTGTAGACAAATATTAATAAATATTAGAATAAGATGAGAATGATTAAGTAAAAATGAATTACCAAAGGAAAATTTCACTATAATTAAAAAGTAAAAAGAAAATGACAAAGAACATAAAATTGCAAAAGTTAAATAGTGTCATGGGCCCAAGTAACGGCGAGGATCCTTTTGTGGGAGGGATCCATTTATAAGATTTTCTATGCCGTCAATCCGTGCAACAGCCCGTTGCAACATTTCGCTTTCTATCTGGTAAATCTTGGCATGGTTCTCCATTATGAGAGTATGATTTGCCAAGAACTGGTTGTGGCTGTGCAAGAATTGTGCTTGTTCCTCTTCGTTTATTGTTCGTAGGTCCTGAAATTCAAGAAGACTGGTGATGATAATGTTTTGACGTTTGAATAATGTCATCAGTCCTTGTTGCATTAAATGAAGGCTTTCCATGGGATTAAATACGTTGCATAATGCATTTTCAGTGAAGATGTTGTCAGCGGAACAATCTTCGTCGGTTTTTGCACCGACAAGGTTCTTTGCAACGTCGGGGTTCCAGAATCCGTTCCTACATACTGAGTGAATGGTAAGAATGTTATCTGTTCGAAGAGGTGTATGAGGAGAAGTACTAGAAAAACCCCAACGTATCATGATAAGTGTCACAATGGTTGGTAAAGGAGCTGCCTTTTTCCTGGCACGTGCGATCGCGTTCCAGAGAAATTTAATAATGCAAAAATCATTGCAGTTACTCTGTAAGACCCAGAGTAGATGGAGGAGGGGTTTGGTTATTTCGAAAGTCTTAGATGTGCCGAGCACATTATGAGCTACCCATTGGATCACAGATAATTGGTTCTTTTGCAAAGATCGCTGATAAACAATATGGTTTTTCTGGTTGTATTCGTAGTGAAGGATAGTTGCAAATATCAGATGCCTGATATTGTCGAAAGGTGAATCCTGAAGGTGTACTCCTTCGTTTGTAATAAGAATTTGATGTACCTCAGAGATGATTTCCATAGTCAATTCACGCTCGCATCCGTTAGCACGGACAAAGAATTGCCCGTTTTGGAAATAACCGCTTTTATAGAACAACAAGACCAATTCTCTGGAATAAAATGCATGTTTATGATGTAAAAGAGGGTACCATCCTCGACGTAATATTTCTGTGTCAAAAAAAGGATGAAAAAGACCATTTTGGAAATTTTCCATAAAATTTTGCTCGGGCACGAAACTTCGAGTGAGGGCCATTAAAGATGGAGTGGTGAATTTTTTTTTTTCACGTAAATAGCGTAAGTAAAAAGACAAGGAAAATGTAGATATACTATCACAATAAGATGTAAGAACGTACAACGGTATGGAAACACAATATAATGATACGGGGAATGAAATACAAACCTAAATATTAGATAGAACTATATGCCACATTAACAACATTACTATAATGAAACAAACAAGCATGAAGACTTGAGTAGCATATTCAATTTGTCATTTGCTCAAACTTTTCTAGTGCATCCATGAAGCTTGAAATTTGGAGCGGACTAAAAACGATTTTTAGAATAAGAAGCGTAGAGGGAAGAATATGAAATGAGTGAATGTGGAGGAAGTGTTGAACTTATTTATAGAAACAAAATTGCCGTTTTCTGACCGTTTTTTGTGCGTTTTCATGACTGTTTTCTGACCGTTTTTTGTGCGTTTCCATGACCATTTTCTGACCGTTTAATAAAACGTTAGTTTACGGTAAAGTTTGCTATTAAGTGTGACATCTAAAATATATATGTATATATATTTATATATATCTATATAAATTATTATTACTAATATTATTATATATGTTCCTACCTATATAATATAATATTAGATATAACTAATATATCCAGGCATAAATTTTTAGGAAATAACCTACTATTAAGCTGGAAATGCAAACACGTAAATCAAATATCTAACATAAATATTATACAAGACTGGAAAAATAAACTAGCTACTGATGATCCTCAGGAGCTGCAGAAGAATCCTCGAGGGTTCCAGAAGAAGAACCAGGAGTCCTGCGACGCGAGGCAAAGACTGAGCTCCCGTGGAGGCTAACTGCTCCTGGATATCACCCAGAGTATCCATCACCTGAGCCTGAAACTGATGCTGGCTCGCCATGAACATTCGTTGGAACTGGTTCTGGCGAGTAAACATATGGTCTTGAAATGCAGTCATGGAAACTCCCATTTCCTGCTGGAATTTCCCCATGCTGTCTGTTATCGACTCATGGCGAGTGGTCATATTTGTCCTTAACTCGCCCAAGGTACGTTTCATCGATACCTGGCGAGTGTACATGTCTCTCAAACCACTGTTCATAGCACGTAAGGCATCTATGGGGTGGGTCATCTTACTCATGGCAGTCTCATCAAAGTAGGGTGGGTGAGATGAGCCTACGCTAGCGTGCTCGACAGCCTTTGGTGCTGTGGGTTCCCAAGGGTCCAGTATGCATTTCTTAAAGACAAGCATATCCTCATATTGTGCTATAGGGAGTAGCGGGTGGCGGACAGAAAACCAAAAGTAATCATAACTTGCGTTACTAAAACGGCAAGAGGGGCTGACCTAAGAGTGCCATGTCTAATAATATCAAAAAGAAAGGTAACGATGAAGAAGTTGCCCTTTCGCTCCTAGAGGATCCAGAGAAGGTGGAGGAAGGTCTTGTTGATGTCTGAGGGCTTCGAGGTGCCAATGACGTTGATCCAAACCATTGAGTCACAACCCAATTGGTTCCGTCGCATTCCGCGACCGTACGTCGTGCATTTTCCATCTATGTTGTATTCTCCCTCGATTAGCGTGTTGAGCATTAGGTCATAAGTTCGTGGGTACACGGACTGCTGCTGAGTCAGCACGTGATCAACAGAGGAATGCCGTGATCCCGGAGAGCAAAACAGGTGTGACTTCGTGGTGCACACCCTTGACGGTAACCCAAAAATGGTCGCCATTAAAGCTCCCATTGTCGTAAAATTTCATCACCAAATCCTTAGAATAAAGCCCTCCATTAGCATATAACAAGTACTCCCATCCTCTAGAGTGAATTTCATTATCAAAGAATGGAGCAAACATCCGGTTTTCAAATAAATTTCCAAAAATTTTCTCCACACAAATACGCTGTTACCGGCCATCACTGGTCTTAGGGAGAGGCTAGCTATTGATTAATGATAAGGGGGAGAAATAGGACTTGTTGACGGAAGGGAATTGTGGTCGGAGTTGTAAGAGTCTCGCGCGAGACCTGGATTTAGCGTGGGCCTGTCTCATGCGAGACTTAAACGAGAGGGGGCAAGATCCGGAATTTAGGGAAGAAAAAATGAGTGATGGTGACGCATGTGGTCGGGTTTGTTGGGTTTAAAGGGCCCAAGATTTTAATATTTTGGTTGGGCCAAAAAATTTCCCAAGCCCAAATCAAGCCTAATGCCCGATTTAAGCCTAAAAAATCTAAACGCTTACCCACGACTCGTTTGGACTCCGAATTGGATGAATGAGATATCGAAATGATCGGCACAAAAAATGCTATCCAATTGTATGAGTCATTCTCGAAGGTCACGAGATTTTTTGAATAGAAGGAGGGTGTTTTATTTATAAACAAAGCTTTTATTTATATACAAAGGAGATATACGTGAATAACACTGGATGTCCAAAAGAGTCACCATCTAAATTCATAGACAACTGTCATGTTGGCTCTGGAGTGAACCCAATCCAGCCAGACTAAGGCTTTACCTCTATGTATTATGGGGTTAGGGGCAGGACGGTACCATCCTGGACCTTGCGCGCTACGGTCTAATAAAATTGCCCTTATTACATACGGCTATCCTCAAACCGCCCCAAAGGGAACTCAAAGTAACCAATTCTAGGGTTGGTCTGGTGGAATCCATTGCCCGTTTGTGTTCCAAGTATGCGACATCCGAGGTTGGACACGAATCTCATGTGCAAAACTTAATGTAAAGGGAAAAGGCAACAATATAAACATATCTACAAGGTGAGTCTTTTAACGTCAGATCCTCAAGACGAATCGAGTCTTTTAACGTCAGATTCTCAAGACGAATCGAGTATTTTAACGTCAGATTCTCAAGACGAATCCCAACCTGTGGGAGAAACACCGCGGTGATGAAGATTATCCTGCCCAGCTGGTGTCAGACAAAAGTATACCTTAAACTAGCTAGTATCGGATAGGAAGTCAAGACCTAGACAGAAGGGTGTTTGACAATGCATACACCAGCCCATCCTTCGCGCACGTCATTTACAAGCAAAAGTACTACGACCATTCCATATTCGTGATGAGTGAGACTTACACCAAATGATTAGCTGAAGTTGGCGAGGTAGAGAGTAGAAAAGGGAAGAAAAGGAAGGAAGTGAAATTTTAGGTACCCATCGTTTACCGAAAAACACGTTTGCTCATGTTGCAGAAGACATTTATACTCAGTTCTGAAATAGAGTTTTCGTGGACTAAGGTTCCGGCGCTTGCAACCACACACTTCAAAAAGACTATGGAGATCATAAGATAGAAGATGGCCCGGCTACCAAAATGGCATACCCTCAATAGAAACAAGATTGAGTACGCCAAATGAAAACATCTAGTCTGTGTAGACCGGATCCTGAAGAAGAGTCTGTTCAAGATCTGGTGAGTGTAATTCGTGGTAATGTGTTAGGTGTTGTCCATTGACTTGGAATTCGCTGTTATCTTGTGAATTAAGCAAAGAGATTTCCCCATAATGTTTCACAGTTGACACAATGAAAGGACCAGACCATCGTGTTTTCAATTTACCAGGAAAAATGTGTAATCTGGAGTTGTACAGTAAAACTTTTTAGCCAATTTTAAAATCCTTATGCAAAATGTGCTTGTCTTGCACTCTTTTTATGTTAGCTTTGTAGGATTTCGAGAGATCATAAGCATCACTCCGAATCTCCTCAAGCTCATTTAATTGCAGTTTTCGCTTCTCGCCTGCCTCGATGATATTGTAATTGAGGCTTTTGATGGCCCAAAGGGCACGATGCTCAAGTTCAACTGGCAGATGACAAGGTTTTCCAAAAACAATGCGGTAAGGAGACATCCCTATAGGTGTCTTAAATGCTGTTCGGTATGCCCACAAGGCATCCGATAAGCAGAGAGACCAGTCCTTTCTTAATGGGTTGACAGTTTTCTCTAGAATAGACTTTATCTCTTTGTTGGAGACTTCCACTTGGCCACTCGTTTGTGGGTGATATGGAGTAGCAACCTTGGGAGTAACTCCATATTTCTTCATTAAAAACCCAAAAATTTTATTACAAAAATGTGTACCCCCATCATTGATGATAGCTTTGGGGACACCAAAACGAGAGAAAATGTTTTCTTTAACGAATTTCACGACAGTCTTATGGTCATTTGAGCGACATGCGAGTGCCTCAATCTATTTGGACACATAGTTTACAACAACTAAAATGTATAGAAAACCTTGAGAAATAGGGAAAGGTCCCATAAAATCAATGCCCCAAACATAAAAAATTTCCACAATCAAGATAGGATTTAGGGGCATCATATTTTGTTTGGTAATTTGACCTAGGTGCTGACAACGAATGCAAGCTACGCAATGTTTGTGTGCATCGCGAAAAAGGGTAGGCCAGTAAAAACCACATTGTAATACATTGGCCGCAGTTTTCTTTCCATTGAAATGACCTCCGCAAGATTGTTCATGGCGAAAGCATAATACGTCGGTGTGCTCCCAGTCGGGAATGCAGCAACGAATGAGTTGGTCAGAATAATACTTAAAAAGGTAGGGGTCATCCCAAAAATAATATTTTATAGTGGATAAGAACTTTTTATGATCAGGACGTGACCAAGAGGAAGGAACTTCCTCAGTAACTAGGTAGTTAACGATATCTGTGTACCATGGAGATGAGAAAATAGAGTACAAATATTCATCTGGGAAGGAATCACAGATGGCTTCTGAATCACTATCAATATCACCAACCATCCTTGATAAATGGTCGGCCACGACATTTTGGTTCCTTTCTTGTCTTTGATAGGATCCAGCGGTGAATTCTTGCAAGAGAAGGATCCAGTGGAACAATCATTATTTTGCGTCCTTTTTTGCGAGTAAGTACCGAAGTGCGGCATGGTCAGTATATACGATGGTGGATGTTCCAACTAGGTAAGGGCGAAACTTATCCAAGGCATAGACAACAGCTAGGAACTCTTTCTCAGTTGTTGTGTAATTACTTTGAGCATCATTAAGAGTTTTACTAGCATAGTAAATGACAATGGGTTTGTCATCACGTCGTTGGCCTAGTATGGCGCCAATAGCAAAGTCGCTAGCTTCACACATTAGTTCGAATGGTTGGGACCAATCAGGTTGTTGAATGATAGGAGCGGTAGTCAGAGCGGTTTTTAGAGTATCAAAAGCTTGTTTGCAATTGAAATTGAAGTCGAATACTGCATCCTTAAGCAGGAGATTGGTTAAAGGTCGAGCAACTTTAGAAAAATCCTGAATGAATCTCCTGTAAAACCCAGCGTGGCCTAAAAAGGCACGGATATCACGAACTGTATGTGGGAAAGGTAGCGAAGCAATTTTAACAATTTTAGCTTTATCAACCTCTATCCCGTCTTTCGAAACAATATGACCTAGAACAAGTCCTTTGGTAACCATGAAATGACACTTCTCCCAATTGAGTCCCAGATTTTTCTCTGCGCAACGCGTTAATACTTTAGAAAGGTTGGATAGGCAGTCGTCAAAGGAATTTCTGTAAATGGAAAAATCGTCCATGAAGACTTCTATATAACGTTCCACCATATCACTGAAAATGTGAAGCATGCAGTGTTGGAAGGTGCCTAGGGCATTACAAAGACCAAAATGTATTCGTCTGTATGCAAAGGTACCAAAGGGACACGTGAAAGTTGTCTTTTCTTGATCGGCGGGATCGATGACAATTTGGAAGTATCCGGAATAGCCATCAAGAAAATAGTAGTAAGCATGACCGGCTAAACGTTCTAGCATCTGGTCAATGAATGGGAGAGGGAAGTAATCTTTACGTGTTTTGGCATTAAGTTTGCGATAGTCAATGCAAATTCTCCATTTTAATGGAATGCGAGTGGAGATTCACTCACCATTTTCATTTTGTACAACTTGAATGCCGGACTTTTTGGGAACAACGTGGACAGGACTAACCCAATCACTATCAGAGATAGGGTATATGATACCCGCATCAAGTAAACATAAAACTTCCTCTCTCATCACTTCCTTCATGGCGGGATTAAGGTGGCGTTGTGGTTCTCGCGATGTCTTTGTGCCATCATCGAGATGTATGCGATGCGTGCATATGCCAGGGTCTATTCCCTTGATATCATCTAAGGACCATCTGATAGCGGAGCGGTGTTCACGAATGACATGAATCAAACGTGCCTCTTCATTGGTAGTCAAGTGAGCAGAAATTATTATAGGGTGACTACCATCGAGCTCGAGATGCACGTACTTCAAATAAGAGGGTAGAGGTTTTAAATCCGGAGTTGGAGGATTGGGGATCAAGGATTCATGAGGGATCATCTCTTCAATGGAAAAGAGCGAATCTGGTTATTCTGAATTAGTTTGCAACGCAACAGTAGGATCAAATAGTGGTACCGACTCTAATAAGGCGTGGACATCTTTTATGTACGAGTCATCGTCAAATTCAGGATTATCAAAAGAAAGAAATTGGTGTATCTCGTCTGGGGGAAAAGAGTTTGTGAAATAGTCATGTTCCAGACTATCAACTAAACTAATCTCACCCTCTATTATAGGATCGCGAAATTGTTTCATTAATTTGAATACGTTGAGTTTGACAGAAAGGTTCCCGAAAGACAATGTCATTGAACCGTCTTGACAATTTATGAGAGCGTTAGCAGTTGCAAGAAAAGGACGTCCCAAGATGATAGGAATGGAGTCACAGGCCAATCAGTATCTAGAATGACAAAATCAACTGGGTAGTAAAAATCTTGGACCTTGACTATGACGATCTCTACTATGCCCTTTGGGTACTTGATGGAGCGATCCATGAGTTGCAGAGTCATATTGGTAGGTTTTAATTCATGAAGACCTAACTGCTTAAATAAGTAGTAAGGAAGTAGGTTAACACTGGAACCTAGGTCTAAAAGTGCGGTAGCGGTATACTTGTCGCCCAACGTGCATGGTACAGTTGGTCGACCTGGGTCCTTGTACTTTACAACACCATTGGTAGTGGTGATCGAGAGAAACTGCTTAGTGAGAAACGCTTGTTGAGGAACATTCGTACGTCGTTTGGTGGTACACAGGTCCTTCAAAAACTTGGCATGCTTGGGTAAATGCTTTAGCGCATCTAGGAAAGGTAAGTTTATGGTCAAATTTTTGAAGGTTTCACGGATCTCATCGAAATGTTTGTCACGTTTGTTCTTTACCAAACGGGCAAGGAATAGAGCTTTTGGGCAGAATCGCGCATAAGGATCAGTGGCGTCTTTCCCTAGGGACGTGGGTGTAGAATTGGAAGGCACAACTTCGTCCGTTATAGGTTGCGAGGTAGGAGTTGGAAGGACATCAGCCGTGGTTTCCGTCGATTCCTCGTCTGGCATACGTATTTTATTGTTGATGGTTCAGCCAGAACGAAGAGTGGTAATGGCATTTTCCTCACCCTGGCTTGGATTACTAGATCCTGGTGCATTGTTGAGTTCAAAGGCAGTGTTTGTAGGCTTAGGGTTTGGAACTGCTTGGCCAGGGAACACGCCCTTTTGACTTTTATCCTGAGCTAACAGCTTAATAGACTGTTGGATAGAAGCTAGGATTTGATTATGTTGATTCATGTATGTCAGAAAAGTTTTAGCTATTTTATCGGCTGTGGATTGTACCAGCAGAGCAGCAGGAACTAGTTCACGGTTATTATTTACGGGTTGATTTTGGTAGCCATATCCTTGATTAGCGGGAACAAGGTTGCGGTTGTTTTGGTACCCTATATTTGCATTGTTGGGAAAATTACTTTGCCCTTGTTGGAATTGTGGAGGATTTCCTTAACGATAGGAATTGTAATTCGCGGGTGGTCGTAGAGGAACGTTGTTGACACCCGGAGGAGCTTGTTGTTGGGTGGGGGTGTCCAAGCTAAATTCGGATGTTGTTGCCAAGGTGCATTAGGGATGTTGAAAGTACAAGCCTCTTCAGAAGGTTGGGGAGGGCACTCGTATACCAAAGGACAATAAGAATCGGCGTGCTCAGGACTTAAGTAAAGAGGACATGGGGAAGCGTTGGTAGCAATAACCTGTTTGGGTTTTTGATCATTTACTTACCGAAAGAGCATCAACCTTTTTGTTTAGGGACTCGATTAGAGTTTTTAATTCTGGATTAGGTTTGACCTCGAACATAGACGTAACATTGGTAAGAGTGTCTTTAGAAGATCTGGAAGAATTAGTGTTTCCCTAATGGGTGCTTCGTGAAGCCTGTTTCTCAAGAAAATTGTATGCTTCAGTAGCGCCCTTGTCCATGAAACAACCGTCGTTCATGATATCTAAGGTTTCCTTTTGATTGTCAGAGAGACCATTAAAGAATGAACGAACTAATACAGCGGTGTCGAGTTGATGATGGGGACATTCGAGAAGCAGATCAGTAAATCTGCTTCATGCTTCCGAAAGGATTCCTGGGGGTGCTGGCGAAAGAATTGAATCTTTTGAAGCATTTTTGTAGTTTTCTTCTGAGTATAGAACTTTATCATGAATGCTTGTACGAGTTTGGCCCATGTGTCAATAGATTGTGGTGCTTCGCCTGTGAGCCAAACTGAAGCTTTATCAGCTAGGGTGAAGGGAAACAACTTAAGTAAAACTCGTTCGTTGGTAACAGTCGGATGGCGGAAAGTGGTGACTACTTGTTGCATCCGACGAAGGTGATTGTACGGTTTTTCATGGTCTAGACCATGGTAAACAGGTAACAAACCGAAAATGTTTGGCTGAATTCGAAAATCACCTACAATAGCATCAAGTTTAATGCAGGAGGCAGGTCCTTCTTGTAAGGCAGTATAGAAATCCGAAAGGGGTTTCTCGACTGTGGGATTTTCCTGGGCCACAATTAAGGGAGATAATGGCAACAGAGATGTTTGACGAGGTTGATTTATGGAGGAGGAACTATGTCTAGGAGATAGCATAAGCAGTTGTTTATTGTATTTTCGACGACGATATGTAAGTTCTAATTCCTTATGTTTACCAGACCGTAGTCTCATACAAATATAAATTTTAATTTAAGGCTCATAAGGAACGAATTATGACTAGAGGTTTTAGAATTAAGGAAAGAGGGAGGTGAAGCATGTCTTCCTGAGCTGTTGATAACTTGAGCAGGTAAGCTAGGATATCGTGTGAATATTCCAAAGAGGCGAGTCGCTTTGAGAGAATTGAGGGAGGTTATTCGTGCTAGCACGTTCCTTAATTAGGCAACCTCAATTTTTTTCAAGTTTCCTAGGCACTGATGGAATAGGATGGTGTATTATGCGGGGTGTTATTAAGATGATTAAGATGAAATTTTTAATTACTATGATTTTTTATTTTATTTTATTTTTTTTATTTTTTAGTTTACGTAATTAATGTATTATGGAGACGTGATTACGAAATATGCAATTAAAAACGATAGATGCTGTCACACCCCGAATTTCGACAGAATTCGGAAAAACATTATTTGTTCCCGACTCTTCGATCTCCAAGGTGTGACACACTCTCCACTTCCAAAACCCATAAACAGTTTAAATATACGGATAATTAAAAACCAATAAAAATTTTAAATTAAACAAAAGTCCTCTTCATTACAAAAATTAACAAATGAAAATACAAATAACTTTATCTCAACTGAAAATCTATATCACCTCAAAGGAAAATAAAGCCTATCTTGAAATGCCACGCTAACGCAAACCACAAGCAGCAACCAATCTTCTTCAACACTAAACCTGTCAAGACTTATCAACTATGTTCATTTAATGAACACACTCGATAAGCAAACATGCAAATCGGATTGACATTATAAAAATGCTGGTGTGAGTAGCTCTAAAATACAACATATAATTATACATATATATACACAATCCATACGGCAGTTAGTTCCTCCATCGAGGCGCCTTAACTTTCAACGACTAATACAACATCCTTAAGTACAATAATTAAGGCAGGTAGTTCCTCCACTGAGGCGCCTTAACTTCCACTAACCACACAACAAACCATACGCATAATAAAAAGGCATTTAGTTCCTCCACGAGGCGCCTTAGGTTCTAACTAAACTATAACCAGCTAAGCATATACAATCATCTATCTAAAGATATATCATTAACCAACATATTACCATAATTATATTAATTAAGGCTTTATTTGAGTGTCCCTAAAATCACGTCGTATCTATGTCTTACCTAGTTTCCCTGGCTACCACAATCGCTTCCCAACGCCGAACATGTACATCCACATGCCTCCCCTTACATAATGAACCACTCCGTGTGTAACTACCCTGAGCGGGATGCCGCACACCAGGTAACCCTCATACGGAAGCCATTATGTAAGTACTGCCACTATTCGGAATAAAATATCGCGCGTCTCGTTCTATTTTGCGAATGGAATAATCAAGCCACTATTTGGCTACGCCAGAAGGGCCATTCAGATTCACTGAAACGCCAGAAGGGCCAATCACATTACTTACGCCCGAAGGCCATTCAGATTCACTGAAACGGCAGAAGGGCCAATCACATTACTTACGCCCGAAGGCCATTCAGATTCACTGAAATGCCAGAAGGGCCAATCACATTACTTACGCCCGAAGGCCATTCAGATTCACTGAAACGCCAGAAGGGCCAATCATATCACATACACCCACACAGGGCAAATCACATGAGTTGTGGTAGTCAAGTTCTAGGATTTTCGTTACGTAATTTATTCAGGTGTCATACATTTATGACTCATAATCGTTTCACTATATCACGTGCATGTCAAATACATTATTGCACTAAGCCACAATATTTAGAAATATCTCGAATATATCTCATGACCACTTTCATTCTGTCACGTGCCAATATATTATTGCACTACGCCACAATCCCGTGGGAAATATCCACAAATACTATACTAGCATCTCACAGATAAAATAATGGAGTGTTTATACATTTATTTCTCCAAAACTATTGTATTTAATATATATATCCCAACATATTATATAATGTCACAATATCAACGTCAAATCTTAATTAGATAATGACAACCAAATTTATACAAGCTTCCACAGCATTTTAGCATTTGATTTTTCCATACAATTTAATATATAAAAATATAACACAATTAAACAGTCAACAGTCCACAATCAAAGTCTATGAATCTAAGTCCGTATATAATTTAATTCTCATAAAAACGTATATATCTAAGTCTTCTAAAAATTCACCGCTTGTTACGTGCCAATATATTATATGCTTTACACACTACTCACGTCAAATCTTAATTAGATAATGACCAACCAAGTTATACAATTTACGATAATATTTTATTACTACATTTGTCCATATTCTTAAATATGTGAAAAACTGGAAAAAGTCAACATTCCACAGTCAACGGTCAAAGTCAAAGTCAACACGTCATGATCAAAGTCAAACTATTAGTGTCAAAGTCAAACTGTCGTTTCTATGTTCAACAGGTTCAGGGTCATAGCCATGGTTCATGGCTAAGGGCAATGTGCATGGCTCATGGGCTCATGACCAAGGTAATGGTTCAGACCCAACTAGCCGAGCCCAAACCCCGAGCCTTAGAACCCAAAAGTCTAAATGTTGAAAGACCCATTTGGATCTCTATTTTAAGTCCTCTGGACTGGCCCCAAACAATATTAGAAACTAGCCTAAAACAGTTAAGTGGTTCGGCCCAAAAATTGAACGAAAACCGGCCCAAAACTTTAAATTGAGCTGGTCCACAAATTTAAAACAAAACCGGGCCCAACAACTAATAAGCTAAGGCCCAAAAACCGAAACCCATTGGCTTTGGCCCAAGCCCAAGCCCAAACCAATCAACAGTTCTTCTTCTCCCTCCACCAGCAACCACCGATTTGGCCACCGCCAGTTCCGATCGTCCGCCCCTTTCAACCCACGGTTTTGATCCCCGAAACCCCTACCATTTTAATGAAAGCTAAATCCCCAACTCTTACAATTTATATACTTCCTCAAGTAGATTTGAAATTCGTCAGCCATTCATGGCTTCTCTAAGCTTCAGCAGCACCACCTCACTACACGACCCAATCACCCTTTCCCCCAACCACAGTTCAAACAATACACTTCACCCATACCCCCGACAACACCCATACCAACCACTCACCCTCCACCAAATCGCGAAGACGCCATTAACGTCTCCTTCAAAGCTTCGACAGCCCTTTCTCCACCACCAAGTCATCCCCAATCATCAATCAATCCCTACAAATACACAACCAAACCCACCAACCAACAACAAAGTTTGAAATCAAACTGGGCGCCGCCATTAATAGAGCTTCGACAGAGCTTCTGCTAGGCTTCCAACAGCCACCCTATCCCACCGACTAACAACCCATATCAAACCCTTAACCCCCCGACCTCAACCAACATATCAAAACCACAGGTCAAACAAAATAGAAATTACATTGGCTTTATCTTGGCTCGAGACGCCATTGACGCTCTCTTGAGCTTCAACAGTTCTATTAAGTATTCAACAGTTTAACACTCCACCCGACTCTACCAAATACAACAAAACGCTAAATAAAAACAGGAAATTTAGTAGTAAAAACAGACATAAACCTTAGACAGAGAAAATGTCCGTATACATCGATACACGGAACACTGTAGATTTAGTGAAATAGTAAATATAACTACTCACCTTAATCCCAAGCTCCACAAATCCTCCTAGTCCGAATCGTCGCGTTCCAACGCTCTAGAAATCTAACTTCTATCTCTACCTCCATTTTTATAATTTTTTTATTCTCTGAAAACCCTATTCTCCAGAACAATACGAATATATACTTGGGTTTGAAACCCAAGCCCAATACAGACTCGGGCCCAGAAATCAAGCTCGCGTATCCCAAATCCAATCCAACAGATTTTATATAAATAATTAAATTAATTAATTAATAAATAATTATGTATTTTAAATACGGGCGTTACAGATGCCAAAATAGAAACTAATTAATATATACTAGTTTACGCAGAAAGTCTACACATGCATATCTATATTACTTATACGTGCAACTATATGTGAGTTATATGTGAGCTAGGGGAATGTCGAGAATGAACTCATACAAATGAATACCACGTACGTGAATTGATGTAACATACACATACAAAAATATTCTAAGCAGGTGGTTTGAAACTACCCATATATCCAAATATATTCGAATCATATTAATCATGTTAACGTGAAGATGTAATGACGAACCACATTTATATGCAAAGAGTTCTTATGCCAACACACAAACATGCAAGGTAAAACAGGTTATAGTAACAACCAAATAATATCCACGATACAGTTTGAAGAGTTTAAGAATTTGAAACCTGGCATCCCGCGATTCCTCGTACACGATCGAACTAACTCCCGAGCTCATGAACTTACTGGAAAAACTGGACAAGAGAGTCCAAAAGAGTACTGAAAAGGAAAGTGGCATGTACCTGAAAACCGGAGTGTTGATACTCCAGGTTAGTCTCGCGCGCTACTAATTTAGTCTCGTCCGAGAGTCTTTTGTCAATTTAGTACTTCAAGTTCCTACGGTATAGTTAAACTGTGCTAATAAAAATAAATAAGATCTGGTTCACAGATATCTGTTAGTAGAAAAAGTTGGGGCAAACAGATACGTAATACGTTAGTATTGCAAAAGAATTGGAAATTAAAAAATGAAGAGGTAGGGGAGGGGGGTTTTACGTGATGTGTTCCAGTTATTACGTTAAGTCTAGAGTCCTTCCCCGGCAACGGTGCCATTTGATAAAAACTGTTTAATCTGAACGTTTATTGGTTTTCTTGATTAATTAAGTCCGAGGTTCACAGTCCAAAGTCTGAAGTCCAAATACCAAAGTCCCAAGTCCAAAATCCGTATAGTCGTACATTTTAGTCAAGTTACCTTACTCACGTGGGTTTGGTAGGATAGGTCGAGTAAGGGATCGTCCAAATCTTAGGGCTCGGAAAGGTTCACAACTAGAATTACAACTTTTGGTGAGTAGGATTTTAGGTTTCTTAGTTGGTTTTAATTAAATTAGTGGTAATGCAAATAATGTAAATTACTACGGTGATTTATATGTAGGTAAACAAGATAGAGAAATAGGGAGAGAGTTAGTCATACTCATGTAAGAATAATTTTTCAACAGTTTATATTACCACATCACTACATCTCTAATTCGTCTCGTGTTCGGAGACGACGTATAGTATTGATCCCTAGCGCATGCCCACATCTCTGAGCTGCATCGCACTAGCATAAGGAGTTAAACTAATATTTCATCTTTGAAATATCATTTCAGCTCCTGGCTCGATTCCACATCAGCTGGACAAATTGAGAGTGTTCGACACCATAGAGTTTGATACATTTTGGGTCAAGACGAGACGACTGATACGGAGCATCGATTATCCAAATTTGTACAGTCTCAATCATTTTGGGACCGGATGTCTAATTTATGCCTAATTCCTAAGTAGTGATTCTAGAATACTAAAGAGTCAATCCGGATTCTCACACGAGCAGCATAACCCTACCCCTGAGGGGGGGATTAGCTCATGGTCATTGAAGGAATAATAAAACTTGCTGTATACATTAAGTAAATAAATGCAGGACATGAATTAAACTAGAAAAGAAATAACTGTTATTAAGGGTAAAATGACTTACAGTATTTAAGCTACTGGAATGAAAATGACAGAGTTTAAGTGCTGAAATGAAACTACAGACGTTAAAGTAAAACTAATGTATAGCTAAGGCATAGAATGCTGAAGGAGAATATCTGAAGACCCCCCTTACATATATATAGGCTGATGTCTTGTGAATGATTAATTGGCTTTTGTTTGTTTGCTAATTGAAATGTTCAAAATTTTGAAAATCAAAGTTTTGTCTTTACCTATTTGTATTGTCTTTTACCTTATTAAGGTTTCGTCCTTTAGCCAATTTCAATTCAAACCACCTGCTTTGAATTGGTACGTGTCTTCGATCTCCCATTGCAAGGTGGCACTAAATTGTGACCATCACTTGCCACCTGCATATGCTGACTCGTCATGCCTTTTGGGCCCGCAGAGTGGGTACACTTAGTATGTCCAGTGGCAGCACCGATTTTGGCGTTTTTACAACTTTATGTCTTTTCGTTGAGTTTGTCTCCCTGGTCGCTCTGGCAGTTCACTAGCCAACGTTGGCACCCAGATTTATCAGATGTGAGCTTCAGAAGTTTGCTGCTTCTTTATATGTGGACCCGTTCTGCACTGGTTTTGTTCTTTTGGAAACTCCGGCTCTAGTCAGGCTTTGTTGGGCTTCACTGGGGTTGAGTGGGAAACTTCAAATATTCCAGTATTCCCGTACTTCGATGCATGTTTTATCATTATATTCATTTTAAATGCGGAAACCTGCAAAAGTACTAAAATATAATTATTACATGATTATTAAACACATAATCTACCAAAATGCTATGTTTCTCGGGGTTTAATATTACAGTTTTGGGTGCTTATCACCTCTCAATCATGCTAACTTCTCTATTGATAGTTGTATCAGGTAACTATTACATCACTTTGAAAACATTTACCTCTACAGAAAGATGGGCAAAGGACATAGACATCAAACCATCGCGGCAGTTTATGAGCGCATTGGCAGTTGCCAAAAAGGGACGCCCTAAAATGATAAGAACAGAGTCGTTAGCGACTTCTGTGTCGAGGATAACGAAATCAGCTGGGTAGTAAAAATCTTGAACTTTAACAAGCACGTTTTCAACAACACCTTTAGGATACGTAATAGAACGATCAGCTAATTGCAACATCATTTTAGTTGGTTGCATCTTTTTTAGGCCTATTTGTTTTTATATATAATAAAGGAGTAAGTTAACACTCGCCCCCAAGTCTAATAGAGCAGTTGTTGTGTGGGTATCCCCTAAGGTGCATTGTACAGTAGGACGACCAGGGTCCTTGTACTTAATGATTCCATTATGTTCAGATAGAGTGGGAAACTGTTAAGTTAAAAAGACGTCTTTTGGAATATTTGTTTCCGCCTAATAGTGCACAACTATTTTGGAAACTTAGCATGTTGTGGTAAGTTTTTAATAGCTTCAAGAAAAGGTAAGTTTATCATTAGGTTATTAAAAACTTTCCTAATCTCATCAAATTTTTTTTCCTTGTTTAACATGGATAGTCTCTGGAGAAACGGTGGTTTCTCTCTATATTTAGCATATAGGTCAATAGGAGTTTTAACCTTGGCCGCTTTTTTCTTGGGTTGTGGTTTAACTGGTACCTCTACAGGAGTAGGATCTTCATCTTCTATATCGGTATCTAGTAAATTTTCATTTTCAATGATCACTGGTGGTGTATCAATGGGCATAGTTACGGTGTTATCAACCACTCTGCCAGAATGGAGAGTGGTGATGGCATTTAACTCACTTACATTTAAATTTCAGTTACTAGTATTACCAATTACTTTAAAGGCTGTGTTTGGCGTTTTAGGATTAGGTATAGCTTGACTTGGAAACACACCTTTAGGTTGGGTTTTATCTTGAGTTAACTGTTGTAAGGATTGTTGAATCTGTTGTAGAATCTGTTATTGAGCTTGCATGTAGGTATCGAAATGATTCGGTTGTGAAGGTGTAGTGGCCACAGGTGGTGTGATAGGAACTATCTCACGTTGATTATTAAAGAGTGGATTGTGATAGTTTCTTGGGCAGCGGTGCCATTTGATATAATGAAAATAAAAGCTTCCTACCCTATGAATAATGATATATGTTAGGAATAAGAAAACTTGCTATTTTACGTTTAATCAGAGTAAAGATTTCGTTCTACTCCTAGTTGCTTAGAACGTAACAGTTTCACTAACTTAAACAATTCTACAATACAAATGAGACCAATGTTTTTAATAAGACTAATATGTGGGAATAACTAATTAAGATATTCTAAATTATACTATGGCAATTTAATACGAAGATGTGAAAGAGAAGAAAGGATTAGGGAGATTTGATATCCGCCTCGATTAATCCCTAACATGCTAGTATAGATTTTTATTACAACCCTAATCTTTATGTTTTCACACAAGGTTGAGCATAAAGGTTTGGTCTTTTTGATCTCTAATTATTCATGGCATCTCTAACCAACTAATAATTAGCATGAGAGGAAGTTTAAACCCATTCTCATGGTGAATGAACTAGCCTCTAGAATTGAAATTCTTAAAACAATAATTATATACTAACACATCAAGTCTTCATAAAAGCTTCAATCAAACCACTCTAATGGAGGTTTAGCTATGAATCATGGGACTTTCATGAAATAAATAATAGAAAGAAGAAGACATAATGAAGAACTACTTTATTAGAGATAACTAGAATTGAATTAATGGTGGCTTGGCAAAATAAACATAAACTAGGTTTACTAAAGAGAAGAGATAGGAGAAAGCTAATTAAAATTAAACTAATAAGGGTTAGAGTTAGAGTTTTTCCTTAGTCCTCTTTATATAAAAGAGGGCTAGGTTTACAATTTCGTGCATGGGATTTGGAGATATGTTTTAGGCCACTAAATCAAGCCCAAAACATAATTACTTAAGTCCTCTGCTAGAAATTACTGCAACAGCCTTTTCGTCCACTTTTACTCTTCCGATTGGATCATGGCCTGGACCATTAGAAATCTCTTTCTGAGCCAGTCATTTTTACATATAAGAATCCCACTTCCAAGGTTTGAGTCCAAAGATACGACCTATAGAAGTTCTAATGAGTTTTATGCGCTACTTCTACCCGCGTTAACTTTGACTTTTCAGCTTGGACTAGGCTTTAAAATGGCTTTTTCTCCTTGAAACTTGGGCTTTAATCATAAAACTTCTTAGCAACCAACCTTTGCTCATTTCTCTTGCAAAAGTGACATATTTCTTCACCTAGTTGACTCCAAGACCTGAAATACACAAAAGTACGTAAACAGTACTAACTCTTATTTATTATAAACATAATTGGTCTAAATGTAATATTATTAAGGGGTTAAAACTACAGTTTTGGGTTCTTATCATCTAACCTAGGTCTCAGAAAAATACTCCCAAGTATACTCATACATGTTCATACAAGAAGTAAATGAAAAGATGTAATGAGTATTACCTATATATTAACCTAAGTTTCTAATAACTACGCTTAATTTATTGCAACTTCAGATTTCTAGACTAATATCATCATGGAAACGGAAATAATACAATTATCTTAAGTGCATAGTATAAACTATTTTTATGTTTTTTCTACTTTTCTAATTTTTATATGACAGATAATACTTAATATACAACCTAATATGTACTTAAACATTTACAATGTGTTTCTATACCACCCCCAAATAGAATCATGCTTTGTCCCCAAAGTATGGAATGAAAATAAAGGATACTAACAAGCGGACATTAATAAGAAATTATAAATATTACCATATATAGTTGTGCTAATCAGGCATTATCCTCCCTTTGTTCCTCACTTGTAAAATGAGGCTCCTTCAAGTTTTGACTATCTATGACTACTTTCCATGCCTTCATTCTATTATCATCTAACCTAGCTAACCTATTTAGTGCAACTTGGTCAAATAGGGTATAATGGGCTATTAGGTGAGGTTGGATGTGCCAGCTAGGCAAAGAACGAATTATAGCATTGGTCATACACATTGTATCAACCTTAACCCAATCGGTGAAACGTGTACAAAATTCTGGGAAAAAGAAGGTCATGATACGAAAGTGGATTGTGGACCGCATAAGAAGATCTCGATGGATGCTCTTACAAGACCAGCCACTATAGGTTTGGATATATCATAAAACCAACACCCCTCAGCTAAAGCAATGAAGGCGTTGCATGCGTGGGAATCTACAGATTTAATTTGTCAATCCCCTAGGATATTTAACTTAAGGAAAAGCATAGCAAGGCCTGTTGATAAGAGCCCAAAACTGTAGTTTTAACCCCTTAATAATCATAGTGTTAGACCAATTATGTGAATAATAAGTAAGAGTTAATATCGACACGTGTTTTTATGCATTTCAGGCTTCAAAGTCCATTGTAAATGAAATGTGCCACTTTTAGCGAGATAAAGGAGCAAAAGTCGTGAGAACTTCGAATGCCATATCTTTGGACTCGGACCTGGATTGAGGCCTACCTTATGTCAAAACGACCGTCTCGGAAAGTGCCCATATCACATTCAAAACGACCGTCTCGATAAATCAAAATGGTCCAAGCCTTGACTCAATTAGAGGAGCAGAAGTAGACAAAAGTCTGTGGAAGCCAACTGCAGCTGAAGAGGCCTTTTTGGATTTGAATATTGGGTTTTGGGCGATTTCGCCCAAAACATGGCTCCAAGCCCATGCACGATTTTTGGATCTGAATGTATAAAACAAAAGCTTAGCTCTTTGTTAATGGTAGATAGTTAGGTGAGAAAATAAATTAGATTAGTTAGCCTCCATTAAACCTTAGTTCTAGATCTAGTTTTAGATTAAAGGAATTAGTTTTTTATTCTTGCTTTAAATTTAGTATTGAATAATTGTTCTCCCTTGAATTAGATAATAAAATAGTTGTTCTTGATTCAATTTCGATTTGTCAATTACAATTGTTAGATCTAATTTCATTTATTATTTGTTATTCAATGCTTAGTTATTAATTAGATTTTGTTATTGTTTAATTTAGATTAGTTAAATTTCATAAAGTTAGAATCTTTACATTATGTTTAGTTTAGATTCAATGGGAAATGTTAGTTTAATGAATCAGGCTAAAACCTCCATTAGAGGGGTTGATGAAGCCTTGATGAAAACTTAGTTGTTTAGTATAGAATCGTTGTAGAATCTATTCCACTCTGAAGGTGGCGTGTTTGCAGCCATGAGAATGGGTGGATTTACCTCACATGCTAGTTAGTATCGGTAGTAGGAATGCCATGAACACTAGGGATTAGAACTTCGAAATTTGGCCGAAGAGCGTGAGAATTGAGATACAACAAAAGCTTAGGTTGTTAAGTTGGATTAGAGGTGGATTCAATTCTCTAATCAATCTTTTATCTAGATTGTATTTCCCGTAAAGGCCTTTAGTTTATATTTCATCTTGTTATTTATTATATCTCGTTATTTAAATTAAGGCCTTGTTAGTATAACATTTTAAAGCTCTCATTGACTTAAGACTGATTTCTTAGACTTAGAAAACAATCCATGCTAGGGAACTGTTCTATTGAGAGTAGAAGAATTGATAATCAACACTTAAAAGAATATACGTTGTGAAGTCATAGTTCATAGGTATTAAAGGCCATGCTTCCTAAGGATACATTACGTTGGCCTTGGTGTTCTACTTGGAATATACCGGCACCATAGGTCTCGTTGAAGTTTACCCAGTCATAATGGTTGTCATTATCATCTATATAATTAATATGGGTGTGTTGGGCAGGGATTTGAATTTCTAATGAACAAGAAATTAAGTACTTAGTAAGCAAACAAGGTTTGTTATCTAACATCACTATGATTTCGTCTTTTCCATTAGAGCGTGTAAAGAATTCAACATGCTCATAAAAGTATTTAGTAAGGGTAGGAGAATAAGTTTGATCAGGTCTTACCAGCAAGGTGTACCAATCGTGCTCCATTATCATGTCATCAAAGTATGCACCGTACTTGTTATTGAGAAATAAATCCTCAAAAGACTGTTTTGGTATAATTTTTGGAGTAGTCATATCAACCAAGTAATGAATTTAAGTATTGAAAGTTAGAGAAGAAAAACCTTGAAATATGAGCCTATAAGGTTACGGTGAGGGCACACACGCGCTTGAAATAAGCCTTCGGAGAGCACGGGGCGCGATTAAAGTATAGCTGATAACAAATTATATATGGGTGGTGCTCGCTCTGTTTGGTCTTGGGTAGGGCACGTGCGCGTTCGGAGATGCAGCGATGTGTTTAGGGATTTTAGTTACGAAAAAACATACTTAGAGATTGCTTTTATAGTGTTTTGTTGCTAAGTCTAAGGCCGGATGGTTACTAAATAAAAAGATGTGAAAAAGCATATTTTGAGGAATAGTTTCCTACACATGAATTCTATTTCAGTTTTTGGAATTTCTATATATGATTAGCTTAAGAAATTCCAAGAAATTTTGATATTCCACGAAATTTAAGATTCCTAATTACATTATGAATCCCAATTTGAATAAAACAAGGCCCATGGGTTGCATAAAATAGGTTTTCTCTATTAGATTAGCTTATGAAATTCCATAAAACTTTAAAATTTCTTGAAATATCAGGTACCTAATTACATTGTGGATCCCAATTAATTTAAACAAGGCCCAAGGGTTAATATATTTTGGCCCAAAACTTATAAAAATGTGGTTAAGGCATGCAATTTCATACGTGCACATACATTTTGCTAAATTTAAGTATACCACCCATAAGCAATTTGAGAGGGGGGGGTTTCATGCAATAGTTCAGTAAAATACCTAAACATGCTGAACTGCAACAGAAACTATATGGTAAAGAATATGTGATTAATCATTCATTAAATTTAACAATATGTGCATAGTTGAGCAATCACATAAACAATATTAACTACTTAACTAAAGAAAATTCAATTAACAAATAATTAAACTAAGGTACTAAAATTAAACAAGTACAGAAATTAAATAGTTATTACAAAACAAAAATAAATCTAAATCCATTGCATCACAACAAATCAAAAAGAAATAATCTATCCCTGAGAAGAAGATGGTCCAGAACCATCGGAAGGACGACGACCACGATGCTCACGTCTAGAGTCAGAAGAAGGTGGCGAACCTCCGGGCTGGGGAATATGCTTCAAGACCCCAGTCTGAAAAGCTGCCTGTGCATCCCGGTGTTGTTGTGCTCATGTTCCATATTCTCTATAATATTAAGCATGTCAACGTGGTTGTCATCCATGGTTCGGATTTTCTGCTATAAGGTGTGGTGATGTTGTTGAATGGAAACCTGACGCTTCTGTATCGAGTCACAGAGCATAGTTAAGGTTCACTAGTGATCATAAAGTGTACGCATCCTGCTATGGAGTTATGAAAAACATGCAAAATTAGAAGAAGCCCGATCCATATCATTCTCAGCAAAACAAGCAGGATATTCATCCTCTTCCTCATCCTGATTTATACCATCAACACTCTCTTCAGGCAGTGTTTAATGCCTTTAAACACAGTCACTATACGCATTTGCATTTGAGTGAAGCTTAATATGAGTCCTAGGTGATTGATAGTATGAAAATTAACTTTTCACTCCTACTTAGCTAATTATACTAGGAAGAAGTAAACTTTAATTTCATTCTTTTCATCAAAGTTCTACTCTCAATTATTATGCAATAAAACTAGAGTAAGAATTCATTCCACTCCTAATTGCGTAGAAAATACTAATTCCACTAATGATTAACAATCAAACAATATGAGAGTAATGATTCTAATATGGTGAAAACTAATATTGAATATATTCTAAATTAAACTATGACAATTAAATAATAAGATGTGAATATGAAGAAGGAATTAGGGAGATTTGAAATGTACCTTGATGAATCCCTAACATGGTAGTATAGAGTTTGTTACAACCCTAATATTTATGTTTTCACACAAAGTTAAACATAAAGGTTAGGTCTTTTTATCCCTAATTATTCATGGTATCTCTAGCCAACTAATAATTAGCATGAGAGAAAGTTGAAACCTATTCTCATGGTGAATGAACTACCATCTAGTCTAGGTTTATTTTACTTATTGCTAAATAGAAAACCCTAGACTTGAAGCTCTTTAATACAACTATTTTATACTAACACATTAAGTCTTCATCAAAGCTTCAATCAAACTCATCTAATGGAGGTTCAGCTATGGTTCATGAGACTATCATGGAATAAATAATAAAAAGAAGAAGACATAATTAAAGGAATACTTGTATTTTGTATTGAAAATAACTTGAATTGTATTAATGGTACCTAGGCTAATAAAACATAAACTAGGTTTAGACTAAAGAGAAGAAGTAGGAGTCCGTTAGAGTTTTGTCTTAGTCCTCTTTATATAGTAGAGGTCTAGGTTTACAATTTTCTGCATGGGCTTTGGAGCTATGTGTTGGGCCACTAAATCAAGCCCAAAACCTAATTACTTAAGTCCAAAAAGGGTTTATCTGCTAAAAATTATTACAACAACATTTTCGTCCACTTTTACTCTTCTGATTGGATCAAGGACAGGACCATTAGAAAGATCTTTCCTAGATGGTCGTTTTGACATATAATAGGCCCAATTCCGAGGTTTGAGTCCGAAGATACGTCCTGTGGAAGTTCTGTTGACTTTTATACTCTATTTCTGGCCGCGTTGACTTTGACTTGTCAGCTTTGACTGGGCTTTAAAAAGGTTTTTTCTCCTTGAAACTTGGGCTTTAACCATAGAACTTCTTAGCAACCAATCTTTGCTCCATTCTCTTGCAAAAGTGACATATTTCTTCACATAGTTGACTCCAAGACCTGAAATACACAAAAGTACGTAAACAATACTAACTCTTATTTATTATAAACATAATTGGTCTAAATGTAATAATATTAAGGGGTTAAAATTATATTTTTGGACTTTAATCAATGACTCTGGCACACAACCCTAAAATAACATAATCTTAGTTACTAAAACAGGTAGGGGTGTAGTGGTAAGGCCTACAGCCATAAGCTCTTCACGCAGAAAATCAATGAGGCAAAAACCATACCTCCTGTTCTGCAAAATCCAAAGGACGTGCAGGAATGACAAGCTGATGTAACTCCTCTTTGAGGTGCTACAGAGGTTCTTGCCTAGCCACTGCGTCAGAACCAGCTGGTTAATCCTAAGCGACTGTTGCCTAGCATAGTGAGAACGATTGTTGTACCGAACCTCGAGTAGTGTCTCTAGCATCAACTGATGCACTCTATCAAACTGGGATCTCTGTAAGGTTAGGGTTACCTATTTTGTGGGTATCCCAGTGATGGATGCTAGCAAATCGTGCACCACATCCATTTGAACTCTATCGAAATCCACAAACAACCTCCCTAAAGGAGTTATCCTCTTATTACGATAAAATCTCAACACCAAATCCTCATGGTAGTACTCCTGAGTATAGTACGACTGTAACGCCCGCATTTTTCATACTGATATAAGTTTTTTGGTAATTCAGTAAATATAGAAAATAGAGTTTTCAAAATTTGGTTTAGTTAAAATAGGAGAAAATCGTAGAGAATAAAAAACTCACATATCTCTATATCCTTTCTCTCCCATATTTTTGAAAAGGGAGAGAGAAACCCTACTACCCAAAGAAGAAGAAAGGATTAAAAAAAGAAGAAGAATAGGAAGAGGAGGAAAGAAGAACATGTTGGCTCGCCGTAACTACCTCTATTTTCTGTTGTCTTCGTTCTTGCTTTAAAAAGGTGAGTTAGAATTTATGTTCTTAGTAGAAGCATAATATGTTGTGCTTTTGTGTTGTTCATATGATGATAAGTAGAGACTAGATGTTAAAGATATTTGAATTACGACGATTCATGCGTAGGTTTATGTACTAAGTTACTAGATTACGTTAACATGCTTTCTTTTGATGATTTGGTGATGGTAGATGTTTTAAATCATGTGTAACTATTTTGATATGAAAAACTATGACTAGGAAGCCATTATCAGTTATGGAGAATTATTAGAGAAGAAGGTGAACAATAAAAGGGTAAATAGAAAACTGCACTACACAGTTAAAAGTTCGTATTAGATAGAGGTCAATCCATTATTAGTATAAGACTATGTAGTTTGACATATTTGAATTATAGACAGATCTAACGGTTGGATTTCTATCGAGGCATGTATAAGCATAACCGGTCGAAGTATAAACTATGCCAGAAAATGGCACTGTGCAGTCATACGTTAGGCGTAGATGAAGGATGACCCAGTCATGGATTTTCCTCAAATTCAATCTGTGGATATATAACTCGTAGTATAATAACATATTAGAATTTAAGACAGATCCACCGGTCGGATATCTATCGAGGCTTTCATTAGCCAGACTGGTTGTAGTTGAAACTACAGTAGAACACTGCAGTGTGTAGTCGTACTATTTTTCTTAGATGGAGTTTTATACATTACCGGATTGACTTGAAATTTAATCTGTAAGGTTATCATACATAGTGGTGTGAAATATTTGAATGGTAGATAGATCCAACGGTTGGTTATTTGTCGATGCAGTATAGAAAGACAAGCCTATTGATATTTGTTAAGTTGTAATAGAAACTGTTATGTGTTTAACTTAAGGGTTTTATATAGTATTTGTAGCCTATTTTTAGACTGGGGTTTTATTTGGAACTGACATGGTTCATAAGATCATTTTTGGAGAATCAAAAGTAGAGAAATATCCATTTTTGAGTTTTTGGATTTAAAAGTTCATAGTGTATCTTTAGGTATGAACCGTGACGTATATGATTGTGGGAGTATTTCAAACAGATTGTATGTGATTCTATATAGTTTATTTTTTTTTTCTTTAAAGGTACATACAAGGATAGTGATATTTATTGGTTAAGAGCTACGTAAGGCTTGATTATAATCTTCAAAGATTGGATACGTAGGCAGCCTTATGTAAAGGCTGGTGCAACCACCATATTATATATTAGTTTGAGTGATAACTATATGTGTACAATGTTAGTATTAAATAGTGTACGTTATAGTAGCTGTTTAAAAAAAGGTATTCATTGAATGTGTCATGAATGACATGTTGGTGTTATGATGGGGTATTCCTTGAATGTGGCGGGAATGACCCAAGGTATTCATGAAATATGCCATGAATGACCTGTTAGTGTAAGGATAAGTGGTATTCCCTAATTTGCCGGACGAACCATGTGGTATCAATTAGGATTGAATGTATTAAATGATGTTTTGATTATGAATGGAAATTTGACTAGTTGAGATAAATCATTTTATTGTGATGTCTAACTCTATTTTAGCAGGAGGGTAGGATCCGTTAATCTTGTATGCAAGGATGTAAATATCCTACTTGAAAACGACGTGCTGGCATGTAAAGGTAAAGTGTATCAAACTCATATTTAAATAAGTTATCATATGTGCATTTAATAACTAGAAGGTAAGTGGTATTTATATTGTGAGTTAATTTGGAAAATGGGAATGATGATTACTGTTATATGAGTTTCTTGGAAATGTATATTGGGATTGAAATCTTACTTGGGAAGAAACTACATGCCATTTTAAGAAAACAGAACTAACTTGTCTTCCAAGTTGAAATGATTGTTATATTTTTATTTGTGAAAGAGGAGTTGTTCCTTTTGGTTTCATTTGATTTCGGTTTTTTTTATATCGTGTTTGATAACCTACAGGGTATTAGGTTTTCGTTTCATCCTAGATTTCCAGATTATTGAATATCATTGTTTTTTTATTGTCTGGAAATTTGGGGTGTGACAACCACATTCTATCCCACCTTTTAGCATGCATCTCTGTACCGTAAAATGGTTGGAATTGGTCCGCGTTGAATGCGAATTTCGGCATGATTTTTGTTGGTCTTGCCATTGGTAGGGTGAAATTTGAATACGGGTAGGGGTATAAGTAGGGGATGATGAGGGGAAGGTGTTGTATAAAGCTTGAAAAGGTTTGTTTCGATGAAGGCGTGAGGTGCGCTTGGATTTAGGTTTGGATAGGGGCGGGTCGCGCTCTGATCGATTTAGGTCAGGTCTAATTTGTTTGGTGAAGATGAATAAATTGGGTCGATGCACGAGGTTAAATGGGATGGTCGATGGGGTGTAAATATCGTGGGTTTGGGTGGAAAATGAATTTTTGGCCCAAGCCCAAATCTTTTCTAAAATACCCATCATGTCCTGCTGCGTCATAAAAGTTAATACTATGATACCCGATTCGTTAGCGGTCCAATTTTTGTGAATGAGCTATGAAAATGATCAGCATGAAGAATGCTATCTAATGATCTAGGAAAAACTCAAATCTAACCATGGGTGAGTTATGATATGGTAGAGGAACGCCTCGAAATACGTAAATGACATAAGTTATGAGGGCGAAGGAAAATCTAGAAGACTAGACTGTGTCACACGAATCTATATGACTTAATAGCAGTATAAACAAAGATAGGAAATTGAGAGAACAAAGTGGGGTGATTACCCACACCCAAACAAAATTTTGGAATAGGATGAATTTTTTTTGTTGTGGTGAAAAAGAGGGTCTTTTAAAGTCAGATACCCTAGACTTTCTAATCTATCTAATATCTATTGGTTTTATATTTTCTAATTTTTATGGAAATGATTTTTGAAAAATACAAGAATAAAGCAAGTAAGAATGTAAATCACTCAATAGAGAAACACTACTAAAAAGAAACGAGAAAAAGTGGAAAAGAGGAATGCATGAATTACATGAACGTGGACTAAGGATTCTGCACTTACAACCACACACTTCGAAAGGAGGGTCCGCTTATCTTAATGGAGCACTCCCAAAATATGGAATTAATATAGGAAGTACACCAAACAGAGAGGGTCACTCCTCATAAATAGGGCCTTGTAGAAGGATTTCTTTTATAGCAGATGAACATAATTCGTTAAAATGTTCTAAGCGTTGGCCATTTGC
This sequence comes from Coptis chinensis, assembly GCF_015680905.1. NCBI lineage: Eukaryota > Viridiplantae > Streptophyta > Magnoliopsida > Ranunculales > Ranunculaceae > Coptis > Coptis chinensis. The sequence continues at coordinate 44,576,676 of NC_141460.1, forward strand.
TTGAAAGATATTGTTGTCATTGGGATTTACTGAGGTGATTACCCTTTGAGGGGTGACATCAGTAACTAGAAAAGGACTGGACCAACGTGTTTTTAATTTACCAAGAAAAATATGCAAATGTGAGTTATATAACAAAACTTTTTGGCCAAGGTCAAACTCTTTATGCAAAATATGTTTATCATGAATGCTTTTTATGTTAGCTTTGTAATCCTTCGCTAAATCATAAGAATCGCTACGGATTTATTCAAACTCATTTAATTGTAATTTGCACTTTACACCAGTGGCGTTAATGTTGAAATTAAGACTTTTAATAGCCCACAAAGCACGGTATTCCAACTGAACAGGCAAGTGACAAGATTTACTAAAAATTAAGCGGTAAGGTGGCATACCAATAGGTGTTTTAAAAGTTCTTCTATATGCCCATAAAGCATCTGTTAGGTGTCTAGATCAGTCTTTCCTATTAAGATTAATAGTCATTTCTAAGATCTTTTTTATTTCTCTATTGGGCACCTCTACTTGACCACTAGTTTGTGGGTGATACGTAGTCGCCACCTTATGGGTAACTCAATATTTCTTGACTAAAGCTTCAATAACTCTATTACAAAAATGTTTTCCTCCATCACTAATGATGGGCTTAGGTACGCCGAAACGTGAGAAGATATACTTCTTCATAAACAATACTACAACTTTATGGTCATTACTACGACAAGCCATGACTTCAATCCATTTAGAAACGTAGTCTACAGCTACAAGAATATAAATGAAACCATGCAAAATGGGAAACGGACCCATGAAATCAATACCCCAAACATAAAAAATCTCCACTATGAGAATGGGATTTAAGAGCATCATATTATGTTGAGTAATATGCCCAAGTTGTTGACATCTAATACACACTTTGTTGGGTGCATGGGCATCTTGAAATAGGGTTGGCCAATAAAAACCGTATTAAAGAACTTTGGTGGCAGTTTTCTTTCCACTAAATTGACCACCGCATGATTGTTCATGGAAGAAGGATAAAACTTCATTATGCCCTGAAGTTGTAGATTGTAGAAAGTATACTTCAAAGATTTGTAAGAAGTTGAGGTTCATCCTAGATTGTTTAGAGTTGAGAGATTGGGAGTTTAGGGAAGAAGGTAGACTCTTAGTTTAGGACATGGCTAGTTTAGTTGTGAATGAAAACATTGAAAAACAAGTTGTTGAAGATTGAAATGACTCAAAACATTGAAAGCAAATGATTTAATGAAAGATTGAAACAAGAAGAACAAGGAAATATTGATAGAATGAAATAAACAAGATAAAATAACAAGATTGAAATATAAGAAAATGAAGAACAATAAAGTAAAACTTGAATTGAAAAACAATACTAGAGAAGTAAAGCAAACCAAATGGTTTGGATCCTAATACAATAGATGAGTTCTCTCTCCATTGCTTTTTGATTATATACCCCTCTTTTTGCCAATTACAGATTTGCCCTCATTCATTCTAAATTAGACACCTCACCCCTTTCACTTTTGCTTTTGCTTTTGCTTTATGGGTGCCTTCTTGACCAAGATAGGTTTAGGGATAAGTCTTCATAATTTGAGATAAGGGCCTCCATCTTTGGTCTTCTGATTTGAGTCCTTTGATTGGTGACTTTGACTGTTGACTTTGACCTGTTCACTTGAGTAAAAGCTATGAGTTGTCTTTTTGTTAAGCATAAGAGGGACTGTAATGAATTAATAAAGGGGTAAGAAAATGCATATTTGGGTGCTGATCACCACCCCCAAATAGCATCTTGCTTGTCCTCAAGTAAGGATGAGAGAAAAAACTAAGATCACAAATGTGTGATTTATTATCAACTAAACATCTCGTTTCGCAGAGTGGGATTGCATTGACCATATACAACAAGGCCTTAAACCACTAAGAATTCCCTAGTGGACGAGCTTTAAGCCTCGTGAGAGTTTTCCAGTGAAAGTACTAACAAACTTCTGCTATTTAATACAAAGAGTCTTGTTTCCTTATTTATTCTCAGATGTCCATACATCTCATTAGCGGTGAATAAGGAAAAGCTCCTTTGAACTTAGAATAATATATGTATAATAATTTAATCATCTAAAGATAAATGTGCAAGAGAATATAAATGCAAAAGCAGAGTTGTTTTCGAGACTTTTGGAGAGCATCCTTAAGGTGGGTTCTCATAGGGGTGTGTTGCAATCACAAGTCTCTGATAGATTCGCACAAGTTTTATTCTCTCAAGTGTAGCAGACACTTATATTCCTCACATACTCAAATGTTGTCTAAAGGAGCCGGGGTCAATTGATCACGCTTGCCACTTACTATCACACCATCCTATTCCTAAATGAGCTAGATGTCTTTTATTAGGAGTTACGGGGCTAGGGTGATGGTCTAGAAAGAAAAAGGAATGGAGAAACAAAATCTGATGAGTTGTGAAACTGGGTCTTCAAGATACTTTTAACCAGAGAAGAACCTTGTTTTGTTCTTTAGTTTCCGAATTGTGATACATTCTTTTAGCCCTTTGGCTTTGTGACTCTATATGATTTTGAATTTTAGGAGTTCTAACTTTCTTTTGTTTTTCTTTTTGTTTTGTTTTTGATATCATCTCCTTTTGATTTGGAACTTTGGGAGATTCAATTTTTGACTCCTCTGAATTTTTTTTGGAGTTTTTGGTTTTTGATGGGTCTTTCTTTTCTTTCTTTCTTTTCTTTTCGAAGCAACTAACTGATCTGTTTTTGTACAAGGTCTTCTCTTCTCTTTTTCTGATGTCTATCCAATTCTTAACTCTTCAGCTGGGTAAGCTTTTTATGGGGTTTTGTAACAGGTTAGAATTTTATAGTGAAGAATAAAAAGGCTTTTAGAAAAAGGTGAAGGCTCAAAAAAGGGGTAACTAAAGGAAAAATCTATCTTTTTGGGTTTTTAACTTTTATTTTGCTATATTGATCCAAAAAGGGCCTAAATTCTCTTATAGGATATGGCGTGGTGATCAAACAAGTGGACGTGTGGTCTTTCTATCCAGACATCCTTTGTGTCATCACTCAATAATCATTCAGATGAGACTTTTGGCTAGATTCTCACAGGATATGGAACTTAACTGTTCTAACCTTAGTCTCAAAAACTCACTGCTATATACATACAAATGCTGATGCATGCCATTAATGAAAAGATACAAAAAATATTGTACGTATATTAGTCAAAGTTCGAGGAACAAATCCTTACTCTGTTGCTATAATGAGACTTCTCGACTATTTATTCATCATAGAAAAAGGAGACAAGACTTTTAATATGAAACAGAAAAATATTTTTAGTCTCTTTCAAAATTTTTTTTAGGAAGGAAGAAATATACTATTATATACTATATAGAAAATGCCTAGTTTTTTCAAAATGTTACTATACCACCCCAAAAGAAAAATATGCTTTATCCTCAAAGTATGAAGAGATAAGGAAAGAGATTACCATAGAAACATGAGCAAAAACAGCGATACCTCTATATTTTGTTCTTCATGATGAAAATATACCACCCCCAAATAGGTTTGGGGCATGAGTTGTTTGATATAAAATGAGAAATACATGGTTTATTATGCTAAGGATAATTATTCTACTATGAAAATCTTTTTGGGTTTTTGTATTTTTGAAAACTTATGCAAATGTAGAAAAAAAATGAAAAAAAAAAATGAATTTTTTGGCATGATGTATCTGTATTACCTTCCACTCATATACCAAATTCCTCAAAAGAAATGAAACAAGTAGATAATAATATATATAATCTAACTTATACTACACCATACATGTTAAAAGAAAAAAATACAAAAAAATATATCCAACTATATGGACACTAGGGAGATTTCCTAGTCAGAATCCGTGCGTGACTCATCGCGGCGTCTAGAAGATCCTTCTCCTTGATGATGGGTCCTAGCATGTATATCACTCCCAGAAGCTCATCTCGAATGGGATTCATTTTTGCTGCAATGTTTGGAATGCCTAGTTTGCTTCCAGCCCAACCAAAACATGAAATGTGTATGCCTAACAACCCAAAACTAAGTCAGAAACCTGGAATTATTCTGTAATAATAAATTCTCCATTTTGTCCTTGTTATCCACCTATCCTACCACTACCAACTAGTCCACCACCACCTATTCTTAAGTTTTTCTTTTTTCTTTTCCGTCGGCTCTATTCACCAGCAAGAAAAAATAGCCCACTCTTCAATTTCTAGAATTTTAATCGAAAAAATTTGAGTTTTGAAATTATAGACTCTCTATTTTGCTTTTGCTTTCCACCTCCACTGCCTCCCACCACCACCACCTCTTCTTTTTCATCGGTACGAAAAAATATAAGTTGTTCTAGACACACCCATCTCTAAATTGAATATAAGAAAAATTCGAAGCTTCAAACACACCCATATTCAAATTGACAAGATAATAAGAAAAATCTTAATTCCATAAGAACCAATTGATAATTGGGTTGCCATCAAGTTGGACTAAACATTATTTAGGGGTTTTGGTATGTTAAATTTGATGATGTAAACTAATAAATGGGTTTGATTTGATGATTGGAGATAGAAGGAGGAAATGGGTGGTGGTAGATGATAGTTGGGTTTTGAGGTGGAGGTGGAAGAAGAGGGCAAAAGAGGAAGAATATTAATTGAGAACAATATCTATTTTTTCCTTTACACTTTGTTTTGTTGAATGTATACGTGACACTTTGTGATTAGTCCAGAAGAAAACTAAGTATACAAATATTGCAGCAAAAATGAGCCCATCTAGAATGCTTTGCAGTGTTTTAGTGACAACGCTTTGGAAACATCTCGCATCGCTTTGGAAAGATCGCCGCCTCCCCCCGATGTTCTCATTGAGCTGTCATGATATTTTGCTGTGTACGTCTTAACTGGTTGACGTGCTAAGCCAGAATCCTCTGGCCTCCATGGAGGAAGTGAATTCCGTCCATAGGTTGGGTGAACAGTCGGGTGGCACCTTCAGCGAAGTAGTTAACTCGCTCTGTATGTTGCGCTTGCTCGGCTGCTCTAGCAGTAGGGGGATACCAAAACTTCTAGATGCAATGATATAAGGTAGCGTCCCTGGCCTCCACAAAGGCGTCCGATAATTCAAAGCCCCAGTGCTGCATGATCTTCGTGACCAGCACTGGTAAAGGGGCTGTCAACTTCTTGGGTTTGCAGAGTTGCTCGAAAAGGAAGGAAATGATGCAAGAACCATTCTTCTGCTCTTGAAGAATCCATAAAAGATGGAGCATTGCCTTACCTATATACGAAGGTTTGGCTGAGCCTAACAGGTTGTAGGCTGTCCACTGAGATACTGCTAGCTGGTTCTTTCGTAGTGAACTCTGAATCACACAGTGAGACTTGGGGTTTTTTACCCCCGAGAGAAGAGTCTCAACCATGAGCACGTCGACTGTCTTGTTATCTGGGGCCTGTTCCGTCTGAACATAAGCTTTCAGAGGAATCCCCAGAACAACACTCACCACCTCCTTAGTGAGCTCCGCCATTCTGCCATCCTTATCAACCTCTACACGTTCATTCTCCCCTCTAACCATGAAATTATAGAACAAAAGCGTAAGAGAAGGAGAATAAACCGCTTTTTCCATCACTACCAAAGATTCTCATCCTTTTCTCCTTATCTCTGCCTTGAAGTGCACTTCAAACTAGTCGGAATAGAAGAGGTCTTGAAAATTTTGATCCAGCACAATTTTTAGAACTCGAGTCCTTTTAGAGTAGGAATCGATTAAATTGGGGTTGTGATTTGGAATGGGGGTTAAAAATGGAGCAGGCTATGCAAAAATTGGGTGGTGGTGTCTTGAGGTTGTAGGAACCATTATTTCAGAATGACTATTTCTACAAACCGCGAACACCACGCGCAGCAGAATTAATGGGTGTCCACTATTTGTGATTGGAAAACATACCTTTTAGATCCGGTTTTGATAACTCTGAGAATCCAACCTTTGTGAATCCGAATCAACAATCAACCCCTTGATCTTCTGTTGTATTCCTTTAAAATAGATTGCTCGTTGTGTGGACAACGATCTACAAATCCCCTTCTTTCTCTTAAGATCAGAAACGAATTCAGATCTACTTTTCTTGCCTCTTTTTCAGAACGAGTGAATAGTGAATTTCAACAAGAGAGAAAGTATTCTATTTATAGGCTACAATAGGGACCATGAGGAGAAATTAGGGTTGGACCTCTTGACGGGCTTGGGCTTCCCATGTTCGCCCAGAACACACGGCCCAAGTCCGTCAACAAATGGCTTATTCCACTAAAGTCCATTGTTGCACTACTTCCCTAATCCCAAATTACGTGTCAGCATTTATGGGCTCCATATTATATGCTTGTGGATCTCCCCGTGTTTAAGATATCAAATGTCCGTTGATTAAGTCAAGTTACTGACAACTACATTAATCAACTTCTTATGTCCTTAAATAGTACCACTCAACCTCATTGTCATGTCGAAATAAATCCACCTGCAGGGTTTACATGACAATCTTTTTGAGCTCCTCAAGGCGACATCATCAGCCCGACTTCTTGCAGGACATTGATTCCTTCTATAATCAATAGCACACCTTACATACAATGTCATTACCCAATCCATCGAGTTTGTTAATTCACAAATGAATCTCACTCATTGATGATTTAAAGCAATGTACAATGCATGTAAGTGCCTGTTATTATATCCGGATTAGGAGGACAAGCTTCCTTAATAACAGAGGCGTTTGTTCTCTTATCAGTATAAGGAGAAACAACCTCACTTGGTCCTGTTCAATACACACAAAGTGTACTAGTGTAATCCTATAGTCAAGATAGACTAATACCAGATTATACTACAACCGTAGTAATGGTTTGTTCAAATCCATCTAGGTTGTGAACGATTACTTATACTTTATAAGGTACTGATGATATGATCTTCTGTGTGTTCACACCATATCATCTACAATATAAAGTATTAGACACATGCATATAACTAATATCATATATAATATGCATAACATTTGCCCATATGATTCTCATTCAAAATATAAAGAATTATAGTTAATACGAAAGTAATGCTTTTAGTATATAACCCTATCAGAGGTGAGGTCGCAGTCGCGAGTCGAATAGGGGCGATCGCGAGTTTGTGTGGGCGGCTAGGGTAGGGGATTTTTTGATTGAGAAGATGACTATGGGCGGTTGCGAGTTATATATATGGGTTGATGGCATGTGTGAGGAACGTGCCTTTTTAATAAACTTGAAATTTTGGCCTAAGCCCATATGAATAAAGGAAATTCCGTGAGATAACTTAAAGGAAATTCCATGAGGGTTTAGATTTAAGTTTTAGCAATGGGGACAGTTTTAGGGGAAAATGGGAGTGAGATAACTTAAGTTGGGTTTCTAATCCAGTGTTCCTTTTTATTACCTAGAATAGAAAACTAATCATCTTGTCCAAATTCTTATCCTAAACCTTAGTCTTTTCTTTTTACTTTTGGTAAAATCCTCTATTGAATACAGTGTGAGTTCTTTAATGAAAGCAAGGTTAATTTCCACTATTGGTAAAATCCTACACTAATAACAGTGTGAGTTCATTAGTGGAAGCAATCATCTTCCTCATCTTCTGTTGTGGTTTTGCTGTTCTTTTCTGTTGTTGTTCTGGTGAGATGGCTTCGATTCCTCTTGGGTTCAGTAGTGCTATCTAGTGGGGAATGGTGTGGAATTTTCGAGACAAGGGGAAAGTAGAAACAGAGTTGAAGTTAACAACACAAATAGAGAATTGTAAGCGAATATAGCGAAGGGTAGAATGAAGCAAACGGTGGATGTCTCATCTCTCCCTATGTCATCTAAGAAAGAAGATAAACTAGCTATTAAGATTCCTCTAAGTTCATTTGAAATAGGAGTGGAAACATGTAAGTTTGCTCTTATTGCTCGAATGGATTCAAAGATTTTGAATTTAGACACCATCAGATCCGTAGTCAGAACTGAGTGGGGTCTAACAGGAAGTTTAAAGCTTTCACCTTTGGGAAAAGGATATGTTGTTTTTTGCCTTGATAATGAAGTGGACTTTAACAAAATCTTCTATGGGGGGCCTTGGCATCTACAAGGACAACTTGTAAGATTTATAAGGTGGACATCTAGTTTCAACATAGAATCTCATAGACAAACTTCTGGCTTTGTTTAGATCAAATTCCCAGGGCTGCCTTTTGAGTATTGGGAGGTTGACATACTTATGAGTATATGTAGAGGCTTTGGTAGTCCTATTCATGTTGACATGAATTCTCTATAGTGAAATAATGGATATTATGCCAGCGTACTTGTTGATGTTGATTTGTCCAAACCGATACCAGACCAGATATCTGTTGAAGTGCCGGAACTAGGTATCGAGTTGTGGCAAAAAGTGCAACTAGGTACTTTGCCCATGTTCTGTAACCACTGTAAGATAGTTGGGCATCTAGTGTCAGAGTGTAGACAAGCACCACAAAATAATGAGCAAGTACCAACACCTCAACAGGTACAAATTACTACAGCACAGCCGCAAGTCCTGGGCAGAGGAAAAGAACCGATGGCACAAGAAGCACAGCCACAAGGAAACAATACCAGACTTTCTAAGAGTCAAAGAAGAAGACTAAAGAGAAGGATGTAGGCCACTGAATGGAGGCAAGTAGCTCCAACAGTTAACAGTGAAGCAGAGCCTTTAGCTCCTTAAGTAGGAGGGGAAATGAAACAAAGCTGTGTAGAAGTGATAAAACCTATGATAAACCTTCAGGTACCCTCTGATAATATTCTAGAAGTTGTAGAACAATCTCCAGCAAATCCATCTGTATCTCATTGTAATATGGTAGCGAGAGGAGAGGCATAACAAAATGGAAATTCTAACATGGTTGTATGGAAGGAGATAGATTCGACAACAGAAAGTGATACAGTTTTGGAGCAAACTTTAGTCCTCTTTGACCCTGAATGAAGCAATAATGAAGCAGTGGAGCATGAAATGGATTTACCTTTTAATATGGAGGCTAGCAGATTTCACTTACTATCAGACATTGCTGAAGAGGATGGAAATTCTGATTTGGAGGAGATGCAAGAGGAGATTGAGTTTTTTCATGATCAAATCATATAGAATGAAGGTGAGGAAGTCGAACCTGCTACACCAACGGTGCCATCTGGTGTTGTTACACGATCAGGCAAAGTTTGTGGTAACGCAAGTAAATAGTCTAGTAACAAAACTCAAGCAGCAACAAACAAGAATCAAAGCAGTGGCAAAAAGGGAAAGGAAGAACAAGAGGCTCCAAGAATAAAAATCATAGATGATTACATCAATGTGTCTTTAGAATGTCAGAGGCAGCACTGACATTTAGAAAGCTAGGGAGATAAATAAAGTAAAAGTGAATAAGAAGCTTAGTGTTTTTTGTTTACTTGAAACCAAAGTGCGGCAAGACAAGTATGAGTACATAAGAAACATTTGTTGTCCCCTCTGGGAACATACAAATAATTATATGGTAAAGATCCAGCAGGTAGAATTTGGATTTGTTTGGATTCGTATATGATAAGCATTGTGAAGCTACAGGACTCTAATCAGTTTATTCACTGTCAACTTATTTTCAAGCCTACCAATGAAGTTTTCATGCTCACAGTAGTCTATGCTAGAAATTCTAAAGTTCTTAGAACTAAACTATGGAGGGATATAATGTCTATTCAAAGTTCCATCATGCTTCCTTAGACTGTAGTTGGTGATTTCAACAACATAACCAAAGCTGAGGAAAGGATGGGGGGAAAGGCCAATACACCCTAGTGCAAGCTGAGGAATTTGTGGAATGTCTACAAAGAATAGGGCTTTCTGACTTGAGCTTTAATGGGTTCTTTTTCTCTTGGAATAATAATGACTAAGATTGATCGTTGCTTAGTAAACAGTTTATGGACTGATATATATCCATCTTCTAAGGCATAATTTCTTCCCCATGGAGTATCAGATCACTCACCAGTCTTACTTTTCTGGTATGATTATGAATGTAAAGCTTTACCATTTAGGTTCAAGGACTATTGGGTAGAACAATAGGATTTCCAAAACATGTTGCGAGAAGTATGGTAGGTGCAACTGTTTTCGAACCCAATGTATGTCCTTATGCAAAAACTGAAACTATTGAAGGCAAGAATCAAACCATGGGCTAGAAATTAGTTCTCAAACATTCATGCTCAGGTGGAGCAAGCTAGGGAAGTCATGTATGATGTGCAAAGGCAGCTGCAAGCTAAACCTTGGGATTTGTTGTTGGGACAAAGAGAAAAGGAAGCTCTCAGAAAGTATAGTGACTTGGCTCGGATAGAAGGAGCTAAAATCAAGAGTATACAAGATGATTCATGGGCTAGAGAAGGAGACAAATGCATTGCTTTTTTCTTTAAATCGCTAGAGGAAAGGAAAGCTAAGAGTGGCATATGGTGTTTACAGAATGCAGATGGTGTTACTGTAACGGGTCAAGCTGAGGTTATAAAATCTATAGCGGGGTATTACACTGAGATCCTGGGTTCTGAAGCAGCGGAGATTAGAGGAGAGGAGTTTTTCAACAGTCTACAGGCTAAAGCCATCATATCACCCACAATGAAAATTCTTCTAGAATTTGATATCTCACATAAGGAAATAAAGGAAGTGCTTTTTGGGATGAAAGAGAATGCAACTCCTGGGCTAGATGGTTTCACTCCTTTCTTCTTCAAGAGCTGTTAGAATACAGTTGGTGATGATTTTACAAAGGCTATCAGTAATGCATTTAAGTATTATAAATGTCCTAGAGGGATGAATGCTACTTGTATATGTCTCATTCCTAAAGTTAGCAATCCTTCAAAGGTTGAAGATTTTAGACCGATAGCTCTATGTAACACCATCTATAAATGTATCTCTAAGGTTGTAGCTAACAAGATGAAGTTAGTCATTAATGACATTGCCTAAGCAAATCAATCAGCGTTTATTCCTAGCAGATGCATACAAGACAACATTTTTCTATCTCATGAACTCCTCAGAGGGTACGATAGGAAGTATGGCACTCCTAGATGCTCAATCAAACTGGATATAAGGAAACCTTATGACATGGTGAGTTGGGAGGCTATCCTAGTTATGATCAAGGTCTTTAACATTCCTCCGTCTATGTATAAATGGATAGAGATGTGCATTGCAACTCCTTCTTACTCTATTATGATCAATGGTGCACCTAAATGGGTCTTTGAAGGAAAGAGAGGTATTCATTAGGGAGATCCTTTATCACCTTATCTATTTGTTTTTGTGATGGAAATTCTCAGTTCTATTATAATGCAGAACATTAACAACAAAGCCATCTCGTTTCATTCAAAATGTAACAGAGTGAGACTATCTCATCTGGCCTTTGCTGATGATGTTCTTTTGTTATGTAAAGGTGATTGTGATTCTGTGAATGCTATCAAAGAGTGCTTAAAAACATTTGGAGATGCTATGGGATTGAGTATCAACAAGCACAAAACATCTTTATTAGCCGGTGGATTAAATTATCAAGATGCTTCAGCTTTGGCTAATCTCCTGGGGGTGGAACTGGTTAAACCTCCTGTGAGATATTTAGGCTTTCCTATCATCTCAGCTAGATTGGGGATAAGGGAATGTAAACCCCTTGTCGAGAAGATTACCAAGAAAATTACAAATTGGAAATCAAAGTTGCTCTCTCATGCAGGTAGATTACAACTGATCAACTCAGTTCTTATTTCTTTCTACACTTATTGGTCGAGAACCTTTATTCTCCCAATAACTGTTCTTGAACAAGTGGAAAAGTTATGTGCACAATTCTTATGGACGGGTATAACCATGAAGAAAGGGCATCACCAGGCATGTTTGAGTACAGTCTATCTCATTAAAGAGGAGGGTGGCTTGGGAGTTATGAATTTTCAGAGATCGAACTCAGAAGCATATTGTGGGCTAATATTCAAGCTGGTGACAAGAGAGGACACTATATGGGTCGATTGGACATGGAAGCAACACATTAAGGAGAAGTTTTTCTAGACCATGAGTATCCTAAAAGACTGCTCGTGGACTTGGAGGAATATCTTGAGTACTAGTGAGATAGCCAAAAAAATCATCAAATATGAGATTGCAAATGGGGAAAACACATTACTTTGGCATGACATGTGGTGCTCTTGATCACCCCTAATCCAAGATGAAGAGGTGGTGGTTGCTTGGAATTTCCCTATAAACGCTAAAGTGAGTGTTATCATGGATGCTGGAAACTGGAATGCAGAAGTACATACCTTACAATCTCAAACTTTGAAAGGAAGCATTTTGGCAGTGGACATAAACAAACATCTGGATTCAGACTTCATAGTGTGGACACCACCTCATAGTGGTCTGTACTCATCCAATAGCGCCTATGCAGCTTTGTTGCCTGTTCGAGAGAAGAAAAGATGGTGTCGTATGGTTTGGGGTAGATGGGTGATGCCATGACATTCATTCACTACTTGGCAGCTCTTTTCCAACAGCATCCCCACACAAGACAGGTTAGTGCGCAAGAAAATAATTAATCAATCTTCCTACTGTCTCTATTCTCACTGTAGAGAATTCTCCGCACATTTGTTTTTTGAGTTCCATTACTCGAGGGATTTCTTCTCAAGAGTAAAGAGGTTGTTGGGAATTGCCACTGATACTAGTAATACAAATCGAGAATGGAATTCTTTAATGAGATTATGTAAAGACGCAGAAGTGGGGGAGATTTACAAAATATTCATTTGTGCATCGGTGAATAGCATTTGGAAAGAAAGGAATGAATGGAGGTTTCAGCAAACCTCTAAACCTTCAGAGATTGTTCAACAAGATGGTACGAGATATAAGGAACTATATACAAGTCTTGCTTCCTGTTGTCAAAGATACTGTCAAGGCTCGAAATCTCTTTCTTAGGCTAAACATCACCACCCAGTTTAAGCAGCAAGTAAACATTAATTGTTCATGGATCCATCCAGTGGGCAACAGGATAAAAGCGAATGCAGATGGGGCTCTAAAGAAGAATGGTTCAAGTCACGGAGGTGTGATGAGGGACAAGGAAGGTACAGTTGTTACAACTTTTAGTGGGACTGGAGGTCATCAATCAGTTATTTTCCAAGAACTCAAGGCAATTGAGGTTTGTCTGGAGAGATACATACTAGAAGGTTTTGCTGAGGTAGAAGTGGAGTCTAATTCCATGAGAGCCATAAATGCCATTAACAAGTTAGAGAAACCTCCATGGTACTGTAGAGATATGGTGGCTGCTATCGAAAGGAAAAAGGATAGGTTTAGCTATATAACTTTTTCACGTGTCTTTAAAGAAGTGAATAGGGTAGCTGACTATCTTGTAGGACTTGTACATAATCATGAGTTGTCTATGGTCCATTTTGCTAGTCCCTTAGATTATGAGTTACAAACCATTGTAAATGAGGATGCAACTGGTAAACTTATGTAAGGAAACATTGAGTTTAATACAGGTGGGGGTCTGCCTAACCCTAGCTTATTTGTTTAAAAAAATAAAAAATAAAGGAAATTCTGATCCTGTCCTCAGTGCCTTGTCAACTTCAAGAGTCGATATGCGCTTCGTTACTTGTCCGATCTTGACTCGTGAGGTACCAAAATGATCAGCATCGAAGATGCAACGTAATGGTATAAGGTGCACTCACATCTAATGGTGGAAAAATAATGGATAAAGAAAAGAATTGTACATGAACTGTAAGGAAATATGTACATATAACGAAAAGAAAATTTTAATTAATTTTTTTGGGTTTTGAATAAGTTTGTCAGAAATTTTAAAAAGGTGGGTTGTTTTAAGTCAAATCCCCAAGACTTGGAAGTTGTTGAAAACTTGAGGCAATTCTAACCAGATGGTTAGATTACTCTCTTTAGTTGTGCTCAATGAGTAGGTGGCTGGCACATGAAAATTGTAAAAACTGAATTGTTATGAGGTTGAAGACTTGGGTAAGTTGGTGTTTGACAATTTGAGCACCAGGCCTCTCTCATAGCTCATCTCTTACGCGCGTATGAACTTTTACCGAAACCAGGAATGGTTTTTGGTATAAGTATCCATATCTTAAGTTGCAATTTTTTAGAAAGTTCTTGCACACGATCATTAAAACTGATCCATCTAGTCTTGCTAGGTGGAGGGTTTTTATTTGCTACAGAAGACATTTTTGAAAAGTTTTTCAGAAACGAGAGAGATATAGAAGGGGAAAAGATTTAAACGAGAGAGGAAAGATTTTTAAGAAAGGAAACTTTTGGAAACTGTTGGAAACTTTTGAGTCTTTTAACGTCAGATTCTGGAGACAAAATAGAGAGGTGGACGAGAAAAGATAGAATTCAACAGAGAATAGTATCACTTTGGGTTACTCTATTTGTTTAATTCTCGTTTGGGGACACCTCATTATTTTTTTTGGTTTTGTTTTCTCATTCAAAATATATCTCTATCCATATAGAGATTTTGCCAAGAAGATAAAATTATATGTCCCTGTATCATTTTGCTTATTCTGGACGTATAACTTTCATTTTATATATCTTCTAGTTTTGAAAACTATGGAGAGATGTTTTAAGAAAGTTGTACTCAAAAGCAGTGATTCTAGATGTTACTACTTTAAAACAAATCATAACAGATATTCTTAGCTAACTTTTGTGTCAGCTTTGTGGCGAACCCAATCTAGACATACAGAGCTTCAACTACACGAGTTGGGGGATTTACTGCGCAAGACATGGAATGTCCTGACCCGGGCGAATAGCTCGGTGATATAGGCGACCCTTAGTAAGCAAAGCTAATATCAAATTGCCCCTAGATTGTGTAGTTCTAGGGGTTGGTCTGTGTAAAATCCATTGCCCATTTTTGAAAAATCATTTAACTATTGATGTCTCAAGAATCTATCATTAATAGCACAAAGAAATCAAACATTTTTGAAAAGGAAGCGCAAAATAAAGAAAAGAAAAATTGTATACTCGCATCATAGGTTCACACTTACTATAACGGCGAGTAAAAAATGTTTTACAAAGAATATACGAGATATACTATGGACTAGGGCTCTAACACTTACAACCATACCCTCCAAATGGAGAGGTTCGGTTACGTTATTAATGTATCCCCTTAAAGCAAAAGATGGAATGGAATGGGAAAGGAATACATCAGAACAAGAGGAGTCAGTCCTTGTAGATGGGATAATTAAGAAAGAGTTTTTAGCACTCCAACTTCATTCACGTCACTTGTTGCTTCAAAGGCTATGTTTGTTACTTTAGGGTTCAGGGCTTCAAAGCCTATGTTTGTTACTTTAGGGTTTGGGATAGCTTGACCTGGGAACACACCTTTCTGGTTTTTGTCTTGGGCTAACAAGTTTAGAGATTGTTACATGGATGTTAGGATTTGGGTTTGTTGTTACTGGACAGATAACATTATTTTGGTGGGCTTATCTGTTTGGACGCTAGTTGATGGTGCGAATAGAACCAGGTCTCTTTGGTTGTTGATAGGTGGGTTTTGATAGTTCTGGTTAAACTGAGATGGAACTAATGCTCTGTTCTGATTGCTATATGTACCTTGTCCTTATCTGAATGCATTTGGTGGTTTGTTGAAACCTGGTGGTGCTTGGTTTTGTGGAATGTTGGTCCATATGAAGTTTGGATGTTGTCTCTATGGTGCATTTGGTACATTGAAAGCACACACTTCTTCTAGTTAAAGTGATGACAGGTTTGTGATCAAGGGACCGGTGGCATGTATATGATTTAGGCTTAAACAGAAATTGCATGGTGAGGTATTTATGTTCATGACATGCTGAGAAGTTTGGTCTTTTGGTTTAGTTGTGAGGGCATCTATCTTTCTTGTGAGGGTTTTGATTAAGGTCTTGATCACAGGATCTGATTTCACCTCAAAAATACCACTAGCCTTAGCTATACTGGGTTGGGCTGTTCTGGAATTATTTATGTCTCCCCAATGGGTACTCTTTTTGGCTTGGTTTTCAAGAAAGGTTAAAGCTTCAGTTGCATCTCTATCCAAAAAATTACCATTACTCATGATGTCGAGGGTTACTTTGTGTTCTGGGAGAAGGCCTTTGAAGAAAAATTGGACAAGAGTTGATTTTTCTAGTTTATGGTGAGGACATGAATGGAGTAGGTCAGAGAATCTATCCCATGCTTCGGAAAATGTCTCACTCGGACTCTGTCTGAAGAATTGTATCTTGCTTCTTATCTCTTCTATTTTCTTCGGCGGAAAGCACTTCTTCATGAAGGAGAACACAACCTTTTCCCATGTATCAAAAGAGTCAGCCTTCTATGAGAGAATCCAAGTGTGACTCTTACCAGCTAGAGTGAAGGAAAACACTCGTAGCTTAACCTGATCGTCGGTGACGCACGGATGATGAAATGTATTATATACTTTATGTATTCGGCGTAGATGCTCATCCGGTAACTCGTGTTCTAACTCATGAAAGATGGGTAGAAGATTGAACACGTTCAGTGGAATCCAAAAATTGCTCGTAAGCGGTGTGAGTCGTATATGAGATGGAAGTCCATCTTGCAACGTGATAGGGTTATATACTAAAAACATTACTTTTGTATTAACTCTAATTTTTTATATTTTGAATGAGAATCATATAGTCAAATGTTAATGCATATTATATATGTTATTAGTTATATGCATGCATCTAATACTTTATGTTGTAGACGATATGGTGTGTGGTGACACACAGAAGATCATATCATCAGTACCTTATAAAGTATAAGTAAGCGTTCACAACCTAGATGGATTTGGACAAACCATTACTACGGTTGTAGTATAATTTGGTATTAGTCTATCTTGACTACATAATTACACTAGTACACTTTGTGTGTATTGAAGAGGACCAAGTGAGGTTGTTTCTCTTTATACTGACTATATAAGAGAACAAACACCTTCATTATTATGGATGCTTGTCCTCTTAATCTGGATATAATAACGGGCACTTACGTGCATTGTACATTGCTTTAAATCATCAATGAGTGAGATTCATTTGTGAATCAACAAACTCGATGGATTGGGTAATGACATTGTATGTAAGGTGTGCTATTGATTATAGAAGGAATCCGTGACCCGCAGGAAGTCGGGTTGATGATGTCCCCTTAAGGAGCTTATAAGGATTGTCATGTAAACCCTACAGGTGGATTTAATCCGACATGACAATAAGGTTGAGTGGTACTACTAAAAGAAATAAGAAGTTGACTAATGTAGTTATCAGCAACTTGACTTAATCAACGGGCATTCGATATCTTAAACACGGGGAGATCAATAAGCATATAATATGGAGCCCATAAACGTAATACATGTAATTTGGGATTAGGGTGGTAGTGCAACAATGACCTTTAGTGGAATAAGCCATTTGTTGACGGACTTGGGCTGTGTGTTCTGGGCGAACATGGGAAGCCCAAGCCCGTCAGGAGGCCTAACCCTAATTTCTCCTCATGGTCCCTGTTGTAGCCTATAAAAAGAAACCCTTCTTCTTGGCCATTTTTTACACTAAGAGAAACTCAGGTTTTGCTCAAGAAAGACAAGTTCCAAATTCGGTTATGATCTTGTGAGTGAGAGAAGCCAAAAGAGAAAGAAGGGGCTGGTAGATCGTTGCCCACACAATGTCCATTCTAAGATAGGAATACAACAGAAGATCAAGAGGTTGCTGATTCGTAGAGCTTGGATTCTCAGAGTTATCACAGCTAATCAAAGGTATGTTCCTAACCAAAACCGTGAGAACCTTTATTCCGCTGTGCATGGTTTTCGTGGTTTGTAAACTAAACCATAATGTTTCCCTACACAACGGTGTGTAGAAGTTGGAGAGAGGCTCTACAGCTTGCACTACGTCGTCTGCCATCTTATGAGATGGAAGACTAGAAATAGGAGATTGTCTTGGTTGATGAACTCTCCTATATGAGTATGCTTTATTTTTGCTAATACTAGAAGTGCCTGAACGTAGTATCATACACTTTTAGCAAGACCCCAAAACTATCCAAACATACGCAAATGGTGCAATGTGTGTTTAAGAAATCGAAATTCATTTTTGCAAGTATGGAGTTTTGAAAACTTTGCTTTTGGTCAATATTTTACTATGCCCCATTCAGAGGAACAGTTGGGCACGAAACTAGGATTTTGGCTCTACATGCGTCGAGGGACAAAATCGCTACTTCACCAGATGGTGTGCCACCAAGAATATCACCCGTGGTATTTCTGAGGGAGGGGAGTGAGGAAGATGGTTGGTCCACTGGAATCTGGTAGTTTACTACTCTCTTTGTTCGTTCAAGATGTTTGTCTTGATGGACATGACTAAATTGGCTCTGCTTGGTTGATTTTATATTTTTAATTTGGTCTATGTAACACACACTTCACGTAACGTCCGTTCTAAAGTGGGTCTTAACCCTACTTTTTGTTCTTTTAGGGCTCAAGTTCAGCCTTAGCGTTAAATGTAAAGACGAGACTGAAATATAAATCACACAATCATCCAAGCATACTTAGTAACACATAAGTATCCTCTTACACTTTTGATAAGAGCCCAAAACTATAGTTTTAACCCCTTAATAATAATGCTTTTATACCAATTAGGCAAGTAATAAATAAGAGTTAATGCTAATTACGTGCTTTTATGTATTTCAGGCATGAAACTCAATTATGTGCAGAAATGTGCCACTTTGGGGAAATAAAGGAGCAAAGGGTTGGTTGCTAAGAAGTTCTGAGATTAAAGGCCAAGACGGGCAGAAACAACACACAAAAGTCAGCAGAACTTCCGAAGATCGTATCTTTGGACTCAGGCCTTGTAATTGGGCGTACCTTATGTCAAAACGACCGGCTCGGAAAGAGATTTCCAATGGTTCAAACCTTGACCCAATCAGAGGAGCAAAAGTGTACGAAAATCCTATTGAAGTCGAAGCCAGCTGGAAAGGGCCCTATGGACTGAACAAATTGGGCTTTGGACTCGATTTTCCGGCTCAAAACATGGACCCTCAGCCCATGCATGAAAATTTGGATTTAGTCTCCTCCATTTCCACACATAAGACTTAGCTCTTAAACATCAATTAGCTTAGGTTAGAAGGTAGCCATTGGAGTAGCCATTAAACCTTAGTTCTAGATCTAGTTTTGAGATTTTAATTAGTTTATCACTACTACAGAATGACACGTATACCACGGTCAATAAGAACGTTTATACCACGGTTCTTCCAAAAACCGTGGGAAATACTTATATATCACGGCGGAAACTTCTTTGGTCATTGGTTTACTAGTATATGCCACAGTTACATGAAAACCATGGGATAAGTTGGGCCATATACCATGGTTTTTTTTTCAGCATGAAAGTACTCCACATCCCCACTACCTTAAATAGAAACAGTGGTATATAAATTTTCCACTTTCTACCGTGGTTTATGCCAAATAGTCAAATACAAGGAAAAAAAATAGAAAAAAAAAATACACGTACAAAATTCACTCAAAAATATCCCCACAACTTCTACAATTCTATGACTCTTAACCTTTCCAACTTTTTCCAACTTCTACCACTCTAACCCAGGGCACTCTTTTTAGCTTGTTCGTGTTTTAATATGCTTCTTGGCTCATGTATTAATTCGCTTCATCTAATTATCTAGTAAGGGTTTCTCGTTCTGGTTTGAAATTCATGTCTGGTTTGTTTTGATTCTGATTATAATGTCTGTCTATATTCTTTCTTCAAAATCTATACAACATGATAATCAAAGTTAATCAAAATGTAACGTTTCCATATAGATTTTGATTTCTCAGTTCTATATTCTTTCTTCAAAACCGTTTTCTTCAAAATCTTGAGGCATTTCTTTATTCCAAACCTTTGTCAGAACGTAGGGGAGGAAGAATGGCTACTACAGTGAGGTTTGAAGTCATTACAGATGAATTACATAAAATTTTAGATACAAACCTAGATGAAGCACCGAGTATTACAACGTCACTACACCATAACAAGATTTTTGTGACACTCGGTTTTTCTCATTAGTGATGCCAAATTGGCGTCAGGACTGTTGTGACGGCACGTTTGCGTCACAAAACTGCTAAAACCGTCACTAATAATATGATCATTATTTTAATTAAATTTTGGTGATTTGTAAGAAATAATGTGACGGCAAAAGAGCGACAAGATGTCTAGAATACCATAAATTACAAAAAAGGGACCGGTCTACCTCCACTAAACCAACTCTCATATAAATTACAACTCGAATACTTTTCTTCGATATAGTTCCCAACTTCCCATCTCTCTTCACTTCCTACCACTAAACCAGGTCTGCCTCCAAAAATTATACAGAAACCCTAGAATTGAAGGCTGAACAAACTATAGAAACGCGCGATTGAAGTAAGTCTCGAAGATTCTTTCTCATTGGTACGAAACCAAAGACGATTTGAAGGCGATATAGGTTTGGAAAAACACTTATAAATGTTATAGATTTGATGGAGAGGTAGGCAAGACATGAAATTTGTGGTTAAATATGAGTGTCGATTGTTTGGTATCAAATTTGATGGAGAAGGTATGCAAGCCTTGAAATTCTTTGTGATTAATCATGTTAGGGTTTTGAAATTTCCCCTTTTCAAGCTCGATGATGTTGGGATCTTTTGCAAGCACAAAACCAAGCAGTGAAAGATACATCTGGTATGACTTTTCACATTGCTTCTTTTGTTTATGGAGAATGCATTTGTTTGGCTCATGTACTATATGAAGTACCTGTTTGTGGAGAATGCATTTGTTTTCCAAAACACCAAATTTGCATGGTAATTTATATTTATTTATTACTAGATTTTATTTTATTATGTCATTGAACGGTAATCTCCATGCCCAATTATTGAACACTGAATTTCTATCATCAAACTCCCTGTTTGGTTGGCTGCATTCAGCTACAAATGCAGATATTAGTAGAGAATTTTAATCAGTGTTTGGTCCAAATTAGTGGTATTGATTTTATCACTTTTTCAGGTTCGTACTTACTCAGAATGGGTAATTGATGGGGATTATGATTGACCTCCTGCATGATGCTTGTGTCAGGCCATGCTTGAAGATGGGAGTGACTCTCACACTACTTGATTGGGTTGCTTGCGTATGTTACTCATTCTCCATATATTTGTTGCTTATTTAACTTGCAAGGTCTTTTAAGTTTTAACTCTTCTTTTCCCCTTTCTCCTGTTTCTTTCAGATGTCATACACACAAGTTGCTTGGTGTCCCATATTAAGAGTTATCCTCAGAACATTGCACCAGCAGGTTTTGTATGCCCTGCATGTTCTACCTCGATGAGATCCATATCCCTTTTGAAGAATCATGCATGGTTTGATCCTTGCTCAAGTTGACCTTGTCTTTTCCTTTATTATGAGTCTCTGGTATATTAGTACATATATTTGTTGTAATTGCGGAAGTTGTGAAGAACTAGCAGAGAGTAACTAGTAAAAGGTTTGTGTTGAGCACATTGTGGCATTTATTGTTTTTATATATTCTCTTTTATCTTAAATGATCTTGATATCTTCCAGAGTGGCCAATTTCATTAGATACATAGGCCTCAAATAATATACTAGGGTTTTAGGCAAATTCATTTCACCCTTGGAAATAGCATTAGCCATTTGGTAACTTGAGGGGTGATATGAGTGGTACCAAAAAAAATTATCTTGTAGTTACTGAACCAGATTATTTTAAGTTGGACTACTAAGTACGTATGGTAATGTTGGTTTTATTGTCTACCGAATCACAAGTAACTTGGGACACCAAGCAACTTTGTGAGCAACTTATATTTTTTTTGTTTGACTCATGTACTATATGAAGTCTGATATGTTCTTATTGCATTTTTTTTTACTCTAACAGTATATTCAAGTTTCTTTAAAGTTAAACCAAAATGGAAGTTTGATATACAAAATTGGTATTTGCAGGATATGGAAACTTGATTTCTCTATCATTTTTATTATTCCTTATTGTAATTAGTTTCACATTAGATGTACATTAGTTGATTAGGTTAATGCTTATGTAGCTGGAAGGAGAGACTACTTTTAAAGCTATTTAACTTACTGGTTTGGTGAGTACACCTATGTATGTGCATAGTCCATTTATGTACATGTGTGCAACTAAAGATATAACAAGGCTCAAAATCTAGTGAGGTTTCCCCTTGTCTTGGATTTTCTAGTTTCGCTTGATAATTTTAGTACCTCTGTTCAAGTTTGTTTTTCTGTTCAACGTTACATACTTCTTTTGTTTTCAGGCTTTTGAATGGGTCACTATAATTTGATGCACCCATTCTAGCCCTACACTCTCCACACAATAGGATCTTATTGTGTACTTTGAGGATAATTGGCCTTGCATTTAATTTGGATTTTTTTTTGCTCAGTTAAACAACTTTGCGATCAATATACAACTAATTTGGAATTACATGGGGCCATTTCTTGGTCTTGATAGTATATCCATATACTACGCTTTGGCTCTTGTTAACTTAAGCAAAAAATGGTAAGTACTGCAAACATAACTATTGAGTAGAAATTTTGTTTAAGATTGCGCCAATTTTGGTTTTGAGAATGCACTCTTATTCTAGGAAAGAATGCACTCGAAGTTCTACTGCGGCTACAACAATTTTTATGGGTTTAACTTTTTACACAGTGGATACAACATAAGTCTAATTGCTTCAAAAAATTACTCAAGGTAAGTATGTGCTTATGACATGTTCTTGTGTAATAATTTTTCTTAAAGTAGTTACACTAGCTTCACTTTTGTAAAAAGAATTGAATTGAATATATGTGGCCAAGCTCTACAGAAGATGAGGTGGAAATTTTTCATGGAAGGTGCACTAGACACACTATGCTGTGAATCCTATGCGACGCAGCACTACCGAAAGCTTGGGAATTATATGTACAACGCTGCTATCTGTCTTGTATTGCTTTGTGTCCCTTTGTCTCTTAGTTGGGTCAATATGGCGAATGGTTTGATTGTTCTAAGTGAAACACGTAAGTCCTTTTTCATATCTCAGTATAATTGAGGTTATACATCTTTTAAATTTAGTAATCTATACAATTGTTAATTGTGATAAATTATTAAAGGGTTGGTTTATATATTTCATTTTGTTAAAGTTATGATGCATGTTAAGGTAGAATTCTAGTTTTTTATTAAATGTATTCTAGTTTTTATTGATGGATATACCCTACACTTTAGATCCTCAGACTCAAAGTTTTGTTTATCCTAATAAACTTCTGATCAAGCAAGCATTTCTGCCTTAATTCTTCACTAATTTAGGTGATTGGTAGTATATTAAGCTCGAGTAGAAATCCAATATTATATAAGCATGCATATGGGTTCTCTTATTCGCATCTGACCTTCATATTCGTCTTAACTTATGATTTCTAGATTACAGTTTTGAATTGGAATAAGATACTTCTATGTTAATACTTGTCTTATGATTTGATCGGTTTTCTAATCATTATGTAAAGTAATCATGTCGTGTGTACTAGTATGTGTTACACATTCGTGTAAGCATGTAAGCTTCGACAAATAGGTTAATCATATTGCACATCCATGTTGAGTGTGTGCGTGCTAAGTTGATTTGTTTTGATTTGGAAGTCATTAGATTGAATGTTGGTAGTATTAGATGCATGCTTGAGAAGTTTAGTTAGTCTTTTGGGCTAATAAATTAGACATTTTCTTTTAGTACCATGGTTTATAATTGAAAATTATGTATATTGACTAGTCAATATCTTGTTTTAGTGGTTCCTTAGCTTGTATTGACTAAGGTCTAGTTGAAATGAATTTTTTTCTTTTTATGAAGGAGACATACACGCAAGATGAACTTGACGGTGTTCAACTCGATATTATTCAATTCATCCAGGAAAATGGGGTGTTTCAGCCGGAAGCGAATGAGGATGAGTTTTAGCTATGTTCGGACCCCTCCAGTTTAATTTATGAAAAGGAATTTGAAGTTTGTTTTCTTAGTGCACTCAAAAAATTAATGGAAGTTTTTTTTTATTATTATCTTTTTTGCAATGTTCGATAGTTTATTGTACATTTTGGAATTTGTTGGGAAGATGGAAATGTTGTACGTAAGGCGGTGTGTAAATTTTATTATGCAGGTTCGGTTTTTAAGTGGAAGACTGTTACTAGTATTATTATTAATATATATATACCACGGTTTGGCATAAACCGTAGTGTTTAGTATAACTATGTACCACGGTATTATAACACATACATTAATATAAACCACGGTTTCAATAGCTTATATGCCACGGTTCTGTTGACAACCGTGGTATATCATGAGCATACAAACCACGGTTCTTTGAAAAACCGTGGTATCCGTTAAATATATATACCACAGTTTTGCTATTATTATATACCACACCACCTATTGTCACGGTTGCATAACAGTGGTAAATATATTTATACCACACTTAAAAATAGTGGTATAAGTATCATTCTGTAGTAGTGTATTAATTAGTTTTCATTCTTTGTTTTAGATTAAGTATTTGGATCATTGTTTATCATTGATTAGAGAAATAAAATAGTTAGTTCTTGTTAAATTCGATTATGTTATTTAGTGAATTACTTAGATCTAAATTAAGTTATTAGTTGTTATTCAATTCTTAGTTGTTAATTTAGATTTCAATTATTGTTTAGTTAAATTCAATAAATGTAAAATTTTTATATTATGTCTTATTCAATTTCAACTGGAAATGATAGTTTGATGAATCGAGGCTAAACCTCCATTAGAGAGGTTTGATGAAGCCTTGGTGAAAACTTGATTGTGTAGCGTAAAAACGTTGTAAGAGTCTATTTCACTCTAGAAAGAAGTTGATTCGCTATGAGAATGGGTGGACTTCCTCACATGCTAGTTATGAATTGGTAGAAATGCCAAGTATAATTAGGGATTAGAACGACCAATTCTTACCGTGAGAACGTAAGAATTGGATTACAACCATCTATGCTAGTCTCTTAAGTTGGATTCGAGGTGGATTCAATTCCCCCCTAATTCTTATTCTAGATTCAAACCTTAGTATTTCGTAGTTGAGTTACTCATATCTTGTTAGTTAAATTTGCATCGTAGTATAATTCGTAATTCTCTCATTGACTTTGGTAGGATTGATAGTCATAGGAAACTTGAATGCTAAAGAACTAGGAGTGGAACGAATCTTCTATTCCAACTCTACTTCAATAGATTCAAGAGTAGAAAACAAATATCTTTGATAAGTCTAGTATAAGTTTAAGTTATAGTTTTACTTTCGTTTAGAGTTTCATTGCTTTATTCATTAGTAAAACTATCTTTTTACGATTATCAAATGGCGTCGCTGCCATCATAGTTATCTTTAGCATTGTTTTCTTTAGAATTGTTAATTTTCCAAAGTCCCATAACCTAACCACCCTTGTTTGATTCTCACTGTGGTTGTCCATTTCAGCACTGAAAATTTTCCTTGAAAAATTACATGGAGCGCGACCCGCGACCAAGCGCCTGGAACTCCACTCTTTGGTTGAGCGCAACATGCGCCTTGCCAAGGAAAAACACGAGCTCCCCCTGCACTGAAGCGCCTGGACCTCAAGGTTTTCCCTGAGCGCTACCTGCGCCCCACCAAGGCTAAATTGGAGCGCACCCTGCGCCCAAGAGCCTGGAACTCCAGCTCGAACCTGAGCGCTACCTGCGCCCTCTCCTGAATCTGCCCGATTTCCACAGGCTTGTTTCAAACTTCCATTTCTTGAAGGTTTTCAGTGTTCTAACTTGTTATACACACTAAGTACGCGTAAACAAGACGCTATTTATAAGCGAAGCAAGGAGGCATTCAGGTACTATTTTCTTCCACACCTCACATCTCCTGTTAGAGGTTCATACTAGCATATCAAGATTGTTTGGAGTGTTGTTCTGTTCATTAAGATTGGCTTAGCCTTGCATGAGATTAAGGTCAGGCTGAAGAAAAACGCCTAACGTAATCAACCGGCAACATCAACAAACACGCTTTTCTAGTATACCATCGACTACACCTCTAACTAATATATCACACACACCACCTGAAGCAATGGCTGAAGAAAGAGAGTCTCCTCTCTCTGACTTTTACAAAGCCTTGAACGATAGCCCTAAATCTTGCATCGTTCTATCAGACCCAGTGGGGGATTTCATAATCCCCCCAAATATATTTAATTTGCTACCCGTTTTTCATGGGTTAAACCATGAAAAGCCTTATCAGCACATGCGTAGGATTAACCAAGTACTTACTACATTCCACCATCCTACGGTTGGTGCTGAACAAATTAAACTAAGGGTATTTCCCTTCACTTTAGCCGATAAGGCGGCGTCTTGGTTAACTGCCCAAGTGCCAAAATCTGTGGACTCGTGGGCTAAACTTGTTCAACTATTTATGAAACATTTTTACCCACCACTGAAGATCGATGAAATGCTTTCCAAGATTCATTTCTTTCGACAGAATCCTCATGAATCATTTTCAGAGGCTTGGAATCATTTCACTAATCTACTTATAGAGTGTCCACACTATAACCTTGCGAAAGACACGCTAGTTCGTGCCTTTTTCAAGGGACTGTTACACCACCACAAGGAGGTGCTTGACATAATGAATGGGGGTAGTTTCCTAAGTAAGGGAGCCTCATAGGCTTATAAATTTTTAGAAGATCAAACTAGCGTAATAATAACGGGGGGTAGTGACGATTTCTCCCATTCCGCTAGTTCTTCTACAATAGTTAAAGCCGCCGGTATGTTTGAGATGAAACCCGATCCAGAACTTAAAAATTTAATCGAATCTCTAACTGAAAAGGTAGAGGCTATTTCTGTTCAACAAATGCCTATCCCCATCATGAATGTCAACACCAATCCATGTAATTTCTGTTTGAGTCCAGAGTATCCCGACTCCTATTGTCCTCTCGCCTATGAACAACAACATTCACAACAAGATAATGTTTGCTCGATTAATAGTTTTCCTATTCCTAACG
Organism: Coptis chinensis; assembly: GCF_015680905.1. Taxonomy (NCBI): domain Eukaryota; kingdom Viridiplantae; phylum Streptophyta; class Magnoliopsida; order Ranunculales; family Ranunculaceae; genus Coptis; species Coptis chinensis. The sequence goes on from NC_141460.1 coordinate 44,603,553, forward strand.
CCCCTTGGAGACAACATCTCAACTTTAGTTGGAGAAATAATCAACAAGTAACACCTCCAGGGTTTAATAATCAAAATGTTAAGCAAGCAAACAATTATAACCAAGCTCCATCACGACAAGGACAAGGTCAAGGTAATTAAAATAATTATAACAACCAAGCGTAACCACGACAAGGTCAAGCACAAGGTCAGGGTAATTATAATAATTATAGCAATATTAATTATAATGCTAATAGAGGTATCGTTCCGATAAATAATAACTACCAAAATCCACCCATTAATAATCAAAGTGACATAGTTCCTGTCACACAACCTATAGCTAACACTCTTCCACAACCGGATCATTGCGATACCTTTATACAATCTCAACAACAGATTTTACAAGCCATCCAACTTTCCTTATAGCAGTTAGCTCAAGAGAAAGTGCAACCCAAAGGTGTGTTTCCAGGACAAGCGATAGCTAATCCTAAAACAACAAACATAGCCTTTGAGGTAAATGGTAATACTAGTACGGAAAATAAAAACGTTTGTGAGCTAAATGCCATCTCCACTTTCCGTTCTGGGATAGTGGTTGATAACAAAGTAACCCCACCAGTTGTCCCTACACCGGAGATTGTACTAGATACCGTAATAGAAACTGAAGAGCCTACTGATAAACGTAAAAATGATTAATCTACCTACGAAATGAACGATGAACTCAAAACGTAAGTAAACTAAAACTATTATAAGTCTATATTTATCAAAGTTTCTACTCTCAATTCTATCGAGATAGAGTGGAGTAACAAATTCGTTCCACTCCTAGTGCTCTAGCATGGAATGTTTTCTAGTCTAATTAGTCGGTCTTAAGTCTAATGAGAGGTTTACGAGGGAGAATTATACTACGATGCAATATGAAATTGATTATTTGAATTTAAACTACGAATGCTATGGAAATATGATTGTTTTTGAATCTAGATAAAGGATTAGAGGGGAATTGAATCCACCTCGAATCCAACTTGATAACCTAGCATAGGTTGTTGTATCTCGATTCTTACATTCTTACGGCAAGAATTTCGAGTTCTAATCCCTAGTGTTCATGGCATTTCAACCAAATACTAACTAGCATGTGAGGTCGTCCACCCATTCTCATAGCGAATCACGACCTTCTAGAGTGGAATAGATTCTACAATGCTTCTACACTATACCACTAAGTTTTCATCAAAGCTTCATCAACCCCTCTAATGGAGGTTTTAGCCTCGAATCATCAACCCATCATTTCCCATTGAATTATAACTACACTTCATATCAAAATTCTAACTTTACTAATCTAAATTAAACAATAATTGAAATCTAATTAATTAACTAAGAATGAAATAAGAACAAGAATTTAAACTAGATCTATAAATGCAAATGACAAAAATTGAAATGGAATAATAATAACTATTTTATTTATCTAATTAAATGACGAACAATCATTCAAGGAATTAAATAAAAACAAGATATAAAACTAATTAAATTAAACTAATTAAATCTAAGGAAAACTAGATCTAGAATTAATTAATGGAGGCTACTAATCTAATCTTTAATCTAGGTCTAACTATCTACCATTAAAAAGAGCAAAGCTTTTGTTTTTATACTTTCAGATCCAAAAACCGTGCATAGGCTTGGAGCCATGCTTTGGGCCAGAGAATCAGGCCCAAAACCCAATTTCTTTAGTCCAAAATGGGCTCTTCAGCTGCAGTTGGCTTCGACAGATGTTTCATCTACTTCTGCTCCTTTGATTGGGTCAAGTCTTGGACCATTGGAAAGCTCTTTCCGAGCCGGTCGTTTTGACATAAGGTAGGCCCAATTCCGAGGTCTGAGTCCAAAGATATGGTCTTCGGAAGTTCTGCTGACTTTGTGTGATGTTTCTGCCTGCGTTGACTTTGACTTTTCAGCTTTGACCGGGCTTTAGAAATGCTTTGTCTTCTTGAATCTTGGCCTTTAATCATAGAACTCCTTAGCAACCAACCATTGCTCCTTTATCTAGCTAAAGTGGCACATTTCTGCATATAATGGACTTTGAAGCCTGAAATGCATAAAAACAAATGTCAAGATTAACTCTTACTTATTATTCACATAATTGGTCTAAAAGTATGATTATTAAGGGGTTAAAACTACAGTTTTGGGCTCTTATCAAACCACCCCCAAACAGCATTTTGCTTGTCCTCAAGCAAAGATGAGAAATTAGAATAAGTGACCAAAAATGGAGTTCTATCTACTCGTTTTTTGAGTGCGATTGCATTGACCATATGCAACAAGGCCTTAAACCACTAGGAATTACCTAGTGGACAAGTTATAGTCTCGTGAGAGTTTTCCAGTAAAGGTACTCACAAACTTCATCTATACTACAACGACTAAGAAATAAAACTATTGTTTCCTTATTTATGTCTCAATTATCTATACATCTCACTAGCAATGAATCTGAGAATAATCATGTCTAAACTTAAGCTAATATATGCATAATAATCAATCATCTACAAATAAACATATATACAATGAGTAATGCTATGAAATGCAGAATAAAGTCCGTTTCTGAAAATTTGGAATACGTCCTTAAGTAGGTTCTCACATAAAAGTCAAGACAAAAATCACTCGATTTTTTCCACTCAAGTTTTGCTACTCCGATTGTGCATTGGGCATACTTTACCTTACAATCTCAATGACACACAAGAAAGCGAAGTTGATCAAACACATCGCCACTTACTATCCCACTAACCTATTCCTAATTAAGCTAGAGGTCTTTATTAGGTGTGTTGAGGATTAGTAGATGATTTAAAAAGGAAGGAAATGGATATTCAAAGGGACAAGTCTGAGATAATAGAGTCTTCATATTATGTAACTAGAGAAAACCTTGTTATTTACTTTTGCTTCTACACTTTGTTTCCATCCTTAGCCATATTTTTTTTTCTTTTTCTTTGGCTTTTGACTCCTTTTATTCTATTTGTTTGGAGTTTTTATTTTATTTTTATTTTTATTTTTATTTTCTTTGGATGGAAACTTCTTTTCTTTATTTTTTTTTGAAGCAATTAACTAACTTTTGTTTACACAGGTTTTTCTCTTCTTCTTTCTTCCTTATTCTATTCTCAGACTTATCTAAATTAGGTAGGTTGATTTTTTTTTTTTTTATTTTGTTCTGTTTTGTAACAGGGTAAAGGATTTGTGGTTTATGAAAGGGCTAATGAAAGGCTCAGTGGGGCGACTAGCGGAAAATATACTTAGGTCGGAATTTCTAGCTATATCGATCCAAAAAGGGCCTAAATTCTCTCTTAGGACATGGTATAGTGGTCAAGCAAGTGGACGTGTGATTTCTCTATTCGGAATATACTTCTCCCTTGTGTCATTTCTCAAATGTTTCACTCATATAAGGCTTTATGCTATATTCTCACAGGATTTGTAGAATAAGTACTCTAGTCTAGATTTCAGAAACTTACTGCCAAACAATCATAGATACTCATGTAATATATTTATAGATAGATGCAAAGATTATTACCTACATATTAACCTAAGTTTCTAAAAACTATTCTAATGCAAAAGCTACGTGAGACTTCTAGATTATTAAAAGCATAGAGAAAGAAACAATACCAATATTCCTAAGTGTATAACATAAACTTTTTATTTTTATTTTTATTATTTTTAAGACAAATAATACGTAATATACAACCTAATATGTGCTTAAAATTTACATCGTGTTTCTATACCACCCCCAAACAATTTGGGAGAAGGGGGTTCATGAAACAATTCAATAGCACAATTAAATTATGTAACTAACTAATTTTTATAATTTTTAACATTTTATAAATAAAAGTCGTAATTTACATCCTAAAAGTGTCTAATTTTTGCAATGTTTCTATCCCACCCCCAAACAATCAACGCTTTGTCCCCAAAGTGTAAAGAGATAAGGAAAGAATTTACCATAGAAGCGTGGCAAAAATTGGCAGCGACTCATAATGAAATATTGTAAAGATGATATGATAATATGAAGCACAATTAAAGCATTGCGTGCTAACTAACACAAACTCTCTTGGAGTAAACATGACAGGGCTTAGGGTGGCAACAAGATTTGAAATGAATACCAAAATACGCCACCCCAAACAAAATTGGAAAACTTTTTTAAGTTTGAAATTTTTGTTTGGCCTATACTCAGAAAGTTGGTATTGTACAAAATTTGGGTCTTTTTAAAGTCGATTCCTAGACTTATCTAAACATATGTATGAATATGCACGGTTTATCATATATCAACAACCGAAATAGTTGTGGATCATTCCATAAATAAATATCACAGAAAACATATCCAAACACAATCAAGCACCAAGATTTCCTCTGACGCGACCTAGTGGAATGAAAGCCGAAGTCGGATAGACCTATAACATAACCGAGCATGCACCTTATGTTTCATCTTTGAGCGAGAGGGTGTCCTAGTGAATAAGTGTGGAAAAGTGAATGGTTGTGGAAGATATGGTGGATTGGGATAAGTTTTAAAGGGAAAGCATGGAAAAAATGAGGATGTGGGTTTAGCACAAAACTCATTCATGGTAGTTAGGGGGGACCTGTCTCAAGTCTGAAAATGAAGGTGTCAAGTGGTTTATCCTTGGGAAGTATTTGTTTACTAGGTGGATTTAAAAAATCATGAAGCAATGGGGAGAAACTAAAGGATCGAGTGCAAACTCGAGGTTCCTTTGAAAGGGTGGAGGGTGGGGAATATTGGTGATGGAAGGTGAATGATTCTCAGCTAGAGCTCTCAAGTCCATATCATCAGAAATCTTGATATATACAAGACATTCCTCAATAGGTGGGTCAAAAGGATCACTGGGATAGAGATTGAAAAATTCATCTTCCGTCATAGCATCAAGGGATGAATGGTTGTTGGCAAGGGGGGACTCGCGAAATGGTAAAGAAGCGGTGCAAAAGAGTTGCAGGAATTCTTTTTCGATTTCGTCTACTACCAGGGAGTCATTGTTAAAGTCGGAATTTTCGAAGGAAAGGAATTTGTTAATTTGTTTCTCCGGAAACATGTTTTTGAAGTAATCTTGAGCTAAGCTCTCGATCATGCTAACCTCGCCATTTGTAGATGAATCGGGATACTGTGTCCTCGTTTTGAAAACATTTACCTCAACAGAAAGATGGCCAAAGGACAAGGACATCGAACCATCGCGGCAGTTTATGAGCGCGTTGGCAGTAGCTAAGAAGGGACGCCCTAAAATGATAGGTACAATGTCGTTAGTGACTTCTGTGTCGAGGATAACGAAGTCGGCTGGGTAGTAAAAATTTTGGACTTTAACCAGCACGTTTTCAACCACACCCTTAGGATACTTAATAGACCGATCAGCTAATTGCAATGTCATTTTAGTAGGTTGCATCTCCTCTAGACCTATTTGTTTATACAAATAAAATGGGAGTAAGTTAACACTAGCCCCCAGGTCTAGTAGCGCGGTCGTCGTGTGAGAATCTCCTAAGGTGCATTGTACAGTAGGACGACCAGGGTCCTTGTACTTAACAATTCCATTATTTTCGGATAAAGTTGGGAACTGTTCAGTTAGAAAGACGTCTTTAGGTATGTTGGTTTTACGCCTAGTAGTGCACAACTCCTTAAGAAACTTAGCGTGGTTAGGTAGCTTTTTATAGCCGAGAAAAGGAAGGTTTATCGTTAGATTTTGAAAACGCGTTCCTAATCTCCTCAAAGTTAGTATCCACGGTTAGCATGGCTAATTTTCGAGGGAACGGTGGTTTAAGCTCTATATTTAGCGTATGGCTCGACTTGATGTGTAACCTTGGCTTTCTATTTCTTAGGTTGTGGTTTAACTGGTACCTCTACAGTGGTAGGTTCTTCAGTTTCTATTTCGGTATCTAGTTCGATATCCGGTGTAGGGAGTACTGATGGGGTAACTATAGGCATAGTTACTTTGTTATCAACCACTCTTCCAGAACGGAGAGTGGTGATGGCATGTAGCTGACCTACGGATGTAGTTTCCGTACTAGTATTACCGTCTACCTCAAAGGCTGTGTTTGTTGTTCTAGGGTTGGGTATCGCTTGGCATGGAAACAGGCCTTTTGGTTGGGCTTTCTCTTGGGCTAACTGTTGGTTTAAATTATTAACGGATTGTAGAATGTGTTGGTTAGATTGAGCCATGGTTTGGAAAAGTTGTTGGCTCACTTGTATGAAGGTGTCAAGACGATCCGGTTGTGTGGGTGTAGTAGTCACGGGTGGACTGGAACTATCAGCGTTGATTATTTATAGGCGGATTGTGATAGTTATTATTTACCGGAACGATACCTCTATTAGCATTATAATTATTATAACTACATTGACTTTGTGCTTGACTTTGTCAAGGTTGCACTTGGTTGTTATATGATAAAAGCCCAAAACTGTAGTTTTAACCCCTTAATAATCATACTGTTAGACCAATTATGTGAATAATAAGTAAGAGTTAATACTGATTACATGTTTTTATGCATTTCAGGCTTCAAAGTCCATTATAATGCGTAAGCTGTGCGCCACTTTAGCGAGATAAAGGAGCAGCGGTCAGTGAAAACTTCGAATGCCATATCTTTGGACTCAGACCTCAGAATTGGGCCTACCTTATGTCAAAACGACCGGCTCGGAAAGAGCTTTCCAATGGTCCAAGCCTTGCCCCAATCAGAGGAGCAAAAGTGGACGAAAAGTCTGTTGAAGCGAACTGCAGCTGAAGAGGCCTTTTTGGACCGAAGAATTGGGTTTTGGGCACGATTCTTCTGCCCAAAACATGGCTCCAAGCCCATGCACGATTTTGGATCTGGATGTATAAAACAAAAGCTTCATTCTTTGTTAATGGTAGCTAGTTAGACCTAAATTAATATATAGAATTCTAGATCTAGTTTTATTAATAGATTAAGTTTTAGTTCCATTTGAATTCTCGCTTTTTAGATTAAATCTTTGAATGATTGTTCTTGATTGATTAGATTAATAAAATAGTTAGTTGTCAATTTCGAATTTTGTCATTTCCATTCTAGATCTAAATTAAATTCTTGTTATTATTCCATTCCAGCCATTAAATTAGATTCATTATTGTTAACTAAGTAAATCTCAATTTCTTACATTATGTTTAGTTTAGATTCAATGGGAAATGTTGGTTTGATGACTCAAGGCTAAACCTCCATTAGAGGGGTTGATGAAGCCTTGATGAAAACTTAGTGGTTAGTATAGAATTTGGTAGTAGAATCTATTCCACTCTAGAAGGTCGTGGTTTAAGCCATGAGAATGGGTGGACGACCTCACATGCTAGTTAGTATCCCGGTAGGAATGCCATGAACACTAGGGATTAGACTCGAAATTCTTGCCGTTAAAACGTAAGAATCGAGATCGACAATCTATACTAGGTTATTAAGTTGGAGTCGAGGTGGATTTAATTCCCTCTATTTCTTTATCTAGAGTCAAACAATCGTGATTTCCGTGAGCTTCGTGAGATTATCTTTAGTTATATTTTATCTTGTTATTTATTATATCTAGTTATTTAAAATAACGCGTCTTGTTAGCATAACATTTCAGTAAAGCTCTCATTGACTTAAGAGATTTCTTAGACTTAGAAAACAATCCATGCTAGGGAACTAGGAGTGGAACTAACTTCCTACTCCACTTAGTGCAATTAAGATCGAGTAGAAGCTTTGATAATAGACACGAAAGTTAGTTTAGTTTACTTACGTTGTGAATTCATCGCTCATTTCAGTAGGTAAACTATACATTACATTTATCAAAATGGCCTTTGTCATCTTAGTTACACTTTAGCATTGTTTTCATAGTAGAAGTAGTCAATTTTAAGTCCCATTAAACCCACCCACCCTTGTTTGTTTCATTGTGGTTGCCCATTTCAAGCGTGACAAATTCGCGAAAAAATACCTGGCGCCGCCGCAAGGAGAGCGCGACCCGCGCTAAGTTACTGGAATTTTGTTTACCATCGAAGCGCGCCCATACCAAAGCGACCAGCGCCAAACACTGGAACTTCGACTTCCATCGAGCGACCCCGCCCCATTTGGAGCGACCGCCCTAAAAAACACTGTAATCTGAAAATACTTCGAGCCGAAGGCTGGCCAGCGACCGCCCGGTGTTAAAATTTCGTTTTAGCCGATCTTGCGAACGGCTGAAAGCCGGTGTTAAAATTTCCGGATTTCCACAGTTTTGATTTAAACTTTGATCTTTCATATTTTTCAGTGTTCTAATCTCTTCTATATACGAACGCGCATACACAAGACGCTATTCATAAGCGAAGCAAGGACCTTAATCAGGTATTCCTTTCTTCCATACCTCGCATTTCCGTTAGAGGTTTTCTACTAGTATATCGAATTGTTTGGAGTGTTGCATGTTTAGTTAAGCTCAACTTAGTCTTGCATGAGATTAAGGTCCGGTCGAACAAAACAACAAACGTAATTACACGGCAACAAACAAGTCTATCTAGTACACAACCCACCTACACCTCTAACTACTATCACACACACCATACCCGACATAATGGTGAAGAAAGAGAGACTCCTCTCTCCGACTTTTACAAAGCCTTGAGCGATAGCCCTAAATCGCATCGTTCTAGCAGACCCGATTGGGGATTTTTGAATCCCCCAAACATATTTAATTTGTTACCCGCTTTTCATGGGTTAGACCATGAAAACCTTATCGGCATACGCGTAGGATTGAACAAGTCCTTACAACATTCCATCATCCTACGGTAGGTGCGAACAAATTAAACCGAGGGTAATCCCTTTCACATTAGCCGATAAGGCCGCGGTTTGGTTAACTGCCCAAGCGCCTAATTCTTGTGGACTCGTGGGCTAAACTTGTTCAAATTTGTTTATGGAACATTTTACCCACCCCTAAAGACGGATGAAATGCTTTCCAAGATTCATTTTTTTTCCCGTAATCCTCATGAATCATTTTCTGAGGCGTGGAATCGTTTCACCGATCTCCTTATAGAGTGTCCACATCATAACTTAGCTAAAGACACGTTAGTTCGTGCCTTTTTCAAAGGTCTTCTACACCACCATAAAGAAGTCCTTGACATAATGAATGGGGGTAGTTTCCTAAGTAAAGGAGCCCTGAGGCTTATAAATTTTTAGAAGACCAAACTAAACGGAATAATAATTGGGGGTAGTGATGATATCCCCCATTTCAGCCTAGTTCTTCTTCAACAAGAAAAGCCGCCGGTATGTTTGAGAAGAAAACCGATCCATAACTTAAAAATCTAATTGAATCTCTAACTAAAAAGTAGAGGCTATTTCTCGCCAACAAAAGCCTATCCCCGCCATGAATGTAAACTCCAACCCATGTAATTTCTGTTTGAGTCCAGAGCACCCCCGACGATTATTGTCCTCTAGCTTATGAACAACAACCACCGTAACAAGATAATGTTTACTCTATTAATAACTATCCTATTCCTAACTTTGAGACAACATCCCAACTTCAGGTTTGAGAAATAATCAACAAGTAACACCTCCGTGGTATAATAATCAAAACGTTAGGCAAGCAAACAATTATAACCAAGCTCCACCCGGACAAGGACAAGGACAAGGTCAAGGGAATTATAATAATTATAACAACCAAGCTTAAACCACGACAAGGTCAAGCACAAGGTCAGAATAATTATAATAATTATAATACCAATAGAGGTATCGTTCCGGTTAATAATAATAATAACTATCACAACCCACCCATAAATAATCAACGAGAGATAGTTCCAGTCACACCACCCGTGACTACTACACCTACACAACCGGATCGTATCGATGCCTTTATACAAGTTACCCAGCAACTTTTCCAGACAATGACTCAATCAAACCAACAGATTTTACAATCCATAAATCAGGGCATACAACAGTTAGCCCAAGCGAAAGCCCAACCAAAAGGCGTGTTTCCAGGACAAGCAATACCAAACCCTAAAATAGCAAACACAGCCTTTGAGGTAAACGGTAATTCTAGTACGGAAACTACAATCGTAGGTGACCTAAATGCCATCACCACTCTCCGCTCTGGAAGAGTGGTTGATAACAAAGTAGCTATGCCTATAGTTACCCCATCAGTACTCCCTACACCGGATATCGAACTAGATACCGAAATAGAAACTGAAGAACCTACCACTGTAGAGGTCCCAGTTAAACCACAACCTAAGAAACAGAAAGCCAAGGTTACACTTCAAGTCGAGCCATACACTAAATATAGAGCTTAAACCACCGTTCTCAAAAATTAGCCATGCTAACTGGGATACAAACTTTGAGGAAATTAGGAACGCTTTTCAAGAATCTAACGATAAACCTTCCTTTTCTCGAAGCTATTAAAAAGCTACCTAACCACGCTTAACTTTCTTAAAGAGTTGTGCACTACTAGGCGTAAGACCAATATATCTAAAGACGCCTTTTTAACCTGAATAGTTCCCAACGTTATCCAAAAAAACAATGGAATTGTTAAGTACAAGGACCCCGGTCGCCCCATCAGTAAAATGCACCTTTAGAGATTCCCACACGACGATTTAATCGCCTTTATTAGACACGGGGCGAAAGTGTTAACTTACTCCCCGTATTACTTGTATAAACAAATAGGTCTACAGGAAATGCAACCTACAAAAATAACGTTGCAATTAGCGGACAAGTCAATTAAGTATCCTAAAGGTGTAGTGGAAAACGTGTTTGTTAAGGTTCAGGATTTCTACTATCCCGCTGATTTTGTTATCCTCGATACGTAAGTCGCTAATGACTGACCGATCATTTTAGGACGCCCTTCTTGGCAACCGCCAATGCACTTATAAATTGTCGCGATGGAAAGATGTCCTTATCTTTTGGCCATCTCGTTGCCGAGGTAAATGTTTTTAAAATGATGAAACAGGTTACTGATTCGTGCGTAGATGGGGAGGTTAGCATGATCGAGAGTTTAGCTCAAGATTATTTTAACAACACGTTTCCGAAAACAATATGTACAAATTCCTTTCTTTTTGGACCTTCTCGATTTTGTAAATGACTCCTACTTAGAGGAAGTCAACACCATCCCGAGTCCACACCAATTGTAGACCCGTCGGTTGCTCCATATATCGATACTTAAGACTTGCTACCTAAGCAAGTCTTCATTACGCAAGATAAGGACACTTATGAAACATCAACGGACATTCCGCCCACACCAAGTCTTAAACCTCTTCCCCGGAGTTAAAATATATTCAACTTGATCGGATGGTAGTCACCCGATAATTATATCTTCTCTGTTAACTAAGGATGAAGAGACATGTTTAATAAGGGTGATTAGGGAACATCGGTCTGCGATTGGTTGGTCCCTAGCCGATATTAAGGGAATTGACCCCAATGTTTGCACTCATCGATCCATTTGAGGATAACGCCAAGACTTTCGCTAACCTCTTGGCCGCTTTGAACCCCGCCATGAAAGAGGTGGTTAGGGAAGAAGTCTTGCGATTACTCGATGCGGGTATTATATACCCAATCTCCGATAGTGAATGGGTAAGTCCCATTCATGTAGTTCCTAAGAAATCGGGAGTTACCATGGTACGTAACGGGAAGGGTGACTATGTTGTCACTCAAGGTCCTATGAAATGGAGAATCAGATTGATTACGTGACGCTTAAATGCTATGACATGAAAGGATCACTTTCCTTTACCATTTATAGATCGATGCTAGAACGCCTAGTCGGGTCATGCCTTTTATTGTTTTCTCGATGGCTACTCCGCTATTTTCAGATTATTATTGATATTGATGACCAAGAAAAGATAACCTTCACATGTCCCTTCGAACATATGCCTATAAAACGAATGCCTTTTGGCCTTTGTAATGCCCCTAGTACCTTCCAAATGATGTATGCTTCATATATTTAGTGACATGGTAGAGCTTTATGGAAGTGTTCATGGATGATTTTCTATCTATGGAGACTCTTTTTAGAATGTTTGTCTAACCCGTCTAAGGTCTTGACACGGTGTGAAGAAAAAGAGCCTCGCTTTTAAATTGGGAAAAGTGTCATTTCATGGTAAAAAAAGGGCATAGTATTAGGTCATATTGTATCTAGTGATGGCATCAAGCAGATAAAGCCAAACTAGATAAGATAGTTAATTCTACCTAAACCACGGACTGTCCGCGGAGATTAGAGCCTTCTAGGCCATGGTTTTATATAGGCGTTTCATTAAAGATTTTTCAAAATAGCTAGGCCTTTAACTAACCTGCTTTGAAGGATGCAATCTTTGATTTTAATTTTAATCAGTAAACATGCTTTTGAAACCTTAAAAGCCGCCCTCTAACCATCGCACCTATTATACAGCCTCCCGATTGGTCTAAACCTTTCGAACTCATGTGTGATGCTAGTGACTATGCAGCTTGGTGCCGTCTTGGGACGTAAAACTAGATAATAAGTCCATCGTTATTTATTATGCTAGTAAAACATTAAACGATGCTCAACGGAATTATTCAACTACTGAAAAGAATTTTAGCTGTCATTTACGCTTTAGATAAGTTTCGGTCCTTATTTGGTTGGTTCTAAAACTTTAGTTTACACGGACCATGCAGCCTTTTAGGTACCTTCTTGCAAAGAAGGATGCTAAGCGTAGATTAATCCGATGGATTCTTCTCCGCAAGAGTTCACATTAGAAATAAAGGACAAAAGAGGGGTCGAAAACGAGTTGCCCGCACCACTTATCTAGACTTACAAATGACGATAGTAGTGATTCCGAGTCCATACCGGACTCTTTTCCTGATGAGCATCTGTATGCTATTTTTTCATCACCGTGGTATGCGGACATCGTAAATTATTTAGCGGCTGATGTTATGCCTTATAATTGGACAAGAAATGAACGTAAGAAGTTCTTGGCCGAGTCAAGTTATACTCATTGGGATGAGCCCTACCTTTTAAGTATTGTGCGGATCAGATTATTCGTCGTTGCATTCCCCAGTGGGAATATAATGAAGTTCTATCGTTCTGCCATGACAAAGAGTGTGGTGGCCACTTTAGCGGAATGAAAACATCCGCTAAAGTCCTTCAATGTGGATTTTATTGGCCTACCCTTTTTAAGGATGCTCAAGTGCATTGCAAGGCGGTATTCGCTGCCAACAACTTGGGCTTAATCACGGCGTAATATGATGCCATTAAATCCAATCTTGATAGTAGAAATTTTTGATGTTTGGGGTATTGATTTCATGGGCCTTTTCCCCGTTTCCCACGGTTATATTTATATTCTAGTTGCCGTGGATTACGGTCTAAATGGATAGAGGCCCTAGCTTGCCGTAGCAATGACCATAAGACCGTGGTATTTTTTTATTAAAGAATATATTTTTGGTCGGTTTGGCATTCCTAAAGCCATCATTAGTGATGGTGGAACACATTTTGCAAATGAGTTGTTGCATCCCTAGTGAAAAAGTATGGAGTTACACACAAAGTAGCAACTCCTTATCATCCACAAACTAGCGGACAAGTAGAAGTTTCTAATAGGGAAATCAAAAAGATTTTAGAAACAACAAGAAACCCCGATAGGAAAGACCGGGTCAAGCTGCCTATCGGATGCCTTATGGGCATATAGAACTGCTTTCAAAACCCCTATAGGTATGTCTCCCTTTAGACTTGTATTTGGGAAACCATGTCATTTGCCCGTTGAATTAGAGCACCGCGGCTCGTGGGCTATAAAAAGCCTTAACTACAATATTGATGAGGCGGTGTCAAACGCAAGTTACAATTAAATGAGCTTGAAGAAATCCAGAAGCGATTCTTACGATCTCGCTGAGAAGGATTATAAAGCTAACATGAAACGTGTTCATGATAAGCATATCTTGGCGAAAGAGTTTGTGGTCGGACAAAAGGTTTTGGTTTTTTACAACTCCCCGCCTACATATTTTCCCTGTGGAAACTAAAACCCGTTGGTCCGGTCCTTTTCTCGTTACTAAAGTCACCCCTTACGGGCAATTACCTTGGTAAATCCCAAGGACAACAATACCTTTCAAGTTAACGGTCAACGGTTAAAACATTTTCACTTAACTTCTGTCCCCTCGATATAGAGGAAGTCCTTTTACAGACCCTATATATGAGGAATGACCCTTGTCATTGGTGTACTTCCTTTCACTTCCATTTAATGGTAAGTGCACCATTAAGGTAACCGGCCCTCCCTATGGAGTGTGTGGTCTGTAAGTACCGGATCCTAAGTCCACGGTTCACATATTTCACGTTTTCCACTCTTGCATGTTTTCTCGGATTTTGAGTCATGTTTCTCTATGGTGTGAATTATGTCTTTATTTGCTTAATGTTTTTGCTTATAGTTCCAAAAAAAAAAAAAAAAAAAAAAAAAAAAAAAAATAAAAAAATAAAATAAAATAAAAAAAAAATAATAAATAATAATAATAATAATAATAATAATAATAATAATAATAATTGTTTTCATTTTTAGATATAGATATATATCTAAACCCATAAAACTAGCAATCCAACAAGTCTTGGGAATCTGACTTTAAACGACCCATGTTAAAACAAATTTTGTGTTTAAAAATTTGTTTGGGGGTGGGCAGTCGATCCTTGCATCCGGATTGCTCGAACCTTCCTTTTGCGTTGCTTAGGTCCATTAGTATACTTCATTGGGGTTGACGTCATCTAATTTAGTGTTCATTTGTTCGCATAACTTACGTCATGCACGCACTTTGAGGCGTTTTCCACTATCTTATATGTCACCCACGGTCGGAATAGAGTAGTTTATGGATCATTGGATTGGAAATTCTCTCCTGATCATTTCCATATCTCATTCGCAAAAATCGGACCGATAACGAAGCGGCAAATTTAGTTTGAAGTTATACTGAAAATCGATTTTAAAGTCGAAAAATCGAATTGGGCTTGGGCCCAACTCAAGGCCACACTACATACCATGGCCAGCGCTCCCTTTCCAAAATTCAAAACGCGAGTTCATCTTCTCCAACCGCTTGTCACAAATTTAGATTCAAACCCTAGCAACCAAAATAAAAAAAATAGAATAAAAATAAAAATAGAATACATCAAAATAGAAAGACATCCCCGCCTTTGTGAACCACCAACACAAGTTCCAACCGTTCCACCAAGAAACCACCCACCAATTCAAGTTTTCAAACCTCCATCAGAACCACCGCCACCACCATTGTTTCTCCTTGTTTTTCATCAAACTTGCATCCACCTCCATCTACAAAACCCCAAATCAGTTCAAACTCCAATGGCGCCACGACGAAGAATGTTGCCGAGCACGCGTTTGAGGCCGACCATTTGCACCATTTTACGACGCCAATATGATTAAGAGGGATTGGAACAGACTGTGGTATTCGACCGGGATTTCTATCACTATGATTTGGTAGAACAGTTTTATAAGAAACGAGAATTGGAGGGAAATAGGATTTTCATTAGGATAGCGAGAACGAGGAGGGAAGTAACGACAGCTTGTTATCGAGCTATTAGGAATCACGCCTCAGAACCAACCTAGATACGACCATTCAGGAACCCCAAAGATAATCGCAGTTCCTATTTTGATGAAAGATAAGGTCATAGAGGGTGAATACAATACGATATCTCATTGCATTCGCCAGACGATTCTCGAGAACCAATCAACCGGGTCAGAGCTCGCTGGATTGGTAGGAACGCCCTCGCAAAGACAAAGTCGGCGACATCGGACTTCGATTAATCCGCGACGTTCTTCTGGATTTTGCAAACGGATGAGTGTAATTTCTGCATCCTCGATGTAATTTTGAATGTGATTAGAGGAGTGGGAAAGAGCATGGGCCTCTTCCCGTGATTGATCACTAAGATTATGCTCTCATTTAGAGTCGCCGCTAAATCTGCTCCTATTAAGATCAAATTGCATTCTAATGCAAGTATTTATAAGGAATGCATCCAAGAGACTTGGCCGTTGTCCGCAGAGAATACAGTTGAGTCGAATAATGAAGGCGAAGATATGACATGGTTGGTTGAGGATAATTTCGATAGTCATACTTCTAATTTAGAATCTAATGATAATGCCGCGAACCGGGTTCGCGATGCAGCTTATCGTGATCCGGTGGAAGATATCCGACATAGACAAATTGTAATTCGAATAAGCAAACGAACTTTCGGGACGAGAGTTGAAATGCTCGAAGGGGTCAGGAAGATATCTTGTCTAACTTGGAGATTATCCACCGTAATCACCAAGCCCAAGATGCGACTCAAGATCGAGATGGAAGCACGCCGCTTTGTTCGTGATAGAGATGCTACGACGTATGCCACTCGTGGATGAGTCCGTCTCACCGAAGTCCGAGAGGCATGAGCGCCGTCGCCAAGAGCCGGATGGCTCAAGCCATTCTTCGCCACGTAACCGGTCTCCATCTCGGGGACCATCTTCTTCACACGCCTAGGTGTTCACCATCGGGCCGGGTGTGGTCCTGTTATTTCATTGTTTTTATTGTTTTGTTAGTGGAATTTTATTTCAGTAGTTAGATTTAAATATTAAGTTGTTTGTTTTAGATTGCTTGGATTTCATATTATTTTAATATAATTTATTTTGATCATCTCTTCGTAAGGTTGTCTTGGAGTTAGAGTTGAAAATTAGGCCGATATCGGCATAGCTATGATTTTTATAGTGATAGCATGATATGTAGGAGAGTTTAGAAGTTACTATGCTAAACCAAGTTTAAAAGATACCATGGTTGTTAGGAAATCAAAACTATGGATAGTTTCCGTTTTGGTTTGGGCAGTTTTCAAGTTCCGAAATTGCCTTTAAAACAATTTGGCAACTTGCCGATTCGCTTTGGAAACCCATAACTTATTTAAACTTCCATCTTTCTACACTCACAACCCACACTACACCCCACAATCATCTCTCACTTTTTACTCCAAGCTTTTTCTTCTTGTTTCTCTTGTCAACTCGGTTTTACGATTTATTTACGACGCCGCGCGCCGGAGGATTTTTGGCCGCCTTTACACTTTTGTCGAATTTTGTTCGAGAGCGCCGCTTCAAGTAGAGCGACTTCGCCCTAAAACACTGTAATACGAAAAATCTCGAGCGCCCGCTTCAAGCAGAAGCGACCGCTTAAAACATCTGTAATTTCAAAAACCTAAGAGCGACTTCGCTTTATAATGAAGGCGCCGCGCATCCATCATCGAAAACACGTGAAATTCCAATTTCCCCGAGGTTTCTTCCGTGTTTTCGCAGCTGTTCTACACAGTAGTTTTGAGATGACACCTCCTATAGTGATTCCTGAACAGTCATTTGAAGACTTGATGGGAACCGATACCTATGGAGCATCGTTCCGCGAGCGGATCGTGTAGTTAGGATGGCGGCATCTTCTGGTGAGTGATGACGACTCTTTTTCACCTAAGCTAACTGAATTCTTCTATAATAATATTACTTTTTATTGTACCCAAGAAGGAGAACAAAAATTTTCCCTTGCTATTGATGGCACGACTATGAAATTCAGTAAGCAATTGATAGCTTTGGTTTCGGGTTGCCATTACCCGACCTATGCACACGTGGGGATATATGATGATAACTCATACCTATATGAATATGCCTATTTCCATGAGTATTATGGGGAGGGTGTTTAAAGATCATGGACCAAGACCAATATAACATCGCACGAAAGTAGCCTATCGCTGAATGTAGGCATTAACCATGTTGTTCATCATGATGAACATTCTAGGGAACGGCAGTTTATACGCCAATAATATCGGCCGGTGACATTTTCCTTGCTTTAGCCGAGGGACATCGTCGGTATGACATTCCCCGAAGTTTTAGTTGCTACTCGGCGAGGCCATTCCTTGAGGCATAAGTACCTTCTTATGCCTGCCTTGGTTTGTCGCTTTTACGCGGCTTTGCCTACCCTTTTATTGCAGACACGCATTACCGATCGGGGAAAGGGTCGAAATCATGAGACCCACCAATCGGTGGTAAGATCATTCGAGCCATGACTTGGCGGGATGGCAGGTGCAACCACATTTGGTTGCCCCCTTACACCCCATCGACCAAATAACACTAGAGAGGTTAGCACTAGTTGATGATACACGGGACGGCGTGGCAAGTTGTTATGGCATGGCAGGATGCGAAAAGAACCTCATATAGAAGAGGAGGATGACGAGTAGATGAGCTTATGTCCCAAGCAAGATGTCTTTATGTACGTTTTAACCTTCTTTTGCAGATGTTCTGAATTCCATTCCGCTTCAATGGTATTTTTAACCCTTTTTATTTAAATGCTTTGAGGACAAAGCATGCTTTTTGTCCCAAGTAATTTCATTCTTTTATAAATATGTATAATATGCATTTGTTTTCTAGTAAAAATTTCAAAAATTTATAAATATAAATAAATAAGTTATGCTATACACTTAGGAATATTGGTATTGTTTCTTTCTCTATGCTCTTAACAATCTAGAAGTCTCACATAGCTTTTTGCATCGTAATAATTGTTAGGAACTTAGGTTAATATGTAGGTAATAATCTTTGCATCTATCTATAAATATATTACATGAGTATCTATGATTGTTTGGCAGTAAGTTTTCAAATCTAGGCTAAAAGTACTTATTCTACAAATCCTGTGAGAATATAGCCTAAAGCCTTATATGAGTGAAACAATTGAGAAATGACACAAGGGAGAAGTAAAATCCGGATAGAGAAATCACACGTCCACTTGCTTGATCACTAAACCATATCCTAAGCGAGAATTTAGGCCCTTTTTGGATCGATATAGCCAGAAATTCAAACCTATGAATTATTTTCCGCTAGTCGCCCCTTTGAGCCTTTCATTAGCCCTTCCATAAACCACAATTCCTTTACCCTGTTACAAAAACAAAAACAAAATAAAAAAAAAAAAAAAAAAAAAAAAATATATATATATATATATATATAAATATATATATATATATATATATATATATATATATATATATATATATATATATATATATAAATCAACCTACCCAATTAAGATAAGTCCGAGAAAATAGAATGAGTGAAAGAAAGAAGAAGAGAAAACCCGTGTAAACAAAAAAATTAGTTAGTTGCTTCAGAAAAAAAAAAAAAAAAAGAAGTTTCCATCCAAGGAAAAAAAAAAAAAAAAAAAAAAAAAATAGAAATAAAATCAAAACTCCAAAAATAGAATAAAGGGAGTCAAAAGCCAAAGAAAAGAAAAAAAAAATATGGCTAAGGATGGAAACAAAGTGTAGAAGGAAAAGTAAAATAACAAGGTTTCTCTAGTTACATAATATGAAGACTCTATTATCTCAGACTTGTCCTTTTCGAATATCCATTTCCTTCCTTCTTAAACCATCTCCTAATCCCATGAACACCTAATAAAGACCTCTAGCTCAATTAAGAATAGGTTAGTGTGATAGTAAGTGGCAGATGTGTTTGATCGACTCGGCTTCCTTGTTGTCATTGAGATTGTAAGGTAAAAGTGTGCCCACCGCGACACCGGAGTAGCTTAAAACTTGAGTGGAAAAATCAAAGTGGTTTTGTCTTGACATTTATGTGAGGACCTACTTAAGGACGCTTATTCCGAAGTTTTAAACGGACTCGCTATTACATTTCATAGTATTACTCATTGTTATATGTTTATTTTAGATGATTGATTATTATGCATATATTAGCTTAGGGTTCCGATTTGGGTTATTCTTATGTATTTGCTAGTGAGATGTATAGATAGTTGAGACATGAATGAGAAAACAATAGTTTTATTTCGAAGTCGTCACAGTATATAGGCGAAGTTTGTGAGTACCTTCATCGAAAACTCTCACGAGGTTATAACTCGGTCCACTAGGGAATTCCTAGTGGTTTAAGGCCTTGTTGCATATGGTCAATGCAATCGCGACTCAGTGAAAACAAGAGTAGTTAGAACTCCATTTTTGGTCACTTATTCTAATTTCTCATCTTTGCTTGAGGACAAGCAAAATGCTGTTTGTGGGTGGTTTGATAAGAGCCCAAAACTGTAGTTTTAACCCCTTAATAATCATATTGTTAGACCAATTATGTGAATAATAAGTAAGAGTTAATACTGATTACGTGTTTTATGCATTTCAGGCTTCAAAGTCCATTATGTGCGTAATCGCGCCACTTTTAGCGAGGATAAAGGAGCAACAGTCAAAGCAGAACTTCCGAATGCCATATCTTTGGACTCAGACCTCGGAATTGGGCCTACCTTATGTCAAAACGACCGGCTCGGAAAGAGCTTTCCAATGGTCCACGCCTTGCCCCAATCAGAGGAGCAGAAGTGGACGAAAAGTCTGTTGAAGCGAACTGCAGCTGAAGAGGCCTTTTTGGACCGAAAGAATTGGGTTTTGGGCCTGATTCTCTGGCCCAAAACATGGCTCCAAGCCCATGCACGATTTTTGGATCTGGATGTATAAAAACAAAAGCTTCATTCTTTGTTAATGGTAGCTAGTTAGACCTAAATTAATATATAGAATTCTAGATCTAGTTTTATTAATAGATTAAGTTTTAGTTCCATTTGAATTCCTGTTTTAGATTAAATCTTTGAATGATTGTTCTTGATTGATTAGATTAATAAAATAGTTAGTTGTCAATTTCGAATTTTGTCATTTCCATTCTAGATCTAAATTAAATTCTTGTTATTATTCCATTCCACCATTAAATTAGATTCATTATTGTTAACTAAGTAAATCTCAATTTCTTACATTATGTTTAGTTTAGATTCAATGGGAAATGTTGGTTTGATGACTCAAGGCTAAACCTCCATTAGAGGGGGTTGATGAAGCCTTGATGAAAACTTAGTGGTTAGTATAGAATTTGGTAGTAGAATCTATTCCACTCTAGAAGGTCGTGGTTTCGCCATGAGAATGGGTGGACGACCTCACATGCTAGTTAGTATCTGGTAGGAATGCCATGAACACTAGGGATTAGACTCGAAATTCTTGCCGTTAAAATGTAAGAATCGAGATACGACAATCTATACTAGGTTATTAAGTTGGAGTCGAGGTGGATTTAATTCCCTCTATTTCTTTATCTAGAGTCAAACAATCGATTTCGTAGCTTCGTAGATTATCTTTAGTTATATTTTATCTTGTTATTTATTATATCTAGTTATTTAAAATAACGCTGGCCTTGTTAGCATAACATTTAAGTAAAGCTCTCATTGACTTAAGAGAGATTTCTTAGACTTAGAAAACAATCCATGCTAGGGAACTAGGAGTGGAACGAACTTCCTACTCCACTTAGTGCAATTCGTGACGAGAGTAGAAGCTTTGATAATAGAACACGAAAGTTAGTTTAGTTTACTTTACGTTGTGAATTCATCGCTCATTTCAGAGGTAAACTATACATTACATTTATCATTATAATTATTATAATTACCCTGATCATGTCCTTGTTGTGGTGGAGCTTGGTTATAACTGTGCGTTGGCCTAACATATTGATTATTGTACCCTGTAGGTGTGACTTGTTGGTTATTTCTCCAACCTAAGCTGGGTTTTTGTCTCCCAAGGGGTTAGGTTCACTATTAATGGAACAAGAATGTTCATAGGCTATAGGACGATTGGGAGTCGGGATGCTCGGGACTCAACGTAAAACTACATGGATTTGAATTTACATTCATGATGTGGATAGGCTTTTGTTGTCTGTAAATGGCCTCTACCTTTTTTGTGAGGGATTCAATTAGAGTTTTAAGCTCAAGATCTGATTTAACCTCAAACATACTGGTAGCCTTAACTGTTGAAGAAGAACTAGCGGAGCGGAAGTAATCGTCACTACACCCCCAATTATTATTACGCTTAGTCCGATCTTCCAAAAATTTATATGCCTCTCGGGCTCTTTTACTTAGGAAACTACCCCCATTCATTATGTCTAGGACTTCTTTATGGTGGTGTAGAAGTCCTTGAAAAAGGCAACGAACTAACGTGTCTTTTGCTAGGTGATGGTGTGGACACTCTATAAGGAGATCGGTGAAACGATTCCAAGCCTCAAAATGATTCATGAGGATTTCACGAAAGAAGTGAATCTTGGAAAGCATTTCATCCGCCTTTAGGGGTGGGTAAAATGTTCCATAAACAGGTGAACAAGTTTGGCCCACGAGTCCACAGAGTTAAGGCTTTGGGCGCTTAACCAAGACATTTGCTTTATCGGCTAAGGTGAAGGGAAATACCCTCAGTTTAATTTGTTCCGCACCAACCGTAGGATGATGGAATGTTGTAATGACTTGTTCAATCCTACTTATGTGTTGATAAGGTTTTTCATGGTCTAAACCATGGAAAACGGGTAACAAATTAAATATGTTTGGGGGAATTCAAAAATCCCCCACTGGGTCTGCTAGAACGATGCAAGATTTAGGGCTATCGCTCAAGGCTTTGTAAAAGTCGGAAAGAGGAGTCTCTCTTTCTTCAGCCATTATGTCAGGTGTGGTTGGTGGGATAGTAGTTAGAGGTGTAGTGATTGGTATACTCAATAGATTTGTTTGTTGACGTTGATGGTTAATTACGTTCGGTGTTTTTCTCCCACTGGACCTTAATCTCATGCAAGTCTAAGTCTAAATAATGAAAACAATCCAAACAATCTTGATATATTAGTATGAACCTCTATTTGGAGATGCGAGGTATGGAAGAAAGGAATACCGATAAGCGCCCTTGCTTCGCTTATAAATAGCGTCTTGTTTACGCGTGTTCAGTGTAAATAACAAGTTAGAACACTGAAAAAACTTAAAAATTGAAGTTTGAAACAAAACTGTTGAAATCCGGGATTTTGGCTTCTTTGGGTGCTTCGCGCCGCTTTGATGCGGTCGCTCCGTGCGGTTCCAAGAAGCCTTAGCTGCGTTCGGGTATGGGGCTGGTCGCTCCCGTGTTCCAATAACTTAGCTGGTCGCTCGGTATGGGCGTGGTTTGCGCTCCGTTTCAAGAACTTAGCGCGGGTCGCTGTGATGGGCGCGATCGTCGGCGTCGCCCGTAATTTTTCGCGGAACTTTTCAATGCTGAAAAAATAAACAACCCGCGAGTATGAATCAAACAATGGTGGGTGGGTGAAATGGGACTTAAAAATGACTAATTATACTATGAAAACAATGCTGAAGTGAAACTAAGATGGTAGCGGCGCCATTTGATAAACGTAAAAATGATAGATTTTACCTACGAAATGAACGATGAACTCAAAACGTAAGTAAACTAAAACTTTCTTATGAACCTATATGTTTATCAAGGATTCTACTCTCAATTCTATCGAGATAGAGTGGAGTAACAAATTCGTTCCACTCCTAGTGCTCTAGCATGGAATGTTTTCTAGTCTAATTAGTCGGTCTTAAGTCTAATGATGAGAGATTTACGAGGGGGAATTATACTACGATGCAATATGAAATTGATTATTTGAATTTAAACTAAGAATGCTATGGAAATATGATTGTTTTGAATCTAGATAAAAGATTAAAGGAGAATTGAATCCACCTCGAATCCAACTTGGTAACCTAGCATAGGTTCTTGTATCTCGATTCTTACGTTCTTACGGCAAGAATTTCGAGTTCTAATCCCTAGTGTTCATGACATTTCTACCAAATACTAACTAGCATGTGAGGTCGTCCACCCATTCTCATGGTGAATCACGACCTTCTAGAGTGGAATAGATTCTACAATGCTTCTACACTATACCACTAAGTTTTCATCAAAGCTTCATCAACCCCTCTAATGGAGGTTTTAGCCTCGAATCATCAACCCATCATTTCCCATTGAATTATAACTACACTTCATATCAAAATTCTAACTTTACTAATCTAAATTAAACAATAATTGAAATCTAATTAATTAACTAAGAATGAAATAAGAACAAGAATTTAAACTAGATCTATAAATGTAAATGACAAAAATCGAAATTGAATAATAATAACTATTTTATTTATCTAATTAAATGACGAACAATCATTCAAGGAATTAAATAAAAACAAGATATGAAACTAATTAAATTAAACTAATTAAATCTAAGGAAAACTAGATCTAGAATTAATTAATGGAGGCCACTAATCTAATCTTTAATCTAGGTCTAACTATCTACCATTAACAAAGAGTTAAGCTTTTAGTTTTTATACTTTCAGATCCAAAAATCGTGCATGGGCTTGGGGCCATGTTTTGGGCCAGAGAATCAGGCCCAAAACTCAATTTCTTTAGTCCAAAATGGGCTCTTCAGCTGCAGTTGGCTTCGACAAATGTTTCGTCCACTTGTACTCCTCTGATTGGGTCAAGTCTTGGACCATTGGAAAGCTCTTTCCGAGACGGTCGTTTTGACATAAGTTAGGCCCAATTCCGAGGTCTGAGTCCAAAAATATGGTCTTCGGAAGTTCTGCTGATTTTGTGTGCTGTTTCTGCCCGCGTTGACTTTGACTTTTCAGCTTTAACCGGGCTTTAGAAAGGCTTTGTTTTCTTGAATCTTGGCCTTTAATCATAGAACTCCTTAGCAACCAACCATTGCTCCTTTATCTAGCTAAAGTGGCACATTTCTGCATATAATGGACTTTGAAGCCTGAAATGCATAAAAACACGTAATCAGTATTAACTCTTACTTATTATTCACATAATTGGTCTAAAAGTATGATTATTAAGGGGTGAAAACTACAGTTTTGGGCTCTTATCACCTACCCCTATAGAGGTACCAGTTAAACCACAACCTAAGAAACAGAAAGCAAAGGTTAGACATCTAGTTGATCCATACGCTAAATATAGAGAGAAACCACCGTTTTCCCAGAAATTAGCTATGTTAAATAGGGATATTTCGACGAGATTAGGGAAGTTTTTAAAAATCTAATGATAAACTTACCTTTTCTGGACGCAATTAAAAAATTAACTCACCATGCTAAGTTTCTCAAAGAGTTGTGCACTAAAAGGCATAAGACAAATATTCCTAAAGACGCCTTTTTAATTGAACAATTTCCAACTTTAACGGAACACAATGGAATCGTTAAGTACAAGGACCCTAGTCGTCTTACTGTATAATGCACCTTAGGAGATTCCCACACGACGGCCGCTTTACTAGACCTGGGGTGAGTGTTAACTTACTCCCGTAATATCTATACAAACAAATAGGTCTACAACAGATGCAACCTACTAAAATGACGTTGCAATTAGCGGATTGATCAATTAAGTACCATAAGGGTGTTGTTGAAAATATGCTTGTTAAGGTCCAGGATTTCTACTATCCTGCTGATTTTGTTATCCTCGATACAGAAGTCGCTAACGACTCTGTTCCGATCATTTTATGGTGTCATTTCTTGGCGATTGCAAACGCGCTTATAAACTGTCACGATGGGTCGATGTCTTTGTCTTTTGGCCATCTTTCGGTTGAGGTAAGTATTTTTAAAATGATGAAACAGTTACTAGATTCGTCTATAGATGGAGAGGTTAGCATGATCGAGAGTTTAGCTCAAGATTACTTTAATAACACGTTTCCAGAAAACCATATGCATAAATTCCTTTCTTTTGGAAGTTCAGATTTTGTCAATGACTCTTACATAGAGGAAGTCAACACCATCTTCGAGTCTACACAAATCGTAGACCCTTCGGTTGCTCCATATACAGAGTTTGAAGAACTGCTGCCTAAGCAAGTATTCATTACTCAAGATGAGGACCCTCTAGAAGCATTTATCGATATTCCTCCCACCCCGGTGCTTAAACCTCTTCCTCCTGAGTTAAAGTATATTCAACTTGATCCGGATGGTAGTCATCCGGTAATTATATCTTCTTTGTTATCTAAGGAGGAAGAGACACGGTTGATCAGGGTGATTAGGGAACATCATTCTGCGATTGGTTGGTCCCTAGCCGACATTAAGGGAATTGACCCTAATGTGTGCACTCATCGTATCCATTTAGAGGATAACGCAAAAACTTCTCAGCGAACCTCAGCGTCGTTTAAACCCTGCTATGAAAGAAGTGGTCAGGGAAGAGGTCTTACGGTTACTCGATGCGGGTATCATATACCCAATCTCTGATAGCGAATGGGTAAGTCCTATTCATGTAGTTCCAAAGAAATCAGGGATTACCATGGTACGTAACACTAAGGGTGAATATGTTGCCACGCATGGTCCTATGAAATGGAGGATCTGTATTGATTACAGACGTTTAAATGCCATGACACGAAAGGATCATTTTCCTTTACCCTTTATAGATCAGATGCTTGAACGTCTAGCTGGTCATGCTTTTTATTGTTTTTTGGATGGCTACTCTAGTTATTTCCAAATTATTATTGATATTGATGACCAAGAAAAGACTACATTCACATGTCCTTTTAGAATATACGCCTATAAACGAATGCCTTTTGGCCTTTGTAATGCTCCTGGTACCTTCCAGCGGTGTATGCTTCATATATTTAGTAACATGGTAGAGCGTTTCATGGAAGTGTCTATGGATGATTTTTCTATCTATGGAGACTCTTTCACTGAATGCCTGTCTAACCTGTCTAAAGTTTTAACACGATGTGAAGAGAAGAGTCTCGTTTTAAATTGGGAAAAATGTCACTTCATGGTGAAAAAAGGCATAGTACTAGGTCACATCGTATCTAGTGATGGCATCGAAGTAGATAAGGCCAAACTAGATAAGATAGTGACTTTACATATACCACGGACTGTCTGTGATATTAGAGCCTTTCTAGGCCATGCAGGTTTTTATAGGCGTTTTATCAAAGATTTTTCGAAAATACTAATCTACTTTTAAAGTAGACCATCTTTGATTTTAATTTTAACTGTAAACAGGCTTTTGAAACTTTGAAAGCCGCCTTAACTTCCGCACCCATTATACAACCTCCCGATTGGTCTAAACCTTTGGAACTCATGTGTGATGCTAGTGATTATGCAGTTGGTGATGTCTTTGGGACAGAAACTAGATAATAAATCCAATGTTATTTATTATGCTAGTAAAACTCTAAACGATGCTCAAAGGAATTATACAACTACTGAAAAAGAATTCTTAGTTGTCGTTTATGCTTTAGATAAATTTCGTCCTTATTTGGTTGGTTCTAAGACTCTAGTTTACACGGACCATGCAGCCCTTAGGTGCCTTCTCGCTAAGAAGGATGCTAAGTAGAGATTGATCAGATGGATTCTTCTCCTGCAAGAATTCACATTAGAAATAAAGGACAAACGAGGGGTCAAAAATATAGTTGCCGACCACTTATCTAGACTTACAAACGACGATGATAGTGATTCTGACTCCATACCGGACTCTTTTCTAGATGAGCATCTATATGCTATATTTTCTGCACCATGGTATGCTGATATTGTGAATTATTTAGTGTCTGATGTTATTCCTTACGAGTGGTCAAGAAATGAACATAAGAAGTTCTTGGCCAGAGTTAAGCTATACTACTAGGATGAGCCTTACCTTTTCAAGTATTGTGCGGATCAGATCATTCGTCGTTGTATTCTCCAATGGGAATATAATGAGGTTCTCTCATTCTACCATGACAAAGAGTGTGGTGGCCATTTTAGTGGTATGAAAATAGCTGCTAAAATTCTTCAATATGGGTTTTATTGGCCCACTCTCTTTAAAGATGCCCAAGTGCATTGCAAGACGTGCATTCGTTGCCAACAACTTCGGCGAATCACGAAGCGTAATATGATGCCATTGAATCTAATATTGGTGGTAGAAATTTTTGATGTATAGGGCATTAATTTTATGGGTCCTTTTCCAGTTTCCCACGGTTTCATTTATATTCTAGTCGCCGTGGACTATGTGTCTAAATGGATAGAGGTGGCTTGCCGTAGCAATGACCATAAGACAGTTGTGTTTTTTGTTAAAGAATATATTTTCTATCGATTTGGCATTCCCAAAGCCATCATTAGTGATGGTGGAACATATTTTTACAATATAGTTGTTGCATCTCTAGTGAAAAAGTATGGAGTTACACATAAAGTAGCAACTCCGTATCATCCACAAACTAGTGGACAAGTAGAAGTTTCTAATAGGGAAATCAAAAAGATATTAGAAACAACTATAAATCTTGATAGGAAAGACTGGTCAAAGCGTCTATCTGATGCCTTATGGGCATATAGGACCGCTTTCAAAACTCTTATAGGTATATCTCCCTTTAGACTTGTATTTGGAAAACCTTGTCATTTTCCCATTGAATTGGAGCACCATGCTATGTGGGCTATAAAAAACCTTAACTTCAATGTCAATGAGTTGTGTCAGTTTAAGTTGCAATTGAATGAGCTTGAAGAAACCGTGAGCGATTCTTATGATCTCGCGAAGGATTATAAAGCTAACATGAAATGTGTTCATGATAAGTAAATCTTGCGCAAAGAGTTTGTGGTTGGTCAAAAAGTTTTGCTTTACAACTCCCGTCTACATATTTTTCCAGGGAAATTAAAAACATGTTGGTCTGGTCCTTTTCTGGTTACTGAAGTCACCCCTCATGGGGCAATCACCTTGGTAAATCCCAAGGACAACAGTACCTTTCAAGTCAATGGCTAACGGTTGAAATATTTTCATGAGCTATTGTCCCCTGATGTAGAGGAAGTCCTTTTACAGGACCCTGTCTATGAGGACTAACCTTTTTCATTGGTGTAGTTCCTTCCATTTCCATATATTGGTAAGTGCACCATTCAAGTAACCGGGCCCTCCTTATGGAGCGTGTGGCTGTAAGTACCAGATCCTAAGTCCACTTTAAACATAATTCACGTTTTCCACTCTTACATGTTTTCTCGGATTTTGAGTCATGTTCTTCTATGGTATGAATTATGCATTTATTGCTTTATTGTTTTTCTTATATTAAATCTTATTCATAAAAATTAAAATTGTTAAAATCATAAAAATAGTCATTTAGGAAGTCTTGGGAATCTTACTTTAAAAGACCCGCTTTTAAACAAATTTTCTAAACTTCGTTGCCAAAAATTTGTTTGGGGTGGGGTGTTCGTTTCTGTACTGGATTGTTCAACTTCCCTGTTGTGTTGTTTATGCCATTTAATTGTATTCCGATTCGGGTTGACATTATCTAGGAAATTAGAGTTCATTCGTTCGCATAACTTACGTCATACACGCACTTTGAGGTGTTTTTAATCTTCTTATATGTCATCTACAGTTGGAATAGAGTGTTTTATAGTTCATTGGATTGGAAATTCTCTCCTGATCATTTCCATATCTCATTCGCAAAAATCGGACCGGTAACGAAGCAGCAATTTTAGTTTGAAGTTGCGTGAAAAAAACCATTAAATTTTGAAAAATTGAATTGGGCTTGGGTCCAATCTCGCACGCACGTGCGTCTCCTTCTTCAAACAACAGTCGCGTTTCATTCTCCAAACCGCCATTAACAACAAAGCTTCAAAACCTAACCTAAAATAAAAAAAAGAAAAAAAAAAGAAACCTAATTACACCCACGCCAATTAGTTAAATCCACCACAAATCTTCTCCAAACTACACCCACCACCATCCCCACCTATTTAAACCACCAAAAAACACCGAAAATTCAAGAATTGTGAACTGCCGCGCCCACCCACGCGCCACCACCACTGTTTTGTTAGTGAGGGAGTCTCAAACTCAATCCCCACATTCAAGTTAAACCCCCACATCGTCCCAAATCTTAAAATGGCTTAAAGACGTCGGATTTTGCCGGAGCACGCGTTTACTGCTTACCACTTCATGCTGTTTTACGGTGACAAAATGGTTAGGAGAGATTGGAGTGGTTTGTGGTACTCGATAGAGGATTTTTACCATGAAGATTTGGTCCGAC
The DNA here is from genome assembly GCF_015680905.1 of Coptis chinensis. Classification (NCBI taxonomy): domain Eukaryota; kingdom Viridiplantae; phylum Streptophyta; class Magnoliopsida; order Ranunculales; family Ranunculaceae; genus Coptis; species Coptis chinensis. The sequence continues at coordinate 44,633,179 of NC_141460.1, forward strand.
AGTTTTATAGGATGAGGGAGTTAGATGGAAATAGGATGTTTGTCAAGATGGCTGGGCGGAGGAGAGAAGTATTTACTGAGTTGTTAGCTGAGATTTTAGGCATTACGCCTAGACGCCAGCTCGATGCCATACTACTGGATTCCCAATTTACTGGGGTCGAGTCTTTGATGCACGCGACTGTTACGGAAGGGAACTACAATGCGAGCTCGCATTGTGTTCACCAGTCGTCTCTCAGAACCAACTAGCTGGCTGTAGCTCAGTGGATTGGTAGGAATGTCATGGGGAAGGAGAAAGTCAGTGACATCGGGCTGAACTGCCTTCACATTCTATGGATACTCCAAGAGCAAAAGTATGAGTTCTGTATTTTGGAGTTTTTGGGTAACATGATTAGGGGAGTTGGGAAGAGTATTGCACCTCTCCCTATTTTGATAACCAAAATCATGATGACCTTGAGAGCGACTCCGACTTCTGATAGGATTTGCCTGAAGGAGCACCAAAATCCTCATATTTATACGGAGTGTATCCAGAGAGTTTGGAGGTTGCCTGAAGAGAGGGTAGTCGAGGAGGATGACTCGAAGGACGAGGAGGACACAACATGTTTTGATGTTGATGCCTTGGAGAGGTGTAGGTCGGATGTAGAACGCCTGGCTGTGATTCACCGTGGCATGCGTTCTCTAAATACTATTTGTGAAGACCTCTGAACTCGGCAGGCTACCATGTATCATAACTTTGAGACTCGTGCCCAGCGTGAGGATGAGCGATGGGAACAGACGAGGGCAGAGATGGAAGCTCAGCACAAGTTCCGAGACGATATGCTTGCACGCTTTCCACCCCGGGGTGGTGCTTCTTCTGAGGAGCAGTTTGTGAGGCACAAGCGTTGTCGCCGCAGGACTTATGGCTCTGTCCCATCAGGAGCTCAGGAGACATCACCTTCCCATGTCCCTTCAACTACCAACAGCGATTGGTTTAGGAATATTATGAGTTGATGTTGTTTTGTATTTGCTTTTTATTTTAGTTTAGATGTTAATTTATGAATTCCGTATTTAATTTTGAATTTGGTTGTTAAATGTTGGTTGAATTTCCATTTTAATATAATCTGGTTCTTTTTAAATTGTGCATTGTTTTCCCACCTTCCCGAATTGTTTAGGGGTGGTATTATGTATTCTATCATAATTTTTGATATGATCCTCAGGTTTAGAATTTGTGTTGGAGTGAGGATTGAGAATGTTGTCGATATGGGCATCACTACGAATAGATATTGTGATAGGATAAAATCTCGATGAATTAGGCAGTATCTATCCTAAATTCAACCTAAAAGGTATTAGGTTTGTTTTAGAATAGAGAATATGGGTTGTTTTCGTTTTCGGATTTGGAAATTTTTTGTTTCTGGCAAATTGCCTTAAAACTTTTTGGTAACTTCCCGATTTGTTTTAGCAACTTAAAACCTATAAAAACTTCATTCATTCTACACTCACAACCCACACTACACCTCACATTCATCTCTCACCTTTCACTCCTACGATTCCCATCTTTTTATCCATTTTAGCACTATCAGCACCTCGGAGCGCGACCTGCGCCCTAGGCACCTTCTGACAAAATTTCCCCAGAGCGCGACCTGCGCCCTACCAAGCCCTGAGCTAAGCACGACCTGCGCCCACACCACTGGAATTCTAGCTTTCATCCTGAGCCCGACCCGCGCCCATCCCAGGCACAAAGTGAGCGCGACCTGCGCCCAAGTGCCTGGAACTCAAAAATCACCAAGGCGTACCCCGCGTCCTATCCAGGCATAGGTGGAGCGCACCCCGCGCCCAAAACCCTCTAGGCAAGAAAAACTCCAATTTTGGTGGGTTGTTCCAGGATCCTTCGCAGCTATTCCAGCAAGTTTATTGGGGATGACATTCCCTCGTATCATACCGGAACAGTCTTTCGAAGACTTGTTCCAAAGTGACACCTATGGTGCGTGGTTTTGCGAAGTGATCATTCTAGCAGGATGGGAGCCACTATTGGTAAGTCCTGATGAACTTTATTCTCCCGCACTTACATCTTATTTTTACGATAATTGTAAGTTCTTTGATAGACGAGATGGAGAACAAGTATTCTCCATCACCATCGGGGATGAACTAATGGAAATTTCATGGTTCTTGTTAGCCTTTGTGCTTGGACTTGCTATGCCGGCCGAAATACAAGACTCATGGGCCTATTTGGTAGATAATATGTACATGTATAACTATGATGATTTGCATGAGCAGTACAAGGCAAGAATATTTAGGATAGAGGACCAAGGGGATTATAACGTCGCCCTTGGTAGCTTGTCTATGAACGTGGGCACTGTTATGTTTTGGATTATGCTAAACATTATAGGGGAATGGCGTTATTCTTCTGTGAATGACGAAACTTGTGATATTTTCCTTGCTTTAGCTGGGGGACGTACACTCTATGATATCCCCCAGACCTTACTGTCTAGTTTAGCCCGAGCCCATGCCAAGAGGTATGAGTACCTTCTTATGCCTGTTTTAATTTGTCGTATAATGCTATGTTTCTTTCCTATTTTTTGTGCCCATTTCACGGATTAGGTTGGGGTCGACATTGTGAGACCAGCCAATTGTATTATACGATTGTTCCGTGTAATGACTTGGCAAGGGTGGAGGATACAACCTCATCAGGTTGCACCTTACACCCCATCCAACCAAGTGGCGCTTGACAGGTTAGCTATAGTAGACGATAAGTGGCGTGAAGCCTGGAAAATCACCATGGCATGGAAGGATGCGAAGGAACCACATTTCTTCATTAAGGATGAGGACAAAAATGCTTAAACGGGAGTTAAGGTTCGTTTTTATTTCAGTTAGTGTCTGCTTATGTCCCAAGCAATATATTTCTCATTAACCACATAACGGGTGGAACTCTTATAGAGTTGCATCAGTTTTTCTTTTCTATATTAGTATGTTTAACCTTATTTTCCAGATGTTCTAGAATTTCACGCGTTTCAATGGTATTTCTCTACCTTATTTATTTAAATACTTTGAGGACAAAACATGCTTCTTGTTTAGGGGGGGCATAAAAACGCATGTAATTAAGGCATCTGTTAGGATATAGATATGTATAATATGCACTTGTTTTCTAGTTAAAAAATTCAAAAATTTTAAAAATATAAATAATAAGTATACTATACACTTAGGAATATTGGTATTGTTTTCTTTCTCTATGCTCTCAATAATCTAGAAGTCTCACGTAGCTTTTGCATTAGAATAGTTTTTAGAAACTTAGGCTAATATGTAGGTAATAATCCTTGCATCTATCTATAAATATGTTACATGAGTATCTATAATTGTTGGCAGTAAGTTTCTGAAATCTAGGCTAGAGTACTTATTCTACAAATCCTGTGAGAATATAGCCTAAAGCCTTATATGAGTGAACATTTGAGAAATGACACAAGGGAGAAGTAAAATCCGAATAGAAAAATCACACGTCCACTTACTTGATTACTATACCATATCCTAAGCGAGAATTTAGGCCCTCTTTGGATCGATATAGCCAGAAATTTAAACCTATGAATTATTTTTAGCTAGTCGCCTCTCTGAGCCTTTCTTTAGCCTTTCATAAACCACAAATCCTTTACCCTGTTATAAAACAAAACAAAAAAAAAAAAAAAAAAAAAAAAAAAAAAAAAAAATCAACCTACCCAATTCTTTGAATAAGTTTGAGAATAGAGATGGAGAATAGAAAAGAGAAGAACCTTTGAAATCAAGAATTCGTTAGTCGCTTCAGATAAGAAAAGGAAATTTCCATCCAAATAAAAAAATAAAAAAATAAAGGAAAATAAAGAGTTAGAACTCAAAAAAAAATAGAATCAAAGGAGTCAAAAGCCAAAGAAAAAAAAATATGGCTAAGAATGGAAACAAAGTGTAGAAGCAAAAGTAAAGAACAAGGGTTTCTCTAGTTACATAATATGAAGCCTCTATTATCTCAGAGTTGTCCTTTTTGAATATCCATTTCCTTCCTTCTTAAACCATCTCCTAATCCCCGCAACACCTAATAAAGACCTCTAGCTCAATTAGGAATAGATTAGTGTGATAGTAAGTGGCAGATGTGTTTGATTGACTCGGCTTCCTTTGTGTGTCATTGAGTTTGTAAGGTAAAGTGTAACGACTACATCGGAGTAGCAAAACTTGAGCGGAAAAAATCAGAGTGGTTTTGTCTTGACATTTATGTGAGGACCTACTTAAAGACGTTATTCGAAGTTTTCAAACGGACTCGCTAGTTCATCTCATAGTATTACTCATTGTATATATGTTTATTCGTAGATGATAGATTATTATGCATATATTAGCTTAGGTTTCGACTTGATTATACTATATTCATTGCTAGTGAGATATATAGATAATTGAGACATAGATAAGGAAACAATAGTTTTATTTCTGAGTCATTGTAGTATAGATGAAGTTTGTGAGTACCTTCACTGGAAAACTCTCACGAGGCTATAACTCGTCCACTAGGGAATTTCTAGTGGTTTAAGGCCTTGTTGCATATGGTCAATGCAATCGCACTCGGTGAAATGAGATTAGTTAGAACTCCATTTTTGGTCACTTATGCTAATTTCTCATATTTGCTTGAGGACAAGCAAAATGCTGTTTGGGGGTGGTTTGATAAGAGCCCAAAACTGTCGTTTTAACCCCTTAATACTAATGCTTTTAAACCAATTATGCGAGTAATAAATAAGAGTTAATGCTAATTATGTGCTTTTATGTATTTCAGGCATGGAACTCAATTATGTGCATAAATGTGCCATTTTGCCGATATAAAGGAGCAAAGGGTTGGTTGCTAAGAAGTTCTGGGATTAAAGGCCAAGACGGGCAGAAACATCACACAAAAGTCAGCAGAACTTCCGAAGATCATATCTTTGGACTCAGGCTTCGTAATTGGATGTACCTTATGTCAAAACGACCGGCTTGGAAAAAGATTTCTAATGGTTTAAACTTTGACCCAATCAGAGGAGAAAAAGTGGACGAAAAGCCTGTTAAAGTTGAAGCCAGCTGAAAAGGGCCTTGTGGACTGAAGAAATTGGGCTTTGGGCTCGATTTTCCGGCCCAAAACATGGACCTTCAGCCCATGCACGAAAATGTGGATGTGGTCTCCTCCATTTCCACACACAATACTTAGCTCTTACGCATCAATTAGCTTAGGTTAGAAGGTAGCCATTAGAGTAGCCATTAAACCTTAGTTCTAGATCTAGTTTTGAGATTTTAATTAGTTTTCATTCCTTATTTTAGATTAAGTATTTGAATCATTGTTTATCATTGATTAGAGAAATAAAATAGTTACTTCTTGTTAAATTCGATTTTGTTATTTAGTGAATTACTTAGATCTAAATTCAGTTATTAGTTGTTATTCAATTCTTAGTTGTTAATTTAGATTTCAATTATTGTTTAGTTAAATTAATTAAATGTAAAAAATTTTATATTATGTCTTATTCAATTTCAGTTGGAAATGATAGTTTGATGAATCGAGGCTAAACCTCCATTAGAGGGGTTTGATGAAGCCCTGGTGAAAACTTGATTGTGTAGCGTAGAAACGTTGTAAGAGTCTATTCCACTCTAGAAGGAAGTTGATTCCCAATGAGAATGGGTGGACTTACTCACATGCTAGTTATGAATTGGTAGAAATGCCAAGTATAATTAGGGATTAGAACGACCAATTCTTACCGTGAGAACGTAAGAATTGGATTACAGCCATCTATGCTTGTCTTTTAAGTTGGATTCGAGGTGGATTCAATTCCCCCCTAATTCTTATTCTAGATTCAAACCTTAGTATTCTGTAGCATTTCGTAGTTGAGTTATTCATATCTTGTTAGTTAAATTTGCATCGTAGTATAATTCGTAATTCTCTCATTGACTTTGGTAGGATTGATAGTCGTAGGAAACTTGAATGCTAAAGAACTAGGAGTGGAACGAATTTTCTATTCCAACTCTATTTCAATATATTCGAGAGTAGAAAACAAATATCTTTGATAAGTCTAGTATAAGTTTAAGTTATAGTTTTACTTTCGTTTAGAGTTTCATCGCTTTATTCATTAGTAAAACTATCTTCTTACGATTATCAACTTTGTAGTGAGGAGGTTTAGAAATTACCTCCCAAGGTGTGCGTACACGACCCTTGGGGTGAAGGCGACGTCGGTTGGTGCTTTATATGAGAATCAAGCACAACCTTTCGATCTTTGCCCTATTTTAAGTTACAATAAAGGTCCACTTAAAAAAGCCCACAAGTAAGGTTTTTGACAATTTATACAACTTTGCCTTTAAGGGCCCAAACTTAAAACAAAACTAATATTATACTAATCTAATTAACAAGTTTTAGATTAATCCAGTAAATTAACTATAGTCAAATAGACTTAGAGTGTCGATTACCAAGTTGATCCATAGTGTGTGAGCTATGATTTTCTCATTGCCTCACACACTTGGACTTCCCAAGGCAATTAAAGCTCTTGCCCCTTGGTAAGTGTATAACTTAAACCAAGTTTAACTCATGTTCATCATAAGAAATCAATCAAAAACCACTTTTCCTAATTTTTTTTTTTTCATTTTTCTTTTTATCCCTAACTATTACAAACAAGTTGCACTGATTTATCCTACTCTATTACACAATCTGGGCTCGGTGTACCACTATTCATCACAAACCAACCACGCAACCAAAAAACTGAACCCACGTCACTAAAGGTGATTGGGCGGTTGCCCTTTGGCTAGCCCGTGGTCGCTCGCGAGGACGTCCCTTGACCCTGGCCAAAGTCGATCGTCTTCCGGCTACTTCTTGAGCTCCTTTTCAGGTTCTTGGTTCCGCACCCTGATTTGTAAGAAAATAGATCAGTAACGAAATAACAGCGAAATAAAATGATGAAAAATAAAAGAAATAGAAATGAAAGGGTAAGAAGAGTGCTTCCTCCTTAGGTGCTCAACCAAGCTCTTCTCCTCTATGAATCCATGATGGTGGCGCCATTTGAAGTTGTAGATTGTAGAAAGTATACTTCATAGATTTGTAAGAAGTTGAGGTTCATCCTAGATTGTTTAGAGTTAAGAGATTGGGAGTTTAGGGAAGAAGGTAGACTTTTAGTTTAGGACATGGCTAGTTTAGTTGTGAATGAAAACATTGAAAAACAAGTTGTTGAAGATTGAAATTACTCAAAACATTGAAAGCAAATGATTTAATGAAAGATTGAAACAAGAAGAACAAGGAAATATTGATTGAATGAAATAAACAAGATAAAATAACAAGATTGAAATACAAGAAAATGAAGAACAATAAAGTAAAACTTGAATTAAAAAACAAGACTAGAAAAGTAAAGCAAACCAAATGGTTTGTATCCTAATAAAATGGATGAGTTCTCTCTCCATTGCTTTTTGATTATATACCCCTCCTTTTGCCAATTACATATTTGCCCTCATTCATTCTAAATTAGACACCTCACCTACCCCTTTCACTTTCGCTTTTGTTTTTGCTTTATGGGTGCCTTCTTGACCAAGATAGGTTTAGGGATAAGTCTTCATAATTTGAGATAAGGGCCTCCATCTTTGGTCTTCTGATTTGAGTCCTTTGATTGGTGACTTTGACTCGTTCACTTGAGTAAAAGCTATGAGTTGTCTTTTCGTTAAGCGTAAGAGGGACTGTAATGCATTAATAAAGGGGTAATAAAATGCATATTTGGGTGCTGATCACCACCCCCAAATAGCATCTTGCTTGTCCTCAAGCAAGGATGAGAGAAAAAACTAAGATCACAAATGTGTGATTAATTATCAACTAAACATCTCGTTTCGCAGAGTAAGATTGCATTGACCATATGCAACAAGGCCTTAAACCACTAGGAATTCCCTAGTGAACGAGCTTTAAGCCTCGTGAGAGTTTTCCAGTGAAGGTACTAACAAACTTCTGCTATTTAATACAAAGAGTGTTGGTTCCTTATTTATTCTCAGATGTCCATACATCTCATTAGCGGTGAATAAGGAAAAGCTCCTTTGAACTTAGAATAATATATGTACAATAATTTAATAATCTAAAGATAATTGTGCAAAAGTAATGAAATGCAAAAGCAGAGTTGTTTTCGAGACTTTTGGAGAGCGTCCTTAAGGTGGGTTCTCATAGGGGTGTGTTGCAATCACAACTCTCTAATAGATTTCCTCAAGTTTCGTTCTCTTAAGTGCAGTGGGCACTTATATTCCTCACATACACAAATGACGTCCAAAGGAACCGGGGTTGATTGATCACGTTTGATTGAGCTAAATGTATTTTATTAGGAGTTACAGGGTTAGGGTGATGGTCTAGAAAGAAAAAGGAAGGGAAAAACAAAATCTGATGAGTTGAGAAACTAGGTCTTCAAGATACTTGTAACCAGAGAAGAATCTTGTTTTGTTATTTTGCTTCCGAATTGTGATACATTCTTTTAGCCCTTTGGCTTTGTGACTCCATATGCTTTTGAATTTTGGGAGTTCTAACTTTCTTTTGTTTCACTTTTTGTTTTGTTTTTGATATCGTCTCTTTTTATTTTGAACTTTGGGAGATTCAATTTTTGACTCCTTTGAATTATTTTTTTGGAGTTTTTGGTTTTTGATAGGTCTTTCTTTTCTTTCTTTCTTTTCTTTTTGAAGCAACTAACTGATCTATTTTTGTATAAGGTCTTCTCTTCTCTTTTTCTGATATCCATCTAATTGTCATCTCGTCAGCTGGGTATGCTTTTTATTGGGTTTCGTAATGGGTTAGGATTTTATAGTGAAGAATAAAAAGGCTTTTAGACAAACGTGAAAGCTCAAAAAAGGGGTAACTAAAGGAAAAATCTATCTTTTTGGGTTTTTAACGTTTATTTGGCTATATCGATCCAAAAAGGGCCTAAATTCTCTCTTAGGATATGGCGTGGTGATCAAGTACGAAGCCCATAGTAAAAAGCTTAAACCTTATTCTTAAAACTTTATCACTAATCAGGGTTAACTTTTTATAGAACTTCACTATCCACCTCGTGTACCCGGACCAGTACTCATATAATTGTTCCAGTAACATAAACGTGCTTCAAGGCTATTAAAGGCACTATTTATACGCGTAGCAAGGACGCTCCAGGTAACACCTCTTTACATCCTCGAATCTACTGTAAGATTATTCTATTTCTAGTAATAATCAAGCTAATTTTTGCATGCTCCTTAGGAATTGCCTATTAGACTTAAAACTTGCATGAGATTAAGATCTGGTACGCATAAACTTGCCTTTTTAGTTTATTGTAGACGCAAAAAATATCGCCTATCCAGAAATTGACCAATCACCACACACACATCACCTACACCCACCAACACTACATTTGTAACAATGGGTGAAGAAATAGCAGAGAGACCTCTCTCTGATTTTTATAAAACTTTAAACGATGGACCTGAGTCCTGCATAATTTTTGTAGATACTATGGGAGATTTTAGAATCCCCAATATATTTAATCTGCTACATGTTTTCCATGGCTTAGACCATACGAAACCTTATCAACACTTATGTAGGATACAACAAGTAATTACTACATTTCATCATCCTAACATAAGACATGAACAAATAAAGCTAAGGGTGTTTCCTTTCACCCTAGCTGACAAAGCAGCAACTTGGCTAACAGCACAAAAGCCAAACTCTGTCGACACATGGGAAAAACTAGTTGAATTATTTATAGAACAATTCTACCCACCACAGAAGACTGATGAGATGCTACAAAATATTCACTTCTTTTGCCAAAAGCCTCAAGAATCTTTTTTTGAGGCTTGGATTCATTTCACTGATATTTTAATTGATTGTCCCCACCATAATCTTGGTAAAGACACACTAGTTCGTGCCTTCTTCAAAGGCCTATCCCAACACCATAAGGAGACGTTAGACATCATGAACAGAGGTAATTTTTTAAGTAAAGGAGCCACAAATGCTTGTAACTTCTTAGATAATCAATCCAAGAAAAGTAACAACTTGGGAGGTAACGATTACTCCCGCTCCAATACTTCTTTTTTAACAGTTAAGGCAACCAGTATGTTTGACGTAAAACCTGACCATGAACTTTAAACTCTTATTGAATCCTTTAATAAAAGGGTCGATACCCTCTCTGTGCATAAACAAGAAGCGATACCCACTCCAGTCATGAACATCAACTCCCCACCACGTAATGTATGTTTTAATCCCAACCATACAAATTCCTTTAGTCCCTTACTCTACGGCTCACCGCCACCACAATCCGTAGATAATTATGCTTTCACTAACCCTAACACACAATGGATGCAAAACTTTAATTATAATCAACAACAACAACTTACACCTCCAGGTATTAATTATCAAAACGTTAGTCCCACTACAAACTTCCACCAATTTAACCAACATCTAAGACAAGGTGATTTAGGTGACTAGAATAAAAGTTTAGTGCCCGTGACCCAGAACAATGAACATCAAGACATGACCATGCACCAAGCCTTAGTTCCAGTCACTCCACTAGTTAAACCATCTACAGAGGACGTAGTAGTAACTTTGCTACAACATCAAAATCAAATTATGCAACAAAACTCCAACTTGATGAAGGAACAAAATGAACAAAACTCCAACTTGATGAAGCAACAAAATGAACAAAAATCCAGATTTATGAAATATCAACATGATCAAAACACTAACATGCTACAACAAACGATGCAGATGATGCTATTTGTGCAAAAGGTTATTGACATGTCTCCTAACTAATATAATAACCAACAAGGCATGTTTTCAGGTCAAGTTGTGCCTAATCCTAACTCAACAAATTAACACTGCCTTCAAAGTAAACAATATTCAATGTAATGGTAATATAAACCAAGGGGACGTAGAGGCAGTCACTACCCTTCGTTCGGGTAAAGTAGTTGATAACCAAGTGACTATGCCTAAAGATCACCCGCAAACTAAGAATGAAATCATACCAAATACTTTTATAGAAACTGAAGACCCTACAACTGTAGCAGTACCAGTTAAACCACAACCAAAAGGGAAAACCTTACAAGACCCCATAATAGAAGCCTTCTTACCTGAACAATATCCCTCTTTATCTAAACATAATGGAATTGTTAAGTACAAGGACCTTGGTCGTCCTACTGTACAATACACCTTCTGAGATAACTTCATAACAACTGCACTATTAGACCTAGGGGCGAGTGTTAACTTACTCCCTTTTTATTTATATAAACAACTAGATCTCCACGAACTTAAACCGACCAAAATGACTATGCAGTTAGCCGATCGTTCTATTAAGTATTCCAAGGGTGTAGTTGAAAATATTCTCATTAAAGTTTAGGATTTTTACTATTTAGCCGACTTCGTTATTCTTGACATAGAAGTTGCTCATGATTCTATTCCCATCATCTTAGGGCGTCCTTTCTTAGCAACTGCCAATGCCCAAATCAATTGCCTGGATGGATCAATGACTCTTTCATTTGGAAATCTTTATATGGAAGTTAACATGTTTAGACTCAAGCATGGACAAATAGGTTTGCTTGTAGAAGGAGAAGTAAAGTCTGTTGAGAATTTTGTATCTAACATTAGTACAACCAACGCCTTAGTCCCCACCTTAGTAGATACCCCTCTTATGAAAGAAGACAAAGATCACAATTTCTACTCCTTTAACATAACTGAATTAGAGGAAGAATTTTCCACCCTACCTTCCGACCCTATGGGAGATGTAGTTAATCTCACAATGGAAGAGATAGATGAATTCCTCAAAGATGCTGATGAATACCACAATTATGTGGATTTGAACAACCTAGATGAGGAATTTGATGAGTTTCTAAGAGCCTGTGATGATCCACCCTCTCAAGAACTACCTAAAGCACCATCCGACCATCATCCACCTAAGCTAATTTGATGTAATCACAATTGCAAAGAAACAAATTCTACAAATTCTCAATTAAAATCAATTCAATTCAATCCAAAAAGTAACTATGGCCAAAGGCCTACAACTTCTTATATTGGAAAAGAACTTCTAAAACAAATAAAACACCCTAAATTCGGAATTAATAATAACCCCAAAATACTCTTATACTAAATAACCTCAAAATACTAATTAGACCAAATTCTAGTACTCCCTAATGACATAGAAACTAATATAGGACTCAATTATCAATGTGAAACCCTAATTCACATCATACTCCCCCACTTGAAAAACTCGACTCCGATGAGTTAAAATTCTTCTTAGATCTCCAATCACTACGACGATGAGGTGGCAGAGAAGTATCATTCCCAACTTTAGCAAGCATAATCTGATGAGACAACATCTTATACAATGGCTGATTATGCAGTGTAAAGACAAGTCGACCCTGAGAAATACGATAAGTCTACTCCCAAGCACGATAAATAGCTCGAACACTATACTGCCAACTAGTGCGGAAGACCAAGTCACATGTATCAAGACTACTCAAATGACAAAGAACATAGTCACGAAAATCTCCCATGCGAACACTAACAATAACTGTCTCTGCAAGTTCCTCAAAATCTCCAACTCTGAAGAATGCACCTTCCTAGGTCGACGATGTATCATAGTAGTCAAACCAAGTGTGTCAACCATACGACGAGAGATCAAAGAAATACTACTGCCATTATCCAAAACCACATGAGTAGGACAAGTCTTAGAAGCTAGTGGATTACATAAAGTAGCACTCTGTCAAAATACATTACCACGTGTAGACTCTGTTATAGGCGAAACATGAGCCATAAGCATAGGCAACCTTTTATCTGCGGGAGTAAGAATTCCCTCAGTTTTATCAATAGTTAGAACTGGTTTCTTAGGACAGGTTTACTTGAACATGACCCTCTTGACCACAACTATAACACTTAACAATTCTCTTCAGACCTATGGGAGTAACTTTATAAGATGACATGGAGGAAAAGTAACTCATTTTCGTCTCAGACTCACTACCAAAATTGTAAGTTTCCTCCAAGGTGTTAATCCGAACATGGACTAAATCATAACAAATGTCTCCCCTAAGACCATTGATAAATGTAAAAATGCTAGTTTACCTACGAAATGAATGATAAAACTCAAAACGTAAGTAAAACTAAACGAGATTACGTTCCTAGTTTATCAAAGATTGTTCTACTCTCTATCTATTGAACAGATATAGTGAAGTAGGAAGTTCGTTCCACTCCTAGTTCTTTCACATAGTAATGTTCTCTAAGTATAAATAATCTTAACTAACCGTCTAATGAGAGATTTACGAATTATAAACTACGATGCAACTACCCACAAGATACGACTAATTAACTACGGAATGCTGCGTTGATTTTATGATAAGGAATTAGGGGGGGCGGGGTTGATTCCACCTTAACTCAACTTAACTTACTAACGACGAATTGTCGTAATCTGAATTGAACTGCTATGCAGAACAATTGGTTCTTCCTAATCCCTAATTACACATGGCACTTCTACCAATTCATAACTAGCATGTGAACGATTAAACCCATTCTCATGGTGAATTAATCGTTTCTAGAGTGGAATAAAAATTACGATGACTCTACGATAATCGGAATCAAGCTTTCATCAAGGCTTCTCAACCCCCTCTAATAGAGGTTTAGCCGAGAATCATTCCGCAATCATTTCCATAAGAATCTAAACTAAACATAATATCAAGATTCTAACTTTACTAATTTAACAAACAATAATTGAAATCTAATTAATAATTAAGAAATGATATCAACAAGAAACTAAACTAGATCTATAAATGTAATGACAGAAAACGAATTGAATAATAATAAACTATTTTATTAATCTAATCAAATGAATAACAATATTTTAAAGGTTTAATCTAAAACAAGGAATGAAAATGAAACTAAACTTAATTAAAAACCATTAAAACTAGATCTAGAAGCTATTCTAATCTAACCCTAGCTACCATTACAAGGAACTAGTTTTCTAAATATAACTAGATAACTTAAGAACTAAGCTTTTTTTTGTTTTTATATGTTTCAGATCCAAAATCATGCATGGGCTTGGAGCCATGTTTTGGGCCAGAGAATCGAGGCCCAAAACCCAATTCTTTCAGTTCTAAAAGGCCTCTTCAGCTAGAGTTGGCTTTGACAAACTTTTTGTCCACTTTTGCTCCTCTTATTGGGTTAAGGCTTATACCATTGGAAAGCTCTTTCCGAGCCGGTCGTTTTGAAGTAAGGTAGGCCCAATTCCGAGGTCTGAGTCCAAAGATATGGTCTTCGAAAGTTCTGCTAACTTTGTGCACTGTTTCTGCCCGCGTGGACTTTGACTTTTCATCTTTTGATTGGGCTTTACAGAGCCTTTGTCCTCTTGAAAATTGGCCTTTATTCACAGAACTCCTTAGCAACCGACCTTTGCTCCTTTATCTCGCTAAAGTGGCACATTTCTGCACATAATGGACTTTGAAGCCTGAAATGCATAAAAACACGTAATCAGTATTAACTCTTACTTATTATTCACATAATTGGTCTAAAAGTACGATTGTTAATGGGTTAAAACTACGGTTTTGGGCTCTTATCAAACTACCCCCAAACAGCATTTTGCTTGTCCTCAAGCAAATATGAGAAATTAGAATAAGTGACCAAAAATGGAGTTCTGACTTCTCTCGTTTCGCTGAGTGCGATTGCATTGACTATATGCAACAAGGCCTTAAACCACTAGGAATTCCCTAGTGGACGAGTTATAGCCTCTTGGGAGTTTTCCAGTGAAGGTACTCACAAACTTCATCTATACTACAACGACTAAGAAATAAAACTATTGTTTCCTTATTCATGATCTAAATTAACTATACATCTCACTAGCAATGAATATAGAATAATCAAGTCGAAACCTAAGTTAATATATGCATAATAATCGATCATCTACGAATAAACATATATACAATGAGTAATACTATGAAATGCATTAACAGGTCTGTTTCTGAAACTCGTAATAGCGTCCTTAAATAGGTTCTCACAATAATAGTCAAGATACAACACTCTGATTTTTCCACTCAAGTTTCTCTACTCCAGTGCGCATTGGGCATACTTTACCTTACAATCTCAATGACAAACAAGGAAGCCGAAGTCGATCAAACACATCTGCCACTTACTATCACACTAACCTATTCCTAATTGAGCTAGAGGTCTTTATTAGGTGTTGCGGGGATTAGGAGATGGTTTAAGAAGGAAGGAAATGGTATTCAAAAGGACAAGTCTGAGATACTAGAGTCTTCATATTATGTAACTTAGAGAAAACCTTGTTATTTTCTTTTGCTTCTATACTTTGTTTCCATCCTTAGCCATATTCTTTCTTTTTCTTTTCTTTGGCTTTTGACTCCCTTTTATTCTATTTTTGGAGTTTTTATTTATTTCTATTTTTCTTTTTCTTTTCCTTGGATGGAAACTTCTTTTCTTTTTCTGAAGCAACTAACTAATTTTTTGTTTACACAGGTTTTTCTCTTCTTCTTTCTTCACTCATTCTATTCTCAGACTTTTCTAGATTGGGTAAGTTGAATTTTTTATTTTGTTTTGTTTTTGTAACAGGGTAAAGGAATTGTGGTTTATGGAAGGCTAAAGAAAAGGCTCGAGGGGGCGACTAGCGGAAAATAATTCATAGGTTTGAATTTCTGGCTATATCGATCCAAAGAGGGCCTAAATTCTCTTAGGATATGGCATAGTGATCAAGCAAGTAGGCGTGTGATTTCTCTATCCGGATTTTACTTCTCCCTTGTGTCATTTCTCAAATGTTTCGCTTCATATAAGGTTTTAGGCTATATTCTCACAGGATTTGTAGAATAAGTACTCTAGCCTAGATTTGAAACTTATTGCTAACAATCATAGATACTCATGTAATATATTTAGAGATAGATGCAAAGATTATTACCTACATATTAACCTAAGTTTCTAACAATTATTTCGATGCAAAAGCTACATTGAGACTTCTAGATTGTTAAGAGCATAGAGAATGAAAACAATACCAATATTCCTAATTGTATAGCATAAACTTATTTATTTATATTTTTGAAATTTTTAACTTGAAAACAAATGCATATTATACATATCTATATCCTAACAGATGCCTTAATTACACGTGTTTCTATGCCTCCCCCCCCCAAACAAGAAGCATGCTTTGTCCTCAAAGCATTTAAATAAAGAGGGTAGAAAAATACCATGGAAACGCGTGAAATTCTGGAACATCTGCAAAACAAGGTTAGAACATAGTAATATAGAAAATAATAACTGACACAACTTTGTAAGAGTTCCACCCATTATGGGGTTAACAGAATAAAATTGCTTGGGACATAAGCAGACACTAACTGGAATTAAAAACTGACTTTATCTCCCGCTTTTATTCTTCATCCTCTTCTTCTATAAAGAAGTGAGGTTCCTTCGCGTCCTGCCATGCCATGATAATTTTCCAGGCTTCTCGCCATTTATCATCTATTATTGCTAACCTATTAAGTGTCACTCGGTTTGACAGGGTGTAGGGTGCAACCTGATGAGGTTGTATCCTCCACCCTTGCCAAGTCATTGCACGGAAAGATCGAATAATACTATTGGTGGGTCGCACAGTGTCGTCCGTAATCCAATCCGTGAAACGTGTACAAAAAATAGGGAAGAAACATAGCATAATAATTAGAACAGGCATAAGAAAGTACTTATGCCTCATGCTATGGGCTCGTGTTAAACTAGACATCAAGGTTCTAGGAAGGTCATGGCACATACGTCCCGTGGCTAAAGCAAGGAAGACGCTGCAAGTGGCATCATTCACAGAAGAAAAATGCCATTCCCCTAAAATGTTTAGCATGATCCAAAACATAACAGTTCCTATGTTCATGGACATGCTACCAAAGGCGACGTTATATTCCCCTTGGTCCTCGATACGGAAAATGCCTGCCCCATATGACTCATGCAAAAACTCATAAGTGTAGACATGCATATTATCTACCCAATAGCACCATGGGTCTTGAATTTTAGTAGGCATAGCAAGTCCAAGAACAAATGCTAGAAAGAACCTGGTAATTTCCATTGGTTCATCATTAATGTTGATGGAGAACACTTGTTCTCCATCCGGTCTCTCAAAGAAAATACAATTATCATAAAAATAAGATGCAAGTGCTGGAGAATAAAGTTCATCAGGTCTTACCATAAGCGGTTCCCAGCCTACGTATGTGATCACCTCGCGAAACCAAACACCATAAGTAGTGCTTTGGAACAAATCTTCGAAAGACTGTTCCGGTATTATTGTAGGAGATGTCATCTCAAAACGACCCTCTGGAACAACTGCAATTGATCCGGGAACAATCCGCAGAAAATTGGAAATTTATGGTCTAAATAGGTCGCGTGGAATGCGCTCCGCTTGAAGCGCAGTGCGCTCGTAGTTTTGGATTTACATTGTTTTGGAGTGCAGGTGCGCTCTCCCGAGGTGCAGTGTAAAATTTCGACAATTTGTGAAAATGGTGAAGAAAATGGTGAAGGAAACGGGGGAGTGAAAGGTGAGAGATGGAAGTTAGGTGTAGTGTGGGTTATGAGTGTAGAATGACTGAAGTTTTTATAGGTTTTAAGTTGCTAAAACGAATCGGGAAGTTGCCAAAAAGCTTTTATGGCAATTTTCGGAAATACTAAAATTTTCAAACTCAAAACGGAAACAACTCATATTCTTGATTCTAAAACAACCCTAGTATCGTTTAGGTTGAATTTAGGATAAAACTACCTAACTTATCGAGATTTCATCCTAACCAATATTTATTCATAGATATGCCCAGATCAGCATAATTCTCACCCTAACTCCGAAATAACTTCTAGAAATGAGGGTCATATAAAAATCATGCTGGAATAAATAATACCACCCCCAAACAATTTGGGAAGGTGGGATCAATATTAAACAACCACGCACAATGAAAATAACCGCATTATATTAAATTTTTCATTCAAAGTACATTTCACTACAAAATTCAAATTACCGAATTAAAACTTACATTAAAAATAAATAACAACAATAATAAATAACAACATCAAATATTATCAAGCTATACTATCCCTAAACACGTCGGTACTGGTAGCGGAGGGCACACGCTCAGGAGATGGCTCCTGAGCTCCCGATGGGCTAGCACCATTCGTCTTTCGGCGACGACGCTCGTGCCTCGATGATGTATCCTCAGAAGGAGAATCCCCGTGAGGTGGAAAGCGTGCAAGCATATCGGCTCGAATCGGCGAGATTCCATTCCAGCCCTTATCCGTTCCCACCGCTCATCCTCTCGCATTTGGGGTACGAATCACCGGTTATGGTGCATAGTAGCCTGTCGAAGTTCGGAGGTCTTCGCAGATAGTATTGAGTGAACGCGATGCCACGATGAATCACAGCCATGCGTTCGTGATCCCGACCAACACGCCTCCAAGGCATCAAAGATCAAAACATGTCAAGTCCTCCTCATCCCACGAAGTCATTCTCATTTCCAACGCCCCTCCTCGTCGACTACCCTATCCTCAAGCAACCTCCAAACTTGTTGGATACACTCCTAATAAATTTGAGAATTTCGGTGTAGGGTGAGGCAAATCCTATCAGACGTCGGAGTCGCTCTCAACTTCAGCATGATCTTGGTTATCAAAACAGGGAGAGGTGCAATAGACTTCCCCACCTAATAATCATGTTAAGCAAAAACTCCAAGATACAGAACTCATACTTCTGCTCCTGGAGTATTTATAGAATGTGAAGGTAGTTCAGACCGATGTCGTTGACCTTCTCCTTCCCTATGACATTCCTACCAATCCACTGAGCTGCAGTCACCGGTTGGTTGGATTCGAGGATGCTGGCGAAACACAATGCGAGCTCACATTGTAGTTCCCCCGCAATTAACAGTCGCGTGCATCAAAGGCTCTACCCCAGTATATTGGGACTCTTGTAACATGGCATCAAGATGGATTCTAGGCGGAATGGCTAGAATCTTAGCCAACAACCCAGTAGTTACTTCTTTCCTCCTCTTTGCCACCATAACAAAAATTCTATTCCCCTCCAACTCCCTCGTGTTGTAAAACCGTTGGACTAACTCTTCGTGGTAAAAGGCGTCGGTTGAGTACCACAAGCTATTCCAATCTCTACTAACCATTTGATCACCGTAAAACGGTGCGAAGTGGTCGCCAGTAAATGCTTGCTCTGGCAAAATCTGACGTCTTTGAGCCATTGGAAGTTTGAACTGATTTGGGGTTTGTAGAAGGTGTAGGAAGCAATGAGGAACAATCTCACTGGAACAACAATGGTGGTGGTGCGGTGGTGGCGCGGTGGTGGATCGGCAGCTCCAATCTTTGGATTTTTTGGTGTTTTTTTTGGTTTTGCAAAATGATGGAGGTGGTGGTGGAAAGGTTTTTGAGAAGATTTGAAATTGATTTGGATGTTTGGCGTAGTGTAGTTAGGTTTTTTTTTATTTTTTTATTTTTGGTTTAGGGTTTGAAGCTTGTTTGCTTGTTAATGGCGGTTTGCAATTGAAAACTCACGACTGTTGGTGGAAACAAAGAGGCGCAGGTGCGCTGCCGGTGCGCGCGAGTTGGGCTCAAGCCCAATTCGAATTTTTCGAATTTTTGTCGATTTTTAGCGCGACTTCAAACTAACATTGCCTCTTCGTTACCGGTTCGATTTTTGCGAATGAGATATGGAAATGATCAGGAGAGAATTTCCAATCCAATGATCCATAAAACACTCTATTCCGACCGTGGATGACATATAAGATAGTGGAAAATGCCTCAAAGTGCGTGCATGACGTAAGTTATGCGAACGAATGAACTCTAAATTCATAGATTATGTCAACCCAAATCGGAATACAATTAAATGGCTTAAGCAACTCTAATGGGACAGAAAACATTCTAGGACTGAAACACGAACACCCCACCCCCCAAACAAATCTTTTACAACAGAGTTTAGAAAATTTGGTTTTTTTTTTTTTTTTTAAAGTGGGTCTTTTAAAGTCAGATTCCCGAGACTTTCTAGATTACTATGTTTATTATTTAATAAACATATATATATATATATATATATATATATATATATATATATTTTTTTTTTTTTTTTTATAAATACGGATTAATATATAGAAAAACAATAAGCAATAAGGACATAATTCACCCCATAGAGAAACATGACTCAAAAACCGAGAAAACATGCATGAGTTAAAAATGTGAATTATGTTAAACGTGGAATTAGGATCCGGTACTTACAGCCACACACTCCATAGGGAGGGCCCGGTTACCTTAATGGTGCAATCACCAATATCTGAAAATGAAAGAAAATGCACCAAACACAAAAATTAAGTCGTTTATAATCAGATACTCGAGACTTTATCTAAACATATGTATGAACATGCAGTTTATCATATATCAACAACTGAAATAGTTGTGGATCATTCCATAAATAAATATCACAAAAAACATACCCAAACACAATCAAGCACCAAGATTTCCTATGACGCAACCTAGTGAAATGAAAGTGAAGTCGGATAGACCTATAACGTAACCTAGATGCACCTTCTTTTTCATCTTTGAACGAGAGGGTGTCCTAGTGAATAAGTGTGGAAAAGTGAATGGTTGTGGAAGATATGGTGGATATGGATAAGTTGTAGAAGGAAAGCATGGAAAAAATGAGGATGTGGGTTTAGCACAAAACTCATTCATGGTATAGGTAGGGACTGTCTCAATTCTGAAAATGAAGGTGTCAAATGGTTTGTCCTTCTGAAGTATTTGTTTACTAGGAGGATTTAAAAAATTTGAAGCACAGGAGAAACAAAAGGATCGAGTGCATACTCGAGATTCCTTTGAAAGGGTGGAAGGAGGGGAGTCGAGGCAGATGTTGTGCAAAGTAGTTCTTGATAGGGTGACTCATCACCTGCTCTAAGAAACTCATCGAATTCCTCATCTAGCTTGGTCATATCCACATTACTATGGTATTCCTCTATATCTTTGAGAAAGTCATCTATCTCGTCCTCATCCATAATATGTGTATCGATTAGTGTAGGGATGAAAATGTTGGAGTCTGAACCTTCAAAGGAAAGAAATTTGGGCATCTGATTATCAGGGAATGTGTTGTTGAAACAATCTCGAGCGATGCTCTCGATCATGCTAACCTCGCCATCCATAGACGAATCGGGTAACTGTGTCTTTGGTTTAAAAACATTTACTTTAACAGAAAGATGGCCAAAAGACATGGACATCGAACCATCGCGGCAATTTATGAGCGCATTGGCAGTTGCTAGGAAATGACGCCCTAAGATGATTGGGACAGAGTCGTTAGCGAATTTCTACGTGATCGAGGATGACAAAATCAGCCGGATAGTAGAAATCCTGAACCTTTACCAGCACGTTTTCAACCACACCCTTAGGATACTTAATAGACCGATCAACTAATTGCAACGTCATTTTAGTGGGTTGCATCTCCTCTAGACCTATTTTCTATACAAATAAAATGAGAGTAAGTTAACACTAGCCCCCAGGTCTAATAACGCGGTCGTCCTATAGGAATCTCCTAAGGTGCATTGTACAATAGGACAACCAGGGTCCTTGTACTTAACAATTCTGTTATGTTCAGATAGAGTTGGGAATTGTTCTGTTAAAAAGGCGTCTTTCGGTATATTGGTCTTATGCCTAGTAGTACACAACTCCTTAAGAAACTTAGCATGGTGTGGTAGCTTTTTAATAGCTTCGAGGAAGGGAAGGTTTATAGTTAGATTCTTGAAAACGTCCCTAATCTCCTCATAATTTGTATCCCTAGTTAACATGGCTAATTTTTGTGGAAACGGTGGTTTCTCTCTATATTTAGCATATGTATCACTGGATGTTTAACATTGGCTTTTTCGCTTCTTAGGTTGTGTTAGAACGGTACCCTACCGTGGTAGGCTATTCAGTTTCTATTTCGGTATCTAGTAAAGTAGCGGTGTAGGGGAATATCTTGGTGGGGTAACTATAGGCATAGTTACTTTGTTATCAACCACTCTGCCAGAACGGAGAGTGGTGATGGCATTTAGCTCACCTACATTTTCATTTTCATTACTAGTATTACCGGTTACCTCAAAGGCCGTGTTTGTTGTTTTAGGATTAGGTATCGCGTGACCTGGAAACACACCTTTGGGTTGGGCTTTATCTTGGGCCAACTGTTAGCTTAAATTATTAACGGATTGTAGAAGCTGTTGGTTAGATTGAGTCATGGTTTGGAAAAGTTGTTGGCTCACCTGTATGAAGGTGTCAAGACGATCTGGTTGTGTGGGTGTAGTGGTCATGGGTGGTGTTACTAGAACTATCTCGCGTTGATTATTTGTGGGTGGATTGTGATAGTTATTATTTACCGGAACGATACCTCTATTAGCAATACAATTATTATAACTACCTTGACCTTGTGCTTGACCTTGTCGAGGTTGCGCTTGGTTGTTATAATTATTATAATTACCCTGCCCCCCTGTCCTTGTCGTGGTGGAGCTTGGTTATAACTGTGCGTTGGCCTAACATATTGATTATTGTACCCTGGAGGTGTGACTTGTTGGTTATTTCTCCAACCGAAGTTGGGATTTTGTCTCCAAGGGGCGTTAGGTTCACTATTAATGGAACAAGCATGTTCATAGGCTATATGACAGTGGGAGTCGGGATGCTCCGGGACTCCAACGTAAAACTACATGGATTGGAATTTACATTCATGACGGGGATAGGCTTTTGTTGCACAGAAATGGCCTCTACCTTTTTAGTGAGTGATTCGATTAGAGTTTTAAGCTCAGGATCGTGTTTTATCTCAAACATACCGGCGGCCTTAACTGTATTAGAAGAACTAGCGGAGCGGTGGATATCGTCACTACCCCCCCAGTTGTTATTTCACTTAGTTTGATCCCCTAAAAATTTATAAGCCTCCGAGGTCCTTTACTTAGGAAACTACCCCCATTCATTATGTCAAGGACTTCTTTATGGTGATGTAGAAGTCTTTTGAAAAAGGCACGAACTAACGTGTCTTCCGCTAGGTTATGATGTGGACACTCAATAAGGAGATCGGTGAAACGATTCCAAGCCTCTAAAAATGATTCATGAGGATTTTGTCGAAAGAAATGAATCTTGGAAAGCATCTCATCCATCTTTAGGGGTGGGTAAAAATGTTCCATAAACAGCTGAACAAGTTTAGCCCACGAGTCCACAGAATTAGGCGCTTGGGCAGTTAACCAAGACGCCGCCTTATCGGCTAAAGTGAAGGGAAATACCCTGAGTTTAATTTGTTTAGCACTCACCGTAGGATGGTGGAATGTTGTAAGAACTTGTTCAATCCCACGCGATGTCGATAAGGTTTTTCATGGTCTAAACCATGGAAAACGGGTAACAAATTAAAATATTTGGGGGTATTCGAAATCCTTAATCGGGTCTGCAAGAACGATGCAAGATTTGGGGCTATCGCCAAGGCTTTATAAAAGTCCGAGAGAGGAGTCTCTCCTTCGCCGGGCATCAGGTCGCAGAGTATGTGGAATAGTAGCTAAAGGTGCAATGAGTGGTATACTAGATAGGCGTTTTTGTTGACGCGTTGCCGTGTAATTACGTTAGGGTGTTTTGTTCGACCGGACCTTAATCTCATACAAGGTTAAGACCAAACTTAACTAAACACGACAACCTCCAAACAATCCTCGATATTCTAGTATAAACCTCTAACGTAAGATGCGAGGTGTGGAAGAAAGGAATATCGATTGCGCCTTTGCTTCGCTTATGAATAACGCCTTGTTTACGCGTGTTGGTGTATATATAACAAGTTAGAACACTAAAAACTTGAAAAAATCGGGTTGAAACAAACCCGTGGAAACCGGAAAAATCAGTTGGGCAGAAAGCGCCACTTTGAAGCAAAAGCGCCGGTGTAACCTTCGAAGTTACCGTGTTTTGAGCGCGGGTCACGCTCAACTTCCAGTAACTTTAGCAAAAGGTCGCTCCTTTTAGAAAAGTGCCTCCGTGCAATTTTTGCAAGGAAGTTTAATGCTGAAAAAGACAACCACAGTTAGAATCGAACAAGGGCAGGTGGGTGAAATGAGACTTTAAGAAGAGTACTTATACTACGAAAACAATGCGAAAGTGAAACTAAGATGGCAGCGGCGCCATTTGATAACCGTAAAAATGATAGTTTTACCTACAAAATGAATGATAAAACTCCTAGTTCGTTCCACATAGTTCTTTCACATAGTAATGTTCTCTAAGTATAGCAGGTGCCGACTAGCAAAGTCGGTAAAACCTTTGGATGATGGTACCAGAGGTCTGGGGTTCGAACCCCGCCAGCATCAAAGAGTTACTGATCTCATTTAAAACAGGTTTGCCAATCAAAAAAAAATGTTCTCTAAGTATAAATAATCTTAACTAACCGTATAATGAGAGATTTACAAATTATAAACTACGATGCAACTACCCACAAGATACAACTAATTAACTACGGAATGCTGCGTTGATTCTATGATAAGGAATTAGGGGGTTGATTCCACCTTAACACAACTTAACTTACTAACGACCGAATTAATCGTCAGAATCCGAATTGAATCGCTTGAGAACAATTGGTTCTTCCTAATCCCTAATTACACATGGCACTTCTACCAATTCATAACTAGCATGTGAACAATTAAACCCATTCTTATGGTGAATTAATCGTTTCTAGAGTGGAATAAAAATTACGACGATTCTACGATAATCGGAATCAAGCTTTCATCAAGGCTTCTCAACCCCCTCTAATGGAGGTTTAGCCAAGAATCATTCCGCAATCATTTCCATAAGAATCTAAACTAAACATAATATCAAGATTCTAACTTTACTAATTTAACAAACAATAATTGAAATCTAATTAATAATTAAGAAATGATATCAACAAGAAATTAAACTAGATCTATAAATGTAATGACAGGAAATGAATTGAATAATAATAAACTATTTTATTAATCTAATCAAATGAATAACAATATTTTAGAGGTTTAATCTAAAACAAGGAATGAAAATAAAACTAAACTTAATTAAAAACCATTAAAACTAGATCTAGAAGTTATTCTAATCTAACCCTAGCTACCATTATAAGGAACTAGTTTTCTAAATATAACTAGATAACATAAGAACTAAGCTTTTCTTTTTTTTATATGTTTCAGATCCAAAATCGTGCATGGGCTTGGAGCTATGTTTTGGGCCAGAGAATCCAGGCTCAAAACCCAATTCTTTCAGTCCAAAAAGGCCTCTTCAGCTGGAGTTGGCTTTGACAAACGTTTCGTCCACTTTTACTCCTCTTATTGGGTCAAGTCTTAAACCATTGGAAAGCTCTTTCCGAGTCGGTCGTTTTGACATAAGGTAGGCCCAATTCCAAGGTCTGAGTCCAAAGATATGGTCTTCGGAAGTTCTGCTGACTTTGTGCACTGTTTCTGCCTACGTGGACTTTGACTTTTCATCTTTTGACCGGGCATTACAGAGGCTTTGTCCTCTTAGCAACCGACCTTTGCCCCTTTATCTCGCTAAAGTGGCACATTTCTGCACATAATAGACTTTGAAGCCTGAAATGCATAAAAACACGTAATCAGTATTAACTCTTACTTATTATTCACATAATTGGTCTAAAAGTATGATTGTTAAGGGGTTAAAACTACAGTTTTGGGCTCTTATCAACCATGCAGATAATGGCGAATGCGAACTTCCTCACTCTTTGGCAGGTTGCAACGTGATTGCAAACGATAAAAGGACTCGGTATACTCCTGTGCAGACTTAGACTCTTGTTTTAAATCTTGTAACTTCCCATTCAACTATTGAGCATAATTCATAGGAACAAACTTAGTAAGAAAAGCTTCTTTCATGCGCTCCCATGTAGTGACTTGACCCAAATTTTGGCGTAGGCGTTGTTAGAGAAACTCTGTCTACCAAATCAAAGCAAAACCTTGAAGCCTAGTAGCAACCCAAGAAACCTTGCGATCTTCTAACATATTTTAATAAGAAAACACATTCTCTATCGTAGCAATCCACTCAAGACAAACTTCGGGCTCCATGATACCTGTAAACTCTGGAATATCAACATTTGGCTTGAACTCACTCTCAGTTGGTGGATGATGATTAACAATAATGGGAGGAGGCAAATTATCTCTATGAGGTTCATTTTCATTCGTCAACAAATCTCGTAACTTGGCAAAATGTACATCGAGAGAAGTCATCAGATCTTCTTTCAATTTCTCAATTTTTTCATCTAAACCAATGAACTTCTTATCATAACCAGATGCTTTCTCAATTATATCATTCACACTCTTCTATAATGCCTTAAACTTCACATTAAGTTCTCTTATTGTCGTCGCCATGAGAATAATAATTTTTATTTTTGTAGTGAATAGTAAACACAAAGGAAGCGATTGTCGATAAATAAAGATGCACGAGCGGTGTTGATCGATAAACAAGATACCTAACAAGGTATCGATGAACAAGCATTACCATATTATTTTGTTTTTTTTTTCTTAACTAAAAAAAATCAAATCTTTTTTGCAAAAGAAACAATAAACCAATTAATAATACCTTTGATAGAGTTGCAGAATTGATTTTTTTCTCCACTAATTCTTTTATCTTCTTCAATAATAAAGAACAATTAACAAAGACCTTCAAAGGCAATAGAAGCTTTGAAATCTAGCTCTTGATACCAATTTGATGGAATCACAATTGCAAAGAAATGAATTCTATGAATTCTCAATTAAAATCAATTCAATTCAATCCAAAAACTAACTATGGCCAAAGGCTTACAACTCCTTATATAGGAAAAGAACTTCTAAAACAAATAAAACACCATAAATTCATAATTAATAATAACCCCAAAATACCCTTATACTAAATAACCTCAAAATACTAATTAGACCCAATTATAGTACTCCCTAATGACATAAAAACTAATATAGGACTTAATTATCAATTTGAAACCCTAATTCAAATCATAATCCCTCATAAATTCCAATCATTTACCACCACCTCGATTCCCCTCCCTCCACCTTTTCAAAGGAACCTTGAGTATGCACTAAACCTTCTTATTTCTCTTGTACTTCATGACTTTCTAAACCCATCTGGTGAAAAAATAATACACAAGGACAAGCCACCTGACACTTTCTCATTTTTTCCATTCCTTCCTTCCAAAACTTATCCATATCCCATGTATCTTCCACAACCATCTAAGTTCTCATGATCATTCACTTGGACACCCTTTCGTTCAAAGAAAAAGAAGAAACAACATTCTCGATTAGGTTCTAGATCATCATAATTCACTCCCAGTCAGTTAAGCCACACCATAGGAAATATTAGTGCTTAATTCTATTTGGGGGTGCATTCCGTGATAATTATTTATGGAAAGACCCACAACTCTTTAGATTGTTGATATATGGTAAACTACATGTTAATAGATATATTAGATAAAGTCTGAAGTATCTGACTATAAAAGACTCATTGTATTCTCTGGTGTACTCTATTTCATTTCATATTTTTATGGGAATGCACCTTTCATGTAACTCATGCATTCATCTGTTGCAGTTTTTCTCGTTGTTTGAGAAGTGTTTCTCTATGGACTAAGTTTCATTTTTTTTTTATTTCTTTCTCGTAATTTTGTTTTTTCCAAAAATCAAATATATAAAAATTAAAAAATTAAAACATAAACACATATTAGTAAGTCTAGGGAATCTGACTTTAGAAAACCCAAGTTTTTTAAAATACCACTTTTCTAGAGTATAGGCCAAACAAAAAATTTCAAACTTAAAAAGTGTTTTCAAATTTTGTTTGGAGGTGATGTATTTTGGTCTTTCATTTCAAAACTTTTTGCCACCCTTTGTCTGTCATGTTTACTTCAGTAGAGTCTACGTTAGTTAGTTACATTATTTAATTGTGCAATTGATTTATTCCATGAACACCCTTCTCCCAAATTGTTTGGGGGTGATATACTTAATTTTAGCACATTGTATGTGCACATATTAAAATTGCATGTATAAATATTGAAATATAGAACCCATGAGCCTTGTTCATTTAATTGGAATGCATAATGTAATTAGGTACCTTAATTTCGTGACATGTCACTATTTTATGGAATTTCGGAAGCTAATCCTATAGGAGCCATGATATGCGCATGCTTGATTTGTGAACGTATGATATTATATGAGTATGCTTATGTCCCAAACGCTAATTATTATTTCATGTTAGTTATCTCCATAACGGGCGAAACTCATATAGGAGTTGCGTATGTTTTTATTTCTTTATATTAGTATAGATTAACCTTCTTTTTCAGGTGCCCCCATTTACAAGCACATTTTTATGGTAATCTCTATTCTGTATTTTCATTCCATACTTTGGGGACAAAGCATGATTCTGTTTGGGGGTGGGATAGAAACAAGTTGTAAATGTTTAAGCACATATTAGGTTGTATATTACATATTATTTGTCATATAAAAATTAGAAAAATATAAAAAATTATAAATATAATTTATACTATGCACTTAGTGATAATTGTATTGTTCCCTTCTCCATGATGATATTAGTCTAGAAATCTCACGTAGTACTTGAATTAGGATTTAATTTTTGAAACTTAGATTAATATGTAGGTAATAGTCATTTCATCTTTTCTTGAATATCTTCCATGAGCATCTATGATTGTACTTGGCAGTATTTTTCTTAGACCTAGGTTAGAATACTTAATCTATATCGTGTGAGCATCTAGCCTAAAAGCCTCATTAGGTTCTAGATCCATCATAATTCACTCCTATTCCACTAAGCCACGTTGTAGTAAATCTTGGTGCTTAGTTCTGTTTGGGGGTGCTTTCTGTGATAATTATTTATGGAAAGACTCGCAATTTTTTAGGTTGTTGATATATGGTAAACTGCATGTTAATATATTTTAGATAAAGTCTCGAGTATTTGACTTTTAAAAGACTCATAGTATTTTTCGGTGTACTCCATTCCAATCTTATATTATGGGCGTACACCATGGGTTCCATTTTTATTTCTTGTTTGTAATTTTGTTTTTTCCAAAAATCAAACACATAAAAATAAAAAAATAAAAAACATAAATATTTATTATTAAGTCTAGGGAATCTGACTTTAAAAGACCGAAATTTTTGTAAAATACCACTTTAATGGCGTATAGGCAACAAATGTTTTCAAACTTAAAAAGAGTTTTCAAATTTTGTTTAGGGGTGACGTATTTTGGTCTTTCATTTCAAAAAAATTTGCCACCTTTTGCCTGCCATGTTAACTCCAGTAGAGTATAGGTTAGTTAGTTTGTAATTTAATTGTGTTATTGAATTATTTCATGAACCCCTTTCTTCAAAATTGTTTTGGGGTGATATATTTAATTTTAGCACATTGTACGTTCACGTATTAAAATTGCATGTATAAATATCAAAATATAGAACCCATGTACCTTGTTGATTTAATTGGGATGCATAATATAATTAGGTATCTTAATTTCGTAAAATTCCCCTATTTCACTGAATTTCAAAAGCTAATCCTATAGGAACCATGATATGCGCATGCTTGATTGGTGAACGTATGGTATTATTTTATTTATGTTAGAGTCCACTTATATCCCAAGCGCTTTTTATTATTTCATGTTATCCCCATAGCGGGAGGAACTCATATAGGAGTTGCATATGTTTTTATTTCTTTATATTAGTATAGATTATACTAACCTTCTTTTTCAAGTGCTCCAATTTACAAGCACGTTTCTATAGTACTCTCTATCCTTTAATTTTATTCCATACTTTGGGGACAAACCATGATTCTGTTTGGGGGTGGGATAGAAACATGTTGTAAATGTTTAAGCATATATTAGGTTGTATATTACATATTATTTGTCGTATAAAAATTAGAAAAATATTAAAAATCATAAATATAGTTTATACTATGCACTTAGTGATAATTGTATTGTTCCCTTCTCCATGATGATATTAGTTTAGAAATCTCACGTAGTACTTGAATTAAGATTTAATTTTTGAAACTTAGATTAATATGTAAGTAATGGTCATTGCATATTTTCTTGAATATCTTGCATGATCATCTATGATTGTACTTGGCAGTATTTTTCTGAGACCTAGGTTAGAGTACTTAATCCATATCCTATAAGCATCTAGCCTAAAAGCCTAATAAGAGTAAAATATTTGAGTGATGACACAAGGGAGAAGTCAAATTCTAGTAGAGAACTCACACATCCACTTGCTTGATCACCATACCATTCCTTAAGAAAAAATTTAGGCAATTTTTGGATCGATATAGCTAAAAATTCATACCTATAAGTAATTATCCGCTAGTCGCCCCAATGAGCCTTTTCAGTAGCCTTTTCACAACCACAAATCATATTTAAAACTAATAAAAATAAAAATAAGAATACCCATCTTGAATGAGTCTAAGAAATAGGATGAGTAAGGAAAATAAAGAGAAAGACCTGTGGAAAACCAAATTTAGTTAGTTGCTTCAAAAAATAAAAACAAAACAAAAGAAAAGGAAAGAAAAATAGAAATAGAAATAAAATAAAAACTCCAAAAAAATAGAATAAAAGAGTCAAAAAGCCAAAACAAAAAGGCTAAGGATAGAAACTAAGTATAGAAGCAAAATAAGAACTAGGTTTTCTCAAGTTAGATGTAATTGAAGACCCTATTCTCTCAGACTTGTTTATTTGAATATTCATTCCATTTCTTCTTAAACCATCACCTCAGCCCCGTATCACCTAATAAAGACATCTAGCTCAATTTGGATTAATTTGGTGTGATAGTAAGTGGTAGATGTGTTTGATCGACCTCGGCTTCCTTCGATTGTCAATGAGATTGTGAAGAAACATGTGCCCATTGCACACTGAAGTTAGCAAACTTGAGTGGAAAAATCAGAGTGTTATTTGTCTTGACACATTTCTTGTGAGAACCTACTTAAAGACGCTAATCCAAAAGTTTCAGAAACAGACCTGCCATTGCATTTCATAGCATAGTTTATTGTATAGTTGTTTATCTTAAGATTATTTGATTACTATGCATGTATTAATTTCAGAGTTAGATTGATGATCCTTGTTTAAATGGTAATGAGATATATAGATTCTGAGATAAAATTAGGGGACAATTACTTTTATTTCTTAGTCGTTGTACTATAAATGAAGTTTGTGAGTATCTTATTTGGAAAACTCTCACAAGGCTATAACTCGTCCACTAGGGAATTCCTAGTGGTTTCAAGCCTAATTGCATATGGTCAATGCAATCGCACTCTGCGAAACGAGATTAGTTAGGACCATATTTTTGGCCACTTATCTATTTTTATTTCTCATTTTTGCTTGAGGACAAGCAAAATGCTGTTTGGGGGTGGTGTGATAAGCACCCAAAAGTGTAGTTTATTCCCTTTAATAGTATTCTATTCAGGTCAATTATGTTTATAATAAATAAGAGTTAGTAATGTTTACGTGTTTTTGTGTATTCCAAGCCTTGAAGTTGTTTATGTGCTTAAAGATGCCATTTTACATGGAAAATGAGTCAAGATGATTGCTGAGGAAGTTCTACGTTTAAAGCCCAAGAATCATAAAGAAAAACCTTTTTCAAGCCCAGTCAAAGCTGGGAAGTCAAAGTTAATTCGGGTAGAAAAAAATATAAAAGTCAATAGAACTTCAAATAGGCGTATCTTTGGACTCGGGCCTTGGAATTGGGCCTATTTTATGTCAAAAGGACCGGCTCGGAATAAATTTTTTAATGCACCCATCCTTTCCCCAATCAGAGATATAAAAGTGGATGAAAAGGGCACTGATATAATTTCTAACATAATTATCCATTTTAGACTTAACCTAATAGACTTTAGGCTCACCTTAGAGGCCCAAAGTCTCCCATTTTGGCCCATTGATATTCACTAATTTAGGTTTTTTTAAGTCCTTTAGATCCACAATCCAAAGTCCAAGGTCCGTAAATGTCCGATTAGTCAAGTTACCTTACTCACGTGGGTTGGTATGATAGGTCTAAGGGATTGTCCATTCCTTAGGGCTCGGCAAGGTTTACAACTGGATTTACAACTTTTAGTGAGTAGGATTTTAGGTTATTTCTCTGGTTTAGGTAAATTAACGGTAATGCAAGTAACATAAAATTACAACAATTTATTTCTATGTAAAATAAACAGGGATAGAGATACAGGAAAAGGGTTAATCATAACCATGCAAAATCAGTTTCCAAAGTTAGAGTACCATATCACTACAACTCTAATCCGTCTTGAGTTTATAGACAAACCCGAAACGGCATCGAGTAACGATCCCTAGTGAGATGCACTCATCTTTGAGCTCATCTCACTAGCATAAAGAGTTGAACTAACATTCCATCTCTGGAATATCATTTCAGCTCTTGGTTTGATTCTACATCAGCTGGACAAACCAGAGGGCTAACGACTACCATAGAGTTTTGCACAAGACTGGACATAGTGTAAACTGGGTCTCGTGCGAGACTATTCTGGAGCATCAACACTCCAAACTTGCCAAGTCTCAATAATTTTGGGACCGGATGCATAATCTAAACCTAATTCATAAGTAGTGATTCTAGAACATTAAATGGCAACCTGATCCTCACATGAGCATCATTAACCCTCCCCTTGGGAGGATTTTAACTCATGGTCCTTGGATGGATTGATTAATCTTGTTGTATACAATGAATAAGTAAAAAGAAGTAACTGAAGAACAGGAATTTAACTTGAATGAAAATAGATTTTATTGAAGTGAATACTTATAGTACTTGATACAAAAGCTTGAAATGAAAAGCTACTGAAGAAAATATAAACTACGAAAGGAAATATGCAAGAATGTAAAGTCCAACTTTCTCTAGTCTCCCAACAAATATATAGCCCCTTTGGAATCTCATGTGAAGGCTTTCCTTTATAAGTTTTGTCCTATCCTATTTCTAAACATCAAAACTTTGTATTAACAAAGCTTGTCTTTTCATGTATTAATTTGTTTTGTCTTTTCTTCATTTGCAAACATCAAATCATGTATTAATTCTTGTTTTGTCTTTTCTTTATTTGCAAGGTGGCACACAAGTGTCTTTCCACTTGTCTATGCATGATGACTCATCATTTCTTGTGGGCCCGTAGAGTGGGTTTACGTGTTGTGTCCAGTGGTGGCTCGGATTTTGGTATTTTCCAACTTTCTGTCTTTGCGTAGAGCTCGTTGCCCTGGTCGTTCTGGCAGTTCAATTGCCAAAATCGGCGTCCAGGTTTGAAAGATTTGAGCTTCAGAAGTTTGCTGCTTCTTTACACGTGGACCCATTCTGCACTGGTTTTGTCCCTTTGGAATCTTCGACTCTAGTCAGGTTATGTTGGGCTTCACTGGGGCTAAGTGGGAAGACTTCAAGTATGCACAGTATTCCCGTACTTTGATGCATGTTTTATTATCATATTCACGTTAATTGCGGAAACATGTAAAAGTACGAAAATATAATAATTTCATGATTATTAAACACATAATTAACCAAAATGCTATGTCTCTTGGGGTTTAGTATTACAGTTTTGCATTCTTATCACACCACCCCCAAACAACACTTTACTTGTCCTCAAGCAAAGAAGAGACATTAAAATGATAAGTGGCCAAAAATGTGTTGTCCTATACTAAGTCTCATTTCACAAAGTGCAGTTGCATTGACCATATGCAACAAGGACTTGAACCACTAGGACTTCCCTAGTGGACGAGTTATAACCTCGTGAGAGTTTTCCAGAGAAGATACTCACAAACTTCATTTATACTACAATAACTTAGTAACTAAGGTTTGTTTCCTTAATTAATCTCAGATATCTATACATCTCACTAGCGAGGGAAACAAGGATTAATTCTTTTGAAATTCAAGTTAATATACATACAATAATCAAAACATCTACATATGATTATGCATGCAGTGATCTTTACAATGAAATGTACTAGCAGGGCCATTTCAGGATCCTTTGGATAGCGTCCTTAGGTAGGTTCTCACAGGTATGTGTCGAAACACAAATTCTCTAATATTTTTCCACTCAAGTTTTGCTAACTCCAGCGTGCAGTGGGCACACGTTTCCTCACATACTCAATGACAGTCAGAGGGGCCGAGGTCGAGAATTCACATCTACTACTTATTATCACATCATCCTACTCCTAATTGAGCTAGAGGTCTTTATTAGATATTTTGGAGCTTATGTGGTAGTGTAGAAGAAAATGGAATGGAAAATTCAAAAATGATAAGTATGAGAGAATAAGGTCTTCGAGATATTTATACTAGATATTTTGATATGATTTTGGGGGAAATTCTAACTTTTATTTTTCTTTAGATTTTATTTTTCTTTTTTGGAAACATATTTATATTTTCCTTTTTCTTTTCTTCTGAAGCAGGTAACTGATTTTGATTTGTGATAAGTTTTTCTCTTCATTTTTTCACACTTCATCCTATTTCTCATACTCATCATCTAGGTGGACTTATTAATTTGTGTTTAATAGATGGATAATGAATTTTTGGTGAAATAGAAAGGGTTAATGAAAGGTTCAGTGAAATAGAAAGGCTATATCGATCCAAAGAAGGCATAAATTCTCGCATAGGATTCGGGTAGTGATCAAGTAAGTATACGCGTGAACTTCTCTATTCGAAAAAACTACTCTTCTGTGTCATTACTCATATATCACACATTTTGAGGCTTTTTGGTTAGATTCTTACAGAATATGGAAATTAAGTTGTCTAACCGTGGGTCCCAGAAACTTACTGCTATGTACATTTAATGATAGTCAGTGCATGGATGCTCATGAAAAGATATAAAAACTATTGCATATGTATTAACTTAAGTTTCTAAGAACAAATCCTTTTTCTAATGCTAGGGTGAGATTTTTAGATATTTTTCATCATTGAAAAAGAAACGAGACTTTGTCACTAAATACACTTATTTAGATAGAAAATAAAACTATATGCAAACTATGAATGCTTAATTTTTGCGAAAGGTTCTCACCACCCCAAAACAGTAGGACGTTGTGTCATCAAAGTGTCAAGAAGAATAAAGAATATATGATAAAGGTAAAATATAGTTTTTACCTACGAATAAGTAACGAGACTCAAACGCAAGTAAAACTAAGACTTTTTTCTACTGTGTTTATCAAAGATTTCTACTCTCAATGCTATAGCAATAGAGTTGGAGAAGAAGATTTGTTCCACTCCTAGTTCTTTAGTATTCAATGTTTTCTAAGATTATCGGTCTTATCCAAAGTTAATGAGAGTATGATGGAAAATTATACTACGATGCAAATTATGCTAACAAGATACGAATAACTCAACTACGAAATGCTAAGTTGATACTAGATAAAGAATTAGGGGGGATTGATTCCACCTTAACTCGACTTAATTAACTAGCGAAGATTTATCGTAATCCGAATTGCAATGCATCCGCATAGAAATTGGTTCTTCCTAATCCCTAGTTGTTCATGGTAATCTCTACCAACTAACATCTAGCATGTGAATCAATCAAACCCATTCTCTTGGTGAACTAATTACTTTCTAGATTGGAATGGAAAATTACGACTATTCTACGCTAACAACAAACAAGCTTTTATCAAGGCTTTCTCAAACCC
This sequence comes from Coptis chinensis, assembly GCF_015680905.1. Classification (NCBI taxonomy): domain Eukaryota; kingdom Viridiplantae; phylum Streptophyta; class Magnoliopsida; order Ranunculales; family Ranunculaceae; genus Coptis; species Coptis chinensis. Next base: position 44,668,697 of record NC_141460.1, read on the forward strand.
CTCTAATAGCGGTTTAGCCTAGAGTCATTAAACTATCATTTCCAATTGAATTTAAACAAGACATCATATAAAGATTGTAAATTTACTAATTTAATCTAAACAATAATAATCTAATGATTCCAAATGAACTAAAACAAGATTTAAAACTAATTGGAACTATAATTATGATTTAACTAATTATCAATTGAAGACAACCTAATTTATGAATTTGAAACAACTAAAACTTAAACAAGAATTTAATCAATAAACTAAATTGGAATTAAAAACTAATACTTTATTATAAAACTAAATATGATTCTAAAATAATAATCTACTTTGTTCTAAAAATAATTAATGGAATGGAAAAACTAGATCTAAAACAAGATATGAAAACTAATTAATGGAGTCTAAATCTGGATCTAGAATTCTATGCTAATGGCTACCTAATTTTCTACTTGCTTAAGAGTTTTAGTCTTGTGTGTTGAAATGGAGGAGACAAGATCCACATTTTCGTGCATGGGCTTAGGAGCTATGTTTTGGGCAGGAAAATCGAGCCCAAAACCCAATTTCTTCAGTCCATAGAGGCCTTTTCAGTTAGATTTTTCTTCAATAGACTTTTTGTTTACTTATGCTCCTCTGATTGGGTCAACGTTTAGACCATTGGAAAGTTCTTTCCGAGCCGGTCGTTTTGACATAAGGTAGGCCCAATTCCAATGTATGAGTCCAAAGATACGGTCTACGGAATTACGGAAGTTCTGTTGACATTTGTGCGTTGTTTCTGCCCGCGTTGACTTTGACTTTCAGCTTTGACCGGGCTTTAAAGAGACTTTTTCTCCTTGAATCTTGGCCTTTAATCACAGAACTTCTTAGAAACCAACCCTTGCTCCTTTATCTTGCCAAAGTGACACATTTCTGCACATAATTGACTTCAATACTTAAAATACATAAAAGCACGTAATCATCATTAACTATTATTTATTAATTGCATAATTAGTCTAAAAGTATTATTGTTAAGGGGTTAAAACTACAATTTTGGGATCTTATCAAACCACCCCCAAACAGCATTTTGCTTGTCCTCAAGCAAATATGAGAAATTAGAATAAGTGACCAAAAATGGAGTTCTAACTACTATCGTTTCGCCGAGTACGATTGCATTGACCATATGCAACAAGTCCTTAAACTACTAGGAATTCCCTAGTGGACGAGTTATAGCCTCGTAAGAGTTTTTCAGTGAAGTTACTCACAAACTTCATCTATACTACAACGACTAAGAAATAAAACTATTATTTTCTTATTTATGTCTCAATTATCTATACATCTCACTAGTAATGAATACAGAATAATCAAGTCGAAACATAAGCTAATATATACATAATAATCAATTATCTACGAATAAACATATATACAATGAATAATACCATGAAATGCACTAGCAGGTCTGTTTCTGAAAACTCAGAATAGCGTCCTTAAGTAGGTCCTCATATAAATGTCAAGACAAAAATACTCTGATTTTTCCGCTCAAGTTTTGCTACTCCAATGTGCAGTGGGCACACTTTACCTTACAATCTCAATGACACACAAGGAAGCCAGAGTCGATCAAACACAATTGGCACTTACTATCACACTAACTTATTCCTAATTGTGCTAGAGGTCTTTATTAGGTGTTGCGGGGATTAGGAGATGGTTTAAAAAGGAAGGAAATGGATATTCAAAATGGACAAGTCTGGGATAATAGAGTCTTCATATTATGTAACTAGAGAAAACCTTGTTCTTTACTTTTGCTTCTACACTTTGTTTCCATCCTTAGCCATATTTTTCTTTTTCTTTGGCTTTTGACTCATTTGATTCTATTTTTGGAGTTCTAACTTTTTATTTTCTTTTATTTGTTTATTTTTTATTTGGATGGAAACTTCCTTTTCTTATTTGAAGCGACTAACAAATTCTTGATTTCAAAGGTCTTTCTCTTTTCTATTCTTCATCTCTATTCTCAGACTCATTCAAAGAATGAGTAGGCTTATTTTTATTTTATTTTGTTTTGTAAAAGGGTAAAGGAATTGTGGTTTATGAAAGGTTAAAGAAAGGCTCAGAGGGGCTACTAGCGGAAAATAATTTCATAAGGTTTGAATTTCTGGCTATATCGATCCAAAGAGGGCCTAAATTCTCGCTTAGGATATGGTATAGTGATCAAGCAAGTGGACGTGTAATTTCTCTATCCGGATATTACTTCTCCCTTGTGTCATTTCTCAAATATTTCACTCATATAAGGCTTTTAGGCTGTATTCTCACAGGATTTGTAGAATAAGTACTCTAGCCTAGATTTCAGAAACTTACTGCCAAACAATCATAGATACTCATGCAATATATTTATAGAAAGATGCAAAGATTATTATCTACCTAAGTTTATAAAAACTATTTTAATGCAACGCTACATGAGATTTCTAGATTATCAAAGGCATAGAGAAAGAAAACAATACCAATATTCCTAAGTGTATAGCATAAACTTTTTATTTATATTTTTGAAAATTTTGAATTTTTACTAGAAAAGAAGTGCATACTGTACATATCTATATTCTAACAGATTTCTTAATTACACGTGTTTCTATGCCCCCCCCCCTCCCAAACAAGAAGCATGCTTTGTCCTCAAAGTATTTAAATAAAAAGGGTAGGAAAATAACATGGAAATGCGTGAAATTTTGGAACATCTGCAAAACAAGGTTAAAACATACTAATATAGAAAAATAAAAAAAGACGCAACTTTTATATGAGTTCCACCCGTTATGGGGTTAACAAGAATTAAATTGCTTGGGACATAAGCAGACACTAACTGAAATAAAAACTTACCTTAACTCCCGCGTTTAATCGTCATCCTCATCTTCTATAAAGAAATGAGGTTCCTTCACATCCTACCACGCCATGATGATTTGCCAGGCTTCACGCCATTTATCATCCACTATAGCTAACCTATCAAGCGCCACTTGGTCGGATGGGGTGTAAGGAGCAACCTGATAAGGTTGTATCCTCCACCCTGGCCAAGTCATTGCACGAAAAGATTGAATAATATAATTGGTGGGTCTCACAATGTCGACCCCAACCCAATCCGTGAAGCAGGCACAAAAAATAGGGAAGAAACATAACATAATAAGGCAAACTAAAATAGGCATAAGAAGGTACTTATGCCTCATGCTATGGGCTCGGGCTAAACTAGACATGAGGGTCTAGGGAATATCATAGAGTGTACATCCCCTAGCTAAAGCAAGGAAAATATCACAAGTTTTCTCATTCACAAAAGAATAATGTCATTCCCCTCTAATATTTAGCATGATCCAAAACATAACAGTGCCCACGTTCGTAAACAGGCTACCAAGGGCGACATTATATTCCCCTTGGTCCTCTATCCTAAAGATTCTTGCCCCATAATGCTCATGCAAATCCTCATAGTTATACATGTACATATTATCTACCAAATAGGCTCATGATTCTTGTGTTTCAGCGGGCATAGCAAGTCTAAGAACAAAGGCTAGCAAGAACCTGGAAATTTCCATCGGTTCGTCCCCAGTGGTGATGGGGACGAACTGATGGAAATTGTTCTCCATCCGGTCTATCAAAGAACTTACAATTATCATAAAAATAAGATGTAAGTGCAGGAGAATAAAGTTCATCAGGACTTACCAATAGTGGCTCCCAGCCTGCTAAAATGATCACTTCGCGAAACCACGCACCATAGGTGTCACTTTGGAACAAGTCTTCAAAAGACTGTTTCGATATGATACGAGGGGCTTTCATCACAAAAATACTCTCTAGAACAGCTACAAACAATCCTGGAACAACCCACAAAAATCCGAATTTTTCGTGCCTAAGGAGGTTAGGGCGCAGGGTGCGCTCTGGCTATGGTCGAGTTCCAAGCACTTAGGTGCAGGGCGCGCTCACTTTTTGCCTGGGATGGGCATGGGTTGCGCTCAGGTGAATTTTGAGTTATAGGTGGTTCAAGCGCAGGTGGCGCTCAATTGAGGCACAGGCGCGCTCCGTGCAGCTTAAGTGCTGAAGTGAAGAAGAAAAGAGGGAAACTTGGGAGTGAAAGGTGAGAGATGAAAGTGAGATGTAGTATGGGTTGTGAGTGTAGAATGAAAAAAGTTTATATAGGTTTTGTTTTTCCAAAACGAATCGGCAAGTTGCCAAAAAATTTTAAGGCAATTGCCGGAAACAAAATATTTCCAAAACCGAAAACGGAAACAACCCATATTCTCTATTCCAAAACAAACCTAATATCTTTTAGGTTGAATTTAGGATAGTAACTGCCTAACACATTGAGATTTAATCCTACCACAATATCTACTCATAGCCATGCCGATCTCGACAACATTCCTAACAATCACCGTAAAACTACTTCTAAAAAAAAACCTGTGGATCATCTAAAAATCATACTAGAAGAAATAATATCACCCTCAAACAATTCGGGGAGGTGGGATTAACACAAAAATCCACGCATAATTTGAAAAGAACCACATTAAATTAAAATCGAAATACAAATTAAAATTATCTACCGAATTCAAATTTAGCTACTGAATTCAACCACTTAACATCCAAACTAATAAAAATAATAAAACAACTGAATAACATCAAAATAACAATTTTTTTCTAAACAACTAGCCATGTGATGAAGATGGACCCTAAGATGGAGATTGGGCCTGAGATGAAGAAGGGCCCGAGCCATCCGTCCTTTGGCGACGACGCTCATGCCTCTCAGATTCATCTGAAACAGAACCCCCCAGGGGTGGCATGCGTCGTAGAATCTCTACTTGAACAGGGCCAGGCTTCCATCGTTGCTTTTTCATCTCTCAGATAATAATGATTCTCGACTGAAGGAGAGTCTCCATGTTACACAAGAGATCCTCCAAACCCTTTTCGAGCATTTCAAAACTCGTCTAAAGGTTCTTTTGTTTATTTTGAATTATAATCTCCCTATCCCATATATCTCACAAATACCATAAACACAACGCACGCCAGTATACAGCACTGACATGCGTTCTAAATCAGAAGTACACCTCTCAATAAAGGCAAAACAATAAAGGATTACTTATCAAGTTATCCGTTAGTTTATTTCTTTTTATATTCTGAATTGTTTTTTAATTATTTTTCTAGCAAATAAAAGGCAAAACAATAAAGGATTAATTGTTCTACCCGACTAGAACTCTCTCAAACCCCGACTCTCTCCATGCTATTCAAATTTCAAACCTAGGGTTCCAAATATATCACCCTGCATATGAAGATGAAGAAGACAAATCTGGTTCGATATTCGATTAAAACCGGAGGTACACTGTTATTTATGTTCCTCACTTGAAATTTTTTCTACTTATTGTCACTCGATTTGGGAATTTGATTTTAGATGATTGAATTGAGGAGCTATTGTTGTAGAAGTCAGTTTTTCAAGTGTAGGGTTAGTTTTCCCGAAACCCAATTCATCATAAATGTAGTTTTTTTTTAAAAAAGTATAATTTATTGAGTATTTAGGGTTTCAAAAGGGAAATCTGGCTTTCAAAAGCTTCACTGAATTTCTACTTGTTAGCATGATTTTCGAGCACCAATTAAAAGTTTTAATGAATGTTTTGATGTTTCCTTATCAGTTCCATATGGCGTCTAGAACATTTGTTGCTGAAACAATTGCTCTTACTGACAAGAAATTGAGCATGCACATCTTTGGGTAAGTTAGTAATCATTTTTGGAGATTGTAGCTCATCATTGAGCAATTATAAATATATGCCAACGGTTCTAGTTAGAAGTGGCTTGTCGTTTGTGAATAACCTATATTTGTTTGAATGGAACAGATGATATCATTGAGATGAACAAGAAATCTAATGCAAAAGTTAATAGACAAAGGTCTTTGGTAAGTGATGAAAGTTGAAATCAAGCTTAGTCTTTTTGGCTGGATTTTTGTTAATAAGTCTTGGAAAATAATAACTCTTGTTACTTTGTGAAGCTGTTTTGTCTGTCTGTGTTGAAGCAGTGTGTAGAAGTAGTGGTGTTGGAAGATGAGAAGGTGGACATGGGGTTCATCTCTCATTTCTTCTGCCGGGACCCTGCTACTGTCAAGCTCAATAGACACTTAATCGGCAATGTGTTGTCCTCTTCTTCTTCCCTCACTTGGAAATCCCTACTCTCCTTCTTTGCCTCCCGTGGTTTCCCTACAGGCTCCACTGACAATGATCATATTATAGTCCATGGCATGCTCTGCAACTCCAGAACCAAAAGTAAGTACTACTCGATCGTTATTCACTCTAGTTTTTGTTTCTTTTCTTACTACTTGTTAATTTGCTTCTTCTGTTCCTCCATCCTCATTGTTTACAAACATATATTTCACCGAACGAATAGCTTTAATGATTTTGTATTGATAAAACCACGCCCCTGAATACAAGTTTTAGTTTCACAAAACAAACTTATCCCTCATTTTTTCAGCCACAAGGTACATTAGCATCACTATAGTTTTGGTGAATAACGGTATGGCCTCAAGGCCATAGCATTGACACCCTTCTGTTTGTATGTTATTGGGGATTGGGCGAACACTTTATTGGTTAGGCAAGTTATGGTTGTGTTCTGACTTCTGAGCATAAAAAAGGGAGTCTATATATATGCTTTCTTGTAAGTGTTTGGTGATTTTTGTGAGATAAATTGCTCAAGCACAATAACTTGATCACTATCTTCCATAGGGTCAGCATATTCCAACTTCTTCTGGAAAGAAGGTTTGATAAACTTAATTATTTGTTTAATTATCTTTATTTTAGAATGTTTAGTAATTGATTATTGTTGTTTTGGGATTTTGTTTAGATGTTTGTTTTGGCGGATAAATTGTATACGAGAGATGCAGATGCTGATCATGCTGGAGTTGATGATATGACAAAATTACCTTATTTGAATGAACATGAAATTCTTTTTTAATCTTGCTAGAAGATATGTATTGAATGATATCTATGTAAAGTTTAATTGCACTAGTCAGTTTATCGTTTTAATGTGATGCAAGTTTTTATGAGGTTTAATTAATTAATTAGACGACATGTATACTGAGTGAGCATCTTTTTGTAAATTGGATTGCACCAACTTATGTGTTTTTTAAATGGAAATATGTAATGAATTATATGTGTTTAAGTGGACTTGCTTGCTGATGTGATAAATATTTTATTTTTTTTTTTATGTCTTCATTTAGACACACGGGGAGCATATTGATTGCCGTTAATCCATTTACGAAACTACCACATTTATATAACGTGCACATGATGGAGCAATATAAAGGGGCTACATTCGGTGTGCTAAGTCCTCATGTTTTTGCTGTGGAAGATGCATCATATAGGTAATTATATATTAAATGGTTGCATTAGAATTGTTACCTCATTATTTGGTTCTATGGATTGGAACGTGTGTTTGGCTGTCCTGATTTGTTGGGCAATGGTCAACAGGGATCGTAGTTAGTCTATTTTGATCAGTGGAGAAAGTGGTGCTGGAAAGACAAAGACAACTAAATTACTCATGCAGTACCTGACTTACATTGGTGGAAGGGCTGCTTCTGATGATAGGACAGTTGAGCAACAAGTCCTTGAAGTAAGAGTCTAATTGTATTTTTTTTTTGTTTGCATTCACTATGGTTTTTTTTTAGAATATTTTGTAATCAAGATATTTTGTAAGCACAATATTTTGTAATGTTTCTCTCACTTTCTTGTTGCTTTTTCTTTGTTTGCTTTGTGTAATTGGTTTTATTTGTGTATTTCTTCTTGCATGGCTATGTCAAATAAGTAGTGAAATAGTGGGAGAAGTTATGGGAATTGCAGATGTGCACCAAAGGACAACAAATATGGCTAGGGAGCCAGATGCATTCATAGACTTACCTGGTTAGTGAAAACCCATATTAAATCTATCATGCTCTTCGTTTTACTTTATGGTTTTTACTATATGTATTTTTCTTATTAAGTACGTGTTTGAAGCAAGATTGAACTTTTGGTCTTGGGAAGTTTATGAGCACTTCTAGTACGGTTTAGTAACTAGTATATCTTATATAATCTTAGGCGCACTTAGCTTCCATGAGGGCATATAGATGGTAGACTGAAGTATGATTGATATTTATTTGTATGTTTGAAATATTTTTTGGATTGCTCTACCTTTATGTACGTGTGAAGTAGTTTGGAAACTTAAGACATGGGCATGGTGGCTTGAGATTTTTGTGTCATTGTGTAGTTATGAGTTGGAATTATATTGGGGTTGCTTGGGTTTGTATCCCGACTTTGAATTATGTGGTTGTGTTGTCATGGCTTGGACCTTTAGAATACATGACATGTCTAATAGAAAATTAAATAACTCTCCAGTTTACAATTATTTTTATTCGTTATATGTCATGATTTACCATGTTGTACATAATCAAGGCCTTGGGAGGGGAATACGGATACGGATACGTAAACCCCTGGTCAGTGTTTTGTTTTTCCATCTAGCTATTTTATTTCAACTTTGTTACCTTTATGTTGCCAAGAATGTCATTTTCATTTGATGCATGCTAGGTTCATAAAATAGAAATCGGTTGTTCCTATCATATTCCTCGTATACTGGGTAAGCAACTGGATTAGGTGGCTCGGGATTATAATTATCTAGATGTTAATGAATGTGCCTTAATTGATTTCTTATTTGTTGCAGGTACTCAAGAAAAGGTTGTTGCTCGTGTTTACGACATTGTAGCAATTGAATAGAGAGATTAATGTTCTAACCAACTTTGACGTGAGCATTCACATAAATGAGCTGGGTCATAAATGCGATTTTCTATGACTGACATCCCAAGATTAGGTTAGGTGAATTCAGTTCTATGTAAGTTTGATTTGTAAATTGGGATTTACATTGATGACTATATTTTTATAATAATATTTAATTGATATGTGACTCTGGTTTTTGTTATTCATTTGTTGATTTAGTTTGTGGAGTGTGATTTTTATATCATATTTGCTAGAACTAGATGGGCATGGTGGACAATTTGACCTAGGATTTTTTTTTTTAGTGGCTACAATTTACTAACGGATATTTCTGTTACAAACAATAGTTAGTAAATAGCACATCCATTACTAACGGATAATCCGTTAGAAATGACAAATTTAATCGGGCCATAAGCTATTGACTATCTGTTACAAAGAATTTTAGTAACGGATATAACCGTTACTAAAATTATGATCAGTAACGGTTATATCCGTTACTAAATTTGGCCTAAGTGACAGTGACGCCCCAGAGCTAACGGATATAACCGTTAGTAAAAATATAAGTAACGGATATAACCGTTAGTAAACGCTTTTTCTGGTGTAGTGTAATTAAAGCAGGAAATGGTGCAATACTCTTCCCAACTCCTCTAACCATATTTATCAAAAACTCAAGGATACATAATTCATACCTCTTCTCTTGCAATATCCAAAGAACGTGCAGACATGTCAAACCGCGCGATGGTGCTCACTTTCTCCTTCCCGATGATGTTCTTACCAATCCACTGAGCTACAGCCAGTTGGTTGGTTCGCAGAGATGACTGTTGAGCACAATGAGAATTCGGATTGTATTGACCCTCCATAATAGTGTCTTTCATCAATGCAGGAAGTCCAGTATAGTGAGATTCCTGCAAGGTGGTTTCGAGGTAGCGTTCAGGCGTAATGCCTAAAATCTCAGCCAACTTCTCTCTCGAAAATTCTCTCCTAGCCACCTTCATGAAAATTTTCTGACCCTCCAACTCTCTCTTCTTATAGAATTGTTCGACCAAATCGGAGTGGTAGAAATCGTCTGTCGAGTACCACAACCTACTCCAATTCCTCATAATCATCTCGTCACGAAAAAACGGCATAAAGCAGGCGGCAGTAAAAGTTTGTTCCGGTAAAATTCTTCATCTTAGAGCCATTGAAGTTTTGGAACGATTTGTGGGTTTGAATAAGGTGGAGGAGACGAGTTTGAGCAAACTCACTAAATATTTGGGAGGAGGCGCGGTGGTGGTTTGAAATTTTTTATAGTTTGATGATTTTTTATTTATTTTCGGTGTTGCAAAAGGTTGGAATGGTGGTGGAGATGTTTTGGAGATGGTGAAACTATTTTGGCATGATGTTGTCTAGGTTTTTTTATTTTTTATTTTTTTTATTTTATTTTGGTTAGGGTTTAAAATTTGGTATTGGCAGAATTTGGAAGAGGAAGAAGAAGAACGCGATGCATTCTTGGTTCGTACTGTTGACTTGGGCCCAAGCCCAATCAAATTCAGAAATGCCCATTTTGTCCTTATGCATGCAAAAATTAAAATTGGAATTCTCGACTCGTTACCGGTCCGATTTTTGCAAATGAGATATGAAAAAATCAGTAGAGATTTTATGATCTAATTATCCATACTACATTCTAATCTAACTGTGGTTGACATATAGAAAGGTGGTAAACACCTCGAAATACGTGAACAACGTAAGTTATGCGTACGAATGAAAACTAAATTCATAGGTAATGTCAACCCGAATAAAATTACGATTAAACGACATAAGTAACAAAAATGGAAAGTTGAACAATCAAGGATGGAAAAACCAACACCCCACCCCCAAACAAATTTTTGGCAATGAAGTTTGAAAATTTGTTATAACGTTGGTCTTTTAAAGTCAGATTCCCAAGACTTCCTAGATTACTATTTTTATGGCTTTGATATTTTTTTACTTTTTATGAATAAGTTTTAATATAAGAAAAATGAAAAACAATAAAGACATAATTCACACCATAGAGGAACATGACTCAAAAACCGAGAAAACATGCAAGAGTGGAAAACGTGAATTATGTTAACCATGGACTTAGGATTCGTTACTTACAACCACACACTCCATAGGGAGGGCCCAGTTACCTGAATGGTGCACTTACAAATATATGGATGTGAAAGAAAGTACACCAAGCAACAAAAGTCAGTCCTCATAGACAGGGTCCTATAAAAGGACTTCCTCCACATCAGGGGACATTAGCTGGTGAAAATGTTTTAACCGTTGGCCATTGACTTGAAAGGTATTGTTGTCCTTGGGAATTACTAAGGTGATTGCCCCGCAAGGGGTGACTTCAGTAACCAGGAAAGGACCAGACCAACGGGTTTTTAATTTCCCTGGAAAAATATGTAGACGAGAGTTGTAAACTAAGACCTTTTGACCTACCACAAACTCTTTGCGCAAGATTTGCTTATCATGAACATGTTTCATGTTAGCTTTATAATCCTTCGCGAGATCGTAAGAATCGCTACGGATTTCTTCAAAATCATTCAATTGCAACTTGCGCTTGACACCCGCCTTATCAAAATTGAAGTTAAGGCTTTTTATAGCCCACATAGCACGGTGCTCCAATTCAACGGGAAAATGACAATGTTTCCCAAATACAAGTCTAAAAGGAGACATACCTATAGGAGTTTTGAAAGCAGTCATATATGCCCTATAAGGCATCAGATAGACGCTTCAACCAGTCTTTCCTATCAGGATTTAGAATTGTTTCTAAAATCTTTTTGATTTCCCTATAAGAAACTTCTACTTGTCTACTAGTTTGTGGATGATACGGAGTTGCTACCTTATGTGTAACTCCATACTTTTTTAATAGAGATGCAACAACTCTATTGCAAAAATGTGTTCCACCATCACTAATGATGGCTTTAGGAATGCGAAATCAACAGAAAATTTACTCCTTAACAAAAAAGACAATTTTCTTATGGTCATTGCTACGGCAAGCCATGGCCTCTATCTATTTAGACACGTAGTCCATGGCAACTAGAATATAAATAAAGCTGTGGGAAATAGGAAAAGGACCCATGAAATCAATGCCCCATACGTCAAAAACTTCTACTACCATGGTTGGATTTAATGGCATCATATTACGCTTCATGATTCGCCCAAGTTGTTGGCAACGAACACACGTCTTACAATGCACTTGGGCATCTTTAAAAAGAGTAGGCCAATAAAACCCACATTGGAAAATTTTAGCAGCTGTTTTCATACCACTAAAATGGCCACCACACTCTTTGTCATGGCAGAATGAGAGAACCTCATTATATTCCCACTGGGGAATACAACGGCGAATAATATGATCCACACAATACATAAAAAGGTAGGGCTCATCCCAGTAGTATAGCTGAACTCTGGCCAAGAACTTCTTACGTTCATTTCTTGACCAATCTTCAGGAATAGTATCAGACGCTAAATAATTCACAATGTCAGCATACCATGGTGCAGAAAAAATAGCTTACAGATGCTCATCAGGAAAAGAGTCAGGTATGGACTCAGAATCACTATCATCGTCATTTGTAAGTCTAGATAAGTGGTCGGCAACTACGTTTTCGAACCCTTTTTTGTCCTTTATTCTAATGTGAACTCTTGTATGAGAAGAATCCATCGGATTAATCTCTACTTAGCATCTTTCTTTGTAAGAAGGTACCTAAGGGCTGCATGGTCTGTGTAAACTAGAGTCTTAGAACCAACCAAATAAGAACGAAACTTATCTAAAACATAAATGACAACTAAGAATTCTTTTTTAATAGTTGTATAATTCTTTTGAGCATCGTTTAGAGTTTTATTAGCATAATAAATAACATTGGATTTATTATCTAGTTTCTGTCCCAAGACAGCACCAACAACATAATCACTAGCATCACACATGAGTTCGAAAGGTTTAGACCAATCGGTAGGCTGTATAATGGGTGCAGAGGTTAAAACGGCTTTTAAAGTTTCAAAAGCCTATTTACAGATAAAATTAAAATCAAAGATGGCATCCTTTAAAAGCAGATTAGTTAAAGGCTTAGCTATTTTTGAAAAATCTTTGATAAAACGTCTATAAAAACCTGCATGGCCTAGAAAGGCTCTAATATCATGGACAATCCGTGGTATCGGTATAGTCGCTATCTTATCTAGTTTGGCCTTATATACTTTGATGCCATCACTAGATACAATGTGACCTAGCACTATTCCCTTTTTCACCATGAAATGACATTTTTCCCAATTTAAAACTAGACTCTTCTCTTCACACCGTGTCAAAACCTTAGATAGGTTAGATAGGAAGTCAGTGAAGGAGTCTCCATAGATAGAAAAATCATCCATGAAGCACTCCACCATGTCACTAAATATATGAAGCATACACTGCTGGAAGGTACTAGGAGCATTACAAAGGCCAAAAGGCATTCATTTATAGGCGTATGTTCCAAAGGGACATGTGAAAGTAGTATTTTCTTGGTCATCAATATCAATAATAATTTGAAAATAGCCAGAGTAGCCATTCAAAAAATTGTAAAAAGCATGACCAACTAGACGTTTTATCATCTGATCTATAAAGGGTAAAGGAAAATGATCCTTTTGTGTCATGATATTTAAACGTCTGTAATCAATATAGATCCTCCATTTCATAGGACCATGCATGACAACATATTCACCCTTGGCATTATGTACCATGGTAATCCCTGATTTCTTAGGAACCACATGAATGGGACTTACCCATTCGCTATCGGAGATTGGGTATATGATGCCAGCATTGAGTAACCGTAAGACTTCTTTCCTGACGACCTCTTTCATGGCAGGGTTCGCTGAGGTTCATGAGAAGTCTTTGCGTTATCCTCCAAATGGATGCGATGAGTGCAAACATTATGGTAAATTCCCTTAATGTCGGCTAGGGACCAACCGATCGCAGAACGATGTTCCCTAATCACCCTAATCAAACGTGCCTCTTCATCCTTAGATAATAGAGAAGAGATTATTACTGGGTGACTACCATTCGGATCAAGTTGAATAAACTTTAACTCAGAAGGAAAAGGTTTAAGCACCGGGGTGGTGGGAATGTCGATAAATGCTTCTGGAGGGTCCTCATCCTTAGTAATGAAGACTTGCTTAGGCAACAGGTCTTCAAACTCAATAGATGGAGCAACAGAAGGGTCTACAATGGGTGTAGACTCGAAGATGGTGTTGACTTCCTCTAAGTAGGAGTCCTCAGCAAAATCTGAACTTCCAAAAGAAAAGAATTTATGCATATGGTTTTCTGGAAACGTGTTGTTAAAATAATCTTGAGCTCTCGATCATGCTAACCTCCCCATCTATAGACAAATCTGGTAACTGTTTCATAATTTTAAAAACATTTACCTCAACAGAAAGATGGCCAAAAGACAAGGACATCGAACCATCGCGGCAGTTTATGAGCGCATTGGCAGTAGCCAAGAAATGATGCCCTAAAATGATCGGAATAGAGTCGTTAGCGACTTCTGTATCAAGGATAACAAAATCAGTAAGATAGTTGAAATCCTGAACCTTAACAAGCACGTTTTCCACCACCCCCTTAGGATACTTAATTGACCGATCCGCTAATTACAACGTCATTTTAGTAGGTTGCATCTCCTGTAGACCTATTTGTCTGTATAGATAATATGGGAGTAAGTTAACACTCGCCCCCAGGTCTAATAAAGGTGCATTGTACAATAGGACGACCAGGGTCCTTGTACTTAACGATTCCATTATATTCTGATAAAGTTGGAAACTGTTCAGTTAGGAAGTCGTCTTTAGGAATATTTGTCTTACTCCTAGTAGTGCACAACTCTTTAAGAAACTTAGCGTGGTGAGGTAACTTTTTAATTGCTTCAAGAAAAGGAAGGTTTATTGTTAGATTTTTGAAAACTTCCATAATCTCATTGTAATTTGTATCCTTGTTCAACATAGCTAATCTATGGGGAAACGGTGATTTCTCTCTATATTTAGCATATGGATCAACTGGATGTCTAACCTTGGCTTTCTATTTCTTAGGTTGTGGTTTAATTGGTACCTCTACAGGGGTAGGATCGTTAGTTTATACATCGGTATCTAGTACAATATCTGGTGTAAGGACCACTGGTGGGGTAACTATAGGCATAGTTACGTTGTTATCAACCACTCTGCTAGAACGGAGAGTGGTGATGGCATTTAGCTCACCTACATTTGCATTTTCTGTACTAGTATTACGGTTTACCTCAATGGCTGTGTTTGTTGTTTTAGGATTAGGTATCGCTTAACCTGGAAACACACCTTTTGTTTGTACCTTCCCTTGTGCTATCTGTTGTAAGGAAAATTGGATAGCTTGTAAAATCTATTGTTGGGTTTGCATAAAGGCGTCAAAATGATACAGTTGTGGAGGAATGTTTGTTAGAGGCTGTGTGACAGGAACTATGTCACGTTGATTACTAATGGGTGGATTTTGATAGTTATTATTCACCGAAATGATACCTCTATTAGCATTATAATTATTATTGTTATAATTATTATAATTACCCTGACCTTGTGCTTGACCTTGTCCTTGTAGTGGTTGAGTGATAAGAGCCCAAAACTGTAGTTTTAACCCCTTAATAATCATCTTGTTAGACCAATTATGTGAATAATAAGTAAGAGTTAACACCGATTACGCGTTTTATGCATTTCGGGCTTCAAAGTCCATTATGTGCGAAATGTACCACTTTAGCGAGATACAGGGAGCAAAAGTCAGCAGAACTTCGAAAAGCCGATCTTTGGACTCTCAGACCTCGAATTGGGCATACCTTATGTCAAAACGACCGGCTCGGAAAGAGCTTTGTAATGGTCCAAGCCTTGACCCAATCAGAGGAGTAGAAGTGGACGAAAAGTCTGTGGAAGTCAACTGCAGCTGAAGAGGCCTTTTTGGACTGAAAGAATTGGGTTTTGGGCCTGATTCTCTGGCCCAAACCCTGGCTCCAAGCCCATGCACGAATTTTGGATCTGAATGTATAAGAAGAAAAGCTTAAGTCTTTGTTAATGGTAGATTAATTAGTAGAGAATTAGGGTTCATAGCTTAGAATAGAAAGTAGCCATTAAAATAGCTTCTAGATCTAGATTTAATTGTTTTTCTTTAATTAGTTTCAAATCCCTTATTAGATTAAACCTTTGAATCTTGTTCTTCATTTGATTAGATCAATAAAGTAGTATTCTTTATCCATTTCGATTTTGTCAATTCCAATTCTAGATCTAATTTCAATTCATGTCCTTAGTTCAATTTAGTCATTAAATTAAATTTCATTTGTTTAATTAAATAAATTTCAATGCTTTATATTATGTTTAGTTTTAATATAAATGGAAATGATTAATGATTCAAGGCTAAACCTCCATTAGAGGGGGTTTAGTTTGATGAAAGGGATTGTTGTGAAGCCTCTTGATCCATCATAGAATCGCCGATTTTCTATTCCACTCTAGAAATGATTAGTTCACCATGAGAATGGGTTTAATTGTTCACATGCTAGTTATAATTGGTAGAAATGCCATGTATAATTAGGGATTAGGAATAACCAATTGTTCTGCAAAGTTCATTCGGATTACGACGATTCGTCGTTAGTGGATTAAGTTGAGTTATGGTGGAATCAATCCCCTCTAACTCCTTATCATAGAATCAACGTAGCATTGGATTCGATAACCAACTAGTTGCATCTTGTGGGTTATAAGACTTAAAACGACTAGTTAGATTAGAAAACATCCATGCTAGAGCACTAGAGTGGAAACTAACTCTATCTACTCCCCTATATCTCAATTTGAGAGTAGAATAAATCTTTGATAAACAAGATAGCATCGTTAATGTAATAAAGTTTAGTTTACTTTACGTTTTGAATTCATCGCTCATTTCAGAGGTAGACCTGTTCATTTTACGTTTATCATTGAGCTTGGTTGTTATAATTATTATAATTACCCCGACCTTGTCCTTGACGTGGTGGAGCTTGGTTGTTATAATTAATGGGTGGAACCGTTTGGTGGCCTAATATTTTGATTATTATAACGGAGGTGTTACTTGTTGATTAATTGAAGTTGGGATGTTGTCTCCAAGGGTGTTAGGAATAGGATAACTATTAATTGAGCAAACATTATCTTGTTGTAATGTTTGTTGTTCATGTTTAGAGGACAATAGGAGTCGGGGATGCTCACGGACTCAAACAGAAATTACATGGATTGGAGTTGACATTCATGCGGGGATGGGCTTTTGTTGAACAGAAATAGCCTCTACCTTTTAGTGAGAGATTCGATTAAATTTTTATGGCCTTAATCGTTGTAGAAGAACTAGCGGAGCAGGAGATATTGTCACTACCCCCCAAGTTATTATTATGCTTTGTTTGATCTTCTATAAATTTATAAGCCTCTGAGTCTCCCTTACTAAGGAAACTACCCCCATTCATTATGTCAAGCACCTTTTTGTGGTGGCGTAACAGTCCCTTGAAAAAGGCATGAACTAACGTGTCTTTCGCGAGGTTATGGTGTGGACACTCTATAAGAAGATCGGTGAAACGATTCCAAGCCTCTGAAAATGATTCATGAAGATTCTGTCGAAAGAAATGAATCTTGGAAAGCATTTCATCGGTCTTCAGTGGTGGGTAAAAATGTTCCATAAATAGTTGAACAAGTTTAGCCCACGAATCCACAGAATTAGGCGATTGGGCAGTTAACCAAGATGTCGCCTTATCGGCTAAAGTGAAAGGAAACACCCTCAGTTTAATTTGTTCAGCATCAATCGTAGGATGGTGGACTGTAGTAAGGACTTGTTCAATCCTACGCATGTGCTGATAAGGTTTTTCATGGTCTAACCCATGAAAAACAGGTAACAAATTAAATATATTTGGGGGGATTCGGAAATCCCCCACTGGGTTTGATAGAACGATGCAAGATTTTGGGCTATCGTTCAAGGCTTTGTAAAAGTCAGAGAGAGGAGACTCTCTTTCTTCAGCCATTATTTCAGGTGTGGTGTGTGATATACTTGATAGGTGTGTGTGTTGACGTTTGATAAGAGCCCAAAATTGTAGTTTTAACCCCTTAACCATCATACTTTTAGACCAATTATGTGAGTAATAATTAATAGTTAATCCTGATTACGTGTTTTTTATTCATTTCAGGCTTCAAAGTCCATGATGTGCAGAAATGTGCCACTTTAGCGAGATAGCGGAGTAAAGGTCAGTTGCTAAGGAGTTCCGTGATTAAAGGCCAAGATTCAAGAAGACAAAGCCTTTGTAAAGCCCGGTCAAAAGCTGAAAAGTCGACGCGGGCAGAAACATCACACAAAGTCAGCAGAACTTCCGAAGGCCGTATCTTTGGACTCAGACCTCGGAATTGGGCCTACCTTATGTCAAAACGACCGGCTCGGAATGAGATTTCCAATGGTCTAAGCCTTGACCCAATAAGAGGAGAAGAATTAGAAGAAAATTCTATTGAAGCCAAATCCAGCTGAAGAGCCCTTACGGACTAAAAGAATTGGGTTTTGGGCCCGATTTTCCGGCCCAAAACATGGCTCCAAGCCCATGCACGATTTTTGGATATGAAAGTATAAAAACAAGAGTTTGATTCTTTGTAGGGATAGATAGTTAGGTTAGAAAATAAATGAGTTTAGAAAAAAAGTATCCATTAAACCTTAGTTCTAGATCCAGTTTTAGATTAAATTAATTAGTTTTTATTCTTGTTTTAAATTCAGTATTACATTATTGTATTGATTTTTATTGGATTAATAAATTAGTATTCTTGATAATCTAGTTCATTTCCTTTACTTAATTAGTTTAATTCTTAGATTCAATAGTTGTCTTAATTAGATTGAAATAATTCTTGCATGAGTAGTTGCTATTGAAGTTTAAATTAAGCAAATTTCAATCTTTAGATCATGTCTTTCTTGAATTTGATTGGGAATGATAGCGTGATGATTCTCGGCTAAACCTCCATTAGAAGGGGTTGTGAAGCTTTGATAAAGGCTTGATTCGTGTTAATGTTGAATAGTCGTAATTTCCTTTCCACTCTAGAAATGATTAGTTCACCATGAGAATGGGTGTAATCGTTCACATGCTAGTTATGAATTGGTAGAAATGCCATGTGTAATTAGGGATTAGGAATAACCAGATTGTTCTGCAAAGCAGTTCAATTCGGATTACGACGATTCGTCGTTAGTGGATTAAGTTGAGCTAAGGTGGAATCAATCCCCCTCTAACTCCTTATCATAGAATCGACGTAGTATTCCCATAGTTGTTTAAATAGTCGACTAGTTGCATCTTGTGGGTAGTTGCATCGTAGTGTAGTTATCATTTCGTAAATCTCTTATTAGACTTAGAGTAGAGTAATTAGACTAGAAAACATAGCATGCGGAAGGACTAGGAGTGGAACGAACTTCCTACTCCACTATATTTGTTCAATAGATCGAGAGTAGAACAATCTTTGATAAATTTAGGCACGTAATTAAGTTTTTGTTTACTTACGTTTTGAGTTTTATCGTTCATTTCGTAGGCAAACTTTATCTTTTTATGGTTATCAAAATTGCCATCTTAGTTACCTTTAGCATTGTTTTCTTACTATAATTAGTCATTTTTAAGTCCCATTAAACCCACCCCTTGTTCGATTCTAACTGTGGTTGTCTTTTTCAGCATTAAACTTCCTAGGAAAAAAAATTGCACGGAATGCACCTGCGCCCCAAAAGAGCGCACCTGCGCTAAAGTTACTGGAAGCTGAGCGCGACCCGCGCCCAAACCGAGCGCGACCCACACTCAAACACTGTAACTCAAAGTTTACACTGAGCGCACCTGCGCCCAAAGTGAGCGCACCCGCACCCTGAGCTGAATTTTGCCGGATTTCCACAGGTTTGATTCAAACTTCGATTTTTCAAGTTTTTCAGTGTTCTAACTTGTTATATACACTGAACAGCGTAAACAAGACGCTATTCATAATCGAAGCAAGGACGCAATCAGGTATTCCTTTCTTTCGCACCTCACATCTCCTATTAGAGGTTTATACTACTATATCAGGATTGTTTAGAGTGTTGACGTGTTTAGCTAAGTTTGGTCTTAGCCTTGTATGAGATTAAGGTCTGGTCGAACAAAAACACCGATCGTAATTACACGACAACGTCAACAAACAAGTCTATCTAGTATACCACCCACTACACCTCTAGCTACTATTTCACACACACCACCTGATATAATGCGACGAAGAAGGAGAGACTCTCTCTCGACTTCTACAAAGCCTTGGCGATAGCCCCAAATCTTGCATCGTTCTAGCGGACCGGTAGGGGATTTTGAATCCCCAAATATTTTGAATTTGTTACCCATTTTTCATGGTTTAGACCATGAAAAGCCTTATCAGCACATGCGTAGGATTGAACAAGTCCTAACAACATTCCACCATCCTACGGTTGGTGCGGAACAAATTAAACTGAGGGTATTCCCTTTCACCTTAGCCGATAAGGCGGCGTCTTGGTTAACTGCCCAAACGCCTAATTCTATGGACTCGTGGGCTAAACTTGTTCAGCTGTTTATGGAACATTTTTATCCACCCCTAAAGACGGATGAGATGCTTTCCAAGATTCATTTCTTTCAACAAAATCCTCATGAATCATTTTCAGAGGCTTGGAATCGTTTCACCGATCTCCTTATAGAGTGTCCACATCATAACCTAGCGAAAGACACGTTAGTTCGTGCCTTTTTCAAAGGACTTCTACACCACCATAAAGAAGTCCTGGACATAATGAATGGGGGTAGTTTCTTAAGTAAAGGAGCCTCGGAGGCTTATAAATTTTTAGAGGATCAAACTATGCGAAATAACAACTGGGGGGATAGTGACGATATGCACCGCTCCGCTAGTTCTTCTAATATAGTTAAGGCCGCCGGTATGTTTGAAATTAAACACGATCCCGAGCTTAAAACTCTAATCGAATCACTCACTAAAAGGTAGAGGCCATTTCGTTCAACAAAACCTATCCCCGTCATGAATGTAAATTCAAATCCATGTAGTTTCATTTGGAGTCCCGAGCATCCCGACTCCCATCGTCCTATAGCCTATGAACAGGGCTTGTTCCATTAATAGTGAACCTAACGCCCCTTGGAGACAAAATCCCAACTTCAGTTGGAGAAATAACCAACACGTCACACCTCCAGGGTACAATAATCAATATGTTAAGCCAACGCACAGTTATAACCAAGCTCCACCACGACAAGGACAGGGTGAGGGTAATTATAATAATTATAACAACCAAGTGCAACCTCGACAAGGTCAAGCACAAGGTCAAGGTAGTTATAATAATTATAATGCTAATAGAGGTATCATTCCGGTAAATAATAACTATCAAAATCCGCCCATAAATAATTCACGCGAGATAGTTCCAGTCACACCACCCGTGAGTACTACACCCACACAACCGGATCGTCTTGATACATTCATACAAGTGAGCCAAAAACTTTTCCAAACCATTGCTCAATCTAACCAATAGCTTCTACAATTCGTTAATAATTTAAGCCAACAGTTGGCCCAAGATAAAGCCCAACCCAAAGGTGTGTTTCCAGGTCACGCAATACCTAATCCTAAAACAACAAACACAACCTTTGAGCTAACCGATAATACTAGTAATGAATATGAAAATGTAGGTGAGCTAAATGTCATCACCACTCTCCGTTCTGGCAGAGTGGTTGATAACAAAGTAACTATGCCTATAGTTACCCCACCAGTAGCCCCTACACCTCCTATTTTACTAGATACCGAAATAGAAACTGAAGAGCCTACTACTGTAGAGGTACCAGTTACAACACAACCTAAGAAACAGAAAGCCAAGGTTAAACATCCAGGTGATACATATGCTAAATATAGAGAGAAACCACCGTTTCCACAAAAATTAGCCATATTAACTAGGGATACAAATTATGAGGAGATTAGGGACGTTTTCAATAATCTAACTATAAACCTTCCCTTCCTCGAAGCTATTAAAAAGCTACCACACCATGCTAAGTTTCTTAAGGATTTGTGTACTACTAGGCGTAAGACCAATATACCAAAAGACGCATTTCTAACAGAACAATTCCCAACTCTATCTGAACATAATGGAATTGTTAAGTACAAGGACCACGTCGCCCCATCCAGACAATGCACCTTAGGAGATTCCTATACGACGACCGCGTTATTAGACCTGGGGGCTAGTATTAACTTACTCCCGTTTTATTTGTCTAGACAAATAGGTCTAGACAAGATGCAACCCACTAAAATGACGTTGTAATTAGCTGATCGGTTTATTAAGTATCCTAAGGGTGTGGTCGAAAATGTCTTTGGTAAAGTTTGGATTTCTACTATCCGGCTGATTTTGTCATCCTCGATCTGAAGTCGCTAACGACTGGACTCCGATCATTTTTAGGCGTCCTTTCACGGCAACTGCCATTGCGGCTCATTAATTGCGCGATGGTTCGATGTCCATGTCTTTTGGCCATCTTGCTGTTGAAGTAAATGTTTTTAAAACAAAGACACATTTACCCGATTCGTCTATGGATGGAGAGGTTAGCATGATCGAGATCTTCGCTTGAGATTATTTCAACAATACGTTCCCTGATAATCATATGCCCAAATTTCTTTCCTTTGGAAGTTCAGACTCCAACATTTTCATCCCTACACTAGTCGATACACATATTATGGATGAGGACGAGATAGATGACTTTCTCAAAGATATAGAGGACTACCATAGTAATGTGGATATGACCAATCTAGATGAGGAATTCGATGAGTTTCTTAGAGCAAGTGATGATTCACCCTATCAAGAACTACTTTGCACAACATCCACCTCGACTCCCCTCCTTCCACCCTTTCAAAGGAATCTCGAGTTTGCACTCGATCCTTTTGTTTCTCCTATGTTTCATAATTTTTTAAATCCACCTAGTAAACAAATACTTCAGAAGGACAAACCATTTGACACCTTCATTTTCAGACTTGAGACAGTCCCTACCTACACCATGAATGAGTTTTGTGCTAAACCCACATCCTCATTGTTTACATGTTTTCCTTCTAGAACTTATCCATATCCACCATATCTTCCACAACCATTTACTTTTCCACACTTATTCACTAGGACACCCTCTCGTTCAAAGATGAAAAAGAAGGTGCATGCTAGGTTACGTTATAGGTCTATCCGACCCGGCTTTTCAGTTCACTAGGTTGCGTCATAGGAAATCTTGGTGCTTGATTGTGTTTGGATATGTTTTCTATGATATTTATTTATGGAATGATCCACAACTATTTCGGTTGTTGATATATGATAAACTGCATGTTCATACATATGTTTAGATAAAGTCTCGAGTATCTGACTACAAATGACTCAATTTTTTGTGTTTGGTGCATTTTCTTTCATTTCTATATATTGGTGAGTGCACCATTAAGGTAACTGGGCCCTCCCTATGGAGTGTGTGGCTGTAAGTACCGGATCCTAAGTCCACAGTTAACATAATTAACATTTTCCACTCTTGCATGTTTTCTCAGATTTTTTAGGCATGTTTCTCTATGGGGTGAATTATGTCCTTATTGCTTATTGTTTTTCCTTATAAAATTGAAAAAAAAAACAAATTTTCTAAACTCGTTTTGTAAAAATCTGTTTTGGGGGGGAAACGGATGAGATCGAATTTGGAATCTCGGCGCCGATTCGAGCCGATATGCTTGCACGCTTCCCACCTCACAGGGATTCTCCTTCTGAGGATACATCATCGAGGCACGAGCGTCGTCGCCGAAAGACGAATGGTGCTGGCCCATAGGGAGCTCAGGAGCCATCTCCTGAGCGTGTGCCCTCCGCTACTAGTGCCGACGTGTTTAGGGATAGTATAGCTTGATGATTTTTATTTGTAGTTTTATTATTGTTAGTTATTTTAATGTAAGTTTTAATTCCGTAATTTGAATTTTGTAGTGAAAGGGTATTTAATGCCAATATTAATATAATGTCATTATTTTCATCGTGCGTGGTTGTTTAATGTTGATCCCACTTTCCCAAATTATTTGGGGGTGGTATTATTTAGTCCAGCATGATTTTTATATGACCCCCAATTTTTTTTAGAAGTTATTTTGGAGTCAGGGTGAGAATATTGCCGATTAGGCATATCTATGAATAAATATCATGGTAGGATGAAATCTCGATAAAATAGGTAGGTTCTATCCTAAATTCAACCTAAAAGATACTAGGGTTGTTTTAGAATAAAGAATATGAGTTGTTTCCATTTTCAGGTTTGGAAATTTTAGTATTTCCGGAACTGCCGTAAAAGCTTTTTTGGCAACTTCCCGATTCGTTTTAGCAACTTAAAACCTATATAAACTTCATTCATTCTACACTCACAACCCACACTACACCTAACTTCCATCACTCACCTTTCACTCCCACGTTTCCCACATTTCGTCTCATTTTTCAACCATCGGGAACATCGGAGGCGACCTGCTTGAGGAGAGCGCCTTTCGCCCTACTCATTTTTCTGAAATTTTGCACAGAGCGCACCCAAAACACTGTAAGTCAAAAACCCTGAGGCCCACCTGCGCCCAAGTGGAGCGCACTTGCGCCCTGACTTCCGTGGACCAGTAAAATTCCAGTTTTCTGCGGGTTGTTCCCGGGTCATTCGCAACTATTCTAGAGCGTAATTTTGGGATGACATCTCCTACATTAATACCGGAACAGTCTTTCAAAGATTTGTTCCAAAGCACTACTTATGGTGCTTGGTTTCGCGAGGTGATGACATACGTAAGCTGGGAACCGCTTATGGTAAGACCTGTTGAACTTTATTCTCCAACACTAGCATCTTATTTTTACGATAACTGCATTTTCTTTGAGAGACCAGATGGAGAACAAGTGTTCTCCATCAACATTGATGATGAACCAATGGAAATTACCAGGTTCTTGCTATCATTTGTTCTTGGACTTGCTATGCCCACTGAAATACAAGACCTATGGTGCTATTGGGTAGATAATATGTATGTCTACACTTATGAGTTTTTGCATGAGTCGTATGGGGTAGGCATTTTCAGTATCGAGGACCAAGAGGAATATAATGTAGCCTTTGGTAGCCTGTCCATGAACATAGGAACTGTTATGTTTTGGATCATGCTAAACATTTTAGGAGAATGACGTTTTTCTTTTGTGAATGATGCCACTTGAAGCGTCTTCCTTGCTTTAGCCACGGGACGTATGTTCTATGACCTTCCAAGAACCTTGATGTCTAGTTTAGCACGAGCCCATAGCATGAGGCATAAGTATCTTCTTATGCATGTTCTAATTTCCCGTATTATGCTATGTTTCTTCCCTATTTTTTGTACACGTTTCACGGATTGGATTACACGCATTAATCGCATGCGACCCACCAATAGTATTATTCGATCTTTCCGTGTAATGACTTGGCAAGGGTGGAGGATACAGCCTTATTAGGTTGCACCCTACACCCCGTCAGACCAAGTGGCGCTTAATATGTTAGCAATAATAGATGATAAATGGCGGGAAGCCTGGCAAATTATCATGGCATGGCAGGACGCGAAGGAACCTCACTTCTTTATAGAAGAAGAGGATGAAGAGGATGATGAATAAAGCGGGAGATAAGGTAAGTTTTAATTCTAGTTAGTGTTTGCTTATGTCCCAAGCAATTTTATTCTTGTTAACCCCATAATGGGTGGAACTCTTATAGAGTTGCGTCAGTTTTTATATTAGTATGTTTTAACCTTGTTTTGCAGATGTTCCAGAATTTCACGCGTTTCCATGGTATTTTTCTACCCTCTTTATTTAAATGCTTTGAGGACAAAGCATGCTTCTTGTTTGGGGGGGGGGGGGGGCATAGAAACACGTGTAATTAAGGCATCTATTAGGATATAGATAGGTATAATGTGCACTTGTTTTCTAGTTAAAATTTTAAAAATTCAAAAATATAAATAAATAAGTTATGCTATACACTTAGGAATATTGGTATTATTTTCTTTCTCTATGCTCTTAATAATCTAGAAGTCTCACGTAGCTTTTGCATTAGAATAATTGTTAGAAACTTAGGTTAAGATATAGGTAATAATCTTTGCATCTATCTATAAATATATTACATGACTATCTATGATTGTTAGCAGCAAGTTTCTGAACTCTAGGATAGAGTACTTATTCTACAAATCCTGTAAGAATATAGCCTAAAGCCTTATATGAGTGGAACATTTGAGAAATGACACAAGGGAGAAGTAAAATCCGGATAGAGAAATCACACGTCCACTTGCTTGATCACTATGCCATATCCTAAGCGAGAATTTAGGCCCTCTTTGGATCGATATAGCCAGAAATTCAAACCTATGAATTATTTTCCGCTAGTCGCCCCTCTGAGCCTTTCTTTAGCCTTTCATAAACCACAAATCCTTTACCTTGTTACAAAAGAAAACAAAATAAAAAATTCAACCTACCCAATTTAGATAAGTCTGAGAATAGAATGAGGAAGAAAGAAGAAGAGAAAAACCTGTGTAAAGAAAAGTTAGTTAATTGCTTCAGAAAATAAAGAAAAGAAGTTTCCATCCAAAGAAAAGAAAAATAAAAATAGAAATAAAATAAAACTCCAAAAAAAAATAGAATAAAAGGAGTCAAAAAAGTCAAAGAAAAAGAAAAAAAAAATATGGCTAAGGATGGAAACAAAGTGTAGAAGCAAAAGTAAATAACAAGGTTTTCTCTAGTTACATAATATGAAGACTCTATTATCTCAGACTTGTCCTTTTTGAATATCCATTTCCTTCCTTCTTAAACCATCTCCTAATCCCCGCAACACCTAATAAAGACCTCTAGCTCAATTATGAATAGGTTAGTGTGATAGTAAGTGGCAGATGTGTTTGATCGACTCCGGCTTCCTTGTTGTCATTGAGATTGTAAGGTAAAGTGTGCCCACTGCACACTGGAGTAGCGAAACTTGAGTGGAAAAATCAGAGTTTTGTATCTTGACTATTATTATGAGAACCTACTTGAGGATGCTATTCCGAGTTTCAGAAACGAACCTGCTAGGTATTTCATAGTATTACTCATTGTATATATGTTTATTGTAGATGATTGATTATTATGCATATATTAGCTTAAGTTTCGACTTGATTACTCTATATGCATTGCTAGTGAGAGGTATAGTTAATTTAGAGCATGAATAATGAAACAATAGTTTTATTTCTTAGTCGTTGTAGTATAGATGAAGTTTGTGAGTACCTTCACTGGAAAACTCTCACGAGGCTATAACTCGTCCGCTCGGGAATTCCTAGTGGTTTAAGGCCTTGTTGCATATGGTCAATGCAATCGCACTCAGCGAAACGAGAGTAGATAAAACTCCATTTTTGGTCACTTATTCTAATTTCTCATCTTTGCTTGAGGACAAGCAAAATGCTGTTTGGGGGTGGTTTGATAAGAGCCCAAAACTGTAGTTTTAACCACTTAACCATCATACTTTTAGACCAATTTTGTGAGTAATAATCAAGAGTTAATACTGATTACGTGTTTTTTATGCATTTCAGGCTTCAAAGTCCATGATGTGTAGAAAAGTGCCACTTTAGCGAGATAAAGGAGTAAAGGTCGGTTGCTAAGGAGTTCCGTGATTAAAGGCCAAGATTCAAGAAGACAAAGCTTTTGTAAAGCCCGGTCAAAAGCTGAAAAGTCGACGCGGGCAGAAACAACACACAAAGTCAGCAGAACTTCCGAAGGCCGTATCTTTGGACTCATACCTCGGAATTGGGCCTACCTTATGTCAAAACGACTGGCTCGGAAAGATCTTTCCAATGGTATAGGCCTTGACCCAATCAGAAGAGCAGAAGTGGACGAAAAATCTGTTGAAGCCAAATCCAGCTGAAGAGCCCTTTTCGGATTGAAAGAATTGGGTTTTGGGCCCGATTTTTCGGCCCAAAACATGGCTCCAAGCCCATGCATGATTTTTGGATCTGAAAGTATAAAAACAAGAGTTTGATTCTTTGTAGGGATAGATAGTTAGGTTAGAAAATAAATGCGTTTAGAATAGAAAGTATCCATTAAACCTTAGTTCTAGATCCAGTTTTAGACTAAATTAATTAGTTTTTATTCTTGTTTTAAATTTAGTATTACATTATTGTATTAATTTTTATTAGATTAATAAATTAGTGTTATGGATAATCTAGTTCATTTCCTTTACTTAATTAGTTTAATTCTTAGATTCAATAGTTGTCTTAATTAGATTGAAATAATTCTTGCATGAGTAGTTGCTATTGAAGTTTAAATTAAGCA
This sequence comes from Coptis chinensis, assembly GCF_015680905.1. Taxonomy (NCBI): domain Eukaryota; kingdom Viridiplantae; phylum Streptophyta; class Magnoliopsida; order Ranunculales; family Ranunculaceae; genus Coptis; species Coptis chinensis. The sequence goes on from NC_141460.1 coordinate 44,696,660, forward strand.
AATTTCAATCTTTAGATCATGTCTTGTTCGAATTTGATTGGGAATGATAGCGTGATGATTCTGGGCTAAACCTCCATTAGAGGGGGTTGCGAAGCCTTGATGAAGGCTTGATTCGTATTAATGTTGAATAGTCGTAATTTCCTTTCTACTCTAGAAATAATTAGTTCACCATGAGAATGGGTGTAATCGTTCACATGCTAGTTATGAATTGGTAGAAATGCCATGTGTAATTAGGGATTAGGAATAACCCAGTTATTTCTTGGGCGATTCAATTCGGATTCTGACGATTATTCGTCGTTAGTGGATTAAGTTGAGGTAAGGTGGAATCAATCCCCCCCTAACTCCTTATCATAAAATCGACGTAGTATTCCCATAGTTGTTTAAATAGTCGACTAGTTGCATCTTGTGGGTAGTTGCATCGTAGTCTAGTTATCATTTCGTAAATCTCTCATTAGACTTAGAGTAGAGTAATTAGACTAGAAAACACAGCATGCGGAAGGACTAGGAGTGGAACGAACTTCCTACTCCACTATATCTGTTCAATAGATCGAGAGTAGAACAATCTTTGATAAATTTAGGCACGTAATTAAGTTTTAGTTTACTTACGTTTTGAGTTTTATCGTTCATTTCGTAGGTAAACTTTATCTTTTTATGGTTATCAACGTTCATGATAGATTACGTTAGTCGTTTTTTCTCAACCTGACCTTAATCTCATGCAAGGCTAAGTCCAATATTTAAGAAACAGGACAACAATCAAAACAACCCTGATATGCTAGTATAAGAACTCCTCTGACAGAAGATTTGAGGAGTGGAAGAAAGAAGTACCTGAATGCCTCCTTGCTTCGCTTCTGAATAGTGTCTTGTTTATGCGAGCTCAGTGTATTTAACAAGTTAGAACACTGAATAACATGAAGAAATAGAAGTTTGAACTAACCTGTGGAAATCGGGCGGTTCAGAGTAGAAGGAAGAAGATGCTTCGAGAATCAACCTAGGTAGGGCGTGTCGCGGCTTCAGTCCAACTCGAGCTCGATTCGGCCGGGGTGGGGCTTCGAAGTTTTGCCTTGGCAAGGCGCGGGTCGCACTCAGGTAAAACTCAAGTTCCAGGTGCTTCAACGCGGGGGGCTTTCGAAGTTTTGCCTTGGCGCTGGCGCTGGTCAGCTTCAGTCAAAATTGAGTTGACTTTGACTTTTCAGCTTTGACCGGGCTCAGGTCAGAATCGCGCTGAGGCCCATTTCTTGGTTTCTGCCCGCGTTAACTTTGACTTTTCAGCTTTGACCGGGCTTTAAAAAGGCTTTTTCTCCTTGAATCTTGGCCTTTAATCACATAACTTCTTAGCAACCAACCCCTGCTCCTTTATCTCACCAAAGTGACACATTTCTACACATAATTGACTCCAATTCCTGAAATACATAAAAGCATGTAATCAACATTAACACTTATTTATTACTCGCATAATTGGTCTAAAAGTATTATTGTTAATGGGTTAAAACTACAGTTTTGGGCTCTTATCAATATACCTGAGAGGCTTGAGCAAAAATAAAGCTGATATCTTCAACAGAAAGTTATGCTAACACCATATATAATATACAACACAAAAGGGAAAGGACACTGTTAGGTTATGTATTTTTCACATCAAAAAGTAAAACAACAAATATGTACATCAACTTACACTACCCCAATTACGAATTAGGGGTATGTCCATTCTAGCTTCATCTCTATCGAAGTGCAATTCCTTTGCGTCACGCCAGTTTATCATGGTCTCCCAACCTTTGCTCCACTTTCTCTTTCTAGAAGTGTCCAAATGAGCTATCATGTCTTTGTCTTTAGGGAAGCAACGAACGTACCTCAGGTACCTTGAAGAGCGTCGACGCCCCCAGTCTCAAAAAACGAATTATGCTATTCATCGGACACATAGAATCTACTCATACCCAATCTTGAAAAGTGTCCACAAATTGTGGGAAGAATGTCCACATTATCCGGCATGCAGTAATTGGCAAAGTGATATAATGGTGTCAAAAAAGACAAGCCTTTTTTAGGTTCTCAATTACTAGGTTCGTGATGTCGAAGGTGGTATGTTGCTGAGCGAGACCATGGAAAGTCTTGAAAGCTGATTCGGAGGTAGTGGAAAAATGTCAATCCCCTATGATGTTCAAAAGGATAAATAACATAGCAGTCCTGACATTCATTGTCATACTTGCCAGGGGAATTGTTTTGTCCAGCCATCATCCCGGTTCCTCACGTCCAATGACTTGGGTGAGGCCATCACGATAGAGGCCTGCGAAATCTTCCCAAAAGTAGTGATTAAAGGTGTTTTGTATGATGTATTGAATGGGGGTTTGGCTGATTATAGGGAAGGTCCAAAGCCATAACAACTGTTGACTCGTAAAAAAGATGCCTGGTGTTACCAATACGGATTGCAAATCTGTTCAAAAAGAAACCACGAGCATTATTTAATGTTTGTGGATCCTCCATATTATCATAAAAATAAGCCGCTAAACCTGGAGAGTATGTCTGCTCAGGGTGCAGAATGAAGGAGGTCAAACCGACATGGGTGATGAGGTTTCCGAAATGAAGTTCACACGCAGGAGAATCCAACAAAGCCTGGAAGGACTATTTAGGGATGATCTTTGGTTGTGCCGTTATTGGAGATGCAGAAGACGTGTGATGAAAGATACCACCTATAGACAAAGATAAACAAATATTAGAATACGATGGAAATGACTAAGTAAAAACAAATGACATTGATTACAACAGGTAAATTGCACTACACTTAATTATGTTTACTAAAAACTAAAAAAAAACATAAAATGACAAAGAACGGAAATTTTAACAGAAATTTGTGAAATTTAATTTAGGTCATGGCCCAGGTAACGACGAGGATCCTTAGGTGGGAGAAATCCGTTTATAAGATTCTCGATGAAGTCAAACAATTGCAACAGGGCGCTCTGTGTCTGGTAAATCTCGGCTTGGTTCTCCATTATGAGATTGTGATTTGCCAAGAACTGGTTGTGGTTGTGCAAGAATTGTGCTTGTTCCTCGTCTTGTATTGTCTGAAGGTCGTGAAATTCAAGAAAACTAGTGATGATGATGTTTTGACGTGTATATAATATCATTAGTCCTTGGTGAATTAAACGAAGGCCTTTTATAGAATTAAATATGTTGTGTATTATGTTTTCAGCGAAGATGTTGACAGCGGAACAAGCTTCGCCGGTTTCTGCACTGGCATGGTTCTTTTCAATGTCGGGAGTCCAAAAACCGTTCATACAAACTGAGTGAATAGTGAGAATGTTACCTGTTCTGATATAGGTATTAGGAGCAGTAATGGGAAACCCCCAACGCGCCATGATAACTATCACAATGGTTGGCAAAGGAGCTGACTTTTTCTTGGCAAGTGCAATCGCGTTCCAGAGAAATTGAATTTTACAAAAATCATTGCTTTTAGTCTGCAGTACCCAGAGTAGATGGAAGAGGGGTTTTTATATTTCGAAAGTTTTAGATGTGCCGAGCACATTATGGGCTAGCCATTGGATCACAGATAATTGTTTCCTTTGCAAGGATCGCTAGTAAACAATGCGGTTTTTCCAGTTGTATTTGCCATAAAGGATAGTTGCAAACATTAGATGCCTTATATTATCGAATGGCGAATCTTGAAGGTGTACCCCAGGGATTGTTATGGGAATTTGAAGGACCTCGGAGATGATTTACGGAGTTAATTCGCACTCGCATCCGTTTGCACGAACAAAAAATTGCCCATTTTGGAAATAACCGTGTTTATAGAAATGCATAACCAATTCTCTAGAATAAAGTGCCTCCATATGATGTAATAGAGGGAGCAATCCTCGATGTAAAATTTTAGTATCTAAATATGGGTGAAATAGACCGCTCTGAAAATTTTCCATAAAGTTTTGCTCGGACACGAAAAATTGAGTGGGGGCTATTAAAGATGGAAGGAATGGAGTGGTGAAGATAGTTTAGTGAAAAATGGAAGACTGGATTTGGGAGGTGTCTAGCCTTGCTATAAATAGGCACCAATCCGAAAGTTAAGAAAATACTGATTGAGGTGTCATAATGTAGTTAGACCACGTGTATCTTCTAAAATAATTCTATCGAGGTGCTTGCCCAAAAGATCGTTTAAAATCAAATCCCTGAGACTGTGAATCAAATGTGTAAAATCAAAAGATCGTTTAAGAAGTTGATTAATGTAGTTGTCAGTAACTTGACTCAATTAACGGGCATTCGATATCTTAAACATGGGGAGATCAACAAGCATATAATATGAAGCCCATAAACGTAACACATAATTTGGGATTAGGGCGGCAGTGCAACAATGGCCTTTAGTGGAATAAGTCATTTGTTGACGGACTTAGGCCGTGTGTTCTGGGCGAACATGGGAAGCCCAAGCCCGTCAGGAGGCCCAACACTAATTTCTCCTCATGGTCCCTGTTGTAGCCTATAAATAGAAACCCTTCTCTCCTGGTCGATTTCACTAATTTCAATATTTCATTTTTGATTAAAAAAAAGAGAGGGAAGGAAAGAGAGAAAGAAAGGGTTGGTAGATCGTTGCCCACACAACATCCAATCTAAGGATAGGAATACAATAGAAGATCAAGAGGTTGTTGATTCATATATCTTATATTCTCAGAGTTATCTTAGCCGATTTACAGGTATGTTTTCCAATCAAAATCGTGAACCCCATTAATTCCGCTATGCATGGTTCCCACGGTTTATAGAAATTTACATTATGAAATAACGGTTCCTACAATTAGTGTGCTGACGTGGACTCGCGGTCGCATGTTTGGTTTCGGTAAACTTCCATCGGTTTTCGACTACAGCTTCAGCTCCTCTCCAGTATGTTGATCCCGAACCCTAATTTGCAAAAAAGTAAGTCAGTAATGAAAAACAACATAATAAAACAACGAAAATTAAAAAAAATAAGAAATGGCAACGTGAGAATGGTGTTTCCTCCTTAGATGCTCAACCAAGCACTCTTGGTCCTTAAATCCATGACAACGACGCCATTTGTAGTAGTAGTATTGGGAAGTATCTTCAAAAGATTAGAAGTGAGGTTCACCATAAATTGTTTGGAGTTGAATGATTGGGAGTTTTAGAAGAAGAAATGTAGTTTCTCTTTAGAATTTGTTTAGTTTCTAGTTAAATGAAGAACATGAAGAACATAAAAAAACTTGTTGAATGAAAGATGTAAACACAAACATTGAAGTAAGGGAAATATTGATTGAAAGAAATAACACAAAAAGGAACATTGATTAATTGATTAACAAAGCAAATAACAAGATTGAAATGAAATGAAGAATAATAAAGTAAAAACACTTGAAAAATAAAATACTAGAAATTAAATCCTACAAGACACTAGATTAAGTCTAGGTGTATTCTCTCTCCTTAACTTTTAGTTTATATACCCCTACTTTATGCTTTTTACTGATTTGGCCTTCTCCATTACATTTGAGACACCTCACACTTTACTGTATGCTTTTGCTTTTTGATTTCTTCTTGATCAAGATAGGTTTTGGAGAATGCCATATTTTTTGATAAGGACCTCCATCTCTAGTCTTCTGAGTTGAGGGCTTTGACCTTTGACTTTGACTTTTTCAGCACTTTTTCATAGCATCTTCTAATTTTCATAATAAGCGTCCTTTTGGTGCTAAGAAGCAGCATTTATGATAAGTGGTTTAAATTTCTCTGTAACCTGAAAAAGGCAATAAAAGCTATGAGTTGTTTTTTCATTAAACGTAAGAAGGGATGTAATGCAGTAATGTAAGGGTAATAAAATGCACATTTGGGAGCTGATCAAACACTGAATATAAAATCTTTCAGTCTTAATTTCACCCACAGCCTATTCAAGTAAAAGCAGTATATGTATACATACGTAGATTAGACAAAATGAGCTCAGTTCTTATTAGCCCTCATACCATATATACATGCTACCCCCATACGTAATCCGAACCTTTTCTTAATTGAAGTTAGTTACTCAAACAACATACAAGAAACAAATATCTTGCATAATCGAAAGCAACATACAAGAAACAAAGATGGAATGAGAACAATACACAAGGTGGTGCTTCATGATCATGGCATAACTGACTTATATATACTTGTAGGGGAGCAATATTCTCATTAAGGAATATTGCGCACGCGCGAAGCATAAGCGAACTCAGGACATCGACTTCCAAGACCGATCTGTGAGCAGCTCCCTTCATGTAGGTGGTAAGCTTAAGCTCGTTCAAGGATGTCTTAGGACGAACAAACGGCTGGAGACAGAACGCCTCAGATAAAGTCACCACCAGGTGTAATCATTACCAAAATCTTACTTGTACTTCCCACCACTAGGAAATAGGGACTACCGCACCAACTCCCAATCAGCCCACGACTTATACTAAAACCAGCCCAACACACATTCACAATCTCCACCCTACATATGTACAAGAAGGTACACGTGTCTCAGAGATCAACACTTCATTAGGCCTATAAATACCACCTACTTGAACTATGTGAGACCTGATTCTTCTCTCCCCTGAAAAAACCAAGAGAAGATACGTAGGCAGCTCGCTTATCAGCGAACTCAGTCTCTCCAAAAAACCTCAACCCATTCTCCTTTCTTCACTGCATCTATAGGAAAACCAAAACACCCCTTTACATTGGCCGTCTATGCTTTCGATTACTTGAGAAATCACTATCACTCAACTCAAAAATCACCAATTCTCAAGCCCACGAAGCATGGCAAGCCTTGAAGCTCAAGTTCAAAACCTCGCAAACCAACTGGGTTTAACAAACGAGAGCATTTCCTTGCTCAGGCAAGAAAATGATGTGAGCAAGAAAATGCTGCTTTACGAGCACAGGTAGATGCTTACACACAACAACCAGTCGGTAACGTCGCTGAGAACGGCATCAACAAAGTTAATCAACAGATTAACGAATTATCGCAAAGGATCGGCCAGAGCGTAGTAAAAAAGGATGAGACCCAGATTGTTCAGAAAATGCTCAAGACATACCGCGCATCTCCATTCAGTGCCGAGGTTCTCAATAAACCCTCTCCACAAGATTTTATCCATCCACGTTTCCCAATGTATGATGGCAGCACGTGCCCTGGTCAGCATGTGGCTCGATACATTCAAAGTCTAGCGCTTTACAGCTCCCCCAAGTTTGATCACCTTCACTGTAGATTATTTCCAGCCAGTCTCAAGGATTGCGCACTTGATTGGTTCTTGTCACTTGAGTCTGATTCTATCAAAACCTTTGAACAACTTACTGATCTGTTTGCCAGTCAATACGTGCACAACAGACGAAAGAAAGCAGATCTTGACTCACTGTTCCAACTATCATTCAGGGAAGATGAAACCATTCGCCAATTCTTAGGACGGTTCAAGGCCAGGCTGTTAGGTATGGAAAGCGGCCTGAAAGAGTCTTTTGCCACACTGGCATTTTCTAACACCTGTCGTGTGCGTAATACCGACCTCTCCAGATCATTGATGAAAGAACGCCCAGAAACGCTGTCTGAACTGTACGCTCCGGTAGATAAGTATATTAAGTTACAAGAAAGTTTGAAGTTCCATGGCTTAGCCAAGGACCAGGAGGTGGCAGCGATCTCTGATCACACCCCGTGTGCCATAAAGCGATCCAGGTCGCTTGCACCAAAGGCAGGTACCCGACCGGACAACAGCAGAGAGTTCGCTGTCTTGACACGCTCCCCCAATTACATACTGAACAAGATCCAGCGAGCCTCATACTTCCGACCAGATGTGAGGCAACTAATAGATCGACCTGACAAGCTTTACTGCGCATTCCACAAAGCAAAATGCCATGAAACCAATGCGTCCTGGGGGCTTAAGCACTATCTCCAGGACCTCGTGGAAGCTGGTCATATTAAACAGTACACTAATATTCCTCATGGAGACCTGCGCCATAAACTTATGGCTTGCCGAGTACGCAGTCGATCTCTGCCTCGCCATAACCACCAAGAGGTTCAAGCTCGCCCTCAGCGCAGGACGCCCCAGACCGTTTCACCACGGCTTAAGACAACACTCGTCGGATCGTGACAATGCTAGAACCATTCATATGATTACTTTCCCCGATGATTCTATAACCTCCTCCAGAGAGAATAGACGTCGTGTTGGCGCTCTTCAGGAAGTGTATCATTTCATTTCATAGGCAGCACCTGCTCTGCAAAGCTCAGGTCGCAACTCAGGAGATATCATTTTCACAGAGGCTGACCTCAACAAGGTCTGCCTCCCTCACAACGACGCACTTGTCGTCCATGTCAAGATTAGCAACTGGACAGTCAAGCACTTCCTGATCGACCCTGGGAGCTCGTGCGACATTTTGTTCTATCACACCGTTCAGGAAATGAGCTTACCCAAATCAGTCCTCATAGATCCGATTGCCCCCCTTTACGGGTTCAATGGCTCCAGGGCCGACCCCGTCGGTGACATCATACTCCCAGTATCCGTAGGGTCTCAAGAAGACAAAGTCATCTGCAATACACGCTTCAGCGTTCTAGACATCCAGTCGTCCTACAATGCCATATTAGGACGGCGTTGGATCCATCAAATGCAAGCTGTACCGTCAACATTGCATTAAGTTCTCCGTTTTCTAGGTCCTAGATGAATGATGGAACTGCGCAGCAATCAGCTTGAAGCGTATCATTGTAATAAAATCCTATCAGCAAGTAAGACCGACAGTGTACCAATCCACACAAGGAGCGAGCCCACCAGTTATACAATGGCCAAAGACCTGGTTGCCGAGGTCAGAGCCAAAGCATCAAAATAGCACGCTGGGGGCTCCAGCAAGAAGGTTCAGTCGTCTGTTTCAACTCCAGAAGTCAGTCCAACCATTGTCGATTCACCAAGTCGGATCCCAGAAGTCACGTCAGTTGTTGTCAATCCAGCAGTCAAGACCCCAGAAGTTACCTCCGCTGTTGTTGTTCCACCAGTTAGCACCCCAAAAGTCGCGCCATCATGTTTCGCGCAACAAATATCAATTCCGGAGGTCACTCCAGACTCTGTTGTCATGACCACAGAGGTCATTCCAGCCCCTGTTGTCGTCGCCATAGATATCGCTCCAGCTCATGCGGCCAATTTCACTCTCCCTCAGAGCGATAAAGTATCACCATCTGAGGAAGCATCAGTGCCAAAGACAACACCTCAACATGCAGACAGAGAGCGAGTGAACCTAGGAACTGAGGATGATCCCAAGTTCGTATATGTAGGGGCTAACCTTGACCTCACACTCAAGGCCCAACTTGTAAACTTTTTGGCCATTAATAAAGATGTTTTCGCTTGGTCGTATATCGACGTGCCCGGAATAGATCCTAATGTAGCATGTCATAGATTAAATGTAAATCCCAATGCTAGACCAGTTCGCCAACGACCTCGCCGATTATCCCTGCGATTTCAGAAAGCCATCAATGACGAGGTCGACAAACTTAAGCAAGTCGGTTTCATCATAAAGGTAGACTATCTAGACTAGATCGCTAACATCGTCGCGGTCCCCAAAAAGAATGGAACAGTTTGCCTATGCGTCGATTTCACGAATGTAAATCAAGAAACACCGAAAGATAGTTTTCCCCTACCTCGCATTGACCGACTTGTTGACCAAACCTGTGGGCATGAACTTCTCTCCTTCATGGATCGTGTACAGCGGATACAACCAAATCCCACTCACTGAGGAGGATCAAGAGAAGACCTTGTTCATTACCGAGCAAGGAATTTATTGCTACAACGTCCTCCCATTCGGCCTTAAGAACGCTAGAGCGACGTATCAACGTCTGGTAACTGACATGTTCCAGGACATGTTAGGTGATACCATGGAGGTTTACATCGACGACATGGTCATCAAAAGCAGGAAAGCAGGCGATCACCTCACTCACCTTGAGCAAGCGTTCTCCAGATTATGCCGAACTCGAATGAAACTGAACCCAGAGAAATGCCTCTTTGGAGCGTCCTCCGGAAAGTTTCTAGGATATCAGGTGTCACAGCGAGGGATCGAAGCAAATCCCGACCAAATCCGAGCGTTCTTAGACATGCCCGATCCACAGACAAAGAAACAGATACAGAAGTTGTCAGTCATGGTCGATGCACTCAACCGATTCATATCTAGGGCGTCAGACAAGTGCCGACCGTTTCTACAACTCCTCAAAAAAGGTGAGCAATTCTCATGGAATGATCAATGCCACCAAGCATTCGCCACTCTCAAAGAGTACCTCACCACGCCTCTCGTCTTAGCCAAACCAACAGATGGAGAAACACTGGGTCTCTATCTAGCAGTATCAGACTTCGCCATCAGCTTAGTTCTCTTCAAAGAAGAGAACAACTCAGAAAAACCAATCTACTTTACAAGTAAGACGCTTACGCCAACTGAAAGGAATTATTCTTTCCTTGAAAGAGCCGTACTTGCTTTGTTGTATTTGGCAAGAAAGTTCAGGCCATACTTTCAAGCACATCCGATCAAAGTATTTACCGACCTCCCCTTGAAGAAAATCTTCCACAAGGAAAACAAGACTACTCGTATGGCAGTATGGGCCGAAGAGCTCGGCGAACACCACATGGAGTTTGTACCTCTAACTTCTCAGAAAGGTCAAGTCGTCGCAGATTTCCCTGTCGATAACCCAAATTGGGAACCAAAAATGGAGCTCACAGACACAAAGGAACGTATCAAATCAATCTGGTCTCTCTTTGTAGATGGCTCTAGCAACCCCGGAGGGAGTGGCATCGGGGTCGTCTTAGTGTCACCCGATAGAACTATGATAGAGAAGTCAGTTAGAATCGACTTCGCAACTTCCAACAACGAGGCGGAGTACGAAGCATTGATCATGGGACTTCGTATGGTGCTACAACTCGGTGTACAGGAACTTCAAGACTTTAGTGACTCGCAACTGGTCGTTCGCCAGGTTGCAAAAGAGTACACTACCCATGAAGGTAACCTTTCGAGATATCTTAAAGTCGTTCATCATTTATTGCCTTCTTTTAAGAAAGCTACCATACATCATTTTTTGCGTGACGATAACCATCATGCAGACAGTTTAGCTTACTTAGCCACTCAAACTCCGAATTGCGTCCCAAGACAACTACTCATTGAAGTAGTCGACTGACTTGCGTATCAAGTCGAGCACGCCCTAGCAATAAGCGATCTGTTCCCTCTCTCCGCCGATCAGTTAAGTCAGACATGGATGCAGCCCATCATAGACTACATCCAGCATGGCACGCTCCCTGTAGAATGTACCAAGGCCAGGCAAATCCTATATCAAGCACGTCGTTATTGCTTATTTCATAACAAGTTATTCAGGAAATCTGCTGGTGGACCACACTTGCGGTGCATTACTCCAGAACAGGGTCAATTGATTTTTGCGGAAATCCATGAAGGAGAATGTGGAAAATCATGCCGGAGGTCGCTCTTTAGCCCACAAAGCCATTTCCCAAGGAAACTTTTGGCCCCGTATGCAGATCGATGCCAAAGCATACGTCCTCAAGTGTATAAAATGCCAAACATTCGGCCACAACATCATCCAGCCCGCTCGCGAGTTGATCAGTATAGCGAGCCCATGGCCATTTCACATGTGGGGCATGGACATCATGGGACCATTCATCCCATAGAAAAGCACTGGTTTTCGCTTCGTCTTAGCTGCAACCGACTATTTCACTAAGTGGGTCAAAGCCATTCCTTTAGCGCATGTCAAAGAATCACATGTCAGAAACTTCATCTGGACTCACATCATCACCAGATTTGGTTTGCCACATACACTAGTGATGGACAATGGCCCCCAATTCAAAGGCAGAACAGTTAAAGAATTTCTAGCTAAGTGGAAGATAGTTCATGCATTTTCTACTCCACAATACGCTCAGAGTAATGGTCAAGCAGAAGCCAGCAACAAGGCCATCTTAGAAAATTTGAAGAAAAAGATTGAAAGGAACAAGAGCCAATGGCCAAATCAGTTGGAGAACATTTTGTGGGCTCATCGCACCACAGCTCGGTCCAGTACAGGCGAATCTCCATCTCCTTGTGTTATGGCACAGAAGCCGTAATTCCCACCGAACTGACAGTCACTACGACTCGGTCAGAGCTCGTCGAGACGGGACACAATGACTCTGTTTTAGCACGAGAGGTCGACTTGCTAGAAGAACGGCGTGACTTAGCCGCCATCAGAATCACATCTTATCAACAAACTCTGAAGAACTCCTACAATAAATGAGTGCATTCTAGATCTTTCCAGTCTGACAATCTAGTGCTAAAAAAGACGCAAGACGACTCCAAATTAGCACCTACATGGGAAGGCCCATACATCGTGGAACGCGTTGTAGGCAATGGAGCCTACTGGATAAAAACCCAAGAGGGGAAATTGTTGCCTCGCCCTTGGAATACTTATCTGCTGAAAAATTTTATCAGTAAAACCACTGATGTTGTATATTCTGTTTTTCATTTAGTATAAACTCAAGATTAAATTTCTTATGTTGCCTATTACAATCTACTCCATTTACTTGCATCGAAAAGATATACAATTCGCACCGGAAGAACGACTAGTACACTTACCTAGTCCAACACTCTCAGCGAGCCATACGCTGTCATAAGCTAATACGCTCTCCGTGAGTGACAGCTCTCTGGAGCTTACAGGATCCATAGCCTCTCTAAGTCTTGTTAAGTCGAGGACCTATACTTCTAGGATCGACCAAACGAGAACACTCTCCGTGAGCAGACAACTCTCTGAAGCTTACAGGCTCCACAGCCTCTCCAAGTCTTGTTAAGTCGAGGACCTATACTTCTAGGATCAACCAAACAAGAACGCTCTCCGTGAGCATATAGCTCTCTGGAGCTTACAGGCTCCACAGCCTCTCCAAGTCTTGTTAATTCGAGGACCTATACTTCTAGGATCGACCAAACGAGAATGCTCTCCATGAGCAGACAGCTCTCTGGCGCTTACAGGCTCCACAGCCTCTCCAAGTCTTGTTAAGTCGAGGACCTATACTTCTAGGATCTACCAAACGAGAACACTCTCCATGAGCAGACAGCTCTCTGGAGCTTACAGGCTCTACAGCCTCTCAGAACCTCACTCGTCAAAGAACTTATACTTCTAGAGTTGACCATACGAGAACGTTCTCCATGAGCATTACGCTTCTATAAGCCAACACGCTCTGCCTGAGCAAAACACTCTCTTGAGTATTACTTCTAAGTTCAGATCAATGCACCAAGTGGAGAACTCTCAATTCTAGACTCAGATTATCTAGAATGCTCTCAGCGTTTCTTCTCTTATAACATGATGAACAAGGAAGAAAGCGCTAATCACAGGCAAAACGTGTCTCTAATCTAAGTCTCAAACTCCTCAGTTATTTCAAGGCACACGCATAATAAGAAGGATGCTAACTACAAGCAGTTAAGCAGAAACATGCATTATGAGCACAATCTGTAGCAATACTTGGCCAACGCCACAACAACTAGATCCACCAATCTACTGGGACTACCCAGGAAATCTAGATCGGTGTCTATTACAAATTTAACAAAACATCGAACTACCACTTCCGTGGAAACCAGTTCTCTGTACCAAAATAGCGAACTGCTCAGGCAAGCCTGAAGACACAGCTCTATTGTTAACTCTCATATAAGAGAGGAGAACGTAAACAAACTCACAATTTTTCACTGAAATAGACAAAGGTAGATTGCATCATCAAATATCAGTCAAGACATGCTTATCTTCTGGGGCAGCGCTAGTAGAAGCAGTGTGTCGCGCAGATCTCAGCATCACGTGCATACCTTGTCCCTGCTCCTCGCCTTTAGTCGCTTTCTTCAGGACGTGATACTTCTCGTCCAGAGCGGCATATGTGACACAGGCTATGGTATACGCCTTCTGTGCTTTGCGCGCTACCCTTTGACATTTTTTAGCATATGCAGTCACCTCAACTAACTCTCCCTTTAGGTCAGTCATATCTGTAACCAACGCAGCGTTCTCGGTAGCAGCATTCTGATACTTTGTGGTCATCACTTCTAGCTTCCTCTTGTCAGCCCCCCACACAGCTCGCATACATCCCAGCTAGACGTGAGGGTTATCATCAGTCTCAACGTCTTGCATTGCATCTTTCAATTTATCATACCCTGCAAGAAACTACGCGTACAAAGTTAAAGATCAAAATTGCCCTGGAAGCAGACACAACAACTTAGCGCATAAGGAGCTCACAAAACAAGCGGCCATATCCATCGTCCCTAACAACGTCTCCATATCTTCATCTTTCACCTCCGCCTTGTCACCATCCAAAACGATCCCCTTCAGAAGGCTAGTCCCTATGGGTGCCGAGTGGAAGCTACAGTCTGAGCATTTCACTATACGCTTCTTCCCCGTCTTTCCCAGGTAGTAGAATTCGCTTACCACATCCCCGTATCGCGGGGACGAATTCTCACCAGCGACTTGGTGACCTTGCCTCAGGTCGCTACGCTCCGCAGCATGACGATCGGTGTCGCCTACACGCTGTGGCGACTTAAACACAATGCCACCAGCCGGACGACCAGCTCTCCTAGGTCGCTTGTTGCCTTTGGCTCCTACAGCAACAGGCTACCTCTTACCATGATCACCATGAACATGAGGATCGAACTCCATCTCCTCCATTATCAGAGGTGAAGTTTCTCTCATGTTTCCTTCTCCTCTCACATATGGGCGGCACCTTGCCATGATCAAACCTACGAATAGAGATAACACCGCCTGCGTTAAAACTATACACCTACTCCTTCTCAAAGAGATAACATTCAAAAATGAAAACAAACGTACCTGTAGAAGCAGCGACAAAGGTAGTGCACAACGATAAGGTAGAGAGGAGCTAAGACAAGAAGCCGAGCAAAGATCTTTGGAATTCTACGAACAGTTTACTTATTATGTAACGTCTTTTCCCTAAGCACTTCATAATTACCTTGAGACGCCAAACGCCACCTGCCTACCATCATTATGTTCCTTGAACCGCTCATTTTCCTACACGTGTCACGCACGTGAGGAGATACTATCGTTTGCGGCAATGAACAGCATACAGTACGTCCTACTCTATGTACAAGATCACATCGATCTGGTACCATCATTACGAGCGACACCTAAAGTTGAAGACAATTTAACGACAAGACGCTCATGCAAGCTTACAGGTTACTTGCCGGTCAGTTATCACCACAGTCCATCTGACATGCATAGTTAAAGCAATATCACCGTTCATACATTCAATCAAATAAGCGACACACACAACAGGGAAACAAGCAACGAGCATAACATATAAGCAAAAAACGACCTGTTCAGACAGACCACAACCATAGTTCATTCCTTAGTCGAGTTGCTGAGCCTACTCATGAAATCCAACCCGGCTAAGCAATATTCATCATCACATGGTTACCCCAAACCAGTACGGGATACCAGATCATTCAGAGTGGTAGCACATAAAAGCAAGAAAGGCAAACTGCCCAGGTTACCCCAGGAAACCAGCTCTATCATATCACAGCTTACAAGCAAACAGATTAACAAGACAAACTTACAACTCGTCATCTCTAGGCGCAACAACTAGCTCTCCAGCCACAAGTAACTTGTCAATTTTAGCATCCCTCCCGTCAACCACAACAGAAACTCCGTCCAAATCCAAACTCATAAGCACTTTAGACACAGCAGCTTCAGCTTGCGGTACCACGGCTTTTGGAACGACCACTGAAGAAGCGAGAACACTACCGACATCTCCCTGCACCTGTTCCACTGCGGTGCGAGACGTCCAGCGTGCATGTTCCTCCTTCAAAGCATTACAGTCCGCTTCCAGCTCAACAAAGTCAGCATCCAGGACGTCATAGGCCTTCCGTGGCGTCCGAGTAACCTAACTGCGGTGCAAGGCATACTCATTCAGCCTACCAATTTCCACAGTCGCTGCAATGACGTTCTCTTCAGCACCCTGTAGTTTTAGCCTCAAATCTTCTGCCTCGGTATCCTTCAGCATCTTGGCCAGACTCAGAGCTTGGTGTGCTTTCTTTAGGTCTTCAAACTCCTCACGTTCCATCTTAGCGGCGTCTTGAACATTTTTCAGCTCGTCTGACAGCTTCACCACAGCTTCTCTATCTGCCTCCGCGAACTGAGCAATCTCCTTCAACTTCTGAAACCCACTTACAAGCTGCAATGGCACACATATGTTAATAACTAGGTCATAGTAGCGTACATAAGCGCACCAAGACATTAAAGGGGGACAAATCCACGTACCAGACATTGTGCGATTTCCATCCGCTTCAGGTTATCAGCCAACCCTCTGTCATCCAGCTCCTTACGGTTGCCGTCCAGAGCTATCTGTTCTAGCAGACAAGCTGATACCTTACTCGACCTGAAGCTACAATCAGTTCGCCTCACAGTTCGTTGAACCCCGTTGTCGTCTAGATACACAAACTGTGACTCTAAGTCATCAGCAACCATAACAGATTTTCCACTCGCTTTATGGGGACCCTTCGCTCTCGCCAGCGGACTAAGTTCTCGCACCACAGGAGACGGACTAGACCCCACCCTAAAGGTGGCCAAGTCCATGACCTGCTCCAGTCGCACCCGACTCCGGCGAACAACCGTAGCACCAGTCTGACAACCACCAGAACCGCCCCCCGCGCTGGAGCTTTCTCCAAGAGCATGCTGTGTAGCTTTAGCAACTCGGGCAGCATCTTGCTCGGAGGCGTCATTTTTTCTCTTCTCCGACCTGCTCCTTACACGAGGATTGAAGACCACCGTCTCCAGCTCTAAAGGAGCATCAATCGACCCCCCTTCAGGTCGCGAGCTTGACCCACCAGCCCCTGAAGCAGCACCTCCAGAGGGTCATCTCAAGCCGCCATGAGCCCGGTTCCTATCTTCCCGCGTAATCAGATCACTCGCGTGTATCTCTATCACCCCTCGCCTAGTCTGACCTTGAGCTCGGTCCTTTTGAGCCTTTCTTTTTTCCCAGATCGCAGGCCCACCCTTTTCCACAAAGAAATGAGCAAATTCGGGTAGCTTCGCTTGTTTTTCTGCTCGAGTCAGCCGCGCGAACCTCTCCATCTCCCCCCAATCAGTTAGCATTTTCACAGAAAAATCTACAAGCAAAGCAAAGGCATGGGCCAGTTAGAACAACAATAAATCACCAAGTAAAGCGACAAAAGAAAGCCATTCCTACCCACCGGATATGTTAGAAATCCTAGTTTGCAACCTACATCCACTAGCACAGTAGTTGCCAACTAGCAGCAACGACCTCTTTGTCTAGGCCTCGTTGTTTACACCGTCAATCACAGCAGAACGCGTCGTCATCGTTTGCAAACTAAAGTTCAGATTACCAGATCGTCTCATGACATAATGCTCGATTATGTCGAATACTCCGATGTGGTATTCCCCACTCGCATTCAACAGGTCGAACACCCTAAACAGTCGCCAGGTGTTACCAACAAACTGACAAGGAGACTTCCAACAATAAGCCAAGAAGTCACAAACCAGTTTCTAGAACGGTATTTGCATAAACGCTCTTAGCTGGCCCTCACAGATGATTACCCCCCCCATTCAGTGGGTTATACTCCTCACTACGTACATTTTCACTCAACCGTGGTTCGTATATCTCTAGATCGGGAACGTTGATCCCATAAGTTGCCCTCAATTCGGGGAACTTGCTCGCAGCACGATGAACCACCATCCTAGGGGGCAACTCACTTGACGACGAACTCTCCCCTTGACCTAACGTACTGGCCACAGCACCTTCCGACCCAGATCGTGTATTACCCTTGTCTACCCTAACTTCCTCATCCAACTCAACCTAAATACCAACACTCGCCGATTCTTCATTGTCATCCTCATATTCACCACAACTTAATGAAACCTCCCGAACCTCTTCTGATCGAGTATCGTCAGAATCAGACATTATGACGTCTCCTTTTTATCAACTACCCAAGCTTAAACCCTACAACCTAACACTGACCTACCTATTCAACAAATTGCACTTGAACAAGAGGAAAACAAATTGAAAATGAAAAGGCAGCAGCAGCAGAAGCACTCACCTGAGAAACCCTAGCTTGCGTTTTTGCTGGAGAAGGAAACAGGAAATACTTTTTCGAGTGTCCCAAATTTGATTTTGTACAACCGCCCGTTCAGTTACCAAGAAGTTATGATTACAACCTATGCTCTAGCCCACACACGTGTTCCAAGGACCTGTCTTCTCAAAGTTCTGAATAACGCGGCGACACGTTTATTTACCAACTGCTACGATCCTGTCATGTGCCAATCACGTGCCAATTTCCCTTTCCCGCAAAATCATCTTGCCGCATGATTCAAACTTTACGGCATCTCGGTCGGATCGTCCACCCCAGCTCACTCATGCTCCACACGTACTTCCGTTTTTCTCTCAGCAGATCGTTTCCATGGACATAAACAATTTACTAAAAGGGGGCTGTGTAGGGGAGCAATATCCTCATTAAGGAATATTGCGCACGCGCGAAGCATAAGCAAACTCAGGACATCGACCGCCAAGACCGATCTGTGAGCAGCTCCCTTCATGTAGGTAGTACGCCTAAGCTCGTT
The DNA here is from genome assembly GCF_015680905.1 of Coptis chinensis. Classification (NCBI taxonomy): domain Eukaryota; kingdom Viridiplantae; phylum Streptophyta; class Magnoliopsida; order Ranunculales; family Ranunculaceae; genus Coptis; species Coptis chinensis. The sequence goes on from NC_141460.1 coordinate 44,715,180, forward strand.
CAAGGATGTCTCAGGATGAACAAACGGCTGGAGACAGAACGCCTCAGATAAAGTCACCACTAGGTGTAATCATTACCAAAATCTTACTTGTACTTCCCACCACTAGGAAATAGGGACTACCGCACCAACTCCCAATCAGCCCACGACTTATACTAAAACCAGCCCAACACACATTCACAATCTCCACCCTACATATGTACAATAGGGTACACGTGTCCCAGAGATCAACACTCCATTAGGCCTATAAATACCACCTACTTGAACTATGTGAGACCTGATTCTTCTCTCCCCTGAAAAAACCAAGAGAAGATACGTAGGCAGCTCGCTCATCAGCGAACTCGGTCTCTCCAAAAAACCTCAACCCATTCTCCTTTCTTCACTGCATCTATAGGAAAACTAAAACACTCCTTTACAATACTAGCATCAGTACAACTTAATACCGTCAAATATCTGCACCTCATTTATGAAGTAATACATATTGGAGTGCGACTAGTTACTTAGGTATCTAGATAGTCGAATTCTATTTCCTGTTGCTCAACTTGTTAAAGGTGAATATGTAAGTTTTCAATCCTAATCACATATTCTAAAACCAAAGTAACTACTCCCACCATCTATAACTATCAAGTAGACCTTTATACAGGCAGCAACATAATGGGGCCCAACACTTGTTTTTCATATATATACTGCTGACCAAGGTTTAAGCATTTGTTCTCAACATAAGAACCAAGGTTTTAACCATTTGATCTATTCAACAATCTTATCCTCAATTAATCATGATCAAGCTTATTCTAGATTTCTTGACCCACTCAAAATTAGATCCAAACAACCACACTACTACTAGTAAACCATAAGACAGTTTCCAATGTTTTTTGTATTTATGATACCAAAGTATACAAGACCAAATATTCACAAAAGAATTCTTGGAATTAATTGAGTAATTAAATCAACAAATCAATAAACTGGGATATTACATGAAACACGTTTTTATTGTTGAAAAAGAATATACTAAAATAGTAAACTTTATCCCTAGGCTGAGTGTATACCTCTTAAAGGATACGTCACCAATATATTTGGACACCGCTAGCTTGCCATTAACACGTTCTATGCCAGCCCAATCTGTAACATAACCACCTACATATAGCAAGAGGTTATTAAAAAGCTCAGAAACTAATTTTGTAAATACAAGACCAAAAAGTTACAAAAAATAAACTTAAGTATGATATCTAATTGACATCATATTATTTCAGCAACCAATTACATGGAACAAGAACTGTTAGAATACATCATTTAGTTCTCATTACTTTCATACGCCAACGTGAGCTATCCTACGCTCCCTAAAATCTATACACATTAAATTAGCATTATAATGACAGTTTTACATAATATAAATTAGCTTTATATTTATGCTCTAAAAGAGCAATTTTCCTCACTGCACCTTATATGCTTATGTCATACAGGGGCACAAAGCCACAAACAACTCTTTGAGTTCCTCTGGCAGTAGTAGTGTTTAGCAAATATTGAGAAGCAGTAATCAGGCTATGTGGAATCAAGCATTTAGTAGATGACATCAGGGCAATTGTTAGAGCAATTGGAACGCGATTAGTTTTATCTCTACTCCTTTTTCGTATTTCCTCTTAAGGTAATATTCGAAAGGTTATTATTCCATCTCTAACCTTATCTTCATATGTTTTTCCACTAATAGTAACTTTTAGAGCAAGCAACTTGAAGAAGCTTGTGTTATGACCTAGACTGTTTCACAGTGAATGGAGCACATAGTTTCTTCTTCTTGTTTCTTGATCTCTCAGTCCCTAACAACGAGAATTCTCTACTTGTACATTCTCTCTTCTTTTAACAAAGTTGAGGATAACTACAAGGGTTACCTTCTCAATATTAGCAAGATCTGAGCTTTCCTATTAGTGGTCTGTTAGTTTCCTCTATGGTTCTTATGTCTTCACATGTGGGGCCGAGCTCTTCCTCCCCCTCTACCCCTCCAACTTGGAGCTCTCTATTTGGGAACCAAGGGTCTAGTTGTAGTGATGGTCAGTTGGAATTTTTTGAGGTTGATAAAGAGGTTGATGTTATGGATGTGCCATCAGATATTCTTGAAGAGGGAGTTGAGTTATGGAAGGACCACCTAATGGGGTTCTTTGCTAACAAAAGACTTCATTTTCCTGTGGCTAAAAGTATACTTGAGAAATAGTGGAATACAAAAGCAAGCTATGAGATTTCAACATACAAGGATGTCTTTTATTTTAAATTTGTTCTTGAAGAAGATAGGAAATTGGCTCTGGAAAGTGGGCCATTATTTATGGCTAGTAGGGTGTTCATGATTCAACCATGGACAGAGGAGTTAGAGGCTCAAAGGAGAAACATGACTACACTACCAATATGGGTAAAAATATGGGATATACCTAAGCAAATGTGGACAAAAAAAGGAATAAGCTTCATTGCTAGTAGAATAGGGAAGCCACACTATTGGGATGAAGTAACCCCACTACCAAAAAATTGAGTTTACCCGACAGACCTAACAGAGGTACGCCGACGGCTATGATCTGTTGGATGTTTCCGACGATTCTAGCTAGTTGGCCACCAAATAATGCCCGTCGGATTAGTTATTTTCCATTTTGTTAAAAAAAAATCTTACTCGACGGACATCCCTCTATTTTATGCCGTCGATATATCTGACGGTTAATAACTGTTATACACTTTTGATGGATATTTCTTGTAAGACGACTGTTTCTAGAGATTTTTAGCAACCGTTAGCCCGAAATGGACCTTGGAAAACTCTCACCAGCGCCAAAAATGTTTTAGTACCCCACAAAAGAAAATAACGTATTCTAAAATTTTTAGGTCACTCACACAATTGCAACAAGAGGGAGGCAAGGTCATCTCCTTCAGCTCACTCCTTAAACTAATTTTCAATATCTCACAAACACTTAGCTCACCTTCAAATTTTTGTTCTTTTTCAGGAAATTCAACGCATATATTCTCTCCAAATTGTATCTCTCTTTTCAACGCCACCAATCAAAGGTAATTTTTTTTCCTTAAACTCATGTGTCTCTTTCCATTCTAACTCATTCTCAATTTTGATTTTAAAGATAGTATTTTTTTCGATAGGTTTAGCTATTGAGCTCAAATGAAATAACTTTATTCATTATATTTTTAAAATTGATGTGAACAGGTTTTCTGTGCGTTATCACATCAAGGTTCATGTTTTTTTCTTCTTCTTTGTATTTGGTCATGAGTATTTGTTCTTTAATCAGATATGCTTAAAGGTTAAACTAGTATGAAGTAGAAATGGGCTTTCGTGATCATGATCTCTTCTTAGTTTAATACAATATGAAGGTGGTTTTCATGGTCTAGATAGTTAAAACAAACTGTTCTTGTGACTGGGTGAAGGAAAAAATAAGTGGTCTAGATAGTTTAATGCTATATATAGTGTTGAAAAAAAGGAACTTGAGGTTCTTGATATGAAGTTATTAGAGTGATCCAGTAGTTAAGTGTTCTTGTTTTCTTAAGAGTGTGACTAGCTTAGCATTCAGAGCAGGGCTGAAACTGATGTGCTCTCCAAACTGACCATCTAAGTTCTTGCCAAGAAAATCTTTGAAATACTATCTTCTGAGTGAATTTGGAGGTCCCTGAACTCCTATTGGACAAGTCTTTCTTTAATCAAAATGATTATGAATAATACTTTGACAATTACACTTAAACAAGTAAAATATGGTATAAGGAAAACCTTGTGGCTTGTAGTATAGTTACCCCTTCTTTGAGGCTAGCCAATAATGCACTACATATACTGACCCATCTTTTTGACTCACATCTCTAGAATTAATGTTATATATATATATATATATATATATATTTGTTCTTTAATCAGATATGCTTTAAGGTTAAACTAGTATGAAGTAGAAATGGGCTTTCGTGATCATGATCTCTTCTTAGTTTAATACAATATGAAGGTGGTTTTCATGGTCTAGATAGTTAAAACAAACTGTTCTTGTGACTGGGTGAAGGAAAAAATAAGTGGTCTAGATAGTTTAATGCTATATATAGTGTTGAAAAAAAGGAACTTGAGGTTCTTGATATGAAGTTATTAGAGTGATCCAGTAGTTAAGTGTTCTTGTTTTCTTAAGAGTGTGACTAGCTTAGCATTGAAAGAATTTGGTGGCTGATGTGCTCTCCAAACCCGACCATCTAAGTTCTTGCCAAGAAAATCTTTGAAATACTATCTTCTGAGTATTTGGAGGTCCCGAACTCCTATTGGACAAGTCTTTCTTTAATCAAAATGATTATGAATAATACTTTGACAATTACACTTAAACAAGTAAAATATGGTATAAGGAAAACCTTGTGGCTTGTAGTATAGTTACCCCTTCTTTGAGGCTAGCCAATAATGCACTACATATCTTGACCCATCTTTTTGACTCACATCTCTAGAATTAATGTTTATATATATATATATATATATATATATATATATATATATATATATATATATATATATATATATATTTTTTTTTTTTGAGTATAGTGTACACCTTATTATCCATATGTATTGTAAATAGACTTGGTTAGCCTCATACTATGTGTTACTCGTCTTTTGTGTTTTAATCCTTTACATTACCATGTAGATGTTGGGTTAGGTGGTACAGAGTTTAACTAATAGTATAAGGAGTTATTCTTCATAAATGAGGATTATGGGGAAGGGTCAAGTTTGGAATAATGGTGAGCACGCCTGCCTTTCTTGCTTTGCCTCACGTCTTTGCCTCTTGTTACTACATGCATTTGCTTCTTCTGCTGCGCGTGCCTGCTTTGCCTACTTGTTGCGTTGCTTGTTTTGTTGGTTTACATTTTCACTAGTTTTGAAGTAGGGTCTTGAACTGGATGATTTCATTTATGGGCCTTGTGAGTTGTTGCTAAAATTTGTTGAAGAGAATTATCCTTTGCCGCCAAAGCCCGATTCTCTGCCAAGTATCTATGCTTTCTTCTGCTTTTGATTGCTAATCATGTCAGTCGTAGAATTTCACGAAAAAACTTCATTTTTGTTTTTCGGAAAATCAAGACTGAAACATACTTAATAGTTCGACAATATTACTTTAAAAAGTACCAGAACTTACTGATTTTCTGATGTAAATGCTAATTTCTAGCTTCTTCCCCCCCCCACTTGGTATTTTCAACTATACTTTAAACTTGAATTTTCCTTTTGTTTTTGTATGCTCTAGTCATTACCGTAGTGTTCCCCCTTTTTGAATACCTTTGTTGAAAGTCACATTGTTTTCTTTTCATGTAAAACAAAATTGTTGTTCTTTTAGCATTGATTGGGCGTAATAGTAGTATTCATCTAGGTGGTGGTTGGGATTTGTTCCAACTTCCATAAGATCGAGACCACCTTACCGAGACATATAAAGACATTGTTATATATGAACTAAGCCCTAAGATTGAAGTCTCCGTGTCATCCACACCCTGTAAGTTCTAGAAAATGATCCTCGTAAGAACGATGGGGGAGTAGGTTTAACTTCAATAACACTAGAAAATAGTTTGCTAGTTTATGATTAAAGTAGTCTACTGAATAGACATATAATATTGTTCGTGTGTTCCATTGGTTCCTTCCAGGTGGATTTCAAGCTTTTTCATGGGGAAACGAATATGCAAAGCTTTAGGCGGGGGAGTCATTTATGTAGCTCAATAAATATTGTTTCTTTGCTTTAGTTTTAACTTTTTGTAGATGATAATTGATGAACACTTTAACTAGATGCTTGGTTTTGGTTTATTTGTTTTAGCATCGAGATGTTTATTGACATGTTTATTAGCATCTGTAACAAGGGAGTATATTAGTCTTGTTCTTGTGACATGTTTATTGTTGTCTAGTGATATCAAGACAATTGTTCTAGCTCTTACACTAACTCTAGTAGATCTTTGTCATCATGCACAGGTTGGTTATAACTGGAGCAAGGGTGCATAAAATCATAATCCATCAGCAGCAAAGAATTATATTTAACTCAACTTACAACAGGTAGCAACACTTAAGTTACTAACTTGAATATAAGTTTATTTACTGTACCATATTATTTTTGTGCCCAACATTCTTAGGTTCTGGTTAGACTAGAAAACTTCATTTGATCTGGATAGGATAGGTGCTAAACATAAGAATTTGCATGTTCATGCCCAGAGTACCTGGAAATTTTTTTGAGACTAAGACTACAAAAGTCTGATAAAAATGTTTGAGCTATCCACGACTATGATTAGTGGTAGTTTATTGCCCTTTTCCTTAATGTTTTATCATGTGGGGTTCAAGTTGTTGAATGTAATTTTAATATGAGTAAAGAATTTCTCTCTGACTTCTTTTTTTTTTGTTTGTAGGAAAGTGAAGTCAAAGGGAAACCACGTATTGGATCGAAACAATGGTAGAAAGTGAAAATCTACTTGGTTTTTGTTAGGGTTTGGCTTGGGAAGTTAAAAAGTGTTAGAAGACTCCATTTTTTTTATGTAAAGAGTTTGACATCCTTATAGACTTGGGCACTACAGTAGTATGGAGAGATGGTGTTATAATTTCATCGAATTATTGTTGTTACACGTCCTTTCTACTTGTGCTAGATACCAAGTATAACTCTTTTGTAATAATTGTGATGTTGGTATGAAAAAGAATGTGATGTTGGGATCTTTTATTAAAATCCCAATATTTTTTTTAATAAAAAAAACTAATATCCGACGGTCAAAGGCTGTCGAGTAGCAGCAATACCCGACGGTCTTTAACAGCAGCAATACCCGACGGTCTTTGACAACATCTATATCCGACGGTCTTTGACCGCAGTATATCTGACGGTTAGTGTCTGCAGCAATACCCGACGGTCTATGACATCTGCAATGTCCATCGGCATAGATACCAAACGCCGGCGACTGTTTTATTTGTTTTTAAGCGCCGGGGAGCCTATGCCGAAACGAGGCGTTTTCTGACGGTCGTGCGATGGTTTCTAGCTGTCGGGTAATACCTTTGGTGATAGTTATTGTCTGTCGGGTAAAGTCATTCTTTTTGTAGTGCCCGGAAGAAACAAAGACTAGACTATGCAAAAGTGTGTATAGAGGTACCAATAAATGCAAACTTTCCTGATTGCCTAAGATTCAACTTAGGCAAAGGTGTTATTGCTGATGTGGGGGTAGAGTATCTGTGGATTCCATCCACATGCTCTTTGTGCAAAAAGCTTGGACACAAAGACACTACATGCTCGTCTATCAGAGTTCCAAGAACTAGTGCCCCTACAAATAGGAATGTAAATGCTATGAAGAATGAGGGGCAAGTCGAACCCCGACAACAGCAGACTACATGGGTGAGGAGGCTGGCAATAGCCACAACTGTTACACCTATTAATGGAAAGATTACGGAAACTATTCCGATAGTGAATGAGATACCGGAAATAATGAATCAAGAGCAAGGAACAACAAGTACAGCGAAAGAAAAAGAACAACAGAAAAATCCATTAGCTATTGTGGTGGCTCGGGAAAGAATTACTACTTCAAATCAGTTTCAGGCTTTAACTGATGAAGTAGAAATGGACTATGATCAGGCCTTAGACGTAGTTAATCCAATCATGTTAGAGCAAGTAGCTGCTGAAGAAGGAGAAATCTGTAATTTGATGCCTGAACTTCTAGACCTAGTCACTGTACATGAACAATATGTAGCAAATCTAGAGTAGTTCAGTAGTATCAGAGAGGAACTTACCTTCCATGAGGTTTCTAATGAATTTGATGATGATAAGGAGGTGTTTTTGGATCATCAAGTCAATGCAGACTCTGTGGTGGTGGTTAACAAGGAGACCACAACTACAATCACTAATAAAAGGGAAACAAGGCAATCCAAAAGCCAACAGCAGAAGCCGAGCAAGTCTTCGAGCCCAGAGAAAGGTAGGAAGCAACTTACACAACAAGTACAAGGAAAGGGGAAGCCCAAGGTGGTAAACAAGAAACAAATCCAACAGATTAATGATTAATCTAGGAGTATGGAATGTTAGGGGAATAAATGATCACTCCAAAGCTAGTGAAGTGAATAAGGTTAGACTAGAGCATAAGCTGTGATGTTTGCACTACTAGAAACTAAAGTCAAGAAAGAGAAGTTTGATGCTATTAGGAACATCTGTTGCCCTTATTGGTCTCATTTGAGCAACTATGCAAGTGATTTTGATGGCAGACTATGGTTTTGTTGGGATTCTAGCTTTGTACAAGTAAAGTTGATCAAGGAAACTTCTCAACTTTTACATTATGAGATTCTCATTCTGCCTACAAGGCAAACTTTCATGCTTACCTGTGTATATGCCAAGAATACAAGGAGGGAAAGAATGCACCTCTAGAGTGAGCTGATTCTTTTGGAAGCTTCTATCCATCTCCCTTGGACAATTTGTGGGGACTTTAACAGTATTTTGCACTCGTCCAATAGACTAGGGTGTGAACCATCTAACCCTAGTGAGATTGCTGAGTTTCTTAACTGCGTCACAGTTACAGGGCTATCTGATCTTAAGTACGTGGGGAGCTTCTATACATGGACGAATAATTTAGGAAAGTACTCTAAAATAGATAGATGTATGGTGAATAATCTTTGGATTAACTCCTTTCCAGCTTCTAAAGTGGAATTTACCCCTCAAGGAGTATCAAACCATATACCACTCATTTTATCTTGGTTTATAGATACAAAGAAGATATACCCTTTCAGGTTCTATAATGCCTGGACCATGCACAAGGAATTCTATGATATTGTGAAAAATAGCTAGCAAATGCTTTGTGAGGGAAACCCTATTTTCATTCTTACTTGCAAACTCAAAAGACTGAAACATAAACTAAAAAGGTGGTCTAAGAAGCACTTCTCCAAGTTGCAAGAAAGAGTAGAAGCAGCCAGAATTGAACTCTTCAAGGTGCAGAAAGAATTACAAGCTTCCCTAGGAAATTTTAACATGATGCACAAGGAGCGCAATCTGAAGAAAGTTTATAGTGACCTGCTCAAAATGGAGTATGAAGATATTAAGCGAAGATCAAGGTATACTTGGTACCTACTTGGGGACAGATGCACCGTGTACTTTCACAATATGGTGAAGGAAAGGAAGGGGAAAAACAAAATATGGTCAATCATGGATGAACAAGGAGTCAAACATACTAACCACACTTCTGTTGTGAGTTTACTCACTCAACATTACAAGGATATGCTTGGACTTCCAGCTCAAACTAGTGTTCCTGAAGACTTTTATGAAAATCTACATGTTCAAGCCATTGATGGAACCACAGCTGTTGAACTAGTGACTGAAGTAACAGACATTGAGATTAAAGATGCTTTATTTGGTATTGACAACTACAAAGCACCATGGCTAGATAGATTTAATGCATGCTTCTTTAAGGTATGTTGGTCTATTATTGGAGTAGACTTTGTCAAAGCCATAAAATCTATTATGCTCTCCTCTGTCATGCCTACGAGTTTTAACTCCACTTTCATTTGCCTTGTGCCTAAAGTGCCTAACCCAGCTAAAGTAACTGACTTCAGACCTATTTCTTGTTGTAACACCTCTTATAAGTGCATCTCTAAAGTAATTAGGGATAGGATGAAGTCGGTCATGCCTCTATTGATATCCATGAACCAGTCAGCCTTTATTCCTAGCAGAACAATTCAAGATAACTTGCTGCTTTCACATGAGTTATTGAGAAATTACAAAAGAAAGCTTGCTTCTCGAAGATGCTCTCTTAAAGTGGATATTAGGAAAACCTATGATACTGTTAGCTGGAACTCTATAAAAGCTATGTTAGAGAAGTTCAATTTTCCAAGAAAGATGATAAGATGGATAAAGATGTGTTAAACCTCTCCATTCTTTTCGTTGCTCATTAATGGCTTACCTGAAGGTTACTTTCGGGGTCTAAGGTTTTAAGGTAGGGGGATCCTATTTCCCCATACCTTTTTGTTATGATTATGGAGGTGTTGAGCAGTTTACTTTAGCAGGACTTTGCTTCCAAGGCCATTAAACCAAATCCCAAATGTAAGAGAACTAAAATTATCAACCTTTGTTTTGTTGATAACCTACTATTATTCTTCAAAGGTGATATTGATTCCCTTATTGCTATACAAGAATCTCTTGAAGTTATTGCACAACTTACAGGATTGAGGATCAACAAGCAGAAAACTACACTTCTTGTAGGTTGCTTAAATGCTGCGAAGGGTCAGCTGTTGGCATCCACTATAGGGGTTAACCTGGTTACTCCCCCATTACTTATCTTGGCTTACCATTAGTTTCTTCAAGACTTGGTATTCATGAATGTCAACCTCTTGTTGAGAAGGTTACAGCGAGAATACAAACTGGAAATCAAAAGTGCTCTCTAGTGCAGGGAAGTTACAGCTCATTCACTCTATACTATCTACTTTTCATGTGTATTAGGCTAAGAACTTTATTCTTTCACTCACAGTGTTGGAACAAGTGTCAAAGATATATAACAAATTTCTCTGGTGTGTCCTGAAATGAAAAAGAAAATGCATCATGCAAGTAAAAAGTGTACAAGCCTTACAAAGAAGGAAGGTGGTTTAGGCATTCTTGACCTAAAACTTTCGAATCTAGCAGCTTACTATGGGTTAGTTTTCAAGGTGGCATCCAACGAAAGTAGTATTTGGGTGAACTGGATATGGAACCAAAACTTGAAAGGGAAGTATTTTTGGACCATGACTGTACCGAAGGAGTGTTCTTGGGTGTGGAGAGGTATCTCTAATGGCAACAACACTTTGCTCTGGCATGACATCTGGTGCCATGATACAGCCCTTAAGGAAGACCCTATGGCAAGAAATGAATTCACGCTTCCAATGAATACCAAAGTGAGTGACCTCATTCCAGATGGCAAGTGGAACTCTATAGTACACGATTTGCCTCAAAGCCCCTTAAAAGACAAGATTCTCTCCATCGAAATCAATGTTCATCTTTAGGAAGATAAAATTATATGGACTCCTAACCCTAATGGTAATTACACTTTAAAGTCAGCCTATGTTGCTTTAAGGATACCAAGGGCCACAGTGATATGGTACATTATGGTTTGGGGGAAATCGGTTATTCTAAAACACTCTTTTACTGCTTGGCTTCTTTTCTCTGGAAACTTACCCACTCAGGATAGATTGGTCCAGAGAAAAGTTATCCAGTCTACCAAGTGTTGTCTGTGTAATACTAATGAAAAAGAGAAGTCTAAACATATCTTTTTTGAGTGTCCTTTCAGTGAAGCACTATGGAATAGTGTGAAGCAACACTTAGGATTACCTCCTCAAGCTTCTAATGCCAATAGAGAATGGATTCAATTCATACGGATGTGTGAGAAGAACACCATGGAAGTGGAAGTATACAAAGTCTATGTTTGTGCTGTTGTGAGCTCTATTTGGCGAGAGAGAAGCTATAGACGATTTAGAAAGGTGGAACAAGATTAGAGGATGGTTAGTACTATAGTGATGAGTGATGTGGGAGTCTACCTTCAAGGCCAGCTAACAGTTGTGAAAGAGACTGTCCAAATCAAAGCTTTACTAGAAAAGCTGGGAATCACAGTGGAGTATAAAACAAAAACACCGATTCCATGATGTATTTGGAAGAAACCGGAAACAACCGCAGTCAAACTTAATGAAGATGGCTCTCTGACAGATTGTAGAAGTGGAAATGAAGGTACCATACGAGATGCAAATGGAGAAGTGGTGCTGGCTTACTCAGAAGCTAGAGGTATAAGTGATAGGGTTATATACTAAAAGCATTACTTTTGTATTAACTCTAATTCTTTATATTTTGAATGAGAATTATATGGGCAAATGTTATGCATATTATATATGTTATTAGTTATATGCATGCGTCTAATACTTTATGTTGTAGATGATATGGTGTGTAGTGACACACAGAAGATCATATCATCAGTATCTTATAAAGTATAAGTAAACGTTCACAACCTATATGGATTTGGACAAACCATTGGTACGGTTGTAGTATAATCTGGTATTAGTCTATCTTGACTATAGGATTACACTAGTACACTTTGTGTGTATTGAACAGGACCAAGTGAGGTTGTTTATCTTTATACTGACTATATAAGAGAACAAACACCTCTGTTATTATGGATCCTTGTCCTTTTAATCCGGATATAATAACCGGGACTTACGTGCATTGTACATTGCTTTAAATCATCAATGAGTGAGATTCATTTGTGAATCAACAAACTCGATGGATTAAGTAATGACATTGTGTGTAAGGTGTGCTGTTGATTATAGAAGGAATCCGTGACCCGCAGGAAGTCGGGCTGATGATGTCCCATTGAGGAGCTCATAAGGATTGTCATGTAAACCCTGCAGGTGGATTTAATCCGACATGACAATGAGGTTGAGTGGTACTACTCAAGGACATAAGAAGTTAATTAATGTTGTTGTCAGTAACTTAACTTAATCAACGGGCATTCGATATCTTAAACATAGGGAGATCAACAAGCATATAATATGGAGCCCATAAACGTAACACGTAATTTGGGATTAGGGCGGTAGTGCAACAATGGCCTTTAGTGGAATAAGCCATTTGTTGACGGACTTGGGCCGTGTGTTTTGGGCAAACATGAGAAGCCCAAGCCTGTCAGGAGGCCCAACCTTAATTTCTCCTCATGGTCCATGTTGTAGCCTATAAATAGAAACCCTTCTCTCCTGGCCAAATTTACTATTCATTGTTTGAAAAAAGAGGCAAGAAAAGAGGGAAAAAAAGGGTTGGTAGATCGTTGCCCACACAACGTCCATTCTAAAGATAGGAATACAACAGGAGATCAAGAGGTTGCTGATTTCATAGGGCTTGGAATCTCAGAGATAAGAAGCCGATCTGAAGGTATCATTTCTAACCAAACCGTGGACACCCTTTATTCCGCTGCGCGTGGGTGTCCGCGATTTTAAATCATTCGGTACAACCATAACGGTTCCTATAATAAGATCGGTACTATTTCAAGAACTAAAAGCATTATTTAATGGCTTGCAGGGATGTTTGATGCTGAAGATCATGAAGGTGGAAGTCGCATCAGTTTCTCTACTAGATGTCAGAATTTTGAAGGACCAGGAAAGAGCCCCATGGCTAATGCGCTAACTTAACAGCTGCAATTAAAGACCTTATTAGTAAGTTTGTTAGTGTTAAGATCACTCATGTCTATCGGGAAACGAATTGCGCTACTGATCATCTAGCATCCTTAGCTATTGAACATGTAATGGAATATTTTGTACCTCCTCTGAGTTCAACTCTAATGACTATTGTTGAGGAGGACAAAAATGAAACTGTTTATTTAAGATTCTAAATGCAGGTCGGGGTCTGCCATAACCTCAAATCTATTAAAAAAAAAAAAAAAAACTCTTTGACATCCATCCATCCAACAACCTTATATGTATAGTAAAAAGAAATGTCGTTATTCATACACAAAAGCCACAAACAGACATAAAGTTTTGGAAGAAAATAAATGTACAATGAGCCTTGTGACGGCCTTAGGCTCCAGATATCATCCAACTTGTTTGATTTATTCATAAAGCTCGAGCGCATCTGACATTTGCCCACATGAAGCAAAAGCAGATACACACGGGCTATTAACCTCATTCATGCTTTTAGCAGGTAGTATAGGCCTTTATCCAAGACCACCTATATCTAAAAAAATCAATTTAGAAAGAGAAAATCAATTGTGCCAGGCTCACATGGATAGAAATATGTATGTGAACCTTACTCTGTTCTTACTTCTTAATCTATGTTGCATTCTCCACCGCTCCATAACTTAAACTGATGATACTTCCCATCGCTCCAAAGATAAAACTCATCCCCATCCAAAGGAAACTTCGCAACCACATTCTAAGAAAGCAACATAATTTTAGTTTTTATGATGTAATGCATGCAAGTATATAACTAAACACAAGTACATATTTAAGTAGGTGAAAATAAGGAATGTATAATCCACTTATTAGCTTGAAATCCCACAAGTAGCAGTTTAAAACAAGAGATTCTTTTAAGATTTCTATATGAAACAATCGATCAAAATTCTCATGCAATTACATCCAGTTAAACTTGTAAAAGCTTTATAGTGTCATGCAAGTGCATACATTAGCCATCCTGATTAGACTAAAAATAAAGAGAACCTGACAAACCTAACCAGATGATCGGGAAAGTATAACTTCCCGTAGTTGAAAATTGTTTCATCCACCAGTATCACTATTTAAAGATGCCATTTTGTTTGCTTTAGATGAGCATAGCATTGAAGTAATTATATACAAATACGGAGTACTTTAATATAGATCCATTCCACAAAGCACCAAAATACCATACCATATTCAAAAATAGACAAATAAGAACTTTCATTCAACTATACGTGCTTCATAAAATTATAGCTAATCTATGGAATGTAGTACCTGAAAAAGAATGACCAAAATGATGAATGAAATCCCGATAACCATGGAACTGCTATGTAGTCACGCATTGGCACAACCCGAGAGAAGAATTCCTACACGCACTTACGAAATGAGATATATCTAACCACAAAATAAATCTCAAATTATTTAATAAAGAACCAAAATGCAAAAACAAGAAAAGATATAACATTTACCTACGTAAACAAATTCCAAATTTGCCATGAAACTTCTTAGGTATTACTATTGATGGTGTAAGAGTGACCCAGAACGAGTTGGCATTGCTCTTGATTTTCAACCTTGATAAACCATATATTCAAACACGGCTACATGACAAAATATCTCGAGAACCGTGAGAAGATGAATATTCCACAAGGGGAGATGGACTCAGGTGTGAGACTAAGTTCCCAATATGAACATCAGTGATTCCACATAATCAATTAACTAAAATTTCTGACTAAAAAGTAAAAACACATCTTATATCGATATCATATCAACATAAAGTGTAAATTATTTGATGAAGTAACCAGCAAATATGACTCAAAAACCAGTCTGTTAAGGGGTGAAAAGTTAATTACTCAATCTAGAATACTGATCAGTCCCCAAATATTTTTTTTTATCCTCTTATAATATCTAATTTAGTCAAACAATATAATCAATAATGTAGAAAACTCATGTTCTTATCACTTTTTCATGATACAATATTATTCTTGACCAAATACCTCAAAAGGCGTATTTTATAGCCAAAAGGAGCCTAAAAGGGACCATATGGGACAACTGAGAAAAAGTGCCAAAAAGTCAACATTCAAAGTCAACGGTCAAAGTCAAAATCAACTCAAAGGTCCTAAAACTCAAAAGCTCAGGAAACACTCCAAGGCTTAAAGGACCACAGACTCAACCCTTTGCAAGACAAGGACTAAGCACAAAAGTCTCAAAATACAAAATGATCAAATTCCTAAAGACATGGGCTTTGACCCAAAAGGCTTGACCCAATCTACTCAAAGAAGGCACAAGAAGCTTCTAGATTAGGTTAATTGTTAGATAAGATAAGATGAGAGCAAACTTGTACATTTCTACATATATATAAGTGTAGAGATGCCCACAAAATAAGGGACTTAGTTAATTAATAGCTGGACTCTAGTAGGAGTAAGAGATAAGAATTTGGTTAATTGTTTTTTTATTTACTTTTAATTCATTGTTTTCCATTTTCATTACTTTAAAGCTTGAAGTTTTGTTGAATCTAGTTGGTTTTCTTCCATTCAAAGTGTTTAATCTTGTTTTTCATAACAATAGTTCTTCGAAACACCTTCTTAATCATTCATTCACCCAACTAAAATTGGTTATACTTATTTGAATCAATCAAATAAGTATAACTTGCTAACAAAACTACCTTTTTCTTATCTAATCTTCATGTTTCTCAACCAAAAACAAAACTTGTTTTCATATTTTAATCATCAAAACCACAATAACTAGTTCTCAATATCATCATACATCAATAACCATACTAAAAACAAGTGAAAAGTTAAGAAAAGTTAGGTTTTTTTGTCCATCACCATTCTACTCACATTATATCTAAGATGAACAACTTCAAAACACCAAACCCCACTTTCTACCAATGTCAAATGGCACCACCATCATGGATCTACTGATATGAGAAGAAGAGTGAATCAAAAGGGGAGTATCTCTCGCTTTTCTTAAAACTTCTCAACCTGTTTTTCTTATTTTCAAGTTTCTTTACTGTTGGATCTTACTGATCCGTTTTGTTTATGATTTCAGGTCTCAGGTTGAAAACAACTGGAGGAAGCCGGTCAAAAGTTCCGGAGCACCGACAAAGAACACCAAGGCCTTCGACTGGATGACGTGACCAGCCTAACACCTTGCAAAAGACTAGGACAAATCCTTGGCTCAGATTGAAGACCTTGTTCAGTATATCTCTCTACTTAACTCGTATTTGTTAAAATGTTAATGGTTTGAAACTAGTTAGATTCCCAATATTTACTGTTCTTCAAATTCAAAAAAAAATATATAATAATAGAAATAAATAAAACAAAATAAAAATAACTTAGTTTATTGTCATTATTAGATAAAGTTTAATTTTTTTTAGAAAATATCATATTTTGCTATTATTATTATTAATTATGGATAATTAAAAAAAATTAGGATAATATCAACTTAGGCTTAAAATAGGTAGTATTTGTTTTTTGGTTTAAGTATTCAAACTTACCAAGTGATGGATATTTGATTAACTTGGGACATTTGAGTGTGCGAGGCGAGTCGTGTAACAATATGCTCGCACATTACAAATCGACTTGGCAATTAAAAATTCAATCTTTGACATTTCTTGTTATATTTTTATAATCACATAATTAATAGTTAAATCACAATTAGATAAGTATTTTAACGTAGTTACTTTTTGCTTTATATTTCTATTAATTGAGCCCATGAAGGCAAATTTGTAAACCTATTGGCTTTGCCACCTTTCCAACCCAAATTTTGGGTTTAGTTTAGAAATTTGTAACAGAAAAAACGTAAAGCTTGGAAGGTGGGTTTGACGTATCAAGACACCAAACACTTGGTCAAACCCCCCCACATCACCTCCATCCCCAAATACATGTACGCACACTTGCAAGGTAATTTCTTCACCTCCTCACAACTCCTAGTCAGAGGATACTTGGTTGTTTACAAAAGCATGCTTCCGTGACTCCGTGTTAAAATTCAGTATTGTACATATTTACTTTACGCGCTTAAGGCTAAACCCGAGCCATAACAAACAACAAGTGGGACTAATCCCCGCTTTAGTTAACGGACGTTGCGTGATTCAAATTCTATATTGACTAAACAAAAATTTAAAATCAACCAAGCAAAGCCAATCTAGTAACGTCCATAGGACAAGCACTTAGCACGAAGATTGAAAGTGGAAAACTACCAGATTCCAGTGGACCAACTTCCTTCCTCACTCCCCTCCCACATTTCATTGAGAGTGAGATTCTTGGTAGCACCCCACATGGTGAAGTAGTGATCTACCCTTTTGAAGTGTGTAGAGCCCCAAAACCTAGTTTTGCACCCAACTGTCCATTTTGAATAGGGCATAGTATCAAATCTACAGACATTCAAAGTTTTTATATACAAATTAAAAAAAATGAATTTTTGCTTGTGTGCATCATCCTTGTTTGAGCATTCATGCCTTATCAATATGCATCGCAATCTTCATGGAATTACAATGCAAACCCATAACCTTGTTCTTGTTGTGGTAGTCCTTATTATTGGGCGTCTCAATACATATCATATACTAAGTTCGAGCCTCCTATGGAATATTCTTACGATTACGAACCTCAATTTTCAAATTTCCCTAGTACCCAATACACGCAAGAGTTTTCTAATCATGCAAAAAATTCATGGAGTTTAGACACAAATAGTTAACCATCATTCATACCTACACTTGGTCAATTAGAATATGGGTTAACTAATAGTCCATTATCATTCATGTCAAATTCATATCCCACTCCACCATCTATCACAGACCAACTTTACTAGGTAATGGCTGAGCAAACAATACAAATTCAACAAAGAGCAAAGACCTTGTGTTCTCTCTAATCCACTTCAATCAATACCACGTCTGAGACTTATATTCATCCCACCAATCCAAAACCCAACCAACAATTGAAACAAGGTGTTACTATAATAGAGCCAATTGCTAAAGTCCATCATGAAATTTATGGCCAATTAAAACCACATCACCATCCACCTGACTATCGTGTGAATTCCAGATTATTCTATGATGATGACTATATGCATGAGAACACTCCGACAGAAGAAACTCTAGAACTTGTGTTAGAAAGTAACTCGACATACTTGGAAAATGACATTGAGAAAGTTTATGAACATTTAAGATGAGGTGACAAAGAAAATCAAGTGCTTGGAGGAGAGGATATAAAATCTATGGTGGAAAGTGGATCCCAGTTTAGTTTGGTCGTTAAAGACTTATCAATGGAACAAATTTGTGAATCCTTACTATTGCATATATGAACCACAATCTTATGGAAATGCCAAAACTAGATGAAGAATTCTCTAAGTTCTCAAGATCATTTGAAGAACCACCACCCAACCACCACCATCCCAAATGAAGACCTCTTGAAATCCATCCTCCATTCATAAAAGGTCCACCCGTTTCTGAGGACTACACCACAAACCATTTCAAATAAAACTCAAATTCGCACTTAAGCCAATTATCTTTGAGATCCTTCATAATTTTCTCAACCTTTCCAGTAAAAAGACTTTGCCCAACATACAAACTCATGATCCCATCATTCAAGTGGTTGAAAAGCCTAGTATGTCATACTTCGCATCATCTGAGCTTCATGAAGAACAACTACTACCACACTCATACTCTCTTAGACAATTCAAATATAACTGGTTATTGTATAAGTTCCATGAGGGGTTACATAACATTTCTTTAATTATTCTGCATCTTACACTCCAAATGCATCATTTCATTATGTTTGGGTGTAAATATTTTAATATATTTTTCTATATTAATCCCCAACTATTTAGACTATTAGTTTATAGCTAACAACATATCATCCATCTTATGCAATCATGGAGAATCTGACTTAAAATGACCCCACATATAATCTTGAATATCTGACTATAAAAGATTAATATTATGTTTTCTTGATGCATTCCATGGGGATGCATCCTTAAAGTAACCGGGCACTCCTCTAGAGTGAGTGGTTGTAAGCGTTGGAACCTTAGTCCACATATATCTCACGCATTATAGTATATCTAGCACTTTTTACTTGTGGTTTGAGTAGTGCTACTCTATGAAGCGAGTATATTATTTTTTCATTTCTTTATTTTACATTTATTTTTAAAAAATGATTGTTTTTCCCCGTTCTTATAAACGATGATTCTCGATAAAACAATAGTTATATGATTTTCTAAAACAGGGGCAATGGATTCCACCTAGACCAACCCTTAGAAGTACGCAATCTCCACTCTTCTAAGGGCGGTTTGAGGATCAGTTCGAAAGGGTTGGTTATGGGAACCGATGGTGACGAAGGTTACCGGGCCGATGCGGCCGGTTACCGGGAACTGCAAGGTTCCCCCGGGAAACAGCGTTCCTTTCATAAAGTAGGCCTTTTGATAACTTATTAGAGTTGAAATGAAACGAATGACGGAAGAAGACGTATCTGATGAATGAATGATTCAATCCCCTCCCCAGCGTAGAGGAAGTGCGCTCCTGCTCCCCGGGGGCCATGTGTTACTAAAGGTTGCCCATATCACCATGATATTCGTATGAGACATTGTATGTCGTGCATAGTAAATCCCCCAACACACATAATTGAAGCCACAGTCTGACTGGATTGGGTTCAATAAAGAGTCGACACGAAAGTTACCTAAGATCACCTGTTATGGTTTGTTTTCAAACTTAGCTTAGAAATTACTACTTTTATATGAGTTATCTGTAATAACATCTCTACGTAGTTTTCAAAACTTGAGGATATAAAAATGAAAATCTTACATCCCAGAGTAACCAAAATGATACTAGATAAACGTATGATTTTATCTTCTTATATAAACCCTCTATATGGTTAAAGATACATTTAGATTTAGAAAAACAACCTCTAAAAAAAAAACACACACACACACACACACACATTTGATATGGGTCTGTATAGATAGTTGTTTACATATTTTACAGTACATTTCACACTTTTTATTCGTAACATGTTAGTATTATATTAGTATTATGTTAATAGTATGAATGCATGTTTAGTGTTTTGTATGAGGAATTTGGTATATGAGTAGAAGTTAATACAAGTACATCATACCAAAATTTTGAATTTTTGCATTATATACGTGTTTCAAAAATAAATACGAAAACCCAAAAATTTCATTGTAGAATAATTACGTAACTTCCTATTTAAACAAACCATGTATTTCTTGTTCTACATCCAGCAACCCACGCTGCAAACTTGTTTGGGGGTGGTATATTTTCATCACGAAGAACAAAGTACTAGTGTAGTGCCATTTTTGCTCATGTTCATATGGTAATCTCTTTTCTTATCTCTTCATACTTTGAGGACAAATCATGTTTCTATTTGGGGGTTGTATAGTAACATTCTGCAAAAACTAGACATTTCTTATATTAGGTATATTAGTATATTTCTTTCTTTCTTAAAATATTTTCGAAAATACCAAAAATAGTTTTTATGTTTAGTACAAAAAAATCTTGTTTCCTTTTTCTATGATGAATACATGGTCTAGAAGTCTCATTATAGCAATAGAGTAAGGATTCGTTCTTCGAACTTAGACTAATATACGTACAATAGTCTATGCATCTTTTCATGAATGGCATGCATAAGCATTTGATTGTATATAGCAGTGAGTTTTCGAGACTAAAGTTAGAACAATTAAGTTCCATATCCTGTAAAAATCTAGCCAAAAGCCTCATCAGTATGTTTATTGAGTGATGACACAAAGGATGTCCGGATAAAAGGACCATACGTCCACTTACTTGATCACCACACCATATCCTATGAGAGAATTTAGGCTTTTTTGGATCAATATAGCCAACTAAACGTTAAAAACCCCAAAAAAATAATTTTTTCCTCTAGTTTCCCCTTTTTGAGCCTTCAAATATTCCATAAACCTTTTTATTCTTCGCCATCAATTCCTTAACCCGTTGCTACAGACAATAAAAAGCTTACCCAGCTGATGAGTTGAGAATTGGATGAACTGTAAAAAGAGATGAGAAGACTTTGTACAAAAACAGAACAGTTACTTGCTTCGAAAAGAAAAGAAAGAAAGATTCATATAAAAAATCGAAACTCCCAAAAGTTCAACAGCAAATAGAGTCGATTTCAAAAGAAACAAAAACAAAGTTAAAACTCCGAAAAATCAACATCATATGGAGTCACAAAGCCAAAGTGCTAAAGAATGAATCATAAATTCTGAAGCAAAGAAAAAAACGAGGTTTTTCTCTAGTTAAAAATTTCATGAAGACTCAATTTATCAACTTATCAGAGTCTATTTTCCCTTCCTTTTTATTTCTAAGGCACCACCTTAGCCCCGTAACTCCTAAAAAAAAGACTTTTAGCTCAACTAGGAATAGGATGGTGTGATAGTAAGTGGCAATTGTGATCAATCGACCCTAGTTTTCTTTGGACGTCATTCGTCTATGTGAGGAATATAAGTGCCCTTTGCATTTGAGAGAACGAAACTTGAGTGAATCTATTAGAAAGTTTTTGTTTTAACACATCCCTGTGAGAACCCACCTTAAGGATGCTCTCCAAAAGTTTTGGAAATGACTTTGCTTTTGCATTTCATTGCTCATGTTTGCATATTTATATGTAGATGATTTAATTATTGTACATATGTTATCCTAAGTTCAAAGGAGCTTATCCTTATTCACCTGCTAATGAGATGTATGAACTTCTGAGATAAATAAAAAGACAAGACTCTTTATGTTAGATAGAGGAAGTTTGTGAGTACGTTCTCTAGAAAACTCTCACGAGGTTTAAGCTCGTCCACTAAGTAGTTCCTAATGGTTTAAGGCTTTGTTGCATATGGTCAATGTAGTCGCACTCTGAAACGAGATTAGTATAATAAACACATATTTGACTTCTTTTGTTTTATTTCTCATCTTTGCTTGACGACAAGCAAAAATGTTGTTTGGGGGTAGTTGATTAGTCCCCAAATATTCATTTTTATCCTCTTATAATGCTTCAATTTAGTCAAATTATATGATCAATAATGTAGAAAACTCATGTTCTTATCATTTTTTCAGGATACAACCCTATTATGGACCAAATACCTCAAAAGACGTATTCTAGAGCAAAAAGGAGCTTAAAAGGGACCTTATGGGACAACTGAGAAAAAGTGCCAAAAAGTCAACAGTCAAAGTCAAAGTCAACGGTCAAACTCAAACTCAAAAACTCATGTAACACTCAAAAGCTTCAAAGACTAAGGACTCAACCCTTTGTAAGACAAGAACTAAGCACAAAAGTCTCAAAAGACTAAAGGATCAAATTCCCAAAGACATGGGCTTGGGCCTAAAAGGCTTGACCTTATCCACTCAAAGAAGGCACAAGAAGCTTCTAGATTAGGTTACTTGTTGGATAAGATAAAATGAGGGCAATCTGGTACATCTCTACATATATAAGTGTAGAGATGTCCACAAAATAAGGGAGCTAGTTAACTAATAGCTAGACTCTAGTAGGAATAAGAGATAAGAATTTAGTTAATTGTTTTTTAATTTACTTTTAATTCATTGTTTTCCATTTTCATTACTTTAAAGCTTGAAACTTTGTTGAATCTAGTTGGTTTTCTTCCATTCAAAGTGTTTAATCTTGCTTTTCATAATAATAGTTCTTCAAAACATCTTCTTACTCATTCATTCACCCAACCAAAGTTAGTTATACTCATTTGAAATAATCAAATGAGTATAACTTCCTAACCAAGATACCTTTTTCTTATCTAATCTTCATGTTTCTTAACCCAAAATAACTCTTGTTGTCATGCTTTAATCATCAAAACCACAATAACTAGTTTTCAACTTTATCATACATCAATAACCATACTAAAACCAAATGAAAAGTTAAGAAAGGTTAGGTTTTTTCTCGATCACCTTTCTACTCACATTAGATCTAAGATGAACAACTTCAAAACCCCAAACCCCACTTTCTACCAATGTCAAATACTAAGATTCCACCATGCTTCCAAGTTCAGCTGCTTTTACAGCAGCCTACTCTATGTACATTGAACCTAAAGAGTCTTCATTACTCATCAGTCAATATTGTGACTAAGCACCATGCTTATATGTAATACTAAACCCTTTTTATAGTCTTGTTTGTAGGTCACACAAACACCCACCCCTTGCCCCCTTTGTGACTAAGTCCTGTACCTGGGGTTGTCTTTGACCAAATGTAACCTGACTGATCAATGCACCTCAAAAGGCAATGACAAAAAAGAGTGAAAAGTTAGTTACTTGAACTGGATAACAACTAATATTCCTTTACAACCAAGTGTTCAAAAAGAGAAAAACTATTTATCTAATCCATGTAGAAAGGATAGTTTGTTGTCGGGGCACATTTCAAGATAAATTTGTCACTACAAGTGTAAGCTATGTGCACACCTTAAGCAAAAAAAATGTAAGCTATGTGCATTTTTCAAGAGTACTTATATAACATGTTGATGTAAGTACCCATGACCAACCCATGTCACACAATTTAAACTGATGTTATAAAGAATTCACTAAAATTATTAAGTTTAATTAGTTGAATTGCAATAGTGTAATACCACTTACCAGATCAGAAAGTGGCTTAGGTAACCCCAAAGGAAAAGTAGAAACTGAATCATGCAGACTTTCTTTATTTATAAAGAGAAAAAAAATGTAAAAAAGAGACAAAGGAAGTTGGTCAAGTAATGTGGCACCTATCAATCCGATAAACTAAGTGAATTTGACGCTTGAATACCTTCTCCAGTGCACTGACAAGAGAAACACTAACTCCACTGGTGCGTTCCATCTTCAGGTGAATTTTCAAAATGCTACAACTCGGGATAATTTGAACATGATTAAAGATGAATGAGCTAGTGAGAAGGAAATAGATAAAGCAAGAAAAAAAAAATATTATAGGGCAGTAGAACTAAATAGCCTATGGAACAAAAATTGTCTTAAACAACATAGCCCCACTTAAGTTTGATTTGTTGTAAAGTTGTAATACTAACAAAAGAAAAGATGTCTATTGATTGTAAGTGTTCTTTTCTACATGGAGTCTCAAATGACCAACTAAATAACAAAATTATGATGATGATGAATCATAGAAGAATAAGATACCAGCTGAAGCAGCAAGATTAGGTACATATTTAACCTCATTTCCCAAAGACCAAGGTATAATGCATGCATGATTTTGTCCCTCTCCCCAATGCCTATGACACAATCCAACATAGAATAAGTCTAACTCGGTTCTAATCTGGGATGCCCGCTTAAAGTTTTCTAGATTAACAAAACCATGTGTCTTAATGCTGAAACATTATAAGATTTTCCATGCAACATCACAATAAATTAATGATGTACAAAGTTACAGTAAACTGAGTGTGCATGTATTTGTCATTTAAAGCCTTCAATAGGCCACTTAATTAGTTTAGCTCAATTAGTAGAGTAGCCCATGATGAGCTAAGAAGCATGGAGATTTTTAATTACTCATTCAAAAGTTAGTTGAATCATTATTAGAATAAAAAGTGATAATTGAGGCCCTTCACTGTCTGAGTGAGGAAGGCACACTTAGGCAAACAGTGTAGAAACAATACCAACACTTGCGAGATCCTAACATTTTCTACTTAGTTATTGAAATTATCCAAAATCTTCAAAAATGCTCATTTTTTGTTTCAAATAATCTTATGAGTAGAGTTACACTATTTATCTCATTAGACTTCATTTCTTCATATCTAGCTTGAAACAAATACTAGTTTCACCCAAATTATGCGTCTGCATCAACCTAGTGACACTCCTCTACAGACAGTGATACAACCCCGTTAATTGGTAAATTCAATGCCGAATACCAAGCTACTACATACTAATATGGTCAAGTCGCCTTTCACATGAAAAAAACAAAAGCAGTCACGACTGAACCATTACTGCACACTACATGAGCTAGGTTCACACTAACAAAGCACTCAGTGTCTAAATTACTCGAATATCTCATTCAAACAAGAAACTTGCACTCATTTAACTGACACAATAAATTATCTACAATATTCAGACAATAAACAACATATAAAATAAGCTCAGAACACAATCAATAATTATAGGTTCAAAAATCACAATTAAATTTGCGATTAGCAGATACATATCAACATACCTAATTCGAAATAACAACAATCCATTGAGAAAATAGATGAACGAATTTCCATGAAAATGAAAACTTGCAAATTAAATTGAACTAGTACAATCAATTGACTCTTGAAGCTTGATTAATGAATCGAACCTGTAAATGGATAGATCAATCAAATGTAATAATTGATAAGCAATAATTATAATTAGATTGATTTTCAGTAGATATATGAGATCGTAAACAGTAGATAAAGCTTATCAAAATAGTAGATATAATACTCTCAAAATCATAGAAATAAATAGGAGTAGTCTTGTTCGGCAAACTCTAATTGTACACTACTTGGATGTAAGTCTAGATTAGAAGTATGTTTCACTAATGAGAGTCAAAAAAGTAAATATGAAGTAAAAACATTGAATTTAAATGATGAATTAAGGTATTAGAAGGGGTTTTATCCACCACGCGATTCGATTGACTATTAGTTAGTATCGAATCGCTTGTATTGATCCCTAGTGAAAACCAAGTCCTCCCAGATTGAGGTTTCACTAACTTGAGAGTGTAGCTCCACCATAAATCTCTTTGGTGGTGGCTTTATACTCTAGTTCTCTGTTATGAGCTCTATCTCTAGTTACTCATAATGAAGAACTTGGCGTTCTTTTATGCAACACAATACAAACTACTAGCTAGTCATCCTCACATGGCTTTATAAACCTCTTCTAATGGAGGTTTAGCCTTGTTTCATTAGAATCATATTGACTAAATAAACTAAAAACATAATTGAAAAGACAAATTAAATGAAGAACTAAAGCTTTTATTGATGAGAATTAATGGTGGCTAAATTTCTAACCCTAATGAAAGTAAAACTAATTAAAACTAAACTAAACTAAAATTAGTTAAAGAGGGGAAGCTAGAAGAGGAGAGAAAGTGTTTAGCCTTAACCCTCTTTATATAGGAGAGGGTTAGGGTTACATTTTCGTGAATAGGCCAAAAAGGGGGACTTCGGGCCTCTAAAGTGAGCCTAAAGTTCATTAGGTTAGGTCTAAAATGGCCACAACTACTAGAAATTACTTCCGTGCCCTTTTCATCCACTTTTACAGCTCTGATTGAGGCAAGGTTTGGTCTATTGGAAAGATGATTCCGAGCCGATCGTTTTGACATAATGCTGGCCCAATTCTAAGGCTCAAGTCCAATGATACGGCCTGTTGAAGTCATATTGACTTTTTTGTCCTTTTTATATCCGGATTGATTGGGTCTTCCTAGTTTTATTTTATTTTTTTGAAACGATTATTTGGGGTTAGGCAGACCCCAACCTGTATCGATCAAACTCTTTGGTACAACTTACCAATAACATCTTCCTCCACTATTACATTAAGCTTATACGTGAGTGGGGGAATGCTAACCAAGGTAACTCCTGGATTTATAATTCTATCCAGAATAGTACTAGACTTAGCCACCACATCAGCCGCTCTGTTCTTTTCCCTATACACATGGGACACACTAACCGAACCAAAATGGCTCATAAGCCTCTAGATAGCTTCAACTGTATCAAGACAGCACCAAGGACCTACTTCCTTTCTGCTAATCACTTGGACCGCTCTCATGGAATCAGACTCAACCAATATCATGTTACAATTCACGTGAGGGCTGCCAGGATAGCCGCCTCTATACCTTTTAATTCTTGGATAATCACCGACCATAAGTTTGCATTACCCATATATAGAAGAATGGGAGCACCCTCATGGTTCCTCAATATACCTCCATATCTAGCACAGTCATCAGTCACCGACCCATCAGCATTTATCTTGATGAATCCAAGTGGTGGCTTGGTCCACTGAACTAGTTCGTGCACTATCTGGTTTACAATGATATCAATACCAAGTCTAGCAATCATTCTCCTAGTCGCAAGAGAGGAATCCTCAGTAGTCTTGATAACTCGCTGTAGATAAATTCACATCTTCTCTATGACATACCTGCTGATCGACTCAGCATTGTGACCTTTGTTCCTGAACCTCCTGCTATTCCTCTCATTCCAGATCCCATACACAATAGCACAAATCATCGTTCTGACTATCTCACTCGATAACGAGTTAAATCTCGTTAAATGCAAAAGAAATTGCCACTCAGCAGAGGACTCGTGCACCATTCCCAACCCTAATCTATCCTTTACTACAACCCAAATCTTCTTTGTGAATGCACAGTTGAAGAAGAGATGCTTCGAGTTTTCTAGATGATGATCGTCACACAGACAACACTCTGAATGAGTCAAGACCTTCCTGTGGATCAATCGATCTTGGGTAGCAAGGCAGACCGAAAAAAGTTGCCAGGTGATGAAAGAATATTTTGGAACATTATACTTACCCCACACCAATTTGTACCATACAACCTTTTCTCTCATCTTTTTGATGGACATATAAGCTAACTTTGTGGAGAATCTACCTGAGCTTGTAGCAGTGCACATTACCAAGTCCTGGGCCATGTTGACATTTATGGAAGTCTGCAGGATTTTATTCTTTAACTCACCATCTGGCAAATTAAGAACCATATCATTCCATGAACCATTAGAGATCAAGGCACTAACTTTAGCATCATCTGGAACATGAAGGAGATTTCTTGCCTGTGCAGTAGCATAGAGGATATCCAAGGATCATGCCATAAACTTGTGCCTTCTCCGTTAGCAATCAAGCATCTAATATACTTCTGGGCAATCTTCCTATGTTTTAGAATACTCCTCCAAACCCACAAAAAATCTGTCGGAATCTTCATAGACCAGAAATATTTCTGTCGCACTAGTAGAAAAAAGGCTTTTTGTGACTGTTTTAAAATGTTATTTGTGACTGTTTTGTTCGAAACGGTCACAAATAGTAGAAAAGGGTTTTTGTGACTGTTTTAAAAAGTTTTTAGTTACGTGCGTTTTCGAAACAGTCACAAATAGTTTTTTTTTCTAAAGAAGGTGTATATGTGTGGAGAACTATTTGTGACTATTTTACTAAAATAGTTACATATTATCCGTCCTTAAGTAACCGTTTGACCCAACTAGTTTTTGGTCCATCACGCCCACAACACTACTAAAAAACAACTAATTTGAAACACGACACAACCACGTTCACTCTCACCTCCCTCTGTCTCCCACTAACTTTGGATTCGAAAACTTTTGTTGTGTCATAAAATGTGGTGAATTTGTAATTTCATTGTGACAATTTTTGTTTTGAAAAGTTTTCCAACCCGCTCAAAATTTTTGGTTATCTCTCGCCCATCTCTACACTATATGATGGCCGGGTTTTGAGGAACCCACTCTCCACTATCGAGTAGGAAAATTGAAATCTCCCTATTTGCTCAATTTATAAACACCTCCCTCACAAAAATTACAAACCCCCCCTTTATTAATAATTTAGAAGAACCTCCCTAATATAACTTAAATTATATAATTATTCTTCATTTTTCTCCCTGAATTTAGAACAAGCCCTCTTTTATTAATAATTTAGAAAAGAACTCCCTAATGTCACTTAAATAACATAATTATCCCTTATATTAAATTAGATGTGCCTCCCCTATGTAATTACAATTAGAATCCAAAAAAACCATGCTAATTATCGATCTCGAATTACGGTTTCAAGACTTCAGGAAAAAAAAGTCCATGCGTAGCACGGTTTGCATACTTGTTAAATTAATAATAATTTAAGCTCAATTTCAGATTTTTTTTTTTAGCATAATCGTGTTCAAACTGCAAATTGAACAAGGAATAAAAACCTTCTAAACGAGTTTTCTTCTACAACTCCTACAACTATAACACTTCTAATATCGTATTCGATATGTATTTATTATTAGATGGATTATTAAACGCCACATTCACACTTGTTTGCCATAAACACTACCAACTTCCCTGTCTCATTCTCTTTCAGCGAATCTAACTGCAAAAAAGAAGCATGTCCAACCAAGTGCAAGAAGAAGAGGTGATATCTTGTGCTCTATGTGTTCCTAAGCATAGGTACCGTTACATGCTAAGTGAATGGGAACACATACGTGTTATTTTAACCATCGGAATAAGCATCGACCTAGGTTTGGATCCAAAAGTAGAAATCCTGCCAATTGATCTTTAAAATTTCAAATTAATGTTGTTTCGTCTGTACCTGTGTTTGAGTGTTCTAATATCTCACTTACTCAGGAGAGAAAGATCGAGATGAGGACACAACCTGATACCTTGGACAAAAGTGATCTAAGAAGATGTGCAAGTTTCATCAAAGTCATAATCCTAGGTTTCAGCATTGCAGCTGCCAGAGCACTTCTCAGCAGGGACAACGTGTACATCAATTCTACCAGCATTACAGGCATCTGTGTTCAGCAGAAATCAAGCAAGGAAGAAAACATCCAACTTATGTACAAGAACATTGGCAAAACCAAGTTTGCAATCGAGCAATGTACAAAGACAAGCATATTCGCAGACAAAACAAATATATACATAATGGGATCTTCGTCATGCATCAAGAACGCAAAGTACTATCTTCGTCACCTTATTTCAATTCACTTTATTTAACAAACTAGTCTATTCTAATAAGAAAGCAAACTCCGAGTAGTAACCGTTTTTTTGGTTTAACAAGTTTTGGATAAAAAAATATTTGCCCTCAGATTTACAATATTTCGGTCACCCTATATATCCGCCTAAAACAGTTTCTTCTCTCCAACAAACTCTTCTTCTCTTTCCTCGCACCAATTCCCTCAACAAATAAACCAAACACATTCCCACCAAATATATTCACCAAAATAAACCAAACTTATTCCCAAAAAAATTCTCTTCAATATTCCCGACAAAGTTTCTAAAAGGATTTTTTTTAAAAGTTCGTACGATTTGTATCCAATCTCTGCGTATTTCTTTCGAAAGGTATGTTTGCTCACTTGCTTAAGCCTTTAGTTTAATGGCCATGTTTGATTTCCTTCTTCTCTCCTTTCTTCTTTCTAGTTCGTCGGCACATATGAGTCATTCTTGGAATAGATTAAATTTATCCCTATAGTGTGTATAGAGTTAGGTAAGTTGTGCTTTGTATTTCATAATACATAATCGGCCATTGGTTTGTTTTGGAGTTAAATGGAAAACCAGTTGGTGATCAAATCGTGCGTGCTATTTTTCCTTTATGTTTTGCAAGATCAAATTCCTTCATGTACAACTCACTTCCAGAAGACAGTTCATCTCCAATATCCTCCTCTCCACCACTTACTAATCTCTAATCTCACTCTCACTCCATAATTGGTTTTATGTTATAGGTTTTCTCTCTCTCAATGTAAACTATTTTCCTTAAATTAAATCGATCTGCAATGCTTCGCCATGTTTTGATTGCGAGTCAAGCGTCTCAGGCCATCGAAGAGGTAAGATTAATATTTTCTTCTTCCTCTTATCCTACGTTGGAGAGGACTTAGAAAACAGTTCAGACACTAAGCTTTGAAACAAGATTAGGATGAATCTATCACTTCCTTTCATCTTATGTGTTACATTTGACTAATTGTTGATAAGAGCCCAAAACTATAGTTTTAACTCCTTAATAATAATACTTTTAGACCAATTATGCGAGTAATAAATAAGAGTTAATGCTAATTACGTGCTTTTATGTATTTCAGGCATTGAAGTCAATTATGGGTAGAAATGTGCCACTTTGGCAATGTAAAGGAGCAAAGGGTTGGTTGCTAAGAAGTTATGGGATTAAAGGCCAAGACGGGCAGAAACAGCACACAAAAGTCAGTAGAACTTCCGAAGATCGTATCTTTGGACTCAGGCTTCGGAATTGGGCGTACCTTATGTCAAAACAACCGGCTCAAAAAGAGCTTTCCAATGGTCTAAATCTTGACCCAATCAGAGGAGCATAAGTGGACTAAAGAAATTAGGCTTTGGGCTTAATTTTCCGGCCCAAAACATTGACCCTCAGCCCATGCACGAAAATGTGGATCTAGTCTCCTCCATTTCCACACACAAGACTTAGCTTTTAAGGATCAATTAGTTTAGGTTAGAAGGTAGCCATTAGAGTAGCCATTAAACCTTAGTTCTAGATCTAGTTTTGAGAATTTTAATTAGTTTATTAATTAGTTTTCATTCTTTGTTTTAATTTAGATTATTGAATGATTGTTATTATTCATTGGATTAAATAAAATAGTTAGTCTTGATAATTTCGGTTTTGACTTATTGAATTACTTAGATCTAAATTCAGTTATTAGTTGTTATTCATTTCTTAGTTATTTAATTTAGTTTTGAATTATTGATTAGAATCTTTATATTAATAAAGTTAGAATCTTTATGTTATGTCTTATTCAATTTCATTTGGAAATGATAGTTTGATGAATCAAGGCTAAACCTCCATTAGAGGGGTTTGATGAAGTCTTAATAAAAACTTGATTGTGTATTATAGAATCATTGTAAAAGTCTATTCTACTCTAGAAGGTCGTTGATTCGCCATGAGAATGGGTGGACGTCCTCACATGCTAGTTATGAATTGGTAGAGATGCCATGTATAATTAGGGATTAGAACGACCAATTCTTACCGTAAGAACGTAAGAATTGGATTACAACCATCTATTCTAGTTCCTTAAGTTGGATTCAAGTTGGATTCCATTCCCCCCTAATTCTTATTCTAGATTCAAACTTTAGTATTCCATAGCATTTCGTAGTTTAATTTGTAAAACTCTCATTGACATTGGTAGGATTGATAGTCGTAGGAAACTTGAATGCTAAAGAACTAGGAGTGGAACGAATCTTCTATTCCAACTCTATTTCAAGAGTATCAAGAGTAGAAATATTTGATAAATTTAGTATAAGTTCAGTTTATAGTTCTACATCCGTTTGATATTCATTATTTATTCGGAGTAGATATATATTCCTTTTTATGTTTATCAAATGGCGTCGCTACAATCTTAGTTGCCTTTAGCATTGTTTACTTTGGAATTGTTAATTTTCCAAAGTCCCATAACCCACCCACCCTTGTTTGATTCTCACTGTGGTTGTCCGTTTCAGCACTGAAAATTTTCCTCGAAAATTTTCACAGAGCGAACCAGCATGGCGCCTGGAACTCCACTCTTTTTGAGCAACCCAGCTTTTTACCAAGGCAAAAACGAAGCCCCAAGGCGGTTGGATCTCGAGGTTTTCCCTGAGCACTACCTGCGCCCTACCAAGGCTAAATTGGAGCGCGCCTTGCATCCAAGAGCCTGGAACTCCAGCTTGAACCTGAGCACTACCAGCGCCCTACTTAGGTCTATTCTGAGAGCTACCTGCGCCCTTTGCTAAAACTGCCCGATTTCCATAGGTTTGTTTCAAATTTCCATTTCTTCATAGTTTTAAGTGTTTTAACTTGTTATACATATTGAGCACGCGTAAACAAGACGCTATTTATAAGCGAAGCAAGGAGGCATTCAGGTACTCTTTTCTTCCACACCTTGCATCTCCTGTTAGAGGTTCATACTAGCATATCAAGATTGTTTGGAGTGTTGTTGTGTTTCGTTAAGATTGGCTTAGCCTTGCATGAGATTAAGGTCAGGCCGAAGAAAAACACCTAATGTAATCAACTGTCAACGTCAACAAACACGCCTTTCTAGTATACCACTCACTACACCTCTAACTAATATACCGCACACACCACCTGAAGTAATGGTTGAAGAAAGAGAGTCTCCTCTCTCTGACTTTTACAAAGCCTTGAAGCGATAGCCCTAAATCTTGGATCGTTCTATCAGACCCAGTGGGGGATTTCCGAATCCTCCCAAATATATTTAATTTGTTACCCATTTTTCATGGGTTAGACCATGAAAATCCTTATTAGCACATGCGTAGGATTGACCAAGTCCTTACTACATTCCACCATCCTACAGTTGGTGCTGAACAAATTAAACTGAGGGTATATCCCTTCACTTTAGCCGATAAGGTGGCGTCTTGGTTAACGGCCCAAGTGCCAAATTCTGTGGACTCGTGGGCTAAACTTGTTCAACTATTTATGGAACATTTTTACCCACCACTGAAGACCGATGAAATGTTTCCAAGATTCATTTCTTTCGACATAATCCTCATGAATCATTTTCAGAGGCTTGGAATCGTTTCATCGATCTACTTATAGAGTGTCCACACCATAACCTCGCGAAAGACACGCTAGTTCGTGCCTTTTTCAAGGGGTTGTACACCACCACAAGGAAGTGCTTGACATAATGAATGGGGGTAGTGTCCTAAGTAAGGGAGCCTTAGAGGCTTATAAATTTTTAGAAGATCAAACTAAGCATAATAATAACTGGGGGTAGTGACGATTTCTCCGGTTCCGCTAGTTCTTATACAACAGTTAAAGCCGCCGGTATGTTTGAGATGAAACCCGATCCGGAACTTAAAAATTTAATCGAATCTTTAACTAAAAAGGTAGAGGCTATTTCTGTTCAACAAACGCCGATCCTCGTCATGAATGTCAACTCCAATCCATGTAATTTCTGTTTGAGTCTAGAGCATCCCGACTCCTATTGTCCTTTCCCCTATGAACAACAACAGTCACAACAAGATAATGTTTGCTCGATTAATAGTTTTCCTATTCTTAACGCCCCTTGGAGACAACATCCTAATTTCAGTTGGAGAAATAATCAACAAGTAACACCTCCAGGGTTTAATAATCAAAATGTTAGGCCAGCAAGCAATTATAACCAAGGCCCACCACGACAAGGTCAAGGACAAGGTCAGGGTAATTATAATTATAACAACCAAGCTCAACCACGACAAGGACAAGGTCAGGATAATTATAATAATTATAACAATAATAATTATAATACTAATAGAGGTATCGTTCTGGTAAATAATAACTGCCAAAATCCACCCATTAATAATCAACGTGACATAGTTCTTGTCACACAACCAGTAGCAAATACTACTCCACAACCGGATCATTTTGATACCTTTATACAATCTCAACAACAGATTTTACAAGCCATCCAACTTTTCTTACAGCAGTTAGCTCAAGAGAAAGTGCAACCTAAAGGTGTGTTTCCAGGACAAACGATACCTAATCCTAAAACACCAAACACGGCCTTTGAGGTAAATGGTAATACTAGTATGGAAAATGAAAACGTAAGTGAGCTAAATGCCATCTCCACTCTCCGTTCTAGGAGAGTGGTTGATAACAAAGTAACTATGCCTATAGTTAACCCACCAGTTGTCCCTACTCCGGAGATTGTACTAGATACTGTAATATAAACTGAAGAGCCTACCCCTGTAGAGGTACCAGTTAAACCACAACCTAAGAAATAGAAAGCAAAGGTTAGACATCCAGTTGATCCATACACTAAATATAGAGAGAAACCACCGTTTTCCCAGAAATTAGCTATGTTAAACAAGAATACAAATTTTGACGAGATTAGGGAAGTTTTTAAAAATCTAACGATAAACTTATCTTTTCTTGAAGCGATTAAGAAGTTACCTCACCATGCTAAGTTTCTTAAAGAGTTGTGCACTACTAGGCGTAAGACAAAGATTCCTAAAGACGCCTTTTTAACTGAACAGTTTCCAACTTTAACGGAACACAATGGAATCATTAAGTATAAGGACCCTGGTCGTCCTATTATACAATGCACCTTAGGGGATACTCACACGACCACTACTTTATTAGACCTCGGGGCAAGTGTTAACTTACTCCTTTATTATTTATATAAACAAATAGGTATACAGGAAATGCAACCTACAACAATGACGTTGCAATTAGCTGATAGGTCTATCAAGTATCCTAAGGGTGTATTGGAAAAATGTCGTTGGTTAATGTTCAGGATTTCTACTATCTTGCGGATTTTATTATCCTCGATACAGAAGTCGCTAACGATTTTGTTCCAATTATTTTAGGGCGCCCTTTCTTGGCAACTACCAACGCGAAACTGCCGTGATGGTTCAATGTTCTTGTCTTTTGGCCATCTTTCCGTTGTGGTTAACGTTTTTAAAACAATCAAACAGTTGCCTTATACGAATATCGATGGAGAGGTTAGCATGATTGGGAGGTTAGCTCATGATTATTTCAAAACCACATTTCCGAATGACCAGATGCACAAATTCCTTTCCTTAGGAAGTTCCAACTTTGACAAATACTCCTTGGATGTAGAGGAAATTGAGGAAGATTTCCTTCAACTCTTTTGCAACTCTTCCCTGCCACCTCGCGAGTCTTACCCTGCCAACATCCATTTATCCCTTGACACTATGACGGAAGATGAATTTTTCACCCTCTATCCTAGTGATTCTTTTGACCCACCTATTGAGAATTGTCTGGCATATCTCAAGGCTTCTAATGATCTAGATCTGAGAGCTCTAACTGACACTCATTCATCTTCCCTCACCAATATTCCCCACCTTCCACCCTTTTAAAGGAACCTGGAGTTTGCGCTTGACCATTTTGTTTCTTCTGTACTTAATGATTTTCTAAATCCTCTTAATACAGAAATAATTCCCAAGGGAAAGGGAATTGACACCTTCATTTTCAGAATTGAGACAGTTCCCACCTACACCATGAATGAGTTTTGTGCCAAACCTACATTCTCATTTCTTCCATTCCTTACGTCTAAAATTCATCCATATTCTCCACAAACATCCATTTTCTCACGATCATTCACTTGGACACCCTCTCGTTCAAAGGCGAAAAAGAAGGTGCATGCGGTTACTTTCTAGATCCATCAGACTTCGCTTTCATTTCAATAAGTTGCGTCGTAGAGAATCTTGGGGCTTAATTCTGTTTGGGAGTGTATTCCATGTTATTTATTTATGGAAAGACCCCCAACTCTTTAGGTTGTTGATATATCGAAAACTGAAGGGTATATATATATATATATATATATATATATATATATATATCCAGTTATTTGTTAAAGTCTCGAGTATCTGACTATAAACGGCTCATTTTGTTGTTTGGTGTCCTTCCTTACAATTCCATATATTGGTAAGTGCATTATTCAGGTAACCGGGCCCTCCTTATGGAGTGTGTGGCTGTAAGTACCGGATCCTAAGTCCACGTTAAATATAATTCACATTTTCCACTCTTGCATGTTTTCTCGGATTTTGAGTCATGTTCTTCTATAGTGTGAATTATGCATTTATTGCTTTATTATTTTTCTTATATTAAACCTTATTCATTAAAAAATAAAAAAAAAATTGTTAAAATCATAAAAATAGTAATTTAGGAAGTCTCGAGAATCTGACTTTAAAATACCTGATTTTAAAACAAATTTTCTAAACTTCGTTGCCAAAAATTTGTTTGGGGGTGTGGTGTTCGTTTCTGTACTAGATTGTTCAACTTTTCATTTGTGTTGCGTAGGCCGTTTAATTGTATTTCGATTCGGGTTGACTTTATCTATGAAATTAGAGTTCATTCGTTTGCATAACTTACGTCACGCATGTACTTCAAGGCGTTTTCCATCTTCTTATATGTCATCCATGGTCGGAATAAAGTGTTTTATGGATCATTGTATTAGAAATTCTCTCCTAATCATTTCCATAGCTCATTCGCAAAAATTGGACTGGTAACGAAGCGGCAAATTTAGTTTGAAGTTGCGCGAAAAATCGAAAAATTCGAAAAATCAAATTGGGCTTGGGCCCAATCTCGCGCACTCGTGAAACGCACGTGCGTCTCCATCTTCAACACAACAGTCGCGTTCCTCCTCAAAACCGCCATTAACAAAGTTTTAAGCTTCAAAAACCTAACCTAAATAAAAATAAAAAAATAAAAATCTAATTACACCCATGCCAATCAATTAAATCTACCCCAAATCTTCTCCAAACTACACCCACCACCATCCCCACAAATTCCCACCACCAAAACATTAGAAAACACAAAAAAAATTGAGGAATTTGAATTGCCGCGCCACCACCACTGTTTGGTTAGTGAGGTTGTCTCAAACTCCATCCCCACATTCAATTTAAACCCCCAAATCGTCCCAAATCTTTCAATGGCTCTAAGACGAAGAATTCTGCCGGAACAAGCTTTTACGGCGGACCGCTTTGCGCCGTTTTTTTCGTGATGAGATGATTAGGAGGAATTGGAATAGGTTGTGGTACTCTAAAAATAATTTCTACCACTCCGATTTGGTCTAACAATTCTATAAGAAGAGAGAGTTGGATGGTCGGAAAGTTTTTATGAAGATGGCTGAGGTTAGGAGAGAATTATTGAGAGAGAAGTTGGCTGAGATTCTAGGCATTACGCCTGAACGCCACCTCGACGCCACCGTGCAGGAATCCCAGTATACTACAGTTCCTGCATTGATAAATGACACTCTCATGGAAGGTGAATACAATACGAATTCTCATTGTGCTCGACAGTCATCTTTACGAACCAACCAACTGGCTGTAGCTCAGTGGATTGGTAAGAACATCATTAGGAAGGAGAAAGTGAGCGACATCGGTTTGACATGTATGCACGTTATCTAGATATTGTAAGAGAAGAGGTATGAATTTTGTATCCTTGAGTTCTTGATAAATATGATTAGAGGAGTTGGGAAGAGTATTACACCATTCCCTGCTTTAATTACAAAGATAATGTTGTCTTGGGGAAGGAGGAAACCAAGAACTGAGAGGACTATGTTGAAATTGCATTCAAATGAAATTATTTATACAGAGTGTATCCGAAAGACTTGGATGTTGTCGGAGGGCAGGATGGTTGATTTGGATGAGGAAAGGGAGGACATGACAGGTTTGGATGAAGATGCCTTGGAAAGGTGTACGTCTGATTCAAAACGCATGTCAGTATTGCATACTGGCGTGCGTTGCATTTATGCGATTTGTGAGGATATACGAGATAGGCAGATTAAAATTCGAACGAAACAAAATACCCTTCAGACAAATTTTGAAATGCTCGACAAGAGCCAATCGGATCTCCATTATAACATGCAGACAGTCCTACAGCGCCAGGTTGCGCATTATATAGAGATGAAGACAAAAATGGAAGCACAACGCCTGTTCCGAGTAGAGATTCTATGACGCATGCCACCCCTAGAGGTTTCTGTTTTCGATGAGTCTGAGAGACATGAGCATCGTCGTCAAAGGACGGATGGCTCGGGCCCTTCTTCATCCCAGGCCCAATCTCCATCTCAGGGTCCATCTTCATCACGTGGCTAGGTTTTCTAAAAATATGTGGTTTCGATGTTATTTTGTTTTTTTTATTGTTTTTCTTAGTTCGGATACTAAGTTGTTTAAATTCAGTAGTTAAATTTAAATTTGGTAGTTAATTGTATTTGAATTTGAATTTGTATATAATTTAGTTCTTTTCAAATTGTGCATTGTTTTATTGTTAATCCTACCTTCCCGAATTGTTTGGGGGTGGTATTAGTTAGTCTAGCATGATTTTTGATATGATCCTCCAGTTTATAATTTGTGCTGGAGTGAATGTTGAGAATATTGCCGATATGGGCATCACTATGAATAGATATTGTGATAGGATGAAATCTCGATGAATTACGCAGTTTCTACCCTGAATTCAACCTAAAAGATATTAGGTTTGTTTTGGAATAGAGAATATGGGTTGTTTCCATTTTTGGGTTTGGAAATTTTTTGTTTCCAACAATTTCCTTAAAACTTTTTGGTAACTTCCCGATTCGTTTTAGCAACTTAAAACCTATAAAAACTTCATTCATTCTACACTCACAACCCACACTACACCTCACTTTCATCTCTCACCTTTCACTCCCACGATTCCCATCTTTTTATCCATTTTAGCACTATCAGCAGCTCGGAGCGCGACCTGCGCCCTAGGCACTGTCTAACAGAATTTCATTAGAGCGCAACCCGCGCCCTACCAAGCCCTGAGCTGAGCTCGACCTGCGCACACAACACTGGAATTCCAGTTTTCATTATGGGTGTGACCCGCGCCCATCCCAGGCACAAAGTGAGCGCACCCTGTGCCCAAGTGCCTGGAACTCGGAAAATCACCAAGGCGCACCCCGCGCCCTATCCAGGCATAGGTGGAGCACACCCTGCGCCCAGAACCCCGTGGGCAAGAAAAATTCCAATTTTTTGTGGGTTGTTCTAGAATCATTCGCAGCTATTCCAGCAAGTTTATTGGGGATGACATTCCCTCGTATCATACCGAAATAGTCTTTTGAAGACTTGTTCCAAAGTGACACCTATGGTGCGTGGTTTCGCGAAGTGATCATTCTAGCAAGATGGGAGCCACTATTGGTAAGTCCTGATGTACTTTATTCTCCCGCACTTACATCTTATTTTTATGATAATTGTAAGTTCTTTGATAGATCAGATGGAGAACAAGTGTTCTCTATCACCATCGGGGATGAACCAATGGAAGTTTCCAGGTTTTTGATATCCTTTGTGCTTGAACTTGCTATGCCGGCCTAAATACAAGACTCATGGGCCTATTTGGTAGATAATATGTACATGTATAACTGATAAGAGCCCAAAACTGTAGTTTTAACCCTGTAACAGTCATACTATTAGACCAATTATGTGAGTAATAATTACGAGTTAACACTGATTACGTGTTTTTATGCATTTCAGGTTTCAAAGTCCATTGATAATGATAAAATTGATAGTTTTACCTACGAAATAAAGCGATGAAACTTACAAATGCAAGTAAAACTAAAACTAGTTTATGCTCCTATTTGCTTATCAAAGATTTCTCTACTCTCAATCCTATGAGATATAGTGGAGTAGGAAGTTCGTTCCACTCCTAGTGCTCTAGCATGGAATTGTTTTCTAATCTAATTAGTCGTTTTCAAGTCTAATGAGAGCTTTACGAAGATGTGTTATACTACGATACCTATATGAAATTGATTATGTTGAATCTAACTACGAATGCTATGGAAATATGATTGTTTTGAATCTAGATAAAGGATTAGAGGGGAATTGAATCCACCTCGAATCCAACTTAATAGCCTAGCATAGATTCTTGTATCTCGATTCTTACGTTCTTACGGCAAGAAATTCGAGTTCTAATCCCTAGTGTTCATGGCATTTCTACCGAGTACTAACTAGCATGTGAGGTCGTCCACCCATTCTCATGGCGAATCACGACCTTCTAGATTGGAATAGATTCTACAATGCTTCTACACTATACCACTAAGTTTTCATCAAGGCTTCATCAACCCCTCTAATGGAGGTTTTAGCCTTGAATCATTCACAATCATTCCCATATGAATCTAAACTAAACATATTATCAAGATTCAAAATTTACTAATCTAAACTAAACGATAATTAAATTCTAATTAACAACTAAGAAATGGTAACCAACAATAATTAAAACTAGATCTAATAGATTGAAATAACACAATTCGAAATTGATAAAATAACTATTTTATTTATCTAATCAATCAAGAACAATGTTTCAAAAACTTAATCTAAAACAAGAATTGAAAATGGAACTAAAACTTAATTTAATTAATTAAACTAGATCTAGAATTATCTATATTGTTTTAGGTCTAACTAGCTACTATTAACAAAGAGCTAAGCTTTGGTTTTTATATGTCCATATCCAAAAATCGTGCATGGGCTTGGAGCCATGTTTTGGGCCAGAGAATCAGGCACAAAACCCAATATTTTCAGTCCAAAAAGGCCTATTCAGCTGTAGTTGGCTTCAATAGACTTTTCTTCCACTTTTGCTCCTCTGATTGGGTCAAGGCATAGACCATTGGAAAGCTCTTTCCGAGCCGGTTGTTTTGACATAAGGTAGGCCCCATTCCGAGGTCTGAGTCCAAATATATGGCCATCGGAAATTCTGCTGACGTGTGTGCTGTTTCTGCCCGTGTTGACTTTTCAGCTTTTGACCGGGCTTTAGGAAGGCTTTGTCTTCTTGAATCTAGGCCTTTAATCACGGAACTCCTTAGTAACCGACCTTTGCTCTTTTATCTCGCTAAAGTGGCACATTTCTACACATAATAGACTTTGAAACCTGAAATGCATAAAAACACGTAATCAGTGTTAACTCTTAATTATTACTCACATAATTGGTCTAAAAGTATGACTGTTATAGGGTTAAAACTACAGTTTTGGGCTCTTATCAAACCACCCCCAAACAGCATTTTGCTTGTCCTCAAGCAAAGATGAGAAATTAGAATAAGTGACCAAAAATGGAGTTCTATCTACTCGTTTTTTGAAAGTGCGATTGCATTGACCATATATGCAACAAGGCCTTTAAACCACTAGGAATTCCCTAGTGGGACGAGTTATAACCTCGTGAGAGTTTTTCAGTGAAGGTACTCACAAACTTCAACTATACTACAGCGACTAAGAAATAAAACTATTGTTTCCTCATTCATGTCCCAACTATCTATACATCTCACTAGCAATTTGAATAAGAATAACTAAGTCAAAACCCTAAGCTAATACATGCATAATAATCAATCATCTATGATACAAATATAAATACTACGAGTAATACTATGAAATGGCTAGCAGGTTCGTTTCTGAAACTCGGAATAGCGTCCTTAAGTAGGTCCTCACATAAATGTCAAGACAAAAACCACTCACGATTTTTTCGCTCAAGTTTAGCTACTCCGATTAATGCGGTGGGCACACTTTACCTTACAATCTCAATGACAAACAAGGAAGCCGGAGTCGATCAAACACATCTGCCACTTACTATCACACTAACCTAATCCTAATTGAGCTAGAAGTCTTTATTAGGTGTTGCGGGGATTAGGAAATGGTTTAAGAAGGAAGCAAATGGATATTCAAAAGGACAAGTCTAAGATAATATAGTCTTCATATTATGTAACTTAGAGAAAACCTTGTTATTTTCTTTTGCTTCTATACTTTGTTTCCATCCTTAGCCATATTTTTTTTTTCTTTTCTTTGGCTTTTGACTCCCTTTTATTCTATTTTTTGGAGTTTTATTTATTTCTATTTTTTTTTTCTTTTTTCTTGGATGGAAACTTCTTTTTTTTTATGGAAGCAACTACTAATTTTGTTTTACACGGGTTTTCTCTTCTTCTTTCTTCACTCATTCTATTCTCAGACTTATTCTATATTGGGTAAGTTGAATTTTTATTTTGTTTTGTTTTGTAACAGGGTAAGGATTTGTGGGTTATGAAAGGCTAAAGAAAGGTTCAGAGGGGCGACTAGCGGAAAATAATTCATAGGTTTGAATTCTGTTTATATCGATCCAAAAGGGCCTAAATTCTCGCTTTGGATATGGCATAGTGATCAAGCAAGTGGGCGTGTGATTTCTCTATCGGATTTTACTTCTCCCTTGTGTCATTTCTCAAATGTTTGGCTCATATAAGGCTTTAGGCTATATTCTCACAAGATTTGTAGAATAAGTACTCTAGCCTAGATTTTGAAACTTCTTGCTAACAATCATAGATACTCATGTAATATATTTATAGATAGATGCAAAGATTATTACCTATATATTAACCTAAGTTTCTAACAATTATTTTGATGCAAAAGCTCATTGAGACTTCTAGATTGTTAAGAGCATAGAGAAAGAAAACAATACCAATATTCCTAAGTGTATAGCATAAACTTATTTATATTTTTATATTTTTGAAAATTTAACTAGAAAACAAATGCATATTATACATATCTATATCCTAACAGATGCCTTAATTACACGTGTTTCTATGCCCCCCAAAACAAGAATCATGCTTTGTCCTCAAAGTATTGTAAATAAAGAGGGTAGGAAAAATACCATTGAAGCGTGTGAAATTCGGGAACATCTGCAAAACAAAGTTAGAGCGTACTAATATAGGA
This sequence comes from Coptis chinensis, assembly GCF_015680905.1. NCBI lineage: Eukaryota > Viridiplantae > Streptophyta > Magnoliopsida > Ranunculales > Ranunculaceae > Coptis > Coptis chinensis. Next base: position 44,758,072 of record NC_141460.1, read on the forward strand.
AATAAAAACTGACGCAACTCTATAAGAGTTCCACCCATTATGGGGTTAATCGAATTAAATTGCTTGGGACATAGCGGACACTAACAAAACTAAAACTTACCTTATCTCCGGCAGGCATCCTCTTCCCTCGTTAGTGAGGCGAGGGTTCCTTCGCGATCCCCGATCCATTGTAATTTGCCAAGCTTGCGCCGGTTATCATCTACTAATGCTAACTTTGTTAAGTGTTATCATGTGCGATGGGATGTCGGGGGCAACCAAATGAGGCTGCTGCCATCCATCCCGCCAAGTCATTATTATTGCGAACGGCGAACCACCCGATTGGTGGGTCTTATGACTTCAACCCTTTTCAATCGTGAATTGTGCCGCGAATACGGTAAACAACTTCACGCATGATCGCGGCTTACTAACACGGGCATAAGAAGATACTTCGCCTCATGGTTTGGGCTCTCTTAAGACTAGCGACTAATACTTTCGGGGAATGTCATATCGGTAGCGTCCCACCACTAAAGCGAGGAAAATGTCACCAGCGATCTTGTTTGCAGAAATGAACCGCCATTCCCCAAAATATTCATCGGGATGAATAACATGGTGGTGCCTACGTTTAGGGGAAAGGCTACCAAGGGCAATGCTATATAAGCCCCTGGTCCATTACTTTCGAAATACCCCTCCCCATAATACTCATGGAAATATGTATAATCATAAAGATATGCATTATCGGTCATATATGCCCATGTGTGAGCGGGATCGGTATTGGTAATCCACGAAACTAAAGCGACCACATTTTTATCGAATTGATGTGCGCGTGTTCGACTACAACGGAGAATTCTTGTTCTCCATCGATTACAATAGAATTTAACATGGTCGTAGAAATAAGCCGTAAGCTGTGGTGAATATGAATCGTCATCACTTACCGGTAGATGGCGCCATCCCTAACTGCGGGATCGTATTCGAACCAATGTCCATAGGTCACCGATTGCCCAACACATCTTGAAAAGACTGTTCAGGTATGACTATAGGAGATGTCATCTTAACTACTCTTTGAAAGCGGTTCCAAAAAATCACGGGTGACCCTCACGAAAATTGGAATTTCCAGCGTTAACAAAGGCGGGGCTGGGATTGCTCTCACATAGAAGCGGTCGCGCTCGTGTGTTAATGCTTTTACAGTGTTTTGGGCGCAGGTCGCACTCAAGGAGGGCACGGGTCGCGCTCTGACAAAATTTCGTGAAAATGTAGAGGGCACAGGCGCGCTCGTAAGTGCGGAAACCGGGGTTTAGAGCAAAAAGAAAGAAAAACTTGGAGTGGAAGGTGTGGGATGATGGTGGGGTGTAGTGTGGTTTGTTAGTGTAGAAAGAAAGGAGTTTAAATAGGTTCTGAGCTACCAAAATGAATCGGGAAGTTCCCAATTTGTTTGAAGGCAATTTCCGAAAATAGAAAAATTCCAAACCCGAAAACGGAAACAAACCATTTCCATGATTTTCTATAAATCACGGTATCTTTCATACTTGATTTAGAATAGTAACTTCTAAACTCTCCTAGATTTCATGCTACCACCACACAAATCATAGATATGCCAATATAGGCCAAATTATCAACCTTTCCTCCAATACTGACTTTCTGATGTAGATGATCATATAGCGACTTATGCTTTCGGTATAAATATTTCCACCCCAAACAAATTCGGGAAGGTGGGATTAATGATAAAACAAGCGATTACTTTCGAAAATAACCAATTATATTAAAAATAAAATTTAAATCTAAACAACATTAAATAAACACATTACTATTTAAATTTAACTCTTGAATTAAAATCCAACTAATAAAACAAAATTATGAAATAACGGTGAACCAAGTGATGGTGAACACCTAGTTACGTGATGATGATGGGCCCTAGGATGGAGATTGGCTTGAACCATCACGTCTTTGGCGGCGACACTCATGCTGTCGGACTTCGGTGAAAACGAGAGTCCTCCACGGGTGGCATCGCGTCGTAGCATCTCTATTCGGAACAAAGCTTTGGGCTTCCATCTCGATTACCCTAGTCTTTCGCATCTTTGGGTTTGTTGATCTTTGGTGGATAGTCTCCATGTTAGACAAGATATTGTCGAGAACCCGCCGAGCATTTCAAATCTCCTCGAAGGTTCCTTGCTTCTTTTGAACTACAATCTGTCTATCTCGGATATTTCCACAAATACCATAAACGCGCGCAAAGGCGGTTTGCAACACTTGCATCGTTCTAAATTAAATTACAATTATCTAATGCATCTTCATCCGGACATGTCATATCTTCCCTTTCATCCTCGACTCAACCATTTTTTTCTTGGACAACGGCCAAGTCTCTTGGATGCAATCCGTATAGATACTTGCATTAGAATGCAATTTGATCTTAATAGGAGCGAGATCTTGCGGCGACTCTAAAGGAGAGCATGATCTTAGTGATCAATACGGGGAAGAAGCCAAGCTCTTCCCCACTCCTTTGAATCACATTAAACATTAAATCAATGATGCAGAAATTATACTTATTTGTTTGCAAAATCAGAGCGCGTGCAAACATTGCGGGCGATATCATCGACTTTGTCTTTCAGGGGCGTTCCTACCAATCCAGCGAGCTCTGACCCGGTTGATTGGTTTCGTGGAATGGTGGGCGGATATAATGAGATGTCGGATTGTATTCACCCTCGGGACATTATCCTTCATCAAAGCGGGAACTCGATATATCTTTGGGATTCCTGAATTATCGATTACGAGGTTGCTTTCAAGCATAATTCCTAACGATTGGCCAACAAGCGTCTCATTACTTCCCTCCTCGTTCCTCCTAACTTTATGAAAATCCTATCCCCTTCCAATTCTCGCTTTTTAAAACTGTTCTACCAAATCATAGTGATAGAACTCCTCGGTCGAAAGTACCACAGTCCGTTCAATGCCTCTTAATTATCTCGGCGTCGTAAAATGGGAAATCGGAAACAAAGCGTGCTCGGCAAAATTCTCGTCATAAGCGCCATTGAAGTTTCTTAGACAAGTAATGGTTTTGTAGACTGTGGGGGGGCGAGTGTGAAGAAAAAACTACTAAAAACACGGTGGTGGCGGTGGTTACTTGAACTGGTGGCTATTTTTGGAGTTGGGGTGGTGGTGGTAATGGTTTAGAGAAGATTTAAGTTGGCTTTGATTATCTTGGTGTGGGTGTAGTTAGGTTTCCTTCTCTCTCTCTATATATATATATATATTTTTTTTTTATTTTGGTTTTCAAAGTTTGATTTAACTTGTAGCCGGTGGGATTGAAAGGGAAAACAATGCGTGCGGTTTGGGAAGGAAGGAGAGCGCATAGTCGATTCGATGCGTCGCGGTTTTGGCCCAAGCCCAATTTGAATTCGAAATTTTCGATTTCGCCAAGCGCAATTTCAAATTCAATTTGCGCCGTTCTTGGCCCGATTTTGGCGAATGAGTTATGGAAATGATCAGTAGAATTTCCAATCCAATGATCCATAAAACACTCAATTCTAACCATGGGTGACGTATAAGAGGGTGGAAGAACGCCTCGAAGTGCGTGTGTGACGTAAGTTATGCGAACGAAGGAATTCTAGGTTTAGATTACGTCAACCCAATTGAACTACAAGTAATGGGCCTAAGCAACACCAATGGAAAGTTCGAGCAATCCGATGGAAAGATCGATTGCCCACCCCAAACAAATTTTTTAAACACAAAATTTGTTTTAAAGCGTCGGATGGATTTTAAAGTCGATTCCCAAGACTTGTTGGATTGCTATTTCTATGATTTTAGAATTTTTATTTTATTTTTATTCTTTTTTATTTTTTTATTAGTTTATTATAAGAAACACGAAAAACAATAAATACATAATTCACCCCATAGAGGAACATGACTCAAAAATCGAGAAAACATGCAAAAGTGGAAAACGTGAATTATGTTAACCGTGGACTTAGGATCCGGTACTTACAGCCACACACTCCATAGGGAGGGCCCGGTTACCTGAATGGTGCACTTACCACTATAGGGAGTGAAAGAAAGAACACCAAATGACAAGGTCAAGGTCCTCATAGGCGAGGGTCTGTAAAAGGACTTCCCTACATCGAGGGGGCGAAGTTCTTGAAAATGTTTTAACCGTTGACCATTAACTTGAAAGAAAACTGTTGTCATTTGGATTTACCAAGGTGATTGCCCCGGGGGTGACTTGATAACGAGAAGGGGCGGACCAGCGGGTTTTAGTTTTCACGGGAAAATATGTAGGCGGGAGTTGTAAAGCAAGACCTTTTGACCGACCACAAACTCTTTGCGCAAGATATGCTTATCATGAACCGTTTCATGTTAGCTTTATAATCCTTCAGCCGAGATCGTCATGCGAATCGCTTCACGGATTTCTTCAAGCTCATTCAATTGCAACTTGCGTTTGACACTGCCTCATCAATATTGAAGTTAAGGCTTTTTATAGCCCACGAGAGCGGTGCTCTAATTCAGCGGGCAAATGACATGGTTTCCCAAATACAAGTCTAAAGGGAGACATACCTATAGGAGTTTTGAAAGCAGTTCTATATGCCCATAAGGCATCCGATAGGCGCTTTCACACGGTCTTTCCTATATCGGGGTTTGAGTTGTTTCTAAAATCTTTTTGATTTCCCTATTAGAAACTTCTACTTGTCTGCTAGTTTGTGGATGATAAGGAGTTGTTACTTTGTGTGTAACTCCATACTTTTTCACTAGGGATGCAACAACTCTGCTGCAAAAATGTGTTCCACCATCACTAATGATGGCTTTCGGAATGCCAAACCCGTGAAAATATATTCTTTAATAAAAAATACAACGGTCTTATGGTCATTGCTACGGCAAGCTAGGGCCTCTATCCATTTAGACACGTAGTCCACGACAACTAGAATATAAATGAAACCGTGGGAAATAGGGAAAGGACCCATGAAATCAATGCCCCAAATGTCAAAAATTTCTACTATCAAGATTGGATTTAATGGCATCATATTACGGCCGTGATTAAGCCCAAGTTGTTGGCAATGAATACCGTCTTGCAATGCACTTGGGCATCCTTAAAAGGGTAGGCCAATAAAATCCACATTGAAGAACTTTAGCGGCTGTTTTCATCCCACTAAAATGGCCACCACACTCTTTGTCATGGCGAGCGATAGAACTTCATTGAATTCCCAATCGGGGAATACAACGACGAATAATCGATCCGACAATACTTAAAAGATAGGGCTCATCGATAGTATAACTTAACTCGGCCAAGAACTTCTTTACGTTCATTTCTTAACCAATTATAAGGCATAACATCAGCCGCTAAATAATTTACAATGTCGGCATACCATGGTCTTTGAAAAATGGCATCTGGATGCTCATCGAAAAAAAGAGTCCGGTATGGACTCAGAATCAGTCTGATCGTCGTTTGTGCATCTAGATAGGTGGTCGGCAACTACATTTTCGACCCCTCTTTTGTCCTTTATTTCTAATGTGAACTCTTCCAGGAGAAGGATCCATCGGATTAATCTCTGCTTAGCATCCTTCTTCGCAAGAAGGTACTTAAGGGCTGCATGGTCAGTGTAAACTAAGGTTTTAGAACCAACCAAATAAGGATGAAACTTATCTAAAGCATAAATGGACGGCTAAGAATTCTTTTTCGGTAGTTGAATAATTCCGTTGAGCATCGTTTAATGTTTTACTAGCATAATAAATAACGTGGACTTATTATCTAGTTTTTGTCCCAAAGGCGCACCAACTACATAGTCACTAGCATCACACATGAGTTCGAAAGGTTTAGACCAATCGGGGAGGCTGTATAATTGGTGCGAGAGGTTAGGCGACTTTTAAAGTTTCAAAAGCCTGCTTACAATTAAAATTAAAATCAAAGATTGCATCTTTCAAAAGCAGATTAGTTAAAGGCCTAGCTATTTTCGAGAAGTCTTTAATAAATCGCCTATAAAACTGCATGGCCTAGAAAGGCTCTAATATCACCGGACGATCCATGGTTTAGGTAAGTCGCTATCTTATCTAGTTTGGCCTTATCTACTTGATGCCATCACTAGATACAATGTGACCTAGTACTATGCCCTTTTCACCATGAAATGACACTTTTCCCAATTTAAAATGAGGCTCTTTTCTTCACACCGTGTCAAAACCTTAGGCGAGGTTAGACAAAGCGATGCGTGAAGGAGTCTCCATAGATAGAAAAATCATCCATGAAAACTTCCATAAAAGCTCTACCATGTCACTAAATATATGAAGCATACACATTTGGAAGGTTCTAGGAGCATTACAAAGGCCAAAAGGCATTCGTTTATAGGCATACGTTCAAAGGGACATGTGAAGGTAGTCTTTTCTTGGTCATCAATATCAATAATAATCTGAAAATAGCACGAGTAGCCATCATCGAGGAAAACAATAAAAAGCATGACCAGCTAGGCGTTCGAGCATTTGATCTATAAAAGGTAAGGGAAAGTGATCCTTTCGTGTCATAGCATTTAACCGTCGTAATCAATACTGGATCCTTCATTTCATAGGACCTTGTGTGACAACATAGTCACCCCTTCCCATTTTCGTACCATGGTAACTCCGATTTCTTAGGAACTACATGAATGGGGCTTACCCATTCGCTATAAGAGATTGGGTATATGATACCCGCGATCGAGTAATCGTAAGACTTCTTCCCTAACCACCTCTTTCATGGCGGGGTTCAAAGCGTATTTGAGGTTCGTGAGAAGTCTTGGCGTTATCCTCAAATGGATACGATGAGTGCAAACATTAGGGTCAATTCCTTAATGTCGGCTAGGGACCAACCAATCGTGAGACCGATGTTCCCTAATCACCCGGATTAAGCGTGTCTCTTCATTCTTTAGATACAGAGAAGATATAATTACGGATGACTACCATCGGATCAAGTTGAATATATTTTAACTCACGGTGGAAGGGGTTTAAGCACTGGGGTGGAAGGAAAATCAATAGATGTTTCGTCGGGGTCCTCATTTTGCATATTGAATACTTGCTTAGGTAGCAAGTCTTCATACTCAATATCTGGAGCAACCAAAGTGTCTACAATTGGTGTGGACTCAAGGATGGTGTTGACTTCCTCTAAGTAGGAGTCATTTACAAAATCTGAAGTTCCAAAAGAAAGGAATTTGTACATATTGTTTTCAGGAAACATGTTGTTAAAATAATCTTGAGCTAAGCTCTCGATCATGCTAACCTCCCCATCTATAGGCGAATCGGTAATTGTTTCATCATTTTAAAACATTTACCTCAAACTGTAAGATGGCCAAAAGATAAGGACATCTTACCATTCGCGGCAATTTATAAGTCGTTGGCGGTTGCTAAGAAGGAAGCCCTAAGATGATCGGTCTGAGTTGTTGGCGACTTACGTATCGAGGATAACAAAATCAGCAGGATAGTAGAAATCCACGAACCTTAACAAGCATGTTTTCCACTACACCCTTAGGATACTTAATTGATTTTGTCCGCTAATTGCAGCGTTATTTTTGTAGGTTGCATTTCTGTAGACCTATTTGTTTATACAAGTAATCACGGGGAGTAAGTTAACACTTTCGCCCAGTCTAATAAAGCGGTCGTCGTCGTGTGGGAATCTCTAAGGTGCATTTCTGATGGGGCGACCGGGGTCCTTGTACTTAACGATTCCATTATTTTCGGATAAAGTTGGGGATTGTTTAGGTTAAAAGGCGTCTTTAGGTATGTTGGTCTTACACCTAGTAGTGGACAACTCTTTAAGAAACTTAAGCGTGGTTAGGGAGCTTTTAATAGCCGAGAAAAGGAAGGTTTATCGTTAGATTCTTGAAAGCGTTCCTAATCTCCTCAAAGTTTGTATCCCTGGTTAGCATGGCTAACTTCCGAGGGAATGGTGGTTTTGCTCTATATTTAGCGTATGGCTCGACGTGATGTGTTACCTTGGCTTTACGTTTCTTAGTTTGTTGTTTAAGCGGTACCTCTACGGTGGTAGGGTCTTCAGGTTTCTACTTTGGTATCTAGTTCGATATCGGTGTAGAGAATCTTGATGGGGTAACTATAGGCATAGTTACTTTGTTATCAACCACTCTTCAGGCGGAGAGTGGTGATGGCATTTTAGTCACCTACTATTGTCGTTTCGTACTAGTATTACCGTTTTACCTCAAAATTTGTGTTTGTTGTTTTAGGGTTGGGTATGGCTTGTCACGGAAACGCCTTTTGGTTGGGCTTTCTCTTGGGCTAAGCTGTTGTATGCCACGATTTATGGATTGTAAGATCTGTTGGTTTGATTGAGTCATTGATTGGAAAAGTTGTTGGGTAACTTTGTATAAAGGCATCGATAAGATCGGTTGTGTAGGTGTAGTAGTCCACAGTGGTGCATTTGGAACTATCTCACCTTGATTATTAATGGGTGGGTTGTGATAGTTACTATTGTTAACCGGAACGATACCTCTATTGGTATTATAACTATTATAATTATTCTGACCTTGTGCTACACCTTGTCGTGGTTGCGCTTGGTTGTTATAATTATCATAATTTCCTTGACCTTGTCCCTGTCCTTGCCTAGGTGGAGCTTGATTATAGTTGTTTGCTTGCCTAACATTTTGGTTATTAAACCCTGGATGTGTAACTTGTTGATTGTTTCGCCAACTAAAGTTGGGATGTTGTCTCCATGGGGCATTAGGAATAGGATAGTTATTAATAGAGTAAACATTATCTTGCTCTAATTGTTGTTGTTCATAGGCGAGAGGACAATAGGAGTCAGGGTGCTCAGGACTCAAACAGAAATTACATGGGTTGGAGTTTACATTCATGATGGGGATAGGCTTTTGTTGAATAGAAATAGCCTCTACCTTTTTAGTTAGAGATTGATTAAATTTTTAAGTTACGGATCGGGGTTTCATCTCAAACATACGGTGACCTTAGCTGTTGTTGAAGAAGAACTAGCGAGGCGGGGATATCATCACTCCCCAATTGTTATTGCGTTTAGTTTGTTCTTCTAAAAATTTGTAAGCCTCAGAGGCTCCTTTACTTAGGAAACTACCCCATTCATTATGTCAAGGACTTCTTTATGGTGATGTTGAAGTCCTTTGAAAAGGCACGAACTAGCGTGTCTTTTGCTAGATTATGGTGTGGACACTCTATAAGCGGATCGGTGAAACGATTCAAGCCTCAAAAATGATTCATGAGGGGTTAGCCGGAAGAAATGAATCTTGGAAAGCATCTCATCCGTCTTTAGGGGTGGGTAAAAATGTTCCATAAATAGGTGAACAAGTTTAGCCCACGAGTCCGAGAGTTAGCGCTTGGACAGGTTAACCAAGCGACTGCCTTATCGGCTAAGGTGAAGGGAAATACCCCTCGGTTTAATTTGTTCGCACCAAACCGTAGGATGATGGAATGTTGTAAGGACTTCTTCAATCCTACGCGTGTGTTGGTAAGGTTTTCATGGCCTAAACCATGGAAAAGCGGGTAACAAATTAAATATGTTAGGGGGATTCGAAAATCCCCCTTGGAGTGCTAGCTAGAAGCGATGCAAGATTTAGGGCTATCGCTCAAGGCTTTGTAAAAGTCGGAGAGAGGAGTCTCTCTTTCTTCAGCTATTGTGTCAGGTGTGGTTGGTGGAATAGTAGGTAGAGGTGTAGTGATTGGTATACTCAATAGATTTGTTTGTTGACGTTGACGGTTAATTACGTTCGGTGTTTTTCTCCGACCAGACCTTAATCTCATTCAAGTCTAAGTCTAAACACGACAACAATCCAAACAATCTTGATATATTAGTATGAACCTCTAACTGGAGATGCAAGGTATGGAAGAAAGGAATACCTGATAGCGTCCTTGCTTCGCTTATGAATAGCGTCTTGTTTACGCGTGTTCAGTGTAAATAACAAGTTAGAACACTGAAAAACTTAAAAATCGAAGTTTGAAACAAACATGTTGAAATCCGTGAATTTTGGCTTAAAAAGAGTGCTTTTCGCATAGGCTTCGGTCGCTCCTTGTTCGATGACTTAGCGAATTGGCGGTCGTGGTCCAGTAACTTAGGCTCGGTATGGGTCGCTTCGTGTTCAGAACTATAGAGCTTAAGTGCGCTCCTTATAAGCGTGGATGCTTCGGTGTAATTTTTTGTCGCGGAATTTTTCGGATTTGAAGCGGATAACCACAGTATGAATCAAACAAGGGTGGGTGGGTTTAATGGGACTTAAAAATGACTAATTCTATTATGAAAACAATGCTAAAGTGCAACTAAGATGGCAGCGGTGCCATTTGATAATGATAAAATTGATAGTTTTACCTATGAAATAAAGCGATGAAACTTACAAACGCAAGTAAAACTAAAACTAGTTTATGCTCCTATTTGTTTATCAAAGATTTCTCTACTCTCAATCCTATGAGATATAGTGGAGTAGGAAGTTCGTTCCACTCCTAGTGCTCTAGCATGGAATTGTTTTCTAATCTAATTAGTCGTTTTTAAGTTTAATGAGAGCTTTACGAAGGTGTGTTATACTACGATACCTATAAGAAATTGATTATGTTGAATCTAACTACGAATGCTATGGAAATATGATTGTTTTGAATCTAGATAAAGGATTAGATGGGAATTGAATCCACCTCGAATCCAACTTAATAGCCTAGCATAGATTCTTGTATCTCGATTCTTAAGTTCTTACGGCAAGAAATTCGAGTTCTAATCCCTAGTGTTCATGGCATTTCTACCGAGTACTAACTAGCATGTGAGGTCGTCCACCCATTCTCATGGCGAATCACGACCTTCTAGATTGGAATAGATTCTACAATGCTTCTACACTATACCACTAAGTTTTCATCAAGGCTTCATCAACCCCTCTAATGGAGGTTTTAGCCTTGAATCATTCCGCAATCATTCCCATATGAATCTAAACTAAACATATTATCAAGATTCGAAATTTACTAATCTAAACTAAACGATAATTAAATTCTAATTAACAACTAAGAAATGGTAACCAACAATAATTAAAACTAGATCTAATAGATTGAAATAACACAATTCGAAATTGATAAAATAACTATTTTATTTATCTAATCAATCAAGAACAATGTTTCAAAAACTTAATCTAAAACAAGAATTGAAAATGGAACTAAAACTTAATTTAATTAATTAAACTAGATCTAGAATTATCTATATTGTTTTAGGTCTAACTAGCTACCATTAACAAAGAGCTAAGCTTTGGTTTTTATATGTCCATATCCAAAAATCGTGCATGGGCTTGGAGCCATGTTTTGGGCCAGAGAATCAGGCCCAAAACCCAATATTTTCAGTCCAAAAAGGCCTCTTCAGCTGCAGTTGGCTTCAACAGACTTTTCGTCCAATTCTGCTCCTCTAATTGGGTCAAGGCTTGGACCATTGGAAAGCTCTTTCCAAGCCGGTTGTTTTGATATAAGGTAGGCCCCATTCCAAGGTCTGAGTCTAAAGATACGGCCATCGGAAGTTCTACTGATGTGTGTTTTGTTTCTGCCCGTGTTGACTTTTCAACTTTTGACCGGGCTTTAGGAAGGCTTTGTCTTCTTGAATCTAGGCCTTTAATCACGGAACTCCTTAGTAACCGACCTTTGCTCTTTTATCTCGCTAAAGTGGCACATTTCTGCACATAATGGACTTTGAAACCTGAAATGCATAAAACACGTGTCGGTGTTAACTCTTAATTATTACTCACATAATTGGTCTAAAAGTATGACTGTTACAGGGTTAAAACTACAGTTTTGGGCTCTTATCATCCATTATGTGTAAAATGTGCCACTTTAGCAAAATAAAGGAGCAAAGGTCGGTTACTAAGGAGTTCCGTGATTAAAGGCCAAGATTCAAGAAGACAAAGCCTTTCTAAAGCCCGTCAAAAGTTGAAAAGTCGGAAGCGTAAAAAAAGACAAAAAGTCGTGAGAACTTCGAAGACCATATCTTTGGATTCAGACCTCGGAATGGGGCCTACTTTATGTCAAAACGACCGGATCGGAAAGATCTTTCAAATGGTTTAAGCCTTGATCCAATTAGAGGAGCAGAAGTGGATGAAAAGTCTGTTGAAGCCAACTGCAGCTGAATAGGCCTTTTTGGACTAAAAGAATTGGGTTTTGGGCCTGATTCTCTGGCCCAAAACATGGCTCCAAGCCCATGCACGATTTTTGGATCTAAAAGTATAAAAACCAAAGCTTAGCTCTTTGTTAATGGTAGATTTTTTAGTAGAGAATGGTAGATAGAAAGTAGCTTAGAATAGAAAGTAGTCATTAGAATAGCTTCTAGATCTAGATTTAATTCTTTATGTTAAGTTTAGTTCAAATCCAATTCTTGTTTTAGATTAAACTCTAGAATCATTATTCTTAATTAGATTGATTAATAAAATAGCTAGTTTGTTAATTTCGATTCTTGTCATTTACATTTGTGTTAGATCTGATTTCATTTATTACTTGTTATTCAATTCTTAGTTATTAATTAGATTTTAATTATTGTTTAATTTAGATTAGTAAATTTCAATTCTTTATATCATGTTTAGTTTAAATTTAATCGGAAATGATTGCGTAATGATTCTCGGCTAAACCTCCATTAGAGGGGGTTGAGAAGCCTTGATGAAAGCTTGATTCGATTTTATCGTAGAAGTCGTCGTAATTTCCTTTCCACTCTAGAAGCGATTAGTTCACCATGAGAATGGGTTTAATCGTTCACATGCTAGTTATGAATTGGTAGGAATGCCATGTGTAATTAGGGATTAGGAAGAACCAATTGTTTCTGAGGCGATTCAATTCGATTCTGACGATTAAAATGCCGTTAATAGGATTAAGTTGAGTTAAGGTGGAATCAATCCCCCTCTAACTCCTTATAATCGAATCAACGTAGCATTCCCATAGTTATTTTGATAACCGACTAGTTTCATCTTGTGGGTAGTTGCATTGTAGTCTAGTTGCCACTTCGTAAATCTCTCATTAGACTAAGAGTTAAGAGTACTTATACATAGAAAACACAGCATGCGGAAGGACTAGGAGTGGAACGAACTTCCTACTCCACTATATCTCATAGGATTGAGAGTAGAATCTTTGATAAATTAGGCACGTAAACTATCGTTTAGTTTTACTTACGTTTAGAGTTTCATCGCTTTATTCATTAGTAAAATTATTCATTTTACGTTTATCAAATGGCGCCGCTGCCATCTTAGTTTCACTTTCGCATTGTTTTCGTAGTGTAAGTACTTTTCTTAAAGTCCCATTTTCACCCACCCACCCTGGTTTGATTCATACTGTGGTTTTCCGATTCATCGTTGAAAAGTTCCGGACAAAAATACACCGGCGGGACGGCGCCTATAAAGGGCGCCACAGCCTATAACTGGAACACGAAGCGACCCCTAAAAAACTGTAATTTGAAAATTTACGGGAGTGACAGCGCCTATGAGAGCACCAGCGCAGCTTTGCTAATTTTTCGGTTTCAAAGCGGTTTTGACTTCGAACTTTGATTTTTCATGTTTTTCAGTGTTCTAACTTGTTTATATACGAACACGCGTAAACAAGGCGCTATTCATAAGCGAAGCAAGGGCCAATCAGGTATTCCTTTCTTCCACACCCTGATCATCTCGTTAGAGGTTTATACTAGTATATCGAATTGTTTGGAGTGTTGGCGCCTTTAGCAAAGTTTGGTTTTAGCCTTGTATGAGATGAAGGTATGGCGAACAAAAACACGAGCGTAATTACCCAACAACGTCAACAAACAAGTCTATCTAGTATACCACCCACTACACCTCTAACTACTATTTCACACACATCACGACCTGATGCCCGGCGAAGAAGAGACTCCTCTCTCTCGACTTCTACAAAGCCTTGGCGATAGCCCAAAATCTTGCATCGTTCTAGCAGGACCGATTGGGGATTTCGAATCCCCAAATATTTTTAATTTGTTACCCGTTTTTCATGGATTAGACCATGAAAAACCTTATCGGCTACATCGTAGGATTGAACAAGTCCTAACAACATTCCACCATCCTACGGTTGGTGCGGAACAAATTAAACTCGGGGTATTCCCTTTCACCTTACCCGATAAAGGCGTCTTGGTTAACTGCCCAAGCGCTAATTTTGTGGACTCGTGGGCTAAACTTGTTCAGTTGTTTATGGAACATTTTACCCACCCCTAAAACGGATGAGATGCTTTCCAAGATTCATTTCTTTCGACAAAATCCTCATGAAACATTTTTGGGAGGCTTGGAATCGTTTCACCGATCTCTTTATAGAATTAATGCGCATCATAACTTAGCGAAAAGACCGTTAGTTAGTGCTTTTTTCAAAGGACTTCTCCACCACCATAAAGAAGTCCTAGACATAATGAATGGGGGTAGTTTTTTAAGCAAAGGAGCCTCGAGGAGGCTTATAAATTTTTAGATGATCAAACTAAGCTTAAATAACAACCGGGGGTAGTGATGATATCTACGCTCAGCTAGTTCTTCTAATACTGATTAAGGCCACCGGTATGTTTGAAATTAAACACGACCCGAGCTTAAAACTCTAATCGAATCACTCACTAAAAGGTAGAGGCCATTTCTGTTCAACAAAAGCCTATCCCCGTCATGAATGTAAATTCAAATCTATGTAGTTTCTGTTGGAGCCCTGAGAATCCCGACTCCCACTGTCCTATTGCCTATGAACAGGCTTGTTCCATTAATATTGAACCAAACGCCCCTTGGAGACAAAATCCCAACTTCAGTTGGAGAAATAACCAACACGTCACACCTCTAGGGTACAATAATCAATATGTTAGGCCAACACAAAGTTTTAACCAAGCTCCACCACGACAAGGACAGGGTCGGGGTAATTTTAATAATTATAACAACCAAATGCAACCTCGATGATAAACGTAAAATGCTAGTTTACCTACGAAATGAACTACGAATCCACAACGTAAGTAAACTAAACTTATTACTGATACTCTTAGTTTATCAAAGATTTATTCTACTCTCAACCAATTGAGATATAGGGGAGTAGATAGAGTTCGTTCCACTCCTAGTTCCCTAGCATGGATTGTTTTCTAAGTCTAACTAGTCACTCTTAAGTCAATGAGAGCTTTACGAAATATTATACTACGATACTTAATTAAGATGATTACTAGAAATTAACTACAAATGCTATGGAAATACTATTGTTGACTCTAGATAAAGAGATTAGAGGGGAATTGAATCCACCTCGAATCCAACTTAACAACCTAGCGTAGAATGTTGTATCTCAATTCTCACGTTCTTACGGCGAGAATTTGGAGTTCTAATCCCTAGTGTTCATGGTATTACTACGGATACTAACTAGCATGTGAGGTCGCCCACCCATTCTCATGGCGAAACAGCGACCTTCTAGAGTGGAATAGATGCTACAACGTTTCTATACTAAACAACTAAGTTTTCATCAAGGCTTCATCAACCCCTCTAATGGAGGTTTAGCCTTGAGTCATCAATCTAACATTTACCATTGAATCTAAACTCAACATAATGTGAGAAATTGAGAATTACTTAATTTAGCAATAATGAATCTAATTTAATGTTTGGAATAAAACAATGACAAGAATTGAATTTAGATCTAAAATGGAAATGACAAATTCGAACTTGATAAAAAATACTACTTTATTTATCTAATCTATCAAGAACAATGATTCAAGGATTTAATCTAAAACAAGAATTTAAATGGAACTAAAACTTAATTTAATTAATAAAACTAGATCTATAATTCTATATCTTAATTTAGGTCTAACTAGCTACCATTAACAAAGAGCTAAGCTTTTGTTTTATACATCCAGATCCAAAATTCGTGCATGGGCTTGGAGCCATGGGTTGGGCAGAGAATCGGGGCCCAAAACCCAATTCTTTCGATCCAAAAGGCCTCTTCAGCTGCAGTTAGCTTCCACAGACTTTTCGTCCACTTCTGCTCCTCTGATTGGGTCAAGGCTTGAACCATTGCAAAGCTCTTTCGAGCGGTCGTTTTGACATAAGGTAGGCCTCAATCCGAGGTCTAAGTCCAAAGATATGGCATCCGGAAGTTCTGGCTGACTTTTGCTCCTTTATCTCGCTAAAGTGGCACATTTTTAGCATAATGGACTTTGAAGCCCGAAATGCATAAAAACACGTAATCAGTATTAACTCTTACTTATTATTCACATAATTGGTCTAACAGTATGATTATTAAGGGGTTAAAACTACAGTTTTGGGCTCTTATCACTATGCCCCTCCCCCTAAACAAGAAGCATGCTTTGTCCTCAAAGTATTGTAAATAAAGAGGGTAGGAAAAATACCATTGAAACGTGTGAAATTCAGGAACATCTGCAAAACAAAGTTAGAACGTACTAATATAGGAAATAAAAACTGACTCAACTCTATAAGAGTTCTACCCCATATGGGGTTAACAAGAATGAAATTGCTTGGGACATAGCGGACACTAAATAGAATGAAAACTTACCTTATCTCCGTGATTACTCATCATCTTCCTCATCCTCTTCTTCCATAAAGAAGTGAGGTTCCTTTAGCGTCTGCCATGCCATGATAATTTGCCGGGCTTCCGCCATTTATCATCTATTATTGCTAACCTATTAAGGGCCACTTATTCGTGACGGGGTGTAGGGTGCAACCTGATGAGGTTGTATCCTCCACCCTTGCCAAGTCATTGCGCGGAAGGATCGAATAATACTATTGGTGGGTCGCATGCGTGTCGGCCAAGTAATCCAATCAATGAAAGCGTGTACAAAAACAGGGAAAGAAACATAGCATAATACGGGGAAACTAGAACAGGCATAAGAAGGAACTTATGCCTCATGCTATGGGATCGAGCTAAACTAGACATCAAGGTTCGGGGAAGGGAAGGTCATGACACATCGTCCGTGGCTAAAGCAAGGAAAATGCTGCAAGTGGCATCATTCCACGGAAGAAAACGCCATTCCCTAAAATGTTTAGCATGATCCAAAACATAGCAGTTCCTATGTTCATGGACAAGCTACCAAAAGCGGCGTTATAGTCCCCTTGGTCCTCGATCACGGAAAATGCCTGCCCCATAGGACTCATGCAAAACTCATAAGTGTAGACATACATATTATCTACCCAATAGCACCATGGGTCTTGTATTTGATGGGCATAGCAAGTCCAAGAACAAATGCTAGCAAGAACACGGTAATTTCCATTGGTTCATTATCAATGTTGATGGAGAACACTTGTTCTCTATCTGGTCTTACAAAGAAAATGCAGTTATCGTAAAAATAAGATGCTAGTGTTGGAGAATAAAGTGCATCAGGTCTTACCATAAGCGGCTCCCAACCAGCGTATGTGATAAACCGCCATGAAACCAAGCACCATAAGTAGTGCTTTGGAACAAATCTTCGAAAGCCTGTTCCGGTATCAATGTTAGAGATGTCATCTCAAAATTACGCTCTGGAATAGGTGAGAATGATCCGGAAACTACCTGAAGAAAACTGGAATTTTTCAGGTCCACGGAAGTCGGTAGCGAGTCGCGCTCTTCTTAAGTGAGTCGCGCTCTCTTAGAAGCCGAGTCGCTCTGAAGAATTGGAAATACAGTGTTTGAGCGTGCTCACCTTGAAGTAGCGAAGTCGCTCGACAAAAAACTGCAAAAAAAATTGCAAAGCTTGAAAGCGCTCTCTGTAGAAGCCTTGAGTTCGCCGGAGTTGTTGAAACTTCGGAAAATGAGGCGAAAGCGTGGGATTAGGTGGGAGTGAGCGGTGAGTGATGGAGGTTAGGTGTATTGTGAGTTGTGAGTGTAGAATGTATGAAGTTTATATATGTTTTAAGTTGCTAAAACGGATCGGGGAAGTTGCCAAAGCGGTTTTATGGCGGTTTTAGGAAATACCTAAATTTCCAAACCAAAGCGGAAACAACTCATTTTCTTGATTCTAAAACAAACCTAGTATCTTTTAGGTTGAATTTATGATAGAATCTACCTATTTAATCGATATTTCATCCTACCATGATACTTATTCATAGATATGCCTAAACGGCCATATTTTCACCTTGACTCCGCAATAAATTCTAAGACGAGGGTCATATAAAAATAATGCTGGAATAGATAAAACCATCCCCAAACAATTTGGGAAGGTGGGATCAATATTAAACAACCACGCATAATGAAAATAACCACATTATATTAAAATTTTCATTCGAAGTACATTTCACTACAAAATTCAAATTACGGAAATAAAACTTATATGAAAATAAATGACAATAATGAAACTACAAATAAAAATATAACATCAAACGATACTATCCCTAATCACTCCTGATTGGTAGCGGAGGGCACCGCGGTCGAGGAGATGGCTCCCGAGCTCTCGATGGGGCCAGCACCATTAGATCGCCGGCAAGCGGCGCTCGTGCCTTGATGGTGTGTCCTCGGAAGGAGAGTCCCCGTGAGGTGGGAATCGTCGCGAGCATGTCGGTCGAGGCTGGCCGAGCTTCTAGCTTCGGACCTCATCTGTTCCCACCTCTCATCCTCTCTCACGGGTAACGGATCCGAAATTATGATGGATAGTTGCCTGTCGAGTCGAGGAGGTATTCGCAGATGGTGTCGGCGAGCGCATGCCACGATGAATCACAGCCATGCGTTCTGCGCGTCGACCAACACCTCTAAGGCATCCGCGATCAAAACAAGTCAAATCCTCCTCATCCTCCGAGGCATTTCGTTTCCCCATCCTCCTCGGCATTCTCATCTCCACCATCCTCCTCGTCTTCTTCTCTATCCTTAGGCAGCCTCAAACCCGTTGGACACACTCCTTATAGATGTGAGGGTTTTACGTGTAGGAGTGATGTAAGACCTATCGGGCCTGAAGCTGCTCTCAACTTGGCATGATCTTGGTTATCAACACGGGGAGAGGTGCAAATGGACTTCCCTACTCCCCTAATCATGCTAAGTAAAAACTCCAAGATCGCGAGAACTTCGTACTTACGCTCTGGAGTATCCATAAGATGTGGAGGCGATTCGGGCCGATGTCGGTGACCTTCTCCTTCCCCAAGGCGTTACGACCAATCCACCGAAGCTGCGGCCGGTTGGTTGGTCCTAAAGGATGCTGGCGAAACAAATGCGATCTCACATTGTAGTTCCCTTCATGCTATCCACGTTCATCAATGGCTCTACCCCATTATATTGGGACTCCTGTAACGTGACATCTAGATGGATTCTAGGCGGAATGCCTAGAATCTCAGCCAACAACCCAGTAGTCACTTCCTTCCTCCTCTTCGCCACCACAACAAAAATCCTAGTCCCTTCCAACTCCCTCGTATTGTAGAATCGTCGGACTAAGTCTTCGTGGTAATAGGCTTCAGTCGAGTACCACAAGCTATTCGATCTCGGTGATCATTTAAATCACCGTAAAAGCGGTAGCGAAGTGGTCGCTGTAAAAGCTTGCTCTGGTAAAATTCGGCATTGTTGAGCCATTGGAAGTTTGAATACGGTTTGAGGTTTGTAGGAGGTAAGGGGAAGCAATGAGGGACACCTCACTAAAAGGAACGATGGTGGTGGTGGTGTGGTGGTGCGGCAGCACCAAAATTTTTTATTTTATTTTGATTTTTCGGTGGTTTTTGTTGATTTAAATTGGTGGAGGTTGTGGGGCGGTGCGGTTGGAGTCGATTTGTGTTGGGTCTTGATTGTGGGCGTGGGTTAATTAGGTTTTCTTTTTATTTTTATTTTTTAGGTTTTTGGAAGCTTTGTTAATGGCGTTAATGGCGGTTTGGAGAAGATGAACGCGACTGTTGAAGGTAAGGGCGCGGGTGCACTGTTGGTGGGCGCGGGTTGGGCCCAAGCCCAAATCGAAATTTGTGAATTTTTCGATTTTTTCGCGAAACTTCAAATAAAAATTGCCGCTTCGTTACCGGTCCGATTTTTGCGAATGAGATATGGAAATGATCAGGAGAGAATTTCCAATCCAATGATCCATAAAGCACTCTATTCCGACTTTGGATGACCTATAAGATAGTGGAAAATGCCTCGAAGTGCGTGTATGACGTACGTTATGCGAACGACTGAACTCTAAATTCATAGATTATGTCAACCCGAATCGGACTACAATTAAACGGCCTAAGCAATTCTAATGGGACATAAAACATTTTAGGATGGAAACACGAACACCCCACCCCAAACAAATTTTTTTACAACGAAGCTCGGAAAATTTGTTTTTTAGCAGTGGGTCTTTTAAAGTCAGATTCCCGAGACTTCCTAGATTACTATGTTTATTATTTAATATATATATATATATATTTATACTTTTAAAAAAAACACACAATAAACAAGAAAGACATAATTCACCCCATAGAGAAACATGACTCAAAAATCCGAGAAAAACATGCAAGAGTGGAAAACATGAATTATGTTAAACGTGGACTTAGGATATGGTACTTACAGCCACAAACTCCGTAAGGAGGGCCCGGTTACCTTAATGGTGCACTCACCAATATATGGAAATGAAAGGAAATACACCAAACACAAAAGTTGAGTCGTTTATAGTCAGATACTTGAGACTTTATCTAAACATATGTATGAACATGCAGTTTATCATATATCAACAACCGAAATAGTTGTGGATCATTCCATAAATAAATATCACAGAAAACATATCCAAACACAAGCAAGCACCAAGATTTCCTATGACGCAACCTAGTAAAATGAAAGTGATGTCGGATAACCCTATTACTTAACCTAGCATGCACCTTCTTTTTCATTTTTGAATGAGAGGGTGTCCTAGTGAATAAGTGTGGAAGAGTGAATGGTTGTGGAGAATATGGTGGATATGGGTAAGTTGTAGAAGGAAAGCATGGAAAAAATGAGGAGGTGGGTTTAGCACAAAACTCATTCATAGTGTAGGTAGGGACTGTCTCCAGTCTGAAAATGAAGGTGTCAAACGCTTTTGTCTTCTGAAGTATTTGTTTACTAAGTGGATTTAATAACTTATGAAGCACAGAAGAAACAAAAGGATCGAGTGCAAACTCGAGATTCCTTTGAAAGGGTGGAAGGAGGGAAGTCGAGGTGGATGTTGTGGAAAGTAGTTCTTGATAGGGTGAATTATCACCTACTCTAAGAAACTCATCGAATTGCTCATCTAGATTGGTCATATCCTCGTTACTATGATAGTCCTCTACATCTTTGAGAAAGTCATCTATCTCATCCTCATCCGTAATATGTGTATCGACTAGAGTAGGGATGGAAATGTTGGAGTCTGAACTTCCAAAGGAAAGAAATTTGGGCATATGATTATCAGGGAACGTGTTGTTGAAATAATCTCGAGCAAAGCTTTCGATCATGCTAACCTCTCCATCCATAGGCGAATCGGGTGCTGTGTCTTTGTTTTAAAAACATTGACTTCAACACAAGATGGCCAAAAGACATGGACATTGAACCATCGTGGCAATTAATGGCGCATTGGCGGTTGCCGGGAAAGGGCCCCTAAGATGATCGTGACAGTCGTTTAAGCGACTTCATGTCGAGGATGACAAAATCAGCCGGATAGTAAAAATCACGAACTTTTACGAGAACATTTTCGACAACTCCCTTAAGATACTTAATAGACCCGATCAGCTAATTGCAATGTCATTTTAGTGGGTTGCATCTCGTCTAGACCTATTTGTCTATACAAATAAAAGCGGGAGTAAGTTAACACTAGCCCCCAGTCTAAAACGCGATTCGTCGTATAAGAATCTCCTAAGGTGCATTATGCGATGGGGCGACCGGGGTCCTTGTACTTAACAATTCCATTATGTTCAGATTGAGTTGGGAATTGTTACGTTAAAAAGCGTCGTTTGGTATATTGGTCTTACGCTAGTAGTAGTACATTCCTTAAGAAACTTAGCATGGTGTGGTAGCTTTTTAATAGCCGAGGAAAGGAAGGTTTATAGTTAGATTCTTGAAAACGTCCCTAATCTCCCCATAATTAGTATCCCTAGTTAACACGGCTAATTTTTGTGGAAAGCAGTGGTTTTGTTTATATTTAGCAATGGTATCACTGGATGTTTAACCGTGGCTTTACGTTTCTTAGGTTGTGTTGTAACTAGTACCTCTCTACAATTGGTAGGATCTTCAGTTTCTATTTCGGTATCTAGTAAAATAGCGGTGTAGGGACTCTTGGTGGGGTAACTATAGGCATAGTTACTTTGTTATCAACCACTTAGCGGAGAGTGGTGATGGCCTTTAGCTCACCTACATTTTCATATCCATTACTAGTATTATCGGTTACCTCAAAGGCTGTATTTGTTGTTTTAGGATTAGGTATTTCGTGACTTGGAAACACACCTTTGGGTTGGGCTTTATCTTGAGCCAACTGTTGGGTTAAATTATTAGCGGATTGTAGAAATTTGTTGGTTAGATTGAGCCATGGTTTGGAAAAAAGTTTTTGGCTCACTTGTATGAAGGTGTCAAGGCGATCGGTTGTGTGGGTGTAGTAGTCACGGTGGTGTGGTTGGAACTATTTCAGCGTGAATTATTTATGGGTGGATTTTGATAGTTATTATTTTCTAGGAGCGATACCTCTATTAGCATTATAATTATTATAAATACCTTGACTTTGTGCTTGACCTTGTCGAAAGTGATAAGAGCCCAAAACTGTAGTTTTAACCCCTTAATAATCATCTTGTTAGACCAATTATGTGAATAATAAGTAAGAGTTAATCTGATTACGTGTTTTATGCATTTCGGGCTTCAAAGTCCATTATCTTGTGAGAAATGTGCCACTTTAGCGAGATAAAGGAGCAAAAGTCGTGAGAACTTCGAATGCCATATCTTTGGACTCGGACCACCGGATTGAGGCCTACCTTATGTCAAAACGACCGGCTCGGAAAGAGCTTTGCAATGGTCAAGCCTTGACCCAATCAGAGGAGCAGAAGTGGACGAAAAGTCTGTGGAAGCTAACTGCAGCTGAAGAGGCCTTTTGAATTTGAAAGAATTGGGTTTTGGGCACGATTCTCTGGCCCAACCCATGGCTCAAGCCCATGCACGAATTTTGGATCTGGATGTATAAAAACAAAAGCTTAGCTCTTTGTTAATGGTAGCTAGTTAGACCTAAATTAAGATATAGAATTATAGATCTAGTTTTATTAATTAAATTAAGTTTTAGTTCCATTTAAATTCTTGTTTTAGATTAAATCCTTGAATCATTGTTCTTGATAGATTAGATAAATAAAGTAGTATTTTTTATCAAGTTGAATTTGTCATTTCCATTTTAGATCTAAATTCAATTCTTGTCATTGTTTTATTCGAGCCATTAAATTAGATTCATTATTGCTAAATTAAGTAATTCTCAATTTCTCACATTATGTTTATTTTTAGATTCAATGGTAAATGTTAGATTGATGACTCAAGGCTAAACCTCCATTAGAGGGTTGATGAAGCCTTGATGAAAACTTAGTTGTTTAGTATAGAAGCGTTGTAGCATCTATTCCACTCTAGAAGGTTCGTGTTTAGCCATGAGAATGGGTGGGCGACCTCACATGCTAGTTAGTATCGGTAGAAATGCCATGAACACTAGGGATTAGAACTCCAAATTCTTCGCCGTGAAAGCGTGAGAATTGAGATACAACATTCTGTACTAGGTTGTTAAGTTGGATTCGAGGTGGATTCAATTCCCCTCTAATCTCTTTATCTAGAGTCAAACAATAGTATTTCCATAGCATTTGTAGTTAATTTCTAGTAATCATCTTAATTAAGTATCGTAGTATAATATTTAAGTAAAGCTCTCATTGACTTAAGAGTGACTAGTTAGACTTAGAAAACAATCCATGCTAGGGAACTAGGAGTGGAGCGAACTCTATCTACTCCATTTAGTCAATTGGTTGAGAGTAGAATAAATCTTTGATAAACTAAGAGTATAAGGAAATAAGTTTAGTTTACTTACGTTTTGGATTAAGTAGTTCATTTTAAGTAGGTAAACTATTCATTTTACGTTTATCAAATGGCGCTGCCATCTTAGTTGCACTTTAGCATTGTTTTCATAATATAATTAGTTATTTTTAAGTCCCATTTCACCCACCCCACCCTTGTTTGATTCATCTTTGTGGTTGCCGTTTCAGTTTTGGAAAAATTCGCGAGAAAATTTGGCATGGCCGGCCAAAGCGAAATCGACCAGCTATCTTCAGCGCTATCTTCTTTCTTGGAGCGCGACCAGCTATCTTCTTGGAACTTCGACTTTGCCTTGAATAAGATATAAGCTGGCCAGCGCTCCTCTGAAATTCGGGATTTCCGCGGTTTGATTTAAACTTGAATTGTCAAGTTTTTCGGTGTTCTAATCTCTTATTACTTGAACAGCGTATTACAAAAGGCGCTATTCATAAAGCGAAGCAAGGGCATTTATCGGTATTCCTTTCTTCCATACCTCGCATTTTTTCTAGTTAGAGGTTTTATACTAGTATATCAGAATTGTTTGGAGTGTTGCATGTTAGTTAAGCTCAACTTAGTCTTGCATGAGATTAAAGATGCAGTCGAACAAAAACAACAAAGCGTAATTACACCACAACAAACAAGTCTATCTAGTACACCACCCACGACACCTCTAACTACTATCACACACACCATACGACATAATGGGTGAAGAAGAGAGACTCCTCTCTCCGGCTTCTACAAAGCTTTGGCGATAGCCCTAAGTCTTGCATCGTTCTAGCGAGACCGATTGGGGGATTTTGAATTCCCCAAACATATTTAATCTGTTACCCGTTTTCCATGGTCTAGACCATGAAAAACTTACCTTACAACATCGCGTAGGATTGAACAAGTCCTTACAACATTCCACCATCCCTACGGTTGGTGCGGAACAGATTAAACTAAGGGTATTTCCTTTCACATTAGCCCGATAAAGGCGTCTTGAGTTAAGCGCCCAAAGCGCCTAATTACGTGGACTTCGTGGGCTAAACTTGTTCATTTGTTTATGGAACATTTTACCCCCCTAAAGGCGGATGAAATGCTTTCCAAGATTCATTTCTTAAGCCGGAACCCTCATGAATCATTTTACGAGGCATGGAATCGTTTCACCGATCTCCTTATAGAGTGTCCACACCATAACCTAGCAAAGACCGTTAGTTAGTGCCTTTTCAAAGGACTTCAACATCACCATAAAGAAGTCCTTGACATAATATTTGGGGGTAGTTTTCTAAGTAAGTAAAGCCCGGAGGCTTACAAATTTTTAGAAGACCAAACTAAGCGAAATAATAATTGGGGGGTAGTGATGATATCCCCCTTCAGCTATTCTTCTTCAGCGGTAAAGGCCGCGGTATATTTGAGAATAAAACCGATCGAACTTAAAATTTCTTGGAATCTCTAACTAAAAAGTAGAGGCTATTTACGTTCAACAAAAGCCTATCCCGTCATGAATGTAAACTCCAACCCATGTAATTTCTGTTTGAGTCGAGCACTCGACAATTATTGTCCTCTAGCTTATGAACAACAACCACGAGCAAGATAATGTTTACTCTATTAATAACTATCCTATTCCTAGCGCCCGTGGAGACGACATCGACCGGTTGGAGAAATAATCAACAAGTAACACCTCGGGGTACAATAATCAAAGCGTTAGGCAAGCAAACAATTATAACCAAGCTCCACTTAGGCAAGGACAAGGACAAAGTCAAGGGAATTATAATAATTATAACAACCAAAGCAACCTAGGCAAGGTCAAGCACAAGGTCAAAATAATTATAATAATTATAATACCAATAAATTATCGTTAGGTTAATAATAATAACTATCACAACCCACCCATAAATAATCAGCGAGAGATAGTTCGGTCGCACCACCCGTGACTACTACACCTACACAACCCGGATCGTATCGGCCTTTATCTGAGGTTACCCAACAACTTTTTCAATCAATGACTAAATCAAGCGAGCGGATCTTACAATCAATAAATCGGGGCATACTGACGGTTAGCCCAAGAGAAAATGACAAAAAGGCGTGTTTCGAGGTCAAGCTATACCAAACCCTAAAACAACAAACCACGACCTTTGGGGTAAGCGGTAATTCTAGTGCGGAAACTACAATCGTAGGTGACCTAAATGCCATCACCACTCTCCGTTACGGAAGAGTGGTTGATAAAAAAATGCTTGCTCTATAGTTACCCCATCGATTACTCCTACACGGATATCGAACTAGATGCGAAATAGAAACCGAGGAGCCTACCATGGTAGAGGTACCGGTTAAACCACAACAAAGAAACCGAAAGCCAAGGTTACCGCGACAGAGTAGAGCCATATCGCGAAATATAGAAGCCGAAACCACCGTTCCCTCAAAATTAGCCATGCTAACTAGGGATACAAACTTTGAGGAAATTAGGAGCGTTTTCAAGAATCTAGCGATAAACCTCCCTTTTTCGAAGCTATTAAAAGCTTCCTAACCGCTAAGTTTCTTAAAGAGTTGTGCACTACTAGGCGTAAAGGCGAACATACCCAAAGGCGCCTTTTTAAGCTGAGCGGTTCGACTTTATCGAAAATAATGGAATTGTTAAGTACAAGGACCACTGGTAGATCCTCTTTGTAAAATGCACCTTAGGAGATTCCCACCACGGCGACCGCTTTATTAGACACGGGGCGAGTGTTAACTTACTCCCGTATTACTTGTATAAACAAATAGGTCTGAGGAATGCAACCTACAAAAATAGCGTTGCAATTGGCGGACCGGTCAATTAAGTATCCTAAAGGTGTAGTGGAAGCGTGCTTGTTAAGGTTCAGGATTTCTATTATCCTGGCGATTTTGTTATCCTCGATCTGAGGAAATTAAGCTAATGACTCGTACCCGATCATCTAGGGGCGCCCCTTCTTGGCAGCTGCCAATGCGCTTATAAATTGTCGCGATGGAAAGATGTCCTTATCTTTTGGCCATCTTTACGTCGAGGTAAATGTTTTAAAATGATGAAAGCGATTACGGATTAGTCTATAGATGGGGAGGTTAGCATGATCGAGTTTAGCTCAAGATTATTTTAACAACCGTTTCACGAAAACAATATGTACAAATTCCTTTCTTTTGGAACTTCGATTTTGTAAATGACTCCTACTTAGAGGAAGTTGACACCATCCTAGAGTCCACACCAATTGTAGACCGTCGGTTGCTCCATACAGCGATTATGAAGACTTGCTACGGCGGTATTCATTATGCAAAATGAGGACCGGACGAAATATCTATTGATTTTCCACCCACCCGGTGCTTAAACCTCTTCCCGGAATTAAAATATATACAACTTGATCCGGATGGTAGTCATCCGGTAATTATATCTTCTTTGTTATCTAAAGATGAAGAGACATCTTTAATAAGGGTGATTAGGGAACATCGGTCTGCGATTGGTTGGTCCTTAGCTGACATTAAGGGCATCGACCCAATATGCGCACTCATCATATACATTTGGAGGATAGCGAAGACTTCGCGAACCTCGGCGTCGTCGCTTGAACCCTGCCATGAAAGAGGTGGTTAGGGAAGAAGTGTTGCGATTCTTTGGATCGCGGGTATTATATACCCAATCTCCGATAGCGAATGGGTAAGTCCCATTCATGTAGTTCCTAAGAAGTCGGGGAATTACCATAGTGCGTAGCGGGAAGGGTGACTATGTTGTCACTCGAGGTCTATGAAATGGAGAATCTGTATTGATTCTGAGGCGTTTAAATGCTATGACACGAAAGGATCACTTTCCTTACCATTTATAGATCGGATGCTAGAGCGTCTAGGCTGGTCATGCCTTTTATTGTTTTCTGGATGGCTACTCGGCTATTTTCAGATTATTATTGATATTGATGACCAAGAAAAGACCACCTTCACATGTCCGCCCGGAACATATGCCTATAAGCGAATGCCTTTTGGCCTTTGTAATGCTCACGGAACCTTCGGTGGTGTATGCTTCATATATTTAGTGACATGGTAGGCGCTTTATGGAAGTTTTCATGGATGATTTTTCTATCTATGGAGACTCCTTCCGCATTTGTTTGTCTAACTTTGTCTAAGGTTTTGACGGTGTGAAGAAAAGAGCCTCGTTTTAAATTGGGAAAAGTGTCATTTCATGGTCAAAAAGGGCATAGTACTAGGTCATATTGTATCTAGTGATGGCATCGAAGTAGATAAAGCCAAACTAGATAAGATAGCGACCCTACCTAAACCCGCAATTTGTCAGGTGAGATTAGAACCTTTCTAGGCCATGCGGGGTTTTATAGGCGTTTCATCAAAGATTTTTTCGAAAATAGCTAGGCCTTTAACTAACCTCCTTTTGAAAGATGCCATCTTTGATTTTAATTTTAGCGTAAGCGGGCTTTTGAAACCTTAAAAGCCGCCCTAACCTTGCACCTATTATCTGACCTCTGATTGGTCTAAACCATTCGAACTCATGTGTGATGCTAGTGATTATGCGGTTAGTCTTTGTCTTAGGACGAAAATAGATAATAAGTCCCTTTGTCATTTATTATGCTAGTAAAACTTTAAAGCGATGCTCAGCAGCGGAATTATACAACTACTGAAAAAAATTCTTAGCTGTCATTTTATGCTCTAGATAAGTTTAGTCCTTATTTGGTTGGTTCTAAAACTTTAGTTTACCACGGACCATGCAGCCATAGGTACCTTCTTGCAAAGAAGGATGCTAGCGAGAGATTAATCCGATGGATTCTTCTCACGCAAGAGTTCACATTAGAAATAAAAGGACAAAGAGGGGTGGAAAGCGTAGTTGCCGACCACTTATCTAGACTTACAAATGGCGATAGTAGTGATTACGAGTCCATCTGGGACTCTTTTCGGATGAGCATCGTATGCTATTTTTCATCACCATGGTATCGCGGACATCGTAAATTATTTAGCGGCTGATGTTATGCCTTATAATTGGTCAAGAAATGAGCGTAAGAAGTTCTTGGCGAGTCAAGATATACTATTGGGATGAGCCCTACCTTTTTAAGTATTGTGCGGATCAGTTATTATGTCGTTGCATTCCCGGTGGGAATATAATGAAGTTCTATCGTTTCTGCCATGACAAAAGTGTGGTGGCCACTTTAGTGGAATGAAAACAGCCGCTAAAGTTCTTGATAATGGATTTTATTGGCCTACCCTTTTTAAGGATGCCCAAGTGCATTGCAAGGCGTGTATTCGTTGCCAACAACTTGGGCGAATCCGCTGGCGTAATATGATGCCTTTAAATCCAATCTTGATAGTAGAAATTTTTCGATGTTTTGGGGTATTGATTTCATGGGCCCTTTCCTGTTTCCCACGGTTATATTTATATTCTAGTTGCCGTGGACTCGTGTCTAAATGGATAGAGGCCCTAGCTTGCGTAGCAATGACCATAAGACCGTTGTATTTTTATTAAAGAATATATTTTCAGTCGGTTTGGCATTCCTAAAGCCATCATTAGTGATGGTGGAACACATTTTACCTTGAGTTGTGGCATCCCTAGTTAAAAAGTATGGAGTTACACATAAAATAGCAACTCCTTATCATCCACAAACTAAGCGGACAAGTAGAAGTTTCTAATAGGAAATCAAAAGATTTTAGAAACAACGGTAAACCACGATAGGAAACTGGTGAAGCGTCTATCGGATGCCTTATGGGCATATAGAACTGCTTTCAAAACTCCTATGGGTATGTCTCCCTTTAGACTTGTATTTGGGAAACCATGTCATTTTGCCGTTGAATTAGAGCACCGTGCTCGTGGGCTATAAAAGCCTTAACTTCAATATTGATGAAGGCGGGTGTCAAGCATGAAGTTACAATTAAATGAGCTTGAAGAAATCCGTGGCGATTCTTACGATCTCATGAAGGATTATAAAGCCAACATGAAGCGTGTTCATGATAAGCATATCTGCGTAAAGAGTTTGTGGTCGGACAAAAGGTTTTGCTTTACAACTCCGTCTACATATTTTCGGAAACTAAAACCCGTTAGTGCGGTCCTTTTAAGTTCTTGAAGTCACCCGCTACGGGGCAATTACCTTGGTAAATCCAATGACAACGGTACCTTTCAAGTTAATGGTCAGCGGTTAAAACATTTTCCACGAACTTTTGTCCCACGATGTGGAGGAAGTCCTTTTACGGGACCACATCTATGAGGGCCTGACCTTGTCATTTGGTGTACTTACTTTCATTTCCATTTCTTGATAAGTACACCATTCAGGTAACGGGCCCTCCTTATGGAGTGTGTGGTACATGAAAGTACGGATCCTAAGTCCACAGTTCACATAATTCCGTTTTCCACTTTAGCATGTTTTTTCGATTTTTGAGTCATGTTCCTCTATGGAGTGAATTATGTATTTATTGTTTTCGTGTTTCTTATAGTAAACAAATAAAAATAAATTAAAATTCATAAAAATCATAGACATAGCAAATCAACAAGTCTTGGGAATCGACTTTTAAGCGACCAGCGTTGTAAACAAATTTTGTGGTTAAAATTTGTTTGGGGGTCAGGAAATCGATCTTTCCATCGGATTGCTTTCGAACTTTCTAGTTGTGTTGTTTAGGTCCATTAGTATAGTTCATTTGGGTTGGCGTTACCAAATTTAGTGTTCATTCGTTAAGCATAACTTCGTCATGCGCGCACTACGAGGCGTTTTCCACTATCTTATTCGTCACCCCGGTTGGAATCGAGTGTTTTATGGATCATTGGATTGGAAATTCTCTCTGATCATTTCCATATCTCATTTAAAGAATCGGACCGATAGCGGCGGGAAATCTAGTTTGAAATGCGCTAAAATCGACAAAAGTCGAAAAATACGAATTGGGCTTGGGCCGATTTCGCTCATAGAAGCGCCAGCGTAAAAAAAAAGCGACCAGCTCAAACTCTGTAAGTCAAAATCCAAAAGCGACTCGCTATCTCTATCACAAGCGCCAGCGTACCCCTTCAAAACCGGATCGCGATCTTCTTCTTCTCGGCCGCTTGACACAAACTATAAATCAAACCACAGCAACCTAAAATTTAAAAAAAATAATAATAATAATAATAAATAAAATAGAATATATCAAATAGAAACACCACCCACGCCCATAATAGAGCTTCGACACCAATCTTCCAAAATCTCCGGCCGATCCCCACCATGAAACCACCAACCAATTCGAGTTTGAACTGCGCCGAACCTACCATAACCACCCTTTGTTGGTTTGGTTAGTTTTCATCAAACTTCGCATCCACCACCATCTACAAACCCCAAATCAGTAAATAGCTTCAATGGCTAGCGGCGTAGAATTCTGCGGAAAAGCAGCGTTTGCTTCCAGGCGGTTTAGCGCCATTTTATAATGAGGAGATGTTAAAGAGACATTGGAGCGGTTGTGGTATTCGGAGGATTTCTATCACTATGAATTGGTAGAACAGTTTTATAAGAAGCGAGAAGTGGAGTGGAAATAGGATTTTCATTAGGATAGCGAGGAGCGGAGGGATTCTGAGGCGGTTGTTGGCTGAGCTATTAGGAATCACCCACAGTAACCAACCTAGATCGACCATTCGGGGAATCAAGAATCTGCGGTTCTGTTTTGATGAAAGATCACGGTCATAGAGGGTGAATACAATCACGATATCTCATTCGTTAAGCGGGGCGACCACGAGAACCAATCAATCTGGCTGTCGCTCGGTGGATTGGTAAAACGTCCTCGGGAAAGACAAAGTCGGCGACATCGGACTTGATTAATACGCGCGTTCTCGGAATTTGCAAGCGAAGGTATAATTTCTGCATCCTTGATTTAATTTTGAATGTGATTAGAGGGTGGGAAAAGAGCCTGGCGCCTCTTCCGTATTGATCACTAAGATTATGCTCTCATTTAGAGCCGTCGCTAGATCTGCTCCTATTAAGATCAAATTGCCCTCTAATCGGTATTTATAAAGGAATGCATTCAAAAGACTTGGCGTTGTCTGCAGAGAGGCGGAAGTTGAGTCGGATGATGAAAAGGAAGATATGACATGGTTGGTTGAGGATAATTTTGATAGTCATATTTCTAATTTAGAGCGAATGATAATCTTGCAAAGCGGGTTTGCGATCACGGTTATCATATCTGTGAAGATATTAGACATAGACAGTTTGTGCCGAAATAAGCAAAGCGGACCGGGGGCGACGGTTGAAATGCTTCGTAAAAGTCGGGATGATATCTTGTCTAACATGGAGGTTATCCACAATAACCACCAAGCCCGATTATGCGTACTCAAAGGCGAGATGGAAGCCACGGCTTGTTCGGGATAGAGATGCTTCTGACGCATGCCACTTTCGTGGATGTCTGTCTCGGTTTGAGTCGAGAGGCATGGCGTCGTCGCCCATGAGGCGGATAGCTCAAACCATTCGACACCCAGAGCCGATCTCCATCTCGGGGACCATCTTCTTCTGCGCGCCTAGGTGTGCACCATCGATTGTGTCCTTTAATTACATTGTTTTATTGTTTTGTTAGTGGAATTTATTTTTGGTAGTTAGATTTGAGTATTAAGTTGTTTGTTTTAGATTGCTTGGATTTCATATTATTTTAATATAATTTATTTTGATCATCTTCGAAAGGTTGTCTTGGAGTAAAAGTTGAAATTAGGCGATATCGGCATATCTATGATTTTTGTAGTGGTAGCATGATATATAGGAGAGTTTAGAAGTTACTATTCTAAACCAAGTTTAAAAGATACCGGGGTTGTTAGGAAATCAAAGCTATGGATAGTTTCCGTTTTCGGGTTTGGCGGTTTCCTATTTAGGAAATGGCCTTAAAACAATTTGGCAACTTGCCGATTCGTTTTGGAAACCGGAACCTATTTAAACTTCCATCATACTACACTCTGACCCACACTACACCCCACAATCATCTTTCACTTTTCACTCCGCCCCTTTTTTGTTTTTCTTTTTTCTTGTTTTTCTTAGAAACTCAATTTCTGCACACTTCGCTAGCTCAAAATTGTAAAGCGACTTCGCCCTACTTTACTTATAAACTGAAAAAAATCAAAAATCGGCGCCCGGCCAGCGCCAGTAAAGCGACCAGCTCTCAAAACTTATAATTCAAAACCCAAACCAAGCCAGCGACAAGATAAATGGCGCCAGCGCCCTCTCCGATAAACCGAAATTTTAGATTTTCTGAGGGTTCTTCGAGGTTTTCGCAGCTATTCTACAAAGTAGTGTTGAGATGACACCACCTATAGTCATTCTGAACAGTCTTTTGAAGACTTGATGGGAACCTATACCTATGGAGCATCGTTGGCGGATCTTGCGATTAGGATGGCGACATCTTACGGTGAGTGATGGCGATTCTTTTTCACCTAAGCTAAGCGAATTCTTTTATAATAATATTACTTTCTTTTGTACCCAAGAAGGAGAACAAAAAGTTTTCCCTTACTATTGATGAATGCGTCTATGGAATTGATAAGCACTTGATAGCTTTGGTTTTGAGTTGCCATTACGACCCTATGCACCGCGTGGGGATATATGACGGATAACTTCATACCTATATGAATATGCCTATTTCCATGAGTATTATGGGGAGGGTATTTAATTATCATGGACCAAGACCAATATAACATCATACGAGTAGCCTATCACTGAATGTAGGCCACAACCATGTTGTTCATCATGATGAACATTCTAGAAACGGCGGTTTATACGCCAATAATACCCATTTGGTGGCGTTTTCCTTGCTTTTGAGGGGCGTCGTAGGTATGACATTCCCGAGTTTTAGTTGCTACGTTGAGGCGAGCCCATACCTTGAGGCATAAGTACCTTCTTATGCTGTCTTGGACTACCCGCCTTATCTTGGCGGCTTGCCTACCATATTACGTACCGCGATTACCTGAGTTGGAAAAAATTCGAAATCATGAGACCTACCAATGGGTAATGGTAAGATCATTCGAGCCATGACTTGGCGGGGATGGGAGTCAACCACATTTGGTTTGCTCGCACACCCATCAGACCAAATAACACTAGAGAGGTTAGCATTAGTTGATGATACGGCGTAAAGGCGTGGCAAGTTATTATGGCATGGCGGGGATGCGAAAGAACCTCATATAGAAGAGGAGGATGGCGAGTAAATCTTTGGGGTGCGAGGTAAGTTTTAGTTAAGTTAGTATGCGCTTATGTCCCGAAGCAATTTAAGTCTGTTAACCCCATAATGGGTGGAACTCTTATAGTGTTCGCGTCGGTTTTATTTCCTATATTAGTATGTTCTAACATTGTTTTGCGGATGTTTCGAATTTCAGCGTTTCCATGGTATTTTTTTCTACCCTCTTTATTTTAAATGCTTTGAGGACAAAGCATGCTTTTGTTTGGGGGCATAGAAACTTCGTGTAATTAAACATCTGTTAGGATATAGATATGTATAATATGCACTTGTTTTCTAGTTAAAATTTCAAAATTCAAAATATAAATAAAAAGTATGCTAGACACTTAGGAATATTGGTATTGTTTTTCTTTCTCCATGCTTTTAACAATCTAGAAGTCTCCGTAGCTTTTGCATCGAAGAATAATTGTTAGAAACTTAGGTTAATATGTAGGTAATAATCTTTGCATCTATCTATAAATTTATTACATGAGTATCTATGATGTTAGCGATAAGTTTTGAAATCTAGGCTAGAGTACTTATTCTACAAATCTGTGAGAATATAGCCTAAAGCCTTATATGAGTGAAACATTTGAGAAATGACACAAAGGGAGAAGTAAAATCCGGATAGAAATCACCGTCCACTTGCTTGATCACTAAACCATATCCTAAAAGCGAGAATTTAGGCGCTCTTTGGATCGATATAGCGAGAAATTCAAACCTATGAATTATTTTCGCTAATTAAGCCACTCTGAGCCCTTTCTTTAGCCTTCCATAAACCACAATTCATTTACCCTGTTACAAAAACAAAACAAAATAAAAAAAAAAAAAAATCAACCTACCCGATCTAGAATAAGTCGAGGAATAGAATGAGTGAAGAAAAGAAGAAGAGAAAAACGTGTGTAAACAAAAGTTAGTTAATTGCTTGAGGAAAATAAAGAAAAGAAGTTTCCATCAAAGAAAAAAAAAAAAAATAAATAAAAACTCCAAAAAATAGAAAAAAAAGAAGTAAAAAGCGAAAAGAAAAAAAAAAAAAAAAAATGGCTAAGGATGGAAACAAAGTGTAGAAGCAAAAGTAAATAACAAGGTTTTCTCTAGTTACATAATATGAAGACTCTATTATCTCGGACTTGTCCTTTTTGAATATCCATTTCCTTCCTTCTTAAACCATCTCCTAATCCCCATGACACCTAATAAAGACCTCAGCTCGATTAGGAATAGGTTAGTGTGATAGTAAAGTGGCGGATGTGTTTGATCGACCAGGCTTCCTTGTTGTCATTGAGATTGTAAAGGTAAAAGTGTGCCCTTGCACTGCTTGGAGTATGCTTGAAAACTTGAGTGGAAAAATCGAGAGAGGTTTTTGTCTTGACATTTATGTGAGGACCTACTTAAGGGCAGCTATTCGAGTTCTCGAAACAAACACTGCTAAACATTTCATAGTATTACTCATTGTTATATGTTTATTGTAGATGATTGATTATTATGCATATATTAACTTAGGGTTTTCTTGTTATTCTTATGTAATTGCTATAGAGATGTATAGATAGTTGAGCATGAAGGGAAAACAATAGTTTTATTTCTTAGTCGTTGTAGTATAGATGAAGTTTGTGAGTACCTTCTTTGGAAAACTCTCCGCGAGGCTATAACTTCGTCCACTAGGGAATTCCTAGTGGTTTAAAGCCTTGTTGCATATGGTCAATGCAATGCACTCAATGAAAGCGAGATTAGGTAGAACTCCATTTTGGTCACTTATTCTAATTTCTCATATTTGCTTGAGGACAAGCAAAATCTTTGTTTGGGGGTGGTTTGATAAGAGCCCAAAACTGTAGTTTTAACCCTTAATAATCATCTTGTTAGACCAATTATGTGAATAATAAGTAAGAGTTAATCTTGATTACGTGTTTTATGCATTTCGAGGGCTTCAAAGTCCATTATCTTGAGAAATGTGCCACTTTAGCGAGATAAAGGAGCAAAGTCGTGAGAACTTCGAATGCCATATCTTTGGACTCAGACCTCCAGTTGAGGCCTACCTTATGTCAAAACGACCCGGCTCGGAAAAGAGCTTTGCAATGGTCAAGCCTTGACCCAATCAGAGGAGCAAAAGTGGACGAAAAGTCTGTGGAAGCTAACTGCAGCTGAAGAGGCCTTTTTGAATTTGAAAGAATTGGGTTTTGGGCACGATTCTGCAGCCCAACCCATGGCTCAAGCCCATGCACGAATTTTGGATCTGGATGTATAAAACAAAAGCTTAGCTCTTTGTTAATGGTAGCTAGTTAGACCTAAATTAAGATATAGAATTATAGATCTAGTTTTATTAATTAAATTAAGTTTTAGTTCCATTTAAATTCTTGTTTTAGATTAAATCCTTGAATCATTGTTCTTGATAGATTAGATAAATAAAAGTAGTATTTTTATCAAGTTGAATTTGTCATTTCCATTTTAGATCTAAATTCAATTCTTGTCATTGTTTTATTCCGAGCCATTAAATTAGATTCATTATTGCTAAATTAAGTAATTCTCAATTTCTCACATTATGTTTAGTTTAGATTCAATGGTAAATGTTAGATTGATGACTCAAGGCTAAACCTCCATTAGAGGGGTTGATGAAGCCTTGATGAAAACTTAGTTGTTTAGTATAGAAGCGTTGTAGCATCTATTCCACTCTAGAAGGTCGTGTTTAGCCATGAGAATGGGTGGGCTGACCTCACATGCTAGTTAGTATTGGTAGTAATGCCATGAACACTAGGGATTAGAACTCAAATTCTTGCCGTGAAAGCGTGAGAATTGAGATACAAAATCTCAGCTAGGTTGTTAAGTTGGATTCGAGGTGGATTCAATTCCCTACAATTCTTTATCTAGAGTCAACAATAGTATTTCCATAGCATTTGTAGTTAATTTCTAGTAATCATCTTAATTAAGTATCGTAGTATAATATTTAAGTAAAGCTCTCATTGACTTAAGAGTGACTAGTTAGACTTAGAAAACAATCCATGCTAGGGAACTAGGAGTGGAGCGAACTCTATCTACTCCCCTATATCTCAATTGGTTGAGAGTAGAATAAATCTTTGATTGATAAATAACCAAAAGAAAAGATGGCGATGGTGATGTCGAATGAGATGACTTCGAAGCAAGTGGAAGGGTAGTTCGAAGAAGCCTTTAAAATATGTACGGTGCTACAATTGCAAGAAAAAGGGGAATTATCTATGTGATTAGGGCCTGAAAAAGAATAACAAGATGAGTGGTAAGTTTGAGAATGAGGATGTTAGTGAAGCAAGTCTTGCTTTTGGCTTCGATGGGGCTGATGTAAGTCTTTCGGATTAATACACACACAAGGCGACCACATGATCGATATTTGGATTCTTGATTCCAAGTGTTCCTACCACATGTGTCCAAATAGGAAGTGGTTTGCTACTTATGAGAACTTGAGTGGAGGTTCCGTTTTGATAAGTAATGATGTTGCTTGTAAGATGGTAGGAATTGAAATTATCACGGTCGAGGGATGCATGATGGTGTAGTGAGGATTTTTAACCGATGTGAGGCATGTTCGAGTTAAAGAAGAACCTCATTTCTCTTGGTACCTTGGATTCCAAAGGCCACAAGTTTGTGGGAAATGGTGGACTCCTAAAGATCCTTAGTGGCTCTTTAGTCATTATGAAGCGGTCAAAGACATGGAAACTTGTATATTTTGTTGGGTAGTACAATGATAGGTGATGTAGCGGTGGGTAGATGTAGTGATGATACGAAAAGTGCACAAAATTGTGGCATATCGTCTTGGGCATATGAGCCAAAAGGGATTGTGCGAGTTGTGCAGCGAAGGTTCTTGAAAGACTTGGAGAAACCAAGTATGAAATTTCTGCGAGCATTGTGTTTATGGCAAAGCGGTCTGAGAGTCAAGTTCGGTATTACCTAAAGCACAAGATGAAGCATCACGGATTATGTGCATCACGGATGTTTGGTGACCCTAGAGAGTGGCTTAAGGGAGGTAACCGGTATTATGTCTCTTTCATCGATGATTATACCGCTATGTGTGGGTATATATCTTGAAATCTAAGGATGAAGTTTTGAGACATTTAAAAGTGGAAGGCAAAGGGTTGAGAATCGCGACATATAGGAAGGTGAAGACTTCTACGGCCCGACAATGGTGCTTGAGTATACCTATAGGCCTTCCTAAGAGTTTTGTGCTTGTGGAAGGGAATTGCCGGACACTAAGCGATTGAGGGGCACGCCCAGCGTGAGAATGGGTTAAGAGAGAATGAATCGCACGTGCGTTGAGAAAGCTAGGTGTTTGATTTCAATGCCAATCTTGGCAAAAGAGTTTTGGGCAGATGCATTGGCCATGGCGTGTTACTTGTATAATAGATCACTAGTTCGCGATAGGCGCAAGACACCTTATGAGGTGTGGGAGAAAACCGGTGATTATGGTACTTTGCGTGTTTGCATCTAGTGTTTACTACCATCGAAGGATAGTAAAGCGATTCTAAAGCTAAAGAAAGCAATATTCTTGGGTTATGCAAAGGGAGGAAAGGGATCTGAATTGTGGTGTCTAGAGAACCACAAGTTCCCCGGGTCAGCCAAGGAGGTTACCTTTGATAAGACTTGGTTGTTATATTTTTAGCGGGCGGGAGAAGGCTGGAAATA
This sequence comes from Coptis chinensis, assembly GCF_015680905.1. Lineage (NCBI taxonomy): Eukaryota > Viridiplantae > Streptophyta > Magnoliopsida > Ranunculales > Ranunculaceae > Coptis > Coptis chinensis. The sequence goes on from NC_141460.1 coordinate 44,796,622, forward strand.
GTGGTGATTCTATAAAATCTCAAGTGATTAAGATAGAAGCGTCGAGGATGCTAAAGAGAGTGAGGTTCTTAGTGAAAGAACTATTCAACAAGAAGTAGAGCTACAATAACTTTGAAGCAGCAATCTTTGGCTAGATCATAGCCAAAGAGAAGTGTGAAACAAGTTATGAAATATGGGCATGATAAGCCCGGTGAAGCATTATGGTCAACGGACTCGGTTGCCTACGACTTTGAATATCGAGGGTGAAGAACCAAAGCGACTTCACGAAGTAGTTAGAGATGGTCATTGCATAGATTGGTTGGTGGATATGCATGAAATGGTGGAGGCTCGTAACAAGTTTTGTACTTGGGAATTTGTTTCATTGCCTACGGGCAAAAAGGCTTTGGGTTGTAGAAGGTTCTCTATGGAGTTGAGTTCCAACATTGGTTGGAGGTACTCCACAAATGGTGGAGACTCATGCATTGTTGATTGATGTCTTTCGTATGCATGGCCCTTTGTGGGGCGTGATTGCTCTTTGTGAGCATGATTTTCTATGAAGATAGCTCTTTGTGGGCATGGCGTGCTCTTTGTGGGTGGCTCTTTGTGAGCAAGACACTCTTCGTGGGTGGCTCTTCGTGAGCAAGACACTCTTTGTGGTCTTTGTGGGTGGCTCTTCGTAAGCAAGCTAGACACTCTTTTCATTATTTTTATTTTCTTTTTCTTGGTACCAAAACTACCAATGCTATTTTTATTTTATTTTTAATTTGATGGAGCTTTTTTCACACTTTCAGTTTCAATTATTTACGACTCGGGAAGTTAATTAGTTTAATTTGTTAACTGAATTTAGGCGCTAAAGTACCAAACAAGTATGTACATAAGTATTTGGCGTGTTCACCGGTAAAAGAAATTTATTTCATGGGAATTGAGCATGGTTTAAATTGTTGGCACGGGAACAACACTCAATCAACACCATAACCCATGGGCTTTGAACATATCTCCCCTAACCTTTTTTTTTTTTTTTTTGGGTTGGTAAGCGAGGTTTTATAGAGGTCCCCTACCCCTTTTATTAGAAATAAAAATTGTCAAAAGCTTGTTACATTCTCACTCTCTCAAGTATTGCTTACCTAAAGCATCATCATATATAATTCTTTTTACATCCCTCTATAAGCAATGTTGGTACTAATTCTAAAAATTACATGATGGAATATTAGTGCAATAGCAAATTCTAACCGATTTGACTCCAAAGCGTGGATAATGGTAATTTGTTCAAATTGGGCCTTCATTCGGCAAAATAGCCCGTACCATCTTTTTGGCCTGCCGCGGTGTCTTTGGCCCTTTCTTTAAGAAGGCTATTACGGTCATTGAGTCGATCTGTACTTGAAGTCGTTGTTCCTTTGCTTAGCGCCATTTTCAGCCCCGCTCCTTGCTTCCCATTTCAATGAGGTCGATCGATGGCTTACTTGCTCTACCATGGCTAGCGGCTAAAACATTCCCTTCATAATCTCTAATCAATCTGCTTGCCCATCCCCTCTAGTTGACCTTTAAGTGTGCCATCCGTGTTGAGAACATAAATTCCCACTTCGATTTCTACCACCGCACAAATTGAATCTTCCTTTGCTTTATTACTATCCCCCACATTCCACTTATCGGTGAACCTTTCAATCTGGTCCATATTCCATTTTTATCTCTCTCGCCTTCAGCTTTGCTCTTACATCACCAATAAGCGGTTGAGACATCCGCTTAACATTCACCGCCTTGTTTTCAAATATCCTATCGTTCCTTGCTTTCCAAATCCAGTAATTGAACCCATTCCACATTAGCCTCATCACATCATTCTTAATTCCTTTCCCCTGCGACACAACTTCAACCCATGATACTTCCTGTTGCCATGTAGGTTCTATTCTTCTGTTGTACCCCATTTTCTGTAGAGCTATTTCCCATAAGGACTGTGGTATAAAGCAATCATGAAATAAATGCTCCTCCATCTCAGTTTCTCTCCAGTAGAATATACAAGTATATAAGTCTACGACCTTTTGTTGTCTCATTTTTTCCAACATTTTCAGTCCCCCACTTAGCGCCATCCAGCTGATGAAGGAATGTCTGGGTATTTTATTTGTATACCAAACCAGCTTATGCCACTGAACTTCTTGCCTCACTCCTCTCAGACTCTCATAAGTATCCTTCATGCTATACTCGCCATTTGTGGACGCAGACCATACTATATTATCCTCATCACCCATAATCTCCACTTCATTTTCTATTGCTGCAGTAATCTCACCTATATGATTCCTTACATTACTCGTGAACTCCCATGTACCATCTATTATGAAATTGACACTATAGCACGCTTGTTGCATTTCGAATCATATTGATCCCCTGTGGAAACTTCTCTCTTAATATCCCAAATGGATGCCATGGTTAATTCGTAAGCTCGTTCCTCTACCCATTGCCTATCGGTGGAATACTATAGGCTGCGGCTTCCTTTCTAGCTGCGGAGTATATTCCTCCAACTTGACGAACAATCATTTGGTGTTTTCAGATGCCAAAAATCTCTCCCTCGACTAGGTTCTTACGTACCACTTGTACCCAGCGGGTTATGTCTTTGTAATGAGCTTCCATAGTGGTTTCATGGTAGCGGCTTGATTAACTTTCTCTATGCTTGAATTCCTAACCCACCTTCCTCATATGGGTAATGGATATCATCCCATCCTATCAATGCATGAGATTGTTTGCGGTCCGCCCCGTCCACGAGGAAATTCCTAAAAATCTTATTGATGTCATCAACTGTCTTTTGGGGTAGTGCGAGTGCAACCATCCAATACACACTAAGGTTATTCAACACTGCCTTTACCAACTGTAATCTTCCCGCATAAGAGAGTAATCTGCCCTTCCAGCTTTGAATACGCTCTGTGATCTTTGAAATTAAAGGACAACAACTGTGGACTTCAGCCTTGTAAGTAATCAACGGAAGCCCTAAGTACTTTCTTGGAAGCTCACCCTCGGAAACAACGTTTGTTTGCTCTATGGTAAACATACTTACACTATTATCCATTCCGCAAAGAAAACATTGCTTTTTGAACATTCACTTCCAACCCGAGACTCTGCTGAAAATTTGGAGGTTTTCCTTGAGTTTAGCGGCTGTTTTATTATCTCCCATATGAACACCATCAAATCAATACGCGCAAAGGATAAATGAGTAATAAGCGGCTCCGCGACACTTAGCATGTAAGCGATCATTGACCTTCTCTAACAACGTGATTCATGATTTCCATAAATAAATCCATAACCAAAGCACAAAAGATAAGGTGATATTGGGTCACCTGTCTAATCCCTCTTCTTCCTTGAAGTAGCCATCACGAGGACCCATTAATCATAACAGAGTACGAGGCTGTCTCCACACATAGTTTCACCCATTTAATAAACCTGTCTGGCATCCCAACTCTTCTCATTGCAAACTCAATTGATTCCCATCTCACTGAATCATATGCCTTTCTTAAATCCACCTTTACCGCACATCTTGGTGGATATTCATTCTTGTGATAATTATGCACTAATTCTTGAGATAAAAGAATATTATCCTGGATACTTCTTCCACTAATAAAGGCTGATTGGTTAAGGTTCACTAACTGCGACATTACCTCCTTCATTCTTCTTGTCATGACCTTGGTTATGCACTTATATATAACCCCACAACAAGCAATAGGTTTATAATCTGATAAAGATAGAGGTACATGTATTTTTGGTATAACTGTAATACACGTAGCATTTACCTCACTGAGTATCTGACTCGCGGAGAAAAAATTTTGTATGGCCTTAATGAAGTCATCACCAATGACCCTCCATGTGCATTTGAAGAAAAAAGCAGAGAAACCATCACTTCCCGGTGCATTTTCATCACCAATGTTTGATAGAGCTTCTATTATCTCATCTCTAGTTACATCTCTCTGTAACTCCTCATAGTTCTGTGAGCTTATCTGCTGCCTTGGCCCAATATCTTCAAAAATCGTAAAATCCACAGCCCCCATCATATTAGGACTGGAAAGGTATTTGTAATACTCCACACATTCATTACCAATCTTATTGTAATCAGATTACATTACCCCCGAGTCACAAACATGTGATCTTGTTTGTAACTCTCCTTGCTTGCAATGCATTTAAAGAAATAAGTTGTATTATTATCACCTCCCCCTATCACTTGATCTCTGGACTTCTGTCTATACATATCTTCCTCGGTTGTAGTTGCTTGTGTACGTGCTGTAATCACTTCTTTTTCTTCGAGGAATAATCTCGCTTTTTGCGGTGATTTTGTAGTTGTGTTTGCACCCTATCCATCTCTTTGCTTTATTTCTCTTACGGTCCACCACTACTTCCCACTCCTCCACTTCCTTTCAGATATAAGCTGCTTTTCGTTAATTTTAACTTCCTCATGAATATATACATAAGATTCCCTACCACCTCACTTCCCCAAGCTTCTGCCACTATGTTCATAAACTCCTTCTCTCTATACCAGAAATTAAAGAATTTAAATGCTCTTTTCTTTTTGATTCCTTTGTACCGGTGATCTCACAATCATGGGTGTATGGTGCGAGACAGCCAAAGATTCAAGAACTCTACTTCATGGTCCTCATATGCCCCAATCCACTCTGAATTTCCCATTACTTTCGATCCGGTTTCTGGTGATCCGATCTACTTGCTGTTGTTCCAAGTATACAAATTGCCTTTGAATTTAATATCTACTAGTCCGGCTTGGTTTTACACAATCCATAAAATCTTCAAAGTTACGGTGTCTAACTTCCGGACCACCCACTTTTCATGAGAGTTCAAGATGGAGTTGAAATCACCCATTAGCATCCATGGCCGAATTTGGCATGATAAATCCACTAAGCTTCTCCATAGTTCTCTCCTCGTGCTCATCTCTCTTGCATTTGCATACACCACTAAGATAACCACCTCCTCTCTCCTGAAATAGTGGTTACCTCCATTATTATATTTCGTGTGTCCTTCTTTAGTAACTTTGCTGTACAAGTTCTCGGATCCCAGCAACACCATATATTACCACCATCGATACCATTGTAGTTGTCCTCCGTCTTCCACTGATTGAATGTTTTCTGTACGATTCTATCTCAATTCTTCTTCTTTACTCTCGTTTCTACCAATCCCATCACACTAATGTCGTACTTCCTCACCATGTCTTTAACTTCAACTTGCTTTAAAAGCTTTATTGAACCCCCTCATGTTCCAACACGCGTAATTTATCATTGACAGTGTTGGGTTGGTTTTAAGAGGCTTAGTATAGCCTCTTCTTTATCGCCACGCCCGACCCTCATGCGTTAAATTGCATGTTCCCCTGCTGCTCTGCTGCATTGAATCGATCCCTCACGATCAGATGTTTGAATCGATTGTCTCCATGCATCGGCAAAAACCTCTTTTTTATCGGCCTCGGTTTCGCATTTTACTTTTCTTCATCCTGCTTTCTTTGTCATTACTGTTGTTGTCCTGATTCGCTATGGCATCCTCCTTCCTTTCCTTCTTTTCCGTTTTTCATTTTGCATCTATGTTTCCTCTTTGGACTCTCGCCATTCTTTGTCTTCATCAACTGAATGCACTTCTTGCACGCCGATTGTCATATTGCCTAGCTACTTCAGATTTTTTCCTTTCGTGATCAACTACTTCGAGAGTTTTTCCCTTCAGATCAACTCCTTCGAGTTTTTCCCTTTATCCTCTAGAGTTTTCTAGAGTTTTTCCCTTCCGATCCCTCTCTCGAGTCTTTACTTTATATTTCTTCGTTTTTCCCTTTTTTCAGCCATACTCTTTGTGCCTTCACTTCTGGAATTGCGCCTTGGGCAAGTAAGGTCAGTATGCCCAAAAACCTTACAACCACTACAGCACGGTGGCCTCCAATTGTACTCGAACTTTATCTTGTACCCTCTTCTTTGATCCAAGACCACTGGGATTCCATCTGGATACGGGCATGTGGCATCTATCTCAATACACATTCTTGCATATGACGTTCACGCCATATTCTCCGTCAGTCGATCTGTGAACATTGGTATTCCAATGGCACTCCCAACTTGGCTGAAGCCATCCTTGTTCCACATTTCCATAGGTAAACCTTTTACCACTACCCATATAGGAATTGTTCTCAACTCTCGCATTTCTACCTCCACAAAGAGTCTCCAAGGCCTAACAACAAACAGTTTACTTGCAATATGGAACGATCCTATATCCAATACTGCCTTCCGATCATCCTCATTCTCAAACTGGAAAGTGAACATTGTATCTGCATAAGACTTCATAATGAATTTCTTAACCCTCCATGTCCTACCCACAATCTCCTTAACATAGTTATAATTCAGCCTCTTCCCCACAAACGACCCAACCACCAGATTCTCAAATTTCTTATTGAACGCAGTGAATTGTGTGCTCTGTACGTGTATAACTGGTTTTCCATTGACAATAGTGGGTGGTATATAACTCAATTCGTCTCTCCCCACTGCTCCCTTTCCAATAACATCTACCCAAGTACTTTTCTTTTCTGACTGTGTTGTTGCTTCAACCTCATCAGCCTTCCTAAGGTTTCCATCTGCTTGCGTCTCTTTCCCTACTCCTACATCATCTGCTTTACTTTCTCTAGTAGTCTGTTCTCCTCCCAATGACTTGGAGTTTGCATAATATTGCTCATTATGTTGCTGCAACTTCACGGCGTGTCTTGGTTCTCCTTTTTTGTAGTTCCATCTAAGTTATTCTCCTCATTACTTAGCGCGAACTCCAAAGCAGCTCTTCTTAAAGCTGCGGGCCTTCATGACCAACCTCGGTTTCGTGGGTTTTTCCCCCCTTAGGCCCATTATTGTTTGTTTGCTGTTGCACTCGGGTCCTAAGATGATCATCATCCTGCGGCTTTAAGTTTTTTCCTAGTCGGATCCGATATAACCGGATACTCTCTTCTTTGTTGTTTTCATCTCCCACCGCTTTAGTAACTTTCGGCGTATATGAAGTCACCATCTTCTCCATCTCCCCGATATTCTCTCGACTCCTTGTATTCCCGCTTTATTTGTTCCTCGGTTTTATTGGTTGTACCAACTCATTTTGCCTCGTTTCCTCCACGAACTTCCCAAGTTGCTAGAGGAGGATACAACTTCCACTCCCGATACCCTCTTTGATTTGAAATCTTGTTCTACATCATCTTTGGAGTTTAGAATGGTTTCTTTGTCATACATCATTGCTATATCCAACGCAAATGCATTCATCCTCTGCGTTCAATTTCCGGATCCAAACTTTCCTCGGTTTAATCCTTCCCTAAACCTCTCCAATGAACCATCTCCATACCTTTTCCCGAAAGCGGATGACATTAGCTCTCATGTATGCGCTTCCTCACTTTCGGTGGTGTTTCTTGGTCAGAATCATCTCCTTCCATAGGAACCCTAGTTGGTGTGCTAGGGTTTACAACCTCTAAACTACCTAAACCGTGTGGTTTTGCATGATTTTGTTTTTGGTGTAAAAATCCTAAATACCCCTAAGGCTAACAATCACCCCCTTAGAGGCCACCATTAACAACTCAGACCTTCTTCTCCCCCGACCTTCTTCTTCCCCATGACTAACAACCGCTTGTCTTTGCCCCTACACCCTCGCCACCACCCACCGCCTCTCAAAAAACCCTCGCACGCACCTCCACCAAAGACCCCACCGCCTTTCAAAATTCCATCCACCTTCTCTGCGCGACTTCTTCTCCCCACCTTCTTCTCCCCGCTGCACCACCCACCGCTCTCAAAATCCGACCCACCTCCACCAACCTTCTCTCTCTCCCGACCCTCCACCAAAGACCGAAAAAATTCCATCCACCGCACAGATCTGCCTCTGCACCACTCGCGCGGCACCACCACCGTCCACCCCCTACTGCCACCACCATCTTCAAATGCATTTCTCACGTCGCCCAACACCCCACTTCCCACTGCCACCGTAATCCAACACCACCTCGTCCACCACACGGCACCACCACCACTACACCACCACCATCCTTTTATCTTTTCCCCAATCCCACCACCGCGCCATTTTCTTCACCTGTTCGCGCGACCTTTGGCACACCACCATCTCTAATTCCCTAATCTATTCTCACATCCCACCACCACCATCTCTTACCTTCGTCTTCGCCGCTATAAAACCCGCACCCGCACTCTCCGCCATAAGGCCCAACCACTACCTCCCGCAACTGTTTTGGGTTAGTTTGGGAGTAGGAAATGACTTGTATTAGGTTCGTTAGGTTTGGGTTGGTTTGGTGAACTCATTTGTTTGGTTTTTGTGGTTGTCGGAGATAAACTTTTTTAGGTTGGTACCTTGTTCTGCTGGAAGGGTTTTGGTTTAGGTTTTGTTTGTTGGTTAAATGAGGTTTGGGGTTTGTAGTCTTGCGGACAGGATTTGGGATTTCCTTATTTTGGGTTTTGTGTGATTGGATTTGGATTTTGCTAACTTATCGACAGGTTTGGGATATGAGAAAGAAGAATGTTGTATCTTCTAGTTCTATTGCCCTGCCTCTTAAGAAACGTGTTCATTGCGCTTTCCGAGATCGTCATGGATGCACTAATGGGGTAAGCGGTAATGGTTTTACTATTCCCTACTTTCTCACGCATTTTGATAAACAACACGTAGGTTGTCAGTTGAGTATTGATAGGGTACGGGATGAACTTAAGGATGATTGTGATTTGTATTTGTTATTGGAGAATTCTTTAAAGTCTATTGACAAATGGATGTGTGGTCGTTGTCTTGGTATCCACGCACTTGGTATACCGTGTCGTCATCCAGATGTTATCATATCACCACCTGTTTTGATGGAGAACGGGGAATCCCCATGTTTCATTGTGGGCATACCACAGCCGCCTCCTAAGCCCGGCACTATAGATCTTGCATCCACGACACAGAGGGGTGGTGGTGATACCCCTGACCCGCTTGTTGTTCCTTCTTCTCTTAATGAGAAATTACTGGATGATGCATTTCGTATACCTTTCCGAACCGTGAAAAGTATACCACGTGCTTGTCGATTGGCTTTTTCTGGTGCACTGAAATCGGCTCTCTGGGATATTACAACTGATCCTAGTTCAGTTATGCCTTGGGTTCGTCTCCTCCTTTTGCCACGTTGCACCCTGCAAGTTTTTCGACCACAGAATCGTCAGGAACGTCGTTCTGGCACTAGGAAAAACTTTCAGCAAAAACAGATTCTCCATGCTTTGACGACATGGAATGAGCCTAGCGGGATGTTTCGTCTTTTAGAGTCTGTCATAGAGCCTCCTTCATTCCAACCAACTCGGAAATCTGCCTCCACTCAGAATGTGCGTCGATGCCTACAGAAAGTTGCTGATGGACATTTTGCTGCAGCGGTTAAAGTGTTATCATCATCAGGAGTTGCATCTAATACTGCGGAGACTATATGTGCATTAGAGGAGAAGCACCCAATGCGACAACCACCTGTAAGACCGACTATTCCCTTTGCTGAGCCCCCTTTAGTGGTAGAGAGAGACGGCCTATTGTCATGTATTAGGTCATTTCCGAAAGGTACTTCTTGTGGTTGGGATGGTCTTCGAGCTCAGCATTTGTTGGATGCCATGAGTGGGGCTGCAGCAGCTATATCGTCTGATTTGCTAGATGCATTGACCCTCGTGGTGAATCTTTGGTTCTGTGGTCGATGTCCACGTACCGATTAGCAGAATTCATTGCGAGTGCTCCGCTTACTCGCTTCGCCGGATAATAGTATTAGGCCCTATAGCCGTAGGGGATGGTTTGGCGTCGTTTGGTCTCCAAGATTGCGATGAGAGGAGTTTCCAAAGATATGGTAGGATACTTACAAGATTTTCAATATGGGGTTGGTGTTTACGGTGGAGCGAGGCGATTTTGCACTTATTTGTCAACCGCGATAGTGTAGTATGCTAACGATGATAGTACCTCTCTTTCGATCTTTGCTTGTAGATTTTCAGAATGCTTTTAACATGGTTGATCGGACTACCATGTTGAGAGAGGTTCAGATCCGTTGCTTGACTATTGCCCCTTGGGTTGAGTACTTGTATTGTCAACCTGCGAGGTTATATATGGGGATGGCTACATATGGTGGAAATCTTGGGGTCACAAAGGCGACCCTTTGGGTCCCCTTCTCTTTGCACTGGTGTTGCATCCCCTGATTCTGCGGATCCAGTCCAGTTGTCAGTTGATGCTACAGGCTTGGTATCTAGATGATGGGACTCTGATCGGAGAAACAGAACAGGTGGCGACAGCTTTGGGTATGATACAGGAAGAAGGACCTTCTTACGGGCTGGTTCTTAATGTGGCTAAAACTGAGATATTTTGGCCATCACTGGATCCACGACGCTCCACTCCTGGTCTCTTTCCTTCAGATTTATCTCGTCCTCAGCAGGGAGTCAGATTGCTTGGAGGTGCGGTCAGCACTGATTCATCCTTTGTCATGGGCCTTGCTCGCAAGCGTGTTGAAAAGGTTGTGACTTTGATGGACCGTTTAGCTAGTTTAGAATATCCACAGTGTGAGTTAGCTCTCTTACGTGCTTGTGCTGGGCTCTCTAAGTTGGTCTTTATGATTCGCACTTGTCCACCATCCCTTTTTAGAAAGGCAGCCAAGACTTTTGATCGGCATCTCCGCAGTGTTCTGCAGGGTATTGTGGTTTCGATGGTCCTTGCTTTCGGTGATTTGCGTGGCGTTTATCGACACCCCAAAGACGCGTCTTGGTGGGCTAGGTATTTATTGTGCCACTGATGTCTCTACTTTTGATTTTGTGGCCTCTCGTTGTCAGACTTCTGAGCTTCAGAACCCCATTCTTCGGAGTTGTGGGCCAGTGCCTTTGGATGAGATTCTTGATGTTGCTAGCAGTGCATTGAGTATGTGTCTGCCCGATTTTGACCTCAGTTCTATGGCTGTGAATGCTACCGTCCCCTCAAAACCACAAAAAGTTTTGGCGGAAGCATTCTATGGTAAGATTGTTGCTGGTCTTGAGAGGGAGTTTGTGTTATCTGCTCGTCAGAAAGCAGTCATTGGATGCTTGCAGTCCGAACACGCAAAGGATTTTCTACTTGCTATTCCGATGGAGGGACTTGGACAGCATATGTCGCCGGTGGAGTATCGTTCTATTCTCCGGTACCGTCTCATGATTCCTTTGTACTCTGATGGTGGTCTATGCCCTGTTTGCAAAAAGAGTAGACTAGATGCTTTCGGGGACCATGCAGCACATTGCAGACATTTTCCAGGTTTCAAATACCGACATGATCATGTCAGAGATATTTTATGTGATGCATTCTGGAGGGCTGGGGTACAAGTGAAAAAGGAGGCTCCCGTTAATTTTCTCACTGATCCGAATGAGGGAAGATCTACACTTCGGCCTGCGGATGTATTGATCTACAGTTGGTCTGAGGGGAGACATGCGTGTGTTGATGTAACTGGAGCCTCTCCGTTGGTAGGGCTTGGGAATGGAGTCTTTGAGGTGGGAGAAGCAGCTAAGAGAGCAGCGGCAGGGAAGATAGAGAAGCATGAGGAAGCTTGTATAGCTAACCAACATTGTTTCATTCCGTTTAGTTTTGACACTTTCGGTTTCTTGGAACAACAGTCGGTTGAGCTTCTCAAGAGACTTCAGAAGGTTATGGACAGTAACGTTATGACAGCTGGTTCCAACGAGTTTGTGTTTAGAAGGATAGGATTTGCTATTCAGAAAGGACTTGCGGCGCAGCTTGTTGCACGCTTGTCCTAATTATTTGTAATCCTCGTTATCATTATCAATAAAATTTCCACTTAAAAAAAAAAAAAAAAAAAAAAAAAAAAAAAAAAACTGGGATTATCCCCCCTTACAAAGTCAAAAGTCACAACACTACCAAGGTAGCCATGGCAACTCCAAAGCTTAAATTAAAGCTTTTGATAGATAGGAAGACGAAAAGAGTTCTTTTTGTTAAGGTTGGAAAAGACTTTGTTGACTTTCTTTTTAGTTTACTGTTACTAATAGTTGGATCTGTTATAAAACTTCTAAACAAGAGTAAGATGGTAGGTTGTATTGGAAATCTTTGTGAGAGTGTGGAAAACCTCAATGACACCTATATTCTCAACCCAATTGAAAACAAGGACTTGCTCTTGAATCCAAAACCAGCAGTCTCTTCTGTTAGTGTTCCTTTGTTACTTGGGCAAGAGGCAAGGACATCAGGAGGGTACTACATGTGTAGTAGCTATCATCGTAATGTAACTGACAACCACTTGCTATATGTCCACAATGTAATCATAAGATGTCAGCTCCAATAACCTACGTTCCTCATGGCACCGGTAATGTGGGAACTAATGGCTCGAGGGAGGATATGTGAAGGGGTCGTAACCTATATGGTGATGGATAATCTCACTTTGTGATGCCCATGTCCACCATTTCAGTATAACTCTCCTCAAGACGCGTTCAATGTCGAGAATGTTAACTTACGCCGGAGAAGGTTGTTGATATGGGTACGGATGGAGGTGAGTGCTAATTATATTCTTTCTTCTATATGTGTACCAAATATTTTTGTTTGGTACACAAGCACGCGCTAGTATATATTCGATGCAAATTTCGTTTCTTATTCTTGTGTTTTTTTGTGTACACATATACGATTCTTGTAGGGCCTGGAATTATTGAAGACCTCGCAAATTCAAGATGGCACTTTCGATGTTTTTCTTGGCAAGAAATAAGCTATCTAAAATATATGATTTTTGTGGAAATTATTGCGGCGTGTTTTGTTTTCTTTGCATTTTGGAGTTTTCTTTTAGATTGGAGTTTGTTTGCTTTGTTTAAGTTGAATAAGTTTATTCTAGAATTTGAAAAATGTTAGTCAGATCGTTTGTAGCTATTTCATTTACTATATTTTGGCTCGTGGATGTTGTGATCTTGATAGTTAATTTGCAAGTTATGAACAGTTGGCTTATGATCGATGTGTACTATGTAATTTTTCTTACAACCTTCCTGATCTGTATTTAAAAAATTCCCTAAAGAATTTGCATGCCATGAACATAAACATAGGGGTTCTTGGGATCTTGTGTCACCTTTAATCCCAAAAGTTAATAGTACACATCATGTTTGAGAAGCAAGTGTCCAACTGGCATGTTGTTTTTCAAAGGTGTATGGGAGGAAAAATCTCTCGAGTCGAACAAGATACAGGTACCCTCTTCGAAAGGAGAGACAATAGCTAAATACCCCAAGATAATAGTTGGTTAGATTCTTTTTCCTTTTTTATTTCTTTTTAGTTTCACTTACGGCTAGGAACTGTTTTTGAGTTTCTTCTTTCTTGACATGTTGTTCTTAAACTGCATGAAACAAGAAGAAATAGCTAACGGGTACTCACGGTGAGGCTCTGAAACCATGACAAACTTCACCTACCATGACCATATTACAGAGGAATGTGATTACATATTTTCGACCATTTCATCTGGTAAAATATCTGATTTTATGCGACATCTCAAATACTCATTGCCACTAATGGAATTTCAAATCTTTATAGCTACATTTGCGTCGATCATCATCTGGGTTCTTCTTAAGCGTCTTGGTATACCTATAATGGTTTCTCAAATCATCGTAAGATCCTTGTTCTGCTTGTATGTTTTGGAAGTATATACAAGTATGAAAACCATGCTGCGCATTGGTTTTCTTTTTTTCTAAAGTCTTAAAGTCCCCGTCATTAGAGTTGGATAGTTAACATAATTTTATTTTTATTTTTTTGGTTGGTAAGTGGGCTTTTTTAATTAAGAGGTCCCCTACCCCTTCCTCATAGAGGAGGAAAAATATTTTGAATTATTACAATCTTAAATACTCTTTCCCACTAGCATCTTCAAACATAATTTTCTTTATATCTTTGGAAAAAGAGCTAGGGGTGAGTTCAATGAAATAAACAGCTGGGATAGCGGCAGCTAAGCTATCCGCTAACCTATTACATTCTCTAAACACATGCATTATAGAAAAATATTCTAAATCCTCTTCCTGATGTCTTCCAGTAGGTTCTTTATCCTCCATGGCTGCTGTCCAGTGTTTTTTAGGTAGCTCATAACATTTGTAGAGTCTGTTTGGGCTTTCACTCTCCTTATATTATTCCTCTTTGCTAGTTCTAACCCTTGTTGCAGCCCTTCAAGTTTAATGAACGCAATTGTAGTAAAGTGTGATTTGCCTCTTGCTGCCGCCATGACCATACCTTGATTATCTCTGAGTGCTGCCGACCACCCACCTTCTATCCCTCGGCGTTCCATCGTGCTTAAGTTCACTATGTCCGGTCCCGCGGCTCCCACTTTTACCTTCTTAGTCTGTTGATTCCATTTGTTCCCACAAACAAATTCCATCTTCCCATGAAATCATCTCTTTCCATGCCTGCTGGCATCTTTGTTGTGATTGATCTCAACTTAGTTCTGACATCTCTTATGATTTGATAACCCACCTGATCCAAATATCGAGTTTCGCATTTGAAAATTCTACTGCATCCTTCCCGCCAAATCCAATATATGAATGCATTCATCGTCAACGTCAGAGCATCTTGCTTAATACCTTTCCCACTCGATTTCTGCACCAACCATTCCACTTCATCCTGCCATGTTGTTTGTCTCCTCCTAACATAACCTGCATATGCCATAATCGACACCCAAATATTCAAAGAATAACTACACTTAAAAAACAGATGCGTCACCGTCTCCACTTCTCTCTAACAAAGCACGCAGACATCTGAGTTCGTCACCTTCCATTGTTTCATATTATCCCTCATTTTCAGCCCCTCAGAGAAGAACATCCATCTTATAAATGAGTGTCAAGGAATTTTATTAGTAAACCAAACTAACCCATTCCATGCCGTGGCCTGTCTGATGCTCCTCATTCCTTCATAGGTTTCCTTCAACGAAAAATTCACCGCTCTGTGCAACAGCCCAAAATACTTCATCCTCACCCCCTTCTATTGGTACTTCCTCCTCCATTTGTTATGCTATATCCATGATATGATGTCTAATGTCTTTGAGGGCACAGCCCAAACCCATTCTCAATAAGATTAAGCTCATCGGTAATGAGATGTTACATGTGGAGTTATATCGAAGTGCTTGAGGGAACTTATCCTTTAATGTACGATAGATGCCACGGTTCATGCCACATCTTTGTTCTTTCCCCATTCCCTAATCGATAAAGAATGAATGTGGTTGCTTCAGTTCTTAGCTTAAGTATATTCCTCCAAATTTACTTGAGCAATCAGCTGGTATTGTCATGTGCCAGAATTCCTTGTTTCTGATGTGATTCTTCTTTACCCAATCCACCCATAAAGTCTTCTTGTCACTTACTATTTGCCATACCTGCTTAAGTGTTGCAACTTTGTTAGCAGTTCTGAGGTCTCGGATCCCAAGCCCTCCCTCTTCATAGGGGTAGCACATATCATCCCAGCTAATTAGTGCATGAGATGTTTGCATGTCTGGTCCTTTCCAAAGAAAGTTCTTGCACAGTCTGTTTATATCTTCAATAGTCTTCATTGGCAGCATGAAAGAAGCAGTCCAATAGATGCTAAGATTATTCAGCACTGCCTTTACCAATTGCAATCTGCCTGCATAAGACAGAGATTTCCCTCTCCAGCTTTGTATTCTTTTCTCCACCCACACAATCTGTTGCTCTCAGCCTTGTAGTTATAAGAGGCAGTCCTAAGTACTTCACTGGCAAGTCCCCCACTGGGAACTGCAAAGCATTTTGGATTTCATTACATTCTGACTGCCCCAGGCCTGCATAAAATACTTGACTTTTGTTGACATTCACTTCTAGCCCCGCCTTCGCTTTGAATTTTATCAGGTTCTGCTGTAAGCAAATAGCTGTCTCCTTTTCTCCATGCATAAAGGCTAGTAAGTCATCTGCAAATGAGAGATGAGTGATGATAGGATCATGACATTTATAGTGTAACTTGTACCTTCCATCCTCTACACTCTGCATCATAATATCAGTGAACAGATCCATAACCAGCACAAACAAGTATGGTGACATGGGGTCTCGTTGTCTTATTCCTCTAGTTCCTTTGAAGTGCCCATATGGTGAGCCATTTAGCATGATAGAGTAGCTTGCAGTCTTCATACATTCCTTTACCCACTCAATAAAAATGCCTGGTACCCCAATCCTTTGTAGAGCAAACAGAACAGCTTCCCATCTTACACAGTCATAAGCCTTTCTTAAATCGATCTTAGCCATACATCTTGGTGGGCCTGTGTCTCTGTGGTAATTATGAACCAGCTCATGAGACAATAGAATGTTGTCTTGTATACTTCTTCCAGTGATAAAAGCTGATTGGTTATGGTGTATAACCCTTGGCATAAAAGCTTTCATTCTACTAGTAAGAATCTTCGTTATGCACTTGTAAACAACAGAGCAGCATGCAATAGGCCTATAATCACTAAGGGATAAAGAGCTTTGTGTTTTAGGAACTAAAGTAATACATGTAGTATTTACCTCAGAGAGCATTCGGCCCGACCGAAGAAATTTTGGATAGCTTTAGTGAAGTCATCCCCCACAATTCTCCAACATGCCTTAAAGAACAAGGCACTAAACCCATCTATTCCCGGAGCTTTATCATTATCAATATCAGCCAATGCTTCAATGATCTCATCTTTGGTCACTTGCTTTTACATCTGCTCTTGCTCATGTTGTGTAATCCTTTGTGTAGGCTGTGCATTTGCAAAATCAGCAAAGCTAACATCTGGCAAATCAGCAGGACTAAACAGCAGTTTATAGTACTTAACACACTCCTCCCCTATGTCGCATAAGTCTTCTATGACATTCCCACTTCCATCTTTCAAGCAAGTGATCCTATTTGTACTTCTTCTAGCCTTGATAGACTTAAAGAAATATTTTGTATTATTATCTCCCAAAACAATTACCTGATCTCTCGACTTTTGCTTATGCATTGATTCTTCTGACATGGCAGCTTTCACATACTCTCCAATAGCTCTCCTCTCCTCCAGTCCTAGATCATGATTTGTAGGGTCCATTTGCAAGTCAGTTTGAACCCTATCCATTACTTTCTTTGTGTCATCAGCTCTTGATTGCACATTACCCACTCGTTCTCTGTTCCACCCAATCAACTCAGCTTTGACATGTTTCAACCTCCTCATGAAGGTGTACATGGGGTTTCCTACTGCTTCCATAGCCCAAGCATTTTTTACAACTTCCTTAAACCCCTCCTCCTCCACCCAGAAATTGAAGAATCTGAATGTTTTCTTCTTCTGATTTCTTTGAGTGCATGGGTATACCACCATAGATGAGTGGTCAGATGTGGCGCTAGGATTTATGAATTCTGCCTCAGTGTCCTCAAACTCACTGATCCATTCTCCATTCACTAACACCCTGTACAGCTTTCTCCAAACTCTTATGCGCTACTTGTTATTCCACGTAAACCGGTGCCCTTTGTATCTTATATCAACCAGCCCTGCCATTGTTACACATTCAAGTAAATCTTGGAAATGAATCGTTCTTGTTTCAGTTCCTCCAATCCTTTCTTGTTCATTTAGCACTGAATTGTAATCTCCCATTGTTATCCACAGGAGTGTAGTAGCAGAGATATTGACAAGATTATTCCACAGTTCCCTTCTTTCATTCCTATCATTCGAGGCATATACTATAGTGATTATGAATTTCTTACCATTAGACAAAATGCCCTCCATCGTAATGCTTTGTCTATCCTTTAGAATCACCTGCATTTTACAGAGCTGAGGATCCCAGACCACCCATATTCTGCCCAGCCTATCTTCACTGTAGTTATGTATCCGTTCCCATCCACTACATACTTTATTAAGTATCCCCTCCATATTCTCTTCTTTCACTCTTGTTTCCAGCAGTCCCATAATTCCTAATTCAAACTTTCGAATCAATTCCTTCACTTCATAGTGCTTAAAACCCATGTTAAACCCCCGCATGTTCCAGCATCCTAGTCTTATCATCATTCAGAGGAGTTTAGAGTGTCAAAAAAAAAAATAGTTAACATAATTTTTTTGGATTCTAATTGTAATTGGAAATTGTAATTATGTAGGAAAGGCTCATTTATTTTTTTAATAGGGTATAATTATGTTATTTAAGTTACATTAGAAAGGTTTTTCTAAATTATTATTAAAAGATAGCTTGTTTTAATATTAGCCTGGGAAATTGGGAAGTATTCGGAATTTGTATCCTATCCTTGTCAACCTTATCTGCAATGGCATGCCAATCAGCTTGTGTTTGAGAATATAGGACTTCTTGTCATATCAACATACCGGTCGTATTTTCTTTTCTTGAGATTTATAATCGATATCGGATATCATGTTTCTTGTTTGAGACCAGATTCATACCTTTGTTCTCAATAGGGAGAAGAGGATGTTCCCTTGTATAAGAATCATGGGGCCTCTCCACTCATTGCCAATTGGTTTTGAGTTAGATACCCAAATTTAATATGGTATCAAAGCGGACTATTCTATGGCCCGAAATACCCATGTACTTTACATCACATATGTGTGTTTTTTTTCAAAAGTGTCCATGTGTTTGGCTCAAGATACGCGACGCCCCAAATACCCATGTACTTTACATCACTCATTAAAATGTGTCCACCTGTTTGGCTCAAGATACGTCACACATTAGGGGGCGTCGTGAGATCTATTATCCTATATCGGGTATCTGAAGCCATGCGCCCATGTATATAATACATAAATCTCGGGGACCAGCCACTTATTGCCAATTGATTTTGAGCTGGGTGCCCAGATTTAATGTCTTTTTTGCATGGATATGTATGTAAATACATAATACATGCTGCTTTTGTTTCCTACCACATTAGAGTCCTAGCCCTTGAATTATATGCCAAATTTAGTGAACATTGATGCATTTTGTTCTGCTTTACCTAAGTACAAGATGTGTTTAATCTCTTCCCAAAAATTTGAACTGGGGTGTTGTGGAAGTGGTCATGTTAGATTTTGTTTAAATACAACTTATGTTACATGGACTTACAATTTTTTTAAAACAATCTGTGTCGGATACGTATCTGATAGGGAACAATTGGATTTAGAAGATAGGATATGGAAATCCTTAATAGAAGAGTTGAACGAAGGAGATTGAAGAGCTTAGACGAATAAGAAATTAAGATTGAAGGAGATGAAGAATAATTGGAGAAGGAAAATATTAGGCTTGAGATAATTTTGATAATTGATCTGATTGAATAATTGAATACCTAAAACAACTAACATTGGCCTCCTTATATAGATAAGCCAAACTTGGTAACCAAGAAACCTAGACTTCTAAATCTAATTAAACCCAACGTAAGAAACTACTAAATCAACTTAATAATTCAACTAATAGAAATACCTAAAAGTGAACGTTCTCATCCGTTTTGGTCACACAATCAGGAAGATCTCTAACTGAGTCTATTTATGAAAAGAGAAGCGAAGTTTGCTTTGCCTTGAATGAACGATTCTTTCTTAAGATGATGTCGATCAAAACAAGGACCAAAAACTGACATAAATGGTATAAAATATATCTCGATTCCGTGTTTGACACTTCATATTCGTTTCGGGTATGGAGACACATAACCGTATCAATGTAACTTAGAATACAACAGTTTTGCTTTTAAGATGGAGTCATTAGAAATCTCAATATTAACTTCAAAAGCTAATTTGCACAAACTTACTATCTATTAATATATTTAATAAGTTATAACATTAATTTAACTGTAAAGTGAATGCCTTGCATCTACCTTACTTAGTTTCGTAACTAGCACCCTTCAAGCTAGTGGTGCATGGCCACTGGCAGGGTTGAACTTGGATTTTCTCAAGGGTAAGCATAAATTCAATGGCATGTCGGCAACCTTAATAAACCTGTTTATATCAAATAATCATGATGAAGGGTGGATAAAGATATAAAAGCACCTAGTCATATTTATCTTTGTTTGCCAATTGTTAGTTACAATTTCAAATTCACGATAGATAGATTTGTTTTTATATTGTATATAATGTTATATGCCTATCGTGATAGATATTTGAATTGACTAACTGTATACAAAAGTCAATACGTTGTTGATGGATTGAGGATCTGAGTAAAATCAAGTCTTGATAGATCATAAAACGGATCACTTTCTATTGCTATTATCCACTTCATCTGTTTTATATGGAAATATGAAGTCAATTTGCTAATGTCATCAAATATAACTAGGGAGGTTCACAAAAACCGAAAAACCAAAAAACAGAATCAAACCAGCCCAAACCGGTCATTTTTTCGATTTACTACATGTCCGGTTCGGTTTTCAATCCCTAATTGTAAAACCGACTTCAATTGGTTTAGCTCACAGTTTTTGCCCTCGGTTAACCGAACCGAACCGATAGTTGTACACTAGTAATAATTGTTATAAACCCTTAGATCTTTAAGTTAATTTATGACCATTGATTTTGAATGGACTATCTAACTTAAGCCACCAAACCTTAACTCTCTCAACCAACCAAATGTGCCTCTCTTATTCTCTCTCCTCTCTTATATTCTCATCTCCAAAGTTCAAACTAACAACCACTTCAACAAAATATCAGTGACCCTTTCCAAGATAACAACCAGTCAACCACTACCTCTGATCTTCTTCTTTTCTAGTTTAATTTCTAATTTTCTATCAAGGATCGTTGTTCACCGTGAGAAGAATGAAAACTGGTTATAGATCAATCGATTGAGAGATCTCACAAATATGTTTTCTGTAAATTAAAGCCAAATGATATCAATTTTCATGTTGGGTTTGATATTCTTTCTATTCATATCTCAAATCTAATTGATTCAATAGATCAAAATTAGTTATCTTATTTGGTATAATTGGTTTTTTCCCTTCTTAATATTGTTGATTTATAAATGCCTGAACCGATAAACCGATTTAAGTTGGAATAGTTGGGCTTTAAGTCAATAGATTCGGTTTTAAACCGAACCGAACCGATTTTATAGTTCGGTTAGAACTCGGTTTTCTTCCGATGCGGTTCGGTTACGGTTTGAAAAGTTAGAAACCGACTCTTGTGATTCGGTTCATATATTTGGACTAAACAGACCCGAACCGAACCATGGACAACCCTAGTAGAGATGCCATCTTTGTAAAGGATTTATATATTGTCATTATTGTGGAGGAAGACAAGATGTATGGTATGTATTTAATATATTACTAGATTAGATTTCTATATTGTGCATATACCTTGAACAAAACAAGATTCTATATATGATTAGGAAAATTTCACACAGGGAAGGAAGAAAACTAGCTTCATGGCTGATATAATAGCAAAACATGCATGGTACTAGTTTAACTATTTTTGAACAAATTTGGTCTGAATGCAAACCACCATGTAATTGGGAGGAGTCTGATATGGTGTACCTGAGTACGTTTGGCAACTTAAAGTGGAAACTAATTAGGAATAGGATGGAGTTGGAAACTATTGGAATGGAATCCACTATAATAGAATTTGATTCAAATTTACGAAATGTGTGTTTGACAAACTTTCATAATTCAATTCCTATTTAGATTTTTGTATTTGAAACACAATGAATATGTTGTCTACGATTGTATGGGATTACCATAGGTCTGTTTGTATGGGATTACCGTTGGTCTGTTTGTATGGGATTACCATAGGTCTGTGGAAGACTTCATAAAAGGATTTGGAGTATGTTTAGAATTCAATTCTATTGGATTCTAGGCCTCCCAAGGAGGCTAAAAGTGGGTGGTTTACTAAGAATTTTATTTAATTGAGCTTGAATGTTGGTAGTTGCATCCAGAGTACAAAATATCCCAATATATCCCGATATTTGGGGATATCTATCCATATTCCAGAAAAAGATATATAAATATCACGATATATTCAGAGATATATACGACTGCAAATATCAGTGATAATTCAACGGTATTTGTGATATTTTACAATATTTGGAGATATTTTACGATATTTGGGGATATTTTACGATATTTGGGGATATTTTGTGTATATAATAATTTTATTTAATATTTACTATTATATTTCAAATAAATATAAATAATATATCATGATATATCAAGAAATATCCACAATATCCACGATATTTTTCGATATTTTGGATATATCCACGATATTTGCATGTGAAACAATGTTAAATATCCCCAAAGAGGAAGATATATCCACGATACATATCCAGAAATTGAATATCGATAAATACCCATATCCTGATATTTTGTACTATGGTTGCATCCACTATAGCAACACCAAAAGAGATGTATAGTGTACATTTCCTTTCATTAACACAATTTTGGACCTTATTACGGGAAATAAATTTTTGAAAAAAAATAGTGTTGAATGTTTTTTTTTTTAATAATAACTATTTTAATGTTTCTTATCTAACAGATGGGCATCGTAGTAGGTCCTAGCATTTTGGGTCCTATCACTGGAAACAAACAATTACGGACAATTTTCGTCTAGCCAAGTTTCGCTACATTAGATCTATATTCAGCTTTGGGAATAATTTTCCAAATCTTCTTGATTGGAGTGAAGATGAACCCCAGGATGATATCAAGGACAGGAAGAAAAGCAATAATAACTTGCATTTTTGTAATTTTACTTCCAGCGATACTCTCTACAGCATGTGCTACTCTTTTCTCATCAATATTCAGTCATCACGTAAACAAAACGTTATACTATCATCTTATAATGGTTGGAGTTGCAGAATCCATTTCGGCTTTCCCTTCCATTGCTAGTTATCTTTCTGAGCTTAATATTTTCAACACAGAGTTCAGCCAGTTAGCCTTAAGTTCTTCATTGATCAGTGGTATATTGTATATATCAGTAATGACAATTTTTCTAACCCATCAACAAAATCCAAGCATCCTAAATATAGCTATATATGGGTGTCTCACTATAGCCATAGTAGTTGTGGTATTTATGTTTGCACTGCGGCCTGCGATAAATTAGATGATTAATCGGATACCAGATGGAATATCTATTTGTGGTTTTTGCAGCGGTAGTATTGTTAGCATATTTTTCTATACTTCTCGACCTTGATATTATGTTTGGGCCATTCATTTTTGGGCTGATGATACCACCAGGGCCACCTCTAGGATCAGCCCTAGTTAATAGGCTTGAACTTTTCAATAAATGGATAATAATGCTAATTTTCTACACCACGAATGGGATGGCGATGAATGTATATCTGATCGACTTATCTACCGCTCTCATTGTTGGAATGGTTGCTCTCGCAAGTTGCACTGGAAAGTTCTTAGGAGCATTTTTACCTGCTCTTTACTACAACATGTCATTTAAGGATGCTATTTTACTTGGCCTCACGATGAACGCCCAAGGCTTTACGGATGTTTCCTTTTTCCAAGTATTGACAGTCGTTCAGGTATAATATATTACAAGAAATCGTGCTCCATATATAATACCTCTTATTGTTGGCTTAATGTGTTTATGTTCATGTAACTACGACTACTGGTTCATTTTTTTTTTTTTTTTTTTTTTGTTTTTTTTAAATGGCAGCTAGTCAATTACGACTACTTTCAAATCATGGTATTGTCGACAGTGGTCATAACCGGGGCTTTTGCACCCCTAGTAGGATATCTCCACAAGTCGTCAATGAAATATAACCTACTCAACAGAAGAACCATTGCACACTCTGAACTTAACACTCCACTGTGAATTCTTGCTTGCATCCACAATGAGCCGAATGTACTATCTGCGATCTATCTCATGATGGACACCAATCCGACAAAAACTAGCCCCATCAACTTGAACATCATTCATTTTGTTGAGATTGTTGGCCACGAAACTCCCCAAATCATTTCTCACAGATCGTACGAAAGATCTTCTTCTTCTCCTAATATAGCATCCCAAAGAATCGTCAGTGTGTTCAGGTCTTATGAAGAGAAAAACAAAGGGAGAGTTTCAGTTGTGCCCTACACTGTGGTAACATCATACACATCTATGCACAATGACACGTGTAAGCTTGCGATCAAAAAAATGATTTCTCTCAAAATTCTCCCCTTCCACAAACATTTGGATACTGGCTTCGCCCACAGTGGGATAAGACAATGAACAAGAATGTCCTTGAAAATGCACCTTTCTCTGTTGGCATCATTATTGACCGAGGGGGGGGGGGGGGGGGGCTTGGTGGTGTTTTTGATAACTCGTCATCTTATCATGTGGCAGTGGTTTTCTTGGGCGGCGCGGACGATCGTGAGGCACTAGCATATGCAGAAAGAATTTCCAAACACCCAAACATTAAGGTCACTGTAATTCGATTGCTGAAGAAGAGTTGTGAATATAACTTGAAGAAAATGTCAGCTGAGAACATATTTGACGAGGAAACATTAATGGATTTTAAGTTGAGAACTACATACAACAAAAGAGTCACGTATATATATGAGGAGGTAAACAACGGGGTAGGTGTAGTCAGTGTGATTTGTGAAATGGGAGATAAATACGAATTGATTATACTAGGCAGACACCACGATGAAAATTCACCGCTTATCATCGAGCTTACAGATTTCGACAAATGCTCAGAATTAGGTACAATTGGTGACATATTCGAGACATCAAATTATGGTGGCAAGGCAACACTCTTGCTAATGCAACAACAATCAAAATAAAACTATCGTGCTCAAATTTAGCTTTTAACTTAGTCAATACAGATATTTCGCCTAATTTGGATGTTGTAAAATCTAATCTTGTGGATATGCACTTGTTGTCTTTCAAAGTGTTTTAATTTTTTAAGCGTATAAACATTGGGTAACTGCCGCGGCTGTAGAAGCCCAACCCCGTGGGCCTGTGCTGTGTAAAGCCCAAAGCCTCTTTGGAAATGAACCAGTTGGTCCAATAGTATTTATATTTATTTTTTGTAGGCACAAAGCATAGCATAAGTAAGGTTGACCGTCTATCCTCGCAAAACAAAAACTAAAATATACAAAAGCCACCACCCGCGCTCTTCTAATACACATTTCCACCTCTCCACTCACCACGTGTCGATCTAATAATTAGCATGACGTCTCCTCCTCCATCGAGTGGCTTATTATTATTACAAGAGAATAATAATAATAATAATAATAATAATAATAATAATAAATTACTATGGAAAGGCGTTTTACTGTCTCGGGATCATGACCACTCGTCATACGCGTTTTTCACGTGTTTTTTAAAAAAAATTCAATTCTCGTCTCAAGAGTTTTGTCTTGTGTATATTTTTGACAAAGAAAAGGGAAATTTAATGATGCAGGAAAAGATAATGAGAGTTCCGTATGGGGAAAAGAAAGAATATTTTAAGTACTCGTTATTTCTTGTTTTCTGTAACCGCATTATGACGTCTACTGTATCTGCAGCTGCTTTACTGGTACTCTTTTTTTTGTTAATCAAGCGGGGTTGTTTAGAGGTCCCCTACCCCTTTTCGTTAATAAAAAGAGCTTAGTACATTCGTTGATAGACTGTTCCTATAGAGTCCTCATATACAATCTATTTAACATCCTCTGCAAAGGAGCTAGGAACAATATCTACAAACCTATGACTAGGTACATTTTTTGCAAGTGCATCTGCAAGTCTATTTGTTTCTCTATATACATGAATAATAGAAAAGAACTCTAGTCTATCAATCACTCTTCTAATGTCTTCAATGATCTTGTTAGCCTACCATGGATGATGCCCTCCATTCCTTAAGAAAGAAATTACATTGGTCGAATCTGTTTGTGCTTGTATCCTCTTCACATTGTACCTTTCTGCTATCTTGAGTCCTTGTTGCACTCCTTGCAATTCAATCATTGCAATTGATGTGAAGCTTGACTTTCCCTTAGCTGCTGCTACCACTACTCCTTCACTATCTCTTATTGTTGCTGCCTAACCTCCCACTAAACCTTGTAATGTGCCATCTGTGTTAAGTGTGCTATTCCCTTGATCTGATTTAACATATTTACATTGAATACTTCTACAACTTGAACTAACCATCTCTCCATGAAGCTTTGCCTTGCTGGTCCTTCATCAATCTTGATGTCAAGTGAGTTCATCTTGACATTCACATCATGAATGATCTGATTTGCAACCTGCCTTCCTATTTTGTATTGGTTCTTAAAGATTCTTGCATTTCTTTGCTGCCACACATGATAAAAGAATGCATTAGTCACCAACCGGATTGCATCTTGCCTTCCACCTTTGCCTTTGGACTTGTTAATAATCCAATGCAATTCATCTTCCCATGTAGCTGCTCTCCTCTTGTTAAAGCCTGCAAATAGTAAAATAGTATTCCAAACGTATTGGGAATACACACAAGAAAAGAACAAATGTTTCTCTGTTTCCACATCCCTCCAACATAACACACATAAATCAGATTGTATCACCTTCCATTCTTTGACTTTCTTAAGAGTTTTCAATCCTTCAATAAGAACCATCCACCCTATAAAAGAGTGTCTAGGGATTCTATTAGTGAACCAACAGATCCCATGCCAATCCCTAACTTGCCCTTTCTTCCTTAAGCTTTGATATGTATCTTTAAGTTGAAACTCCCCATGTAAAGAATCAGCCCATACAATTAAGTCTTCTCCTCCACCAATCTGAACTTCCTCTTCAATCTCAATGGCAATGTCAGGGAAGTGATTCCTAGTGTGTTGAGGAATACTCCACATTCCATCTGAGATAAGCTGCCCCACCTTTACATTAATGTTAGCTGTAGAGTCATAAAGCAAGGCTTGAGGAAAAGAAGGTTTCAATATACCTCTTGGGTGCCAAGGGTCCAACCAAAACTTAGTGGATTTTCCATCACCAATCTGATGATGAGCAATAAGTTTTGCATCCACTCTGCCCTTCAAAATGTTCCTCCAACTCCATGATACATCTTGAGGAATACTAATTTGCCAAAAGTTCCTTCCTCTGATCAGATTCTTGTGTATCCACTCCACCCATAGTGTGTCTTTATTACTAATAATATGCCATATATGCTTTACTGGTACTCTACTATATATGTAACCTTATTATTATTATTTTGTCTTTCCGGAGATGGTGTCATTGCCTAACCAATATCTTTTTTAGGCAAGTAAAAAAGCCTTGGACCCTGTTGCTCCAATCTATAAGTATTGCCTTATCTCAGTATCAAACATACTCACAACAACTTGTCAATATGAGGTATGTCATTTCTTTTTTTTTTTTTTTTTAATAATTAATTTCGCCTGTATATTAACGATGTCACCTGTTTTTTTTTCTCTAGGCCCTCAAGTATGTTAGTTTTCCAGTTCAGACACTTGCAAAATGTGCTAAGATGATACCCGTTATGGTAAGTGACTTATGTATTCTCATCTTTCCAAACTCGTTTTTCGTGATGTTGCTTCCAAAGGTTTTCTAGGTCTTAAGTTTCTTTAATCCTCACTGAACATTTCAAAATAACTTTTAGCTCTATTGGATTTGATAGATGTTTGACTGAATTCAAAATTTTAGTATCCTACATATATTCCCGCCACAACTTACCTATTGAAGTGTTACCTATAGTAAACAAAAACTTTAAGGGTTAGCTCCGTAGAATTATTTATGTACGTCTTGTATGTTTCCTTGTGGAATTTGCAAGGAGCTATATGTTGTTCCTTAACAATCGCCTGTTTTACGTCAGTGATCTAGTATGTATGCAAGACAGAGTTAAGTATCATTTCCACAGAGAACAGAACTGAGTGACATGGTGGTCGATTGACTCCAAAAGCATGCTCCTACGGTTTTAGGAGCAGACTCTCCAAGCATCAGCTTTTTGCTCCAAAGAAACAACTCCTGCTACAATTTTTATTTTATTTTTGGATACATAAAAGAAAATGTAATAATATTAATGAATGGGATTAAATTAATAGTTGAATTATTAGCTAGTAGCTAATTTTCAAGCCCAAAACCTGCCCCATAACCCCTAAGACACCAACCCCTGATTACAAGAAAGGAAAGAAAAATAGAACGGAAAATAACAAGCAGGTGACCAGTTGGTAATCAAGAACAAAAGCACCCAAAAACACCACCATAACCTAGTTCCTACACTAGATGACCACTATCACTTGACTTAGATGGTCTCTTGTTCCTCGTCCTCTGTTCGTCTTCTCCTTCCACCTCCCTGTTGTAGTATTCCTTCAATAATTCGAGATCCAACATCTCATCCTAAGTGTCATATAGGCCGTCAAAATTATCTTCAACAAACTCTTCTTCCTCCGACAGTATGTTATTCTTTGTCCTGCTACAAGATTTAGAAGTGATCTGACACTATTAGTGGTCATAACCAGAAGTATTAGCCAGTACATTAAATGTATTGGATAGATAATGAATGAAGTATTGTGGTAGTTATTTTGTACAACAACAATTTAAAGAAAATAGCCTCTGAAAAATTAGCTTCCTGACTTCATTTGCACGATTACTTGCTATATGTATGTACATAATATACATAATATGTTTTCTAGTGTTTTGTTTTTGTTTAAAGCTAATATGAAACCGTTTTTTTTTTTTTTTTTTATTGGTAAGCCTATTTTAAATGAGATCAGTAACTCTTTGATGCTGGCGGGGTTCGAGCCCCAGACCTCTGGTGTCATCACCCAATGGTTTTACCGACTTTGCTAGTCGGCACCTGCAATATGCAACCATCTTTGTAGACAATAGCTTTATTCTTAAGTTTAGCAGTTTATCTTAAGTACTATGCATATTGTAAATGCAATCACAGTTGATAATAGATGTAATACCACTTTAAGGATTGCACTCCTTTCTAGAATAATTTTTGTTTGCAATATACTATCTAGTGTCTCAGTTTCGGAAGAAATTAAGTAATTCATAAGTGTGTGGACAATAGACGTAAGCACGAAAGGATACGGGGTAGTTGTTCAAGAAGTACCCATGTAAGTGTCGATCGTCGGTGTCCTCGTGTTGGTTTCGGTGTTAGATAATGTGGATACGCATAAGTTGTGTTTATTGAAGTATTACGGTATCATAGATAAATGTTCTAAAGTAAATATTGGCATCGTTTTGAGTTCGGCTCTCCTGTACTCTCATTCTGAACAAAGCTTAGTTGCTTGGAATCCTCCATCCTCATGTTGTGTAATTGTCTACTTTTTTTAATATTGGTTGTATAACTTAGTTTAGGATGAAAAAATATTCTACCATTCATCTTAAGCAAGGTTCTAAATCTTCATGTCAAGTGATTATATTTTGTCTCTCAAAAAGATTTCCTTTCTTATCTCTGGTTTGGGGCACATTAATTATGCAGAGAAGAGATATAGGGTGAGACTACTTGATTCTTTGTAGTAGTGACTATAGGATGCTTGGTATTTGTCCTATATCTGGTAATTCTTTCGCTAAGTAGATTCCTATCTTATTTACGGGTGTCAGTACGACTACTATAATTTCTTTGTTTTCAAATCAGATTTACTACTCTGTCGTGGAATGGGCATATTATCAACTTAATGAATGTGTAAAACCGTAAAAGAAGGATCACAAACTATATTACTGGCTATCTTGTACATGAATAGCCACAATAATATTGGAAAGAATAGTTGAACATTATTATCCTTTGTTTTGTCTCCTTTCTCTTGTATAACATGACATTTTGACCATTTGTATTCACTGAAAATGTATTTTGTCTCCCACAAAATGAATTTAGAAATGTTTCCATTTGTTACCTGCTTGGCTTTGCCTGAATGTGAGCGGTTTCGTTGGATACACAAGCAAAATCTGCCACTTAGTATCCCTTAAGAACTATGCGTAAATCGTAAACTAGAGTGTAAAGTATACCAATTTGGAACAGAGTTGAGACCTTTTCCCTCGTTTGCTGATAGTACTGGTTGGGGTACTGATAAGAATTTTATAAGGCAAATTAACCAATTGGTTTTAAGGCTTTAAGGTTGGAAGATAGGCATTGACATTTCTCTCCCACAATTCATGGATGACACCGTTGTCGTCGAGGGGAGTTAGGTTGTTAAGTAAGACACCTCACGACTTGTTACTTTTATTTATAATTTTTTGGTTTGACTTTTTCCTTGAGATCACTTCTTCTAAAAATGTTTTTTGTGGGAACAATAATTTGGGTACTCGACTGGGTGGATACCTCGTATATTTTTGAAAATTCTTTGGCGCAAATTGTTTGAGATCATATCGAGAGATTTGATAGAAACCTAGTGGGTTGAAGAGGTTGGTATGCTTTTGAAGAGTGGTTCTTTCCCTTATTAAGAGCTTCCTTCTAAGTTTTAGAAGTTCTTTTCTCTTATCCTAGTTTATTTGAGTGTTTAACCATTATGTTATTCACTGTCGTGAGGAATTTTATGTGTGAAGCGTTTGTGGAACCCCAACATGAATGAATACCTTCTATAAAATGTACAACAAAAGGGGCGTAGGGCTGCAATGATCATATGTAAAGAACTAGGTACTAGAAACTGGGTATGAGATGTGGCGGAATAGAGTACAATCGGATCTTTGGTATGGAATAGGAGGTTGATAAAACATACTACCCAATGTGTTTAAATCTCATTGTTGTAGGGTCTGGAGGTTTACTTGCTCAAACTTGTACACTAAGCCTACTAAGATTGGGATTCAATAATCAATTTTCTCATCTGCATATAGGATTTTATCTAAAAACAACCCCCCTCCCCTCTCTGCGGGAATCCAAAAACATCATAGTGTCTTGATCTTTGGAAAGTTTTAAATGGTTTAGAAGGTGTCAAACCGCTATGCTAAATCAAAATCAGAATATTTAGCTATCAATTATATAAGGAGCATGTTGTTTTACTCTTTGGTTGGACCTATCGTAGGAAGACTAGGTACTTAATGGGTTGTCTTTGGAATTACTTGTTCTGTTTATAGGTACCTCAAGTCTTGTTTATGTATATTGTTTCATTGCCTATTAGATTTTGTCTTTCTTTGTCTAAGATCTACATTATTTACTTCTAAAATATATAATAAAGCAAAATTTGAATATACTTTTGTGGACTTTCATGAAACTTGTGAGATGGAAGTTGATGAATCTACTTTTCTTTTCTTTTTTCTTTTTGGTGGTGAAATTAGGCAAAGGTGACATTAGTCACGTATAATAATAGAGGAAAAAAAACACCGTGTGGGGCGTTTCTTTAATGATTGGTTACCTTGGGTAGGTATTCGGAATTTGTATCCTATCCTTGTCAACCTTATCTGCAATGGCATGCCAATCAGCTTGTGTTTAAGAATATAGGACTTCTTGTCATATCAACATACCTGACAGTCTGTATTTTCTTTTCTTGAGATTTATAATCGATATCAGATATCATGTTCTACTGTTTGAGACCCAGATTCATACATTTGTTCTCAATAGGGAGAAGGGGATGTTCCCTTGTATAAGAATCATGGGGCCTCTCCACTCATTGCGAATTGGTTTTGAGTTGGATACCCAAATTTAATATGGTATCAAAGCGGACTACTCTATGGCCCGAAATACACATGTACTTTACATCACATATGTGTGTTTTTTTAAAAATGTGTCCATGTGTTTGGCTCAAGATACGCGACGCCCCAAATACCCATGTACTTTACATCACTCATTAAAATGTGTCCACATGTTTGGCTCAAGATACGTCACACATTAGGGGGCGTCGTGATATCTATTATCCCATATCGGGTATCTGAAGCCATGCGCCCATGCATATAATACATAAATCTCGGGGACGAGCCACTTATTGCAAATTGATTTTGAGCTGGGTGACCAGATTTAATGTCTTTTTTGCATGGATATGTATGTAAATACATAATACATGCTGCTTTTGTTTCCTACTGCATTAGAGTCCTAGCCCTTGAATTATATGCCAAATTTAGTGAACATTGATGCATTTTGTTCTGCTTTACCTAAGTACAAGATGTGTTTAATCTCTTCCCAAAAAATGGAACTGGGGTGTTGTGGAAGTGGTCATGTTAGATTTTGTTTAAATACAACTTATGTTACATGGACTTACAATTTTTTTAAAATAATCCGTGTCGGATACGTATCTGATGGGGAACAATTAGATTTAGAAGATAGGATATGGAAATCCTTAATAGAAGAATTCAACGAAGGAGATTGAAGAGTTTAGACGAATAAGAAATTAAGATTGAAGGAGATGAAGAATAATTGGAGAAGGAAAATATTAGGCTTGAGATAATTTTGATAATTGATCTGATTGAATAATTGAATACCTAAAACAAGTAACATTGGCCTCCTTATATAGATAAGCCAAACATGATAACCAAGAAACCTA
The DNA here is from genome assembly GCF_015680905.1 of Coptis chinensis. Lineage (NCBI taxonomy): Eukaryota > Viridiplantae > Streptophyta > Magnoliopsida > Ranunculales > Ranunculaceae > Coptis > Coptis chinensis. The sequence continues at coordinate 44,828,773 of NC_141460.1, forward strand.
GACCTCTAAATCTAATTAAACCCAACATAAGAAACTACTAAATCAACTTAATAATTCTACTAATAGAAATACCTAAAAGTGAACGTTCTCATCCTACATCAGTATCTATGTATCCATTTTTGGTCACACAATCAGGAAGATCTCTAACTGAGTCTATTTATGAAAAGAGAAGTGAAGTTTGCTTTGCCTTGAATGAACGATTCTTTCTTAAGATGCTGTCGATCAAAACACAGACCAAAAACTGACATAAATGGTATAAAATATATCTCGATTCCATGTTTGACACTTCATATTCATTTCGGGTATGGGCACACATAACCGTATCAATGTAACTTAGTATACAACAGTTTTGCTTTTAAGATGGAGTCATTAGAAATCTCAATATTAACTTCAAAAGCTAATTTGCACAAACTTACTATCTATTAATATATTTAATAAGTTATAACGTTAAATTAACTGTAAAGTGAATGCCTTGCATCTACCTTACTTAGTTTAAATCGGCACCCTTCAAGTGTGGTGGTGCATGCCAGCGAGGGTTGAACTGGGATTTTCTCAAGGGTAAGCAGAAATTCAATGGCAAGTCGGCAACCTTAATAAACTGTTTATATCAAATAATCATGATGAAGGGTGGATAAAGATATAAAAGCTTGATCATATTTATCTTTGTTTGCCAATTTTTAGTTACAATTTCAAATTCACGATAGATAGATTTGTCCTTATATTGTATATAATGTTATATCCCTATCGTGATAGATATTTGAATTGACTAACTGTATACAAAAGCCAATAAGTTGTTGATGGATTGACGATCTGAGTAAAATCAAGTCTTGATAGACCATAAAACGGATCACTTTCTATTGCTATTATCAACTTCATCTGTTTTCGATGGAAATATGAACTCAATTTGGTCATGTCATCAAATATAACTAGGGGTGTTCACAAAAACCGAAAAACCGGATCGAACCAGCCCGAACCGGTCATTTATTTCGGTTTACTACATGTCTGGTTCGGTTTTCGATTCCTAATTGTAAAACCGACTTCATTTGGTTCGGTTCATAGTTTTAGCCCTCGGTTAACCGAACCGAACCGATAGCTGTTCACTAGTAATAATTGTTATAAACCTTTAGATCTTTAAGTTAATTTATGACCATTGATTTTGAATGGACTATCTAACTTAAGCCACCAAACCCTAACTCTCTCAACCAGCCGCATGTGCCTCTCTTATTCTCTCTCCTCTCTTATATTCTCATCTCCAAAGTTCAAACTAACAACCACTTCAACAAAAAATATCGGTGACCCTTTCCAAGATAACAACCCGTCAACCACTACCTCGACCTTCTTCTTTTCTAGTTTAATTTCTAATTTTCTATCAAGGATCGTTGTTCACCATGAGAAGAATGAACACTGGTTATATATCAATCGATTGAGAGATCTCACAAATATGTTTTCTGTAAATTAAAGCCAAATGATATCAATTTTCATGTTGGGTTTGATATTCTTTCTATTCATATCTCAAATCTAATTGATTCAATAGATCAAAATTAGTTATCTTATTTGGTATAATTGGTTATTTCCCTTCTTAATGTTGTTGTTTTATAAATGCCTGAACCGATAAACCGATTTAAGTTGGAATAGTTGGGCTTTAAGTCAATAGATTCGGTTTTAAACCGAACCGAACCGATTTTATAGTTCGGTTAGAACTCGGTTTTCTTCTGATGCGGTTCGGTTACGGTTTGAAAAGTTAGAAACCGACTCTTGTGATTCGGTTCATATATTTAAACTAAACCGACCCGAACCGAACCGTGGACAGCCCTAGTAGAGATGCCATCTTTGTAAAAGATTTATATATTGTCATTATTGTGGAGGAAGACAAGATATATGGTATGTATTTAATATATTACTAGATTAGATTTCTATATTGTGCATATACCTTGAACAAAACAAGATTCTATATATGATTAGGAAAATTTCACACAGGGAAGGAAGAAAACTAGCTTCACGGCTGATATAATAGCAAAACATGCATGGTACTAGTTTAACTATTTTTGAACAAATTTGGTCTGAATGCAAACCACCATGTAATTGGGAGGAGTCTGATATGGTGTACCTGAATACGTTTGGCAACTTAAACTGGAAACTAATTAGGAATATGATGGAGTTGGAAACTATTGGAATGGAATCCACTATAATAGAATTTGATTCAAATTTACGAAATGTGTGTTTGACAAACTTTCATAATTCAATTCATATTTAGATTTTTGTATTTGAAACACAATGAATATGTTGTCTACGATTGTATGGGATTACCATAGGTCTGGGAAGACTTCATAAAAGGATTTGGAGTATGTTTAGAATTCAATTCTAATGGATTCTAGGCCTCCCAAGGAGGCTAAAAGTGGGTGGTCTACTAAGAATTTTAATTAATTGAGCTTAGAATTTTATTTAATTGAGCTTGAATGTTGGTAGTTGCATCCACTGTAGCAACACCAAAAGAGATGTATAGTGTACATTTCCTTTCATTAACACAATTTTGGACCTTATTACGGGAAATAAATTTTTGAAAAAAAATAGTGTTGAATTTTTTTTTTTTTTTAATAATAATTATTTTAATGTTTCTTATCTAACAGGCGGGCATCGTAGTAGGTCCTAGCATTTTGGGTCCTATCACTGGAAACAAACAATTATGGACAATTTTCGTCGAGCCAAGTTTCGCTACATTAGATCTATATTCAGCTTTGGTAATAATTTTCCAAATCTTCTTGATTGGAGTGAAGATGAACCCCAGGATGATATCAAGGACAGGAAGAAAAGCAATAATAACTTGCATTTTGGTAATTTTACTTCCAAATGATACTCTTTACAAAGATGTGCTACTCTTTTCTCATCAATATTATTCGTCAAGACGTAAACAAAACGTTATACTATCATCTTATAATGGTTGGAGTTGCAGAATCCATTCCGACTTTCCCTTCCATTGCTAGTTATCTTTCTGAGCTTAATATTTTCAACACAAAGTTCAGCCAGTTAGCCTTAAGTTCTTCATTGATCAGTGGTATATTGTATTTATCAGTGATGACAATTTTTCTGACCCATCAACAAAATCCACACATCCTAAATATAGCTATATATGGGTGTCTCACTATAGCCATAGTAGTTGTGGTAGTTATGTTTACCCATGACTGCGACACGATGATAAATTTGATGATTAATCGGATACCGGATGGAAAATTGTTAGCGATCTTTGGGAGGGATATCAATTGATATTATGTTTGGGCCATTCATTTTTGGGCTGATGATACCACCAGGGCCACTTCTAGGATCAGCCCTAGTTAATAGGCTTGAACTTTTCAATAAATGGATAATCATGCCAATTTTCTACACCACGAATGGGATGGCGATGAATGTATATCTAATCGACTTATCTACCGCTCTCATTGTTGGAATGGTTGTTCTCGTTAGTTGCACTGGAAAGTTCTTAGGAGCATTTTTACCTGCTCTTTACTACAACATGTCGTCCAAGGATGCTATTTTACTTGGCCTCACGATGAACGCCCAAGGCTTTACGGATGTTTCCTTTTTCTAAGTATTGACGACCGTTCACGTATAATATATTACAGGAAATCATGCTCCATATATAATACCTCTTATTATTAGTTTAATGTGTTTATGTTCATGTAACTACGACTACTGGTTCATTTTTTTTTTTTCATTTTTGTTTTTTTTAAATGGCAGCTAGTCAATTACGACTACATTCAAATCATGGTATTGTCGACAGTGGTCATAACCGGGGCTTCTGCACCCCTAGTAAGATATCTCCACAAGTCGTCAATGAAATATAAGCTACTCAACAGAAGAACCATTGCGCACTCTGAACTTAACACTCCAATGTGAATTCTTGCTTGCATCCACAATGAGCCGAATGTACTATCTGCGATCTATCTCATGATGGCCACCAATCCAACAAAAACTAGCCCCGTCAACTTGAACATCATTCATTTTGTTGAGATTGTTGGCCACAAAACTCCCCAAATCATTTCTCACAGATCGTACGAAAGATCTTCTTCTTCTCCTAATACAGCATCCCAAAGAATCGTCAGTGTGTTTAGGTCTTATGAAGAAAAAAACAAAGGGAGAGTTTCAGTTGCGCCCTACACTGTGGTAACATCATCCACATCTATGCACAATGACGCGTGTAAGCTTCCGATCGAAAAAATGATTTCTCTCATAATTCTCCCCTTCCACAAACATTTGGATACTAGCTTCGCCCACAGTGGGATAAGGACAATGAACAAGAATGTCCTTGAAAATGCACCTTGCTCTGTTGGCATCATTATTGACCGGGGGGTGCTTGGTGGTGTTTTAGATAACTCGTCATCTTATCATGTGGCAGTGGTTTTCTTGGGTGGCGCGGACGATCGTGAGGCACTTGCATATGCAGAAAGAATGTCCGAACACCCAAACATTAAGGTCACTGTAATTCGATTGCTGAAGAAGAGTTGTGAATATAACTTGAAGAAAATGTCAGCTGAGAACAGATTTGACGAGGAAACATTAATGGATTTTAAGTTGAGAACTACATACAACAAAAAGTCACGTATATATAAGAGGAGGTAAACAACGGGGTAGGTGTAGTCAGTGTGATTCGTGAAATGGGAGATAAATACGAATTGACTATACTAGGCAGACGCCACGATGAAAATTCACCGCTTATCATCGAGCTTACAGATTTCGACAAATGCTCAGAATTAGGTACAATTGGTGACATATTCGAGACATCAAATTATGGTGGCAAGGCAACACTCTTGCTAATGCAACAACAATCAAAATAAAACTATCGTGCTCAAATTTAGCTTTTAACTTAGTCAATATAGATATTTCGCCTAATTGGGATGTTGTAAAATCTAATCTTGTGGATATGCACTTGTTGTCTTTCAAAGTGTTTTAATTTTTTAAGCGTATAAACATTGGGTAACCGCCGCGGCGGTAGAAGCCCAACCCCATGGGCTTGTGCTGTGTAAAGCCCAAAGCCTCTTTGGAAATGAACCAGTTGGTCCAATAGTATTTATATTTATTTCTGTTGTAGGCACAGCAACAGCATAAGTAAGGTTGATTGTCCGTCCTCGCAAAACAAAAACTAAAATATACAAAAGCCACCACCCGCGCTCTTCTAATACACATTTCTGCCTCTCCACTCACCACGTGTCGGTCTAATAATTAGCATGACATCTCCTCCTCCATCGAGTGGCTTATTATTATTACAAGAGAATAATAATAATAATAATAATAATAAATTACTATGGAAAGGCGTTTTCGCTATCTCTGGGATCATGACCACTCTCGTCATTTACGGCGTTTTACAGGTTTTTTTTAAAAAAAAATCAATTCTCGTCTCAAGAGTTTTGTCTTGCGTATATTTTTGACAAAGAAAAGGGAAATTTAATGATGCAGGAAAAGATAATGAGAGTTTCATATGGGGAAAAGAAAGACTATTTTAAGTACTCGTTATTTCTTGTTTTCTGCAACCGCATTATGACGTCTGTTGTATCTGCGGTACGCTTTCTTGGTACTCTACTATATATGTAACCTTATTATTATTATTTTGTCTTTCGGAGATGGTGTCATTGCCTAACCAATATCTTTTTTAGGCAAGTAAAAAAGCCTTGGACCCTGTTGCTCCAATCTATAAGTACTGCCTCATCTCAGTATCAAACATACTCACAACAACTTGCCAATATAAGGTACGTACCATTTCTTCTTCTTTTTTTTTTAATATTAATTTCGCCTGTATATTAACGATGTCACCTATTTTTTTCTCCAGGCCCTCAAGTATGTTAGTTTTCCAGTTCAGACACTTGCAAAATGTGCTAAGATGATACCCGTTATGGTAAGTGACTTATTTATTCTCATCTTTCCAAACTCGTTTTTCGTGATGTTGCTTCCAAAGGTTTTCTAGGTCTTAAGTTTCTTTAATCCTCACTGAACATTACAAAATAACTTTTAGCTCTATTGGATTTGATAGATGTTTGACTGAATTCAAAATCCTACATATATTCCCGCCACAACTTGCCTATTGAAGTGTTACCTATAGTAAACAAAAACTTTAAGGGTTAGCTCTGTAGAATTATTTATGTACGTCTTGTATGTTTCCTTGTGGAATTTGCAAGGAGCTATATGTTGTTCCTTAACAATCGCCTGTTTTACTTCAGTGATCTAGTATGTATGCAAGACAGAGTTAAGTATCATTTCCACAGAGAACGAACCGAGTGACATGGTGGTCGATTGACTCCAAAAAGTATGCTCCTACGGTTTTAGGAGGACTCTCCAAGCATCAGCTTTTTGCTCCAAAGAAACAACTCCTGCTACAATTTTTATTTTATTTTTGGATACATAAAAGAAAATGTAATAATATTAATGAATGGGATTAAATTAACAGTTGAATTATTAGCCAGTAGCTAATTTTCAAGCCCAAAACCTACCCCATAACCCCTAAGACACCAACCCCTGATTACAAGAAAGGAAAGAAAAACAAAACGGAAAATAACAAGCAGGTGACCAGTTGGTAATCAAGAACAAAGGCACCCAAAAACACCACCATAACCTAGTTCCTACACCGGATGACCACTATCACTTGACTTAGATGGTCTCTTGTTCCTCGTCCTCTGTTCGTCTTCTCCTTCCACCTCCCTGCTGTAGTATTCCTTCAATAATTCGAGATCCAACATCTCATCCTCAATGTTATATAGGCCGTCAAAATTATCTTCAACAGACTGTTCTTCCTCCGAGAGTATGCTATTCTTTGTCCTGCTACAAGATTTATAAGTGATCTGACGCTATTAGTGGTCACAACCAAAAGTATTAGCCAGTACATTAAATGCATTGGATAGATAGTGAATGAAGTATTGTGGTAGTTATTTTGTACAACAACAATTTAAAGAAGATAGCCTATGAAAAATTAGTTTCCTGACTTCATTTGCACGATTACTTGCTGTATGTATGTACATAATATATATAATATGTTTTCTAGTGTTTTGTTTTTGTTTAAAGCTAATATGCAACAATCTTTTTTTTTTTTTTATTGGTAAACCTGTTTTAAATGAGATCAGTAACTCTTTGATGCTGGCGGGGTTCGAGCCCCAGACCTCTGGTATCATCACCCAAAGGTTTTACCGACTTTGCTAGTCGGCACCTGCAATATGCAACCATATTTGTAGACAATAGCTTTATTCTTAAGTTTAGCAGTTTATCTTAAGTACTATGCATATTGTAAATGCAATCACAGTTGATAATAGATGTAATACCACTTTAAGGATTGCAATCCTTTCTAGAATAATTTTTGTTTTCAATATACTATCCAGTGTCTCAGTTTCAAAAGGAATTAAGTAATTCATAAGTGTGTGGGCAATAGACGTAAGCACGAAAGGATACGGGGTAGTCGTTCAAGAAGTACCCATGTAAGTGTCGATCGTCGGTGTCCTCGTACGCATAAGTTGTGTTTATTGAAGTATCACGGTATCATAGATAAATGTTCTAAAGTAAATACTGGCATCGTTTTGAGTTCGGCTCTCCTGTACTCTCATTCTGAACCAAGCTTGGTTGCTTGGAATCCTCCATCCTCATGTTGTGTAATTGTCTAGTTTTTTTAATATTGGTTGTATAACTTAGTTTAAGATGAAAAAATATTCTACCATTCGTCTTAAGCAAGGTTCTGAATATTCATGTCAAGTGATTATATTTTGTCTCTCAAAAAGATTTCCTTTCTTATCTGCAGGTTTTGGGCATATTAATTATGCAGAAGAGATATAGGGGCCGAGACTACTTGATTTCTGTAGTAGTGACTATAGGATGCTCGGTATTTGTCCTATATCCGGTAATTCTTTCGCTAAGTAGATTCCTATCTTATTTACAGGTGTCAGTACAACTACTATAATTTCTTTGTTTTCAAATCAGATTTACTACTCTGTCGTGGAATGAGCATATTATCCACTTAATGAATGTGTAAAACCGTAAAAGAAGGATCACAAACTATATTACTGGCATGTTGTTTTACTCTTTGGTTGGACCTATCGTAGGAAGACTGGGAACTTAATGGGTTGTCTTTGGAATTACTCGTTCTGTTTATAGGTACCTCAAGTCCTGTTTATGTATATTGTTTCATTGTCTATTAGATTTTGTCTTTGCTATCTAAGATCTATATTATTTACTTCTAAAATATATAATAAAGCAAAATTTGAATATACTTTTGTGGACATTCATGAAACTTGTGAGATGGAAGTTGATGAATCTAATTTTCTTTTCTTTTTCTTTTAAACTGGTGAAATTAGGCAGCAGCTGACATTAGTCCGTATAATAGAGGCAGGGAAAGCACCGTTTATCAAGAGCATTAATTTAAGCTTTGGAGTTGCCATGGCTACTTGGTAGTGTTGTGAGTTGTGAGTTTGTAAGGGGGGATAATCCCAGTTTATATAGAACAGGCATGGGGAAGTGAGAAGGATATGAATTACTTGTAAGGTTGGATAATCCCTTTTTTTTTTTTTTTTTTTTTTTTTTTTTTTTTTTGGGCCCTTGAGTTGTTAATGGTGGCCTCTATGGGGTGATTGTTAGCCTTAGGGGTTTTTAGGATTTTTTACACCAAAAAACAAAAATCATGTAAAAACCACATTGTTTAGATAGTTTAGATGTCAGTAAACCCTAGCACACCGACTAGGGTTCAGTATGGAAGGACATGATTTTGACCAAGAAACACCACTGAAAGTGAGGAAGCGGACATGGAGCTAATGTCATCTGTGCTCGGGAAAAGGTATGGAGATGGTTCATTGGAGAGGTTTAGGGAAGGATTAAACCGAGGAAAGTTTGGATCTGGAAATTGAAGCCTTGATAGGATGAATGCATTTGCGTTGGATATAGCGCTGAAGATCCATGACGAGGAGGGCACTGAATGTAAGGCACCTGATAAAGCAATGATGTATGACAAAGAAACCATCGCGAAACTCTAGTTGATGTAGAACAGTATTTCAAATCAAAGAAGGTATCGGGAGTGGAAGTTGTATCCTCCTCTAGCAACTTAGGAAGTTCTAGATGGTGACTTCATATACGCAAAAGTTACTAAAGCGGTGGGAGATGAAAACAGCAAAGAAGAGTATCCGGTTATATCGGATCTGACTAGGAAAAAACTTAACGCGCAGGAAGATGATCATCTTAGGACTGGAGTGCAACATGCAAACAGTAATGGGCCTAAGGGGAAAAAACCCACAGAAACTGAGGTTGGTCATGGAGGCCTGCAGTTTAAGAAGGAGTTACTAGAGTTCGTCCTAAGTAATGAGGAGAATAACTTAGATGGAACTACAGCAAAGGAGAACCAATACACGCTCGTGAAGTTGCAGCAACATAATGAGCAATATTATGCAAACTCCTAGTCATTGGGAGGGGAACAAACTACTAGAGAAAGTAAAGCAGATGATGTAGGAGTAGGGAAAGAGACGCAAGCAAATGGAAAACCTTAGGAAGGCTGATGAGGTTGAAGCAACAACACAGTCAGAAAAGAAAAGTACTTGGGCAGATGTGATTGGAAAGGGAGCAGCGGGGAGAGACGAATTGAGTTATATACCACCCACTATTGTCAATGGCAAACCAGTTATACACGTACAGAGCACACAATTCATTGCGTTCAATAAGAAATTTGAGAATCTGGTGGTTGGGTCGTTTGTGGGGAAGAGGCTGAATTATAACTATGTTAAGGAGATTGTGGGTAGGACATGGAGGGTTAAGAAATTCATAATGAAGCCTTATGCAGATACAATGTTCACTTTCCAGTTTGAGAATGAGGATGATCGGAAGGCAGTATTGGATATAGGATCGTTCCATATTGCAAGTAAATTGTTTGTTGATAGGCCTTGGAGACTCTTTGTGGAGGAAGAAACGGGAGAGTTGAGAACAATTCCTATATGGGTAGTGGTGAAAGGTTTACCTATGGAAATGTGGAACAAGGATGGCTTCAGCCAAGTTGGGAGTGCCATTGGAATACCGATGTTCACAGATCGCCTGACGGAGAATATGGCGCGAACGTCGTATGCAAGAATGTGTATTGAGATAGATGCCACATGCCCGTATCCAGATGGAATCCCAGTGGTCTTGGATCAAAGAAGAGCGTACAAGATAGAGTTCGAGTACAATTGGAGGCCACCGTGCTGTAGTGGCTGTAAGGTTTTTGGGCATACTGACCTTACTTGCCCAAGGCAACCAATTCCATAAGCGAAGGCATAGAGAGTATGGCTGAAAAAAGGGAAAAACGAAGAAATTGCAAGTAAAGACTCTGGAGGAGAGGATGCGAAGGGAGAAAACTCTAGTAAAGACTCTGAAGGAGAGGATACGAATGGAAAAAACTCTGAAGTAGTTGATGTGAAGGAAAAAAACTCTGAAGTAGTTGATGCGAAGGGAAAAAAATCTAAAGTAGCTAGGCAATATGACACCGAAGTGCAAGAAGTGCATTCAGTTGATGAAGACAAAGAATGGCAGAGTCCAAAGAGGAAACAGAGATGCAAAATGAAAAACGGAAAAGAAGGAAAGGAAGGAGGATGCCATAGCGAATCAGGACAACAGAGAGTAATGGCAAATGATGATGAAGTAGGCAGAAATGCAGAAACTGAGGCTGATAAAAAGAGGTTATTGCTGATGCATGGAGATAATCGATTCAAACATCTGATCATGAGGACTGACTCGAATGCAGTAGAGCAGAGGGAAACATGCCGTAACGCATCGAGGTCAAAGTGTAAAAGTAAAAAGAAGAGGCTATACTAAGCCTCTTAAAACCAACCCAACACTATAAATGATAAATTACGCATGTTGGAACATGAGGGGGTTCAATAAAGCTTTTAAGCAAGTTGAAGTTAAAGACATGGTGAGGAAGTACGACATTAGTGTGATGGGATTGGTAGAAACGAGAGTAAAGAAGAAGAATCGAGATAGAATTGTACAGAAAACATTCAATCAGTGGAAGATGGAGGACAACTACAATGATATCGATGGTCGTAATATATGGTGTTGCTGGGATCCGAGAACTTGTACAACAAAGTTACTAAAGAAGGACACGCATCATATAACAATGGAGGTAACCACTATTTCAGGAGAGGAGGTGGTTATCTTAGTGGTGTATGCAAGTACAGAGATGAGCACGAGGAGAGAACTATGGAGAAGCTTAGTGGATTTATCATGCCAAATTCAGAAGCCATGGATGCTAATGGGTGATTTCAACTCCATCTTGAACTCTCATGAAAAAGTGGGTGGTCTGGAAGTTAGACACCAGAACTTTGAAGATTTTATGGATTGTGTAAACCAAGCTGGACTAGTAGATATTAAATTCAAAGGCAATTTGTATACTTGGAACAACAGGCAAGTAGATCGGATCAGCTGTAAATTGGATCGAGTAATGGGAAATTCAGAGTGGATTGGGGCATATGAGGACCATGAAGCAGAGTTCTTGAATGTTGGAGCTGTCTCAGACCATACACCCATGATTGTGAGATCACTGGTATAAAGGAATCAAAAGAAAAGAGCATTTAAATTCTTTAATTTCTGGTATAGAGAGAAGGAGTTTATGAACACAGTGGCAGAAGCTTGGGGAAGTGAGCTGGTAGGGAATCTTATGTATATATTTTAAGGAAGTTAAAATTAACGGAAGCAGCTCTTATACAGTGGAACAGAGACAGAGTGGGAAGTGTAGTGGACCGGGTAAGAGAAATAAAGCAATAGATGGATAGGGTGCAAACACAACTACAAAATCAGCCGCAAAACTGTGAGATTATTCCGAAGAAAAAAGCAGTGATTACAGCCTATATACATAAGCAACTACAACCGAGGAAGATATGTATAGACGTAAGTCCGAGGAGATCAAGTGATAGGGGAGGTGATAATAATACAGCTTATTTCTTTAAATCTGTGCAAGCAAGGAGAGTTACAAACAAGATCACATGTCTGCGTGACTCAGGGGGTAATGTAATACAGGATTACAATGAGATTGGTAATGAATGTGTGGAGTATTACAAAGACCTTTACAGTCCTAATATGATGGGGGCTGTGGATTTTATGATTTTTGAAGATATTGGGCCAAGGCAGCAGATAAGCTCACAGAACTATGAGGAGTTACAAAGAGATGTAACTAGAGATGAGATAATAGAAGCTCTATCAAACATTGGTGATGAAAAAGCACCGGGAAGTGATGGTTTCTCCACTTTTTTCTTCAAATGCACATGGAGGGTCATTGGTGATGACTTCATTAAGGCCATACAAAAATTTTTCTCCGCGAGTCAGATACTCAGTGAGGTAAATGCTACATGTATTACACTTATACCAAAAATACATGTACCTCTGTCTTTATCAGATTATAGACCTATTGGTTGTTGTGGGGTTATATATAAGTGCATAACCAAGGTCATGACAAGAAGAATGAAGGAGGTAATGCCGCAGTTAGTGAACCTTAACCAATCAGCCTTTATTAGTGGAAGAAGTATCCAGGATAATATTCTTTTATCTCAAGAATTAGTGCATAATTATCACAGGAATGAATATCCACCAAGATGTGCGGCAAAGGTAGATTTAAGAAAGGCATATGATTCAGTGAGATGGGAATCATTTGAGTTTGCAATGAGAAGAGTTGGGATGCCAGAAAGGTTTATTAAATGGGTGAAACTGTGTGTGGAGACAACCTCGTACTCTGTTATGATTAATGGGTCCTCGTATGGCTACTTCAAAGGAAGAAGAGGGATTAGACAGGGTGACCCAATATCACCTTATCTTTTTGTGCTGGTTATGGATTTATTTACGGAAATCATGCATCACAGTGTTAGAGAAGGTCAGTATCAGTTACATGCTAAGTGTGCGGAGCCAGTTATTACTCATTTTTCCTTTGTAGATGATTTGATGGTGTTCATGTACGGAGATAATAGAACAACCGCTAAACTCAAGGAAAACCTCCAAATTTTCAGCAGAGTCTCGGGGTTGGAAGTGAATGTGCAAAAAAGCAATGTTTTCTTTGCCGAAATGGATAATAGTGTAAGTACAGCCATAGAGCAAACACTGTTGTTTCCGAGGGGTGGCTGCCAGTAAAGTACTTAGGGCTTCCGTTGATTACTACAAGGCTAAAGTCCACAGATTGTTGTCCTTTAATTTCAAAGATCACAGAGCGTATTCAAAGCTGGAAGGGCAGATTACTCTCTTATGCGGGAAGATTACAGCTGGCAAAGGCAGTGTTGAATAACCTTAGTGTGTATTGGATGGCTGCACTCACACTACCCCAAAAGACAGTTGATGACATCAATAAGATTTTTAGGAATTTCCTATGGACAGGGCCAGACTGCAAACAATCTCATGCATTGATAGGATGGGATGATATCTGTTACCCATATGAGGAAGGTGGGTTAGGAATTCAAAGTATAGAGGAAGTTAATCAACCTACTACCATGAAACCACTATGGAAGCTCATTACAAAGACAGACAACCTGTGGGTACAGTGGGTACAAAAGAACCTAGTCAGAGGGAGAGATTTTTGGCAGCTGAAAACACCAAATGATTGTTCGTCAAGTTAGAGGAATATACTCAAAGTTAGAAAGGAAGCCGCAGCTATAGTATTCCACCAGATAGGCAATGGTAGAGGAACGAGCTTCTGGAATGAACCATGGCATCCATTTGGGATATTAAGAGAGAAGTTTCCATAGGGACTGTTATATGATTCGAGCTGCAACAAGTAGGCTACAGTGTTGAATTTCATAATAGATGGTACATGGGAGTTCACGAGTAATGTAAGGAATCATATAGGTGAGATTACTGCAGCAATAGAAAATGAAGTGGAGATTATGGGTGATGAGGATAATATAGTATGGTCTGCGTCCACAAATGGCGAGTATAGCATGAAGGATACTTATGAGAGTCTGAGAGGAGGGTATGGCGTCATATCTTGAAGAACAGGAAGGATGCGAAACACATTGCTCAACATCAGATCAGAGATGGAAGGGATACCAAGTTTTGGTTGGATCCATGGCATCCGATGGGCATACTGAAAGAGTTTTTTCCACTATCTCTTCTTTATGATTCAACTTGTAATCTAAATGCATCAGTCGCAAACTTGATAGAAAATGGGCGTTGGAATATATACCATAGAACATTTTAGTCCACATGCCAGACATTATTAGCGAAATGGAAGAAGGGTTAAGGTGGGCAGAGGCGAGGACAGAGTAATCTGGAATGAGTCAGATAAGGGGGAGTACACACTCAGAGATACATATGAGAGTGTAAGAGACACAAAGAGACTGAATACATGGCATAGCATCATCTGGTTTCCCAACAGAATTCTGAGGCATTCGTTTACAGCTTGGCTAACTCTGAGCGAAGGATTAAAGACTCTAGACAAGATGTAGGAGTGGAATATAGTACAAGATGATACTGGTGCTATCTGTGGGAGGGAAAGAGAGACAGTGAGACACCTTTTCTTTGATTGTAAATACTCAAAGTTTATATGGCAATATGTACTCACATTTGCAGGTTATCAGAGGGCGAGAGCTGCTTCATGGCAGCTAGAAATTGCATGGGTACAATAGGTGGCGAAGGGAAATGGCTATAAGCAAGATGCAGTTTGGTTAGTGTTTACTGGCTTCATATACAAAGTGTGGCAGGAGCGAAATCAGAGAATTTTTCAGCAAAAAGAAAATGTGGCAGAGCATGTGGGGAAGGAGATCATAAGGGACGTTAAGATCAAACTACAGTCACTCAAAACTGAAATGGAGGAGGGGCCCGAACGGAACAGCTTCATGGAGAGATGGGACATTCAAATGAGAGAGAAGCAAAGGAAGGTGAAGCGCTGCTGCTGGGAGAGAGCTGGAGAAGGCATATACAACCTGAATACAGATGGCACACTACAAGGAAGTCAAGGAGGATGGGCAGCAGTGTTTCGGGATGGGAATGGGGTTGTGGTTGCTGCAGCATATGGCAAAGCAGACTATGATTCAATAGACCTGATTGAATTGCAAGGGCTTGAACAAGGGCTGAGACTTGGATTGCGAAAAGGAAATCAAAGAATGAGGCGCAAACAGACTCGACTTGTGCAACAGTGTACATGAAGGATAAAGCGCAGCACCCATGGAGGGCACATCACATGATGAAAGAGATACATGACATGATAGAACAGCTAGAAGAATTTTCAATTATGCATGTATTTAGAGAAACAAATAAACTAGCATATATCCTAGCATCTACCTTACCTACTGTTAGTTATATAGAATATAATCTGAGTTCTTTTTCAGAGGATGTAAAAAAGATTATATATGATGATGCCACAGGCAAAGAATATGTAAGAATGTAACCGAGCTATGATTTTATTATGAATAAAATAGGGGTAAGGGACCTCTCAAAAACCCTGCTTGCCGTTCAGAAAAAAAAAAAAAACAAATACCGAGCATCCTATAGTCACAACTACAGAAATCAAGTAGTCTCGGCCCCTATATCTCTTCTGCATAATTAATGTGCCCCAAACCTGTAGATAAGAAAGGAAATCTTTTTGAGAGACAAAATATAATCACTTGACATGAAGATTCAGAACCTTGCTTAAGATGACTGGTAGAATATTTTTTCATCCTAAACTAAGTTATACAACCAATATTAAAAAAAGTAGACAATTACACAACATAAGGATGGAGGATTCCAAGCAACTAAGCTTGGTTCAGAATGAGAGTACAGGAGAGCCGAACTCAAAATGATGCCAATATTTACCTTAGAACATTTATCTATGATACCGTGATACTTCAATAAACACAACTTATGCGTATCCACGTTATCCAACACCGAAACCAACACGAGGACACCGATGATCGACACTTACATAGGTACTTCTTGAACGACTACCCCGTATCCTTTCGTGCTTACGTCAATTGCCCACACACTTATGAATTACTTAATTCCTTTCGAAACTGAGACATTATATAGTATATTGCAAACAAAAATTATTCTAGAAAGGAGTGCAATCCTTAAAGTGGTATTACATCTATTATGAACTGTGATTGCATTTACAATATGCATAATACTTAAGATAAACTGCTAAACTTAAGAATAAAGCTATTGTCTACAAAGATGATTGCATATTGCAGGTGCCGACTAGCAAAGTCGGTAAAACCTTTGGGTGATGATACCAGAGGTCTGGGGCTCGAACCCCGCCAGCATCAAAGAGTTACTGATCTCATTTAAAATAGGCTTACCAATCAAAAAAAAAATATGGTTGCATATTAGCTTTAAACAAAAACAAAACACTAGAAAACATATTATGTATATTATGTACATACATACAGCAAGTAATCGTGCAAATGAAGTCAGGAAGCTAATTTTTCAGAGGCTATTTTCTTTAAATTGTTGTTGTACAAAATAACTACCACAATACTTCATTCATTATCTATCCAATGCATTTAATGTACTGGCTAATACTTCTGGTTGTGACCACTAATAGCGTCAGATCACTTCTACATCTTGTAGCAGGACAAAGAATAGCATACTCTCAGAGGAAGAATAGTCTGTTGAAGATAATTTTGACGGCCTATATGACACTAAGGATGAGATGTTGGATCTCGAATTATTGAAGGAATACTACAGCAGGGAGGTGGAAGGAGAAGACGAACAGAGGACGAGGAACAAGAGACCATCTAAGTCAAGTGATAGTGGTCATCTGGTGTAGGAACTTTGTTATGGTGGTGTTTTTGGGTGCTTTTGTTCTTGATTACCAATTGGTCACCCTCTTGTTATTTTCCGTTCTGTTTTTCTTTCCTTTCTTGTAATCAGGGGTTGGTGTCTTAGGGGTTATGGGGCAGGTTTTGGGCTTGAAAATTAGCTACTGGCTAATAATTCAATTGCTAATTTAATCCCATTCATTAATATTATTACATTTTCTTTTATGTATCCAAAAATAAAATAAAAATTGTAGCAGGAGTTGTTTCTTTGGAGAAAAAAGCTGATGCTTAGATAGTCTGCTCCTAAAACCGTAGGAGCATGCTTTTGGAGTCAATCGACCAACATGTCAGTCAGTTCTGTTCTCTGTGGAAATGATACTTAACTCTGTCTTGCATACATACTAGATCACTGAAGTAAAACAGGCGATTGTTAAGGAACAACATATAGCTCCTTGCAAATTCCATAAGGAAACATACAAGACGTACATAAATAATTCTACGGAGCTAACCCTTAAAGTTTTTGTTTACTATAGGTAAACTTCAATAGGTAAGTTGTGGCGGGAATATATGCAGGATACTAAAATTTTGAATTCCGTCAAACATCTATCAAATCCAATAGAGCTAAAAGTTATTTTGCAATGTTCAGTGAGGATTAAAGAAACTTAAGACCTAGAAAACCTTTGGAAGCAACATCACGAAAAACGAGTTTGGAAAGATGAAAATAAATAAGTCACTTACCATAACGGGTATCATCTTAGCACATTTTGCAAGTGTCTGAACTAGAAATCTAACATACTTGAGGGCCTGGAGAAAAAAACAGGTGACATCGTTAATATACAGGCGAAATTAATTATAAAAAAAAAATGAAAAAGAAGAAATGGTACATACCTCATATTGGCAAGTTGTTGTGAGTATGTTTGATACTGAGATGAGGCAATACTTATAGATTGGAGCAACAGTGTCCAAGGCTTTTTTACTTGCCTAAAAAAGATATTGGTTAGGCAATGACACCATCTCCGGAAAGACAAAATAATAATAATAAGGTTACATATATAGTACAGTACCAGTAAAGCAGCTGCAGATACAACATACGTCATAATGCGGTTGCAGAAAACAAGAAATAACGAATACTTAAAATATTCTTTCTTTTCCCCATACGGAGCTCTCATTATCTTTTCCTGCATCATTAAATTTCCCTTTTCTTTGTCAAAAATATATACAAGACAAAACTCTTGAGACGAGAATTGATTTTTTTTTTTTTTAAAAAAACTTGTAAAACGCCGTAAATGACGAGAGTGGTCATGATCCCAGAGACAGCGAAAATGCCTTTCCATAATAATTTATTATTATTATTATTATTATTAATATTCTCTTGTAATAATAATAAGCCACTCAATGGAGGAGGAGACGTCATGCTAATTATTAGACCGACATGTGGTGAGTGGAGAGGCGGAAATGTGTATAAGAAGAGCGCGGGTGGTGGCTTTTGTATATTTTAGTTTTTGTTTTGCGAAGACGGACGGTCAACCTTACTTATGCTGCTGTTGTGCCTACAACAGAAATAAATATAAATACTATTGGACCAACTGGTTCATTTCCAAAGAGGCTTTGGGCTTTTTACACAAGACAAAGGCCCACGGGTTGGGCTTCTACAGCCGTGTGGTTACCCAATGTTTATACGGCTTTAAAAAATTAAAACACTTTGAAAGACAACAAGTGCATATCCACAAGATTAGATTTTACAACATCCAAATTAGGCTTAAATATCCAGTATTGACTAAGTTAAAAGCTAAATTTGAGCACGCTTAGTTTTATTTTGATTGTTGTTGCATTAGCAAGAGTGTTGCCTTGCCACCATAATTTAATGTCTCGAATATGTCACCAATTGTACCTAATTCGAGCATTTGTCGAAATCTGTAAGCTCGATGATAAGCGGTGAATTTTCATCGTTAATGCCCCGCCTAGTATAATCAATTCAGTATTTTCTCCCATTTCACGAATCACCGAATCGACTACACCTACCCGTTGTTTACCTCCTCTTGTATATACGTGACTCTTTTGTTGTATGTAGTTCTCAACTTAAAATCCATTAATGTTTCCTCGTCAAATCTGTTCTCAGCTGACATTTTCTTCAAGTTATATTCACAACTATTCTTCAGCAATCGAATTACAATGACCTTAATGTTTGGGTGTTCGGAAATTCTTTCTGCATATGCTAGTGCCTCACGATCGTCCGCACCGCCCAATAAAACCACTGCCACATGATAAGATGACGTGTTATCTAAAACACCACCAAGCACCGGGTCAATAATGATGCCAATAGAGCAAGGTGCATTTCCAATGACATTCTTGTTCATTATCCTTATCCCACTGTGGGCGAAGCCAGTATCCAAATGTTTGTGGAAAGGGAGAATTATGAGAGAAATCATTTTTTCGATCGCAAGCTTAGACGCGTCATTGTGTAATAGATGTGTATGATGTTACCACAGTGTAGGGCGCAACTAAAACTCTACCTTTGTTTTTTCTTCATAAGACCTAAACACACTGACGATTCTTTGGGATGTTGTATTAGGAGAAGAAGAAGATCTTTCGTACGATCTGTGAGAAATGATTTGGGGAGTTTCGTGGCCAACAATCTCAACAAAATGAATGATGTTCAAGTTGATGGGGCTAGTTTTTGTCGGATTGGTGGCCATCATGAGATAGATCGCAGATAGTACATTCAGCTCATTGTGGATGCAAGCAAGAATTCGCAGTGGAGTGTTAAGTTCAAAGTGTGCAATGGTTCTTCTGTTGAGTAGCTTATATTTCATTGACGACTTGTGGAGATATCTTACTAGGGGTGCAGAAGCCCCGGTTATGACCACTGTCGACAATACCATGATTTGAAAGTAGTCGTAAGTGACTAGCTGCCATTTGAAAAAAAAAAAAAAAAAAAAAAAATGAACTAGTAGTCGTAGTTACATGAACATAAACACATTAAGCCAACAATAAGAGGTATTATGTATATGGAGCATGATTTCCTGTAATATATTATACCTGAACGGCCGTCAATACTTGGAAAAAGGAAAGATCCGTAAAGCCTTGGGCGTTCATCGTGAGGCCAAGTAAAATAGCATCCTTGGACTACATGTTGTAGTAAAGAGCAGGTAAAAATGCTCCTAAGAACTTTCCAGTGCAACTAACGAGAACAACCATTCCAACAATGAGAGCGGTAGATAAGTCGATCAGATATACATTCATCGCCATCCCATTCGTGGTGTAGAAAATTGGCATGATCAACCATTTATTGAAAAGTTCAAGCCTACCGCTGCAAACACCACAAACATATATCCCTCCTGCGCTGTCTTTCCATCTGGTATCCGATTAATCATCCAATTTATTGCTAGCCACAGTGCAAACATAACTACCGCAACTACTATGGCTATAGTGAGACACCCATATATAGCTATATTTAGGATGCTTGGATTTTGTTGATGGGTCAGAAAAATTGTCATTACTGATATATATATATATATATAATATACCACTGATCAATGAAGAACTTAAGGCTAATTGGCTGAACTCCGTGTTGAAAATATTAAGCTCGGAAAGATAACTAGCAATCGAAGGGAAAGCCGGAATGGATTCTGCAACTCCAACCATTATAAGATGATAGTATAACGTTTTGCTTACGTGCTGACTGAATATTGATGAGAAAGAGTAGCACATGCTGTAGAGAGTATCGCTGGAAGTAAAATTACCAAAATGCAAGTTATTATTGCTTTTCTTCCTGTCCTTGATATCATCCTGGGGTGGGTTCATCTTCACTCCAATCAAGAAGATTTGGAAAATTATTCCCAAAGCTGAATATAGATCTAATGTAGCGAAACTTGGCTCGACGAAAATTATCCATAATTGTTTGTTTCCAGTGATAGGACCCAAAATACTAGGACCTACTACGATGCCCGCCAGTTAGATAAGAAACATTAAAATAATTATTAATAAAAAAAAAAAACATTCAACACTATTTTTTTTCAAAAATTTATTTCTCATAATAAGGTCCAAAATTGTGTTAATGAAAGGAAATGTACACTATACATCTCTTTTGGTGTTGCTATAGTGGATGCAACTACCAACATTCAAGCTCAATTAAATAAAATTCTAAGCTCAATTAAATAAAATTCTTAGTAGACCACCCACTTTTAGCCTCCTTGGGAGGCCTAGAATCCAATAGAATTGAATTCTAAACATACTCCAAATCCTTTTATGAAGTCTTCCACAGACCTATGGTAATCCCATACAATCGTAGACAACATATTCATTGTGTTTCAAATACAAAAATCTAAAATCTAAATACAAAAATCCTGCTCATTTTAGGAATTAGGAGTTTTTTTGCTTTAATGGTGGCAAAAATAGGGTGAATTTTTATACTCAAGGATAGTATAGTAATTTAACCACAAAATTAGGAAAAAATGCAAATTTCAAAAAAAAATTAGGGTTGTAGCAGTCGTAAGTCCTAGCACACCATCTGGAAGTGTTGGAAAAAGTTCACCTGATGAATCTGATCTCGAGGTGGATAGTTTTGAGTTTGATATGAGAGCAAAATATGGTGAGGGATCTGTTGAGCGGTATAGAAGAAAATTGTTGGAGGAGTTTGTGAGTTTAAAAACATTAACAGACCATGAAGAGTCACGGGAACTGAAGATGCTTAAGCCATCGAAAGAGTCATTGCTCAGAGAGGCTCAAGATCTGTTGGACGCTGTTAAAGCAATTGAAGACAACAGTGAAGGGAACGCACTAGGTAACAGTGAAGAAGAAACATGTGTGATACCAAGAAGTGAGGGAGTTGGGGAAGAGGGAGAATCCCTGATCAAGCGGCTTGGTACCGAGGTGATTGAACAAAAGACAAAAGAAGGTGAACTGATGGAATCGGGAATAACTGGAACAAATTCTAAAGATTGGGAAGAAGGAACATCAGATCCTAAAATATCGGAATCACAGGTTAAGAGGGGAAAGAATGCTATAGTGACTCCAAACACTGAACTGGATCAGAACAAGAACTCGTCTTCTATAAAAGAGAGTCAGCAGGGAACCAATGAAACGATCACAAAGTTGAAGCAAGCTGTCGAGATATACTTCAAAGAACCAAAGGGTTTGGGAGAGAAAGATATAACTGATCAGAAGAATACAGGAACCCAAGCAAAGAAAATAGAGATGGCCATTGGAGATACCACATCACTCACAGAAGGAAAAAATTTATCAGAGATGAAGGGGACGTGGGCAGAGATGCTTGGAGGGAAGACTGTGGGTACAGATGTACTCAAGTACATCCCACCATCTATGGTAAATGGCAAGGCAGTAGTGCATGTTAACAGCAATCAGTTCGCAGACCTTAACAAAAAATTTGAAAACGTTAGTGTGGGGTCGTTTGTTGGAAAAAGGCTGAACTACAATTTTGTAAAGGATATAGTAAGTCGCACTTGGAGAACAAAGAATTTTGTGATGAAACCATATGGAGATACCATGTTCACATTCAAGTTCCAGAATGATGATGAGAGGAAGGCTGTTTTAGATATTGGTTCCTTCCACATTGCGAGTCAACTATTTTTAGTTAGACCATGGAAACTGTTTGTCGAGGAAGAAACCCGAGAACTTAAAACAATACCAATATGGGTAGTTGTGAAAGGTCTGCCAATGGAAATGTGGAATAAGCAAGGATTTAGCCAAGTTGGGAGTGCTATAGGTGTGCCGATGTTCACTGATCGCTTAACTGAGAATATGACGCGAACATCCTATGCAAGGCTATGCGTAGAGATAGATGCGAAGTGGCCAGTATCCAACTGATATCCCAGTGATTCTGGATCAGAGAAGAGTCTAAAAAGTATTGTTTGAATACAACTGGAAGCCATAGAGATGTATGGGCTGTGAAGTGTTTGGCCACTCCGACCAAAGCTGTCCCAAGAAGTTGAAACTGGAAAGAGATGTAAACAAGGTCTAGCTACATAAAACGGATACTACAAGCAAAGATGGGGAAGTGAACCTGAGAAAGGAACCACAAGTAGATCAGAAGCTGAAAGGCAAGGCAGTAGACACCGAGGTGCATGAAATTCATGAGATTGAGGAAGATGGGTGGGAGTCACCGAGTAAGAAACATCGATGTAGAAGGCATAATGGGAAGGGAGAAGGAACCTCGAGGGAAACTGAGACAGCAGCAGAGAAGTCTGATGGAGATAAAGCAATAGGAAAGAAAGAGCAGGAGAGAAAACAACAAGAATTCAGACGCGATGAGAGCAATGAGAACTCAATAGAGCAAGACGAGGGACATGAGAAGCAAAATCATATACCTACAGAGAAGGAACAAACAAGAAAGAGCGAAGGTAAAACAATGGGGACAGAAGTGAGAAGAGTACAATAACCAAACTATGATGATAACCGGTTCAAACATCTCGCTGAAAACACTCACACAGCTGTGGTTCAGAGAAAGGACGAGGGGCAACCTCTGAAATAGGTAGCAAGGACAGGGCAGAGTGTGAGCAGTAAAGTAGGGGCAAAACCAAGCCTTTTGGTATACCCAAACAAACGTAAATGATGACAAACCTTTCTTGTTGGAATGTGTGGGGGTTCAATCAAGCTTTTAAGCAAGTTGAAGTCAGAGAAATGATAAGGAAGTATGAAATAAGTGTTATGGGAATTGTTGAGACTAGAGTAAAGCAGAAGAATCAAGATAGAATCTTCAATAAGACTTTTACAGGGTGGATAATGGAAGGGAATAGTAATGGAACTGAATTGGGGAATATTTGGTTCTGCTGGAATCCGAGAGAGTGGGGTAAAACTGATGCAAAAAGACTCACAACAAATTAGGATGGAAGTGGATACAATATCAGGAGAGGAGTTCGTCATATCAGTGGTTTATGGCAGTAATGATATGGGGATAAGAAGGCAGCTGTGGAGAAGCATTCTAGAACTATCATGTACCATCCATAAACCTTGGATTATCTTGGGGGATTTCAATTCAATTTTGAATACTCAAGAGAAGATAGGAGGAACCGAGGTTAGGCCATATCATTATGCAAATCTCTTAGATTGTGTTAATGCCGCTGGATTGGTGGATATAAAAAGTAAAGGGAATTTTCTAACTTGGAGCAACAAGCAAGAGGTGAGGGTTAGCTGTAAATTGGATCAAGTGATGGCCAATACAGAATGGGTAGGAGCTTATGGGGATCATGAGGCTGATTTTAGGAACCCAGGAGCAGTATCTGATCATTCAACCATGATAGTAACTTCAATAGCCCAGAAAAATCAGCAATGCAAAGCCTTTAGATTCTTTAATTTCTGGTATACTGAGAAGGGTTTCATGGATGTAGTAGGGGATACATGGAAGAGTGCAGTTGTTGGTAATCCGATGTTTGTATTTATGAAGAAGCTAAGGTTAATAAAGGCGGCACTAATACAGTGGAATAAAGAACGAGTTGGGAATGTGATAAACAGAGTCAGCGAAACAAAAATTCAATGGATCAAGTACAAACGCAGCTGCAAGCACATCCCATGGATCGAGCTCTGATTAGAAAAGAAAGGGAAGCAATTACAGCACATGTGCAAGCTATTAACTCTGAGGAGGATATGATACGACAGAAATCAAGGGATAAGGTGATAGTAGTGGGAGATAATAATACCAAATACTTTTTCAAGTCTATGCAAGCACAAAGGGTAGTAAACAAGATATCATGTTTGAAAGATGTGGTTGGAAATGTTATACAAGACTCAAAAGCTATATGAGATGAGTGTGTGGCTTTCTATAAAGCGCTCTACAATCCTAGTAGCATGACGCCAGTGGATTTCTCAGTGTTTCAGGATATGGAGGCTCAGCAACAGCTTGACATGAGAGAATGGGATAGATTACAGCAGGATGTTACAAGGGATGAAATTATAAAGGCTCTAGTAGATATTGATAATGATAAAGCGCCGGGGAGTGATGATTTCTCTTCTCTATTTTATAAATGTACTTGGAAGATTATTGGTGAGGACTTTATAAAAGCAGCAAAGAACTTCTTTCAGTCAAACCAGATGCTAAAGGAGGTAAATTCGACATGCATCACACTTATTCCTAAAGTACTTATACCTACTTCATTAGGGGATTACAGACCTATTGCTTGTTGTGGGGTGATGTACAAATGCATAACTAAGGTCATGATGAGAAGAATGAAAGATATCATGCCAAGAGTTATTAACTCTAACCAATTAGCTTTCATAATGGGAAGGAGTATACAGGATAATATTCTACTATCACATGAGATAATGCATAACTACCACAGGGATCAGCAACCACCCAGATGTGCTGTGAAAATAGATTTGAAAAAAGCTTATGATTCAGTGAGGTGGGAAGCGGTGGTTTTTGCAATGGAAAGAATAGGTATACCAGCCAGGTTCATTACATGGGTTAAAGCTTGTGTGGAGACAGCTTCCTATTCTATCATGATTAATGGGTCATCTTATGCATATTTTAGAGGAAGAAGGGGAATAAGACAGGGAGATCCAATCTCACCGTATCTCTTTGTAATGGTAATGGACCTGTTCACGGATATGATGCATCAGAGTGTGAGGACTGGAAGGTATAGGTTACACCAAAAGTGCATAGACCCGCTTATCACTCATTTGTCATTTGCAGATGACTTAATGGCATTTATGTACGGGGATGTACAAAGTGCGAACACCCTAAAGCAAACCCTGGAGACTTTCAAAGTTGTGGCAGGACTAGAGGTGAACCAACAGAAGAGTAATATCTTCTTTGCTGGAGTAGATGAGATTACAAGTACAGAGATAGAGCAAGTGTTACAGTTTGAAAGAGGAGAGTTGCCAGTGAGATATCTGGGGCTACCCTTAATTACTACGAGGTTAAGATCTGTGGATTGTAGTTCTTTGGTGCAAAAAGTGGTAAGGAGAATACAAAGCTGGAAGGGAAAGCTACTTTCTTATGCAGGAAGGCTATAGCTTATAAAAGCAGTGTTAAACAACCTGAGTGTCTACTGGCTGACTTCGTTCAAAATCACACAAAAAACTGTTGAGGACATAAACAGATTATGCCAGAACTTCTTATGGACAGGGCCAGATTGTATACAGTCACATGCATTAATTGGGTGGGAAGCTGTGTGTTTCCCTTACGAGGAGGGAGGACTAGGGATTAGGGACTTGGAAAAGGTTAATCAAGCGGCAACAATGAGGCACATATGGAAGATTGTAACAAAGGTAGAGAACTTGTGGGTTACATGGATATACAGGAATAAGATTAAAGACCAAAGTTTTTGGACTGTAAATATTCCACAAGACTGCTCATGGAGCTGGAGAAACATTCTAAAATGCAGAGCAGAGGCAGCTGATTTTGTCAAACACCAAATTGGTGATGGGAAGGATACAAGCTTCTGGAATGAACCATGGTACTCAACAGGTATACTGAGGTCGAAATATCCACAGGCATTACTATATAACATCTCATGCAATGTCCAGAACAAGGTAGCTGATTTCATAGAAGCAGGGAGATGGAGTTTTCCAGAAAATGTTCAGACTCATCTCAGAGAATTTATGCCGGAGATTGATGATATAGAGATAATGGGGCAAGAAGACAGAATTGTTTGGACGGCATCAAACCATGGAGAGTTCAGTTTAAAAGAGACATACGAAAGTTTAAGAGGTTCCAGACAAAAAGTGAAATGGGCCAATATTGTGTGGTATTCAAATAGAATACCGCGCCATTCATTTATAACCTGGATGGCTATTAGCTGCGGACTGAAGACACTAAAGAAGCTTAAGGAGTGGAAGAAAATCCAATCAGACACTTGTGTTCTATGCTGGCAAGGAACCGAAACTGAACACCATCTCTTTCATCACTACAGTTTTGCAAAAAAAGGTATGGAATCAAATTCTACAGAGGTTGGGTTTCAATAGAGTTGGTGCGATGACATGGGAAGGAGAGGTGGAATGGGTTGAAATAGAAACAAGAGGAAAAGTGTTTGTCCAAGATGGGTTGCGACTTGTATGCAATGGGTTTGTGTATATGATCTGGAAAACTCGAAATGAACGCATCTTCAAGAACAAAATGGCAGACGCACATTAGGTGTATGAGGAAGTGATTAGCTCGACTAGAACCAAGCTAATGGGTATGAATATAGTGATGAAACAAGGGCTTGAAGCACAGCATTTCATGGAAACATGGAATATGGACGTGGGGATTATAAAGGAGAGAAGGCAGTTATGCAAATGGGGCACAATAGAAAGGGATGTATACATTCTCAATACAGACGATACACTGCAGGGAGATGATGGGGAATGGGCAGCGGTACTAAGAAATGGAAATGGCGAAGTCACAGCATCAAGTCATGGATGCTCAAACATGGAGAGCATCTCGCTTATCGAGCTGCAGGCAGTTGAGCAAGGAGTACAAATGGCGCTAAGGCATGGCGTCAAACAGCTCGAGGTATAGACGGACTCTACCAATGTCATATCTTTCTTGAACAGTAGAAGTAAGTACCCATGGAAGGCAGAGAAACTTGTGCGAAGAATAAAAGCTATGAAGGAAGAATTAGAGCATTTAAATATCATACATGTGTTAAGGGAAACAAACAGGCAAGCCGATGCACTGGCACAGAACATTCCTTCTAGGAGAAACATAGAATTAGTTCCTAGTTCGTTTTCTGAGGATGTAAAGAAAATTATATTTGAAGATGCTAGTGGTAAACAGTATCTAAGATTGTAATAATTCAACTTTTTTTTATCCTCTATGAGGAAGGGGTAGGGGACCTCTTTATTAAAAAACCCCGCTTACCCATAAAAAATAAAAATAAAAATCTAAATAGGAATTGAATTATGAAAGTTTGTCAAACACACATTTCGTAAATTTGAATCAAATTCTATTATAGTGGATTCCATTCCAATAGTTTCCAACTCCATCCTATTCCTAATTAGTTTCCACTTTAAGTTGCCAAACGCGTGCTTTCGGTACACCATATCAGACTCCTCCCAATTACATGGTGGTTTGCATTCAGACCAAATTTGTTCAAAAATAGTTAAACTAGTACCATGCATGTTTTGCTATTATATCAGCCGTGAAGCTAGTTTTCTTCCTTCCCTGTGTGAAATTTTCCTAATCATATATAGAATCTTGTTTTGTTCAAGGTATATGCACAATATAGAAATCTAATCTAGTAATATATTAAATACATACCATATATCTTGTCTTCCTCCACAATAATGACAATATATAAATCTTTTACAAAGATGGCATCTCTACTAGGGCTGTCCACGGTTCGGTTCGGGTCAGTTTAGTCCATATATATGAACCGAATCACAAGAGTCGGTTTCTAACTTTTCAAACCGTAACCGAACTGCATCGGAAGAAAACCGAGTTCTAACCGAACTATAAAATCGGATCGGTTCAGTTTAAAACCGAATCTATTGACTTAAAGCCCAACTATTCCAACTTAAATCAGTTTATCGGTTCAGGCATTTATAAAACATCAACATTAAGAAGGGAAATAACCAATTATACCAAATAAGATAACTAATTTTGATCTATTGAATCAATTAGATTTGAGATATGAATAGAAAGAATATCAAACCTAACATGAAAATTGATATCATTTGGCTTTAATTTACAGAAAACATATTTGTGAGATCTCTCAATCGATTGATCTATAACCAGTGTTCATTCTTCTCACGATGAACAACGATCCTTTATAGAAAATTAGAAATTAAACTAGAAAAGAAGAGGGTAAGAGGTAGTGGTTGACTGGTTGTTATCTTGGAAAGGGTCACTGATATTTTGTTGAAGTGGTTGTTAGTTTGAACTTTGGAGATGAGAATATAAGAGAGGAGAGAGAATAAGAGAGGCACATGCGGCTGGTTGAGAGAGTTAGGGTTTGGTGGCTTAAGTTAGATAGTCCATTCAAAATCAATGGTCATAAATTAACTTAAAGATCTAAGGGTTTATAACAATTATTACTAGTGTACAGCTATCGGTTCGGTTTGGTTAAAAGAAGGCAAAAACTGTGAGCCAAACCAAATGAAGTCGGTTTTACAATTAGGAATCGAAAACCGAACCGGAGATGTAGTAAACCGAAAAAAATGACCGGTTCGGGCTGGTTCGATTCGGTTTTTCGGTTTTTGTGAACACCCCTAGTTATATTTGATGACATTAGCAAATTGAGTTCATATTCCCATCGGAAATAGATGAAGTGAATAATAGCAATAGAAAGTGATCCGTTTTATGATCTATCAAGACTTGATTTTACTCAGATCCTCAATCCATCAACAACTTATTGGCTTTTGTATACAGTTAGTCAATTCAAATATCTATCACGATAGGGATATAACATTATATACAATATAAGGACAAATCTATCTATCGTGAATTTGAAATTGTAACTAAAAATTGGCAAACAAAGATAAATATGACTAGGCGCTTTTATATCTTTATCTACCCTTCATCATGATTATTTGATATAAACAGGTTTATTAAGGTTGCCGACTTGCCATTGAATTTCTGCTTACCCTTGAGAAAATCCCAGTTCAACCCTTCCAGTGGCCATGCACCACTAGCTTGAAGGGTGCCAGTTACGAAACTAAGTAAGGTAGATGCAAGGCATTCAATTTACAGTTACTTTAACGTTATAACTTAATAAATATATTAATAGATAGTAAGTTTGTGCAAATTAGCTTTTGAAGTTAATATTGAGATTTCTAATGACTCCATCTTAAAAGCAAAACTGTTATATTCTAAGTTACATTGATACGGTTATGTGTGTCCATACCCGGAACGAATATGAAGTGTCAAACACGGAATCGAGATATATTTTATACTATTTATGTCAGTTTTTGGTCCGTGTTTTGATCGACAGCATCTTAAGAAAGAATCGTTCATTCAAGGCAAAGCAAACTTCACTTCTCTTTTCATAAATAGACTCAGTTGGAGATCTTCCTGATTGTGTGACCAAAACGGATACATAGATACTAATGTAGGATGAGAACGTTCACTTTTAGGTATTTCTATTAGTAGAATTATTAAGTTGATTTAGTAGTTTCTTACGTTGGGTTTAATTAGATTTAGAAGTCTAGGTTTCTTGGTTATCAAGTTTGGCTTATCTATATAAGGAGGCCAATGTTAGTTGTTTTAGGTATTCAATTATTCAATCAGATCAATTATCAAAATTATCTCAAGCCTAATATTTTCCTTCTCCAATTATTCTTCATCTCCTTTAATCTTAATTTCTTATTCGTCTAAACTCTTCAATCTCCTTCGTTCAATTCTTCTATTAAGGATTTCCATATCCTATCTTCTAAATCTAATTGTTCCCCATCAGATACGTATCTGACACGGATTATTTAAAAAAAATTGTAAGTCCATGTAACATAAGTTGTATTTAAACAAAATCTAACATGACCACTTCCACAACACCCCAGTTCCATTTTTTGGGAAGAGATTAAACACATCTTGTACTTAGGTAAAGCAGAACAAAATGCATCAATGTTAACTAAATTTGGCATATAATTCAAGGGCTAGGACTCTAATGCAGTAGGAAACAAAAGCAGCATGTATTATGTATTTACATACATATCCATGCAAAAAAGACATTAAATCTGGGCACCCAGCTCAAAATCAATTGGCAATAAGTGGCTCGTCCCCGAGATTTATGTATTATATGCATGGGCGCATGGCTTCAGATACTCGATATGGGATAATAGATCTCACGACGCCCCCTAATATGTGATGTATCTTGAGCCAAACATGTGGACACATTTTAATGAGTGATGTAAAGTACATGGGTATTTGGGGCGTCGCGTATCTTAAGCCAAACACATGGACACTTTTTTAAAAAAACATACATATGTGATGTAAAGTACATGGGTATTTCGGGCCATAGAATAGTTCGCTTTGATACCATATTAAATTTGGGTATCCAACTCAAAACCAATTGACAATGAGTGGAGAGGCCCCATGATTCTTATACAAGGGAACATCCTCTTCTCCCTATTGAGAACAAAGGTATGAATCTGGGTCTCAAACAGTAGAACATGATATCCGATATCGATTATAAATCTCAAGAAAAGAAAATACAGACTGTCAGGTATGTTGGTATGACAAGAAGTCCTATATTTTCAAACACAAGCTAATTGCCATGCCATTGCAGATAAGGTTGACAAGGATAGGATACAAATTCCGAATACTTACCCAAGGTAACCAATCATTAAAGAAATGCCCCACACGGTGCTTTCCCTGCCTCTATTATATGGACTAATGTCAGCTGCTGCCTAATTTCACCAGTTCAAAAAAAAAAAGAAAAAAGAAAAGTAGATTCATCAACTTCCATCTCACAAGTTTCATGAAAGTCCACAAAAGTATATTCAAATTTTGCTTTATTATATATTTTAGAAGTAAATAATGTAGATCTTAGACAAGAAAGACAAATTCTAATAGACAATGAAACAATATACATAAATAGGACTTGAGGTACCTATAAACAAAACGAGTAATTCCAAAGACAACCCATTAAGTTCCTAGTCTTCCTACGATAGGTCCAACCAAAGAGTAAAACAACATGCTCCTTATATAATTGATAGCTAAATATTCTAATTTTGATTTAGCATAGCAGGCGTTGGCAGCTTCTAAACCTTTTAAAACTTTCCAGTATCAAGACACTATGATGTTTTTGGATTCCCCAGAGAGAGGGGGGAGGGGGGTTGTTTTTAGATAAAATCCTAAATGCAGATGAGAAAATTGATTATAGAATCTCAATCTTAGTAGGCTTAGTGTACAAGTTTGAGCAAGTAAACCTCCAGACCCTACAACAATGAGATTTAAACACATTGGGTAGTATGTTTTCTCAACCTCCTATTCCATACCAGCATCTGATTGTACTCCTATTCCGCCACATCTCATACCCAGTTTTCTAGTACCTAGTTCTTTACATATGATCATTGCAGCCCTATGCCCCTTTTGTTGACATTTTATAGAAGGTATTCATTCATGTTAGGTTCCACAAATGCTTCACACATAAAATTCCTCACGACAGTGAATAACATAATGGTCAAACACTCAAATAAACTAGGATAAGAGAAAAGAACTTCTAAAACTTTGAAGGAAGCTCTTAATAAGGGAAAGAACCACTCTTCAAAAGCATACCAACCTCTTCAACCCACTGGGTTTCTATCAAATCTCTCGATATGATCTCAAAGAATTTTCAAAAATAGACGAGGTATCCACCCAGTCGAGTACCCAAATTATTGTTCCCACAAAAAACATTTTTAGAAGAAGTGATCTCAAGGAAAAAGTCAAACCAAAAAATTATAAATAAAAGTAACAAGTCGCGAGGTGTCTTACTTAACAGCCTAACTCCCCTCGACGACAACGGTGTCATCCATGAATTGTGGGAGAGAAATGTCAATGCCTATTTTCCAACCTTAAAGCCTTAAAACCAATTGGTTAATTTGCCTTATAAAATTCTCATCAGTACCCCAACCAATACTATCAGCAAACGAGGTAAAAGGTCTCAACTCTATTCCAAATTGGTATACTTTACACTCTAGTTTACGATTTACGTATAGTTCTTAAGTGATACTAAGTGACAGATCTTGCTTGTGTATCCAACGAAACCCCTCACATTTAGGCAAAGCCAAGCAGGTAACAAATGGAAACATTTCTAAATTCATTTTGTGGGAGACAAAATATATTTTCAGTGAATACAAATGGTCAAAATGTCATGTTATACAAGAGAAAGGAGACAAAACAAGGGATAATAATGTTCAACTATTCTTTCCAATATTATAGTGGCTATTCATGTACAAGATAGCCAGTAATATAGTTTGTGATCCTTCTTTTACGGTTTTACACATTCATTTAGTGGATAATATGCCCATTCCACGAAAGAGTAGTAAATCTGATTTGAAAACAAAGAAATTATAGTAGTCGTACTGACACCCGTAAATAAGATAGGAATCTACTTAGCGAAAGAATTACCGGATATAGGACAAATACCGAGCATCCTATAGTCACTACTACAGCAATCAAGTAGTCTCGGCCCCTATATCTCTTCTGCATAATTAATGTGCCCCAAACCTGCAAATAAGAAAGGAAATCTTTTTGAGAGACAAAATATAATCACTTGACATGAAGATTCAGAACCTTGCTTAAGATGAATGGTAGAATATTTTTTCATCCTAAACTAAGTTATACAATCAATATTAAAAAAAGTAGACAATTACACAACATGAGGATGGAGGATTCCAAGCAACTAAGCTTGGTTCAGAATGAGAGTACAGGAGAGCCGAACTCAAAACGATGCCAATATTTACTTTAGAACATTTATCTATGATACCGTAATACTTCAATAAACACAACTTATGCGTATCCACGTTATCCAACACCGAAACCAACACGAGGACACCGACGATCGACACTTACATGGGTACTTCTTGAACGACTACCCCGTATCCTTTTGTGCTTACGTCTATTGCCCACACACTTATGAATTATTTAATTCCTTCTGAAACTGAGACACTAGATAGTATATTGCAAATAAAAATTATTCTAGAAATAAGTGCAATCCTTAAAGTGGTATTACATCTATTATCAACTGTGATTGCATTTACAATATGCATAGTACTTAAGATAAACTGCTAAACTTAAGAATAAAGCTATTGTCTACAAAGATGGTTGCATATTGCAGGTGCCGACTAGCAAAGTCGGTAAAACCTTTGGGTGATGATACCAGAGGTCTGGGGCTCGAACCCCGCCAGCATAAAAAGAGTTACTGATCTCATTTAAAACAGGCTTACCAATCAAAAAAAAAGATGGTTACATATTAGCTTTCAACAAAAACATAACACTAGAAAACATATTACATATATTATGTACATACATACAGCAAGTAATCGTGCAAATGAAGTCAGGAAGCTAATTTTTTAGAGGTTATTTTCTTTAAATTGTTGTTGTACAAAATAACTACCACAATACTTCATTCATTATCTATCCAATGCATTTATTGTATTGGCTAATACTTTTGGTTGTGACCACTAATAGCGTCAGATCACTTCTAAATCTTGTAGCAGGACAAAGAATAGCATACTGTCGGAGGAAGAAGAGTCTGTTGAAGATAATTTTGACGACCTATATGACACTGAGGATGAGATGTTGGATCTCGAATTATTGAAGGAATACTACAGCAGGGAGGTGGAAGGAGAAGACGAACAGAGGACGAGGAACAAGAGACCATCTAAGTCAAGTGATAGTGGTCATCTGGTGTAGGAACTAGGTTATGGTGGTGTTTTTGGGTGCTTTTGTTCTTGATTACCAACTGGTCACCTGCTTGTTATTTTCCATTCTATTTTTCTTTCCTTTCTTGTAATCGGGGTTGGTGTCTTAGGGGTTATGGGGCAGGTTTTGGGCTTGAAAATTAGCTACTGTCTAATAATTCAACTGTTAATTTAATTCCATTCATTAATATTATTACATTTTCTTTTATGTATCCAAAAATAAAATAAAAATTGTAGCAGGTGTTGTTTCTTTGGAGCAAAAAGCTAATGCTTGGAAAGTCTGCTCCTAAAACCGTAGGAGCATACTTTTGGAGTCAATCGACCACCATGTCACTCAGTTCTGTTCTCTGTGGAAATGATACTTAACTCTGTCTTGCATACATACTAGATCACTGAAGTAAAACAGGCGATTGTTAAGGAACAACATATCGCTCCTTGCAAATTCCACAAGGAAACATACAAGACGTACATAAATAATTCTACGGAGCTAACCCTTAAAGTTTTTGTTTACTATAGGTAACACTTCAATAGGTAAGTTATGGCGGGAATATATGCAGGATACTAAAATTTTGAATTCAGTCAAACATCTATCAAATCCAATAGAGCTAAAAGTTATTTTGCAATGTTCAGTGAGGATTAAAGAAACTTAAGACCTAAAAAACCTTTGGAAGCAACATCACGGAAAACGAGTTTGGAAAGATGAGAATAAATAAGTCACTTACCATAACGGGTATCATCTTAGCACATTTTGCAAGTGTCTGAACTGGAAAACTAACATACTTGAGGGCCTAGAGAAAAAAAAACAGGTGACATCGTTAATATACAGGCGAAATTAATTATAAAAAAAAAATGGTACATGCCTCATATTGGCAAGTTGTTGTGAGTATGTTTGATACTGAGATGAGGCAATACTTATAGATTGGAGCAACAGGGTCCAAGGCTTTTTTACATGCCTAAAAAAGATATTGGTTAGGCAATGACACCATCTCCGAAAAGAAAAAATAATAATAATAAGGTTACATATATAGTTGAGTACCGAAAGAAAGCGGTACCAGAGACAAAGAAACGTCATAATCGGTTTTGCGAGAAAACAAGAAATAACGAGTACTTAAAATACTCTTTCTTTTCCCCATACGGAACTCTCATTATCTTTTCCTGCATCATTAAATTTCCCTTTTCTTTGTCAAAAATATACACAAGACAAAACTCTTGAGACGAGAATTGAATTTTTTTTAAAAAAAAACCTGTAAAACGCCGTAAATGACGAGAGTGGTCATGATCCCAGAGACAGCGAAAATGCCTTTCCATAATAATTTATTATTATTATTATTCTCTTGTAATAATAATAAGCCACTCGATGGAGGAGGAGACGTTATGCTAATTATTAGACCGACACGTGGTGAGTGGAGAGGCGGAAATGTGTATTAGAAGAGCGCGGGTGGTGGCTTTTGTATATTTTAGTTTTTGTTTTGCGAGGACGGACTGTCAACCTTACTTATGCTGCTGCTGTGCCTACAACAGAAATAAATATAAATATTATTGGACCAACTGGTTCATTTCCAAAGAGGCTTGGGCTTTACACAGCACAGGCCCACGGGGTTGGGCTTCTACAGCCGCAGCGGTTACCCAATGTTTTTACGCTTAAAAAATTAAAACACTTTGAAAGACAACAAATGCATATCCACAAGATTAGATTTTACAACATCCAAATTAGGTGAAATATCTGTATTGACTAAGTTAAAAGCTAAATTTGAGCACGCTAGTTTTATTTTGATTGCTATTGCATTAACAAGAGTGTTGCCTTGCCACCATAATTTGATGTCTCGAATATGTCACCAATTGTACCTAATTCTGAGCATTTGTCGAAATTTGTAAGCTCGATGATAAGCAGTGAATTTTCATCATGGCGTCTACCTAGTATAATCAATTCGTATTTATCTCCTATTTCACGAATCACACTGACTACACCTACCCCGTTGTTTACCTCCTCTTGTATATACGTGACTCTTTTGTTGTATGTAGTTCTCAACTTAAAATCCATTAATGTTTACCTCCTCTTGTATATACGTGACTCTTTTGTTGTATGTAGTTCTCAACTTAAAATCCATTAATGTTTCCTCGCCAAATCTGTTCTCAGCTGACATTTTCTTCAAGTTATATTCACAACTCTTCTTCAGCAATTGAATTACAGTGACCTTAATGTTTGGGTGTTCGGACATTCTTTTGGCATATGCTAGTGCCTCACGTTCGTCCGCGCCGCCCAAGAAAACCACTGCCACATGATAAGATGATGAGTTATCTAAAACACCACCAAGCACCCCGGTCAATAATGATGCCAAGAGAGCAAGGTGCATTTTCAAGGACATTCTTGATTCTTGTTCATTGTCCTTATCCCACTATGGGCGAAGCCAATATTCAAATGTTTGTGGAAGGGGAGAATTATGAGAGAAATCATTTTTTCGATCGCAAGCTTACACGTGTCATTGTGTATAGATGTGTATGATGTTACCACAGTGTAGGGCGCAACTGAAACTCTCCTTTTGTTTTTTTCTTCATAAGACCTGAACACACTGACGATTCTTTGGGATGCTGTATTAGGAGAAGAAGAAGATCTTTCGTACGATCTGTGAGAAATGATTTGGGGAGTTTCGTGGCCAACAATCTCAACAAAATGAATGATGTTCAAGTTGATGGGGCTAGTTTTTGTTGGATTGGTGGCCATCATGAGATAGATCGCAGATAGTACATTCGGCTCATTGTGGATGCAAGCAAGAATTCACAGTGGAGTGTTAAGTTCAGAGTGTGCAATGGTTCTTCTGTTGAGTAGCTTATATTTCATTGACGACTTGTGGAGATATCTTACTAGGGGTGCGAAACCCCGTTATGACCATCGACAATACCATGATTTGAAAGTAGTCGTAATTGACTAGCTGCCATTTAAAAAAAAACAGAAACCAAAAAAAAAAAATGAACCAGTAGTCGTAGTTACATGAACATAAACACATTAAGCCAATAATAAGAGGTATTATATATGGAGCATGATTTCCTGTAATATATTATACCTGAACGACCGTCAATACTTGGAAAAAGGAAAGATCCGTAAAGCCTTGGGCGTTCATCGTGAGGCCAAGTAAAATAGCATCCTTGGATGACATGTTGTAGTAAAGAGCAGGTAAAAATGCTCCTAAGAACTTTCCAGTGCAACTAACGAGAACAACCATTCCAACAATGACAGCGGTAGATAAGTCGATCAGATATACATTCATCGCCATCCCATTCGTGGTGTAGAAAATTGGCATGATCAACCATTTATTGAAAATTTCAAGCCTACTGCTGCGAACACCACAAACCGATATCCTTCCTGCGCTGTCTTTTCATCTGGTATCCGAGTAATCATCCAATTTATCGCTGGCCGCAGTGCAAACATAACTACCACAACTACTATGGCTATAGTGAGACACCCATATATAGCTATATTTAGGATGCTTGGATTTTGTAACTATGGATTTAGTTAAAGTGGACGTTGGGCTTAAATAAATTATATACCAAACCAAAACAAATTATATGTGGAAAATTAAATTATACAAAAAAGAACATCACAAAATATATAATAGAAAATGAAAAATAAATAAATAAATAACCACAAACCAATAATGATAAATATTTTAAAATATATATAATACTGCATGAAATTAACATCAAAGAACAATTAACGGGAAACAGAAAACTATATGCAAATGCATCGAACTAACCTCAAATAATATTTAACGGGAAATTAGAAATTAGATGCACATGCAAGCATTAAACTAATCTTAAAAAGTAATTAATGGACAATCATAATATGGATACAACTACATTAAACTATCCTCAAAGAATAATTAACGGGAAATCAAAACTTGGATGCAAATACATCGAACTAATATAAAAAAATAATTGTCAGGAAATCGGAAATTGGATGGAAATGCATTGAACTAACCCTCAGAGATTAAATTAATGGGAAATCGAAAACTGGATGCAACTGTATTGAACGAAAAAAAAAAAATTAACTATAAATTGGAAATAGGATGCAAATGCGTGGAAACTAATCTTAAAAAATAATTAACGGGAAATTGAAAACCAGATGCAACTACACAGAACTAATCTCAAAAAATAAATTGGATACAAATGCATTGAACTAACTTCAAGAAATAATTAATGAAAAATCGAAAACTAGATGCAAATTCATTGAACTAATCTCAAACAATAATTAACGGAAATCAGAAACTAGATGCAAATGCAATCTTATCAAATAATAAACGAGAAATCAGAAACTTAATACAAATGTATTAAACTAATATCGAAGAATAATTAACGGAAAATTGGAAACTGGATGCAAATACATTGAACTGACATCGAAGAACAATTAACAAGAAATTGGAAATTAGATGCAAATTTGCATTGAACTAACTGCAAAGAATAATTAATAAGAAATTAGAAATTGGATGCAACTGCATTAAACTAACCTAAAAAAAAACAAATAACAGAAAATCAGAAACTGGATGCAAATGTATTGAACTAACTTCAAAATATAGTAGTGTTATATGTTGTGGGAATGTCTCGATAAATATAGTTTTGCATTTAAAATGGTGTTTATCATATCTTTTTTCGTATGATTGGGAACACCTTGCTATTCAAGTAGTTTCAATATGAACTTCGTCTTATTAGACAGTCTCACAAAACTTCAATCAAACTTATATTATTAAACAACAAAATAAAGTTGAAGAGTTTTATCAATGGTAAGTTATTTTTATTTAATGGAGCATACATGGCGTTTTCATGTTATAAGAAATTTGGATGAGTGATCAATATAATATTTGTATATAATAGTTCTGCATATATAGTTACATATATTTTTCAGAATAATTAATATGATAGGACCTGTTCGTTGATAATCTTTGAAGATCCCACATAGTGAGTCAGGTATATATAATTTAAAAAATAATTAACGGGAAATCGGGAACTGGATAATCTTTGATGATCCTATATAGTAAATCAAGCATAATTTATTTTTATGTCATGTTTGCAAAAATATTACAGATGGATCAGTATAAAGTTGGTATTACACATCACATTGGGTAATTAAAACTGGATTCAAATATATTGAACTAAGCTCAAAGAGTAATTAACGGGATATCAGAAACTTTATGCAAATGTAATAAACTAAACTAAAAAAGTAATTAACTAGAAATTGGGAACTTGATGAAACTACATTAAATGTTAGAATAACTAACGGGAAATTAGAAATTGGATGCAAATCCATGCAAAATATTTAACAGGAAATCGGAAACAGTATGCAATTGCATCAAACAAACCTCAAATAATAATTAACGGGGAATCAGAAATTGGATATAAATGCATTGAACCAACCTCAAAAAATAATTACCAGAAAATCAAAAACCGAATGCAACTGTATTGAACTAACCTCATAGAATAATTGGTGGAAAATCAGAAACTAGATGCAAATATAATGAAATAACCTCAAAGAATAGTTAACAGGAAATCAGAAATCGGATGAAATTGCATCGAACTAATCTCAAAGCATAAATAATACTAGATGTAGATGTATTGAACTAACCTCAAAGAGTTATTAATGAGAAATTGGAAACTGGATGCAAATACAATTAACTAATTTCAAAGACTAATTAACAAAACATTGAAAAATGGATGCAACTTCACTGAACTAACATCAATGAATAATTAACAGGAAATCATAAATTTGATACAACTGCATTAAACAAACCTCAAAAAATAATTAATGGGAAATCAAAAACTTGCTGCAAATGCATTGAACTAATCTAAAAGAACAATTAACAGAAAATCGAAAATTAGATGCAACTGCATTGAACTAACCTCAAAGAATAATTAACGGAAAATCAGAAACTGAATGCAACTGCATTAAACTAAAATCATAGATTAATTAACAGGCCGGGAAATTAGAAATTGGATGCAACATCATATTCTTGAAGAGTATTTAACGGAAAATCGAAAACTGGATGCAAATGCATTGAAATAACCTCAAAAAATAGTTAACTAGAAATTGAAAATTGGATGTAACTACATCGAACTACCCTCAAAGCATTAATCGAAATTGGAAGCTAGATGCAAATGCATCAAACTAACCTCGAAAAATAATTAACGGGAAATCGAAAATTGGATGCAGATGTATTCAGCTAACCTCAAAGAGTAATTAACGGGAAATTGGAACCTAGATGCAAATTCAATGAACTAATCTCAAATAGTAATTAATGAAATATTGAAAACTAGATGCAACTTCACTTAATTAACTTTAACGAATAACTAACGGGAGATCATAAATTAAACTTGGTGCAACTATACTGAACTAACCTCAAAAAATAATTAATGGGAAATCAGAAACTTGATACAACTATATTGAATTAACCTTAAAAAATAATTAATGAGAAATCGAAAACTATATGCAACTACATTGCCTCAAAGAATAATTAACATAAAATCTAAAACTTGATGCAAATGCATTGAGCTAACCCCGAAACATAGTTGTATTATATGTAGGAAGAATATAATGTGTCAACGAGTATAGTGTTGCATTTTAAGTAGTGTTTATTATAATTATTTTATTATGATTGAGAATGTTTTACTATTCAAGTAGCTTCAATATCATCTTCGCCATATTGGGTATTCTTACAAAACTTCCATTAAATTTCTATTATTAAACCTAACAACAAAAATAAGTCGATGAGTTTTATCAAAGTTTGGTCATTTCTTTTTAAAGAGAGTGGTGTAAGAAATTTGAATGAGTAATTGTCATAATTTCCATATCTCATAGCTATGCATAGTTGCTATTTTTTAGAATAATTTAATATAATGATACCCGTTCGTAGGATGGGATCGAAAGCTAGTAAGAGGCTGATAGTTGATTGGCTGAATTAGAGCATCTCCAATGGAGGGTGTAAACAGTATAGAGTGGAAAGTTTACACCCCAAGTGTCAAAAAACTCTATCCAATGGGGGTGCTAAACCGTAGGTAATAGCCTATCAATTGATAGAGGGGGTGGGGAATCCCCATCTCGCTATTAGTTGATAAAATAGCCCGGGCAACACTCCAACACACGTCCCAAAGAAAAAAAAATTGGACGTCACTTGAAATCACGTTTCAAGATTATTTATTGGCTTTGCCACGGATCCGATCTGTTGCTATGGGTTTAAGTGAAAATAGAAGTCACGGACGACACTTGAACACACGTTTTAACATTTGTTTCAACATTTATTTAATAGCATTGTGACGGGCCAAGTCTGTTACTCTTCTTTATTTTTAAATAAACGACAATTTAAGTCAGCCACTATCTGTTTTTACACATTTTCTTCCACCTACCATTGGAAGAGCCACAAGATATAAATATAGACCTTATTTACTTAGGAAGTAGATAGAGTGTATAATCCTAATAGCACCTATGTGGAGCCTATGTGGAGGTGGATTTTTACACTCTCCATTGGTAATGCCCTTAGAAATAATCACTTTGGGTTGATATGTCAATATCCGATATGAACAAACCATTTGGAGCCGATGGCAGATTAATATTTGGAGCTGATATAAAAAAAATCACTTGGGGACAAAAATTATATATATGATATTTCATTAATGATTTAAGGTGAAGAAAATACTGATATGAAATTATCGCTTGAGGGTGACGTTTTAATGTCAATATGGATCGATCAATTGAAGATTGGATGAAGAGTTCAAAATTTTCTTTTATCCAAAATTTCATTTATGAAATCCTATTTCGAATTCAAAAATTCTAATTGTCAAAATTAAATTTTATTTCAAATTCAAAAATTTTAATTGTCAAAATCCTTTTTTGGATTCATAATTTCCTTTTACCAAAATCAAATTTTATTCCAAATTCAAAAATTTATATCGTCAAAATCCTATTTTGGGTTCAAAAATTAATTTTATCAAAGTCAAATCTTATTTCGAATTCACAAATTCCGTTTATCAAATTCTATTTCGAATTCAAAAATTCATTATATGAAAATTCTACTTCAATTTAAAAAAGCTGTGGAAAATCCTTGTGAGTGCTTAACGCATCGTCTCTTATGTTTTTCGGGAGCGATGTCTGGGCAAAGGGAAAATCCTAACTAAAGTTCAATAAATTTTGAGTTATGGAGAA
The DNA here is from genome assembly GCF_015680905.1 of Coptis chinensis. NCBI lineage: Eukaryota > Viridiplantae > Streptophyta > Magnoliopsida > Ranunculales > Ranunculaceae > Coptis > Coptis chinensis. Next base: position 44,870,935 of record NC_141460.1, read on the forward strand.
TCTTTGTGAGTGCTTAACGCACTGTCTCTTATGTTTTTCGAGAGCGATGCATGGCCAAAGGTAAAATCCTAACTCAAAAATCATATCTCAAATTTCAAAAAATTAATTGCAAAAATTGTCATTTCGAATTTCGAAAAATGCTATCTCAGATTTCAAAAAAGTTGTCATATCGGATGTCAGAATTTTCATTTACAAATATGTCATCTCGGATGTCAGAATTTTCATTTTCTGGTGATACAAGTCTAAGTATCGCCGATACTTTTTTTTTTGTTGAGGGTATCGAAAATTTCATTTTCTGGTGATACAAGTATAAGTATCGCCGATACTATCTTCTTTGTTGAGGGTACCGAAATTTTCATTTTCTGGTGATACAAGTCTAAGTATCGCTGATATACTCCTTTTTTGGGGTATCAGAAATTTCATTTCAAAGTTATATAGTTGAGTATCATCTTATACTCCTTTTTTGGGGTATTAGAAATTTCATTTCAAAGTTATATAGTTGAGTATCAACTTATACTTCTTTTGGGATATCAGAAAGTTCATTTCAAAGTTATATAGTTGAGTATCAGCTTATACTCCTTCTTTTTTGGGGTATCAGAAATTTCATTTCAAAGTTATATAGTTGAGTATCAGTTTATACTCCTTCTTTTTTAGGGTATTAGAAATTTCATTTCAAAGTTATATAGTTGAGTATCAGCTTACTCCTTTTTTGAGGTATCAAAAATTTCATTTCAAAATTAAGTATCCAAAAAAAAAAAAAAAAAAAAAAAAAAAAATGACGACGAATTTCAAGTTTATTTTCTGTTGCTTCTCAAAATCTTCAAATTTTCACTTATAAAACTTGAAAATTTCGAGAGGGGGCGATGTGGTGGCCAAATATCGTACATTATTCGCCATTATTTCAATAAAGTTCTAATACAATATCGGCATGAGGGACGATATATTCATGATAAATTTTAGGTACAAAGGAAAGAGACAAGAATGGACACATGTCAAAAAGCTATTGGATGGACACATGTGGAGCAACTATAAAAGGAGTGGAGACAAAAGAAATAAGGACCAGATTCATTAGCCCATACTTTATTTTTCTGTTCTTTCACATGTAAACTAGAGAGAATGGGAGAACACATTGTAAAACTCTATTAATGAATAAGAAAAGCTCAATTGATTCATTTTATCATTCTCTTCTTGCATCTTACAATATCCTCAAGGCCTCATTCTTGAGATTAAGTTAGGAGCATATAAAACCTCGAAATCTGATTGAGTTAGGAGCATATAAAGCCTCAAAATCTGAGATGCATTGAAAGTTTATATGGTATGGTACGATGACTATGGTTGGATGCGAGAGATGAATTGAAAAAGGATGCATGTGTTTACCAAGAACTTCTATCCTTGAATGTTCTTAGATTGCACAATATTGATAGATGAATGATAGATTGAATGGAATTGAATTAAAGGTTTTTATTGAGTTAGAGATAGAAAGTTTACAATCACTCTGATCTACTCTTTCTCTCTCCTGTTCTAATGAATTTTTTCTAGAATGATTGAATATCTATTTTTTCTTCATCCGGTCTTTATATAGTCTCCTTGATTAGCCTTGACCCAATCCAGTTTTGACACCTGTCCTTTTCCTTCTTCTTCTTTTTCCCACTTCATTCCTGCAAACATTTAAACATAATCTCGAAATATCTCGAGATATTGACTTTTATGTCGATATCTCAAGTTTTGAAATATCAGCTAACATATTTAAGGGCGTGATATTTGCCCACTACATCGCCCCCTCTCGAAAATTTGAAATTTCGCTCGAAATTTCAATTTTTTGAGAAGCGGTTTTATTTGGGCCCATATAACCACCTAATCTATTTCTTTGAATATTAAAAATAAAACAAAATCAACCGTTTCGTTTCCCTAGCTTCTTAGAGACGCTTCTTCCCCACTCCAAGTCTTTTCGCTTTTCATTATTCCCGCATTCCGGCTTGTTCTTCAAAGAAGAAACTCTTTCTTGCACTCATCCAAGTACGCTTCTTTTTCCCTGCACTTGGTTAACTTATCTAGAACCAACATTGATATATACTTATTTTGCAAGAATACGGAACGACAGTTTGAGGGTTTTAAAGTTTGTTTTTGGAATTCAAATTTTCCAAATCTGTCTGTGTGCTTTTGTTCGTGCTTATATGATGGTATATAACACTGTTAAACTCTTAACTATGTAAAAAATTGCACCTTCTTTTTCATAAGATGCTTTAATCATTTATTTTTCTTCGTACTGTTATGACTATCGGATATATCGATATGGAAATTGTTATATAGATATTTCTGATATGCCAACCATATATCTCGCATTTTCCAATAATCTAATACTATTTTAATGTTGTGCTATTAAATTTTTGATACTAAAAAATACCTTTGTCATCCCCTCTTTTGCTTATAGCCCCTTCAATGGCGAGTGAGGATACCATTTCTGATGCTAGCGCCGATAGTGGCGATACCCTTTCTGACGATAGACATGATAGCCATGCTTTTGCCTCCACTTCTGCTAACCCCGAACGACCTCATATTTCTTGGGATTTAACTTATGTCGTAGAAGGAGTCCCTTGTCATCCTTTCGCAACTACTGATTTTGAATCTGAGTGCGATACTATTGAAGATACGAGTCAATGGAGACATGGACTTAGTGTTTTTTTCATCAAAAGACCCAACTTAGCTTTAGTCCAAACTGCCTACCAAATTCCTCCACCTTTTATCTCCAACATTATGCTGGTACCCGAAACTTCACCAAATGTCAAAGTGGTACCAAGTGAGGAATTATTGTTACTGTCGGCCAAATCGTCGCTGGTTTGAGACTTCCTCTGACTAATCTTGATCGTGAAATGTTAAACTATCTGAACATTTCCCCTGGTCAGGGTATGGGTAACTTTTGGAGATTAATGTTTGTTTGTAACTATTATAATTGCCATCTCTCCCCCGAAAATTATGAAACTAATAGGATTAGATTATCTGATATCCTTATGCACTATCGATTTTGTGAAAAGCATATTGGATATTTTTATCCCAAAAAACATGCTCGCAAAAACATTAGGGGTATCCTTCGTCAAAATCGTAAAAGCGACAAAGAATGAACTCAGTATCCTATCATTGTTATGGGCAAATGGGAAAGTGCCGACACTCCAGCAAATCCTCCCTTAAAATATCAAGTCTTCAACACTTTAGGTACACCCTTCTTTTAATTTACTTTTGATATTTCTATATCGGAATTCCCCTCTGACCACCCCAACCTCTCTGCCTCTTTTCAGTTTTCCTTCCTCATTTTGACAAAGCGCGTGGGAACTCAGATAGAGTACTCAAACTTTTACGAGGGACTGAAGAAGAAATCACTACGCGTACTGGGGCTGATGCAGAAGGGAACCCCAAAGTTACTGTTCCCCTTCCTGATATCAAAAACTATCGCGAGCCTCTTTTTGTTCTTAAGAGTCGGGCTCTTCAGAAAATGGGTTAGTCTCCAACTTCAACTCAATCCCCCTCGAAAAATCCCATAGATGACCTTTCTTTCCTTATGTCTTCCTTTGCTTTGCATGAACTGCCTCCTCACCTTCCCCCATGCTTCTAGACTTATTTAGATAACAATCTTACCATGACTCTAACTCTTTTTCCCCAAATTAAAAAAGAAGTTACGTTCCTAACTTTTATGATTATCCCATTTTACAAAATATATTTGATCAGCATCTTTTGTTGTATACAGATATGGCTCGAAAGTCCATGAATCCCAATGTTGGTCGCCTTTTACCCGATAAGAACAAACAGAAAGCTTCTGAACCTGTATCAGCTCAAGCTCCTAAAGACAAGCCATCTGTCCCTACCTCTGAGCCTGCTCCTGCTAAGGTCAATCTACCTGCTGCTCCCCAAGATAAATATGTTGCTTCCTCCCAAAGTAATCCTAGTCAGACTAGTTCCAAGAAGCACAAAACTCATTGGGGAGAGAGTGGTCTTGCTCCTGGCCAAACTCTCGACTCTGTTCCTTCTGCTGATCCTAGTACCATCTTTAATCTTGTCTTCCGTTTAATTAATGGACAGGATATCCCTTTAACTGCATCACTCTTTGCTGAAAATCCTCCTGAAGATTTGGGTGTTACACTCTCTACCAACTGCGTTCTCCTTATGGATAAACTTGCAATGCGCAAAGTGACTTATGTTGATTGCTTGACAAATTTATGTGACTTCATTGAAAAGGTACTCATATTTGCTTTTCCTAATATTGGTTAATCAACCTTTTCCTAGCTGCTTATATGTTTCCATCTTTTCCGTAGGCTAAAGTAATTGCCCTGGCTCAATTTGATCTCCATTATACGCAAGATTTGGATATCGGTCGTTTCCAAAAAACCATTGATGCTCAGAAAAAAGAACTTGACAAGCTAACTCGAGAAGTAACTAGCTTGAGAAGAGAAAATACTCAGTTAAAAACCGAGAATAATCAACTGAAGACCGATCTGAAAGTTAATGCTGAAACTGCTGAGAAGGTTTTACAGCAAAAAATTGTTGAACATGCAGAAATTCTTAAACAAGTTACTGACAACTTCGTTAGAGAGGAGGCGAAGTACAAGGATGCTTCTGATGCTGAATTTAATGAAGTTGTTGATACTTTGAATATTCTAGGTGAACAATTGACAACCTTCAGACCCTATATCCCTCATGATGTTTTTATAGCCCATGGAGTCACTCCCTTTGATGTTGTTGCCTAAGACCCCGAATCTGTGCCTCCTATCAATCCTGACGTATCAACCACTATAGCTTCTCGCATTTGTGCTGATATCACCCAAAATGATGAATTTGCTGAGATAGATGGTCTCTTTAGTACCCCTCCCTCTTAAAGCTGATACTTTGTCTGCATTACTATGTGGTACTGGAAAATTGTAACTGCAACAATTTTGCTACAATCTCTTTCTAGTTTTGTAATATTGCTACAATCTTTTTCTTTTGTCCCTTATGTTTCTGAATGCTTCAATTATGCTTCTTTCCATTTCTCAATTCCCAAGAATATATCAACGATGAAACTTGCGTGAACTTCTCAATGTCCTCCACCGAACTTGCATATCACTGATATTTTCGATACCATCAACAAAAAGAGAGTATCACTGATACTTATACTAGTATTAGAAGACAATCATATTTTTGATACCCTCAACCCAAAGAGAGTATCAGCGATACTTAAACTTGTATCAAAAGAAATCATATTTTCGATACCCTCAACAAAAAGAAAGTATCGCTGATACTTAGACTTATATCAAAAGAAAATCATATTTTCGATACCCTCACCTCAAAGAGAGTATCAACGATACTTAAACTTGTATCAAAAGAAAATCATATTTTTGATACCCTCAACAAAAAGAGAGTATCGCTGATACTTAGACTTATATCAAAAGAAAATCATATTTTCAATACCCTCAACAAAAAGAGAGTATCGCTGATACTTAGACTTATATCAAAAGAAAATCATATCTTCGATACCCTCACCCCAAAGAGAGTATCAACGATACTTAGACTTGTATTAAAAGAAAATCATATTTTCGATACCCTCAACAAAAAGAGAGTATCGCTGATACTTAGACTTATATCAAAAGAAAATCATATTTTCGATACCCTCAACAAAAAGAGAGTATCAGCGATACTTAGACTTGTATCAAAAGAAAATCATATTTTTGATACCCTCACCCCAAAGAGAGTATCAACGATACTTAGACTTGTATCAAAAGAAAATCATATTTTCGATATGCTTTGAACCAAGTAGTTATTGCTAGAATAGAAAAACAAAGCATAACGACGTACCTTTATTGTTTGAATGATCTTTCATGCACCGTCGCTTGCAGATCATATTATAACCTTTTGTTCTCTTGCTTTGTCTTGGATTTTGACAACATGCATGATACCAAAATTTCTATTGGTCTCAGGACTTTTTATGCCTGATATCTGCCACTGTTTTTGATATCAGGACTTTTGACAATATGTCTGCTATCAACATTTCTGTCAATCTCAGGACTTTTTATGCCTGATATCTGCCTCGATTTCTGATATCAGGGCTTTTGACGATATGCCTAATATCAATATTTCTGTCGATAGTATGACTTTTTATGCCTGATATCTGCCACTGTTTTTTATATCAGGACTTTTGACAATATGCCTGATGCCAACATTTCTATTCATAACAGAACTTCTTATGCCTGATATCTGCCTCGGTTTTTGATATCAGGACTTTTGACAATATGCCCGATACCAACACGTCTGTTGATATCAGGACTTCTTATGCCTGATATCAACATTTCTGTCAACACTAGGACTTTTTATACCTGATATCTGCCTTAATTTCTGATATCAGGACTTTTGACGATATGTCTGATATCAACATTTCTGTCGATAGCAGGACTTATTATGCCTGATATCAACATTTATGTCAATTATCAAGACTTTTTATGTGATAAGAGCCCAAAAATATAGTTTTAACCCCTTAACAATCATACTTTTAGACCAATTATGCGAGTAATAAATAAGAGTTAATGCTGATTACGTGCTTTTATGTATTTTAGGCATTGAAATCAATTATGTGCAGAAATGTGCCACTTTGGCGAGATAAAAGAGCAAGGGCTGGTTGCTAAGAAGTTCTGTGATTAAAGGGACAAGATTCAAGGAGACAAAGCCTTTGTAAAGCCCGGTCAAAAGCTGAAAAGTCAACGTGGGCAGAAACAGTGCACAAGTCAACAGAACTTCCGAATACCATATCTTTGGACTCAGGCCTCGGAATTGGGCCTACCTTATGTCAAAACGACCGGCTCAGGAAGAGCTTTCCAATGGTTCAAGCCTTGATACAATCAGAGGAGTATAAGTGGATGTAAAGTCTGATGAAGTCAAGGCCAGCTGAAACGGGCTCTGTGGACTGAAGAAATTGGGCTTTGAGCTCGATTTTCCTGCCCAAAACATGGCTCCTCAGCCCATGCACGAAAATGTGGATCTGGTCTCCTCCATTTCCACACACAAGATTTAACTCTTAAAAAAATAATTAGGTTAGGTAGCAAGTAGCTATTAAAGCTTAGTTCTAGATCTAGTTTTCAATTAATTAATTAGTTGTTATTCTTGTTTTAATTTCAATATTGAATGATTGTTATTTATTTGTTAAATCAATAAAATAATTAGTTCTTGATAATCTAGTTTCAATTTCCATTAATTATTAGCTTCAATTCCTAGATTCATTTAATTGTCATTATTAGTTTGAATAAATTCTTGCATGAGTAGTTTCCCCCTTGAGTTTAAATAAGCAAAGTTTCAATCTTTTTATCATGACTTATTTAATTTTATATGGAAATGATAGCATGATGATTCTAGGCTAAACCTCCATTAGGGGATTGAAGAAGCCTTGATGAAGCTTGATTTGTGTTAACGTAGAGTAGTCGTAATTTCCATTCTATTCTAGAAAACGATTAGTTCACCATGAGAATGGGTTTGATTGTTTCACATGCTAGATGTTAGTTAGAAGAGATTACCATGAACAACTAGGGATTAGGAAGAGCTAATTATTCTGTGAAAGCATTTCAATTCGGATTATGACGATTCATCATTAGTAAATTAAGTCGAGTTAAGGTGGAATCAATCCCCCCTAATACCTTATCATAGATTCAACCTGTAGCATTTCGTAGTTGAATCCCATTATCTTGTTAGTATAAATTGCATCGTAGTATAATTCGTAAACCTCTCATTGACTTTAGTAGGATTGATAAACAAGAAAGCAACGAATGCTAAAGAACTAGGAGTGGAACGAATCTTCTATTCCAACTCTATTACAATAGTATCGAGAGTAGAAATCTTTGATAAATACCTTCACACCTGTTTAGTTTTAGTTTTACTTGCGTTTGTAAGTTTCATCGCTTTATTCGTAGGTAAAACTATCGTTTTCCTTGTTTATCAAATGGCGCCGCTGCCATCTTAGTTCCCTTTAGCATTGTTTTCGTAGTATAATTAGTCTTTCTAAAGTCCAATTAAACCCACCCACCCTTGTTTGATTCTAACTGTGGTTGTCTGTTTCAGAACGGAAATTTTTCGAGCAAGTTTACACAGAGCGTGACCCGTGCCCTGGGCAGGCAAACTTAGAGCATGACCCGCACCCAAATTACTGGAGCTGAGCGCCCCGTGCCCTCCCAAGGTATAAATCGATCGCGCTCCGCGCCCAAACGCCTAGAGCTCAAATTTCTCATGAGTGCTCCCCGCGCCCATCCAAGGAGGAATACGAGCGAGCCACGCCCTAAAGGACCTAGACCTCTGATAATCCTGAGCGCAACCCGCTCCTTCCAAAGGCCTATCCTGAGCACGACCCGCGCCCAATGCTGAATTTGCCCAATTTCCATAGGTTTGTTTCAAACTTCCATTTCTTCAAGATTTTCAGTGTTCTAACTTGTTATATACACTGAGCACGCGTAAACAAGACGCTATTTATAAGCGAAGCAAGGAGGCATTCAGGTACTCTTTTCTTCCATTCCTCGCATCTCCTGTTAGAAAGAGAGTCTCCTCTCTCTGACTTTTATAAAGCCTTAAACGATAGCCCAAAATCTTGCATCGTTCTAGCAGACCCAGTGGGGGATTTTTGAATCCCCCCAAATATATTTAATTTGTTACCCGTTTTTCATGGTTTAGACCATGAAAAACCTTATCAGCACATGCGTAGGATTGAACAAGTCCTTACAACATTCCACCATCCTACGGTGGGTGCTGAACAAATTAAACTGAGGGTATTTCCTTTCACTTTAGTTGATAAGGCGGCATCTTGGTTAACTGCCCAAGCGCCTAATTCTGTGGACTCATGGGCCAAACTTGTTCAATTATTTATGGAACATTTTTACCCACCCCTGAAGACAGATGAAATACTTTCCAAGATTCATTTCTTTCGGCAGAATCCTCATGAATCATTTTCAGAGGCTTGGAATCATTTCACCGATCTTCTTATAGAGTGTCCACACCATAACATAGCAAAAGACACGTTAGTTCGTGCCTTTTTCAAAGGACTTCTACACCACCATAAAGAAGTCCTTGACATAATGAATGGGGGTAGTTTTCTAACTAAAGGAGCCTCATAGGCTTATAAATATTTAGAAGATCAAACTAAGCGTAATAATAACTGGGGGGTGGGGGGGTAGTGACGATATCTCCCGTTCTGCTAGTTCTTCTACAACAGTTAAGGCCGCTGGTATGTTTGAAATGAAACCCGATCCTGAGCTAAAAACTTTAATTGAATCTCTCACTAAAAAGGTAGAGGCTATTTCTGTTCAACAAAAGCCTATCCCCATCATGAATGTCAACTCCAATCCATATAATTTCTGTTTGAGTCCTGAACATCCCGACTCTTATTGTCCTCTAGCTTATGAACAACAAACATCTCAACAAGATAACGTTTGCTCAATCAATAGTTATCCTATTCCTAACCTCCCTTGGAGACAACACCCCAACTTTAGTTGGAGAAATAATCAACAAGTAACACCTCCAGGGTTTAATAATAATCAAAATGTTAGGCAAGCAAACAATTATAACCAAGCTCCACGTCAAGGACAAGGTCAGGGAAATTATAATAATTATAATAATAATAATTATAATTCTCATAGAGGTATCGTTTCGGTTAATAATAATAACTATCACAATCTACCCATTAATAATCAACGTGACATAGTTCCTGTCACACAACCTGTAATAAATACCACTCCACAACCGGATCGTTTTAACACCTTTATGCAATTCCAACAACAAATTTTACAAGCCATCCAACTTTTCTCACAGCAGTTAACACAAGAGAAAGTACAACCCAAAGGTGTGTTTCCAGGACAAGCAATAACTAATCCTAAAACAACAAATACAGCCTGTGAGGTGAACGGTAATACTAGTACGGAAAATGTAAACGTAGGTGAGCTAAATGCCATCACCACTCTCCGTTCTGGCAGAGTGGTTGATAACAATCTAACTATGCCTATAGTTACCCCACAAGTAGTCCCTACACCGGAGATTGAACTAGATACCGAAATGGAAACTGAAGAGCCTACCCCTGTAGAGGTACCAGTTAAACCACAACCTAAGAAACAGAAAGCAAAGGTTAGACATCCAGTTGATCCATACGCTAAATATAGAGAGAAACCACCGTTTCTCCATAAATTAGCTATGTTAAACAGAGATACAAACTTTGATGAGATAAGGGAAGTTTTCAAAAATCTAACGATAAACCTACGCTTTCTCGAAGCAATTAAAGAATTACCTCACCACGCTAAGTTTCTTAAGGAGTTGTACTAGGCGTAGGACATATATTCCTAAAGACGCCTTTCTAACTTAACAGTTTCCAACTTTATCAGAACATAATGGAATAGTTAAGTACAAGGACCCTGGTCGTCCTACTGTACAATGCACCTTAGGAGATTCTCACACGACCACCACTTTATTAGACCTGGGGGCAAGTGTAAACTTACTCCCATATTATTTATACAAACAAATAGGTCTACAAGAGATGCAACCTACTCAAATGATGTTGCAATTAGCGGATAGGTTTATTAAGTATCCTAAGGGTGTAGTTGAAAACGTGCTAGTTAAGGTCCAAGATTTCTACTATCCTGCTGATTTTGTTATCCTCGATATGGAAGTCGTTAATGACTATGTTCCGATCATCTTAGGGCGTCCATTCTTGGCAACAACCAAAGCACTTATAAATTGTTGCGATGGTTCGATGTTCATGTCTTTTGGCCATCTTTCTGTTGAGGTAAATGTTTTTAAAATGATGAAACAGTTACTGGATTTGTCTATAGATGGGGAGGTTAGCATGATCGAGAGCTTAGCTCAAGATTATTTTAATAACACGTTTCCAGAAAACTATATGCATAAATTCCTTTCTTTTGGAAGTTCAGATTTTGTCAATGACTCCTACTTAGAGGAAGTTAACACCATCTTCGAGTCTACACCTATCGTAGACCCTTCTGTTGCTTCATCTACTGAGTTTGAAGACCTGCTGCCTCAGCAAGTATTCATTACTCAAGATGAGGACCCTCCAGAAGCATTTATCGACATACCAACCACCCCAGTACTGAAACCTCTTCATCCTGAGTTAAAATATATTCAACTTGATCCGGATGGTAGTCATCCGGTAATTATATCTTCTCTATTATCTAAGGAGGAAGAGACATGTTTGATCAGGGTGATTAGGGAACATCGTTCTGCGATTGGTTGGTCCCTAGCCGACATTAAGGGAATTGACCTTAATGTGTGCACTTACCATATCCATTTAGAGGATAACACAAAGACTTCTCGCGAACCTTAGCGTCGCTTGAACCCTGCCATGAAAAAGGTGGTCAGGGAAGAAGTCTTACAGTTACTCGATGTGGGTATCATAATATAAATCTCTGATAGCGAATGGGTAAGTCCCATTCATGTAGTTCCAAAAATATCAGGGATTACCATGGTACATAATGCCAAGGGTGAATATGTTGCAATGCATGGCCCTATGAAATGGAGGATCTGTACTGATTACAGACGTTTAAATGCCATGACATGAAAGGATCATTTTCCTTTACCATTTATAGATCAGATGCTAGAACGTCTAGCTGGTCATGCTTTTTACTATTTTTTGGATGGCTACTCTGGCTATTTCCAAATTATTATTGATATTGATGACCAAGAAAAGACTAACTTCATATGTTCTTTTGGAACATACGCCTATAAACGAATGTCTTTTGGCCTTTGTAATGCTCCTATTACCTTCCAGCGGTGTATGTTTCATATATTTAGTGGCATGGTAGAACGCTTCATGGAAGTATTCATGGATGATTTTTCTATCTATGGAGACTCTTTTACTAACTAGAGAAGAATTTGGTTTTGAATTGGGAAAAATGTCACTTCATGGTGAAAAAGGGCATAGTGCTAGGTCACATTGTATCTAGTGATGGCATCGAAGTAGATAAGGCGAAACTAGATAAGATAGCGACTCTACCAATACCACGGACTATCCATGATATTAGAGCCTTTCTAGGCCATGCAGGTTTTTATAGGCACTTTATCAAAGATTTTTCGAAAATAGCTAGGCATTTAACTAATCTACTTTTAAAGGATGCCATCTTTGATTTTAATTTTAATTGTAAATAGGCTTTTGAAACTTTAAAAGCCACCTTAAGTTCTGCACCCATTATACAGCCTCCCGATTGGTCAAAACCTTTCGAACTCATGTGTGATGCAAGTGACTATGCTGTTGGTGCTGTCTTAGGACAGAAACTAGATAATAAGTCCAATGTTATTTATTATGCTAGTAAAACTTTAAACGATGCTCAAAGGAATTATACAACTACTGAAAAAGAATTCTTAACTGTCGTTTATGCGTTAGATAAGTTTCATCCTTATTTGGTTGGTTTTAAGACCTTAGTTTACACGGACCATGCAGCCCTTAGGTACCTTCTCGCAAAGAAGGATGCTAAACAGAAATTAATCCGATGGATTCTCCTCCTACAAGAGTTCACACTAGAAATAAAGGACAAAAGATGGGTTGAAAATGTAGTTGCCGACCACTTATCTAGACTTACAAACGACGATGATAGTGATTCTGAGTCCATACCGGACTCTTTTCCTGATAAGCATTTGTATGCTATTTTTTATGCACCATGGTATGCTGACATTGTGAATTATTTAGCTTCTGATGTTATTCCTTATGATTGGTCAAGAAATGAACGTAAGAAGTTCTTGGCCAGAGTTAAGCTATACTACTGGGATGAGCCCTTCCTTTTTAAGTATTGTGCGGATCAGATTATTCGTCGTTGTATTCCCCAGTGGGAATATAATGAGGTTCTCTCATTCTGCCATGACAAAGAGTGTGGTGGCCATTTTAGTGGTATGAAAATAGCTGCTAAAATTCTTCAATGTAGGTTTTATTGGCCTACTCTCTTTAAAGATGCCTAAGTGCATTGCAAGACGTGTCGTTGCCAACAACTTGGGCGAATCACGAAGCGTAATATGATGCTATTAAATCCAATCATGGTGGTAGAAATTTTTGACGTATGGGGCATTGATTTCATGGGTCCTTTTCCAGTCTCCCACGGTTTCATTTATATTCTAGTTGTCGTGGACTACGTGTCTAAATGGATAGAGGCTATGGCTTGTCGTAGCAATGACCATAAGACAGTTGTGTTTTTTTGTTAAAGAGTATATTTTCTGTCGATTTGGCATTTCCAAAGCATCATTAGTGATGGTGGAATACATTTTTGCAACAGAGTTGTTGCATCTCTCTTGAAAAAGTATGGATTTACACATAAGGTAGCAACTCCGTATCATCCACAAACTAGCGGACAAGTAGAAGTTTCTAATAGGGAAATCAAAAAGATCTTAGAAACAACTGTAAATCCTGATAGGAAAGACTAGTCGAAGCGTCTATCTAATGCCTTATGGGCATATAGGATTGCTTTCAAAACTCCTATAGGTATGTCTCCTTTTAGACTTGTATTTGGGAAACCTTGTCATTTGCCCGTTGAATTGGAGCACCATGCTATGTGGGCTATATACAGCCTTAACTTCAATTTTGATGAGGCGGGTGTCAAGCGCAAGTTGCGATTGAATGAGCTTGAAGAAATCCGTAGCGATTCTTATGATCTCACAAAGGATTATAAAGCTAACATGAAACGTGTTCATGATAAGCAAATCTTGCGCAAAGAGTTTGTGGTAGGTCAAAAGGTCTTACTTTACAATTCTCGTCTACATATTTTTCCAGGGAAATTAAAAACCCATTGGTCTGGTCCTTTTCTGGTTACTGAAGTCACCCCTTACGAGGCAATCACCTTGGTAAATCCCAAGGACAACAATACTTTTCAAGTCAATGGCCAACGGTTGAAACATTTTCACGAGCTATTGTCCCCTGATGTAGAGGAAGTCCTTTTACAGGACCCTGTCTATGAGGACTGGCCTTTTTCATTGGTGTACACCCTTTCATTTCCATATATTGGTAAGTGCACCATTTAGGTAACCGGGCCGTCCCTATGGAGTGTGTGGCTGTAAGTACCGGATCCTAAGTCCACGTTTAACATAATTCACTTTTTCCACTCTTGCATGTTTTCTCGGTTTTTTGAGTCATGTTCCTCTATGATGTGAATTATGCATTTAATGCTTTCTTGTTTTTCTTATATTAAATCTTATTTATAAAAAATAAAAAAAAATTGTTAAAATCACAAACATAGTAAGTTAAGAAGTCTCGGGAATCTGATTTTAAAAGACCCACTTTAAAAAAAAAAATCTAAACTCTGTTGTCTAAAATTTGTTTAGGGGTGGGGTGTCCATTTTGTTGTCCTTGATTGTTCAACTTTCCATTTGTGTTGGTTAGGCCGTTTAATCGTATTTCGATTCGGGTTGACATTATCTGTAAATTTATATTTCATTCGTTCGCATAACTTACGTCACACACACACTTTGAGGCATTTTCTATCTTCTTATCTATCACCCACAGTCGGAATAGAGAGTTTTATGGATCATTGGATTGGAAATTCTCTCCTGATCATTTCCATATCTCATTCGCAAAAATCGGACCGGTAACGAAGCGGTAATTTTAATTTGAAGTTGCACGAATAATCGAAAAAAAATCGAAAAATCAAATTGGGCTTGGGCCCAATCTCGCGCACACGTGCCAGGCACGTGCGTCCCCATCTTCAAACCAACAGTTCGCGTTTCACCTTCACCACCGCCATTAACATGTTTTAAACCTAACAAAATTAAAAAAAAAAAAATAAAATAAAACCTAATTTAACCCACGCCCAAGTTCATTCCTAAAACAAATATTCTTCTCCCAATCATTCCCCCACCAATTTCCACCACCAAAAACATTAGAAAATTTTGAAAAATCCAAGAAATTTGAACTGCCGCACCACCACCACTGTTTTGCTAGTGAGGTTGTCTCAAACTCCATCCCCACATTCCATTTGAACCCCCAAATCATTCCAAAAGCTCAATGGCTCAAAGACGAAGGATTTTGCCGGAACAAGCATTTACGACCGACCGCTTCGCGCCGTTTTGTGGTGATGAGATGATTAGGAGGGATTGGAGTAGGTTGTGGTACTCGACTGAGGATTTTTATCACTCAGATTTGGTTGAGGAATTCTATAGGAAGAGAGAGGTGGATGGGCATAGAATTTTTGTTAAAGTGGCCGGGAAGAGGAGAGAAGTAACGAGGAGGTTGTTGGCTGAGATTTTGGGGATTCCACCTAGACGCCATCTCGACGCCACATTGCAGGAATCCCAATTTACTGGGATCGAGCCTTTGATGAATGCGACGATTATGGAAGGGAACTACAATGCGAGCTCGCATTGTGTTCGCCAGTCATCGTTGCGAACCAACCAGCTGGCTGTAGCTCAGTGGATTGGTAGGAATGTCACGGGAAAAGAGAAGGTGAGTGACATCAGTTTAAACTGTCTTCACGTTCTTTGGATACTCCAGGAGCAGAAGTACGAATTCTGTATTCTGGAGTTTTTTATTGATATGATTAGGGGAGTTGGGAAGAGTATTGTACCTCTCCCCGTATTAATAACAAAGATCATGATGCAACTGAGAGCAACTCCAAAAACTAAGCGTAATATGGTTAAGATGCATGATAATAGTAAATTGAATAGTCTTACCTACGAAATGAACGATGAACTCTAAACGCAAGTAAAACTAAACTTGATCTTTTGGGTCTATATTATCAAAGATTCTACTCTCAAGTCTATAAGATATAGTGGAGTAGAGTGATTCGTTCCACTCTTAGTCCTTCCGCATGCTATGTTCTCAAGTGTAAGTACTCTAAACTTAAAGTCTAATGAGAGATTTACGAAAAAGGCAACTAGACTACGATGCAACTACCCACGAAATGCAACTAGTCGACGATGGGAATAACTAAGGGAATGCTACGTTGATTCTATAATAAGGAGTTAGAGGGGAATTGATTCCACCTTAACTCGACTTAATCCCATTAACTACAAATCATCGTAATCCGAATTGAACTGCTTCGCAGAACAATTGGTTCTTCCTAATCCCTAATTACACATGACATTTCTACCAATTAATAACTAGCATGTGAACAATTAAACCCATTCTCATGGTGAACTAATCGTTTCTAGAGTGGAAAGGAAATTATGACGATTCTACGATATTCGGAATCAAGCTTTCATCAAGGCTTCTCAACCCCCTCTAATGGAGGTTTAGCCGAGAATCATTACGCAATCATTTCCGATTACATTTAAACTAAACATGATATAAAGAATTGAAATTTACTTAATTAAACAATAATGAAATCTAATTTAATGACTCAAATGAAATAAGGACAGGAATTGAAATTGGATCTAGAAATGGAAATGACAAAAATCGAAATTGAGAAAACAACTATTTTATTTATCTAATCAAAATGAAGAACAAGATTCAAAGGTTTAATCTAATACAATAATTGAAATGGAACTAAACTTAATTAATCTACATGAAAAACTAGATCTAGAATTCATTAATGGAGGCTACTAATCTAATCTATTTCTAGGTCTAACTATCTACCATTAACTAAGAATTAAGCTTTTGTTTTTATACTTTCAGATCCAAAAATCGTGCATGGGCTTGGAGCCATGTTTTGGGCCAGAGAATCAGGATCAAAACCCAATTCTTTCAGTCCAAAAAGGCCTCTTCAGCTGCAGTTGGCTTCAACAGACTTTTCATCCACTTCTGCTCCTCTGATTGGGTCAAGGCTTAGACCATTGGAAAGCTCTTTTCGAGACGGTCGTTTTGACATAAGGTAGGCCCCATTCCGAGGTCTGAGTCTAAAGATATGGCCTTCGAAGTTCTCACCGACTTTTGTCTTTGTTTTCCCCGGCGTCGACTTTTCAGCTTTTGACCGGGCTTTTGGAAAGGCTTTTTCTTCTAGAAACTTGGCCTTTAATCATGGGACTCCTTAGTAACCGACTTCTGCTTCTTTATCTCGCTAAAGTGGCACATTTCTACACATAATGGACTTTGAAGCCTAAAATGCATAAAAACACGTAATCAGTGTTAACTCTTAATTATTACTCACATAATTGGTCTAAAGGTATGTCTGTTACAGGGTTAAAACTACAGTTTTGGGCTCTTATCAATGCATACGAATATTGTAGCATATACAGACTATGTTCAGATAGTTTGGACGTTGCCTGAAGACAGGGTGCAAGAAGAAACTGACTCGGAGGATGAGGAGGACACGGAATGTTTTGATGTCGATGCCTTAGAGAGGTGTAGGTCTGATAGAGAACGCATGTCGGTGCTTCATCATGGCATGCGTTCTCTAAACACTATTTGCGAAGATCTTCGGACTCGCCAGACTGTCATACATCGTAACTATGAGACTCATGCCTAGCGCGAGGATGAGCGTTGGGAGGAGATGCAGGCCAAGATGGAAGCTCAGCGGAAGTTCCAAGCAGATATGATTGACCACTACCCACCCCTCGGGGGTTCTTCTTCTAAGGAGCAGTCTGTGAGGCACGAGCGTCATCGCCGCAAGACGGATGGCTCTTGTAACGCCCGTATTTAAAATATGTATTTATTTATTAATTAATTAATTTAATTATTTATTTAAAATTCGCTGGATTGGATTTGGGATATGTGGGCCCGAGTCTGTGTTGGGCTTAGGTTTCAAATCCAAATATATATTAATATTTTTCTAGAGAATAGGGTTTAGAGATAAAAAATAAAATAAAAAAAATGGAAGCAGAGATAAAAGCTCGTTTAGAATAGGGTCTAGAGAATAGTTTTGGAGAAGATTGTGAATTTAAGAATTTAAGGTTATTACTTTTGTTAAAGTTGTAAGGGTTTTGTTTTGGGGTATTTTTGGTTGGGTTTGAAGTGGTGGCTAGTAGAGATGGGTGGTGGCTGATCGGTGGAGAAGAAGACTGATGGAGAAGATGACCGTGAGTGTCATCCAGTACTCCCGCGTGCAGGGTATGTGAGTTGTGTTCGGATACCTTAGTTGTATCGAACCAACTAGTAGTTTTGGGAGAGCCGGTGTTGGCTGGTGGTGGAGGAGAGGAACTGATGAAGAAGATGACACTGTTGCTGTGTTTGGGCTTGGGGCTTGGGCCTAAACATTTGTTTGGTTAGGCCTTAGCTTATTTAGTTGTTGGGCCGAGTTCTATTTTGTTTCTTTGGGCCCGATTCTATTTGGGTTGGTTGGGCCAGTTCTATTTTGTTTCTTTCGGCCCGGTTCTAGTTGTTTGGTTGGGCCAGTTCTATTTTGTTCTTGGGTCAGACCACTTTAGTTTTCTTTGGGCCGAACCAATTAATGTTTTGGGCCAGTTTCAAGTTTGTTTTGGGGGCCGGTCCATATAGCTTAAAATAGATCTAATGGGGTCTTTAAATGTTTAGACTTTTGGGGCCGAGTTCTAAGGTTTGGGTTTGGGCTTGGCTAGTTGGGTCCGAACCATTACCTTAGTCATGAGCCCATGAGCCATGCACCTTTGACCTTAGCCATGAACCATGGCTATGACCATAGTACAAAATATCGCGATATATCGCGATATATATCGAGAAATCAGAGATGGGCACAGAAATATCGCGATATTCAATTGGATAAATGCTAGTCTAAGTATCGACGATATTTGTAGATATATCGCGATATTTCGACGATATAACAAAAATTTATTCTATCCACGATATTTACCATCAATTTTGTGATCACTTTAAACCCTACCTCATTTCTCAATCTCTCTCTGTTGTGTAGTGAATCAATCTATCAATCATGGCAACCGCTGATAATGAGTAATGAAACCAAACTAAAAGTTGGATTTGAAGAACCACCAAAGGATGAACACCGTATTAGAATCACTCTTTCTTCCAAGAACGTTAAGAATCTTGAAAAAGTTTGTGCCGATCTTGTTCGTGGAGCCGAAAGAGATTTTACCGAGAGTCAAGGGACCAGTGAGAATGCCTACTAAGGTTCTTAAAATTACTACTAGGAAATCCCCTTGTGGTGAAGGTAATTATTTTTAACCTCCTCGTGGTTTATTTAGTATGGTTCATTTTATTTGCTAGGTTGTTTTGTGGAAATTGTGAGAAATGAAATTATTTAATAAGCCTAATAAAATGGATCTAAGCTGTTATTTGTTTTGTTTTGTCGGGTTTGTTTGAAAAAGTGTTTGCCCTAGTTTTAAATCCTGCCTATTTATTATCAACTGAATATGTTCAAGAGTTTTGCAATAAAAGTAAATATAAATGGAGATTTTGATTGTTAGAAAAAAAAATGCGAGACTAGGAGTTGGAATGACGGGAATTTTCTCTAGTTTTAAACATTTTTGGATTTTATCTCGGATTTTTCTGACGTGGTTGATTTGTTGATATGGATGTATGGTTTGTGATTAACTAGATTAAAGAATGAAGAGTTACTCAGGGCTGGTTATTTCATTGTGATTGTGATGTTACTACATGCTATTAGCATGCATGTATCGATCTGAAGGGTTTTTTTATTTTTTGTTTGTGAGGGGAAGACCATCGTTTGTGTGGTAGAGTTTTGTATCTCTAACCATCTGTATGTACCTATACTCAAACATAGCATTTAAGCTTTAATGCTTGCAATCCTCTTTCACTGATTGTGAATTTGGCCCTTTTGCTACATTTCTTTTAAATGTTCTTCATCTTATCAATACCAAAAAAAGGCTTCCAATCCTTTCTAGTCTAACTAAGGCTTAAAAAATTTGTACGGCAAATGATATGGATTCTATGTTATCTGATATGAATCCCACAGTTTTTTTTATCAGAAAAACTTGACTTGTTTAAGTGAGCAATGGTTCCTTTTCTTATGATGAATATGATCTATTATTGATAAAGCCATCAATGCTAAATGTGATTGTAAGCTTTTGTCGATTGTTAAGAGTTTTACATTGTCCATGGACTGGGAAGCAATTCTTTTATGCATTAATTATTCCTTAAAATTAATGATAGGTTCAGTTGTGGCAAATGATATGTACTGCAGTCAATGTATTGTTGTTGAGATGGAATATTCATATTATTTTTTTCTTTCTTTTTCTTTGTGGGAAAATTTGGGTGGAAGCAATGGATGGTCAAGAGTTCATATGAAATTCTTGGCCAAGCCATTGGAACATCCCAATCCCATCCCCCTTATTCGATCTGATTATAGAAATGATCGAAAACTGACTTTTCTTTTTAATTTGTTTGACAGAACAAACACGTTTGATCGCTTTTGAGCCCGCGGTTCACAAAAGAGTGATCGACCTTGTTAGCTCCTCCTCGAAGTAGTGAAGTAGATCACCTCCATCACCATTGAACCCGGTGTCGAGTTGAGGTTACAATCGCGGATCCATGAGAATATTGCTTTGCCCTTGTCATTTATTCTGTTGCACTTGATAAATAGATTCTCTTTCTGATGTGGTTTTGAATTGACTATTTCTTTTGTATCTTTTGTAAGACTATTTTGTGCTTCCAATGCTATCCACGATATTTGGCCAGATATAATTGTGCTATCGGTTGTGTTCATGCTTGAACTTCCCTGGCTTAGAGCTTATTTCTTGTGTTGGGCAAGTTTTATTTTAGACCTTGTTAGGTCTGCTTTTTATTACAAGAATTCTTTCTTTATTTTTGATTGCGAGTGTGAAAAGTTAGGCAGTCGATAAGATACATCGTCAGAAACCTGTCTTCTTAAAATCAGGATCTGCATCAGTTTTGGAGCCACGTTTTCACATAGTTTGGTTGAGATTCGAACCCATGCTAAAACATGAAAAAGTAAGACCTGTGTGTTAGCTTTCCAACCCAATTGGCCTTGACACATTGGGAGTCCTGTGGAGATAGATACAGTATCACAAAGTTTGGTTGGCAGAAAACAGTGCGTCAGAAATCAGTTTCTGCGCACTGTGTTCGAGTCTAGTTTTAGTATATTTAGAATGAGATTGAGAATTTTTATAAAACATAAAGAAGTAAGGTCTGTGTGTTATCTTTACAACGCAAAAAGCCTCGTTGTTTTTGGATATCTGTGGAAAGAGTTGTGCTATCCCAAAGAAAGCCCGTCAGAAATCTAGTTTGTTAAAATTTAAGATTTTTACCGTTTTCAACCTAAGTTTTCTTCTAGATGGGCTGAGGTTGGGACTTCGAGTTCTACATGTGAGTAGTGTGAAGGTGTGGTGTATATAGCTGACAGAGGAAAAGGGGGAAGCATTGGGTACTTACCTATAAAACAGAGGAGAGAAACTACGTCCGACTTTATTCAAGTTTATCACAAAAACTTGATACGTAGGCAGCTTGTCCAAAAGCGAGCTCAGTCAAAACTCGACCCATCACAATCTTCCCCATTATTCACACTTGTAAGGACTAATCAAATTCAACCTTTACAATGACCACATTCAAAGAAAATATAGTTGATTTGTAAATATTTATCGATATTTATCGATATTTGTCGATATATCGCGATATATCTTGATATATCAACGATATTTGCAGTCAGAAATACCCACACATAGTCTGTGGATATTTGTCGATATTTATCGATATATCCATGATATTTGCAGATGCCCCAATGTAATATATCCCCACACAGGGGGATATATCCACGATACATATCCATAAATCAGAGATCGATATTTTGCCATATCCCGATATTTTGTACTATGGCTATGACCATGAACTTGTTGAACATGGAAATGACGCGTTGACTTTGACGTTGACAGTTGACCGTTGACTGTGGAATGTTGACTTTTTCCAGATTTTCATATATTTAAGAATATGGACAAATGTAGTAATAAAATGTTGTCGAACATTGTATAACTTTGTTTGTCATTATCTAATTGAGATTTGACGTGAGTAGTGTGTAAATCATATAAATATTGGCACGTAACAAGAGGGGAATTCTTAGAAGACTCAGATATATACGTTTTTACAAGAATTAAATTATATACGGACTTAGATTCATGGACTTTAGTTTTGGGCTTTTGACGGTTGATCAGTTTGACTTGACTTGTGATTTAGACTCGAATAATTATGCGTGATATTTGGACTTGAGTTATTCTTCTTTTTTTAAAGTCGTTTCATTTTGACATTGGTAGAATGGACATATATTTTGGTTATTTATATACTATTTATATTATGCACAAATGGAAATAATGCGTGCCTTTGATGGTGAATTGAGTTCACATAAATATATTGAATGAATACGCTACATGATTTATTACTATTATGAGTTGCTACTTAAATGAATTGTAGTATGTATGAAGGCTTGAGATATTCCATATGGTGTAGTGCAATATATGATTGGCACGTGAAATAATAAGTTTTGAGATTTAATATAGAGATGTTTGGATATTGTACAATGAATAGTATTGGCACGTGATAATGTGATTGTAGTATAATGAGAAACGTTGAGCTTCAGTACAATTAAGTATACTGGCATGGGATAGAATAAGAATTATTCTGAGATATAAATGTATGACACTTGAATAAATTACGTAACGAAAATCCTAGAACCTAGCTACCACAACTCATGTGATTTGGCCCTTGTGATGGGCGTCAGTGATATGATTGGCCCTTCGGGCGTTTCAGTGAATCTGAATGGCCCTTTTGGCATAAGTAATGTGAATGGCCCTTCTGGCGTAGCCGAATGGTGGCTTGATTATTCTGTTCGCAAAATTAGAACAAGACGCGCGATATTTTATGCCGAATAGTGGCAGTACTTACATAATGGCTTTCGTGTGAGGGTTATCTGGTGTGCGGCATCCCGCTCAGGGTAGTTACGCACGGAGTGGTTCATTATGTGAGGGGAGACATGTGGATGTACATGTTCGGCGTTGGGAAGCGATTGTGGTAGCCAGGAAAAGTAGGTAAGACATAGATACAACATGATTTTAGGGACACACAAAGAAAGCCTTAATTAATATAATTATGGTAATATGTTGGTTAATGATATATCTTTAGATAGATGATTGTATATGGTTTTGTAGAAGGGTGGGTCAAACTAATTACTTGTGCAGGGATGACCCACTCTGTAATTGAGCATGAAATGCGGTAAGTATAGAATATGCTTGGCTGGTTATTAGTTTAGTTAGAACCTAAGGCGCCTCATGGAGGAACTAAATGCCTTTTTATTATGCGTATGGTTTGTTGTGTGGTTAGTGGGAAGTTAAGACACCTCAGTGGAGGAACTACCTGCCTTACTTATTATAGTTAGAAATGTCGTATTAGTTGTTGGAAGTTAAGGCGCCTCGGTGGAGGAACTAACTGCCTTATGGATTGTGTATGTATATGTATAAGTATATGCTGTATTTTAGAGCTACTCACACCAGTATTTTTATAATACTGACCCGATTTGCATGTTTGCTTATCGGGTGTGTTCATTAAATGAACATATTTGATAAGTCTTGACAGGTTTAGTGTTGAAGAAGGTTGGTTGCTGCTTGTGGTTTGCGTTAGCGTCGCATTTCAAGATAGGTTTTGTTTTCCCTTGAGGTGAAATAGATTTTCAGTTGAGACAATGTTATTTGTATTTTCATTTGTAATTTTAAATAAAGAGTTATTGAAAAGAGATTTGTAACCTAATCTTATTTGTGAATTTTTGTAATGAAGAGGACTTCTGTTTAATTGAAATTTTTATTGGTTTTTAATTATCCGCATATTTAAACTGTTTATGGGTTTTTGGGAGTTGAGAGTGGATCACACCTGGAAGATCGAAGAGTCGGGAACAAATGTTGTTTTTCGGATTCTGTCGAAATTCGGGGTGTGACAGCTCTGGCCCATCGGAAGCTCAGGAGCCATCTCCTTCTCAAGTGCCTTCCACTACCAGCAGCGAGTGGTTTAGGAATATTATGAGTTGATGTTGTTTTGTATTTGCTTTTTATTTAGTTCGGATGTTAATTTTTAATCCCGTAGTTAAATTTGAATTTCGTAGTTAAATATTGTTTGAATTTCATTTTTTAATATAATGTGGTTCTTTTCAAATTGTGCGTTGTTTTTATTGTTAATCCCACCTTCCCGAATTGTTTGGGGGTGGTATTATTTACTATAGCATGATTTGTTATAGATCATCCATTTTAGAAGTTGTTTTGGAGTGAGGGTTAAGAATATTGCCGTAATTAGCATGCCTATGATTAGATGTGGTGGTAGGATGAAATCTAAGAAAGTTTAGAAGTTGCTATTCTAAATTCAGTATAAAGATATTAGGGCTGTTATAGAATCAAGAATATGGTTTGTTTCTGTTTCTGGCAATTGCCTTAAAACATTTTGGAAACTTCCCGATTTGTTTTGGAAACTCAAACCTATATAAACTTCATTCATTCTCCACACAACACTCACATCTCTCACATTCACATCTCACTTTTCACTCCCAAGTCTCCCTTATTTTTACTTCGCACTTCCGCGTTTCAGCACCTCCGAGTACACCTGCGCCCCAGTGGAGCGCCACCTGCGCCCTAGACATTGCCAGAAAAGTTTTACCCAGAGCGCGACCGGCGCCCTATCAAGCCCACACCTGAGCACGACATGCGCCCAAAACACTAGAATTCCAGTTTTTCACCAGAGCGCGACCCGCGCCCTACCCAGGCATAGAGTGAGCGCGACCCGCGCCCAAACGCCTTGAAGTCCAAAAACATTAGAGCGCGACCCACTCCCTCCACAGGCTAAGCTTAAGCGAACCCTGCACCCTTCCCCCGTGAGCACGAAAAATTCCAAATTTTTTATGGGTTGTTCCAGGATCGTTGCAGCTGTTCTAGAGGGTAGTTTTGCAATGACATCTCCTACAGTTATACCTGAGCAATCTTTCGAAGACTTGTTCCAAAGCACCACCTATGGTGCTTGGTTTCGCGAGGTGATCATACACGTAGGCTGGGAACCGCTAATGGTAAGACCTGATGAACATTATTCTCCCGCACTTACATCTTATTTTTATGATAATTGTGTGTTCTTTGATAGACCGGATGTGTTCTCCATCACCTTTGATGATGAACCAATGGAAATTACCAGGTTCTTGCTAGCATTTGTTCTTGGACTTGCTATGACCGCTGAAATACAAGACCCATGGGGCTATTGGGTAGATAATATGTATGTCTACACCTATGAGTTTTTTCATGAGACTTATGGGGCAGGCATTTTTCGTATCGAGGACCAAGGGGAATATAACGTCCCTTGGTAGCCTGTCCATGAATGTGGGCACTGTTATGTTTTGGATCATGCTAAACATTTTAGGGGAATGGCGTTTTTCTTCTCTGAATGAAGCCACTTGCAGCGTCTTCCTTACTTTAGCCACGGGACGTATGTTCTATGACCTTCCCCGAACCTTAATTTCTAGTTTAGGTCGAGCCCATAGCATGAGGCATAAGTACCTTCTTATGCCTGTTTTAGTTTGCCGTATTATGCTATGTTTCTTCCCTATTTTTGCACCCGTTTCACGGATTGGGTTGGGGTCGACACTGTGCGACCCACCAATAGTATTATTCAATCTTTTCGTGCAATGACTTGGCAAGGGTGGAGGATACAATCTCATCTGGTTGCACCTTACACCCCATCCGACCAAGTGGCGCTTAATAGGTTAGCGATCGTAGATGATAAATGGCGGGAAGCCTGGCAAGTTATCATGGCATGGCAGGACGTGAAAGAACCTCATCTCTTTGAAGAGGATGAAGAAGAGGAGGATGGCGAGTAAACGCTAGTGAGGAGGTAAGTTTTTAGTTCAGTTAGTGTCTGCTTATGTCCCAAGCAATTTATTTCTTATTAAACCCCTTAATGGGTGGAACTCATATAGAGTTGGGTCAGTTTTTATTTTCTATATTAGTATGTTATAACCTTGTTTTGCAGATGTTCCAGAATTTCACGCGTTTCCATGGTATTTTTTTTACTCTTTTTATTTAAATACTTTGAGGACAAAGCATGCTTCTTGTTTGGGGGTAGGCATAGAAACGTGTGTAATTAAGGCATCTGTTAGGATATAGATATGTATAATATGCACTTGTTTTCTAGTTAAAATTTCAAAAATTCAAAAATATAAATAAAAAAGTTTATGCTATACACTTAGGAATATTGGTATTGTTTTCTTTCTCTATGCTCTTAATAATCTAGAAGTCTCACGTAGCTTTTGCATTAGAATAATTTTTAGAAACTTAGGTTAATATGTAAGTAATAATCTTTGCATCTATCTATAAGTATATTGCATGAGTATCTATGATTGTTAGCAGTAAGTTTCTGAAATCTAGGCTAGAGTACTTATTCTACAAATCCTGTGAGAATATAGCCTAAAGCCTTATATGAGTGAAACAATTGAGAAATGACACAAGGGAGAAGTAAAATCCGGATAGAGAAATCACACGTCCACTTGCTTGATCACTATACCATATCCTAAGCGAGAATTTAGGCCCTCCTTTGATCGATATAGCCAGGAATTCAACCCTTATGAAATTATTTTCCGCTAATCGCCCCTCTGAGCCTTTCTTTAGCATTTCATAACCACAATTCCTTTAACCTGTTACTAAACAAATAAAAAAAAAATCAGCCGACCCATTCTTTGAATAAGTCTGAGAATATAGATGAAGAATAGAGAAGAGGAAGACCTTTAAAATCAAGAATTTGTTAATCGCTTCAAATAAGAAAAGAAAGTTTCCATCCAAATAAAAAATAAATAAATAAAAGAAAATAAAGAGTTAGAACTCCAAAAATAGAATCAAAGGAGTCAAAAGCCAAGGAAAAAGAAAAATATGGCTAAGGATGGAAACAAAGTGTAGAAGCAAAAGTTAAGAACCAGGTTTTCTCTAGTTACATAATACGAATACTCTATTATCTCAGACTTGTCCTTTTTGAATATCCATTTCCTTCCTTCTTAAGCCATCTCCTAATCCCCGCAACACCTAATAAAGACCTCTAGCTCAAGTAGGAATAGGTTAGTGTGATAGTAAGTGGCAGATGTGTTTGATCGACTCCGGCTTCCTTGTGTGTCATTGAGTTGTAAGATAAAGTGTGCCCACTGCACACTGGAGTAGTGAAACTTGAGCGGAAAAATTAGAGTGGTTTTTGTCTTGACATTTATGTGAGGACCTACTTAAGGACGCTATTCCGAGTTTTCAGAAACGGACCTGCTAGGCATTTCATAGTATTACTCATTGTATATATGTTTATTGTAGATGATTGATTATTATGTATATATTAGCTTAGGTTTCGACTTGATTATTCTGTATTCATTACTAGTGAGATGTATAGATAATTGGGAGCATAAATAAGAAAACAATAGTTTTATTTCTCAGTCGTTGTAGTATAGATGAAGTTTGTGAGTACCTTCACTGGAAAACTCTCACGAGGCTATAACTCGTCCGCTAGGGAATTCCTAGTGGTTTAAGTCCTTGTTGCATATGGTCAATGCAATCGCGACGACAAATAAACGAGAGTAGTTCGAACTCCATTTTTGGTCACTTATTCTAATTTCTCATATTTGCTTGAGGACAAGCAAAATGTTGTTTGGGGGTGATTTGATAAAAGCCTAAAACTGTAGTTTTAACCCCTTAACAATCATACTTTTAGACCAATTATGCGAGTAATAAATAAGAGTTAATGCTGATTACGTGCTTTTATGTATTTCAGGTTTTGAAGTCAATTATGTGCATAAATGTGCCACTTTGGCGAGATAAAGGAGCAAGGGTTGGTTGCTAAGAAGTTTTGTGATTAAGGGGGCAAGATTCAAGGAGACAAAGCCTTTGTAAAGCCCGGTCAAAAGTTGGAAAGTCAACGCGGGCAGAAACAGTGTGCAAGTCAGCAGAACCTCCGAAGACCATATCTTTGGACTCAGGCCTCAGAATTTGGCCTACCTTATGTCAAAACGACCAGCTCGGGAAGAGATTTCCAATGGTCCAAGCCTTGACCCAATCAGAGGAGCAGAAGTGGATGAAAAGTCTGCTGAAGTCAAAGCCAACTGAAACGGGCTCTGTGGACTGAAGAAATTGGGCTTTGAGCTCGATTTTCCGGCCCAAAACATGGCTCCTCAGCCCATGCACGAAAATGTGGATCTGGTTTCCTCCATTTCCACACACAAGATTTAACTCTTAAAAAAATAATTAGGTTAGGTAGCAAGTAGCCATTAAAGCTTAGTTCTAGATCTAGTTTTCAATTAATTAATTAGTTGTTATTCTTGTTTTAATTTCAGTATTGAATGATTGTTATTTATTTGTTAGATTAATAAAATAATTAGTTCTTGATAATCTAGTTTCAATTTCCATTAATTATTAACTTCAATTCCTAGATTTATTTAATTGTCATTATTAGTTTGAATAAATTCTTACATGAGTAGTTTCCCCTTGAGTTTAAATAAGCAAAGTTTCAATCTTTTTATTGTGACTTGTTTAATTTCATATGGAAATGATAACATGATGATTCTAGGCTAAACCTCCATTAGAGGGGGTTGAAGAAGCTTTGATGAAGTTTTTTTTTTGCTAAAGGTAATTGATTAATAAAAGAATAATGGTTACATGGAATCGAAAGTGACAAGACAGAAAAAGAAAAAGGAATACAAGGTCATTACTAGATTATGTTTATCTAGTTAACAAAACGAAAATATGTAGTATAGTGGTTCTCCAATTTTTTCATGAAAAGGGTCTAGATGCCCACCATATACTATCTCCCCGAGATAGAGCAGCCCCTGTTTTGTACGGTATGCGCTCCCAAATTAGTCTCTCTCCAAGATGGAGTGACATTTATCCATTCTCGTCGTTCCATAAGAGATTTCCATATTTCCTTCACTCTCCAATGCATTTTGTTATTCGAAAGCGTGAACAACGGATGAGGAGTCGCATTCCACCCAAATATATCTCCATCCCAATTCGAGCGCTTGCTTTACAGCCTGCACAATTGCCATTGTTTCTGCCATGTAGTTTGTGGACGCACCCATTCCTCCAGCGGCTGCTCCCAGGAATTCTCCTTTGTAGTTGCGGAACACAAACCCCCATCCTGATCGTCCTGGGTTTCCCCTTGAGCACCCGTCAGTATTTATCTTGAGAATACCCGGAGGGGGTAAGAGCCAAAAGCATTCGAAGATTTTTGGGACTCTTCAAAGTTTGTGCTGGAGCTTGAAATGTCTGAGAATCTGGAGATCATGTACTGAATTTTCCATATGTCCCGAGGACTTATGATGAGCTCTTATGATCGCTCTCCTGACGAGGAAGCACACTTGTGGATAGCTTGAAACTCTGTTATCGTACATGACTTTGTTTCTATTTTTCCACAAAC
Source organism: Coptis chinensis (assembly GCF_015680905.1). Lineage (NCBI taxonomy): Eukaryota > Viridiplantae > Streptophyta > Magnoliopsida > Ranunculales > Ranunculaceae > Coptis > Coptis chinensis. Next base: position 44,900,144 of record NC_141460.1, read on the forward strand.
TTACCATGATCGTCAATGAGCACGCTTTCCACATGTCCAGGATGAGTGAGCTGTAATGTTTGCTCTGCTGTCGCACATCTGAAAATGACTCCACCTCTCGCTGAATGTGAAAAATCTGCCGTGCATAGCTCCAAACCCTCTTGGCGAATGGGCAGTGAAAGAGAACATGATCTAGCGTTTCCTCCTGATTTCTGCATAGACAGCATCGAGATGCGAGGTGGGTCTTTCCTTTTGTAGCTGATCATCAGTTCTTGCCGCCCCATGCGCTAGTTTCCACACAATACCTTGTGTTCTCGGAAGTACTTTGGATCTCCAAATAAATTCACTCCATGCCGGCTGCGGTGCCTTTGTTCTGATAGCCTCATGTGCCGACGCCACTGTAAACTTCCCAGTTGTAGAAGCCATCCAAACTCTTGAGTCCTCTTTTGAACTATCCGGCTGTGGCAGCTTAGAAGTATCAATTCCCAAGTGATGAAGAACTTGTGACATTTCAATGGAGAAAGCCCATCGATCCCCCTGAATGAATTCACTAAGTCTAGCCTGATACTTTAGAATCTCTGTTCTTTCCTCCTGAAAAAAATCGCATATGGGTTTTAGCAGCCAATTCTCCCTCGGATATTTATTGTCTCTCCATTCCCAACATTCCAGCCATGTAGATGTGCCATTTCATTGAGCCCATTTAATACCCGGCCCCAAACTGTTGAAGTTTTGAAGTTGGACAAACCTCGATTCGGTTAGTGTATTTACCCCTCATGAATTCGGCCAATCTCCTTCTTCAATCAATAAAATCCAAGCTTGTTTCATAAGCATGGAAAGATTGATATCTTTGAGCCTCCTTATTCCTAGTCCCTTCCTTCCTCTGTTGGTTTGCATGATTTCTCCCAAGATACGGTGATAGCCTTCCTCTCCATTTGGGTTGCCACTCCGGATAAAGTTCGATAATTGTTTCACATTCCTTTACCACCGCTTTTAGCCATTTGTACATGGCCATGTTGTGGACGGGGATATCTTTATTAAGGACATGCTTAGCTAGCACTACCCTTCCTTGGAATGATAGCATCTTCCTGCCCACCCCGAGGCTCTTGTTCTGATTTTGTCAATCAAAGGAGTTAGAGCGCCTTTGGTTACTTTCCCACCGATGAGAGGAACCCTAGATATTTTTCTCGGAAGGGTACCTTCATTCATGTTCAGATTCCCTTGATAAGGTTCTTTCTTCTATTGTTCATAGACTGAGAAAGATCTTGCATTTGTCCTTGTTTACGAGCTGCCCGAGGACTCGATGCACATTCAAAATCTGAACGAGATTCTTGATGCTTCTTGAGTTAGCATTGCTGAAAATGAACACATCATCCGCAAACATAAGGTGAGACGGACTAGAGTATTTCGCATGCACCACCATCGGTAGAATCTTCTTTTCCCGACCATATGGCTGATATTTCTTTCGCCAGCAGTCCTCGGCCAAAGACAAATAACAAGGGAGAGAGGGGGTCACCTTGCTTGAGACCTCACAGGCCAGGTAAAGTGACCTTAGGGGCCTCCATTTAGCATGATAGATAGAGAATTGGTTGTGAAAGCACCTTTAATCCATTGTATCCATTTCTCACTGAATCGATTCTTTGGAGTACTGACCCATAAGAATTCCCAAATCCATAGTGTCGAAAGCTTGAGAAATATCAATCTTTATGGCTATGCTTCCTCCATCGTCACGGGTGCTTTCAGCTCATTGATTAACTCCGAGGCTAAACCAATGGCTTGCTTGTGAGTTTCTATTCGGGATGAATCCATACTTTGCTCCTCCTTGCGATGATCCGTTCAGCTAGAGGACTTAATCGAGAAGCCGTAATCTTCATTGATCACCTTGTAGACGAAATTTGAGAGGCATATCGGTGCGTATTTGCTCACCGATTTGCATTTCTTCCTTTGGAATTAAGACTATGAAGTTAGAATTAAAACCAAAGGGCAAACTAGACCTCCTGAAGAAATAGCTTATCGCCCTTACTACATCATATTCCACTATGTCCCAAAGGTGATGGAAGAAAAACCGGTGAAACCATCGCCCCGGAGAACTATCCGCATTCGAAGAAAAGCTGCGCCTTTATTTCTTGGGTTGTTGGTATCTTGTCGAGCTACATTATCTGCTTCGAGATAATATGGGGCATAGAGTGAATAAGATCCTACCAATGTCATGCTTTCGACTCTTTTGAATTTCTCGAATAGTGCTCGATCAAGAAATCTCCAATCTCATCTTGAGAATCCATAGTGATCCCTTCATTATTCCTCATCTCGGTGATCACTGATTTGCTTCTTTTGAGATTGGCTTGTGCATGAAAGTATTTGGTACTTCTATCAAAGTCATTATCCCATTTCAATCTCGATTTCTGCCTCCAAAAACTTTGTTCTTGCTCTAACAGCCCCTCCACTTTGTTTTCTTGATCAAGCATTTGCATAGTGAAGCTCTCGGACATACTTCCTTGGTCAAACTGTTCCTCAGATCCGCTCTAGAATCCTTGACTCCAATTCCACCTTAGTTTTGATGTTTCCATAGACTTCCCTGTTCCACTGCTTCAAAACTCCTTTTAGCCTCTTCAATTTTTGGGTTAAAGCAAAAATCGAGTGTCCTAGGATAGGAACTTCCCAACTCTGTTGTACCACCTCTCTAAAGGATGGGTGAAAGCACCACATATTAAAGAATTTGAAAGGGACGTTCTTGGGCCTCGGAATCTCGATGCTGCGCCCCACTAAGGGAGAGTGGTCCGAACAAACTCTATTGCACACTTTATAGTTCCATCCTAGGAATTTGGAGCTCCATATGGCATTACAAAACATTCTGTCCAGCTTTCCCACTATTTTAAATCGGCCCACCTGCTTATTCCACCAAGTGTGGTGAAACCCATTGCTCGGAACTTCCATAAGCTGAGAATTACTCACACATTCACAGAAATCGTGCATTGCCCCTGCTGATGGTCTGTTACCTCCTTGTTTTTCAGAGCAGCTCAAGTAGGCATTGAAGTCCCCCATTAAGAGCCATGGTAGATTAGTAGTACTGATGTGCTGAAGTTCAGCCCAGAGCTGTCTCCTCTGTTTACTGATACAATGAGCGTGGATAATAGTGATAATGGACCCCTCCACCTCCACGTGAGAGATTTTTGTGAAGCGGTCGCAGAAGATTAGGAGGGTTGATAGATGACTTCCAAAATAGCCAAAGATTTGGAATCGACTTAGATCCGAAGTTATAATGAAAAGTTGTACTCATCCCATATGATTGGAGAAAAGACATAGGCATATCCTGAGGATTGATCTTCGGTTCTGCTATGCCCAAAATATCTGGCTCCCATTTATTGATTAACTTCGCTAAACGATTCTGCAGGATTTATCGTTTCCGATTCCTCTAATATTCCAAAAGATGCACCTCATCGCGAAAATTGGAGCTTTATTGACTAACTAGAGATATCCCTTTTAGTTCATCCTCTTTCCGGTCCTTGACTGGACCTCGGTGGAGGGGGTGTCGATGTTGTAGTTGCCGTGTGGTTTCACTCCTTTGTTGGTAAAGAGGCATTGTCCTTCCCGAGAATCCGACCTTGAGTTATCATCGATATGAAATGGTTCCTCTATCTCCCCTTCCTCTATCAAATCTGCCCATCGGGAAGGTGTTGATGTTTATGTGTCCGGAGGTTTCTCTTCCTCTTGATAGTTCAAAACCCCTATGTATTTTAGAATTTTTTCAGCTTCTGAGTCTGCAAGCATCTTTCCCGGAGAATTTTCCAGTTCCAAAGTGTTTAGGCTGCTATTGTGGGCTGTGGGACTCAAATGCTCTCTTGGCTCGACTGCAGTCCCAGCCGAACTATTCTCTAGAGGTATATCAATCCCTCGAAAAGGTGAACCACTACCTTCAATAGAGATGGTAGGAACTGTACTAGTACCCTCTGGGATTATCTCCAAAGTCATGATTTCTTCCTCCCTCGCAGGTGTAGTCTCTGGAAATATATCACTCCCTCGAGAGGGTGAACCACTGCCTCCGATAGTGATTGTAGGAGCCTTACAATTACCCTCTGGGGTTTTCTCCAAAGACAAGTTATCCTCCTCCCCCTCACAGGTGTTTCACATATCTCCCGGACCCGTGAAGAAGTTCTCGGACTTTCTATTGCCTGAAAGCAAGATATCTCCTTCTTTGTTTGTATCACCAAGAGATTCCCAGCCCTTCTCTATACCATGCTCCTGCTCCTCCAAGATATGGACTTCCTCCACCTCTAGATTCTCAAATCTATTATGAGTTAGAGTCTCCGCCATTCGCTCAGTGGATTTTGGCCGCCACAAAGCCTCCCCCTGTTTACTAGATCCAGCTTGGGTCTGTTTACGACCTCTTTTCCTTCTTGGTTTCTCTCCGGGATGATCAACCACCGGTGTTAAATCTATCATGACTTCCTTCTCTTTGTTTTCCTTCCCTCTAGTAGTTTGCATATCTCCTTTGAGTTTCCTACATTCAAGAAACGGATGTCCGATAATCTTGCGGTGTGTGCACATCTTTGGCAAAGATCCCAATTTCCACCGATTGCCAAAATTTCACCGCCTTGGTTTTGACATATATCGATCGTATGGGAGCCGATAAATCCACATCCACCAGAATTTTGGCATAATACCCGTGATTCGGTTAAGCATATTTTCATCAATCTGCATTGGATATCCAATCCCTCGTGCAATGGACATGAGAGTTTCTGGTTCCTAGAATTCTTGTCCCAGTCCTGGAAATCGAAACCACACTAGAGCATGAGATCGTCTCTCGGCTATCCGGACAAAAGTTCGGTGTCCATCGGCTAATTCTCATGGGACTTTTGTCAAAGTCCCAAGCTCCTTTTGCCCACACCCTGTTTTAAATCATCAAGATTGGAGAAACGTAAGAACAAATATCCTTTGCCAATGGGCGTTATCAGCCACTCCCCAGAAGGCTTCCAGATTCTCTTTGCGATCTCACGCACTTTCTCAATAGGTACTTTCTGCAAATCAATACGACCCACCAGACAGAATTTACAGTATTGCAAACCTTTCTCATACGCTTTCTCTGGTATTGTAATAGCTGGGTAGTCACCCATTTTCTCTGGGGTTGGAAGCTCATGCACTTCCAACTATTGTTGTATGGGCTGACATGCTGCTTCTGCGTAAGAGATTTTCTTGCTGTAGTTTTTTGTTAGCGTTATGTTTGTAGCATTTGGTTCCATTTCCCTGGTCGTCTCCTGAATAGAGTGTGGAGTATCTTGGCCTATCGTGTTACCCTTGGAGGGACACTCAAATTCATAAAGGTCCATTCTTTGATGTTTCTTGTTGGAACTCAAACTGTTGGCAGTAGAGGATTTTACCCAAGAAGAAACAGCACAAGGAGAATGGAGAAATATATAAGAACTTCTATTCCGAACTCAACACTGTTCTCAGTGGAGGATTTGACCGGAAGAGAAGAATTCCTTTACCTTTTCAGAACTTACACTGTGAGGCAGCAAAGGATTTTACCTGAAAAGGAAGGGAAGAGAAGGTTGAGACGATAAGATGTTTTCCTCCTGACTTTGTTTTTACTATAAGCGGCAAAATATTTGAGCACTGGATCATAAGCGAGACTTAAGTTATCTCACATACGTTCGCCCATTTTTTGGTCCCCATTTGCAAACCCCTCTTAGATTTCCAAGTTCCAATGGATCGACTCACAGTTGCTCTTATGAGTCCAACATTAGGATTATTTAGTCTCATCCTAGACTGTAGGAAAAACGAGTCCCCATAAATAATTGATGAAGCTTGATTTGTGTTAACGTAGAGTAATCGTAATTTTCATTCCATTCTAGAAAACGATTAGTTCACCATGAGAATGGGTTTGATTGTTTCACATGCTAAATGTTAGTTGGTAGAGATTACCATGAACAACTAGGGATTAGGAAGAATCAATTGTTCTGCGAAAGCAGTTCAATTCGGATTATGACGATTCGTCGTTAGTAAATTAAGTCGAGTTAAGGTGGAATCAATCCCCCCTAATTCTTTATCATAGATTCAACCTGTAGCATTTCGTAGTTGAATCCCATTATCTTGTTAATATAAATTGCATCGTAGTATAATTCGTAAACCTCTCATTAACTTTAGTAGGATTGATAAACTAGAAAACAACGAATGCTAAAGAACTAGGAGTGGAACGAATCTTCTATTCCAACTCTATTTCAATATTATCGAGAGTAGAAATCTTTGATAAATACCTTCACACCTGTTTAGTTTTAGTTTTACTTGCGTTTGTAAGTTTCATTGCTTTATTCGTAGGTAAAACTATCGTTTTCCTTATTTATCATTATGCCTGATATCTGCCTCGATTTCTGATATCAGGACTTTTGACGATATACCTGATATCAACATTTCTGTCGATGACTTCTTATTCCTGATATCAACATTTCTATTAACACCAAGACTTTTTATGCCTGATATCTGCCTTGGTTTCTGATATCATGGCTTTTGACGATATGCCCGATATCAACATTTCTGTCGATAGCAGGACTTCTTATGCCTGATATCAACATTTCTGTTAACACCAGGACTTTTTAAGCCTGATATCTGCCTCGGTTTCTGATATCAGGGCTTTTGACGATATGCATGATATCAACATTTCTGTCAATATCAGGACTTCTTATGCCTGATATCAACATTTCTGTTAACACCAGGACCTTTTATCATAAGATAACACCATTCATAAGATAACCACATTTATTTTGAATTTGAACTTTTTTTTTATTGAATTGAACCATCTTTGTACATACCTTATTTCCTTGTAAAATTTGAAACATACATTATTGATAGAATACCTTCAGATTATTGATATTCTGAGGTTTTGGTAGCAATTCACCATCAGCTTTCTTCAGATAATATGCTCCATTTATTCCCACCTTATGGACAATGTAAGGACCTTCCAAATTTGCTGACAACTTTCCAGCTCCCTTTTCTTTTGTTACTTGCGTGACTTCTTTCAACACTAAGTCCCCTTCTTGGAAACCTCTTTGTTTAACTCTCTTGTTGAATGCCTTTCTGAGCTGTCTATGGTAAGAATCAAGCCTCATTCTTACTTGTTCTCTTTTCTCTTCCAAATTTAGGACTTCTGCATCCATTCCTTGGTTATTCAAACCCTTTTCTACCAGCATATTGTCCTTGAGGTCGATAGTACCATCTCTGCTGGAGTAACCGCTTCCATACCATAAGCTAGAGTAAATGGGGATTCCCCTGTGGCTACTCTCGGAGTTGTTCTGTATGCCCATAACACACTGTTTAGCTCCTCGACCCACAAACTTTTCTTGTCCTTCAGCTTTTTTTTTTTTTAATTATTCATGATGGTCTTATTTGTCGCTTCAGCTTGCCCATTGCCCTGAGCATAATAAGGTGCTGATGTAAAATGCTTGATTTTATATGACTCTAGGAATTCTTTTACTTTTCCTCCAATAAATTGAGGGCCATTATCCGATATAATAGCATATGGTAATCCATATCTACAAACCACTCGTTCAAATAGGAAACCAATGATATCTTGTTCTTTAACATGTTGCAAGGCTATAGCTTCTACCTATTTACTGAAGTAGTCTGTTACCGCTAGCATGAACTTTTTCTTCCCCTTTCCACGTATTAGTGGACCCACAATGTCCATTCCCCATAAAGCAAACGGCCATGGTGATAAAAGGTAAAAACGATAGTTTTACCTGCGCATAAGCTACGAAACTCAACCGCAAGTAAAACTAAAGCTATTTTCTACTTATTTATCAAAGTTTTCTACTCTCGATGCTATTGCAATATAGTTGGAATAGAAAGTTTGTTCCACTCCTAGTTCTTTAGAATTCAATGCTAACTAAGATTATCGGTTCTACCAAAGTCAATGAGAGTACGGATTATGTAACTATGCTAACAACGATGAAGTGACGTAATCGAAATGTTCTAAATACTAAGATAGCAATTCAAATATGAAGGTTCGAATCTAGATAAAGAATTAGGGGAATTTGATTCCACCTTAACTCGACTTAATTTACTAACGAAGAATTGTCGTAATCCGAATTGAAATGCTTCCGCATAACAATTGGGTCTTTCTAATCCCTAATTGGTCATGGTAATCTCTACCAACTAACAACTAGCATGTGAAGCAATCAAACTCATTCTCATGGTGAACTAATTACTTGTTAGAATGGAATAGATTACTACGACCATTTCAACGCTAAGCAAACTCAAGTTTCATCAAGGCTTCCTCAAACCCCTCTAATGGAGGTTTTAGCCTTGAATCATTAAACTATTATTTCTAAAACAAGAACACATAGAACAACCCATTATTGAATAATTGATTAAACTTGTAATTCTAATTGAACAATAATAATAATGATTCCAAATGAATTAAAACTGGATTTAAAACTAATTTAGAACTAAAATCATGATTAAGTAATTATCAAATTAAGACAAAGCTAATTATGAATTTAAGACAACTAAAGCTAAATAAGAATTGAATCAATAACTAAATTGAATGAAAAACTAATAATTTATTATAAAACTAAATCTTATTCTAAATAATATATTCTTTGTTCTAAAAAACTAAACTAAACTATTCTAATCAACTAATTCTATTCAATGTAAAAAACTAGATCTAAAAACAAGTTATTGGATTAATGGCTAACTGAGAAAACTAGATCTAAAATTGCTAAGTAAAAAAACTAAGTTCTAAACTCCATTCTCTTATCTAGATCTAGGTTAGCTTAAGAGCTAAGTCTTTGTCTCCCATATGGAGGAGACAAGATCCACTTTTTTGTGCATGGGCTGAGGAGCCATGTTTTGGGCCGAAAAATCGAGCCCAAAACCCAATTTCTTCAGTCTACAGAAGCCTTTCCGGCTAGATTTGACTTTAACAAGCTTTACGTCTACTTTTACTCTTCTGATTGCGTCAAGGATTGGACCATTGGAAAGATCTTTCCAAGTCAGTCATTTTGACATAAGGTAGGCCCAATTCTGAAGTTTGAGTCCAAAGATACGGCTTTCAGAAGTTTTACTGACTTTTGTGCGCTATTTCTGCCCGCGTTGACTTTGACTTTTCAGCTTTGACCGGGCTTCAAATGGGCTTTTTCTCCTTGGATCTTGGCCATTAATCATATAACTTCTTAACAACCAACCCTTGCTCCATTATCTCACAAAAGGGGCGCATTTCTGTACATATCCGACTCCAATGCCTGAAATATATAAGAACACGATAAAAAGCACTAACTTTTACTTATTAATCACATAATTGCTCAAAAGCGATATTGTTAAAGGGGTTAAAACTACAATTTTGGGCTTTTATCAAACCACCCCCAAATGGCATTTTGCTTGTCCTCAAGCAAATATGAGAAATTAGCATAAGTGACCAAAAATAGAGTTCTAACTAGTCTCGTTTTGCCGAGTGCGATTGCATTGACCTTATGCAACAAGGCCTTAAACCACTAGGAATTCCCTAGTAGACAAGTTATAGCCTCGTGAGAGTTTTCCAGTGAAGATACTCACAAACTTCATCTATACTACAACGACTAAGAAATAAAACTATTGTTTCCTTATTTATGTCTCAATTATCTATACATCTCATTAGCAATGAATACAGAATAATCAAGTCGAAACCTAAGCTAATGTATGCAAAATAATCAATCATCTACGAATAAACATATATACAATGAGTAATACTATGAAATGCACTAACAGGTCCGTTTATGAAACTTTGGAATAACGTCGTTAAGTAGGTCCTCACATAAAAGTCAAGACAAAAATACTCTGATTTTTCCGCTCAAGTTTCGCTACTCCAGTGTGCAATGGGCACACTTTACCTTACAATCTCAATGACACACAAGAAAGCCGAAGTCGATCAAACACATCTGCTACTTACTATCACACTAACTTATTCCTAATTGAGCTAGAGGTCTTTATTAGGTGTTGCGGGGATTAGGTGATGGTTTAAGAATGAAGGAAATGGATATTCAAAAAGGACAAGTCTGAGATAATAGGGCCTTCATATTATGTAACTAGAGAAACCCTTGTTCTTTTGCTTCTACACTTTGTTTCCATCCTTAGCATTTTTATTTTTGCTTTTTGACTCATTTTATTCTATTTTTTAAGAGTTTTTATTTTGTTTCTATTTTTAATTTTCTTTTCTTTTCTTTGGATGGAAGCTTCTTTTCTTTTTCTTTTCTGAAGCAACTAACTAATTTTTGTTTACACAGGTTTTTCTCTTCTCCTTTCTTCACTCATCCTATTCTCAGACTCATTCTAAAATGGGTAGGTTGATTTTTTATTTTGTTTTGTTTTTGTTAAAGGGTAAAGGAATTGTGGTTCATGAAAGGCTAAAGAAAGGCTCATAGGGGCGACTAGCGGAAAATAATTCATAGGTTTGAATTTTTAGCTATATCGATCCAAAGAGGGCCTAAATTTTCGCTTAGGATATGGTATAGTGATCAGGCAAGTGGACGTGTGATTTCTCTATCCGGAATTTACTTCTCCCTTGTGTCATTTCTCAAATATTTCACTCATATAAGGCTTTAGGCTATATTCTCACTGGATTTGTAGAATAAGTACTCTAGCCTAGATTTCATAAACTTACTGCCAAACAATCATAGATACTCATGCAATATATTTATAGAAAGATGCAAAGGTTATTATCTACATATTAACCTATGTTTCTAAAAACTATTCTAATACAACAGCTAACGTGAGACTTCTAGATTATTAAGAGCATAGGGAAAGAAAACAACACCAATATTCCTAAGTGTATAGCACAACTTTTTATTTATTTTTGAATTTTTTTTGAAATTTTTGCTAGAAAACAAGTGCATATTATACATATCTATATCCTAACAGATACCTTAATTACACGTGTTTCTATGCCACCCCCAAACAAGAAGCATGATTTGTCCTCAAAGTATTGAAATAAAAAATGGTAGAAAAATACCATGAAAACGCGTGAAATTTGGAACATCTGCAAAATAAAGTTAAAACATACTAATATAGATAAATAAAAACAGATGCAACTCTATATGAGTTCCACCCGTTAAGGGGTTAACAAGAATTAAATTACTTGGGACATAAGCAGACACTAACTGAAACTAAAAACTTACCTTATCTCCAGCGTTTAAACGTTGTCAACCTCTTCTATAAAGAAATGAGGTTCCTTCGCATCCTACCACGCCATGATGATTTGCCAGGCTTCATGCCATTTATCATCTACAATCGTTAACCTGCTTAGCGCCACTTGGTCGGATGGGGTGTAGGGCGCAACCAAATGAGGTTGTAGCCTCCACCCCAGCTAAGTCATTGCACGGAAAGAACGAATAATACAGTTGGTGGGTCACACAATGTCAACCCCCACCCAATCTGTGAAACGGGCACAAAAAATAGGGAAGAAACATAGCATAATACAGCAAACTAAAACAGGCATAAGAAGGTACTTATGCCTCATGCTATGGGCTCGTGCTAAACTAGACATTAAAGTCTGGAGAATATCATAGAGCATACGTCCCCCAGCTAAAGCAAGGAAAATATCATAAGTTTCGTCATTCCCAGAAGAATAACGTCATTCCTGATAAGAGCCCAAAACTGTAGTTTTAACCCCTTAAGAGTCATACTTTTAGACCAATTATGTGAGTAATAAGTAAGAGTTAATACTGATTACGTGTTTTTATGTATTTCAGGCTTCAAAGTCAATTATGTGCAGGAATGTGCCACTTTGATGAGATAAAGGAGCAATGGTTGGTTACTAAGGAGTTCGGTGATTAAAGGCCAAGATTCAAGAAGACAAAGCCTTTGTAAAGCCTGGTCAAAAGATGAAAAGTCAAAGTCCACGCAGTGTAAACTTGATGCACAAAGTCAACAGAACTTCCGAAGACCATATCTTTAGACTCAGACCTCGGAATTGGGCCTACCTTATGTCAAAACGACCGGCTCGGAAAGAGCTTTCCAATGGTCCAAGCCTTGACCCAATCAGAGGAGCAAAAGTGGACGAAAAGTCTGTTGAAGCGAACTGCAGCTGAAGAGGCCTTTTTGGACTGAAAGAATTGGGTTTTGGGCCTGATTCTCTGGCCCAAAACATGGCTCCAAGCCCATGCACGATTTTTGGATCTGAATGTATAAAAACCAAAGCTTCACTCTTTGTTAATGGTAGCTAGTTAGACTTAAATTAATATATAGAATTCTAGATCTAGTTTTATTAATTAATTAAGTTTTAGTTCCATTTCAATTTCTGTTTTAGATTAAATTCTTGAATCATTGTTCTTGATTGATTAGATAAATAAAATAGTTAGTTTGTCAATTTGAATTTGGTTATTTCCATTCTAGATCTAATTTCAATTCTTGTTCTTATTTCATTCCAGCCATTAAATTAGATTCATTATTGTTAGATTAAGTAAATTTGAATCTTGATATTATGTTTAGTTATAATAATATGGGAAATGATGTTTTGATGACTCAAGGCTAAAACCTACATTAGAGGGGTTGATGAAGCCTTGATGAAAACTTAGTTGTTTTAGTATAGAATCGTTGTAGAATCTATTCCACTCTAGAAGGTCGTGTTTTAGCCATGAGAATGGGTGGGAGACCTCATATGCTAGTTAGGACTTGGTAGAAATGCCATGAACACTAGGGATTAGACTCGAAATTCTTGCCCGGAAACGTAAGAATCGAGATACGACAATTTATACTAGGTTATTAAGTTGGATTCGAGGTGGATTTAATTCCCTCTATTTCTTTATCTAGATTCAACAATCGTATTTCCGTAGCTTTCGTAGATTAACTTTAGTTTATATTTTATCTTGTTATTTATTATATCTTGTTATTTAAATTAACGCGTCTTGTTAGCATAACATTTCGTAAAGCTCTCATTAGACTTAAGACTGATTTCTTAGACTTAGAAAACAATCCATGCTAGGGAACTAGGAGTGGAACGAACTTCTTACTCCACTTAGTGCAATTCGCATCGAGAGTAGAAGCTTTGATAATCGAGATTATTTCATCAGTTTTAGTTTACTTACGGATTGAATTCATCGTTCATTTCGTAGGTAAACTATTCATTTTACAGTTATCAAATGGCGCCGCTGCCATCTTAGTTGCACTTTAGCATTGTTTTCTTTGTAGAAGTAGTCATTTTTAAGTCCCATTAAACCCACCCACCCTTGGTTGTTTCATACTGTGGTTGCCCATTTCAGCTTTGACAAATTCTGCGAGAAAAATACGCGGCGCCAGCGCTTCAAGAGAGAAGCAATTCGCTTAAGTTATTGGAATTTCATCTACCAATCGAAGGCCGCGCTTCATACCAAAAGCGATTCGCTTAAAACATCGAACTCGACTTTACACTGAGCGCGACCCGCGGCCAGACGGAGCGCGCCCGCGCCCTTAGCTGAAATTTCCGGATTTCCACAGGTTTGATTCGAACTTCAAGTTGTCAAGTTTTTCAGTGTTCTAATCTCTTATATACATTGAACACGCGTACACAAGACGCTATTCATAAGCGAAGCAAGGACGCTATCAGGTATTCCTTTCTTCCATACCTCGCATTTCCAGTTAGAGGTTTTCTACTAGTATATTAGAATTGTTTGGAGTGTTGCATGTTTAGTTAAGCTCAACTTAGTCTTGCATGAGATTAAGGTCTGGTCGAACAAAAACAACAAACGTAATTACACGGCAACAAACAAGTCTATCTAGTACACCAACCACGACACCTCTAGCTACTATCACACACACCATAACTGACATAATGGCTGAAGAAAGAGAGACTCCTCTCTCCGACTTTTACAAAGCCTTGAGCGATAGCCCTAAATCTTGCATCGTTCTAGCGGAATCCCCAAACATATTTAATTTTTACCCTTTTCATGGGTTAGACCATGAAAAACCTTATCAAGACACGCGTAGGATTGAACAAGTCCTTACAACATTCCATCATCCTACGGTAGGTGCGGAACAAATTAAACCGAGGGTATTCCCTTTCACATTAGCCGATAAGGCGCTGCCTTGGTTAACTGCCAAAGCCTAATTTCGTGGACTCGTGGGCTAAACTTGTTCAAATTGTTTATGGAACATTTTACCCACCCCTAAAGACGGATGAGATGCTTTCCAAGATTCATTTTTTCCACGTAATCCTCATGAATCATTTTCGAGGCATGGAATCGTTTTCACCGATCTCCTTATAGAGTGTCCACATCATAACTTAGCTAAAGACACGTTAGTTCGCGGCCTTTTCAAAGGTCTTCTACACCACCATAAAGAAGTCCTTGACATAATGAATGGGGTAGTTTCCTAAGTAAAAGGAGCCCGGAGGCTTACAAATTTTAGAAGACCAAACTAAACGGAATAATAATTGGGGGTAGTGATGATATCCCCCGGCCAGCCTAGTTCTTCTTCAATCAAGGTCACGCAGATGTTTGAGAAGAAAACCGATCGAGAACTTAAAAATTTACTTGAATCTCTAACTAAAAAGTAGATGCTATTTCGCTCAACAAAAGCCTATCCCCGTCATGAATGTAAACTCCAACCCATGTAATTTCTGTTTGAGTCCAGAGCACCCGACGATTATTGTCCTCTAGCTTATGAACAACAACCACCGTAACAAGATAATGTTTACTCTATTAATAACTATCCTATTCCTAACGCCCTTGAGAGACAACATCCCAACTCGGTTGGAGAAATAATCAACAAGTAACACCTCCAGGGTACAATAATCAAAACGTTAGGCAAGCAAACAATTATAACCAAGCTCCACCTAGGCAAGGACAAGGACAAGGACAAGGTCAAGGGAATTATAATAATTATAACAACCAAGCACAACCACGACAAGGTCAAGCACAAGGTTAGAATAATTATAATAATTATAATACCAATAGAGGTATCGTTTCGGTTAACAATAATAACTATCACAACCCACCCATAAATAATCAACGAGAGATAGTTCCAGTCGCACCACCCGTGACTACTACACCTATACAACCGGATTGTATCGACGCCTTTATACAAGTTACCCAACAACTTTTCCAGACAATGACTCAATCAAACCAACAGATTTTACAATCCATAAATCAGGGCATACAACAGTTAGCCCAAGCAAAAGCCCAACCAAAAAAGGCGTGTTTCCGTGAAGCGATACCAAACCCTAAAACAAAAAAACACAGCCTTTGAGGTAAACGGTAATTCTAGTATGGAAACTACAATCGTAGGTGACCTAAATGCCATCACCACTCTCCGTTCTGGAAGAGTGGTTGATAACAAAGTAACTACGCCTATAGTTACCCCATCAAGACTCCTCTACACCTAGATATCGAACTAGATACCGCAATAGAAACTGAGGAGCCTACCACGGTAGAGGTACCAGTTAAATCACAACCAAAGAAACCGAAAGCCAAGGTTACACAGCAAGTAGAGCCATATGCGAAATATAGAGCTTAAACCACCGTTCCCTCAAAAATTAGCCATGCTAACCGGGGATACAAACTTTGAGGAAATTAGGAACGCGTTTTCAAGAATCTAACGATAAACCTTCCTTTTCTCGAAGCTATTAAAAGCTACCTAACCACGCTAAGTTTCTTAAAGAGTTGTGCACTACTAGGCGAAGACCAACATACCTAAAAGCCTTTTTTAACCGAAGCGGTTCCCAACTTTATCCAAAAATAATGGAATTGTTAAGTACAAGGACCCTCGTAGATCCATCAGTAAAATGCACCTTAGGAGATTCCCACACGACTAATCGCCTTTATTAGACCTGGGCGAAGTGTTAACTTACTCCCCGTGATTACTTGTATAAACAAATAGGTCTACAGTGAAATGCAACCTACAAAAATAACGCGTGCAATTAGCGGACGAAAGTCAATTAAGTATCCTAAAGGTGTAGTGGAAAACGTGTTTGTTAAGGTTCGTGGATTTCTACTATCCCGCTGATTTTGTTATCCTCGATACGTAAGTCGCTAATGACTCAGACCGATCATCTTAGGGCGCCCTTCTTGGCAACTACCAACGCGCTTTATAAATTGTCGCGATGGAAAGATGTCCTTATCTTTTGGCCATCTTTTCGCCGAGGTAAATGTTTTAAAATGATGAAACAGTTACTAGATTCGTCTGTAGATGGGGAGGTTAGCATGATCGAGAGTTTAGCTCAAGATTATTTAAACAACACGTTTCCTGAAAACGATATGTACAAATTCCTTTCTTTTGGAACTTCCGATTTTGTAAATGACTCATACTTAGAGGAAGTCAACACCATCCTCGAGTCCACACCAATTGTAGACCCGTCGGTTGCTCCATATACTGATTACGAAGACTTGCTACCTAAGCAAGTCTTCATTACGCTAGATAAGGACACTTATGAAACATCAACGGACATTCCGTCCACACCAGTGCTTACACCTCTTCCCCCGGAGTTAAAATATATTCAACTTGATCCGGATGCATGGTAGTCACCCGATAATTATATCTTCTTTGTTAACTAAGGATGAAGAGACATGTTTAATAAGGGTGATTAGGGAACATCGGTCTGCGATTAGTTGGTCCCTAGCCGACATTAAGGGAATTGACCCTAATGTTTGCACTCATCGTATCCATTTGGAGGATAACGCGAAGACTTTCGCGAACCTCCTCACGCTTGAACCCTGCCATGAAAGAGGTGGTTAGGGAAGAAGTCTTGCGATTACTCGATGCGGGTATTATATACCCAATCTCCGATAGCGAATGGGTAAGTCCCATTCATGTAGTTCCTAAGAAATCGGGAGTTACCATGGTGCGTGAACGGAAGGGTGACTATGTTGTCACTCAAGGTCCTACAAAATGGAGAATCAGATTGATTACGGATGTTTAAATGCTATGACACGAAAAGGATCACTTTCCCTTACCATTTATAGATCGATGCTAGAACGCCTAGTCTGGTCATGCCTTTTATTGTTTTCTCGGATGACTACTCCGCTATTTTCAGATTATTATTGATATTGATGACCAAGAAAAGACAACCTTCACATGTCCCTTCGGAACATATGCCTATAAACAAATGCCTTTTGGCCTTTGTAATGCCCCCGTACCTTCCAAATGTATGCTTCATATATTTAGTGACATGGTAGAGCACTTTATGGAAGTGTTCATGGATGATTTTTCTATCTATGGAGACTCCTTTACTGAGAATGCTTGTCTAACCTCGTCTAAGGTCTTGACACGGTGTGAAGAAAAGAGCCTCGCTTTTAAATTGGGAAAAGTGTCAATTCATGGTCAAAAAAGGGCATAGTACTAGGTCATATTGTATCTAGTGATGGCATCAAGTAGATAAAGCCAAACTAGATAAGATAGCTTACCCTACCTAAACCACGGATTGTCCGGTGAGATTAGAGCCTTTCTAGGCCATGCAGGGGTTTTATAGGCGTTTCATTAAAGATTTTTTCAAAATAGCTAGGCCTTTAACTAACCTCGCTTTTGAAGGATGCAATCTTTGATTTTAATTTTAATCAGAAAACAGGCTTTTGAAACCTTAAAAGCATGCCCTAACCATCGCACCTATTATACAGCCTCCTAATTGGTCTAAACCTTTCAACTCATGTGTGATGCTAGTGACTATGCAGGTTGGTGTCGTCTTTGGGACGTAAAACTAGATAATAAGTCCATTGTTATTTATTATGCTAGTAAAACATTAAACGACGCTCAACGGAATTATACAACTACTGAAAAAGAATTCTTAGTGTCATTTATGCTTTAGATAAGTTTAGATCCTTATTTGGTTGGTTCTAAAACTTTAGTTTACACGGACCATCAAATTTCTTAGGTACCTTCTTGCAAAGAAGGATGCTAAGCAGAGATTAATCCGATGGATTCTTCTCCCGCAAGAGTTCACATTAGAAATAAAGGACAAAAGAGGGTCGAAAACGTGGTTGCCACCACTTATCTAGACTTACAAATGACGATAGTAGTGATTCCGAGTCCATACGGACTCTTTTTCCGATGAGCATCTTTATGCTATTTTTCAAGCACCATGGTATGCCGACATTGTAAATTATTTAGCAGCTAATGTTATGCCTTATAATTGGTCAAGAAATGAACGTAAGAAGTTCTTGGCCGAGTTAAGTTATACTTTGGGATGAGCCATACCTTTTTAAGTATCAGGCGGATCAGATTATTCGTCGTTGTATTCCCGATTGGGAATATAATGAAGTACTATCGCTCGCCATGACAAAGAATGTGGTGGCCATTTTAGTGGTATGAAAACAGCCGCTAAAGTTCTCCAATGTGGATTTTATTGGCCTACCCTCTTTAAGGATGCCCAAGTGCATTGCAAGACGGTATTCGATTTGCCAACAACTTGGGCTTAATCCTGGCGTAATATGATGCCATTAAATCCAATCTTGATAGTAGAAATTTTTGATGTTTGGGGTATTGATTTCATGGGCCCTTTCCCCTGTTTCCCACGGTTATATTTATATTCTAGTTGTCGTGGACTACGGTCTAAATGGATAGAGGCCCTAGCTTGCCGTAAAGCAATGACCATAAGACCGTTGTATTTTTTATTAAAGAATATATTTTCTGTGGGTTTGGCATTCCTAAAGCCATCATTAGTGATGGTGGAACACATTTTTGCAATGAGTTGTTGCATCCCTAGTGAAAAGTATGGAGTTACACACAAAGTAGCAACTCCTTATCATCCACAAACTAGCGGCCAAGTAGAAGTTTCTAATAGGAAAATCAAAAGATTTTAGAAACAACAAGAAAACCCCGATAGGAAAGATCGGGTAAGCGCCTATCGGATGCCTTATGGGCGATAGAACTGCTTTCAAAACTCCTATAGGTATGTCTCCCTTTAGACTTGTATTTGGGAAACCATGTCATTTGCCCGTTGAATTAGAGCACCGCGGCTCGTGGGCTATAAAAGCCTTAACTTCAATATTGATGAGGCGGGTGTCAAAACTGAAGTTACAATTAAATGAGCTTGAAGAAACCGTGGCGATTCTTACGATCTCGAAGGATTATAAAGCTAACATGAAACGTGTTCATGATAAGCATATCTTGCTTAAAGAGTTTGTGGTCGGACAAAAGGTTTTGCTTTACAACTCCCGCCTACATATTTTCCCTGTGGAAACTAAAACCCGTTGGTCCGGTCCTTTTCTCGTTATCAAGTCACCCCTTACGGGCAATTACCTTGGTAAATCCCAAGGACAACAGTACCTTTCAAGTTAACGGTCAACGATTAAAACATTTTCACTTAACTTCGTCCCCTCGATATAGAGGAAGTCCTTTTTACGGGACCCTATCTATGAGGAATGACCCTTGTCATTGGTGTACTTCCTTTCACTTCCATTTAATGGTAAGTGCACCATTAAGGTAACCGGGCCCTCCCTATGGAGTGTGTGGCTGTAAGTACCGGATCCTAAGTCCACGGTTCACATATTTCACGCGTTTTCCACTCTTGCATGTTTTCTCGGATTTTTGAGTCATGTTTCTCTATGGTGTGAATTATGTCTTTATTTGCTTATAGTTAGTTTGTTAAAATATATATATATATATATATATATATAATAATAATAATAATTGTTTTCATTTTTAGATATAGATATATATCTAAACCCAGAGAACTAGCAATACAACAAGTCTTGGGAATCTGACTTTAAACGACCCATGTTAAAACAAATTTTGTGTTTAAAAATTTGTTTGGGGGTGGGAAATCAGTCTTTCCATCCGGATTGCTCGAACTTTCTATTTGTGTTCCTTAGGTCCATTAGTATAGTCCATTGGGGTTGACGCCATCTAATTTAGTGTTCATTCGTCGCGATAACTTACGCCATGCACACACTTCGAGGCATTTTCCACTATCTTATATGTCACCCAAGGTCGGAATAGAGTAGTTTATGGATCATTGGATTGGAAATTCTCTCCTGATCATTTCCATATCTCATTCGCAAAAATCGGACCGATAACGAAGCGGGAAATTTAGTTTGAAGTTGCGCTAAAAATCGACTTTAAAGTCGAAAAATCGAATGGGCTTGGGCCCAACTCGCTACCTGCTAGCCAGCCCAGGCCATCCTCCAAAACATAATCGCGACTTCATCTTCTCAAACCGCCTTTCACTAATTAAACCCTAGCAACCAAAAATAAATAAATAAATAAAAATAAAAATAGAATACATGAAAATAGAAAGACCACCCACACCCTTTGTGAAACACCAACACAATCTCCAACCGTTTCCACCAAGAAAACACCCACCAATTCAACTATTCAAACCTGCCACCATACATACCATAACCACCACCGTCGTGTTTAGTTGGTTTTCATCAAACTTGCATCCACCACCATCTACAAACCTCAATCAGTTCAAACTTCATGGCGCTTACGACGAAGAAGAATGTTGCGAGCACGCGTTTGAGGCCGACCATTTCGCACCATTTTACGACGCCAATATGATTAAGAGGGATTGGAACAGACTGTGGTATTCGACAGAGGAGTTCTATCACTACGATTTGGTAGAACAGTTTTATAAGAAACGAGAATTGGAGGGAAATAGGATTTTCATTAGGATAGCAGGAACGAGGAGGGAAGTAACGAGACAGTTGTTGGCTGAGCTATTAGGAATCACGCCTGTAACCAACCTAGATACGACCATTCAGGAATCCCAGTATACTGGAGTTCCTGCTTTGATGAAAGATACGGTCATAGAGGGTGAATACAATACGATATCTCATTGCGTTCGCCAGACGACCCTGAGAACCAATCAACTGGCTGTAGCTCAGTGGATTGGTAGGAACGTCCTCGGGAAAGACAAAGTCAGCGACATCGGACTTCGATTCCGCCGACGTTCTCTGGATTTTGCAAACGAATGAGTGTAATTTCTGCATCCTCGGTTTAATTTTGAATGTGATTAGAGGAGGGGAAAGAGCATGGCTTCTTCCCGTATTGATTACTAAGATCATGCTCTCATTTAGAGCCGCCGCAAAAATCTGCTCCTATTAAGATCAAATTGTATTCTAATGCAAGTATTTATAAGGAATGCATCCAAGAGACTTGGCCGTTGTCGCAGAGGATGAAGTTGATTCGATAATGAAGGGAAGATATGACATGGTTTATTGAGGATAATTTCGATAGTCATACTTCTAATTTAGAACGAATGATAATCGCGCAAACCGGTTTGCGATCTTTGTTATCGTGATCGTGAAGATAACCGACATAGACAAATTGTAATTCGAAATAAGCAAACGAACTTTCGGATGAGAGTTGAAATGCTCGAAAAGGGGGAGGAAGATATCTTGTCTAAATTGGAGATTATCCACCGTAATCACCAAGCCCAAGATGCGATTACTCAAGATCGAGATGGAAGCAGCCGCTTGTTCGGGATAGAGATGCTACGACGATGCCACTCGGGGATGAGTCCGTCTCACCGAGTCGAGAGGCATGAGCGTCGTCGCCGCGAGCCGGATGGCTCAAGCCATTCTTCACCACGTAACCGATCTCCATCTCGGGGACCATCTTCTTCACACGCCTAGGTGTTCACCATCAGTTGTGTCCTGTTATTTCATTGTTTTTTATTGTTTTGTTAGTGGAATTTTATTTCAGTAGTTAGATTTAAATATTAAGTTGTTTGTTTTAGATTGCTTGGATTTCATATTATTTTAATATAATTTATTTTGATCATCTTTCATAAGGTTGTCTTGGAGTCAAAGTTGAAAATTAGGCCGATAACGGCATATCTATGATTTTTTGTAGTGGTAGCATGATATGTAGGAGAGTTTAGAAGTTACTATTCTAAACCAAGTTTAAAAGATACCAGGGTTGTTAGGAAATCAAAACTATGGTTAGTTTCCGTTTTCGGGTTTGGCAGTTTTCTATTTCCGGAAATTGCCTTAAAACAATTTGGCAATTTGCCGATTCATTTTGGAAACCCAGAACCTATTTAAACTTCCATCATTCTACACTCACAACCCATACTACACCCCACAATCATCTCTCACCTTTCACTCCAAGCTTTTTCTTCTTGTTTTTCTTGTAAACTTCGGTTTACGCGCTTCTTACGCGCGCCGCTTCAAGAGCTGCGCGCGCCTATACACCGCCGCCATAAATTTTTTCGTCGCCACCAAGCAAAGCGACACTTCGCTTCTACAACATCAGAATCGAAAAAATCTCGAAGCGCCGCCCTTCATACCGCGCGACCCGCGCCCAAACACTGTAATTCCAAAACCCACGAGCGACTCGCTCTATATCTGGAAGCGCCCTCCTCCTCCCGTAATGGGAAATTCGATTTTCTGAGGTTTCTTCCAGGTTTTCGCAGCTGTTCTACAGAGTAGTTTTGCGATGACACCTCCTATAGTGATTCCTGAACAGTCATTTGAAGACTTGATGGGAACCGATACCTATGGAGCATCGTTCGCGCCGAATCGGATCGTGCGATTAGGATGCATGGCATCTTCCGTGAGTGATGACGATTCTTTTCACCTAAGCTAACTGAATTCTTCTATAATAATATTACTTTTTTTTGTACCCAAGAAGGAGAACAAAAATTTTCCCTTGCTATTGATGGCACGACTATAGAATTCAGTAAGCAATTGATAGCTTTGGTTTCGGGGTTGCCATTACCTGACCCTATGCACACGTGGGGATATATGACGATAACTCATACCTATATGAATATGTCTATTTCCATGAGTATTATGGGGAGGGTGTTTCAGATCATGGACCAAGACCAATATAACATCGCATCGAAAGTAGCCTATCGGTGAATGTAGGCAATAACTATGTTGTTCATCATGATGAACATTCTAGGGAACGGCAGTTTTACTACGCCAATAATACCCATTTGGTGACGTTTTTCCTTGCTTTAGCCGAGGGACGTCGTCGGTATGACATTCCCCGAAGTTTTAGTTGTTACTCTCGGCGCGAGGCCATACCTTGAGGCATAAGTACCTTCTTATGCCTGTCTTGGTTTGCCGTGATTATGCGCTCTTGCCTACCCATATTCATCGTACACGATTACGCATTACAGTTGGGAAAGGGTCGAAACCATGAGACCCACCAATCGCGGTGGTAAGATCATTCCGAGCCATGACTTGGTCGGGATGGCAGGTGCAACCACATTTGGTTGCCCCCTTACACCCCATCAGACCAAGTAACACTAGAGAGGTTAGCACTAGTTGATGATACACGGAAGGCGTGGCAAGTTGTTATGGCATGGCGGGGATGCGAAAAGAACCTCATATAGAAGAGGAGGATGACGAAAATCTTTGGGGTGCAGGTAAGTTTTAGTTAAGTTAGTGTCCGCTTATGTCCCAAGCAATTTCATTCTGTTAACCCCATAATGGGTGGAACTCTTATAGAGTTCGCCGCTTTTTTTTTATATTACTATATTTGTATGTTTTAACCTTGTTTTGCGGATGTTCCCGAATTCACATGGCGCTTCAATGGTATTTTTCCTACCCTCTTTATTTAAATGCTTTGAGGACAAAGCATGCTTCTTGTTTGGGGGGGGGGGGGCATAGAAACACGTGTAATTAAGACATCTGTTAGGATATAGATATGTATAATATGCACTTGTTTTCTAGTTAAAATTTCAAAAATTCAAAAATATAAATAAAAAGTATGTTATACACTTAGGAATATTGGTATTGTTTTCTTTCTCTATGCTCTTAACAATTTAGAAGTCTCACATAGCTTTTGCATCAGAATAAATGTTAGAAACTTAGGTTAATATGTAGGTAATAATCTTTGCATCTATCTATAAATTTATTACATGAGTATCTATGATTGTTAGCAGTAAGTTTCTGAAATCTAGGCTAGAGTACTTATTCTACAAATCCTGTGAGAATATAGCCTAAAGCCTTATATGAAATAAACATTTGAGAAATGACACAAGGGAGAAGTAAAACGGATAGAGAAATCACACGCCCACTTGCTTGATCACTATGCCATATCCTAAGCGAGAATTTAGGCCCTTTTTGGATCGATATAGCTAGAAATTCTGACCTAAGTATATTTTTCGCTAGTCGTCCCACTGAGCCTTTCTTTAGCCTTCCATAAACCACAATTCCTTTACCCTGTTACAAAAACAAAAACAAAATAAAAAAAAAGTATAAATCAACCTACCCAATTTAGAATAAGTCTGAGAATAGAATGAGGAAGAAAGAAAAAGAGAAAAACCTGTGTAAACAAAAATTAGTAGTTGCTTCAGAAAAAGAAAAGAAGTTTCCATCCAATAAAGAAAAAAAAAATAAAAAATAAAAATAAAAATAGAAATAAATAAAAACTCCAAAAATAGAATAAAGGGAGTCAAAAGCCAAAGAAAAGAAAAAGAAAAATATGGCTAAGGATGAAAACAAAGTATAGAAGCAAAAGAAAATAACAAGGTTTTCTCTAAGTTACATAATATGAAGACTCTATTATCTCAGACTTGTCCTTTTGAATATCCATTTCCTTCCTTCTTAAACCATCTCCTAATCCCCGCAACACCTAATAAAGACCTCTAGCTCAATTAGGAATAGGTTAGTGTGATAGTAAGTGGCAGATGTGTTTGATCGACTCGGCTTCCTTGTTGTCATTGAGATTGTAAGGTAAAGTGTGCCCACGCGACACCGGAGCAAATAACTTGAGTGGAAAAATCGAGTGGTTTTGTCTTGACATTTATGTGAGGACCTACTTAAGGACGCTATTCTGAGTTTTCAGAAACGGACCTACTATTACATTTCATAGTATTACTCATTGTTATATGTTTATTTTAGATGATTGATTATTATGCATATATTAGCTTAGGGTTCTGACTGGGTTATTCTTATGTATTTGCTAGTGAGATGTATAGATAGTTGAGACATGAATGAGAAAACAATAGTTTTATTTCTTAGTCGTTGTAGTATAGATGAAGTTTGTGAGTACCTTCACTGGAAAACTCTCACGAGGCTAAAACTCGTCCACTAGGGAATTCCTAGTGGTTTAAGGCCTTGTTGCATATGGTCAATGCAATCGCACTCAGCGAGACAAGAGTAGATAGAACTCCATTTTTGGTCACTTATGCTAATTTCTCATATTTGCTTGAGGACAAGCAAAATGTTGTTTGGGGGTGGTTGATAAGAGCCCAAAACTGTAGTTTTAACCCCTTAGCAGTCATACTTTTAGACCAATTATGTGAGTAATAAGTAAGAGTTAATACTGATTACGTGTTTTTATGTATTTCAGGCTTCAAAGTCAATTATGTGCAGGAATGTGCCACTTTGATGAGATAAAGGAGCAATGGTTGGTTACTAAGGAGTTCGGTGATTAAAGGCCAAGATTCAAGAAGACAAAGCCTTTGTAAAGCCTGGTCAAAAGATGAAAAGTCAAAGTCCACGCAGGCAGAAACAGTGCACAAAGTCAACAGAACTTCCGAAGACCATATCTTTAGACTCAGACCTCGGAATTGGGCCTACCTTATGTCAAAACGACCGGCTCGGAAAGAGCTTTCCAATGGTCCAAGCCTTGACCCAATCAGAGGAGCAGAAGTGGACGAAAAGTCTGTTGAAGCGAACTGCAGCTGAAGAGGCCTTTTGGATCGAAGAATTGGGTTTTGGGCCTGATTCTCTGGCCCAAAACATGGCTCCAAGCCCATGCACGATTTTTGGATCTGAATTTATAAAAACCAAAGCTTCACTCTTTGTTAATGGTAGCTAGTTAGACTTAAATTAATATATAGAATTCTAGATCTAGTTTTATTAATTAATTAAGTTTTAGTTCCATTTCAATTCTCGTTTTTAGATTAAATTCTTGAATCATTGTTCTTGATTGATTAGATAAATAAAATAGTTAGTTTGTCAATTTCGAATTTGGTTATTTCCATTCTAGATCTAATTTCAATTCTTGTTCTTATTTCATTCCAGCCATTAAATTAGATTCATTATTGTTAGATTAAGTAAATTTGAATCTTGATATTATGTTTAGTTATAATAATATGGGAAATGATGTTTTGATGACTCAAGGCTAAAACCTACATTAGGGGTTGATGAAGCCTTGATGAAAACTTAGTTGTTTAGTATAGAATCGTTGTAGAATCTATTCCACTCTAGAAAGTCGTGTTTAAGCCATGAGAATGGGTGGGCGACCTCATATGCTAGTTAGGACTTGGTAGAAATGCCATGAACACTAGGGATTAGACTCGAAATTCTTTTGCGTGAAGCGTAAGAATCGAGATACGACAATTTATACTAGGTTATTAAGTTGGATTCGAGGTGGATTTAATTCCCCTCTATTTCTTTATCTAGATTCAACAATCGTATTTCCGTAGCTTTCGTAGATTAACTTTAGTTTATATTTTATCTTGTTATTTATTATATCTTGTTATTTAAATTAACGCGTCTTGTTAGCATAACATTTCGTAAAGCTCTCATTAGACTTAAGACTGATTTCTTAGACTTAGAAAACAATCCATGCTAGGGAACTAGGAGTGGAACGAACTTCTTACTCCACTTAGTGCAATTCGCATCGAGAGTAGAAGCTTTGATAATCGAGATTATTTCATCAGTTTTAGTTTACTTACGGATTGAATTCATCGTTCATTTCATAGGTAAACTATTCATTTTACAGTTATCAATTCCCCTCTAATGTTTATCATGATCCAAAACATAATAGTGCCCACGTTCATGGACAAGCTACCAAGGGCTACGTTATATTCCCCTTGGTCATCTATCCTAAAGATTCCTGCCCCATCATCCTTATGCAAATTTTCATAGTTATAGAGATACATATTATCTACCAAATATGCCCATGAGTCTTGAAATTCAGCTGGCATAGCAAGTCCGAGAGCAAAGGCTAACAAGAACCTGGTAATTTCCATCTATTCATCCTCAATGGTGATGGAGAACACACTTGTTCTCCATCGGGTCTTGACACTACCTCTTTTTGTGTGTGTAGATGAGGTATGGATGATGTAGATAGATGATGGTCGTTGAACAAAAAGAAGTGTATCAAAACCTAATTATCTCTCAATAAGTAAAGGATGAGTAGGTTCCACTTTTAAGTGTATGTTATGTGAAAGACAGGACTGGAAAGGGGGTTTGAGGGATTAAAACCTAATATTGTAGAGATTGTAGATTCTAATGCTAAACTAAGCTAAACTAACTAAACTGTTGAGAATTTATAAGAGAGGGAATTCAAGAGATTAGAATCTACCAATACTTTTAATCTATGACCTTCTGCTTCATGGTTGTTCTTACAAGTATACTACAATTAGGCAATCGAGGGAGTGCCGATGCCCTCATGGACGAAACATCGTTAACAAGTAACTCTACTTAAGGTTGTTCCTATGTTTATGCTATTAATATCTTCATTCCTTTTATGTAAGCTCGGGCAGCCATTCAATGTATTACCAAGAGCAACATCAAGGAGTACTTCCTAATAGGGCAACCATTCAATGAATCACCACTTAAGGTAAACACAAAGAATACTTCCCCTAGGCAGCCACTCCCTGAGCTACCCCTTCTAAGGCAACACAAAGAATACTTCCCTAGCTCTAAAGAATTACACTACTAGAAGAAAAGTAAAGAACACTAGCATGATATTAATATTGCAAAACATAAACCCTATTCTATACTTCCATCCCCTGGTGTGGGCAATGGAACTAATAACTAAAAACATAAAGAACTAACCTGATTGAAGAACACCATGAACCAGAAGAATCATTAAACCTTAAGCATTGGCTTCATCTCCTCCCTTGAAGGAGAAGATTAGCCTTCTATAAAGAAGGAAGAACACGAAGAACGAGAAGAAGAAGAGTCGAAGAACATAAGACTAGAAAGACTAATTTATTAAGACTCAGCTAGTTAAAACCGATCTTTTATTATTAATCTCTCTCGCCTCAAGTTCGAGACAAGAATATAAGTGAATTGGCCAATTACATGAGGCACTTAGGTCCTCTATTTATAGGGGTTACAATGAGCTCTAGAAGCATTCCAAACCGTCATTTGTTTCCTAATACAAATAGACTTCTTCGAGTCCGACTTCGCCTTCAAACTGAGAAGGAATTGGCTACATTAATGTCTATTCATGCGTGCGGGACGCATTATTCATCGCCCGGACTTAATCAATGCGTCGGGCCTTTCGATTTATCATCCCAGGACGCAATCAATGCGTCGACTTTTCGATACATCGCCCCGTGCACGATAAGCCCGATTTTCTCTCTTCTGCTCTATCCTTCTATCCTCTTTTGCGGGCTTTGGTCCAAACAACGAATCCTTTGGCCTTGGGCTTCCAAATAGACTTTAAAATAAGTCCAAGTCGCATCTTTAACAGCTCCAATTCCTTGGCCTTCTCCATGATTGTCCACGGGCCTCTCATGTGACCCTTAATGCTCCGAATTGCTTCGTTTTACCCCATTTTCTCTAATATTCTACAAAACTCTCTTTTTCACCTGTAGAATCTTAAAACACAACTTATAAACACTATTAGTCCACTAAGTATCAAAACTCCCAACTAGCCTTTTGCTAGTCTCTTAGCAAATAAGATAAAAAAAATAGATAAGTGATCAAAATCACATCCTAATAACAAAAATAAAATCCTAACTCATTTTCGCAGGCATCGCGATTGCATTTACCATATGCAACAAGGCTTTAAACCTTTATGTTTCCCCAAAAAGGACGAAGTTATAGTCTCATTGAGGGTTTTCGGTGATATACCCACAAAATCAATCAATAGCATGTTCAAGAATGATAGTATTTTTCAGAGAGAGAAATTCCTTACCCACTTAGTGCTTACTCCAATAGACAATCTCCATTGCTAACCACATTGCTGCAAAGACTCATAGATTATGATGAGAGATAGTAAAAATTGACAAAATTCTCAATCAAGGCTTATGTGTGTACTTAGTCAATTTCCTATACTCTCCTATTCAAGAAACAGAATCCCTAGTTTACCTTTAGACAGATAAATCTCGACTTTCAATCCTCACTAGTCATACTCTCAACAAAGAATCTCTCAGAAGATGGTCTACTATTTTACCTCATGTATGTGGGGAAAAGAATAATGCATACGAACATCCCACATACTACCTTGAAAAATAGACTTCTGAATAAAAATAGTCTCATGGAAAGAATGTCAATCACATATGAAGTGTTGGGTCCTTCACTTTAGCATCCTCTCACCTATTCTAGACTTCGTACCATACTGTAGTGATAAGTCATGGGTTGTAACTTTGGCTTGGGTATTGGTTTATGAAGGAAAGGTAAAAAGGATTCTAAGGTTGTTTCTGAAAAACACTAAGGGTTTTGCTTCTTTCTTTGGAAGATTTCTTCAAATTCTGTATTGCAGAGAAAATTCTTCCTTTGTCTTAGCTTTTCCCTCCATTCTTTTTTTTTTTTTTTTTTTTTTTTTTTTTTTTTAAGACTCAGTGGTATATCCTTGATTAGTACTGGATATGCTTGTTTTCCACTAGCTTCTTTCACTTTGAACAGAATGATGGACTTCATTGTATCTCTCCTCGATATTTCCTTGTAATCTTCCTTTTGTGCTCTTTCTTCCTCTTTGTGTCCCTTGTATTCTCAGAAACATATGGGTATGGTTGATAAAGATTTTGGCTATACTCCTTGTCTGGAGTTGGGTGACGGGTAAAGGGTTTTATGAAAGAAAATGGCTTATTGTAAGGCTCAAAAGGGTTTAACATGATGGTCCTACTAGGTGGGATAAAGGCTGAATGGGTTCACTACTTGACTTATCAGTATGATACTCTATTTTGAATAGACTACAAGACCTAATGGCTATCTCCCCAGTTGATGTCACTTCGTGATTAACCAAATCAACGAATAATGAGACTATATTACAACGACATAAAGAACTGAAAGATGTTGAGTCACTAAGACTCAGATTTTTCGTAAGAACTCTCCAAAGAATGGGTATAAAGCTCAAGTCTCACGGGCTAAGTCTAAAAAATCTACTTCTAGTTTACTAGGGGTTTAAATCTCTCTTCTAGCAAAAGTACACAAAACTAACCAAGTATTATGGTGATGCCTTGATAAAGAATTCTATCAATAAGAACTATGTCCGAGCATAATAAATAGTCTAAGCGGTAATGAAATCAATAATATCAACTATCTATCAAACTCAACACTAAGCAGTATAGAATATATATCCCAGACTCATCATTAAAATTCATTTTTCTCATGCTACTGATATAGAAACAAAAATATTTTTGTTTTTGAAAATTAATTTTCGAAATTCATTTCTCAAGTACACCCATATTTTTGTTTTTGAAAACTAATTTTCAAAATTCATTTCTCAAGTACACCCTCCCCCTACTTATGCATGCATTGACCTCAATGTATAAAGAAGTAAATGAAATGGATGAGAAAAAGGTAGGATATTACCATTGATGTCGAATATCAGAATTAGTTCAAGAAACAAATTTTTAGGTCTTTTTACGTCAGATCCCCAAGACGTAATGTGAGTCTTTTAAAGTCAGATCCTCAAGACATAATGTGAGTATTTTAAAGTCAGATCCTCAAGACTTTTGAGTCCTTTATAGTCAGATCCTCAAGACTAGTACTCCCACCCACTCGGTTCCACTTTGTAGGAATTCTTCTGATCTCACTCGGTTCCACTTGTACCAACAATTTTCTCTTAATGGTTGTAACCCAGGACAAGTTTCAGAATGGCAATTCTTACAGCAACCTAGCTTACGCACTCTCCTCTTATGTGCAAATGGACTTTTACCGAACCCTACACGAGCCATACAAATAATCTTCCTTTGAAGGTCAACAGGGAGTAAATCCCATAAACTAACAGGTGGGGAATACTTAGGTTTCCATCTCAAAACTGATCTTTCGACAACATGCTTACTTCCTATAGACATTTTCGCTCGATCTACTAGAATTCCTTCCATCAGTATCCCTTCCTTTACCATGAAGTGACATTTTTCCCAGTTCAGAACTAAGTTGGTATCGCAACAACGTTTAAGGACTAAGGAGAGATGATGCAGACAATCCTCAAAAGGACATGTGAATGTCTTTTCTTGGTCCTCAGGGTGAATATGGATCTGAAAGTATCCTGAGTAACCATCAAGAAAGCGGTAGGAAGCTTGTCCAGCTAATCTTTCAAATATCTGATCGATGAAAGGCAATGGAAAATGATCTTTCCTCGATGCGCTATTCAACTTCATGTAATCGATGCAAACTCTCCATCCAGTCTGAATCCTGGTTGGAATCAACTCATTGTTCTCGTTCTCGATCACTGTGGTTCCGGACTTCTTTGGCACATCTTGAACTGGACTAACCCATTGACTATCAGAAATAGGGTAGATAATGCTAGCATCAAGGAGTTTGATGTCCTCTTCTCGAACTATTTCCTTCATCTTCGGATTAAGCCTCCTCTGTGGTTGCTTAGAAGTATTGGAATCCTCTTCCAAATGAATCCTATGTTGAACTATCATAGGGCTGATCCCCTTGATATCATCAATTGTCCAACCTATAGTGACTTGTGTTCCTTTAAAAGTGCTACTAACCTGGATTCCTGCTCCTCCTCACCAAATCTGGTGCAATGACTACTGGGTAGGTTCCCAAATCTCCCAAGAAAACATACTTGAGTGTAGACGGCAAAGGCTTCAATTCTAGCTTAGGCGGCTCCTTCTTAAACTCTTTATATGGTCCATTAGGCATTGCCTCAACACTAAGTTCCTCATAGTCTGAGTCTGTCAGAGCTTTCAACACTTCGTTAGCAGGATATGAATGAGTCTGATAATCCTGTGCTAACGCTTCAATCATACAAACCTCGTTCACAGCACACACCTCCTGTGGTTGCTGTAAAGTATGGAAAATATTGGTTTCGACTCTCATATTACCAAAGGATAACGTCATATTACCGTTTCGACAGTTAATGAGTGCATTTGCAGTGGCCAAGAATGGTCTGCCTAGAATGATCGGTATCTGCCTACCAGATGTAGGTTCTGTGTCTAGTACTATGAAATCAACCGGATAATAGAAGTCTTCGATCTTGACTATGACGTCTTCAATGAGTCCTCTAGGTATCTTCACTGATCTATCGCCAACCGTTAAAGTAACATCAGTCGGTTTTAGATCCTTCAAGCCCAACTTCTCGTAGACGAAATATGGTAGAAGATTCACACTGGCACCCAAATCTAATAAAGCTTGTTCCTCCAAAGAATCTCCAATTCTGCATGTAACAGTTGGACTTCCAGGATCTTTCAGTTTCACAACCGATAGATTCTCAGTAGTAATGCGATGAACATCTTTTGGCGATAAAAGCTTCTTTCGGAATGTTGGTCTTCTTCTTTACTAGATCTTTCAGGAACTTGGCATATGAGGGAACTTGCTTGATGGCAGTCAAAAATGGGATATTAATCTATAAATTCTGAAATACATCGCAAATCTCCTCAGATCGGGTCATCTTTTTCGGTATTCACTAGTTTCAAGGAAACGGTGCTGGCGGATTCTTCAATATTGGTTCTCTTCTTTCGGCTTCGGTTGGCTTGGTGACAAATAGTGGAGTGACAGGTGGAGTCACTCGTGATAGCTTCTTCTTACTTACTTTCACAGTAGTTCCTTCAGCTTCTCTCTCAACAGTTATTTCAGTGGGTGGCACAACACTAGATATATCCGAATGTTAGAATGGGTGGGATGGTGGGGACATAAGTTACCTTAGGCTCCACGTAATCTTTTCCTGGTTCATAGACAATCTTGTTATCAACTTTCTTGCGACGACCTCAGTGGTGGTGACAAAGATTAACTTGTTCATGAGTAATCTCCGTGTTATCTACTTGCGGGGACACCCTTCCTTTTCGGATTGGCCGGTGGCTTGGTAATGTTCCTTTTGATCTCTCCAAGGCGGCGGCGATTTGCCCTATCGGCCTTGAATGACACTAAAGTTATTCTCCAACTTCGGGTTCTTTGATTTGTCCGTTTATTTCATTGACAATGGTGGTGATAGCTTCTTCCGGATGATGGGATAACCGCTTTGCTCGACCGAGGCGTAGGGCAATATATCCACTCATAAGATCCGTACTAACTCTCGTTTGTGTTGGCTTAGTATTGCCGGGGTTCGTATGTTGTTGATTTCTGTATGGTTCTTTGGTGGTTTTGGAACCGCATCGGTTATTCGAACCGATTTTGGTCGATTCTCGAAATCACGGAGGAAAATTCCTCTGATTTGTATTTTGTGGCTTCTAATAATTCTATCCCTGATTGAACTGGTTATTTCTTCCTAAAGAGTTGATACTACATGCCTCTGCATTAGTATCCAGATAGTACGAACACTCTTCAGTGGTATGGCCTTCATCATAACATAGCTCACAAATGGTATAACAAGGCTTGGATGGCTGAGGTTTAGCTTGGAAATTGTTTGGTTTTGGAGGATTCATGGAGAACTGATCAAACTTCTTGTTCAGATTTTCAAGTCATGTTGATAGGCTTGCCATAATTGATTGCATTGCTTGATTTGGGTCTTCTTGAATTTGGTTGCCAAATTTCTTCGGCACCCCCTCCACTCTAGCTACATCCTCGTTGCTAGTACTCCATTGTTGAGTGTCTTCAGCTAAATTCTCGAGAAAGTTGTAGGCTTCCTCTCCATCCAATGATGTAAACTTACCTTGATGCATTGATCAGTATCATCCGCTTGTTCATAGTAGAAAGTCCTCGAAAAGAAAAAATGAGCCAATTGTGCTCTTATCATAACCATGATGTGGACATGAGACTAGCAGATTATTGAATTTCTCCGGCTTTGATGATATTCTTCACCACCTTCCCTTTGAAATTGTTGATGGCTTGCGCATGGCATCCGTCTTCCGGGGTGGGTAGAACTTGTTCATAAACTTTGTTCTCAACTTCTCCCGGTTGTTGATTGAATTGATCGGTGCGGCAGTTAACCATTCGGATGCTTTACCTTCGGTGAGAGTGGAAAAAGAATTAACTTGATACTCTCATCCCCCGATATTCTAGTTCTTGAAAGTTCTGAGGACTGATAGAAATTTGTTCATGTGAACATAAGGCTGAACATTGTCTAAACCATTGAACTTTGGAAGCATAGAGATTCATCGATGCTCTAAGTTCAAACCGATTAGCTTCTGCGGAAAAACAATACTGCTAGGTGGGTCTCCAATGATTGGTGAATAGAAATCGCTCAGCTTCTTCCTCTGTTGTGCTTGCATGGGTGGGATAGCTTTAGGATTATTGGTGTCCAAAACACCTCTATCATTGTGTGAGGCCATTGTATCAATCTCATCTAGTATTCTTGTGAGTCGGTTGTTAAACCTTGTCCACTGTTGTGTTCTTACTGGACGATGATATGGACGATGGGGCATACACTAGAAAATTCTATGCGAAAATAACAATAAACTATCCTACTATGCAACTATTCTAAATTATACTAGAATGTAAAACTACTTTCCTTCAACTGGGTTGGGCTTTGCAGCTAGTATTTCGCCCGTTGTCTAAAGCTGTCTCTTCTAGGGTTATGGTGAATCACTTGGATTGCTTAAGTACCACGCCCACGCACGATAGTCCGTTTGTCAAGATTCGGACAAGAAACACTAGAGTTTGATTTTTTATTTGTGTTGGCTTACAACTTCAATTGTTGAAAAGGTCCTAAATGCAATTATACTAGAAAGCAATAAAACTAAACTATGATGCAACTATACTAAGAAAGCAATAAAAAAAATGAAGATTCGACTAACCTGGATGGTAGATCTTGTCTTCGAGATGTCCTTCAAGCTTCTTTCTTTCTTAAAAGGATGGATGATGCGGCTAAAATTACCTCAAGATCCAAAATTCTAATCTTGAAAGAAAACGTTAAACATAGACAACTTAAAACGGCAGCGGCGCCATTGACACTTCCACTTTTGGTGTATGAGATGAGGTATGGATGATGTAGATAGATGATGGTCGTTGAACAAAAAGAAGCGTATCAAAACCTAATTATCCCTCAATAAGTAAAGGATGAGTAGGGTATCGTTCCACTTTTAAGTGTATGTTATGTGAAGGACAGGACTGGAAAGGGGGTTTGGGGGATTAAAACCTAATATTGTAGAGATTGTAGATTCTAATGCTAAACTAAGCTAAACTAACTAAACTGTTGAGAATTTATAAGAGAGGGAATTCAAGAGATTAGAATCTACCAATACTTTTAATCTATGACCTTCTGCTTCATGGTTGTTCTTACAAGTATACTACAATTAGGCAATCGAGCGAGTGCCGATGCCCTCATGGACGAAACATCGTTAACAAGTAACTCTACTTAAGGTTGTTCCTATGTTTATGCTATTAATATCTTCATTCCTTTTATGTAAGCTCGGGCAGCCATTCAATGTATTACCAAGAGCAACATCAAGGAGTACTTCCTAATAGGGCATCCATTCAATGAATCACCACTTAAGGCAAACACAAAGAATACTTCCCCTAGGCAGCCACTCCCTGAGCTACCCCTTCTAAGGCAACACAAAGAATACTTCCCTAGCTCTAAAGAATTACACTACTAGAAGAAAAGTAAAGAACACTAGCATGATATTAATATTGCAAAATATAAACCCTATTCTATACTTCCATCCCCTGGTGTGGGCAATGGAACTAATAACTAAAAACATAAAGAACTAACCTGATTAAAGAACACCATGAACCAGAAAAATCATTAAACCTTAAGCACTGGCTTCATCTCCTCCCTTGAAGGAGAAGATTAGCCTTCCATAAAGAAGGAAGAACACAAAGAACGAGAAGAAGAAGAGTCGAAGAACATAAGACTAAAAAGACTAATTTATTAAGACTCAGCTAGTTAAAACCGATCTTTTATTATTAATCTCTCTCTGCCTCAAGTTTTGGAGACAAGAATATAAGTGAATTGGCCAATTACATGAGGCACTTAGGTCCTCTATTTATAGGGGTTACAATGAGCTCTAGAAGCATTCCAAACCTTCATTTGTTTCCTAATACAAATAGACTTCTTCCAAAGTCCGACTTCGTCTTCAAAACTGAGAATGAATTGGCTACAATGTCGATTCATGCGTCCGGACGCATTATTCATTCATCCAGACTTAATCAATGCGTCGGGCCTTCGATTTATCGCCCCAGACGAATCAATCGCGTCTGGGCCGATACATGCTTCCCGCACCCGCGATAAGCCGATTTTCTCTCTTACGCTCTATCCTTCTATCCTCTTTTGCGGGCTTTGGTCCAAACAACGAATCCTTTGGCCTTGGGCTTCCAAATAGACTTTAAAATAAGTCCAAGTCGCATCTTTAACAGCTCCAATTCCTTGGCCTTCTCCATGATTGTCCACGGGCCTCTCATGTGACCCTTAATGCTCCGAATTGCTTCGTTTTATCCCATTTTCTCTAATATTCTACAAAACTCTCTTTTTCACCTGTAGAATCTTAAAACACAACTTATAAACACTATTAGTCCACTAAGATGGCTAAACAAGAGGCATAATCGAGGGTTAAATAGCACTTTTTGAGCACTTATCAGGTCTATCAAAGAACTTACAATTATCATAAAAATAAGATGTAAGTGCAGGAGAATAGAGTTCATCAGGACTTACCATTAGTGGTTCCCAGCCTGCTTGTATGATCACTTCATGAAACCACGCACCATAGGTATCACTTTGGAACAAGTCTTCAAAAGACTGTTCCGGTATGATACGAGGGGAAGTCGTCACAATAACTACTCTCTAGATGTGTTGCAAACAACCCTGGAAAACCTAACAAAAAATCAAAAAATCGGGTTGCGAAGGTCAGGGCGCGGGGTGCGCTCTGGAATGGCCTTGATAGGGCTGGTGTGTCGCTTCCAGGTATAAATCAAGTTACGTGTGTTTTCAGCAGTGGTACTCATAATAGGTTCGGTAGGTAGGAAAGTAGTCGCGTGTGTGAAGAACAGGATGAAGTGAAAAACAAGAGGAAAAATTAGAGGTTTAAGGTGAGAGATGAAAGTGAGATGTGTGGGTTTTGTGTGTAGAATAAAGGAAGTATATATAGGGTTTTAGTTTCTAAAACGAATTAACAAGTTGCCAAAAAAATTAAAGACAATTGCTAGAAACAAAAAATTTCCAAAACCTAAAACGGAAACAACCCAGATTTATTATTTTAAAACAACCATAATATCTTTTAGATTGAATTTATAATAACAACTTCCTAACTCATTGAAATTTCATTCTACCATAATATCTGAACTTAGCCATGCCAATATCGGCAACATTCCCACAACTCGTCGCGAAATTACTTCTAAAATGATGGATCTTATAAAAACAATGCTTAAAAGAAATAATACCACCCCCAAACAATTCAGGAAGGTGGGATTAACTCAGAAATCATCGCATGCGTTGAAAAGAACCAAATTAAATTCAAATCGAAATTCAAATAACAATTAACTACTGAATTCAAATTTAACTACTGAATTCAACAACTTAACATCCAAACTAATAAAAACAATAAAAAAAACAACATCAAAGCAACAAAATTTCTAAACAACTAGCCACGTGATGAAGATAGACCCTGAGATGAAGATTGGGCCTGGGATGAAGATGGGCCCGAGCCATCCGTCCTTCGCCGACGACGCTCGCACCTCACAGACTCCCCTGAGGAAGAACCCCCATGGGTGGCATGTGTTCTAGAATCTATACTCGGAACCGGCGTTATGCTTCCATCTCTGCCTTCATCTTTACATAGTGGGCATCCTGACGCTGGACGAGAGTCTCGATGTTATACTGGAGATCCTTGTGACCATCGTTGAGCAATTCAAAATTCGTCTGAAGGTTATTTTGTTTATTTCAAATTTTAATATGCCTAGTCCGTAAATCTTCACAAATACTATAAACGCAACGCAAGCCACTATGCAGCACTGACATACGTTCTAAATCAGAAGTACAACTCTCCAAGGTATTTTCATCCAAACATGTAATATCCTCGTTCTCATCATCCGAATCAACTACCCTATCCTTGGACAACTTCCAAGTCTTTTAGATACACTCCATATAGATAATTGCATTTGAATGCAATTTTAACATAATACGATCAGATTTTGTAATAGCTTTAAAAGACATCATGATCTTAGTGGTCAATACCGGGAAGGGCGCAATACTCTTTCCAACTCCTCTAATCACATTTAAAATAAAATCGAGGATGTAGAATTTATACCTCTTCTCCTGCAATATCCAGAGAACGTGCAGACAGGTCAGACCGATGTCGCTGACTTTCTCTTTCCCGATGACGTTCTTACCAATCCACCGAGCTACAGCCAACTAGTTAGTTTGCAGAGATGACTATCGGACACAATGAGAATTCGGATTGTACCGTCCCTCCATGATAGTGTCTTTCATTAATGCAGGAACTCCAGCATACTGGGATTCCTGCAAGGTGGCTTCGAGATGGCGTTCAGGCGTAATGCCTAAAATCTCAGCCAACAACTCTCGAGAAACTTCTCTCCTTGTCCCAGCCACCTTCACAAAAACTTTCTGACCCTCCAACTCCCTCTTCTTATAGAATTGTTCGACCAAATCGGAGTGGTAGAAATCATCTGTCGAATACCACAACCTATTCAAATCCCTCCTAATCATCTCGCCACTAAAAAATAGCGTAAAGCGGTCGGCAGTAAAAGCTTGTTCCGCAAAATTCTTCGTCTTTGAGCCATTGAAGTTTATAGTTGATTTGTGGGCTTGGGTGCAATGTGGGGAATGAGTTTGTATCAAACAAACTCAAAAAATTTAGAGTGGGCACGGTAGTGGCTGTGGTGGTTGAAATTTTTGGATTTTTTTGTATTTTTGGTGGTTTAAACTGTTGAGAATGGTGGTGGAGATGATGTGGAGAAGTTTTGGAGTAGGGGAAACTTATTTTGCGTGGTGGTATTTGGTTTGTTTTTTTTTTTTTTTTATTTGTTAGGGTTTGGTTTTGTTAATGGTGGAATTGGAGAAAATAAACTCGCAATCTGTTTTTGGTTTGAGGAAGGAGATGCACGTGCGCGGCACATGCATGTGAGATTTGGGCCCAAGCCCAATTCGATTTCGTAAATTTCTATTTTATGCGCGCAAACTTCAAACTAAAAATGCCAATTCGTTAACGGTCTGATTTTTGCGAATGAGTTATGAAAATGATCAGCAGAGGATTTCCAATCCAATGATCCATAAAACACTCTATTCTAACCATGGGTGACATGTAAGAAGATGGAAAATGCTTCGAAGTACGTGAATAACGTAAGTTATTCAAACAAATGAAATCTAAATTTATAGATAATATCAACCCGAATCAAAATGCGATTACGGCATAACCAATAAAAAGGAAAAGTTGAGCAATCAAGGATGGAAAGACCAACACCCCACCCCCAAACAAACTTTATAGACGGAGTTTAGAAAATTTGTTTTACGTGGGTCTTTTAAAGTCAGATTCCCGAGACTTTCTAGATAACTATTTTTATGGTTTTGCTTTATTTTTTTCTTGTTATTATGAATACGGGTTAATATAAGGGAAAACAATAAGCAATAAAAACGTAAATCACTCCATAGATAAACATGACTCAAAAATGGAGAAAACATGCGAGAGTGGAAAGAGTGAATTACGTTAAACGTGGTCTTAGGATCCGGTACTTACAGCCACACACTCCAATAGGAGGGCCCGGTTATCTTAATGGTACATTTACCAATATATGGAAGATTAGAATGGAGTACACCGAAGAATAAAATAAGTCATTTATAGTCAGATACTCAAGACTTTATCTAAAATATATGTATATAATGAACATGCAGTTTATCATATATTAACAACCTAAAGAGTTGTGGGTCTTTCCATAAATAAATAACATGGAAACCACCCCCAAACAGAATCAAGCATCAAGATTTTCTACGACGCAACTTAGTGAAATGAAAGCAAAGTCTGATAGACCTAGAACGTAACCGAGCATGCACCTTCTTCTTATCTTTGAACAAGAGGGTGTCCAAGTGAATGATCGTGAGAAAATAGATGTTTGTGGAAGATATGTTGGATATGGATAAGTTTTAGAAGGAAAGAATGGAAAGAATGAGAATGTGGGTTTAGCACAAAACTCATTCATGGTGTAGGTAGGAACTATCTCAATTTTGAAAATGAAAGTGTCAAGTGTCTTTCCCTTGGGAATTATTTCTGTATTAGGAGGATTTAGAAACTCATTAAGCATAGAAGAAGCAAGAGGGTCAAGTGCAAACTCAAGGTTCCTTTGAAAAGGTGGAAGGTAGGGAATATTGGTGATGGAAGATGAATGAGTGACAGGATGATGTGAGGTGGATGAATGGGGCTCAGCTAGAGCTCTCAAGTCTAGATCATCAGAAGCCTTGAGATATGCAAGACATTCCGCAATAGGTGGGTCAAAATAATCTTTGGGATAGAGGGTGAAAAATTCATCTTCCGTCATAGTGTCAAGGGATGAATGGATGTTGACAGGGGAGACTTGCGAGGTGGCAAGGAAGAGTTGCAAAAATATTTAAGAAATTCTTCCTCGATATCATTAACTTCCAGGGAGTCCTCGTCGAATTTGGAACTTTCGAAGGAAAGAATTTGGTGCATCAGATTATCAGGAAACGTGTTTTTGAAATAATCTTGAACTAAGTTCTCGATCATGCTAACTTCCCTATCTATATACGAATCGGGTAACTGTGTCCTCGTTTGGAAAACATTTACCTCAATAGAAAGATGGCCAAAAGACATGGACATCGAACCATCGTGGCAGTTTATAAGCGCGTTGGCAGTTGCTAAGAAAGGACGCCCTAAAATGATCATAACAGAGTCTTTAGTGACTTCTGTATCGAGGATAATAAAATCAGCAAGATAGTAGAAATCCTAAACCTTAACAAGCACGTTTTCAACCACACCCTTAGGATGCTTAATAGACCGATCCGCTAATTGCAGCGTAATTTTTGTTGGTTGCATCTCTTGTAGACCTATTTGTTTATATAAATAATAAGGGAGTAAGTTAACACTCACCCCCAGGTCTAATAGAGCAGTTGTCGTGTGATTATCCCCCAAGGTGCATTGTACAGTAGGACGACTAGGGTCCTTGTACCTAACGATTCCATTATTTTCAAATAGAGTTGGAAACTGTTCAGTTAAAAATGTGTCGCTTGGTATATTGGTCTTACGCCTAGTAGTGCACAACTCTTTGAGAAACTTAGCATGGTGTGGTAACTTTTTAATAGCTTCAAAAAAAGGTAGGTTTATTGTTAGATTTTTAAAAACCTCCCTAATCTCATCAAAATTCATATCCTTGGTTAACATGGCTAATCTCTGGGGAAATAGTGGTTTCTCTCTATATTTAGCATATAGATCAACACGATGTTTAACCTTGGCCTTTTGTTTCTTAGGTTGTGGTTTAACTATTACCTCTACAGGGGTAGGATCTTCAGTTTCTAGTTCGGTATCTAGTAAAATATCCGGTGTAGGGACTACTAGTGGGGTAACTACAAGCATAGTTAAGGCGTTATCAACCACTCTACCAGAACGGAGAGTGGTGATGGCATTTAGCTCACCTACATTTCTATTTTCATTACTAGTATTACCGTTTATCTCAAAGGCTGTGTTTGTTGTTTTAGGATTAGGTATCGTTTGACCTGGAAACACACCTTTTGGTTGTATTTTATCTTGGGCTAACTGTTGTAAGGAAAGTTGGATGGCTTGTAAAATCTGTTGTTGGGTTTGCATAAAGGTGTGAAACGATCCGGTTGTGGAGGAGTGGTTGTTACAGGTTGTGTGACAGGAACTATGTCACGTTGATTATTAACAGGTAGGTTGCGATAGTTATGGTTAACCGGAACAATACCTCTATTAGCATTATAATTAGTATTGTTATAATTATTATAATTCCCTTGTCCTTGTCCTTGTCCTTGTCTGGGGAGCTTGGTTGTAATTGGGCGTTGGCCTAACATTTTGATTATTATACCTTGGAGGTGTAACTTGTTGATTATTTCGCCAACCGAAGTTGGTGTTTTGTCGCCAAGGTGCATTAGGTTCGCTATTAATGGAACAAACATTATCTTGTTGTGATGTTTGTTGTTCATAGGCGAGAGGACAATAGGAGTCGGGATGCTCAGGACTCAAACAAAAATTACATGGATTAGAGTTGACATTCATGATGGGGATAGGCTTTTGTTGAACAGAAATAGTTTCTACCTTTTTAGTGAGAGATTCGATTAAAGTTTTAAGCTCAGGATTGGGTTTAATCTCAAACATACCGGCGGCCTTAACTGTTGAAGAAGAACTAGCGGAGCGGGGGATATCGTCACTACCCCCAGTTATTATTACGCTTTGTTTGATCTTCTAAAAATTTATAAGCCTCTGATGCTCCTTTATTGAGGAAACTACCCCCATTCATTATGTCAAGCACCTCTTTGTGGTGGTGTAACAAGCACGAACTAATGTGTCTTTCGCAAGGTTATGATGTGGACACTCTATAAGAAGGTTAGTGAAACGATTCCAAGCCTTTGAAAAGGATTCGTGAGGATTCTGTCGAAAAAAATGAATCTTGGAAAGCATTTTATCTGTCTTCAGTGGTGGGTAAAAATGTTCCATAAATAGTTGAACAAGTTTGGCCCATGAATCCACAGAATTAGGAGCTTGGGCAGTTAACCAAGACGCCGCCTTGTCGGTTAGGGTGAAAGGAAACACCCTCAGTTTAATTTGTTCAGCACCAACCGTAGGATGATGGAATATGGTAAGGACTTCTTCAATCCTACGCATGTGCTAACCCATGAAAAACGGGTAACAAATTAAATATATTTGGGGGAATTCAGAAATCCCTTACTGGGTTTGCAAGAACGATGCAAGATTTTGGGCTATCGTTCAAGGCTTTGTAAAAGTCAGAGAGAGGAGACTCTCTTTCTTCTGGTATTATATCAGGTGTAGTGTGTTGTATACTAGCTAGAGGTGTAGTAGTGAGTGGTATACTAGATAGGCATGGTTGTTGACGTTGACGTTTGATTACATTAGGCGTTTTTCTTCTACCTGACCTTAATCTCATGCAAGGCTAAGACCAATCTTAACTAAACACAACAACCGTCAAAACAATCCTGATATGCTAGGATAAACCTCTAACAAGAGATACGAGGAGTGGAAGAAAGAAGTACCTTAATGCCTCCTTGCTTCACTTATGAATAGTGTCTTGTATACGCGAGCTCAGTGTGTTTAACAAGTTAGAAACATTGAATAAATTGAAGTAATGGAACTTTGTACTAACCAGTGAAAATCGGGCTTTTTCATAAGAGGGCGCGGGTCGAGCTCAGAAATGGCCTTGGTAGGCGGGGGCTCAAGTCCAACTCGAAGTTATAGCGTGTAAAGCGACGGGCTTTAAACTTTGTCTTGGATGGGAAGTAGGGTCGCTCGGGGGGCTAACTTCGAGTTCAGCGTTTCAGCTAGGGCGCTCATAAGTAGCCTTGTATGGGCGCGGGTCGCGCTCAAGCTATTCTTGCAAAAAAAAAAAATTAGTTTCTGAACCAAACGATCACAGTTAGAACCAAACAAGGGTGCGTGGGTTTAATGGGACTTTGGAAAGACTAACAATACTAATGAAAACAATTCTAAACAGAACTAAGATGGCAGCAGCGCCATTTGATAAAATGTAAAATGATAGTTTTACCTACGCATAAGCTACGAAACTCAAACGTAAGTAAAACTAAAGCTATTTTCTGCTTATTTATCAAAGTTTTCTACTCTCGATGCTATTGCAATATAGTTGGAATAGAAAGTTCGTTCCACTTCTAGTTCTTTAGAATTCAATGCTAACTAAGATTATCGGTTCTACCAAAGTCAATGAGAGTACGGATTATGTAACTATGCTAACAACGATGAAGTGACGTAATCGAAATGTTCTAAATACTAAGATAGCCATTCAAATACGAAGGTTCGAATCTAGATAAAGAATTAGGGGAATTTGATTCCACCTTAACTCGACTTAATTTACTAACGAAGAATTGTCGTAATCCGAATTAAAATGCTTCTACATAACAATTGGGTCTTTCTAATCCCTAATTGTTCATGGTAATCTCTACCAACTAACAACTAGCATGTGAAGCAATCAAACCCATTCTTATGGTGAACTAATTACTTGCTAGAATGGAATAGATTACCACGACCATTTCTATGTTAAGCGAAATCAAGTTTCATCAATGCTTCCTCAAACCCCTCTAATGGAGGTTTTAGCCTTGAATCATTAAACTATTATTTCTAAAACAAGAA
Organism: Coptis chinensis; assembly: GCF_015680905.1. Lineage (NCBI taxonomy): Eukaryota > Viridiplantae > Streptophyta > Magnoliopsida > Ranunculales > Ranunculaceae > Coptis > Coptis chinensis. The sequence continues at coordinate 44,944,266 of NC_141460.1, forward strand.
CACATAGAACAACCCATTATTGAATAATTGATTAAACTTATCATTCTAATTGAACAATAATAATAATGATTCCAAATGAATTAAATCTGGATTTAAAACTAATTTAGAACTAAAATCATGATTAAGTAATTATCAAATTAAGACAAAACTAATTATGAATTTAAGACAACTAAAGCTAAATAAGAATTGAATCAATAACTAAATTGAATGAAAAACTAATAATTTATTATAAAACTAAATCTTATTCTAAATAATATATTATTTGTTCTAAAAAAAACTAATTTATTCTAATCAACTAATTCCATTCAATATAAAAAACTAGGTCTAAAAACAAGTTATTGGATTAATGGCTAACTAAGAAAACTAGATCTAAAATTGCTAAGTAAAAAAACTAAGTTCTAAACTCCATTCTCTGATCTAGATCTAGGTTAGCTTAAGATCTAAGTCTTTGTTTCCTATATGGAGGAGATAAGATCCACTTTTTCATGCATGGGCTGAGGAGCAATGTTTTGGGCCGAAAAATCAAGCCCAAAACTCATTTTCTTCAGTCCACAGAGGCCTTTTTGGCTGGATTTCACTTTAATAGGCTTTTTGTCAACTTCTACTCCACTAATTGCATCAAGGCTTGGACCTTTGGAAAGCTCTTTCCAAGCCGGTCGTTTTGACATAAGGTAGGCCCAATTCCGAGGTCTGAGTCCAAAGATACGGCTTTTGGAAGTTCTACTGACTTTTGTGCGCTATTTCTGCCCGCGTTGACTTTGACTTTTCAGCTTTGACCGGGCTTCAAATGGGGTTTTACTCCTTGGATCTTGGCCTTTAATCATAGAACTTCTTAACAACCAACCCTTGCTCCATTATCTCGCAAAAGGGGCGCATTTCTGCACATATCCGACTATAATGCCTGAAATACATAAGAACACGATAAAAAACACTAACTCTTACTTATTAATCACATGATTGGTTAAAAGTGATATTGTTAAAGGGGTTAAAACTACAGTTTTGGGCTCTTATCACATGGGTTCGATACACAATGTAACTCTTCTGCTGGAACATGAATGGCATGTTCATGCTTCTGACACTAGATACATTTTTTTGCATAATGAAGGCAATCTCTTCACATTTGTGGCCAGAAATATCCCTGTCTCACTATCTTATTTGCTAACGACCTTCCTGCTGAGTGATTCCCACATTCCCCTTCATGCATTATTGCTATAATTTGTATAGCATCGGCTGGCGATATACATTTTAAATGTGGACCTCCTGGATTTTTCCGATACAACTGATCGTCAATTAGTAGATATCTTTCTGCTCCTACTTTTACCCTTCTAGCCTCATTTTTATCTTCTGGCAATTTACCCTCAGACATAAACGACACATAGCTGCTCAACCATGATGCCCCCAGCGTATCTATTTCCATCACCTCCAACTATTTTATATTAATATTTGGGGTTTGCTAAACACCTATATGCAACAGACGTCCTTCCTCATTCTCAAACATAGCCGCTACGTATGCCAAAGCATCAACATGTCGGGTTTCACCCCTATCAAGGTGTTGAAACTTAATCTTCCTAAAATCCCTGAGTTTTAATCTAACAAAGTTCAAATAATCAATCATGTTATCACATTTTGCTGCATAACCTCCATTGATCTGACTTATCACTAACTGAGAATCACTAAAAACTGATAAGTCTTTGATATTTAGTGATTTAGCCATCTCCAAACCTGTTATTAGAGCCTCATACTCAGCTTCATTGTTGGAAGCGTGAAAACCCTAAGTAACTGCTAACTCTAATCTTTGATTTTCTGGGGTTATCAGCACAGCACCGATACCACACCCTTTTTGCCCTGATGATCCATCTACGAACATCCTCCATCCATTTGAGCCCATCCATAGATCATCTTCATCCATTGCATTATCAGGCTCCTATAAGAATGTAATACTATCTTCTTCAGCCTTCCAATCTTCATCTTCAGCAGGAAAATCTGCTAAAAAGTCCGCCAAAACTTGGCTTTTTTTTCCGACACTTTGTTTATGTATTCAATTCCATACTCATCAATAAGAACTTACCATTTCGCCATTCTGCCTGATTGAGCTATCTTAGCTAAAGTCTGCTTCAGTGGAAGATTTGTCATCACCACTACTGAGTGTGATTGGAAATAAGGCTTCAATATTTAAGTAGAATAAAGAAGAGCTAATGCATATTTTCCCAACATTGAATATCGAGTTTCAGCCTCGAGCATTGTTTTGGACTGAAAATAAATTGGTCGCTCAGCTCCTTCTTCTATCTTGACGAGTACCGAACTAATGGCAAAATCCAATACGACAAGATATAAGAACAAAGTGTCACCTTCTTGTGGCTTAATTAAAGTTGGTACTTCTTGAAGATACTTTTTTAATTTGGAGAAAGCCATTTCGCACTCCTTATCCCATACGAACTTTGTATTCTTCTTTAACAACTTGAACAAAGGTTTACACCTATCAGAAGTCCGAGATATAAACCTATTCAAGGCTGCAATTCTGCCTGTAAGCTTCTGGATTTGCTTCCTAGTACTTGGCGAAGGCATCTGTTATATCGCTCGAATCTGGTCTGGATTAACATCGATACCTCGCTTTGTGATGATATATCAAAGGAATTTCCCTGAACTAACCCCAAAAGTACACTTTTCATGATTAAGCTTCATATTGAACTGTCAAAAAATTCGAAACACCGTATCTAAGTCTTTAACATGATCACTCGCCTTTTTTTACTTGATAACCATATCATTAATATATACTTCCACAATATGCTTAATCAAATGTTTGAACATTTTCTCCACCAAACACGGATACGTTGCTCCGGCATTTTTCAAACCAAATGGCATTCTGATGAAACAATAAAGACCCCCTTCAACAACGAATGTTGTCTTTAGCTGATCTAATACTGACATAATAACTTGAAAATACCCTGAATGACCATCGCAGAAACTCAACAATTCGAATCAAGATGTTCTATCCACCAGCTCATCAATTCTTGGCATTGGATAATAATCTTTCGGACACTCTTTGTTAACATCCATGAAATTGACACATATTCTAACCTTGCCATTCTTCTTTGGGACCACAACAATATTTACGACCCATTCTAAATTATCAATTTCTTTGATGATTCCACATTCCAACATCTTTTGTATTTCACTTTGTACCGTATTTGCATATACCGGCCTTACTCTCCTATGCTTTTGATGCACTGGAACTGCTCCTTCTCGCATATTCAACTTATGAGAACATATAAGAGGATCAATACCTGGCAGATCAGCCATCGACCAAACGAATACATCTTTATTCCTTTGCAAGAAATTGACCAAATCTTTTCGGACAGATGCACTCATTTCTGTACCGATAAAGGTGAAACAACCTTCATTATTATGACCGATATCGACCCTTTGTACTTCCTCCATTGTTTTGCTTGGAACTATCTCCATCTCTATTTTCATTTCTGATGTCAATCTAAAATCCGGCTGATGTTCTTTAGTATCGGATTTTAGAGATATATCTTCTATTAATTGCTATTTGGGGTCTTCCAAGACGCCCCCAGTATCTACTTTCTTCTCCTTCATCATACCTTTCACAGTAACAAAATTACACTTATCAGATTCTGACTGATCGCCTCTTATCTCATGTGGACCATAAGCTGTCGAAAATCTGATAACTTGATAAAAAGTACTTGGAACTGCTCTTATAGCATGTATCCACTTCCTTCCCAAAATAACATTATGATCTGAGTGATGCTTTATGACTATAAACTTAGTCATAATTGTCTATGGACCTGCCCTTACTGGTAATTTTATTTCCCCTGCTGGTCTTGTCGAGGTTCCATTAAACCCAAACAGATTAAACTGCGGTTCTTTCAAATGGGATTCATCAAATCCGATACCCGTATATGCTTTCCAAAACAAAGCTTCCACAATCTACCAATATCTTTTGCACATCATACCCTTATATCCTTAAAGTGATCAACAAAGCATTATCATGAGGTAACATTACCTTCGATAGATCGTCAGGTACAAACATGATAGCTCCCGGTATGCTTGCCGATATAAGAGCAGGATCTACTGGTGTCGGCTCGATATTTACTTTAAGCACCTCCTTGGCCGTCGATATCTTTCAAATTTTATCCCTTATGATCTTCTTCTGTGGAATAACACCTTTATAAATCATGTTAATCACTCCTAAAGGCTTGTCATTTATCACTGCGGCCACTTCCGGTCTAGCGTCAGCCCTGAATTCCCTGAGCTTTCAATCTCGCATTAATAGATCAACCTCTCTAAGTAACTACAGACACTTATTTGTTTCGTGATTTTTTATCTTGTGAAAATTACAGAAAGGCTTATCGGATATTTCCCGAAGCTTATGAATCGAATGTTGGAAATAAGGCTCTTTTCCAACTCTCCTCAAGATATCTTCCAAGGTAGTGTTAATAGCAATGTAATTAGATGGGTCCAACTCCTCTCTTAATGACCTCTCGAATTTCTTCTTCTATGAAGGTTGGTTTTCTGACTTCGAATAAGAATCATTAGCTTTTCTCTTATCAGATTTATGATGATTTTCTTCCTTAGCTGAATTACTCGCCTCCGAAACTTGCAACACAGGTTGCACCAAGGCTGATAAAACCCCTTCTTCCACTTGCACATCTTTCTCGGCTTTATCATGTAATTCCCTCAAAGTTTTGATATCCTTTTGAAGCAGATACTTGTGCATATCGGACGCAGGAATAAGTCCAGTTTGAAAAGCCATTACCGCTGTCATTTCTGATTCCTCTAAATGTTCCACTAGCTGCACTTCTGCCTTGAACTGCGACAAGAAACCCTTAAGAGATTCTTTCTTTCCTTGCTTGAGTTGGAACAAAGCCGACACTTGCTTTGGTTTCACTCGCTAATGCCCATAATTGGTTAAAAACTTCTCTTCAATCTCCCTATAACATGATATTGACCCCCTCTTGTAAAGAACAGAACCACTTCAATGCTTCCCCTTTCAAGCTTGAAGAGAAAGACTTACATAATAATGAATCCAAATACGTTGTTCCCTTGTATATCAAAAATTGATGCCTGTATGCAAAGAGATGGTCCATCGGATCCGATGTTCCATCATACTGAGTGTATTTCGGAAGTTTAAACTTTGGTGGAATAGGCATCATCTCGACACTCTGATGTATCAGATTTCTGCTGACACCATCTGCTAGTTTCCTTATCGAAGCTGAGGTTTTTTCCGGACTCTGATTTCCCAACTGCTTCTGGAGCATCTCCTGTATCATCTCTTTGGTGATAGGTTGTGGTATCGGAATTTCCGATACTAGCGATACTTCTGTAACTTTCTCATTCCTTGCTGATGCCTTTCCAGTATAATGACTATCTGATTTTGAATTACCCTCCTCCCCCTCTTCTACATCAAGATCTTTCACCGCATTACTTGGACCTCTTCTCTTCATCTCTTGATTCTCCTTCAGTAAAATGGCGTTTTGCTTCTCTACTTCTTTCAATTTCTTCACTACTTCTTGAAGTGACATCTCAACATCGATATTTGTTTCCTGATGCCTCCTACTTCCTGAAGCTCTTGAGTTCCTTGTGTACGATTGCTTATCGTTATCCATTCTTTTACTAGTTGCTCACTTCTTGGGAGCCATTATAACCCAATTCTCACTTCTCTATCACCCTTATTTCACTCAAACTTGTCGAAAAACTCTGGATTCTGGATCGTAGAAGAAGAAAACCAGAAATTTTCTTGTTCTCAATACACAGACGGCGCCAATGTGTTTACCAAGAACTTCTATCCTTGAATGTTCTTAGATTGCACAGTATTGATAGATTGAATGGAATTGAATTAAAGGTTTTTATTGAGTTAGAGATAGAAAGTTTACAATTGCTCTGATCTACTCTTTCTCTCTCCTGTTCTAATGAATTTTTTCAAGAATGATTGAATATCGATTTCTTCTTCATCCGGTCTTTATATAGCCTCCTTGATTAGCTTGGACCCAATCCACTTTTGACACCTGTCATTTTCCTTCTTCTTCTCTTTCCCGCTTCATTCCTGCAAACATTTAAACATAACCTCGAAATATCTCGAGATATTGACTTTTATGTCGATATCTCAAACTTTGAAATATCAACTAACATATTTAAGGGCGCGATATTTGGCCACTACAATGCAGGCAAAGCATTGTCTGTCATAATCACTCGCTTGAATCAGAAATATGAAGTTTGATCAAGGGGAGTAGATTTCGCCTTCCTACATCTTATATTTATTGGTTAATAAATGGACATCCTACGTTAGTATTAGTATGTGGTCTTTACGTAAAAAATGAAATAAAGAAATATCATCATGTAGCAAGCCATAGAAAATGAAATAACAAATCATCTTCACAAGCCATCGAAAATGAAATAAGGATGCATCTTCATGTAGCAAACCCGCCTTCATGCAGCAAGATATAGAAAATGAAACACAAGAAAATAGTCTAGAGGACCCATTTTGGGCCAAAACAACTCTAGAGGACACCATTTTTTTTAGTAACTCACAATGACAAATTTAAACATTAAGTAACCCACGAACCCACTATTTCAATTTTAGTAACCCTTGAGGACAACATCAAACTTTTTATTTTTTTTACATACTAGTCTTACCCATTCGTGTTATTATATACTAGGGTATGCCCGTGCCTACGGCCTGCGATACCTCGACGCGCCTGCGGCGCTACCCTGACAACTTGTCGCGCCTTTGGCGCAAGGCCAGTCGCCCGAAGACAACTTGTCGCGCCTTTGGCGCAAGGCTAGCCCAATTGCCCATTATCCATAAGCCCAATAGCATCAATGGGGTCAGGAAATTGTGCAGTACCATGTCAAAACTGGAGGCCCAACAGTTTATAAGTCTAGCCGCAATTGTTGACTTTTGGCTGATTTTTGGATAGATCTCATGGTATTGATTGCACTTAACAAAATTGTACAAACTCTCCAAACACTTAGATCTGCCAAGTCATATTTTGGTGAGAATGATTACCTATCATTAGATGGGGCCTTTTGGGCCCCACACTTCCCTATTTTGTTATATAGATATAAAGCATATCTTTTTTTTTAAATACCAGTTTCACCTCTCTGTGTTATATTTATAAAGTAGATAAATTTAGTGATTGTTCATATCCAAATAGGTGAATATACCTCATACACTATTTTGATGTATATACTCCAAATATGTATGAGTAATGATTGTTCATATTTCAATAGGTGCTCTTACTAATCATACATTATGTTGAGGTATGAATCCAAATATATATAAACAATAATTGTTCATAATTCATGTTGAGGTATGAACAGTGATTGTTCATACCCCAAATAGGTATACATTGATTGTTCATAGCTCATGTTGATGTATGAATACCCCAAATAGGTATAAACAATAATTGTTTATACTCTAATAGGTGTTCTTACTAATCATATATTATGTTGATGTATGAATAATGATTGTTCATATCTCACGTTGAAGTATGAACAATGATTGTTCATATCCAAATAGGTATTAACTCATACTATATACACTGGGTTGTTTCGGTTGGTCTAGGCCGTTTATTATTTTGCATCAGGGATGCACTTGGCTTTTTATCTACCCGAGCAATTTTTTATTTCACATCATGGGTATACTTGACCTTTCATCTACCCCATCCCTATGAGTGATTAAAAAAGGTGGTGTTGAGTAAGGGTGGAATTCGAGCTAAACGAGCCGAGATTTACTACAGCTCGTTTATTACACGAAACTTAAATTGAACTCGAGCTCAGCTCATATAGTTAAACGAGCGAGCTCGAGCCGAGCTTAAACAAGCCGAGCCCAAGTATCTTGGTTATTTTATACTACAAATATGGTATCACTACTAAAAAACTAGCATTTCGTCCGGCCCATAGCCGGGATTGTTTCATCCAAGAGGATGGGCTTGCTAAATGAATTGTATTAGAGTTAAGGTCCATGTTATGGTCCTTTATGAATTTGGACTTTAGGCCTTGGTCCAAAGGATTGGTTATATTACTAAGTGTTATGATTATCTAACGTGTCCAAAAAAATTATCTGAAATAGAATAGAATAGAAACACGTGTATTCACACGTGAAAATGGAAGCGACCCTTTCAAAGGATTTAAGGATGGAATTTGGCGCTAGTTGTGTGGGATATTGTGGTGCATATTTAAAAGCCCTATGCATTGAAGCTGCCATTCGTGCTTTTCGTGAGAGATATCCTCAAGTTTACTCTAGTGATGACAAATTTTTAATAGATGTTGACTCAATAAGGGTAGCAAAATATCTTTCCTCGAGGCCTGCTGCTCATAGAGGCTCAGTTGTGCACTCGAGGCCATTATTTTTAGTTGTTGCACCATTTCTGCAAAGACATCTACGAGCAGTCATGGTTCACATATATGAAGTTTTTCCTATCCGATGTTAGCAAGTTTTCCATGTTATCCTATGGTTCTGCAGTTCCTCTTGTGTATAGGCATCGACTTTTGATTTGTGGTGATGATAGCGTTGGCCTGGTAATTATCTTCCTTTTGATAATTAGAGAAGTTCGTGTTATTGAGTAAATAAAACTAAGTTTACTTACTGATTTAGTTTATCAGGACCATGTTGGACCTGCAGTTTTACATGAATTGGAGAAGTTTCCTGTTCATTCTCTTGGACTTCCTTCTCTTCTTTCGGATCCTAGTGCAAAGACAGGAAGAAGCGTTGGTATATATATTTGGCGAGGAGAACCATGCCTTCAATTCTCTATATATCTCAATTCCAGCTTTGGTGGGAAACTGTGAGTCCATGCTGAATTTTATCTTCTTCCACCTATTCTGTTCCTGATTATTGAAGTTCGTTATTTTTTTTCTTCTCACCTATTTAGTGAGGTATGATTCGTTCAAGCGAACGAACAGTTGAGCTGCATTCACTTGTTACTCGCATATGAATTTCATGATAATTCCATCACCAAGAGTTCCAATTGGTAAGATATAGGATGAATTAAAACTTGAATTATTTTAGCTTTGTATGCCATTTTGCTGTGTCTCGCTGGATATCCCACTATGTATTTGGTTGTTTTTGTGCTTCAACAACGGATTAAAATGGTTAATTGGATAGTGGAGGTAATACTTGCTGATGCGCTTCCTTAGAAAGGTAATAATGAACTTTTTCTTTTAATATGACTAAGGTAGTAAAATAAACTGTAGTTATCATTCAAAATCAAGGCAATAAGTAGTCATATAGCTACTAATCGAAGGTTCTAAAACTTCTAAACAAATTAAAATGCATGAACATTCCTAATAAAACTTGGCATAATGATAACTCTTTAAATAACTGATAATTCCATGTAACTCTATTCTATTAATCATCACTAATGTTGATTATGTCAGAATCTTCACCAGTTGTCGCGTCTATTTGTTTGTCTTCATCATCACTTATGTTGATTGTTTCAACATTAGTAAATTAATGTTCGTAATTCTCTGTTTTCTGTTTCAACATTAGCAAGTGTTGTTCGCAATTCTCCATTTTCTTGTCCAATGTGCATGATATCAACATGTAAGCCTTGATTTATTTCATGAAATTGTTCATTGGCTTCTTGAAGATGTTTGATTTCCTTTGTAGCTTCTTCATGAATCTGACGTAGATGATTGATTTCGCTCCTTGCTTCTTTAAGTTCTATGAAGTTGAAATCTTTGACTTCGAATTTGTACCATTGACATAGTGATGTGAGAGCGGCTTGTGCAACTTCATTCTCGGCTTTATTCTATGTTTCTTCAAGAGTTCCATAGGATGTTTGCAGGGTTGAATCTTCATCTTCATCATATTTGTCACAGTCTTCTTTAAATATTCCTTTCAGAATAGGAACATCTATTGTTACGGTTGATCCAAATTTGTCACCCTTCACTTTTGTTGTGTAAACCGGTGGTTTACAAATATTGATTTCCATCAGGATTTGATTCAATATTGCTTTCCTTGAAATAGAAAAGATTGTATTATGATCCATATTGCTGCATATAAATTTTAAAAAAATTAGTATCTTATCTTATGAATAAGTTACAAATTTGAATGTAGCTAATGTGTTAAGATGATAAATCATGCTCACATATGATGATTGATACCAATCTATGTGATAGTGGTGTAGTTCAATTTAGATAAGTGATATATATACTAAATATAACAATAAATTTATAACAGAGCAATAATCAATAATTCATATAACAATAAATTTATATGTAACTTTGAAAGTTTAGTAGTTTACCTAGGTGTTAAAGATGGGAGATGGAAGTTTGCAGGTTGTTTGAATGTGTTATTGATTGATTCTCTAGTATTTATAAGTTAAACTCTTTTGTTTATTTAGAATACTACTACTTTGAGTGTTTTATAAGGTGTAAAGTTATTGTTTTAGTGTGCTTCTTTATTGGTTATGGTTTATCCAAATAATAAATTTAAGTGGCTTGAACTTTTGGGCGTGGGTTATTGATGGTGATTTTTTTTTTTGGTTTATCCATGTGGAGTCGCAATAGTCTCGGAGTACAGCGTTTTCCTTGTCTGTGAACCCAGCATTTGTGCTCAATGACCAGAATGGCTCGACAGCAACTTGGTCCTAAGTATGTTTCACCATTCGGAAAAGAACATAACTACCTCACCGGTGCATGCTTGAAGCTCCATTAAAGATTCCAACACTGGTTTTGTTCCTCGAGTTCTAGTCGGCGACTAGAGTTGAGAAGGAGGCCAATGGTCGTGCTTGCGATCATGGACACTACAATAGTCCATGTTAGTAACATTGTTGCAAAGAAGAAATTCACTTGCTTGGAACAAAATATTCACTTCCTAAACCCTAGCTTCCTTTGTCAAAATATTCATGAACCCTCTACTTTGTAACATCACTATCATACATCCATGAACCGCTTTTAGGTGTAATTGGAGTGTGCTTGATAGTAGTATCACCTGTTACATGTAGTCTGATGAAATTTTATAATTTCATTTTTCAAATTTTCAATTCTACATTACCTTCGAAGGAGGATTACAAGTGCAAAGGACCTTTGGAATGGTGTACATCATGTGTTGTGACATGTATGGACAATTCTCTGCATCTCTCAGTGTCAAGTATGCGTTAAAAAAATAGGAAAGAGAAAAACATTGTTGGCCTTTGAAATTTGTTTTCAGTAGAGAAAATGGTCATGGAAGTTTGTGAAATTTGGTATGCCTATGCTTTCTATATTTAAGCTCATTCAGTACTTATAGATGGATCCAAAATAGCTGTGAAAAAGAGGAGGATTAAGCGTGGATCTTAACATCCTTTATTAACAAATTTTATAGAATCTGAATATATTTTCTTTGAGGACCTAGTTTTTGGACGATTACTTTGTATGGAGGGAGCAAGCAATGAATATCATCAAGCCATAACTAATTCATCAAAAAGTAAAATTAATGAGATACTACTCAAAAGTTATAACAACGCAAACAACATTAGCCTTAGGGGAAAAAAAGGGTGCAAAACTGCATTCACAAGGGCATATTTAGAAGTACCTTGCTAATTAGCCCATCATCAATGACAGAACAGCTAATGCTCTTGTACAGCTCAAACAAAGCTTCTACTTCGCTAACACTAACTGCAAAAGTGTGAAGTGTTATTCAACCATCGAAAGGACATAGGAATTCACTGCCAACAGATAAGGAACAACACAATGAGTGGGGAAGCTTTTGCTTTATATAGAAGATGTTCAGGGAAGGTAAAGAGACAGAAATATTGCATTTTGTGTTCTTTATTCACGTAGTTTTGGAATTTCATGAGGCTTTCAATAGTTCATGCATGTAAAGCATCATAGTAACTCTAATCGAGTAATCATAACGTATAATCATGCGATGTAGTCCTCTAGCTTATCTCCCTTAATTAATCCTAAATAAGAATATGATTTTGCTAAAGTAAAATTAAAATGAGTAACCATAAGATGTTCTTGATCTGGTCGAAAAATTGGATCAAGATACAGTATCAAAGCTACACCAATTGCTTGCACTGGTGCCTCATGAATGAGGTTCTCTTTGCACAAATATACGCCATGTTGTAATCAACAAAGAAGATTCTTATATCTGACATCGATTTTTTGGTGAAGCAACTCGATTATGAAGATTGATAGATATATTTATAACTACTACTTTGAGTGTTTTATACCCTGTAAAGTTATTGTTTTAGTGTGCTTCTTTATTAGTTATAAGATTGGATCCTAATCATAATTCTGTGTTTATTAATTTTTTGGCTTGGGTTATTGATGTTAATCTTTTTTTTAGTTTATCCAAATAAAGATCAAGGTCATATAGAAGATTATACAGAAGAAACCCATAGCATTGTTTTCTCAGCGGTTCGTCAAATTGACCAAGGAACAGAATCTCCTTTCCAGGACATAGTGCTTCCTCCAATCCCATCCTTCTCAGAGTTCATTAAGAAAGGAAGAGAGGGCGGATCAAACCCCTCGTCAACATCTTCCAAGCGTTTAACTACATTACAAAGGCATGCAAATTGAAGAGAAAGAAGTTGTAATACAATTAAATGGATTCATTTGCTTTTTGAGTTCCAATTGGTAAGATATAGGATGAATTAAAACTTCATTTAGATGGTTGTAAGAAGAATTTGGATGTTGTTGTGGAATTCTTCAAACTGGCGATTCTTGTTGAAACTATAGAGAGAGCTGATCGAGTTTCTCTAGACTGTAGCTACCTTATTGAACTTACTTAGAGCTAAGTAAGCATCACTACTATGGTTCTAACAAAATCAGCATGGGCATCGGAGGAGTTTCTTGATCAAGAGAATATACCTTGTGAATGGTGGGCACTACTTGTTGGTTGGGAATTGAGACAACTATGGTCACTTTGTGGAGCTTATATCATTTTCTCTATACTGAATATGATGCTTAGTTTTTGTTGGACATATTGGAGATTCAGAGTTTGCTGGTGCATCCATGGCTACTCTTGAACTTCAAGGCCTTGCTTTCTTGATTATGGTAATTAAGTTTTGTAGCTAATGAATTTCATCATTGTATAGGTAACCTATCTCTCTGCTTGCTTATGTGCCTAAGAAGATTAATTTTTGTGTACAATCTGGTATGGCTGTTGCGGTTACAATTAGTTGTGAGCAAAGAAGTTCACATCACTCATTGTCATTTGCCAACAGGGCATAATTTTGCACTTGGGAGCAGCAGTACTATTTTCCTTCCTATAGTAAATGTAAGTTTTATATACCTATCAAATATACATTGCAAAAAGAATGAAAGAATATAGAAAAGAAAAATATATGTGATATGCTTGTGTCTAATTTAAAAACAAATAAAATAAGAGCTGTGCTTCATATATTCTTGACGACCGCATGCTATAGGTAACATCTTCGTCTTGAAATCCATGAAGGCACCTGCATGTAGAAATTTTTTGTCATTTATATCCATGTACGTAGTTGTAAATATCTTGTAAAAACTTTTATGTTTGTCTTGTTTACTGTTTCTCTTTGTCATGGGAGATTATTGAATACTTCTGGATAGACTATGTTTTTTGTATGTTCGTACAAATCACCGTCTCTATTGTCCAATAACATCTTTAGTCCTTCACGTGAAGTTACCGCGAAACAACCACATCTGAGTTGTCCGTGTGAGAATACCGATTTCTTAGGTAAACTCCAACACTTGTCGTACGTCGTCCACGGCTTTTGTTAATTGTCATGCAATAACAAAGCTTTATTGGAATCTTGTACGCGTCTTGCCAATACAAAAGGCCATTTTTTTATCGGACTTCATCACAATTCGAGGGATAGTGTGTCGATCTCCTATGTTACTTCGGTAATGATCATAGCTTCAAGCCAATATCGACAATGTAGTGATAATAAGTCTTGTTCCGTTGCATAGTCCCTTGCTTTGGTTTATGTTTCTGAGAAGCATTATAGGAGCACCTTCTTTTAGTCGTAAAGAATGATTGGCCATACCTGCCAGCTGTAAAGTGTTTAGGAATTTAGTCGGATACAAAATGTGTTGATTTCCAATCCCAGCATCTGCTACACATAACGTGTCTGCACTTAAGAACTCATGTCTTTCGCCTAGAACAGAAGAGAGAACATATTAATTTATTTCGTCAGCTGATTCATTTGTAGGAGTTAGAATGCACCTATCTCTCAAGTACCAAGCTTCAGAATATTTTTTGGAAATCTGTGTAGATAGTTTCCACAATTTCATTTCACGAATCTCTATTTGAATGAATTATAAGGTCTTTTGGGATTTTCACCCAGCTAGGTTCTTCTCCTTCACACAATGATCGACTTGGAAGTTTCCCATCACTAATATCCAGTATCCATTTGTTGAATTCAGCATCTGATTTGCTAGAGTCTTTGTTACGTAAACGCATATTTATGGTAAGTCGAAAAATCGTGAAGTGAAGCCATAAAATCTGACACATTAATTGAAGTAGACACAATTGTTTTCGCTTGATCCTTTCTCTACAACAGGCAATGTTTGTCGAAGTCACCTCAAAACCATTGTTTTCCCTCCAAATGGTTTGTCCTTTAATCTTATATCAGTCTCTGACATTATGTCTTTGAAAGTGGCATCAACGACTTTAAAGTCATTTTTTTTTTTACTCATTGGTGCTTCATCCCATATGATTAGATCGGTTTTGTGAATCAAATATGCCAAGTGGGTGTTTCTACTAATATTGCAAGTCTTTGAAGTGATCTTGTTCAATTGGAATTTTAAACCTTGAGTAAAGCGATCCGATCCCACTGCTAAAAGAAGTCTTTGCTACACTGATGAAGCCACGGCAAGTACTATCTTCCTCTGTGACGCTGACCTTGCAATTAGTGTATTCCATAGATAAGTCTTTCCTGTACCACCCCTTCCATATACAAAGTAAAGACCTCCAGTATTTTCCTGAACTGCATTCATGACAACATTAAAAACTTCTCTTTGTTCAACATTCAATCCAAGATGAAGTTGCTCAAATTGTGTGGAGAGAGTAGCACAATCATAATTTAACTCCTCTTGTATCAGTCTGTTATCAAGTGCATTTGGTTTTGGAATATCAAAACTAAATTCTTTTAGAGTTCGACCGTTTTCATTCATTAGAATCTCAACTTCACGAAGTGTAAATTTTTTCAGCTCTTCTTGAGATAAGGTTAGGTTATCATTACCTTGCTTTACTTGCTGTAATCCAAGTATATCGTCTGAAAGTAGCTCCCAATTTTTATTCCACAATTCAACCGAATCTGATACCTCACAGAATAATAGAAGCGTCACAAACAATTGTCGCAATGAGTTACTATTAGACCATTTTTCCGCATCTTGAATTGATTTATGCCATTCACCGTCATCTTGTAGTAGGCCTAGTGCACTACATGCTAATTTGTAATCTGGATGAGTTGTGTCATTCACTGTTCTAATGTCTTCAAAACTTTTGGCACCCTTGACTATATTTAGAAGCATACGCATGTAAAATCTTTCACCTTGTGTAGGATGTGCATAGTATATTCTACCAATCTTTAGTCCCTGTTCTTTTTCTGTCCAGACCTATAGAAAGTAACAGATTGTAATAAATCATGCCTAAAATATAGTTCAAATATAAAAAAAACTATTTTAGAAGCTAAAAAACAGTTTTGTACAAACCTTATCATCTTTGTGCCACACAAATAATAATGTAAAGTTAACATACGTCAAATGTCTTCCTTTCTCATTAACTTGATTAGTGCGCATCCACTCTGTGAACATAGTCTTCTTTGATTTGTCTCTTTCAACAATTTCAAAGGTATCATCATTATCATGAAATATAATATTTTGATCATTCTCAAGATGGAAACTCATCCTTTCAACAGATGGATATCGGAATTGAATGTCAAATTCGAAGATTCTCCAGCTTCCTTCTGAACCAGACACATAACGACAGTCTAGATAGTGCTTGATCTCATCAACTTCATGAATAGTTTTTCTTTTATTCTCATCATATTTCAAATTTTCTTCAATGATGCCTGTAGCCCTATCTTGTCCTTTTGCTATATACTTAAACAGATATTTAACCATTTGTGTGTGGTTGCAATACTCAACGTTGATGTGGCACTGAAATTCTCTACTAAGCGATGGGTTGTAAGGAACAACCCATCCATTGTCGATTTCAACTAGGTTTTTTATCACCTACCATGGCAGTTCGCTAGTTGTTTCTCCTTCGATACACAGCGAAACCTTTTTCATCAAATGTTGTTTCACTGCAAAACCCCTTTGGATAATGTCTTGAACATTTTTTCTTATCATTCATGCACGAAGAACCCCTTTTCTTGTTTCCACACGGTCCATGAATCATTGTACGGACTATAGTTTCATATAGCAAGGGGTCTGCTTCTTTGCCTAGCAATTCTGCTGATATTAGTTTGTCTATATCCGTTCCGTTTTTTGGCTTGTCATCCAGATGTAGAAAAAGCAAAATGTGGGCATGTGGCAATCCTCTCTTTTGAAATTCTATGACATACAATACTAACAAAAGAATAAAACATAGAATTTGTTAGTAAACAATGGTTATGTAGCAAAAACAAAAACATGGAATTTGTTATGCGATATTATAAGTTCTATAATAATAAACATAGAATTTTTTTTATAAACATATCATTCATGATTACTTTTTTGTTCAGGACTACGCCGATTTTCAAAATAAGTTATACAAAATATATCCAAGTAATATAAGCTGATCTAAACAGGTACACTTTCTTAGACATTACTATGGTTACATTGTTTGATTACATACCTGCAATTACTCTGCCAAAATGTTCTCCTTTGTGCAATTTTTTCATTATACATTCCAATTTTAGCTTGAATGCTCTACAACCAACATCTGGAACGTAATGCGGATTTAGGCCAGGGTTTAGTTCTAGAAAGCTTTTAATTTCATCCCAATTTGGATTGCAAGTGGTATTATAAAAGATCGGTGTACGTAGCCCATCTACAAATGGCAATGGCATCGATATGCGCACCATGTATCACGGGACCTCCCGTAAGCGATGATGGAAGGATCAAACGCTTCCCAATTGATCTTTGCCGGCGTATCACCGCAATTGAAGTGAAGTTAGGTAAAATTTTATAATGTTTTAAATTAAGGTAAATGCTATTTATTTGTTCTTACTATAATACCAACATTCTTTGCATCCATCAAATTCTTTGTACAATTCGGATCGATTGTTGCTTGGTTCATACGGTACCAATGTAGCGGTGATCTTCCATACTTGTATAACCGTCTACGATGAAAGATAGACGAAGACGCCAACCAACCCACAATGTAGGACCTTCTTTAATTCTTTTTTGCAGTCTGAATGCATAATATTCCCTCATGGTAACCATATTCCTTGTTTTCGTATCCGTATTCCTTGTATTCCCTTCAATTTCACTCTGACTTTTACTCCTATATAAGATCCCTGGTCTATAGCCATCTTCACCACGTGGGAATAATATAGGATACTGCAAGGCCATAAATTTGGGATGTAACTCATTTATTCTTTCAAGTCCACCACCTTGTGTTTCAACAATTATATCTCTATAATCAGTAATATCAAATCCATCTCCCATAATCAAAGCCGCTACTTCAGTTGAAGTAGGCAAATTATATTGTCTGCCATCACTTTGTCGATTATTAATAAGTCTTAGACGAACTGGTACCATATCATCCTCTTTAAATTTGTCTCTTGCCATTCTAAATGACTGTACAACTTTATTGTATTTATCAAACATCTGTATCAACCCGTCAACAATTGTTGGATCCGCACTTTCCTCATCTTGAGGTATAGCTTTCATTCTATTGCATCTTTCATTCTCAGTGTCATAGATATATAATTGAGCAAACTTAGGTGGGTGGTTTTCAATTGGTAGAAGTGAACCAATTTTATGATAATTCTGGCCGCTAATTCTGAAGGCATAAGGCCCCCCACCATTGTTTAATGTTTTGTCTATTTCTCCACCTGCAGAAGTAAATTGGAACATGCAGTTGTACGTTCGTATACACCTTCAAAAATGTGAAGATCTTCTTCCTCCTTGTAAGTCCATAAGCTGTCTTAAAAATGTAGGCATCGTCTCCAAAAGTGGTAGCTGAACTTTTCCATTCTGACAACAAATGGAAAATGTTGGAAAAGCTAATTTTCCCTTATTGTTTCTTTCACCCTCCCACACAATTGCTCCACAGTAAGAACACTCTCTAGTAGGTGGCCCAAAGTTATGCACACCTAAAAACAAATAGCAAACTTTAAAATATTTAGTATTAAAAGTTTAACAGATATATACCAATATAGAAAAAGTTTCACAATTAGCTTATAATATTGTTACCTCTACTATCGATATGTGCATTTAGCTCTTTATCAATGTTTCTATGCTTTCGCATATCTTCTTGTCTACGCGTAGCAGTTCTACTTTTAGACATAGAGATCCTTTTATGACGCATTGAATCAACTAATAGAAAATGATTTAGATTAGTTTGTATTGGAAACACATAATAATTTAACAATAATGGTTACGTAAAAAAAATCTACCGTTATTTCTTTTTCGTGCCAAAATTCTCCATCTGTTATAGTGAGCAATCCTAGCATTTTCTATCTTATTATTGTCTCCAGGGACTGTATAGAAAAAAAATACGTCAGATATGTGAGAAAAAAAATGTTGAAAGAAAAAACCATAGAAAGTTAAAACTTGATCTTACCTCCACAATAAATATTTTTTATTAGCTTTTGTAGAATGTCATCGCTATATAAATGCATTTGTATCGGTCCCTCGCTGACCATACATTGTGCTACCATCACAAAAAATAGTATATGTTGGTGAGAAATAGGTTTCAAGATAATAAAAAAGTATTTACATTGTTTGCATTTTATGGTAATAATCATTGTAAGCAAAAGAAGCATGATTAGGAAGAGTGTCAGGCTTATAGCAAGGACGCCCCTCTTGAATGGCATCACAATTAGCTTTCCCAGCTAATTGTCTTCATTGAACAACTCATAAATGTAAGTGCTGACAAGTACTGATGGCTGGCTAGGGGTTCTGAATTATTGAGCAGACCCTTTCTTACTCTGTATTTAGTTAAGACACGGAAATTTGGGTAAGAGTAGAACCTCTATGTAGTATATACCTTGTCTTTTGGTAACATTGTTGTTCCCACTTCGAGGTGAATATACATGTGTTTTGCAGAGCGGTTTAACCGCTGCTACTTGCAAATGGTTCAAACAATACCTTGCCAACCAAAAGGTCGAGGTGAGGGTGGGTGGAGAACCATTTTCGTAAATAGGCGTTTCAAGGTTTGTCTCGAGGTGGAAGAAGCACAGTGAGGAGGCGGGGCATGGGGTGGACGGGGAAGAGGAAGGGGCTTTCATTAGTTCCATGTAACTTTTGAACCTCATGGGCTGATCTGAAACCTTCTATGTACTGAAGCCCCCTCATCCAGATTTGGATTTCTGTAACAACTGATGAGAGGGCGACATCCATACCTGACCAAGAGATACCTAGTTAAAAAATTTATAAAGCTTGTCTATCTAGGCGGTAGATAAGGGGATAGGCTTTCTTGAATCCCCTATCTGGTTATGAAAGATGCAGCAACTTTTCTGTAATAGTTGATATCAGTAATTTTTCCTCCCCTCTTGTATTGAATCATTTATTCAAAACTTTTTTATGAGTTATTATTAGCTTTCATAGCTAATATGAGCATGGTATTATTTTGCGGCAGGAAAACCTCTGCAATAGAGATCAAATGGTTAACTACTTGAGCTACTGACGTGTGCAGCTAATTTCATGTTTGTGATACCTCGTGTCTTTCTGTCTTATGTGTGTGGATAAATTCCTGTGCATGTAATTTATGTATGTGCGTCTGTGCTCTAGATAACTCTCCAAACTCACCTGTCATAATCTCTTTTAAATTTTGTATATTAAATGACTAACAGAAGAAGATACTGTGAGCACATTCGGAAGTATGCTAATGTGTTAAGATGATAAATCATGCTCACATATGATGATTGATACCAATCTACGTGATAGTGGTGTAGTTCAATTCAGATAAGTGATATATGTACTAAATATAACAATAAATTTATAACAGAGCAATAATCAAGAATTCATATAACAATAAATTTTTATGTAATTTTGAAAGTGTAGTAGTTTACCTAGGTGTTGAAGATGGGAGATGGAAGTCTGCAGGTTGTTTGAACGTATTATTGATTGATTCTCTAGTATTTATAAGTTAAACTCTTTTGTTTATTTAGAATCCTACTACTTTGAGTGTTTTATATGGTGTAAAGTTATTGTTTTAGTGTGCTTATTTATTATGCAGTTTGTTATTTTTTGGTCGTGTGTTATTGATAGTGATTTTTTTTATACTGTGCGTGTAGAGATATTGATGAGTGATGGATAATGATTTGAATCTGATTAATATGGCGTGTGTTATTGATAGTGATTTTTTTTTGGTTTATCCAAATAATAAATTTAGGTGGCTTGAGTGTTTTATACGGTGTAGAGATATTGATGAGTGATGGATAATGTATCCATAAGTGATGGATACAATCTGATTAATATGAATTTGATTCCAACGAAAAGTGATGCTTTGGTCAAGTTGACTTCAAAGTTTGGGAGGTTCCTGATCTGGTCGAAAAACTGGAAACAGTTTTGTTTTTGTGGGCACAAATGGCTTTGAAATGTGATAATGGTCGGAAAAAGCACTCTTTGAAAACTATAATAGGAATCAGTCAAGAAAGCTTTTGACAACAACAATGATGAAATAACGGGACCTAAAAATATTAAACACGACAAAAAATTTCAATGAGTCAACACTTGTAGGAGAACAAAATAATAGAATGATATTATACTATGGATTAAAAATGATAGTATACAGTTGAGTCCTTGAGGCTAGTGTACACATACATAGAATCAGCTATCGCTATTTGTAAACCCGAAGAAACAAAGTAACACAAAAGTGACACCCTTCTTCAGTTGAATCAATACCTGTAAAACTCTACATGACCTGCGATTTCCTTGCAAAGCAACTTTGCCTCCGCTGCCAACTTCAAACTCTTCGCAATAATCAACCCTGTTTGTGTGTGGGCGCTGGGATGTAGGCCTTTGCATCTTATTCCCTTCCCAAAGACATCAGTTCCCAATATTCTCGTTTCCTACTGACACGAAATATATTGCTCCCATTTAGAGTCCAACAATATAGATCAACCCATTCTCTATCCAAGATCTCCATCTAACCCTGTACCTGAGGCATATAATAGAAAGGCATTGTTGCCCAGGGTAGGCCAAGTTCAGGTTTTCCCTTGTTATATGGACATATGTCATAACAATCATATGGAAACTAAAAATTCCATGATACCTTGGCAACGAAAAAGGTGAATGTCCATATAGTAAACCTGCCAAACCTATAGGAAATGCCTAAGAAGGATTAATGACAGACAAATAAACTATCGAACTGAGACATTACACTCAAAGCTAAAACTACCTACTTCTGTTCAAATGCCGTATCGAACCGAGACGTTCCCACTATCAATCAGTGATGCAAATAGAAATATCAACCACAACACAATAGTAAGCTTTTCTATTAGCAGGGATCATAAATAGCCGATGCGTCGAGATAGAGAAAAAAACCCTTTTAGGTATAGGAAATCGGCAACAGCGAAGCAATCTGGCGATCCTGGTGAGCTTTGAAGTGGCGAGACTACTTTAACTTATGAAGATGAATTTTTGGTAAGCACTCTATCTGCCCATCAAACTAATTTGGAATGATAATTTTAATCCTTGGAAATGTCAAGGCGGGTGCATGTTGAAGCTTGACAGAGTAGTATGTGGCAGACTAGCACGTCTACAAATCTACTATCTTTCTACGGTTTTAATGTCTCCTTGAGATTGTTTACTTCAAAACACTTGGGGAGCTTCATTTATCCAACTCCCTAGGAATGTTCAAGCTCAAATGTTGTTTAAATTTATTTTTCATCTTTTTAGTTAAGCCGTGAAGTATTAAGCCTAGTATACTATCGGCTAGCGGTGTAAATCAAGAAATACATAACTAATTGTTTTCGTGCTTGTGATAAATAACAGGTAATGGCTAGTGATGGACTTTGGGATGTGGTTAGCAATGAAGGCGTTGTATCCATTATCGAGACACCTTTGTTAAAGAACCCGAATGTGCTCCAAGAGGTTGGTTCTGAGAAGGCTGGCGAGCGTGGCAAACAAAGATAACATCCTGACCATAGTTATATTTTGCGTCCCCCTCGCTGCTGCCGAGAGGATTTACTGAACCTCCTCTTTGTATGTGTTAAAGGCATACACATTAATAAAAATTAGCCTACCAGGTGTTAAAGGCATACACATTAATAAAAATTAGCCTACCATATGCCCTTTTTTTCATAGTTGGGTTCCAAAAAGGAAGAGAACTACTCAACTACTAATAATATTGGATGATAGGATTCAAAGTTTTAGTTTCAACAAAAACAAATGTACAATGAGAGGAGAAATGCCTTGAACCCATATAAAATGCTTTAAAATCCATCAAAAACGTCAACTCTATTAGTAACAGGTGTCGTATCGAACCGAGACATTCCCACTATCAATGAGAGAGAATGTAGGGGATTTTAATTAGTGATGCAAATAGAAATATCAACCACAACACAATAGTAAGCTTTTCTATTAGCAGGAATCATAAATAGCCGACTTATAAGACCATACTAAACAAATACTAACTTCTGTAACATAAAAAAACACTGCCCCGGCCATAATTATAAGCACAAAACAAATACTAACTTCTATAACATCAAAAAACACTGCCCCGGCCATAATTATGAATGCTATAGGTGTACTTATAACGGAAATGTTATATCTTCTGAAAGAGTGAGAAAATCACTTGGGCAAACTAAGCCATGATGTGCTTATAATGGTAGTCAGTAGACGTGCCGAGATGTTGAACAACAATCCAAGGCAGACATACGCCTCACAACAAACTTCTTTGAGAACTTGAGAGCATCCTTCCCGACACAACCCTTGCTCTCCTTGTCAAAACATTTCAAACCTGTACTTGGAAATAAACTTAGTCAAAAACTAAACTTCTCTTCCAAATCCTCCAAACCACTTCCTTCGATCGCCCTATTCAAACCCTTTATATTCCTAGACCAAGACCTTATTCGTTCCTAGGCATGCAAAGTCATCTACAGATTGAGTGTATTCTGGGGGCAGTTGCGTTGGTCTGTGACCCCATGGGAAAGTCACTGAATGTGGAGCTAGAGGGTGCCTTTTTACCCATCCCATTCCCTGAAAGTTGAAACTGACCATCACTACATCCTAAAAGAAACAGACTTCTACCATTCTCTATATAAGCCCTAACTGAAGTACTGGGAAATAACCCCATCCCTTGCTCGAGGTGTCAAAAAATCCTTCTCATCCCCGACTACTAAAAGTATACATCCTTAAAAATTAAGGAATTAAAAATCACATCATTATCATCATCAGCAATAGCATGTAGGAAATGTGAGAAACATCCTTTACTAAGTTTTTCACCCCAGAAGAATGTAACACTAGAAGAGGATATGAGTGAGTATAAACTCGATCCGTTTGGTGTTTGCTTTTGCAAAGAATAAATTGAGGAATAAAAATAAAAGCCTAGTTCCATAAACGATTTTCACTAATGTTATTGGTAATTCTCTCGTAAATTAGAATTGACAAATGCATATTTTTTCTGTGAAGATCCTAAATTAATGGGTCTAACCATTAGTGACATGCACGTGCAGTTGTGCACATCCTCTTAGTAATATCGATTGACTTGACTTCGATACCCTTCTCCTTCCTATATACAAATTGTAATCGTGGGAAAAAAAAGGGAACATACTAAATCAAACATTAAAACATCCTAATTAGTGATGATTCATTTAACAAACTCAAAAATGAAACTCAAAACACTCCAAATTGACTTACCTATGTAAAAAACTTTGATCATGGAGACCTAGAACCAAATCAGATGCACTAACCTCGCTAATTGTAGACGCAATAGTTCTACCATCTTGATCACCTTCTTTAACAACAATCTCCACCTCATCCTATATATACCACATGATCACCATATGATAAGAGCAGAAAAATTATCAAACCATGTAGCATTTATAAATATGTTATGATGAAAGGGCGGGGTACTTACATCAGGGACTTCGTCACAGAGATCTTTAAAAGAGAGAGCTAATTGAATATGATTACATTATTTTCTATTACTCATTTGAGAAAGTTGATGAGGACTGGGCATCTGAGCAAGACCCTTTTCTAGAATCGGGAAAATTGCTAAAGAAAAGGACTTCTAGAAAAGGAGTTATAGGAGTAGTAACAACCCATCAGAAAGATGATTGTGCGTCAGAGGATTTCAAGTCTGGGCCCTATAGCAAAGAAATAATATGTAACTGAGTGAGAGATAATTTAAAAGTAAGTTGTGAAGTGCCCACTGTAGAGCAGTTCTAGTTGGGAGTTTCTTTGTGGAGAAGAAAGGGTTTTGGTGAATGAAAAGTTTTGAGGTTTTTTGTTTTAGCTTGAACTTTTTGAAGTCGAAGTGTGGGGTTTAATCAATTTTGATGTTTGTATTATTCGTAGATATATCACGAATCCTTTTTAAAAATTGCGTGTAATTGTTTTCTCATAATTTTATGGATCTCCAAAACATATAACCAATCTAGAGCAAATCCAACGGCTGGTATAAATTTTAATAAGGACTGATTTGTAAATAATCAAAATACTGTCCTGATTTTTAATTAACTTTGGGTACCTACTTAAAAATTGTGCTGACGTGGCCTCCTAAAATCGCATATGAGCATTTTTGTCCACTGTGCAATAATGGTTTTAGATTGATATTTCCTAACGGATCCAAAATAGATATGCCTACAGATCCGGTCCATACTTGTATTTCTGATGCACAATATCCGTCGGCAAAAAAGCCCAGGCCCGTCACAACCAACTTTTTACATATTCCAACCGGGGGCAGCAAAATTCAAGCCTCAAATCCCAAATTTCTTGTCGGTGGCTCTATTGTTATTTAGGCAAAAACAAATTTCAGTAAACCGTCGGCGCCAAGGTGAAAATCTCCCTCCTAAAAGAAAAGGAAGTTTTTTAATGTGAGCTTGAATACGGTACTTTTCAAAGCTTCAATCTCAAACACAAACTTTCCTTTTTGTTTGTAATTTGGTTTTGCCATTCTAATATTCCGCAACTTATTTTCTGTCTAGGTTCGAGTGATTATTCAATTGACCAGGACCTTCTCTATCTGCAATTGTGGTAACCTTCTCACTTCTTAATTTGGTTTAGTATGATAAAATCGATTATTTGTTTTTCCATGGCATGTTTTAATTTATTGCTGAATCAGCATCAGATCTAGGTGAGTCTGTTGCCATGCTTGTTGTTTTATGAATCTATGCTGTTTTTTTGTTTAGGCAGAAAAGAGTACAAGTCTATTTCTTTTTCTTTGAAGTTTGAAGTTTGAACAAGCTTCTTGGCTCTAGTTTTTTATTTTGGATTTTGACCCATACTTAAATAGTTTTTTATAATGAAATGTAAGTTTGTCATAACAACTCCTATAGATTTCTGAGTTAGCTAGATTGACTTCATAAACCTATAGTTAAGGATGTTGGGATAACTTAATATATTGCTCAAGTCTTTTAATATATTGCTCAAGTCTATTAATATATAATAAGAGTAACTTAATATTTCCAAAAGCTTGTTTTTGTTGCAAATAAGCTAGTCTCGTGATTTTCGTCTATAGAAATTTATTTTTAGCAACTGGTTCATCTGATTTTCTTGTGAATGTTCCTAGAATTTTTAATATATTTGAATTGATTTTTACCTTGGTAATTGGTATTAATTGCTTGGTTTTCTAGCAACTGGTTTCTTTGGTGGTGTTTGACAGATGGTTTTATTAGGATTTGATTTATCTACAAATGGTTCTTAGTTTGAGGTTCAGTTCATTGACTATATTTACTTAGATATGTATGTTGTCCATGAGGCAAGTTTAGATATAGCTAGACTAGTTATAGATGTCTTATCTTAATCCACACTAGGTTTGGCTATAAGTAATCGAAAGGATTGGCCAATGCTTTGTCACTGCAAGGTTGGATTTTGATTGGGTAAAAATCCAATCTTTAGTTTACTCCAATTGTCAATACTTGCATTGACTAGTTAAACATGTCATGTAGCTAACCTTGTACCAGTGAGAGTTTTCTTCTTAAGGAGATCTTTCATGAGTAGTAATTGATATAGAAATAATTTTATGTATTTATTGTTACTTATGAATTAGGATGCTTGCAATTGTTAACTCATTTTTCTTTCACTTCAACTTTAGAAAATAGATTAGTCAATACTATTTATCTTTTTTCATGATATTGATTATTGATATAGTTGTGACTTTAGTAGTCACGTTTAAAACCTTCAACTTTACTGTGCTATTCAACAAGTCCATTTTTAACTAAATATAGGCATGTCTATAGATTAACATTCCCACTGAGCTCGGTAATTTCTGTGCTACATGTTATGTCTTCCTGGTGTTTTTTTTTTTTTTTGTTATGTATGCCTTACTTGGTGCTAAATCATGGGTAGATTGTTGTTGGAAAATGAAGCTATTCTAGTTCTCTATCTATTGAATTCTTAGCATAAATGCATTGCATTGTATGGTGAGGTGTTTAGTATTGCATTCTAGAATACTAAATCATGGATTTATTTGATGCCTAATTATCTGATTTGGTTGATGCTCCTTACATACTAGCTTTTCTTTGTTATATATAGTGGTATGGATGCTTTCGCTTCATCGATAGATAAGAGTTGGATTTCCTTAAAATATCCAGATAAGCGTTTTATAGCTGGTTTAGAGAAATTTGTGGAGTTCACGAAGATACACCATCGTAATAAAAAGGTCATACCCTATCATACCCTATCCATGTGGCAAATGCCTAAACCAAGGCCCAGCCAAGACCCATAATGACGTCAAAGTAGATTGTTTTAGGCATGGCTTTGATGAAACATATAATGTGTAGTTCGTGCATGGTGAAGTAGCACAAAATCAGTATGTTGAACAAGGATCAAGTTTTTGTGATAATGCATATAATGAAATGGACATGGCTAATGCCCTTAACATTGTGGTGGGGGAACTTGGTGGTGATAATTTGGACGCGTTAGTGGGAGAACATAGTGAACAAAATGACTTATTTGAAGATGTTAAGTTTAGTTCTAATTTGCATAAGGCGATGAGTGAATTGTATGCGTTGGAAATAAGGACTTCACTGTTCTTAGATTTGTAGTGAAATTATTTAATTTAAAGATCACACATGAGTGGACTAACCAAAGTTTTACTGCATTGCTTCAACTATTCCAGTTGGTGCTTCCAAGTGGGAATAACACACCAAAAAATATATATCATGCGGATAAGGTAATCAAAGATTTAGGATTGAAGTATGATAAAATCGATGCGTGCAGAAATGATTGTATGCTATACTGGGGAGACTACAAATCTAAGGTTTCTTGTCATATTTGTTTGGTCTTGAGGTTTAAAACTTTAAGCATTGAGGAAAGAAAGAAAGGGGTCAGGTCTGGTGCTGCGAAGATCTTAAGATATTTTCCACTAGCAGATAGGTTAAAGAGATTATATAGAGTTGATTGGGTAGCAAAGGCTATACGTTGGCATTCAACCGGAAAGTCCCTTCCAGGTACTTTGGGGCATCCAGTTGACTCTGGGGTGTGGAAGCTAATTAATACACAATACCCAGATTTTGCTGCCGAGCCACAAAATGTCTGTTTGGGGCAAGCAATTGATGGCTTCAATCCTTTTGGGTCATTCAGCTCATTGCATAGGTCGTGGCCTGTGATGTATGTGATTTACAACCTTCCACCTTGGTTGTGCATGAAACCCCAATTCACCATGCTCACAACACTCACCGAAGGTCCAAAACAACCAGGTAAAGATATTCATGTGTTTTTGCAACCATTGGTCAAGGAGTTGAATGACTTGTGGCATGAAGGGGTAATGGTAAACGATGCATCAAAAGGAGATGTGTTTAAAATGCGGGCTGTTTTGATGTGGACAATACATGACCTTCCAGCTTATGGAAATATCTCCGGTTGTAAGACTAAAGGAAAACTTAGTTGTCTAGCTTGTGGTCCAAAGACGATTTCTTTTTGGCTTCGCAATGGAGGTAAGCATGTGTACATGAGAAGCAGACGTTGGTTGCCTACCACTACGGTTTTTGTCCGTCGGCATCTGTCGATTATTTTGTAGTGGCGGCGCCATTTGATGTATGCACTTTGAATGGTTTTATACCTATTCAAGTTAAACAACCATTTACGTACCAAACTCAAGTATTCCTTACTCACGTGTCTTCGCGTGTATGGTTAAAGTAAGGGTTTTTGTTCCAACTTAAAAAATATTATGATGATGTTGACAACTGAAATCCTAGCACCTTAGAGAACTATGTGAGTAGGGTTTTAAACTTTTTGTTTTTTTACTTCCTATGATAACTTAACATGCAAGGCAAGGTAAAAAAAAAAAAAAATTAATTGTTTAAACAAGAAACTAGAGAGAGAGGAACGTAAATGATTAATCCTACTCATGCAAAGTCTAGCTACATATTTTTAGGTTATGATCTAGTCCTTATTGTGTTGGCTTGGGATACAAGCTTTCGGGTGACCTGACGCAACATTTTTGTCTCCGAGTGAATGGGAGGAGGAATGTGGAATAGTGAAAGGAAATGGAGTTGAGCTTCAGTATTGTATTTAGGGGTGTCAAATGGGCTGGGTCTCGTTATTTTACATAGCCCATATTTTTTACTAGTATCTTTGCAGGTGGTTTCGGGATGGAACTGTGACTAGATAAGGAGATAACATGAAGAATATCAAACGACAAATCTTAATTCTATCCCTAACTTTTTAACATATTATGGAAGACCGATTCTGGTTTGAGGGCATTGCTACCTGTATAAAACTTCTTCTTATTCCCTCATACCGAAGTAGTGATTTCGAAGTCCATCGTCATTGGCTAGCTCTCACTTCTTCTCTTCCTCTCTCTCAAATGGTACTTGGACGAAACAAGTCCATGGACTCTCGATTACTTACCAATATTTGCTTATTTCCAGCGGTTTCTCTCCATTTTCGCCTATTTTGTCGATCCCAAGATTGTAAATCTTCATCAGGGTTTGGACTACAGTGCAAACTTAGTGATTTACTTTCAGAGACTTAGTGTTATTGTTTCTGATCTGTGTCTCTACTACGGAGTTTATAGATTGAGTAGAAATTTTGGGGTTTGGAGAAGGAGAATGCTTTTGGTTTTGATCGTGTGGTCTCCGCCTTTGTTTATTGTAGATCACATGCATTTTCAGTATAATGCGTTTCTTCTTGGTTTTTTGTTGATATCACTTTCGTTTTTGGAGGAAGGAAGAGATTTGTCGTGGGGTTTTGTTTTTGCATTGTTGTTGTGTTTGAAGCATTTGTTTGTCGTGGCAGCACCAGTGTACTTTGTGCATTTGTTGAATTGATATATTATCTCTGAACTATCATCTCAACTCCTGTATTCATTCAACTCCAGCCGGTCAACTAACTTTAAGAGGATGATTTCTCCAGCTAAAAAGTACAAGAGTAAGGAAAAACAAAAATAAAAAATACAGCCACAAATGCCAATACTCTTCATGCATCCCAATTATTAACACAAGTATGAATCAACGCAGTAAATCTCTTTGTTGATCAATTCCAATTATAACCCTAACCCTAAAAAAAGACAATCAGATCCACAAAATGACCAAAAAAATAAAAAAATAAAAAAATAATACCTCCTTGGTGGAGAGCTGAGAGTGATAAGGAAGGACGAAATTGACAATAAGTTTAGATGGGATAGTGTTTGGAGTAGGGGGGCGAAAGAGGTGTTTTCGGTGGATCGATATTTGGAATAATTTTCTTCCACCGAGTCCGTTGGTGGATTCGCTTCTAAATCAGTCGCAAATGATCTAGTCTTTATTGTGGTGGCTCAGGATACAAGGTTTCGGGTGACCTGACGCAACATTTTTTATTCGCTTGGATTAATTTGGGTCGGATAATAAACTTTTTTCTCTCTGAGGGAATGGGACGAGGAATGTGGAGTAGTGAAAGGAAATGGAGTTGAGCTTTAGTATTGTGTCCCGAGCATTTAGGGGTGTCAAATGGGCTGGGCCTCCTTATTTTACATAGCCCATAGGTGTAGAGGACCATGGACAATGTAAAATAGGGGTGGCAATGGATATAAGTTTTTAACATGTTACAAACTTAGAATGGATATAAGTTGAGAACGAATTTCATCACCTTTTTAGTGGTCAGTTCAACTTTTGGGTAGCTAAATAGTTTTTCCGGGGCAGTTAAATAGTATTTTTGCCAATCAGCAGTTGATGTCTTGTGGACAGCAAACAGTTGCTTGTCCACATATTTATTCTGATATATGTTTCACCCTATAGTGGTGACGTAATGCCTTGGGATGCATCTCGGGATTCTGGAGGCGTTACAAGTAGAAATTTCTCAAGAGTTGAAAATTGTGTGGGCCTTAAGGGGTAGAGGTCATTGGGTCGAGAATAGTAACTTTCATAGGCAAAAGCATACCCGGCCCATGTAGTAGTGACTGAGTTAACTAGGCCGTTGAAACTCTGAAGAGAAGGAGATTTCTATTCGGAATTATTTTACTTACTTTTTTACTTACTTGTGATCTATGTATATACCCATCCTGCAATCTCTTAACCATTTAGCAGTACAAGCTAACTTCGATGAGTAGCACCATTAAGAATTATTAACTAGGAGATTTTTCGACACGTTACATCATCCTACTGACCCAAACCACTGGAAAGCCAAACTTAGAAAGGAAATTGTGAGAGAAGGCCATTCAAGTTTATCATTAGATTATGTGTTGTGTTTGTATTAGTGAAGATGTTATCTGTAATGTGTTCTCATATAGGTTATGTACATGTTTTATAAGCGTATTCGTGGTTTTTGTGTTTCTTGTAGAGGACAAATCAAGTAACCTACTTACGTGAAAATGAACTCTCCATGTTGTAGATTCGTTCTCTCTTACACTAGTAAAGAATTTATTTTGGTAGTTTGCATATAATGAGATTTATTATGGCTTTTAGGTGTACATTATGTTTAAATTTCCTGCAAAGACTAGTATCATTCCTATTTTTTTACTGTGTGCTACATGTGATCTTTGCAGGTTTCGGGCATGAAACTGTGACTAGAATATCGAACCACAAACCTTAATTCTATCCCTAACTTTTTAACATATCATGGAGGACCTATTCTGGTTTGCGGGCATTGCTACCTGTATAAAACTTCTTATACCCTCATACTGAAGTAGTGATTTTGAAGTTCATTGTCATTGGCTAGCTCTCACTTCTTCTCTTCCTCTCTCAATGGTACTCGAATGAAACAAGTTCATGGACTCTTGATTACCCACCACTATTTGCTTATTTCCAACGGTTTCTCTCCATTTTTGCCTATTTTGTCGATCCCAAGATTGTAAATCTTCATCGGGGTTTGAACTCTGATTGCAAACTTCGGTGATTTACTTTCGAAACTTAGTGTTATTGTTTCTGATCTGTGTCTCTACTACGGAGTTTATAGATTGAGTAGAAATTTTGGGGTTTGGGAAGGAGAATGCTTTTGGTTTTGATTGTGTGGTCTTCGGCTTTGTTTATTGTAGATCACATGCATTTTCAGTATAATGCTAGGTTACATTGACACGGGCACGCGTGTCGGTATCCGACACGGATACGGGGTGTCGGATACGGCGGCATTTGAAGATTGAAGATCGACACGGGGACACGGATAGGAATAATTAATTAATTTTTTAATAATTATAAATTTATTAAATTAGATGGTAAATCAGAAATTCGAGGTAAATTAAATACAATATGTGTCCGTGTGTGTCTGACACGGATACGGACATGGACACGTGGATACGTATCCGACACAGATTTTTTTTCAAAATATGGCGTGTCCATGTAACCTAGGTATAATGGGTTTCTTCTTGGTTTTTTGTTGATATCACTTTCGTTTTTGGAGGAAGGAAGAGATTTGTCGTGGGGTTTTGTTTTTGTGTTTGAAGCATTTGTTTGTCATGGCAGCACCAGTGTACTTTGTGTATTTGTTGAGACATTATTGTAGAGGAGGATTTTTTAGAGGTTTTGGGTGGTTTTTGATGATGGGAGTGGCAGTTGGGATGGTTTTCGTTCTTGCTTTTGCTCCATTTTTGTATTATAAGCAGGTATTCACACCGTCACTCTTCTGATTATTATCTTTGGAAATTATTGACATGGTACTCAACACTAATGCTCTCAAGTTTGTTTATTTTTTCGCAATATGATTGAGATGTATATCGTTGTTCATCATAAATTTGTGTGGATATTATCTTCGAAGATGCAATTTGGTTCATTTGGTCGGATGTGTGTGAAACTTAGTTATCAATTGTTATGAATTGATGTACTACATCAGTTGCCTACTTGCATTTGCTCAAGGAAATGGGCTAATGCTACACTGTATGGAATAGGCAATGTTTTGTTGAGCTAAATAGTGAGATTATGGTAATTACTGTCAAAGTCCAGTTGTTGCGTCCGCTTACATGGTTTTAGAGCCCATATACTTCAATTGTTTAATCCATTTGTCTTTCTAATGGATGTTGAACAACTTAAATGTTTGTGAAAGGCTGTTTTGAATTTAACACCATTGATTCAACTTATAGAGGTGTCCTTGTGACTTCATGGACCTTTTGCATGTAGGACTGTACATGCCTTGCGGGGTGCCATCTTCCAAACATTAAAAATTCATAAAAAAAAGTTATTATTGGAACTTGTATTTGAAGAGAAGGACAGATTGTTTCATTAATCTCAGAGTATTTTATTTTCCAATTTATTGGTTGCTACTCTTTAGAGTGTTTGCTTTGTAAGTAGGAAGCGTTTCAATACTCCTAAGAGAATTATAGCTGTTTTACTATAACCTGCTTAGCAGTAATTGCACCAAATAGATAATTGATATACTCGTACTCGTTTTTGCTTTGGTACATGGTGGTAATGCTAGTGTGTATAAGTTGTGATGGTGGTTGATCACAAAAAAATATATATGTTGCACCAGCCAAACACGTAGATATAGACAACTGCTGACATTTGCTTTGTGATCCTGTGGTGGTTTAAACACTGAACCGATATGGCAGAAAACAGCCTCTCCAAAACGGGAATTATATACACTGATATGTTTTATATGTTCTATCTCTTGTAATTCTCATATTGTGTTGTTATAAACATTCTCCTATCCCAGTCCACAATGATGGGTTACACATTTTGAGCTATATATTAACATGAATACCTATTGTTTGTTCGGACTATGATGAAAACAACTAATTAGCCGTAATGTTCTTTTGGACATTTTCCCACTATGTAATGATTTTTTAACCTGTTTCTTTTGCAGATTGAACAAGTTATACATTGCCTGTTTCCCTTTGGTAGGGGACTCTGCCATGCATACTGGGCACCAAATTTTTGGGTATTTTACATTATTATTGCTAAAGGCTTTGCATTCATGCTCAGAAAACTGGGTCTCAACATCAAGGCACCAGTGGCTTCATTTACCGGGGGGCTAGTTGGGGACTCCTCGCCATTTGCTGTGCTTCCTCAGGTAATGCTGTTCCCATATGGATTACTTATATTCATCAGATCTTATGCGAAAACGATCAAGCATACTTGATGAACTTGGCCTCCATGGTATACGACAATACTTGTTTGTACCAAATCATGAGTTTTGTAATATGCTATTTAGATGACGGGCCTTCCGTTGGAGCTTGGTCTGAAACCATAACTTGAAATCCTGTTAATCTATCTAACAATCTTTGATCATCCCAGAGCTTGATCCATTTTGTCTTGAATGGTCGAATCATATATGTTGTGTTCATTAGTGAGACGAGTTTAGATCTTATATAAGGCTACAACCCTCCGTAATGTGTTTCACATTTACACATGGGATTGATAGGCTAGTGAAGGGTTCACATGTGATCTATGATATAGTTTTTTTTTACGTCTTTCTGGTATGCAAGTGTCACAAGCTAATCTCTCACATCTGAATGTTGTTGAATGACAGGTGACTCCATTGATAACATTCATATCAGTGCTAGTTGCATTGTCTCCATGTCTCATTAAGGCATGGAAAGAGCCCCATCGAGAACTTATCACGAGATGGGTGGCCTATGCTTATACCTGTGGTTTTGTTTTTGGTTGGCATGTTCATGAGAAGGCCTCCCTTCATTTCATGGTTCCCCTTGCGGTTGTTGCAGTACAAAGCCTGGTAGATGCGAGACACTATTTTTTGTTGTCAATAGGTAGGACTTTATGACTATTGCCATTTCTCTTGCTAATGTACTGAGTTATACTTGTGGAAGCTACTCTATTTGAGAATAGGCAATGTCGTTCGACCCTACTCTTGAATCCATTTCGATTGATTCAGAGATTAGGATGTTCTATATTTAAAGCTGGAGATGTATCCACATGTACTCACTGCTCAGTTGATTCTGATAGATTAATAACCATCCTTGCTTTGTATTACTTTACTCAGTAACTATTAGCAGAAGAGGTGTTTCTTCTTTTCATTGTTTGGTTTTGTGTTTCTTACCTGGACAGTTGTATACTGGGTTCTTTTTTTTCATATTAATTGGATTGTGAATGATAGAGAAAACAGTAGTATTTATTTTCAGTCTGCTACGACGACTGATCTTTACATTTTTCTTCTTAATGTAGTGTCCAGCTACTCATTGTTCCCTCTTCTATTTGAATCCCAGGAGTATCCCATAAAAGTGTTGTTGCTTGTTTTGCACTCACTTCTCATGTGGTCAGGTTTTACTGCACAATATAGCAAAGTTGCTGCATCAAATACATCACGATCGACAGATATAGCTGATACAAAGATCGCAACAAGTGAATTTTTTTCAAAGACTGCAAAGGAAGGTGGTGCAGCGGTTGTAGGCGTTTTTGAGATGTGTTATCTGGTGGGTCTGTTTGTTGTTGAACTATGGGGTCTTATTTTACAACCCTATTTTCTTGGCGACAGGCTTCCTTTTTTGCCTCTTATGTTGGTGTCCACATATTGTGCATTTGGTGTGATGTACTCTTGGTTACGTCAATTAAAACGAATCATGAAATCTTAGTAGCCACTAGCCACCATGTCTACTGCCGTGCTCTAGATAAGTTGTATTTGGAGTTCAAGCTCAGATATATCTGATGATTCCAATTAATCAACTGAAGATTGTGGAATGAAAATGTCCAGATCTGTTGCTTCTTGGTGTATAACAATATTCCTTATAGAACAGTAGATGTAGAAAGTGACGTGCAGCAGATATGTGGTTCAATTCCCACGTACTAATGTGCACTACTAGTGTTCGTCCCAAAAACAGTTCTGCTGGTGACAAAAAAGAATGAAAAAAAAAGAGTGGGAAAAGAGAAGAAAAGGGTTTGATTGGTGTTTTACCGGTTCGAGATGCAGCAGAAACTGCGTCTGTTAGTCCTATGTTATCTCCAGGTGAATTTTGAGGAATTTAATTGCATATATATATATATATATATATATTTTGTAGTTGTTTGTTTACGTGTTTGAAATGGGATGGGTTGTTTTTTGATGGTGTATAGGAGTAGCTGGTGAATCAGGAGAGCGGAGTGCGAAAATTCCTGTTTCCACATCTGATGGGAAAAATCAGCAGGAATTAATTCAATGGCATACGAGGTACATTTTTGCAAATTAGTAACAATTTGTTATGTGGTAGTGGCAAGTGAAGTTTGAATTGATGGGGTGATGTTTAAAATAATACAGGGGGGTTGCTGCAAGGGCGTTGCATCTCTCTCGAGGAGTGGGAAAAATCAAGTGGGAGGGTTGCATATATTGTTGTCCTTGAAGGATTATGCAGGTTCAGTGTTCAAGAACTTAGTGTCAGGGGGACTTACTACACTGCTCGTGTTGCTCACCTTGACATGACAAAAACTGGTGAGATTTTTTATTAATCATTTTCAGTACGAACTCTGTTTTAGTGAAGTCCCAAAAGTAAACACTATGTCCTCACTACTTAAAGGAAAGTTCAATGCTCTAGTATATTTTGCGACGCGTTAAATAACACTTGGTGGCTCTTTTTTCCCCTTTTCCCTTGTCTCTCGTCTTTCGTGTTAAATATATTGAAAAACTTCTGGTATACAATATGATAGAGTTACATATACTAGAGGAGAAGCCTTTTTTGTTAAGGCCACAAAAAAAATTGTTTGTTTTAAGGGTAGAGTGTAGATAAGGATCTGTGATAACGCGAGCGATTATTTTTATATAGTTTTTTGTAGTACTCTATGTAGGGCAACGGTATTGTTCAGTTCTTTAATTACCAGCCAATGCATTATTTTTTATTTATTTAATTTGTTTTTGGAATAGAGAACAAAGTAGGAAACAGACAGTTTCAGTTTTCCCCTCCATGGAAGAGATATTTACTTTAAATTTGTCTCCTGGTACTTTCATTTTTTCCGAGTTGGACCAACTAGAAAGATTGAAATTTTCTTAAGCTTGTGAAGAATGTTTTAATCATATCTTCATGTTGATAAAAACAATACAACTGGAAACAGAATGTTTACTCCTCATACCCATACTGTTTTTGTTATATGGTGGGATTCGTCAGTATTGCAAAGTCTAGATTTTTTTTGTTCTTTTTCTTTTTGGTTTCAATGCTTCCTTAGCCTCTTGCTAAATGGGAATTTGCTTTGTATTTGCATCCCCATGACTTGTACTTTCCTCTGTTTTCATTTTTGAATGGACACTTCCCTTTACCAATAAATAAAATGTAATGGATGAAAAATATAAATCTGGAACTTTATTTCAAGTCTCCGTTTGTAAAATGCTGAGATGGTTTTCCATTTTATCCTAATTAGAGATGGAGCATGCAGAGCAAGACCCAGATCTTATTGCATTATCTCGCCAATTCAAAGCCAGTTCTTGAGCAGGTGAAATGTTTGTTTTGAAAATGTGTAGTTTGGTGCTTCCTTTTCTGTTAGGTTTGAAGTTAGTGAAAATCTATGTTACATGGACACTCCATAATTTAAAAATTATCCGTGTCGGATATGTATCCACGTGTCCATGTCATTATATGTGATATACTTCAATATTTGATATGTCACTATGTTAGACACACTTCGTATCTGTGTATCTCGGATACGGATGTATCCATGTCAGTGTAATTTAGGTAAAAATTTAGCAAAAAAAGAAAAATACCAGATACAGTTTTGGACTATTAGCAATAAAATGTTCTAATTGTTTCTTTCCCTTCAAGAAAAAAGTAGGTTTTCTAGATCAGAAATTGATATCTTCATTCGATTGGATCAAACTAATGGTATTTTGGCTCTTTGCAACTTGAAATGAGATTGATTAAGGATGAAAAATGGTTTGATTAGAAATTGTGGTTAACCCAAAGATTGGTTGAATTAATTTTAAAATTGCGAAGTACATATAGAAGTAAATCTTGACAGATACTTCGTGTCAGTAGTCAAATATCTTTTTGAAACTGAAATATGGGCTGAACATTCTTGGACATGATGGGTGCTAATGAAATTTATTCATCGACAGTGGTTATACTGTCCCATAATATTGGTAGATTTACTCTCTATTCACTTTTTACCTTGAAACTATGCTCTTCCATTTTCATTTCCATGTTTCCGTCCTTCAATTTCTTCCTCTGTGCATCTTTCGCTGGAACATTTGCCTCTTTTTATCAGTAGTAACTTCATCATTTCTGCGGTGATCACAGAAACAAAAAACAGTGGGAAGGACCAAGGTGCTTCTGGAAACTGTTCCTGTACACAGACTTGCTGATATTTTTGTTGCCAGCTCTGAAATAAGCTTTGAGGAGCAGCTGTCTATGCTAGATTCAGTTGACTTGAAAGTAAGGCTGTTAAAAGCTACTGAGTTAGTTGACAGACATTAGCAGGTAAGCTTTTTGGAATAACTTTGCAGCCAGTGGTGAATCAACTCACCTGTATGTTTGCATCCAACTATTCTATGTCTATTGTCTATTCATGAATGGAGACACTTTACATACACGTAATCGTTTCCTTGCAACAGTCATTTCGTGTAGCAGAGAAGATAACACAAAAAGTCGAAGGACAGTTGTCGAAGTCACAGAAGGAATTTCTTCTGTGTCAACAGGTATGTTGTTTTGCGTACTTATTAGCTATTTCCATTTTCTTCAATTAGCAGGCATTTTATAGTATCCTGTTAATATGAGGTTTGTAGTATCCTGGAGAGGGGAAAAAAGTATTTGTAGGATCATGTTGCTCTATGGTTAATATTGTAGCATGCAGACTATACAGCACTAGAGCCTATAAGTACGACAGAGTAAAAAATGTGAAAAAAATGACATAAATTGAGAAAATGGAAACCTTATTTACACGGAACATCAAAGTTAAGGTATTTCTAATGTTTAGTGTTTACCTCATTCTGATAAACATATAACGGTAAAAACGAAAAAGAAATGAAAATGTAATACGATGCTTCACGGTTATTTTATTAAAGTTCCTTACTCCAGATAACTCTTTGCTTCACTTCATTCTAGTGTCTGCATATAATGCTTTTGTTCACTTCGAATTATATTTGAACTTGTATTTGGTCAAGCTATGCCTATTCTTGAAACAAATAATACGAACAATACGTCTAGAGAAAAAAATCCTGAATGGAGCTTGAATTGATGCACACGAATAGAAGTGTGAGCTGATGCAATGACTAGAACTAGAAGTGGCAGAAGACGGAGTTTTGCGGTGGTAGAAGGTAAATCTTTTGAATTCGAATGGTGGAATAGCTCTTCTGATAGTGTTGAGGTGAGTTTGACGGAGCGTGGAGGCAAAGGGGTGTTTCAGTGTTCCACTTCTCTAAAAGGAGCAAGATGGCTTGGCAGTTTCCTCTGTCAATGCTCTCTGAAATCACCAAACAAGGGAACTCCAGTTTCTTTTTGGGATGGTCATATAAAGATGATTGGGTCGGTGTGTACTAACAGAAGGGGCGACTTCATAAACTTGTTGATGATTCCCAGAGTCAGGCAAGGTAGACTTAAAACCTTATGCTTTCCTGCCGGGGTAGATAGAGAGGGTTGGGCTGAAGTGGGAGCGACATTGACAAAGTTGTTGGAACCCACCAACACGCACCACAACACCAGACCACATTTTGAAGGAAGGGTTTCAAACCCTCTTTTAGCCCAAACACAGAATGATCTAACTGCTACGGAGGTTACTAGCGGCGCAAACCGAGCCTGGGAAAATGTACGACCTATCATAAGAATAAGATCTAACCGAATGGTGTTGAATGCCTCTTGGTGGTCCTCTACTGTGCGGTGTAAATCATCAAGAGGCATCCTTGACTGGAGATGGGTAGAGCAGAATCTTATGGATGTGTGCAAACCAGCAAATTTTAAAACTATGGAAGGGGGAGAAGCAATTGCTTTCTTTAACACTGAACAGGAAGCGGAGAGATTAGTTAAGATGCCACCACTGGAGTTCTGGGGTGGTGAAATTCAGTTTAGTAGATGGAACCCTGAGGTGGGATCAATCCCCAATGTTGTCTTGCTAGCAAAGGAGGCGAACATTAAATTCTTTGGAGTTCCCCTACACTTGAGAAATTGTGGAATAGCTGAATTATTGGCCAAGGAGTGCGGTCAGATGGTGAAAATAGACGAAGAATCTCTCGACTGGTGTAGCTCTTATATAAGGGTGA
Source organism: Coptis chinensis (assembly GCF_015680905.1). Lineage (NCBI taxonomy): Eukaryota > Viridiplantae > Streptophyta > Magnoliopsida > Ranunculales > Ranunculaceae > Coptis > Coptis chinensis. Next base: position 44,984,034 of record NC_141460.1, read on the forward strand.
AAGTTTTTTTTTTTTTTGATCGGTAAATAGATATTTCATTGATATAAAAATATAAAAACATAGAAATAGTAGGATGAGGTATCCTTACATTGAAAACTAACTAAAAGAAAGAACAACATCAAATGTACACAAAAACAGAAAACACCGTTCTCAAATCAAAATATCTTCCCATCTACACACAAAGTGCTCAAAAGGAATGTTACTAGTTTCCTCATGAGCTTTGGCCCAGAAAAATAACAGCCCTTTAATTGACATGATTACTTCCTCCAAAGAAGCCACAACTCCCTCAAAAGTTCTTCTATTCCGTTCCATCCATAGGCCCCACAAAACCGCAAAAGGAATCATTCTCCATATACGTCTTCCCCTTTGAGATTGCATATCTGAAGACCACGAGGCTAACACACCTTTCACCGAACCTGGACTGACCCATGACCTACCTGACCCCTGAATGAGAAAACACCAAACTTGCCAAGAAAAAAGACACTGAAGGAGGATATGATTCACTGACTCACCATCTTTCAAACACAAAGGACAGACGTTGACTAATGCTTCCTTGAAATGTCTCTTTCTAAGATTATCGACTGTTAAGATTTTACCCAAGGTTGCACACCATACAAAGAAAGTGACCTTTAAAGGAACTTTGGACCCCCAAATAACACGGCCAGGAAACAAGGTGTGTCTGAGAGCCCGAGGTCTGTTATGGGAACTCAAGGCATAATACCAAGATCTGATGGAAAATTTCCCCTTCTTATTGATTGCCCAAAGACGTTTATCTTTGTCCGGTCTCACAGGTGGGATGGACTCCAGCATGTCAGTAAGAGCTACCACACTCACTATATCCCTGTCAAAGAGAGCTGTATCAAGTCCCATGTTCCAAACCGTATTACCATTATCAATCCTCATGAACGAGCGAACTGGCTGATTTTTCAAAACAGATAAGGCATATAATCTCGGGAAAATCCTAAATAATGGCCTATCACTGATCCAAACATCCTCCCAAAACCTGAAACTCTCTCCGTTTCCTAAGACATATCTAATGTTCTTATGAAACTCCTCCCAAACTTTTAAAATGCCTTTCCAAACCCCGCACCCATAAGGACTCGTAACAGGGCCACTAAGCCAGCCTAGATGTCTCTCCCCAAACCTCGATGCTATAACCTTTCTCCAAAGGCTATCTCTCTCTTCCCCGAATCTCCACAACCACTTACCTAGCAGCGCCACGTTAAATTCATGTAAGCTCCTAATACCTAGGCCACCATTCCGTTTAGATTGGCACACTAAGTTCCAAGCCACAAGATGATATCTATGCCTCTCTTCAGTATCATCCCATAGAAAATCTCTAATGATCGCCTCCATTCTATGTGATATACTGAGAGGCATGTGAAAGAGAGACATATAATAAACAGGAAGGCTAGACAACGTGCTCTTGATCAGGATGATCCTATCACCATAAGACAAGAAGCGCCCCGTCCACCCCGCTAGTTTGTTACTAAATCTCTCAATCACCTTATCCCAAATAGCTTTCGACCTATACTTCACTCCCAAGGGAAGACCCAAGTACCTCGTAGGCAAGGTGCCCACCTCACAATCTACAGAGGAAGCAAGATGGTTCAGATTGTCCCTCTGACCAACGCCATAAATCGTGCTCTTACCCATGTTAACCTTAAGACCTGCATACGACTTCAAAACAACACAAGAGACCCCCGAGAAATCTAAAGCCGATCCAAATCGCGTGCCTTTAAAAAAACCACCGTATCATCCACAAACTGGAGATGAGAAACTAAAACCTGCCCTTGACCCACTCTGAAACCCTCAATAGCCCCCAACTGATTCGCTTTGTCAATCATCTTACCAAAAACTTCCACAACTAGAAGGAGCGAGGAGGAGATAGGGGATCTCCTTGTCTAATACCTCTGGAGCTCCTAAAAAAACCAGCCGGGGACCCATTAATGAGAATAGAAAAAGAAGCCGACGAGACGCACCTTCTCACCCAACTCCTCCAACGCACACCAAAACCCATGCGTTTCATGATATAATCAAGAAAGTCCCAATTTACATGATCATATGCCTTGGTCAAATCGATCTTACACACAATCCCAGGATCTTTTTGCGTAATCCTATTATCAATAGCCTCATTTGCTATCAACACTCCATCCAAAATCTGTCGCCCAAAAACAAACGCCCCTTGTTCTTGAGCGATCACCCGAGATAACACTTTCTTTAGCCTAATCGAAAGAACCTTAGATATAATCTTATAGGCACTCCCAATAAGACTAATGGGACGCAAATCACCAATATTTTCAACGCCTTTCTTTTTAGGGATGAGTTTCACAAAAGTGCTGTTAAGACTATGAGCTAAAAAGCTAGTCTCATGAAAATCTTTTACCATCTCCATAAAGTCAATATGCACCACATCCCAAACTTTTCTAAAGAATTCAATGGGAAAGCCATCCGGACCCGGAGATCTATCACTTTTAAGACTTTTTATGGCTTCCCAAACCTCCTCCTCTAGTATGCCATCCTCTAAAGCTTCTCTTTCCACATCCGGTCAAGATTATCAACAAAAGGTCTAACGGGGTGTGGTTCGGTATACAATTTCGAATAGTAATCAACAACCTTATCTCTGAGATTATCTTCTCCGCTCACCTCTTTTTCCTCTATAACCAATCTATCAAGATGATTATCTCTTTGTCTGGCTTTGGCACAAAGATGAAAAAATTTAGTATTAGATTGGCCCTCTTTAATCCATCTAACCCTCGACTTGCATCTCCAAGACATTTCCTCTAGATAGGTGACCTTTTCAAAATTCCTTTTCAACTCCTGACGAAAGAACCTCTCCTCCCTTGCAAGAATGCCTTCCTCTTCCTTCAAATCTAGAGTTCTTATCTCACTCAAAAGTTTTTCTTTTTGCCTTTCAAGCCTGCCAAATTCATTTTTATTCCACACTTTGATTCTATCTTTCAAGTACCTTAACTTTTTGGCGAAACGAATACTTGCCCTATCCCCAATCTGCTCCACCTCCCACCATTCTCTAATCTTTCCGACTAGGTTAGGGTCCGAGAACCACATAAGCTCAAACCTAAACGGTGTGGGTCTGCCCCTACCCATCTCTTTCACCAAGCTTAATAGGATGGTGATCGGAACTTCTCGTGACTTTCAGAACCACAGATTGAATTAAGGCGGGGCCATTCCTCTTCCCACTCACTTTGTTAACCAAAACTCCGGCCCGGTTTGGAAAGAGTCGGAACCTCTGTATTACTAGACCAAGTGAACCTACCCCCCGCAAGAGGGAGATCAATGAGCTCACATCTCCTCACAAAATCATCAAAATCTCTCATATGATGGGAAATGCGACATCCTCCTTTTTTCTCATGAGAGAATCTAATCACATTAAAATCTCCAGCAATACACCACGGTCCACCACTACTAAAGGCGTAAACATCGTCAAGCTCATTCCAAAAAGAGGAAAAGTCTTTGTTAGAAGGCCCATAAACTGCGGTGACAAGTTTAGAACTCTCCTCTCCCGAAAACTTACACAAAATAGAGACTGAAAAAACCCCAACTAGGTTATCAAAAACCTCCACCTTATCCTTGTCCCAAAGGATGCACACCCCACCTTTGGATCCCACCAAGGAAGCTCCACACAATCAATATTATGGATACCCCAAACCTCTCCGGACACACTCGAGAGAACTTGTTAAGCTTAGTCTCTTGCAAAAGGATCATGCTAGGTTTCTCCTTCCTAATAACCTCTTTTTATACCCCGGCTTTTTTTTTTTTACCCAAACCCCTCACGCGTTCCAAGTAAGGATTTTATGATTCATTAAAAACAGGTTTTCTCCCCCTTCCTAACACTACCCTCAAGCACTTCTTCTCCATAGTTCACGAAGTTGCAAGCCTAAGAAGCTCCTTCGATGCTCTTTTACCCGACTCCTGTAAGATTTCTCCTTGTTTTTAGTAGAGTTCTCTTTATATTGACTTCCCCTACTCTTTTCGCCACTCGATTAACTTCGATCCGTTTTGACTAAAGAAAAATAGATTTTGAGGAGGCCTAAGGCTTCCACTTCCCTCCCTTCATAACGATAGCCCCCGCTAATCGAATAAGGTCGTTAGAATGCTTGGACAACCAAACTGAAGTAAAACCTCCTCGGTTTCAGCACCTACCTCTACCATCTCTAAAGGTGTCCGGATCTAAAGGCTGATCAGAGATAAGCTCCTTATCCTGATAGACCTCCCTTTCATACAACCCCACTGGATAAAACTCTGCAGCCAATTCCCCGACATTATAAGCCTTATCTATTTCGAGAGACCTCACAACCATCTCCCTGTTATTGCATATATTTATACCAGATTGCACTTGTTGAGGAAGGATTGATAATGATAGTCTCGGTCTGTTCAGAGTTCGAAACAATTTTCTCCGACAAGGCTAGAGTGAGAGAGGAAGCTACCACACTTCTCTGTTTGAATTCCTTCCCCACTGATTTGACCGGGGCATTATAATCATTTCTGGCCAAACAAAGAGGGGAAACCTGGTCATGATAGAAGATGGAATTAGTAGGATACTCAAAACTATGATTAAAATCTAAAACAATAGAAGGGCGGACAGAAAAAAGACTCCCTGGACTTAGATGGGATACTACATCCGATACCGGTGAAGGTAAAGTTGCCTCCATAGTCTCCTCTTCCATAATTTTCTCAAAGTAGCCCTCTTCATACATGATTCTGTTCTCCATATCTTCCCAAATCCTGTTCCAAGCCTTCTCTATCAGAGTTTTTGTATAGTCATCTATCTGCATATTATTTTCATCCTGAAACGCAATCTCGAGATTTCCCTCTTCTATGTTCCTGCCCTGTGTAGCCTTTGCACTGCTACCCCTTACAAGGCATTGGTTATTCAAAGAAGATTCTGCTTGCATATGGAGATCCAGAATAGAATTCGCCTCCTCCCTATCTCTAGAAGAATGCGGGGACTCGATCCCTTCTGGTTTGTCACTCTCAAGGTACCTTTTCTTCGATCTAGCATCTTCTCCAATCTCCACTCCAGCCTCTCTATCCACTGCTCCTGCCTCGCCGGAAAGTTCTAATGTCGTGTATGCCTCTCCCTCTGAACTTATCACCATTATCTCTCCCTCTTCATGTATACAGTTAATTGTTTGAAGAAAAGGATGGTCTCTACTTCCATTGGGGGCATAGCGTGCAGTCTGCATCATCTCCTCATACTCATTGAAACAAAAATCCTGTGAACCCTGAACAGAAACCCTCTCCTCCTGGACTTCCGCCTCTTCTGAGAGTGGAGCAAACTTGTTTAATCCCAAAGGTACCTGCTCTTGCCGGTGGTTAGTGGACTCGTTCCCCTGAATAGTCTGGTCTCGGCCCACTATTCCAGTAGATATAATCCCTGGCCATGTTCTGTTACTAAGTCCTCTGTCTGAGTAAGTATTAAGGGCTTGGGCTAGGTCCTGGGCCTGGGCATGGGCCTGGCTAAAAAGAGGCTGGTCCTTATCCATCTCATCAGATCCCCCGTTTCTATAATTTCTCCTTAAACTTTCGTGAAGACTAGGGAAGAGATAAGAATCAGAAATTCTGGTGGTAGGAGAGGCCACGTGACTATTACCAGCTGGGGCCATGATATTTTCTCTCTCCAGAAGATTCTCCTGTTGCACCTGCGCCCTACTATTAGAATTTGAAATAAGTTGACCTTCCACTTCTGTATCATATTGACCCCTGTCATTTTCTCCTCCATTCAAACTTATTCCCTTTTGACTCAAAGACGCCACATCAGCCCTCTCTCCAGAAAAGTGATCTGAGTTTCTTCTAGCCTCTGTGCTCCTGGTAGTGGCTCCTCCATCTGTATTTTGGACATTACCCATCTCTGCTGATCCAATACTCCTCAAGAGAAGCTCAGAAGGTTCTAAATCTATAAATACCTTAACGATTTTACCTTCCACCTCTAGATTCACAGATCTGGGGATGTCTTGTTTGCTCAATTTTACCGCTGCTAATAGACCGATCTGGTCTGTGATGATGCAAATCAAAGATTTAGCTCCTGGGATGATGCTCTTCAATTTCTCAAGAGTCTTTGGGGTCCAAAAATCTAAATTAAGGCCCCACAATGATACCCATTGAGTAATATTCATGACTTCATCTCTTTCTCTTGCTGGATTTCTAGAATTTCTTTGTAATGCTTCAGCAAAAGACACTCCTTGAATCACCCTGCTAGCACCAGGTTCTCGATCTGCCAAACTTTCTCCATGGCCCCTTCTCATCTCCATGAAACTAGGTCCAGCAGTTGTTCTAGCTAAGCTTTCAGCAAAGAGTCTCCAACCCTCACGCTCTCTACCTTCTGGAACAGCCAAGTGTTTAGCTTTACCTCTGCGAAAGTAAACTGACACTAGCACATATCTCCCTGCCCTGTTTTCTCTGCCAAACAATGTGATGATCCTACCTCTGAAGGTGTTCCTGAACCATACTCCGTTATCAAACCCGGATTCCCCAAAAGCCCTAAAGCTTTGAATGACCCAGACGGCCTCATCCAGTTTGAAAGCCACATTTGTACTCCACTTCTTACCCACCTCAGAAACTCTAAAGGAGGATGAACTCACCAAAGTCTCAAACACAAATTTTTTTGCTTCTATAGTAATATGCTTTGACATGGTAGTGGTAAAGTTCACTTACATATGTAATATTACCATGTAGGAAGATGATTATTGCATCTTCTCAAGTACTTCGTATTCTTAACGTGGAGGAAAGGGGGTACGTGTTTCCTATTTGGGTGGTGATTGAGCTCGATGGCGGTGAAGAAAGGCCATTTCCCAGTGGGGAAGAAGAACTGTTCAGAGAGGATGACCAGAATAGGATCTATGAGGTGGCAGTTTCCAGGATTGAGGGTGGACAGGCGGACCAAAGAATACCTCTGGAGTCCCCATCGGGTCCAAGCCACCATGTAGTCTCACCTGCATGCTCTAGTAATCACGTGGATTCATCAGTATGTCATGACAATCACGTGGATTCACCAGGCTCACAAGAGATACGAGGGGGAATTTCCTTGAGTTCAAATTTTGAATCTGTTTGTGATGGGAATGTTATTCCCACACCATATAACGCTAGAGATGGGACGTGTGACCCTATGCTTCTGACAGATGTTGCTCATATGGTAGATGGACAGAGAGAAGTTTTAGAAAGTGGGAGTACTAGTTCGATTGTTGGGTTGGACCTAGCACAAACTATCAATGATGGGCCAGAGGGACCAGTTAAGAATGCGGTTGTGAGTGGCCAGGCCAATGGGGCTCGAAGAAGGATGCATAATCCACCCAGCAGGGGAGTCAATAGATATGATGAGTGGGAACCGTTTCCTTGGTCCAATGGGTTTTTGAGGTGGAAAGGCCTTTGCAGGCCCAGCAAGAACAGAAAGAAGTAGAGGGGTGTCGGACCCAGGCCCACCAGTGGTGTTTGAAAATCAGATTTCTCAGCAACAGGTTAGCCAATTTTCTTTTGCTCCCCCACCAGCACACGAGAGGGAGTCACCACCTATACAGTCTAATCCTTCCACTCCAGTGCTCGAAGTAGGAGAAAAATCCCAGCCGGTGCTTCGTTCATTTTCGGATCTAAGGAGAGAACTAGAAGATCAAAATCAGGTTGAGGGGGTCAACACTTCACAGACTCACTCAATGGATGTCGGAGTTTTGGCAGGAAGATTATATAATTGCAAGAATTTGGAAGATATCAATGACTGGATAAAGTTTATGGTTGTCCCGATAGCTAGAAATTTGGGTATTTCTTCTCAAACAGGAAGAATGGGGTTGGAAAAACTTTTCGGTGAGTTAGCGGAGGAAAACTTTATGGAAGCGAACAAGTTGAGTGGGGAATCGAGCGTACACAATGGGGTTCAGATAAGGGAAATGGACGTTGATCATGTCGATTAAACTGATTTCTTGGAATGTAAGGGGTCTTGGTAATGATGAAACTTGTAATAATGTGCAGAGGGTTATGAACGAAAATAAACCTATTGCTTTCCTTGTACAGGAAACAAAGTTGGGAATGGATTCAAATATAGTGCTCGAGGATCTGTGGAGACATCCGTGGAAGTATATTCATGTACCTGCTATTGGTTTATCAGGGGGTATTGTTATTGCTTGGGACTCAGATGTAATGGAAGTGTTGGATGAACTACACGGGGCATATTCTCTTTCTGTGGAATGTACTATGAAGTTGACTGGTTTTTCTTGGCTTTTGACAAGTGTGTACGGTCCTAATGACGACACTAACAGGCATCATTTCATGGAAGAACTCGAAGATGTAAGGGCGTGGTCTCAATTGCCGTGGTGTCTGGGAGGGGACTTTAACCTTGTCCGTTTTAGTCATGAAAGGGCTGGAGGATGTAGAATCACAAGGCCTATGCAATTGTTCGATGATTTTGTTACAAGGAACTGCTTGATTGATTTTCCTTTGAATGGTGCACTTTACACATGGTCCGATAGAAGAGGTCTTAGCCGCATTGATCGTTTTCTTGCATCCATTGAATGGGATAACCAGTTTTCGAATGCAAAGGAGTTTGCACAATCCAAGTTTATTTCAGATCATAGGGTGATAGTTCTGGACAGCTCTCACTCACAAAGAGGCCCTATTCCCTTCAGATTTGAACTCATGTGGTTTGAAGACCCTACGCTGATTACTCTCATGGAGGAGTGGTGGCTGTCCTTTTCTTTTGAAGGCTCTCCAAGTTTTGTTTGGTGGTGCAAGATTAAAGAATTAAAGAACAAGTTGAAGGTGTGGAACAGGGAGTGCTTTGGGAGAGTGGATCAACTTATAAAAAACTTAGAGCGAACCTTAGATGAGCTGGATCATAAAGAGGAAGTATCATCTTTGTCTTCAGATGAGGAGGTTCATAGAGCGAACCTTAGATGTGAACTACAAGTATTGATGAGAAAGGAAGAGATTTCTTGGCGGCAAAAATCTCGAACGAAGTACTTTAAAGAGGGGGAAAGTAACACAAGTTTCTTCCATAAAACCGCCAATGCAAGAAACAAGATCAACAGTATCAATAGCTTAATGATCGACGGCAGCGAGGTCAGTGACAAAGACTGCATTAGAGAGCACGTAGCTGAATACTATGAAGCTCTCTACTCGGAAGACCCATTAGTGAGACCGGAATTAGATGCACTAGAGTTTAATGTGTTATCAGAGGAACAAACAAGGGGGTTGGAAGCAGAAATCACTGAAGAAGAAGTGTTGACAGCTATCTCTGAACTAGGGGGTGATAAAGCACCTGGGCCCGATGGTTTTCAGATGTGTGTTTTCAAGAAGTGTTGGCATTTTCTAAAAGACAATATCATGGCGGTGTTTAAAGAATTTCAAGATCATGCAACTTTGGATAGAAGAAATAGCACAACTTTTATCACACGAATACCTAAGAAGGTGGGCACCCTTTCACTCACGGATTTCAGACCGATAAGTTTGGTGGGAGGTATCTATATGGTAATTTCCAAGGTTCTTGCAACCAGGCTGCGTGTTATACTGACATCTATTATTTCAATACAACAAAGCGCTTTCATAGGTGGTAGACAAATCTTGGATGGGCCACTGATTGCGAATGAATGCATTGACACTAGGCTGAAGAACAAAGAGAATGGCATTCTATGTAAGGTTGATATTTCGAAAGCCTACGATCATGTAAACTGGTCTTTTCTGGATTACTTACTTAAAAGGATGGGGTTCGGCGAGAGATACCGGAATTGGATTCATAGGTGCATTACTTCAGCTTCTTTCTCTGTTCTAGTGGATGGCTCACCAACCGGGTTTTTCAGAAATCAAAGGGGTTTGCGTCAAGGTGACCCAATATCGCCATTTTTGTTCAATATAGTAATGGAAGCTCTCACAAAGATGGTTACGAAAGCAATGGCTTTGGGCTACATAAAAGGTTTCAAACCAGCAGTTAATGGTCCAGAGATAGCAGTGCTTCAGTTCGCCGATGATACTTTGTTCTTGATTGAAGCTTCAGTGCCGCAGTTGCTTGTAGTCAAAGCTCTCCTTCTCATTTTTGAAGCAGTTTCTGGGCTGAAAACCAACATGTCAAAGACTTCGATATTCGAAGTGGGTAAGGTGGATAACATGAATTCGTTGGCACAAGTAATGGGATGCTCTATTGGGATTTTACCATGTCGGTACTTGGGGCTACCACTAGGGGCTAATTACAAGAATAGGAAGGTGTGGGAACCAGTTATTGAGAATGTACAAAGACGTCTAGGAGGATGGCGTAGTAGAATGTTATCTAAAGGTGCAAGGCTGATCCTAGCCAGTACTGTTCTTTCTAGTCTGCCTATATACTTTGTCCTTATTCACAATTCCAAAAAGCGTGGCTGAAGTGATTGAGCGACGGATTCGGGATTTCATATGGGGTTCTATAGAAACTCACAGAAAGTACCATCTTGTCCACTGGAAAAAGGTTTGTGCATCTAAGGAGGAAGGTGGTCTGGGGATCCGAAGTTTAGTAACAATGAATCAAGCTCTTAAAGGTCGTTGGTTATGGAGGTACTTAATGAAAGAGGGTTCCCTGTGGCGTGAAGTGATTAGCGTGAAGTATGGATATGCTCAACATTGCTGGTGGCCTAATAGTGTAAATCAACCCTAGGGATGTAGCCTGTGGAGAGGTATCTTTAGTGTCTTACCCACTTTCAAAAAAGGAATTCAGTTCAAAGTGGGTAGTGGTAACAAATGCCTCTTTTGGTTGGATGATTGGGTCGGCGATAAGTCCTTGGCTGAACTTTTTCCTCATATTTACCAAGCATCTAATAACAAAAGGAGCTTGATCCGTGAGCATGCACAAGTTGTAAACAATCAAATGGCGTGGAACTTGTTTCTAAGGAGAGGTAGCAACGATTGGGAGGTGCAGCAATATGCCGACTTGGTCATGCTTTTGGAAACGGTGGTGATAACTGACCAGGAAGATAAGTGTTTGTGGCGCTCAACGAAGGATGGTATCTTCTCGGTAAGCACTTTCTATGGTACACTAATTGCTGAAGGTAGAGACCAAGAATACCAACCCCCCTCTTTTCCCACTAAGTTGGTGTGGCGGGTTCCCATATCTTTGAAGGTGAGAATTTTCTTTTGGGAGGCCGTTTCGAGTTGCATTCTCACTGCTGATATTCTTAGACATAGGGGAACTATGGTGTCTCCAGTATGTACAATGTGTGACACTTTTGATGAGGATATTTGTCATCTTTTCCTACACTGCTCTTATGCTTTAGACGTGTGGGCAGAATTGACACAACCAAGGGTAATAGCTTTTCCACTTCTTGCTCAAGCTGAGTCGTTACAAGATTTTCTATCACTATGGCCGAGGAAAAGATACGGATGCTTTGGGGACAAGATATGGCGTCTTTTACCGTATGCTACTATTTGGGTGTTGTGGAAAACAAGAAACAATCATATATTCAGGGGTACAGTGTTAGCAGTTCGGAGTACTGTGCTAGAGGTTAAAGGGCTACTGTGGCATTGGATGTCCACTACATATCAAAGAAGGAATTACAGGTTCAAAGACCTTGTTTTAGACTAGTCACATGTCTTAACCGGAGAGTGATTATGGGGTCTTTGGAGGGTTGTTAGTTTTGTTATGTTTTTTGTAAACAAGTGAGGTCCTCACTCACTGTTTTAGTTTTGTTTTCTTTAATTTTGTATATTTTGTGCTTTGCACAACCCTCTTAATAAAGATCACTTATCAAAAAAAAACAAATAGATATGTTTAGTTTCTTCCGTTTCTTCTTTGGTTGGAATCAAAATTGTCTTTTTATCTTTTGGCTTTCGTGTAAATACATTATCCAGATGAGGGCCATAAAAGAGGAGCTCGGTGATGATGATGAGGATGATGTGGCTGCCCTGGAAAGAAAGATCTGAGTGAGTGCATGCCTCCAAATGTTTGGAAGCATGCACAAAGGGAGTTTCTGATGCATTTTATGTTCTTATCATTATAGTTGTCCATTGCTTTATCTACAAATAGTTTTATGGGAAACTCAAAAGGGCAGTTTGTCAGTATTTAATTGTTTGCATTCTTTTCCTTTGTTATGTTTAACTCTTCCTCCAAGACGTTGGGGCCATTTGGTATTGCTTAAAAGCAGCTTTAGGATGTTTTAAAAGCAGATATTTTATTGTAATGTTGTTTAGCAATTTAAAAAAGCAGATTAAAAAAATAACAAAAACTAATTCAAAAGAAGATAACTCAAAGCACCATTTTGATGTTTTTTTCTATCTAATTTTGAACTTTTTAGAAAAAGCGTTTTTGTAAGTAATGCCCTTAAAAGCAGTAATTCTGATGTTTCTTGAAATCTGTTTTATTTTGAAAATAAGCAATGTCAAATGGGGCCTTTACCTCCACGAAGTTATACATTGTCATGAGGAAACTAGTAATATTCCTTTTGAGCACTTCATTTGTACATGAGAAGACATTTTGACGCGAGTCTTTTGTGTTCCACAACTTTTGTACATTTGTTGTTATTTTTTCTTTTTGTAAGGACATGCTTCTTCCAACTTTTTATTGTTTCTATATGATAATATCAACAAAACATATATTTACTGATAAAAAAAATAAAATAAAAACTTGACCAAAATGTTCTTCGACATAGCTTGAATTTTGTTGAATGTTGCTCGTTAAAGATGTCAACCATTTTTTATTCCTTATTTTTTAAAATATAATGATCTGTTGAACTTTAGAAATACATAATGAGGCAATTTCTTATAATTTTTCCCGCCAACTAATAACTTCAGGCGTTTGAGAAAAATGCAACCTCAGCAACCTGGATATAGTAGTTCGCATGTCTACCTGGAGCTTCTTGCTGATCTTCCTTGGCAGAACGCTAGTGAAGAACATGAGCTAGACTTGAGAGCTGCAAAAGGCGTCTTGACAATGATCATTATGGTTTAGTCAAAATTAAACAACGATTATTGAATATCCGGCTGTTCGCAAGGTTGACTCATGTAAACTTCTTCCTACATTTAATATTTTTTTGAAACTAGTAGTGCTTATTTGTGGAAGTTGGATTGCAGCTTAAACCAGATGCCAGAGGTCCAGTACTATGCTTTGTGGGTCCACCAGGCATTGGAAAGACATCTTTGGCGTCATCTATTACAGCTGCTCTTGACTGAAAATTTGTGAGAATATCTCTTGGTGGTGTCAAGGATGAGGTTGATATTAGAGGGCATCGGAGGACGTACATAGGAAGCATGCTAGGACGTCTTGTAGAAGGACTTAAGGTTTGAAGTTCAATATAGAATCTCTTTACTAAACCACTCTATATTCATTTCATGGCCTTTGCATATTGAGGTTTGTTAGGTCAGAATCTCCACATTGTCGACATCCATCATTGTCCCTACGATCTTTAGATTTGGTCACATTATCCACAATGTTCTAATGTGTAGTTGAGGTCTTATCTTGTCCAGAATAAATGGCTAGATTTAGGATCTTAACATGTAACAGCGGTAATACTAACATAACATTAACAATTATAATTTAAATGTAGAAACACTAGGTAAGACACAATGAGCATACAGATGCTAAAGAGGAGAGGGTGGGGTATGATGATCAAAGTGGATACGATGAAAGCATATGGTAATTTATCTTTGGAGTTTCCTTAGTTGTGTGATGGAGGGTGGGATTTGGGTTGTGGAGAAGATGGATCAAGAAGTGTATTGGTTTTCAATACTTAGTAAGGGGGAACTTAAGGGGGAACTAAATCTCCAATGGGGCTTCGACAAGGTGTTCCTCTTCTACCTTTCTGTTATAGTATTGTGACCGAGATCCTTAACAAGACGACGTCAAGTTTGCAGAGGCCGCGGCACTTGATGGGGAATCTCATTCGCAATTTTTGGATGTCACTATGTTTTTTTCTTAGTGCTACATTAGGGAAGTCTCGTGCTATCAAGAATCTTTTAATATGGTCTTCAGGGGTGGTATAATCTAGTAGAACTTGCAAACGTATGAGACTGCCGTCGTCTTTCTTGGGATTTTCATTGGGTGCAAAAAGCAAATCCAGGGCAAAATGGAGGGAAGTTGGACAAGATATCCAGTCTCGATTTAAGTGGGGGCGGAAAGCTAAATGCTTATTGAGAGGAGAGAGGCCCGTATTGTTTCAAGGCTACTCTAAGTTGAAGTTCAAATTGTATCTTATTTATAGAACTATTCCTAATGGTGTGCACAAGCAATTAGAAAAAGTTTTTAGAAGTTTCATTTTGGCTTATGGTGGCATGGAGAAGAACAAAACCAACTATGGGACATATTTCTATGCAAGGAGTGTTTGATTCCAACAAAGAAGCCATGATAGCTGACTATCTAAAAAGAGTGGAGTAGCCTTGTTTGGAATGATTCCTTTAGGAAAATTCTCAATGATTGGGAGGTAGAAAAGCTTCGCAATATATTAAATATCATATTCATATATCAAGCGGGTGAGTGGGTAAAGTGGTTTGGGACAAGCAACTGGGAAAATTCGCTGTGAAATCGTATGTGGGGTTCTTGCAGAAATAAGGTGAAATGGATTAGGTGTTTTCGCATTAAAAGATTTGGATGAATTCAATGCGATATAGAGTGGCTGTTTTTCTTAGGGGAGGATACCTGGAGAGGATCCAGATGCTACATAATTTGAAATGGACAGGATTGGGGATGCAGTGTCTTGCTATGCAACAATATCGAGGAGGATGGGGATCATTTGGTTCTTAATTGTTTGGAATATGGAACGATTACTTCTTGACTTTTGACAAACCATGGGCCTTTATTTGCAATGTAAATGAGGCTTTGGGAAGGGACATCATCTCATCTTCATTGGGTTCTAAGGTAGAATGGTCTGCATGACACTTACCAAAGGCGATCATTTGGTCCTATGGAAAGCGAACCGGAGGTTTTTCTAACACAAAACTAAGGAGTCACTTATGGATATGATATTTCTTGAGATAAAAGCTGTGCTATAAAATCGTCGAGTACTCACCGAGTGTGCCTAGCCGACCCGTTCAGTCCATTACTCCCCATGAGTGATCGGGGACGAGAAATCGCTGAGAAATCGGCTGATATTTCAATTTATAAGTAATTGGGCCCGGGCGAGTTAATAGTGAGGAATCGGACCTTTTTTTTTAGCCCGCGAAACAGAAAAAAAAAAAAGGTCCAAAGCAAAAAATTTAGGGCTCGCGAAATCAAAATTCTCCAAAGCACAGTTCGTCACTTCGTCTTCTCCAGCACAGGTACGCTAGCACGGTTCTTCTTCTCCAATTTTTTTTTTCTTCTTCTTCTCTCACTTCTCACTTCTCCTCCTCCTCACTTCTCAAGTTCTCATCACATCCCTTTTCTTCTCCTCACTTCTCAAGTTCTCATCACGTCCCTTTTCTTGTAATAAGAAATTGTTGATGCCCTTTTCTTTCTCCCATCACTTGTAATAAATAAAAAAAAATCACGGAGAGAGATATAGAGCTGTTGGACTATTGATGCCAAGTTTAGTTATGAAAATGGGACTGTGTTTAGATATAGAGCTGGATTGTTTCTAATTACAGCTGTGGTCATAATTTGGGTCACTCAGATTAATTAAAAACTAAATCAGAGAGTAAAAAACAAAAAGAGAGCACGACCACACCAAACACTATTTGGTATCTACTGTGAGTCTGTGATATGTTTACTGATTTATTCCTTTGATTTTTTTTTTCTGAAATTTATATAAATTCTAGTGGTCAATTACCAGTTACCATATTGGTATTTCAATGTTAATTTATATGTAATGTAACATGTATTTGTAAAGAAATATAGTGTTTTAAAAAATCACCCGAGTAATCCCGATTAATCCTCGACCGAGTAGACCTACTCGCTACTCGCTCCTCCACCGAGTAGCGGTTTAAAAAATCGCCCGAGTAATCCCGATTAATCTCCGACCGAGTAGACCTACTCGCTACTCGCACCTCCACCGAGTAGCGATTTAACTGCCCAGGATAAAAGAGGTGTCATTTGACTCGTTGATAGATGTATTGGGGATTAGAAATGTTTACTTCAAATATTTCATTTCTAACGGGTATAAATTTGTGGGGCGGATAGATTTTTCATTTTTTGTATCATGTGAGTTGTAGTCATCATTAGCATCTTCCTGATCTATTGTCTAAAAGGGTGGTTGATTGGTTGGTGCCATTTTCTGGTACTTTATTGGTTTTGGAATGAGATATATATTTTTTCGACACAATTGTGCTCGAACCTGTGAAGAAAATGCATCCTAATTGCTATTAGAAATGAACATAGAATCTATGTAAGTTTTCTTAACATATAGAAGTTTTATAGCCTTATCAATCAGTATCACCATTTGCAGCGCCTTCTCCCTTCTCATGCCCCAGTTTAAAACATATCTAGTTACTTCAATTTGCACCGAACATTGTGATGAAATCTACTCACGGAAGCGGGAAGTAAGATGAACACCAATTAAAATTAACATAAAACTAAACTCAAAGTTAAAGAATAACACTCAACAAACATAATTAAATAACTCAATTGAAATAAATCAACCCTAGAATCATCTCAATAGGGGATAAACAGGAATTCGACCCTCGAACACTCAAGTTTGTACTCACATCAACACTAATGAATTCTTTGGCTTAAGGCCTTATTTATAATAACCTATGGTTTCCAAATCCAAATAAGAATATAACTCTAATTGGCAACTAACATCAATCCTAACCCTATAAGGAAACTAGGAAGAACCTCCTAAAACTAATACAACTTCTAAAAACAATTGAACAAACTAAAACTTAGAATTACTAAAAATAGTAAACACGAATTACTATAAATAACATGTCCGTGAGTTACTATAAATAGCAACTGCTATTTACATCACATTGATTTTCAGTTTATACTAGGTAGATGTGAGGAGCTGTAAAAAGATCTGAAAAATGGTATTCTTAAACTTCTATTATTGTTAAAGCTCAACCTTGATTGTAATCCTAAAAATGTTTGGCATATAAGATGTCTGTTAGAGTTCTAAGAGGACATCTCCCGAGGGGATTTAAGGACTGCGGGTGGTCCATTGGGGGTTCGGGGGCAGCGGCTCCCTTCCCAAATATTTTAGGAATATAGCAATCTTCTTGTGCCATTCTGACTTTTGACTAGGTTTCATTAGGATAAACATAACATATTTTCATGTTTGAATTGTAGTGAGTAGCAGTGAACAATCCAGTCATGCTGCTTGATGAGATTGACAAGACTGGTTCTGATGTGCGCGGAGATCCTGCTTCAGCACTTTTGGAAGTCCTTGATCCTGAGCAGAACAAAACATTTAATGATCAGTATCCATTCCCCCCCACAGTTTATTCCAGATCCCATGGTTGTGTTTTTCAAAATTGTGTATATGGACAGAAATTTAGAAAATGAACACACAAAGACACACACACACACACACAAACAAACAAACAAACATAGATGACCAACAAACAAAGATGCATATACACTTGTACACACAGGTATTACCTTAAAATTTTCTGCTATTTGCTTGGTTTTCTCTGTTTGGTTAGTGCAATTATCCAACACAAGAACTTCCATATAAAATGGAGTTCTGGTGGTTGGTATTTGGTAATTGACTTAATTAAAATCTCAATGTTTTGGGAGCAATGCAGGGATCTCATTCCTTGACTGAAACTGTCCAATATGGTTATCCAAGATTTATGTTACCATTAAGCAATTCTCACCGCCTTTACACACGTCGTTTTTGGTGGCCCCATCCTCCTAAACTGTTCATCCATGTCTCCTATTGGACATTGCTTGCATGATTAAACCATTTTGATGTGTTAATATTATTGGCATCTCAATCAACTCACTTTTAGTTTCTCACCAATTTAGTTAAAGATCCATGCTTTCATTTATATTATATCCTTCAGTCCTATGGTCCTACCACCCATCTTACCATCTTTATCTCGGTCATAATATATTGATGTTTTTCTGAGTTACTGGGTGTTCTAGCAATAGTATAATATTACACTTCAGTTTTCTGTAACTTATTCAGTTTGATTAGACAATCTCAGTTAAATAGTATTCTACCAAAACACCTTTGCTTCAATTATTACCGCCCTTCACTAATATATTGGCCTATTGGTAACATCCTCTTCAATTCATGACCATCCTTACGTCTAGTACAACCAAAAGTGGTTTTGCACTGAATATCAAATCTAAATCCCAGTTTTCCAGGTTGTAACTTAAATAAATGATAAAATGCTCAGTCGTGTCCTATGATGTCAAAATTTGTTGTTCTTGCAAGCTTGATTGTGTTGGAAGGCTAAACCATCCAATTTCATTTTTGTTTAGCGCAGTGTTAGATCATTTGATCACAATCTTTTTGAAAAAATATTATTATTTGGATGAGGTATTACACTCACATTAATACGGTGTTAGATTATTTTTCTTTGGGCTTACATGAATATGAGGTTACAAATTGTATATACGAGATTATACTTAGTTATGTCCTATGATGTGAAAGTATGTTGCTCTTGCGAACTTGATTGTTTTAGATGGCTAAACTATCAAATTCATTTATTGAACGTGGTGTTAGATAATTTGATCATAACCTTTAGTGTAATATTTGAATGAGTGGTATTAACATTTGGATGAGGTATTAAACTGACAAAAACATTTACATAAGGGAAAGGTTTAGTTCTTCTTATAGATTGTGGTGGATGTTCTGATGTTAATGTGGTGTGCATTCTTTTACTAGGCTAATTTGGTTGATTCTCTGCTTTTAGTAATATGAGAAACCTGTTGGTGTGCATGCATTGGACTACTCTAATTGAGCATATGCAACATAAACTGGATGCCTTGACTAAAGACCACCAGCTATTTGAATGTTCCATTCGACCTTTCAAGCGATTGCAAATAGGATCCAGCCTATTCCTCCACCACTTTTAGATCGTATGGAGGTCATTGAGCTACCTGGATATACACCCGAAGAAAAGTTAAAAATAGCCATGAAGGATCTCATTCCAAGAGTTCTGGATCAACATGGACTGAGCTCTAATAATCTTGAGATTCCTGAGGTATATTACTAAATTTTTGACATTTTCAACTGATTATTGACTTTGGTTTCCATATTCTCGTAGGAAAGCGTACTCAACTCAATAATAGTCAATTGGCTGTATGCAAACATATAGAACGTTAATATATACTTGCAATATCGAAAACAATGTGCTCTTGTATTATTGATGTCTGATGTGTCCAACTAATGTGCTCTGGATAATATGGTCCGACTTTAATAATCCTAAGATTCCTGAGGTATCATGCTTATTTTGGACATTTTAAAGTGCTTTGCGTCTTTGATTTCCATATGTATGTAGGGCAGCCTACTGGAATCATTTACAGTCCACATAGCTGTAGTCATGTGAGTGTATCCAAATATATTAATTTATAGATTTAGCACCATAGGGAAAAAGAATTTTATTGTTATTACGTGCAAACAATCAAAGTTACTACACTTACATCAAACCCTCAAGAACTACACATGCATTAATGAAAGTATGGAACTAAGGCTTACCAAGGATCCTTAGATACAATTCTCCATGCATCTTCCAACTATTCATGATCCCAGGCATTCACACAATCACACCCAATGATCTTTCTCAGTACCTTTGTTCTCAATCTTTGCTTGTGTGGAGGCCATCACATACACGTTCGATCAAAACCTTTGCGCAGATGGCTTAGAGAGGGACAATATAACACTAAATCTTTTCTTTGTGCCATGTCCAGTCATAGAGAAATTTATCTTGATAGACTGGTTATAGAGGCAGAGGAGGTGATCGGGGAAAATGATCTACGGTTGTTGATTATAATTCGAAATGGTATGCCGAACCAAACCTCATCAGACAGCTAGACTTCTTGTTGATAACTTGATGTGGTTTGTATTTCTGATGAGGAAAGAGGTCCTTTGGAGGATAGCAGGAGGTTTGGGAAGCCATAAATGTTATTTGGAAAGTGATAGATGCCCGGGTCCTGATGGCTTTCTTTCACGCGTGGTGTTACTTGATCCTAACACTTGGACAACATACTTGGGAAACATAGTAAACGGCTCCTTTGGGCTAAATACAATAGCCTGCTATGATACCACATTGAACTTTTGGGGCACCCAACTCAAACCAATTGGCTATGAATGGAGAGGCCCGGGAACTTCCATACTATTCTGCAATGCTTTAAACATCCCATATGGGACTATACTAAACATCTCAGCATGCATCTTTGTTGAATTATTACTCAAACTTTGCACCTTCACGTCATGCGAATGTCAGTTCTTTGTACTATGTTTTTTTTCTTGTGGCGTAACTTGATTTAGAAAAACATATTCTGTGATTAAGAAACAATGTATATCACTTGATCTGACAGTATGTGATGGCTTTGGTTGTTGTAGGGCACAGTGAAACTTCTAATTCAAAGATATACTAGGGAAGCTGGTGTGAGAAACTTGGAGAGGAACTTAGCTGCCTTGGCTCGTGCTGCAGCGGTTAGAGTTGCTGAACAAGAAAGTACAATTTCGGTCAGCAAGGATGTGCATCCTATGGATGCACCGCTGCTGGACACCAGACTTGCTGAAGGGGCTGAAGTAGAAATGGAAGTTCTTCCAATGGGTGTAAACAATCATGAGATATCAAATGCTTTCAGGAGTACCTCGGCTTTGGTTGTGGATGAGGCTATGCTTGAGAAAGTATTGGGGGTAATTTATTTCTTCTTGTTTACAGCAATCTATACTTTTCTTGAAGCATTGTTCTTGGAGGGAATATGAGTATTTAGTTGTGGCTTAGCTGTACATGTAGGTGGCTAATTTGTGAAAAATACAATCTCAACAATTAAGCTTGTCCAAGTGTTGGTGTGTTACTGTTAAGGCCCCTGCCTTAATTACACCCCAATGCACCTAATCTCACTCCGAATTACACCCCTTTAACTGCTCCTTGTCTGTCTTGCCACCTTTCCGTGCCCATTTCTGATTTTATCTTTTATTTACTCGGTTAAGCGTTCTCATTTGTTATACTGGAATGCAGCCTCCCAGGTATGATGACAAAGAGACTGCAGAACGAGTTACGACTCCAGGAGTATCAGTTGGGCTTGTGTGGACTCCTTCGGAGGAGAGGTTCAGTTTGTTGAGGCCACGTCAACAATCGGAAAGGGTGATTTGCATCTCACTGGTCAACTCGGCGATGTTATCAAAGAATCAGCCCAAATAGCACTAACTTGGGTATTCTTTTATCGCTCCACTGATAATGTTTTGATTCGGCTCATGTGCTCACAACATTGACAATCTATTTTTGCATCTGCTTGTCATGAAAAATAGTACCTGCTAGTTCTGCAGCTTTCTTGTTTATTAAATCTTTCTTGTGTACCAATAACACCCAAAATGTACAACGCTTTCTTGAATCCTTCTTAGCATCTTCCAAGGGGTTTTGTCTTTTGTCTTGAGGGCTTCACACCTATGTGATAGGCTTTTGCCTGCTTCACAGCTAAATCTTTCTCATGCAAAACTTGGCACACGTGCACAACTACAGAGGGTGATAGACGTATCTCTCTCTGCGGGTAGTATCTCATTTTAATTTCCATTTGTATAAATAAGAACATCTAGCTTTTAGAAGTTATGGTTGTTCAACTTTTAACTTATTGAAGGAAATCGAAGAGTTTTAACGACATACTACTCTTCACCACCCTATTTTTCTGGAGTTCAACTTTTAATTAAAAAGATGAGAGGATTCAACTTTTTAATTCATGGAGTTGAGACTTGAGAGACATTTGATTTCTTACTTCTCATTCAAATCTAAATAAAAAATAAAGTAAAACTTTCTGTTCTTTAAGAAGACCTAAACTCAACCTTAACAAAAATTTGATTGATGAAAGGTGGAAATGTTTTATTGTTTATTTGCACATGATGGACCAATTCCATGAATGCCATTTGTCAACACCTAGCAGACTAGCATCAGTTTTTGAAAATCTGTAATACTACCAAGATAGTTTCCAGCTGCCCAAGTATACGTGTATATTTTGTGGTTTTATTCTTTCAGAAGCCTTTGATGAAGTCGTGCATCATCGTATCAAATTTTATTACCTCAGAATGTCATGTTTTACCATATATCATACTCTTTTATATCCCCAAACTTGCATGAAATGCTCCTTATGGGTATGGCTGTGTCTTGTCTGTGCAAGAACATGTCCATATGCGCATGTAGACGTGTATGCCTATGACACAACTGTGCCTACTCTTTGCATACAAACATACAAAATTCTGGTGAAGAATGAATATACGACACGTAATTGGACCCAAAAGTAGATATTTTGAGTAATTGATATAGAGGCATACACCCTTTACAGTATGACTGTACTTGAACTTCCTTTGCTTGTTCTTTAATTTTTGAAGCAACTGGTATGCACTTTCATTTTCATGTATAGCCTGAGATAACTTATTTTAAGTAAAAGGTTTCTCTAATTTGTTAGGTAAGAGCTAGGGCAGCAGATCTTCAGTTAGCAGCTGCTGGACAACTAAACCTGATGGAGGGCCGTGATGTTCACATACATTTTCCTGCAGGAGCTGTACCAAAAGATGGACCCTCAGCAGGTGTGACCTTGGTAACATCTTTGGTTTCACTATTCAGTCAGAGAAAAGTAAGAGCAGACACAGCAATGACTGGAGAAATGACTCTAAGGGGTCTCGTATTACCTGTTGGAGGTATCGAGGATAAGGTGTGTTCTGTACGCATGTTTCTATTTACCTAAGCAACACAATACTTCTTTGGGATTCTGATATGAATGATTCACGTTCATCAATAAAAATGTTGTTTCGTGAATCCTTCAGTTTTGTGTAAGTTTGAAATCTCTCCTATCAAAGTATACTGAACAAGCTGAGCAACCTTTCCGATTTCTGTATTCTGCGAAATTCCTTTTTAGTGGTGATCCAATGAGGTACCCCTTGTATAGTATTTGATAGGCGGAGTATGCAGCACAGTTCTGATTTCTATGAGTTTGTTTGGGAATTTGACAGTCCTTGGAAAATAAACTATTCAGAAAGTCATTCATTATCATTAAAAAATGCTTCGTACTTCTCTTAATGAGTATTCAATTAGGACAAAGAGCACCTTATTGGATCAATAAGCTACTATACCTAGGATGGTGAAAAGGAGAAAATGTTGTAAAGAAATTGCACTCTGTGACAGTAGTGCTGGACTACAACTTCAAGATACATTGTTGAGTCCCGATTTCAAAAACTTCGCGTCATAGTCCATTTGTTATTTTGCCTTATACCTGTGGAACATATAGTTTGTCGCCTTTTCCACCCTCTAGTTGAATATGCTGTTAAAGGAGCAAACTAAGCTTCTTTTATATAGTTATTTGAATTCAGCGATTTATAAAGAATATGGGAAGTAATTAGTATCAATAATGTCAAAAAACTGTCTCTCAGGCCTTAACGGTTTGTATAAAATGGACTTGGATGCATATGGTATTTACGCGCACTTTGACTCTTATTGGAGAAAATGTTTACTATTTGTATGAATATGCAGATATTGGCTGCTCGTCGTTATGGTATCAAAAGAGTTATCCTGCCCGAGAGGAATGTGAAAGACTTAGTTGAAGTACCATCACACGTTCTTGCCAGCCTGGAGGTATTTTCCTTTTTGTTTAGTGTTTTTTGACATTTTCTAATAGGTATATCCATGGAATCTTGCAAACGACAGGGAGATATAGATGTTAGTTAGGGTGCTTGTGTACATCCATCAATGGGTTTTCTCATAAGTCATATCCTTTTTCTAAACAGATACTGCTTGCAAAAAGGATGGAAGATGTGTTGGAGGAGGCATTTGAAGGTGGATGTCCTTGGAGATTGCATGCAAAATTATGACATAAAACCTATGTTGTACTAGACTAACATACTTCAAAAGGCAATGAAACCGGCACTCTCATTCCAGGCGGCATCATCTTATAGAGCTTAAATCATTCAAAAGTGCTCTCTATTGATCACAATGCGGGAAATCATTTATTAATTGGATCCAGATAGTCAGAAACAACCCGGTGATCCAGTCTTGAATGAGTATTGATGGTATGTGTATTTTTTTCCATTGTATTATTTGTAAAGTTGGGTGGCACTGGTTTCCTTATAATCTCAGCCATAATGTAATTTTTATATCCAGTGTATCTAATCCATCGATTAAATTCTTATGTTGTGTCATAATAGATACTGATGCCCTACTGGTATTTTCAGTCATACCAATGAAGGGATTACAAGATTTTAAGAAACTAATAAAAAAATCTTCCAAATATTTTTGCTTGCAATTCAGCACAAACTGCAACAATTTGAAACTTCTGTAACTTGTTTCTGCTCTCTTGACCGCAACTCATTCAGTTTTGTGTTTGTTTCCGACAGCTTTTGCATCTGTTCTTTGTATATATTCTGTGGTACCTGTTTGTTATATGTGTTTTGTACGAGTCATTTTTCAGTTTTGGCCATCTCAGTTTAAAGCAGAAAAGAAAGTGGAGTACTATGAATAATGGATCTACCAAGGACTTAAAAAATGAAAGATTAAGAAATACAACCTGATGTGGATAAATCTTTAGAGGCTTAACCCTGTTTTTTTGGAGACGTATGCCTTATACTTCTACTAAATTGAGGAGATTATGGTACAAAGCTTCACACCAACTTTTGAGTTACTATCCAATTCATGAGAAACATTAAAGGCGTTGCACACGCAAATGCAATATTCTCTGTGCAATGAGCTTAAAATAACTTAAGGTCAAGTCATGTTTGGTTGTATTGCATACTGGATGTAGTTTGTCTATTACGTGAGGACTTTTGGTTTTGTTCCAACTTTGAACACTTCTAAGTTTTAACTCAGTTGCATGTTCTGAAAGGGTCCGTTCTGAAAAGCTTCATAAGAAAAATTGGAACATATAGCTTTCTGCTTAGAGACGAGACATTTATAAGTGAAAACTCATTTAGAGAATCACTTGAAAATTGAAATACCAACACGACTTGAACCAAAGGCCCTTGAAAAATACAGAAATTGAACTACAAATGCTCAGTGTTGGAATTTTAAAAAGTTGAGAGCATGTGTTATGTCTTATGTTGTTAACCAAGAAAGTTTGGTTTCCAACTATTTTTCGTCTTTGTAACAGAGGGTGACGCCGTGACCTTTGGGCAGAAGCCGAGAGCCCCTATTAGACGAGAAAACTTCGCAATTTCTAATTATTTGGGGAGGGCCTTTTAACATTTTGAAGGAGCAGTAGCGTGTCAAGCATGAAGATAGGTACTCCCGCAAAAAGCTCTAGTTAAGAAATTGAATCTGTTCTGACTCTCAAGTTTTAGTGTCAGATGCTCAGTCGTGGATGAACCTTAGCTTGATGCCTCGTCAAAACTTTGCTAGCTTGTTTTGTTTCTTTGGAAAGTTGTTTAATGGCATATAAATCCCAGCGGATGATAAAATGTTTCCATGATAACTGTCTCGTCTCTGCAATTTGAAGACGTTTAACCTCAATATATCAAAAATATAATAAAGATACAAATACGTCCATATGGGAAACCCCCTCTCAAAATCTTCAGAGAACATTTAATAGTGCAATGCCGCACTGGGAAAGAGGCTTTCTGAACAACATTGTGATTTCCAGGAGTCACCTCCTATTCCCTCCCCCCCCCCCCCCTGCATTTTTTGCCTTTTTCGTCTATTAATATATATGTTCTTTCTTACCCCCAGCAAAAGATAATAAAAATACCATTTGTCAATGTTGTTTAACCAAAACAAGATACGTGCTTAATATATAAGCAACACCGGAGCTTATAATTAGTTATCCAACCTTCTTGCTCAGAAAGTTGAAATCTGCATTCTCGCTCAGAAAGTTGAGAAATCTGCATTGAGAACACCCGAGGGCCCGAGAGTCCCAGCTCTTTCCACTTGCCAGAGAAAACCTACCAACCAAAGGTAACCACAAGGCCTAAAGTCCTAAACTACAAATATTACTGCAAGAGTTCAGGTATCATTAATTGCTTTGTTAATTTGGTTTTGCTTTTGTAACAATCCAGCAACACGCTCCTGAGTACATGTAGCACTAGATTTTTCTTTGCTCCAAAAAAAGTTAATAAACTTGAGTACTAAGAAACAAAATGTCAGAGACAATGATTTTGCTATCTTGTGATGTGTCAGCCATTTCCCAACCAAACTATCCAAATCAATGACCTCGTGTACCAGGCATAATCACGCTAACCAAATCTTCACTACAATCCCTTTGGATTCATAAATGAGACACAGAACTGAACCGTATTCATGGGGACATACTCAAATGTGCATTCACTGAAACAAGCTCATTCCTAGAACATAATACTTTTAATTAAGACAAGCTGAACATGAAAGAAATGCTAATGAGTCCGACATTTTTAGGTATTTATTTTCAAAATCAGTATGACAGTCTAAAAAAAGTAAGAGGATACATAGCCCTCACATCAATGAAAGAAGAAAAGACTCAGTTTTCGGCTCAAGAGTCGGAAGAACCATTATAGTTCAGCTATGCAGGAAAAAACTGAAACACAGAAAATAAAATAAAACTGCCGGGGAAGGTGTAACATGACTACCACTAGCCTGATAGTGCAAAGTTGAGTGCACTATGAACATCCACACCAATTTGAGCTTCAGCTTTCTCTAAATCAGTTGAGGCTGAGCTCAGCTTCTGGTTGAATTCCGCCAGCCCTTTCTGAACCTGGCTTGCGTCAATTTGGTCAAGTGGCACTGCCTCAACAGCAACTATATCTGCAAAAGAGTTTGCATGGATAAACGCAAACCCACTGCTAACAAAGTATTTGCTTACGTCATTTCCATCGTGAACTGAAAGTACCCCGGGCTTAAGCTCAGCAATGGTGGCAACATGTCCAGGCAGAACACCCATCTGTCCAGTTGTTGCAGGTATTATGACCATTTCTACCTGAAATCACCAGTAACATTAATGCTTATATTTCAGTGTTCTAAACAATACATGGTTTAAAATACTAGCAAATAGAGCGTGGAGCAGAAGTGAACACTGGACTAGGAATGGGATTGCCATAATGCTTTACTTGAAAATCTATTAATAGTAAAAACTTACTGAAGCAGAATGGAGCGGAATGGGGAGGATTTAGAGTGAGGGCGCAAATATATTGTATGAGCATCAAAAGCTCACACAACTAATTTATCTCCATTTGGAGACTCATAGATTAAACTTTCTTTTTTTCAATTTTTGTTTGTTAAGTATTAGTCTGTAGGATTTAGTACAACAATAGCAAAGAATACAGCAAGAGCGCTCAATCCCAACCTCAACAATGTGACAACAACCCATACTCGATCCATGATAGAATCCCACCTAAATTCACACTGCTCAAAGTGGAACACATTCCACAATTTAAAGTGGCGCGACACCCACGGATGGAATCAGAGAGGTTTTCAAAGGAGTATTGGTAGGATGCACAAGCCTAGAGATGAGGAGAAAGGCAACAAAGAAATGAATATGGTGATCAACATATATAAGTAGTATGAGAGAGACTACCAAACGTTAAGCAGACAGTGACCAAAGCCTTTATCTCTTTCGATGGTCATAGCTTCTGATAAAATTAAAAAAACCGAGTTTAGATGGGATAAGGAAGGACGAAATTGACAGTAAGTTTAGATGGGATAGTGTTTGGAGTAGGGGGGCGAAAGAGGTGTTTTCGGTGGATCGATATTTGGAATAATTTTCTTCCACCGAGTCCGTTGGTGGATTCGCTTCTAAATCAGTCGCAAATTATCTAGTCCTTATTGTGCTGCCTCCGGATACAAGGTTTCGGGTCACCTGACGCAACATTTTTTATTCGCTCGGATGATAACTCTTTTGTCGGAGGAAGAGATTGCAAAATTTCTCAAGAGTTGAAAATTGTGTGGGCCTTAAGGAGTAGGTCATTGAGTTAAGTTTCATACCAGAATCGGACCCCAGTAGGGCAGGGGAATCGGGTCGGGTTTGACCCGAATCCGAAGTTCGGGGTTGATTTTTTTATCCGTTTATTTATTCGGGTCGGATTTGGGTTCCGATATATTTTTTGGGTTTTCTTTTAAATTTTTAGTGTTATCCGATCGGGTTAGTCGGGTTCGGTTCGGGTTTGGGTCGGATTCAGATATTAAATTTCGGTTTTAATCGGGTTCGGGTTCGGATATTATGAAACTATTCGGATTCAGATTCGGATATAACCATATCCGACCCGAACCCGACCCGTTCCCTACCCTAACCCCCAGTAATTCATTCCAAAATAGGGCGTGGAACCTCCTTTTGGGGCCTACACAGATTGTCATATTTGCCTTTATAGCTACAAATTGAAATTCCAATTGTACCCCTCCTAAATGACACCTCATTGCATGCATTAAATGCATGGGAGAGAAAAAAATATCTCGGCCTTGTTCGGACTGAACACTGGTTGTCTTTGTTTTTCTTTTTCGTCATTTATTCCGAAATTGATTTCATGCATCCTAAGTGCACAATATTTTTCCACCAACTAACAGATTCTTAGAAGGTTCAATCGAGGTGTCTTTTGAAGCTTCTCGGTACGCTTTAAATTCTAGCATTAATAATGTATGCTTTAAATTCTTTACTTTATGGCTCCCGATTCTTTAATGTTTGTGATATATAGGCTCATTAATGATGTATTTGGTCATAAATGTGTTTCATTTAGGGCCGTTTCATTTATGTGCAACATTAACATCCCAAGTTAAAAGTTAGTTTTTGGAGTGAAGTTCGAAACTTTAACTAAAGTTTCCACACTAGAGTATTTTGATTTATGATTGTTTTAACTTTTAAAGTAGCAAACTTGTAAAGTAATTGGTTCATCTTTTTGTCTCTGAAAAAATATTTAAAGTAATTAGAGTACTGTACCATCGAATACATTCTGAAAAATCCAGTTTAGTAGCCTGGAACGTTAGTACAGTGCCATCGACTTCATGCAAAAGTTGAATGTTAGAGACTCTTGGCAGTGGAGTTGTGACATATGTAGGTGAATCAACCAAGCTTAGGTCTTGCCGTATGAACATATGTTTTGGTGACTTCAAAGTTTTTTTGGAATAAGTAACAAAGATCAAACCTCTTAGATTTAACTACCTAGTTTCCGGACATGCTTGCACAATTGAAGATAAGAACGATTTCATCAAGATGATGGACGTGCATAGGAAGAAAAGCATTAGAGAAGGTAGTTTGTTGATATTAAGACAAGAGAACGAAGATATGATGGAGGAGGATGTCCCACAATCATGGTCATCACCTGTTTATGAAAATAGGATAAGAGAAGGTATGTTTTGTCCTCATTGTTCATTATTTAATGAATTCACTCGAAACTAATATTCCAATTGACCAAATCATTTTGCAGATATTTATGAACCATCTCAATTGCCCCCTCTCCTGTCGAGAGTCAGCTGACACCACTGAGGTGTGACTCTTGGTAGGAGATCTCCTGTGAATTATGTGTTTCACCTCAGAACTTTACTTTGATTGGCTTAGATCCATGTTATCTTGATCTGTAACAATAACTAGTATGAATTCCGAGTGAATAATTGTTACTAACACTTCTAGTGCTCATATGAGGTGAACTACAATCCACTCGTGGACTGAGCTCTAACTCTTTGAGCGAGAAGTTCTATGAAGTTGCCCATTAACTTAGTGTCTATGCTCATACTAAACTATTTAAACATCTTATTAATATACTCGTGACTTCATATTTCGATCGGATATACCGGATTGAGCACTTAAGCTCATTTTGCTTTGCTTTTCAGTTCATGTCTATATATACATGGATGAAACCAAAAAACTTTACCAACTTCAAACCCTTGAGTTCAAATGCCTCTGATCCATAGCTTATTTGGAATAACTAGGAGTTAGTGAAGTGTAAAAGAAACAATGTGTTCTACCTTAGTCGTGTAGAAGCCTCTACCGGATCAAAAGAGACTAACCATAGGCAAGAGTAATCTATCTTAGTAATGTAGGAGCGTCTCATGAACTGATTTGACCACCAATTATACTAACCATAGAGTTGAGTGTCATCACAAAACCAGTGTCTTAAACAAAAGGAATTTGTATGCATAATACTTTTTAGAATATTAGTACATCAAAGAAGATAAGAGACCAATAGTCAGTGGTTTTATAATTTTGAACTTTGTAGCTCGCTTAAGTTCTGCGCTTATTTATGCATGCATTTAAACAATTCTGTTGTTATACGACATAACATGGACTAATATACATATTCTACCTCTGATGCCCCCAAAGTTTATTTGGAACAATATAGGTAACCCTAAAAGGCTGAACTGGTAAAACAGAGGCATAACCAGAATCTGATCAAGACATCATGGGAGCCATCATGTTTAACCATAGTGGAGATCACCATCGTAGGAGAGAAACAACATTGGATGGTATCTTTATACGATGGTATCTCGGTTCCTTGAGCACGACACTGTGTTCAATAACGATAGGTCCTGTTTATTTAAAATATAAATAGGTTATCACTAAAACAACAGTGGGGGAGTCTTCCTCAGCACTATCATGTCGACTGAAGTCCAGGCCAGTGATCGTGTGCTAGGATTTGGATCCAATCCAAATCTTCCTAGCAACCCCGGTGGTGATGTTATGGGAACGCAAGGAACTATCATACAGCTCAGGTCCCTAGGAACATTCTCTCTGGTTTCAAGTCAAAATGGCATACAATTTACTGAACAGATAATGTGGTCATTTCCCTAAAGGCTTAACCCATCGAGGAAGACACTGTTGACTAAGTCAAGAGTGGTGGAGTCTTCTTCAGCACAGTTATGCCTACACAGGTCCATGCTACAATTGTGTGCTAGGTTATAGATCCAACTCGAAACTTCCTAGCAACTCCTTGGGTGATGTCTGGAGTACTAATTGAAGTCTCATTACTTCGTTCACCCAGAAACACTATCTCTAGTTCCAAGTTGAACTGGAATATAATTCACTGAACAGATAATGATGGTTGCTTCCCTAAATGCTCAACCCATCGAGGATTCTAAGTTCTAGGTTGAACTGGCATACAGTTCACCGAACAAACGTTGATGATTGCCCTTCCTAGAAGTGCAATCCATCAAGAATTTGAGCATCCAGATCCAGGCCAAACTGGTGTACAGTTCACCGATCAAATGCTAGTGAGCATCCAGATCCAAGTCGAACTAGCGTACAGTTCACCGAACAAATGCTAGCAAGCATGTTAGATCCAGGTCAAACTGCCATGTAGTTCACTGATCGAATGTTAATGAGCATGTTAGATCCAGGTTGAACTGGCATGCAGTTCACCGATCCAATGCTAGTGAGCATGTTAGATCCAGGTCGAACTGGCATGCAGTTCACCGATCCAATGATAGTGAGCATGTTAGATCCAGGTCGAACTACCATGCAGTTCACCAATCCTATGATAGTGAGCATGTTAGATCCAGGTCAAACTGGCATGCAGTTCACCGATCCAATGCTAGTGAGCATGTTAGATCTAGGTCGAACTGGCATGCAGTTCATCGATCCAATACTAGTGAGCATGTTAGATCCAGGTCGAACTGGCATGCAGTTCACCGATCCAATGCTAGTGAGCATGTTAGATCTAGGTCGAACTCGCATGTAGTTCACCGATCCAATGCTAGTGAGCATGTTAGATCCAGGTCGAACTGGCATGGAGTTCACCGATCCAATGCTAGTGAGCATGTTAGATCCAGGTCGAATTGGCATGCAGTTCACCGATCCAATGCTAGTGAGCATGTTAGATCCAGGTCGAATTGGCATGCAGTTCACCAATCCAATGCTAGTGAGCATGTTAGATCCTGGTCGAACTGGCATGCAGTTTACTGATCTTATGCTAGTGAGCATGTTAGATCCAGGTTGAACTGGCATGTAGTTCCCCGATCCAATGCTAGTGAGCATGTTAGATCTAGATCAAACTGCTTGCAGTTCACTGATCCAATACTAGTGAGCAAGTTAGATCCAGGTCGAACTGGCATGCAGTTCACCGATCCAATGCTAGTGAGCATGTTAGATCTAGGTCAAACTGGCATACAGTTCACCGATCCAATGCTAATGATTACCCTTCCTGGAGGCGCACTCCATCGAGGATCTTATCCGGAACTTAATATAAACATTGGAGTCAATTTTTCATGTGACCAACCATGTTCAATTAATTCCTAATGTCACGCGTCGCATGCTTTTAGAGTTAGAATCTTCAATGGTCGGTCTAAGGAAAACTTATGCAAAGTTGTAAGCGATGACGTTAAGAATCCTGTTAAAAACAAAGTTGTAAACAACAATGATAAGATTCACACTTACCCCCAGTTTTTCTTAGGCCGAGCGGAGGTGAAGTTATCTATTATGGCTAGGCGGATAGTATAGAAACTGCCCCTATTCCATAAGAAGTCAAGAAGCCAAAACCAACAGTTCCATCATAATTCTTGACTCTTAAGATCATAAGTTAAAGTTGGTTTGCAGCCTCAGTGTAATAGGTAGGCAACTATTCGCCTTTGTGAGCATTATAACCAGCTTCATACTAGAAACAAACGGCTTGCAGCTCCGATCTTGGTAGAGAAAGAGGTGCCTATATCCGTGAGATGTGTCAAAATTGGCTAGACTCCTAGTTTTCTTCACACCCATTTAAACATCTGGATTTTGGTACCAGTTGCAAAAGAACAAGACATTTTCCCATATACCAATGGAAAGGTTCTGAGTCTATCTTCTAAAACATTCAACAACTTACATACCCGACTTGATGTATCACAAGGAGAACTTTTTGTAGTGCCATGAACCTTCAAAAGTATAACTGAGTCAAGTTTTTAACGCAAGGAATAGCTCATAAGACAGACTTTAAGGGAGGACATTATACATGTTCCTCCACAAAACTACCAATTTGTGACTTCCGTCTAAAGATATAAGTTACTGAACCAAATGCATAAGAACCAAATGTAGTGCCTCATATCACCGGAGAGACACTGTAATCTAGTTTCTAACACAAGAAATAGCGTGAAAAACAGACCTGTAAAGAGGAAGATATGCGCGTTTCTCTATCTCGTGCTGAAACTATCAAGATTAAGACTTCAGTCTGCAGTACCCAAAAGAATTTGAGCTCCTGTATAGACTAGTAGAGAAGTGGATGCTGCACCATATACCATGAGGGAGCTAGCAGAATCTTCTTCCAATCCCAAAAAAATGCTTGCAAAACCGAGCTTTGTACAAAAAGGTATCACACTTTTGCTAGCGCTTGTCGAAACTAAGTGCATGAATGAACCATTTCAATCAAGAAATTCCAAAGTTCACCATGAGCTCTTAACTTAATAGAGTGGTTGCACCACCCCCTGAGTGATATAATGCTCTTGGTGTCATACAAAAGCATGGCAAAGTTGACAAACCTGCATGATCATCTTTAGAAACCCCTTTCTGGCGGTTCCTTACGACGTCTCACTATCGATAAGGTGAAACTCAATTACCCCATCACTGAAATTTCGAATTCCATAAGGTGTTGACGAATCACCATATTGAATCAAATATCATGTAGGCATGGTGGGACTAGACCAGCGAACTATGTAGAGTCATTGTAGTAGACTGCTCCAAGTTGTCGTCACAATTGAATTGAAGCTAATATAAACATA
This sequence comes from Coptis chinensis, assembly GCF_015680905.1. Lineage (NCBI taxonomy): Eukaryota > Viridiplantae > Streptophyta > Magnoliopsida > Ranunculales > Ranunculaceae > Coptis > Coptis chinensis. The sequence continues at coordinate 45,017,643 of NC_141460.1, forward strand.
CTATTAATGCGTGGATGGACAGCGAGTGCCCCTCTCCCTACCAATTAATGATGTCCATAAACCAAGTTGTAGCCATTGTTGGAAGTGATTGGACTACCATGCTCACTGTGGCAATAGCACTAAACCAAATTCCACACAAGAAGCTTTGCTTTGTGTAAACACAACAACGCCATGTGATGACAAGCTCAGAGTTCAATTTGTCTTGGATGTCACCATTCCTTTTCCAAACTAAATACGAACTTATTAATCTCCATCATCACATGTGTAACAACTATCTATCTATTCTATGCACTAATTTTCATGGGTCATGACATCCTAGGAACGAGAAGAACTTGTCCCTTGCCAGAATTGGAAGTGGTTGAACAACCACCCCCGGTGTAGCACAGAGCTAGAAAGTCAATGCATCTCTGAAACTGGTAGAAACACTTCTTGATCAGAAGAGACGACTTCAACCACGAGCATAATCTCATGAAAGCTATCATGTGTTGACATAACATAAGTAATCTACCAAAAATCTAGCCCAAATCGGACTCAAATTTACTTTCGAAATAGTAAAAAGGAAAAAAATCTAAAAATGATGAATTTGGAAGGGAAAACAGTAGATTTTGACCTCAAAAATGGCATCCACAAAGATTTACTATATGGTGATAGTGTGCACACCACTGAGATCTTTCCGAATTGGGGTCACATGCGTGATTTTGCCAACCGTAGCCAAAGTTATGGCCAAAATACCAAAACTTATCTCAACTTACTCCAATTAAGAAAATATCACGTGTCTGGACTGCACCGGTCCCCTTCCAAACACTGGATAGAACTTGAGTTACCACAGGATAGGCAGTGGTCTGGCAACCACCCCCCTATGTGGTAGTACCACTCAATCAACTCTTATACATGAAAATCTTGGCAAACTTGTTCAGCACATGCCACCTTCATCACCAGGTTGTACAAACAATGAGGTTAGGAAAGGCTCACTTCCATTTCCACTCCATTCTCGAGCATTACCGCAAGCAGGAACTGTTCACAAACGAAGACACTGAACTAGGCTTCCTCAAGTAAATCAACTCGATACTTTTACTCTGAAGAATTGATACCAACCGAAAGGTGAAGCTCGACTTTAAACCAATCAAGTGTTAAACCCCTCGATGGGTGACTAGTCACTTTTACCAGATTGATGTATCATATAGGTGTGACCGGACTGCATAAGTCCCCCTCCGAACATTGACGTGAAGACGTCTCTAAGATTGGAAGTGGCCGAACGACCACCGCCATGTGATTTCAAAGATTCATGATCGTCTTTGATACGGATACACGATGTAACAAAGAAAATTTTAAATCGTAGATCATAGATTATTAAACCTAAGCAGATCTAAAGCAGCACTATAAATAACCAAAAGGTGAAACTTCATCCAGCAAGATTTGGAATTTTCGATCGCAACCATTTTTTACGTTGGGTTCAGACAAAGAAATTTAAATCAAGCATACAGATTTCTAACTTCTCACATCAAGAATTTAAATCTCATGCTCAGCTATACCAACTAATAGCAAGAAGATGTGGCTGGACAATCAGTGTCCACCACCAAACTATCGCCCAAAGAAAGCGAATAAGCTTACTTCCAATACGTGTTTTCTCTGTCCAGTGAAACACCGATAGGTACAGAGCAAGCAAAAGCCTTACTGCAGACAAAGAGCGTGACCATGGTTGCCTAAAAACTTGCTGCCATACTTAGTGTAAACACAACTATAACCAAAGCTCTTCATCAAGAGTGCTTCGGCATGGCCTAGCGTCCACAATGTAGAACCCGAAACAGAAATGGTGAAAGCAAAAAATAGTGGCTGTGATGCAAATATCAAATCTTAACAAATCTATTTTCTTAAGCATCCGATGCACACCACTACTTAATACTTGAATAACAATATTTTCAGCGAAAACATTCACAAAAAATTGTCTATTAACGCTTCATACAAGAAAGTCACAAATATCTTCTCGTCCCCACAGACGGTGCCATAAGATGTAGGGGATTTTCTGAGTATCCGACAATCTTCTGTTGATGTCTTCACACCATGTTCTAGTTCAAAGCATATCTACTGAAACCAATAGGAGTATTTGATAATATAGACTGAACCACGAAGTGGCTGCCTACGTATCCTCTTTCAGGAATCAAGTCTGCCGTAGTTCTTTATGGGGTTGAATAACATACTGAGTGGGGAAGAAGAGATGACCAGAAGTCCGCCTCCAGAGAGTCGCCTTTATATCTTGGCCATTAGGGATCCGTCCCCTATTCCTATACTGTTGCCTCCTATATATAGTGACTTATGGAAGGCCCTAGAATAAGGTTTCCTTGGCTACCAAGAAACCATCTTCTTCCTAGGGTTTCCTCTTTTCTTGTCAAGATAGGATCAACATCAAAATAGAAGTTAGGGAAGTTATCACATAGAAGGAGACATAATTAGACTAGGTTTCCATAATAAGCCTTTAGACCTAAAATTCTGCTATAAATGGAACACCTATTCTAAACACATCCAAGAGTCCTTCTAATACCGAAATACAGCTGTACAATGTCATCATCCAGTTCTGGACCAATTCCGGAACTGGCCTGCCCTGTTCTCGAACTACTTCACGGAACTGACTAGTCAAACTAAAGGAACTGTCCTGAACTCATAGGAATTGACCATAACTGACCAAATCAGTTCTAGAAACATTATCTTATGCTCCATTCTCTTTCTAATAATGATCATTCGGTGTAATCTCGCTCCACCACGTGTCTTTAAGACACTGACAAAATATTACCCCTACAGAAGCAATTAGGGAGATTCTCAGTGCACACTACTGCAAGTACAGAAAAATGGCGGATGACTGGGTTGCCTGCGGTGAAAGGTTCACACCCAGGGCTACTAGTTTGGTGCGCGCCAACATCACCAAGGCATTGGAATTCACACACTCAAGGGCTAGGATTGGGGAGTATCTAATCAAAACCGACCCTTGTTGAAAATTTTTGTCAATCTTAAGAATAGGGTCTACTCGTGTGGGTATTTCCAACATGTGGGAATCCCATGTGCGCATGCATGCAAAGCCATAAGTGTGAGCCGCCAAGCTTGTCATATGATATATGTCGATTCGAACTACAATACTGCAAACTGGAAATGGTTTTATCGTGAGGTGTGGGTTGGCATTTCGAGTAAGGAGCAGTGGGACATTGATGAGGAGGAAGAGTGCGTCCTGCCCCTTCCCTTGAAGTGCAAACCTGGTCGGATTTCTATGAAGAGAATGAATATAAGAGCAAAGCATAAGGGTCCAAAGTGTAAAGATGTTGCACTTTGTGCAACATATATGGAAGGATACAACAGATGTACATGCAAAAACTTCATCGATGACAAGGGGGCTAAGCACCGTCCTGCGAACCCCGAAGCAGTTGGCAAACATCGCAGGCTATGTGATAAGAGCCTAAAATTGTAGTTTTAACTCCTTAACAATATTGATGTTAGACCAATTATGTGATTAATCATATAGGTTTATCACTAATTACCTGCTTTTGAGTATTTTAGGCTTCGGAGTTGAATAAATATAAATTCGTTACTAATTAGGCACTAAAAAGAGCTAAAGTGATTGCTTTGAAAGTTCTATAAAAAAAGCCCAAGTTTCATGGAGAAAAAGCCCTTAAAAAGCCCAAGTTAAAGCTGTTAAGTGAAACTCAAACCGGATTAGAAAGCTGAAGAAAAGTCAATAGAACTTCAAAAGCCATATCTTTAGGCTCAGACCTCGGATTTAGGCCTATTTTATGTCAAAATGACTGTCGCAAAAAGTTCTTTCCAATGGTCCAGACTTTGACTCGATCAGAGCAGTATAAGTTGGTAAACGCTCACGCTACAATAACACAACCAGAATGGAAAGTCTTGGATTCAACAAATTGGGTTTTGGGCTCGATTGTTTTGGCCCAAAACATGGCTCCAGGCCCATGCACGAAATTGGGGATCTCTTTCTCTTATGGAAAAGAAGAATGGAGGAGACTCATTAACTAGACCTAGATTAGAAAATAAATTAGTTTAGACTCCATTAATTAGTTTTATTACCTTGTTTTGAATTCAGTTTTGAATCAGTTTATTGTTATTATTCATTAAATCAAAAACGTTAGTTAGCTATTGATAATTCTAGTTTCATTTCATTAAGTCAATTTAGCTTTAATTCATAGATTTAGTTAATAATCATTACTAGTTTCAATTCAATCTTGCATGATTAGACTTTCATTTTAAATCAAATAAGTAAATTTATAATTTTTTTATTATGTCTTGTTATGATTTATATATGAATGATAGCATAATGATTCAAAGCTAAAACTCCATTATAGGGGTTAAAGAAGCCTTGATGAAGCTTGATTGTTGTTAGTGTAGAATAGTTTGTAATATTCCATTCCACTCCAGAAAACAATTAGTTCACCATGAGAATGGGGTTGGTTGTTTCACATACTAGTTGTTAGTTGGTAGAGATTACCATGAACAATTAGGGATTAGGAAGACCCAATTGCTATGCGAAAGCATTGCAATTCGGATTACGACAATTCATTACTAGTTTATTAAGTCGAATTAAGGTGGAATCAAATCCCCCTAATTCCCCCTCATATTGTCAAATTAGTATTTCTGTATTTTGAATTATCGCATCTTGTTTAGTAGTTTTTCCATCGTAGTATAAATTCCATCGTTACTCTCACGACTTTGGTAGAACTGATAATCTTAGTTAACGTAAATTCTAAAGAACTAGGAGTGGAACGAACTTTCTACTCCACTATATTGGAAAAGCATCTAGAGTAGAAAATTTTGATAACTTAAGCACAAAAATAGCTTTAGTTTTACTTACGTTGAGTTTCGTAGAACAGTGAAAAGCATCGTTTTACCTTTTATCACTATGATAGTAACAGTTTTGAGCTTGTCGCCATTTAGGACACAAGATAAAGCAGTTGACATTTTTTGCCCTTCTTCCCTTTTGGACACCGATATTCTTAACCATAATCATTCTCTTTCTTGATGTCAACTTCGTCAGTGTCGTCTCATTCCCCAATTGGGTTGGTGAATTTACTCGAAGACATACTAACTACGATCAATAGGATGAAGAAGCAAGTGAATCCGTCAGTAATGAAGGAGGTTGATATTCTCTTTGGGAAGATAGATAATTTTATTACTAATAGTGATATGATATCTGGATGAAAATGAGGGAAAGAAAATTGAAGAAGAAAATTGTGTCATTGCGGAAGAAAGTGAAAAGATGTGAGCGTAAGATGGAAGTCATCCAATCTATTTGGTTAGATTCAAAGAACAGTTATGGAGGGAGTCCGATTTGATTCATGAGGGAGATTGTTAATCTATTTCATATTCATATTCATGGCTTGTATTATGTTTTTCTATTTTTATCCCTTTATGTATGAATTGTATGTGTTTGAAGAAATGACTCTTACTTTTCTCTAATTTCTTCTAGTTTGTTCTTTCTGCTTCTTTATCCCATTTGCAAAATAACTGAATTGTTTGAAGTGATGCATACAAAATAATAACCTTTCACAAAATAAGTTGATTATTTGAAGTGATGCATGCGTCCTTTGGAAGAGATGCCCCGAAGTGATGCGTCCTTTGGAAGTGTCCTTTGGAAGTGAAACGTCATTAGGTTGTTGGTGACTTTCCACCTTCTAGTAAATAGTAAACATGCGCTATATAAGCATGGGTGTTGGTGCATGAACTATTGGTGAATTTTCATAACGATGGCCTAATCTTCTGAAAGAAAGGGGAAAAATGAGGGTTGCGTTCTTCCTCAGGAAATGTGCCGACAGATTCTTCTCTGTGCTCCATTCCCATTATTCAACAAATCAAAGCTTGTTTGTCATGAGTGGGAAAAGAGTAGGTTTGACCCCTTCATTCATAAATGATTATGTTTTGAAGACGAGAACTCTTCTAGGTTACATAATTCAGACTACAAACGGTTTGGAAACGTATACATCCTTCGCTTCGAACATTGATCACATTCCACCACTTCTTACTCCTACTTTGGACTTTTGTGGATACGGTTTCAAAATCTTGGTGTCTTCAATGCAAGGTATCCTTTTAGGTCACAAGGAAGTTGAAATGAAGGATGTGTACTACCTTTGCAAATCCACGACACAGTAAATGCTTAAGTTTCCTAGTCCTAAAACTAGATTTCGGACACAGTGTATGGGTTTGTATGTGAGTTTTGTGGGACCATTGGAGTTTACAATACTGCATTTGTCAGAAGACTGCAGAGACACTATAAGACAGTCCGAATTCAACAACTGTAGGGTCGGTAGTTGTTTGCCATGTGGTTGAAAAGTTCGACTCCCGCATACGCAAATGGAGAAGGTTGAATGATTTGGAGTTGTCCTTCAATAGTGAGCACATTGAAATGAATTCGGGTATTGTGGCGAAAGGATGTTTTCATTGGCCTATTCGTGAGGGTGGGATTTTGCGATTCAATATTGTCACCGAGAGATGGAGTAAGATTATACTACCGTTGACAGGCTGCCACTGGAAGAGTTTCAAGGTTTTCCAATTTCAGGGAACAATTGAAGTTATGTTCTCCTTTATAGGGGTTGGGTATCGTACACATGAATTGGAGCTTCGACTTTTAATTGACAACTGTTGGAATGAAGGTCGGAGATTTAAGTTGGACAATTTGTATGTTGAAGGCATCCGTCGACCCCATTTTGTGGACCTACTAGATAATGGTGTTGCAGCTTTTAACTATGGAAGGCAAATGGTGTGGTATAATTTAACAAAAACTGAGGATTTGTTAATCAAAGAAATCCCAAAGGTTGGCAGGAACCACATTCATCAAGTAATGCCAGATTTTGTGCCAAACGAACGCCTTATGAGTATGTCAAGGTATGGTTGGGAGTCGAGTTGGGGTGGATGGAAGGAGTTTCTGGATGAGAATTTTTGAAGATGCAATAAGAGATCGTTCTCTCTTGGTATCAAATCTACATTCTTATAGTTGGTTGATGGACAAGTTCTTGATAAGCTTCCTAAGATAAGGCATGTCCGTGAAGCATGTTTGTGTAAAGCGCATACACTATCACGGCAATCGTATATAGTGCCCTTAACAACTTTTATATAGTTTACTAGCTTGTGTATATAGGACACTATATAAGCTTTCTACGACAGTAGATAAGTACTCAAGGAAATCTATTTTTATAGTATATTTGTAATGCTTCGAATATTATTACATCTGACATTTTTGAGATATTTGAGATTATGTTGGTAGGTAGGTGTAATGATTTAGGTAAATCTTAAGACAATGATACATTTATATCATACAATGTTTCTATGTTTTATCACAAACAAATATTAAGATTAACATTATAGGGCACATCACAGTAGCCTGATTAGTAGACAATTGACCAAAATTACATTATAACAAACAAGTCTCCGAAAAAGACAGAAGTCCCCACGAATAAAAGCTATATAGAGTATTTCATATTTTTGTCGATGTCGAGGAACTCATGTTCAGTAATACCACAGTCAACTAGGTCCTTTGCCACAATATTGTGGATGCAATCTGTAAGTCTTCTGAATTAGATATGATCACCTCTGATTAATTGATCTACATATACAAGTACAAACACTCTGCAATTCCACCCATCAGTTTGTTTTATACAATCAACGTGTTCTATTTGCCATTTCTGCTGCAAGAACGTAGGGTGTATACAATTTGGGTCGTGCAATAGGAGACCGTATGGGAGCAAAGCACACAGCTTATCTATAGTTGGGGAAGGGTCAATCACATTGGAAACCAATGAATCGTACACAAAACACATCCAACTTTTAAAATTGAAGACAACAAGGATCCATTGCTGGTTGTTTCCAACGTTCAAAGCCATCATCAATCCCTTCGATTTTGCCGCGTGAGGGATGTTACTGTTTTCTTGAACCAAGTCTTTTAAGGTTATGCTTAGGCTCCACGGTATTACCGAACCAGTTTTTGTAAGCTTTTCTGTTGTGGTTAGACTCCCATCACTGAGGGGCCTTGTAGGGTTCCATATAACGCCTCCATCGAAACCTAAGTTAATAGACACGTAAGTAATTTGCATCACTGTATTAGAAAAAATGAAGAAGGACGATGGTTGGGAATGTCTAATAAATTACTAGGACAAGCGTGTCAGGGATGATAGTGTATCTGGCATAATATGTCTGGAAATCTGGATCCACCGTTTCATTTATCCACCTATTCAAAAGTTCCATGTAAACAAAAAGAACCTACGGGAAAAAAAATATAACAATAATAAATAAATAAAGGAAAAGAAGTTTGCCATTGTGTGTACGTACGGGCGTTGTCGGATTACTATAGGGTAATAATTTGTTTTCAAATCTCATCATTCAGCCATTGTTTGTCATAAAGCAAGTAGAAGCTCCTTAGATTAATGTGTAAGCCTCGACCAAAACATCTGACTTTAATAATTAGTGCAACAGCTTCCATGTTTGGTTGATCATGCTACCACCAGTACTGTGCTGTGACATAGGCGGTAGTGGTCCTTTTCACTGGATCATCCGTAAGTTCACCTCAAGTGCATACAGTAGAGTTTCTGCCAATTAGCGCATTCTTCTGAAAAGTATGTTGAATCTTTTTTTGGCATAGTTTTGCCACTTCTTCTTCTAGTACACTAAATTTGTTCCATTGGGACTCCCTCTATGCATTCCTTTTGTGAACTGGTCATCGACAATATTATTTGAGGACAGTACCTTCAAATACATTATGACAAATCCAGATTAGTGGCATACACCGTTAGTAAAGTGCCATGGACTTTACAATAAAGCTGTATACATACTCAAGACTATTCACAACTTAAGGATTATATAGTGTCTTGAAGAACTTATATAGTGGCTTCAATAACTTTTAAATACTACTTATCAACTTGTTGGTGGTAAGCTTACATATGACACTAAATTAGCTGTGACAAGACACTATATAAAATGGTCAAGACACTATCAGACGTGGGTGGACGTACCAGGTTATATAGTCTCTTGAATATCTTATATCGAGTCTTCAATAACTTTTAAATTTCCTCTTATGAACCTGTTTGAGGGAAGCTTATAGATGACACAAGATCAGACGTCCGTGTGCGTACGACGTTATCTAGGGTCTTGCACAACTTATATAGTGTTATATATAAGCCTAAATTAAAACGTTAGTAAGTGTACATTAAAAAGTTGTTCACGAAAGTAGATAAGGTGTTGGAAGAGAATATATAAGCTGCCCCCACGATCATGTTTAAGCTAAGTGTTTAAGTGAAAAAGCAAATAAAATTATCTTTGACATTTTGAATATGTAATACTATTGGTTTACACCTTATCATTAGTCTGGGTTTCATCCACTTGCTTTTCAGTACCATCACCACCATCCTTTACAATACCCTCTTGTCATCGAAGTCCACTTGACGACAACCAACATCCATCTTAACATACTCTGCAATAGTAATTCCACACTCCAATAAATCCTTTGCAATTCTCTGTCTGATGTATACTTTGCGCCTAGGATCAAAATTTGGTGACCTATTCCTGAGAAGACAGTCAGCAAAGGTCAATGCATAGGCCCCACAGCTGTTATCATCATTTTGTTTGTAGCAATCAACAAACACAAACTTCCACTTGGTATACAATTTGGAGTGATCAATAGAGTCGTTGTTAAAAGCCAACATCCCGTAAGGCAATACGGAGAGTACCTTCTCCAAAGTCGGCCTGGGGTCAAGCTACCACTCACAGCAGCCTCCAAAGAATCAAAGATCTGAACAGACCAGTCTCCGAAGTTGACTAAAACGAGAATCCAATGGATGTTGGCAATATTAACCGTCATCATCAAACACTGCATGTTCGCTATGTCGTTAACAAATGAAAGGAAAACCCTTGTCATGTTGCCTGTGTGTAAAGAGTCTCCCAATACAGAATGTGTTACTTCTTTGATCTTGGTTTCCAAATCAATTTTGTCATCGTCAAGGGTCGCTGCCAAACTATTGTAGGAAAAGTATATATAGCGCTGTAGTCATGGAAAGGAAAATTTATTAGTTAAGGGCGTCATGCAGGCTTTCTCATAAACGAACTTCTTGTGGGTCAGCTTTTATATGTCCTTAACAATTTTAACTTGTTAACTTGCTTGGGGAAGCTTTAAATGACACCATATACCCAGTGGAATACATTAGATAAGATTATGAAGACCCCTATATAACATGTCCGTAAACACAATACTATAAGTTGTGAAGATTATTGAAAAGAATCATGCAGATATAATGTGGTACTTTGGTTCATGTACCATGTCCATGTACCAACGCCACAACAATTCCATGTACATATCGACAGCCTACAGACCAGCACAGAATTAGTACAAATATTTAGGCAATATATTTCCAAACAACCACGTAAGTAGAAGATCAGTGAGAGAGACATACGATATCATTGAGCCAACCATTCTTATACAAGGTGTAGAAGACAGACAGATCTACCTCATCTCGGTTTCTGTACCATCTAACAACCTGTGTTGGGTTTGTACCAGGAAGATCGTGCACTTTCCAGTAATACTTTACCCGTTGAGCAGTAGTAGTGAACTTCAAATAGTCATTGGGGAGCCTTCTCCTATTTGCAATCCCCGGTGGCCTATCCAGTAATGGGCCTTTGTTGAAACGCTCCGAATCAAGGGTTGGCAGAAACGGGAAACTTCCTCTTCAAGTTCTGGACAATTCAGTGTGTCAAATTTGCGTGGTCACCTTCTCACCATGTCAGCCTGCACTGTGGAAGGAGACACAGAGTTTCGTCCCTCATCCTCATCGTCACTGGACTGCTCACCATCCTCCACATTCTCGTCCTGTTCACCACTCACCGATACCAGCGTAAAAATTTTCAATCATAGAACTCATCCACATTGCAAATAAAATAAAATAAAAACGCTTTTTAACAACACAAGTTTAAATTTTAACAGCATAAGGAAATGCTATTTAAAATTTTAACCTTTGATTCAGCATAAGTTTCTTTTATATTCCCATCATCTGTCTTTGCCACATCAACCACTTCAACAGCAGGAACAGATTCCTTAATGTCTGCACCATCCCCAACCGCAATAGGACTCAGTAACATAACCTCTTGGACAATCTCGTGTTGTTCCCCACTAACCGTCACCTGGATAATAATGTGTTCAATCATACAACTCATCCCAAGTGAAACAAATTACATAAAAAAAGAGAACAAGATTACTACCAGTACTTCTTAAACAACATATTGAGAAAATTCACTCAATTTGCACCTTTTCTAGAGTGGAAGTTTCTTTGCCATTCTCGTCGATTGTCTTTACTGCATCACCATCGTTTAGACTGTTCGGAGCATTGTGATCATTAATGTCCATGTCCTTAACAGCTTCACCTTTTTCCACTCTCGCTTGCTCGGACTGATTTTTTTGCAAAAACTCGTTGCGGATGTGAGCGTTAGATATGCCTTTCGTTAAGCGATCACCTGCTCTTCTCTCCAGCTCTGGCTGACTCCGATTCAAATAGCAATCTAGGTTTTCGGAATCGGATAACTGAGGTATCAAGTGCAGTCCAACACCTTCTTCGGGTTTGGGTTGACTACCATTCAGTATGTCACTATTGCCATATGATGAGGACATTGACTGGAGATCAACTACTTTGCATGGAGATCTCAGCTTCTCCACTATGGTAGTGTTAATGTCTTCCAAAGTTTCCATAACACTTTGTTGGGCTTCAACATCATTTTCATCCAGGGTATGAAAATAAACAATTTTTTAGTGACATTTATTTTACGTACAGTATTACCGCTTATATATCAAATTAAGTCATCCATTGATGGTCCCTCTGATAAGCGCCCAAAACTGTAGTTTTAACCCCTTAACAATTATACTTTTAGACCAATTATACAAGTAATAAATAAGAGTTAATGCTGATTACGTGTTTTTATGTATTTCAGGCAGTAAAGTCGATTATGTGCAGAAATATGCCATTTTGGAGAGATAAAGGAGCAAGGGTTGGTTGCTAAAAATTTCTGTGATAAAGCCCAAGATTCAAGGAGACAAAGCCTTTGTAAAGCCCAGTCAAGAGTTGAAAAGTCAACACGGGCAGAAATAGTGCACAAGTCAGCATAACTTCTGAAGACCATATCTTTGGACTCAGACCTCAGAATTGGGCCTACCTTATGTCAAAACGACCGGCTCGGAAAGAGCTTTCCAATGATTTAAGCCTTGACCCAATCAGAGGAGCAAAAGTAGATGAAAAGTCTGCTGAAGTCAAAGCCAGCTGAAATGGGCTCTCTGGACTGAAGAAATTGGGCTTTGGGCTCGATTTTCCGACCCAAAACATGGCTCCTCAGCCCATGCAGGAAATTATGGATCTGGTCTCCTCCTTTGCATAAAAAGAAGACTTAGCTCTTAAGTTTGTGGATAGTTAGATAACCTAGAATAAAAAGTAGCCATTAAAATAGCTTGTAGATCTAGTTTTTCAATTCAATTAGTTAAATTAATTAGTTTCATTTCCTTGTTTTAGATTAATCCTTTGAATCATTGTTCTTCATTTGATTAGATAAATAAAATAGTTTATTCCTGTTCATTTCGATTTTGTCATTTAAATTTATAGATCTAATTTTAATTCTTAGTTATTAATTAGATTTGAAGTATTGTGTAACGCCCGTATTTTTAAACACGTATTTTTCTATTTATTTATTTATTAATTTAATTATCTATTTTCAAAATTCGTCGGGTTTGGACTCGGAATACGTGGGCCCTGGTTTTTGTTGGGCTTGGGTTTAGGACCCAAGTATATAAACACATTTTTCTAGAAAATAGGGTTCAAAAAAAAATAAAATAATGAAAATGGAGGCGAGATGAAATTTGGATTTCATTCGGACTCTGAGGGATTCATGGAGTTAAGAAAGTAGAGTTAACTCTCACCACTACTAGAACTATGATTTGCATCTGTTTAGTATGTACATTATTTTACTGTCGATATGTTTAGATTTTGGTAAAACCGGTTATAGTCTTAGATCGTTGGAACTCGAAAGAGTTCGGTGATGGTAGCGCAAGGAACAGAGAAATAGTCTCTTTATCCGGTCGAAATTTTGATACTCGGTGGTGCGTTTTTGTTATTTGAACTTGTTGGCGAAAAGATCTGCTCAAATACTGTCCGGACCTTTTTGATTTGCACCTTTTACTTTATGAATTTTATTTGTGTTGATTGGTGTCGGGGCTGCTGGAAGACTCGGAGAAGTCGTCAATGGAGGCGAGCCCCATTAGAAATCGGTCCCGCATGTTTTTTTTATGAACCGGTATGTTGGAGGGGCTGTTGGAGCTTGAGAAAGCTTGAACCGGCGCATCGCTTGCCATTCTCGAGCCTCTTGAAGGGTTTGATATTTGTGTTTATTTGGTGGTGTTTGAACTGTGTTTTTGGTTGTGGGTTGTTTGATGATGTTGGGTGGGTAGGGGATGGTTAGGGGTCGATTGGAGCTCGAGAGAAGCCATTAATGGCGGTCGCGGTTTCGGATCTAGTTTTGGTGATGTGGGGATCTAAGGATTTGAGGTGTGTGGGTTAATTAATGTTGCTTGGTTTTCAAAGAGGAGTGAAACCATTTGGAAGGAGGAGATGAGGGGTGGTGGGATGGTAGTTTGAGTATTTTGGTGGTCTTTGAACCCGGAGGAAGATGACCCGAAATTGGGCTGGGGGGCTTGGGCTTGGGCGAAGGGGTTAAGTTTTGGGTTGGGCCAAAACTCTATTAGTTGGTTTTGGGCCCGATTTTAGTTGGTTTTGTTTAGGGCCTTTTCCAATTAGTCTATGGGCCCGTTTCCTTTGTTTTGCTGGGCCGGTTTCAGTTAAATTTTTAGGCCGAACCCATTTGTATTTGTGGACCAGTTTAACTTAACTGTTTTTGGGCCCGTTTCTAGTATTGGTTGGGGCCAGTCCATAGGACTTAACATTGATCCCAATTGGGTCGGGTAAAATTATTAAATTGGTTTTAGACTTTTGGGTTCTAAGGTTTGGGCTCGGCCAGTTGGGTCCGAACCATTACCTTGGTCATGAGCCCATGAGCCATGCACCTTTGACCTTAGCCATGAACCATGGCTATGACCCTGGACCTGTCGAACACGGAAACGACAGTTTGACTTTGACCAGGACAGTTTGACTTTGACCATCGACCATTGACTTTGACGGTTGACTTTGACTTTTGACCATGACATGATGACTTTGACTTTGACCATGATGTGTTGACCTTTGACTGTTGACTTTGACCGTTGACCTTTGACCGTTGACTTTGACTGTGGAATGTTGACTTTTCTAGTTTTTCACATATTTGATTATATAAAATATTGTCGATATTATATAACTTGGTTGGTCATTATCTAATTTAGATTTGACGTGAGTAGTGTGTAAAGCATATATATATTGGGCTTTGATTGTGGACTGTGGACTGTTTATTTGTGCTACGTTTTATGTGTATATTATATGGACACATATAGTAATAAAATGCGGTGGAAGCTAGTATATATTTGGTTGTCATTATCTAAGAAAGATTTGACCTTGATGTTGTGTATTTTTGACACGTGACGATATTGAGATGTTAGGAGATATTATATTCCTAATATCGTTATAATGTAGTGTGACGTTGAAGCATTGTGACATGATATAATATCTTTGGGATAGTTGTATTAATGCAATATCTTGGAGAAATGTATATACACTCCATTATTTTATATGTGAGATGCTAATATAGTATCGGTGAATATTTACTCCACCTGGGGAGTGTGGTGTAGTGCAATAATATATTGGCACGTGAAAGAATGAAATTTGGTTATGAGATATAATTGAGATGTTTCTATATATGGTGGCTTAGTGCAATAAGGTAATTGACCGCACGCGTGATATATAGTAGAAATGATTATGAGTCATTAACGATTATGACACTGAATAAATTACGAACGAAAATCCTAGAACCCCGACTACCACAACTCATGTGATTGGCCCCTTACGGCGTTTGATTAATCTGAATGGAGGCGGCCCATTTCAGTTAATCTGAATGGCCTTCGGCGACCCCCCCTCGGCGAAGCCGAATAGTGGCTTGATTATTCCGTTCGCAAAATAGAACGATGATGCGCAATATTTTTATGCGAATAGTGGCGGTTTACATAGATTTGGCTTCCGTGTGAGGATTTACTCCGGTGTCGCGGCATCCCGCCCGAGGTGGTTACGCACGGAGTGGCTCATTATGTAAGGGAGGCATGTGGATGTACATGTTCGGCGTTGGGTTGCGATTGTGGTAGCCAGGGAAACTAGGTAAGACATAGATACGACGTGATTTTAGGGACACGCAAAGAAAGCCTGAAATAATATAATTATGGTAATATCTTGGTTAATGATGTATCTTTAAATAGATGAATGTATATAATATGTTTGGTTGGTTATTTGTTTAGTTGAACCTAAGGCGCCTCGATGGAGGAACTACATGCCTTATTTATTATGAGTATAGTTTGTTGTGTGGTTAGTGTGAAGTTAAGGCGCCTCAGTGGAGGAACTACCTGCCTTAATTAGTATTCTTAAGGATGTTATATTAGTCGTTGAAAGTTAAGGCGCCTCGGTGGAGGAACTAACTGCCGTAGGGATTGTGTATATATATGTATAATTATATGTTATATTTTAGAGCTACTCACACCAGCATTGTTTATAATGCTGACCCGATTTGCATGTTTGCTTATCGGGGGTGTTCATTCAATGAACATAGTTGATAAGTTTTGACAGGTTTAATGTTGAAGAAGATTGGTTGCAGCTTGTGGTTTGCGTTAGCGTTGCATCTCAGGATGTGTCTTGTTTTCCTTTGAGGTGATATAGATTTTCAGTTGAGATAATGTTATTTGCCTTTTCATTTGTAAATTATTTTTGAAATGAATAGGACTGTTGTTTAAGTTAAAAATTTTATTGGTTTTAATTATCCGCATATTTAAACTGTTTATGGGTTTTTGGGAGTGGAGAGTGCGTCACACCTCGGAGATCGAAGGGTCGGGGACAAATAATGTTTTTCCGAATTCTGTCGAAATTCGGGGTGTGACATATTGATTAATTAAAATTAATAAAGTTCTTATCTTTATATATGTCATTTTGTTATTCGTATCTTGTCGTTCAATTCACATCGTAGTATAAAAATTCCACCATTGCTCTCATTAGACTTTGGATTTACTAGTCAATTGTAGAAAACTTCAATATTAAGGAACTAAGAGTGGAACGAACTTTTTACTCCACTCTATTTTGATAGAATTGAGAGTATAGAAATCTTTGATAGCAACGCATAATTAAGTTTAATTTTACTTGCGTTTTGAGTTCAACGTTCATTTTGTAGGTAAACTACTTATTTTATGTTTATCAAATGGCGCCACTACCATCTTAGTACTCTTTAGTATTGTTTTCTGTAGACTTGATAGTTTTTTCAAAGTCCCATAACCCACCCACCCTGGTTTGGATTCTCACTGTGGTTGTCTGTTTCAGCTTTGCAAGTTTCCACGAAAAATAACTTGGAGCGCACCTGCGCCCTAGGCAAGCCAAAGTGGAGCGCACCCTGCGCCCACACGCCTGGAATCCCGAATTTTGCCTGAGTGCCACCTGCGCCCTACCAAGGCAAAACACGAGCGCACCCTACGCTCACACGCCTGGAATTCCAACTTTTGCCTGAGCGCCACCAGCGCCCTACCAAGGCCAACTTGGAGCGCCACCTGCGCCCACACGCCTGGAATTCCAACTTTTGCCTGAGCGTGACTTGCGCCCTATCTAGGCATATTCTGAGCGCACCCGCACCCTCTGCTGAAACAGCCCGATTTCCACAGGTTTGTTTCAAACTTCCATTGCTTTCAAGTTTTTCAGTGTTTTAACTTGTTATATACACTGAGTACACGTAAACAAAACGCTATTCATAAGCGAAGCAAGGAGGCTTTCATGTACTCTTTTCTTCCACACCTCGTATCTTCTATTAGAGGTTCATACTAGCATATCAGGATTGTTTAGAGTGTTGTTGTTTTTATTAAGATTGGTCTTAGCCTTGCATGATATTAAGGTCAGGCCGAAGAAAAACGCCTAACGTAATTAATCGACAATGTCAACAAAACACTTTCTAGTATACCACTCACTTCACCTCTAGCTAGCACACCACACACCACACCTGAGATTATGGCTGAAGAAAGAGAGTCTCCTCTCTCGGACTTTTATAAAGCCTTGAGCGATAGCCCTAAATCTTGCATCATTCTATCAAACCTAGTGGGGGATTTCCGAATCCCCCCAAATATATTTAATTTGTTACCCGTTTTTCATGGGTTAGGATTGACCAAGTCCTTACTACTTTCCACCATCCTTCGGTTGGTGCTGAACAAATTAAACTGAGAGTATTTCCCTTCACCTTAGCCGATAAGACGGCGTCTTGGTTAACTGCCCAAGCGCCTAATTCTGTGGACTCGTGGGCTAAACTTGTTTAACTGTTTATGGAACATTTTTACCCACCACTGAAGACCGATGAAATGCTTTCCAAGATTCATTTCTTTCAACAGAATCCCCATGAATCATTTTCAGAAGCTTGGAATCATTTCACCGACCTACTTATAGAGTGTCCACACCATAACCTCGCGAAAGACATGTTAGTTCGTGCATTTTTCAAAGGACTTCTACACCACCATAAAGAAGTCCTTGACATAATGAATGGGGGTAGTTTCTTAAGTAAAGGAGCCTCAGAGGCTTATAAATTTTTAGAAGATCAGACTAAGCGGAATAATCATTGGGGAGGTAGTGATGATATCTCCCGTTCCGCTAGTTCTTCTACAACAGCTAAAGCCGTCGGCCGGTATGTTTGAGATGAAACCCGATCCAGAACTTAAAAATTTAATCGAATCTCTAACTAAAAAGGTAGAAGCTATCTCTGTCCAACAAAAGCCTATTCCCGTCATGAATGTCAACTCCAACCCATGTAATTTCTGTTTGAGTCCAGAGCACCCCGACTCCTATTGTCCTTTCGTTTACGAACAACAAATATTACAACAAGATAACGTTTGCTCAATTAATAGTTATCCTATTCCTAACGCCCCTTGGAGACAACACCCCAACTTCAGTTGGAGAAATAATCAACAGGTAACAACTCTAGGGTTTAATAATCAAAATGTTAGGCAAGCAAACAATTATAACCAACCTCCACCACGACAAGGACAAGGTCAGGGTAATTATAATAATTATAACAATAATAATTATAATGCAAATCGAGGTATCGTTCCGGTTAATAATAATAACTATCACAACCCACCCATAAATAATCAACGTGACATAGTTCCTGTCACACAACCTATAATAAATACCACTCCACAACCGGATCGCTTTGATACCTTTATGCAATCTCAACAACAGATTTTACAAGACATCCAACTTTCCTTACAGCAGTTAGCTCAAGAGAAAGTACAACCCAAAGGTATGTTTCCAGGACAAGCAATACCCAATCCTAAAACACCAAACACAGCCTTTGAAGTAAACGGTAATACTAGTAACGAAAATGAAAACGTAGGAGAGATAAATTCCATCACCAATCTCCGTTCAGGCAGAGTGGTGGATAACAAAGTAACTATGTCTATAGTTACCCCACAAGGAGTTCTGATAAACGATAAAAGATAATGGTTTACCTACGAAATGAACGATGAAACTCAAAATGTAAGTAAACTAAAACTTATTACGAGTCTATATTTATCAAGTTTTCTACTCTCAATTCTATCGAAATAGAGTGGAGTAACAAATTCGTTCCACTCCTAGTTCTCTAGCATGGAATGATTTCATAGTTAACTAATCGGTCTTAAGTCTAATGAGAGTTTTACGAGGGAGAATTATACTACGATGCAACTACCCACAAGATACAAACTATAATTGATTCAACTACGGAAATACTACGTTGATTCTACAATAAGGAATTAGGGGGTTGATTCCACCTTAACTCAACTTAACTCACTAACGACGAGATAATCGTAATCCGAATTGAATCGCGCGAGAACAATTGGTTCTTCCTAATCCCTAATTATACATGACATTTCTACCAATTCATAACTAGCATGTGAACGATTAAACCCATTCTCATGGTGAATTAATCGTTTCTAGAGTGGAATAGAAATTACGACGACTTCTACGATAATCGAATCAAGCTTTCATCAAGGCTTCTCAACCCCTCTAATGGAGGTTTAGCGAGAATCATTCAAGCAATCATTTCCATATGAATCTAAACTAAACATAATATCAAGATTCGAAATTTACTAATCTAAATTAAACAATAATTAAAATCTAATTAACAACTAAGAAATGGTAACCAACAACAATTAAAACTAGATCTAATATATTGAAATAACAAAAATCAAAATGACAAGAATAATAACTATTTTATTTATCTAATGAATGATATTCAATGATTCAAGAAATGAAATTCTAAAACTAAGTTCTAAAACTCATTAATGGAGGCTAACTAATCTTATTCTAATCTAGGTCAAACTATCTACCATTAACAAAGAGCTAAGCTTTTGTTTTTATACTTTCAGATCCAAAAATCGTGCATGGGCTTGGAGCCATGTTTTGGGCCAGAGAATCAGGCCCAAAACCCAATTTCTTTAGTCCAAAATGGGCTCTTAGCTGCAGTTGGCTTCGACAGATGTTTCATCCACTTTTGCTTCTCTGATTGGGTCAAGGCTTAGACCATTAGAAAGCTCTTTCCGAGCCGGTCGTTTTGACATAAGGTAGGCCCAATTCTGAGGTCTGAGTCCAAAGATATGGTCTTCGGAAGTTCTGCTGACTTTGTGTGTTGTTTCTGCCCGCGTTGACTTTGACTTTTCAGCTTTGACCGGGCTTTAGAAAGGCTTTGTCTTCTTGAATCTTGGCCTTTAATCACAGAACTCCTTAGCAACCAACCATTGCTCCTTTATCTCGCTAAAGTGGCACATTTCTGCATATAATGGACTTTGAAGCCTGAAATGCATAAAAATACGTAATCAGTATTAACTCTCACTTATTATTCACATAATTGGTCTAAAAGTATGATTATTAAGGGGTTAAAACTACAGTTTTGGGCTCTTATCAACCACCCCCAAACAGCATTTTGCTTGTCCTCAAGCAAATATGAGAAATTAGCATAAGTGACCAAAAATGGAGTTCTATCTACTCTCATTTTGCTGAGTGCGATTGCATTGACCATATGCAACAAGGCCTTAAACCACTAGGAATTCCCTAGTGGACGAGTTATAGCCTCGTGAGAGTTTTCCAGTGAAGGTACTCACAAACTTCATCTATACTACAACGACTAAGAAAGAAAACTATTGTTTCCTTATTCATGCTCCAAATTATCTATACATCTCACTAGCTATGAACAAGAATAACCAAGTCAAAAACCTAAGCTAATATATACATAATAATCAATCATCTACAATAAATATATATACAATGAGTAATACTATGAAATGCAATAGCAGGTCCGTTTCTGAAACTCGGAATAGCGTCCTTAAGTAGGTTATCACAATAATAGTCAAGATACAACACTCTGATTTTTCCACTCAAGTTTCGCTACTCTAGTGCGCAATGGGCACACTTTACCTTACAATCTCAATGACACACAAGGAAGCCGGAGTCAATCAAACACATCTGCCACTTACTATCACACTAACCTATTCCTAATTGAGCTAGAGGTCTTTATTAGGTGTTTTGGGGATTATGAGATGGTTTAAGAAGGAAGGAAATGGATATTCAAAAAGGACAAGTCTGAGATAATAGAGTCTTCATATTATGTAACTAGAGAAAACCTTGTTATTTACTTTTGCTTCTACACTTTGTTTCCATCCTTAGCCATTTTTTTTTCTTTTTCTTTGGCTTTTGACTCCTTTTATTCTATTTTTTTGGAGTTTTTATTTTATTTCTATTTTTATTTTTCTTTTCTTTGGATGGAAACTTCTTTTCTTTATTTTTCTGAAGCAACTAACTAATTTTTGTTTACACAGGTTTTTCTCTTCTTTTTTCTTCCTCATTCTATTCTCAGACTTATTCTAAATTGGGTAGGTTGATTTTTTTTTTTTTTTTTTATTTTTTTATTTTTATTTTTTTTAAATTTTGTTTTGTTTTTGTAGTAGGGTAAAGGATTTGTGGTTTATGAAAGGCTAAAGAAAGGCTCAGAGGGGCGACTAGCGGAAAATAATTCATAGGGTTGAATTTCTGGCTATATCGATCCAAAGAGGGCCTAAATTCTTGCTTAGGATATGGTTTAGTGATCAAGCACGTGGACGTGTGATTTCTCTATCCGGATTTTACTTCTCCCTTGTGTCATTTCTCAAATGTTTCACTCTTATAAGGCTTTAGGCTATATTCTCACCGATTTTTGTAGAATAAGTACTCTAGCCTAGATTTTAAACTTATCGCTAACAATCATAGATACTCATATAATATATTTATAGATAGATGCAAAGATTATTACCTACATATTAACCTAAGTTTCTAAAAATTATTCTAATGCAAAAGCTACGTGAGACTTCTAGATTGTTAAGAGCATAGAGAAAGAAAACAATACCAATATTCCTAAGTGTATAGCATAACTTATTTATTTATATTTTTGAATTTTTGAAATTTTAACGAGAAAACAAGTGCATATTATACATATCTATATCCTAACAGATGCCTTAATTACACGTGTTTCTATGCCCACCCCCAAACAAGAAGCATGCTTTGTCCTCAAAGCATTTAAATAAAGAGGGTAGGAAAATACCATGGAAACGCGTGAAATTCTGGAACATCTGTAAAACAAGGTTAAAACATACTAATATAAAAACTGACGCAACTCTATAAGAGTTCCACCCATTATGGGGTTAATGTAATTAAATTGCTTGGGACATAAGCGGACACTAAATGGAATTAAAACTTACCTTATCTCCGGACATGCATATTATCTACCCAATAGCACCATGGGTCTTGTATTTCAGCGGGCATGGCAAGTCCAAGAACAAATGCTAGCAAGAACCATAAGCGGTTCCCGACAAAACGTGTGTGATCACCTCGCGAGACCAAGCACCATAAGTAGTGCTTTGGAACAAATCTTCGAAAGACTGTTCCGATATTATTATAGGAGATGTCATCTCGAAACTACGCTCTGGAACAGCTGCAAATGACTCGGGAACAACCCGCAGAAAATTGGAAATTTTCTGGTCTACAGAAGTCAGGGCGCAGGCACGCTCCGAGGTGCTGATGGTTGAAAATTGAGACGAACAACGGGAAACGTGGGAGTGAAAGGTGAGTGATGGAAGTTAGGTGTAGTGTGGGTTGTGAGTGTAGAATGAATGAAGTTTATATAGGTTTTAAGTTGCTAAAACGAATCGGGAAGTTGGCAAAAAGCTTTTCCGGCAATTTCCGAAAATACTAAAATTTCCAAACCCGAAAACGGAAACAACTCATATTCTTGATTTTAAAACAATCCTAATATCTTTTAGGTTGAATTTAGGATAGAACCTACCTATTTTATCAAGATTTCATCCTACCATGATATTTATTCATAGATATGCCTATTCGGCAATATTCTCACCCTGACTCCGAAATAACTTCTAAAAAAAGGAGGTCATATAAAAATCATGTTGGACTACATAATACCACCCCCAAAAAATTTGGGAAAGTGGGATCAACATTAAACAACCACGCACAATGAAAATAACCACATTATATTAATATTGGCATTCAAACAACATTTCACTACAAAAGTCAAAATTAACTACGGAATTTAACAACATAACATCCTATCTACTAAATATAATAAAAAACAACATCAAAACAACAAACAAGAAGAAATCTAGCTACTCTTCAAGGGAGCGAGGTGGGGGTAAGAATAGGAATTTGAGTGATCAAGAATGGAAAAACCAACACCCCACCCCCAAACAAATTTTTGAAAACCGGTTTGTAAAAATTTGTTTTAAAACGTGGGTCTTTTAAAGTCAGATTCCCGAGACTTGCTAGATTACTATTTTTATAGCTTTAAACTTTTTTACTTTTTATGAATTAGGTTTAATATGAAGGAAAACAATAAGCAGTAAAGACATAATTCACACCATAGAGAAACATGACTCAAAAACCAAGAAAACATGCAAGAGTGGAAAATGTGAATTATATGAAACGTGGACTTAGGATCCGATACTTACAACCACACACTCCATAGGGAGGGCCCGGTTACCTGAATGGTGCATTCACCAATATATGGAAATGAAAGAAAATGCACCAAACACAAAAATGGAGTCGTTTATAGTCAGATACTCGAGACTTTATCTAAACATATGTATGAATATGCAGTTTATCATATATCAACAACCGAAATAGTTGTGGATCGTTCCATAAATAAATATCACAGAAAACATATCCAAACACAATCAAGCACCAAGATTTCCTACGACGCAGCCTAGTGGAATGAAAGCGAAGTCGGATAGACCTACAACATAACCGAGCATGCACCTTATGTTTCATCTTTGAATGAGAGGGTGTCCTAGTGAATAAGTGTGGAAAAGTGAATGGTTGTGGAAGATATGGTGGATTTGGATAAGTTTTAGAGGGAAAACATGGAAAAAACGAGGATGTGGGTTTAGCACAAAACTCATTCATGGTGTAGTTAGGGACTGTCTCAAGTCTAAAAATGAAGGTGTCAAGTGGTTTATCCTTGGGAAGTATTTGTTTACTAGGTGGATTTAAAAAATCATGAAGCACAGGAGAAACTAAAGGATCTAGTGCAAACTCGAGGTTCCTTTTAAAAGGTGGAGGGTGGGGAATATTGGTGATGGAAGGTGAATGATTCTCAGCTAGAGCTCTCAAGTCCATATCATTAGAAATCTTGATATATGCAAGGCATTCCTCAATAGGTGGGTCAAAAGGATCACTGGGATAGAGATTGAAAAATTCATCTTCCGTCATAGCATCAAGGGATGAATGGTTGTTGGCAAGGGGGGACTCGCGAAGTGGTAAAGAAGCGGTGCAAAAGAGTTGCAGGAATTCTTCTTCGATTTCGTCTACTACCAGGGAGTCATTGTTAAAGTCGGAATTTCCAAAGGAAAGGAATTTGTTAATCTGTTTCTCCGGAAACATGTTTTTGAAGTAATCTTGAGCTAAGCTCTCGATCATGCTAACCTCTCCATTTGTAGATGAATCGGGATCTTGTGGTCCTCGTTTGAAAACATTTACCTCAATGAGAAAAGATGGCCAAAGGACAAGGACATCAAACCATCGCGGCAGTTTATGAGTAGCGTTGGCGATAGCTAAGAAGGGGCCCTAAAATGATAGGTACAGAGTTGTTAGTGACTTACGCGGTCGAGGATAACGAAGTAAATTTTGGGTAGTAAAAATTTTGGACTTTAACCAAAGACGTTTTCAACCACACCCTTAGGATACTTAATAGACCCGATCAACTAATTGCAATATCATTTTAGTAGGTTGCATCTCCTCTAGACCTATTTGTTTATACAAATAAAATGGGAGTAAGTTAACACTAGCCCCCAGGTCTAGTAGCGCGTTCGTCGTGTGAGAATCTCCTAAGGTGCATTATCTGATGGGGCGACCAGGGTCCTTGTACTTAACAATTCCATTATTTTCGGATAAAGTTGGGAACTGTTTAGTTAGAAAGGCGTCTTTAGGTATGTTGGTCTTATGCCTAGTAGTGCACAACTCCTTAAGAAACTTAGCGTGGTTAGGTAGCTTTTTTATAGCTTCGAGAAAAGGAAGGTTTATCGTTAGATTTTTGAAAACGTTCCTAATCTCTTCAAAGTTAGTATCCCTGGTTAGCATGGCTAATTTCTGAGGGAACGGTGGTTTCGCTCTATATTTAGCGTATGGCTCGACTTGATGTGTAACCTTGGCTTTCTGTTTCTTAGGTTGCGGTTTAACTGGTACCTCTACAGTGGTAGGTTCTTCAGTTTCTATTTCGGTATCTAGTTCGATATTCGGTGTAGGGAGTACTGATGGGGTAACTATAGGCATAGTTACTTTGTTATCAACCATTCTTCCATAACGGAGAGTGGTGATGGCATTTAGCTCACCTACGGTTGTAGTTTCCGTACTAGTATTACCGTTTACCTCAAAGGCTGTGTTTGCTGTTCTAGGGTTGGGTATCGTTTGGCCTGGAAACATGCCTTTTGGTTGGGCTTTCTCTTGGGCTAACTGTTGGTTTAAATTATTAACGGATTGTAGAATGTGTTGGTTAGATTGAGCCATGGTTTGGAAAAGTTGTTGGCTCACTTGTATGAAGGTGTCAAGACGATCCGGTTGTGTGGGTGTAGTAGTCACGGTGGTGTGGATTTGGAACTATCTCGCGTTGATTATTTATGGGTGGATTGTGATAGTTATTATTTACCGGAACGATACCTCTATTAGCATTATAATTATTATAACTACATTGACCTTGTGCTTGACCTTGTCGAGGTTGCGCTTGGTTGTTATAATTATTATAATTACCCTGATCCTGTCCTTGTTGTGGTGGAGCTTGGTTTAATAAGCGGCGTTGGCCTAACATATTGATTATTGTACCTGTAAGTGTGACTTGTTGGTTATTTCTCTAACCGAAGTTGGGATTTTGTCTCCAAGGGGCGTTAGGTTCACTATTAATGGAACAAGAATGTTCATAGGTTATAGGACGATGGGAGTCGGGATCTTTCGGGACTCAACGTAAACTACATGGATTTGAATTTACATTCGATGGGGATAGACTTTTGTTGTCTGAGAAATGGCCTCTACTTTTTGTGAGGGATTCAATTAGAGTTTTAAGCTCAGGATCTGATTTAACCTCAAACATACTTGTAGCCTTAACTGTTGAAGAAGAACTAGCGAGCCGGGAGTAATCGTCACTACTGATTATTATTATTACTTTAGTCCGATCTTCCAAAAATTTATATGCCTTTGAGGCTCCTTTACTTAGGAAACTACCCCCATTCATTATGTCTAGGACTTCTTTATGGTGGTGTAGAAGTCCTTTGAAAAAGGCACGAACTAACGTGTCTTTTGCTAGGTGATGGTGTGGACACTCTATAAGGAGATCGGTGAAACGATTCCAAGCCTCTTGAAAATGATTCATGAGGATTCTGTAGAAAGAAGTGAATCTTGGAAAGCATTTCATCCGTCTTTAGGGGTGGGTAAAAATGTTCCATAAACAGTTGAACAAGTTTGGCCCACGAGTCCATAGAATTAGGCGCTTGGGCAGGGATCTAAGGTGAAAGGGGATTTAATTTGTTCCCCCGTAGGATGGTGGAATGTTGTAAGGACTTGTTCAATCCTACGCGACGCGATAAGGTTTTTCATGGTCTAAACCATGAAAAATAAGTAACAAATTTTATTTGGGGGGATGCGGAAATCGCGCTAGAACGATGCAAGATTTATAAGGCTTTATAAAAGTCGAGAGAGAGGAGTCTCTCTTTCTTCTTCACCATAATATTAGGTGGTGTGTGTGAAATAGTAGCTAGAGGTGTAGTGGGTGGGAAACTAGATAGACTTGTTTGTTGACGCGTTGCGTGTAATTACGTTAGCTGTTTTTCTTGACCGGACCTTAATCTCATGCAAGACTAAGTTGAACTTAACTAAACATGCAACACTCCAAACAATTCGATATACTAGTAGAAACCTCTAACGGAGATCGCGAGGTGTGGAAGAAAGGAATACCTGACAAGCGTCCTTGCTTCGCTTTATGAATAGCGTCTTGTTCTGGCGTGTTCGATTGTATATAACAAGTTAAAACACTGAAAAACTGAAAAATCAAAGTTCGAAACAAACCTGTGGAAATCTGGCAAATTTCAGCTTAGGGCGCGGGTGCCCTCTCCTTGGCGAATGAGTGCGTGAGTTCCAAGAACTTAGCCGCTGGTCGCTCGGTATAAGCGCAGTGCGCCTCGAGTTCTAGTACTTGAGCGCAGGTCGCGCTCCGTGTAACTTCAAGTTACAGTGTTTTTGCATGGTCGCTCAAGGTTCCATCGTTTTTGGTAAAGCTTTTTCGCTTTGAAGCGGTCGCTCGCGTGTAATTTTTGCGGAACTTTTCAATGCTGAAACGGACAACCACAGTATGAATCAAACAAGGGTGGGTGGGTGAAATGGGACTTAAAAATGACTAATTATACTACGAAAACAATGCTAAAGGTAACTAAGATGGCAGCGGCGCCATTTGATAAACGATAAAAGATGATGGTTTACCTACGAAATGAACGATGAAACTCAAAACGTAAGTAAACTAAAACTTATTACGAGTCTATATTTATCAAGTTTTCTACTCTCAATTCTATCGAAATAGAGTGGAGTAACAAATTCGTTCCACTCCTAGTTCTCTAGCATGGAATGATTTCATAGTTAACTAATCGGTCTTAAGTCTAATGAGAGTTTTATGAGGGGGAATTATACTACGATGCAACTACCCACAAGATACAAACTATAATTGATTCAACTACGAAAATACTACGTTGATTCTATAATAAGGAATTAGGGGGGATTGATTCCACCTTAACTCAACTTAACTTCACTAACGATGAATCGTTAAGTAATCGAATTGAATCGCTACATGAGAACAATTGGTTCTTCCTAATCCCTAATTACACATGACATTTCTACCAATTCATAACTAGCATGTGAATGATTAAACCCATTCTCATGGCTAATTAATCGTTTCTAGAGTGGAATAGAAATTACGGCGACTCTCACGATAATCGAATCAAGCTTTCATCAAGGCTTCTCAACCCCCTCTAATGGAGGTTTAGCGAGAATCATTCTGCAATCATTTCCATATGAATCTAAACTAAACATAATATCAAGATTCGAAATTTACTAATCTAAATTAAACAATAATTAAAATCTAATTAACAACTAAGAAATGGTAACCAACAACAATTAAAACTAGATCTAATAGATTGAAATAAAAAAATCGAAATGACAAGAATAATAACTATTTTATTTATCTAATGAATGATATTCAATGATTCAAGAAATTAATCTAAAACAAGAAATGAAATTCTAAAACTAAGTTCTAAAACTCATTAATGGAGGCTAACTAATCTTATTCTAATCTAGGTCAAACTATCTACCATTAACAAAGAGCTAAGCTTTTGTTTTTATACTTTCAAATCCAAAAATCGTGCATGGGCTTGGAGCCATGTTTTGGGCCAGAGAATCAAGCCCAAAACCCAATTTCTTTAGTCCAAAATGGGCTCTCAGCTGCAGTTGGCTTCGACAGATGTTTCATCCACTTTTGCTTCTCTGATTAGGTCAAGGCTTGGACCATTAGAAAGCTCTTTCCGAGCCGGTCGTTTTGACATAAGGTAGGCCCAATTCTGAGGTCTGAGTCCAAAGATATGGTCTTCAAAAGTTCTGCTGACTTTGTGTGCTATTTCTGCCCGCGTTGACTTTGACTTTTCAGCTTTGACCGGGCTTTAGAAAGGCTTTGTCTTCTTGAATCTTGGCCTTTAATCACAGAACTCCTTAGCAACCAACCATTACTCCTTTATCTCGCTAAAGTGGCACATTTCTGCACATAATGGACTTTGAAGCCTGAAATGCATAAAAACACGTAATCAGTATTAACTCTTACTTATTATTCACATAATTAGTCTAAAAGTATGATTATTAAGGGGTTAAAACTACAGTTTTGGGCTCTTATCAAGTTCCTACACCAGATATTATACTAGATACTGAAACAGAAACTAAAGATCCTACCCCTGTAGAGGTACCAGTTAAACCACAACCTAAGAAACATAAAGCAAAGGTTAGATATTCAGTTGAACTATACGCTAAACATAGTAATAAACCACCATTTCCCCATAAATTAGCGATGTTAAAAAGAGATACAAACTTTGACGAGATTAGGGAAGTTTTCAAAAATCTAACGATTAACCTACCCTTTCTCGACGCAATTAAAAAATTACCTCACCACGCTAAGTTTCTTAAGGAGTTATGCACTACTAGGCGTAGGACAAATATTCCAAAAAACGCCTTTCTCACTGAACAGGTTCCAACTTTATCAAAACATAATGGAATAGTTAAGTACAAGGACCCTGGTCCTCCTACTGTACAATGCACCTTAGGAGATACTCACACGACCAATACTTTATTAGACCTGGGAGCGAGTGTTAACTTACTCCTTCATTATTTATATAAACAAATAGGTCTACAAGAAATGCAACCTACAACAATGGTGTTGCAATTAGCTGATAGGTCTATCAAGTATCCTAAGGGGGTAGTGGAAAACGCGCTGGTTAAGGTTCAAGATTTCTACTATCCTGCGGATTTTGTTATCCTTGATACAGAAGTCGCTAATGACTCTGTCCCGATCATTTTAGGGCACCCATTCTTGGCAACTGCCAACGCGCTTATAAATTGACGTGATGGTTCGATGTCTTTATCTTTTGGCCATCTTTCCGCTTAGGTCAATGTATTTAAACCGATCACACAGGTTCCTGATACGTATATCGATAGAGAGGTTAGCATGATCGAGAGTTTAGCTCATGATTATTTCAAACCCACGTTTCCAAATAATCAGATGCACAAATTCATTTCTTTTGGAAGTTCCAACTCTAATAAGGACTCCTTGGACGTTGAGGAAATTGAGGAAGATTTCCTTCAACTCTTTTGCAACTCTTCTTCGCCACCTCGAGAGTCCCCTCCTATTGATAACCATTCACCCACCTCACATCATTCACCTTCCATCAATGTACCCCATCCTACACCTTTCCAAAGGAACCTAGAGTTTGCACTTGACCCTCTTGCTTCTCCTGTGCTTAATGATTTTCTAAATCCTCCTAATATGGAAATAATTACCAAGGAAAAGGCACTTGACACCTTCATTTTCAAGATTGAGACACTTCCTACCCACACCATGAATGAGGGTTGTGTTAAACCCACATTTTCATTCTTTCCATTCTTTCTTTCTAATACTTATCCTTATCCACCATATCTTCCACAACCATCCATTGTTTCACACTCATTCACTTGGACATCCTCTCATTCAAAGACAAAAAAGAAGGTGCATGCTCGGTTATGTTCCAGGTCTATTAGACTTCGCTTTCATTACACTAGGTTGCGTCGTAGGAAATCTTGGTGCTTAATTCTGTTCGGGAATGCATTCCATGTTATTTATTTATGGAAAGACCCACAACTCTTTAGGTTGTTGATATATGGAACCTGCAGGATATATAAGTCTCGCGTATCTGACTATAAACGACTCATTTTGTTGTTTGGTGTACTTCCTTATCATTTCTATATGTTGGTAAGTACATTATTAAGGTAACCGGGCCCTCCCTATGGAGTGTATGCTGTAAGCACCGGATCATAAGTCCACATTTAACATAATTCACGTTTTCCACTCTTGCATGTTTTCTCGGCTAGAGGCATGTTCCTCTATGGTGTGAATTATGCATTTATTGCTTTCTTGTTTTTCTTATATTAAATTATATTCATAAAAAATTAAAAAAAAAATGTTAAAATCACAAACATAGTAAGTTAAGAAGTCTCTGGAATCTGACTTTAAAAGACCCACTTTTAAAAACAAATTTTCTCAACTATGTGTCTAAAATTTGTTTGGGGGTGGGGTGTTCGATTCCGTCTTGGATTGTTCACCTTTCCAGTTGTGTTGGTTAGACCGTTTAATTGTATTACGATTCGGGTTGACATTTTTTATTAAGTTAGATTTTATTCGTTCGCATAACTTACGTAATGCATGCACTTCTAGGCATTTCCCATTTTCTCATATGTCATCCACGGTCGGAATAGAGTGTTTTATGGATCATTAGATTGGAAATTCTCTCTTGATCATTTCCATATCTCATTCGCATAAATCGGACTGGTAACAGAGAGGGAATTTTAGTTTGAAGTTGCGCTAAAAATCGACAAAAATTGGAAAATCAAGGTGGGCTTGGGCCCAACGCACGCGCGTGCGTCTCCTTCCTCCAACAGATACGCGAATTCTTTCCAATTTCCGCCATTGCCAAATTCAAAAACCTTACCAAAAATAAAAATAAAAAGAAACCTAAAAACACACACGCCCACAATACAATTCCAACTTCAAATCTTCTCCAAAACAATCCTCCACCAATCCCAAAAATTTCCACCACCGAAAAACACCCAAAACTCAAACAAATTGGAACTGCCGCGCCACCTCTACTGTTTTGTTAGTGAGAGAGCCTCAAACTCCATTCCCACAGTCCAGTTAAACCCCCAAATCGTCATAAGATATCATGGCTCAAAAACGAAGGTTGTTGCCGGAACAAGCGTTTAAGGCCGACCACTTCGCGCCGTTTTACGGTGACGAGATGATTAAAAGGGGTTGGAATC
Organism: Coptis chinensis; assembly: GCF_015680905.1. Classification (NCBI taxonomy): domain Eukaryota; kingdom Viridiplantae; phylum Streptophyta; class Magnoliopsida; order Ranunculales; family Ranunculaceae; genus Coptis; species Coptis chinensis. The sequence continues at coordinate 45,048,965 of NC_141460.1, forward strand.
GGTTGTGGTACTCGACACATGAATTCTACCACTCTGATTTGGTCGAACAGTTCTATAAGAAGAGAGAGCTGGACGGTCAGAAAATTTTCTTCAAAGTGGCTGGGACTAGGAGAGAATTATCGAAAGAGAAGTTGGCCGACATTTTATGCATTACACCTGGACGCCACCTAGAAGCCACTGTGCAGGAATCCCAGTATAATGGAGTTCCTGCATTGATGAACGACACCGTCATGGAGGGTCAATATAATACGACCTCTCATCATCTTTGTGCTGGACAGTCATCTCTGTGAACCAACCAACTGGCTGTAGCTTAGTGGATTGTTAAGAACGTCATTGGGAAAGAGAAAGTGAGCGACATCGGGTTCACATGTCTGCACGTTCTCTGGATATTGCAAGAGAAGAGGTATGAATTTTTTATCCTCGACTTTTTGCTAAATATGATTAGAGGCGTTGGGAAGAGTATCGCACCATTTCCTGTTTTAATTACGAAGATAATGTTGTCTTGGGGGAATAAACCAAGAACTGAGCAGATAATGTTGAAATTGCATGCAAATGAAAGTAGTTATAAGGAGTGTATCCAAAAGACTTGGATGTTACCGAAGGATAGGGTCGTGGATTCGGATGAGGAAGGGGAAGACATGACATGGTTGGATGAAGATGCCTTGGAAAGGTGTACGTCGGATTCAGAACGCCAGTCAGTGTTCCATACTGGCGTGCGTTGCATGTACGCTATTTGTGAAGATATACGACATAGGCAGATTATAGTTTGAAATAAACAAACGAACCTTAACACGAGTTTTGAAATACTCGTAAAAGGTCAGGCAGATATCTTGATTAACATGGAGAATATCCACCAGCGTCACCAGGCCCATTATACAGTAATAAAGGTTGAGATGGAAGCACAGCGCTTGCTCCAAGTAGAGATTCTACGACGCCTGCCACCCCTGGAGGGTTCTGTTTTAGATGAGTCTGAACGGCATGAGCGTCGTCGCCGAAAATAGGATGGCTCGGGCCCTTCTTTATCCTATGACCAATCTCCATCTCAGGGTCTTTCTTCATCACATGGTTAGTGTTTCGAATAATTTTGTGTTTCGCTGTTATTTAGTGTTTTTATTGTTTTATTACTTCGGATTTTAGTTCAGTAATTAAATTTGAATTTGGTTGTTTTATGTTGTTTGAATTAAAATTTAATATAATTTGATTATTTTCAAATTGTGCGTTGTTTTTATCATTAATCCCACCTTCCCGAATTGTTTGGGGATGGTATTATTTAGCCTAGCATAATTGTAGATGATCATCTATTATAGAATTTGTTTTGGAGTGAGGGTTGAGAATATTGCCGATATGGACATATCTATGAGTAGATATTGTGGTAGGAAGAAATCTCAATGAGTTAGGCAAGTTTTATCCTAAATTCAACCTAAAAGATATTAAGGTTGTTTTAGAATCAAGAATATAAGTTATTTCCGTTTTCGGGTTTGGAAATTTTATTATTTCCGGCAATTGCCTTAAAGCTTTTTGGCAACTTCCCTATTCATTTTAGCAATTTAAAACCTATAAATACTGCACTCATTCTACACTCATAACCCCAACTACATCTCACATTCATCTCTAACGTTTCACTCCCACTTTACCTTATTTTTCCTTCGCACTTCGGCCTATCAGCTCCCCGAGTGCACCTGTGCCCCAGAGGAGCGCCACTTGCACCCTACACTCTGTCAGAGAAATCTACCCTGAGCGCGACTTGCGCCCTCTCCAACCCAAACCTGAGCGCTACCTGCGCCCAAAACACTGGAATTCCAATTTTCATCCGGAGCGCAACCCGCGCCCATCCAAGGCTAAAAGTGAGTGCACCCTGCCCCCAAGTGCCTGGAACTCGAAAATCACCAGAGCGCCACCTGCGCCCACCACCCAGGCATAGCTTGAGCGCAACCTGCGCCCTGACCCCTCTGGGCACCAAAAATTTCCAATTTTCTGTGGGTTGCTCCAGGATAGTTGCTGCGGTCCCAGAAGGTAGTTTTGAGATGACAACTCCTAAAGTCATCCCCGAGCAATCTTTCGAAGACTTATTCCAAAGCACCGCCTATGGTGCTTGGTTTCGCGAGGTGATTATACATGTTGGCTAGGAACCACTAATGGTAAGACCTGATGAACATTATTCTCTCGCACTTACATCATATTTTTATGATAATTGAGTGTTCTTTGATAGACCAAATGGAGAACAAGTGTTCTCCATCATCATTGAGGATGAACCAATGGAAATTACCAGGTTTTTAATAGCATTTGTTCTCGGACTTGCTATGCCCGCTGAAATACAAGACCCATGGGGCTATTGGGTAGATAATATGTATGTCTACACCTATGAGTTTTTCCATGAAGCTTATGGGGCAGGAATTTTCCGTATTGATGACCAAGGGGAATACAACGTCGCCCTTGGTAGCCTTTCCATGAACGTGGGCACTGTTATGTTTTGGATAATGCTAAACATTTTAGGGGAATGGCATTTTTCTTCTGTGAAGGAAGCCACTTGCAGCGTTTTCCTTACTTTAGCCATGGGACGTATGTTCTATGACTTTCCCCGAACCTTAATGTCTAGTTTAGCACGAGCCCATAGCATGAAGCATAAGTACCTTCTTATGCCTGTTTTAGTTTGCCGAATTATGTTATGTTTCTTCCCTGGTTTTTGTACCCATTTTCACGGACTGGGTTGGGGTCGACACTGTGCGACCCACCAATAGTATTATTAGATCTTTCCGTGCAATGACTTGGCAAGGGTGGAGGATACAACCTCATCTGGTTGCACCTTACACCCCATCCGACCAAGTGGCTCTTAATAGGTTAGCAATCATAGATGATAAATGGCGTGAAGCCTGGAAAATTATCATGGCGTGGCAGGACGCGAAGGAACCTCATTTCTTTCTAGATACTGAGGATTAGGATTAAGCGGGAGTGTAGGTAAGTTTTAGTTTCAGTTAGTGTCTGCTTATGTCCCAAGCAAGTTAATTTCTTACTACCTCATAACGGGTGGAGATGTTCCAGAATTTCACGCGTTTCAATGGTATTTTCCTACCCTCTTTATTTAAAATACTTTGAATACAAAGCATGCTTCTTGTTTGGGGGGGGGGGGCATAGAAACACGTGTAATTAAGACATCTGTTAGGATATAGATATGTATAATAAGCACTTGTTTTCTAGTAAAAATTTCAAAATTTTTAAAAATATAAATAAAAAGTTATGCTATACACTTAGGAATATTGGTATTGTTTTCTTTCTCTATGCTCTTAATAATCTAGAAGTCTCACGTAACTTTTTCATTAGAATAAATTGTAGAAACTTAGGTTAATATGTAGGTAATAATCTTTGCATCTAGCTATAAAAATATTACATGAGTATCTATGATTGTTCGGCAGTAAGTTTCTGAAACCTAGGCTAGAGTACTTATTTTACAAATCCTGTGAGAATATAGCCTAAAACCTTATATGAGCGAAACATTTGAGAAATGACACAAGGGAGAAGTAAAATCCGGATAGAGAAATCACACGTCCACTTGCTTGATCACTACACCATATCCTAAGCAAGAATTTAGGCCCTCTTTGGATCGATATAGCCAGAAATTCAACCATTATGAAATTATTTTCCGCTAGTCGCCCCTCTGAGCCTTTCTTTAGCCTTTTATAAACCGAAAATCCTTTAACCTGTTACAAAAAAAAAAAAAAAAAAAAAATAAAAAATCAGCCTACCCATTCTTTGAATAAGTCTGAGAATAGAGATGAAGAATAAAAAAGAGAAAGACCTTTGAAATCAAGAATTTGTTAGTCGCTTCAAATAAGAAAAGAAAGTTTCCATCCAAATAAAAAAAAATAAATAAAAGAAAATAAAGAGATAGAACTACAAAAATATAATCAAAGGAGTCAAAAGCCAAAGAAAAAGAAAAATATGGCTAAGGATGGAAACAAAGTGTAGAAGCAAAAGTAAGGAACAAGGTTTTCTCTAGTTACGTAATATGAAGACTCTATTATCTCATATTTGTCCTTTTGAATATCCATTTCCTTCCTTCTTAAACCATCTCCTAATCCCCACAACACCTAATAAAGACCTCTAGCTCAATTAGAAATAGATTAGTGTGATAGTAAGTGGCAGATTGTTTGATAACCTCCGGCTTCCTTGTGTGTTATTGAGATTGTAAGGTAAAGTGTGCCCACTGCACACTGGAGTAGCGAAACTTGAGCAGAAAAATCAGAGTGGTTTTTGTCTTGACATTTATGTGAGGACCTACTTAAGGACGATATTCCAAGTTTTCAAAAACGGACCTGCTAGTGCATTTCATGGTATTACTCATTGTATATATGTTTGTTGTAGACGATTGATTATTATGTATATATTAGCTTAGGTTTCGACTTGATTATTCTGTATTCATTGCTAGTGAGATGTATAAATAATTTGGAGCATGAATAAGGAAACAATAGTTTTATTTCTTAGTTGTTGTAGTATAAATGAAGTTTGTGAGTACCTTCACTGGAAAACTCTCACGAGGCTATAACTCGTCCACTAGGGAATTCCTAGTGGTTTAAGGCCTTGTTGCATATGGTAAATGCAATCGCACTCAGTGAAACGAGAATAGTTAGAACTCCATTTTTTTGTCACTTATTCTAATTTCTCATATTTGCTTGAGGACAAGCAAAATGCTGTTTGGGGGGTGGTTTGATAAGCGCCCAAAACTGTAGTTTTAACCCCTTAACAATCATACTTTTAGACCAATTATGCGAGTAATAAATAAGAGTTAATGTTGATTACATGTTTTTATTTATTTCAGGCAGTAAAGTCGATTATGTGCAGAAATGTGCCATTTTGGCGAGATAAAGGAGCAAGGGTTGGTTGCTAAAAATTTCTGTGATAAAGGCCAAGATTCAAGGAGACAAAGCCTTTATAAAGCCCGGTCAAGAGCTGAAAAGTCAATACGGGCAGAAACAATGCACAAGTCAGCATAACTTCCGAAGACCATATCTTTGGACTCAGGCCTCGGAATTGGGACTACCTTATGTCAAAACGACTGGCTCAGAAAGAGCTTTCTAATGGTTCAAGCTTTGACCCAATCAGAGGAGCAGAAGTGGATGAAAAGTCTACTGAAGTCAAAGCCAGTTGAAACGGGCTCTGTGGACTGAAGAAATTGGGCTTTGGGCTCGATTTTCCGACCCAAAACATGGCTCTTTAGCCCATGCACGAAATTGTGGATCTGGTCTCCTCCTTTGCATAAAAAGAAGCCTTAGCTCTTAAGTTTGAGGATAGTTAGATAACCTAGAATAAAAAGTAGCCATTAAAATAGCTTGTAGATCTAGTTTTTCAATTCAATTAGTTAAATTAATTAGTTTCATTTTCTTGTTTTAGATTAATCCTTTAAATCATTGTTCTGCATTTGATTAGATAAATAAAATAGTTTATTCCTGTTCATTTCGATTTTGTCATTTAAATTTATAGATCTAATTTCAATTATTAGTTATTAATTAGATTTGAAGTATTGATTAATTAAAATTAGTAAAGTTCTTATCTTTATATATGTCATTTTGTTATTCGTATCTTGTCGTTCAATTCACATCGTAGTATAAAAATCCTACCATTGCTCTCATTAGACTTTGGATTTACTAGTCAATTGTAGAAAACTTCAATACTAAGGAACTAAGAGTGGAACGAACTTTTTACTCCACTCTATTTTCGATAGAATTGAGAGTATAGAAATCTTTGATAGCAATCGTAATTAAGTTTAGTTTTACTTGCGTTTTGAGTTCAACGTTCACTTCGTAGGTAAACTACTCATTTTACGTTTATCACCCTCCAACAACACCAGCGTGGTCCGAATAAGGAATGGTGTTATCCATAACAACATGTAACATCTGTGTCTGGCCCCAACTAATATCAGCTTCATCTTCGGGCAAGTCACACAAACGACGTAAAGGACTCGATAGAGACTCTTCTTCAGTGACATTAGCAATAGGGCTATCATTGGGAAGACTTTCCTTAAAAGTTACATGTCGCTCGCTATTCTTTCTTCCCGGACAACTCCTCGGTATAGGTGTTGTATGAGGCACCCTTTCTGTTGTTTTATTTTTGAAAGTAGGAGTAGAGCATTTATCCTTGCCCACGACTTTTACTCCTTCGGCCTTCTTCTTCGAGGGCGACTTCTTTGAAGGGGGCACAACTTTTACAACTTTTGTTTTTTCGGAGGGGGGACTTTTACTCCTTCTGCCTTCTTTTTCAAGGGTGACTTCTTTGAAGGGGGAACAACTTTTAGTGCTACTGCTTTCTTCATAAAAAGGGGGGACAACTTTTACTGCTCAGTTTTCTTCTTATATGGTCAAAATTATGAAAATAATCAGTTCGGATTTTGAAAACACATCCAATTCCTATCCAATTATTTTTGGGAAAAATTGGATATAAACTTTTTGATAATCAAAACACAAATATCCTTGTCAAATTTGGAAAAATATCGAATTGGATTTCAGAAAAACACATATTATTGGAAATAACTGGAACCATTCTAAATAAATTATTCATAATTGTGAGCCATCCTGAGAAAAGTGGGTTTTCAAGAATAAATTCTCAGGATGGCTATATATATGGGTGACTTCCGATCGGATCGGATAAAAGGCTTCCGGAAAAATTTCCAATTTTTTTCGAATGGCAATATCCTTTCCAAATCCGATCCAATTATTCTTCGGATGGTAATTTTTTTTCCGAATCGAATTCGGAAAGTTCGGAAAAGCGAAAAAAATTCCTAAATTCCGAAATCCGCAAAATATGGAAGTAAACCGGAAATTTGAATTATATAATTGGATTCTCTTTTAGGATAACCTTTTTTTTTTATCCAGTTAATACATTCATTTAGCAATAATTGTGAAATGTATTAATTCAGTAAACAAGTTACACCTTTTAACACGTTCATTCAGCAAGTTTTTTCTTCATGTTAATGCATTAATTCAGTAAATAGGAAGATGGGAGAAATTAAGATATGTACTAGAATGACAATATTGATTTTTTGAAATTGTGAGAGAGACAATGTTCTACTTCTCCAGGGTTTTTATTTGGTTTGTAAACTATCAGAATTTCGGATATCGGAACACAAATATCATGGCCAAATTCAGTAAAATATTGGATCGGAATTTGGAAAAATTAGGTTTGCGGAAAAAAGAGACACCCCTAGGTATATATCACAATTGTTAGCATGACAATTTTAACAGGTGATAAAAGGTAAAATGATAGTTTTACCTACGAATACAATTACGCATAGATAAGTAAAACTAAAGCTATTTTCTAGTATCGATTCTATAGCAATATAGTAGGAATAGAAGATTCGTTCCACTCCTAGTTCTTTAGAATTAACGTTTACTAAGATTATCAATCTATCCAAAGTTAATAAGAGTAACACGAAATTATACTATGATGGAAATTAAACTAACAAGATATGATAATTCGACCATGGAATACCAAATTGATACTATGATAAGGAATTAGGGGGGATTGATTCCACCTTAACTCGACTTAATTTACTAATTAAGAATCGTCATAATCCGAATTGAAATGCTTTCGCATAACAATTGGGTCTTCCTAATCCCTAATTGTTCATGGTAATCTCTACCAAGTAACAACTAGCATGTGAAACAATCAAACCCATTCACCATGTTGAACTAATTGTTTTCTAGAATGGAATGGAATATTACGAACTATTCTATGCTAATCAAAATCAAGCTTCATCAAGGCTTCTTCAACCCCCTCTAATGGAGGTTTAGCCTATAATCATTACACTATCACTTCTCAATGAATTTAAACAAGACATGATATAAAGATTATAAATTTACTTCTTTGAAATAAAATGGGAATCTAATCATGCAAGATTGAATTGAACTAGTAATGATAATTAACTAAATCTATGAATTGAAACTAAAATGATTAATGGAATGAAACTAGATTATGTCGGATTTGGTCTTGTGAGGGCGCAGGGTGTGCTCAGGTCTAAATTGAGGAACAGGCGGTTCAAGTGGTGAAGCTTCATCGAGGGCTCAGGTGGTGCTCCGTGATAATCTGATAATCTTTGAAGTGAAGAATAAAAAAGGAAAAATTGGGAGTGAAAGGTGAGATATGAAAGTGAGATATGTGGGTTTTGTGTGGAGAATGAAGGAAGTTTATATAGGGTTTGAGTTTCCAAAACGAATCGGCAAGTTGCCAAAAAGCTTTAAGGCAATTGCCGGAAACAACATATTTCCAAAACCGAAAATAGAAACAACCCATATTCTTTATTCCAAAACAAACATAATATCTTTTAGGTTGAATTTAGGATAGTAACTGCCTAACTCATTGAGATTTCATCCTACCACAATATCTAATCATAGTCATGCCAATATCGGCAACATTCCCAACAATCATCACAAAATTACTACTAAAATTGTGGATCATATAAAAACCATGCTAAAAGAAATAATACCACCCCCAAACAATTTGGGAAGGTGGGATTAACACAAAAATCATCGCATAATATGAAAAGAACCACATTAAATTAAAATAGAAATTCAAATAACAATTAACTATCGAATTCAAATTTAACTACTGAATTTAACAACTTAACATCCAAACTACTAAAAACAATAAAAACAACATCAAAACAACAACCAACAAGAAATCTAGCTACGAGATGAGGAAGGGTTAAGAATAGGAAGTTTAGTGATCAAGAATGGAAAAAAACCAAACACCCCACCCCCAAACAAATTTTTGAAAACAGGTTTTTGAAAATTTGTTTTAAAACGTGGGTCTCTTAAAGTCAGATTCCCGAGACTTGCTAGATTACTATATTTATAGTTTTAAACTTTTTTTATTTTTTATGAATTAGGTTTAATATAAAGGAAAACAATAACGCAATAAAAACGTAAATCACTCCATAGAGAAACATGACTCAAAAACCGAGAAAACATGCAAGAGTGGAAAGCGTGAATTACATTAACTATGGACTTAGGGTCCGGTACTTACAGCCACACACTCCAATAAGAGGGCCCGGTTACCTTAATGGTGCACTTACCAAAATATAAGATTGGAATGGAGTACACCGAAGAATAAAATGAGTCTTTTATAGTCAGATACTCAAGACTTTATCTAACACATATGTATATAATGAACATGCAGTTTACCATATATCAATAACCTAAAGAGTTGTGGGTCTTTCCATAAATAAATAACATGGAATGCACCCCCAAACAGAATCAAGCACCAAGATTTTCTACGACGCAACTTAGTAAAATGAAAGCGAAGTTTGGTAGACCTAGAATGTAACCGAGCATGCACCTTCTTCTTCATCTTTGAACGAGAGGGTGTCCAAGTGAATAAGTGTGAAAAAATGGATGGTTGGGGAAGATATGGGGGATAAGGATAAGTATTAGAAGAAAAGAATGGAAAAAATGAGAATGTGGGTTTAGCACAAAACTCATTCATGGTGTAGGTAGGAACTGTCTCAATTCTGAAAATCAAGGTGTCAAGTGCATTTTCCTTGGTAGTTATTTCCGTATTAGGAGGATTTAGAAAATCATCAAGCACAGAAGAAGCAAGAGGGTCAAGTGCAAACTCAAGGTTCCTTTGAAAAGGTGGAGGGCGGGGAACATTGATGATGGAAGTTGAATGAGTGACAAAATGATGTGAAGTGGATGAATGGGGCTCAGCTAGAGCTCTCAGGTCTAGATCATTAGAAGCCTTGAGATATGCAAGACATTCCTCAATAGGTGGGTCACAAGAATCACTGGGATAGAGGGTGAAAAATTAATCTTCTGTCATAGGGTCAAGGGATGAATGGATGTTGACATGGGGGGACTCATGAGGTGGCAAGGAAGAGTTGCAAAAGAGTTGAAAGAAATCTTCCTCGACTTTCAGAGAGTTCTCGTCGAAGTTGGAACTTTCAAAGGATAGGAATTTGTGAATCTGATTATCAGGAAATGTGTTATTAAAATAATCTTGAGCTAAGCTCTCGATCATGCCAACCTCCCCATCTACAGACGAATCTGGTAACTGTTTCATCATTTTAAAAACATTTACCTCAACAGAAAGATGGCCAAAAGATAAGGACATCGAACCATCGTGCAATTAATAAAAGCGTTGGCCAAGAAGGGCGCCTTTTAAGATGATCAGAACAGTCGTTAACGACTTCCGTATCGAGGATAACAAAATTAGTAGGATAGTAGAAATCCTGAACCTTAACAAGCACATTTTCAACCACACCCTTAGGATACTTAATAGACCGATCAGCTAATTGCAACGTCATTTTAGTAGGTTGCATCTCTTGTAGACCTATTTGTTTATAGAGATAATAAGGGAGTAAGTTAACACTCGCCCCCAGGTCTAATAGCGCAGTCGTCGTGTGGGAATCTCCTAATGTGCATTGTACAGTGGGACGACCAGGGTCCTTGTACTTAACAATTCCATTATTTTCGGTTAAAGTTGGAAACTGTTATGTTAAAAAAGCGTCTTTTGGTATATTGGTCTTACGCCTAGTAGTGCATAACTCTTTAAGAAACTTAGCGTGGTGAGGTAACTTTTTAATTGCTTCAAGAAAGGGTAGGTTTATCGTTAGATTTTTAAAAACTTCCTTAATCTCCTCAAAATTCGTATCCTTGTTTAACATTGCTAATCTCTGGGGAAACGGTGGTTTCTCTCTATATTTAGCGTATGGATCAACAGGATGTTTAACCTTGGCTTTTTGTTTCTTAGGTTGTGGTTTAACTGGTACCTCTACATGGGTAGGATCTTCAGTTTCTATTTCGGTATCTAGTAAAATATCATTTGTAGGGACTACTGGTGGGGTAACTACGGGCATAGTTACGGCGTTATCAACCACTCTGCCAGAACGGAGAGTGGTGATGGCATTTAACTCACCTACGTTTCCATTTGCATTACTAGTATTACTGTTTACCTCAAAGGCTGTGTTTGTTGTTTTAGGATTAGGTATCGCTTGACCTGGAAACACACCTTTTGGTTGTACTTTCTCTTGGGCTAACTGCTGTAAGGAAAGTTGGATGGCTTGTAAAATCTATTGTTGGGTTTGCATAAAGGTGTCAAAGCGATCCGGTTGTGGAAGAGTTGTTGTTATAGGTTGTGTGACAGGAACTATGTCACATTGATTATTAATGGGTGGGTTGTGATAGTTATGATTAACCGGAACGATACCTCTATTAGCATTATAATTATTATTGTTATAATTATTATAATTACCTTGTCCTTGTCCTTGTCCTTGTCCTTGTCTTTGTTGAGCTTGGTTGTAATTAGCGCTAGCCTAACATTTTGATTATTAAACCTTGGAGGTGTAACTTGTTGATTATTTCGCCAACCGAAGTTAGGGTTTTGTTTCCAAGGTGCGTTAGGTTCACTATTAATGGAATAAACATTGTCCGGCTGAGCAGATGGTTATTCATAGATGAGAGGACAATAGGAGTCGGGATGCTCATGACTCAAACAGAAATTACATGGAAGATTGAATTGAACTAGTAATGATAATTAACTAAATCTATGAATTGAAACGAAAATGATTAATGGAATGAAACTAGATTATGAAGAACTAACTAACTTTATTGATTTACTGAATAAAAATAACAATACTGATTCAACTACTAAATTTAAAACAAGATAATAAAACAATTAATGGAGTCTAAAAACTAGATCTAAAATTCTATGCTAATGGCTAATTGCTAACTAAAAAACTAGGTTGCTTAAGAGTTAAGTCTTGTGTGTTGAAATGGAGGAGACAAGATCCACATTTTCATGCATGAGCTAAGGAGCCATGTTTAGGGCCAGAAAATCGAGCCTAAAGCCCAATTTCTTCAGTCCACAAAGCCCTTTTCAGTTGGATTTGACTTTAACAGACTTTTCGTCCACTTTTGCTCTTCTGATTGGGTTAAGGCTTAGACCATTGGAAATCTCTTTCTAAGCCGGTCATTTTGACATAAGGTAGGCCTAATTCCAAGGTCTGAGTCCAAAGATATGGTCTTCGAAAGTTTTGCTGACTTTTGTGTGTTGTTTCTGCCCACGTTGACTTTGACTTTTCAGCTTTGACTGGGCTTTACAAAGGCTTTTTCTCCTTGAATCTTGGCTTTTAACCACAGAACTTCTTTGCAACCAACCCTTGCTCCTTTATCTCGCCAAAGTGACACATTTCTACACATAATTGACTCTAATGCCTGAAATACATAAAAGCACGTAATCAACATTAACTTTTATTTATTACTCGCATAATTGGTCTAAAAGTATTATTGTTAAGGGGTTAAAACTACAGTTTTGGGCTCTTATCAACAGGTATTGGAAATTCCGAATAAATTTTAAGAACAGGTAACTTCTAAAGAATATATCCATCCTGACTAAAATATTCTTTACTAGAAATACCTGTCACTGGTAACTTCGAAGAGTACCTGTCACAGTCTGGTAAAGGATATTTTACGCAGGATGGCTATATACCAGTTAGCCATCCTGAGAAAATATCCTTTACCACAAATACCTATTACTGGTAACTTCTGAAGAATACTTGTTACAGGTAACTTCTGAAAAATACATATCACTGGTAACTTCTGAAGAATACCTTTTACTAGTAACTTCTGAAGAGTACCTATCACAGGTTTTTCTTGTCAAGGATATTTCACACAGGATGGCTATATACACTGTTAGCCATCCTGTGAAAATATCTTTTACCACAAATACATGTTACTGGTAACTTCTAAAGAATACTTGTTACAGGTAACTTATGAATAATACATGTCATTGGTAACTTCATAAGAATACCTTTTACTAGTAACTTCTGAAGAGTACCTGTCACAGGTATTTTTGGTAAAGGATAATTCACTCAAGATGGCTATATACCATGTTAGCCATCCTGAGAAAATATTCTTTACCACAAATACCTGTTACTGGTAACTTCTAAAGAATACTTGTTACAGGTAACTTTTGAAAAATACCTGTTACTGGCAACTTCTGAAGAATACCTATCACAGGTATTTCTGGTAAAGGATACTTCACCCAGGATGGCTATATACCCTGTTAGCCATCCTGAGAAAATATCATTTACCACAAATACCTGTTACTAGTAACTTCTGAAGAGTACTTGTTACAGGTAACTTTTGAAGAATACCTGTTACTGGTAACTTTTGAAGAATACCTATCACAGGTATTTCTGGTAAAGGATACTTCACCCAGGATGGCTATATACCCTGTTAGCCATCCTGAGAAAATATCCATTGCCATAAATACCTGTTACTGGTATCTTCTGAGAATTTATTAAGAATTTCCATTACCTCTCACCTTGTAAAATTGTGATATATACCCATACTGAGTAAAATATCCTTTCACCGTGGTTCTTCTTGGCTACCTTTTTTATCACCAAGGGTTCAGGCTACTCCTCTCGCAGTGTCAAGTATAATGTCTTCTTCAGCCATTATGATGTCTCATAGAGCCATCTTAAATTAAAGGGAAACTTGTCTAGTAGTTGCGAAAATAAATAAATAAATGTTAAGAACAATCCAATACGACAGACTAACTACCCTTACTTGTTTCTTTTCATCACTACCCCAATCTTAGTCTTCATTATCTGTACCTCCACCTTTACTGTCCTCGACTTCCTCACTATCAGATTCATCACTACCTTTCACCTTCAGCACCCACCTAGCTTTTTCTTTTATGCGCCCCCCTATGATACCCACCCTAGGAAGAGGACTATCATACATAATATCTTCATCACTCTTGTCATCACTAGCTTCAGTTACAGCCGTCTTCTTTTCTAGCTCAGACTCAATATCACTGACAGAGTCATTCTTACCACTACCATGACTAATACCGGCCTTCATTTGTTCAGTATCAGGAGTACCTTCACTACCAGCTATTTTCTTCTCTGCTTCAGAATCAATAGGACTATCCTCATCAACATCCTCATAACTTACTTCCTTGGCAGAGGCAGTCTGAGCACTAGCCTACGGAGTAGCTTTCTTCTTTTCTACGTCAGACTCAATTTCAGTGACAGACTCACTTTCTTGAAACCAAAATGATAACTTAAAGCGTCTATACAGTCTCCTATTATGCAACTCAAGTACACTAGTACAATACAATATTTAATAATTAATAGGCAACAACTTACTTCACTATCAACTTCATTAGCATTATCATCAGCATATGACATGGCAGCCAATGAGGGTTCAGTAGCTGTGCTAGGTTTAAAACCCACCATATTATCCTGAGCAAATGATGTGTCATCTCCTTCATCACTTGATGTTCCAGGTTCAACAAGGCTAACATCATTCTGACCAACAGACATGTCAACATCCTCATCAGTAGCTGGTTGAAGAAGCACAACATCATCAGAACCCATCAATGTAGTGCTCCTCCTCAACTGAGTTCCAACACGGGTAACATGCAACTTTTTCCTTCTAGATGTAGGTTTCTTCTTCAAAGGGTCTTGGTTACCCTCTCTGACCTCTCTCCTGCTAGTCACTATGACCTCTCTCCTGGCAGTCGCAAGACATGCTTTTTTCGCAGAGGCAGTCTGAGCACTAGCTTGCGGAGCAACTTTCTTCTTTCGGCCCTTCTTTTTTTCTATGTCAGACTCAATTTCATTGATAGACTCAGTTTCCTGAAACCAAAATGATAACTTGTTGGATTTTTATAGTCTCCTATTATGCAACTTAACTACACTAGTACAATACAATATTTAACAATAAATAGACAACAACTTACTTCACTATCAACTTCATCAGTATCTATAGCTTTGCCAGGTTAAACTTCCACAGCATTATCCTCAGCATATGACATGGCAGCCAACTCTGGCTCAGTAGCTGTGCCAGGTTCAAAACCCACCACCTTATCCTGAGCAAATGACGTGTCTGTAGGAACCATTATGGTTTCATGTAATGGACTACAAACCGTGAAAACCCATGCGCAGCAGAATAAGAGTGTTCACAATTTAGTTAGGAATCATACCTTTGATCAGCTGTGATATCTCTGAGAATCCAAGCTCTACGAATCAGCAACCTCTTGATCTTCTATTGTATTCCTATCCTTTGAATGGACGTTGTGTGGGCAACGATCTACCAGCCCTTTCTTTCTCTCTTGGCCAAATTTTGGGACTAATTGTTCTTGAGCAATCACTCAGTATCTTGGCCAGGAAAGAAGGGTTTCTTTATATAGGCTACAACAGGGACCATGAGGAGAAATTAGGGTTAGGTCTCCTGACGGGCTTGGGCTTCCCATGTTGGCCCAGAACACACGGCCCAAATCCGTCAACAAATGGCTTATTCCACTAAAGGTCATTGTTGCACTACCACCCTAATCCTAAATTACTTGTATTACGTTTATGGGCTCCATATTATATGCTTGTTGATCTCCCCATGTTAAGATATCGAATGCCCGTTGATTAAGTCAAGTTACTGACAACTACATTAATAAACTTCTTAGGTCCTTGAGTAGTACCACTCAACCTCATTATCATGTCGGATTAAATCCACCTGCAGGGTTTACATGACAATCCTTATGAGCTCCTTAAGGGGACATCATCAACTAGACTTCCTGCGGGTCACAGATTCCTTCTATAATCAATAACACACCTTACATACAATGTCATTACCCAATCCATCGAGTTTGTTGATTCACAAATGAATCTCACTCATTGATGATTTAAAGCAATGTACAATGCACGTAAGTGCCCGTTATTATATCTGGATTAAGAGAACAAGCATCCACAATAACAGAGGTGTTTGTTTTCTTATATAGTCAGTATAAAGAGAAATAACCTCACTTGGTCCTGTTCAATACACACAAAGTGTACTAGTGTAATCATGTAGTCAAGATAGACTAATACTAAATTATACTACAACCGTACCAATGGTTTGTCCAAATCCATCTAGGTTGTGAACGTTTACTTATACTTTATAAGGTACTGATGATATGATCTTCTGTGTGTTACCACACACCATATCATCTACAACATAAAGTATTAGACACATGCATATAACTAATAACATATATAATATGCATGACATTTGCCCATATGATTCTCATTCAAAAAATGAAGAATTGGAGTTAATACAAAAGTAATGCTTTTAGTATATAACCCTATCGGTGTTATCTCCTTCATCAATTGATGTGCCAGGTTCAACAAGGGCAACATCATTCTAACCAACAGACATGTCAACATCTTCATCAGTAGTTGGTTGAAGAAGCACGACATCATCCGAACCCATCAATCTAGTGTTCCTCCTCAACTGAGTGATAACACGGGTAACATACAACTTTTTCTTTCCAGATGTAGGTTTCTTCTTCAAAGGGTCTTGGTCACCCTCTATGACCTCTCTCCCACCAGTTGCAAGACATGCTTTCTTCTTCAAAGGTGCTTCAGTGTGATTACCCTATTTAACACTCTTACTGCTGCCCTCCTTAGTTGCCCTCCTCTTACGAGACTGGGTAACACCCACTTCTTTGTTTGAAGTACTCTTCCCCATTGGTGGCAACTTTTTCTGCCATGTACTAACTCCCTCTAACGCTACTGTACTCTTCCCCACTGGAGGCACTTTTTTTGCCGTGCACTAACTCCCTCCAACTCCACCTCTTCTTCACTCTCTACGTACTCCCTCATCTCTCATCTTTTTATCTGAATTTGAAAACCAAATAGTCAAATTGCTATCAATGTATGTAGTAAGAGCTTCTAATATTTAAACACAATGAGTTACAACAACTGATAAGAGCCCAAAACTGTAGTTTTAACCCCTTAGCAGTCATACTTTTAGACCAATTATGTGAGTAATAAGTAAGAGTTAATACTGATTACGTGTTTTTATGTATTTCGGGCTTCAAAGTCAATTATAATGCGGGGAATGTGCCACTTTGATGAGATAAAGGAGCAATGGTTGGTTACTAAGGAGTTCGGTGATTAAAGGCCAAGATTCAAGAAGACGAAGCCTTTGTAAAGCCTGGTCAAAAGATGAAAAGTCAAAGTCCACGCAGGCAGAAACAGTGCACAAAGTCAACAGAACTTCCGAAGACCATATCTTTAGACTCAGACCTCAGAATTGGGCCTACCATATGTCAAAACGACCGACTCGGAAAGAGCTTTCCAATGGTCCAAGCCTTGACCCAATCAGAGGAGCAGAAGTGGACGAAAAGTCTGTTGAAGCGAACTGCAGCTGAAGAGGCCTTTTTGGACCGAAAGAATTGGGTTTTGGGCCTGATTCTCTGGCCCAAAACATGGCTCCAAGCCCATGCACGATTTTTGGATCTGAATGTATAAAAACAAAAGCTTAGTCTACCACTAAAGACGCCATTTGATAACTATAAAATGAATAGTCTACCTAGGAAATGAACGAATTCAATCCGTAAGTAAACTAAAACTAGACTTAATAGTCTCAATTATCAAAGCTTCTACTCTCGTCACGAGGTGCACTAAGTGGAGTAGGAAGTTAGTTCCACTCCTAGTTCCCTAGCATGGATTGTTTTCTAAGTCGAGAAATCAGTCTTAAGTCAATGAGAGCTTTTACGAAATGTTATGCTAACAAGGCGTTAATTTAAATAACAAGATATAATATAAACTAAAGTTAATCTATGAAAGCTCACGGGGAATACGATTGTTTGACTCTAGATAAAGAAATAGGGGAATTAAATCCACCTCGAATCAACTTAATAACCTAGTATAGATTGTCCGTATCTCGATTCTTACGTTTTTTCACGGCAAGAATTTGAGTCTAATCCCCAGTGTTCATGGCATTCCTACAGGAGGATACTAACTAGCATGTGAATTCGTCCACCCATTCTCATGGCGAAACCGACCTTCTAGAGTGGAATAGATTACACAACCAATTCTATACTAACCACTAAGTTTTCATCAAGGCTTCATCAACCCCTACAATGGAGGTTTTAGCCTTGAGTCATCAAACTAACATTTTCCATTGAATCTAAACTAAACATAATGTAAGAAATTGAGATTTACTTAATTAAACAAATGAATCTAATTTAATGGTTTGGAATGGAATAAGAACAAGAATTTAAATTAGATCTAGAATGGAATGACAAAAGCGAAATTGAATAATAACTATTTTATTTATCTAATCAATCAAGAACAATCATTCAAGAATTTAATCTAAAAAAAAATTGTAATGGAACTAAAACTTAATTAATTAATTAAAACATATCTAGAATTCTATATATTAATTTAGGTCTAACTAGCTACCATTAACAAAAGAGCTAAGCTTTTGTTAAAAAAAAAAAAGCTTTTTGTTAATGGTAGCTAGTTAGACCTAAATTAATATATAGAATTCTAGATCCTGCTTTTAATTAATTAATTAAGTTTTAGTTCCATTACAATTTTGTTTTAGATTAAATTCTTGAATGATTGTTCTTGATTGATTAGATAAATAAAATAGTTATTATTCAATTTCGTTCTTGTCATTTCCATTCTAGATCTAATTTAAATTCTTGTTCTTATTCCATTCTAGCCATTAAATTAGATTCATTATTGTTTAATTAAGTAAATCTCAATTTCTTACATTATGTTTAGTTTAGATTCAATGGAAAAATGTTAGTTTGATGACTCAAGGCTAAAACCTCCATTAGAGGGGTTGATGAAGCCTTGATGAAAACTTAGTGGTTAGTATAGAATTGGTTGTAGAATCTATTCCACTCTAGAAGGTCGTGGTTTCGCCATGAGAATGGGTGGACGACCTCACATGCTAGTTAGTATCCGATAGGAATGCCATGAACACTAGGGATTAGACTCGAAAATTTTGCCGGAAAACGTAAGAATCGAGATAATGCACAATCTATACTAGGTTATTAAGTTGGATTCGAGGTGGATTTAATTCCCCTATTTCTTTATCTAGAGTCAAACAATCGTATTCCCAGAAGCTTTCATAGATTAACTTTAGTTTATATTATATCTTGTTATTTAAATTAACGATCTTGTTATCATAACATTTTCAAAAGCTCTCATTGACTTTAAGACCGATTTCTTAGACTTAGAAGACAATCCATGCTAGGGAACTAGGAGTTGAACTTAACTTCCTACTCCACTTAGTGCAATTCGCATCGAGTAGAAGCTTTGATAATTGAGACTATTAAGTCCAGTTTTAGTTTACTTACGCGTTTGAATTCATCGCTCATTTTCAGAGGTAGATTATACATTTTTTCAATTATCAAAATGGCGCCGCCATCTTAGTTACACTTTAGCATTGTTTTCATAGTAGAAGTAGTCATTTTTAAGTCCCATTAAACCCACCCACCCTTGTTTGTTTCATACCGTGGTTGCCCATTTCAAATTTGAGAAAATTCCACGAAAAAATGCGGGGCTTCAGCTTCAAGGAGAGAGCGACCGCGCTAAGTTATTGGAATTTTATCTACCATCGAAGGCCCATACGCTTCATACCAAGCGCGACCCGCCAAACATCGAACTCGACTTTCACCGAATCGGACTCCACCCCATTTGAGCGACCCTAAAAACAACATGTAATCTGAAAATTACCGAGCGAGCTTCTAAAGGTGTTAAAATTTCCGAATTTCCACAGTTTTGATTCAAACTTTGATCTTTCATTTTTTCAGTGTCCTAATCTCTTATATACACCGAACACAAGCATTAACAAGACGCTATTCATAAGTTTAAGCAAGGACGCTATCGTATTCCTTTCTTCCATACCTCGTGATTTCCGTTAGAGGTTTTCTACTAGTATATCGGAATTGTTTGGAGTGTTGCATGTTTAGTTAAGCTCAACTTAGTCTTGCATGAGATTAAGGTCCGGTCGAACAAAACAACAAACGTAATTTACGGCAACAAACAAGTCTATCTAGTACACCACCCACCTACACCTCTAACTACTATCACACACACCATACCCGACATAATGGTCAAGAAAGAGAGACTCCTCTCTCCGACTTTTACAAAGCCTTGAGCGATAGCCCTAAATCGCATCGTTCTCTAGGAGACCCAGGTGGGGATTTTCAAATCCCCAAACATATTTAATTTGTTACCCGTTTTTTCATGGGTTAGACCATGAAAACCTTATCGCATTACGCGTAGGATTGAACAAGTCCTTACAACATTCCATCATCCTACGGTTGTAGGTGGAACAAATTAAACCGAGGGTATTCCCTTTCACATTAGCCTATAAGGCGGCGCCTTGGTTAACGCCCAATCGCCTAATTTCGTGGACTCGTGGGCTAAACTTGTTCAAATTGTTTATGGAACATTTTACCCACCCCTAAAAGACGGATGAGATGCTTTCCAAGATTCATTTTTTTCGGCGTAATCCCTCATGAATCATTTTCTCGAGGCATGGAATCGCTTTCACCGATCTCCTTATAGAGTGTCCACATCATAACTTAGCTAAAGACACGCGTTAGTTCGCGGCCTTTTTCAAAGGTCTTCTACACCACCATAAAGAAGTCCTCGACATAATGAATGGGGGTAGTTTCCTAAGTAAAGGAGCCCCGGAGGCTTACAAATTTTAGAAGACCAAACTAAACGGAATAATAATTGGGGGTAGTGATGATATCCCCCGCCTAGTTCTTCTTCAACAAGTAAAGGCACGGTATATGTTTGAGACGAAAACCGATCCGTAACTTAAAAATTTAATCAATCTCTAACTAAAAAAGTAGAGGCTATTTTCGCCAACAAAAGCCTATCCCCCGGCCATGAATGTAAACTCCAACCCATGTAATTTCTGTTTGAGTCCAGAGCACCCGACGATTATTGTCCTCTAGCTTATGAACAACAACCACCGTAACAAGATAATGTTTACTCTATTAATAACTATCCTATTCCTAACGCCTTTGAGACAACATCCCAACTTCAGGTTGGAGAAATAATCAACAAGTAACACCTCCGTGGTATAATAATCAAAACGTTAGGCAAGCAAACAATTATAACCAAGCTCCACCTAGGCAAGGACAAGGACAAGGACAAGGTCAAGGGAATTATAATAATTATAACAACCAAGCGCAAACCACCACAAGGTCAAGCACAAGGTCAGAATAATTATAATAATTATAATACCAATAGAGGTATCGTTCCGTTAATAATAATAACTATCACAACCCACCCATAAATAATCAACGAGAGATAGTTCCAAATACACCACCCGTGACTACTACACCTACACAACCGGATCAGATCGACGCCTTTATACAAGTTACCCAACAACTTTTCCGCACAATGACTCAATCAAACCAACAGATTTTACAATCCATAAATCGGGGCATACAACAAGCTTAGCCCAAGTTTAAAGCCCAACCAAAAGGCGTGTTTCCGTGACAAGCAATACCAAACCCTAAAACAAAGAACACAGCCTTTGAGGTAAACGGTAATTTAGTACGGAAACTACAATCGTAGGTGACCTAAATGTCATCACCACTCCGCTCGGAAGAGTGGTTGATAACAAAGTAACTACGCCTATAGTTACCCCATCCGTAATCCCTACACCCGGATATCGAACTAGATACCGCGAATAGAAACGAGGAGCCTACCACGGTAGAGGTACCCGGTTTAAATCACAACCAAAGAAACCGAAAAGCCAAGGTTACACAGCAAGTAGAGCCATATGCTAAATATAGAGCTTAAACCACCGCTCTCAAAAATTAGCCATGCTAACCGGGGATACAAACTTTGAGGAAATTAGGAACGTTTTCAAGAATCTAACGATAAACCTTCCTTTTCTCGAAGCTATTAAAAGCTACCTAACCACGCTTAAGTTTCTTAAAGAGTTGTGCACTACTAGGCGTAAGACCAATATACCTAAAGACGCCTTTTTAATTGAACAGGTTCCCAACTTTATCCAAAAATAATGGAATTGTTAAGTACAAGGACCCCGGTCGCCCCATCAGTAAAATGCACCTTAGGAGATTCCCACACGACGCCTTTATTAGACCTGGGGCGAAAGTGTTAACTTACTCCCCGTGATTACTTGTATAAACAAATAGGGTCTACGTGAAATGCAACCTACAAAAATAACGCTGCAATTAGCGGACAGTCAATTAAGTATCCTAAAGGTGTAGTGGAAAACATGCTTGTTAAGGTTCAGGATTTCTACTATCCCGCCGATTTTGTTATCCTCGATACGTAAGTCGCTAATGACTCAGACCGATCATTTTAGGACGCCCCTTCTTGGCAACCGCCAACGCGCTTTATAAATTGTCGCGATGGAAAGATGTCCTTATCTTTTGGCCATCTTTTCCGCCGAGGTAAATGTTTTAAAATGATGAAACAGCTTACTGATTAGATGCGTAGATGGGGAGGTTAGCATGATCGAGAGTTTAGCTCAAGATTATTTTAACAACACGCTTCCCGAAAACAATATGTACAAATTCCTTTCTTTTGGAACTTCAGATTTTGTAAATGACTCCTACTTAGAGGAAGTCAACACCATCCCCGAGTCCACACCAATTGTAGACCCGCCGGTTGCTCCATATATCGATTCTTAAGACTTGCTACCTAAGCAAGTATTCATTACGCAAGATAAGGACACTTATGAAACATCAATGGACATTCCGCCCACACTGCTTAAACCTCTTCCCCCGGAGTTAAAATATATTCAACTTGATCCGGATGGTAGTCACCCGATAATTATATCTTCTCTGTTAACTAAGGATGAAGAGACATGTTTAATAAGGGTGATTAGGGAACATCGGTCTGCGATTGGTTGGTCCCTAGCCGACATTAAGGGAATTGACCCTAATGTTTGCACTCATCGTGATCCATTTGAGGATAACGCCAAGACTTCTCGCGAACCTCGCCACGCTTTGAACCCCGCCATGAAAGAGGTGGTTAGGGAAGAAGTCTTGCGATTACTCGACGCGGTATTATATACCCAATCTCCGATAGCGAATGGGTAAGTCCCATTCATGTAGTTCCTAAGAAATCCGGGAGTTACCATGGTACGTAACGGGAAGGGTGACTATGTTGTCACTCAAGGTCCTATGAAATGGAGAATCAGATTGATTACGACGTTTAAATGCTATGACACGAAAGGATCACTTTCCCCTTACCATTTATAGATCGATGCTAGAACGCCTAGTCGGGTCATGCCTTTTATTGTTTTCCGGATGGCTACTCCGCTATTTTCAGATTATTATTGATATTGATGACCAAGAAAAGATAACCTTCACATGTCCCTTCGAACATATGCCTATAAACGAATGCCTTTTGGCCTTTGTAATGCCCCCGTACCTTCCAAACATGTATGCTTCATATATTTAGTGACATGGTAGAGCTTTATGGAAGTGTTCATGGATGATTTTTCTATCTATGGAGACTCCTTTACGAATGTTTGTCTAACCCGCCTAAGGTCTTGACGGTGTGAAGAAAAGAGCCTCGTTTTAAATTGGGAAAAGTGTCATTTCATGGTCAAAAAGGGCATAGTACTAGGTCATATTGTATCTAGTGATGGCATCAAGTAGATAAAGCCAAACTAGATAAGATAGCTTAATTCTACCTAAACCACGGATCGTCCGTGAGATTAGAGCCTTTCTAGGCCATGCAGTGGTTTTATAGGCGTTTCATTAAAGATTTTTCAAAATAGCTAGGCCTTTAACTAACCCGCTTTTTGAAGGATGCAATCTTTGATTTTAATTTTAACTGTAAAAAGGCTTTTGAAACCTTAAAAGCCGCCCTAACCATCGCACCTATTATACAGCCTCCCCCGATTGGTCTAAACCTTCAACTCATGTGTGATGCTAGTGACTATGCAGTTTGGTGTGTCTTGGGGACGTAAACTAGATAATAAGTCCACTGTTATTTATTATGCTAGTAAAACATTAAACGACGCCAACGGAATTATACAACTACTGAAAAAGAATTTTTAGTGTCATTTATGCTTTAGATAAATTTCGGCCCTTATTTGGTTGGTTCTAAAACTTTAGTTTTACGGACCATGCAGCCCTTTAGGTACCTTCTTGCAAAGGAAGGATGCTAAGCGAGATTAATCCGATGGATTCTTCTCCGCAAGAGTTCACATTAGAAATAAAGGACAAAAAGAGGGGTCGAAAACGAGTTGCCGCACCACTTATCTAGACTTACAAATGACGATAGTAGTGATTCCGAGTCCATACCGGACTCTTTTCCCCGATGAGCATCTCAGATGCTATTTTTCATCACCATGGTATGCGGACATCGTGAAATTATTTAGCGACTGATGTTATGCCTTATAATTGGACAAGAAATGAACGTAAGAAGTTCTTGGCCGAGTCAAGTTATACCACTTGGGATGAGCCCTACCTTTTAAGTATTGTGCGGATCAGATTATTCGTCGTTGCATTCCCAAATGGGAATATAATGAAGTTCTATCGTTCGCCATGACAAAGAGTGGTGGCCACTTTAGCGGAATGAAAACAGCCGCTAAAGTTCTTCAATGTGGATTTTATTGGCCTACCCTTTTTAAGGATGCCCAAGTGCATTGCAAGACGGTACGGTATTTGCCAACAACTTGGGCTTAATCACGGCGTAATATGATGCCATTAAATCCAATCTTGATAGTAGAAATTTTTGATGTTTGGGGTATTGATTTCATGGGCCCTTTCCCTGTTTCCCACGGTTATATTTATATTCTAGTTGTGGTGGACTACGGTCTAAATGGATAGAGGCCCTAGCTTGCCGAAGCAATGACCATAAGACCGTGGTATTTTTATTAAAGAATATATTTTCGGTCGGGTTTGGCATTCCTAAAGCCATCATTAGTGATGGTGGAACACATTTTGCAACAGAGTTGTTGCATCCCTAGTGAAAAAGTATGGAGTTACACACAAAGTAGCAACTCCTTATCATCCACAAACTAGCGGACAAGTAGAAGTTTCTAATAGGAAATCAAAAAGATTTTAGAAACAACAAGAAACCCCGATAGGAAAGATCGGGTCAAGCGCCTATCGGATGCCTTATGGGCATATAGAACTGCTTTCAAAACTCCTATAGGTATGTCTCCCTTTAGACTTGTATTTGGGAAACCATGTCATTTGCCCATTGAATTAGAGCACCGCGGCTCGTGGGCTATAAAAAGCCTTAACTACAATATTGATGAGGCGGGTGTCAAACGCAAGTTACAATTAAATGAGCTTGAAGAAACCGTGAGCGATTATTTACGATCTCGCTGAAGGATTATAAAGCTAACATGAAACGTGTTCATGATAAGCATATCTTGCGCAAAGAGTTTGTGGTCGGACAAAAGGTTTTGCTTTACAACTCCCATCTACATATTTTCCTGTGGAAACTAAAACCCGTTGGTCCGGTCCTTTTTCGTTATCAAGTCACCCCTTACGGGCAATTACCTTGGTAAATCCCAAGGACAACAACCTTTCAAGTTAACGGTCAACGATTAAAACATTTTCACTTAACTTCCGTCCCCGATATAGAGGAAGTCCTTTTACAGACCCTATATACGAGGAATGACCCTTGTCATTGGTGTACTTCCTTTCACTTCCATTTAATGGTAAGTACACCATTAAGGTAACCGGCCCTCCCTATGGAGTGTGTGGCTGTAAGTACCGGATCCTAAGTCCACGGTTCACATATTTCACGTTTTTCCACTCTTGCATGTTTTCTCGGATTTTGAGTCATGTTTCTCTATGGTGTGAATTATGTCTTTATTTTTAATGTTTTGCTTATTAAAAAAATAAAAAATAAATAATAATAATAATAATAATAATTGTTTTCATTTTTAGATATAGATATATATCTAAACCCATAGAACTAGCAATCCAACAAGTCTTGGGAATCGACTTTAAACGACCCCATGTTAAAACAAATTTTGTGTTTAAAAATTTGTTTGGGGTGGAAACTCGATCTTTCCATCCGGATTGCTCGAACTTTCTATTTGTGTTGCTTAGGTCCATTAGTATAGTTCATTGGGGTTGACGCCATCTAATTTAGTGTTCATTCATTCGCGATAACTTACGCCATGCACGCACTTCGAGGCGTTTTCCACTATCTTATATGTCACCCACGGTCGGAATAGAGTAGTTTATGGATCAATGGATTGGAAATTCTCTCCTGATCATTTCCATATCTCATTCGAGAAAATCGGACCGATAACGGCGGAAATTTAGTTTGAAGTTTGCTTAAAAATCGATTTAAAGTCGAAAAATCGAATTGGGCTTGGGGCCCAACTCAAGGCTACACCTACAGCCGCCATACCCCTTTCCAAAACCCAATCGCGAAGTTCATCTTCTCCAACCGCTTGTCACAAATTTAAATTCAAACCCTAGCAACCAAAAAATAAAAAAAATAATAAAAAATAAAAAAGAAGAATACATCAAAATAGAAAACCACCACCCACTTTGTGAAACACCAACACAATCTCCAACCGTTTCCACCAAGAAAACACCCACCAATTCAAGTTTTCAAACCTGCCATCAGAACCACCGCCACCACCATTGTGTTTAGTTGGTTTTCATCAAACTTGCATCCACCACCATCTACAAAACCCCAAATTAGTTGAAACTTCAATGGCGCTTACGACGAAGAATGTCCGAGCACGCAGCGTTTGAGGCCAACCATTTCGCACCATTTTACGACGCCAATATGATTAAGAGGGATTGGAACAGACGTGGTATTCGATGAGGAGTTCTATCACTATAATTTGGTAGAACAGTTTTATAAGAAACGAGAATTGGAGGGAAATAGGATTTTCATTAGGATAGCAGAACGAGGAGGGAAGTAACGACAGTTGTTGGTCGAGCTATTAGGAATCACCAGAACCAACCTAGATACGACCATTCAGGAATCCCAAAGATACTGCAGTTCCTGCTTTGATGAAAGATACGGTCATAGAGGGTGAATACAATACGATATCTCATTAGCGCTCGCCAGACGATTCGAGAACCAATCAACGGGTCAGAGCTCGCTGGATTAGTAGGAACGCCCCTCGGAAAGACAAAGTCGGCGACATCGACTTCATTGTCCGTGACGTTTCTCTGGATTTTGCAAACGAATGAGTGTAATTTCTGCATCCTCGATGTAATTTTGAATGTGATTAGAGGAGTGGGAAAGAGCATGGCTCTTCCCGTATTGATCACTAAGATTATGCTCTCATTTAGAGCCGCCGCTAAATCTGCTCCTATTAAGATCAAATTGCATTCTAATGCAAGTATTTATAAGGAATGCATCCAAGAGACTTGGCCGTTGTCTGCAGAGAATAAAGTTGAGTCGAATAATGAAGGCTAAGATATGACATGGTTGGTTGAGGATAATTTCGATAGTCATACTTCTAATTTAGAACTAATGATAATGCCGCGAAACCGGTTTGCGATGCGCTTATCGTGATCCGTGGAAGATATCCGACATAGACAAATTGTAATTCGAATAAGCAAACGAACTTTCGACGAGAGTTGAAATGCTCGAAAGGGGTCGAAGATATCTTGTCTAACTTGGAGATTATCCACCGTAATCACCAAGCCCAAGATGCAAGACTCAAGATCGAGATGGAAGCACGCTTTGTTCAGGGATAGAGATGCTACGACGATGCCACTCGTGGATGAGTCCGTCTCACCGAAGTCCGAGAGGCATGAGCCGTCGCCGCCAAGAGCCAGATGGCTCAAGCCATTCTTCACCACGTAACCAATCTCCATCTCGTGGACCATCTTCTTCACACGCCTAGGTGTTCACCATCACCCAGGTCCTGTTATTTCATTGTTTTTATTGTTTTGTTAGTGGAATTTTATTTCAGTAGTTAGATTTAAATATTAAGTTGTTTGTTTTAGATTGCTTGGATTTCATATTATTTTAATATAATTTATTTTGATCATCTTTTCGTAAGGTTGTCTTGGAGTCAAAGTTGAAAAATTAGGCCGATATCGGCATATCTATGATTTTTGTAGTGGTAGCATGATATGTAGGAGAGTTTAGAAGTTACTATTCTAAACCAAGTTTAAAAGATACCGTGGTTGTTAGGAAATCAAAACTATGGTTAGTTTTTTTTCTGGTTTGGCAGATTTCTATTTCGAAATTGCCTTAAAACAATTTGGCAACTTGCCGATTCGCTTTGGAAACCCGTAACCTATTTAAACTTCCATCATTCTACACTCACAACCCACACTACACCCCACAATCATCTCTCACCTTTCACTCCAAGCTTTTTCAGCTTGTTTTTCTTGTAAACTCGTTTTTCGAACTTACGAACTTCACCAAGGAGCTTGAGGATACCGCCAGCGCCTTTACACTTTTGTCGAAATTTTTGAGCGCCTAGCGCAGCCAAGCAGAAAGCACGACTTCGCCCTAAAACACTCAGTAAATCGAAAAAACTCAAGAGCGCACGCTTCAAGCAGAGAGCGACCCGCCAAACACCGTAATTCCAAAACCTAAGAGCGACTCGCCTCTATAATGAAGCGCCGCCTCCTCCCGTAAAGTTAATGTGAAATTCGATTTTCCGAGGTTTCTTCCGTGTTTTCGCAGCTGTTCTACAGAGTAGTTTTGAGATGACACCTCCTATAGTGATTCCCGAACAATCATTTGAAGACTTGATGGGAACCGATACCTATGGAGCATCGTTCGCGAGCCGATCGCGGCGATTAGGATGGCATGCATCTTCGGTGAGTGATGACGATTCTTTTTCACCTAAGCTAACTGAATTCTTCTATAATAATATTACTTTTTATTGTACCCAAGAAGGAGAACAAAAATTTTCCCTTGCTATTGATGACACGACTATGAAATTCAAGAAGCAATTGATAGCTTTGGTTTCGGGTTGCCATTACCCGACCCCTATGCACACGGGGATATATGATAGATAACTCATACCTATATGAATATGCCTATTTCCATGAGTATTATGGGGAGGGTGTTTCAGATCATGGACCAAGACCAATATAACATCGCCTCGAAAGTAGCCTATCGCTGAATGTAGGCACAACCATGTTGTTCATCATGATGAACATTCTAGGGGAACGCAGTTTACTACTCGCAATAATAATATCGCCGGGTGACGTTTTCCTTGCTTTAGGCGAGTGGACGCCGTCGTCGGTATGACATTCCCCGAAGTTTTAGTTGCTACTCGGAAGGCGAGGCCATACCTTGAGGCATAAGTACCTTCTTATGCCTGTCTTGGTTTGCCGCATTATGCGCGCTTGCCTACCCATATTCTGTACACAGTACACAGATTGGGAAAGGGTCGAAACCATGAGACCCACCAATCGCGTGGTAAGATCATTCCGAGCCATGACTTGGCCGGGATGGCAGGTGCAACCACATTTGGTTGCCCCTTACACCCCATCAGACCAAATAACACTAGAGAGGTTAGCACTAGTTGATGATACACGACGGAAGGCGTGGCAAGTTGTTATGGCATGGCAGGATGCGAAAGAACCTCATATAGAAGAGGAGGATGACGAGTAGATGCTGGGGTGCAGGTAAGTTTTTTTAGTTAAGTTAGTGTCTGCTTAAGTCCCAAGCAATTTCATTCTGTTAACCCCATAATGGGTGGAACTCTTATAGAGTTGCGTCAGTTTTTTATATTACTATATTTGTATGTTTTAACCTTGTTTTGCAGATGTTCCTGAATTTCACGCGCTTCAATGGTATTTTTCCTACCCTCTTTATTTAAATGCTTTGAGGACAAAGCATGCTTCTTGTTTGGGGGGCATAGAAACACGTGTAATTAAGGCATCTGTTAGGATATAGATATGTATAATATGCATATTGTTTTCAAGTTAAAAATTTCAAAAATATAAATAAATAAGTTTATGCTATACACTTAGGAATATTGGTATTGTTTTCTTTCTATGCTCTTAACAATCTAGAAGTCTCAATAGCTTTTGCATCGAGAATAATTGTTAGAAACTTAGGTTAATATGTAGGTAATAATCTTTGCATCTATCTATAAATATATTACATGAGTATCTATGATTGTTAGCGAGAAGTTTTCAAATCTAGGCTAGAGTACTTATTCTACAAATCCCGTGGAGAATATAGCCTAAAACCTTATATGAGTTTTAAACATTTGAGAAATGACACAAGGGAGAAGTAAAATCCGGATAGAGAAATCACACGCCCACTTGCTTGATCACTATGCCAGATCCTAAGCGAGAATTTAGGCCCTCTTTGGATCGATATAGCCAGTAAATTCAAACCTATGAATTATTTTTCCGCTAGTAAGCCCCTCGAGCCTTTCTTTAGCCTTCCATAAACCACAATTCCTTTTTACCCAAAAAAAAAAAAAAAAAAAAAAAAAAAAAAAAAAAAGAGAATAAATCAACCTACCCATTTTAGAATAAGTCTGAGAATAGAATGAGGAAGAAAGAAAAAGAGAAAAACCTGTGTAAACAAAAATTAGTTAGTTGCTTCAGGAAATAAAGAAAAGAAGTTTCCATCCAAAGAAAAAGAAAAATAGAAATAAATCAAAACTCCAAAAATAGAATAAAAGGGAGTCAAAAGCCAAAGAAAAGAAAAAGAAAAATATGGCTAAGGATGGAAACAAAGTATAGAAGCAAAAGAAAATAACAAGGTTTTTCTAAGTTACATAATATGAAGACTCTATTATCTCGGACTTATCCTTTTGTATATCCATTTCCTTCCTTCTTAAACCATCTCCTAATCCCCGCAAGAACACCTAATAAAGACCTCTAGCTCAATTAGGAATAGGTTAGTGTGATAGTAAGTGGCAGATGTGTTTGATTGACCGCTTCCTTGTTGTCATTGAGATTGTAAGGTAAAGTGTGCCCACCGCATTAATCGGAGCAAATGAACTTGAGTGGAAAAAATCAGAGTGGTTTTGTCTTGACATTTATGTGAGGACCTACTTAAAGACGCTATTCCGAGTTTTCAGAAACGGACCTACTATTACATTTCATAGTATTACTCATTGTTATATGTTTATTTTAGATGATTGATTATTATGCATATATTAGCTTAGGGTTCTGACTGGGTTATTCTTATGTATTTGCTAGTGAGATGTATAGATAGTTGAGACATGAACGAGAAAACAATAGTTTTATTTCTTAGTCGTTGTAGTATAGATGAAGTTTGTGAGTACCTTCACTGGAAAACTCTCACGAGGCTATAACTCGTCCACTAGGGAATTCCTAGTGGTTTAAGGCCTTGTTGCATATGGTCAATGCAATCGCGACTCAAATAAACGAGAGTAGTTAGAACTCCATTTTGGTCACTTATTCTAATTTCTCATCTTTGCTTGAGGACAAGCAAAATGCTGTTTGGGGTGGTTTGATAAGAGCCCAAAACTGTAGTTTTAACCCCTTAGCAGTCATACTTTTAGACCAATTATGTGAGTAATAAGTAAGAGTTAATATCGACACGTGTTTTTATGTATTCGAGGGCTTCAAAGTCAATTATGTGCGTGAATGTGCCACTTTGATGAGATAAAGGAGCAATGGTTGGTTACTAAGGAGTTCGGTGATTAAAGGCCAAGATTCAAGAAGACGAAGCCTTTGTAAAGCCCTGGTCAAAAGATGAAAAGTCAAAGTCCACGCGCAGTAAACTTGATTGCACAAAGTCAACAGAACTTCCGAAGACCATATCTTTAGACTCAAACCTCAGAATTGGGCCTACCTTATGTCAAAACGACCGGCTCGGAAAGAGCTTTCCAATAGTCCAAGCCTTAACCCAATCAGAGGAGCAGAAGTGGATGAAAAGTCTATTGAAGCGAACTGCAGCTGAAGAGGCCTTTTTGGGCCGAAAGAATTGGGTTTTGGGCCTGATTCTTTGGCCCAAAACATGGCTCCAAGCCCATGCACGATTTTTGGATCTGAATGTATAAAAACAAAAGCTTAGCTCTTTGTTAATGGTAGCTAGTTAGACCTAAATTAATATATAGAATTCTAGATCTGTTTTAATTAATTAATTAAGTTTTAGTTCCATTACAATTCTTGTTTTAGATTAAATTCTTGAATGATTGTTCTTGATTGATTAGATAAATAAAATAGTTATTATTCAATTTCGTTCTTGTCATTTCCATTCTAGATCTAATTTAAATTCTTGTTCTTATTCCATTCCAGCCATTAAATTAGATTCATTATTGTTTAATTAAGTAAATCTCAATTTCTTACATTATGTTTAGTTTAGATTCAATGGAAAATGTTAGTTTGATGACTCAAGGCTAAAACCTCCATTAGAGGGGTTGATGAAGCCTTGATGAAAACTTAGTGGTTAGTATAGAATTGGTTGTAGAATCTATTCCACTCTAGAAGGTCGTGTTTCGCCATGAGAATGGGTGGATGACCTCACATGCTAGTTAGTATCCGGTAGGAATGCCATGAACACTAGGGATTAGACTCGAAATTCTTGCCGTGAAAACGTAAGAATCGAGATACGACAATCTATACTAGGTTATTAAGTTGGATTCGAGGTGGATTTAATTCCCTCTATTTCTTTATCTAGAGTCAAACAATCGGTATTCCCGTAGCTTTCATAGATTAACTTTAGTTTATATTATATCTTGTTATTTAAATTGGCGTCTTGTTAGCATAACATTTAAGTAAAAGCTCTCATTGACTTAAGACTGATTTCTTAGACTTAGAAGACAATCCATGCTAGGGAACTAGGAGTGGAACGAACTTCCTACTCCACTTAGTGCAATTCGCATCGAGAGTAGAAGCTTTGATAATTGAGACTATTAAGTCCAGTTTAGTTTACTTACGTTGTGAATTCATCGTTCATTTCGTAGGTAGACTATACATTTTTTCAATTATCAACAACCACTTACAAAAGTTGGGGAGTTGTCCACGATCGCATCTAAGATGTCGTACAACCACGATCGATCGCTCTTTTCCTCCTGTGGAAGAACAACAAATTAAAACTATGAAAATGTTTATACACACTACTCATAGGAAATACAATATAAGGTGGGTAATGTGATCAATTTCATTGTGTTGTAGAACTCTGGACTACACAAGCATTGCATGACACTATGTATGAGTACATAACATTTATACAACCGAAGGACTCTATATAGGCTGGGCAGGCCGCTGTATAAGAATTCTCAAAAAATTTAATCTGCACCATCGACAATACTATATTGTCAACTATTGACATGGTAAGGACACTAACTTGTGCAATGACTAATAAAGAAACAAACAAACCTCTAGCACAAGCCTTACGACATCCTCAGATTTCACCGAGTTTGGAAGTTCCAGCAGTTTCTTCACTTTGAAATTTGCCTTCACCAACCTAGCCTCCCAGGTACTTCCACGGGTGCTTTTCCCAGGAATTTTCACCCACCCAAGCACCCAAGGGAAACTGCTAGGATCTAGTCGGCGAGGCCCCAAAGATGGAATGTGGAGGAAAACCCAAAGAATGAACAAGATTGCACAACCATGAAGGCAGGCTGTAAATTTTTCTTAAGGAGCATTTTCGAAGTGGCTTACAAGTTGACCATGGAGCGTCTCTACCCCATCCTTGATTCCTTCATAGACAAGGTAACCCCAAGGGAAAGAATCGAAGCTATTAAGATTATCAACAAGGTCAATATGTTTTACATTAACACCCTTACTCCTTGATGGAATCAAGAAGGCACCAAGGACATACAACCGGTTCAGTCGGTAGACATCCGAGAGTGCTTCCGGATGTGACTCGGCTTTTTTCTTCGCCATCTCCCTGGCTTCCAATATCAGGTCCAGAAGAACCGCTCCTTTAACCGTCTTGTTATTTTTGCCTTTTTTATTCGGGAGAAAATATTTAAGCTTAAAAGGTGTGGGCTTTGTATCCTCCATATTCCAGTATTCATCGGGAGGTTTTGTGGTGGACAGTCCAGTCAGTATCACAACATCAGACTTCTTGAAATTCAAATGCACATCTCTAATTCTGTAAGTAAGCCTACAAACCTTCCAGTTCAAAATCGCAACAATTAAGCTGTTGTGGGTTACCAACGAGTACACCTTGTTGTCTTCTAGATCTTTTTCCTCTGTGGTGCGAAGATGGAAACCAAACGGACAAGCTTTGAAGTCATTTAATTCATTTGCATCGAATGTTTCAAAAAACTGTGCATGCAGCTTTTTCGGACTACAACGCGTCGTGATGTCAATCTCCGGTCCACCTTCTGATCCAGAATCTTCCTCCTCTACAAGAGTCTGCTTCCTTTTCCTTTCTACTCCCTTTTTCATCTTAAATATATTGAAACAAGATTGCTTAGATAATTTATCAGAAACAGCAAAAACCTCAAGTTACAAGGTTTTCTGAACCTAATATAGTTTATTGGTAAAGCTATTTACTATCCTGGATAGCTTATATAGAGTGTGCCAACAAACACTTGTGTTCAACAAATAACTTAATTTAATAATCATAACTTGGAGGGAAGCGAACTTCTCGGCAGATCAAGCGGCAAAAAAAGCAACAACTATGTCGTCTGAGTCATATTTTCTGTATCATGGCAAGCCTCCATGGTTATATAAATGGGAGGCTTGCACAAGTACTTAATTTAGATTGGATTGAATGGGTGAGGTGCTTGAAGAAGTGTTGTATTGGAGGCCTACCTAGTATGGTTTCAATTCACTCCCTCAAATACTATTACCTAAGACAGTATCACACTGTGATTATGGTTTTCTTTTTCTTTCTTTTACACTTTCACCTTTTGTAATTTCCCTCCACTTTTCCCTATACTTAATAAAATTCTCAGCTCACTTAGGAAAAAAAAAAAAACTTAATTTAATTTTCAGGCTATGTCATCTATGTCCGCCAACAAACTCTTGTGTTCAACAAACACTTCGAGTTAAAATACATGGTTTAGACTAGGTCATCTCTGTCGAACAAATAAAAAGTAGGATGCAAAGAGAGAAAAAAAAACATACCTTTAAATGTCAGTTGTTCTTTCGAATTCGAGTTTTGATTTTGATATTGGCTTTGAAGAGAGATGATAGATGAGAGACACTCAGACACGTTGGGTATAAAATAAAACAAATGTATTGGGCTCCGCACAGTATTTAAGGGATCCATAGGTCTTTTTCGTACGACTTATTTCCAAAAAACATTTTCACCCCAAAAAATAAACATTCATGACGTAGTAAGTTGCAAAGACCAAAATATCGAATTCGGTGAATATCTCGATGTACTAAAAAACCAAAATATATCAGATATAACGGAAATATCGGAGATATCTATTTTTTTGTTAACCAGTTAAAATTTTGTTTTGTATGTCGATATTGACCAATATATTGACAATATATCCGATATAATCGATGATATTTATAATATATTGGAAATATCGTCGATTATATCGGATATATTGTCAATATATCAAAGTCAACAAAGTCAACAATTTATATCGGATATATCGGTCGATATATATTGTTATATCAGAAATTGCGAAATATATCGGAAAAAAACATATTCAATATTCGGTTGAGATATATCAGATATTTCCATCCCGGTGTACCCAAAAAATGAGATATATCGGCAATATCTCGGATATCTTCGCGATATTTTGGGCTTTGGTAAGTTGCATGCCATAACATTTGATCTGATTTAAAAAACTAAATAGTTATTATATTTTATATATATGTTTATTTTTTATTGTATAAAATATTGTATATAATCATAAACTAATAACATTAAACTATAATAACAAAATAATAGTAATAAGTGACAAGTATATATATTTATAGTGGTAAAATGAATTATTCAACGAGGCTATTATTCAAAGCAAATAAAATTTTAATTAATATTCATTTTCCGATCGTATATGTATTCGATATCCGATTCGGATATCCAAAATCGAATTCAAATAGGATTTATAATATCCGTCTGATTTGGATATCGAGATAATTTTTCCTATTCGGATTCGGATACAGGCTTATCCGAATCCCAATCTATCCGTTTGCACCCCTAACCAAGACAATCCTCGACCACTATACTAAATTTACTAAGTACTATAAATGGACATGTTTCAAAACAAATGTATAGGACTAATCTTTATTTGAATAACCTTTCTATAGTACTAATTGAATAATCTTTTTATAGTTTGAATTTAGCGTGATCTATATTTTCTATGCGGTTTCTATGTGTCTCACCTAGGGGTGACTTCGGATTTGATTGAAAGAAGGGCTTTTGGAAAAAATTCAAATTTATTTCAGATCGCATTATCCGATTCTGATCTATTTTTTTTTTCGAATGGAGCAATTTCTTTTCTAAATTTGAAAATTTTGGAAAATCAGCAAAAATAAGAAATATTCGGATATAATTAACCAGAAAAATTGAAAATCAAACATTGACTAGATACAAGCATGCCATCGGATATAGACTTTTTGATAATCAGAACACAAATATCCCTGCCAAATATGGAAAAATATCGGATTGGATTTCACAAAACACGGATTATTGGAAATAATTGGAACTGTACTCTCGGTGTCTAGCCATTGGCCTTCTAACTGGAATCTTAACTGAGAACGCTGTTCTTAAATGGAATTAGAAGCGTAGCAAACTTATAAAGATAACCATTCTTTTTAATGATGTTTACCATATTAATGCCGAAAATGATTTCTATGGCAAGAAGATTCATTAAAATAAGCCCAATAAAATTTCTATGGCGGTATTGACACCCCATGAAATGGGACTAGCACCCCCTTTGGATGATATAGGTCACCCAATAAGCTATTCAAGACACTAAATAAGATGCGTCAAGATACTTTATAACATCCAAAAAGGGGTGCTAGTCCTATTTTATGGGGTGCCAATACTGCGGCCCTTTATGACGTGTCATAAAAGTTGAGGGGCATTGTTGAGGGGCATAATGAGGGTCGAGCTTAGAGCAGTCACTATTATGGGTTGCACTGTTATTATAGTAGTACTATAGCAGTATAACATAGCTAAAGGTAAGTTCGACCCTCTCATTGAGAATGGGCCTTCCCTGCGTAAATGGGCCATCCTATAGTTATTAGGGCTCCGTTGTGTTTAAGCCAACCTCAGACCATATAAAACCAACCTCAGACCTAGCATTGCCTTCACCTCACAACCTCAGATCTCATTTACTTTATGTGTAGATCCATACAGTAGAGAGAGATGGTGCGAAGAATTCGGTAAAAACAAACCTTTGGTCCTGAAGTAAGGGAAGAAGAGGTTGCTAACTGATTAAAGTAGCATCTGTTTAGGAGAACAATGTGTCCGGATCTCCTAGAATTTCGGTAAATTTTTTGTTTTTTATGGCAATCTAAATTTTATTGATTTCTTACCACTTTGCCAA
Organism: Coptis chinensis; assembly: GCF_015680905.1. Lineage (NCBI taxonomy): Eukaryota > Viridiplantae > Streptophyta > Magnoliopsida > Ranunculales > Ranunculaceae > Coptis > Coptis chinensis. The sequence continues at coordinate 45,086,104 of NC_141460.1, forward strand.
ACGAATTACTAATTTTGTAGCCATAAATTTAATCCAAAACATTTTGTAAATGATATTTGAAGTGATTGTCCACATTTTGTTGAAAGTTTAACTTAATAACTGACTTCCCCGTTCAAGAAATGCAGAAAACAAAGTATGATACGTAATGGAATGTATATGACACAATTGATGTTCTTGACGTAGTTATTGGCATATACTTATATAGTGATTTACTAGGCTTGTATAATGTATTGTTGATTCATATTGTTATCCACATGGCACAAGAATTATATGACACCGATTGCGCACTTTTTTTACAATGCTGGTTTATAACATAGCAATGACAGACAACAAACCATGAACAAATTAAACAAACTATTCAAAACATGTCCCAAATACTACTTTTGGCAACATTTGCTTAGATTTTAGAACTAAAATACGCAGTCAGTTTAGGTAGATTTTTTATAATGCAGAGAAAGGTCTGCTATGCAGTCATTTAGGTAGACAAATACGTGGTCTCTGCAATCGGTCCAATTTAGGTAACCTAAAGGCAACATGATCAGTGTCACATGTTTTACTTGTGGACTTCTCAGTTTCACAATTGATATTATGAATGGTTGGGAAAGAGTTATTGGGTTTGGGGTGGCGGTACAAACCCACCAATTTAGAAATGGACTGCCACCCAAACCAATAACTCTCTCCCACTCCTGGAGAACATCAATTGTTAATCACTCTTGAGAAGTCTACTAGTGAAGCCTTTGTCACTGTTCTCCCGTTTTAAATTTGGGTGCTCTCCACTCTATAGATGGTTCCATGTTCCATGTGACCAACCAACAACCGAAAAGGTATGAAAATATTTGAAAAGAAGGTTATAATAGAGTTGGCTATACGGTGCTTGCTTTGTTATAGTGGTTTTTCTTCTCAAATTGAAAAAACTTTCAATTTGAGGAGATAAATCATTATAACAAAACATCCACCGGAGAGCTAACTCTATCATGTCTAACTTTTCAATTATTTCCTTACGTTTTAGGTTAAGTTTGGGGAAAAGGTTGATGATAGAGAAAAATAGTGAAAATGGTGAAAAATGTAGAGAGAGAGTGTGTGTGTGCTTAGTTGTTCGAGATGTTTATCTTTGTACTTTTCATTATTATTTTGTTTAATTATTATTATTATTATTAGAGCAGTGAGTGAATGTCTTATGACACTTCACTGTCACCCAACTAAATAAAATCCTTCATACTCAAACTTCATTCTACACAACTTTTTTAATAGCATTACATTTCGTTTCTCTAAATCTTATGGCAAAGTTCTGCTACGCGGTCATTAGAGGGTGGCAACTAGGTATATACAGGCACTGGAGTAGCAGTAGGGACTAGATAACTGAAATTCTCTCCCTCCAATATTTTTCGAACCGGATTCTCATAATTCCGTTTACTTTCTAAATCCCTTAGTACACGAGACTGTGAACCATTTCATCAACAGGTACACAAATTTGCTGGCCAAGACTACATTAGATGTAATTCTATCGAAGAGGCGGAGTTACTACTTAGAAAGAAAGGAATCAACAATTACTACAATGAGTTCAATCAGACATTAGAAGAGACAATCGTACAACCCATACCCACGGTCAGCACTACTATAGGGGAGACTTGCGTGCAATCCGAGCACAACAGCCAATCAGTTTTACTTAGTAACATGGCTCTCGTCATTATTGGCCTACTTGTTGTTCTTATTGCTCTAATGGTTAGGTTGATTTTCCTGTTGTAGGTGCAAAAACTATGAATATGGATATTTTTCTGTTTTGCTTATGTATATGTATTTCGCCATGTATGTACATACTGGGTTGATTTGCATGCTGCGCTATCTACTTGGCTATTTTGCTGACACCTTTCTCTAACTGCACTCTTGTGTAAATGTGCTTTAAATATACTGCAGCAGAAGATATGGGCTCAAACACCAGGCTTTCTGTTAAACTGACTTTCTGTTTACGGACATATTATATAGTGTCCTACACAGCTTATGTAGTGTGATAACTATAAAATGATAGTTTTACCTACGAAATAAATGATGAAATTCAAAACGCAAGTAAAACTAAAACTATTTACGATGCTAGACTATCAAAGATTTCTACTCTCGAATCTATCGAAATAGAGGTAGAGTAAAAGATTCGTTCCACTCCTAGTTCTTTAACATTCAAGTTTTCTATAATTGCAAATCTATCCAAAGTCTAACGAGAGTTTTACGAAGGGAATTCTAAGAACAAGATACCAGCTAAAATGATTCAACTACAAAATGCTACGGAATACTCAGGTTTGAATCTAGAATAAGAATTAGGGGGGAATTGAATCCACCTTGAATCCAACTTAATAAACTAGCATAGATTGTTGTAATCCAATTCTTACGTTCTTAAGATAAGAATTGGTCGTTCTAATCCCTAATTATACATGGCATCTCTACCAATTCATAACTAGTATGTGAAGAAGTCCACCTATTCTCATGGCGAATCAACGACCTTCTAAAGTGGAATAGACGCTTACAACGATTCTACACTATACAATCAAGTTTTCATCAAGGCTTCATCAAACCCCTCTAATGGAGGTTTATCCTTGATTCATCAAACTATCATTTCCATGTGAAATTGAATGCGACATAATATAAAGATTATAACTTTATTAAATCGAACTAAACAATAATTGAAATCTAAATTAATAACTAAGAAATGAATAACAAACAAGAATTGAAATTAAATCTAAGCAATTTTAAATAACAAAAATTGAATTTATCAAGAACTAACTATTTTATTTATCTAATGAATGAATAACAATGATTCAAATAGCTAATCTAAAACAATGTATGAAAAACTAATTAATTAACTAATTAAAATTCTCAAAACTAGATCTATAAGCTATCTCTAATGGCTACTTTCTATCCTAAGTTAGCTCTTTCTTAAGAGCTAAGTCTTGTGTTTTGTAAAGGAGGAGACCAGATCCACATTTTCGTGCATGGGCTGAGGAGCCGTGTTTTGCGCCGGAAAATCGAGCCCAAAGCCCAAATTCTTCAGTCCACAAAGCTTGTTTCAGCTGGCTTTGACTTCAATAGACTTTTCGTCTACTTCTGCTCCTCTGATTGGGTCAAGGCTTAAACCATTAGAAAGCTCTTTCCGAGCCGGTCGTTTTGACATAAGGTAGATCCAATTCCGAGACCTGAGTCCAAAGATATGATCTTCAAAAATTCTGCTGACTTGTGCACTATTTCTGCCTATGTTGACTTTTCAGCTTTTGACCGGGATTTACAAAGGCTTTGTCTCCTTGAATCTTGGCCTTTAATCACAGAAATTCTTAGCAACCAACCCTTGCACCTTTATCTCGCCAAAGTGGCACATTTCTACACATAATTGACTTCAATGCCTGAAATACATAAAAACACGTAATCAACATTAACTATTATTTATTACTCGCATAATTGGTCTAAAAGTATGATTATTAAAGGGTTAAAACTACAATTTTGGGCTCTTATCATAGTGTTATATATATATATATATATATATATATATATATATATAAACTAGCCACACACTAGCTAATAAGTGTAAATTAAAAAGTTGTTTAAGACACTATATAAGCTGTTCAAGAGATTATATAAGCTTCCCCACGCACGTGTCTATTAACGGATATGTCCGTTTAAGAGAAAACTACACATTCACATCACTTAATTCGCCTTACATGGGTTACCATATACAAATGAGTCCTGATAAGAAGAGATCACTCTCTCCTTTGAATTAGAGCGCAACTTTTACCAACCGTCAAAATAGAGATGAGTATTATCTTGAGAATCCATGTGGCTTAGAAAACTAAAAAAAGTCTGACAAGGCCATCTACAGATAATAAAAAAGAGAAAATAAAATACAAAGTCTTCTCTCTCGTCTCTACTCCTGCCACAAGCTGATGAATATGATTTAAGTTCTCCCGTCGGTCGGAAATCTCGCAGTTTTTATATGAAGAAGAGATGAAGAAAATTCGAAAAAAATACTATCACTGCTTCATCTTCATAATCTCAACTTTAGTTTCGAAGCCATTGTATGAAGAAAGAAAGGGGTGATAATGGGATAAAGAGTAACCATTGAGTATACCTCTTACTTACAGTTTGAGAATCTGGAAGTTGATGGTAAGTTATGATAGTGGGGTATAGGGTAATAGGGACCATAGAGATTACCAAGTTCCAGCAATAAACAAAGCGTGGGAAATGGAAAAGAAAATGAAAAAATGAGTGTTGTCCGTTGCCAATTCTGATCCACTGAACTACTGGATTTTCATATCAATTCAAAGAACTACTAGTACCACATCATCTTCATAATCTCCATCATCATCTATTTCAACAGTTTGATACCCATGTATATTGTTTAATTTTCAGCAACACCGTCCTTGGCTTCATCAATAACTGCAATTTCCATCCCCATAAATCTCTTCAAATAATCTGGGTCAATTGCCAAAACTAAAAGAGAGAACTTATGGTGGGAACATAAGTTTTTCCCACTCTATTATGTTGGGTTTGCCCAGCCTGGCTCTTAAACGGACGTCCGTTTACGGACATGTTATATAGTATCTTGTGCAGCTTATATAATGTCATATATAAGCATCAATTAAAAAGTTAATAAGCGTAAATTAAAAAAGTTGTTCAAGACACTATATACATGTTCGCGACACTATATAAGTTGTTCAAGACACAAGTCCATAAACGGACTAGTCCGTTTAAGAGCCGGGCTGTGGGTTTGCCTTGTCATAGGTTTTTTAGTTTTAAATCCCACTCGGGTATGAGCTGTCTTTTTGGATGGTTATAAGCAAAGTGCGCACTAATTGTAGGAGAAAATGTTCTCTCCTTATCAGTTGCCTATACAATTTACTTTCCTCTGCCCGTTTATTGCAAATTTCTATGCACTAAAAACTTATGAATGGAAAAGATGGTTTATTATTGGAATATCCTTGTATAGGAATTCTCTTAAACTGATTATCCATTTATGGAGATATTATATAGTGTCTTGATGCAGCTATGTAGTGACTTGAAAAGCTGAGTTATTGTCTTTCCCACGACCATGTAATAAGCGTAAATGAAAAAGTTGTGCACGACACTATATAAGTAGTGCAAGATAGTAAGTACGCTTTCAAAGACACCATGTCCGTTAATAGATAATTCGTTTAAGAGAAGGCTTGTATCCTTATACATCAAATTGGAAATGATACTCTGAATCATAGAACTATAATGAAATATATGATCAAATCAACATTTATCGAATTTGAAAAAAAGTTAGAAGAAATGGTTCGATCCTCTTATTTCTGGAACCGAGAGATCCATGAATCGGGATCCTGATGCATATAGATACAAATGGTTCAATGGGTGTAAGAATTTCCAGGAACATTTGGAATATTTCATTTCTGAGCAGAAGAGTCGTTTTCAAGTAATGTTCCATCGATTACATATTAATCAATATTGGATTGATTGGTCCGAGGTTGTCGACAAACAAGATCTTTCTAAGTCACTTCGTTTCTTTTTGTCCAAGTCGCTTCCTTTTTTCTTTCATGAGTTCTATACTGTTCCGTGGATGCAATATCAAATATCAATGTAAATATGATTCGTCTTCTTTCCCGCCACTTTTTAAAAACTAGAGTAAAATAACTCTCAAAGTCCCTTCTCTTAAACTGACAACGGACATGTTCTTCTCCACCATTCAGACCCTACTTTGCTGTGTAAGCCTATATAGTGTCGTTTAAGTCTTATATAGTGTCTTTCGTTATAGTAGTTAATAAGGCACATATAAAAATGTTTTGGGGAATACTGTATAAGCTTTACAAGACACCGCATAAGCTTCCAAATAACATATCCGTTTAAGAGAAGGCCAGCTCAGGACTGAACCAATTTTTTTTTGGATGATCAATAACTAATTATTACTAATTACTACTAACTTTATACGTAATAATTCCTATTTACAAGCAGGCATTCCTATAAAAAAAATTGCAAGGCATCTGTCAAATTGAAAATTAAAGCATATCAAGGTTGAGTCTAACAATATAACCATTTTTAGACACGTAACGTGAACATATGAAACGTGCCATGAAGATATGTAATACATACGTTGACAATAGAACATAGAATAAATATTAGAGTGTGGAATGGTTAATATGTGGACATGATTGATAACATAAAGACTCGGAACATTTAATAAGTCTGGAATGTTCAATATGGTATAAATACATAATTAGATAAATACTGGGAACAAAATAAAATATATAGTAATTCTGTAGTACTAGTTGTAGACTTGTAACAAGTTTCCATCCCTTGTCAGTTCAAAACTCCTCCATATGGAATGAAATCTGACATTATGGGTAGGATTTTGCTGTTGCCTGATTTTTTGATTTTCTCAATCGACATAACTTTATTAGTACGTAAGTTGTACCACACTAGCCAAGAGTCGCACTTGAAGACCGCAACATCGATGGAGAAAAGGTCAACAAATTCTGGGTGAGGAAATGTCTGATACAAGTGATCCAAGAGAAACTCCAGTGGTTGACTCTACACCCTAGCGTTGTAGTCTTGCAATATGTGGAGTTCGATTTGTCTAGCACAAATTGGACAATTCCAGAAGGTGTACATGATAGCAATAGTGCCCTGGAAGTGAAAGAGCTTGTAACCATTTGGGGTCAAGGTCGTGAGGGGAAGCGCCACCTTTGTCCACTCTTCAGCACCAATATGGAATGCCAAAATTCTAGCGTCCCAAAGAGACCAGTGTAGATGTCCCTTTGCTAAAACTCCAGGCTGCATCTGAATGTGTTCAGTGTTGAAGGTTTTCCAACCTTTTCCACTTCAAAATGTTGGAGTTGAAGATTTCAACGAAATGGACAATGACACTCCTGTTTTTATTGTCTGGGCTTCGAACTACAGTATGGTGGTTTGGTTTAGACAATCGGACTATGATGAATTGTAAAGGTTCAATTGAATGCACCGACATGCCCATACACTCTGTCCAGAATTTAATCTTAGGCCTACACAACATACGCAATTGATGAGTTGTGGGTTTGCATACATAAAATTTGGTGTCTCTAAAAAGCTATTCACACAAACAAATAATACCTTGACTAGAAGATGCCATGATCCGAACACCGTTTGGGCAAAAGTCCAAATTTGGAGTAGGAATTAGTGGAATGTGAGCAACGTTTGAAAGGAAGGAAGTATACAATTTGGCAAAGTGCTAGGTCTGAATCATGTAGCCCAGAAATGCTTTGTTCTTCAGAACAAAATCAGTTATGAATGAACTCTCATAACCGAGCGACTCCCAATCATTGGATACAAATTTGGATTTCTGAAGCAATTGGAGTGGACCATGTGCAAGTATCTTTTGGCACAATTCTGGGGGAATGTAGAGGCTCTGGTTGGTGTCTTCTTCTTCTTCTCCAGGAGATAGTGCCATTGTGTGAGAAAAAAGTTTCAGTCTATCTTAGTAATGAAAAGGTTTTCAGTTAATTGCTTTTGTTTGAGAAAAATGTTTTAATCTATCTTAGTAATGCAATGCATTGGTAATTGAAAAGGTTTTCAGTTAATTGCCCATCCCACCCAATTCCCATTGTGTGAGGAAAACATTTTAGTATATCTTAGTAATGCATTGGTAAAGATTAGTAATGCATTGGTAACTGAAAAGGTTTTCTGTTTATAGTGCCATTGGCAACTGAAAATGTTTTCAGTTATTATTCCGAAATTTCAATGTGCAATTTCAACTATATTTTGATATATAATCACATAAATATCGTGGATAGGTGGAAACATTGTGGACTGTTGTAATGTACAATAGGAATACAAGTTTGTGGCACAGCTTATATAGTGTCTGGGACATCTTATATAGTGTCGTTCATAACTTTTTAATTTACACTTATTAACTTGTTAGTAAGCACCTAATATAAAACACTCAATAAGCTACGAACGACACTATATAAGCTATGAACGACATTGTATAAGCTATGAATGGCACTAAAAGTGTGCTTCAAAGTATATTACAACGGCACATATGGGATCAAAATACCACCAAATGGATTACATCTTCACAGTCCCCACTTTACACATCACAGAACTACACATTCACATCACTTACAATGACTCTTGGGGCATCAAAGAATGCATCGACGATACAACAAAATCTGCACAATAACATGCGGGTTGGGCAACCACCGTACCAAAACTTCAATCCACCACTAGTAGTGGTTTTCCAATTCCACTCTTCCATAGGGAAGCGTATAAATTATGGAGCGCTTCTTTGGCATTGGAGGATACCAGACGCCTTGGACGATTTCTAGTCTTCGTCTTGTTGTAAGCAAAAAAGCATCAAATTCTATCTCCTCCGAAATGCTCATCTCTGAATCCATGTCAGAATGTTTTCGTTTCATCGACTGTAACAAGTAACAACAAACAATACGACTAATTAATATATACCAACATTAATAAAATTACAACTTGACATTATACAGAACCTCTCCGAAAGTGTAAAGTAACAAGGAAATAGAAATTAATATCAATCTAGCACAAGGTGGTGGAGGATATGGTTGGGGTGTAACCTCTGGAAAGGGTGCAGACAAATCAAATTCTTCTGGAGTATCGAACCCCCCTAGAAAGCTAAACGCTGAAATGAAAGCGGGAGAGTGAAGAAACATCACCGTCATAGCCAGTTTGATATTTTTGGCCGCACAAAATAACTCAACTCTAACAGGATCAGTTTCTTTTCCAAGTCCACCAACATGACATTTGCCTAACATACCATCTGTTAGAATTTGTACCCATTGCAGCTTCTATATTGTCATAGACTTGTGCTTACTTTCTATCTTTGCAAAACCAACTGAAAACTTTACAGAAAATACATTTAAGCTCCTAATGTTCTTTTCAATACTATAAGTGTACATGCCCAAAACTTATTCACAATCACATACCATTTCCCAAAGATATTTAGCCATGAAATTGACATCAAAACCCCAGGACCTCAGCAAATCTATTTCCATAACCAGATTGTAGAAGTATTTATTAACTACTGACTTTGTGTCTAGCTTAAACTTGTATAGCTTGTTCACTTCTACAATGAAAATATCCCACAAATGAGCCAAAGTATCAATATCTAGGCACTTGGGTGAATGGGGATGCCATTTCAAGAAACCCCTAAAAGCAGGACCATTCATAATAGCCACAAGCGCAACCGAACTCTTCCCCACTATCCAGTATTCATCAAAAGTCCTTTCCTCTACATGCCATTTCCACCACTTGTTCGCCTTCTCCCTTCTATGAAAATCCCTCACAGAACTGATCTCCTCTTCACGAGAATCATAAAATTCCATTAATATACTGATATTGGTGATTTGACAGAATATACGGCACTATAATGGAATTATAAGATACTAAATTGGGCGGAAAGTGTGGGGATAAGAGTTTCTCCTGCTCCAAGAACAGGTGTTCAAAAGAAACAGAAGGAAATGTAGGGAACATTGGATGGGAAAGGTAGGGAAAAGAGAGGGAAATGTGCTTCATTGGAGTACATGGAAAAGGGAGAAGAAGATTAAGTCATCTTCTGAAACATACTATAGAAGATGGGTAGAGAGATAAAAAGACGAGGTCCTAATTTGGAAGAGGGTAAAATAGTATTAACATTACAGAGGAACAAAAGCATGGTAGGAAGTTCACATTTGTTTGCTGACATCAGCAAGTGGGTCTGATGTCCTGTTTTGGTACAAAACATGGGTCAACAATTTCAACGCCCTATTGTGGTATATCTGCTAATTTGGTGTCCGATTCATGTATTTGCCGAAGGAGATTTCTATTCGGAATTATTTTACTTACTTGTGATCTATGTATATACCCATCCTGCAATATCTTAATAACTTCGATAAGCAGCACCATTAAGAATTATAAATTTAAAACAGTTGTAGGCACTGTTGAGATGTGTTATTTGGTGGGTCTGTTTGTTGTTGAACTATGTTTATTTTTACAACCATATTTTCTTGGCGACAGGCTTCCTGTTTTGCCTCTTATGTTGGTGTTCACATATTGTGCAATTGGTGTCATGTACTCTTGGTTATGGCAATTAAAATGAATCATGAAATCTCAGTAGCCACTAGCCACCATGTCTACTGCCATGCTCTAGAGAAGTTGTATTTGGAGTTCAAGCTCATATATATCTAATGATTCCAATTAATCAACTGAAGATTGAGGAATGAAAATATCCAGATCTGTTGCTTCTTGGTAAATAACAATATTCCTTATAGAACAGTAGATGTAGAAAGTGACTTGTAGCAGATATGTGGTTCAATTCCCACGTACTAATGTGCACTACTAGTGTTCATCCCAAAATCAGTTCTGCTGGTGACAAAAAAGAGAGTGTGGGAAGCTTTTCTCATCTATCAGAGCCAGGTTTCAATCCAGGGACCTGTGGGTTATGGGCCCACCATGCTTCCGCTGGGCCATTCTGATTATTGGGCTAAACTACACTTGGATCCCCTCTCAGTGTAGTGTTTATAAGATCTTTGGAGATGCTGATGCGAAGTGCCCCAAATAAAAGGGAGATACTAAAATGGTTAGTAAGAAGCCTAAACCCCCAAAGCAGGAAAATTAGTTCAAATGGAAAGTACAACGGAGATGGACTCCTACGAAATATACAAATGCTCAAGGAGAATCTAGTTCTCTAAGAGATGAAGAAGGTGTAATCCTATCCTCCCAGTCGATGAGTCTACTATTGAGACCAGGGACTTAGACCAATCTGAAAGAGCTACACCCTCAAATAGTATCGTAGTGCATGAAGGTTCACTTTAGGATGTAGTCTCTTTGCCCAGACATGGTATATATAGTCATAAATGGAGATATAGTTCTTGGTTGTCTGATGACAACAATTACTACACCAGTAGTATTTACAACTACTGAGTTGGACCCCTTACCTACCAGTGACAGAGAACCAGGGGTTACTACCATTCAGCTTAATACGTCACCCCTTCCCTTGATGCCCCGTGGATTCTGTGGAAGAACCAATTGCTCCCCGATTAATCGAAGTTGTTGGTGACACCAAGGGGAATTTACCATGCAAGGGAATGCTTATTTTGTTGCTGATGAGGATGGTCTCGATTCCTTGGGGGATGAACAAGATGTTGCAGAACATATCTTCTTCAAAGATAAACAGGGCATTATTGAAGCTGGTGATGGTCATATGACATACACTCCACCTTTTAAAGCCAAGGTGGCGACACGACATCAGTAAGTACTCCACTTACTGAACATGTATATAAAACTGGTTCTGTCCCTGTGAAACATGATTCTAACAAACCAAGTAAGAAGAAGAAAAGAGGAAGGCCCAAGGGGGCAAGAGCAAAAACAACTCTTGTTTTTAATGAGTGCATTAATTTGCGTTCGGAATGTGAGAGGCATTAATATCCCTCCCAAGCTTTAGAAGTAAATAAAGTTGGACTACAACTCAAAATTGCTCTTTTCTCTTTGTTGGAAATGAAAGTTCGACGAGATCATTTTGATTATATTAGGAGCATTTGTTTTCCTTACTGGAGTAGGTTGTGGTTATGCTGGGACATCACCCTACTACAAAAAGACACATATACCATGGTAGGTATGAATTTATATACCACTGTTTTTGTAATAACAGTGACTAATATTAGTATATGATAAGTGCCCAAAAAGTGCATTTTAACCCTCGATTATACCTCTTGTTTAGCAATCTTAGTGGACTAACAGTGCTTGTAAGTCATGTTTTATGATTCTACAGGTGAAAAAGAGAGTTTAGCAGAATATTAGAGAAAAAGGGGGTGAAACGGAGCAATTCAGAGCATTAAGGATCACATGGGAAGCCCGTGGACAATCATGGAGAAGGCCAAGGAATTGAAGCTATTAAATATGCGACTTGGACCTATTTTAAAGCATATTTGGAAGCCCAAGGCAAAAGGATTCGTTGCTTGGACCAAAGCCCACAAAAGAGGAAAGAAGGATGGAGCAAAAGAGGAAAAATAGACTCTCGCGTCTGGGCCGCAAGGATCGTGCGTCAAGACGCGACGCTCGCGTGTGAGACGCAAGGATCATGCATCCAGACGTATGAACCGACACTGTAGCCACTTTTTTCACAGTTTTGGAAATAAAGTTGAACTCTCAAAGAAGTTGATTTGTATTAGGAAACAAACCACGGTTTGGGATGTTTCTAGAACTCATTGTAACCCCTATAAATAGAGGACTTAAGTGCCTCATGAAACTCTCCAATTCATTTACATTCTTGTCTCCAGAACTTGAGGCAGAGAGAGAATAATAATAAAGGATTCAGTTTTCACTAGTCGAGTCTTAATAAATTAGTCTTTCTAGTCTTATGTTCTTCGACTCTTCTTTTTCTCGTTCTTCGTGTTCTTCCTTCTTCAGGGAAGGCTAATCTTCTCCTTCAAGGGAGAAGATGAAGCCGGTGCCTAGGGTATGATTCTTCTTGTTCATGGTGTTCTCCAATCAGGTTAGTTTTTTATGTTTTTAGTTATTAGTTCGATTGCCCACACCAGGGGATGGAAGTATAGAATAGGGTTTATATTTTGCAATATTAATATCACGCTAGTGTTCTTTACTTTTTTTCTAGTAGTGTAGTTCTTTAGAGTTAGGGAAGTATTCTTTGCGTTGCCCTAGAAGGCGTAGCTCAGGGAGTGGCTGCCTAGGGGAAGTATTCTTTGTGTTTGCCTTAAGTGGTGATTCATTGAATGGCTGCCCTATTAGGAAGTACTCCTTGATGTTGCTCTCGGTAATACATTGAATGGCTGCCCGAGCTTACATAAAAGGAAAGAAGATATTAATAGCATAAACATAAGAACAACATTAAGTAGAGTTATTCGTTAATGATGTTTCTTCCAAGAGGGCATCGGCACGCGCTCGATTGCCTAATTGTAGTGTACTTGTGAGAATAACCATGAAACGAAGGTAGCGGTGGATTTTAATATCTTGAGTTCCCTTTCCTATAAATTCTCAATAGTTTAGTTAGTTTAGTTTAGTTTAACATTAGAATCTACAATCTCTACAATCATTGTTTTAATCCTCTCAAACCCCCTTTCCAGTCCTGTCCTTCATATAACATACACTTAAAAGTGGAACGATGTCCTACTCATCCTTTACTCATTTAGGGGTAATTAGGATTTGATACGCTTCTATTTTGTTCAACGACCATCATCCATCTACACATCCCATATACAATCTCAACACACAAAAGGAGCACGTGTCAAATGGCACCGCTGCCGTTTTAAGTTGTTTATGTTTAACGTTTTATTTCAAGGTTAGAACTTTGGATCTTGAAGTAATTTTAGGCACAACATCCATCCTTTTGAGAAAGAGAGAAGCTTGAAGGACATCTCAAAGACAAGATCTACCATCCAGGTTAGTCGAATCTTCATTCTTTTTATTTCATTTTTAGTTTAGTTGCTTCGTAGTTTAGTTTTATTACTTTCTAGTATAATTGCATTTAGGACCTTTTCAACAAATGAAGTTGCAAGCTAACACAGTGAAACATCAAACTTTAGTGTTTCTTGTCTTAATCTTGACAAATGGACTATCGACTGTGGTGCATGGTATTTAAGCAATCCAAGTGATTCACCATAACCCTAGAAGAGACAGCTTTAGACAACGGGCGAGATACTAGCTGCAAAGCCCAACCCAGTTGAAGGAAAGTAGTTTTCTATTTTTTTTTAAATAAAAAAAATTAGTATAATTGCATTTTTAATATAATTTAGAATAGTTGCATATTAGTTTAATTACATTCAAGCATAGTAGGATAGTTTTTCGTCATTTTCGCATAGCATTTTCTAGTGTATGCCCCGTCATCCATATCATCGTCCGGTAAGAATACAACAGTGGACAAGGTTTAACAACCGACTCACAAGAATACTAAACGAGATTGATACAATTTCTGCACGCAATGATGGAGGTCTTATGGACCCAAATAATCCTGAAACTATCCCACCCATGCAAGCACAACAGAGGAAGAAATTGAGTGATTTCTATTCTCCAATCATTGGAGACCCACCCAGCAGTATTGTTTTTCCAGAGACAGAAGCTAACCAGTTTGAACTTAGAGCATCAGTAATCTCTATGCTTCCAAAGTTCAATGGTTCAGACAATGTTCAACCTTATGTTCACATGAACAAATTTCTATCAGTCCTCAAAACTTTCAAAAACCAGAATATCAGGGATGAGAGTATCAAGTTAATTCTTTTTCCACTCTCACTCGAAGGTAAAGCATCTGAATGGTTAACTGCATAGCCGATAAATTCAATCAACAACTGGGAGAAGTTGAGAACAAAGTTTATGAACAAGTTCTACCCACCCCAGAAGACAGATGCCATACAACAAGTCATCAGCAATTTCAAAGGGAAGGTGACTGAATAATATCATCAAAGCTGGGAGAAATTCAATAATCTGCTAGTCTCATGTCCACATCATGGCTATGATAAGAGCACACTGGCTCATTTTTTCTTTCGAGGACTTTCTACTATGAACAAGCAGATGATTTAGTCGATGCATCAAGGTAAGTTTACATCATTGGATGGAGAGGAAGCCTACAACTTTTTAAAGAATTTAGCTGAAGACACTCAACAATGGAGTACTAGCAACGAGGACGTAGCTAGAGTGGAAGGGGTGCCAAAGCAATTTGGTAACCAAATTCCTAAAGACCCAAATCAAGCGATGTTATCAATTATGGAAAGCCTATCAACAAGACTTGAAACAATGAACAAGAAGTTTGATCAGTTCTCCATGAATCCTCCAAAAGAAAACAATTTCCAAGTTAAACCTCAGCCATCCAAACCTTGTTATGTCATTTGTGAGCTATGTTCTGATGAAGGCCACACCACTGACGAGCGTTCGTACTATCTGGATACTAATGTAGATGCATGTAGTATCAACTCTTTAGGAAGAAAAAATAAGTTCAATCAGAGACAGAATTATTGGAAGACACAAAATACAAATCAGAGGAATTTTCCTCCAGGTTTCCAGAATCAGTCTAATCAATTCCAGAATAACCAATATCAGTTCCAAGACCACCAACAACCATACAGAAATCAACAGTCAGACCAGAACCAGTAATACCAAGCCAACACAAACAGAGAGTAAGTACCAGATCTTATGAGTGGATACATTGCCCCTATGCCTCAGTCGAGCAAAGCAATTATCCTACATCTGGAAGAAGTTATCACCACCATTGTCAATAAGCTAAAACAGATAAATCAAAGAAACCAGAAGTTAGAGAATAACTTTAGTTTCATTCAAAGCTAGATAGGGTAAATCGCTACCGCCTTGACGGAAAAATCGAAAGGAGCATTACCAAGCCAGTTGGAGCCAAATCCGAAAAGAAGAGGTGTCTTGTAGGTAGATAACCTGGAGATTACTCAATCGAATGACTAAGTTAATATTGTCACCACTCTGAGGTCAGGCAAGAAAGTTGATAACAAGATTGTCTATAAACCAGAAAAAAATTCTGCGGAGCCTAAAGTAACTTATGTTCCCACCATCCCACCCAGTTCTAACATTCTAGATATATCTAGTGTTGTGCCACCCGCTGAAGTAACTGTTGAAAGAGAAGCTGAAGGAACTACTGTGGAAGTAAGTAAAAAAGAAGCCATCACGAGTGATTCCACCTGTCACTCCACTATTTGTTACCAAGCCAACCGAAGCTGAAAGAAGAGAACCGATATTGAAGAATCTGCCAGCACCGTTTCCTTTGAAACTAGTGAATACCAAAAAGGATGACCAGTACAAGGAGATTTGCGATGTATTTTAGAATTTACAGATTAATATCCCATTTTTGACCGCCATCAAGCAAGTTCCCTCATATGCCAAGTTTGTGAAAGATCTAGTGAAGAAGAAGACCAACATTCCAAAAGAAGCTTTTATCACTCAAAGATGTTCATCGTACCTACATAATCTAGCGGTTGTGAAACTAAAAGATCCTGGAAGTCCAGCTGTTACATGCAGAATTGGAGATTCTTTGGAGGAGCAAGCTTTATTAGATTTGGGTGCCATTGTAAATCTCCACCATATTTCATTTACGAGAAGTTAGGATTAAAGGATCTAAAACCGACTGATGTTACTTTATAGTTGGCATATAGATTAGTGAAGATACCTAGAGGAATCATTGAAGACGTCATAGTCAAGATCGAAGATTTCTATTATCCAGTTGATTTCATAGTACTCGACACAGAACCTACATCTGGTAGGCAGATACCAATCATTCTAGGCAGACCATTCTTGGCCACTACAAATACACTCATTAACTGTCAAAACAGTAACATGATGTTATCCTTTGGTAATATGAGAGTCGAGACCAATATTTTCCATATGTTACAGCAACCACAGGAGGTGTATGCTATGAACGAGGTATGCATGATTGAAGCGTTAGCACAGGATTATCTAACTCATTCATATCTTGTTGACGAGTTATTGAAAGCTCTGACAAACTCAGACTATGAGGAACTTAGTGTCCAGGCAATTAATGTGATTTTGGATTCATCACCTGTCATGGATGATAGCAAGTTAAAGAAAAGTTTGAATCACTTATGCCTGATGGACCATCTAAAGAGCTTAAGAAGGAGCCGCCTAAGCTAGAATTGAAGCGTTTATCATCTACACTCAAGTATATTTTCTTGGCAGATTTGGGAACCCACCCAGTAGTCATTACATCATATTTGACTGAGGAGCAAGAATCCAGGTTAGTAGCACTTTTAAAGGAATATAAGATAGCTATAGATTGGACAAATGATGATATCAAGGGGATCAACCCTATGATAGTTCAATATAGGATTTATTTGGAAGAGGATTCCAAGACTTCTAAGCAACCACAAAGGAGGCTTAATCCGAAGATGAATGAAGTAGTTCGAGAAGAGGTCATCAAACTCCTTGACAACGGTATTATCTACCTTATTTCTGATAGTCAATGGGTTAGTCCAGTTCAAGTTGTGCTGAGAATGAGAACAATGATTTGATTCCAACCAGGATTCAGACTGGATGGAGAGTTTGCATCGATTACAGGAAGCTGAATAGCGCATCGAGGAAAGATCATTTTCCATTGCCTTTCATAGATCGGATCTTAGAAAGATTACCTGGACAAGCTTACTACTGCTTTCTTGATGGTTACTCAGGATATTATCAGATCCATATTCACCCTGAGGACCAAGAGAATACCACATTCACATGTCTGTTCGGAACATTCGCCTATCGTCGTATGCCTTTTGGTCTATGCAATGCACCGACCACTTTTCAGCGATGTATGATGAGTATTTTGGACGACATGGTGGAGAAATACATGGATGATTTTTCACATTTTGGATCATCTTTTGAGGATTGCCTTCACCATCTCTCTTTAGTCCTTAAACGTTGTTGTGATACCAACTTAGTTTTGAACTGGGAAAAATGTCACTTCATGGTAAAGAAAAGGATAGTGTTGGGTCACCAAGTTTCAAAGGAAGGAATTCCAGTAGATCGAGCGAAGATTGATATTATAAAGGATCTACCGAAGATGAGAACTATCAAAGATATCCGTGGCTTCCTAGGTCACGTGGGATTCTACCGTCGATTTATCAAAGATTTCAGCAGAATAGCAAGACCGCTGTCACATCTATTAGGGAAAGATGTTGTCTTTGATTTTGATAACTCATGTGTCAAAGCTTTTATGAAGTTAAAGGAAGCACTCACTTCCAATCATTTGTGCACCCGATTGGAGCCAGCCATTTGAGATCATGTATGATGCATCTGATTATGCTATAGGAGTCGTTCTAGGACAAAGAGACAAGAAAGTGTTGTACGCAATCTATTATGGTAGCAAGGCTCTAAATGGAGCTCAGATTAATTATTCTACCACTGAGAAGGAGCTCTTAGCCGTCGTCTATTCTCTTGACAAATTTCGTCAATATCTGATAGGTTCAAAGGTAATAGTCTATACTGACCATGCTGCCTTGCGTCATTTACTTGCTAAGCAGGATGCCAAGCCTAGGTTGATCCGATAGATACTACTTTTACAAGAATTTAATTTGGAGATATGTGATAAGAAAGGAACAGAGAATATCATTGCTGATCACCTTTCTAGATGGCTAGTGGAGAATGCAGAAGACAACTTACAAATTTGTGAGACTTTTCCTAATGAACAGTTGTTCAATATATCAGAAATACCATGGTAAGGCCACATTGCAAATTATCTTGTGACCGACAAGGTACCATCGTATTGGAGCAAGCAAGAAAAAGATTTATTCTACTCAAAGGCATGATATTATTTTTAGGATGATCCATACTTATTCAAGAAGTGTTCGGATCAAATTATTCGAAGATGCATCCCAGAATCGGAACAGGAATCCATTCTATCATTCTGTCACGATCAGTCTTGCGGAGGACACTTTGGCCGCAGGCGTCATCGCGAACAAAGGTATTACAAGCTGGATTCTATTAACCTACTCTTTTTAAAAATGCAAATGTTTATTGCAAAGCATGTTCGAGATGCCTATTTTTTGGTAAGACCTTGAAAAGGTTCGAGTGGCCTCAACAACCGATCCTTATCTCAGAAATCTTTGATGTATGGGGTATAGATTTCATGGGACCATTTCTGCCTTCTTTTGGTTACACCTATATTCTACTGGCTGTGGACTATGTTTTAAAGTGGATTAAAGCAGTTCCTACAAAGACCACCGATCATAAAATTGTCGTGGAGTTTCTAAATAAGAACATTCTACCAAGATTTAGAGCACCGGGAGCCATCATCAGTGATAACGGTTCTCACTTCTATAATTGTATATTTGGAAATGTTATGGCAAAGTATGGAGTAATCCACAAGCTAGCTTTACCATATCATCCTCAGACTAATGGTTAAGCAGAAGTTTCGAATAGGGAAGTTTCGAACAGTTAATTTTTCTAGGATAGACTAGTCTCTTAGACTCCAAGATGCACTATGGGCATACAAAACAACATTCAAAACACCCATAGGGATGTCACCCTATCGCTTGGTATATGGAAAGGCGTGTCATCTACCTGTTGAGTTAGAACATAAAGCCTATTGGGCAGTGAAAAAGATGAATTTCAGCCTAGATCAAGCAGGAGAAAGGAGGAAGCTTCAGATTAGTAAATTAGAAGAATTGAGAAGTGATGCTTATGATAAGTCAAGGATTTACAAAGATAAGACTAAAGCATTATATGACAGAAGAATTTTGAAGAGAGAATTTGAACCTGGACAGAAGGTTCTGGTCTACAACTCTCATCTAGATATTTTCCTTGGAAAGTTGAGATCTAGATGGACGGGACCGTTTAATGTAAGACATGTCACACCTTTTGGAGCTATTAAAGTAGAAGACATAAAGAGAATGACTCGTTTCAAAGTCAAAGCTCATCGACTGAAGCCTTTTTTGGAGTTACCTACTGGAGACGTGGAGGCCGTTTTTCTCAAGGATCCGGTTTATCATACCACTGTTGAAGTGGAAAATTTGGGTAAGTTGCTTACACACCTTAAAGATTACATTCTATGTCTTGTTGAACCTGTTACTCTATCTAGTTTAAGTTTTTTGCATGAGGAAGCCAAGCATCGTAAGCTTGACTCTTTAGGATCTCATTAGTATAAGTGTACCAATAGCCTGACCCTTATATTTTCATAACTTTATCCTTTACTGAGAGGAGTTGCAAGCGTTGGATTCAAAGTCTCATAACTCTAGTAGACCGAGTATAAAATGTCTATAGGAAGTAAGCATGTTGTTAAGAGATCAGTTTTGAGATGGAAACCCAAGTGTTCACCACCTATTAGTTTGTGGGATTTACTCCCCGTTGACCTTCAAAGGAAGATTATTTCTATCGCTCGTGTAGGGTTCAGTAAAAGTTCATTTGCGTATAAGAGGAGAGTGCATAAGCTAGGTTGGTGTAAGAATTGCCATTATGAAACTTGTCCTAGGTTACAACCATTAAGAGAAAATTGTAAGGTATACTTTTGTCAATCACCTGCTGAGAGAGATCGGAAGAATCCCTACAAAGTGAAACCAAGTGGGTGGGAATACTAGTCTTGAGGATCTGACTATAAATGACTCAAAAGTCTTGAGAATCTGACTTTAAAAAACTCACATTACGTCTTGGGAATCTGACGTAAAAAGACTGATAAGAGCCTAAAACTGTAGTTTTAACCCTTTAACAATAATACTTTTAGACCAATTATGCGAGTAATAAATAAGAGTTAATGCTGATTATGTGCTTTTATGTATTTCAGGCATTTGAGTCAATTATGTGCAGAAATGTGTCACTTTGGTGAGATAAAGGAGCAAGGATTGGTTGCTAAGAAGTTCTGTGATTAAAGGCCAAGATTCAAGAAGAAAAAGCCTTTTTAAAGCCCGGTCAAAGCTGAAAAGTCAAAGTCAACGCGGGCAGAAACAGCGCACAAAAGTTACCAGAACTTCCAAAGACTGTATCATTGGACTCAGACCTTGAATTGGGTTTACCTTATGTCAAAACGACCGGCTCGGAAAGAGCTTTCCAATGGTCTAAGCCTTAACCCAATCAAAGGAGCAAAAGTGGACGAAAAGCCTGTTGAAATCAAATCCAGTTGAAAAGGGCTCTGTAGACTGAAGAAATTGGGCTTTGGGCTCGATTTTCCGGCCCAAAACATGGCTCCTCAGCCCATGCACGAAAATGTGGATCTGTCTCCTCCATTTAAACCCACAAGACTTAACTTTTAAGTAGCTAATTAGTTTAGGTTAGAAAACCCCATTGTTTTAGATCTAATTTTAGGTTAGCCATTGGAGAATAATTTTAGATCTAGTTTTTACATTCCATTAATTAGTTTTAGAACAAAGTAGATAATTATTTAGAATCAGATTTTAGTTTTATAATAAAGTATTAGTTCTTCATTTCAATTGAGATTATTGATTCAATTCTTAGTTATATTTAGTTGTTTTAAATTCATAATTAGTTTGTCTTCAATGATAATTAGTATTCAAAATCTTAGTGCTAATTTAGTTTCAATTCTTATTTAATTCAATCAAAATCATTACTATTGTTGTTCGAATTAGATTTATAAGTTATTCAATCATATCAATAATGGGTTGTTCTATGAGTTCTTGTTTGAGAAGTGATAGTGTAATGATTCTCGGCTAAACCTCCATTAGAGAGGTTTGAGGAAGCCTTGATGAAAACTTGATTTTGTTAGCTTAGAAATCGTCGTGATAATCTATTCAATTCTAGAAGTAATTAGTTCACCATGAGAATGAGTTTGATTGCTTCACATTCTAGTTATTATTTGGTAGAGATTGCCATGAATAGTTAGGGATTAGATTTACCAATTGTTATGAGATAGCATTTCAATTTGGATTGCGGCACTTCTTTGTTAGTTGATTAAGTCGAGTTAAGGTGGAATCAATCCCCCCTAATTCCTTATCATAGTATCAATTTAGTATTTCCGTCATTTCGTTATTCGCATATTGATTAGTAGTTTCCCATCGTAGTATAAAATCCCATCATTACTCTCATTGACTTTGAGTGACCGATAATCTTAGTTAACGCTAATTCTAAAGAATTAGGAGTGGAACGAATCTTCTATTCCCCCTATATTGCTATAGAATCGAGAGTAGAAAACTTTGATAACTTAGCATGAAAATAGTTTTAGTTTTACTTGCGTTTAAGTTTCATCGTTTATGCGTAGGTAAAACTATCGTTTTACCCTTTATCAAAGACCTAAAAAATAATAATAATAATAAATAAATAAAAAATAATACTGATACATGATTATGAAGATTAATTTTGATTTGAACTAATTGTATTTGATTTTCTCTATTTTGTGAGCTTAACCTTTATATGACAGGGAAAGATCAAAATATTGATATTCAGCATCAATGGTAATATCCTACCTTTTTCTCATCCATTTCATTTACTTTGTTATACATTAAGGTCAATGCATGCATAAGTAGGAGGAGGGTGTACTTGAGAAATGAATTTCGAAAATTAGTTTTCAAAAACAATTTTTGTTTCTATATTAGTAGCATGAGAAAAATGAATTTTAAAGATGAGTCTGGGATATAGATTCTATACTGCTTAGTGTTGAGTTTGATAGATAGTTGATATTATTGATTTCATTACTGCTTAGACTATTTATTATGCTCAGACATAATTCTTGATGATAGAATTCTTTATCAAGGCACCACTATAGTACTTGGTCAGTTTTGTGTACGTTTGTTAGAAGAGAGATTTAATCCCTAGTAAACTGGAAGCAGATTTTTTAGACTTAGCCCGTGAGACTTGAGCTTTATACCCATTCTTTGGAGAGTTCTTACAAAAAATCCGAGTCTTAGTGACTCAACATCTTTCTGTTCTTTATATCGTTGTAATATAGTCTCATTATTCGTTGATTTAATCGAAGTGACATCAACTGGGGAGATAGCCATTAGGTCTTGTAGTCTATTCGAAATAGAGTATCATACTGATAAGTCAAGTAGTGAACCCATTCAGCCTTTATCCCACCTAATAAGACCATCATGTTAAACTCTTTTGAGCCTTACAATAAGCCATTTTCTTTCATAAAACCCTTTACCCTTTACCCAACTCCAGATAAGGAGTATAGCCAAAATGTTTATCAGTCATACTCATATTTTTCTGAGAATACGAAGGGCACAAGGAGGAAGAAAGAGCACAAAAGGAAGATTACAAGGAAATATCAGAGAGTTACAATGAAGACCATCATTCTGTTCTAAGTGAAAGAAGCTAGTGGAAAACAAGCATATCCAGTACTAATCAAGGATATACCACTGAGCTAAAAAAAATATATATATATATATATATATATAAGTTGAACAGAATGGATGGAAAAGCCAAGACAAAGGAAGAATTTTCTCTACAATAGAAAATTTGAAGAAATATTCCAAAGAAAGAAGCAAAACCCTTAGTGTTTTCAGAAACAACCTTTAAATCCTTTTTACATTTCCTTCATAATTCCCAAGCCAAGTTACAACCCATGACTTATCACTACAGTATGGTACGAAGTCTAGAATAGGTGAAAGGATGCTAAAGTGAAGGACCTGACACTTCATAGTGATTGACATTCTTTTCATGAGACTACTTTCATTCAGAAGTCCATTTTTCAAGGTAGTATGTGGGATGTTCGTATTTATTTTCCCCACATACATGAGGTAAAATAGTAGACCATCTTTTGAGAGATTCTTTTATGAGGGTATGACCAGTGAAGATTGAAAGTTGAGATTATCTACCTATGGTAAACTAGGGATTCTGTTTCTTAGATAGGAGAGTATAGGAGATTGACTGAGTACACACATAAGCCTTAATTGAGAATTTTGTCAATTTTTACTATTTCCCATCATAATCTATGAGTCTTTGCAGCAATGTAGTTAGCAATGGAGACCGTCTGTTGGAGTCAACACTAAGTAGGTAAGGAATTTTCTCTCTGAAAAATACTATCATTCTTAAACATGTTATTGATTAACTTTGTGGGTATATCACCTTAAAACCCTCACGAGACTATAACTCATCCTTTTTGGGGAACTTAAAGGTTTAAAGCCTTGTTGCATATGGTAAATGCAATTGCGATGCATGCAAAAGTGAGTTAGGATTTTAATTTTGTTATTAAGATGTGATTTTGATTACTTATCTCTTTTATCTTATTTGCTAATAGACTAGCAAAAGGCTAGTTGGGGGTTGTGATAAGTACCCAAAAAGTGCATTTTAACCCTCGATTATACCTCTTATTTAGCCATCTTAATGGACTAACAGTGCTTGTAAGTCATGTTTTATGATTCTATAGGTGAAAAAGAGAGTTTTATAGAATATTAGAGAAAAGGGGGTAAAATAAAGCAATTCAGAGCATTAAGGATCACATGGGAAGCTCGTGGACAATCATGCAGAAAGTCAAGGAATTGAAGCTATTAAAGATGCGATTTGGACCTATTTTAAAGCCTATTTAGAAGCCCAAGGCAAAAAGATTCGTTACTTGGACCAAAGCCCGCAAAAAAAGAAAAAATGATAGAGCAAAAGAGGAAAAATAGACTCTCACGTCTAGGACGCAAGGATTATGCGTCCACACGCGACGTTCGCGTGTGAGATGCAAGGATCGTGCGTCCAGACGCATGAACCGACACTGTAGCCACTTCTTTCACAGTTTTGGAAACTAAGTTGAACTCTCAAAGAAGTTTATTTGTATTAGGAAACAAACCACGGTTTGGGATGTTTCTAGAACTCATTGTAACCCCTATAAATAGAAGACCTAAGTGCCTCATGAAACTCGCCAATTCATTTACATTCTTGTCTCTAAAACTTGAGGAAGAGAGAGAATAATAATAAAGGATTAGGTTTTCACTAGTCAAGCCTTAATAAATTAGTCTTTCTAGTCTTATGTTCTTCGACTCTTCTTCTTCTCGTTCGTCGTGTTCTTCCTTTTTCATGGAAGGCTAATCTTCTCCTTTATGGGAGAAGATGAAGACGGTGCTTAAGGTATGATTATTCTGGTTTATGGTTTTCTCTAATCAGGTTAGGTTTTTATGTTTTTAGTTATTAGTTCCCTTGCCCACACCAGGGGATGGAAGTATAGAATAGGGTTTATGTTTTGTAATATTAATATCATGCTAGTGTTCTTTACTTTTCTTCTAGTAGTGTAGTTCTTTAGAGTTAGGGAAGTATTCTTTGTGTTGCCCTAGAAGGGGTAGCTCATGGAGTGGCTGCCTAGGGGAAGTATTCTTTGTGTTTACCTTCTGTGGTGATTCATTGAATGGTTGCCCGAGCTTACATAAAAGGGAAGAAGTTATTAATAGCATAAACATAGGAACAACCTTAAGTAGAGTTATTCGTTAACGATGTTTCTTCCAAGAGGGCATCAGCACTCGCTCGATTGCCTAATTGTAGTCTACTTGTGAGAACAAACATGAAACAAAATGTCATAGATCAAAGGTAGCGGTGAATTCTAATCTCTTGAATTCCCTCTCCTATAAATTCTCAATAGTTTAGTTAGTTTAGTTTAGTTTAACATTAGAATCTACAATCTCTACAATCATAGTTTTTAATCCCTCAAACCCCCTTTCCAGTCCTGTCCTTCATATAACATACACTTAAAAGTGGAACGATATCCTACTCATCCTTGACTCATTGAGGGATAATTAGGATTTGATATGCTTTTGTTATGTTCAACGACCATCATCCATCTACACATCCCATATACAATCTCAACACACAAAAGGAGCAAGTGTCAATATACCACCATAGACATTTATCTGATTTTTTGGATCTTAGTTTATATCACTATCTTACAAAAAATGTGGCATCTTGTTTGCCATAACAGGTGTGTGCTTCTCCTTTCGTGTTACACAAGATCATGTTGCTTCGTTTTTTTTATTTTCTTCATTTTTATTGGTAAGATTTGGTAAGAATTTCTCGTTTCTTTTTATTACGTATATAAAGTCTATTAGTTAGAATTTCTTATTTTCACTTCAAAATTTCTTGTGTTTAATCTATGTTTGTCTTCACACTCCTACTCCTTTGAGGTTCTTGCCAATTAAATTTGAGAAGGTTGGATATTTTACTATTTAGGTTCTATCTGTGTTGTTTCTTTGTGATGATTCACTATAGTTGGTTGGTTGTTCCCTAAATATAGCTTGTCTTCCTCTTAATGTGTTTGATTGTATGAATATGTGGGTTGGTTGGTGTGGTCTTCAAATGAGCTAAAACTTTAGTAGTTTTGACTTTTGATGCTTTTCTGGATTTGGGTTTTGCATTTTAACTTTACACCCATTTCTGGTGATGTTGTTAGTAATGTTGTTTAGCGGTTTTTATAAATGTGCAAAGGTTTGTTTTAATTTTTAACTGGCTCTTTGAAATAAAGAATGGTTGTAATATACTAAAATCTTTGTCAAGCTTAGAAATTAGGAATGATAAGAGATAAAGGATAATAGACGGCAATAGTTTTCGAATAGTTTAACTGCCGTCAAATATGTAATTAGTTGGGACAAGATGTTGTTGAAAACATCATTAGTAGTTGTTAAATTATGTTAAGTTGGACTCTTTGGCAACTTTGAAGTTTCATTTCTTCTCGTCGCACCACCCAATTCATGAGAAGTTGAGATGTTGTTTCATTTAATCTTATTCCTCTATTTGACTGGAGTCTATTTCATGAGTCCACGAGTTGAGATGGTATTTCAGAGATGAAATATCAGTTCAACTCCTTATGCTAGTAAGATGGACTTAGAGATAAGTTCATCTCGCTAGGGATCGATTCTCAATCCGTTTGGGGTTTGATAATGAACCCAAAACAGATTAGAGATGGTAGTAATCTGATTCTAGGAGAATATAGTGAGACCTTGCATGAGTAGCATAATCCTCTACCCTTTCTCTCTCTTTAAGTATCTTGTTAAAAATCTTAATTGATCCGTTTTCGTGTCTTGCATTGTAAGTGTCCGTAGGAAGTAAATTAAATCAATACTTAGCATAAAAGCCTTACTCATTAGTTTCCCTAAGAGCAATTAAAGCTTGGTAATTTATCCTAGACTTTAGGTTGGAACAAATCCCTACTCTAACTAGAAAATCGAAGAACCGTGAGTAAGTAATTTTAGTTAGCACCGAAATGGATAAGGAACTTCAATTCTTTACACCACAAAGTGCTACCATCAAATGGCGCCGCTGCCATCCTAAAGAAACAAGGATACTACGTTACAAGCTGGAATTATCGCTAAGGAGCGAACCCCCACCACTCCTAACCCTCCATCCTTTCATTTTACGTTATTGAGTGCATTTCATTTTTATTTCTTCGCATTTCGCTACTGATCCCGTACGGTTGTTTTGTCTCGCTTATAGGAACCATACACACAAACCTGGAACAACATCTATACAATACATTTGGATATGTTGCAGTCTGGATTTCAGTGCAAGAACAACCTGTTCTGTAGCACTCCAGTAGGGTCTGAGCCCAAGTTCTCTGTTTTGAATTAGTCTAGTAACTTCTGGAGTTCAGGACGTTCACAAGTTGAAATAGCAGTTTCCTTTCTTTGGCGGAATTACGGGACGCTTGCAGGTTCCAATTTTTATTATACTTTTGCATGATTCACATGTATCTAGTTATTATTCCGTAGGTACTGGACTATTATTTACGTATTATGTTAGAAATATGTATGAATCATGTGAATATGCCTGTTAATATATATATACGTTTGAGTGATTATGAATTGCATCTTAATGTATATATATTACCTTATGAGTGGTTTAACATTGCTTAATACCATCTATATATACATTAATAGAATATCTTTCCATGGTAGAATATATATAAGTATGGATGGAATATATTTGCATGTTGGCATATATATATATAACTTTTGAGTTATACATAGTAGTTAGGGTGTGTTTTGGTATTTTGGCCATAACTTTGGCTACGGTTGTCTAAATCACGCGTGTGACCTCAATTCGGAAAGATCTCGACGGCGCGCACGCTGTCACCACCAAGCTTTGCTTTGTGGTAGCCGTTTTCAAGGTCAAAATTCACTATTTTCCCTTCCAAATTCATCATTTTAGAAAATTGTCTTGTTTAATAAGTTGATTTTGTCATGAAAGTGAAGAACATTCCAACGAGGGTTAAAATCTGAGTTGGGTAAGTCACTAAGTTGTTTCTAAACCCTTCGGGGTGAAGTTGCTCTCTATATGACATTCGCAATCTCACTGAGTATTCCCAAAATCAATTTATTATGCAAAACACGAGTAGTATATTAGTATATGATACGTTGCCTGTTTAGTTTTTACGTATATGTTACGTCTTTGCCGGCCTATCAGTATATACGTATGAGTAATATATAGATATGTATGAGTAGTTTCAAAGCATAGATATACGTATACGTAATATATATTTGCCTATTAGTCTCCATATATGTATTACTGGTGTGTATTTGCATGTTTGTATAAAAATATTTATAGATGATACATCTTTGCCTATTAGTATTTATATACGTCTAAGTAGAATATCTTCACATGCTACAGTCTCTGGCTATATCTGAGTATAATAGCTTTGCATGATTAGATTTTATATGCCTATTTAGTAATTTTTTTTTTTAAATTAATTAATTAGGACCGTGCATAAATTTTAATAATTTTAATAATAATAATAATAATATTTTGAGCCTTTATCTTATGCATAAATTTTAAATAACTTAAAAAAAAAAAAAAAAAAAAAAAAAAAAAAAAAAAAAAAAAAAAAAACCCATAATTTTTAAATATATTCAAACGGTGTCTAGCAAACTTGAAAGATTGAGGTTACTTAATTAGAACCGTACTTCCACGGAAAACCTCCCTCATATCTTTCTTGTGACCTGGCTGTTGGTTTATGCACACGTATTCCTAGCTTCACTGCTACGTTAGCAGCAGCTTAGGCCTACATTGTTCACTTCTAATGCTTCAAAAAATAATAAAATTCAAGTAATAATAAATTCCTTTTGTGCATCAGATCTAATTTTATGCTTGCATGAGATTAAGGTCTGGTAATAATAAAAAATTTGAACATACTTATCGTAGAAGAAAATACGATAAGCAATTGCATAAGTTCTCACCTCAACATAGTTCTTCATCTGTTAATAAAAATCATCAAGATCCCTTGTCGCCATTAACTTCATTCGTTATGGCTGACGAAACTCTACCAGCTGGGAAGCCCCTTTCGGATTTCTATACTACCTTACAAGAAGGACCTTCTTCCTATATCAAACTCGAGGATATTGTCGGTGATTTTCGAATCCCGCCTAACGTTTTTGGATTGTTACATGTTTATCATGGTCTAGACCATGAGAAACCGTACAATCACCTCCATAAGATTCAGCAAGTAGCCACAACATTTCACCATCCATCCGTCTCTACCGAACAAGTTTTGCTTAGGTTGTTTCCTTTCACTTTAGCTGATAAAGCTTCAGTTTGGCTAGCAAGACAACAACCACAATCCATAGAAACATGGAATAAACTTGTACAAGCTTTCATGTTACAATTTTACACTCAGAAGAAAACAACTGAAATGCTTCAGCAAATCCAATTCTTTCATCAAAATCCTCATGAATCCTTTACAGAAGCATGGAGTTGATTTACTGATCTTCTTTTAGAATGTCCTCATCATCAGCTCGACATCGTTATCCTTGTTCATTCATTTTTTAATGGACTTTCTGATCATAAAAAAGAAACACTTGATATAATGAACGGCGATTGCTTCATGGACAAAGGAGCTATTGAGACATATAATTTTCTTGAAAAACAAGCAACAAGAGGTATACATTGGAGTAACACTGATTCTTCTAGATCATCTAAGGACACTGTTAAAAAAGCTACATCTATTTTTTAGGTAAAACCCGATCCCGAATTAAAAAATTTGATAGAATCCCTAACTAAAAAAGTAGATGCCCTCGCAGTTCAAGTAAACGATCAACTCCCAAAACAGGTCATGAACGTTAACACCTCCCCATGTATTCTTTGTCTCAATCCTGACCATCCTAATATTTATTGTCCCTTGTTATATGCCTCCCCTTCCCAATCATCAGAAGAGACATGTGTATTCAACATTCCTAATGCACCTTGGAAACAACATCCAAATTTCGCTTGGCGCCCGAATAACCAACATATGGCTCCTCTAGGTTTCGCTAATCCACCTGTTCGACCATCCACCAACTTTATTCCATACCGCCAAGGAAATAATCAGCAGTACCAACAAAGTCAAAATCAGTTTCAAAGTAATTCCAATGCTAACTACCAAACCAACCGCAGCCTTGTTCCAGCCAATCCCAGTTCCGGCTATAATCCATAACTTCTCAGCAATAATCGTGACCTAGTCCCTGTTGCACAACCTGTGCCACTCGCTACTGATAGGACAAGCGAGACTTTCTTAGCTTACATGAACCAACAATCTCAAATACTAACGTCTATCCAACAATCGCTTCAACAATTAGCACAAGAAAAGAGTCAGAAAGGTGTGTTTCCTGGACAAGCAGTTCCGAACTCTAAGCCAGCAAACACTGCCTTTGTGATAAGCACCCAAAAGTGTATTATGAAACCCCATTGAGACATATGAATTTGGTTAATTATGTGTTTAATAATCATGAAATAATATTTTTATACTTTTGCAGGTATTCGCAGTAAACATGGAAATATTGGTTAAACCTGCGATAAAGCACGAGGAATGACGTATATATGAATTCTTCCAAATCCGCACAGAAGCATCAAACTTCCGAAGTTCCTACCTCTTGAACCAGGACTCTGAATGAGACAAGTGAGCTGCTCAGACAATCAGGGCGATGAACTCTACGCATAGGCGGGAAGTTGTAAAATTGCCAAAAAGATCGGACCACCATCGATCCGACGTGGACCACTATGCTTGGCCCATAAGATTTGATGAATCATTAATCATGGAGCATGTCAAGACAAAAATGACAAATTATTGGTGCAAAGTTGACACCTTGCATGTAATTAATTAGATTAGGTGTTAATAGTGAAAAAAAAAGGCAAGGTGTCACTTTGTTTTAATGTGGTGGTTAAGAAGGAAGTAAATGGAGTTTGATGTTTCACGTGGGAGGAAATGAGATTTCTATCAAATTTCTCTCAAATGGAAAAGAAAACAAAACAAGGGGGGGACACTCTATTTACTCCCTTGACTTCTTTTTCTTACCTTGTATTATTTTAGTTCCTTAGTCTTGGATATTATTTAGTTTTTAGTTTTGAACAAAAGCTTGTAATAGTTTTAATGGATGAAACTTTGGTTTTCTTCTAGTGAAAAATAAATCCAAAAGCAAGTGAGTTTATATAGTTAGTTTTCTTCTTCTTTTTCTCTCTCTCTTTTTTACATTCTACACTTGTCATCCTTTATCCCAAGGATCATGAGCTAACTTCCCTTTTGGGGAGTTAATAAAACTCATGTGAGGGAAAATCTTTGTTTTTTGGTTTAGTAAGTTGTTTAGGAAGAACAACTAGACCTACATCCTATCCCAAAATGATAGTTGGTGTAGTGTCTAGTTAGGGATCAAAGTGATGAGCTTAGAGATAAGTCATTGCTTTGGTTCCACATGCTAGCATGTATGAGCTTAGAGATGAGTCATATATGTTAGGGATCAAGTTTTCTTTTATTAGGACTTGTCTATGAGTTCTAGGAAGATAAAAATGAACTTATTAAATCAAATAACAAAAGTTATCTTCACATGAGGAGGATTAACTCTCCTCCTTTGTTTTAGTAAAATTTTATTGTGTCTTAGTTGCATGATTTCGTAACTTAATGTTTTTTTTAATGTTTGAGTAGTAAAAAAACCAAGTATTTAGTATTAATATAATCATAGCTAAACTTACTCACTATTTTCCTAAAAGAGTAAAAACCAAGTTGTAAGTGGTCCTAGTATTTAGGTTGGTTCGAATCCTTACTCCAACTATATGAACACGAAGATCGTGAGTAAGGAAAAACTTTGAATTTGCACTTTCGCCAAAGAAGAGATTCAATCTCTAACATAGCAAAAAGGGCAATATCACTTTGAACTCACCAATGCACCTGGTACAAATGCTCCAAACCAGGGTGAGGTGAATGCACTCACTACTCTTCGATCTGGCAAAACCGTTGACAATCAAATATGTATGCCAGATGATCAACCAAAGGTAACCGGAGGTTCCAATGAATCTGTTTCTGATAATGAACCTACGATGGAAGCACCAAGTCCAACAACGTCACCAACTCAAAAATTGGGAAACGAGTAAGCGGATCCCTATGCCAAATTTCGCTCTAAGGCACTGTTTCCTGCCCGTTTGGCAAAGAATAAACCTGACAAAAATTTTGATGAAATTCGAGAAACTTTTAAGAATTTGACAATCAACTCACCTTTTCTCGATGCCCACAAACAATTGCCAAAACATACAAAATTTTTGAAAGATATGTGCACCACAAAAAGGAGAACAAATGTTCCTCAACAAGCGTTCCTCACCGAATAGTTTCCGTCCATCACCGAATACAATGGTATAGTGAAATACAAGGACCCTAGTAGACCAACAGTTCCATGCACATTAGGTGACAAATATACGGCTACTATGCTACTAGACCTAGGAGCTAGTGTGAACTTATTTCCATATTACTTATTCAAACAACTAGGTCTTCATGAAACCTACCACCATGACTCTGCAGTTAGCCGATCGTTCCATTAAGTATCCAAAAGACATTATGGAAAATGTCCTCATAAAAGTACAAGACTTTTACTATCCTATCGATTTTGTCATTCTGGATACAGAAGTTGCCTGTGACTCCATTCCTATCATCTTAGGGCGTCCGTTCCTAGCAACTGCTAATGCTCTCATAAACTGTAGGGATGGTTCCATGACCATGTCCTTCGGAAATCTTTCGGTCAAGGTTAATGTGTTCAAGTTGATGAAGCAAATTCCAAAGGCTGACAATGATGGTGAGGTTAACCTGGTTGACAGCCTTGTGCAAGAGTATTTAACTAA
Source organism: Coptis chinensis (assembly GCF_015680905.1). Classification (NCBI taxonomy): domain Eukaryota; kingdom Viridiplantae; phylum Streptophyta; class Magnoliopsida; order Ranunculales; family Ranunculaceae; genus Coptis; species Coptis chinensis. Next base: position 45,118,552 of record NC_141460.1, read on the forward strand.
CTCTTTTCCTGACGATGAAGTACACCAATTTCTTTCCTTTGGTGTTTCTAAATTGGATGTCGATGCCTATACACATGAAGTAAACGCGTTATTAGAATCAATACCACTATTTGACCCTACTACCGTGTTGTTGAGCGATTTGGATGAACATCAATTTGTTTTCTCTATGGAAGACAACTTTCCTCAAGAATCTTTGATATCCACTCCTCCTAACCCTTACTTAAAGCCTATTCCTTCAGATTTAAAATACGTACATCTTGATCCATATGGTAGTCACCCAATTATCATATCATCACAATTGACTGACGATTAGGAATCCCAATTAATTAATGTCATTCAAAAACATCGTTCTGCTATTGGATGGTCTCTCGATGACATTAAGGGTGATAGGGTTATATACTAAAAGCATTACTTTTGTATTAACTCTAATTCTTTATATTTTGAATGAGAATCATATGGGCAAATATTATGCATATTATATATATGTTATTAGTTATATGCATGCGTCTAATACTTTATGTTGTAGATGATATGGTGTGTTGGTGACACACAGAAGATCATATCATCAGTACCTTATAAAGTATAAGTAAACGTTCACAACCTAGATGGATTTGGACAAACCATTGGTAAGGTTGTAGTATAATCTGGTATTAGTCTATCTTGATTATAGGATTACACTAGTACACTTTGTGTGTATTGAACAGGACCAAGTGAGGTTGTTTCTCTTTATACTGACTATATAAGAGAACAAACACCTCTGTTATTATGGATGCTTGTCCTCTTAATCCGGATATAATAACGGGCATTTACGTGCATTGTACATTGCTTTAAATCATCAATGAGTGAGATTCATTTGTAAATCAACAAACTCGATGAATTGGGTAATGACATTGTATGTAAAGTGTGTTGTTGATTATAGAAGGAATCCGTGACCCGCAGGAAGTCGGGTGAATGATGACCCCTTGAGGAGCTCATAAGGATTGTCATGTAAACCCTACAGGTGGATTTAATCTGACATGACAATGAGGTTGATTGGTACTACTCAAGGACATAAGAAGTTGATTAATGTAGTTGTCAGTAACTTGACTTAATCAACGGGCATTCGATATCTTAAACACGGGGAGATCAATGAGCATATAATATGGAGCCCATAAACATAATTTGGGATTGGGCCGGTAGTGCAACAATGGCCGTTAGTGGAATAAGCCATTTGTTGACGAACTTGGGCTGTGTGTTCTGGGCGAACATGGGAAGCCCAAGCCCGTCAGGAGACCTAACCCTAATTTCTCCTCATGGTCCCTATTGTAGCCTATATAAAGAAACCCCTCTTTCTCTAGCTGAAATACTCAGGTTTTGCTCAAGAAAAGTGAGATCCAAATTCGGTTCCTACTTTGTGAGTGAGAGAGGCCAAGAGAGAAAGAAGAGGCTGGAAGATCGTTGCCCACACAACGTCCATTCTAAGGATAGGAATACAACAGAAGATCAAGAGGTTGCTGATTTCATAGATCTTAGATTCTCATAGATATCACAGCTGATCTAAAGGTATGTTTCTAACCAAAATCGTGAACACCCTTATTCCGATGCGCATGGGTTTTCACGGTTTGTAGTCGATTACATCCTACCATAACGGTTCCTACAAAGGGCATTGATCCTAGTGTGTGCACCCATCGCATACATCTTGAAGAAAATGCAAAGACGTCGCGTGAACTGCAACATCGTCTAAACCCCACCATGAAGGATGTGGTACGGGAGGAAGTTTTAAGGTTACTCGATGCAGGTATTATTTACCCTATCTCTGATAGTGTTTGGGTAAGTCCAATATAAGTTATTCCTAAGAAGTTTGGCATTACAGTTGTGCAAAATAATAAAGATGAATGCATCTCCACTCGTATCCTAGTGAAATGGAGAATATACATTGACTATCACAAACTTAATGCGGTCACTCGTAAGGATCACTTCCCACTTCCCTTCATTGACCAGATGCTTGAACATTTAGTGAGTCATGCATAATACTATTTTCTTTATGGTTATTCAAGATATTTTCAAATAGTCATAGATCCTATTGATCAAGAAAAAACAATGTTCACTTGTCCGTTTGGTACATTTGCGTATAAACGAATGCCTTTCGGCCTTCGCAATGCCCCTAGTACATTCCAACGCTGTATGCTTCACATTTTCAGTGATATGGTTGAACGTTTTATAGAAGTCTTCATGGACGATTTCTCAATATATGGTAATTCTTTCGATAGATGTCTATCAAATCTTGAAAAGGTTTTTGCGCGTTGTGAAGAGAAAAATCACGTTCTTAATTTGGAAAAATGTCATTTTATGGTTACAAAAGGAATAGTTCTAGGACATATTGTTTCAAAGGACAGAATCAAAGTCGATAAAGCTAAGATTGAAAAAATTGCTTCCCTTCCTATACCAAAAGTAGTTCGCGACATTCGTGCATTTTTATAGGAGATTTATCCAAGATTTCTCTAAGGTTGCTCGACCTTTAACAAATCTCCTGCTTAAAGATGTCGTCTTTGACTTCAATTTCAATTGCAAACAAGCTTTTGAGACCTTAAAATCTGCCCTTACTATAGCTCTTATAATTCAACCACCTGATTGGTCTAAACCTTTTGAATTAATGTGTGACGCCAGTGGCTACGCTATTGAAGCTGTCCTAGGGCATAATGTCAAGAGGACAAGCCAATTGTCATTTACTACGCTAGTAAGACTCTTAATGAAGCTCAACGTAACTATACCACCACTGAGAAAGAGTTTGTCGCTGTTGTATATGCCTTGGATAAGTTTCATCCTTACCTAGTTGGTTCTTCCACAATAGTCTACACTGACCATGCGGCTTCGTTACCTACTAACGGAAAAAGATGCAAAACAGAGGTTGATCCGATGGATCCTCCTCTTGCAAGAGTTTACTCTAGAAATTATAGATAAAAAATGTTGCGAAAATGTGGTTACGGACCATTTATCACGACTCGTTAGTGATGTCGAAAATGATACCGAACCCATCTGTGATTCCTTTCCCGATGAACACTTATATTCTGTCTTTTTGTCTCCTTGGTACGCTGATATAGTAAATTACCTAGTTACCGAGGAAGTCCCTTCATCTTGGTCTCGTACCAACCGAAAAAAGTTCGTATCCACTGTAAAATTTTATTTATGGGATGATCCCTACCTCTTCAAGTATTGTTCAGACCAACTGATCCGCCATTGCATTCTCGACTGGGAACACAATAACGTGTTATCCTTCTGCCATGAACAATCTTGTGGTGGTCATTTTAGTGGTAAGAAAACTATGGCAAATGTTCTACAATGTGGGTTTTATTGGCCAACATTGTTTAAAGAGGCACATGAGCATTGCAAAGCATGCACCAGCTGCCAACAGCTAGAACGCATTACTCAGCGCAATATGATGCCCTTAAATCCAATTTTAATTATGGAAATCTTTGATGTGTGGGGCATCGACTTCGTGGGTCCCTTTCCAAATTCTCATGGCTTTCTCTACATACTAGTAATTGTTGACTACGTGCCAAAATGGATTGAGGCAATGGCATGTCATGCGAATAATCATAAGACTGTCATTTTGTTTGTAAAAGAAATATTTTCTCTCGTTTTGGTGTTCCCAAAGCTATCATTAGTGATAAGGGAAAATATTTTTCTAATAAAATGTTTGAGTTGTTAGTAAAGAAATATGGAGTCACTCACAAGGTGGCAACTCCGTATCATCCTCAGACTAGTGCCCAAGTAGAAGTCTCTAATAAAGAGATTAAGCCTATTTTAGAAAAAACAGTTAATCTATTTAGGAAAGACTGGTCTCTTCGATTATCTGATGCCTTGTGGCCATATAGAACGGCATTCAAGACACCTATAGGAATGTCTCCTTATCGCCTCGTTTTTGGAAAACCTTGTCATCTGCCGGTAGGACTTGAGCATCGTGCTTTATGGGCCATCAAAAGCCTAAATTATAATACTAACTCGGCAGGCGAGAAGCGAAAATTACAATTAAATGAGCTTGAGAAAATTCAGAGTGATGCCTATGATCTCTCAAAGTCCTATAAAGACAACATGAAAAGTGTGCATGACAAGCACATATTGAGAAAAGATTTCAAAATTGGTCAAAAAAGTTTTGTTGTACAACTCAAGATTACACATTTTTCCAGGAAAATTTAAAACACGATGGTCTAGTCCTTTCACTGTCTATGCTGTCACCCCTTATGGGGCTATCTCTTTGAAAAATTTAAACGATAACAGCGAATTTCAAGTAAATGGCCAACGCCTTAAATATTATCATGAGTTGCGTTCTCCAGATGTCGAAAAGATACTTCTCCAAGATCCAGTCTAGAGAGACTACTAGATTCGCTGGTGTACTTCCTTCCATGTGTTTAAAAAAAGGGAAGTACACCATTAGGGTAGCCGGACCCTTTTTTCTTTTCTTCTCTCAAATCTCTTAGAGTATATGGGTACCAACACCCTATTTCAGAATTGAGTATAAATGTCTTCTGATAATCAAGCAAACGTGCCTTCTGATAAACAATGGGTACCAAAAATTTCCCCTCCTTCCTTCTCTTCCCTTTTCTATTCTCTTCCTCGCGAACTTCAGCTCATCATTTGATGTAAATCTCACCCATCTTGAATAGGTAATGGTCATAGTACTTTTGCTTGAAAGCGACATACGCGAAGGATAGGATGGTGTATGCATTGTCAAACACCTTTCTGTCCAGGTCTTAAGTTACTATCCAATATTTGCCGGTATAAGGTATATTTTTGTCTAACACTAGCTGAGCAGGATAAACTTTGTCGTCGCCCCATTGCTCCCACAGGTTGGGATTCGTCTTGAGGATCTGACGTTAAAAAACTCACATTCGTCTTGAGGATCTAACGTTAAAAGACTCAACATGTATATACTCGTGTCTTTTATTTTTCCCTTTGCACTTAGCATTGTGCACAAAGAGATTCGTGTTCAACATCGGATGTTCCCTAATTCGGACGAACAATGGATTTCACCAGGCCAACCCCTAGCTATTTGCTATTGGATTTCATTTCGGGGCAGTTTGAGGCTATACCATATGTACTAAGGGTAATATTATTATTATACCATTGCACAATGGTCAGGGATGGTACCGTCCTGCACCCTAGGTCCCTAAAACATAAAGGTTAAGCCACAGTCTGGCTGGATTGGGTTCGCTCCAGAGCTGACATGACAGTTGCCTTATTATTGTATGTGGTGAGTCTTCTGGTCGTCCGGTGTTGTTAACACGTTCATCTCCCCTTGTATATTTGTACATAAAAAATAAAAATAAAAATAAAAAGGTTGAGTTCTGTTTCTACAAGACTCAACCCTCCCCAAAAAAAAAAAAAAAAAAGAGGTTTGAATGTGCACTTGCCATATCCCATTGGATGACATTTTTAATGCCGACCATTTTGGCACCTCATTCGTTCCATTTGGAGTTGAAACAAATCGAGATTTCCCATTTGAAGTTTTCGGATCAGTTCGGGACATAATGAGAAATTATTTATGTTATTAGATTATTGTCTTCCTACTATAAATATATTAGTTTGTTCATTTATGCATTGGGCCTAATCTTTAAGTCTAACGGACTAATTCAAATAGTAAGTCCATCGGACTTATCTAAAGTAAGCTCAACAATCAGATACCCCCAACGGTCAGATATCCACAAACTGTCAGATTTTCGCCTATAAAATCCGACACTCCTCATCAAACTTCACTTATCCCATTCTCTCACTTTCCACAACTTAATCTTCACAAATTCTCATCTTCTTCAACATAATGGATCCGATCGAGAAATTTGAAAAGCAACAACGTGATGCGGCATTCAAAGTCTTCCTGATAACAGTATTTATCATTGTGATACTGTTAATCATGAATAACATCCTCCAGAATATCTAGATCTATGTAACCTACATCTCTCTTTCCCTTTGTCGCTTTGTATATTAGTGTAGTGTGTTAAATAATTCTCAAATATTTGTACGGTTTACGTATTAAATGGAGAAGTCGTCTATTTAATATTTGTGTGTATTAGTTGTATTTTTACCTTATTATAAACATAAAAAAAACCCATAAAAACCATAACAAATAAACAAAATCAATAACTCACAAAAATAAATCAATCTCGACTCATTGTGTTTATAGCAAGTCGTGCACACTACAAGGCAGGCTTAACACATGTCGTGCATGCAGCTCTATCATTCTATCCATCTTCCATTATTCAGGTTTGCTACATCAATTCAGAAATTACCTGTAGGTCTAACTATACTGTGGCTACTGCACCTCTGTACGTTCTATCTCTTTGCATACCTCAGTAACAGTCTTAGGGACGTTATTTTCAATACCCTATTTGACAACTCATGATAGAAAATATATGTTGGTCTAACTGCCATGTGAAATCTTTCTCCGTATTTTCTAACATTGTGAACACCTCATTAATTGTTTTGGGAATCTGACATGAAAAGACCTACTATGGATACCCATAATTGTTGTTACATAATTATGTGCAACAACAACACATGTTTCACTTGTGTTTTCCACATATTAATTATGGATCTAACTGCACTTGCCATCCAGATTCGTAAAGGCTCATATATTGGCTATAAATCTCTTCTTTTCAGCCATCTTCATTTCACGCATTCTTCACTATCCTTCCCTCACTTATACTTTCAAATTGATCAACCAAGAAAGATAGTGCCCGAGAAATTTTTTTTTTTTTTTTTTTTATGAAGGCATGTTTTCTCCATATTTTGACACAGAAATTGTGCGTCGAGAATGGATGCCTCTTCTATATCATTCGGAAGCTGCTTAATCCAGAGAATTGGTTTTGATGTTCTACCAATTTAGCGGACCCGAACATGGTAAATTCTATTTCCATGCCCATGGACAACGATTTGAATTAACTAGGGAAATTATCTCCGACATACTTCAAATTCCAATGAATAACCCGGAGCTCCATATTCTAGAGTCACCCTTTGATACCGTCAAACAACTACTACATGCTACTATATCTCGTGGCGAAATCGGAAACAAACATCACGTTGTTCTTTAACGCTCTTTAAAACAGAATCAACAAGCTGTGCTCCACTGGTTAAGACACAATGTGGCAGGTACATCATAAACTTCTGAAGTGACAAAACCTCAACTCCACCTACTTTGGATTATGTAGAATCAAAGGGATGACTTTTGCATAATCCAATATCTCTGGAATGCGATCACCAGGCCTAAAAAATGGTTAGCACCTCTGCCTACTCTAGTCACAAAAACTATATTGTTTTGCGGTTATCCAGCTGTTTATCTAGAAATACCTCTTCAAAAAGCGGGCCTTACTGTAATTCACACAGATTGCGCCACTGGTTTTTGGACTCCAGATACTCTGACAAATGAACAAGAATACCAAAGCTCATACTCTGAACATTTCTTTGATGAAAATGCCATGCAGAACATTTTTAATCCTATGGAAGGCATTCATTTTCTTCACCAAGGCATGCGAGAACTACAAGCACGCCAGGAAATCATCATCAAAAGTCTTCTGGAATTCCAAGAACGTCAAGCAATGCACGACATTGAACATGAGGAAATCTTGGAAAATCACTCTCAGTCCTTAGAAAATCACGCTCTCCTAATGGAGAATCAAACTACACTCTCTGCTAATCAAGGGGCCATTCAGCTTCAGCTCAGCCAACAAATTGATGAACTAAATAGTCTTGTGCACGATCTGCGTCCCCATCATCATCGTCATCCTGGTCCATGATCTTCTACCAAAAAATACTAATAATAAATAAATAATACTAATAATAATAATAATAATAATAATAAATAAATAAATTATTAATTAAGTTTTTCGTCGTGTGCTCCAATCATCAAAAATTTGTTGTTATCTTTGTGTCTTCTTTAGTAAGCAATGTTTAGCGAGTATGCCTACTAGGATTGTCAAAATTCAAGTTGTTATTAATAGCCAATAATCAAATTTTAATCTATTATTTTAAATTTGATTACAGGAGTTTAGGGTTTAGGGTTTTAGGGTTCCATACTCTTTCATCCATCCAGTTAGACTTTATTGGACACTTTTCTTCATATATATCCTTATCCATCAGGCATGGGAGACATACTTGATTTCCTTCTGGTAGGACCCTCACGTTGCTTTATGCAACGTGGCTACTTCATTTTGGACGTTTCCTCACACTGATTGATAGTCTGCCAGGACTCTCTGCCTTCCCTCTCTCTGCTCCGACTGAATTTTCTTCATCAAGCATGGATGCACTTAAAATCATTCCTGAGCAATCCTTTCAGGCTATGATGGATTTCGATGCTTACGGCCTTCATTTCCGTGATTACATCAATAACATTAGGTAGTCTTCTCTTGTTCTTCTACCTGACCAAACTTATTCTCCATGTTTGGCTGCATACTTTTATGTCAATATGGGAGACACACCAGCATTCAACCATGCACACGACTTCTTCTTAGATGGGTTCACAATCCAAGTTGGTGGCACACACCATATCTTTTCTGAGCTAACATTTGCCCTAACTTTGGATCTTCCCTATCACGAGCCGACATCAACATGGCCATACATCATCTAGAACTCTACCCGTTCCTTTTCATGGCCTACTTTTCGTGTAACATACGGTGATGGTCTTGCAATTAAAGAAGAAAGAGATGCACCTAGCATATGGCTAGACATCACCATTCCCTTAGCAAGCATAACCATGAATGTGGGGAATGTGATGTTGTTTATCCTTCTGAACATCATGGGAGATTGACATTTTTCTACTAGCAATAATGCTGCCTGTGTAGTATTCAATACGCTTGCTCAAGGTCATACATTATTTGATATCTAAACTGTGTTATCTCCAATCTGAAAAGAGCTCGCACTATTCGGCATCAGTATCTACTTTTACCTGTAACCGCTTGCCGAATTATGAGGACACATTTCCCACAGTTTTCAGCTACTTTTAACGGTTCGGTTAAAGTAGATTCTATGTGCCCGGCGAACAAAATAATTCGTTCATTAAGGTTTCGGCAATGGCAACATCCTTCACGGTACATGAGGTATGTTCGTTGTTACACGAACGATGACAAAATGTTAACACATTTGAACGAATCTGGAGAACAAAAATAGAGCACCATTTGGCAAACCATTAACTTTTGGCGCGATGCTAAGGAAATGCATTTCACTCGAGAAGACGTCAGAACATCAGGACCTACTGGATGGTAAATTTGAGTAGGCCATTGTGTATATATATCTAACTATATATAGTTTTGTTTAGTGTGATATTGTTTTTCTTTATTTATTTATGTATAATATATTATGTTATAATAACTTTCTGTTACAGCAATCCAGTCTTAATTTTGTTCACGGTTCTCAGGTAATTTCTTTCTTTATCTATTGATACTTCGAGGACTAAGCATCATTCAGTTTGGGGATGCTTTAAACCTGTAGCAAAAATTAGGCAACTTGTAGGCTGTATATAATTTCTACTTTCTTGTTAGTGAATGTACTTAGTGACAAAGTCCTGTTTCCTTTTCGATGATGAAAATCGTCTAGAAATCTCACATAGCAGTAAGTTTCTAGAACCCGCGGTTAGTCTACTTAAATTATCAATCCTATGAGAATCTAACCAAAAAGCCTCGATATGAGTGATATGTGAGTAATGACACAAAAAGTAGTTCTTCTGAATAGATAAAATCACGCATCTACTTACTTGATCACAATCCGAACCCTAGGCGAGAATTTAGGCCGTCTTTGGATCGACATAGCCAGAAATTCATACATGTTACAAATTCATCAAACCTTTCACTTTCACCAAAAATTCATTACCCATCTATTAACCCCAAATAAAATAACCTACCTAAATGATGAGTATGAGAAATATGATGAAATGTAGAAAAATAAAGAGAAAGACTTGTTCTAAATAAAAGTCAGTTACTTGCTTAAGGAAAGAAAAATAGAATTATGTTTCTTAAGCTTTTGAAAAAAATAATAATAATAAAAATGAGTCCAAAGGCTTAAGAGCAAAGTAGGAAAACTTAGGTAGAAGCAGGAAAAGAAAACAAGGATTTCTCTAGTGTAAATATCATGAAGACCTTATTCTCTCATACTTGTTATTTTTTATTTTCCATTTCCATTTTCTTCTACACCACCACCTAAGCCCCACAATACCTAATAAAGACCCCTAGCTCAATTATGAGTAGGATGGTGTGATAATAAGTAGTAGATGTGATTGATCGACCTTGGCTCCTTTATTTGTCATTGAGATTTGAGGAAATGTGTGCCCCTGGACACTGGAGTTAGCAAAATCTGAGTGGGGAAATTAAGAGCGAATTTGTGTTTCGACACATACCTGTGAGAACCTATTTAGAGATGCTCTCCAAAGAATCCAGAAACGGTCATGCTTGTACATTTTAATGTAAAGTTCATTGTAATGCATGTTCATATGTAGATGTTTTAATTATTGTATGCATATTAACTTGAGTTTCAAAGAAATTAATCCTCGTTCCCTGCTAAAAATATGTATAGATATCTGATATTAATTTAGGAAACAAGCTTTTGTTACTGAGTCGTTGTAGTATAGATGAAGTTTGTGAGTATCTTCTCTGGAAAACTCTCATGAGGCTATAACTCGTCCACTAGGAAATTCCTAGTGGTTTAAGGTCTTGTTGCATACGGTCAATGCAACCGCACTCTGCAAAACAAGAATTAGTTAGGATTATATATTTTTGGCCACTTATCTGTTTTAATGTCTCTTCTTTGTTTGAGGACCAGCAAAGTGTTGTTTGGGGTAGTGTGATAAGCACCCAAAACTATAATATTAAACCCCATAGAGACATAGCAATTTGAATTGGTTAATTATGTGTTTAATAATCATGAAATAATTATATTTTTGTACTTTTGCTGGATTTTGCAGTAGACATGAAAATATGGGTTAAACCTGCATTAAAGCACGGGAACGATGTATATCTGAAGTTTTCCAAATCAGCCATGTGAAGCTCAATAAAGACAGGAAAGAAAAGCATCAACTTTCGGAGCTCATATCTCTTGAACCTGGACTCCGGTTTCGGCAAGTAAGTTGTACCTTAGGCCAGAATTTGTAGAAATCGATGTTCGGGCCCACCAATGGACATAGCACATGGACCCACCTTGCATGTGGTTAAATGCATGGTTATCCAAAATAGTGTAATTTTGGCATGATTTGGTTTTGAAGATAGGTTTGTAAAAAATGTGGGAGGTGATTTCACGTGGGAGGAAAGGAGAGAAATCTTAAGTGTGGGCTGATTTAGGAGTTAAGTCATTAACCACATTTTGATATTACATTCATTCTCTCATTTTTTAACACACTCACTTTTCATTCATTTACTTTTCACGCTTTTCTTTTCTAAGTGTTTAGAGCTTTCTTGTAACATTTTAATGGTGGAAACATTACACTAGTTCTTGAATAAAACTTCAATTCCTTTAGGTAAAGATACTGGATCACTCTTCTTCTTCTTCTTCTTCCCCTCTCTCAATATATATATACACTTTTAGAATTTCATTAATCCAAGGACCATGAGCTAAAACCCTCCAAGGTGGAGGGTTAATGATGCTCATGTGAGGATCCTTATATGTTGTTTTAGAAGTAGGATTAACTGCTTCGAACTTAGGACCCATGTAGCACCCTACCCCAAAATAGTAGTGTTCGGCCAAACTTAAGGCCTGAAGTTGAGAATGACTCGTGTGCACCACCCAATTCATGCCTGGGATAGTTGCACATGCGAGTCACCTTTGACCTCATATTCCTCTATTTGACAGGAGTCTGTTTCATGAGTCCAGGAGTTGAGATGGTATTTTAGAGATGAAATATTAGTTCAACTCCTCATGCTAGTAAGATAGACTTAGAGATAAATTCATGTTGCTAGGGATCGATTCTCAATCCGTTTGGGGTTTGATAATGAACCCAAAACAAATTAAAGATGGTAGTAATCTGATTCTAGGAGAATATAGTGAGACCTTGCATGAGTAGCATAATCTTCTACCCTTTTTCTCTCTTTAAGTATCTTGTTAAAAATCTTAATTGATCTATTTTCGTGTCTTGCATTGTAAGTGTCCGTAGGAAGTAAATTAAATCAATACTTAGCATAAAAGCCTTATTCATTAGTTTCCCTAAGAGCAATTAAAGCTTGGTAATTTATCCTAGACTTTAGGTTGGAACGAATCCCTACTCTAACTAGAAAATCAAAGAACCGTGAGTAAGGAATTTGAGTTAGCACCAAAACGGATAAGGAACTTCAATTCTTTACACCGCAAAGTGCTACCATCATGTGTGAAACTTAGTTATCAATTGTTATGAATTAATGTACTACATCAGTTGCCTAGTTGCATTTGCTCAACGAAATGGGCTAACGCTACACTATGTATGGAATAGGCAATATTTTGTTGAGCTAAATAGTGAGATTATGGTAATTACTGTCAAAGTCCAGTTGTTGCGTCCGCTTACATGGTTTTAGAGCCCGTATACATCAACTGTTTAATCCATTTGTCTTCCTAATGGGTGTTGAACAACTTACATGTTTGTGAAAGACTGTTTTGAATTTAGCACCATTGATTCAGCTTATCGAGGTGTCCTTGTGACTTCATGGACCTTTTGCATGTAGGACTGTACATGCATTGTGGGGTGCCATCTTCCAAACATTAAAAATTCATAAAAAAAAACTTATTATGGGAACTTGTATTTGAAGAGAAGGACAAATTGTTTCATTAATCTCATAGTATTTTTTTTTTTTCCCAATTTATTGGTTGCTACTCTTTAGAGTGTTTGCTTTGTAAGTAGGAAGCGTTTCAAAAACCTTAAGATACAGTGAAATAATTATACTCCTGAGAGAATTATAGTTGTTTTACTATAACCTGCTTAGCAATAATCGCACCAAATAGATAATTGATATACTCGCACTCGTTTTTGCTTTGGTACATGGTGGTAATGTTAGTGTGTATAAGTTCTGATGGTGGTTGATCACAAAAAAATATATATGTTGCACCAGCCAAACACGTAGATATAGAAAACTACTGACATTTGCTTTGTGACCCTGTGGTGGTTTAAACACTGAACCGATATGGCGGAAAACAGCCTCTACAAAACGGGAACTATATACACTGATATGTTTTATATGTTCTATCTCTTGTAATTCTCATACTGTGTTGTTATAAACATGCTCCTATCCCAGTCCACAATGATGGGTTACACATTTTGAGTTATATATTAACATGAATACCTATTGTTTGTTCGGACTATGATGAAAACAACAAATTAGTCGTAATGTTCTTTTGGACATTTTCCAACTATGTATTGATTTTTTAACCTGTTTCTTTTGCAGATTGAACAAGTTATACATCGCCTGTTTCCTTTTGGTAGGGGACTCTGCCATGCATACTGGGCACCAAATTTTTGGGTATTTTACATTATTATTGATAAAGGCCTTGCATTCATGCGCAAAAAATTGGGTCTCAACATCAAGGCACCAGTGGGTTCATTTACCGGGGGGCTAGTTGGGGACTCCTCACCATTTGTTGTGCTTCCTCAGGTAATGTTGTTCCCATATGGATTACTTATATTCATCAGATCTTATACGAAAACGATCAATCATACTTGATGAACTTGGCCTCCATGGTATACGACAATACTTGTTTGTACCAAATCATGAGTTTTGTAATATGCTATTTAGATGACGGGCCTTCCATTGGAGCTTATTGGTCTGAAACCATAACTTGAAATCCTGCTAATCTATCTAACTATCTTTGATCATCCCAGAGCTTGATCCATTTTGTCTTGAATGGTCAAATCATATATATTGTGTTCATTGGTGAGACGAGTTTAGATCTTATATAAGGCTACAACAACCCTCTGTAATGTGTTTCACATTTACACATGGGATTGATAGGCTGGTGAAGGGTTCACATGTGATCTATGATATAGTTTTTTTTACATCTTTCTAGTATGCAAGTGTCACAAGCTAATCTCTCACATCTGAATGTTGTTGAATGACAGGTGACTCCATCCATTGATAGCATTCATATCAGTGCTAGTTGCATTGTCTCCATGTCTCATTAAGGCATGGAAAGAGCCTCGTCGAGAACTTATCAGGAGATGGGTGGCCTATGCTTATACCTGTGGTTTTGTTTTCGGTTGGCATGTTCATGAGAAGGCCTCCCTTCATTTCGTGGTTCCCCTTGCGATTGTTGCAATACAAAGCCTGGAAGATGCGAGACACTATTTTTTGTTGTCAATAGGTAAGACTTTATGACTATTGCCATTTATCTTGCTGATGTGCTGAGTTATATTTGTGGGAAGCTACTCTATTCGAGAATAGGCAGCGTCGTTCGGCCCTACTCTTGAATCCATTTCGATTGATTCAGAGATTAGGATGTTCTATATTTAAAGGTGGAGATGTATCCACGTGTACTCACTACTCAGTTGATTCTGATAGATTAATAACCATCCTTGATTTGTATTACTTTACTTAGTAACTATTAGCAGAAGAGGTGTTTGTTCTTTTCATTGTTTGGTTTTGTGTTTCTTACCTAGACATTTGTATACTGGGTTTTTTTATTTTTCATATTAATAGGATTGTGAATGATAGAGAAAACCGTAGTATTTATTTTTAGTCTGCTATGATGAGTGATCTTTACATTTTTCTTCTTAATGCAGTGTCCAGCTACTCATTGTTCCCTCTTCTATTTGAATCCCAGGAGTATCCCATAAAAGTGTCGTTGCTTGTTTTGCACTCATTTCTCATGTGGTCAGGTTTTACTGCACAATATAGCAAAGTTGCAACATCAAATACATCACGATCGACAGATAAAGGTGACACAAAGATCACAACAAGTGAAATTTTTTCAGAGACTGCAAAGGAAGGTGGTGTAGCGGTTGTAGGCGTTGTTGAGATGTCTTATCTGGTGGGTCTATTTGTTGTTGAACTATGGGGTCTTATTTTACAACCCTCTTTTCTTGGCGACAGGCTTCCTTAATTTTTTGCCTCTTATGTTGGTGTCCACATATTGTGCATTTGGTGTCATGTACTCTTGGCTATGGCAATTAAAACGAATCATGAAATCTTAGTAGCCACTAGCCACCATGTCTACTGTCGTGTTCTAGATAAGTTGTATTTGGAGTTCAAGCTCATATATATCTGTTGATTCCAATTAATCAATTGAAGATTGTGGAATGAAAATGTCCAGATTTGTTGCTTCTTGGTGTATAACAATATTCCTTATAGGACAGTAGATGTAGAAAGTGACTTGCAGCAGATATGTGGTTCAATTCCCACATACTAATGTGCACTACTAGTGTTCGTTCCAAAATCAGTTCTGTTGGTGACAAAAAAGAATGAAAAAAAAGTTTGGGAAGCCTTTCTCATCTATCAGAGCCAAGTTTCGATCCTGGGACCTGTGGGTTATGGGCCCACCACGCTTCCACTGCGCCACTCTGATTATTGAGCTAAACTACACTTGGATCCCCTCTCAGTGTAGTGTTTGTAAGATCTTTGGAGATGCTGATGCGAAGTGCCCCAAATAAAAGGGAGATACTAACATGGTTAGTAAGAAGCCTGAACCCCCAAAGCAGGAAAATCAGTTCAAATGGAAAGTACAACGGAGATGGACTCCTACGAAATATACAAATGCTCAAGGAGAATCTAGTTGTCTGAAAGATGAAGAAGGTGTAATCCTATCCTCCCAGTTGATGAGTCTACTATTGAGACCAGGGACTTAAACCAATCTGAAGGAACTACACCCTCAAATAGTATCGTAGTGCATGAAGGTTCACTTTAGGATGTAGTCTCTTTGCCTTGACATGGTATATATAGTCGTAAATGGAGATATGGTTCTTGGTGGTCTGATGACAACAATTACTACACCAATAGTATCTCAACCTACTGAGTTGGACCCGTTGGACCACTTACCTGCCAATGACAGAGAATCAGTGGTTACTACCATTCAGCTGAATACGCCACCCCTTCCCTTGATGCATGTGATTCCTGTGAAGAACCAATTGCTCCTGACACTGAGTTGTTGAGTGACCAAGGGGAATTTACCATGCAAGGGAATGCTTATTCTATTGCTGATGAGGATGGTCTCGATTCCTTGGGGGATGAACAAGATCGATGTTACAGAACATATCTTCTTCAAAGATAAACAGGGTATTATTGAAGCTGGTGATGGTTGATAAACGTAAAAATAATAGTTTTACCTACGAAATAAAGCGATTAAACTTACAAACGCAAGTAAAACTAAAACTTACTTTACGAGCCTATATTTATCAAAGTTTCTACTCTCAATTCTATCGAAATAGAGTGGAGTAACAAATTCGTTCCACTCCTAGTGCTCTAGCATGGAATGTTTTCTAATCTAATTAGTCGGTCTTAAGCCTAATGAGAGCTTTACGAAGGGTGTTATACTACGATACCTATATGGAATATATTATGTTGAATTTAACTACGAATGCTATGGAAATATGATTATTTTGAATCTAGATAAAGGATTAGAGGGGAATTGAATCCACCTCGAATCCAACTTAATAGCCTAGCATAGATTCTTGTATCTCGATTCTTACGTTCTTACGGCAAGAATTTCGAGTTCTAATCCCTAGTGTTCATGGCATTTCTACCAAATACTAACTAGCATGTGAGGTCGTCCACCCATTCTCATGGCGAATCACGACCTTCTAGAGTGGAATAGATTCTACAATGCTTCTACACAATACCACTAAGTTTTCATCAAAGCTTCATCAACCCCTCTAATGGAGGTTTTAGCCTCGAATCATCAACCCATCATTTCCCATTGAATTATAACTACACTTCATATCAAAATTCTAACTTTACTAATCTAAATTAAACAATAATTGAAATCTAATTCATAACTAAGAATTGAATGATAACAAGAATTGAAATTAGATCTTATAAATTGTAAATGACAAAAATCGAAATTGACAAGAATAACTATTTTATTTATCTAATCAATAGAGAACAATGATTTAAAGTTTTAATCTAAAACAGGGAATGAAATTCTAAAACTGAGATCTAAAACTAATTAATGGAGGCTACTAATCTAACTTCTATTTTGGGCCGGAGAATCAAGGTCTTTAGTCCAAAACTATCTACCATTATTGGGTCAAGGCTTGGACCATTAAGCTCTTTTGTTTTATACTTTTAGATCCAACATGAACATGTATATAAAACTTTGTGTCTTCTTTTTTCGCCCGCGTTGACTTTGACTTTTCAGCTTTGACCGGGTAAAACTTGAATCTTTTTAAACAAAACCAAGTAAGAAAAATGAAAAAAGGAAAAACCCAAGGGGAAAGAGCATTAAAACAACTCTTGATTTTAAATGTTAAAACATTATTTCATATGACATATACTCCACCTTGAATGTGAGAGGCATTAATATACCTCCCAAAGCTTTGATTCTAACAAACCAAAAAAAGTTGGAGAGCAAAAACAAACTTGTTTTAAATGAAAATTATTTTCTTTAGGAATTTGTTTAAAACCTCCCAAAGCTTTAGAAAGTTAAAGTTGGACTAGAACTCAAAATTGATCATTTTGATTATATTAGGAACATTTGTTGTCCTTATTGGAGTAAGTTATGGTTATGCTAGGACATCACCCTACTACAGAAAGACATATACCACGGTAGGTATGAATTTATATACTATTTTTGTAATAACAGTGGCTAATATTTGTATACCACCATAGACATTCATTTGATTTTTTGGATCATAGTTTATACCACTATCTTACAAAAAACGTGGCATCTTGTTTGCCACATCAGGTGTGTGCTTCTCCTTTCGTGCTGCACAAGATCATGCTGCTTCGTTTTTTTATTTTCTTCATTTTCATTGGTAAGATTTGATAAGAATTTCTTGTTTCTTTTTATTACGTATATAAAGTATATTAGTTAGAATTTCTCGTTTCTTTTCATTACGTATATAAATTCTATTAGTTAGAATTTCTCATTTCACTTCAAAATTTATTGTGTTTAATCTATGTTTGTCTTCACATTCCTACTCATTTGAGGTTCTTGCCAATTAAATTTGAGAGGGTTGGATATTTGACTATTTAGGTTCTATCTATGTTATTTCTTTGTGATGATTCACTGTAGTTGGTTGGTTGTTCCCTAAATATAGCTTGTATTACTCTTAATGTGTTTGATTGTATGAATATGTGGGTTGGCTGGTGTGGTCTTGAAATGAGCTAAAACTTTAGTAGTTTTGACTTTTGATGCTTTTCTGGATTTGGGTTTTGCATTTTAACTTTACACCCTTTTCTGGTGATGTTGTTAGTAATGTTGTTTAGTGGTTTTTATAAATGTGCAAACGTTTCTTTTACTTCTTAACTGGCTCTTTGAAATAAAGAATGGTCGTAATATACTGAAATCTTTGTCAAGCTTAGAAATTAGGCATGATAAGAGATAAAAGATAATAGACGACAATAGTTTTTGAATAGTTTTACTGCCATCAAATATGTAATTAGTTGGGACAAGATGTTGTTGAAAACATCATTAATTAGTAGTTGTTAAATCATGTTAAGTTGGACTCTTTGGCAACTTTGAAGTTTCAGTTCTTCTCGTCACACTTCACAACTTGTTTCTAAAGACCAATGCATAGTCAAACTGATTTCTAGACGGGCGAACAAAAGTAAGATCAGATAGTAACTGTGAGGAGAGAGAGTGAGAAATGGAATTGCTAACTAACTTAACGTACAAGATTGGAAGGGAGAAATGATAAGAACCCAAAATTGTAGTTTTAACCCTTTAACAATCATACTTTTAGACCAATTATGCGAGTAATAAATAAGAGTTAATGCTGATTACGTGATTTTATGTATTTCAGGCATTGAAGTCAATTATGTGCATAAATGTGTCACTTTAGCGAGATAAAGGAGCAAGGGTTGGTTGCTAAGAAGTTCTGTGATTAAAGGCCAAGATTCAAGGAGACAAAGCCTTTGTAAAGCCCAGTCAAAAGCTGAAAAGTCAACGCGGGCAGAAACAGTGCACAAGTTAGTAGAACTTCCGAAGACCATATCTTTGGACTCAGGCCTCGTAATTGGGCCTACCTTATGTCAAAACAACCGGCTCAGAAAGATATTTCTAATGGTTCATGCCTTGACCCAATCAGAGGAGTAAAAGTGGACGCAAAGCCTGCTGAAGTTAAAGCCAACTGAAACGGGCTCTGTGGACTGAAGAAATTGGGTTTTGGGCTCGATTTCCCGGCCCAAAACATGGCTCCTCAGCCCATGCACGAAAATGTGGATCTAGTCTCCTCCTTTATAAAACACATGACTTAGCTCTTAAGAAATATAGAGATTAGGTAGCAAGTAGCCATTAAAGCTTAGTTCTAGATCAAGTTTTAAATTAATAAAGTAGTTTTGATTCTTGTTTTAATTTCAGTATTGAATGATTATTATTCATTTGTTAGATCAATAAAATATTTAGTTCTTGATAAATTAGTTTCATTTTTCATTAATTATTAGCTTAAATTCTTAGATTCAATTATTTGTCATTATTAGGTTAAATAAATTCTTCCATGAGTAGTTTCCATTTGAGTTTAAATAAGCAAAGTTTCAATCTTTTTAGCATGACTTGTTTAAATTCATTGAGAAATGATAGCATGATGATTCTAGGCTAAACCTCCATTAGAGGGGGTTGAAGAAGCCTTGATGAACCTTGATTTGTGTTAGCGTAGAGTAGTCGTAATTTCCATTCCATTCTAGAAATGATTAGTTCACCAAGAGAATGGGATTGATCGTTCACATGCTAGATGTTAGTTGGTAGAGATTACCATAAACAACTAGGGATTATGAAGAACCAATTGTTCTACGAAAGCAGTTCAATTCGGATTACGACAATTCGTCGTTAGTAAATTAAGTCGAGTTAAGGTGGAATCAATCCCCCCTAATTCATTATCATAGATTCAACCCGTAGCATTTCGTAGTTGAATCCCATTATCTTGTTAGTATAAATTGCATCGTAGTATAATTCGTAAATCTCTCATTGACTTTGGTAGGACCGATAATCTTCGAAAACGTGAATGCTAAAGAACTAGGAGTGGAACGAATCTTTTACTCTACCTCTATTTTGATAGATTCGAGAGTAGAAATAAATCTTTGATAAGTCTAGCATAAAGTATAGTTTTAGTTTTACTTGCATTTGTAAGTTTCATCGCTTTATTTCATAGGTAAAACTATCAATTTTATCTTTTATAAAATGGCGTCGCTGCCATCTTAGTTCCCTTTAGCATTGTTTTCGTAGTATAATTAGTCTTCCTAAAGTCCCATTACACCCACCCACCCTTGTTTGATTCTAACTGTGGTTGTCCATTTCATGACGGAAATTTTCCGAGCAAATTCACACGGAGGGCGACCCGCGCCCTGGGCTAGCAAACTTGGAGAGCAACCCGCCCTCAATACACTAAAGTAGAGCGCGCCCCGCCCTCTCTAGAGCACGACCCGCCCTTAAAACTCTGGATCAGAGCGAGCCCCGCCCTCTTTAGAGTGCGCCCAGCCCCCAAAGGCCTGGAATGCACAATTTTTCAGAGCGCGACCTGCGCCCACCATAGGCCTACACAGAGCGCTACCTGTGCCCACTACTGGATTTGCCTGATTTCCACAGGGTTGTTTCAAACTTCCATTTCTTTAAGATTTTCAGTGTTCTAACTTGTTATAAACACTGAACACGCGTAAACAAGACGTTATTTATAAGCGAAGCAAGGAGGCATTCAGGTACTCTTTTCTTCCATTTCTCGTATTTTCTGTTAGAAGTTTATACTAGTATATCAGTATTGTTTGGAGTGTTGTCGTGTTAGTTAAGATTGGTCTTAGCCTTGCATGAGATTAAGGTCAGATCGAAAGAAAACACCTAACGTACTCAACCGGCAACGTCAACAAACATGCCTTTCTAGTATACCACCCACTACACCTCTACCTAATATACCACACACACCACCTGAGATAATGGCTGAAGAAAGAGAGTCTCCTCTCTCGGACTTTTACAAAGCCTTGAACGATAGCCCAAAATCTTGCATCGTTCTAGTAGACCCAGTGGGGGATTTCCGAATCCCCCCAAATATATTTAATTTGTTACCCATTTTTCATGGGTTAGACCATGAAAAACCTTACCAGCACATGCGTAGGATTGAACAAGTCCTTACAACATTCCACCATCCTACGGTTGGTGATGAACAAATTAAACTGAGGGTATTCCTCTTCACTTTAGCCGATAAGGCGGCGTCTTGGTTAATTGCCCAAGCTCCTAATTCTATGGACTCGTGGGCCAAGCTTGTTCAATTATTTATGGAACATTTTTACCCACCCCTGAAGACAGATGAAATGCTTTCCAAGATTCATTTCTTTCGACAGAATCCTCATGAATCATTTTCAGAGGTTTGGAATCGTTTCACCGATCTTCTTATAGAGTGTCCACACCATAACCTAGTGAAAGACACGTTAGTTCGTGCCTTTTTCAAAGGACTTCTACACCACCATAAAGAAGTCCTTGACATAATGAATGGGGGTAGTTTCCTAAGTAAAGGAGTCTCAGAGGCTTATAAATTTTTAGAAGATCAAACTAAACGTAATAACAACTGGGGGTAGTGACGATATCTCCCGTTTTGCTAGTTCTTCTACAACAGTTAAGGCCGCCGGTATGTTTGAGATGAAACCCGATCCTGAACTAAAAAAATTAATCGAATCTCTCACTAAAATGGTAGAGGCTATTTCTGTTCAACAAAAGCATATCCCCGTCATGAATGTCAACTCCAATCCATGTAATTTCTGTTTGAGTCATGAACATCCCGACTCTTATTATCCTCTAGCTTATGAGCAACAAACATCACAACAAGATAACGTTTGCTCAATTAATAGTTATCCTATTCCTAACGCCCCTTGGAGACAACATCCCAACTTCAGTTGGAGAAATAATCAACAAGTAACACCTCCAGGGTTTAATAATCAAAATGTTAGGCAGGCAAACAATTATAACCAAGCTCCACCACGACAAGGACAAGGTCAAGGGCAAGGTCAGGGTAATTATAATAATTATAACAATAATTATTATTATGCAAATCGAGGTATCGTTCCGGTTAATAATAATAACTATCACAACTAACCCATAAATAATCAACGGGACATAGTTCCTGTCACACAACCTGTAATAAATACCACTACATAACCGGATCGTTTTGATACCTTTATGCAATCCCAACAACAGATTTTACAAGCCATCCAACTTTCGTTACAGCAGTTAGCACAAGAGAAAATACAACCCAAAGGTGTGTTTCCAGGTCAAGCAATAACTAATCCTAAAACAACAAACACAGCATTTTCATTGGTGTACTTCCTTTCATTTCCATATATTGGTAAGTGCACCATTTAGGTAACCGGGCCCTCCCTATGGAGTGTGTGGCTGTAAGTACCGGATCCTAAGTCCACGTTTAACATAATTCACGTTTTCCACTCTTGTATATTTTCTGGGTTTTAATTCATGTTTCCCTATGGTGTGAATTATGCATTTATTGCTTTCTGGTTTTTCTTATATTAAATCTTATTCATAAAATATATATATATATATATATATATATATATATATATATAATGTTAAAATCACAAACATAGTAATTTAAGAAGTCTCCGACTTTAAAAGACCCACTTTTAAAAACAAACTTTCTAAACTCTGTTGTCGAAAAATTGTTTGGGGGTGGGGTGTCCGTTTTTCCGTCTTGGATTGTTCAACTTTCCATTGGTGTTGTTTAGGTCGTTTAATCGTATTCCGATTCGGGTTGACATTATCTATGAAATTAGATTTCAGTCGTTCGCATAACTTATGTCATGCACGCACTTCGAGGCGTTCTCCATCTTCTTATATATCACCAATGGTCGGAATAGAGTGTTTTATGGATCATTGGATTGGAAATTCTCTCCTGATCATTTCCATACCTCATTCGCAAAAATCGAACCGGTAACGAAGCGGCAATTTTAGTTCAAAGTTGCGCGAAATATCGAAAAAAAATCGAAAAATCAAATTGGGCTTGGGCCCAATCTCGCGCGCACGTGCAACACACGTGCGTCTCCTTCTTCAACCAACAGTCACGTTTCATTCTCCAAAACCGCCATTAACAACAACAAAGCTTAAAAACCTAACCTAAAATAAAAAATAAAAATAAAAAGAAACCTAATTACACCCACGCCAATCAATTAAATTCGCCACAAATCTTCTCCAAACTACACCCACCACCATCTCCACCAATTTCCACCACCAAAAACCACCAAAAATCAAAGAATTTGAACTGCCGCGCCACCACCACTGTTTGATTAGTTGGGTTGACTCAAACTCCATCCCCCCATTCCATTTAAACCCCCAAAATCATTCCAAACTCTCAATGGCTCAAAGACGAAGGATTTTGCTGGAACAAGCGTTTACGGCCGACCGCTTCGTGCCGTTTTACTCTAACGAGATGATTAGGAGGGGTTGGAATCGGCTGTGGTACTCGACAGATGATTTCTATCACTCTAATTTGGTAGAACAATTCTATAAGAAGATAGTTGGATTGGGATAGAATTTTTGTTAAGGTGGTTGGGACGAGGAGAGAAGTATCGAGAGAGTTGTTGGCTGAGATTTTAGGCATTGCGCCTGAACGCCACCTGGAAACCACCATACAGGAATCCCAGTACACTGGAGTTCCTGCTTTGATGAAAGACATTGTCGTGGAGGGTAAGTACAATTCGAATTCTCATTGCGCTCGACAGTTGACTCTGAGAACCAATCAACTGGCTGTAGCTCAGTGGATTGGTAAGAACGTCCTCGGGAAGGACAAAGTCAGCGGCATCGGTCTGACATATCTGCACATTCTCTGGATTTTGCAGACGCAGAGGTATAATTTATGCATCCTCGAGTTGATTTTAAATGTGATTAGAGGAGTGGGAAAGAGCTTTGCGCCCCTTCCAGTTTTGATCACTAAGATCATGCTGTCTTTTAGAGCTACCCCAAAATCTGCTCGTATTATGATAAAATTGCATTCTAATGCAATTATTTATACGGAGTGTATCCAAAAGACTTGGCAGTTGCCAGAAGATAGTGTGGTTGATTTTAATGAGGAAATGGAGACTTTGACATGTTTGGATGAAAATGCTTTGGATAGATGCTTTTCTAATATCGAACGCATGCAAGTGCTGCAAACTGGCTTGCATTGCGTTTATGGTATTTGTGAAGATATACGAGATAGGCAGATTATAGTTCGAAATAAACAAAAGAACCTTCAGACGAGTTTTGAAATGCTCGAAAAGGGCCAGGAAGATATCTTGTGTAACATGGAGACTCTCCTCCAGCGTCACCATGCCCAATATACATAAATAAAGGCTGAGATGGAAGCACAGCGCAAGTTTCGAGAAGATATGCTTGGACGCAACCCACCCCAGGGGGGTTCTTCTTTTGAGGAGCAGTCTGCGAGGCACGAGCGTCGTCGCCGCAAGACAGATGACTCTAGCCCATCGGGAGCTCAGGAGCCATCTCCTGACCATGTGCCTTCCACTACCAGTAGCGAGTGGTTCAGGGATATTATGAGTTGATTTGTTTTATTGTATTTGTTTTTTATTTAGTTCGGATGTTAAAAATTTTAATTCCGTAGTTAAATTTGAATTTAGTCGTTTTATGTTGTTAGAATTCAATTTTAATATAAATTGGTTATTTTCAAATTGTGCATTGTTTTTATCATTAATCCCACCTTCCGAATTGTTTGGGGGTGGTATTATTTAATCTAGCATGATTTATTATATAATCATCTATTTTAGAAATTGTTTTGGAGTGAGGTTTGAGAATATTGTCATAATTGGAATACCTATGATTAGATGTGGTGGTAGGAGAAAATCTAAGAGAGTTTAGAAGTTACTATTATAAATCCAGTATAAAAGATATTAGGGTTGTTATAGAATCAGGAATATGGTTTGTTTCCGTTTCCGGTTTTGGAAATTTCTGTTTCCGGCAATTGCCTTAAAACATTTTGGAAATTTTGAGATTCGTTTTGGAAACCCAACCCTATATAAACTTCATTCATTCTCTACACAACACACACATCTCTCACTTTTCACTCCCAAATTTCCCTTATTTTTCCTTCGCGACTTCAAGCATAAAGACACCGAGAGCACACTGCGCTTGATGGGCGCCACTGCGCTACTACGATCCGAGAAAAATTTTTACCTCGGCGTGACAAAACCCTCTCTAGCTTCCACTTTTGAAGCGACCTGCGCCCATACCTCTTGAATTCCAGTTTTTGCAACAGAGCACGCCCCGCCCCCTACCCAGGCATAGGTTGAGCGCACCCCACGCCCTCCATAGGTTCAGGCTGAGCGCACCCCGCGCCCTGACCCTGCTGAGCACAAAAAATTTCCAATTTTCTGAGGGTTGTTCTAGGATCGTTGCAGCTGTTCCAGAGGGTAGTTTTGAGATGACAACTCCTAAAGTCATCCCCGAGCAATCTTTCGAAGACTTATTCCAAAGCACCGCCTATGGTGCTTGGTTTCGCGAGGTGATCATACACGTCGGCTGGGAACCACTAATGGTAAGACCTGATGAACATTATTCTCCCGCACTTACATCGTATTTTTATGATAATTGCGTGTTCTTTGATAGACCGAATGGAGAACAAGTGTTCTCCATCACCATTGAGGATGAACCAATGGAAATTACCAGGTTTTTACTAGTATTTGTTCTTGGACTTGCTATGCCCGCTAAAATACAAGACCCATGGGGCTATTGGGTAGATAATATGTATCTCTACACCTATGATTTTTTGCATGAGGCTTATGGGGCAGGAATTTTCTGTATTGAGGACCAAGGGGAATATAACGTCGCCCTTGGTAGTCTGTCCATGAACGTGGGCACTGTTATGTTTTGGATCATGCTAAACATATTAGGGGAATGGCGTTTTTGTTCTGTAAAAGAAGCCACTTGCAGTGTTTTCCTAGCTTTAGCCATGGGACGTATGCTTTATGACCTTCCCCGAACCTTACTTTTTAGTTTAGCACGAGCTCATAGCATGAGACATAAGTACCTTCTTATGCCTGTTTTAGTTTGTCGTATTATGCTATGTTTCTTCTCTGTTTTTTGTACCCGTTTCATGGATTGGATTGGGGTCGACATCGTGAGACCCACAAATTGCATTATTCGATCTTTCTGTGCAATGACTTGGCAAGGGTGGAGGGTACAACCTCATCAGGTTGCACCTTACACCCCATCCGACTAAGTAGCGCTTAATAGGTTAGCAATTATAGATGATAAATGGCGTGAAGCCTGGCAAATTATCATGGCATGGCAGAACGCGAAGGAACTTCATTTCTTTCTAGATAATGAGGATGAAGATTAAGCGGGAGTGCAGGTCAGTTTTTAGTTTCAGTTAGTGTCTGCTTATGTCCCAAGCAAGTAATTTCTTACTATCCCATAACGGGTGGAACTACTATAGAGTTGCGTCAGTTTTTATTTTCTATATTAGTATGTATAACCTTGTTTTGCAGATATTCCGGAATTTCACGCGTTCTAATGGTATTTTCCTACCCTCTTTATTTAAAATGCTTTGAGGACAAAACATGCTTCTTGTTTTTTTTTAGGGGGGGGGGGGGGGTATAGAAACACGTGTAATTAAGACATCTGTTAGGATATAGATATGTATAATATGCACTTATTTTCTAGTTAAAATTTCAAAAATTTCAAACAAATTTAAAAATACAAATAAAAGTTATGCTATACACTTAGGAATATTGGTATTGTTTTCTTACTCTATACTCTTAATAATCTAGAAGTCTCACATAGCTTTTGCATTAGAATAGTCTTTAGAAACTTAGGTTAATATATAGGTAATAATCTTTGCATTTATCTATAAATATATTACATGAGTAT
This sequence comes from Coptis chinensis, assembly GCF_015680905.1. Lineage (NCBI taxonomy): Eukaryota > Viridiplantae > Streptophyta > Magnoliopsida > Ranunculales > Ranunculaceae > Coptis > Coptis chinensis. The sequence continues at coordinate 45,145,471 of NC_141460.1, forward strand.
CTATGATTGTTGGCAGTAAGTTTCTGAAACCTAGGCTAGAGTACTTATTCTACAAATCATGTGAGAATATAGCCTAAAGCCTTATATGAGTGAAACATTTGAGTAATGACACAAGGGAAAAGTAAAATCCGGATAGAAAAATCACTCGTCCACTTGCTTAATCACTATACCATATCCTAAGCGAGAATTTATGCCCTCTTTGGATCAATATAGCCAGAAATTCAAACCATATGAAATTATTTTCTGCTAGTCACCCCTCTGAGCCTTTCTTCAGCCTTTCATAAACCGCAAATCCTTTAACCTGTTACAAACAAAATAAATAAATAAATAAATAAAAATCAGCCTACCCATTCTTTGAATGAGTCTGAGAATAGAGAAGAAGAATAGAAAAGAGAAAGACCTTGGAAATCAATAATTATTAGTCGCTTCAAATAAGAAAGAAAGTTTCCATCCAAATAAAATAATAATAATAATAATAATAAACAAATAAAAAAAATAAATAGTTAGAACTCCAAAAATAGAATCAAGGGAGTCAAAAGTCAAAGAAAAAGAAAAATATGGCTAAGGATGGAAACCAAGGGTAGAAGCAAAAGTAAAGAACAAGGTTTTCTCTGGTTACATAATATGAAGACTCTATTATCTCAGACTTGTCCTTTTTGAATATCCATTTCCTTCCTTCTTAAACCATCTCCTAATCCCCGCAACACCTAATAAAGATATCTAGCTCAATTAGGAATAGGTTAGTGTGATAGTAAGTGGTAGATGTGTTTGATCGACTCTGGCTTCCTTGTGTGTCATTGAGTTGTAAGGTAAAGTGTGCCCACCGCATTAATCGGAGTGAAACTTGATTGAGTTTAAAAAATCGAGTGGTTTTATCTTGACATTTATGTGAGGACCTACTTAAGGACGCTATTCCGAGTTTTCATAAACGGACCTGCTAGGCATTTCATAGTATTACTCATTGTATATATGTTTATTCGTAGATGATTGATTATTATGCATATATTAGCTTAGGTTTCGACTTGATTATTCTGTATTCATTGCTAGTGAGATGTATAGATAATTTGGAGCATGAATAAGGAAACAATATTTTTTTTTCTTAGTCGTTGTTGTATAGATGAAGTTTGTGAGTACCTTTATTGGAAAACTCTCACGAGGCTATAACTCGTCTACTAAGGAATTCCTAGTGGTTTAAGGCATTGTTGTATATGGTCAATGCAATCGCACTCAGCGAAACGAGAGTAGTTAGAACTCCATTTTTGGTCACTTATTCTAATTTTTCATATTTGCTTGAGGACAAGCAAAATGCTGTTTGGGGGTGGTTTGATAAGAGCCCAAAACTGTAGTTTTAACCCCTTAACAATCATACTTTTAGACCAATTATACGAGTAATAAATAAGAGTTAATGCTGATTACGTGCTTTTATGTATTTCAGGCATTGAAGTCAATTATGTGCAGAAATGTGCCACTTTGGCGAGATAAAGGAGCAAGGGTTGGTTGCTAAGAAGTTCTGTGATTAAAGGCCAAGATTTAAGGAGATAAAGCCTTTGTAAAGCCCGGTCAAAAGCTGAAAAGTCAAAGCGGGCAGAAACAGTGCACAAGTCAGTAGAACTTCCGAAGACCATATATTTGGACTCAAGCCTCGTAATTGGGTCTACCTTATGTCAAAACAACCGGCTCGGAAAGATCTTTCCAATGGTCCAATCCTTGACCCAATCAGAGGAGCAGAAGTGGACAAAAAGTCTACTTAAATCAAAGCCAGCTGAAACAAGCTCTGTGGACTGAAGAAATTGGGCTTTGGGCTCGATTTTCTGGCCCTAAACATGGCTCCTCAGCCTATGCACGAAAATGTGGATATGGTCTCCTCCTTTACAAAACACAAGACTTAGCTCTTAAGCAATATAAAGATTAGGTAGCAAGTAGCCATTAAAGCTTAGTTCTAGATCTAGTTTTAAATTAATAAAGTAGTTTTGATTCTTATTTTAATTTCAGTATTGAATGATTGTTATTCATTTGTTAGATCAATAAAATATTTAGTTCTTGATAAATTAGTTTCATTTTCCATTAATTATTAGCTTAAATTCTTAGATTCAATTATTTGTCATTATTAAGTTGAATAAATTCTTGCATGAGTAGTTTCTATTTGAGTTTAAATAAGCAAAGTTTCAATCTTTTTATCATGACTTGTTTAAATTCATTGAGAAATGATAGCATGATGATTCTAGGCTAAACCTCCATTATAGGGGGTTGAAGAAGCTTTGATGAAGCTTGATTTGTGTTAGCGTAGAGTAGTCGTAATTTCCATTCCATTCTAGAAACGATTAGTTCACCATGAGAATGGGGTTGATCGTTCACATGCTAGATGTTAGTTGGTAGAGATTACCATGAACAACTAGGGATTAGGAAGAACCAATTGTTCTGCGAAAGCAGTTCAATTCAGATTACGATGATTCGTCGTTAATAAATTAAGTCGAGTTAAGGTGGAATCAATCCCCCCTAATTCCTTATCGTAGATTCAACCCGTACCATTTCATAGTTGAATTCCATTATCTTGTTAGTATAAATTGCATCGTAGTATAATTCGTAAATCTCTCATTGACTTTGGTAGGACCGATAATCTTTGAAAATGCGAATGCTAAAGAACTAGGAGTGGAACGAATCTTTTACTCCACCTCTATTTCGATAGATTCGCTAGTAGAAATAAATCTTTGATAGGTCTAGCATAAAGTATAGTTTTAGTTTTACTTGCGTTTGTAAGTTTCATTGTTTTATTTCGTAGGTAAAACTATATCATTTTTCTTTTATCAAGAAACTAAAGGAAGGGGATCACGTCTATTCTTGGAAGAGTGCTTATACATATGCTCATCACGGTTTGTTTCTTTGCCTTTACTTCTATTAAATGTTCTTTCTTTGTTTTTTTTTTTTAGTATATGTCTTATAATTATGATCTCCAATGCCGAAATGTTTTGTTCTGGTTATGGTTAACCTCATATGGTTTCCAATTCCCAAGCTCTTCAACACAGTAGTTCAATTGTTAGGGAGGAAGACAAGGAAGATTTGAACTGTTTCATGTATGTAAATCGAAAGATTTTCATGTTTCCATCTTATTTTACTTATAATTTGTATATTCAGCTAGACTTCTAGTATGCAATTTTTTCTCGTCAGTACATAAGTACATATGTCAGAGCGGGAAATTATTGCCCATCATGTTATTGATCGTCTAATGTTCACTTGATTGGCTACAGCCGTACTTTTTTTGAGTTTCACCCACTCCTTCAGACTCAGGTTATATGTGATTGATCAATTTTAGTTTCATTTTGACTAGGTGGCCACCGTATATATTAGAATATGAGGGCGTGCGCCCCTTGTTTGCTCTTGGTTTGAGGGCGTTCGCCCCCTATACGTAGTTGACAAATGTAAAGTCCCACGTTTCTATAAGTGTGGACTATAAGTCAAACTCATCCGTATCTAGTAGTTTCTATTCTTATGTTTTGGGTTACTTCACACCCAAGGTAGGTTAGTATAAATATGTAACTCTGGGTAGAGAACAATAACTCTCTAACCCTAATCAATCTCTAACCAACTCAATCTCTATCAATTAATCAATCTCTGTTCTTCTTCTTTGTATCTTCCCATCTCTCATTGTCACAACTCTCCTAGCATCACCATTAACATGGAATTTAACATGGTATCAGAGCATCATGGAATTTAACATGTGTAACTTAAATATATATCCCCAGCAGCAGCGCCATTTGATGTAAGTACTTTGAATAGCTTTATATCTATTCAAGTTACACAACCATTTTCGTACCAAACTCAAGTATTCCTTACGTGTCTTCGCGTGTATGGTTAGAGTAAGGGTTTTCGTTCCAACATAAACTATTAGGATGATGTTACAACTGAAATCTTAGCACCTTAAAGAACTATGTGAGTAGGGTTTTAAATTTTTTTACTTCCTATGATAACTTAACATGCAAGACAAGAAAAAAAAAAAAAAAAAAAAAAAACTTTAGTTGTTTAAACAAGAAACTAGAGAGAGAGGAAGGTAAATGATTAATCCTACTCTTACAAAGTCTAGCTACATATTTTTAGAAACAGATCACTATAATCTCAAATCCATTTTGGGTTCATAGACGAACCCAAAAACGGACTTAAGATCGATCCCTAGCAAGATGTACTCATCTCTGAGTCCATCTTACTAGCATGAGGAGTTGAACTGATATTTCATCTCTGAAATGTCATCTCAACTCCTGGATTCATTTAACTACAGCCGGTCAACTTTAAGAGGACAATTTCTCCAGCTAAAAAGTACAAGAGTAAGGAAAAACAAAATTAAAATATACAGCCACAAATGCCAATACTCTTCATGCATCCCAATTATTAACACAAGTGTGAATCAACGCAGTAAATCTATTTGTTAATCAATTCCAATTATAACCCTAACCCTAAAAAAAGACAATCAGATCCACAAAATGACCAAAACACCCATCAAATAAAAAAATACCTCCTTGGTGGAGAGTTGAGAGTGATAAGGAAGGACGAAATTGATAGTAAGTTTAGATAGGATATTGTTTGGAGTAGGGGGGGCGAGATTTCATGAAAGAAAGAGGTGTTTTCGGTGGATCGATATTTGGAATAATTTTCTTCCATGCCTCAATAAAAGTTGAGATTTCATTTTTTTGCTGCCTCCGGATACAATGTTTCGGGTCACCTGACGCAACATTTTTTTTTTTTTTTTTTGTCTCCGAGTGAATGGGAGGAGGAATGTGGAGTAGTGAAAGGAAATGGAGTTGAGCTTCTCCCGCACATTTAGGGGTGTCAAATGGGCTGGGCCTCATTATTTCACATAGCCCATAAGTGTAAAAGTCCATCAAATTTCCTACAAAGACTAGTATCATTCCTATTTTTTTTTTTCTGTGTGCTATATGTGATCTTTACAGGTTTCGATAAGGAGATAACATGAAGAATATCGAACCACAAACCTTAATTATATCCCTAAATTTTTAACATATCATGGAGGACCTATTCTGGTTTGTGGGCATTGCTACCTGTATAAAACTTCTTATTCCCTCATACCGAAGTAGTGATTTCGAAGTTCATCGTCATTGGCTAGTTCTCACTTCTTCTCTTCCTCTCTCTCAATGGTACTCAGATGAAACAAGTCCATGGACTCTCGATTATCCACCACTATTTGCTTATTTCCAGTGGTTTCTCTCCATTTTCGCCTATTTTGTCGATCCCAAGATTGTAAATCTTCATCAGGGTTTGAACTACAGTGCAAACTCAGTGATTTACTTTCAGAGACTTAGTGTTATTGTTTCTAATCTATGTCTCTACTACGGAGTTTATAGATTGAGTAGAAATTTTAGGGTTTGGAGAAGGAGAATGCTTTTGGTTTTGATCGTGTGCTCTCCGGCTTTGTTTATTGTAGATCACATGCATTTTCAGTAGAATGGGTTTCTTCTTGGGTTTTTGTTGATATCACTTTCGTTTTTGGAGGAAGGAAGAGATTTGTCGGGGGGGTTTTGTTTTTGCATTGTTGTTGTGTTTGAAGCATTTGTTTTCCGTGGCATTACCAGTGTACTTTATGTATTTGTTGAGACATTATTATAGAGGAGGATTTTTTAGAGGTTTTGGGAGGTTTTTGATGATGGGAGTGGCAGTTGGGATGGCTTTCGTTCTTGTTTTTGCTCCATTTTTGTACTATGGGCAGGTATTCACATCGTCACTCTTCTGATTATCATATTTAGAAATTATTGACATGTTACTCAACACTAATGCTCTCAAGTTTGTTTATTTTTTCGCAATATGATTAAGATGTATATCGTTGTTCATCATAAATTTGTGTGGATATTATCTTTGAAGATGCAATTTGGTTCATTTGGTCGGATGCGTGTGAAACTTAGTTATCAATTGTTATGAATTGATGTACTACATCAGTTGCCTACTTGCATTTGCTCAACAAAATGGGCTAAGATCAATAATTAAAGAAAAAAAAACACAATTACCTTGAGGAGAGTCAAATAGCTGGAAATCGATTTCACATCAACACATGTTGCAGTCCCCAATTGTTGATAGAGATATGCAAGTATAGCGGCACCCCAAGCATACTCTTTTATCTCCTTCAATACCCTAAGCAACCTCAAATAAACAATGAGAATTGCATGTCCAGACTTGTCGCAGAAGAGGGTACAACCAAAAAAATACAGAAGATATCCCTTTAATGCACATTGGATTTCTTTTATACTCGACCTCGTCCTAATAGTTTTCCTCCCCTTCTTCTCGACCTTTGGTTGTTTGTATTTTTTCACCAACTGTTTCCTGATAAACTCCGACCTCACACTAATCGTAAACCTGGATTTCTCCAACTCTTCTTTCACCGCAACCAACAATATCCCAAGAACTTCATGGAGCAATTGCTCCGCCTTCGTGCGCTTCAAGGCCTCATTGATACTTCTATGAACATTTTTTCCAATGATCGGCACACCCAAAATCTGGGACACGTCATCCAAGGTGATAGTCAGCTCCCCAAATGACATGTGGAAATTATTCATCTCTTGATGCCACCTCTCAACGAACGCGTTGCATTCATCCATGATGATCCACTGATTCAACTTCGTAGTGTGTTGAACACACTTTAGTGGACCGCGCTCTTAAAACAATAAAATACAAAAATTTAAATTGCGCACGAAATTAAGTAAATAAATAACTAAATAAGGTCATAATTAAGAAATTATATTCTCATCTTAGACATCACAAATCACGTGCGCAAAATAGTTATACAAAAGGGACGAGTCCGTTGGGCCACCGCGATATTGGCCTTAGCAATACAAGTCATCGTTTCCTCCACCCCCTCTTCCTTTTCTTTGAGGCATTTTTCCTACCACTCCGTCAACAACAATATCACCATCTCCACCATTCACGTCTCCCCCATCATCGACACCCTCGTTTTCTCCATCATCATCATCGTCACCATCCTCATCTTCATCTTCATATTCATATTCATATTCACATTCATCGTCACTGTTACCTCCGACTTCCCCTTCATTGGCATTCTCCTCAATCTCTTCAACATTCTTCCACTTTCATCACCTTAGACACATTCATTGACCGATGAGTCATTGCTACAAAAAAAAACAATTGAACAAAATAAATAAGTATTATAATCTATAATATAGTATAAACCGACTAACTATAATGAAAATATTTCGCCTCAGATAGTACAAACAAACACAGACACATATCACATCAATTACTTAATTCGGAAACGCAACATCGATGAAGAATTCAAGCATAGATTTAAATTAAAGTGAACATGCATGTATTATAAATAAATTCAAAGCATTCATCATCAACTCCTAAAATGACCTCCATTCCAAGAATTCTAACTCAAGCGAAGAGAATCATACTATTATCGAAAAAAAAAAAAAAAAAAAAAAAAAAAAAACCATACTCGAGTTATATAGTTACATTTACAATTCATAATTCTATATGGTAATACAAAAGGATTCAATGAATATCTATATAACAAAGAAGGGTGGTGCTGGACATCCAACACCACCCCATAACCTTTGGATCTAGCTTATGAGGTGGCATATCCTAGGGCTTATGAGGTGTGGGTTGTTTACTAGTGTGGAACAAGAGTGTTGCATCATTATTGAAGTCAATAAATGCGGCTAGACTTTTAGTGAACTTTGGTTGGGTTTTTTTTGTCGGGCTTCTAATGGGTTTTGATTGGAGTTTTTTTAGTCAAGCTTCGGTTGGAGTTTTTTAGTACCGGGGAATCAGCTCGGGGCCAAAGGAGCGTGAGATTCGTTTTACCGGAGGGCGGATGCGCGTCTGGGGCACCAAAGGCGCGCATGTCTCGATCGCGTCTGACGAGGCGGATGTGCGTCGGGCGCCGAAAGCGCCACAGATCTTGCCGCAGACGACACGGGCAAATACTAGTACAATCTACAAATTAGAAAGTTAAACCAAAATGCAGTGTTCTAAAAAACGCTAGGCGGTAGTCGGGTGGTGAAAGAGCGCCTAGGCTTTCTAGGCAGCGTCTAGACGGGCTAGGCGCTAGGCGGTTTTTTTCCTAATATATATAGTAATACACACATATACTACAAGAAATGTAGAAAATTATTTACCATAACTCAAAAAATAAACATAAACAAAGATACTTATTACAAAAATACGTAATAGTTGAGGAATATTGACTTCATATAAAAACATACTCTTTGTTATAGTGGCATATAATTTACATTAGACTTAAGTATTTTAAACTCATTCAAATTTTATGCCTACACGGGCTTTTATTTTTCGACATTTAATCATTAAAAAAAAAAAAAAAAACAAACTTGACTGGACCGCCTAGAGGCCGCCTAGCCCACCTAATCGGTTCGCCTAGACCCGCCTAGTCGGTCCACCGATTTTTTAAATGATTAGGGCCTAGGTAAGTCGGTTGGGCACCGCCTAACGACTAGAGACCACCTAGACCAATTTTTAGAACAGTGCCAAAATGAGTAAGAGAGATCCTGGTCCTTTAAAAGCCCAAAGACAGTTTAACGGGCCCATCTCACAATATTTACCCAATTCAACCTTAAACCCATTATTTATTTATTTACACAATTATTTTCCCACACCAAATAATGGCGTTGGTTGTTCAAGACAGATTGCAGTTCACAAAAGAACCTTATATCGAAGATGTTGGTCCTCGTAAAATGTAAAAAAGAATATAACTTTATAATTTTTGTATTGTATTGTGTTATTATTATTATTATTATTATTTAATTGTTGTTGTTTTATGTATATGTGTATTGGGCAGTAAGAGTGTGAATTTCTCAATGTTCTCTGGAGATGAAATGAGGAAAGCAGCTGAATGCCAAGTTTTTTCAAGTGCTTTATATGATGAGTTTCGAAAACCAAAAAATAACGGTTTACTTGATTCTAGAATGGGTCCTGCTAATAAGACTGGTACATGTTCAACATGCCATGGGAATTTTACATCATGTCCTGGCCACTTTGGATATTTGAGCCTTTCACTCCCTGTATACAATGTTGGATACTTTGCTTCTATTATAAACATTTTGAAGTGCATTTGTAAGGTATGGTTTTCCTGTTCTTTTGCCCCGTGTGGTTTTTTATTTTTTATTCATTTGATGCTTACTGTTTTTTTTATAATAACATGCAGTCTTGTGCGCGAATACTTCTTACAGAGAAGGAACGTAGAGATTATTTGAAAAAAATGCGGAATCCAAGAATGGAGGCTTTGCAGAAGAATGGATTAGCAAAGCAAGTCTTGAAAAAGTGTAAACCGGCTTGCTCCCGTTGTGGATATGTGAATGGTATTCTTTCGATATCTGTGTTGCATTTTGCTCTTATAAAGTTGCGTTGTGCGCGGTGGCTTCTCATTCATTGTGTTAAAATATGTGCTGTTGTTTTTTGTAATTACTATTCTTTACTTGCTGGATCACTAAGAAAGAAATAGCAGCTTCTATTTTAGAAAAAATTACTATATGCTAGTGGCTATGCTAAGGCTGCGATTTGTTGCTCTTTACTTTTCACATGAGGTTTTAATACAACTTAAGAGGATGTGCTTGGTTTGTGTAATTTTGAATTTATTGACATTTTGTTTTTGTGTGTGAAAGGATCTTTCCTTCTACATCTTTCTATGGTGTCTCTTCTGCAAAAAACGGAGCAAAGCCAAAAGAATTGTATAAGGAAACACTGCAATCCAGAATTTTTTGTTTATTATCTTCCTCCATCTGCCCCTCTTTCTAATGGTCGGAAACAATGAATTCAGAGATCTTTGCACACGTTCATCCCCTTTCTCTGATTCCCATTTGCCTCTCCTCTCTGCCTATGCATATATTCCAAAACACATTCTCAATATTTAAATTGGTGACACTGATTTCATGTTCATGGTGATACTATACTTCTTCGACGAAATCAATTGAGTGGTTGAAGAATGAAGAAGAAGTTGATGGGGTTTCTGAGAAAGTTGTGGCAGTTAGGTTTCTGGATCAAACTGGAGTGGTTTTTGTTTGGTCGTGAAAAAAAGCAAAAGTGGCGTTTCAATTATATTGATCAACAAATGAGTTTTACATCTGTTGGTCATAATTTTAAATTCCACTCCTTAGTATGTTTTGAAACCAGGCTTATCCTCTATGATATATTTACATAGTTTTTTTAGTGTAAATTTGTAGAGTGTTGAGTCGAAAAGAGGTAAGAAGAAGCTGCATTTAGGTGGTTCTTTAGGCAATGCCAATCAGTCTGCAGCTCTGTTGCGTTGCATTCTTCAAGCTTCTGCTAAAATCTAGAAATATAATCTTTCCAGTTGATTTCTCAAGTCGCTTATGTAATTTTTTTTGGGGTTGCTCCAGGGTATTGTCTCGTTGCTGTTACTAATCAGAATTGCCTTACCCTGAGAGAATCTGATGCTATCTCACCCTGTTGGGTCCTTTTCCGTAGCATGGCTCTAGTTTCATTGTGTTGCTCGTAGTTCTCAGCACTGAGTTGCTAGTCCAGTTGTCCCCTAGGCTGTATCTGTATACGAACATTGGGCATCACCTTCAGTTTCTTAAAATCACCTTCAGTTTCTTAAAATCCCATAACCTGCTCTCAGTATCTTCTTGCTCCCATCACTGTTAATCTTCACTTCTCCTTGTTCGTGTGGTTGCATGCACACTTTATGAGCTGCTCCTGTTGAAGATGTATGTTGCGTCCTACGCCTTCTGTGATGCTTCTTGTTTTGTGAGTGTCTTTAAGAGTGTCAATTTTGCTTTGTAGATTTCATTTTTATATGTTTCTTCAGCCATATCAGTAGTTGGCCATCACCCTTTGAACCGTTTTTTAGATCGCCTGTTGTTCCTTTTGGTCCATAGCCAATACAATGTTGCGCTAGTATAGCCTCGATGATTTTTAGTAGAATATTCTTTGATTGATTGATTCTACTTCTATTGATTATGCACTCCAGTCATGGTCAGTTGGTAGCACAGTTCTCTGAATTTTTATCCATTGTATCATTCTGTTCCGTACCTTCTAAGTGTATTAATGTTCAAAGGATAGGTGGATTGTATTTTCTACTGTCACATGAGAACACCTTGAGTTTTGCATGGTCATTATTGTACCAGCTTATCAAGTGTTACTAGGGCCCCACACACTTTACCCTCAAGGAATTTCACTCATTATTATGTCATAAATTGTTGTGGAAATAAAAGATTACACTCAGTTTATAGGTTTGATGTCCCACCCTATATTGATGCTTTTCCAGTTTTTCTTGTCATAGCCTTGATATTTTGATGCTTAGAAAAGCAGCCTAACCAGCCTAAAAATTTGGGCTGCCATGCTCTTTTATTTGTAAAGTCACATGGGACTAAGTACTTACACTTCCCGTTTAGATATAATTTTCTTTTAGTTTGTGGTTTACTAACATTGCCATTGTAATGTAGGGATGGTAAAAAAAAAAGAAAACTCTGTGTTGCGTATCATTCATTATTGGAAAGCTGCAAATACTGGCGAAGAATTTCTCGACCCTGTCAGAGTTCTTGCTCTTTTTAAAAAGATGTTGGATGAGGTAGATTCTTTGAAACCCTGGAATTAATTGTTTTTCTCAAAGGTGAAGAATAAATATGTAATACGTTGGGCAAACATTCTCTTTGTGGTACAGTCTAATCTTAAATAACATTCCTTCTTTTTGTTGGGTTACAGGACTGTGAAGTGCTATATCTTTCGGATAGGCCTGAGAAACTCATCATAACAGATATTCCAGTGCCACCTATACCAATCCGTCCTTCCGTCATTATGGATGGTGGACAAAATAGGTTGTTTCAATGTTAATATCTCTCTCTGTTATTATGTCTCCTAAATATGTTATTTGGTCAAAAAATTAGCATCTATTGACTAAAAGGAAGAAGTATACAGGATAAGGTCTATTAATAAAAAGAGAATAAACAGCAAGAAGGAAGAATATACTAGAGCAATCTACATGGATTTGTATTTTTTAGTAAAAGAGAGAAGTCTTCTGGAAGACTCTCTCTCTCCTAGTGGCACAAAGTTTATAAAAGTGGAAGTGCCACACAAGCTCACTATAATTATTCCCAGCTAGTGAAGACCAAAGTCGCAAATGTCAAGCCATCGATCTCCGTAGTTTGTTGATACTGGAATATAGTTCTTTCCATTTTCCAATTTTCTGCTGGATGTTACTAGATCTCCCATTCTCACTTTTTCTAAACATAGTTGTTAGCAGTATAGTTCTAAATGTATAATTCATAAAAGTTTATGTGGTTCTGTTCTTGCAGTAATGAGAATGACGTGACATCTAAATTAAGAACGATTATTCAAGCTAATGCGAGCCTTAGGAATGATTTACAGTGTACAGGCTCCACATCCAAATGTTTGGTATATCCGAGGAACTCTTTTCCTTTTTCCTTTTCCCTTTTTTAAATGTTGATTAATTTTAGTGTTTAATATATTAATTAATTGAACGTTTATGACATTTCTTAAAGAATGTTCAGATATTAAATTTAAAGGAAAATACATCGAACAATTAACACAAAAGTGAAATATATTTCATCTTCTTTTTAACTATGGCGGTACTTGTTTGAATTGCAAATTTGGAAACTTATCCATGGTTAGAATATAAGCAGAACGGGCTGGCATGGTTAGAGTCAATGTGATATTATCTAGGATTCTACACCCTCGGTTTCAGTTCCAATTGGTTTAGTTAGTTTCGGGTTTAGAGAGTTCTAATCGAATTAGAAGTTGTGTCAAGTAGTTTTCCTATTTAAGGAGTTGTAGGCCTTTGTTATTTTTTTGGATTAAATTGAATATTGGGTTTTAGTTTTCTTGAGAATATGTTGCGTTTGTTCTTTGCAACTGCGAGTGCATCAATTTGGTATCAAGAGCTAGGGTTCAAGGCTTCAACGCCATTGAAGTTCTGGTATTGAGAGAAAAAGAATTGCTTCCGCAATTCATTTCACCAATCCATCATGGTTTTAGACTTTTCAACCATTGCAACTTCCACCAGAAAATTAGAAAATTAGGAGAGAAGAAGAAGAAAGGAACTTAAGTCGCAAAGAACAAAAGAAAAAAAAAAAGAAAAATCGGAAAGACAATGTCACCACTACCATCTTTTTAACCCCACAGTGAGTGATAGTTCTTTCATTTATTTATTTATTTTTCTCCCTTCTAGTCTCCGTATTCTTCACCACACTTACTGTTCCCTCATAATCTCTCCAATTAGTTTCTCGTTGTCATTAGTGTTTATCTCATAAATATACAACCAGTTAGCACGTTTAAATCCACCAAGCCAAGTCCAGCCCAGTAATTAGTTCAGTCAGTACTTTAGCATCCCACGTTCTAGAATTTCAGTATTAAATTTCAGTTATCCCATTAGTTATAATTTTAGCATCCCATTAGAATTCCACGTAGGCCCAGTTTATATAATTCGTTATAAACCCATACCAGTCCTCCAGACCAGTCCATAGATACCTAGTTCAGTCCATTAGTTTTTATTCTAAACAGCTCACCCAATCCAAACAATTCATTAAACATTCTCAGCCCGTAAATCAGCTTACAATCACTAGGCTCAAGTTTTTCGGTATTATTTAGTACAAGATCAGTCCATTCTTTTTTCCAGCCCAATTGAAAGAAAAAGTTCTTATGGCTAATACAATCATGGAACCTAACTTGTAGTTTGAAGCATTAGAGTGTGCATGATATAACGAAAAAGATATCTGGTTATGATGAGAAGTTTATTGCTTTGGATGATTTTTTTTTTTTTTTGCTCGGTAAAGTTGAAATCTCATTAAAAGTGAAAAGAAAGTAGGCCGAGAAAGCCTACCATTACAAAGAAACAAAATAAAACGAAAAACATAGCCACAGGAGGCTAACCCGATGAAAGTAGATTGGCGATTTCTCTTGATACACGTTTTACCGAATAGCGAAATTTGTTGGTAAGTAGGAACGACTGTCATAGATAATTCACTTCCTTCAATTTCATTGCATCGTCCTCCACTGATATTCCAGAGCTTACATGGTATACTGGAACTCGAGGTGTGTTTTGGATGGATTGCCACAATTGAGAATGTGTTTGCATATCAATATATGTCGGATGATCGGGAAGTTGTTCAGGTTACTGCTAGACTTTGAGGTTTTTCTTTGATTTGGTGGACAATTTCTTTAACAACGACAACATCAAAATTTGGGTCAAGTCATTATATGGGCACACATGAAAGAAGCTTTGGTTACTAAATTTGTGCCTATTAATTATGTTCTGCAATTGTATGAGAAGTTGCAAGATTTGAAACAGGAGGTAAAGTCTGTGCAAGAGTATATCGAGTCGTTTTACTATCTACAATCACGATGCAACCTTCGAAAGGGTGGGGAAGTCTGCATCCGACATCATTTACATGGTCTTTTAGTAGAGACATTCGCTATGATTTCATCCATGTTCGGGATAATACATTGGAGGAAACTTATAGATCTGCATGTCGGTCTGAGAAGAAAATGAGCTATCTTTCCTCCATGCCATGTTTGAGAGGCCAGTCCCACAATTTTTAAGAAAATTATTAAATACCATACTTGTGGCCTATAGGGTCATGTTCAGGTGAACTGTCCTAAGAAGCCAGTTTTGACTATTGTTACATAGACACCTCAAGAGGAACCACTAGAATACACATATGAGGGAATTATTATTCTTGCATATAAAGGATTCCCTATGCTTATGACATATGTGTCGTCTATTACGCAATCAACACGTGGTAATGCATTTCTACAAAGTGCTAAATTATATAATCCACTGGTTTCTATGACATGTCCAGCTCATGTGGTTTGGTTAATGGTAGTAACATTTCTCTAATTTCACGTTGCATGATTGTCACACTTGGCTTGACTACTATGGTATACCATCGACCGAATAAGGTGCATTCTCTATGAGTTAGGTGAGTTTTAGGAGTTGATAGAGATTGTTCGAATCGGTGTTCGTGTTGGAGCTTTCAGTGATTTTGTTCTTTGACATGTGAATAGTCTTGATTAAAGTGACTTGGTTTTGGGTACCACTTGGCAGCATAGTGTCTGAGCTGTTTGTCGTGTATGGAGCAGACTTATTGCTTGGTGGTCGACATGTCTTTACATTGGGTAGTTAGCCTCTACATAAGATGCCATCTCATAAGATTGTGCTTGCTATGGTTGGAGCGAAACAAGAGACACTTTGAGGGAGTTGAGGCATCTTTGGAAGAGGTCATTATGGTCATTAACGGCTTTCTATTCTTTTGGTCTAAGGCGCATGAGGAGACCCAAGACATTCCTTTTGAGTATTTTGTGTGTAGATGGGAGTCATTCATGTTCTGATTCCGATGCTTTTCTTTCTTTTTCTTTCTTTGTAGTAGGTTTCGAGGTGTGGAACCTAGGGAATGATCTTTTTCGTTTTTTAAGTTTTTCTTTTTTGTTACTTGTAGTTTGGATATCTCATGCTTTTTGTAATTGTTTTTCCTTATATATATCGTAATTCTACCGATAAAAAAAAAAGATTGTGCTTGCTAAGTATGAAAGAATGCTTACCTCCCCCCTCATCGTCAAACTCATTGGGGGGAGTTCCAATTGGTTTTTATATGGTTACCAAAAGGTTTAGCATATGGTTATTTTAGGGTTTTCATCAATTTTGAATTTAGATAATTCTAATCGTTTTATACGTTGTGTCAATTAGTTATCCTGTATAGTTTCAATTTGTTTCTACATGGTTATGGCTTAGGGATTATTAGAATAAGGTTTAGTTGATATTTTGGGATTATTTAGCATAGGGTTATTCTAGGATTTTCTTTGATTTTGAATTTGAAAGCTTCTCAGTTCTAATCGAATTAGAAATTGTGTCGAGAGTTTTCCTATTTGAGTTGTAGGACTTTGGCCAAGTTAGTTTTCAGATTAAGTTTAATATTGCTTTTGCATCACAAGGAATTAGTTGGTCTTTCCACTACAAAAATTCCTATAAAAAGGATGGAAATAAGACATATATTAGAGGGGGTTAACTAGGAGTTCACATGGAACTTAGAAATCCCTTAGGCGAGGTTGGCACCCCTTAGGCCACTCACTGCTTTCCATCCCACCGCTTACGCAGAAGAGCCTCCTTAGAAGGCACTAAGAAACCATACTGCACCAACAAGTATTGATTAGAATAGAGTCCAACTGAGATGAAGTCTTGGAATCTTGAATCTTGATGCGAGCTATACTCTTAAGGTCATTGTGTTTGCACATGATTTTTCTTATTCAATGCATATATTGCTCATATAGAAGCAAATGCAGGGATATCTTTATGTGGCTATTCATATTCACTTTGTCTAATATCTAATAATGTGTTTCCAGCCCTCAAGTTGTTACTGTTGTAATCCTGTTATAATTGTTCAATTGCTAATTAGAGTGTACGCTCTTACCTCTTAAAGAACACCAGATTCTTTTCTACTCTCTTTTATTATCAATACCTTGTTCTAGGAGGATTATTTATGATAATTGAAATTATTTAGGCCTTCTTCATCTGTTTATTTCTAAGTTTCATTGACACGGATGTGTGTCCGTATCCGACAAGGATACGAAGTGTTTGACACGGTGAAATATCGAAAATTGAGGTGTATGACATGCAAAATGTGTCTGTTGTGTCCGACACGGATTCATGGATACATATCTGGCATGGGTTTATCTAAAATATGGCGTGTCCCTGTAACATATGTCTATTTCCATTCAATTCATGCATGCTGTTGAAAATTCCCAAATTCTGTTTTTGTACCTGTTGTCCTTTTTCTTTCCCTCTGCAAATGCATTTATCCCAGTCAGACCACATTATGTGCAATGTAGATTTTGAAAATCGTCTTGGCTTAGTTGAGGTGGTACTCTCTGTTTTAGAAGCCTCTTGGCTGAAATACACCTTTTCTTGCGGGGAAGGTGGTTTGGTGATACTGTCTGTTAAAGTTCTAAGAGGACATCTCCCAAGGGGATTTAAGGATTGGGCCGCAGGATGCTACTTTCGTTGTGTGCGGATGGTCCATTGGGGGTTTGGGGGCAGTGTCCCCGACCCGAATATTTTAGGAAGTTTCTATTATTGTAAACTCTTATTTTTCATATATATTTTGATGTGATACAAGGCCAAAACTAATAAGGCCGTATCCTCATTCTCTTTCCTCTCCACTAACAACAATACAATTTTACTCTATCAATACTCATTTAAGCTACTGTTGTTTCATGTAGTCATTAACAGTTTAGTAAGTGTCATGTTGGTGATTTGTCTTATTTCCCCACCCTTTTTAGGAGCTCTGCACTCTGGTATCATATTCTTCCCCAATAGATAGTGCCTTGACTGCTAGTCGTGTAGCAGCTTATATGTGGGTATTGTTTTGCTGCTCACAGGGGTGAAGTTTAAGTTCACCAGCAAAAAATAAAACAGTAAGTATTTTTTGACTGCATGACTGATTGGGCTTCCTTATTATCACGACTGCCACATATGTATCACCTCCCTGGTCTCTTCTGGGAGCACTTACCTTGGGTTATGGCCGCTTAATGTTTAAATTGAGTTGTTGCATTTAGTGGTGTCAAATGGGTCGGGCCGGGCTGGCCCGGCCCGCAAACAATGAAGCCCTCATGCTTTGAGGGCAGGGCCAGCCCTATCCTCATTTACCTCCAGGGCTGGGCTGGGTGGGTCGGGTCAATACTTAAATTTCGAAGCCTTTACCCGCCCCTCAACCCTCTCGAGAGGGCTTGAAAGGCAGGGCATGAGGGCCAAACGTGAGGGCCGGATACTATGTTATACATTTGATTTACAAAATAAATTTAGAAACATTAGTTAAAAATGATAAAATCGAATGCACTTCACAATTAAACCTTCAAACTACTAAAAAAACTTGTTAAAATTGTATTAATCAATTAAAATCAGTTAAATTCATTTCATAAAATATTATAATGAAATTATAAGGTTGGCAAACTTAATAGATAAACTTTCTTTTAAGTGATTTTTAGCATATTAATGCTAAAATGAAATATATTGTAAAAATATTTATTAAAATATATGTAATAAATGTTGAGGGCCTAATGAGGGCCGGGCTTAAGGGAGGGCTTAAGTTTCAAAGTCTAGACCCTTACTCTCCCCTCAAAGGCTTGAGGGCCGGGTAGGCCCAGCCCATGAATGTGTGAGGGCCTCATTTTTAGAGCTTTTTCGGCCCATGGGCCGGGTCGGGGCGGGCGGGTGGGCTAAGGGTTTGAGGGCCATTTTGAGACCTCTAGTTGCATTGGAGGATAGCTTATAGAATTTATTAACTATCTTTGGACTTTTACTCTACAATATAGGATGCATCTCAACTTGGTATTTTGATGTCTTTTACTCTTTCCACATTTATGTGTTCTACGCAATTGTAGAATGCTTATGTTGTTTTAAATTCTGTTCAAACTCAGGCGGACTGGGAGCTGCTTCAGATTGAGGTTGCACAATATATAAATAGTGATGTACGGGGTGTGCCTGCAAGTATGCAGCCATCTAGGCCTTTGCAAGGGTTTGTTCAGCGTCTCAAAGGGAAGCAGGGACGTTTTCGTGGAAATTTATCTGGCAAGCGTGTTGAATATACTGGCAGGACTGTTATCTCCCCTGATCCTAATCTCAAAATTACAGAGGTCAACAACTGTTGGGGTAGCTTCAATCATTACTAATTTCTCTTCCCTTTCAATTTTTAACTTAAAACCTTTTCTGGCATGTCAGGTGGCAATCCCCATCTTAATGGCTCAGATCTTAACATATCCTGAACGAGTTTCCCATCACAATTTAGAAAAGTTGAGGCAATGTGTGCGCAATGGACCTCAAAAATATCCTGGAGCAAATTTTATCAGATATCCTGATGGTACTTTGATGTGAGTTACTATTGCCATTTCAGTTATCTCTCCTCTTATTGTCAATCTGTTTACTTTTGTAACAGTGAAATTTCTGTACTATCTTTGCAGGCATTTAAAATATCTGCTAGGAAACGTGCTGCTGATGAATTAAAATATGGTCATATTGTAGAACACCACCTGGAAGATGGTGATATTGTTCTTTTTAATCGACAGCCAAGCTTGCATCGGATGTCGATCATGTCCCATAGAGTAATTGCTTCAATTCATTGTGTCCAACTTCTTTGATGTCCATTAAGGTTACCTTATGTTTTTAGTATTTACTTGTAGGCAAGGGTAATGCCTTGGAGAACATTGAGATTCAATGAATCTGTGTGTAATCCTTACAATGCTGACTTTGATGGAGATGAGATGAACATGCATGTTCCTCAGACAGAAGAAGCTCGAACCGAGGCTCTCACACTGATGGGGGTAAGCACAGGAGATTTTTACTTGCTATGTTGTACTGTTTACTTATTAGGTTTTTCTGTTTGGCAAACTCCTTTTGCTGTATATCAAGCAAACGGAAAATATTTCAATTTAATTCGTCATAATCTAGCTAATAATGTAATATTTTTAAGAGCTTTTTACCTAGTTGACTCCTACACAATAACTTATCAAAGCAAGTTCTTTTACTTGTAGCCTAATTGGTTAAATCAAAATTACTGAAAACAATCTTGATTCAAATTGGACTAATTGAATAAGGACTTGAGAAGCTTTTATTTGTTTTAATATAGTTGCTCCTCGTCTGGTTTGCTTTGTTGTCAATATGTAAGGACTTGTAATAGATTAGAGGTTGGTTGTTTTTGGATTAATAAAAAGTATTAAAGCAGAGGCTTATAGGAATTATTCCCCTTTCCCTAATTGTAATTTAGAGTTCTACCTATTAAATTGATGTTGGATTGTCTAATCAAAGCGTCCGGGTATTAGATCACATCAAAGTTGGTATCACATCGGTTCTTTCTTGGGTTAGAAAGAAAGAAGAAGAAGAATTTGGGTTTCTTGAATGCTTCGTCTGTCAGGCGTCAACTGGTTCGAGAAGGGTTTTGTCAGATTGTAGGGTATTGTGTCAAAACAATCTGTTTCGTAGAAGCTAGCACAATTTTCAAGCATCTACACAAAGGTAGTAGATCAATCGGTTTGTTGTATGTCAAAAGAAACAAAATAAAATTGCGTCACTGTTCATCACCCACTACTCACCGTGTTACCGTTTAACAGAAAAAATGCCTCCAAGAAACACCAAGCGTAGGGTCGATTTTCGCAAACTTAGTGAACATTTTTGGAAAATTAGTGGAGGTTTGTTGAATGGTAGAGACATAATGCCCCAAAACTCTATTTTGATTGAAGAAATTTTGTGTTTCCTTGAGGATGGCACAAAATTAATCCCATCTACAATTCAAAACGTCCATGACGACGTAAACTTTCCTAGTGCCGCTAAACATTGTTTGGATTGATGAGTTATTTGATTGTACTGAGGAGGACGATATTTTTGTTGATTGCAATTGTCATTTCGTTTTTTATGAGTTTTCTTGTGGATGATACTGTGGTTTTTGGTTCAAGTTCTCCAAGTTATGATGAGTATATGGAGGAAGATAATGTTATTTTTCTCCAAATTCTGCCCCTATTTTTGGCATGCATGTTGGTGCATTTAGGTAACTAAACCCTTGATTTTAGTCCGATATTGGTCTATGTATTATTAGGGACTTTTAGAAGCATGTTTGATTGCTTTGGTGTCGGATTACATGGAACGAGGGGAATATATAGTTGAGTGGAATGTGACTTTAAGAAGAGATTGAAATGATTGGGAACTTGAATCCTATGCATCATTTTTGGCTAGCATTTATGAAGAGGGGGAGTAGTTTGGTGAGGTGGATAGAAGGAATTGGTTGTGGGACAACAAAGAGGAGTTCTTGGTGCGGTCGTTCTATCATGTGTTGGCTAGAGAGTATGCTTTGCACTACCTAGTCCCATGTAGCCTAAAGAACCAAAGTCTCTTTGCAAAGAACTTTATAAAGTCGTTAGCTTGGCTAGGAATACTTACTGCATGCCCTTTGGGCCTACAAATTAGTGTGAGACCTTTTATTAATTGTGCAAGTGGTCAGTTTAAAATATGCATTGGCTTATAGTTGGACATCTATAAACTTGAAACTTTTTAGACTTGATGGTTTGCAACCGAAGCGTTTTTAATGGTCTGTTAGTATCAAGTTCTCTCCAAGCTACTGTTCTGTTTTGGTTTGAAAATTTGGAAACCGACCCAAACGGTTCGTTCCATGAATCAAGTAGAAATTTACCGAAACCGAATCATGGACACCCCTAGAGGAGACACCTGGTGAATATGAAGGTGAAGAAATTGTTGAAAACGCAGTATTAGGTGCCTTGCCACAAGAACAGTAACTCATTTGGGATGTATATTCTTAGTGTTGCTCCACAAGGTCATATGAAAAACTTGAATTTTTTTTGTTGCCTAAGATCGATTAGGTTGATGGTAGCAGGCAGTGTGGTCAGCACCAATTGTGCTTCATCCTGCCGTCCCCCCAATTACATAAATATCCGATTCTGAATAGAGATGTGCTGCCCCCCCTCTGGATGTGACTAGAATACCAGATGCTGAAAAGAATCTCTTGGTTCGAAGTAGTATTTTTTTATGTAAATATTTTCTAGATTGCCTGCGACTTCCTATTCTTATAGTCCCAATTTAATATAGTAATGTTTTACAGTTTTGTTTAAAGAATGTACTTGCTTATATATAGGGGAGGGATAATGCCACTTCCTTAGAGTTGCTCCATTTGAAAAGCTGACATACACCATTTGAAAGTGGAGATCATCCTCTCAAACAATTGTCTCAATGGAATACGTCTAACTGTGTGAAAAGAGACAAATAGTGTAGCAAAATAGAAAAATCGTGTATCGTTTAGGTATATCTGAAAATATATGGACTACTTTTAGTATGATTAGATATAGTCGAATTAGCTGAATATTGTGAGGATATATAGAGATATGTATGGTAAGGACATTATGACACAGTAAACTACACACGTTTGTTGGCCGCACATGGAGAAGAGTTAGGAGCTGGCTTTTTGTGAGGATATCCTCATGATGATGAAGATCATTTGATGCATGAGCATGGAAGTATATTTAATTAGTAGTTTAATTAAATTAGTAATAGGTTATTAGAGTCTCCTATTTGTTTTAGAACTAGGCCACTTAGTACTTTCTATTTTGGTTTCCAATTAGAATTAGGAACAAGGTTTATATTATATAAAGGCATCTAGGCCTTCATTGTTAGTTGCCTGTTATTGAATATTATTTCTTTCTTCATGTTGAAGGTTTAAACCCTAGTTTTAGGTGTTTGTTCGATTAGTCATAATTGATGTTTATCGTTTTCCGCCAACAAGATACATCATCATCTTTGGAAATCATCCCATTTGAAAATGTTTAGCCTTGTCAAAAGAATTTTGCAAAGTGAATAATCGTGAACCATTGGTTAAAACCTAGGTTACATGGACACGCCATATTTTGAAAAAAATCTGTGTCGGATACGTATCCACGTGTCCGTGTCCTAAAAAAACATATTGTATTTAATTTACCTCGAATTTCTGATTTACCATCTAATTTAATAAATTTATAATTATTAAAAAATTAATTAATTATTCCTATCCGTGTCTCCATGTCGATCTTCAACTCCTCGCCGTATCCGACACCCCGTATCCGTGTCGGACACCAACACGCGTGCCCGTGTCAATGTAACCTAGGTTAAAACGTAAACATAAATACAACTTTGGCAAGTTAGACACGTCTAAATGGGCTAATTTTTTGTGAGGATGTTCTTCATGATGTGCGGAACATATCCATATCCATAGAAAATCAGACCTTAGCTTATCACTATGTGCGCCTCAAAAGCAAATGTCTTTTGAGTTGTCCCGTATCCTTCCCTATATAAGGGGCAGGATACCTAGCCTACCAAATATCCATCCCGACCCAAAAGTGGACTAACGCAAGCAATGAAGGGATCATTTTTTGTGTATATGGTCTCCCCACTGGAGATTATTCATACAAAGAATCAACTCATTTGAATATTTCGATCCTTGTAAAAAAATGTTGCAAAGATGAAACATTATACACTGTTAGCGAAATCATAAAATTTGACCACTTCTTTTGCCACGATTAGAAATATTTGAATGAGCTGATTTTGCGCATCGGAATTTTGCTTGTAGCTATTAGGTGTGTGTGTGTGACTGTGTGCACGAGCTTTTTCAATCTGCATACACTATTAAGTGCTTGTTATTGTTCCACAGGTGCAAAACAACCTGTGCACACCAAAAAATGGAGAAGTCTTGGTTGCTTCCACTCAAGACTTTATATAACATCATCGTTTCTCATCACAAGGAAGGATACATTCTATGATCGTGCTGCCTTTTCTCTTATGTGTTCTTATATGGGGGATGCAATGGATCCTGTTGACTTACCAACACCAGCTTTAATTAAGGTAAAATTTACGACCTTGATGATTTTGGTACTTTCTGATCTGCATAATATACATTTCTCATATTCCTACCTCGTATATTTTTCCTTCTTCATAATACGTTTCTTTTTTTATTTGGGAAAGGAAATATAGTGATACAATTAGAAATCTTATCAACACTTAGAATTGCAGCAAGAAGCTGCATGTAAGACCAAAGATGATACAGTATCATGGTCTGATTATTATTTGTTTAGTATATTTTTACTGTTTAGTAATATTTGATTAGTATTTTTATTATTTAGTTGGTTATGAAAAAAGAAATCCTATGTTGAAATTTTTGCCACTTTGAAGACCAAATTTTTGCTACCGAGGTCATGAAATAAAAATCCTATGTTGGTTATGCGAATTCCCCACGTTTTCTTCCTATTCGACTCGGTAAACATATATTGCCACTTTGTTTGAGAAATTCCTCCACCATATTCCAATGGATGTCAGCCACAGTATCATGATTACAACTGTAGCTGTCCACCACTGCGCAAGACAAAGCCACTCCCAGAACAACGTGTCCATCATAATAGTCGCCTATTGCTGTAGCTTGCTCATGTTTATCCAATTGGTAGCACTCCGCCCACTTCTTGCTCAATTCCAGTTGATAGGTCTGAAGCTATACAAACAAAAAGAATGTGGGGAAGGCGTAGATAAACAAGGGGAGCAGCCTGTATCAAAGCCACTATCTTTGGGTGATATTAAATCATTCAAGTCTTCCACATCCAAGATCTCAAGGATTGTGACAAATGCCTACGAGCTATGAGGCACGGACACCAAGGCGGTGACACAGGCATATCCTAAAAAAGTAGAACGTGGACACGGCAAGGACGCAGATGTTATATTATATTTTGAATTTTTTTTATATTGATGTAACATTAGATTTGAAGTCATATCATTATTTATCAAAATTTATAACCACGTTAAAAATAAAAAGTCATGAAGACATCTCACTTAAGTATATAAGTCATGGTCATAACATTACAAAGGCCACAAGAGGCATAAAGAAAATAACAAAAGAACTCCAAGGACAAAAGAACGAAAGAACTCCATAAGAACAAATTATCCGTTTTCAATTATCTTCATCATCATCAACTCCAAGGACATCTCTGCAGTTCCTTCATTTGTGAGTAGCATGGTCTCCATTTCCAGTTTACCAAGTGAAAGAGTCGCAACCTCAAGTATACCAACACCCTTCAAGGTATCAAATGCATTTCCCCCACATCCGACATAGTAGACACTCCTTGAGTTCCCCTTGATAAGAAGTGAAGATTAGAATTGACATATACCAAGTCTTCACCTCTTTGTGGTGTTATCTTGTTCCTCTTCAAAGAGTTGATGGAAGATACGTACTCCAATTGCTCCCACAACATGAAGAGGAGCAAGGTTATCCAAGTAAACTCAATGCTAAGCTTTGGAGTAAGGGAGTGGAAGCGCCATGATTACCCACCATAAATCTGGATCCATATATCGTCTATCATTGATGGAATCACTACTACCAAACTCTCTAGAGGCCACGGAGAACTTGGCAAACTCTACGTTGACTTTTCTCCTCTCCAACACACCCGGAAAGTATCTTTCGAAACCTTGTCTCTCATTTGAAATTTCCTCATTGGCTATCAACAAGTCTAACCAATTAAAAGTTTCAAAATCTTAAGTTGGTGGTACTTGGAATTGAAGAATAAGTAGTTCAATGGGGAGCAAGGGGTTTGGTTAGAAAGGAAGAAATACAGGAGGAAATTGGGGTTGCATCTGATTTTTTGGTTAAAGGTAATGCTGGACACAAAAATGAAACTGATGCCCCTAGTGTTCTTCGTTGTCCAGTGCCAAGGACACAGCCTGACTTCATACACTCAACAGTGCTGAACTCAATTGACTGCGTGTGACATATTATATAGAATAAAGGAGCCAAATATGTGGGATTCTATTTTGACTTGTTTAGTTATGTCTTAGAATTATATCTCCTGAGATTGGTACTCTATACCAATGTTGTCAACTCCTGAATCGAAACGGGAATCGTTTTCCATTTTTACCGAATCGTAAATCGTATCGAGTCGTAAATCGTAAGATTCAAGCCATATTATATAGAAAGTAAATTGTATCCATTTTAAGAGAAATGTTGAAAGCTTTGGAGTATAAGAAAGTAGAAACCCTAAGAGAAATCCCCAAATCTCCTTTCCACACTCTAAAAAGACTGAAATTTCGTTGAAATTGGAGGTATAATAGTCAAACTTTCTGAAAAAAGACTGAAATTTCGTTGAAATTGGTCTAATACTCTAAAAAGACTGAAATTTCATTGAAATTGGAGGCATAATGGTCAAAATTTCTGAAAAAAGACTGAAATTTCGTTGAAATTGGTCTAATTTTCGGAATAGATATGGGCTAAAGTTATATTTATGTTGGGTCCATATAGCCATTGTAATACCCTTCGTGGCTTTCCTCAACAAAACAAAAAAAATTGAGGAGTTCAAATGAAAAAAAGAAGAAAAGAAGGAGAATAGAAGAGAAGAAGAAGAATTAAAAGTAGAAGTAGAAGAAGAAGAAGTAGTAGAAGAAGAAGTAGAAAACTTACCTATAAGTTCTCTGATTTCTTTATATTTTTTCTTTTCTTTTTTCTTCTGTTCTTGATCTGTACGTACCCGTTGCTGTTTTTTGAATCGAAGGAATCGCTATTATTGACGATTCCTACGATTTTGCGATTCGAATCCCGATTGTGACGATTCCTGTCGTTCACGATTTACTAGTACAATTCTGATCTTTTTGATTACGACTCGACTCGAGTCGGACGATTCAAGTCGAGAATCGTATGACTTTGATAACATTGCTCTATACATACGATGTGATCTAAACAGCAGAAGCTTTGATTAAATCATCCAACACCAATTTAATAGATTGAACCCCAAATTACAATTAGGGGAAACATGAATAAATCCTAAAAGCCTAAGCTTTATCACTTTTCATTAATAGCAAATGAACCCACTTCTAATGCATTACAAGCCATTATTATAACTTAGGGTTTGCTTGTCAACAAAGCAAAACTAATGAACCAATAGTATAATGACGTGTGCTTAAATTGAAAAATAAAGACTTGGGGCTTGACCTTGGACATGTCCACCAACAAGATTCCCATCCTTCTCCCCGACTTTGAGAATCTTCATCCTCGAGATTAAAGATCAAATTATCAAAATATTCTTCACAAGAAACTCACAAACTAAATGGATGGCCCAAGACATTAGGAGAAATGCAATTATCCCTGACTTTTAAGATGATTGCGTAGCTTGCCTCGATATCTTCTCTTGTAGCAACTTATTGAAGGTGGACATCCAATTTAAAACCAATTGGTGATAAGTGGCTTAACATATCTTGTGTGGGGAGTTAACATCTCAACGCGCCCCCTCACGTGTAGCATTACTTGAGCCTAACATATAGACAAACATATTTGCGGACATTGAGTAAATAACAGGCCCTTTGGACCAACAACAATAGCCCGCTTTGATACCATATTGAATTTCGGTATCCAACTTAAAACAAATTGGTGATAAGTGGAGAGGTCCCAAGACTTATATACTTTTATTCGTGGCTTATTATAACCCTTGTGGGACATAACATATCAACTGTGTTGCATGGGTACGCCTAAAATTCCTCTGTGTCTTGTGTCATGTCATGTTGATGCCGACTCTGGTACGATACAGATTCATGATTGGTGTAAGAAAAAAAAAAGAGATTAGAAAATTTCAAGTGAAAATAAGGTGAAAGAAGAAGAAATGAGGAGAAATTTATCTCTTTGAAGAAGGAACTGAGGGATTTCCTTGTAGATATGTGTTTTCCTCTCACTGGAATTGAAGTAGGAAACTTTTCTCCAGCTGATTTAGAGGAGGCAGCTGATTTAGGGTTTATTTGTTAATTAAGAGGCTTACTAGTATGGACTTAGCTAATTGGCCTATCTAAGGTCAAACTTCACTAAAGAATATGGGCCACTTCTAAAACCAACTAATTGGTTATAGGTTTATACCACTGGCAGACTCACTAGAATTACTATTATTATAAGCATGCCCATTTGCTGATTCCAAGCCCAATGTTCTTTATAAGATAATTTCTTTTCAAGATTCAATGTTTTAGAATTAAATAATTTCTTTTTAAAAAAAAATGAGAAAATTAAATTATAATATTAGTTGTCCCTGTGTCTGATTTTTTAGACCCCGCCGTGTCCAAACCCGACACTCGTACCCATACCCATGCAACATAACATATCAACAAAAAGAAAAAATAACTTCTTGGTAGGGAGACTCGAACTCCCGACCTAATTAAGGTGGAACAAAAAGAAATAGCCACTCCATCATCCCTTTTGCCTTGAGTAGCTTCAAACGACTGCCCAGACTACTTTGACTTAGATTTTGAGCTATAGCTATAACTTAGTGGAAAGCTTGTCAAATGTAGTTTCTAACGCACAGTACGTTTCAAGAACTAAGAAAATGTATGACTCTTTTCCAACAGGTTCAGATTAAGATGGGAAAAAACTTCAATTACGAAAAAGAAGGCATACAAAGTGAAAGTTCCTTTGCCAAAACACCTTTTCCTTGTCACACTTCGTTAGAGGAAGAGACCAATTTAGATGAGGAAAAAGAAAATTCTTTGCCGAAGTCCACCTTCTGCTGGTCACTGGAATTCGTTGACTAAACGTGAAACCTATGTCTAAACCCTAACTCTCTCTACCAAGTAGAAATCTAAAATTAAAATTATATTGATCATAACAAAACTTAATAATTACATGGGACCCACTCTTCTTAAATAAAGATTAAAGATGTACTAACACTCCTACATACTCATTGTGGGATTAAAAATCCAAACTGAAGAATACTAATTCTTATATATCTCTACACAATTTTCAGAAAGTAAGTCGAGCAACCCAAATAGGCGAAGACTGAAATTAGCAAGACACAAAAGCTGCAATTGCAACTTATAACCTTGTGGAGCAACAATTAGAAAATAAGCATGCCAAACCGGATCCACATAAATTTGCGTTTCTTGTGACACAATATCTAATACTGCATTTTCGACAATTTCTCACCTTCAGATTCAACTGGTAAAGTCTCCTTATTGTGTTCATCGAAAAATGGGAGGGGACTCAAATCAATAACTTAAGTTTGATCCTCCACATGTATCAAAAATAACTTTAGCTTCATAAATGTTGTATTAAGGGCATGTGCCAACTAGCAAAGTTGGTAAAACCTTTGGGTGATGATACCAAAGGTATGGGCTCGAACCCCGCCAGCACCAAAGATTTACTGATCTTATTTAAAACAGGCTTGCCACCAAAAAAAGAAAAAAGATTTTTGCAGGTGCCACCTTTGGGTGATGATACCAGGGGTCTGCGGCTCGAATCCCATGAGCATCAAAGAGTTATTGATCTTATTTAAAATAGGCTTGCCAATCAAAAAAATAAATGTTGTATTAAGGGGCCAATCATTAAAACATTTCTCTTCAAGGTCTTTGATTACCCGTTGGATGCCTAAACTTATTTTCTTCAGGAGTTTGGTTCCTCCTCCCTATCTTCAAAGGTTGTTTACTTTTGGGACTTGAATTCCCCGTTTTGTTTTTTTCCTTGATTGGAGTGAAGTAGTTATTATATCTTTAATTGGTTGTTTTGAACTTCTTGGTGTGTATCTTATCCGTTAATTTTGTGGTGTCATCTTATCTCTCAGTTTACTACTCTTTTCTGCCTACTTTTTCATTATTTGCAATTTTCCTAAGTGCAGTCAACTCTGGCCAATCAATATTTTATGTGATACTGTCCAAGATCCTTCACTTCATTCTAGCTTCTTTTCTTCCTAGGAAGTCTGACATTCTTACATTATGGTAATGGTTTTCACTGTAATGTTTTGCTATTGGAATCACAGCCAGTCGAGCTATGGACTGGGAAACAACTGTTTAGCATCCTAGCACGTCCTCATGCTCAGATGAAGGTCTTTTTGAACCTTACTGTTTTGGAGAAAAATTACAGCAAGTCTAGAGAAACAATGTGTCCTAATGATGGTTTTGTGTATTTTCATATGTGGGCAACTTAGGAAGGCTACTGTAGGTTGGTTCTCTCTTTCTTCACTTTATTTCTTCTGCCTTTTTTTTTGTCTTATTATGATAATTTGTATATTTCTTGTGACCATCAGTAGTGAACTTATGTGCAATATGAAACATATAGCAAGTGTTGCTTCTATCCAGAAAAGGCTATAAGGTAAATGGATATGTAGGAAGAAAAAGAATGGTCTTAAAGGCGAAGATGAAGATATGAGATTTGTTGGAGACAGGGAGATATTGGTGGACATGTAAGGTGCTCACAATTTCTCCCCAAGTAGGTTTTTATTGTATGAAAGGTAATTGAGTTTTGAGGGGTAACTGTCCACCCTCCATCTCAGTACTTGGTCCGCCCCCCATATCAATAATTGGTTATAAGAATTAACACTGGAAAATAAGAAACATTATTACACTCCTCATGTTTGGACATTGATCCAATCTGCTATACTTAAATTTGATATCAACTTATTCCTTTTGTAAGAACTATACCTTGTAGTCAATGTTCATCAGAAAGTGAACATTTGTTTCTCTTCCTGTTGTTTTTATCCCATCTTATAATGAGTGTGTATTTACTTCAATGTGTTTTGTGCGCTCATTCTGTTTTAGACTATAAGGTATGGTAGTCTATTGTGAAATCGCTGAAGTAGTACTAAACTGTAAACTAGATTCAATTTCCAGAAGATGGTTGTACTTTTAGTTTTTAAATCCAGTAGCATGGTTAACTTGCTTTGCAACAAATTCCAAGGATTGCTTGATATGGTCGAAGAATGAGGTAAACATACTGGTGGAAAATTCAATGACGCTACAAAGTTCTTTATATCAACTTTAAAATTGACTACATTTGAGAGGCCAAGCCTTAAAACAACAAGATAATTTGATGAGCAGGAATCCTAATCCAAAAATTAAAACTGTTAGATAAAGCTTGTGTGTCCTCATATTCATCCCACTTGGCTGGGAATTTCGTCTTTGTCTTTAGAGCGTACTGAACCTAGAGGCTAAGTTAAGAGGCCTTGTTTCACACCATGAGGTACAAGGCGAGTTATTACAACTCTGAGGAGTAGAAACTAAGATTTAAATTTAGGGAAGCACGGTGATCAATTCAATGCCAGCTTGTCATAGATAGGATTGTGAAAACCTAAGTTACATGGCGATTAAGCAGTGTTCTAAAAAACGCTATGCGGTAGTCGGGCGGTGGGAGAGCGCCTAGGCCTTTTAGGCAATGCTTAGACGGGTTAAGCGCTGGGCGGTTTTTTTTCCTAATATATCTTATAATATATATAGTAATACACACCTATACTATAAGAATGAAGAAAATCATTTACCATAACTCAAAAAATAAACACAAATAAAGATACTTATTACAAAAATGCGTAATAGTTGAAAAATATTGACTTCATATAATAACATACTCTTTCTTATAGTGGCATATAATTTACATTAGACTTTAGTCTTCTAAACTCATTCAAATCTTAAGCCTACACGGGTCTTTAATTTTTGACATTTAATTATTAAATAAAAAAATAAAAAAAAGCTTGACTGGACCGTCTAGAGGCCGATTAGTCCACCTAGCCCGCCTAATCGGTCCACCGATTTTTTAAACGACTTAGGCTTAGGCGAGTCGGTTGGGCACCGCCTAACGCCTAGAGACCGCCTAGGCTGCCGTCTAGACTGATTTTTAGAACACTGCGATTAACACACATATTGGTGTCCGACATGGCAAGATTTTTAGAGAAAAGACACAGGGTCACCGCTAGGAATAGATAATTAACTTATTTTAATATATTTTAAGTAGAAGTTCTTTAGAAAAGGAAAGGTGAGATCAAGAGAGAGACGGAGGGGATGGATAGCTTGGTTAGGGAAAGAGTTCAATGTTGGAACTTGGAAATAAAAAGGTAAGCAATGCTTTCTTTTTAAGTTTCAACTTTCGATTTTTTTTAAAATCAAATGAAATTTTTATTGATAACTAGTTTTACAAATAATTAAGACAAGTGTGCAACAAGTTGTGCCGCAAGTCCTTTCTGAAGGGCAAATCTCATCTTCCTAAAAACAAATTCCTTAGAACCAGTTGTCATTATGTTACTATCCATAACCTTCTGCAATCTCTTAAGGAGCTCAACAGACTATTGTGCCAAGAAACTGAAAGTGTCTAAACTGAACGGAATAAAACAATGTTGGTTAGCCCTACAAGCTTTCTAGTGCTTCTCCATGTTTCCTGCCGCTGCTATATTAGCTGTTTTTCCCACCTCTAAGTCCCCATTCCTAAGGCCTACCAATAGAGAGACTCTAGTCACATGCATGTTTTCTCTCAGACCAACTGTAAATCAAGACATCCACAGGCCGAAGTGTCGACATACCCTCATTCGGATCAATGATAAAATTGACGGGAACCTCCTTCACTTGTACCCCCGTCTTCCAAAATGCATCATATAAAATGTCTCTCATATGATCATGTCAGTATCTAAAACCTGTAAAATGTCTACAATGTGTTGTATGGTCCCTGAAAGGATCTAGTCTACTCTTTTTGCATACAGGGCAAACGCCACAATCAGAGTACAAAGGGATCATGAGATGGTACCGGAGAATAGTGCGATACTCCACCGGTGGCATACGTTGTCCAAGTCCTTACATCGGAATAGCAAGTAGAAAATCTTTTGCATTGTTCCGACTACAAGTATCCAATGATTGTTTCTGTCGAGTAGATAACTCAAACTTCCTCGCAAGACTAACAACAATCTTACCGTAAAAAGCTTCCGCCAAATTTTTTTGTGGTTTTGAGGGGACGGTAGCATTCACAACCATAGAATTGAGATCAAAATCGGGTAGATAGAGACGCAATGCACTAGTAGCATCATCAAGAATCTCACCCATAGGCACTAGACCACAACTCCTAAGAATGTGGTTCTAAAACTCAAAAGTCTGAAAATGAGAGGCCACAAAAGCAAATGCATAGACATCAGTGGCACAATAGATACCTAACCCACTAAGACATTAAGGAAGCGTCGCTAAACGGCACTGTAAATCACCGAAGCCAAACAGACCATCTGAAACTATAATACCCTGAAGAACCGTGCAAAGATGCCAGTCAAAAGTCTTAGCTGCTTCCTTAAAAATGGATGGTGGATAAGTACGAATCGCAAAGACCAGTTGAGGGAGCCCAACACAAACTCGTAAGAGCGCTAGCTCATACTGTGGATCGTTCAGTACAACTTAGCGGTCCATCAAAGTCATAGCCGCACCCCCCCCCCCACCACACACACACACACACACACCTTTTTTTCTTCCCATGGAAAATTCCCAAGGATTTGATTTGGATATTATTTCCGATAATGTGACAAAAACCTTTTATTTCCTATTTTTGTTGGGATTTTTTATCACCAATTGTGCACATGATCTCCGTGAGGATCAATCCTACATAACAAGAAAGGCTCACTATATGTTCAAATGCAATTGAAAATTGACATATGTTTGAGTTGGTGCAAATGTACAATTGTAATGTAGATATTTTACTTTATTTAAACTACTTAGGCTGGATCGGACCATCAAGTGACCCACCTTCTCTGTACCTCACTAAATGTTAAAATCCCAATTTACAAGACTGACATAGATAGTAGGGTTTTTTCAGGGGAAAACATTGATTTTTACGTGGCAATTGGAACACAATATTTTGCTTTATCTAGATATATCTTCTATTAGATGGTGGTATGAATTTTTATTGTATATTTTGATACATTAGAAGTCACTGTCTATATTGATATCAAAATGGTTGTCCAGCCCATGACTGCTTAGGAATTTTCCACTTTTTTCATCAGGTCTGACCGGGATGTTGTGCAGTATGGTAATGTGTTTTCTGTTGTGAGTTTAGAGTTGGACATCTTTGAAGGTTTTTTTTTTTTTTTTTTACATAGGAAATGGTAACAAGGATGGCCTGTTCTCTGTTCTCCTTAGAGACTACAATGTACATGCTGCTGCTTCTTGTATGAACCGTCTTGCGAAATTGAGGTATTCTCTTTTTGGTGCTTATGCCTTGTGATTACATATCTTCTATCGGGTACATGTGGGTTGGAATCTTATTTTGTACTTCTTGACCTTTATATGCTCTTTGGTTGCATGCTAGTATGGGAATGCCCAAGTCTAAGTTCTTTTGTCAGTGGGAAGGTTGTAGCCTTTGAACTTAGCATCAAGATTTTGTACTTCTTGACCTTTATATGCTCTTTGGTTGCATGCTAGTATGGGAATGCCCAAGTCTAAGTTCTTTTGTCAGTGGGAAGGTTGTAGCCTTTGAACTTAGCATCTTGCTAAGTGATGAATGTATTCTTTGGGGAGTAATGAAATATATCTCTAAGTGTTCATGGGAAAAAAACAGATACAAGAGCCTTGGTTCATTTGAGGGGAGTAGCGAGGTGAAAAAAAAATCAGTGGGTTATGTGGGCATAAACTATGTCTTGAGTAAGGGGAAGGGGGACTACAATGGCTGTAGACTTGTGAAGGTATAGACTTGTGAAGGTATAGTGAGGACAAGGACCATCTATGGCTTATGGATATTGAAGTATGGAGAAAGAGATAATAGTAGAAACCAAAATCCCCTTGGGGTCTTTATGGCATCACATTGTGGGAAGGGAATAAGGAATTACGAAGTGGTGAGAAGATTTGGAAAATGTTTTCTTTCATTAGTGGGATGGATCACCTTATTTTGTTTTTGCATGACAGTGGGATAAGCGGAAGACTGCTTACAGAATAGTTTTTGGAAATTTATGAAATTGCTTCTGATAACAATGCCAAGATAGTGGACTATGTGGTGACGGTTGAACATGCGTTGGTGACTGGTGAGGATGTGGTTTTCAAAATTTTGGCTGACTTTTTAACCGCCATTTACCAGATACGGGAGAAATCCATTGAGGAAGATGGAAGAATTTGGGAATGGGACGTAAGCAAGATATTTTCACTTAATTTTTTCTATGGGTTTCTAGCTAAGAAACAGGCCGAAGAGGATTATAGAAACATCGTCGCCAACTTTCTGCAAAGAAGGATAACTTGATACGGGAACACATCAAAGGGAATATTGAACTTCCGCCAGGTTCTGATTCTGCTCTAACATTGGAAGCTGAGATTAGTTAAGTGTTAAATAACATTCGAGAAACAACTGCAAATGTAAGTGATTATTTTCTGTTGATTGTTGCATTTTTTATGTTTATATTGACCATTACGAGTCTGTCTGAAGCATCAATTTTGTGTGTTTGTGTGTGTGACACCCTTTACTCGAGATAACGAAGTGTTTCATTTAAGTGTAAAATGCCCAAGAGGCGTAACCCAGTTTTTCTCATCTTGTCACCTACACGAAGAAAGACTCTTACTCCAAATAGCAACATCACTAGATTTGACTCTCTCCTTTAAATGGCGACACACAGGTGTATCTGCACAGATTCCAGTAGCTTATTATTATGTAATCTGTTACAAACTATAGTAAACATATAAAACTATACACTCTCTTGGTAATTGATCCATGGAAATTCACATATTTTGAATTTTTATTCAGCTTGGAAAATTCAGTGTGATAATTGTGTACAGTATAGAGTTTGGCCTTTGTTTGACGTACGTAAGTTTCCTTTACGGTGCAACAGATTAGGCAATCAAGTTAATCTTTTGTCTTTAAGATGCTTTTCTCTAAAGATTAATTGTTGCCCTTGCTGACATTCATTTTTGTCAGTTTCGTTTATTTGTTCATGATTTCTCTTTTCTCTTTTCAGTTTGATTTTTATTTTATGTTCTCAGGTTTGTATGAAAGAGCTCCATTGGAGGAACAGCCCTTTGATAATGTCACAGTGTGGATCCAAAGGTTCCCCTATTAATATTAGTCAGATGATTGCATGTGTTGGCCAACAATCAGTTGGTCGGCGTGCCCCCAATGGATTTATTGATCGTAGTCTCCCACACTTTCCTAGGAAATGCAAAACACCATCTGTAAGTGCATATATATATTTTTTATTGCATAAAGAATTAAAGAATGCTTTATTGTCTGATTTCACTCTTTGTTAATGCGAGCAAACTCTCCCCCATGCACCAATGCTTATTTTTCTTTCGTGCTTCTTTCTAGGCTTGCCTAGGCGCCTCCAAGTCCTGTGTATAAACAAAAGAAAAAAACTTTGCGAAGGAGACAAAAATGCCATAGGTTTTTTATTCAATGTAGTCTTCATGTGGGTGTTGTGTGTCACTTCCTTTGTATTTAGACTCTTCATCTCATAATGATAGATGTTTTGAAAATGAGGATGGTTTCCATGTGGATGCAATGGAAGGCTTTAAAAATGAGTCTCATGCTTTATTCATATTTGAGTTATTTAGTTTAAGTTGGTGAAATTCTTAAGAGTTTTTTAGCTTTTGGCCCTAACTCTTTTTTCCCCGTTTTTGGCCCCATTTCCGTTAGTGGACTCACAGTCAGCACAAAACATGTGAAGATCAACTCAACCTTGACTGAGTCAACTGACAGAAGTGGGGCCCAAAACGAATAAATGAAAAAGTTGGGGGGTCTAACACTGAATACACCTAAATCTATATGGTTCGGGTCGGTTTTAAACAAAATTTAACCAAACCGAACTAGTCAGTTCATAGAGATCAAAACTCAAACCGAACTGAGAAAATTCAAAAGCCGGATACAACCGAACCATAAATTTCGGTTCGGATCAGTTTGCCAATCGGTTTTAAGCTTCAAATTTCTTACTGGCTTGGGGTAATGTTGGGCCACATTACTGGCTTGTGGACTGTTAGGCCACGGTTAAGTTGATCAGCTAACCATGTTAAGGCTAATAAACCAAGTTCAAGACCAAGTAAAACGTGGTTGCCCAAGCCCAAATTGATAGAGTTTTTAACAGTATAGTGTCCTACTTGGGTAATATGTGACTAAAAACAAAAACCAAGTTACTGATAAATCTGTGTAAATAATTTAAAGTAACCCTAAATGATAAGTTGATAACCAGCTAGTACCATTATTTGGATCCAACCCACGTTGATTTTAATGGTTCAGAAGAAGCTCTAGTGTTGTCATTGCTTTAACTTGGGTGGCTTGAGGATGTTGGATTAAGTTCTCGTGGTAAAGAAAGTGTTAAAACTCTTTACACATACTAAATCACACTCACATTTCATACTTTCAAACCAAAATGACCCAATTAATACTACATGCATACTATTAACACCAACTTAAAACTCCAATTTGGATCCAATGTATAATTAATCCCAACCCCATGAAGTAAATAATAACCCCACACTAATGAAAATTCCCTTGGTGTTCACTAGGGGTGTGCAAAAAACCGAGGGAACCGACCAAACCGACCGAACCGGACCGACCCGAGTAGTTTTGGTCGGTTATTCATAGCAGAACCGGTTTGGTTCGGTTTAGAAAACTGTAAAACCGACCCTTTCGGCTCGGTCATCGGTTTAAGACATTTGGAAATCGAGAAAACCGACCCGACCCGAAATTTTAAGTTAGGGTTAGCAATAACTTCTATTTATAACCGTTAGATACTAAAATCAATTTTGAGCCCTTGGATCTTGCATAAAAGCAAACTAACCCTAGCTAATAGTTCATTCTCTCTTACTAACTCCTCTTCCTCCCTCACCAAGCCGCCACTACACCAAACCTCACCAAGTGCTCATCTCCTTCTTCCACTCAAACTGACACCTCTTTACGCTTTTATTTTCTTTGAAGATAAAGTTCGGAATGTTCAAGAGAATGGATTTCATGCTACTATTGTTTATGATAATCGAGAGAAGAGGAATTTGGTTTTTTTTTTTTTTTTGAACTCCAAATTTATCTAGAAATTCGAAGTGATGCGTTTAACACAGATGAAGGTACAGATACAAACTGAACACATTGTATAGAAAGTTGCCTGGAATTTCAAAATAATGCATCAGAATGAACAGCCACTGCGTCAGATTGATCTCACTATGATAAGAGTCACGAAAGGATCGAAAATCAACCACCACGCGGCTTACCGTCTAGTGGCATCATGGAGGAGGTCGGTCACTCCGGGGAAACATGAACATACCTCACAACTGATCCCCTGATGAAGCAATTCCTTACAGAGAGCATGTGAGGGTATTTGTCTTGATCAACAACTCTAGTATTCTCAAGCTTAATATTAAGATCAACAGAATGCAAAGTTCCCCTTATTGCCAAATCGTTTTTCAACTCTACTGTCACTTCTCTACCAATTAAATCCTTGAAATATGAGAAGAACAATGTTTCGACCCCCACCTACGTGGCAAACGTTCATTCGTAGGGGTCTCTACTTTATTCATTTAATTGACAGGGCTAAAGCTCAATTCGCAATATCATGGATCAATGTACAAGCCCATTAACTCATGTGTCTAAGGCTGAAGCTTAGCCACATGACTTGCCACTAATGTATGTTGATTTATGTCCAGATTCGTTTCTTATCAAAGAGATAATTATCAGTTGAGAGTTATATTCTATCACAATTACTCAAGCTACAAGAATACTTGAGCTACAAGGATTCTCTACTCTACCTATATAAATACCAAACTATTTTTCATTCAGAACTTCGTTCTTGAGACTTGATCCCATTGATAATTTGGGTACGTAGGCAACCGCAAGGTACAGTCTCATCATTCCCCGATCACCATCATTTTTCTAATTACTTTTCTACGTTCTTCGTCTCTTTTATCAACACTTGATGTTTTGATTATATCTGGTCGAAACATAATTGGCGCCATCTGTGGGGAACCACTCCCGGGGGCTAAGTCTCGCTCATAGAGCAATGACACAAGGATACTGGTGGTCGTACATGCAAAAGGATGCTAAGCGTTTGTCTGAAAAGTGTGTTCCTTGTTAGAAATATGCTAATATGGGAAATCTTTCAAAGAACGGAACTTCATCAATCTTGAGCCCTCGGCGTTTGCAAAGTGGGGTCTTGACATTGTCGGCCCCTCTTCCGAAAGCTCTTGGCGTTGTTCGCTTTTTACTCGTCGCGAATCGATTATTTTACCAAACGGGTCAATTTATGCCTTAGCCCGCATTCATGCTTCCGGATGTTAAAACTTCTTATGGCGAGATATTGTTTGTCGTTTCGGTATTCCAACATCATTGACTTAAACAATGGCAAACAATTTAATTTCAAGAAATTCGACAATTTTGTTCGACTTGAAGATTAATCACAATTTTTCAAGACCGTACCATCCTCAAGCTAATGGACAAGCCGGAAGCTACTAACAAATCCATTCTTGCAATCTTTCGGCGGCGACTTCAACAGCCAAAGGAAATGGGTTAAAGAACTTTCATGCGGTTATGTGGGCTTATCGAACCACACCTAAACATTATTTGGATTTTCTTTGTTTAATCTTGCTTACTGATGCGAGGCGGTCTTGCCTACAGAGTTGATGACACCAATCACACGAACTTCTAACGTGGAATCGAGTCGAATGATCAAGCACTTGCTCAAGCAAAAGCCTTGATAGATGAGACAAGAGATGTTGGTCTTCAATGAGTTAATTAAGTTATCAAAGTCGATATGAAACGAAAATATGATAAGAAAGTTCGACTTAAAGTGTTTGAGAAAGATGACCGGGTACTCTATCGAAAAGACGAGGTTAATAGATTAGGTAAATTTGGAGCTGGGACAGTCCATACATCATAGATCGCCTCTGTCACCAAAAGGATCTTATGTTCTCAGGGATTTAGATGGGAATGTTCTCGATAAGCCGTGGAATGCGTTTTATCTGCGCAAGTTCTATAAGTAGATTTTAGTTGTGTTTTTCCGTTATCCTGGAGAAATAAAATAATACAATATTTAGTTTGTTTCCAGTTCAGGCATGTATTTTCCGTTATTATCTTTGTATTTTTCAAGACTTGGTAATCAATAAAGAAGCAGTTCTTTCACTTCAGTTCCAATGGTATGATTTTGGTTCTAGCGAACCTTATAATCGCTCTGACAAAATCTGATGAAATTACCACGTTTAATTTCGTCAGTCTAAGTTGAACCCTTTTACGCTCGCTTAGTCGTTACTATCACTACAACAAAATTTGGCGAAATTATCATGTTTAATTTTCGATCCTAAGTGAACGCTTTTACGCCGCTTAGTTAGTCGTTACTATCGCTCGGAGCAAAATAACCGAAATTACCACGTTTAATTTCGCCGCCTAAGTTGAACGCTTTTACATTTCGCTTAGTCGTTACTATCGCTACAACAAAATCGACAAAATTACCACGTTTAATATCGTCGGCCTAAGTTGAGCATTTGTTACGCAATTCGTTACTATCGCTACAACAAAATCGGGCGAAATTATCACGTTTAATTCGTCAATCTAAGTTGAACGCTTTTTATTTGCTTAGTCGTTACTATCGCTACAACAAAATCGGCGAAATTACCACGTTTAATATCGTCGGCCTAAGTTGAATTTATTTCGCTTTAGTCGTTACTATCGCTACAACAAAATCTGGCGAAATTATCACGTTTAATTTCGTCAGTCTAAGTTTAACGCTTTTACGCTCGTTTAGTCGTTACTATCACTACAACAAAATCTGGCGAAATTACCACGTTTAATTTTGTTAGTCTAAGTTGAACGCTTTTACGCTCACTTAGTCGTTACTATCACTACAACAAAATCTGGCGAAATTACCACGTTTAATTTCGTTAATCTAAATTGAACGTTTTTACGCTCGCTTAGTCGTTACTATCGCTCCGACAAAATCTGACGAAATTACCACGTTTAATTTTAAGATAAGTCAACGCCGTTATTCATGCCGCTTAGTCGTATTATCGCTACGACAAAATCTGACGAACTTACCACATTTAATTTCGTCAGTCTAAATTGAACGATTTTACGCTCGCTTAATCGGTTATTCGCGCTATGTCAACATCTGATGAAGTTACCCCGTTTCGTTTCGTCAGTTCTGCATCGGAGCATTTTTTCACTCAATCTAATTTTGCAAACTTAAAGTTAGCATTGGGGGCGTTTCATTCTATTTCGTATCATCTATATAAATCAACAACATTGTCAGTTTTCCACAGATATGTTATCTGACATCACAACGATATTTAATTGCAAACACATACTTTATTTTTATTTTCATTACAAGAATTTTTAGCTCTATGATATTACATTCATACAATCACATAATCATTGGTTTGGGAAAAGCCAATGGTTCCTTATCAGTTTTTTGCTTATACAACTCGTACAACTCTTTCCGTTTCAAGCGAAACTATATGCCAGCTTAATTTTTTTTTTTTCTAAGACATTGTTCCGATTTTTCTACGAGAAATTTTTCTAGCAAACAATTTCAATAGCTTCATGCCGATTTTTCTGAGCGAATCTTTCCGAGCGAATTAAACCTTACCAACAGTTTCATTATTTTTTTTTTAAGGCATTGAGCCGATTTTTCCAGGCGAATCTTTTGAGTTAAACTTTCCGACAGCGCTATAAGACATTGAGCTGATCTTTCTCAACGAAACTTCTTTCAGCTTCTTTCATTCTTCTACGACATTAATTGACACCTTGTTACGCAAAACTTTTCTCCGTCGACTCTTTGTGAATATATTTTGCTCGTACTACCGCCGTTTCTTCGTGCGGCAAAAAAATTCGCATTACGTTAACTTTCCGAGCGGATTGAAAATTATCTTCACCTTATTTATTTTTCCAAGGCATTGAGATCATGCGAAACGAAACTTTTATTCGCGGTCTTTTCGTGAATTTCTTTCTCCTGTCGTACCGCCGTTTCTACCTACGACGACAAGAATAAACTTTTCGTCAGTCTTTCAAACTTAACCAAAATTTTACGATAACTGATAAAAAAATACTAACATATCTGTTTCCGACATCGCTTTGTCATATTCTCCGCACTTTTCTCCGTTTTCTTTGTCTTCTTCGACAGGCCAAATTTAATTTTTATCGAAACTCAATAATTTGATCTTAATATCCTAGCCGATCCAATTTGAAGCTGCTCGATCCTGAGCTAGATTATGCCGCAGCCTTGTGTATTCACTATATCTGTCACTTTCTTTCCACCTCACCAAGTCTACGATCGTCATCGCATCTTTTTCTTCTCGATTATCTTTCGCCCGTATAATATGGTCGTTTCTACCTGGAGCGTCAAAAAAAAAAAAAATCGTCAGATCAGTTCTTCCTACCAAAGTCAACAATTATATTAACTAAAAGCAAACAAACCTAAACAATTCCTTGCCACAGGTTCAGTATACTCTAGCATCCATTTTCTAAACATCTCGATTTCTTCTTCGTTCCAAGGTTCATCTTTCTTCTCATAACTGGAAAATGGATTTTTTGGCTTGGTCTGCAAAACTAGAGCCACTTCAATTTAGCATCAGCAGAGTCAGTCTGACTCGTGTGGTTATTTTCTTCTGTATTGTTCCCATTGGAGTCAATATTGCCTCCCAAAGCATGCTTGAGAAGTTCGGCCCTTCCTGTCCCTTATTTGCGCTCAACCTCATCACACAGACTCTTCAACTCTAGTAGATGATAAATCAATCCATTTAGGAACAACTTTGGGAAACAATAATTTGGAGAAAGAGTATCTCAATAAGCATCATGCTAAGCCCACTTCTAATTCTGATGACAAAAAGCCATTGAGTTTTAGACTTCCAGCTAGTTCGGCAGCACCACCAAAGAGTAATTCCCCGAGTGTCTTGAAGGGGCTTACTTCATCTGGTCCTAGTTCTTCTATGTCAGAAAAGCAATGTTAAGCCAATTTTCGGAAGCCGGTCACAGTATTTCAAATCCTACCAAATCAATATCAGATCCTGTTCCAGATACTTTGATCAAACTCATGGAATATGGGAATGACGATGATGACCCTGAAGAAGAATCACAGAAAAGCAATGTTAAGTCTGAAGATTCGGAAGATGATGTGACTTTGTCGTCAAAGTTCCATTTGAAGTCCGGTGCAGGTGCATCTGTTAAGAAGCCATATGATTTTGATGAAGATAAACCTTTATCTTCTAAAATTCAGCAAAATGGCTACTGCTGCTATCTGCATCACCAACGACTGTCGTCAAGTCACCACATCGATCAAGCTCCGAGACTTTACAGTAACCCTCCTGAAAATACTGCCAAAAATCGATACTTAAATATAATTGCAAACGTCCAGTTCTTATCCAGTTATGAAAACAGTCCAGTTCATATTTGACGTACCAATTCTTATCCAGTTATCCAAAACAATTTAACGTACTGTGGGAGACTCGCTGGTTTATCTGTTATCTAATTCTATTATCCTTATCTTCCAATTTCTCTCTTCAACGTGTAAGTCCAATATTCTAGGGGCCCATATTCTAGTCATGTGTCTTTCCTATTCAAGTCCAACTTCTTTTGGACAATAGCGCCATCTCTTTTACAATATGATAGTGAAAGTATATTTTGAGTAGTTTAGCATTTATTTAGCTGTTATTCATTCACGTGTAAATTCCACTTCCATGACTTTGCTGCTTTATACATCGCTCAGACTTTGAAATTTTTTATTTTGTAAACTGAAATTTGTTCAGAGTTACAATACATCTCGAATTAATTTGACCATGGTTAGCAAGAAGTAACAAGCTGCACAGAAGCAACTCTTTTTTTTATTTTTATGCCAATTTGTAGAATCTCGTCAACTTATAAAGAAGTGTCGACTACTCAAACTCAACCAATGAGAACACCAAGATTACCACAAAAAGAAGGTCTTTTAAGATTTGGTTATCGACTTCCAACCGGTTTCTAGTTGCACCATATATACTTCATTTTCGTGAGTGACCAACTTTTTACGGTTCTTAATTTTTCATTTCATACTATTGTTCGCCTAGCTTTTAAAATCATTCTCGCTTTTGTCTACCGCTTTGCAAATCATGTGTTCGTTCTTTTTTTCTTACGATTTTGTTTTTACATTTTTCTTCTCTTTTTTTGCCATATGAACTTTGTTCGCATGTCAAAGAGGGTGATTCAACCCCCCCACCTACGTGGCAAACGCCCATTCGTAGGGTCTCTACTTTATTCATTTAATCGATAGGGGCTAAAGCCCAATTCGCGAATATCATGGATCAATGTCTGATTATTATCTCTACGTGTCTGTCTAAGGTGAACCTTAGCCACATGACTTGCTACTAATGCGTTGATTTATGTCCAGATTCGTTTCTTATCAAAGAGATAATTATCAGTTGAGAGTTATATTCTATCACAATTACTCAAGCTACAAGAATACTTGAGCTACAAGGATTCTCTACTCTACCTATATAAATACCAAACTATTTTTCATTCAGAACTACGTTCTTGAGACTTGATCCCATTGATAATTTGGGTACGTAGTCAACCGCAAGGTACAGTCTCATTATTCC
The DNA here is from genome assembly GCF_015680905.1 of Coptis chinensis. Taxonomy (NCBI): domain Eukaryota; kingdom Viridiplantae; phylum Streptophyta; class Magnoliopsida; order Ranunculales; family Ranunculaceae; genus Coptis; species Coptis chinensis. The sequence goes on from NC_141460.1 coordinate 45,189,260, forward strand.
CCCGATCACCATCATTTTTCTAATTATTTTTCTACGTTCTTCGTCTCTTTTATCAACACTTGATGTTTTGATCATATCTGGTCGAAACAAACAACATATTTGGGTTTGATAATAATTTGGAAACCGCTGCTTCAACTAAATCCTTGGTTTATTTGATTAGTTATAACTTTTGGTTTAAATGATTAATGTTTATGCTTTTAAATCTAGTGTAAAAATTTGTATTATTTAATTCAATATGAAAACATTTGTCCATCCCCACTGGTACTGCTACTAAATTGTCGTGTCGGTTCAGTTAATGTCGGGTAAACCGAAAAACTGTTGGTTTGGATCGGGTATCGGTTAGGTGAGAAAATGTCGGGTTGGTTGCGGGTCGGTTAACTCCATCGGGTCGGGTCGGTTCGGTTATTGTATCACATAAACTGATAGGGTCGGTTCGGTGGTCGGTTTTAGCCCAAACTTGACCCAAACCGACCCGTGCACACCCCTAGTGTTCACCGTGATTTTATGAGCATTTCAGCATATTAGTAATCATCGATGCAATGCAAAATCTACCTCTTCCACACTTATACAACGTCGCAACTCATTGCCAAACATGTGAACAAAATAACATTGGCTAGGATTCACCCAAACAAAGTTCTAAAGCTTTATGATGAGCGTATAACATAAGACTCGCTCCATATACGGTTCGGTAAGCGGTTAACCGAGTACTAAAACCGAGAACCAGTTTGAACCTGGCGGTTTTGAAGTTTTAAAACAGTGAACTGAACCGTGTATCAGAAACTGAAAAAACCTGCTGGTTCGGCTCGGTTTTCGGTTTCCAGTGAGCACCCCTACCTAAATCAGTAGGCCAAATGCTAAATAACCCCATTCTTATTTAATCATGAATTGTGATGCTTTATGTTAGTGTTTCTCGCTATTCTTTAATTAGTTTATTGAAACTATTTTCTCTTCATTGTATGATGGAGTCTCATGCATTGAACAATTCAAACCAATGCTCCTCAAACCTATGCTTTCCAAGGTGTTATGCATTGCGAGGCGAGGCGGGGTGGGCAATGGACTGTCCCCAAACGCCTAGGTAGTGCCTAAACGATGCCTGGGCAGTACCTAGATGCCATGCTACAGTATTTTTCTGGGATCCTATGTTCTATAAACTCGAAATCACAGAACATTTTACAGTAAATTCATGAAATCAATTGGACATATTAGGTATCCTGCTTTTGTTTTATTTAGGTTTGAAGTGGAATCTAGTTTTTAAGGAAAACAAATATAGGATATGATAAGGCAAGGTATGCTAGGCGGTCCCTTGAAAAGGCAAGGCTACTTGCCAAAACAAAAGCGTCTAGGCGGTGCCTAATCGCTTAGGTGTCGCCTATGACAACATGGGTATGGAAATTGTCTTAATGCATGCTACTCTATTTTATGCAATCTTAAATATCATAGATTTTGAATTATTCTCTTTAAAATCATGTAAAAGTTATGGTACATATTTTCAGGCAAAAGGCTTTGTTGCTAATTCATTCTACTCTGGTTTGACGGCCACTGTGTTTTCCACTGAGTTTTTCTTTCATACAATGGGTGGGTGTGAAGGTCTCGTTGATACCGCGGTATGAGTTATATCTTTTCCCTTTGCCATTTTATGGTGTACCCATTTATCATTTTCTGTTTTACACATCTTATTTCATTTCACTCACATTATTCTTTATTTCCCAACGAGGCTTTCTTCCCTATATTTCAATTTTATTGGGAAAACTTATCACTAGTATTCTCTCCGTGTACCTTTCGTTGCACTTGATTTGTTTGTCTAGTAGTACACAGGTTGAAGAGTGATCAATGTTTCTTGCTAAATAAAATTATGATTTGTGTTTTGTTGAAGTAATTTATATTCTTTTTGGTTATATGTAAATCCACGGATGTACTTCTCAGTGATTTTTTAAGAAAACTAGCATTTCAATATGATTTTGAACATAAGATGGTGTTGCACTTGCTGATTGCTGATTAGCTACTTGTTCCTCTTCCTCTTTCTGTATATCTTCCGTTCCATCTCTGTTTGTGTGTTTCTCCCCCCACCCCACACCCACCCATATTCTTGATGGCTATGTGAGGATACATGTTTGAGCAGTACCCATAGTGTATCCTGTACCTGTACCAGAATCTTTACCAGTTGACACTGGTGCAATGGGTAAACTACAGTATCCGTGCATCATACCCATGGAGCTATAATGGATTTAATCATGTTTGGTTGATCAAGAGATTACTTGTCTTTTATGCTGTGTTCGTTCGCTTGGAACTCGAGTCATTGAATATCATTAAGTTTTTTTCCCATGCAAGGAATATTTGGTTGGACGTGTTTTCTTTTCATATTTTATAATCTTGTCAACTTTTGCTGAACAGATAGAAAATCATTGCCTTTTATTTTATTTGCAATTTGCAATAGCATCATAAATTTCGTGTTTTCCATCTATACTCTATTTTATACACATCACTGGTCAAGTTGGTGTTTACGGATCTTCAATTCTTCATTATTTCGGCCCTGCTTTCTTTGCCTGTGTTGTTGTCTCTGTTACTCCAAATCAACAGTAAATGGCTGATTGAGTGAGAGTTCTTCTTGCATCCCCTTCATAGTGCTATAATACTCACGAAGAGGCCGATCACCTTCTTTTGTCTTAAATATAGACTCAAGCAAATCATAAATGCGAGAAATATTGTTTTCCTAAGAGTACATCTCTTTCACTGATGACCAGATCTGTTTGGTTGTTGGTAGAAAATAAACTAGACATTAGTAAGGACTTTTGGTTCCATACTATTCCATAATCATGTTAGAACTTATTGACATATATGAGTGTCCCCGAGCCTACTCTAATATATTAATAGAATTGACTATTCACATAAGTTCGAACTTATGGAGAAATTGACAATTTAACATGGTATCGGAGCCTCTGGTTTTTGAAAGGTCTCGGGTTCAACTCCTGCCAAGTGAAGATGTCCAGTCATTCTACCTGTGTATTTCCAGTTCAACTCCTGCCAGGTGAAGATGTCCAGTTCTTCTACTTGTGTCTTTCCAGCGTATCCCGCTGAGGGGGAGTATTGACATATATGAGTGTCTCCGAGCCTACTCTAATATATTAATAGAATTGACCATTCACATAAGTTCGAACTTATGGAGAAATTAGCAATTTAACAGAACTATGGAGTTGGAAGCTTGCCAATCATCATATGTAGGATCACCAAAATTGGAATGATTATCAGTAACAAATTTGGAATTTTTCTTCGCACGGATAAAATGTGTCCAACCGCTTAACTCCACATCAAAAATTATTACCATTCAATCGAATATTAGTATTGGGCTTACCAAGATCGTCATTCACGTAATAGATGGGCAGCTTTGAATCTGTTTCAGGTCCCGAATTGTCACCCGTTGCCGGTCAAATCGGTTATAAACCAAAATAAATTGAGTACGGAAGATGGATGTCAAACAGACTTGAGAGCAAATTCTCAACTGATTGCACGAGTCACTCTACTGTAATTTGTCAAAACTGGCAACTCACACAAAGGGCAGCAAACACCCACAGCAATTTCAAAGAACAATTGAAGATTATTCTCACACACCAACAGACAACATTCAAATTGGTCAGTGCATCACAACATTCAGCACAACTATAACAGAAAACGAATCACAAAAACTAAATGCACCTTCATCAACAATGATAATGGCGAGCCCGCAACTTCAGTTCAACACGAACCTTGTTTTAATCCATTAAGGATTCAACACATACACACTTAAGCAACTAGGGAAAGAACTTGTTTCCCTATACCCACCAAATCAGCACCCTTCTTTTTTGGTAAAATCAAAGAAACAAAAAAATTAAGAAGAAGAAGAGGAGTGGAAGACAAGGATTAATACTCTTATACCAAGTCAAGAATCTAGGGTATAAATGATTGTATGGAGAGAAGAAACGGAGGTTGGTTTTAGCGTATTTTACAAGCCAATTATCTCGACCTTGTATGCTGATGAGTGTTCTTAAGGTTTGCAAATGTTGATAAATGGAGAAAATGAAAGGGAAATTCTTCTGGTTTTGCCAACTAGGACGGCGTATTCTTTTGAATCATAGATGTACTTGATACTTGTCTGACCTTGCTCTATTTTATTATCTTCAGTTTTTAATCATTCTCAAGTTTGTTATTTAAGTGACCATCGAATTGAAATTAACTGTATTGTGGTTACTACAGGTGAAAACTGCTGACACTGGGTACATGTCACGTAGATTAATTAAAGCCTTGGAAGACCTATCAGTTCAATATGATTATACTGTCCATAATGCTAGTGGTGGGGTAGTTCAATTTCTTTATGGAGATGATGGCATGGATCCAGCAAAAATGGAAGGGAAGGACGGCATACCTTTGAATTTGGAAAGACTTTACATGAAAATTAGGGTCAGTTGTTAGCTTCCACTTTTTGTCTGATAGCTAAATCAGCTCGTGGATGTTCACTGTTTTTCTTTGTTGTTGTCATCAAATTTACAGGCTACATGTCCTGCTAATGCGCATGAGAATTTGTCTCCTTCAGAAGCTTTAAAGAAAGTCTATGAGAGATTCAAAAAACCTGATATAAGTCTTGATGGGGCTAATAAATTCAAAAATTCATTGCGGGATTTTTTTGAAGGAGTAACTGATTCATTAAAGAAGACAAGGAAGTTTCTTGATCTTGATGAAAATAATGTTGAGAAGAATGATCCTAGTTTTCTTGAAAAGATTGCTGCGAATGTATCTGGTATTTCATTGAAGCAGCTAGAGGTAAATTATGTTATACTGTTGAACTGAACTCTTGGATTTAAATACCTAAACAACAATTGAAGTGTTTTTTGATGAACAACCAGCAAAGAGTTTAACCGATAATACAACCTTTCCCTGTTATTATTTATAAGTATAGAAAGGTCAAAGTGATGCTTCTCTTAACTATATCTTCTCCTCCAGTTGGTACTACATAGAACAAAAGTTTAAATGCTTCAAGAATTGTAGTTTTGGGGTTTTATATCCCTTGTTAATGCAGTTGTGTAAATTATTGCATTATCGATCAGATCTAGTATCTTGTTCCATATACTTTCCTAATGATCCTGCACTGCATTCCGTAGAGCAGTATCACATCTTTTTTTTTGTTTGTCCCCTACTCCCCTTATATATATGCATCACACATGGGTGGAAGATTGTTAGGAAACCAGTCTGTTTAATGTGTTTAGGACTCGTATTAGGACTTATCCTATTTCGGCTAGTAAAAGGGTAAGGAGGGTTGTTTCTATCTGTATCTTAGTATATTACCCGTGTCAAGGCAAGGATTCTAAGTGATTATTAAGCAGTCACTTTGGAAATTAGAAGATTAAGATGGTTGATCCCTGATCAAAGGATCAAGGTAGTTCAAACATTTATTGGTGAAAAGCCATTTCTTGCCCTCTGCAGCTGCATGTCTTGTGACAATGACAACTTCCTATCTTACCTTATTTGTTTTTGTGCCCATGCTGTAACAGCTGCACATTCTTTGCATTTGTGCACCTGTTATCGTTGTATTTTAAATAGGGTTAACGAGTATTACCCCCCCCCCAAAAAAAAATAGAACCAAAAAAATGGTCAAAGTGGGTTGACCATGTTTCTTTTGTGTGTATTTGGGGAGGCGGAGACCCTAATTTCCCATCTAGTGGGGGGAAATCCTAATTGGCTCACCTAGTGGGGGGTAATACTCGTTAACCCTTTTAAATACTGATGGATGCAATCACTCAAAATATCAAAATATAAACCACTACATGGTATCTTTTACTGCAAGCAACTCCTCTCCCTGTGTGCTGCCAATGTCGTGCCTCCTAGACACCCAAGCAAGAGCAGCCCTTGCCTGCCACTTTTGCAAATCAGTGTGCTCATAAGAGTTGCTCCACTAGCTCTTTTACCCCTGCCATATGCTTGGAGATGGTAGTTGATGGTGTTTGAAAGCTTTCTAATAAGGGGGGAGTGTTGAAAGTTATTTTGGACGCTGCTTCCCCTCGATTGATTGGACACTTCACTGCTTTGAAACTATGATTATGTGGATTGGATGCAGATCAGTCATTGTTCTTGTTGATCAAGCTCTTCCTTTATTCGTTGGCCCGGTCTTGAGCTATCTCTAAATGAAAGGAATTTGTTTTTGGAGCTACTGAGGCCTATGTGCCTGGGACCTTGTTGGAGCTACATAGGTCACAAAGACTAAACCTTTGTTATCGTTTGTTGACTTTGTTGTTGCGGGTGCAATCGAGGATGTTGCTTGCGGTTGGAGCTTGGTGTTAAAATTATCCTTGTATTTGTGATTTTGCCTAAGGGGGAGATGGTATCTATGTATTTTGTTCAGTTACGCAATGTAATTTGAAACCTGAGTATGTATTTTTCGGCTTGTGGAGGAGTGTCGAGTAATATGAGAAGTAGTACGCTAAAGTATGGGTATAGTCCGATATTGAGTAGGTAGCAGTCGTAGCATGTATACTCTCCTTATATTAGGAGAGTCAGTGCAGTCCCCATTTAAAAATTGTTGGTTGAATAAAGTTTAAGCCATTTTTGAATTTAACTCTTGATAACCTTTGGCTGAGGTTACTTCTCTGGTTGTGTTCTTGTTGTTAAGGTTCACAATAGTCGATTTACTTATGTGCTACTACGATTTCAGAATTCTCCAAGGCTTGTGGTACTAAAGAGGTTGTTATTGCATAATCCATGTTATCATCTTAGAGGTGTAATGGTGAAGCATTTAAGGTTGTGTGTAAGCCTCAAAATATTGTTGTTTCTTGAAGTATTTAATAGAGGTTTGTTTTGGTAAAGAGAGGCTCAATTTGCTTTCATACTTATCTATGATTGTAGGGTTTGGGATTATGCATCATGGTTTCTTAGCTGGATAAGACTTGTACTTAAGTTTAAGGTGGTCAATTGGTGAGTTCCATTGCGCACTTGAGCCTAGCCACATTATAGGACCTATGGAAAATCTTTGGCGTGGGTGTTCTTCATTTGTTTGTGGTACTTGGTTGAGGATATTTGCTCCATAATTGATTTCCTTGCACTTGTAATTAGTTATTTAAGCTTCTTTTGCTAGTAATCTAAAGGTTTGTATGTTTCTTGTTTTTGGTTTAGTGAAACCGGTAGGGGTCTGCCTTAACCCTAAAAGTTACTTAAAATATTTATTGAAATTCTGACGGTCTTTGACAGACATGTACATATGGGTTAGGCTACCCTGACATTTTATTTTGACTTCCACAACTTAAAGGTGACATATGTATGGGTCAGGCTATCTTGGCAACTTATTTTGACATCCACAACCTAAAAGTGGACTTGCACATTGAGCTAGGGGGTGAGTTTTGGTGGAGAATATCTCCCTACCATGGACAGCATCTCCACCAAAACTCCGCTCCATTGTGGGCCGTTAAACTACTATTGAACTTGAACCCAACTTTTGGCAAGGTTAGGCATGTTCATATGACCTGATTTGTTTTTTCTTTCTTTTTTGGTGATCTCCATGATATGGAGGACATATTCCCAGACAAACAGCTCTTGGTTCAATGTGCAGGTTGTGGATGTCAAAATAAGGTGTTAAAATAAGATGTCAAGTTTGTCTGTATATATATAATTGATAAAATGGAACATGGGATAATTATAATCTTCTGCAATTTCTAGAATTTTTGTATTGTTACTCTTGTTAAAGAAATCTTGAATATGGTATATGTTTATTAGTTGTCATATCTATACGTGTGTCGTCCCTTAAAGAGTTAGACTATTACAGCCAATATTTTTCTCCGTCTATTTTTGGTTATCTACTGTTAAGTTGTTTCATATTGGAAATAGTAGCACATAATCCTTTGAAATCTAATGCTAAATCATTCTCTACATTCTCTTGTCTTATATGGACTGACAAAATGACTCTTTACTTTTACATTATAGGTTTTCTTAGATACTTGCATTGATCGTTACCATCTGAAAAGAATTGAAGCAGGAGCTCCAATTGGAGTTATTGGAGCTCAAAGCATTGGAGAACCTGGGACCCAGATGACATTAAAAACTTTTCACTTTGCTGGAGTTGCTAGCATGAGTATCCTTTATGTTGGTTGGCTTTCGTTGTAACATATGCTCATCTCTTTTTCCTTGAATGGTTTGTCCTAATTGATCCTATCATCGTTTCCTTTTTCACTCAAAAATTGACTTCTGAGTTTTAATATGATTAGTTGTTTTGATATATTTTTCTTTTCTTTGCTAAAATTAACTGTATCAATAGCAAAAGGTAGAAGATTTGAAAAAAAATGAAATAACTTACAAAGTTGATAGAAGAGAACGATTGCTAAACATGCCATTTCCAAGTGCATCAATAACCCATAGTAAGTGAATCACTGAATCCTTCATGTTCCACTATATGCAAGAAATATGGTTTGTATGATCACCATTCTGAATTGCCCTTAGGTAAGCCTGCACCTGTTTGTGCATAGGAGTCGGCAACAGTTCTTGCATATGAGTTAGCACCCATATTTTCTCCGGGAACATGAGAAGTTAATGAATTCAACTTTGTTCTTAACCCTATTCCATTCAGTCTTCCAATACTCCTGGTTCTTTAGGAAACTGCTCACAGCCGCCACAGAATCTGATTTAACCCTGATTTAAGTATTTAACATCATATAATTGACCTTAAGCCATGTTTTGGCCACAAGACTAACCTTGTAGAAAGCATCTTTATACTACACAATCTCTTTGCGAACCCGATCAGTATTATTATTATTATTATTTTAATTTGTTTTTGTTACTCAATTCAAAATATCGATTTGGATTCTGTATTTGTGTTAGAGTTCTGATCCAGAGTACGTGTCAAGTATGTGGAACCCCAGACATATGATTAGTGCTCCAATCATTAGATATATACGTTTTTCATATTTTGTTTTGATACAAAAGTGATCAGTTATTTACTTTCCTCTATTTATGAAATATGTTTAGGGACATAGTTGCTAATTGCTGACAGTGTATATCTATGATTATACGAACAAAATTCATTTTGAAGGCCTCAAGCTTATTATATGATAAAGCTATTTTACATCTTGCATTTGAGAAGAGAGAATATTGAAGTAATCTTTTTACAATATGTTTTTTTTTTTTTTTTTTTTAAAACTGTCAAATTCACTTTGTATTCATAGAAAGATAATAAATGTTACAGTGTTTAAGGGTCTAAGTAGCAAGGAGCTACTCGACCACACTCAACCTCCACAAAACCCCAATTTAGCAATTACAAAAGCTCGCTCATCTCGCTAGCCCATCCTAATTCCACATGAAATCAACAAATTTTACACCCATAAACAATGGAGTAGCATGTCCCCATTCAAATAGGAGTTCCTTGATTTCCCCTACCAACTTGTGCATCTCCCTTTCCTTTTGTTAGAAAATCCTCATACTTCTTTCTTTCCATAGTGTCTATACAATGGCATTTGGTAGAAGACCAACTAGCCATTTGGCTTTGTTAGAGAGTGGACCCGTGATAATACTCTTGCGCAATGCCTCTTTAATATTTGATGGTGGCACCCAAGCAATATTGAAAGATGCATTCGTTGGACTGACATCCTCGAGTCAGGTGCTCCACCCTTTGGTTTTGAATTTGTGAACTCTAGCATCCGTCAATTTGAATGTCTTTTGACACATTTTTTCCTACTAATTTTTCTAGTTAAGGATAATCTTTTAATTTGTTAACATATAAAGTAGAAGATCTAAGGGCTATGGTTTCCTTATTTCACTAAGAGTTACACCATTTATATCAATGAAATATCTATTTACCAATTAAAAAAAAAAAAAAAAAACCGTTGTGTTTGGTTCATATAGCATACTGTCTTTTTGATTTTCTTTATTGAGTGAAATGATAGTGGGAAAGTGTCAAAGAAAACCTATGTGTTGATATATGTAAGACGAAGCAACACTGTACTTGGTTCCAAATTTTATTCTCGTAAGTTTATTAGTTGAGTTTGACCTTCTCTCAGTCCTCTCACTCATCTTTATATATGATGTCGTGGAATGGGCATATTATCCACTTAATGAATGTGTAAAACCGTAAAAGAAGGATCACAAACTATATTACTGGCTATCTTGTACATGAATAGCCACGATAATTTTGGAAAGAATAGTTGAACATTATTATCCTTTGTTTTGTCTCCTTTCTATTGTATAACATGACATTTTGACTATTTGTATTCACTGAAAATGTATTTTGTCTCCCACAAAATGAATTTAGAAATGTTTCCATTTGTTACCTGCTTGGCTTTGCCTGAATGTGAGGGGTTTCGTTGGGATACACAAGCAAAATCTGTCACTTAGTATCCCTTAAGAACTATGCGTAAATCGTAAACTAGAGTGTAAAGTATACCAATTTGGAACAGAGTTGAGACATTTTCCCTCGTTTGCTGATAGTACTGGTTGGGGTACTGATGAGAATTTTATAAGGCAAATTAACCAATTGGTTTTAAGGCTTTAAGGTTGGAAGATAGGCATTGACATTTCTCTCCCACAATTCATGGATGACACCGTTGTCGTCGAGGGGAGTTAGGTTGTTAAGTAAGACACCTCGCGACTTGTTACTTTTATTTATAATTTTTTGGTTTGACTTTTTCCTTGAGATCACTTCTTCTAAAAATGTTTTTTGTGGGAATAATAATTTGGGTACTCGACTGGGTGGATATCTCGTCTATTTTTGAAAATTCTTTGGCGCAAATTGTTTGAGATCATATCGAGAGATTTGATAGAAACCTAGTGGGTTGAAGAGGTTGGTATGCTTTTGAAGAGTGGTTCTTTCCCTTATTAAGAGCTTCCTTCTAAGTTTTAGAAGTTATTTTCTCTTATCCTAGTTTATTTGAGTGTTTGACCATTATGTTATTCACTGTCGTGAGGAATTTTATGTGTGAAGCGTTTGTGGAACCCCAACATAAATGAATACCTTCTATAAAATGTACAACAAAAGGGGCGTAGGGCTGCAATGATCATATGTAAAGAACTAGGTACTAGAAAACTGGGTACGAGATGTGGCGGAATAGGAGTACAATCAGATGCTGGTATGGAATAGGAGGTTGATAAAACATACTACCCAATGTGTTTAAATCTCATTGTTGTAGGGTCTGGAGGTTTACTTGCTCAAACTTGTACACTAAGCCTACTAAGATTGGGATTCTATAATCAATTTTCTCATCTGCATTTAGGATTTTATCTAAAAACAACCTCCCTCTCTCTGGGGAATCCAAAAACATCATAGTGTCTTGATACTGGAAAGTTTTAAATGGTTTAGAAGCTGCCAACGCCTGCTATGCTTAATCAAAATCAGAATATTTAGCTATCAATTATATAAGGAGCATGTTGTTTTACTCTTTGGTTGGACCTATCGTAGGAAGACTAGGAACTTAATGCTTTGTCTTTGGAATTACTCGTTCTGTTTATAGGTACCTCAAGTCCTGTTTATGTATATTGTTTCATTGTCTATTAGATTTTGTCTTTGCTGTCTAAGATCTACATTATTTACTTCTAAAATATATAATAAAGCAAAATTTGAATATACTTTTGTGGACTTTCATGAAACTTGTGAGATGGAAGTTGATGAATCTACTTTTCTTTTCTTTTTCTTTTGAACTAGTGAAATTAGGCAGCAGCTGACATTAGTCCGTATAATAGAGGCAGGGAATGCACCGTGTGGGGCGTTTCTTTAATGATTAGTTACCTTGGGTAAGTATTCGGAATTTGTATCCTATCCATGTCAACCTTATCTGCAATAGCATGCCAATCAGCTTGTGTTTGAGAATATAGGACTTCTTGTCATATCAACATACCTGATAGTCTGTATTTTCTTTTCTTGAGATTTATAATCGATATTGGATATCATGTTCTACTGTTTGAGACCCAAATTCATACCTTTGTTCTCAATAGGGAGAAGAGGATGTTCCCTTGTATAAGAATCATGGGGCTTCTCCACTCATTGCCAATTGGTTTTGAGTTGGATACCCAAATTTAATATGGTATCAAAGCGAACTATTCTATGGCCCGAAATACCCATGTACTTTACATCACATATGTGTGTTTTTTTAAAAAAGCGTCCATGTGTTTGGCTCAAGATACGCGACGCCCCAAATACCCATGTACTTTACATCACTCACTAAAATGTGTCCACATGTTTGGCTCAAGATACGTCACACATTAGGGGGCGTCGTGAGATCTATTATCCCATATCGGGTATCTGAAGCCATGCGCCCATGCATATAATACATAAATCTCGGGGACGAGCCACTTATTGCCAATTGATTTTGAGCTGGGTGCCCAGATTTAATGTCTTTTTAGCATGGATATGTATGTAAATACATAATACATGCTGCTTTTGTTTCCTACCGCATTAGAGTCCTAGCCCTTGAATTATATGCCAAATTTAGTGAACATTGATGCATTTTGTTCTGCTTTACCTAAGTACAAGATGTGTTTAATCTCTTCCCAAAAAATGGAACTGGAGTGTTGTGGAAGTGGTCATGTTAGATTTTGTTTAAATACAACTTATGTTACATGGACTTACAATTTTTTTTAAATAATCCGTATCAGATACGTATCTAATGGGGAACAATTAGATTTAGAAGATAGGATATGGAAATCCTTAATAGAAGAATTGAACGAAGGAGATTGAAGAGTTTAGACGAATAAGAAATTAAGATTGAAGGAGATGAAGAATAATTGGAGAAGGAAAATATTAGACTTGAGATAATTTTGATAATTGATCTGATTGAATAATTGAATACCTAAAACAACTAACATTGGCCTCCTTATATAAATAAGCCAAACTTGATAATCAAGAAACCTAGACTTCTAAATCTAATTAAACCCAACGTAAGAAACTACTAAATCAACTTAATAATTCTACTAATAGAAATACCTAAAAGTGAACGTTCTCATCCTACATCAGTATCTATGTATCCGTTTTGGTCACACAATTAGGAAGATCTCTAACTGAGTCTATTTATGAAAAGAGAAGCGAAGTTTGCTTTGCCTTGAATGAACGATTCTTTCTTAAGATGATGTCGATCAAAACATGGACCAAAAACTGACATAAATGGTATAAAATATATCTCGATTCCGTGTTTGACACTTCATATTCGTTTCGGGTATGGACACACATAACCGTATCAATGTAACTTAGAATACAACAGTTTTGCTTTTAAGATGGAGTCATTAGAAATCTCAATATTAACTTTAAAAGCTAATTTGCACAAACTTACTATCTATTAATATATTTAATAAGTTATAACGTTAAATTAACTGTAAAGTGAATGCCTTGCATCTACCTTACTTAGTTTCGTAACTGGCACCCTTCAAGCTGGTGGTGCATGGCCACTGGCAGGGTTGAACTGGGATTTTCTCAAGGGTAAGCAGAAATTCAATGGCAAGTCGGCAACCTTAATAAACCTGTTTATATCAAATAATCATGATGAAGGGTGGATAAAGATATAAAAGCGCCCAGTCATATTTATCTTTGTTTGCCAATTTTTAGTTACAATTTCAAATTCACGATAGATAGATTTGTCCTTATATTGTATATAATGTTATATCCCTATTGCGATAGATATTTGAATTGACTAACTGTATACAAAAGCCAATAAGTTGTTGATGGATTGAGGATCTGAGTAAAATCAAGTCTTGATAGATCATAAAACGGATCACTTTGTATTGCTATTATCCACTTCATCTGTTTTCAATGGAAATATGAACTCAATTTGCTAATGTCATCAAATATAACTAGAGGTGTTCACAAAAACCGAAAAACCGACAGACCGAATTGAACCGGCCCGAACCGGTCATTTTTTTCGGTTTACTACATGTCCGGTTCGGTTTTCGATTCCTAATTGTAAAACCGACTTCATTTGGTTTGGCTCACAGTTTTTGCCCCTGGTTAACCGAACCGAACCAATAGCTGTACACTAGTAATAATTGTTATAAACCCTTAGATCTTTAAGTTAATTTATGACCATTGATTTTGAATGGACTATCTAACTTAAGCCACCAAACCCTAGCTCTCTCAACCAGCCGCATGTGCCTCTTTTATTCTCTCCTCTCTTATATTCTCATCTCCAAAGTTCAAACTAACAACCACTTCAACAAAATATCAGTGACCCTTTCCAAGATAACAACCAATCAACCACTACCTCTCACCTTCTTCTTTTCTAGTTTAATTTCTAATTTTCTATCAAGGATCGTTGTTCACCGTGAGAAGAATGAACACTGGTTATAGATCAATCGATTGAGAGATCTCACAAATATGTTTTCTGTAAATTAAAGTCAAATGATATCAATTTTCATGTTGGGTTTGATATTCTTTCTATTCATATCTCAAATCTAATTGATTCAATAGATCAAAATTAGTTATCTTATTTGGTATAATTGGTTATTTCCCTTCTTAATGTTGCTGTTTTATAAATGCCTGAACCGATAAACCGATTTAAGTTGGAATAGTTGGACTTTAAGTCAATAGATTCGGTTTTAAACCGAACCGAATCGATTTTATAGTTCGGTTAGAACTTAGTTTTCTTCCGATGCGGTTCGGTTACGGTTTGAAAAGTTAGAAACCGACTCTTGTGATTCAGTTCATATATTTGGACTAAATCGACCCGAACCGAACCGTGGACAGCCATAGTAGAGATGCCATCTTTGTAAAAGATTTATATATTGTCATTATTGTGGAGGAAGACAAGATATATGGTATGTATTTAATATAATACTAGATTAGATTTCTATATTGTGCATATACCTTGAACAAAACAAGATTCTATATATGATTAGGAAAATTTCACACTGGGAAGGAAGAAAACTAGCTTCACGGCTGATATAATAGCAAAACATGCATGGTACTAGTTTAACTATTTTCGAACAATGTTGGTCTGAATGCAAACCACCATGTAATTGGGAGGAGTCTGATATGGTGTACCTGAGTACGTTTGGCAACTTAAAGTGGAAACTAATTAGGAATAGGATGGAGTTGGAAACTATTGGAATGGAATCCACTATAATAAAATTTGATTCAAATTTACGAAATGTGTGTTTGACAAACTTTCATAATTCAATTCCTATTTAGATTTTTGTATTTGAAACACAATGAATATGTTGTCTACGATTGTATGGGATTACCATAGGTCTGTTTGTATGGGATTACCATAGGTCTGTGGAAGACTTCATAAAAGGATTTGGAGTATGTTTAGAATTCAATTCTATTGGATTCTAGGCCTCCCAAGGAGGCTAAAAGTGGGTGGTCTACTAAGAATTTTATTTAATTGAGCTTGAATGTTGGTAGTTACATCCACTGTAGCAACACCAAAAGAGATGTATAGTGTACATTTCCTTTCATTAACACAATTTTGGACCTTATTACGGGAAATAAATTTTTGAAAAAAAATAGTGTTGAATGTTTTTTTTTTTAATAATAATTATTTTAATGTTTCTTATCTAACAGGTGGGCATCGTAGTAGGTCCTAGCATTTTGGGTCCTATCACTGGAAACAAACAATTACGAACAATTTTCGTCGAGCCAAGTTTCGCTACATTAGATCTATATTCAGCTTTGGGAATAATTTTCCAAATCTTCTTGATTGGAGTGAAGATGAACCCCAGGATGATATCAAGGACAGGAAGAAAAGCAATAATAACTTGCATTTTGGTAATTTTACTTCCAGCGATACTCTCTACAGCATGTGCTACTCTTTTCTCATCAATATTCAGTCAGCACGTAAACAAAACGCTATACTATCATCTTATAATGGTTGGAGTTGCAGAATCCATTCCGGCTTTCCCTTCCATTGCTAGTTATCTTTCTGAGCTTAATATTTTCAACACGGAGTTCAGCCAGTTAGCCTTAAGTTCTTCATTGATCAGTGGTATATTGTATATATCAGTAATGACAATTTTTCTGACCCATCAACAAAATCCAAGCATCCTAAATATAGCTATATATGGGTGTCTCACTATAGCCATAGTAGTTGTGGTAGTTATGTTTGCATTGCGGCCAGTGATAAATTGGATGATTAATCGGATACCAGATGGAAAGACAGCGCAGGAGGGATATCTGTTTGTGGTGTTTGCAGCGGTAGTATTGTTAGCATATTTTTCTATACTTCTCGACCTTGATATTATGTTTGGGCCATTCATTTTTGGGCTGATGATACCACCTGGGCCACCTCTAGGATCAGCCCTTGTTAATAGGCTTGAACTTTTCAATAAATGGTTGATCATGCCAATTTTCTACACACACGAATGGGATGGCGATGAATGTATATCTGATCGACTTATCTACCGCTCTCATTGTTGGAATGGTTGTTCTCGTTAGTTGCACTGGAAAGTTCTTAGGAGCATTTTTACCTGCTCTTTACTACAACATGTCGTCCAAGGATGCTATTTTACTTGGCCTCACGATGAACGCCCAAGGCTTTACGGATCTTTCCTTTTTTCAAGTATTGACGGCCGTTCAGGTATAATATATTACAGGAAATCATGCTCCATATATAATACCTCTTATTGTTGGCTTAATGTGTTTATGTTCATGTAACTACGACTACTGGTTCATTTTTTTTTTTTGTTTTTGTTTTTTTTAAATGGCAGCTAGTCAATTACGACTATTTTCAAATCATGGTATTGTCGACAGTGGTCATAACCGGGGCTTCTGCACCCCTAGTAAGATATCTCCACAAGTCGTCAATGAAATATAAGCTACTCAACAGAAGAACCATTGCACACTCTGAACTTAACACTCCACTGCGAATTCTTGCTTGCATCCACAATGAGCCGAATGTACTATCTGCGATCTATCTCATGATGGCCACCAATCCGACAAAAACTAGCCCCATCAACTTGAACATCATTCATTTTGTTGAGATTGTTGGCCACGAAACTCCCCAAATCATTTCTCACAGATCGTACGAAATATCTTCTTCTTCTCCTAATACAGCATCCCAAAGAATCGTCAGTGTGTTCAGGTCTTATGAAGAAAAAAACAAAGGGAGAGTTTCAGTTGCGCCCTACACTGTGGTAACATCATACACATCTATGCACAATGACGCGTGTAAGCTTGCGATCGAAAAAATGATTTCTCTCATAATTCTCCCCTTCCACAAACATTTGGATACTGGCTTCGCCCACAGTGGGATAAGGACAATGAACAAGAATGTCCTTGAAAATGCACCTTGCTCTGTTGGCATCATTATTGACCGGGGTGCTTGGTGGTGTTTTAGATAACTCGTCATCTTATCATGTGGCAGTGGTTTTCTTGGGCGGCGCGGACGATCGTGAGGCACTAGCATATGCAGAAAGAATGTCCGAACACCCAAACATTAAGGTCACTGTAATTCGATTGCTGAAGAAGAGTTGTGAATATAACTTGAAGAAAATGTCAGCTGAGAACAGATTTGACGAGGAAACATTAATGGATTTTAAGTTGAGAACTACTACTACAAGAAAATTGAGGTTTGGCCACAGGTACAACCAAGGTTTAGCCACAGTCATTAGCTGTTGCCAGGGTCCAACGGCCCACAGCCGTGGCCAAGTTTTTAAGTGGCGGTCGGGTATTGTTTGTGTAGTTTGGGTTTACTTCGCATTTTGGCCACGGTTGTGTCCATAGTTTCATCCACCGTTAGATTAGACTTGGCTTTTGATGTTCGGTTAAGATCTAATGAAAACCCTCGTGAAAATATGGAGGAGCCGCGAAACAAGTACCAAAAATTGAAGAAGAAGACTCTAGTCGTTCTCCAGGTTTGTTTCCTTTCTTTCTCTCATTTATAAACATGTGCTTCTCTTCTCTCCTCTAATAGATATTCCCTTCTCTCACAAATATGCTATTGAAGTTCTATTCTCAGGTACAAGTTGTTTATAAACAAGTTCTATTGAAGTTGCAGAGGTTAGATTCTATTCTCAGGTACAAGGAGATGCTTGGTAGAGGTTCTGATAAGTAATTTCACTTTATCTTCAAGGGTATCTTGGGTATGTAATGTACTCTTTTAGTTTTAGGTCTTTTTCTCTGGAATTTTTTGGGGGTTATGTTGTAGATCTACTACTGTTAATGGACATCACTGTTCATATGTCCTATTTGATATTTAATAAAAATTACTGTTTGTTTAGCCATTAACATCTTGCAGATGAAGAGAGAAGAGAAACTCTCAAACTAGAAACTGATATTGTAGTGGTGTCACTTGTCAGTATGCATCAATGTGATTGGTTTTCTGGCTGTGTAGTTAGATTATGTCAGAGTGAGTGAGGTGGTCGATTAATGACGAAAGTGCCCAGATATATTATTATGGTCAAGTTGATGGGCATTTAAGGCATATCAAATTTTTGCAATGTTTGATAACATCTTTTTTTGTTTGATAACACCTTGTTTGGACTTTGGACAAAGAGTAGTGGGCGAAGATTCTAGCTTGGCCAGTGTTGCACTTGCACATGGGGTTGAATGCTTTGGGTGTAAATGGAGTTTTCAATGTCATGTGCTGTGTATGGACTATGGACCTTTAAAATACACTCTATTGGGTGTATTTTTTTGGTGACCAATTGTTTCTGGTCCATGTCTTGTTAACATGTTCAGCTTGTTCTAAATAGTAAACTGATTGCTAAAATGCGTTCCTAGATTCCCTCTTCGTGTAGAGTATCAGAGTATGGTTCAATAAATTAAATCAAGCTGATTATATTTTCTGAGCCATTTATTCTTATTTATTCATGCAGTGAAACAATTCACTTGATCATTTGCTCATATACTTTACAAAACCTATGAATTCTAGTGATTAATCTTAAGATTTAAGGGACTCTGCATTGAGGAGAGTTGATTGGTTCTAGCAATGATCAGTTGCCTATGCGGTAAGTAGATTAACAGGTTAGTTCTGGGGTTGCTTTAGGTGCTCTAGAGTTCTAGCTAGTTAATGGTGGGAATTGGGAATTGCTGTTGATTCTCATTGGAAACATTTGTTCCGTTTCAGTTTATCTAACAGTTTAAATGTTCAATGGTTTGTAACATAAAACCATTGGACTAATAGAGAAATGCGAATGTACTGTTTGTAATGCTATAAAAGTTTGAGATGTTTTACTGACGATGTATGCTCATTTCTGAACCGGCCGGCCAAAAGAGAAAGGAAGACAAGAAAAGGCTGTCCAAATGTGTAGGCATTTAAATGTGATTCTTAATTTCTTATGCCCCATTCCAATTCATTCTGTTGTCTTGACTTTGATATGCCGTATGCCATTGGAGTTCCAGCAAACAGGGTAGGTATCTAGTCGTTGCACAGTCACATGATAGGACTCAGGAGAGCTTGGTAGCTTACTTTGAGGTGAAGATTACTTTATTTTCTAATTAATGGCATGTTGGTGCCTAAAGTGCATTAGTTAGGGTTAAACCAATACTTTTTCTAATTGCGACAGCTTTTACTGTGTTTTATAGACTTCAGACTAGACTTTATATAAAAAAAAAGACTTCAGACTAGATGAATTATATATCAATAGAACTTATGTTGTTTATAAACAAGTGGTTTATGTTGTTATATGCTATTCATTTGATGAAATAAGTGCCATGAATACTATATGCTGTTATGCTGTTTCTTATGCCACCCGACATTGTTATCAATAGAACCTTGCTTGTTCAGAATGTTCATGAGAGATTTCAAACCGAATCCCATTCTGAAGTAACTGGGCACTTTAATGAGCGCTTCATACTATCTCTCGCGTCCTGCAAGTCTTGTGTTGTTATGGACGATGAGCTGATCAATATTCTACCGATTTCATTAATTCTCAATTTTGAGGAGGTATGTTTCTACCATTTGTTTTACATATTTTTTTTAACATTTTTTGAGATATGATGCAGTAACTTACCTGTTTTAGTGAATATCAAAATAGATATAACTAGGATCCAAAATGCGTGCACAATCACCATCACCAGTAACCTGCAACCTCCACCCTACTCACCATTGCTACTGTCTGCTTTTCCATCAACATTTTTTATACCCTTACCCCACCACTTTTCTTCTTCTAAATCGTCTTTGGAGCATTCGAAGTCGATTTTGGCTTCTTCGTCTTCGTGGAGAAACTTTCAGAATCTTGGTTATCCTCTCTCCACGTTTTCTTTTATCGTCCTTTTTCTTTTTCTCCATAGTTATATGATGGATCGATGGTCTTATTTATAAACTTCTGTGCAATTTCTTAGCTAACAAACAACAAGCCTACTATGCTGTTTGTTGGTGTTTAGTAGCGAGATAGTATTGAATGTAATTTGATTGGTTGGAATGGTCTTTATTATAAAGCTTGATAAACTCTTAGTACATAGTTATCTTTAGGATAATAATGAATTGTCTTCTCTCGGTAAAAAAAAATATGTTCTCTGTTGGATATAATCTTTTAGACAATATGTGGAGAGTATGTTGCTACTTCTTACAATTAGTCAATTGTTTGTGTGTAAGTTGGTTCATTTCGTTTAGGTTTGCTTGCTACTTTTCTGATTGATGTTTGAAGGACTTTAAGGGGCTTTCAAAAATGCAACGAGACTTGAAGAACGTAAAAGAACAAGCTAGTGATGGTCTACCTGTGGGTCCTTTCCTTGGGAAATGTTGCACATTAGACCGGGGACAGAATACACATTTCTTACATGCACAAGTGCTTTCATAATCTTTTGGTCTTAACGTGAACAAATTCTCAATTTTCATTTCCAAGTTAGAAGTACTAACATAAAAAATTATTTGATTTGAGGAAATGTGTCTGTGTGAATCTCAATAAAGAAATGATAATGTGGAAATGTGGTGTATTTGTGTTGTTTTCTCTGATTTCTATTGAAGATGATAACTTGAACGAATGTCTAGTACATTTTTTTATACTAAGATACCGATGAATTGTGTTATTGGTTAAAAAAGCATTCTAGTGTTGTTTGGTCTGTTTTTTGTTGGAAATTATCTTTCGAAAAGATGTTTGGAGACTATGGTATTACCACTGTACATATCACCAGTTACTCGTTGTTGTGTAAGTTGGTCGAATTCATTTGTTTGAGGTTTGCTTATTACTTTTATGATTGCCGTTTAAAGGACTTTGAGGGGTTTTCAAAAACACAACGAGACTTGAAGAAAGGAAAAGAACTACCTAGTGATGATGGTCTACCTGTTGGTCCGATACTAAGGAAATGTTGCACATCAGACCAGGTATCAACTACACTTTTCTTACATGTACAACGTGGATAGATAATATTTTGGTCTTGATTTGAACTTATTCTCTGCTTTCATTTAAACTGGTTAGAAGTACTTACATTAAAAACATTATGTGATTGGTGAAAGAGAATAGAACTTTGGATATAGAAGTACTGACATTAATAATATTATGTGATTGGGAAGATGGTGATTTAGGCCCCATTTATGGTTTCCAATGGAGACACTTTGGTGCCAGGTGAGCAACCCGAGTCTTTTGTATGTTTTCACTTTCCTATTTGCATGGATCCTCATAAGGAGTTGCTTTTTACAGGTATACTAACATGCATGCTGATTACACTGGCGAAGGATTTGATTAGTTGCTGGATGTGATTGAGAAGGTAAAGAATAAGCCTGACAACCGGCGGATTATTCTGTCAGCTTGGAATCCTGCTGATCTCAAATTGATGGCCCTTCCACCTTGCCACATGTTTGCACAGGTTATCCCTACTGGACTTGGTCATTTTTTCTAGGCTATTACATTGATGTAAATTTTTACTTATTGTTTCCTTTATTCTCTCGTCTTTTGGCAGTTTTATGTGGCCAATGGAGAGCTATAATGTCAAATGTATTAGAGATCTGCAGACCTGGGTCTTGGTGTGCCTTTCAACATTGCATTTTATGCTCTTCTCACATGCATGATTGCTCGTGTTTGTGGTATGTGTTGTTCATCTTTAAAACCTGAATTTATTTTGTCAGCAATTTTAAGCTTATTGTATGTTCCTGATCGGTGCGATAACTAATGATGTATCACAGTATCAAGAATTATTTATGGGAGTCCCCAAATAATCGACTTTAGAATAGCTAGGCATGGCCTCTTTTACAATGATGATATTGCATATGTAATGTTGTGTACTCTTTGCACTTTCCTAATAATCACACATCTAAAGGCAGGCTTGGTAGTTTTGGTAGAGAACAAGTTAACTAAAAGGAGAGAGAAGAAAGACATAGGGGTTGAAGAGATCCTTTTCTCCTTTCCCAGTTTTACTTTTGTCGAGTACACTTTTGATTGGTTTAGTAATGTGATAATTTTCATTAGTTACTTCTGTAATTGGCTTTGTTTTCCTTCACACCCCGATGTTGTTCCTGGTGATTTTATCCGACGCTCATGTCTATAAAACTCATGTGAGGCCTGTACAGGAGCAGCTTCAGAGGCTCTAAACCATTCCCAGTGAGCAGAGGCTGGTGCTGATATTTATTAGTGTTTTGTACTATTAATTTTTCTATTTGATGATGACTGAATCTTAAATATCGACTTAATTTTTTTGTGAAGATGTGTGTAGTTCAAGTTCTAATGATTGATTTTATATGGTTTTAGCTATATCTTCAATGCCTGTACTACTGTCTAACATGATGAGGTACAAGCAAGCGAACTGGAATATGCGGACTTTGATCCAAAGAAGTTGAGGTGCTGTTTAGATGGCTAGGAATATAGTCTATCGAGTTTGGGCGCTATGTCTGGTGATGTTTTCATTTTTTGGTTCATTTTTGGGGAGTCCTAATAATATTTCAAATTTCTTAAAGAGTACTATATTTTTTTCTCTATGTTAGTTTGGATTTCAAATGGAATCTATGATGTAAAAACGTTCATGTCAAGTACACATTGTGTATGAAATGTTAAATGGTGAAGAATTATGATTTTTGTGGTTTTGAATGGAATTATATATCTTTGTATGAATTACACGTGTTGTATAAAGGCGCTAGAATCATATTTTTTTTACCTAATTCAAAACATTTGCCACGGCTTAGAACCGTAGCTAAATTATTGATCTAGTTCAAGAAAAACAATCCCCACGCTTCATCTAAGCATTGGCCACAATTAACAACGGTGGCAAAAGGGATATCTGCCACGGCCTATGGAACGGTCCAAAACCGTGGGCAAAAACCAAGCTTTGGCCACATCCAACAGCCGTGGCAAAAGGTTAGCCACAGATGCATTGGCAACGGTCATAAACCGTGGCAAAAGGGCTTTAGCCACGGTCTATGTCCGTGGCAAATGCTCAGTATTCTTGTAGTGTACATACAACAAAAGAGTCACATATATACAAGAGGAGGTAAACAACGGGGTAGGTGTAGTCAGTGTGATTCGTGAAATGGGAGATAAATACGAATTGATTATACTAGGCAGACGCCACGATGAAAATTCACCGCTTATCATCGAGCTTACAGATTTCGACAAATGCTCAGAATTAGGTACAATTGGTGACATATTCGAGACATCAAATTATGGTGGCAAGGCAACACTCTTGCTAATACAACAACAATCAAAATAAAACTAGCGTGCTCAAATTTAGCTTTTAACTTAGTCAATACAGATATTTCGCCTAATTTGGATGTTGTAAAATCTAATCTTGTGGATATGCACTTGTTGTCTTTCAAAGTGTTTCAATTTTTTAAACATATAAACATTGGGTAACCGCCGCGGCTGTAGAAGCCCAACCCTGTGGGCCTGTGCTGTGTAAAGCCCAAAGCCTCTTAGGAAATGAACTAGTTGGTCCACTAGTATTTATATTTATTTCTGTTGTAGGCACAGCAGCAACATAAGTAAGGTTGACCGTCCGTCCTCGCAAAACAAAAACTAAAATATACAAAAGCCACCACCCGCGCTCTTCTAATACACATTTCCGCCTCTCCACTCACCACGTGTCGGTCTAATAATTAGCATGACGCCTCCTCCTCCATCGAGTGGCTTATTATTATTACAAGAGAATAATAATAATAATAATAAATTATTATGGAAAGGCGCTTTTATTTGTCTCGAGATCATGACCACTCTCGCCATTTACGGGCGCTTTACAGTTTTTTTAAAAAAATTCAATTCTCGTCTCAAGAGTTTTGTCTTGTGTATATTTTTGACAAAGAAAAGGGAAATTTAATGATGCAGGAAAAGATAATGAGAGTTCCGTATGGGGAAAAGAAAGAGTATTTTAAGTACTCGTTATTTCTTGTTTTTCGCGAACCACATTATGACGTCTCAGAGATCTGCAGTTTTGCTTTTACTAGTACTCTACTATATATGTAACCTTATTATTATTATTATTTTGTCTTTCCGGAGATGGTGTCATTGCCTAACCAATATCTTTTTTAGGCAAGTAAAAAAGCCTTGGACCCTGTTGCTCCAATCTATAAGTATTGCCTCATCTCAATATCAAACATACTCACAACAACTTGCCAATATGAGGTATGTACTATTTCTTCTTTTTTTTTTTTTTTTTATAATTAATTTCGCCTGTATATTAACGATGTCACCTATTTTTTTCTCCAGGCCCTCAAGTATGTTAGTTTTCCAGTTCAGACACTTGCAAAATGTGCTAAGATGATACCTGTTATGGTAAGTGACTTATTTATTCTCATCTTTCCAAACTCGTTTTTCGTGATGTTGCTTCCAAAGGTTTTCTAGGTCTTAACTTTCTTTAATCCTCACTGAACATTGCAAAATAACTTTTAGCTCTATTGGATTTGATAGATGTTTGACTGAATTCAAAATTTTAGTATCCTGCATATATTCCCGCCACAACTTACCTATTGAAGTGTTACCTATAGTAAACAAAAACTTTAAGGGTTAGCTCCGTAGAATTATTTATGTACGCCTTGTATGTCTCCTTGTGGAATTTGCAAGGAGCTATATGTTGTTCCTTAACAATCGCCTATTTTACTTCAGTGATCTAGTATGTATGCAAGACAGAGTTAAGTATCATTTCCACAGAGAACATAACTAAGTGACATGGTGGTCGATTGACTCCAAAAGCATGCTCCTACGGTTTTAGGAGCAGACTCTCCAAGCATCAGCTTTTTGCTCCAAAGAAACAACTCCTGCTACAATTTTTATTTTATTTTTGGATACATAAAAGAAAATGTAATAATATTAATGAATGGGATTAAATTAACAGTTGAATTATTAGCCAGTAGCTAATTTTCAAGCCCAAAACCTGCCCCATAAACCCTAAGACACCAACCCCTGATTACAAGAAAGGAAAGAAAAACATAACGAAAAATAACAAGCAGGTGACCAGTTGGTAATCAAGAACAAAAGCACCCAAAAACACCACCATAACCTAGTTCCTACACCAGATGACCACTATCACTTGACTTAGATGGTCCCTTGTTCCTCGTCCTCTGTTCGTCTTCTCCTTCCACCTCCCTGTTGTAGTATTCCTTCAATAATTCGAGATCCAACATCTCATCCTCAGTGTCATATAGGCCGTCAAAATTATCTTCAACAGACTCTTCTTCCTCCGAGAGTATGTTATTCTTTGTCCTGCTACAAGATTTAGAAGTGATCTGACGCTATTAGTGGTCACAACCAGAAGTATTAGCCAGTACATTAAATGCATTGGATAGATAATGAATGAAGTATTGTGGTAGTTATTTTGTACAACAACAATTTAAAGAAAATAGCCTCTGAAAAATTAGCTTCCTGACTTCATTTGCACGATTACTTGCTGTATGTATGTACAGTACATAATATACATAATATGTTTTCTAGTGTTTTGTTTTTGTTTAAAGCTAATATGCAACCATCTTTTTTTTATTTATTGGTAAGCCTATTTTAAATGAGATCAGTAACTCTTTGATGCTGGCGGGGTTCGAGCCCCAAACCTCTGGTATCATCACCCAAAGGTTTTACCGACTTTGCTAGTCGGCACCTGCAATATGCAACCATCTTTGTAGACAATAGCTTTATTCTTAAGTTTAGCAGTTTATCTTAAGTACTATGCATATTGTAAATGCAATCACAATTGATAATAGATGTAATACCACTTTAAGGATTGCACTCCTTTCTAGAATAATTTTTGTTTGCAATATACTATCTAGTGTCTCAGTTTCGAAAGGAATTAAGTAATTCATAAGTGTGTGGGCAATAGATGTAAACACGAAAGGATACGGGGTAGTCGTTCAAGAAGTACCCATGTAAGTGTCGATCGTCGGTGTCCTTGTGTTGGTTTCGGTGTTGGATAACGCATGGATACGCATAAGTTGTGTTTATTGAAGTACCACAGTATCATAGATAAATGTTTTAAAGTAAATACTGGCATCGTTTTGAGTTCGGCTCTCCTGTACTCTCATTCTGAACCAAGCTTAGTTGCTTGGAATCCTCCATCCTCATGTTGTGTAATTGTCTACTTTTTTTAATATTGGTTGTATAACTTAGTTTAGGATGAAAAAATATTCTACCATTCATCTTAAGCAAGGTTCTGAATCTTCATGTCAAGTGATTATATTTTGTCTCTCAAAAAGATTTCCATTCTTATCTGCAGGTTTGGGGCACATTAATTATGCAGAAGAGATATAGGGGCCGAGACTACTTGATTGCTGTAGTAGTGACTATAGGATGCTCGGTATTTGTCTTATATCTCGTAATTCTTTCGCTAAGTAGATTCCTATCTTATTTACGGGTGTCAGTACGACTACTATAATTTCTTTGTTTTCAAATCAGATTTACTACTCTGTCGTGGAATGGGCATATTATCCACTTAATGAATGTGTAAAACCGTAAAAGAAGGATCACAAACTATATTACTGGCTATCTTATACATGAATAGCCACAATAATATTGGAAAGAATAGTTGAACATTATTATCCTTTGTTTTGTCTCCTTTCTCTTGTATAACATGACATTTTGACCATTTGAATTTAGAAATGTTTCCATTTGTTACCTGCTTGGCTTTGCCTGAATGTGAGGGGTTTTGTTGGATACACAAGCAAAATCTGTCACTTAGTACCCCTTAAGAACTATGCGTAAATCATAAACTAGAGTGTAAAGTATACCAATTTGGAACAGAGTTGAGACATTTTCCCTCGTTTGCTGATAGTACTGATTGGGGTACTAATGAGAATTTTATAAGGAAAATTAACCAATTGGTTTTAAGGCTTTAAGGTTGGAAGATAGGCATTGACATTTCTCTCCCACAATTCATGGATGACACCATTGTCGTCGAGGGGAGTTAGGTTGTTAAGTAAGACACCTCGCGACTTGTTACTTTTATTTATAATTTTTTGGTTTGAATTTTTCCTTGAGATCACTTCTTCTAAAAATGTTTTTTGTGGGAACAATAATTTGGGTACTCGACTGGGTGGATACCTCGTCTATTTTTGAAAATTCTTTGGCGCAAATTGTTTGAGATCATATCGAGAGATTTGATAGAAACCTAGTGGGTTGAAGAGGTTGGTATGCTTTTGAAGAGTGGTTCTTTCCCTTATTAAGAGCTTCCTTCTAAGTTTTAGAAGTTCTTTTATCTTATCCTAGTTTATTTGAGTGTTTGACCATTATGTTATTCACTGTTGTGTGGAATTTTAAGTGTGAAGCGTTTGTGGAACCCCAACATAAATGAATATCTTCTATAAAATGTACAACAAAAGGGGCGTAGGGCTGCAATGATCATATGTAAAGAACTAGGTACTAGAAAACTGGGTACGAGATGTGGCGGAATAGGAGTACAATCAGATGCTGGTATGGAATAGGAGGTTGATAAAACATACTACCCAATGTGTTTAAATCTCATTGTTGTAGGGTCTGGAGGTTTACTTGCTCAAACTTGTACACTAAGCCTACTAAGATTGGGATTCTATAATCAATTTTCTCATATGCATTTAGGATTTTATCTAAAAATAACCCCCTCCCCCTCTCTCAGGGGAATCCAAAAACATCATAGTGTCTTGATAATCGAAAGTTTTAAATGGTTTAGAAGTCTGCTAACCGCTATGCTAAATCAAAATTAGAATATTTAGCTATCAATTATATAAGGAGCATGTTGTTTTACTCTTTGGTTGGACCTATTGTAGGAAGACTAGGAACTTAATGGTTGTCTTTGGAATTACTCGTTCTGTTTATAGGTACCTCAAGTCCTGTTTATGTATACTGTTTCATTGTCTATTAGATTTTGTCTTTGCTGTCTAAGATCTACATTATTTACTTCTAAAATATATAATAAAGCAAAATTTGAATATACTTTTGTGGACTTTCATGAAACTTGTGAGATGGAAGTTGATGAATCTACTTTTCTTATCTTTTTCTTTTGAACTGGTGAAATTAGGCAGCAGCTGACATTAGTTCATATAATAGAGGCAAGGAAAGCACCGTGTGGGGTGTTTCTTTAATGATTGGTTACCTTGGGTAAGTATTCGTAATTTGTATCCTATCCTTGTCAACCTTATCTGCAATGGCATGCCAATCAGCTTGTGTTTGAGAATATAGGACTTCTTGTCATATCAACATACCTGACAGTCTGTATTTTCTTTTCTTGAGATTTATAATCGATATCGGATATCATGTTCTACTGTTTGAGACCCAGATTCATACCTTTGTTCTCAATAGGGAGAAGAGGATGTTCCCTTGTATAAGAAACATGGGGCCTCTCCACTCATTGCCAATTGGTTTTGAGTTGGATACCCAAATTTAATATGGTATCAAAGCGGACTATTCTATGGCCCGAAATACCCATGTACTTTACACCACATATGTGTGTGTTTTTAAAAAAGTGTCCATGTGTTTGGCTCAAGATACGCGACGCCCCAAATACCCATGTACTTTACATCACTCATTAAAATGTGTCCACATGTTTGGCTCAAGATACGTCACACATTAGGGGGCGTCGTGAGATCTATTATCCCATATCGGATATCTGAAGCCATGCGCCCATGCATATAATACATAAATCTCGGGGACGAGCCACTTATTGCCAATTGATTTTGAGTTGGGTGCCCAGATTTAATGTCTTTTTTGCATGGATATGTATGTAAATACATAATCCATGCTGCTTTTGTTTCCTACCGCATTAGAGTCCTAGCCCTTGAATTATATGCCAAATTTAGTGAACATTGATGCATTTTGTTCTACTTTACCTAAGTACAAGATGTGTTTAATCTCTTCCCAAAAAATGGAACTGGGGTGTTGTGGAAGTGGTCATGTTAGATTTTGTTTAATTACAACTTATGTTACATGGACTTACAATTTTTTTTAAATAATCCGTGTCAGATACGTATCTGATGGGGAACAATTAGATTTAGAAGATAGGATATGGAAATCCTTCATAGAATAATTGAACGAAGGAGATTGAAGAGTTTAGACGAATAAGAAATTAAGATTGAAGGAGATGAAGAATAATTGGAGAAGGAAAATATTAGACTTGAGATAATTTTGATAATTGATCTGATTGAATAATTGAATACCTAAAACAACTAACATTGGCCTCCTTATATAGATAAGCCAAACTTGATAACCAAGAAACCTAGACTTCTAAATCTAAGTAAACCCAACGTAAGAAACTACTCAATCAACTTAATAATTCTACTAATAGAAATACCTAAAAGTGAACGTTCACATCATACATCAGTATCTATGTATCCGTTTTGGTCACACAATCAGGAAGATCTCTAACTGAGTCTATTTATGAAAAGAGAAGTGAAGTTTGCTTTGCCTTGAATGAACGATTCTTTCTTAAGATGCTGTCGATCAAAACACGGACCAAAAACTGACATAAATGGTATAAAATATATCTCGATTCCGTGTTTGACACTTCATATTCGTTTCGGGTATGGACACACATAACCGTATCAATGTAACTTAGAATACAACATTTTTGCTTTTAAGATGGAGTCATTAGAAATCTCAATATTAACTTCAAAAGCTAATTTGCACAAACTTACTATCTATTAATATATTTAATAAGTTATAACGTTAAATTAATTGTAAAGTGAATGCCTTGCATCTACCTTACTTAGTTTCAGAATCGCACCCTTCAATTTGGTGGTGCATGGCCACCGCGTGGTTGAACTGGATTTTCTCAAGGGTAAGCAGAAATTCAATGGCAAGTCGGCAACCTTAATAAACCTGTTTATATCAAATAATCATGATGAAGGGTGGATAAAGATATAAAAGCGCCCAGTCATATTTATCTTTGTTTGCCAATTTTTAGTTCCAATTTCAAATTCACGATAGATAGATTTGTCATTATATTGTATATAATGTTATATCCCTATCGTGATAGATATTTGAATTGACTAACTGTATACAAAAGTCAATAAGTTGTTGATGGATTGAGGATCTGAGTAAAATCAAGTCTTGATAGATCATAAAAAGGATCACTTTCTATTGCTATTATCCACTTCATCTGTTTTCGATGGAAATATAAACTCAATTTGCTAATGTCATCAAATATAACTAGGGGTGTTCACAAAAACCGAAAAATCGACAGACCGAATCGAACCGGCCCGAACCGGTCATTTTTTTTAGATTACTACGTACATGTCTGGTTCGGTTTTCGATTCCTAATTGTAAAATTGACTTCATTTGGTTCGGCTCACAGTTTTTGCCCACGGTTAACCGAACCGAACCGAGAATATAACAGTTTTTGCCCGCGGTTAGTTCGGCTCATTTGGTACACTAGTAATAATTGTTATAAACCCTTAGATCTTTAAGTTAATTTATGACCATTGATTTTGAATGGACTATATAACTTAAGCCACCAAACCCTAACTCTCTCAACCAGCCGCATGTGCCTCTCTTATTCTCTCTCCTCTCTTATATTCTCATCTCCAAAGTTCAAACTAACAACCACTTCAACAAAATATCAGTGACCCTTTCCAAGATAACAACCAGTCAACCACTACCTCTCACCTTCTTCTTTTCTAGTTTAATTTCTAATTTTATATCAAGGATCGTTGTTCACCATGAGAAGAATGAACATTGGTTATAGATCAATCGATTGAGAGATCTCACAAATATGTTTTCTGTAAATTAAAGCCAAATGATATCAATTTTCATGTTGGGTTTGATATTCTTTCTATTCATATCTCAAATCTAATTGATTCAATAGATCAAAATTAGTTATCTTATTTGGTATAATTGATTATTTCCCTTCTTAATGTTGCTGTTTTATAAATGCCTAAACCGATAAACCGATTTAAGTTGGAATAGTTGGGCTTTAAGTCAATATATTCGGTTTTAAACCGAACCGAACCGATTTTATAGTTCGGTTAGAACTCGGTTTTCTTCTGATGCGGTTCGGTTACGGTTTGAAAAGTTAGAAACCGACTCTTGTGATTTGGTTCATATATTTGGACTAAACAGACCCGAACCGAAC
Organism: Coptis chinensis; assembly: GCF_015680905.1. Classification (NCBI taxonomy): domain Eukaryota; kingdom Viridiplantae; phylum Streptophyta; class Magnoliopsida; order Ranunculales; family Ranunculaceae; genus Coptis; species Coptis chinensis. The sequence continues at coordinate 45,220,572 of NC_141460.1, forward strand.
CATGGACAGCCCTAGTAGAGATGCCATCTTTGTAAAAGATTTATATATTGTCATTATTGTGGAGGAAGACAAGATATATGGTATGTATTTAATATAATACTAGATTAGATTTCTATATTGTGCATATACCTTGAACAAAACAAGATTCTATATATGATTAGGAAAATTTCACACAGGGAAGGAAGAAAACTAGCTTCACGGCTGATATAATAGCAAAACATGCATGGTACTAGTTTAACTATTTTTGAACAAATTTGGTCTGAATGCAAACCACCATGTAATTGGGAGGAGTCTGATATGGTGTACCTGAGTACGTTTGGCAACTTAAAGTGGAAACTAATTAGGAATAGGATGGAGTTGGAAACTATTGGAATGAAATCCACTATAATAGAATTTGATTCAAATTTATTTAAATGTGTGTTTGACAAACTTTCATAATTCAATTCCTATTTAGATTTTGTATTTGAAACACAATGAATATGTTGTCTACGATTGTATGGGATTACCATAGGTCTGTTTGTATGGGATTACCATAGGTCTGGAAGACTTCATAAAAGGATTTGGAGTATGTTTAGAATTCAATTCTATTGGATTCTAGGCCTCCCAAGGAGGCTAAAAGTGGGTGGTCTACTAAGAATTTTATTTAATTGAGCTTGAATGTTGGTAGTTGCATCCACTGTAGCAACACCAAAAGAGATGTATAGTGTACATTTCCTTTCATTAACACAATTTTGGACCTTATTACGGGAAATAAATTTTTGAAAAAAAATAGTGTTGAATGTTTTTTTTTTTTTAATAATAATTATTTTAATGTTTCTTATCTAACAGGTGGGCATCGTAGTAGGTCCTAGCATTTTGGGTCCTCCTTCGAAACAAACAATTACTTAACAATTTTCGCCCGAGCCAAGTTTAAGCTACATTAGATCTATATTCAGCTTTGGGAATAATTTTCCAAATCTTCTTGATTGGAGTGAAGATGAACCCGGGATGATATTAAGGACGGGAAGAAAAGCAATAATAACTTGCATTTTGGTAATTTTACTTCCAAATGATACTCTCTAAAGATGTGCTACTCTTTTCTCATCAATATTCAGTCAAAGACGTAAACAAAACGCTATACTATCATCTTATAATGGTTGGAGTTGCAGAATCCATTCCGGCTTTCCCTTCCATCTCTAGTTATCTTTCCGAGCTTAATATTTTCAACACGGAGTTCAGCCAGTTAGCCTTAAGTTCTTCATTGATCGGTGGTATATTGTATATATCAAGAATGACAATTTTTCTGACCCATCAACAAAATCCAAGCATCCTAAATATAGCTATATATGGGTGTCTCACTATAGCCATAGTAGTTGTGGTAGTTATGTTTGCATTGCGCGCTGATAAATTGGATGATTAATCGGATACCGGATGGAAAGACGGTAGCAGGAGGGATATCCGTTTGTGGTGTTTGCAGCGGTAGTATTGTTAGCATATTTTTCTATACTTCGACCTTGATATTATGTTTGGACCATTCATTTTGGGCTGATGATACCACCTGGGCCACCTCTAGGATCAGCCCTTGTTAATAGGCTTGAACTTTTCAATAAATGGTTGATCATGCCAATTTTCTACACACACCTAATGGGATGGCGATGAATGTATATCCGATCGACTTATCTATAGCTCTCATTGTTGGAATGGTTGTTCTCATTAGTTGCCTTTGGAAAGTTCTTAGGAGCATTTTTACCGCTCTTTACTACAACATGTCGTCCAAGGATGCTATTTTACTTGGCCTCACGATGAACAGCCAAGGCTTTTACGGATCTTTCCTTTTTCAAGTATTGACGGCCGTTCGTATATAATATATTACAGAAATCATGCTCCATATATAATACCTCTTATTGTTGGCTTAATGTGTTTATGTTCATGTAACTACGAACTCTTGGTTCATTTTTTTTTTTGTTTTTGTTTTTTTTTAAATGGCAGCTAGTCAATTACTTACTATTTTCAAATCATGGTATTGTCAACGATGGTCATAACCGGGCTTTCGCACCCCTAGTAAGATATCTCCACAAGTTGTCAATGAAATATAAGCTACTCAAATGAAGAACCATTGCACACTCTGAACTTAACACTCCATCGCTAATTCTTGCTTGCATCCACAATGAGCCGAATGTACTATCTCGTGATCTATCTCATGATGGCCACCAATCCGACAAAAACTAGCCCCATCAACTTGAACATCATTCATTTTGTTGAGATTGTTGGCCATTTAAACTCCCCAAATCATTTCTCACAGATCGTGATTTAAATATCTTCTTTCTTCTCCTAATACAAAGATCCCAAAGAGAATCGGTGTGTTCAGGTCTTATGAAGAAAAAACAAAGGGAGAGTTTCGGTTTCGCCCTACAATCGTGGTAACATCATACACATCTATGCACAATGACGTGTGTAGCTTGCGCGATCGAAAAAATGATTTCTCTCATAATTCTCCCCTTCCACAAACATTTGGATCGACTTAGCCAGCGTGGGATAAGGACAATGAACAAGAATGTCCTTGAAAATGCACCTTGCTCTGTTGGCATCATTATTGACCGGGTGGGGGTACTTGGTGGTGTTTTAGATAACTCGTCATCTTATCATGTGGCAGTGGTTTTCTTGGGCGGCGCGGACGATCGTGAGGCACTAGCATATGCAGAAAGAATGTCCGAACACCCAAACATTAAGGTCAACGTAATTGATTTTGAAGAAGAGTTGTGAATATAACTTGAAGAAAATGTCACCGAGAACAGATTTGACGAGGAAACATTAATGGATTTTAAGTTGAGAACTACTACTACAAGAAAATTGAGGTTTGGCCACAGGTACAACCTAGGTTTAGCCACAGTCATTAGCTGTTGTTGGGGTCCAACGCCCACAGCGTGGGCCAAGTTTTAAGTGGCGGTCGGGTATTGTTTGTGTAGTTTGGGTTTACTTCGCATTTTGGCCACGGTTGTGTCCATAGTTTCATCCATCGTTAGATTAGACTTGGCTTTTGATGTTCGGTTAAGATCTAATGAAAACCCTCGTGAAAATAAGGAAGAGCCGCGAAACAAGTACCTAAAATTGAAGAAGAAGACTCTAATCGTTCTCCAGGTTTGTTTCCTTTCTTTCTCTCATTTATAAACATGTGTTTCTCTTCTCTCCTCTAATAGATCTTCCCTTCTATCACAAATATGCTATTGAAGTTCTATTCTCAGGTACAAGTTGTTTATAAACAAGTTCTATTGAAGTTGCAGAGGTTAGATTCTATTCTCAGGTACAAGGAGATGCTTGGTAGAGGTTCTGATAAGTAATTTCACTTTATCTTCAAGGGTATCTTGGGTATGTAATGTACTCTTTTAGTTTTAGGTCTTTTTCTCTGGAATTTTTTGGGGGTTATGTTGTAGATCTACTACTGTTAATGGACATCACTGTTCATATGTCCTATTTGATATTTAATAAAAATTACTGTTTGTTTAGCCATTAACATCTTGCAGATGAAGAGAGAAGAGAAACTCTCAAACTAGAAACTGATATTGTAGTGGTGTCACTTGTCAGTATGCATCAATGTGATTGGTTTTCTGGCTGTGTAGTTAGATTATGTCAGAGTGAGTGAGGTAGTCGTTAATGACGAAAGTGCCCAGATATATTATTATGGTCAAGTTGATGGGAATTTAAGGCATATCAAATTTTAGCAATGTTTGATAACATCTTTTTTTGTTTGATAACACCTTGTTTGGACTTTGGACAAAGAGTAGTGGGCGAAGATTCTAGCTTGGCCAGTGTTGCACTTGCACATGGGGTTGAATGCTTTGGGTGTAAATGGAGTTTTCAATGTCATGTGCTGTGTATGGACTATGGACCTTTAAAATACACTCTATTGGGTGTATTTTTTTGGTGAACAATTGTTTCTGGTCCATGTCTTGTTAACATGTTCAGCTTGTTCTGAATAGTAAACTGATTGCTAAATGCGTTCCTAGATTCCCTCTTCGTGTAGAGTATCAGAGTATGGTTCAATAAATTAAATCAAGCTGATTATATTTTCTGAGCCATTTATTCTTATTTATTCATGCAGTGAAACAATTCACTTGATCATTTGCTCATATACTTTACAAAACCTATGAATTCTAGTGATTAATCTTAAGATTTAAGGGACTCTGCATTGAGGAGAGTTGATTGGTTCTAGCAATGATCAGTTGCCTATGCGGCAAGTAGATTAACAGGTTAGTTCTGGGGTTGCTTTAGGTACTCTAGAGTTCTAGCTAGTTAATGGTGGGAATTGGGAATTGCTGTTGATTCTCATTGGAAACATTTGTTCCGTTTCAGTTTATCTAACAGTTTAAATGTTCAATGGTTTGTAACATAAAACCATTGGACTAATAGAGAAATGCGAATGTACTGTTTGTAATGCTATAAAAGTTTGAGATGTTTTACTGACGATCTGTGTTGCATTGGTACGGGTACGAGTGTCCGATTTGGACACGGGTACGACAGTTCGGACACGGCAAGCTCTAAAATATAAGACACGTGGACACGGCTAATATTTTATTTTGAATTTTTTATTAAATATATTTATTATTTTATTTCAATCCTCAAAAACAATGAAATTTAAAAAGCATAGTGTTAATAGTTAAAACACATACCTGAAAGGCTTAAACATGGACGCAGTATTGCATTTGGTTGTTTAACATTCTCATACATAAAGTTCTCGACTTCTCGACAGTTGTTCACCTCGTCATAAGAAAATAAACCAAGTGATTTTATATAACAAAATGATACATTCATGACATTGCAACATCAGAAGAACGAAGAAAAGGGTTACAATACTAAATACTTACAAATTTACAATGTTATATACTTGTAGTTGTTAGACTTGCATGTAACAACTAAGTGGCTAACATTGTTAGTTGTATACTTGTATGTTAGTTGTTACATGCAAGTATGCAACACAGTTCAAAAGTAAAGGGAGCAGAAGACTAACATAATTCATAATTGTCTCCCACTCATCCCCTTTCAAAAAACAATAAACTAAAACTATCCTGATTCTAGAATGACTAACCACTTGACCAGGTGTTTGCAATATGGTGCTTCAGCAAGAAAACCAAAAAAAGGATAAAACCGCCTTCTTCAAAAAGATACATATCAACTTATCAAGCCTTCAACGCCAACATGTAAGATAATGGACACTCTGCATCATCAAAAACAAAATAAACATTAGCAAAATTATCACCAAAAGAATCCATAAAAGACTGCCATTATATAATAAAATCATAAAACATTAAGTAACTTACTTGATAAGTTCATGGTTTAAACCTTCAAATGTGTTGTTCTGCCTCTCCTTCTTCAAAGGATGAGGGGTCCAAGTCTTCATCATCTAAGTACAACTCTGCATCTTGTAAAACAGGTCCATCAAGCATCAAGTTTCGACCCAATGAATCCTACGACTTGGATGGTCCCTGTCTTGTACTCATCACCGCTTCTTGATAATAGTCGCAAATTGGAATGCACAAAAACTAAGCTATCCACTTTTTTCAGAATCCATCATGTCAAGCGTTTCAATGTATGAATGTGAGAAAAGGTACTCCAATTGCGTTGAACACCTAAGATGAAGATGGTGGGAAAGAAGCCTGGCTGCCAAAGCTTGCAAATGATGGAGTGCTTTCGACCCATTTGTTGACCACCACACTAAAGGATTCTCTGAACTTCTTTGGGTCATAACCTCCCACTTTTTAAGTCTCCTAGCCCGGCAGAAAACTTTCCAAACTCGCTACGAGCAACAATTCTTTGGGCGTCATTTGGAAAAAGTCTTCGGAAACATTCTTCACGATTAATCGAAACCTCTCTATCCACATGAGGAGGTTCTCTACCAACACCATGATCGACCATTCATCATCGTAATACTTTGGATTGAGGCTATGAGCCATACAATGCAATGGGGTGTTACTTTTGTCCACCTGCTAATCAACACCTCCTCCACGACATTATAAAATTTACTTTTATCTCTTATCACATCTTTTTGTTCATGTCGGAAAATTGCTTTTTTCACCTTCTCAATCATCGAATCCCACATCTCGCATTACCGAGATGCAAAAGTAAAGGGCGGTGCTGTGTCACATTCTCTTAACATTGAAACTATGGGATTAGTGAACTTCGAGAATGTAATCAATTTTATCCCACCACTGATCACTCAATATATTTTCCTTTATCTTGCTTGACTTCTCGGCATTTGGACCACCCCCAGTATCCTTTCCAAAACTCGACATAACTAGTTGCTCTAACCCATCTTTGACCTTCATCTGGAATGTTGCTAACATCTGGATTGTCGATGCAAATCGTGTTTCAGCCACGCTCAACAACTTAAGCTTTGCAATTTTTTTGTAAATGGAGAGAGCTAGTGTATGGTTATTGATGAAGTGTCGAATTGTCCTCACCGTTCATCAATCTCTAGAATCCACTTACATAATTCAAACACGCGATTGATTTTTCTGATGTTAGTTGGCACATATATTCTTGAGTGCCAAGTTCAAAGTGTGAACCACACATGGCGTCCAAAATATACTTGGATGTTGTGCTTCAACAACTAATCCAACGACTCTACAAACAGTGCATTATCAAGAATGATTTGAACCACCTTCTCAGCCCCAATTCGGTAATTTCTTTCATAAACAAAGCACCCATATATCTTTGTATCTTTATACTCCCCACTTGCATCTTGACTTTTAAAACATAGGACCACTTGGAGAAACGCCATAAAATTTATAAGTGGCCTTCTTTGCACATCAGTCCGGCCATCGAAACAAGACTAACCCCGGTCTTACTCCATAAAGTTTTGATGTCGCTTCATCATCCTTTCAATATTTTCTTTCTCTCTAGTAAGATGTGTTGTTCAAGACTATCATATGAAGGGGAGTGTAACCTTTCAGGTTGTGTGAGCATGCATACATTATCACATCTCTAAAAAATGGAGAGCGGGCGAGATTGAATGGTAGACTGAAGCATAGAACATTCTAGCAATCATACTGATCCAAAACGTCCCTTTTCGGTGAGATTGAATGACTTCCCTATTGAAGTGTCGCACATTCTTGTTTTTTTTCATACCCGTTCCATCGTGAACTTGCGGTAATGGAACTGAAGATTGATTTAGCTGCATTCGACATAGCCTTTGCGTTTAAGAGCATTTTCATGCTCTGTTTTGAAGATCTTCAGTGTTTGTGGATCAGCAGTGCATTCTTTAACCCCAAAACCTCCTCCAAGAAAATGTTTTTTCACTCTTGAATATGAACCACTCCATATTTTTGAACAGAACTTGCATCTAACCTTGTAATTTCCTCCTCCACCTGGAGCCTTGCTTATCTTCTCAACGTGATTCCAAAGAGGAGAAAGTATAAGCTTTCCTGCTCCTCCTTCGGCTGCTGGTGCTCTTGAGCTTGACATTTATTTGAGTTTAGTTATTAAATACCTTAAGAACTACTCAAGCTTTGTTAGTGGTAGGGTCGGTTTGCAATTGAAAATTGAAGAGGGCATTAACTTTAACTTTGGTTGTTGTTTTTAGTCTCCATTTTTGGCGGCTTCAAATAGAAAGATGAAATACTATTAGTTGTTTCTTACTTTGTCTTTTACGGCTTTTATGGGGCAAAACAAAAGAGGCCGGATTTAGGGCAAAACAAGATAAGATTTAGGGCAAAACAAAATGGGCTTTGGGCAGCCATTGGATCGTAATTCATCAAAGGCTAAAAATTAGTTGTTTACTTACTTACAAGTGGAGATATCCTATGCTCCCACCTTCTAGTACTAATTTCATCTTTGTGTACACCCAATAACAAATGATTGTGTTTGGTTTTTCTAAGTCATTGATGTTTGATATTGGTTTTTCTTATATAGGAAAATAATATGTTTATAGCTTAATTAGAAGTGTCCCAACTAAGAGTGGAATTCGAGCTAAACGAGCCGAGTTTTACCATGCTCAAGCTCGGCTCGTTAATTACACGAACTTTCAATTTAGCTCTAATTCGGCTCATATAGTTAAATGAGCAAGCTCGAGCGAACTTAAACGAAGCCGAGCCCTAGCCAAGCTCGAGTGGCTTGGTCATTTTACTCTACAAATATGCTATTTGAGTTAAACGAGCCGAGCTTCATCAAGTTCATTTGTTACACGAGCTTTAATTTGAGCTCGAGCTCGGCTCATATAGTTAAACAAACGAGCTGAGCCCGAGCCGCTAGGCTCAAATTCCACCCTTAGTCCCAACTGTCCAAAAACTTACAAGAACTCTGACATATAGTATTCGTGATCATGGATCATGGACCATAGATTATATAGGAACAACTTATAGTAACTCTAACACGTAGTATTCGTGATTATGGATCATGGACCATAGATTATATAGGGAAATAGTCTGTTTACAATATCTAACGGCTTACAATATAACTCTAACACGGATCTAAATTGATAGCAAAAATATAATATTGATCGTTCTTGGTTGTGCTACAACTTATATCTGAGTCAAGCTTGAACATACTATAACTTAACTTGATTATGTCTTTAATTGAACTCCGCTATCAAAGGTTACTTACGAAATTAATTGAGGGTTGATTTGGGCGGAGCTAGTCATTCCATAATTGAGTATGTCTAACTTTGCCAACACCTATTTCAAATTTTAAGAATCTCAGAGTGTGGATAATTCCATAGTTTACTAAATATTTTTTAAAGATATTAGACATCTTCAAATGAATTGAATTCTTGTGAGGTTGATCTCTATGATGTGGAGAACATCTACACCAAAACTTCTAACTAATCATTTTTAGTTTTTTTGGAGTTCGTTTTCGTGCAGTTCTTATAACAATTACCTAATGAAAAAAGTGAAATATTATTATAGTTAATCAAGAAGAAAATTGAGGGAGAAAATAGGACGATTTATTAGTTAGGTTTCAACCCTTCCTCACACTTTTCTTATGAGGAGGGGTTCCATACCCCTTTTGTGACTGCTTACAAGAACTCTAACAAAAAAAAATAAGATAAGTGGTTCAGAGAAACGAGACAATTGGTAAAATAGAAATTCGAAACTATACTGACCTTCACTTGAATTTTACTAAATATCTCAGTGGATTTGAATGATATCAACTTTCGCTTAAAATTTTATAGTTATGTCAAATTTCCATAAAGAATATATACATTATATATTTCCATACAATTTCTATAATTTTTTTTGTATAATTACATCAAATTTCTTTAATGAAAATATTGTCATTTGCATCAATTTTTATACTTACAAGCAGCTAAATATATTCAAGTCAATAAGTATACCCCTTAAATGCTTAAATCTTTGGTCAAGTCAAAATAGTTTCTTAAAAAAAAAAGAGCAAAATATATCAAAATGTTAGCTAAAACGTGGCTGATTTGCATCCAAAAAAACGTGGATTGGTTTATATCCACAAAATGTGGGGTATTGGCAACAGCAAAAACCCAAAGTTGGGCCACTGTAGTCTGGCCCAGCCGGCCAGCCTTAAATTAGATAATTGAAGACAGCAAAAATTGATGTGCTTTGGCACAACAGAAAGTTTTTGTTTAAATTCAAAACCCTTCTTCTTCATCCGATAGATCTCAAAACCAGGTGCTTGAACCTTGAAGTCATTAATAGAAACCTGAAGAGAAAGAACAGATTATTAAAATAAAGGTATGTAAACAATTTCTAACTTTCCTCCTAATTTGACTATGAAAAAAGCTGTTTTTTTTTTCTCCGACCACGTATCTGTGTCGTGTCGGTGTCGGTACGACACGACACGGGACACGGCGGAAGGAGAGGCGTACCCATGCAACACAGCTGACGATGTATGCTCATTTCTGAACCGGCCGGCCAAAAGAGAAAGGAAGAAAAGAAAAGGCTGTCCAAATGTGTAGGCATTTAAATGTGATTCTTAATTTCTTATGCCCCATTCCAATTCATTCTGTTGTCTTGACTTTGATATGCCGTATGCCATTAGTATTTATATTTATTTTTGTTGTAGGCACAGCAGCAGCATAAGTAAGGTTGACCGTCCGTCCTCGCAAAACAAAAACTAAAATATACAAAAGCCACCACCCGCGCTCTTCTAATACACATTTCCGCCTCTCCACTCACCACGTGTCGGTCTAATAATTAGCATGACGCCTCCTCCTCCATCGAGTGGCTTATTATTATTACAAGAGAATAATAATAATAATAATAGTAATAATAATAAATTATTATGGAAAGGCGTTTTCGCTGTCTCTGGGATCATGACCACTCTCGTCATTTACGGCGTTTTACAGGTTTTTTTAAAAAAATTCAATTCTCGTCTCAAGAGTTTTGTCTTGTGTATATTTTTGACAAAGAAAAGGGAAATTTAATGATGCAGGAAAAGATAATGAGAGTTCCGTATGGGGAAAAGAAAGAGTATTTTAAGTACTCGTTATTTCTTGTTTTCTGCAACCGCATTATGACGTCTGCTGTATCTACAGCTGCTTTACTGGTACTCTACTATATATGTAACCTTATTATTATTATTTTGTCTTTCCGGAGATGGTGTCATTGCCTAACCAATATCTTTTTTAGGCAAGTAAAAAAGCCTTGGACCCTGTTGCTCCAATCTATAAGTATTGCCTCATCTCAGTATCAAACATACTCACAACAACTTGCCAATATGAGGTATGTACCATTTTTTTTTTTTTTTTTTTTTTTTGCCTGTATATTAACGATGTCACCTGTTTTTTTCTCCAGGCCCTCAAGTATGTTAGTTTTCCAGTTCAGACACTTGCAAAATGTGCTAAGATGATACCCGTTATGGTAAGTGACTTATTTATTCTCATTTTTCCAAACTCGTTTTTCGTGATGTTGCTTCCAAAGGTTTTCTAGGTCTTAACTTTCTTTAATCCTCACTGAACATTGCAAAATAACTTTTAGCTCTATTGGATTTGATAGATGTTTGACTGAATTCAAAATTTTAGTATCCTGCATATATTCCCGCCACAACTTACCTATTGAAGTGTTACCTATAGTAAACAAAAACTTTAAGGGTTAGCTCCGTAGAATTATTTATGTACGTCTTGTATGTTTCCTTGTGGAATTTGCAAGGAGCTATATGTTGTTCCTTAACAATCGCCTGTTTTACTTCAGTGATCTAGTATGTATGCAAGACAGAGTTAAGTATCATTTCCACAGAGAACAGAACTGAGTGACATGGTGGTCGATTGACTCCAAAAGCATGCTCCTACGGTTTTAGGAGCAGACTCTCCAAGCATCAACTTTTTGCTCCAAAGAAACAACTCCTGCTACAATTTTTATTTTAGTTTTGGATACATAAAAGAAAATGTAATAATATCAATGAATGGGATTAAATTAACAGTTGAATTATTAGCCAGTAGCTAATTTTCAAGCCCAAAACCTGCCCCATAACCCCTAAGACACCAACCCCTGATTACAAGAAAGGAAAGAAAAACAGAACAGAAAATAACAAGCAGGTGACCAGTTGTTAATCAAGAACAAAAGCACCCAAAAACACCACCATAACCTAGTTCCTACACCAGATGACCACTATCACTTGACTTAGATGGTCTCTTTATCCTCGTCCTCTGTTTGTCTTCTCCTTCCACCTCCCTGCTATAGTATTCCTTCAATAATTTGAGATCCAACATCTCATCCTCAGTGTCATATAGGCCGTCAAAATTATCTTCAACAGACTCTTCTTCCTCCGAGAGTATGCTATTCTTTGTCCTGCTACAAGATTTAGAAGTGATCTGACGCTATTAGTGGTCACAACCAGAAGTATTAGCCAGTACATTAAATGCATTGGATAGATAATGAATGAAGTATTGTGGTAGTTATTTTGTACAACAACAATTTAAAGAAAATAGCCTCTGAAAAATTAGCTTCCTGACTTCATTTGCACGATTACTTGTTGTATGTATGTACATAATATACATAATATGTTTTCTAGTGTTTTGTTTTTGTTTATAGTTAATATGCAACCATCTTTTTTTATTTATTGGTAAGCCTGTTTTAAATGAGATCAATAACTCTTTGATACTGGCGGGGTTCGAGTCCCAGACCTCTGGTATCATCACCCAAAGGTTTTACCGACTTTGCTAGTCGGCACCTGCATTATGCAACCATCTTTGTACTTTTGTAGACAATAGCTTTATTCTTAAGTTTAGTAGTTTATCTTAAGTACTATGCATATTGTAAATGCAATCACAGTTGATAATAGATGTAATACCACTTTAAGGATTGCACTCCTTTCTAGAATAATTTTTGTTTGCAATATACTATCTAGTGTCTCAGTTTCGAAAGGAATTAAGTAATTCATAAGTGTGTGGACAATAGACGTAAGCATGAATGGATACGGGGTATTTGTTCAAGAAGTACCCATGTAAGTGTCGATCGTCGGTGTCCTCGTGTTGGTTTCGGTGTTGGATAAAGTGGATACGCATAAGTTGTGTTTATTGAAGTATCACGGTATCATAGATAAATGTTCTAAAGTAAATACTGGCATCGTTTTGAGTTCGGCTCTCCTGTACTCTCATTCTGAACCAAGCTTAGTTGCTTGGAATCCTCCATCCTCATGTTGTGTAATTGTCTACTTTTTTTAATATTGGTTGTATAACTTAGTTTAGGATGAAAAAATATTCTACCATTCATCTTAAGCAAGGTTCTGAATCTTCATGTCAAGTGATTATATTTTGTCTCTCAAAAAGATTTCCTTTCTTATCTGCAGGTTTGGGGCACATTAATTATGCAGAAGAGATATAGGGGGCGAGACTACTTGATTGCTGTAGTAGTGACTATAGGATGCTCGGTATTTGTCCTATATCCGGTAATTCTTTTGCTAAGTAGATTCCTATCTTATTTACGGGTGTCAGTACGACTACTATAATTTCTTTGTTTTCAAATCAGATTTACTACTCTGTCGTGGAATGGGCATATTATCCACTTAATGAATGTGTAAAACCGTAAAAGAAGGATCACAAACTATATTACTGGCTATCTTGTACATGAATAGCCACGATAATATTGGAAAGAATAGTTGAACATTATTATCTTTTGTTTTTTCTCCTTTCTCTTGTATAACATGACATTTTGACCATTTGTATTCATTGAAAATGTATTTTGTCTCCCACAAAATGAATTTAGAAATGTTTCCATTTGTTACCTGCTTGGCTTTGCCTGAATGTGAGGGGTTTCGTTGGATACACAAGCAAAATCTGTCACTTAGTATCCCTTAAGAACTATGCGTAAATCGTAAACGAGAGTGTAAAGTATACCAATTTGGAACAGAGGTGAGACCTTTTCCCTCGTTTGCTGATAGTACTGATTGGGGTACTGATGAGAATTTTATAAGGCAAATTAACCAATTGGTTTTAAGGCTTTAAGGTTGGAAGATAGGCATTGACATTTCTCTTCCATAATTCATGGATGACACCGTTGTCGTCGAGGGGAGTTAGGTTGTTAAGTAAGACACCTCGCGACTTGTTATTTTTATTTATAATTTTTTGGTTTGACTTTTTCCTTGAGATCACTTTTTCTAAAAATGTTTTTTGTGGGAACAATAATTTGGGTACTCGATTGGGTGGATACCTCGTCTATTTTTGAAAATTCTTTGGCGCAAATTGTTTGAGATCATATCGAGAGATTTGATAGAAACCTAGTGGGTTGAAAAGGTTGGTATGCTTTTGAAGAGTGGTTCTTTCCCTTATTAAGAGCTTCCTTCTAAGTTTTAGAAGTTCTTTTATCTTATCCTAGTTTATTTGAGTGTTTGACCATTATGTTATTCACTGTCGTGAGGAATTTTATGTGTGAAGCGTTTGTGGAACCCCAACATGAATGAATACCTTCTATAAAATGTACAACAAAAGGGGCGTAGGGCTGCAATGATCATATGTAAAGAACTAGGTACTAGAAAACTGGGTACGAGATGTGGCGGAATAGGAGTACAATCAGATGCTGGTATGGAATAGGCGGTTGATAAAACATACTACCCAATGTGTCTAAATCTCATTGTTGTAGGGTCTGGAGGTTTACTTGCTCAAACTTGTACACTAAGCCTACTAAGATTGGGATTCTATAATCAATTTTCTCATATGCATTTAGGATTTTATCTAAAAACAACCCCCCTCCCCCCTCTCTCTGGGGAATCCAAAAACATCATAGTGTCTTGATACTGGAAAGTTTTAAATGGTTTAGAAGCTGCCAACGCCTGCTATGCTAAATCAAAATCAGAATATTTAGCTATCAATTATATAAGGAGCATGTTGTTTTACTCTTTGGTTGGACCTATCGTAGGAAGACTAGGAACTTAATGGGTTGTCTTTGGAATTACTCGTTCTGTTTATAGGTACCTCAAGTCCTGTTTATGTACACTGTTTCATTGTCTATTAGATTTTGTCTTTGCTGTCTAAGATCTACATTATTTACTTCTAAAATATATAATAAAGCAAAATTTGAATATACTTTTGTGGACTTTCATGAAACTTGTGAGATGGAAGTTGATGAATCTACTTTTCTTATCTTTTTCTTTTGAACTGGTGAAATTAGGCAGCAGCTGACATTAGTTCGTATAATAGAGGCAGGGAAAGCACCGTGTGGGGCGTTTCTTTAATGATTGGTTACCTTGGGTAAGTATTCGGAATTTGTATCCTATCCTTGTCAACCTTATCTGCCAATCAGCTTGTGTTTGAGAATATAGGACTTCTTGTCATATCAACATACCTGACAGTCTGTATTTTCTTTTCTTGAGATTTATAATCGATATCGGATATCATGTTCTACTGTTTGAGACCCAGATTCATACCTTTGTTCTCAATAGGGAGAAGAGGATGTTCCCTTGTATAAGAATCATGGGGCCTCTCCACTCATTGCCAATTGGTTTTGAGTTGGATACCCAAATTTAATATGGTATCAAAGCGGACTATTCTATGGCCCGAAATACCCATGTACTTTACATCACATATGTGTGTTTTTTTAAAAAAGTGTCCATGTATTTGGCTCAAGATACGCGACGCCCCAAATACCCATGTACTTTACATCACTCATTAAAATGTGTCCACATGTTTGGCTCAAGATACGCCACACATTAGGGGGCGTCGTGAGATCTATTATCCCATATCGGGTATCTGAAGCCATGCGCCCATGCATATAATACATAAATCTCGGGGACGAGCCACTTATTGCCAATTGATTTTGAGCTGGGTGCCCAGATTTAATGTCTTTTTTGCATGGATATGTATGTAAATACATAATACATGCTGCTTTTGTTTCCTACCGCATTAGAGTCCTAGCCCTTGAATTATATGCCAAATTTAGTGAACATTGATGCATTTTGTTCTGCTTTACCTAAGTACAAGATGTGTTTAATCTCTTCCCAAAAAATGGAACTGGGGTGTTGTGGAAGTGGTCATGTTAGATTTTGTTTAAATACAACTTATGTTACATGGACTTACAATTTTTAAAATAATCCGTGTCGGATACGGATCTGATGGGGAACAATTAGATTTAGAAGATAGGATATGGAAATCCTTAATAGAAGAATTGAACGAAGGAGATTGAAGAGTTTAGACGAATAAGAAATTAAGATTGAAGGAGATGAAGAATAATTGGAGAAGGAAAATATTAGGCTTGAGATAATTTTGATAATTGATCTGATTGAATAATTGAATACCTAAAACAACTAACATTGACCTCCTTATATAGATAAGCCAAACTTGATAATCAAGAAACCTAGACTTCTAAATCTAATTAAACCCAACGTAAGAAACTACTAAATCAACTTAATAATTCTACTAATAGAAATACCTAAAAGTGAACGTTCTCATCCTACATCAGTATCTATGTATCTGTTTTGGTCACACAATCAGGAAGATCTCTAACTGAGTCTATTTATGAAAAGAGAAGCGAAGTTTGCTTTGCCTTGAATGAACGATTCTTTCTGTAGATGTTGTCGATCAAAACACGGACCAAAAACTGACATAAATGGTATAAAATATATCTCGATTCCGTGTTTGACACTTCATATTCGTTTCGGGTATGGTCACACATAACCGTATCAATGTAACTTAGAATACAACAGTTTTGCTTTTAAGATGGAGTCATTAGAAATCTCAATATTAACTTCAAAAGCTAATTTGCACAAACTTACTATCTATTAATATATTTAATAAGTTATAACGTTAAATTAACTGTAAAGTGAATGCCTTGCATCTACCTTACTTAGTTTCGTAACTGGCACCCTTCAAGCTGGTGGTGCATGGCCACTGGCAGGGTTGAACTGGGATTTTCTCAAGGGTAAGCAGAAATTCAATGGCAAGTCGGCAACCTTAATAAACCTGTTTATATCAAATAATCATGATGAAGGGTGGATAAAGATATAAAAGCGCCCAGTCATATTTATCTTTGTTTGCCAATTTTTAGTTACAATTTCAAATTCACGATAGATAGATTTGTCCTTATATTGTATATAATGTTATATCCCTATCGTGATAGATATTTGAATTGACTAACTGTATACAAAAGCCAATAAGTTGTTGATGGATTGAGGATCTGAGTAAAATCAAGTCTTGATAGATCATAAAACGGATCACTTTCTATTGCTGTTATCCACTTCATCTGTTTTCGATGGAAATATGAACCAATTTGCTAATGTCATCAAATATAAGTATATAACCAATATGTAAACACCCATTGGGGGCTTAGCAGAAAGGGAGCACAAGTTTCAACAATTTATATGATTGGCAATCAAATTGGTTATTTGACCCATTGGGGTCCACCAGAAAGGGAGCGCAAGTTTCAACAATTTATATGATTGGCAATCAAATTATTGAAAATTGTTGTTATCTTAGTCAAAGACTTCCATAAAAATGTGAGGCAAAGAGATAGCATCTGGCATCTTTTCTTGATGCTCTTGCATGTATAGTATAGTTTTTCTTTAGTCAATTGACTACCTTCAACCTTGCCTGGGTCCGCCCCAGGACACTGGTATGGGTGCTATTAGATTCAATGGCAGACCAAAATGGTTATATAACCCATTGGGTTATATGACCCATTAGGGGCAACCAGAAAGGGAGCGCAAGTTTCAACAATTTATATGATTGGCAATCAAATTATTGAAAGTTGTTGTTATCTTAGTCAGAGACTTCCATAAAAATATGAGGCAAAGATATAGCATCTGGCATTTTTCTTGATGGTCTTGCATGTATAGTATAGTTTTTCTTTAGTCAATTGACTACCTTCAACGGTTCAACCTTACCTGGGTCCTCCCCTGGACACTGGTATGGGTGCTATTAGATTCAATGACAGACCAAAAGTCCTATTTGTGTAGCGACGCGCCTGTCTCCAATAGAAGGGTCTTTAAGGTATCAACAGGAAGGATTTGCCTGTTTTGGAACTAGAACTGAACGTGGTCATATTGCAGTTTATATCTAGGTTTAAAATATTACTTATAAACAGATTTTGAAAGTAAAGGTATTGTATTGTCATCTATTTTATTCCTACAGATTTGATGGCTTCACAAGTACATTCCAGGACAAGTTATTCAAGGGTTATGACATGGAAATTCACAATCAGATATTTTACACTACATTGTGTTCTTGTATTCTCAGTTTAAGTGGTGAGTGTCTGCTTTCGAATTTTTATATGAAGTTCTTGTTTATTTGAAGTGTGTAATTACCATCACGTTTGAAATTCTGGGAGGGAGAACATGATAGAAAGCACACGTCTGACAACTGACTGAAGTGCAAATTTGTTATTATGGTGTTTCTGCATTTAAGTGCTAGTGTAGTGGCTATGGAAAATCTCAACTTGCATTGTTGCGTCTGTATCTGTACTTCAAACTATTAAAGCCCCTATTCGAAGAGTAATGTTTCATTTAAGGCTGTTGTAGCAGTTATAACTGAAACGGTGCCATTTTCTTTTTCTTTTTTTGTTTTTTCAATGATAAAGAAAACAGTGCTATATTATATTTTATAATGATTCTTCAAGAAATATACTCTTTATCGTTCCCTTCCTCGTTTGTTGCCCAACGATGGGTTATTACCATAGTTTTGTTAAGATACTTTTAAACCGATCTTCCCTGGGTTGTGTGTGTGTGTGGGGGGGGCTAATCCCCGCGTTTTTTTGTGTTTTCTATATATGGTAATCCATATATTTTGTGTTTTCTCCTTCTCCTTCTTCTTCTTCTTCTTCTTCTTCTTCTTCTTCTTCACAAAAGGTTACAACACCCAACAGCTAAAGCGTAATGACCTTAGACAGAATTGTGAAGAAGAGCAATATTCACTTACCATATAATACATTGTGGCTTTTTATAACATATAAATGTTTTTTAAAAAAATGAAAACGAAATTCTGGCGGTCTTTGGAGATTGTGACTGGCAGTGAGCCAGCAACTATTGAATTTATAGTAAGATACCCTTACAGGATTGCCACCCATCAAATACTGCCTCCACTCTATTTAGCATATTCTTTATTGCATCCTACTACGTAATCCACTTGATTCTCAGTTACTGATTCTTTTGTTGTTTATTCTGAACTAGGGCTTATATTACAGGGTCATCTTCTTTTGGCCATAGAGTTTGTGTCCCGGCATAATGATTGTTTCTTTGATATCTTATTACTTTCCACTGTAAGTGACAAACCTCAAGTACATGTACCTTTCCATTTTCACTAGTCCAATATATTTCTCAACTGTCATTCAGTTTCTTCTTTCCTTTTATGTATACTTTCGTCTTTTGATTACTATCACCCTTGAATTAATATATGAAAACTTCGTTGGTTACACGGCACATTTGGCGACTGGAATTCGATTTACAGGTAGCAACAGCTAGTCAATTTTTCATTTCTTACACGATCCGCACATTTGGTGCTTTGACGTTTGCGACCATAATGATCACAAGACAGGTAAATAGACTTCCTCGATATGACATACTAATTTCTGGATCAAATATAGGAAAATTAATGGAGTAATGGATGGTATTGGTTTAATTTTTCTCCTGGATCTCTTTTGCTGGAACAGTTGGTGAGCATTATGCTATCTTGCTTGTGGTTTGCTCATCCCTTGAGCTGGGAACAGTGGATTGGAGCTGTAAGGCTCATATTTGAATACTTCAAGTTTCTTCTTTTTCAGAATTTATTTTAGTGTTTAACAAAGCCTAATGTCATTATTTGCTATATTATCAGGCTATTGTTTTTTCTGCTCTCTACGCAAAGAGCTTTCTCAGAAGCACACCTCAGAAGCCTCCACTGCCTGAACATGAGCAAAGTGATAGTGCAAGTCTATTGAATGGGAATTCTAGGTAATTTAGGATTTGCTGGCTGCTGTTTGAGTAGTGTAATTCACCTTACACTTTAGAGCTGCCAATGTACCCAGCTCACACCAATGTGTGAACTTGAAGATTTTTATATGACAGTTGAGGTAGAAGTGGTACTCGTCAATACAATTCTGTGGCTGCTGCTGCATCCTAATATTCCTAACAAGACTTGTACATGAACAAGAAGAGTTAAACTATACAACAATGGGAACCTTTTTTGTTCTTCTTTTACTTCAAAATTATGAGCTGTCAATGTAAAGGCACGAAAACAAATTTTGATGATACAAATGCAATTCTACTAGGATTTTTACCCAGCTTTGTCAGGTGCAAACTATGAGCAGCTTCTCCCTGGGAAGAAGACTCGGGCAAATGGCTTGGAAAGAAACTTCTTGCTCAAGTGAATACAGGGAGATTGATTCCAAACTAGTGCCCTCCACCTTTTTCTGTTTTGAAAGGCTCATTAATTGTTGTATACTTGTCAAGCTGCACTATTTTTGGCATTGGTAAATTCTAATAAGAGAATATTTACAGCAACTGTATCTATGGATGAAACTGTTACTTATTCAAATTGCAGAAGTCATAGTTTCGGGAAAATTACCAAAATGGGAAAATTGACCGGTGTAACTGAATTCCTTAAGCTCAACTTTTCCAGATTTTTACAAATGCTTATTTCAAAACATTGGCACTAAGAAAGACTGTTTTGATCTACTGCTTTGGGGTGATGTGGATATTAGAGATAAAAACTGGACCCTCGCCTACTTGAAACAAAATTGCAGTCAGCAATTGTGTCGTTTGGAGTCTTGGTGCTAGCTCCAAATCACCGTGGTTGTCACTAAAATTCTGAATTGAAAGAAGTTGTAGAAGCGTGCTTTTGAGCACTCACTGAAGTTGGTTACTGAGTTTTTAATGCTTTAAATGTTTGATCAACTGTCATGAATTCATGATGGACTGAGATTTATGTCATCTGCAAAATCATACCCTTCACCATAATTCTTGAGCATTGGCAGTGATCATCATCTCCTCTCCCTCTCTAACACACGGGTTTGGTATTCTCCTTTCTTTTTGTAAACCTCTGAGGATGAATGATATGACCTTGATGTAGCATAATTCATCTCCAAGGGGTGTACATTTCCATATTTAACTGTTCAAAACCAGCTGATATACCATAAGATGTTTCATGCTGTGGTGATAAATTGGTCTTCAGATGCATCAGTAATAGTTGTTCAGTAAACTGAGGCAATAAGCCAACTGCAGTGATATGCAAACTGTGCACATTGTGCCAATCATATCGGTTGCTATAAATTGCTATTGAGTCAACTAAGTGAGGACGTTATCCTTTACTCATCCAGCTACCGAATCCATTTGCACTTTGGAGACAGATATGAGTTAAAACTTAAAACAGATAGTGTGATCTGTAAACAATTTAAACCATGAATTAATAGATAGTGTGATCTGTAAACAATTTAAACCATGAATTAATATCCAAATTTAACTGTTGACCCAAGTTAGAGATAGCTCCATATTTACATTCTTCCTCTCATCAATCCAACTACGGAATGATCTGTTCGTTTATTGGAATACCTGTATATTGGGTTTGTTTCTGCATTCCACATGCAGAAACAAAAGAAGTATATTTTTCGACGGATTGCTTGCATTGTCAAGTCGGAACTCATAAAGATGGAGCATGCATCCTCCTTTTCCAATTTATCCGGCTTGACACATGCAGTTCAATCTTCTGCATCAGACATAGTGGTTTTAGGGTGTTCAGCATGCTTGTTTTCGACCGGAACTGTGGAGGTTATACGTTATGCATTCGGAATATTTGGTAATTACACATTTATATTGAGATTTCATTCTCGATTGACTGCTATGGAAATGAACTTAACACATGTATATTTTGCATGCAGGGAACATCGTCAATATGCTACTCTACACGGCACCCTTGTAATAAAATTCAACTAGTTGGTGGTCTTTTTTTTTCCCCCTTAAATAATAATACGTTTATCTAAATTTCTTTTTATTTTATTTTTCAATATGTTTTCCTTGTAGATTGAGCTTTAAGAGGATCATTAGAAACAAGAGTACAGAGGAGTTTTCAGTCGCTCCATATGTTGCAGCACTGTTGAATTCTGTACTCTATACTTTGTATGGTTCACCTTTGGCGAGTCAAGGCTGGGAAAACCTTCCTTTGGTCACCATCAATGGCACCGGGATTCTTATGGAACTAATTTTCATCTCCATCTATTTCTGGTTTGCTACACCGAGAACAA
The DNA here is from genome assembly GCF_015680905.1 of Coptis chinensis. NCBI lineage: Eukaryota > Viridiplantae > Streptophyta > Magnoliopsida > Ranunculales > Ranunculaceae > Coptis > Coptis chinensis. Next base: position 45,242,150 of record NC_141460.1, read on the forward strand.
AGGCAAGTTTTTTTTTGGTTTGATGACTTTGATCTCAACATTATTAATACAGGGAGTGACTCTTATCAAGGACAAAACGGCCGAAAATAACTCTAAACCCCACCTGATTTTTATAATCACTCACAAGAACAAGGTAGATGAAAATTCAAGTATATCTTGATTAGGCAAAATAAAAAACGGCTCGGGTAGATGAAATGTCAAGTATACCCCTGACATAAAATAATAAATGACCCAGCCCATCCGAAAGAACCCCGTGTATATAATATGAACAATATTGTTTATACCTCAACATAATGGATTATCAGTAAGAACACCTATTGGAGTATGAGCAATCATTGTTTATACCTCTAACATGAGGTATGAATAACCAATGTTCGTATGAATTAACATTAATTATTCATATCTATTCGGGATATGAACACTCATTGTTCATACTTCAACATGAGCTATGCACAATCACTGTTCATGCCTCAACATGAACTATAAACAATCATTGTTCATATCTCGACATAATTTATGATCAGTAAGAACACCTATTTGGGGTATGAATACTTATTTGGGATATGAACAATCACTAATCACTATTCATACATCAACATTGTTCATATCTCAAACATGAGCTATGAATAACAATCAATGTTTTTTATTTGGGGTATCGTTCATACATTAACATGAGCTATAAATAATGATTGTTCGACTGAACAATCATTATTCATACTTTAACATGAGCTATGCACAATCATTGTTCGTACCTCAACATGTGCTATGCACAATCACTACTATTTATACTTCAACATAATGTATGATTAGTAAGAACACCTATTGGAGTATGAACAATCAATGTTCATATAAGAACACCTGTTGGAGTATGAACAATCATTGTTCATACAACAACATAGTGTGTGAGGTATGTTCACCTATTTGGATACGAACAATCACCAAATTTCTTTGTTTTATAAACATAACATAGAGGGGTGAAATTGGCATTTAAAAAAAATAAAAATGTCTATATTTTATGTCTATTAACATGGAGGGTAAAACAGCTATTTTAAAAAAAGAGAAAAGGTCCGGCCAACTTATTTTACCCTTGAGAGTTACTAAAATTAAAATTATGGATTCTTGGGTTACTTAATGCTGGAATTTGTTCTTGTGAGTTACTAAATCTTTTCCCAAAATTGGTCATTTGGACTCTTTTCTTTGTTATGGTAGTAATATTTAGTGTTTTTTGACATTTGCTTCAAGCGCCATGCCTAACACAAGCACAATATTCAAATCCATTCATGGCCTTGTACTCGTATTCTCATATAAAATCATATTCAACTCATATGTTTTCTTAGTTACTGTGAACAGTATGAACTATATATGTGCATAATTTCATATGATTGCAGATGGTTGTTTCCGTAATAATGGCACCTGTCATCCTGTTCTGCTTCACGATGTTAGCCATGTCACTAATGCTGGATGATCACCCCCTTCGCAAAACAATACTTGGTAGTTTTGGCTTTTTTTGCCTCTGCTAGTATGTATGGTTCTCCTCTGGTGGCTGTGGTGAGTAAGAGTACTTCTGAATCTCTTAAAGGGTAACCTAAAATATCTCATATATCCCACTTTTTAATCATACTTCGATCATCAACTATATAAACTGTATATTGCCTATTGATTCATATATGTTGAAGTTTGTTTTGCTAAGTTTTTCTTAGTCATCCATCTGATAGATATGATCATTATAGTTGAAACAGTAAAAAACTTCTACTCCACGTTACACTTATCTTAAAAACAACTAGACTCGCTAATACCATATTATCGTGTGAATGCTCGAACTGGTTACAAAATTACACACTTTGATGTATGATCTTATTAACAACTAAACTCACTAACAACCATATTATTGTGTGAATGCAGAAACTGGTTTTAGAAACAAAGAGCGTTGAATACATGCCTTTCAACTTGTCCCTCTTCTCATTTCTTACTAGCTTTGCATGGATGACTTTGCATGGATGACTTTGCATGGATTACTGGGCAACGATGTCTTGCGGTATATAGAGCAGCAAATTTACGATATAACAGCAAAATTTTGAGGTTGCTAAAAAACGGAAGTACATTTTTTTTTCTCTCACAAATTAATTTTCATCTCTCTTTTTGCAGTCTCCAAGTTTTATTGGGGTTCCATTGGGCATACTACAGCTTGTTGTATACGGTATATATAGAAAAAACAAAGGAAGAGCTGGAGAACCTAACAAAGTCGACACTGAGAAAAATGAATAGTCTAATCTTACAGATCCTCTGATTGTCCAAGAGGAACAGGTGCTAGCCCAATGCATCATCCCACATTCTAGAAGCTCTTCCCAACGGACATGCTCCATTGGCATACATAATATATAATATATTTACTATAATAAACTTGATATCAATCGTTCACTAATCGTTAATTTGTTTTAATATATAACCACATTCTGATGTAAGAATATCCAAAACCCATCTTCAATTGCTCATCAGACTATTATCAAAAGCATCAGCAGTTCTTTTTACCAGCGCAATAGAACCTAGCTCTGATGGTCAAAGTGCAACACATTTTTTAGGAGGTGTCAAGTTCATTCGAACCTCCTTTGGTTTGAATATGTAGTTTTGATGACCGACTTGAGTCTTGAGGTAGAAGAGGTGTTATTATCATTAGTAGAATCTTAAAAAAAAAAAAAAATTGTAAGGATTTAGGTTCTGCAATCTTGAGGATTTAATCTTTCTTTGCTGCTCCAGACTCATTTGATATGATGATTTCTAAGGTAACAATGCCATAAAACATGGCACAAACTAGCCGTCATAAAACTAAGGACATATCTAACACTTCGATTCTTTCTATCGATAATCAGTATACTTCAACTCTGCGACTTGGGATCCTACATTCCTACTCATATATGTCATTTCAGGGCTGAACCATGAATATGTTACTTTCAGCATTTGTTTGTTTAGGTTTTCAGGTAATGCACAGTTTCTTTTTTGTTTTCCCCAATAATCGGTGATGCAAAGGGTTTGTTTGATTAAGTAGAGCACATGCCAAATCAAGACCAAACTGATAAATGCTGCCTCTTGGGCGATTGGGATCTTCTTAAACCAACTTCATACAAATAAAAGTTACTTGCAAATTGAATATCTTCAAATTTTATAACTATATTAGTCTTGCAATAAGAAACCCGCATTCATTTATCTAACTAGCCACCAAAAGAAATGGTTTAACATATAACAATGTATACTCGAATATCCTTTTGTATTTTTTTCTGTTGACGTATTTGGAGGCAAGAGATCAGTAACGTAATACCCATTCTTTTAATAAAATGGGGAAAAATACAATCTAAATGATTCCACACTGAACTACTAACGGTTCACGTAGACGACGTCCAAGCTTCACAACTGAACCACAAACTGTAATACCCTGACAACTTGTGATGATGAACTTTGCTCTTTTCACTGACATCTACCCTCTCTTTTTTTGCTCGGTAATGATAACTACCCTTTACCCAACGAGAACTGCTCTACCATAAACTTAATCTCCATGTATGATGTTATAAAAAGCTTCAGAAAGCTGACTTTTAAAGGACAATCTTGATATCAATCCCATAATATCAAAAGTTTTTCAGATTCCCACTCAATTAGCCAAGGGTTTTATTCTAGATCTGGCTGCAAGGCTTGAGTGCTTGAATGTGTAACAGCCATTATCTTGGCCACGTTTGCTCAAGGACAACAAACCACCACAATGATTTCTGAAGGAAATTTTGTTCGATATTTCTATTTTGCCAAAGGGCTTCTGAATCAGCTAACATGGTTCTAGTGTACATAAAGAGTTACCATCCCCAAGGAAAATAAAAATACATAGTTGCTTATCTGGGCCCATGAGGATGTCACTGTCACTGTACATCCAAGTGAATTAACACAAATGACTTCCCGGGGAGCCTCCTGTAAGCACAAGAGAAAGCTATGAAACCAAAGTAAAGATTGCATTGATGATCAATACAACATGCCACAGCTAGTTCCCAAACTTAACGTTTATATAAGTTACAGAAAGCTTTATTTAAAAGGACACAAATTCAATTAGTTTGCCCATACGTAAACAACAAAAACAGTAAGATATCAGGGCATGGAAAGGGAGAAAAGGGGTTAGGCAAAGGAGGAGCAAAGAGGCATAGGAAAGTTCTGTGAGATGACGTTCAAGGAATCACAGAGCCAGCAATCTGAAGGTGGGCAAGAGTGAAGCATATACGCATCTGATGTATGAAGAGACATGTGACATCCTCAAAATCTTTCTAGAGAAAGTGATTTGTGACACTGTTACTTGCACTGAACAAACGCTCATTGCAAGACGATGACTCATAAGGGTCTTGTTTATGCTCTTAAGAGGTAGGGCAGGACTCTTTATGGCTTTGATCGTTGATTTGAAAATTTTAGATTTGGGGATTGTAAATGTTTCTTCATTTGTTTAAGTCTAGTACCTAATGAATATGCAGTGATGTATGTCATGAATTTTCAATTTCAATAAAAAAAATAGGGTGAACTAGTATTACCCCAACTAGATGAGCCAATTAGGATTTCCCCCCCACTAGATGGGAAATTAGGGTCTCCCCCCTAAATACACACAAAAAAATTTCGGTCAACCCAGTTTTTTTTTTTTTTTTTGTGTGTATTGGGGGGAGCTCATCTAGTGGGGGTAATACTAGTTAACAAAAAAATATTAATCATCTCCCAAAACTGTTGATTATAAAATTTATAATTTAATTATTGGCTCATCTAGCATGGGGGATAATCGGCAACTAGTTAACCTGAAAAAAAATATTAATTTTTCATCTCCCCAAAACTGTTGATTATAAAAATTTATAATTTAATTATTAAAAAAAAAAATCCCAAAAGGTAATTATTAAAAAAAATAAAGGTAACCAAATAAATAGCATGGAGAAATTAAGAAATGATAAGTCGGCAACTATAAAAGTTGCAACTTCTAATACGAAACACAGCCTTAATGTTCAGTGAAACGATTTTTCCATTGGACTCCACCAAAGTGGAAAGTATAACAGAAAGGAACAATTTCATTAAAAATGCGGGGAAATTAATGGCTAAAAGCCACTTATGAGAGAAATGTCCTTACTCCCTAGTGGCCTAGGTTACATGGCCACGCCATATTTTGAAAAAAATCTGTGTCGGATACGTATCCACGTGTCGTGTCCGTATCCGTATCCGTGTCAGACACATATTGTATTTAATTTACCTCGAATTTCTGATTTACCATCTAATTTAATAAATTTATAATTATTAAAAAATTAATTAATTATTCCTATCCGTGTCCCCATGTCGATCTTCAACTGCTCTCCGTATCCGACACCCCGTATTTGTGTCGGACACCGACACGCGTGCCCGTGTCAATGTAACCTAGCTAGTGGCAAGGATCCACACTTCCTCTCTCAGTGCAAAATGGTTATCTATTGTAATGAAATCAATCCTTTCGAATTCCAGTTATTGCTAAAACAATATTTGCTTATGAAACAACCAATTACCTTGTTTATCACATCCAGTGAAGCTCAGCTTGCTAAAGATTTAAGTATTTGGTATACTGTTTGAGCAGAAGAGACCAATATTACAAAATCTTTAATTGTCACCATCGCTTCTACAACGAATCCAACATATCAAGAAATTCAGCTGGCTCCTCTTGCTCTTTAACCACCTGTCCTTACCATGCACCAAACAAGCTAAGTTAGAATCACAGATAACTAAACTGCTCTAGTGAAACTATATCTGAACAGGGTAAGAGGACAAGTAAGACCATCATATGAAAACAAAATAAAAAAACAAAAAAGGATACCAACACAGAGACATCTAGGATCTATGGACATGAGTAAAACAAGGACCTTTCACATACAAGATATATGAAAAACAGAAGACATGTCAAACAAACAAACATAAACATAAACATAAACATAATAATAATAATAAGCCCACACCACCTTCAATAACAGAATAGTTTGAATTGGTGCTATATCATAACAGCGACAACAATTTTCAGTTTTCCATGTAAAATGTTGTTTCCTTGCCATGTCAGAGCCGTATCACCTCGTATAGGGGTATTTTAACCCATGACAGATACCTTCCTATATTCTTCCTTCCCTTCCCTTTTATTCTTCAAGGGAAAACGAATAAGTGGAGTTTTGCCTCTCATAAATTGAGAACTTGTGCAACAACACAAAATAAGGAAAAATGATCTCGATCACTGTAGTCAGATAACTAACAACTAATCAATCTGCCCTAAGCAAATTCCAGCTAATGCAATATTTTACCATTTTTATGCCCCTTATATTGCCACTGAAGCCCAAAGAGCGACCAACTAAGGTGACACTTGTAGGGAAATGCTTGTTAATGAAGATGGGCATCCAACTTAAAACCAATTGGTGATAAGTGGAGAGGCCTCAGGATTTATATATTGATTGGCTAGGCTTTAGACACCCGATATGGGATTATCTAAAAGGGAATTCTAATATATTAATAAACTTAAAAGGAACTCCAATATAGTAATATATTTTAAGTGTTTTAGCACCTAGTAATTTCTAATAAATTGTGATTAACAGTACGTATCAAATTGTCTAAAATATGCAAATCAATCTCAGTCCGAAAATACGAGCTTATGCTCAGAAATTCAATTATGCGCAAATAACTTGCACACAAATTCCCTACTACATGCTAGATATTGATGTGTCAAAGACTTTTTAACGCACATGCATAACAAAGCTACACTAGTCATCATATATAGACAACAAATCGTAATAAAAAAGAAAATGAAATTTTTATGAATCTATATTCTGATATTCAAGTAAACATGACAGTAACTCATAGAGTCAAGGGCCAATTTTAAGCACTTTATTCTTTTTTTTTTAAAAAGGAGTAAATATCAATAGATACTTATCATCAACGGAATATAGATCTGCTCATTTAACATTGCATAATAACTTCAATAACAACAATGAAAAGTCATCCTTACCTTAACGGTGATGTCCTTAGGCAGGCCCGTGAGAGTGTAAATATCAGAAATCAATGGAGTCCAGTCGGTCTCTTCTACTCCACCTACATCCCTTTTGACATTTATTTGACTCGTACTGCTATCATGTTTGAAGGAATTGCCTAACCACAAATACAGCTTGGCATCTTTCTGTTTGCTTAGACTCGTACTTGGAGTTGAGAACAAAAACGCTGAGTTGGAATCAAGATCTCCAGCACGAAATGACGATATCTCTTCTAAACCAGGCCATTGCCTCACTGACGGTTGCATTCCATTACGGAGTTTGGGAACATTATCCACAGATCCAGTTGATATAGAAGGACAACTTCTTCCATGTTCGTCACATCCTTCCACAAGGGAACCTCCGTTGCAAGATTTTTTTTTTTTTGAAGAGGTAAACGATCAATATATATATAAACTATATAAAAGATAATTACAAAATAGGATGAGATATCCTACTAAGAACCGTAAAATAAAATAAAAGACAACAACAAGGAAACGCAGAAATACAACAGTGATTAGACATCTCGAATGATATCCTCCCAAGAAAAAGCAAAGGACCCGAATGGTATCTCCTTGAACTCCTTCCACCGCTTACACCAAAGGAAAAGCAATCCTTTGATGTGAAGAATCAAATGTGCAACGTCAAGGCTTCTATCCTCGAAATGTCTCCGGTTTCTTTCCAACCATATATACCCCATAGTATAAAGGGAATGATACTCCACAACTTTCTCTTAGTACGGGTGGGAGACCAAAGACTAGACCACATCATCAAAAGATCACAAGCAGATCGAGGACACACCCAAGAGATTGACCCAGATTGAATAAAATAGTTCCAAATGGCATAAGAAAAAGGGCAAAGGATAGGAGTATGAGCAACGGATTCTCCCGAATCATAGCAAAAAGGGCAGAAATTAACAATAATCATTTTCCTTTTCCGAAGATTGTCAATGGTTAAAATTTTACCCAAAACCGAACACCAAGTGAAGAAAGAAACCCTAGACGGAATTTTAGCCCTCCAAATGAAACACCAAGGATAAACAAGGTGTGATAGGATATCCGGTTGGTTAGGTGAGGCAGCAAGGAGGGTTGAATACCAAGATCTAACAGTAAAAATACCTTTGGCATCATGGGCCCAAACCTGTTGATCATCTTCGAGAGTGATATTAGGTGGAGACCCTAATCTCGCCATCAAAGTAGCCAAATCGTCAATCTCCCAGTCATTGAACGTATGTCTGAGATCAATGCTCCATGAGGCAGTACCATCTATCATAACAATGAAATCCCTAACCGGCTGATTCTTCCTATTTGACATGGCATAGAAGTTCCCAAAATCCCTACTCAAGGCTCTATCCCCATTCCAAACATCCTCCCAAAATCTGACTCTATCCCCTTTGTTGACTCTATAGGAAATATTTTTCCTATAGTCCTCCACTTCTTTCATAATCCCTTTCCACACTCCACACCCATAGGGAATCGTCACATCACGGCTCTCCCACCCAAAAGGACTCAACCCATACCTGGAGACAATAATTCTCCTCCACAGTCTCTCACTCTCAATACCGAACCTCCACAACCACTTACTTAAAAGGGCACGATTCATAAACCGGGTCTTCTTTATACCAATGCCACCTTGATCCTTAGAAGTACACACCCTATTCCAACTAACGAGATGGTAGTGATGTGCCTCCTTGGGATCTCCCCATAAAAAATCTCTCGAAATCTTATCCAACCGCTTAGTGACACTCACTGGTGCTCGAAAGAGCGACATGAAATAAACGGGTAGACTAGACAAGGAACTCTTAATGAGGACCACTCTACCCCCTCGAGAGAGGTAACGACCTCTCTCAAGAAGCCAACTTGCGCTCATATCTCTCTATCAGGGTCCCAAATAGAAACACACCTATTCGCAATACCAAAGGAAGACCTAAGTAAGGCGGAAGAAGAACTAGGAGAGCACCCAAGACACTAGCAAGAATGAACTGCACTATTACTCCCTCCTACACAATACACCATGCTCTTAGCAATGTTGATCCTCAAGCCCGATCAGCCTCAAAACAAGCAAGAAGACCTCTAAGGTATCTAACTTGATTCTCCTCATTGCCTAAAAAAGATGATAGTGTCATCTGCAAATTGTAAGTGGGTGATCTTAATATTGTGTCTCCCCACGGAAAACCCCGACAAAACACCCCACTCATTGGCTCTTCGAATAATCCGACTCAAAGCTTCCACCACAATGAGAAAAAGGAAGGGAGATAAAGGATCACCCTGTCTTAAACCCCTAGAACTCTTAAACCACCCCGCGGGAGACCCGTTCACTAAGACGGAAAAAGACGCGGACGAAATGCACTTACGGACCCAACTTCTCCAAACCTCTCCAAAACCCATCCGCCTCAACATATAATCTAAAAAGGACCAACTCACATTATCATAGGCTTTGGAGATGTCCACCTTACAAACAATCCCAGGCGTCCTAAAACGAATCCTATCATCAATGGCTTCATTAGCAATTAGAACACCATCTAGGATTTGTCTATCGAAAATAAACGCTCCTTGTTCCTGCGAGATAACCGAGTCAAGAACCTTTTTTAACCTCAAAGAAAGAGCCTTGGAGATAATTTTATAAGCAGTTCCCACAAGACTAATAGGCCTGAAATCCCCCATTTCCACTGCCCCATGCACCTTAGGAATAAGAGTGAGAAAAGTATGGTTCAAACTATGCTCCAAAAAACAGTTCATTTGGAAATCTCTCACCATCTCCAAAAAATCTCTTTTAATGGTAGTCCAAAACTTTTTAAAAAATTCAATAGGAAAACCCATCGGGGCTGGAGCACGGTCTCCATCCATCAATTCGAGAGCTCCAAAATCTCCTCCTCTGGCGGTTGCTCCAAACACTCCTTATCTTCCACCAAAATTTGATTAACCCGAGATTGTCAAGTTGAGGTGCGTATCTCATAGGCTCTTTGTACAACCAGTATAAAAATTCACATTCCTCATTCACGGATTACCTCTTCATCATCAACCAGAGAGCCCCCTATGTTCAACTTGGAAATCGAATTAACTCTTCTCCTAGCATTAGCGAGGCTGTGGAAATACTTCGTATTCTGGTCTCCTTCTTGGATCTCCTTATCCCTTGATCTTTGCTTCCAAGCAATCTCTTCCATCAAGATCACTCTCTCTAACTCTCTTTTAACCACCTCCCTCCTATCCCTTTCGGCTTCTGTTAGGATCCTCCGTTGCAAGATGAACCATGACTAAGTGGTCGGCCCAAACCCATTAGCAAGTGGTCTTCCCGACACACATCCTCCTCTTCCCTTGTAATTTCCTCTTTGGAGTCTGGTAGTAAATCATTATTGTGTGGCTTATAGATAGAGCAAGAACTGTTGATATTCCTGAAGACATCTTCGTCTCTTGCAAGAGAAGCAAAGGATGCATTGATCTTTCCAGCTGAAAGAGGGGCATCATTATTCAAAATTGACGGCTTTAAAGATGGTGACAAGCTACCTCTGCGCTCGGCAATGGAGAGCGCAAATCGTTTTGATGGCGACAGAACTGTTTGAGAGCAAAACTTTGGGCTACAGGAGATACCTGGGGATTCTAGATTGGTAAGCACAGGATTACTAGACTTCTTGGATGAGAGTGGCGAGTCAGACAATGTAGAAGAAGCAGGCAAGGGTGTAAGAGAACACGAAAAAGTAGTAGGAGATTGGGAAGGTGATTCTGTACTACATTTAGAGCTGGTGCTTGAATCAGAAGAAAGAGAACTTGGAGAAAAATACGAAGAGGGCGAAGATGTTGATGAATCTGCTGACAAAATCAAATTTTTGTTTACACAATTACCTGACTCCACTATCAACATGGAATCAGAATAAACTCTACAGAGGGATGTCTTGGGAGCTGAAATGAACTCTTTCATATTCCCAGAGGCAAATTTGCGCCTCAGCACACTCCAATTGTTTTCTCTTGCTGGAAGGCGAGTTTCTTGACCAGCCTCTGATGATGAAAATGGAGGGACACACCACCAGCAATGGCTTTTTGAAATAGCTGAAAGTCTACATCATACGAGTCTACTTTTCTACTTCCAGATCCAGAGTTAACCAATGAATCACCTTTATCCTTAACAGCCTGTACTCCATTACAGGACTTATCAACAATGAGTGTTAGGCTGGAAAAGGCGTCCCAAAATTCTGAAGGCTCATCCCCTTCCTCAACTGTTAATATCGGACCCTGCACTCTTTCATACCGAACAACCTGGAAGGCAGCTCCCTTGGCATCCCTTTCCATAATTGGTTCACAACTTTTACCAATCCAGACATATATAGCTGAAGGCACATGTACAATGAATGCCCCTCTGGAATCAAGAGCTGATGGTGAAGGTTCATTTAACATTTTTGGTACAAGATGCAGAGCATCATATGAAGAGTGTGGAGCCATTCTGTACATCCTCAGTAACGAACTGGGGCTAAGCGGAATGGCATGGACCCTTTTCTGGCATTGTAATAATTGACAAGCAAAGCCCATGTTTGGATTCGCAATCCCTCTAGCAGCCTTCACATATTGAAAGGCATCATCAAAACTCTGACCCTCTCTCCACATAAGGTAAGCAATAACTAAAGACGTGGAGCGAGATACCCCTTGGCAGCAGTGTACAAAAACCCTTCCCCCTTGCTCTCTATCATCTTCAAAGTAATCAAAAACATCATACAGTATGCTAGTGATATCTTCTGAAGGACTATCTTGCAACCACAATGTCTTATACACAAGGTCAGATTTGAAGTACTCTGGGCAAACAAAACCAACACAGTTAAGAACATGAGTAATACCATTTTGTCTGAGAATATCTCTGTTTCTAGCCACCGCATCTCCCCCAAGATAAATATGATCAGCCACTTTCGAACATTCCTTATCAAAAAAAGCAATTCTATCTCTATTCACAAAACTCCCAGCTGGATCCGGATTTTTCTGAAACGAAGACAAGTCAAGTTTCAAACCTTCCCCAGGCTTACTACCACTTGGAGTAGCCGGTTGTGGCCACTCACCAACATCATCTGACCCTGCTTTCAGCCACTCATCTAAACTCCTCCTAGCAATCGACAAAGGCTGTAATGGTGGCAAACAAGCCCGTATCTTCGAATTCTGCTGAGACCTAGGCGTTAAAGGAACCGGAAACCGTCTAAACTGTCCACTACTATTCTTCTCCTGTTCCCCACTATCAAAATGTCCCGGAGTCTGTTGCGTACGATGCAGACCTCCAAAACATTTTCCGATTCCCACCCAATACTGGTCTATGTCCTCTAGGACTACTAACATCTTCTTCCTCTTCCCCCACCATATCTACTACTTACCAAAATCCTCAAAAGTGTATAAAAATCAAATTTTTATTCAACTCCTTTTCTTAATTTACATCAAAATGAAATCACCCAACTCTCAATTTCTCCAATTTCACTCTTTCAATCTACAGTCCAAATAATAACCAATAAATCAAAATATCACTACCAAAATACATCAAATTGAATATATAATTAACACCCAGACCCTAAAAACATGTAATAAGTACCAATTTACTAAAATTTAGTGAGACTTACAGTGATATAGAGATCGAAGAGGAGAAAAGGACTTGTTGGTAATTAGTTTAAAAGGTGAGGGACTAAAAGAAGAAGAAGAGAAGTTTCAAAGTGAAGAGTAGTGGTTTTTTTTTTTTTTTTTTGAGTGTTTGGGCGTTTCAAATGAAGAAGATTTGAGGAGTAGACTTGAAATTGGAGAGAGAAAGAAAGAGTAAACGGGAGTTGTTTGGTTGCTGGTCTTTGTGAAATGAATTTTTATCTAACCGGTTGTAGGATAGAATCCTTGCAGCTGTTTTCATCGACCGTTAAATTGCGTACAGATGTCTGTGTGTAACTCTAGGAGATATTTAAAAGTAGATGAAGACTGTTGTCGATGTTTATTCCGTGTGACCGGTTGTAGTGGATTTGTTTTTCCCTCTTTAGTTGTTAGTTAGTTAGTTTGACCGTGGTTAGTAACTTCATTACACCACGCACATTTCGTGGCTGAAGTTAAAGAAGGGGGATATTTTCAATGTTATTCAATAAATGATTAAAATGAATTTATCAATGAGAGTGACTCTTCTCTTCGGTAATTAAGAATGGGGACCGAGTGAATTTTCAAGGGTTGAATATTGTGAACTAACAAAGAAGAGTCGGGGAAGACTGAGTTGTTATAAAAATTGTTGAAAACATATATGAAACTAGAAAATTTTAAAATTACCATCATTTAGATAGTTAGTTTTGACTGGCAGGTGTTTTACCTGATCTCTTTCTTAATAATTGGTATCGAGGAAGTGGCGGCGCAATTTGAGGTTAGTCATGCTTGGTGAGGAAATGTTTTACAATTATATTTAATTGTGATTTTTCTAAGTAAAGATGTAAGTAAGAGATATAAGTATGATTAAAGGAAAAAGGTGTGGGGTTACTCTTTAGGACTACTTGCTTAAAGGCTCGGTTTTCCGACCACAAAGAATGTCCGCTGGATCCTAAAAAATCATTGACTCTTCCTTTTCCGATATTATGAATAGTATCTTATTAGAGATAAAGTTAAGATTACTTAATTTTATTCTTGTTGAAATGAGACTATTTGCATTGGCAAGAGGTCATTATTGTTTCTTTACGTTTATATTGGTAACTCACGGGGCGTCACCAAAGTCGCGTAGGGTATATATCTTTGTCTTGGATTTTAGCGTTTAGGCGTTTGCTCCCGTAAAGCGTTAATGAGGCGTGGTTTTACTTAATATAAGCATTAAAGACTTGATTTTGATTATCTTGTTTATAATATTTGGAGAAGAAGGCGATGTGTCAATGATTACATCAAGAATAGTTTTAATCTTGTTTGGTATAGTTATAATTCATTATACTCTACTGTTTTTGCACTAACACCTCAACCCCCATGGCACAATCATCAAATAATGATGATCGAGTTCAATTAAGAACACGAAGTGTCGAGTATGATCTCGACACACGGGGACAAGATGAATAAATGGGCGATTCTAATATGGATCCCAAAACCATATATAGATATGGTAGCTGGATTGAAAAATTGACCCGATAAAATTCTTTGTAAAACCATGGAACAAATTATTAGTTTAAATTCCATGAGTAATAATTTGAATCTTTTAAGTCCTCGTGATTTATATCACCATGTGAAAAATTATAAATTTATTCACATAGGCTATATCTGAGTTGCTTTCGGACCATTGACCCTTTTGGGTATGAATGCTTGTATTCAAGCAACACTTTCGAGAGATGCTAGGTGTCTCGATTATTTACCGTCCCTTATGGGAGCGGTAGAGACTAGTCTTTGTCATGGACCCGGTCTATTTTGATGTCTATCCTAATCTAAGTTTAGCTTTTATCGGATAGAAATCTTTATGATTTATATCATTACAAATTCAGGCTAAAGGTTATAACTTTTTACGGATGAAGTGATATGAATTACTTACGAGAATTCACTACAAGGTGTTCTGGACTTTAACACCTAATAATGCGACATAAAACTACACCGGGTAAAGGCGTGTTAATAGACACAAATCTTTTAACCTCTAGTGTAGCAACACCCGGGATGATTCCTTGGAGTGAGATTCAATTTCGAAACATGGATTTAAGCTTATTTGTTCAACCCACCCAATCATTAATAATGATTTAGGCCGGATAGTCCAAACAACGAAGGTGAAGTTATATTGAACTTTAAGAAACCTTTTGTTGGTAGAAGTTTGTCGTTGAGGTCCCCTTACAAGATCTCTATACCACGATCTTCTAGGCATTCGGTTTGAAACTGAATCTCAACCACATATATAATCAATCGTAGAAGAGATCAGGTATCTCTAATCAACAAATACCACCGCGGTATTTATACCACGACAAGCTAGGGAATCTCCCCAAGTCGAGAGATGGATTTTGTTTTATAGATGGATTATACACCTTATGAAACTTATCAATTTTATAAATTAAAATATGAAGAGTTGAGTAAATATTTTACTCTGAGAATTAAAACCTATGCTCGGACCATATGATGATTATTATTATGATTATCATCGAGGAGGTATACTCCTCGACAAAATGGTTTTGTCTAGAGTATCGAGAATAATAAAATTCTGAATGGCGAGTTGAGCGTGCAACTCGAGTAAGGATATTGATTTCTTTAAAGCTAAACAAGAGGCTAGAAGAATTGCTAAGGAAAAAATGGATTTTCTAACAATAATAATAATAATACCTTAATTAACAAAGATATGAATTTACCTAATAAAAGGTAATTCTTGAGCGAGAAAAAGAATTGTTATTTCACGTTTTATCAAGGAGGATATTACTCCTACTAATAATTATATTGGAGTATTAGAATGTGAAACAAAACATTCTAAGGTGAACATGGATATGATGACTTGTTCTTCCTCAATAAAAGAAAAGGATAGTAACATACTAGTTACTAAAATCAATGATTCTAAGACTTATAAAAACCAAAAGTCTTAGAAAGCGACATTGGAAGAGACTTAGGCCTAAAGCCAAAGCCCGCCCGTTTTTGTATTAAGTGTGTGATCATAATGGTCATAAGACTAGTGGGTGTTCTACCGGACCACAAGACTATAGTAATCTTTTGAAGATAAGAAAATTTAAGATTAATCCACGGGGAAAAGATTTATGATCTTAATTATCTTCAAAACTTTATGACCTTCTGAGAATCTTGGTTCTTATAATCATATGAGACTTCCTAATACTTTATATAAAGGAAATTCTCATATCACTAGTATTCGAGGATCTACGATTATGAGGTTAAAAACCTTAAAAGCGGACATAAAAGCCTTAAAGACCAATAAGAATATGGTGGACAATTTTGAAATTCAGAATTATACTAAGGCTAATAACATTACATTCAAAGATGGAATGTCCATGTTAATTAGTTATTAAAGGAGAATATACTCTCACTAATCATGTTGCCCTTATTGTGATTGGAGCGGATCTAAATTGTATTCAAGAGGGTTTAGTTCCCACTAAATATTTTGAGAAATCTACTCAAAATCTTTCTCTTGCTAGTGGAGCACCTATGGGGTTGCATACAAATTTGATGTATTCATGCGTAAAAGAAGGACATTGTTTATCTACTACCTTTCTTACGGTGAAAGATATGTCCCAAACATACTATTTTAGGAAATCCTTTCCTTAACTCTATCATGCCTATTACTAGTATCACTAATATAGGTATTCATGCAACTATTGATAAAAATAGAGTTATCTTTGAGTTCATAACTCCTCGGTTCAAAAGCGAGGTTGCTATGATTAATACAAATCTAGTAGCTAAAAGAAAGTCAATTAAACTTTCTCAAAGAAGAAATAACTTCTTTAAAATTACAAAGAAAGACTTCAATGATGTAAGGAGTTTGAATAAAATTGAACAAATTAAAATCAATTTATTAATTGAAGTCTGTAGTGATATTCCCAATGCTTTTTGGGAAAGAAAGAAGCATATGGTTTCTTTACCCTATGAATCTAGCTTTAATGAGCAGTTTATCCCCACTAAGGCTAGACCGGTCAAATGAAATCGAGAATATTTGACTTTATGCGGAAAAGAGATCGAGTCTTACGGATAAGAAGTTGATTACTCAAGTAAATCTCCTTGGAGTTGTACAACTTTTTATGTCAATAAAGCATTTGAGAAAGAAAGAGGTGTTCGTGATTTGGTTATTAATTTCAAACCTCTTATCTTGCCTTACAATGGATTAGATATCCTATTCCTAATAAAAGGATTTATTAGATCGTTTATCTACCGCGATCATCTTCTCAAAGTTTGACCTTAAAGTCAGTTCTTGGCAAGTCAAATTGCCCCGAAGATAGGTATAAAACTGCTTTTACAGTACCCTTTGGACATTATGAATGGACTGTAATGCCCTTTGGTTTGAAGAATGCTCCTTCGGAATTTCAGAATATCATGAATGAGATTTGCAATCCTTATTCGGATTTTACTATTGTCTATATTGATGATATTTTAATTTATTCTAAATCTCTAGAACAGCATATTAAGCATTTAAAGATATTTAAAGAGCTTATTAAACGAAATGGTTTAGTAGTGTCAGCTCCAAAAATGAAGTTGTTTCAAACAACTATTCGTTTTCTTGGGCATAACATTACTGAAGGAAAAATTATTCCTATCGACAGAAGTATTGAGTTTGCTTCTAAATTTCCTGATGAAATTTTAGACAAAACTCAATTACAAAGATTTCTTGGTAGTCTGAATTATTTGGCAGACTATTATAAAAATCTTTCACAGGATACCTCTATTCTATACTCCAGATTAACAAAGGTTCCAACCTCTTGGAGTCATTTCATACTAAAGTGATACAGAAAATTAAGCTTAAAGGCAAAACAATTACCTTGCCTATCTTTGCCTAATTTTAATTGGTTAAAAATTGTGGAAACGGATGCTTCTAACCTTGGCTATGGTGGCATCTTAAAAGCGAGGAAAGAATCCTATCTCTAGTAGAGAAGAATTAATCCGTTTTTATACGGAACTTGGAAGAAAGCACAAATTAATTATTCTACTATTAAACAAGAAATTCTGTCCTTGGTAAAGTGTATTCATAAATTCGGGATGATTTCTTGAATCAAAAGTTCTTGAAATGCAATTGATTGTAGTCTTTTGCTAAGCGGTATTCTGAGAAAGATATCAAGAATATTGCTTCTAAACAGATTTTTTTGGGGATGGCAAGCGGATCTTTTCGCCGCCGATTTTGACATTGAATATATCAAAGGTAATTCTAATTCTTTGCCAGATTTTCTAACTAGAGAATTCTTGCGGGGGATCATGAGCACCTCTCGAGGAGAGGCAAAGGGCGTGGTTATACCACAAAATTAGAAATGGAAAAAGCAAAGGAAAATATAATTTCCTTGACAATAAGGAGCAATTTCCTCCGTTATCAGCAAAAAGGAAAGTCAATGAAAAAGGTCCTTACTCCTCGACTCCTTATGTCCCTAATAAAAGGCGGATCAAGCGATCATTTATCTCAACGGTGATGAAGCGGTGGATGCGATCCTTGGGAAATTCAAAGAAGATATTTTGACACCGCGTGGTATCATTTGTTGGCGGCAAACATAGATATATCTATGAAGAAATTTTAGCCGGCTACCTCGGTATGGATATTCACCATACGTTCTGACATCGATTCGGAATATAGTCCGATCTCTTACAACAAAGCAATCTTTAAAGAGAATTATCTCTTTACAATGAGTGGGGTTTGGATGACAAGTGTCGAACATTGAGTTTGACAAATCTCTATATAACTCTTGGGACTATATCTCGGCTTTTACTAATGTGTTTTTCTATCGGAATTCTCACGGGGAAACACTCATGGTTTATCAAGCTATGCCCCCAGTCCATCAAAGGTGACTATCCATATTGGATCTTTCAATGGTGGGAGTATTTTGGTCGAGTGGATATTCTCAGGAGAATCTTTTAGATATTTTTCTAAAATGGGTGACAATCATCCTCGGTGAAAGGCAATGATAAGATGCCAAGAGGATTATCATCCTTGACCTTTTTTTACCATATATGGTATTCCTTGGATTTTCAAGTGGGATTTTAGTTGTGAATATAATCACCTTAAAATTCGATCTGAAAGAAAATTCTATTCAAGATGGTGGATTTCTTTTCAATGAGGATGAGGCCATCATCGGCATTGAGAATGATTTGAAATCATTCATAGAACGAACTCGAGAATTAATCCCACGGAAGATGTGGATCTGAGGGAATCCTTTTGATATGATGAAGAATCTTATCAAATTTGAGAATCAGGTTTCTCGATAGCCAAATCAATGAGTTATGCATGGAGAAGCTTAAAAATCATTTTGTAAATTCCTTTAAGTTACGGTTTTGGAATCGAGGGTACTAAGGAAATTTCATCCTCGAGAAAATGCAATGCTATCTTCTCGGCATGATGATGTTTCTATGACATCAATTAATAGTCGGGAAGAAGCAAACCAATTTGCTTGCTTGGCTAGGAGAAGGTGAGAAGAAGAAGAATTGGGTGACAATTTTGATATTCTGAAGCAATAACCCGGTTATATCCAAGCTCTTCCAAGACTCGGAAGAACCTATGGACATATGGGCCAAGTTCAAAGAAGCTCTTAAGGCAAAAGGAATCAAGACTACTTCCTTTAAAAAGTAAGGAAGTTCGGGTTTACCGCGGCAAATTTTTGAGAATACCAAAGATAATAATAATTATCTTTTCAGCATAATGGCAGACATTATGGCCCAAATTAAGGACCAGAAATAGAATCAGCAGCTGTATTCTTACTACTTTATCCAAGAAGGACCCATGAAAGGGACATTTCACCTTTTCTTTTCTTTAAAGTCAAAAGGTAATGGTTTAAAAGTATCAAAAGGATTCTTATCCTTTGAAGGCAGTAAAGACAAGTATGCTTTGTCAAGGTATTGTGATCATTTGCAATTATTGAAGCTGCGTAGCCACTTCACAATGTCGCGGACTCAAATTATATTTTGAGTTCGATTAGTATAAAGGGATACCTCGCACCCTTGTTGAGGGGCATCGATATTTTACCTTTCAATTTTCTTTCTAGTTTGCTAAGAGTGCTCTCTATCTCCCTTGTAACATACACATCCATCCATATAAATAAAAGTTCGGTTTAATCAAGTGTTTTCTTTGCTGTGATCTTCTTCGCGATTAATCGGTGTTTTACGATCTCTTCGCATTAATGTCGGGTGTTTTACGATCTTCTTTCATTAATCAGGTGTTTTACCTGACCTCAAATTAAGCTGCCATGGCTCTGATACCAATTATTAAGATGTAAAACACCGTTATGCACTAACCTCAAATTAAGCTGCCATGGCTCTGATACCAATTTAGCTGCCATGGCTCCTTAACCCTGGCTCTGATACCAATTATTAAGAAAGAGATCAGGTAAAACACCTGATTAATGCGGAAGAAGATCAGTCAGCAGCAAGAACACTTGATTAAACTGAACTTTTATTTATATGGATGGATGTGTATGTTACAAGGGGAGATAACACTCTTAACAAACTAGAAAAAATTGAAAAATAAAATATGGATGCCCTCAACAAGGGTGAGGTATCCCTTTATACTAATCGGAACTCAAAATATAATTTGAGTCCCCACGTGAAATATTAATAATAATTCGATCGGGCCACCTCGACAAAGCATACTTTGTCTTTACTCCTCTCAAAGGATAAGAATCCTTTTGATACTTTAAACCATTACCTTTTGACTTTAAAAAAAAAAGGTGAAATGTCCCTTTCATGGGTCCTTGGATAAAAGTAGTAAGAATACAATTCTACGATTCTATTTCGGTCCTTAATTTGGGCCATAGTAATCTGCCATTATCTTGAGAATCTTGTAGATTCTCGACAACTTGGATCGGGGATATCATTATCCACATCTTCTAGTTAGATTTCGGAGGAAAGGTATCCAAGATGGTTAAGATACTCATAAGATCCTTCTTCATCTATTAATTTGAGGATCTCCATACGCCGTTGGACTAAGAGCCAAAGAGCTCATCTATTTGAATTGCTCAAAGAATTTGGTTTTATTAGAGTTGTCCAAAGATTAACGTAAGGATTAGAAATCTATCGATTCGGACAAAAAGTAAACTTTGGATACTTTTGTCTTTGAATTAGATATGATAAACCATTTAATCGATGAAGACCAATAGCGCAGTTTGGCCATTTCTCGATCCTCGTCTTACTGTAATTATATGAAATTTCTCCTTAGATTCGAAGAGAAATAACTCTTGATATGTCATCAAAAGGTCTTTGTTTATGGATTAGGACCAAAAATCTGCGGGATAAGTTTCATCTTACGTATATTCGGGACAAAGGTATGTAATAAATTCGATAAATAGTTCCACGCCATTTTATCATAGTATTTTCTATGGCTGGACCAGCGGTGAAGGCGGGAATGTTCTTTCATTAGTTCTGCTTCCAAAGATATACATCTTGATGGTTATGGATTTAATAAATCCCATCTCTAGTAATTCATCAATTAAAAACATATCTTGAGGGACCAAAATATTGCCAAAATGTGGCGGGAAGGAAGATATGAAGACTAAGATGTATCTTGTGAGTGCCGCCCCGTAATATGGGCAATACCTTTTTATAATCAAAGGGCAAGAACCCAATACTATTGAATTCCGATTATTAATCCATCTCTCGAAAATGTGAAGGAGGAAGATTTTGGATTAATTGGGGTAAAAAGTCTTTGGAAGGAAATTTTTTGCTTTATTCCAAAAATATTCGAAAAGTCTTTGGAGAGAATACTCCAAGATACACAATCAAAGGGATCTTTTTGGACTATTGGTTTTATTAACTTTGAGACCAAGGCTTGATCGAGTTAAGTTAAGCTTGCTAAAATATTTAGCGATGATTTTAAGAATCTGGATAAGATCTTTTTTATTATCTTTGATCAAAGGTATTGATAACATTGTCCAAAATGGACTTAAAATGAAGCTTTTGATGTGTAAAGAACTTATGTCGGTTATCATAGACATAAGGTAACTCTAGATCATCAAATCGTACTTTTCTTTTACGATTACTTTTAGACTCTCTAGAAAAATTATCACGAGAAGAACTTCGCGTATTAAGTCTTTGAAAATATTCGGACTCAAGGTTTTACCCTTGTTGATCTTTGTTAGAAGTACCAGCGGACTCTCGAGAATGATCGAGTTAAGGAGGCCTAAATTGTCCTCAAGAATGTTGATAATCTCAACATTAGCGGTATCTGAAAGGATTGAGAGTCCTTTAATGGTTGCTCGTGTCTTTGTCCATATAATGGATTCTCAATGAACCAAATTGGAGCATCTTTGGATTACGTAAAAAGACATTCAATTATGTTTTAGATGTACGGGGATATAATCGGAGAAATATTCTCACGAATGATGAAGAGTATATTATTTCCAAAATATTTGGATACTCATAAAGCCTTTGTTTTGTGAATTATATTTCACAATCTTGGATCTTCTGTTACGCAAAGAAGAAGAGATAAATTCGAAGACCAAAGGATGATCCTCAAAGTTAGTATAAATACCATAATTGTCAATTTTATTTATAGGCATAATGGTATTTAAGAAAGGGGTTCAATTATAATTTCTTTGGGTAAGGTCTTTAATTAATAGAAAAGATAGAGGTATATTAACCTCATTCTTATTAATATTAACCTTAGTAAGTTTATCTTTGAATAGCAATTTTACTACCACTAGCATTTGGTCATAGTTTGAGTAGTAGTTTCAAAATATTTTGGTGGAATTAATCCTTCTTGGATGCAATTCATATCTGCACCACTATCGACTAAAGCAATATAATTATTCAAAATATATTCTTTGTCAATAATCAAGGTTATAAAAATATTCCATTTCCTAGAAAGTATAGAGGAAGTGAAGCTGCGGTGTTGGAAGTTAGTGTCTTCCTTGAAATAGTGTTTCTCTATTTGAAACACTCTTTGCTTCAAATGAAGAATCTCTTTGTTGAGATTCGGATTTTATCATTGAGATTTTGATTGACTAGAGACTTTGAGGAACTAGGTTTATTCTTTCCTAGGCGATCAAAAACCTCTTTAAGATTATATCATACGTAGGATCAACAATGTTGTCCTTAAGCTGTTTTAAAGCAAGTTTTAATTAACTTTAGCTTAGTGTCGAGGGGATTAATAGAGTCGATAAGCTCTAAGGCGGACTATTATTGTTCCAGTCGAGAACATTAATAGCTAACCCATTCATCATAAAATAGCTCTCATGCTATCACATTTAGATTGCAACATGTTACAGCGACATGGTGCTTCATTTTGAATCTTAGAGTAAGGATCTTGATTCATTATCGATTCGAGGAAGAACTAGTATTAAGTAAGATTTTACTTAATTGTAATTTAAGATCTTCATTAATCTCTAGATTATTGATTTTCTGTTTAGTATAACATTGGTTGGCATAATGACCAATTTTTCCACATTTTAAACAAGTAATATTACTTTTATTGTGTGGATCCTTATAAAAAAATCTTTATTAGGTTTCCAATTTTATTGAAACTCCTTTTATGTTTTCGAGAATATATTCTCTTATCTTTTTTTGGGGTTTGGGAAGAAATTTTCTTCTTTCTTTGAGAAGGAATATCATAAGCAAATTGCTCACAAAATTCACCTAGCTCTTGTTTACGAGGAAAGATTACGTTTTTAAAAGGCGATCTTTGTAGCTTAAGATCATTACATAGGCTAAGACCTTCTTGAATGACTGACTAATGAGACTCCCATAAGTATGAGACTCATAAGAAATATTAGATCCTCCATTAAGATCTCTCGAGGCTTTTTTCCTAACCTTTTTTCCAAAGAAGTTAGGGGAGACCATCAATAAATTTAGATTTCCAATGCTCACTATTAGCATCATGTAATTGTAGAACTTTGGCTAGAAAGACATCCTTATACCATCTAAAATGAGATAGAGTAGGACATCTAAGATTTTGCAGCATTCTCTATTCTTTTCGGTGACAATAAATACGGTCCAATAAAATGATGGACAATGGTTAGGCATAGAGTGTAGGCTAGCGTCGAGAAATAGATATATTACGATTAGCTTGAACTAAACTCCACTTTGGTAGAGTTATAGATTTCATCTCTTTGCTCATGAGTGAGAACATTATCCCACCAACCTTTAAGAATACCTACAAATCCATGGGAAATAAATCTGCGGACACATGCATCAGTATTTCCATGGGCTTTGCAAACACTTCGCATACATGAGCATCTCACGAGGCGTGTGATAAATCGATAGTCAGATTTAGCATCAATATTCAAGTGTAAATAGTCTTAGCTTGATAAGACACTTGGTCATTAAAATAGGCTTCTTCATAAAGAATATCTGAGGAGGAGTGGGGATAGGATAATAATTCTTTGTGACCTATATGACTCACTTTCTGCACAGATTCATTTCATAAGTTATTTTATTGATTAGGAGAAGCGAAATTTGCTTCAATATCCAAAATTTCATTTGGATTAAAATATCATCTTCAGAGTTAGATTCTTGAGAAAGAATATTAAGATTTAATTTACTTAATTGGGTGTATAATTTCTCAATAAAATCATTTTTGGATGAAGACCCGATCCGGTTTGAAATTGGGAATATCCACGGGGAGAATTTGAATAGATGGTCTAATATGACCAAAAGAACTATTTTGTTTTAAAGAAATATTCTTTAAAGGTTCTTTATCCTTATTAGGATCAATCCTAGGGGTATGTTTAAGGATATTTTCAAATATTATTCTCAATTCGATTAATTGAGCTCCAATAGTTTGTAAACACAAATTTGTATAATTATTCGTTTACAAATTTTATTAATATCCTCCATCCCCACAGATTTGTGGGCTTCTTCTTGGGTGGGCTTGATATAAGCCATGATCTCAGACTATCTTCGGTTTCAAAGGTGTTGTTGGAGGATGAATAAATTTGTCATCTCCTTTTCATCGGTAGTAGTCCATTTTTACGATGAAATTCTAACACACCAATATAATTATGCAGGGAGTAAAATTACATTTAGTAGTGATCTCCTCCTTTGCAATAGGTGGAATAATAATCTTCTCTGTTCTTGAATTACCTCTTTATTAGGTAACTTATTTTCCTTTTTTAATTAAGGTATTTTCCTTAGGTAAATCTATTTTTACCTCTCAGCCATAAGCCTAGCCTCTTGTTTGGCTTTAAGAAAATCATCGATATCTTTTCTCGAGTTGCACGCTCAACTCGCCATTGAGAATTTTATGATTACGATACTCTAAAAGCAAAACCATTTTGTCGAAGTAATTCCTCGATGATAATCATAATAATCATCATAAGGTCTAAGCATAGGTTTCAATTCAGGGAGTAAAATATTT
Organism: Coptis chinensis; assembly: GCF_015680905.1. Lineage (NCBI taxonomy): Eukaryota > Viridiplantae > Streptophyta > Magnoliopsida > Ranunculales > Ranunculaceae > Coptis > Coptis chinensis. Next base: position 45,267,097 of record NC_141460.1, read on the forward strand.
ACTCAACTCTTCATATTTTAATTTATAAAATTGATAAGTTTCATAAGGTGTATAATCCATCTATAAAACAAAATCCATCTCTCATTTGGGAGATTCCCTAGCTTGTCGTGTATAAATACCATGTGGTATTTGTTGATTAGAATCTGGATCTCTTCTACAGATTGATTATCTTGTATTTGTAGATTCAGTTTAAACCCGAATGCCTAGAAGATTGTGGTATAGAGATCTTGTAAGGGGACCTCAAAGACAAACTTCTACCAACAAAAGGTTTCTTAAAGTTCAATATAACTTCACCTTACATTTGTTTGGACTATCCGGTCTAAATCATTATTAATGATTGGTACGTGGTTGGACAACGTTTCGTAAATCCATGTTTCGAAATTGAATCTCACTCCAAGGAATCATCACGGGTGTTGCTACACTAGAGGTTAAAAGATTTGTGTCTATTAACACAGTCTTTTTCGGGTGTAGTTTTATGCCGTACATTAGGTGTTAAAAGTCCGTAACACCTTGTAGTGAATTTGTAAGTAATTCCTATCACTTGAGATCGAGGGTAAAAGTTATAACCTTTAGCCTGAATTTGTAATGATCTGAGAATCATAAAGATTTCTATCCGATAAAGCTAAGCTTAGATTAGGATAGACATCGAAATAGACCGGTCCATGACAAAGACTAGTCTCTCTTGCCCCATAAGGGACGGTAAATAATCGAGACACCTAGCATCTCTCGAGTGTTGCTTGAATACAGCATTCATACCCAAAAGGGTCAATGGTCCGAAAGCAACTCAGTATTAGGCCTATGTGAATAAATTTATAATTTTTCACATGGTGATATAAATCACGAGGACTTAAAAGATTCAAATTATTACTCATGGAATTTAAACTAATAGTTTGTTCCATGGTTTTACAACAATTTTCTTGGTCAATTTTTCAATCCGGTTACCATATCTATATATGGTTTTGGGATCCATATTAGGAATCGTCCATTTATTCATCTTGTCCTGGTGGATCATACTCGATTAATTCGTGTGTTCTTAATTGAACTTCGGATCATCATTATTTGATGATTGTGCCATGGGGGTTGAGGTGTTAGTGCAAAAGCAGGTAGAGTATAATGAATTATAACTATACCAAAAGCGATATTAAAACTATTCTTGATGTAATCATTGACACATCGTCTTCTTCTCCAAATATTATAAGCGGTATAATCAAAATCAAGTCTTTAGTGCTTATATTAAGTAAAACCCGCATAACGCTTTTACGGGAGCAAAGCGGCCTAAACGCTTTACGCTAAGCGGCACAAAGATATACCCTATGCGACTTTGGTGGCGCCCCGAGTTACCAATATAAACGTAAAGAAACAATAATGACCTTTTGCCATTGCAAATAGTCTTATTTCAACAAGAATAAAATTAAGTAATCTTAATTTTATCTCTAATAAGATACTATTCATAATACTGGAAAGGAAGAGTCAACAGTATTTTAGGATCCAGGCGGACATTCTTGTGGTCGGAAAACCGAGCCTTTAAGCAAGTAGTCCTAAAGAGTAACCCTCACACCTTTTTCCTTAATCATACTTATATCTCTTACTTACATCTTTTCTTAGGAAATCATACAATTAAATATAATTGTAAAACATTTCCTCACCGTTATGCACTAACCTCAAATTAAGCTGCCATGGCTCTGATACCAATTATTTGTATCAGAGCCATGGTTAACCTCAAATTAAGCTGCCATGGCTCTGATACCAACTATGGCCCAAATTAAGGACCAGAAATAGAATCAGCAGCTGTATTCTTACTACTTTATCCAAGAAGGACCCATGAAAGGGACATTTCACGTTTTCTTTTCTTTAAAGTCAAAAGGTAATGGTTTAAAGTATCAAAAGGATTCTTATCCTTTGAAGACAGAAGTAAAAGACAAGTATGCTTTGTCTGGTCCTTAAAGAAAAGAATCCTTTCATGGTCCTTAAAATTATATATATATATAATTTTAAGGCCGGTGCAATGGCTCCCCATTCCCTCAAAAGTGGAGGGCGTGGCGGTGGTTTTTGCCCCTTATCTCCATAATACTCTCCATATATAAAGAGTAATATTGAGGAATAGAGAGTTGAAATGATGTGGTTTGTAAAAACCCAAACAATGGCTCCCCATTCCCTCAAAAGTGGAGGGCGTGGTGGTAGTTTTTGTCTCTTATCTCCATAATACTCTCCATATATAGAGAGTAATATTGAGGAATAGAGAGTTGAAATGATGTGGTTTGTAAAAATCCAAACAGCGCCACTTGAAATGGCGTAGAATGCATTTTTCAATTTCATACCGCGCCATTTGAAGTGGCGTGGAATGCATTTTTCAATTTCATACCGCGCCATTTGAAATGGCGTGGTTTGTAAAAATCCCGAACGGCGCCACTTGAAGTAGAATGCATTTTTTTTTTTTAAAATTTGTACCGGTCGAAGTGGCGTAAAATGGTCCGAACCATTGGACACCAAAATTGACCCCCCATCCCCAAGACACTGTTTTTTGGTGGAATGGAGATAAAGGGTGATGCACCATTGGACTCAGCCTAAGGGCATTTCCAATGGAGATTGTATATATACACCTCCACGTATGTGCCACATAGGTGCCACTAAGATATTATAACCCCTTTTAAGGCATCTCCATAGGGGTGTAAATTGTTTAAAGTGTAAAATTTACACTCTAAATGCCAAAAATATGTTTCCAATGGGGGCTGTAAATCTCAGGTGATAAACTAATAGTTACTAGAAGGGGTGGAGAATTCCCCATCCGGCTATTAGTTAATAAACATCTCGGACATCACTTGAAATAACGTCCCAACTAAAAAAAACTTCGGACGTCACATAAACTCACGTCTGTTTTTTTTTTTTTTTTTTTTTAGAATTGTAACATTTGCGACGGGCAAAGACCGTCATTTATGGGTTGGGTCAGTTTTAGTTAACCCGGACGTTACTCAAAGTGACATGCGTTTTATTTCTTTTTAGTTAAACCATTTGCGACGGACTTTGACCGTCGGTTTTTTTTTTCAGTTTTTTAATTTTACAAACTCTTAAACTTTGTTGCATTGGATACCATTTTGGGTGTGGAAACTATTAGTATGTAAGAGGGGTTATAAAATCCTTGTGGCACCTATGTGACACTTATGTGGAGGTGTATATATACTCTCCATTGGAGATGCCTTTAATAGGTGGATGGGGAACTCCCCACCCCCTCTATTAACTATTAGCTTATCACCTGGGATTTACACCCTCCATTGGAAACATGTTTTTGATATTTAAAGTGTAAATTTTATACTTTAAACAATTTATACCCCCCATTGGAGATGCCCTTAGTTAATAAACATCTTGGGTGTCACTTGAAGTAACGTCCCAACTAAAAAGAAATTCGGACGTCACATAAACTCACGTCTATTTTTTTTTTTTTTTTGAGAATTGTAACGCTTGTGACAGGCAAAGATCGTCATTTATTGGTTGTGTAAGTTTTAGTAAACTACAGACGTTACTCAAAGTGATGTGCGTTTTATTTCTTTTTTAGTTAAACCATTTGCGACGGACTTTGACCGTCGCGTTTTCTCAGTTGTTTAATTTTACAAACTCTTACGCTTTGTTGCATTGTATACCATTTTGAGTGTGTAAACTATTAGTGTGTAAACATGATTTGACTAGCTAACAATGTGAAACTTTCTTTGCTCTCACAGTATTTGCTATTTTATGAGCTTGTTCTACAACAATTTTAAGAACATGCTTATAAACCCAAAATTTAATATGGTAATGTGCAATCTACAAAATTAGTCAAACAATTGTCAAATAAATCACTGATTTACTTATAATCCATGATCTTCAAAGTTCAAACCGAGTCAAACCTATTTGTTAAATATTTTAAATCAACAACTTAACCACATATCTTATATCTTTTATCTATGTGTTTCGTAATAATAATTCAACAATGTCAAAAATAACTTAATAAACACTATTAACATAAAGATAACGACATAGATAAACACATTGACTAAAACTATAGATCTAAAATATCAACAAATCAACACAAGTACAAAAATACATTTAAAAAAAAGGTGAACTACTGTTACCCCCTAGATGGGAAATGGGGGTTAAAAAATAGATTTGTTGTCTAGAAGGGGCTAGCAGCACAATTTGTAGTGCGCTTAACCTCTAAATCATTTGTTTGATTTATTTTTCATATCAATAATTTTTTTTAATGAATAAAAAAATGGCAAACGATTAATAATCTCGTTTACCTTGCAACTGAAATTGGTTTGCGACAAAAGATATATATTGAGATTTTATGAAGAATAATTGAAGTCCTCCATGTTGTTTCAAATTGATCGTTGATCAGCTCCCAAATGTGCGTTTTATTACCCTTACATTATTACATTACAACCCTTTTTATGCATAATGAAAAGACAACTCATAGTCATTATCATACCACTTATCATAAAAGCTGCATCTTAGCACCAAAATGAGTCTTATTTAAGCTTCTTAGAGCATTCCTAATGCAAGTGAGTATGATGGGAAATTGAGAGTTTTCACAGCTTTGGAGCAAAAAACCCTTGCCCAATGCAAGGGTGACAATGACGGTGACTTGTCACTAAGTCAAAATGAGAGTAGCAGTTGTTATCGAGATAGTAGCTAAGTTGTGAACTTCGAATGGGATGTTTGATTCCGTCTAGATTACAAAACTCATCAGACGGAATTAAACATCCCATCTCGATATATTTCTTTTTTTCCATATGGAATCAAACATCCCATTCGGAGTCCTAACGGCTAGTTTATATCCAACAATGGTCAGAAAGTCAGAACGGTCAAAAATTAAAACTTTGGTATATATACAACATTTTTTCCATTTCAACTCACACTTCCAACAATCATATTTCTTCTTCTTCAGTTGAATTACTTTCAAATGGCATCTCAAGGAAGTGGTAGCACTCAATCAAAGCCAAAGAAGACATCGACTTACTTTAGCATGCCCGAAGATCAAGCTTTATGTCTTGCTTGGATAAAAATTAGTGAAGACTCCGTTATTAGTGATTTCCAAAATGCAAAAGGATTTTGGAATCGTGTAACAAACGAGTTCAATCAAACACGTGGGTCGGATAGGTCTTCCAATTCAATTTGCGGTAGATGGAAATATATTTTGAAAATGATGAACAAGTTTGTTGCAATTGTGAATGTGGCGGAGGCTCGAAATACAAGTGGTACTACAATACAAAGCTGGGTAAGTACAATTTTGTTAATTTGTCAATTTATAAATTTTGTTTATAATTATCTTAGTCTAATTCATTTTTTTTTTAGTTGTCCGAGGCAAGGATGATACCAAAGATTGGTTCCTTCTTGTACCCCACATGTTGTCCAGCCCATCCAGTTGGACAATTCTTCCACACCCAGTGCATACAGTCAACTGATCCAAGCATTCCTGGAAAACCCTTTTCTGCATTTTCAGCTAATATCCTAGCCATGTTTGCCTCAGTTGATCGTCTTAAGTACTTTTCCTCAAACGCCGTGATTATTGCAGCGCACCAACGCTTCATAGATACAATTGTTGTGGAATCTCCAAGTTGAAAATACTGATCCATTGAATCAGATGAACAACCAGTTGCTAATTGTTCAACTGCAGCTAATCCCTTTTGCAACCCGGCCAGAAATTGTTTGCTGGCCCAATCCATCCACCCTGTCTTGGAAGTAGTCATCAAATGCTGCAACAGATTTCAACATATACATAAAAAGCTCTATTTGCATCTTGTACCTTCGCCTAAACTTATGAGGAGGCCACCTACAAGGTGTTGTGAAGTAATTAGCCAATATAGCTTGTTTACGTACATCACCACCATCTTTAAACGTATATGCTCTGCCCATCACAGAACCACCGTGTTTGTCTGTATCCACATCTTCAATGGCTGTTTGAGTCATTAATTGCCCAACAGTATACAATAACTGCTGCCTCCTCCTCCTCTTTCGCCTCATCATATCATTATGTTATCTTACTTTTTCCATGTAGTCATCTTCAGCGGTAGTACCAGAAGACGCGGTAATACCAGAAGACGAACTATTACTACTAGATCCTCATAAACTTTGGTTGAATGCAATTTTATCTTGTCTAGACATCTTTTTCAATATTTAGCTTGGTTGTGGGGAAGAAGATGGTTGTTAATTTGTTTGATCTAGAAGAAGAGTAAAACAAAATATGTAAGGTAAGGTCACATGTGATAGCTAGATTTTGGTCCACTTTCCAATTGACAATACATTCTATCCAAATGTACCATAGTGATAGCTAGATTTTTGTTCACTCTCCAATTGACAACACATTCTATCCAAATGTACCATAGTGATAGCTAGATTTTTGTTCTTGTACTCTCCAATTGACAACACATTCTATCCAAATGTACCATAGTGATCAACATATACCCTCAATAATTTCAATGTATGGACCACCATTAATAACTTCAATGCATGGAAGCCGCAGTGTGATGGAGCTATTTACTAGACGGGATGTTTCATTCAGTCTCGGTTTACACCATACACAGATACACCATACATAGGTTCTAAGGACTTCAAACCTAAAATATGCAACAGATACAACAAAAATCCAAACTACTACAGATACACCTTACATAGGCTCTAGGGACTTATTCTACTCAATTGATACAACAAAAATCCAAACTACAACACCTAAGTCTAATACAGAAACTCTGTACAAAAACTAACTTATAATTACTGGGTTTTTTTTTGCTATAACCTCTTCTGTTTTATTGACATATTTATATCCAAAACCTGCCAATATTTTCCTAAATAATAAATAAGTCATTACAAACAATAATCCCAAACGCCATATTACAAGTAATGGTGCACAATTATTACAAACAATAAGAATTTAACTACAAATAACTATTAATACCTCCTCCCCCTACCAGAAGCCTAGCTCGAAGAGCTCTCCCCCCTACGTCGTTGTCGCCTCTCTGGTTGAGCTTGAGCTTGAGGTGTGGCACTTCCTAACATAGCAGCGTTCTCCAACTCTTGCACACGTCTCTGAAGCTGCAACGTTCGATTTTGCTCTTGCTGTAAGTACTCAAAACTTTGACGAGAGGACTCCATGAACGACTCACGCATGGCATAACTCAGAGAGCTATAGTTAAGGAGCTCCAACCTTACTTCCTCCTGTTTCACAAAACAAATGCATGTTACATGTTATAGTGAATAATAATAACAAATCATGAATAAATTTAAATCATACTAACCATGGCTAACTGCTCAAACTGTTCTAACAAATCTGTGGCAAATGCAGCATTTGCTGGTGGAATAGGCATGCTCATCTCTTGCCCCTGAGAAGTAATCATGCTCCAGTGCCAAATGTTAGACTCATCAAATATCTGTGAAGTTCTTTGCGGCAGCATCTCTATATCATGAAACACCTTGGGCTGTGACTGTGGCAACTCCATTCCTTATGGGAAATGAATGTCAGGCTTCAATGCTTCGGAAGTAACCCCTTCAAAGTTGGTGCCCCGGTATAACGCACCTAGCAAGAGACCTCGACCAACCCTTTTCTAATACAAGTCATAGTCTCCCGTAAAAATGGAAGCTGCTGCATTCGGCCAATCATTTATGTTTGCTCTATAGTGTGCAAGAGTTGTACGAAGAATATCAGAGGCTGTCATATCTATGGGTGGTGGGTAAGGTATAACAATCTCTCCAGATACTTGACGCCAACATTGGTCCCCAAGGTACCATGCAGTTACTGACCCTACAAGTATCACTCATTGCTGAGAAAGAAACCTTGCTCTATGACACATATATGACAATCTACGGTACTTAGTGTTCTCTGGAACATCTGGAATATCCTCATAAGGGGTCTAAAAGATGAAGGAAGAGGCCGGTGTTGCCACTCAATTTGTGTAGCTCCTAAAAGCTTAATTTGTTGATGAGTGTTATGAATATTATGAGATAGATCATTATACCCCCTTTGCCTACGATGAAGCCCCCATGCTTGAATACGTGGAATCAGGTCATGAGTTTTATTCTCTTGCAATGTCTTCAACACAGGATGCATTACACGAAAATATTCGTACCACTAATACTAAATCAATAGATAAAATACAATATCAACATAAATATAAACATGTTAACATTAATAACTAGATAAATAAATGAGATAAAACAATAACTTAATAAATAAGACTTACCGGTATAATCCAAACAAAGCCACACAAATTATCTTTAGCAGCTTTAGTCTCAACTGCGAGGTCTAACCAACGGTAAAGATACGCCAAGATCGATTAACACCAGTCATAATACCACATCCTCTCTACGTCTAAGACATCGGCCATCCACCCGATACGTAAGAAACTATCAGAGTATCCAAATAGTACCACAACAACAAAGTAAAAGAGGAAGGCACGTACATATTCTTCGATCGACTCAATGCCAATATGATAGCCTTTCGGCTTCTCCTTTAGCCTATTCAAGTATCTCGAAGTAAACAAACTCATATTTATAGCTCATCCCTTAAAGTGCTCAACCGATAATCTCAAGAACACGTCTTCCTCATCATCTTCTACCATATCAAAACCTTAATTGAAAGAAACTCATTGCAGTAGTAAAAACCTCCAAATTTTCATCAAAAGGAACGACATCTCCATAACCAATAGGGATACCCATGAGCATGGTGAAATCAAGAGGGGTAATCCCAAGCTCACCCCATGGGAAATGGAATGTGTGGGTAGATTTCCACCACCGCTCAACTATCCCAAACAACAATGCTTGATCATTTTGTCCCAAATTTGAATTTAAAAAGTTTCCAAATGGTGTGGCGGCTATAATATTAGTAATCGTGACAAAATTAGGGTCCGTTTTTTTTATCTCAAACAACGCCACCATGACATGACATTTGAAAGTGCACAACACACTTTCCATAGGTGTATTACCTACATTCATATTACACGCAATACAACAAACTATTCAACACGATATAATTTCAACTCAATTTTTTTTAACGCAATGCAACAAATTCAAACTAATTACACAATAATAATTACACAATAACAAACTTGATATAAACTAACATAAATAATAATAATTAACATAAAAAAAATCTAAAACTTACTTGAGACGCTGCCACTCTATTTGCTACGTGTTGGGCGGATGTTGACGATAATGGTAGGTATTGGTCGATTTCATAACATGCTGGAAAGTTAAAGCCAAGTTCAATTTTGTCCTCCTCGTCCACATTTTGAGTTGTTGGCGACGATCCTTTTTGTTTTTGTTTTTTTTTTTTTTTTTTTTTTTTTTTTTTGTAATTTTGTGATTTCCAAACCATCTACTATGCTCTTGATGTGGTGAGGCAGGTGGGGAATCATTGGGGTGTGGAGAAGTCAGTAGGAATTGAAGAAATTGAATAAAATTGCAATGGAGGAAGGAAACCGCAATGGAGGAAGAAAATCACAATGGAGGAAGAAATTGAAAGTGGGTTGTTTTGCATATGTTATATTAGACTGTTGGGATGGGATGTTTCATTCCGTCTCGTTATAAAATACCAAACGGGATGTTTCATTCCATTTTGGGCAAAATATCAGATGGAATGTTACATTCCGTTTCGATCAAAATGCATTCAAACGAAATCAACCATTCCATCCGAGGTTCAAAGTCACCTCTGCATTGGGCACCCTCACCTTGCTTTTCACCAAAACTGTAACAAATAGGGGAAATTGTCCTATGTGAAGGTGAAAAATACTGACTTGCATTGGGAATGCTCTTATGAAGACTCGAAGCTGCTATGAAAAAGTGCTGAAAAAGTCAAAATCAAAGTCAAAGTCAAGGGTCAAAGGTCAAGGACTCAAAACCAAATAACTGAAAGTCATGTCCTTAACTCAAAAGACTAAAGATGGATGGCCTTGATACAAAAGAAGACTTCCTCAAAACCTAGCTTGATCAAGAATAAATGAAAAAGCAAAAGAAAAATAAAAAAGCAAAAGCAAAAAGGAAAACATAAAGGAACTATGGTGAGGTGTCTTGATTGTAGAGGGAGAGGGCAAATCAGACTTTTGTAAAAGTAGGGGTATAAGAACCAAAAAGTAGGAGGAGATAATGCACCTAGACTTATTCTAGTATCATGTAAGAGTAGTGTCACTACAACAAATATGGCATATGACATCACTAATTTTACATCACTTTCCTCTGCATGTGATGTAATAATCATCACAATTTTTTTTTAGGATCACTTATTTTAGAAGCTAACGTAGTAGAGTTATACAACATCATTTTAGTAAATGATGTTGTGATAGTGATGTAGTAACACTTTTTTACGTCACTTGCTGTGTCACTTATAAAGTGATGCAATATCTATGTATTCAACATCACTTTAAAGGTGTTGTCACTCACCGTGTCACTTATAAAGTGATATAATATCTATGTATTCAACATCACTTTAAAAGTGACTTTGCCAAGTTTTCTAAATCACTCACCGGTACAAAATTTGCTTTTTGTCACTCTTTTGGAAGTCTTTTGTCACCCGCACAGTGGATAGCGTGACAAGTAGTTTTTTTGTTTGCCGCTTAAGCACATTTGTATACCTGGGAAATTATTTGTGACTAATTAAGCACATTAGTAGGGCAGGGATCGGGTCGGGTTCGGGTCGGATATGGCTATATCCGAATCGAATCCGAATAATTTCACAGTATCCGAACCAGATTATATCTGAAATTTAATATCCGAACCCGACCCGAATCCGACTAACCCGATCGGATAACACTAACAATTAAAAAAAAAACCCAAAAATTATTTCGAATCCAACCCGACATACCCGAATTGAATCCGACCGAATACTTAAACGGATATGAAAATTGACCCCAACCCGATGTATTCGATAATCGGTCGGGTCGGATTCGGTATGCCCTACACATTAGTAACAACTGGTCTTATTTCAAGTCACGGGCTTTTCGCCAAGGCCCATGAAAATTAGTAAAGTTGGTTCCCACGATCGCCACTCTCTCAAAAAGACCATTTCTTGCCCAAATAAAAAAGAAACAAGAAATTGGGCTATAGACACTTTTTTTAGTGTGCTTTTTGTCTAGAGAAATACCAATATTATCTTTTGATTCTACTCCAATTTTAGCAACACATCACTTTTTGGGTGTATTAACTGTTTTTAAAACTTCTTATTTCTCCTTTTTACCCTTTCATTTGTAATTGCCAATTTCTTTCACAAATAAATAAAACAAAAATCTACTTTGCGCGGGCGGTAGGTGTGTGCATCAATCGAGGCCACTCATTAGGCAAGGGTGCGTGTGTATTGCTCCAAGATGTACTGCAATCAAATAATACAATTGTCTTATAAAAAAAAAACATTTGTCCTTTCACAATTTCACAATTTGAATTATATCAAACAAAACTTAAACATGCTATTCAAAATTATTAGATATGCATTTTAAATTGCTAAAGCTGTATTGAAATTAGTTGTAATCAATATACATTTTTTCCATTTTTGAAGTTGATGTTTTCTACATTGTTTTGGTCTCCCAGAAATTCATCTCACTTTTAATTGGAATTTTGTAGATTTTGGATGAATTTGAGTTATTTTGATTAACCCACTACTTTTTGATAACTGATTTAGTTAGTAGCTTTTTTTTTTGTTGGTAGTTGTTTCTTTAGTTGGGACTAATAAAAGAGGTCAAAATTGTAAAATTCAGTCTGAATTGAGACAGATGTCAAATTTCAGTTTTTATGGAGGAAAAAGCGATTTTTTTTTTGCTATTTCCTCTTAACTTAAGACATTTGTAGCTATGTACTTATACCCAATTTTCTGAAAAAAGAAAAAGAAAACTTTAATTCGACCTCGTAGCGGTTGTTCGATCATTCTATGTTTGCCTCAATTCGTTAGTATATCTTTCCTTTGTCTAATTCCTAATCAAAGAAGCAGCATCTTTCTTCCGTTAAGGGGTTTGATTGTAAGTTACCTCATATGATTTTGGTTTCTAGATTTCTAGGTTTCTTTAAACTGTGAATTGAAAACTGATTTTGGTATTTTTTTTTTCTATGAAATGGATTGCCTTGGTTCTACACTGATAAATTAATATACTGTTTTGAGATTTTTGAATTGGGGAGGTGATAAACAACGATTTTTCTATTATGTTAGTTTAGTGTGAACAATTTTTCTATGTTTCTTGCACTCTCCACATTCGAAGAACGAATCTGCAAGGATGGATCATATGGGCAGGGGGACTGTCTCTCCCCAATTTCCTTTTAATTCAAGCAAGGTACATCATCTAGTATTCTTCTTATTTGTTTTGAGTAATCTATTCTCTTTATTACTTTTATTATTATAGTTGTTGTTGCTGTTAAGTGGATGCATTAATATCTGTTAAGTGGATGCATTATTACCTAGTTGGTGAAAACACCCCAACCAATCTGTAAGTTACAATGTTTACCTGAAATCTTATAGCAAATTCGTGACGCACTTTCATTTTTCTCATATGTTTTATTTGATTTTGTTGGTCTGAAGCAAATAGAGCGTTACTTCTGTCTGTGGGTTTGGTATAATGCTAGTGTATCTCAAGATAAGAGGAACTGAAATAAGCTAGACAAGTCAAACTACTGGTGTTAACTTTAACAGATTCATATAGTGAGCTGAGGTTCAATCTTATCTTGAGACTTACGGTGTCGGGCATACAAACAGAAATTTAATCACTTTACACCATCTTAGGTTATAACCACTCGCCGAGGAGACCTATCTGAGGTGGCACAAGTAGGTAAGCTCTTAACATTCCTTTTTTTTGTCCTACTACATAATCTAAATAGAGAGTGAAGTAATATTTGCCATGCAGATAAAAAACACTCGTGTGGAGTCATGACATGGTTGTCGAAGGTGAGAATTTGGATCATATGAAGAGTAAACTTGTTGTAGTGTAATCAATTATGAATTATCTGCCCCCCTTTTCTTTGAAATCTATAATCTTCCTTCAATAGGCGTCAGATTATGCTAAAAAATCTGATTTGGATTCTGTGATTTTATGCTCTCAGAGTCTCAGGTGATACTAGAGATAATGCTAGTGAGGATACACACCAGTTAGCTTGAGTGATAGACTGGATCACTTATTGTCATATAGACTATTGGAATTACTGATGTTTTGTTGAATTCCCTAGGCATCTTTGTGGTAAAGATACAATCATGGCCTTAAATTATTTCCCCTTCCTTTTTCGAGTCTTTGTTAGTTGAGTAACAAAGGATTCTTAGTGCATTTATGCACCTTCAAAGTAAATTACGTAGTCAGTTGAATTAGTAACTAAAGTTTTTCTTGTGTTCTCGTGAATTCTAGTGTGAGGTTGGTTTGCCTGCATCTGATCATAGTGATGTTCAAATACTACGTGGGGAAAGTGGAATGGGGATGATGCATGGGATGAGTAGAAGCCTTAACTCCTCAACCGAGCTACAAAGGATAGGCACACGTATTGCAATGAACACTTATGTTTCTGCAATCAAGTATATTTTTATCCAACAGGATTAGAACACCATGCTTGTGAGAAATTTGAGAGTGAGATGCCATGAGACTTTGCATATGATGCATGTGAGTTCAGGAAAGCTTTTGAAGGAACAAAATGATATGATCCTTACAGTAATTGCTTGTAGTTCCACCTAATTTGCTTCTAATTGCATATTTGCTCCAATTGCTATTAGCATTGTCCTCGTTGGAAATTCAACTAAATTTTGTAGTAATGGCAGGTTGATTGATTTTCTAATATCTGATTATTGTGTATAGCGAGGCTTGTATATATCAAGATTCCTGCTTACATGAAATTTTTGTTTTGGTGTTGGCATATACAGGTGTTATTAATTAGTATTTATGTCTTGGAGACTTCTGAAGGAGTAGTTTGGGATCGGATGTACTTATAATGAACAAGCAGGGATCAATAAAAGGCATAGCTACGAGACTAGCATGTAGCTTGATGATTGCACAAATGGCTACACAAATGGGGTGTGATTAGTTAATCTTTAGTTTTATTATACCCTGTCGTTGTTTGTCCTCAAGCTAGCTTGTATTTAAACCTGACGCTGTGTATGGATTAAGTGTCAATGTTGTCGGCGTATTATATATACTGTATATATTTTGGTGTTTCAAGCATACAAGTTAGTACTTTTGACAATATAATGGTATATTTTGTCTATGTTTTGCTGACCAATGGCATTATTAGGGTTTATCTATTGGCAAATGCAATAATTATTATTTTTTTGAATTTTTTGTTAGTATGACATCACTTATATAGTGACTTAAAATATAGTTGAGATCACTTTTTAGGTGTTGTTTTAATGGTTTATTTAATATCACTTCTTGAGGGATATCATATCTACGTTCCATTCTCGCATCACTTACAAAAGTGATGTTACACTAACAACTATTACATCACCTAACAAGTGATCTATATTCGTATAACGTCACTTTGGGACATCACTTCTTAAAGTGATGCATCTTTACCAGATCACCAAATAAGTGATGTAAAAGACATATCAAATCACTTGTTGTATTACCTAAAAGTGACTTCAAAAACCCCTGTTTTCATGTCGCCACCATTTACATCACTTTCAAAAGTGATCTGGTATATTTTTAACATCACTTATAGAGTGACTTTAAATGACTTTTCTATTGTAGTGTGTGATCAGTCCTTAAATATGCGTTTTATTACCTTTACAATACTTCAATTATGCCCTTCTTATATGCTTAATGAACAGACAACTTATAGCTTTTGCTACCCTTTGCAGGATATATGCCATTTAGAATGTATATTCCTAATACGTGCATTTTAGCGCAAAAAGGCTTGCTATTGACGCTGCTTGGGAAGATTCCAGCTTAGGAGCAAAAGTGTCGGAAAGTCAAAGTCAACTCTCAAAGACTCAAGGACTTAAAGCTGAAAGCTAAGGACTCAGGGACTTAAAGCCAAAATCAAGAATTCCATTGCATGGACTTAGGTCAAAAGCCCACAAGGTTGTTTCTAGAAGGAAGGGCAAAGATGTAATTGGTATCCTATATAAACCAAAGCTGTAGAGAAAGAACATTACCCTAGAGCTAATCTTTGGTCATTAGGAGTAGATTAAATGTTTTAATTTAATAGTGTAATTTGTTATTTCTTTGTTTTTCATTTTTATGTTCTTTATGCTTTAGTGTTAAACCAAGTTCTTAATCTTTTCAATATAAGTTTTTATTACATCTTTTCAATACAAGTGTCATTACTTATCTCTAAGTTGATTCAATCCCACAAACACAAGTCATACTCATTTGACAAGTTCAAATGAGTATAACTTTGTGAGCAAGATAATCACCATAACCAATTTCATTCCATGTTTTGATTAAACAACAAGTTAAAAGCAAGTTTTAGTCCCCAAATGTGCGTTTTATTACCTTTACAATACTTCAATTAGGCCCTTCTTATGCTTAATGAACAGACAACTTATAGCTTTTACTACCGTTTGCAGAATACATGCCATTTATGACGTATATTCCTAATACGTGTATTTTAGCGCAAAAAGGCTTGCTATTGACATTGCTTGGGAAGATTCCAGCTTAGGAGCAAATTAAAAGTGCCGGAAAGTCAAAGTCAACTCTCAAAGACTCAAGGACTTAAAGCTAAAAACTCAGGGACTTAAAGCCAAAATCAAGAATTCCATTGTATAGGCTTAGGTCAAAAGCCCACAAGGTTGTTTCTAGAAAGAAGGACAAAAATGTAAATGGCGTCCTATATAAACCAAAGTTGTAGAAAAAGAACATTACCCTAGAGCTAATCTTTGGTCATTAGGAGTAGATTAAATGTTTTAATTATTTCCTTGTTTTCCATTTTTATGGTCTCCAAGCTTTAGTGTTAAACCAAGCTCTTAATCTTTTTAATACAAGTTTTCACTACATATTTTCAATACAAGTTTCATTACTTATCTCTAAGTTGATTCAATCCACTAACCACAAGTCATACTCATTTAACAAGTTCAAATGAGTATAACTTTAATGAGCAAGATAATCACCAAAACCAATTTTATTCCATGTTTTGATTCAACAACAAGTTAAAAGCAAGTTTTAGTCCATATACAAATCAACTAAGAGTTTCAAATTAAGAAGTAATTTCAAATAGCCATTAGAAAGTAGGAGAGAAGAGTTACAAGTCTAGTTTTTCCAACCATCAAAACCATCCTCCAAACAAAGGATTCAAGATGAACAACACCCTGAACACCACTATACCAACATAGTGTAGGATTTATTTTTCAAGTCATTTACATTCAAGTTGTTTTACTTTTTGTTCTTCAATTCAATCAAGTTATTTCTTTCAAGTTTATGTTTTTCAATTCAATCGAGTTGTTTCTTTCAAGTTTGTGTTTTCAATCATTCAATCAACAAGTTCTTTTCAATCATTCAAGTTGTTTCTTTCCAAAGTATTCATTCAATACAAATAGAATTAACAAAAACAAGTCCTAAAAGCTAAAGAATACTACCTTTTTTTTTTGAACGGCAAGAATACTACCTTTTCTCCTTCACAACTCCCATTCTATCTAAGTTCTAAACAATTTATGGTGAACCTCAATCAAATAATCTTTTGAAATACTACCACACTCAACAACTTCAAATGGCTTTTAGCCATGGATTAAAGGAACATGGATGCTTGGTTGAGCATCTAAGGAGGGAAGCACCATTCTATCCCTTTCATTTATTGTTTTTTTTAAAAAAATTTGTTGATATATTTCGTTATTTTTCAATACTAATCTGTTTTATTTCAAATCCAAGTTCGACGTTCAAACTTCTTGGAGAGGAGTTGCCCGATTAGGAAGCTAACTGGACTTGGCGAAACCGACCCGAGGCGACCCGACCACTTCAAGAGAGACAGTTGCATCTCGTTTTTTCACGTTTGTTCATTTTAATGTGTGGTTGTAACTAGAGATTCGATTTTTTGTGATAGAGTAGTATAAATTAGTGGACTTTGTTGTAATAGATAGAGATAAAAAAAAAAAAAAGAAAAAAAAAAAAAAAAAAAGTTTTGATTGATTATGTTGATTAACATGAGTTGAGCACTTGGTTTAAGTTGTGAAATTTACCAAGAGTTAGAGCTTTCATTGCCACAGGAAGTTCAAGTGTGCAAGGCAAGTCGTGAATCATACACGGCGCTTTGAATTAACTTGGTAATCAACACTCTAATTACGATTAACTCTAGTTAATCTAGTTAATCTATTAGTCTTAGTAGTAGTGTTAGTTTACTTTTATGTTTTGGGACCTTAAAGGCAAAGTTGTCTAATTATTAAAAACACGGATTGTGGGCTTTTAAAAGCGGACCTTTTTGTAACCTAAAGCGAGGGAGCGTCCGATTGGTTGGGCCTAATTCTCGGATCACGCACCAACCAAATCGCCTTCTCCTCAAACAGCGTGTAAGCACGGCATGAGAGATAAATTCTAAAACCACTTGAGAAGCTCATGTAAGAGGATACCCGAGCCACATAACCATGCAACGTGATTGTTTAAATTCTCAAGCAACGTGATTGTTTAAATTTTAATTTCCGCACTGCAATTTCAATTCACACATAAGGCTGAACCCAAGCCACATAACCACCATTGGGAAGTCATTCCCTAACGTAGATAAATCGGACGTTGCTTGATTCTTGAAGCCTAGAACAAATAATCAAACTAAAATCAATCAACTAGAGCCTAAAGTAGTCATGCTCCTCTAGAAAAAGACATAAATATAGCCACGAGGATTTAGAGTAATCAATTACCAGATTCCGGTGGACCAACTACCTTCCTCACTCCCCTCCCCCAGATTCATTGTGAGTGAGATTCTTGGAAGCACACCACTTGGTGAAGTGATTGCTTACTCTTCTGAGCCGTGTAGTAGATCCATCCTAGTCTCGCGCCCAATTGTTCCTTTTAACAGGGCATAGTAATCTATAGACCAAGCAAATATTTTCAAAAAACCAAAAAAATGAATTCTACTGTTTGTGCATCATCATTGATTGAGCATTCATGTCTTATCAATATGCATCGCAACCATCATGGAATTACAATGTAAACCCAGAACCTTATTCTTTTTACGGTTGTCTATATCACTGGTTATCTCATTGTCCGTCATATACTGAATTCGAGTCTACTACGAGAAATCTTTTCGATTACAAACCTCAATTTTCAAATTTCCCTAGTACCCCATACACTCAAGAGTTTTCTAATAATGTCGACAATTCATGGAGTTTAACCACAGATAGTCAACCACAATTCAAATATCCACCTGGTCAGAGTATAGTTCACCTAAAACCCATTACCATTCACATTTGCATAAATATCAAATTCATATTCCACTACAACATCCATCACAGACCAACTTTATCAAGAAATGGCCAAGCAAATAATACTAACTCAGCAAATAGCAACTACCTTTATGTTTTCTCCAATCCGATTCAAAAGATGCCACATCTGAGACTAATATTATTCCCACCAGTCCAGAACCTAACCGAAAAGAGAAACAAGGTGTTACTAAAACAAAGCCAATTGCTAAAGCCCATCCTGATACTTCTGACCAATAAATCCTCATCAACCTCTACCTGACTATCATGTGAATTCCATATTTTATGATGATGACTATATGAGTAATGTCACAGTTTCTTTCATATGTCTTAATGCATCATCACCCATAAATGAGAAAATTCGTGAAGAAACTCAAGAGCATGTATTGGACTCAACACAATTGGAAAATGGCATTGAGAAAATTTATGAAGATCTAGGTAGAGAGGACAAAGAAAATAAAGTGCTTGGAAAAGAGGGAATAAAATCTAAGATTGGACAAATGGATTTCAATTTAGTTTAGTCATTAAAACTTATCGATGGAACAAATTTGTGACATCGTTACTATTGCATATATGAACCATAATCTTGTGGAAACGCCAAAACTAGATGAAGAATTCTCTGAGTCCTCGAGATCATGTGAAAAACCACCACCCAACCATCACCATCCCAAATTAACACCTCTTAAAATCCAACCTCCATTCATAAAAAAATCCATCAATTTCTGAGGACAGCACCACAAAACCATTTCAAATAAACCTCAAATTCGCACTTAATCCAATTGCCTTTGAGATTATACATAAGTTTCTAAACCTTCCCAGTAAAGAAACTTCGCCCAATATACAAATGCAAGAGTCCATCATTTTAGTAGTTGAGAAACCTAATATGTCCTATTCGCCCATCATCTGAGCCTCATGAAGGACATCTACTACCAACCTCTCACTTTTTTGGACAATTCAAACATGATGGGTATTGCATAAATTTCATGATATATTACATAAGCTCTCTCTTATCATTCTGCATCTTACTCTCCAAATGCATCATTTCATTTTGTTTGGGGGTAAATGCTTTAATATATTTTTCTGGATTGATCCCTAATTGTTTAAATTATTAGTATATAGTTAACAACATATCATCCATCTTATGCATAGTCTTGAGGAATCTTACTTAAAAGCGACCAAGACATATAGTCTTGAATATCTTACTATAAAATATTCATATTATGTTTTTCACAATGCATTCCATGGGAGTGCATCATTAAAGTAACCGGTCCTCCTCTTAGAGTGTGTGGTTGTAAGTGCTTAACCTTAGTCCACGATATATCTGATTATATTTGTAAACACTTTTTACTCGTCATTTGAGTAAGTGTAATCCTATAGAGCAAGTATAAAATTTTCTTTTTCTTTCTTTTTCTTTCTTTTACATTTCTTTTTCAAAATAGTTGTTTTTCTCCGTTCTCATTATAAAAGATTCTCGATACATCTATATTTATGTGATTTTTCCAAAAACTAAACAGCAATGGATTCCACATAGACCAACCCCTTAAAAGTAACGATCTCCATTCTTCTAAAGGCAGTTTGAGGATCATTTATGTGCTACTAAGGGTCACCCATATCACCATGCACTTTCTCGTCTTAGCTTAAACCATATAGATACCAATTGTCCATTGCTCACCAACATATCACCCAAAAGAAGTCTGTGCTTTCAATATACCAAATACACTATGGAGGCAACACCCAAATTACACATGGAGTACTAATCCACAAACCCAACCACTTCCAAGTTTTATTCACCAATCATGTCAAACCACCAAATACATTCAGACAAGGACAATGTACCTACAACAATCAGAATAAAGCATTAGTTCCATCCTATTTTTAACCAGAACTAACAAAATTCACCAATCAACAACCAAATAGACCTAGTTACACTACCTACTAGTGTCCAATCAGATAAACCCTCCCATTATGTCTTGTGCAATAAATCCCCAACAAACACATAACGGGAGGCCACGGTCGATTTGGATTGGGTTCAATAAAGAGCCGAATTTAAAGTTGCTTGAGATCACTGGGGTTATGGTTTGTTTTCAAAACCTAGCATTAAGAATCGTGGCTTTTTGAGTCACGAGTATCTTAAAACATCTCTCCACAAATTTCAAAACTATAGGATATAAAAATTGAAAATTATATGCCCTAGAGTAACTAAATGATACCGGATTCACGATTATACCCCGGAGTAACCAAATGATACAGAATTCACATATAATTTTATCTTCTTGTCAAAACCTCTATATGGTTAGAGATACACTAAGAATAAGAAAAACAATTACTTTAAAACACACACACACACACACACACACACACACACACACACACACACACACACACACACACATAAAGTAGTTTAGTTTGGAGTATCTCAAAGATTTTGATGTGGTTCACCATTGATTGTTTAGAGTTTGAATATTGGGAGTTGAAAAAAGGAAGGTAGACTCTTAGTTTAGGACTTGTATTGGTTTCTATTTTATGAAGAACATTGACAGCTTAAGTTGTTTTAAAGATTGAAATAACACAAGCATTGAAAGAAATGATTGAAATGAAAGATTGGAACAAAGAACAACAAAAGAAGATTGATTGATTGAATAACAAAGCAAAATAACAAGATTGAAATGAAGAACAACAAAGTAAAATGACTTAAATGAAAAAAGAATAGAAAAATAAATCCTACATAACACTAGATTAAGTTTAGGTGCATTCTCTCTCCCTAACTTTTAGTTTATATACCCTTACTTTATGTTAATAACTGATTTGCCCTTCTCCATTACATTTGAGACACCTCACCTTTTACTTTATGCTTTTGCTTTTTGATTTCTTCTTGATTAAGATAGGTTTTGGAGAATGCCATATTTTATGCTAAGGACCTCCATCTCTGGCCTTCTGAGTTGAGGGCTTTGACCTTTTACTTTGAATTTTTCAACACTTTTTCATAGTAACTTCTGGTCTTCATAATAAGCGTGATTAAGGCTCCTTTTGGTGCTAAGACGCAGCTTTCATGATAAGTGCTCTGAAATTCTCTGTGACCTGAAAAATACAATAAAAGTTATGAGTTGTCTTTTCATTAAACGTAATAAGGTGTGAATGCAAGAATATAAGAGTAACAAAACTTTCACACCCAATTTCAACCGAATTGAGAAAAACAATATTTGTTCCCAACTCTTTTTGATTTTTCGAGGTGTGATGCACTCTCAACTCCCAAAACCCATAATCGGTTTAAATACGGATAATTAAAACCAATAAAAATTTAAGATAAACAAAAGTCCTCTTCATTTCAAAAATTCACAAAACTGATTAACTTACAAATCTCCTTTCAACAACTCTTTAATTATAATTACAATTGAAAATACAAATTACACTTGTCGCAACTAAAATCTATTACACCTTAAGGGAAAATAAAACATATCCTGAATGCGACGCTAATGTAAACCACAAGCAGCAACCAGCCTTCTTCAACACTAAACCTGTCAAGACTTATCAACTATGTTCATTTAATGAACACACCCGATAAGCAAACATGCAAATCGGGTCAGCATTATAAACAATGCTGGTGTGAGTAGCCCTAAAATACAAATTATACTTATACATATATATACACAAATCCCTAAGGCATTTTAGTTCCTCCACCGAGGCTTTTAACTTTCAACGACTAATACAACATTCTTAATTACCAAAAATTATGGCAGGTAGTTCCTCCAATCCTTTTTTAGCTTCCCAACCATAATACAAAGGAATTTAATTCCTCCACCGAGGCACCTTTAGGTTCTAACTAAACTAATAACCACCAAGCATATTCTATACTTATCGTGATTTAATGCTCAATTACGAGTGAGTCGCCTCCGCGACAAGTAATTAGTTTGACCCACCCTTCGCAAAACCATATCCAATCATATATTTAAAGATATATCCTTAACCAACATATTACCATAATTATATTCTTTAAGGCTTTATTTGTGTGTCCCTAAAATCACGTCGATCTATGTCTTACCTAGTTTCGCTGGCTACCACAATCGCTACTGGCCCGAACATGTACATCCACATGCCTCCCTCCCATAATGAACCACTTCGTATGCGTAGCTACCCTAAAAGCGGGATATCGCGATACCGGGTAACTCACACGAAAAGCCATTATGTGAGTCGCCACTATTCGCATAAAATATCGGCAAGATCTCGTTCAAATTTTGCTGACGGAATAATTCAAGCCACTATTCAACCTTCGCGGCGGCCATTCAGATTTATCAAACGCCGGAAGGGCCATCCGATTCACTGAAGCGCGCCGAAGGGCTAATCATATCACATCGCCCATCACAAGGGCCAAATCCTCGAAAGTTATGGTAGCTAGGTTCCAGGATTTTCACGTAATTTATTCAGGTGTCATACATTTATATCTCGAATAATTCTTATTCTATCCCATGCCAGTATACTTAAATGTACTGAAGCTCAACATTTCTCGTTATAATACAATCCACATTATCACATTGGCAATACTATTCATCAGACGATATCCAAGTATCTCTATATCAAATCTTGAAACTTATTATTTCACCTGCCAATAATATATTGCACTACACCCTATGAAATATCTCAAGCCTTCATACATACTACAATTCATTTAAGTAGCAACTTATAATAATAATCAATCATGAAATGTATTCGTTCAATATATTTCTATGAACTCAAGTCACCCTCAAAGGCATGTGATAAATGATAAAAATTGATAGTTTACCTACGAAATGAACGATAAAACTCAAAACGTAAGTAAACTAAAACTATCTTATGTGCCTATATTTTATCAAAGATTCTACTCTCAATCCTATGAGATATAGTGGAGTAGATAAGTCGTTCCACTCCTAGTCCTTCCGCATGCTGTGTTCTCTACGTATAAGTAATCTTAACTAAAAAGTCTAATGAGAGATTTACGAAATAGCAACTAGACTACGATGCAACTACCCACAAGATGCAACTAGTCGACTATTAGAACAACTATGGGAATGCTCACGTTGATTCTATGATAAGGAGTTAGAGGGGATTAATTCCACCTTAACTTCGACTTAATCCTTACATCGAATTAATCGTCATGAATCCGAATGAATCGCTTCACAGAACAATATGGTTACTCCTAATCCCTAATTACACATGGCATTTCTACCAATTCATAACTAGCATGTGAACGATTACACCCATTCTCATGGTGAACTAATAATTTCTAGAGTGGAAAGGAAATTATTACGAATTCTAACGATAATCGAATCAAGCTTTCATCAAGGCTTCTCAACCCCCTCAAATGGAGGTTTAGCCGAGAATCATTCGCTTATCATTCCCAATGGAATTCAAACAAGACATGAAATCAAGATTTGAACTTTGCTTATTTAAACTCAATGGAAACTAATCATGTAATAATTTAATTAAACTAATAGTGATATCAATGAATTGCAATAGATGTTTAATGGAAAATGAAGCTAGATTATCAAAAACAACTAACTTTATTAATCTAATGAAAAGTAACAATGATTTAATAATCTATATTAAAACAAGGTATGAAAACTAATTAATTAATGGGATAAAACTCAAAACTAGATCTAGATCTATCTTTTTCTAACCCTAAAGTCCATTAACATTAGCTTCCTAACCTAACTTATTTTCTAACCTAACTATCCACCATTAACAAAGAGTCAAGCTCTTGTTTTTATACTTTTAGATCCAAAAATCGTGCATGGGCTTGGAGCCATGTTTTGGGCCGAGAAATGCCCCAAAACCCAGTCTTCGATCGAAAGGCCTCTTCAGCTGCAGTTGGCTTCAACAGACTTTTCGTCCACTTATGCTCCTCTGATTGGGTCAAGGCTTGGACCATTGGAAAGCTCTTTCCGAGCCGGTAGTTTTGACATAAAGGTAGGCCCAATTCGAGGTCCGAGTCCAAAGATCTGCCGCCGGAAGTTCTGCGATTTTTGTGTCTTTTTTTTTGCGCGTCGACTTTTCAACTTTGGACGGGCTTTAAAAGGCTTTGTCTTCTTTAATCTTGGCCTTTAATCACAGAACTCCTTAGAACCGACCTTTGCTCCTTTATCTCGCTAAAGTGGCATATTTTGCACATAATGGACTTTGGAGCCCGGAATGCATAAAACACGAATCGGTATTAACTCTTAATTATTACTCACATGGTGGTCTAAAAAGTATGACCGATTCTGGGGTTAAAACTACAGTTTTGGGCTCTTATCAAACCACCCCAAACAGCATTTTGCTTGTCCTCAAGCAAAGATGAGAAATTAGAATAAGTGACCAAAAATGGAGTTCTATATCTACTCGTTTATTGAAAGTCGCGATTGCATTGACCATATCTGCAACAAGGCCTTAAACTACTAGGAATTCCTAGTGGACGAGTTATAGCCTCGTGAGAGTTTTCCATGAAGGTACTCACAAACTTCATCTATAGTATAACGACTAAGAAATAAAACTATTGTTTCCTTATTCATGCTCTAAATTAACTATACCTCTCACTAGCAATGCATATAGAGTAATCAAGTTAAACCTAAGCTAATATATGCATAATAATCAATCATCTACAATAAACATATATCTGATGAGTAATACTATGAAATGTCTAGCGGGTTTGTTTCAAACTTCGAATAAAATCCTTAAGTAGGTTCTCACAATAATAGTCAAGATACAACACTCCTGATTTTTCCACTCAAGTTTCAGCTACTCGGTGTGTAGTGGGCACACTTTACCTTACAATCTCAATGACAACAAGGAAGTTCGAAGTCGATCAAACACATGCCACTTACTATCACATTAACCTATTCCTAATTGAGCTAGATGTCTTTATTAGGTGTTTGGGGATTAGGAGATGGTCTAAGAAGGAAGGAAATGAATATTCAAAAGGACAAGTCCGAGATAATGTAGAGTCTTCATATTATGTAACTTAGAAAACCTTGTTATTTTCTTTTTTCTATACTTTGTTTCCATCCTTAGCCATATTTTTCTTTTTCTTTTTCTTTGGCTTTTGACTCCCTTTTTATTCTATTTTTGGAGTTTTTATTTTATTTCTATTTTTATTTTTCTTTTCTTTGGATGGAAACTTCTTTTTTTATTTTAGAAGCAATTAACTAACTTTTGTTTACGTGGTTTTTCTCTTCTTCTTTCTTCCTCATTCTATTCCCGGACTTATTCTAGATTGGGTAGGTTGATTTTTATTTTTTATTTTTTTATTTTTTTGTTTTGTAACGGGGTAAATGAATTTTGGTTTATGGAAGGCTAAAGAAAGACTCGAGGAGGGGTGACTAGCGGAAAATAATTCATAGGTTTGAATTTCTGGCTATATCGATCCAAAGAGGGCCTAAATTTGCTTAGGATATGGCATAGTGATCAAGCAAGTGGACGTGTGATTTCTATCCGGATTTTACTTCTCCCTTGTGTCATTTCTCAAATGTTTGGCTCGTTCATATAAGGTTTTAGGCTATATTCTCACAGGATTTGTAGAATAAGTACCTAGCCTAGATTTCGTAAACTTCTTGCTAACAATCATCGATACTCATGTAATTTATTTATAGATAGATGCAAAGATTGTTACCTACATATTAACCTAAGTTTCTAAAAATTATTCTATTGCAAAAGCTACGTAAGACTTCTAGATTATTAAGAGCATAGAGAAAGAAACAATACCAATATTCTAAGTGTATAACATAACTTATTTATTTATATTTTGAATTTTTTTTGAAATTTTAACTAGAAAACAAATGCATATTATACCTATCTATATCCTAACGGATGCCTTAATTACACGTGTTTTATGCCCCAAACAAGAAGCATGCTTTGTCCTCAAAGCATTTAAATAAAGAGGGTAGGAAAAATACCATTGAAGCGTGAAATTCAGTGAACATCTGCAAAACAAGGTTAGAACGTACTAATATAAGAAATAAAACTGATGCGAACTCTATAACGAAGTTCTACCCATTATGGGGTTAACAAGAATGAAATTGCTTGGGACATAGCGGAGACACTAACTAGAATTAAAACTTACCTTATCCCACTTTACTCATCATCTTCCTCATCCACTTCTTCTATAAAGAAGTGAGGTTCCTTCAGGTCCTACCATGCCATGATAATTTGCGGGCTTCGCCATTTATCATCTATTATTGCTAACCTATTAAGAGCCACTTGGTGTCCGGGGTGTAGGGTGCAACGATGAGATTGTATCCTCCACCTTGCCAAGTCATTACCGCGGAAAGATCGAATAATACTATTGGTGGGTAAATGTTGATTCACCCCGTAATCCAATCAGGAAACGTGTGCAAAAAAGCGGAAAGAAACATAGCATAATCACGGAAATTAGAAACCACATAAGAAGGTACTTATGCCTCATGCTATGGGATCGAGCTAAACTAGACATCAAGGTTTAGGGAAGGTCATGACACACATCGTCCGCGGCTAAAAGCAAGGAAGGCTGCAAGTGGCATCATTCCGCGAAGAAAAAGCCATTCCCTTAAAATGTTTAGCATGATCCAAAACATAACAGTTCCTATGTTCATGGACAGGCTACCAAAGCGGCGTTATATTCCCTTGGTCCTCGACACGGAAAATGCTTGCCCCATAGAACTCATGCAAAACTTCATAAGTATAGACATACATATTATCTACCCAATAACACCACGGGTCTTGTATTTCGTGGGCATAGCAAGTCCAAGAACAAATGCTAGCAAGAACCTAGTAATTTCCATTGGTTCATTATCAATGTTGATGGAGAACAGTTGTTCTCCATCCGGTCTCAAAGAAAATGCAGTTATCGTGAAAAATAAGATGCTAGTGTTGGAGAATAAAGTGCATCATGTCTTTACCATAAGCGGCGTTCCCAACCTAACGATATGTGATCGCCTTTGTAAAACCAAGCACCATAAGTAGTGCTTTGGAACAAATCTTCGAAAAGACTATTCTCGATCAATGTAGGAGATGTCATCTCAAAATTACGCCGGAATAGTCTAATGACTCCAAAGAATAACCCAGAAAACTGGAATTTTCTGGTCCATCGAAGTCGCATGAAAAGCGCTCCAAGATTGTGGAAATTCAAGTGCCTGAGCGAAGTCGCGACTCACCTTGGGCGAGTGCACCCCAGACAAAAATTCGACAAAAAGTGTAGCGCTGAAAAGGCTCCTGGCAGCGCCGGAGGTTTCAAGAGCGAAAAATGAGGCTAAAACGCGGGAAACGTGGATTGAAAGGTGAGTGATGGAAGTTAGTGTAGTGTGGTCATGTTGTAGAATGAATGAAGTTTATATAGGTTTTAAGTTGCTAAAACGGATCGGAAGTTGCCAAAAGTTTTACGGGCGCTCGAAATACTAAAATTTCCAACCTCGAAACGGAAACAACTCATATTCTTGATTCTAAAACAAACCTAGTATCTTTTAGGTTGAATTTAGGATAGAATCTACCTATTTTATCGAGATTTCATTCTACCATGATACTTATTCATATATATGCCTAACCGGGCTATATTCTCACCTTGACTCCTAATAAATTCTAAAACGAGGGTCATATAAAAATCATGCCGAATAAATAACACCACCCCCGAACAATTGGGGAAGGTGGGATCAATATGAAACAACCACCACAATGAAAATAACTCCGGTGATTATATTAAAATTTTCATTCAAGTACATTTCACTACAAAATTCAAATTACTGAATTAAACTTACATTAAAATAAATAACAATAATGAAACTACAAATAAAAAACATCAAACTATAATACTATCCTTAACCACTTCGGTAATCGGTAGCGGAGGGCACACGCCGAGATGGCTCCTAAGCTCTCACGGGCCACCATCTATCTCGCCCGGTGACCACACTCGTGCCGATGGTGTCCTCTCGCGAGGAGATTTCCTGGAGTATGGAATGGGAAAGCAAAGTCGGTCCGAACTGGCACCGAAGCTTCTAGCTCGCCTCATCTCTGTTCACCGCCGTCCTCCTCCTCCGCACGGATCTCAAAATTATGGTGGATAGTAATTGAGTCCGGAGGTTTTCGCAGATAGTGTTGAGTGAACGCGATGCCACATGAATTACGCCATGCGCGTTTCGATCCACCAACACCTCTCCAAGGTATCGATCAAAACAAGTCAAGTCCTCATCCTCAGGGGCATTCTCATTTCCACCATCTTCCTCATCCTCTTCCCTATCCTAAAAGCTTAATTTGTTGATGAGTGTTATGAATATTATGAGATAGATAATTATACCCCCTCTGCCTACGATGAAGCCCCCATGCTTGAATACGTGGAATCAGGTCATGAGTTTTATTCTCTTGCAATGTCTTCAACACAGGATGCATTACACGAAAATATTCGTACCACTAATACTAAATCAATAGATAAAATACAATATCAACATAAATATAAACATGTTAACATTAATAACTAGATAAATAAATGAGATAAAACAATAACTTAATAAATAAGACTTACCGGTATAATCCAAACAAAGCCACACAAATTATCTTTAGCAGCTTTAGTCTCAACTGCGAGGTCTAACCAACGGTAAAGATACGCCAAGATCGATTAACACCAGTCATAATACCACATCCTCTCTACGTCTAAGACATCGGCCATCCACCCGATACGTAAGAAACTATCAGAGTATCCAAATAGTACCACAACAACAAAGTAAAAGAGGAAGGCACGTACATATTCTTCGATCGACTCAATGCCAATATGATAGCCTTTAGAACTTCTCCTTTAGCCTATTCAAGTATCTCAAGTAAACAAACTCATATTTATAGCTCATCCCTTAAAGTGCTCAACCGATAATCTCAAGAACACGCGTCTTCCTCATCATCTTCTACCATATCAAAACCTTAATTGAAAGAAACTCATTGCAGTAGTAAAAACCTCCAAATTTTCATCAAAAGGAACGACATCTCCATAACCAATAGGGATACCCATGAGCATGGTGAAATCAAGAGGGGTAATCCCAAGCTCACCCCATGGGAAATGGAATGTGTGGGTAGATTTCCACCACCGCTCAACTATCCCAAACAACAATGCTTGATCATTTTGTCCCAAATTTGAATTTAAAAAGTTTCCAAATGGTGTGGTGCTATAATATTAGTAATCATTGACAAAATTAGGGTCCGTTTTTTTTATCTCAAACAACGCCACCATGACATGACATTTGAAAGTGCACAACACACTTTCCATAGGTGTATTACCTACATTCATATTACACTAATACAACAAACTATTCAACACGATATAATTTCAACTCAATTTTTTTAACGAATGCAACAAATTCAAACTAATTACACAATAATAATTACACAATAACAAACTTGATATAAACTAACATAAATAATAATAATTAACATAAAAAAAAAATCTAAAACTTACTTGAGGGCATTTGCCACTCTATTTGCTTCGTGTTGGTAGGATGTTGGCGATAATGGTAGGTATTAGTCGATTTCATAACATCTTTGGAAAGTTAAAGCCAAGTTCAATTTTGTCCTCTGGTCCACATTTTGAGTTGTCACGATCCATCCTTTTTTTTTTTTTTTTTTTTTGTAATTTTGTGATTTCCAAACCATCTACTATGCTCTTGATGTGGTGAAGGCAGGTGGGGAATCATTGGGGTGGAGAAGTCAGTAGGAATTGAAGAAATTGAATAAAATTGCAATGGAGGAAGGACCAAGAATGGAGGAAGAAAATCACAATGGAGGAAGAAATTGAAAGTTGGTTGTTTTCATATGTTATATTAGATCTGTTGGGATGGGATGTTTTTCATTCCTCGTTATAAAATACCAAGCGGGATGTTTCATTCCATTTTGGGCAAAATATCGGATGGAATGTTACATTCGTTTTGATCAAAATGCATTCAAACGAAATCAACCATTCCATCCGAGGTTCAAAGTCACCCCGCATTGGGCACCCTCACCTTGCTTTTCACCAAAAAAGAACAAATAGGGGGAAATTGTCCTATGTGAAGGTGAAAAATAACACTGACTTGCATTGGGAATGCTCTTATGAAGACTTCAAGTGCTATGAAAAAAGCTTTGAAAAAAGTCAAAATCAAAGTCAAAGTCAAGGGTCAAGGACTCAAAACCAAATAACTGAAAGTCATGTCCTTAACTCAAAAGACTAAAGATGGATGGCCTTGATACAAAAGAAGACTTCCTCAAAACCTAGCTTGATCAAGAATAAATGAAAAAGCAAAAGAAAAATAAAAAAGCAAAAGCAAAAAGGAAAACATAAAGGAACTATGGTGAGGTGTCTTGATTGTAGAGGGAGAGGGCAAATCAGATTTTTGTAAAAGTAGGGGTATAAGAACCAAAAAGTAGGAGGAGATAATGCACCTAGACTTATTCTAGTATCATGTAAGAGTAGTGTCACTACAACAAATATGACATATGACATCACTAATTTTACATCACTTTCCTCTGCATGTGATGTAATAATCATCACAATTTTTTTTTAGGATCACTTATTTTAGAAGCTAACGTAGTAGAGTTATACAACATCATTTTAGTAAATGATGTTGTGATAGTGATGTAGTAACACTTTTTTACGTCACTTGCTGTGTCACTTATAAAGTGATGCAATATCTATGTATTCAACATCACTTTAAAGGTGTTGTCACTCACCGTGTCACTTATAAAGTGATATAATATCTATGTATTCAACATCACTTTAAAAGTGACTTTGCCAAGTTTTCTAAATCACTCACCGGTACAAAATTTGCTTTTTGTCACTCTTTTGGAAGTCTTTTGTCACCCGCACAGTGGATAGCGTGACAAGTAGTTTTTTTGTTTGCCGCTTAAGCACATTTGTATACCTGGGAAATTATTTGTGACTAATTAAGCACATTAGTAGGGCAGGGATCGGGTCGGGTTCGGGTCGGATATGGCTATATCCGAATCGAATCGAATAATTTCACAGTATCCGAACCAGATTATATCTGAAATTTAATATCCGAACCCGACCCGAATCCGACTAACCCGATCGGATAACACTAACAATTAAAAAAAAAAACCCAAAAATTATTTCCGAATCCGAACCTGACATACCCGAATTCGAATCCGACCCGAATACTTAAACGGATATGAAAATTGACCCGAACCCGATGTATTCGATAATCGGGTCGGGTCGGATTCGGGTATGCCCTACACATTAGTAACAACTGGTCTTATTTCAAGTCACAGGCTTTCGCCAAGGCCCATGAAAATTAGTAAAGTTGGTTCCCACGATCGCCACTCTCTCAAAAGACCATTTCTTGCCCAAATAAAAAAGAAACAAGAAATTGGGCTCTAGACACTTTTTTTAGTGTGCTTTTTGTCTAGAGAAATACCAATATTATCTTTTGATTCTACTCCAATTTTAGCAACACATCACTTTTTGGGTGTATTAACTGTTTTTAAAACTTCTTATTTCTCCTTTTTACCCTTTCATTTGTAATTGCCAATTTATTTCACAAATAAATAAAACGAAAATCTACTTTGCGCGGGCGGTAGGTGTGTGCATCAATCGAGGCCACTCATTAGGCAAGGGTGCGTGTGTATTGCTCCAAGATGTACTGCAATCAAATAATACAATTGTCTTATAAAAAAAAAACATTTGTCCTTTCACAATTTCACAATTTGAATTATATCAAACAAAACTTAAACATGCTATTCAAAATTATTAGATATGCATTTTAAATTGCTAAAGCTGTATTGAAATTAGTTGTAATCAATATACATTTTTTCCATTTTTGAAGTTGATGTTTTCTACATTGTTTTGGTCTCCCAGAAATTCATCTCACTTTTAATTGGAATTTTGTAGATTTTGGATGAATTTGAGTTATTTTGATTAACCCACTACTTTTGATAACCGATTTAGTTAGTAGCCTTTTTTGTTGGTAGTTGTTTCTTTAGTGGGACTAATAAAAAGAGGTCAAAATTGTAAAAATTGGTCTCGAATTGAGACGGATGTCAAATTTCAGTTTTTATGGAGGAAAGTTGATTTTTTTTTTTTTGCTATTTCCTCTTAACTTAAGACATTTGTAGCTATGTACTTATACCCAATTTTCTGAAAAAGAAAAAGAAAACTTTAATTGACCTCAGAGCGGTTGTTCGATCATTCTATGTTTGCCTCAATTCGTTAGTATATCTTTCCTTTGTCTCAATTCCTAATCAAAAAGCATCTTTCTTAGTTAAGGGGTTTGATTGTAAGTTACCTCATATGATTTTGGTTTCTAGATTTCTAGGTTTCTTTAAACCGTGAATTGAAAACTGATTTTGGTATTTTTTTTCTATGAAATGGATTGCCTTGGTTCTACACTGATAAATTAATATACCGTTTTGAGATTTTTGAACTGGGGAGGTGATAAACAACGATTTTTCTATTATGTTAGTTTAGTGTGAACAATTTTTCTATGTTTCTTGCACTCTCCACATTCGAAGAACGAATCTGCAAGGATGGATCATATGGGCAGGGGGACTGTCTCTCCCCAATTTCCTTTTAATTCAAGCAAGGTACATCATCTAGTATTCTTCTTATTTGTTTTGAGTAATCTATTCTCTTTATTACTTTTATTATTATAGTTGTTGTTGCTGTTAAGTGGATGCATTAATATCTGTTAAGTGGATGCATTATTACCTAGTTGGTGAAAACACCCCAACCAATCTGTAAGTTACAATGTTTACCTGAAATTGTAGTGGTAGGATTCGCGACTACGAGGATTGTTGGTCGATGGGCCAATGCAAGCCAGAACTTAACGCCAGGAGTAGAAGATAGGGAATAGAGGAGCAGAAGTAAGACAAGCAGCAGAATCGAAAGTGTCTGAGGATAAGATCGCTGAGTGAAAGGGTGGACCAAAACCCCACGCGAGGCAGGGCCGTGGAGCAAAGGATGGGAGGACGGTGGACAACAATGACGAGAGGGAGGGGAGAAAAAAGAAGAGTGGAAGAGAAAGAGGGAAAAGGAGAGCAGGACATTGAGATTCTTGTATCAACCCCTTTTGGGTTATTGAGGTGGCGGTTCACCGCCTCGAGGTAGTATAAGAAAGAGAAGGCGCTGGCACCGGATGTAGGCCGCAGCTCTGCAAAAGTGATTGGGCCGTACTGGAGCATGTGGAAACAGAGCGGTCAAAGTCCAAGAGGAGGCAACTTAACAGAACAGGAACGGGTGGCACAACAGCATGGCCGCAGAACCCTAGGAGACAGATGTGCTAAAATGAACCGAAGGATGAAGTGAGATCAACGGATAGAAAGGGAAAGAGGGACAGTATAAAGAGGAACAGTGAGGAAAAGAAAGAGGAGGAAAAAAAAAGAAATGGGAGAGGGGGGAGAGTGTTAGGACATGGAATGTTAGAAGGTGTACTGAGAGCACTTATATTGGCGCCGTCTGTGGGGAAGAGAGAGAGTTGAACAGTAGGGGGTATGGCAACGAAAGCAAAGAGAGGTGTGGGACGACCGAGGAAAGTGTCGACCAGAGAGGAGGTGGCTGAATCGGTAGGAGATGATGGGGGAGAGCACGGGGTGGAAGAGACAGCGGCATCGTCTTCGGAAGAAACGAGACAACCGAGAGGAAGGAATGGCGAGGTTGAAGGAAGAGAACGAGGAGTTCTGAAGAGAGAGGGAGACCGCCGAGGAATCGAGAAAAGGTGATGTCGAAACGCGGTGAGAGAGGAAGAAGCGGAGACCTAATGTGGTGGAGAATGGGGTGCCGGGGCTCACTAGGGAACAGTGTGAAGGAGATGATTGCTAACGATCCGAAAGCAAGTTGGGAGCAAGCAAAAGGTACGTCGGGACGGGCGAACCGGTAGTGGCGGGATTGAATCGCAAACCCATTGGCGACGCAGTTTGGAAGGCGGAGGTCCCAAAGCTGGTTCAACCAGCCTAGGTTTGAGAGGTAACGACGGGACGGAGACCCCGGGCGGACCACATCCACCACTTTCGGCAGCAAAAAATGCGGGCGGTGAACCAGTACGGACGGATTGCGGTGCATGATGTTCCCAAGCAAGCTTGAAGGGAGGGGCCTCGACCGGTATTATAGATTGCCCGAGAAGAGCATACACAACTTTCTAGAGATGGAGCAAGCCCGTGGACCACTTCATACACCAAAAAAAGGAGGGTGGTGGACATAGCGCCCCGTTTAATGTGAGACGAGGACCGCGGAGTCGCGGTGAGGGAATTCTTATGCAGATTTAAATTTGAAACTTTAAAGGTGGAGAACTTGGACGAGAGGATCGCGGTGATTGCCTTTGAGAGGGGCTGGCGTCGGAACGAGTGCACGAATCTGTGGCTAAGAACGAGATCACGTCATTACAAGACTTGTACCCGAGGGTAGAGAAGTATATACGGTATGAAGACACATTGCAGAAAGAGACGAGGAAGACAGGGAAAGCCGTGCTGGCTTTGGATCGAAGCAAGGACCGCGGAAGGTATGAGTCATCAGGTAGGGAGAGTGGTGGACGCTGGGGCATTGCACGGCCGGAAAAGAGTGGAGTCGAAGGCCGGAGAGAATATAGAGAACGGAAGCCGTATCGGGAAGTGGATCCGATACCCGTGGACAGGCCGTTGGAGGAACTGTTACCGCTGATCCAAGATCTAAAAGGCTACGAAGGACCGAGGAGCAAGCCCAACGAAATACCGGGCAAACCGTATTGTGCATATCATCAGGTACAGAATCATGAAACGAATGAATGTTACGCCCTCAAGTGGATGGTACAGAAGATTATTGGGAGAGGGATGCTTAAGGAGTTTATTAAGGGGAAAGAGAAAGCGGAGCGGCGGTCGAGCCCGGGGCGTATTCTGGGTACAATAAATGTCATATTTAGTGGGGAAATCTGGAGCCACAATGCTCATCGGGATCGGATATGGCGGACAGCTAGCATCCAGCAAGTTAATGAGGAGGCAAGGTATTCGCGGCCAGTCCCATGGCCCGCGAACAGCAAAGGAAGCATCGTGTTTACAGACACCGACTTGAAAGGGGTGGATGTCCCACATGAGGATGCGCTGGTGATCACGGTGGCCATGGGAAATTACATGGTGAAAAGGGTCTTGATTGACTGCGGCAGTGCGGTGGATTTGTTGTTCGTGGGAACGATGGAAGAGATGAAGATAGGCAGGAAACAACTGAGGCCATCCCGGACTAATTTGTACGGGTTCAATGGGAGCATGACGAACCATCGGGGAACTCCTATTGCCCGAATAACGGGACCCGCGGACGGTGTTCTCGGTTCAAGGTTGTGGACGCGAACTCACAGTACAACGCCATCCTCGGTAGGCGGTGGATCCATGAAATGAAAGCGGTACCATCCACCTATTACCAGGTAATCAGATTTCCCACCCCGACGGGGATGCATGAAGTCCGCGGAGACCAAGTGACAGCGCGGAATAGCCATCGTGAACAAAGGAAAAGGATGATTT
Organism: Coptis chinensis; assembly: GCF_015680905.1. Classification (NCBI taxonomy): domain Eukaryota; kingdom Viridiplantae; phylum Streptophyta; class Magnoliopsida; order Ranunculales; family Ranunculaceae; genus Coptis; species Coptis chinensis. Next base: position 45,302,846 of record NC_141460.1, read on the forward strand.
GGGGACGAGGGGAGACCTCGCGAACCAAAGAAAAGATGTGCATAGCAATTACATGCGCCTCCTTGTAAGAAGAGGAGGCCGAGGCCAATGGGAAAAAAAACGCTGGATGAGATCGAATCAGTAAATATAGGAACCGGGGAAGAGGAAAAGGTCACATCGGTAGGGTCGAATTTGTCGAAAGAGTGGAAAGATAAGTTGGTGCAGTTCCTCTCAGAGAATAAGGACGTCTTTGCTTGGACAATCGAAGAAATCACCGGGTTGGACCCCGAGTTTGCTTGTCACCGATTACACATGAGGGAGGACGCCAGGCCGGTGAAACAAAAGATGCGCAATGTTAGGCCGAGATACGCGGAGGAGATTCGCGATGAGGTCGCGAGGTTAAAAAGAGCAGGCATAATTCGGGAAGTCGAAGTTCTCAGACTCGCTATCCAACATAGTCGCGGTACCAAAGAAGAATGGGAAGGTCCGCATGTGTGTAGACTTTACGGACGTCAATTCTGAGTGCCCCAAGGACAGTTATCCGATGCCGCGAGTGGATGAGCTAGTAGATCGGACGGCAGGGTTCAAAATTTTCTCCTTTATGGGCGCTTCGATGGGGTACAACCAAGTCGCAATGTATGGACCGGATCAGAGAAGACATCGTTTGTGTTGGAGGGCGGAACATACCGATCATGGATCGAGGATGGGAAGCGGATAGAGAGGCCTTGGAATATAAGAATGTTGAAAAATTTCATATCCGAATGTAAGACCAGTCCGGACAAGGGCGTGGGCTGTTTGTACATATATAATACAACGGCACTTTGAGAAGTTAACAAATGACCGAATCAACTTAGGGGCAAGGCAATGCCCCCCCGCCCGCCGTCCGCGAGAGCGGGGAGAGATCCCTTCGCGGACGTGATGTCCGAATCAAACTTAGAGGCAAGGCAATGCCCCAGCCGACCTGACGGTCACAGAGAGCGGGGGGGAGATCCCTTCGCGGACATGAGGTCCAAATCAACTTGGGGGCAAGACAATGCCCCAGCCGGCCTGCCGGTCACCGAGAGCGGGGGAAGATCCCTTCGCGGACATGAGGTCCAAATCAAACTGGGAGGCGAGGCAATTCCCCAGCCGACCTGACGGTCACAGAGAGCGGGGAGACCCCTTCGCGGACATGAGATCCGAATCAACTCAGGGGCAAGGCAATGCCCCAGCCGGCTTGGCGGTCACCGAGAGCGGGGGGAGATACCTTCGCGGACGAGATGTCCGAATCAAATTTGGAGGCAAGGCAATGCCCCAACCGACCTGACGGTCACAGAGAGCGGGGGGAGAGCCCTTCGCGGATATTGTGTCCAAATCAAACTCTCGGGCGAGGCTATGCCCCGGCCGCCCGACAGCCGGGGGAGAGAGCGGGGGGGAGTTAGAATCGAATATGCACAAGGTTAGAGACGGCAAACATTGGAGTTAAACATGACATGTGAAAACAGGGCTCCTCCAATAGGAGGCCCACAAGGTCAACAAAATTACAATTCTTAGCAAAGCTCCTTACATTGGGGAGGGAATTTAACGATTGTTCAAAGCGTCGGGGACGCCACGCCTAAAACATACAAAACCAGATACCAACACAAACAAAGCAAGTTCAATTTCACCGGAGAAGCTAAACAGCATCCGAGGCGGTGTCGCCTAAGTCACCAACAGGGTCTCTTCAAGAGAGACATCAGCCAGCATCTCCAACGGAAACGGCAAAGCCTTCGGTAGGGGCTTCATCCACGCCTTCCGGTCTTCTTCGATCTTCAACAACATCCCCAACGCCAGCCGACCCTTCCGGTCTGGTTTCGACCGCAGTAACCATCTCCCCCACGGTGCCCATCTCCTCATCAACGGGGACCGGCGGCACCTCAGGCAGGAGGCGGCCTTCCTTGAGAAGCCTTGAATGCTCCTCTTGGATCTTTCGGGCCACTCTCTTATCCGCCAAGGACCGGTAATGGGCCTGGAGGGTAGCCATATCTGCCTTCAGGCCGATATAGAAGGACCGATAAAGATCTCGCTGATGCCGCCGGAGAGAGAGGCGCTGTCGGCTCAGCGCCATTGACCGAGTCCATATAATCCTGATGGTTGTTCTCTGCAATTCTCAATTCATCCTGAGCCCGAGATTTTGCCAAGTCGGCGGCGTCTAACTCTTGACGGAGTCGTGCACAAGTAGCTCTCAGACCATCAGGACCGCCGACCTCTCTCTCCAAGGAATCTACCTTAGACCGGCAATCGAACGCACCGCTGGATCATATACGACATGTCCAGCTTACCTGGTACGGATGAGACAAGGGCATTAAAAAAAAAAAAAAAAAAAAAACAAGATGCGGAGAGAAGGGAAGTACCTTCTCCCGGTTTTGTATACTGAGAGAAGTGCGGTGATGTTCAAAGGTACCGCATCGAGTAAGCTCGGTCCTTTGGTAGGTGGGGGAGTAGAAGATGGAGGATGCCACCGCTGGTTCTCAAGAGCCGAATCTTCAACATTGACTTCGGCGGTGGCGCATCTTTGAAAACCGGACAAAGTCGGGCAGGAGTGGCAACCTCTTTGCCCGACGCCGGGTGATAGAAGGGGAGCATCTTCTTCCGTCACACGGGCGGCGGGGATGGGGTCTTCTCGCTCCATCTGTCCTCGACGTTTCGGGCGTCCCGCCAATAGGAGTGGCCGCAGGGATGGGGGGAGAGACTTCAATTACTTCATCCTCATCACTATCAAACAGCTTCATCTGGGAGAGATCCATGTTTGCGGAAGGGGACTGTGGAGGGGTGAATTGATCTTCCCAAGTGGAGATGGTACGGTAGGAAGGAAGCAGTTCGAGTGCCGAAGGCTGAGGGGGAGCAAGAGATGACGGGGCGGCGGACGTGGAACGAGAGCTTCGAATAGGTCGGCGGTCGCCGGAGAGCGGAACGGTTTTGTGGGAAGGTGAGGCTTTGGGTCTACGTTCCTTCGAGGAGGAGGCGGACGGTAAAAGGCAGAAAAGCCCGTGAATTCGCTGGAGTTGAGGAACTTCCAACAAAGGGTACGTGTAGAGGGTTAACGCTCAGCGTTCAGCTTGGGCGCATCAAGATCGCGAGTCGGTCGAAAATGGGGCGAGGTAGCTAGAGTATACCCGGATTTGGAATCGACCGCCAACCCGAAAAGAAACATAAACAAGAAACCAAGGTTAGCTAAGCGGATCAAAGGCCGAGAGAAGAAAGGACGAGGATGAAACTCACCACTAGATTGGAAAACGAGGTGATTGAGTGTTACTCCGCGGGAGGGCTGCAGCAAGAAGTCACCGGACACATACTGATGGGTAGTGGTGCCACCGTTTATCCGGAGGTGGTGACACGGAGCAAAGAAAGTTTTCTTTGGGGCGGACACGAATGATTGGTATCCTATACCCACATCCTTGGTACTTTTCTTTAGAAAATACCGGGAGATAAGGTCGCGCAAGTTATCGAGGGTCGCCGGTCTGTTGTAGTAGTAGTGCGCGACATACCGTGATTCTCCGTGGTTGCCGATGCCTTGGCATAGAGGGATGTTGAAATGATTGCACACTTCCACATCCGTAACGGGTGAGGGAGTCGCAGCCCCCGGCGACGATCCGACCCATCGCGGACAACTAAGCACCCGGCCGCGGAGGCACTAAAGTGGGGATAGTGGGTGACGGATGGCACGGTTCTATCAAAATGCCGGCAGAATGCCATAGGCAGCCCTAATCGCTTTTTAGGTTAGGCCCTGCGATATCCGGAAGGCGGCAGTAAAGGGGCAAGGAAACGGCCGGAAGTAGAGGGGGCCGTCGTGGCAGCCACTGGAGGTGGAGAAGCCACCTCAGTAGATCTAGAGGGTGAAGAGTCGGCGGAGGGAGAGGAGGAGGGGGACTCGGAGGCCGACGCCATCGAGAGAGGAAGATGAACAAGGTTAGAGGAGAAAAATGATGCTAATGTTTTGTAAGGGAAGTATGACAAGTAGGGATAGAAGCAAACAAAGAGGATAAAACGAGCAAGAGTAATAAGAGCAATAAAAGACCAACCTGAAACTGAGTCCAGCGACGCCAAAATCCGACCGGAACCAAGCCAAGGAGAGTGAAGTCAGGGGAAAAAGCGCAGGGAAGTTGGAAAAGGGAGGAGAAAGCAAGACAGAGAAGGCTAAAGGAAGAAAATGGGGGAAAGAATGAAAGCGGGAGTTTAAATAGAGCGAGGGTAAAATGGTAATCGCCGAAAGCGGAAACCGGCGGACTATAGGGGAACCGCTAGGAGCTTGACACGTGGGGTGCAGAACACGAGGAGGCACAGAAGCGGCGCACGCAATGAGTGACCTGTGACGCGTGCAAACCCCTAGGGAAGACCAAACGAATCCAAATAGAGAAAAGAGGTACAAGGTTTCGGCCCCGCCAATCTCGAGGCCGCTGGGCCGAAGAAGGGGCATCTGTAGTGGTAGGATTCGCGACTACGAGGATTGTTGGTCGATGGGCCAATGCAAGCTGCTGTAACGGAACGCAGGAGTAGAAGATAGCTGGGAATAGAGGAGCAGAAGTAAGACAAGCAGCAGAATCGAGTGTACAGGATAAGATCGCGGAGTGAAAGGGTGGACCAAAACCCTACGCGAGGCAGGCCGTGGAGCAAAGGATGGGAGGACAGGTGGACAACAATGATGCGAGGGAGGGGAGTAGAAAAAGAAGAGTGGGAAGAGAAAGAGGGGAAAAGGAGAGCAGGACATTGAGATTACTGTATCAACCCCTTTTTGGGTTATTGAGGTGGCGGTCCGGCCGGCTCGAGGTAGTATAAGAAAGAGAAGGCGCGAAGCACCGGATGTAGGCCGCAGCTCTACAAAAGTGATTGGGCCGTACTGGAGCATGTGGAAACAGAGCGGTCAAAGTCCAAGAGGAGGTAACTTAACAGAACAGGAACGGGTGGCACAACAGCATGGCCGCAGAACCCTAGGAGACAGATGTGCTAAAATGAACCGAAGGATGAAGTGAGATCAACGGATAGAAAGGGAAAGAGGGACAGTATAAAGAGGAACAGTGAGGAAAAGAAAGAGGAGGAAAAAAAAAAGAAATGGGAGAGGGGGGAGAGTGTTAGGACATGGAATGTTAGAAGGTGTACTGAGAGCACTTACAGAAATCTTATAGCAAATTCGTGACGCACTTTCATTTTTCTCATATGTTTTATTTGATTTTGTTGGTCTGAAGCAAATAGAGCGTTACTTCTGTCTGTGGGTTTGGTATAATGCTAGTGTATCTCAAGATAAGAGGAACTGAAATAAGCTAGACAAGTCAAACTACTGGTGTTAACTTCAACAGATTCATATAGTGAGCTGAGGTTCAATCTTATCTTGAGACTTACGGTGTCGGGCATACAAACAGAAATTTAATCACTTTACACCATCTTAGGTTATAACCACTCGCTCGGAGACCTATACAGGGTGGCACAAGTAGGTAAGCTCTTAACATTCCTTTTTTTTGTCCTACTACATAATCTAAATAGAGAGTGAAGTAATATTTGCCATGCAGATAAAAAACACTCGTGTGGAGTCATGACATGGTTGTCGAAGGTGAGAATTTGGATCATATGAAGAGTAAACTTGTTGTAGTGTAATCAATTATGAATTATCTGCCCCCCTTTTCTTTGAAATCTATAATCTTCCTTCAATAGGCGTCAGATTATGCTAAAAAATCTGATTTGGATTCTGTGATTTTATGCTCTCAGAGTCTCAGGTGATACTAGAGATAATGCTAGTGAGGATACACACCAGTTAGCTTGAGTGATAGACTGGATCACTTATTGTCATATAGACTATTGGAATTACTGATGTTTTGTTGAATTCCCTAGGCATCTTTGTGGTAAAGATACAATCATGGCCTTAAATTATTTCCCCTTCCTTTTTCGAGTCTTTGTTAGTTGAGTAACAAAGGATTCTTAGTGCATTTATGCACCTTCAAAGTAAATTACGTAGTCAGTTGAATTAGTAACTAAAGTTTTTCTTGTGTTCTCGTGAATTCTAGTGTGAGGTTGGTTTGCCTGCATCTGATCATAGTGATGTTCAAATACTACGTGGGGAAAGTGGAATGGGGATGATGCATGGGATGAGTAGAAGCCTTAACTCCTCAACCGAGCTACAAAGGATAGGCACACGTATTGCAATGAACACTTATGTTTCTGCAATCAAGTATATTTTTATCCAACAGGATTAGAACACCATGCTTGTGAGAAATTTGAGAGTGAGATGCCATGAGACTTTGGATATGATGCATGTGAGTTCAGGAAAGCTTTTGAAGGAACAAAATGATATGATCCTTACAGTAATTGCTTGTAGTTCCACCTAATTTGCTTCTAATTGCATATTTGCTCCAATTGCTATTAGCATTGTCCTCGTTGGAAATTCAACTAAATTTTGTAGTAATGGCAGGTTGATTGATTTTCTAATATCTGATTATTGTGTATAGCGAGGCTTGTATATATCAAGATTCCTGCTTGCATGAAATTTTTGTTTTGGTGTTGGCATATACAGGTGTTATTAATTAGTATTTATGTCTTGGAGACTTCTGAAGGAGTAGTTTGGGATCGGATGTACTTATAATGAACAAGCAGGGATCAATAAAAGGCATAGCTACGAGACTAGCATGTAGCTTGATGATTGCACAAATGGCTACACAAATGGGGTCGCGATTAGTTAATCTTTAGTTTTATTATACCCTGTCGTTGTTTGTCCTCAAGCTAGCTTGTATTTAAACCTGACGCTGTGTATGGATTAAGTGTCAATGTTGTCGGCGTATTATATATACTGTATATATTTTGGTGTTTCAAGCATACAAGTTAGTACTTTTGACAATATAATGGTATATTTTGTCTATGTTTTGCTGACCAATGGCATTATTAGGGTTTATCTATTGGCAAATGCAATAATTATTATTTTTTTGAATTTTTTGTTAGTATGACATCACTTATATAGTGACTTAAAATATAGTTGAGATCACTTTTTAGGTGTTGTTTTAATGGTTTATTTAATATCACTTCTTGAGGGATATCATATCTACGTTCCATTCTCGCATCACTTACAAAAGTGATGTTACACTAACAACTATTACATCACCTAACAAGTGATCTATATTCGTATAACGTCACTTTGGGACATCACTTCTTAAAGTGATGCATCTTTACCAGATCACCAAATAAGTGATGTAAAAGACATATCAAATCACTTGTTGTATTACCTAAAAAGTGACTTCAAAAACCCCTGTTTTTCATGTCGCCACCATTTACATCACTTTCAAAAGTGATCTGGTATATTTTTAACATCACTTATAGAGTGACTTTAAATGACTTTTCTATTGTAGTGTGTGATCAGTCCTTAAATATGCGTTTTATTACCTTTACAATACTTCAATTATGCCCTTCTTATATGCTTAATGAACAGACAACTTATAGCTTTTGCTACCCTTTGCAGGATATATGCCATTTAGAATGTATATTCCTAATACGTGCATTTTAGCGTAAAAAGGCTTGCTATTGACGCTGCTTGGGAAGATTCCCTTAGGAGCAAAAGTGTCGGAAAGTCAAAGTCAACTCTCAAAGACTCAAGGACTTAAAGTCGAAAAGCTAAGGACTCGTGGACTTAAAGCCAAAATCAAGAATTCCATTGCATGGACTTAGGTCAAAAGCCCACAAGGTTGTTTCTAGAAGGAAGGGCAAAGATGTAATTGGTATCCTATATAAACCAAAGCTGTAGAGAAAGAACATTACCCTAGAGCTAATCTTTGGTCATTAGGAGTAGATTAAATGTTTTAATTTAATAGTGTAATTTGTTATTTCTTTGTTTTTCATTTTTATGTTCTTTATGCTTTAGTGTTAAACCAAGTTCTTAATCTTTTCAATATAAGTTTTTATTACATCTTTTCAATACAAGTTTCATTACTTATCTCTAAGTTGATTCAATCTTGACAAACATTAAGTCATACTCATTTGACAAGTTCAAATGAGTATAACTTTGTGAGCAAGATAATCACCATAACCAATTTCATTCCATGTTTTGATTAAACAACAAGTTAAAAGCAAGTTTTAGTCCCCAAATGTGCGTTTTATTACCTTTACAATACTTCAATTAGGCCCTTCTTATGCTTAATGAACGCAACAACTTATAGCTTTTTACTACCGTTTGCAGAATACATGCCATTTATGACGTATATTCCTAATACGTGTATTTTAGCGCAAAAAGGCTTGCTATTGACATTGCTTGGGAAGATTCCAGCTTAGGAGCAAATTAAAAGTGCCGGAAAGTCAAAGTCAACTCTCAAAGACTCAAGGACTTAAAGCTAAAAACTCAGGGACTTAAAGCCAAAATCAAGAATTCCATTGTATAGGCTTAGGTCAAAAGCCCACAAGGTTGTTTCTAGAAAGAAGGGCAAAAATGTAAATGGCGTCCTATATAAACCAAAGTTGTAGAAAAAGAACATTACCCTAGAGCTAATCTTTGGTCATTAGGAGTAGATTAAATGTTTTAATTATTTCCTTGTTTTCCATTTTTATGGTCTCCAAGCTTTAGTGTTAAACCAAGCTCTTAATCTTTTTAATACAAGTTTTCACTACATATTTTCAATACAAGTTTCATTACTTATCTCTAAGTTGATTCAATCCCACCAACACAAGTCATACTCATTTAACAAGTTCAAATGAGTATAACTTTGTGAGCAAGATAATCACCAAAACCAATTTTATTCCATGTTTTGATTCAACAACAAGTTAAAAGCAAGTTTTAGTCCATATACAAATCAACTAAGAGTTTCAAATTAAGAAGTAATTTCAAATAGCCATTAGAAAGTAGGAGAGAAGAGTTACACGTCTAGTTTTTCCAACCATCAAAACCATCCTCCAAACAAAGGATTCAAGATGAACAACACCCTGAACACCACTATACCAACATAGTGTAGGATTTATTTTTCAAGTCATTTACATTCAAGTTGTTTTACTTTTTGTTCTTCAATTCAATCAAGTTATTTCTTTCAAGTTTATGTTTTTCAATTCAATCGAAGTTGTTTTTTTTCAAGTTTGTGTTTTCAATCATTCAATCAACAAGTTCTTTTCAATCATTCAAGTTGTTTCTTTCCAAAGTATTCATTCAATACAAATAGAATTAACAAAAACAAGTCCTAAAAGCTAAAGAATACTACCCTTTTTTTTTTTGAACGGCAAGAATACTACCTTTTCTCCTTCACAACTCCCATTCTATCTAAGTTCTAAACAATTTATGGTGAACCTCAATCAAATAATCTTTTGAAATACTACCACACTCAATAACTTCAAATGGCACCGCCGTCATGGATTAAAGGAACATGGATGCTTGGTTGAGCATCTAAGGAGGGAAGCACCATTCTATCCCTTTCATTTATTGTTTTTTTTAAAAAAATTTGTTGATATATTTCGTTATTTTTCAATACTAATCTGTTTTATTTCAAATCCAAGTTCGACGTTCAACTACTGGAGAGGAGTTGAAACTGATGCCGGAAGCTAACTGGACTTGGCCGAAACCGACCGGGCGACCGCCCAGCCACTTCAAGAGACAGTTGCATCTCGTTTTTTCACAGTTTGTTCATTTTTAATGTGTGGTTGTAACTAGAGATTCGGATTTTGTGATAGAGTAGTATAAATTAGTGGACTTTGTTGTAATAGATAGAGATAAAAAGAAAAAAAGAAGAAAAACCAAAAAAAAAAAAGTTTTGATTGATTATGTTGATTAACATGAGTTGAGCACTTGGTTTAAGTTGTGAAATTTACCAAGAGTTAGAGCTTTCATTGCCCTGGGAAGTTCAAGTGTGCAAGGCAAGTCGTGAATCATACACTCGTGCGCTTTGAATTAACTTGGTAATCAACACTCTAATTACGATTAACTCTAGTTAATCTAGTTAATCTATTAGTCTTAGTAGTAGTGTTAGTTTACTTTTATGTTTTGGGACCTTAAAGGCAAAGTTGTCTAATTATTAAAAACCTGGATTGTGGGCTTTTTAAGCGGACCTTTTTTGTAACCTAAAACAGGGAACGTCCGATTAGTTGGGCCTAATTCTCAGATCACGCACCAACCAAGTCGCCTTCTCCTCAAGCAACGTGTAAGCACGGCATGAGAGATAAATTCTAAACCACTTCGAAGCTCATGTAAGAGGATACCCGAGCCACATAACCATGCAACGTGATTGTTTAAATTCTCAAGCAACATGATTGTTTAAATTTTAATTTCCGCACTGCAATTTCAATTCACACATAAGGCTGAACCCAAGCCACATAACCACCATTGGGAAGTCATTCCCTAACGTAGATAAATCGGACGTTGCTTGATTCTTGAAGCCTAGAACAAATAATCAAACTAAAATCAATCAACTAGAGCCTAAAGTAGTCATGCTCCTCTAGAAAAAGACATAAATATAGCCACGAGGATTTAGAGTAATCAATTACCAGATTCCGGTGGACCAACTACCTTCCTCACTCCCCTCCCCCAGATTCATTGTGAGTGAGATTCTTGGAAGCACACCACTTGGTGAAGTGATTGCTTACTCTTTCCGAGCCGTAGTAGATCCATCCATCCTAGTCTCGCGACCAATTGTTCCTTTTAACAGGGCATAGTAATCTATAGACCAAGCAAATATTTTCAAAAAACCAAAAAAATGAATTCTACTGTTTGTGCATCATCATTGATTGAGCATTCATGCCTTATCAATATGCATCGCAACCATCATGGAATTACAATGTAAACCCAGAACCTTATTCTTTTTACGGTTGTCTATATCACTGGTTATCTCATTGTCCGTCATATACTGAATTCAAGTCTACTACGAGAAATCTTTTCGATTACAAACCTCAATTTTCAAATTTCCCTAGTACCCCATACACTCAAGAGTTTTCTAATAATGTCGACAATTCATGGAGTTTAACCACAGATAGTCAACCACAATTCAAATATCCACCTGGTCAGAGTATAGTTCACCTAAAACCCATTACCATTCACATTTGCATAAATATCAAATTCATATTCCACTACAACATCCATCACAGACCAAATTTATCAGGAAATGGCCAAGCAAATAATACTAACTCAGCAAATAGCAACTACCTTTATGTTTTCTCCAATCCGATTCAAAAGATGCCACATCTGAGACTAATATTATTCCCACCAGTCCAGAACCTAACCGAAAAGAGAAACAAGGTGTTACTAAAACAAAGCCAATTGCTAAAGCCCATCCTGATACTTCTGACCAATAAATCCTCATCAACCTCTACCTGACTATCATGTGAATTCCATATTTTATGATGATGACTATATGAGTAATGTCACAGTTTCTTTCATATGTCTTAATGCATCATCACCCATAAATGAGAAAATTCCGGCAGAAGAAACTCAAGAGCATGTATTGGACTCAACACAATTGGAAAATGGCATTGAGAAAATTTATGAAGATCTAGGTAGAGAGGACAAAGAAAATAAAGTGCTTGGAAAAGAGGGAATAAAATCTAAGGTGGACAGTGGATTTCAATTTAGTTTAGTCATTAAAACTTATCGATGGAACAAATTTGTGACATCGTTACTATTGCATATATGAACCATAATCTTGTGGAAACGCCAAAACTAGATGAAGAATTCTCTGAGTCCTCGAGATCATGTGAAAAACCACCACCCAAGCATCACCATCCCAAATTAACACCTCTTAAAATCCAACCTCCATTCATAAAAAAATCCATCAATTTCTGAGGACAGCACCACAAAACCATTTCAAATAAACCTCAAATTTGCACTTAATCCAATTGCTTTTGAGATTATACATAAGTTTCTAAACCTTCCCAGTAAAGAAACTTCGCCCAATATACAAATGCAAGAGTCCATCATTTTAGTAGTTGAGAAACCTAATATGTCCTATTCGCCCATCATCTGAGCCTCATGAAGGACATCTACTACCAACCTCTCACTTTTTTGGACAATTCAAACATGATGGGTATTGCATAAATTTCATGATATATTACATAAGCTTTCTCTTATCATTCTGCATCTTACTCTCCAAATGCATCATTTCATTTTGTTTGGGGGTAAATGCTTTAATATATTTTTCTGGATTGATCCCTAATTGTTTAAATTATTAGTATATAGTTAACAACATATCATCCATCTTATGCATAGTCTTGAGGAATCTTACTTAAAACGACCCCGCACATATAGTCTTGAATATCTTACTATAAAATATTCATATTATGTTTTCACAATGCATTCCATGGGAGTGCATCATTAAAGTAACCGGGTCCTCCTCTTAGAGTGTGTGGTTGTAAGTGCCAGAACCTTAGTCCACGTATATCTCGCATTATATTTGTAAACACTTTTTACTCGTCATTTGAGTAAGTGTAATCCTATAGAGCAAGTATAAAATTTTCTTTTTCTTTCTTTTTCTTTCTTTTACATTTCTTTTTCAAAATAGTTGTTTTTCTCCGTTCTCATTATAAAAGATTCTCGATACATCTATATTTATGTGATTTTTCCAAAAAAAACGAAACAGGCAATGGATTCCACATAGACCAACCCTTAAAAGTAAGCAATCTCCATTCTTCTAAAGGCAGTTTGAGGATCATTTATGTGCTACTAAGGGTCACCCATATCACCATGCACTTTCTGTCTTAGCTTAAACCATATAGATACCAATTGTCCATTGCTCACCAACATATCACCCAAAAGAAGTCTGTGCTTTCAATATACCAAATACACTATGGAGGCAACACCCAAATTACACATGGAGTACTAATCCACAAACCCAACCACTTCCAAGTTTTATTCACCAATCATGTCATACCACCAAATACATTCAGACAAGGACAATGTACCTACAACAAACAGAATAAAGCATTAGTTCCATCCCATTTTTAACCAGAACTAACAAAATTCACCAATCAACAACCAAATAGACCTAGTTACACTACCTACTAGTGTCCAATCAGATAAACCCTCCCATTATGTCTTGTGCAATAAATCCCCCAACAAACACATAACTGAGGCCACAGTCTGACTGGATTGGGTTCAATAAAGAGCCGACACGAAAGTTGCTTGAGATCACCAGTTATGGTTTGTTTTCAAAACCTAGCATTAAGAATCGTGGCTTTTGAGTACGAGTATCTTAAAACATCTCTCCACAAATTTCAAAACTATAGGATATAAAAATTGAAAATTATATGCCCTAGAGTAACTAAATGATACCGGATTCACGATTATACCCCCCAGAGTAACCAAATGATACCGAATTCACATATAATTTTATCTTCTTGTCAAAACCTCTATATGGTTAGAGATACACTAAGAATAAGAAAAACAATTACTTTAAAACACACACACACACACACACACACACACACACACACACACACACACACACACACACACACATAAAGTAGTTTAGTTTGGAGTATCTCAAAGATTTTGATGTGGTTCACCATTGATTGTTTAGAGTTTGAATATTGGGAGTTGAAAAAAGGAAGGTAGACTCTTAGTTTAGGACTTGTATTGGTTTCTATTTTATGAAGAACATTGACAGCTTAAGTTGTTTTAAAGATTGAAATAACACAAGCATTGAAAGAAATGATTGAAATGAAAGATTGGAACAAAGAACAACAAAAAGAAGATTGATTGATTGAATAACAAAGCAAAATAACAAGATTGAAATGAAGAACAACAAAGTAAAATGACTTAAATGAAAAAAGAATAGAAAAATAAATCCTACATAACACTAGATTAAGTTTAGGTGCATTCTCTCTCCCTAACTTTTAGTTTATATACCCTTACTTTATGTTAATAACTGATTTGCCCTTCTCCATTACATTTGAGACACCTCACCTTTTACTTTATGCTTTTGCTTTTTGATTTCTTCTTGATTAAGATAGGTTTTGGAGAATGCCATATTTTATGCTAAGGACCTCCATCTCTGGCCTTCTGAGTTGAGGGCTTTGACCTTTTACTTTGAATTTTTCAACACTTTTTCATAGTAACTTCTGGTCTTCATAATAAGCGTGATTAAGGCTCCTTTTGGTGCTAAGACGCAGCTTTCATGATAAGTGCTCTGAAATTCTCTATGACCTGAAAAATACAATAAAAGTTATGAGTTGTCTTTTCATTAAACGTAATAAGGGCTGTAATGCAGTAATATAAGAGTAACAAAACTTTCACACCCCGAATTTCAACAGAATTCAGAAAAACAATATTTGTTCCCAACTCTTTGATTTTCGAGGTGTGATGCACTCTCAACTCCCAAAAACACATAATCAGTTTAAATACGTGGATAATTAAAAACCAATAAAAATTTAAGATAAACAAAAGTCCTCTTCATTTCAAAAATTCACAAAACTGATTAACTTACAAATCTCCTTTCAACAACTCTTTAATTATAATTACAATTGAAAATACAAATTACACTTGTCGCAACTAAAATCTATTACACCTTAAGGGAAAACAAAACATATCCTGAATGCGAACGCTTAATGTAAACCACAAGCAAAGAACAACCACTTCTTCTTCAACACTAAACCTGTCAAGACTTATCAACTATGTTCATTTAATGAACACACCCGATAAGCAAACATGCAAATCGGGTCAGCATTATAAACAATGCTGGTGTGAGTAGCCCTAAAATACAAATTATACTTATACATATATATACACAAATCCCTAAGGCATTTAGTTCCTCCACCGAGGCGCCTTAACTTTCAACGACTAATACAACATTCTTAATTACCAAAAATTATGGCAGGTAGTTCCTCCACTGAGGCGCCTTAGCTTCCCAACCATAATACAAAGGAATTTAATTCCTCCACCGAGGCACCTTAGGTTCTAACTAAACTAATAACCAGCCAAGCATATTCTATACTTACCGCATTTAATGCTCAATTACAGAGTGAGTCGTCTCCGCACAAGTAATTAGTTTGACCCACCCTTCTGCAAAACCATATCCAATCATATATTTAAAGATATATCCTTAACCAACATATTACCATAATTATATTCTTTAAGGCTTTATTTGTGTGTCCCTAAAATCACGTCGTATCTATGTCTTACCTAGTTTCCCTGGCTACCACAATCGCTACCCAACGCCGAACATGTACATCCACATGCCTCCCCTCCCATAATGAACCACTTCGTGCGTAGCTACCCTAAGCGGGATATCGCATACCAGGTAACTCACACGAAAGCCATTATGTGAGTGCTGCCACTATTCGGCATAAAATATCGCGCATCTCGTTCAAATTTTGCGAACGGAATAATTCAAGCCACTATTCAACTACGCCAGAAGGGCCATTCAGATTTACTGAAACGCTAGAAGGGCCATCCAGATTCACTGAAACGCCAGAAGGGCTAATCATATCACATACGCCCATCACAAGGGCCAAATCCTCTGAGTTATGGTAGCTAGGTTCCAGGATTTTCGTTACGTAATTTATTCAGGTGTCATACATTTATATCTCGGAATAATTCTTATTCTATCCCATGCCAGTATACTTAAATGTACTGAAGCTCAACATTTCTCGTTATAATACAATCCACATTATCACGTGGCAATACTATTCATTGCACGATATCCAAGTATCTCTATATCAAATCTTGAAACTTATTATTTCACCTGCCAATAATATATTGCACTACACCCTATGAAATATCTCAAGCCTTCATACATACTACAATTCATTTAAGTAGCAACTTATAATAATAATCCATCATGAAATGTATTCGTTCAATATATTTCTATGAACCCAAGTCACCCTCAAAGGCATGCGATAAATGATAAAAATTGATAGTTTACCTACGAAATGAACGATAAAACTCAAAACGTAAGTAAACTAAAACTATCTTATGTGCCTATATTTTATCAAAGATTCTACTCTCAATCCTATGAGATATAGTGGAGTAGATAAGTCGTTCCACTCCTAGTCCTTCCGCATGCTGTGTTCTCTACGTATAAGTAATCTTAACTAAAAAGTCTAATGAGAGATTTACGAAATGGCAACTAGACTACGATGCAACTACCCACAAGATGCAACTAGTCGACTATTAGAACAACTATGGGAATGCTACGTTGATTCTATGATAAGGAGTTAGAGGGGATTAATTCCACCTTTAACTTCGACTTAATCCTACTAACGATTTAATCGTTAAGAATCCGAATGAATCGCTTCGCAGAACAATATGGTTACTCCTAATCCCTAATTACACATGGCATTTCTACCAATTCATAACTAGCATGTGAACGATTACACCCATTCTCATGGTGAACTAATCATTTCTAGAGTGGAAAGGAAATTACGACGACTCTACGATAATCGGAATCAAGCTTTCATCAAGGCTTCTCAACCCCCCTCAAATGGAGGTTTAGCCGAGAATCATTACGCTATCATTCCCAATGGAATTCATACAAGACATGAAATCAAGATTTGAACTTTGCTTATTTAAACTCAATGGAAACTAATCATGTAATAATTTAATTAAACTAATAATGATATCAATGAATTGCAATAGATGTTTAATGGAAAATGAAGCTAGATTATCAAAAACAACTAACTTTATTAATCTAATGAAAAGTAACAATGATTTCATAATCTATATTAAAACAAGGTATGAAAACTAATTAATTAATGGGATAAAACTCAAAACTAGATCTAGATCTATCTTTTTCTAACCCTAAACTCCATTAACATTAACTTCCTAATCTAACTTATTTTCTAACCTAACTATCTACCATTAACAAAGAGTCAAGCTCTTGTTTTTATACTTTTAGATCCAAAAATCGTGCATGGGCTTGGAGCCATGTTTTGGGCCAGAGAATCAGGCCCAAAACCCAATTCTTTCAGTCCAAAAAGGCCTCTTCAGCTGCAGTTGGCTTCAACAGACTTTTCGTCCACTTATGCTCCTCTGATTGGGTCAAGGCTTGGACCATTGGAAAGCTCTTTCCGAGCCGGTAGTTTTGACATAAGGTAGGCCCAATTCTGAGGTCTGAGTCCAAAGATACGACCCGGGAAGTTCTGGCGACTTTGTGTCTTTGTTTTTGCCCGCGTCGACTTTTCAGCTTTTGACCGGGCTTTAAAAAGGCTTTGTCTTCTTTAATCTTGGCCTTTAATCACAGAACTCCTTAGCAACCGACCTTTGCTCCTTTATCTCGCTAAAGTGGCATATTTCTGCACATAATGGACTTTGGAGCCTGGAATGCATAAAAACACGTAATCAGTACTAACTCTTAATTATTACTCACATAATTGGTCTAAAAGTATGACCGTTACAGGGTTAAAACTACAGTTTTGGGCTCTTATCAAACCACCCCCAAACAGCATTTTGCTTGTCCTCAAGCAAAGATGAGAAATTAGAATAAGTGACCAAAAATGGAGTTCTATCTACTCGTTTATTTGACCTGAAGCGATTGCATTGACCATATGCAACAAGGCCTTAAACTACTAGGAATTCCCTAGTGGACGAGTTATAGCCTCATGAGAGTTTTCCAGTGAAGGTACTCACAAACTTCATCTATAGTATAACGACTAAGAAATAAAACTATTGTTTCCTTATTCATGCTCTAAATTAACTATACCTCTCACTAGCAATGCATATAGAGTAATCAAGTCGAAACCTAAGCTAATATATGCATAATAATCAATCATCTACAATAAACATATATACAATGAGTAATACTATGAAATGTCTAGCAGGTTTGTTTCTGAAACTCGGAATAGCGTCCTTAAGTAGGTTCTCACAATAATAGTCAAGATACAACACTCTGATTTTTCCACTCAAGTTTCGCTACTCCAGTGTGTAGTGGGCACACTTTACCTTACAATCTCAATGACAACAAGGAAGCCGAAGTCGATCAAACACATCTGCCACTTACTATCACATTAACCTATTCCTAATTGAGCTAGATGTCTTTATTAGGTGTTGTGGGGATTAGGAGATGGTCTAAGAAGGAAGGAAATGAATATTCAAAAGGACAAGTCTGAGATAATAGAGTCTTCATATTATGTAACTTAGAGAAAACCTTGTTATTTTCTTTTGCTTCTATACTTTGTTTCCATCCTTAGCCATATTTTTCTTTTTCTTTTCTTTGGCTTTTGACTCCCTTTTATTCTATTTTTGGAGTTTTTATTTTATTTCTATTTTTATTTTTCTTTTCTTTGGATGGAAACTTCTTTTCTTTATTTTCTGAAGCAATTAACTAACTTTTGTTTACACAGGTTTTTTCTCTTCTTCTTTCTTCCTCATTCTATTCTCAGACTTATTCTAGATTGGGTAGGTTGATTTTTATTTTTATTTTTTTTATTTTTTTTTGTTTTTGTAACAGGGTAAATGAATTTTGGTTTATGGAAGGCTAAAGAAAGACTCAGAGGGGTGACTAGCGGAAAATAATTCATAGGTTTGAATTTCTGGCTATATCGATCCAAAGAGGGCCTAAATTCTCGCTTAGGATATGGCATAGTGATCAAGCAAGTGGACGTGTGATTTCTCTATCCGGATTTTACTTCTCCCTTGTGTCATTTCTCAAATGTTTCGCTCATATAAGGTTTTAGGCTATATTCTCACAGGATTTGTAGAATAAGTACCTAGCCTAGATTTCAGAAACTTACTGCTAACAATCATCGATACTCATGTAATTTATTTATAGATAGATGCAAAGATTGTTACCTACATATTAACCTAAGTTTCTAAAAATTATTCTATTGCAAAAGCTACGTAAGACTTCTAGATTATTAAGAGCATAGAGAAAAAAACAATACCAATATTCCTAAGTGTATAACATAACTTATTTATTTATATTTTTGAATTTTTGAAATTTTAACTAGAAAACAAATGCATATTATACCTATCTATATCCTAACAGATGCCTTAATTACACGTGTTTCTATGCCCCCCCCCAAACAAGAAGCATGCTTTGTCCTCAAAGCATTTAAATAAAGAGGGTAGGAAAAATACCATTGAAGCGCGTGAAATTCAGGAACATCTGCAAAACAAGGTTAGAACGTACTAATATAAGAAATAAAAACTGATGCAACTCTATACGAGTTCTACCCATTATGGGGTTAACAAGAATGAAATTGCTTGGGACATAAGCAGACACTAACTAGAATTAAAACTTACCTTATCTCCCACTTTACTCATCATCTTCCTCATCCACTTCTTCTATAAAGAAGTGAGGTTCCTTCGCGTCCTGCCATGCCATGATAATTTGCCAGGCTTCCCGCCATTTATCATCTATTATTGCTAACCTATTAAGAGCCACTTGGTCTGACGGGGTGTAGGGTGCAACCTGATGAGATTGTATCCTCCACCCTTGCCAAGTCATTGCAACTAAAAGATCGAATAATACTATTATTGGGTGGGTGCATGCTAATTAACGACCGTAATCCAATCCGTGAAACGTGTGCAAAAAACAGGAAAGAAACATAGCATAATACGGGAAATTAGAACACACATAAGAAGGTACTTATGCCTCATGCTATGGGATCGAGCTAAACTAGACATCAAGGTTTAGGGAAGGTCATGACACATACGTCACGTGGCTAAAGCAAGGAAGACGCTGCAAGTGGCATCATTCACAGAAGAAAAATGCCATTCCCCTAAAATGTTTAGCATGATCCAAAACATAACAGTTCCTATGTTCATGGACAGGCTACCAAAGGCGACGTTATATTCCCCTTGGTCCTCGATACGGAAAATGCTTGCCCCATAGAACTCATGCAAAAACTCATAAGTATAGACATACATATTATCTACCCAATAACACCATGGGTCTTGTATTTCAGTGGGCATAGCAAGTCCAAGAACAAATGCTAGCAAGAACCTAGTAATTTCCATTGGTTCATTATCAATGTTGATGGAGAACAGTTGTTCTCCATCTGGTCTCTCAAAGAAAATGCAGTTATCGTAAAAATAAGATGCTAGTGTTGGAGAATAAAGTGCATCATGTCTTACCATAAGCGGTTCCCAGCCAACGTATGTGATCGCCTTGCGAAACCAAGCACCATAAGTAGTGCTTTGGAACAAATCTTCGAAAGACTGTTCCGGTATCAATGTAGGAGATGTCATCTCAAAATTACGCTCTGGAATAGCTGCGAATGACCCAGCAATAACCCGCAGAAAACTGGAATTTTTCTGGTCCACGGAAGTCAGGGCGCGAGTGCGCTCTGAAGATTGTGGAATTCCAGTGTTTGAGCGCGAGTCGCACTCACCTTGGGCGCGAGTGCACTCTGTACAAAATTCTGACAAAAGTGTAGGCGCGAAAGTGCTCCCTCAAGAGCAGCGCTTCGGAGGTGCCAAGAGCTTAAAAATGAGGCGAAACGTGGGAAACGTGGGATTGAAAGGTGAGTGATGGAAGTTAGGTGTAGTGTGGGTTGTGAGTGTAGAATGAATGAAGTTTATATAGGTTTTAAGTTGCTAAAACGGATCGGGAAGTTGCCAAAAAGTTTTTACGGCAGTTTCCGGAAATACTAAAATTTCCAACCTCGAAAACGGAAACAACTCATATTCTTGATTCTAAAACAAACCTAGTATCTTTTAGGTTGAATTTAGGATAGAATCTACCTATTTTATCGAGATTTCATTCTACCATGATACTTATTCATATATATGCCTAACCGGCTATATTCTCACCTTGACTCCGCAATAAATTCTAAAACGAGGGTCATATAAAAATCATGCTGGAATAAATAACACCACCCCCGAACAATTGGGAAGGTGGGATCAATATGAAACAACCACGCACAATGAAAATAACTGCATTATATTAAAATTTTCATTCGAAGTACATTTCACTACAAAATTCAAATTACAGAATTAAACTTACATTAAAATAAATAACAATAATGAAACTACAAATAAAAAAAAACATCAAACTATACTATCCTTAACCACTTCTTGGTAATCGGTAGCGGAGGCACACACCAGGAGATGGCTCTAAGCTCTCCCGATGGGCCAAGCACCATTCGCCTTTTCGGCGACTTACACTCGCGGCCTCGATGGTGTGTCCTCAGAAGGAGAATTCTCGTGAGGTGGGAATCGTGCAAGCAAGTCGGCCCGAAACTGGCACTGAGCTTCTAGCTCGGCCCTCATCTGTTCCCACCGCTCGTCCTCCCTCTGGGTACGGATCTCAAAATTATGGTGGATAGTAGCCTGTCGAGTCCGGAGGTTTTCGCAGATAGTGTTGAGTGAACGCATGCCACGATGAATTACGGCCATGCGTTCTGCATCTGACCAACACCTCTCCAAGGTATCAGTATCAAAACAAGTCAAGTCCTCATCCTCCGAGGCATTCTCATTTCCACCATCTTCCTCATCCTCTTCCCTATCCTCAGGCAACCTCCAAACTCGTTGGACACAATCCTTATAGATATGAGGATTTCGGTGCAGGGTGAGGTAAATCCTATCAGACGCCGGAGCTGCTCTCACCTTCAGCATGATCTTGGTTATCAACACAAGGAGAGGTGCAACAGACTTCCCTACTCCCCTAATCATGTTAAGTAAAAACTCCAAGATACAGAACTCGTACTTCTGCTCTTGGAGTATCCATAAAATGTGGAGGTAGTTCAGACCGATGTCGCTGACCTTCTCCTTTCCTAGATCGCCCGACCAATCCACCGAGCTGCGGCGGTGGTCGGGTCCCGGAGGGATGCCTGGCGAACACAATGTGAGTTCGCATTATAGTTCCTTCGGTAACTGTGACGTGCATCAACGGCTCTACCCCATTATATTGTGACTCCTGTAACGTGACATCCAGATGGATTCTAGGCGGAATGCCTAGAATCTCAGCCAACAACCCAGCAGTTATTTCCTTCCTCCTTTTCGCCACCATAACAAAAATTCTACGCCCCTCCAACTCCCTCGTGTTGTAAAACCGTCGGACTAAGTCTTCGTGGTAAAAGGCTTCGGTCGAAGTGGTCGCCACCGTAAAACGGCGCGAAGTGGTCGCCAGTAAATGCCTGCTCCGGCAAAATTCGGCGTTGTTGAGCCATTGGAGTGTTTGGAATGTAGTAGGGGTTTAAATGGGATGTGGTGTTGGAATTTGAGTCGACCGAATGAAACACACAGTGGTGGTGGCGCGACAGCTCACAATTTTGAAATTTTCGGTGGTTTTTGGTTTTTTAACTTGGTGGAGGTGGTGGTGGAAGGATTTAGAGAAGATTTGAAGTGGATTTTTGATGGTTGGCGTGGGTTAGTTTAGGTTTCTTATTATTATTATTATTATTATTATTATTTTTTTAGGTTTTGAAGCTTTGGTGGTCGTTAATGGCGGCTTGGAAGTGAAGAACGCAACTGTTGGTGCAAAGGTAAAGGCTGGTCGTTGCAGTCTTGAAGCGAAGGCCCAAGCCCAATTCGAAAATTTCGAATTTTTCGATTTTTCGCGCAACTTCAAACTAAAATTGCCGCTTCGTTACCGGTCCGATTTTTGCGAATGAGATATGGAAATGATCAGGAGAGAATTTCCAATCCAATGATCCATAAAACACTCTATTCCGACCATGGATGACATATAAGATAGTGGAAAATGCCTCGAAGTGCGTGCATGACATATGTCATGCGAACGAATGAACTATAAATTCATAGAATATGTCAACCCGAATCAAATTACAATTAAACGGCCTAAACAACTCTAATGGGACATAAAACATTCTAGGACGGAACACGAACACCCCACCCCCAAATAAATTTTTTACAACAAAGTTTAGAAAATTTGTTTTTTAAGTGGGTCTTTTAAAGTTAGATTCGCGAGACTTCCTAGATTACTATGTTTATTCTTTAATTTAATATATATATATATTTTACTTTTATAAGGAAAACAATAAGAAATAAGGACATAATTAACCCCATAGAGAAACATGACTCAAAAATCCGAGAAAACATGCAAGAATGGAAAACGTGAATTATGTTAAACGTGGACTTAGGATCCGGTACTTACAGCCACACACTCCATTGGGAGGGCCCGATTACCTTAATGGTGCACTCACTAATATATGGAAATAAAAGGAAATGCACCAAACACAAAAGTTGAGTCGTTTATAATCAGATACTCGAGACTTTATCTAACATATGTATGAACATGCAGTTTATCATATATCAACAACCGAAATAGCTGTGAATCATTCCATAAATAAATATCACAGAAAACATATCCAAACACAATCAAGCACCAAGATTTCCTATGACGCAACCTAGTGAAATGAAAGCGAAGTCGGACAACCCTATAACGTAACCTAGCATGCACCTTCTTTTCATTTTTGAACGAGAGGGTATCCTAGTGAATAAGTGTGGAAAAGGGAATGGTTGTGGAAGATATGGTGGATATGGATAAGTTGTAGAAGGAAAGCATGGAAAAAATGAGGATGTGTGTTTAGCACAAAACTCATTCATAGTGTAGGTAGGGACCATCAATTCTGAAAATGAAGGTGTCAAATGGTTTGTCCTTCCAAGTATTTGTTTACTAGGTGGATTTAAAAATTATGAAGCCTGAAGAAACAAAAGGATCGAGTGCAAACTCGAGATCCCTTTGAAAGGGTGGAAAAGGGAGTCGAAAATTTGGATGTTGTGCAAAGTAGTTCTTGATTGGGTGAATCATCACCGCTCTAAGAAACTCATCAATTCCTCATCCACATTGGTCATATCCACGTTACTATGATAGTGCTTCTATATCTTTGAGAAAGTCATCTATCTCATCCTCATCCGTAATATGTGTATCGACTAGTGTAGGGATGAAAATGTTGGAGTCTGAACTTCCAAAGGAAAGAAATTTGGGCATATGATTATCAGGGAACGTGTTGTTGAAATAATCTCGAGCGAAGCTCTCGATCATGCTAACCTCTCCATCCATGTATCTAATCGGGTAAATGTGTCTTTGTTTTAAAAACATTTACTTCAACTGCAAGATGGCCAAAAGACATGGACATTGAACCATCGCGGCAATTAATGAGCGCATTGGCAATTGCCAGGAAAGGACGCCCTAAGATGATCGGGACAAAGTCGTTAGCGACTTCTGTATCAAGGATGACAAAATCAGCCGGATAGTAGAAATCCTGAATTTTTACCAGCACATTTTCAACCACACCCTTAGGATACTTAATAGACCGATCAGCTAATTACAACGTCATTTTAGTGGGTTGCATCTCGTCTAGACCTATTTGTCTATACAAATAAAACGAGAGTAAGTTAACACTAGCCCCCAGGTCTAATAACGCGGTCGTCGTATAAGAATCTCCTAAGGTGCATTTATGCGAGGATCGACTGGGGTCCTTGTACTTAACAATTCCATTATGTTCGATAGAGTTGGGAATTGTTCGTTAAAAAAGCGTCTTTTGGTATATTGGTCTTACGCCTAGTAGTACACAACTCCTTAAGAAACTTAGCATGGTGTGGCTTTTTTAATAGCTTCGAGGAAGGGAAGGTTTATAGTTAGATTCTTGAAAACGCCTCTAATCTCCTCATAATTAGTATCCTTAGTTAACATGGCTAATTTTTGTGGAAACGGTGGCTTCGTCTATATTTAGCAATGGTATCACCGGATGTTTAGCCTTGGCTTCTGTTTCTTAGGTTGTATTATAACCGGTACCTCTACGGTGTGGTAGGCTCTTGAGTTTCTATTTCGTATTTAGTAAAATAGCGGGTGTAGGGGCTCTTGGTGGGGTAACTATAGGCATAGTTACTTTGTTATCGACCACTCTGCCGTAAGCGGAGTGGTGATGGCCTTTAGCTCACCTACATTTTCATATTCATTACTAGTATTATCGGTTACCTCAAAGGTCGCGGTTTGTTGTTTTAGGATTAGGTATTGCGTGACCGAAACACACCTTTGGGTTGGGCTTTATCTTGGGCCAACTGTTGGGTTAAATTATTAACGGATTGTAGAAGCCATTTGGTTAGATTGAGCCATGGTTTGGAAAAGTTTTTGGCTCACTTGTATGAAGGTGTCAAGACGATCCGGTTGTGTGGGTGTAGTAGCGATCACGGGTGGTGTATTCGAACTATCTCGCGTGAATTATTTATGGGCGGATTTTGATAGTTAGTTATTATTTGGGACGATACCTCTATTAGCATTATAATTATTATAACTACCTTGACCTTGTACTTGACCTTGTCGAGGTTGAACTTGGTTGTTGTAATTATTAAAATTACACCGACCCGCCCTTGTCGTGGTGGAGCTTGGTTAAAAAGCGTAATGCGTTGGCCTAACATATTGATTATTGTACCTGGCGGTGTGGCGTGTTGGTTATTTCTCCAACCGAAGTTGGGATTTTGTCTCCAAAGGGGTTAGGTTCACTATTAATAGAACAAGCCTGTTCATAGGCTATAGGGTGCTGGGAGTCGGGATGCCGAGGACTCCAACGAAACTACATGGATTTGAATTTACATTCATGACGGGATAGGCTTTTGTTGAACGTAAATGGCCTCTACCTTTTTAGTGAGTGATTCGATTAGAGTTTTAAGCTCGGGATCGTGTTTAATTTCAAACATACCGGCGGCCTTAACTGTATTTGAAGAACTAGCGGAGCGGTGGATATCGTCACTACCCCCCAAGTTGTTATTTCGCTTAGTTTGATCCTCTAAAAATTTATAAGCCTCCGAGGCTCCTTTGCTTAAGAAACTACCCCCATTCATTATGTCTAGGACTTCTTTATGGTGGTGTAGAAGTCCTTTGAAAAAGGCACGAACTAACGTGTCTTTTGCTAAGTTATGATGTGGACACTCTATAAGGAGATCGGTGAAACGATTCCAAGCCTCAAAATGATTCATGAGGATTTTGTCGAAAAGAAATGAATCTTGGAAAGCATCTCATCCGTCTTTAGGGGTGGGTAAAAATGTTCTATAAACAGCTGAACAAGTTTAGCCCACGAGTCCACAGAATTAGGCGTTTGGGCAGTTAACCAAGACGCCGCCTTATCGGCTAAGGTGAAAGGGAATACCCTAAGTTTAATTTGTTCCGCACCAACCGTAGGATGGTGGAATGTTGTTATAACTTGGTCAATCCTACGCATGTGCTAATAAGGTTTTTCATGGTCTAAACCATGAAAAACGGGTAACAAATTAAAAATATTTGGGGGGATTCGGAAATCCCCCACTGGGTCTGCTAGAACGATGCAAGATTTGGGGCTATCGCTCAAGGTTTTGTAGAAGTCAGAGAGAGGAGTCTCTCCTTCGTCGGGCATTGTGTCAGGTGGTGTGTGTGAAATAGTAGCTAGAGGTGTAGTGGGTGGTATACTAGATAGAATTGTTTGTTGACGTTGTTGTGTAATTACGTTTGGTGTTTTTGTTCGACCAGACCTTAATCTCATACAAGGCTAAGACCAAATTTAGCTAAACACATCAACACTCCCAACAATTCTGATATAATAGTATAAACCTCTAACATGAGATGCGATGTGTGGAAGAAAGGAATACCTGATTGCGTCCTTGCTTCGCTTATGAATAGCGTCTTGTTTACGCGTGTTCAATGTATATATAACAAGTTAGAACACTGAAAAACTTGAAAAATCGAAGTTCGAATCAAACCTGTGGAAATCCGGCAAAATCAGCTTAGGGCGCGGGTGCGCTCACTTTGGGCGCGGGTCGCACTCAATATAAGTTCAAGTTACAGTGTTTTAGGGCGGGTCGAGCTCGAGATGG
The DNA here is from genome assembly GCF_015680905.1 of Coptis chinensis. Taxonomy (NCBI): domain Eukaryota; kingdom Viridiplantae; phylum Streptophyta; class Magnoliopsida; order Ranunculales; family Ranunculaceae; genus Coptis; species Coptis chinensis. Next base: position 45,329,469 of record NC_141460.1, read on the forward strand.
GGGCGGGTCGCGCTCAAGGTTCAGTGTATGGTAGCGGGCGCTTCGCTTTGAAGCGCCATGATGCGGGTCGCTCCGTGTTTTTTTCACGGAACTTTTCAATCTTTGAAACGGACAACCACAGTATGAATCAAACAAGGGTGGGTGGGTTTAATGGGACTTTAAGAAAAGTACTTATACTATGAAAACAATGGGAAAGTGAAACTAAGATGGCAGCGGCGCCATTTGATAAATGATAAAAATTGATAGTTTACCTACAAAATGAACGATAAAACTCAAAACGTAAGTAAACTAAAACTATCTTATGTGCCTATATTTTATCAAAGATTCTACTCTTAATCCTATGAGATATAGTGGAGTAGATGATTCGTTCCACTCCTAGTCCTTCCGCATGCTGTGTTCTCTACGAATAAGTAATCTTAACTAAAAAGTCTAATGAGAGATTTACGAAATGGCAACTAGACTACGATGCAACTACCCACAAGATGCAACTAGTCGACTATTAGAACAACTATGGGAATGCTATGTTGATTCTATGATAAGGAGTTAGAGGGGGATTGATTCCACCTTAACTCGACTTAATCCTACTAACGATAAATCTAATCGTCAGAATCGAATTGAATCGCCATGCAGAACAATATGGTTACTCCTAATCCCTAATTACACATGGCATTTCTACCAATTCATAACTAGCATGTGAACGATTACACCCATTCTCATGGTGAACTAATAATTTCTAGAGTGGAAAGGAAATTACGACGACTCTACGATAATCGGAATTAAGCTTTCATCAAGGCTTCTCAACCCCCTCAAAAGGAGGTTTAGCCGAGAATCATTACGCTATCATTCCCAATGGAATTCAAACAAGACATGATATCAAGATTTGAACTTTGCTTATTTAAACTCAATGGAAACTAATCATGCAATAATTTAATTAAACTAATAATGACATCAATGAATTGCAATAGATGTTTAATGGAAAATGAAGCTAGAATATAAAAACAACTAACTTTATTAATCTAATGAAAAGTAACAATGATTCAATAATCTATATTAAAACAAGGTATGAAAACTAATTAATTAATGGGATAAAACTCAAAACTAGATCTAGATCTATATTTTTCTAACCCTAAACTCCACTAACATTAGCTTCCTAACCTAACTTATTTTCTAACCCACAATGACAAACAAAGTTATACAACACTACACCATAACAGGCTATTTGCAACAGCAAAAAAGCATTGCTAATAATTTTCGCAACGCTTTTTAAGCGTTGCAAATATGGCGTGGGTAAAGTGTTGGAAATATTTGCAATGCTTAAAAAGCGTTGCAAACAGAAATTTCCAACGGTTATTGACCATTGCAAACAGAACTTTCCAACGCTTATTATAACTATTTCGTGCACAAATTTAAAACCTTTGCAACGGTTTTTTATTTCACAACCGCTTTTTAAGCATTGGTAATTTGTTAAAAATTTTACCAACGGTTTGTAACCGTTGCAAAGTTGTTAGTTAATTTTAAAAAAAATAATTTAAAATTCGTTTGTAACGGTTATAAACCGTTGCTGATGGGTTGCTAATAAAAGAAAAAAAAATTCTCATATTTTGTAGCGAGACCAGCTAAACCTATAATAAACAATGAATACAAGAATACAATAAACAATGTATCATAGTTGCCAATTGAAATAACTGAGTCCACAACCATAGATGTTAAAAAGTCTTTTTCACCACCAATCAGCTTTGAAAAGAGTGAGGTCTTTCCTATAAAAAAAAATGCTTTGAAGAGAGTGTGGTAGCAGCACACTTTGCCAACAAACTCTTCTTTTCTTCCATACTTTTCCCCTCTATACTCGCAGCAAGTTCCTTAATTTTGCTAATTGCCTGAAATACAAGTAGCAAACTCATGGCTTCTAGAACAATTTGTCATGAACATATCCATCCAATCAAACCAAAATATCCAAATTCCTTACCAAATTGGAAGCATTTAAAACCATTATAAGACTTTGAGTGGACACCATCCTCAATGAAAGGTTTGGCCTCCTTTAAAAACTCTCCCGCAAAAAGAACTACTCTAGTGGTTCCATCACCCACCTGTAGACAATAAATCCGGTCATTAAAATTACAAGTGAATTCCAAATTTATCCCTAAAACCTAACCAATACAATTATTAATGATACCCTCTCAACTTTTTCTGAGACAATGTCCTTGTTAATGTCATTATCTTCTCTAAACTCTAAAGTATAAGCTGTTAAATGTTGTAGTAATGCAACCATCATAACCCACTCTAAGATAAATATAAACTTTAGCATAAAAATTTCACTCTTTTAGTCAGCCAATCACTAAAATTAGTAAATTTGTTTTCTATTATATACCTCAGAATCTTGAGACTTGGCAATATCGACAAGAATCTTAGCAGCAGGATGAACAACATCAAGAAGTTTCATAATAGTAGCACCATCATTAGAAATAGTAGCATTGCCCTTGTCATCATGAATCAATTTATCCATTCCTCAATAAGAAACATATACGCAAGCCAGAGTTGCATTAAAGAACGACGTAATATCATAAATATGAAAGAAAATAGATCTACCTCGTTCCCAAAAGTTTCAATGAATCTGCCGCATAAGTCATATCAGAAATGTACTCTTCATGGGCGTCAAAAGAATTGCAACAAGTACGTTGCCTTGTATCCCAAACCTATGGAGTGAAATTTATAAAGCATCAGGATAAAGAAAAGTAAGTAACTAGTATTTCATCAACAGGCATATAAATGGAGTTTAAGATTAGTAATGACTAAATTGGATGATGAAGTCTAACAACAAGATAAGATACTCCACTTTGGTTCTTCTTACCAATTGAATCGTGGGATTTAAAAGAAAATGTCATCTTTAAAACAACTTTAGCTATCAGTATGCATCCAAGGCCCCAGGTTTGTCCAGAAATTTTTTGCAGTTGAATTTGACAGGCAGTATTGCAAACGTGGCAATCCAGAGTTACAATAAATGTCCATGTCAAACACCATCATATGTGTACACACATTTTTTACATGCTCTATCCTATGTACTTGTCACCGCTCACCACCTACACAAATTTTGCTAAACACCCTACTCAAGCCCATATCTTAAGGTAATGCACGCTCTTATGGTATTTACTCCTAATTCAACCCATATTCTAATTCAACCCACACTCTAATTTGAGAGCCCAAACTAGCATTCACGATGACGTACTGTAAACCCAATACAAATAAGATGATTTATCAGCAGAAACTACCAATTAAAGAGTAGCATCACTAACCTTGAAAAGTTGGAGGTAGGCAGCCCAAAGTTAGTTCTTCAAACTCCACTGAATCAATTTTATATTTTGGAATTTGCTCAGCTATAATGGGCTTTGCAATATTCTTTGCAGTCTTGTAGATGGCCTAAACAACAAACGTCAACAATTAACCCATCAAAAAGAGTATTAGAAGACACTTGCATGATTAATAATTTTATAAGCTTTAGCACACACCTTGTCCAGATAAGGCCACATGAGTTCAATAAATCTGTTGAGCCAATCAACCTTTAATGGAAAAAAAAAACAGTATGCAGATAATTATCAGGGATCAATCTAAGTTTCAATATAGAAAGTAGACACAAGTACTAGAGACATACACGATCATAATCTGGATTCTTCACCCATAAAGGAATCTCTGGAAGAATCCATTTTGCAAAGTTTTAGAATCTTTTCAACCCGATGGGCTTAATTGCGGGATCCTGATCAATTCAACCATCATTGTCATTGATACTATGCAGCTTAAACAAAATAGTTACAACACAAACCACACTTATAATAACTTTTATAAAATGAATAACTAGGTGATGCTTCCCTCAAGAGGTATCCGTTGAAGAAAGTTTTGACGGGATGACACAAAAATCCAAATATAGACCGGCAATAATTACTGTACAGATAAGTTTATGTTAGCATAGCCTTTCCCCTGAGAAATACTGGTGTATTATCTCCAACTATGTAAAAGAAGTGCATTTACATCACTAACATCTTACTTCAAGTTATTTAAAGTTAGAGACTGCCTTCTCAATCCAAAGACAATATCAACTCCTAAAAGTGAAACAACTTCTAATATGACTTCTAAACAAATCCAAAACATAATCCCATTCATTTAATATAAACAACAAAATATGATTATGTTGAAAAGAGAGAGAAACTGACCTTAACATCACTGGGTTGCAAGTATACAAAGAAAAAATATCCAATCACAAGACCAATTGAGATCCCCATTCCAAATCCACATAAACCAAATACTTAAGTAAGAGAGATACTTAGAGAACTTGAACAATGTCCGTACATTCTATGTTGCTACGGCAAAGAATTTACGGATGAGAAGAATGGTGATATGGTTTATAATATGTTATTAGAGTGAACAGACACACCGTACGCTACTACCTGGAAGCCATAACTCTTCTACCCCTATGGCCTATGATAACACCAAAATCTTTTGGGCTGCAAAGCAAGAAACAACGTGATCTATAAAATTGAAAATAACACAATAATTGCAAAGACAACAAAAACAAGTGGCAATACTATCTTACCCAAAGAAGACAAGATTGTGCAATTGAAATTGATCCCCTTTTTTCGAACCTGATGTACCTTCTGAGCCTTTGGTTGCTCCATTACTACACTCAGACAAACGCTTTTTCCGTTGCTCACCATAAAGGTGTGACAACCATTCTGTTTGGTCTGCCACACCCTCTCTCTTTCTCAATTATATTTTGATTCTCGAGTGCCCACATGTTCCCATCTGAATAGGAAAAAAAACATGTGCCTTATGATTCCTACATCTAAGTCCAGCTTTCTCAGATACCATTTCTCTCTATCAACACTTAATTTGTTATCTAAAAAAAAAACACTTAATCTGTTAGCTTATGAAGACAGATCCTCATTCAATTAAAATACAGGGTTTATTATAAGCAACTTTTCTGCAACCGCAAATGCAGCATTCTCTTTTTCATCAAATTAGTTAAAATTGTAACTTTAATTTCAAAGTTTGTAACTATAAGCATATTCAACATCCCTTAATAAACACGGAAGCAATAAATAAATCAAAATTAGACCCTTCAAACATTGGTAGCTTTCACTACTAGCTGTAGTATATTCAGGTAGCAAAGAATCATAACTCACAAGTCATAACTACATAAATAAATGCAATCCCAAGGAAAAGCAAGAGCCTAAAGAAGCAATGTTAACAACCCCAGGTAGTATTGGGATTCAGTTGTCTTTAGTTCTTTAACATTTAAAGTTCCAAGTACCTTAAAAATATAAAATCAATTATTTGAAGGGGAAAAAAATGAAGCTAGTCTTATTTCAAAACACAAGTAGTGAAGCAAACAAGGCTGAAATAAGCAAAGATAGCTCAAAGTAATTGAATAGAGGACTAGAGAAAGAGAAAGATCACTGGAAAAAGGAAAAAGTGCTTTTATCATTGAATTCCAAACACATGCACCCACACAATAACACTTAACATTCTCATTGAACCCTTTCTCTCTCTCTATCTATTGTACCCACATGCAATGCGAGTTACCCGGTTTGGGTTTCTAGTGCTCAACAAAAGAAAGCTAAGTAGGTAGGAAGTTTGAAAGAGAACTCAGAGAAATAAGAAGAATAGGACAGATTTGTTTGAAAAAGAAAATGCAGCTTTGCATATACGTTTATATCTCATTGGAAATCATTTTATACAACTTTCAACATTCCAAGATGATATAAAGTGAAAAACAAGAGGGGGTGTGAAAACTCTAAAAAATAAATAAGATCATGAGACCTTGATAAACAGTATGTTTCTTCTCTTGAAAACTCTCAAAAATAAATAAGATCATGAGATTGATAAGCAAGATGAGGTGAACACCATGCATTTGAAATCAGTCCATTTATGTAAAACCCCTAAAACCCTAAAGGCATATATATGCTATATTAAGTTTAGATAAATCTGAAACCACATTGAAGACTAGTTCTCTATTTGTCAAACAAAACAGCTGCTATAACTTAGAAGAAACACACATAACCACTACTGGTATGAGCAATGATCTATTAACAATAATGCACTACCAACAACAACTAGAAGAAGATTTGATCCCAATCCAAACACCACCACCACCAACACTACCAGTAGATACCAACAAAAACATGAAAGCAAGAAAACAAGAGATGAAGAAATGACTCTGAAGTTGCATCAAATAGAAAATTTGTGATTAGGAAACGACGTTATACAAGAATGATAGTGCTGAGCTGAGCAGAATCATTACTGAACTATGAAATTAAGCTTGTCCTAATTCTTAAGTTAAGTTGGTTGATGAGTGGTGACTAGTGTCTAGTGAGAACAGGTATGCCTAGTCACTCTCACTTAACTACTTCGAAGTTTAGTTGTTTAGGTTAAACCGCTTTAGGGACTTTTGGGCCAAGCACCTAACACTCTTGAAAAATACCGCTTCTGTGTGCAAATAGAGGCATTAGTGTTCCTTTGGTTACACCGGAAGTTAGGTATTGTGTAATCGCCTCGATACAAACACTACCAATTATTTGTTGGCTAAACAGGACTTTGTTTACAATTCGGCCTAACTTCTCACATAAAATTATCGTGATTATGCCGCTGCATCACAATCCACAAGCGATCATCCCTCACTAGTCACCAATGCTTTAAGAAAATTCCGAATCTAATTGGCCATGCATATCGTTTTTCTTAGAGACCATAATATTTTAGTGGATACAAATCTACTGATTGTTACTTTATTCCATTGACGTTCTCCTACAACACAGTCCCACTTGAAAGAGAAGAAGAAAAATTAGGCAGCCAACAAAAACACCAACCACCGGATCAAAGAAGAGGAATTAGATACCAAGTGACGCTGCAACTTGAGACAAAATATGGGCTGTGGACACTAACTAAAACAACCACTAGCTAAACATCCATTTCTAAGACATTAACTAAACTAACTAAAACAACCACTAGCTAAGAAAGGAATGAAAAAAATGGAATTCATCCATTTCTTGCAATGTCGATAATCAGGACTAGTTAATTAAGTTCGAAACTCGCCTTCGTCCGAATACTGTTGTTATTCAAAATTTTTTTTCTATTGTTTGCCATTATCATAAACCAAGTGCTTCCTATATATACATATAATAATAATATTTCCATCTTCGTAACTAGAAAGAAAATGAAAGATTATTACCTCAAAAGAAGAACGTACAAGACTTGAGATTATTACCTCAAACTGCAAGAAAACACGAAGAATGAATGTTAAAACGGACTTCCAAACTCCTTGTTTTCTTCTTCTTCTTCTTCTTCTTTCTTTACTAGTAACGACTGACTCGGTAAAGGCGGTGAGAGAGAGAGGAGAGAAAAAAAAATTATGTTTTATATTTCGATTTTTTTCGTTTCCCTCTGTTCGCGAAATTTTTAAGTTTTTAATTTGTAACACTTATCCAACGCTTTTTAAGCGTTAGTAATTAATTCCGGAAATTCACCCAAATAAAGCAACGCTCTATAACATTGCTAACGCTTATTTAATGTTGGAAACTTACTAACGCTAAATAACTGTTACAAATCAAAAAAGGTGCGTGTTGCAAATATCCTATTATGGTGTAGTGCAATTTTCGACAATATTTTATTACTACATTTGTCCATATTCTTAAATATGTGAAAATCTGGAAAAAAAAAGTCAACATTCCACAGTCAACAGTCAACTGTCAATGGTCAACGGTCAAAGTCAAAGTCAACACGTCATTTCCATGTTCAACAAGTTCATGGTCATAGCCATGGTTCATGGCTAAGGTCAAAGGTGCATGGCTCATGGGCTCATGACTAAGGTAATGGTTCGGACCCAACTAGCCAAGCCCAAACCCAAACCTTAGATACCGGCCCCAAAAGTCTAAACATTTAAAGACCCAATTAGATCTATTTTAAGTTATTTGGACCGCCCCCAAAACAAACTTGAAACTGGCCCAAAACTTTAATTGGTTCGGCCCAAAGAAAACTAAAGTGGTCTGACCTAAGAACATAATAGAACTGGCCCAACCAAACAACTAGAATCGGGCCCAAAGAAACAAAATAGAACTGGCCCAACCAACCCAAATAGAATCGGGCCCAAAGAAACAAAATAGAACTCGGCCCAACAACTAAACAACTAAACAAGATAAGGCCCAACCAAACAAATGTTTAGCCCCAAGCCCCAAGCCCAAACACAACAACAGTGTCATCTTCTTCAGCTCCAGCAGCCACCAAATCGGCCACCACCACCTCCACTCGTCCCCCCATTTCAACCCAGCAGTTGGACTCCTGAAGAAAACCCCTAAAACTTTAATACACCAAGAAATTCCAAATTTCAAGTTTCGAAAAACATTCCCCCAACCATAGATCTGGATTCTCGACACCATTGATGCATCTTCAAGCTTTAACAGCTCCCATTAACAAACCTCACTCACATCCCCTACAATCCATTCTCAGACAACCAAAACCACTACAAAATAAATTGTATTGAACCCTTCCTCCATAGCGCTGCCATTAACGCCTATCGAAGCTTCGACATCACCCGACCAAACTTCAATACCCGACCTCAACCACTTGACCCCGACATCATCCAACCAATACAAAACCACAACAACAATAAAAATAGTTCAAACAATGAAAAAGGCAGAACAATTCCATTATTTTGGGCCCGCGATGCCATTATTGCATTTTCAAAGCTTTAACAGCACTTTAACCCATATACCACAACAACCCCACATCGATCCCTAAATCAACCAACAACCCAAACAACAACATGATACACATTACACACCAGTTCAAATCATATAGAGGACGATTCATTCTTTTGGACTTACGCTGCCAGTTACGTTTTTAGAGTTTCACAGTTCACACTTGCAAAACAATATGCTAACATTTACTACAATTCGTCAGGATGAAAAATACCGACAGTAAGCAGAATAATAAAAAGGTATACTGAGCAGAAACAAAACTCTGACAGTAAAGCTTTTTCTGTAGATTCGGTAAAATAGATTTAAAATATAACTACTCACCTGTATTAAAACTCGACGAATCCCTCATCGTCTGAATCGTCGCACTCCAACGCTCTAGCAATCAAGCTTTTTATCTCCGCCTCTATTTTTATTTTATTTTTATCTCCAAACCCTATTCTTTATAAAAATATGTATATATACTTGGGTTTGAAACCTAAGCCCAACACAGACTCGGGCTCAGAAATCAGGCCTACATATCCCAAATCCAATCTAGTGAATTTTAAATAAATAAATAAATAAATATGTATTTTAAATACGGGCATTACAAAAACACACATTTGGGAGCTGGTCACCACTCCCAAATAGCATCTTGCTTGTCCTCAAGCAAGGATGAGAGAAAAACTTAAGATCACAAATGAGTGATTTATTATAAGTTATACTAATCTCGTTTCCCAGAGTGCGATTGCATTGACTATATGCAACAAGGCCTTAAACCATTAGGAATTCCCTAGTGGACGAGCTTTAAGCCTCGTGAGAGTTTTCCAGTGAAGGTACTCACAAACTTCTTCTATTTAGTACAAAGGGTATTGTTTCTTTATTTATTCTCAAAAGTCCATACATCTCATTAGCGGGGAATAAGGACAAGCTCATTTGAACTTAGAATAACATATGTACAGTAATTTAATCATCTAAAAATAAATGTACAAAACATGAGCAATGAAATGCAAAAGCAGAGTCATTTTTTAGACTTTTGGAGTACTTCCTTAAGGTAGGTTCTCATTAGGGTGTGTTGCAATCACAACTCTCTGATAGATTCACTCAAGGTTCGTTCTCTCAAGTGCAACGAGCACTTATATTCCTCACATACTCAAATGATGTCTAAAGAAACCAGGGTCGATTGATCACGCTTACCACTTAATATCACACCATCCCATTCTTAATTAAGCTAGAGGTCTTTTATTAAGAGTTACAGGGCTAGGGTGATGGTTTAGAAAGAAAAAAGAAGGGAAAAACAAAATCTGATAAGTTGAGAAATTGGGTCTTCAAGATACTTGTAACTAGAGAAGAACCTCGTTTTGTTATCTGCTTCTGAATTGTGATCTTTTTGCCCTTTGGCTTTGTGACTCCATATGATTTTGAATTTTTGGGAGTTCTAACTTTGCTTTTGTTTCTTTTTGTTTTTGTTTCTGATATCATCTCCTTTTGATTTTGAACTTTTGGGAGATTCGATTTTTGACTTTGATTTTTTTGGAGTTTTGGTTTTTGATGGGTCTTTCTTTTCGAAGCAACTAACTGATCTGTTTTTGTACATGGTCTTCTTCTCTTTTTCTGATATCCATCCAATTCTCAACTCGTGTTGTAACAGGTTAGAAATTTTTTGTGAAGAATAAAAAGGCTTTTTAGAAAATGGTGAAGGCTGAAAGGGGGGTAACTAGAGGAAAAACTATCTTTTTTGGTTTTTAACGTTTATTTGGCTGTATCGATCCAAAAATGGCCTAATTTCTCCCCTAGGATATGGCGTGGTGATCAAGAAAGTGGACGTGTGGTCTTTCTATCTAGACATCATTTGTGTCATTACTCAATAATCATTCAGATGAGGCTTTTGGCTAGATTCTCACAGGATATGAAACTTAATTATTCTAACCTTGGTCTCGGAAACTCACTGCTATATACAAACAAATACTGATACATGTCATTCATAAAAAGATGTAGAAACTATTGTACATATATTAGTCTAAGTTCGAAAAATGAATCCTTACTTTATTGCTATAATGAGACTTCTAAACTTTTTATTCATCATTGAAAAAGGAAACAAGATTTTTTAATACTACACAGAAAAATATTTTTGGTCTTTTCAAAAAAAAAATTTAGAAAGAAAGAAATATGCTATTATATCTACTATATAGAAAATGCATAGTTTTTGCAAAATATTACTGTACCACTCCCAAATAGAACTATATTTTGTCCTCAAAGTATGAAGAGATAAGGAAAGAGATTACCATATAAACATGAGAAAAAACGGCGATACACATGTATTCTTGTCTTCATGATGAAAATACGCCATCCCCAAATAAGTTTAGGGCGTGGGTTGTTTGATATAGAACGAGAAATACATATTTTATTATGCTAGGGATAATTATTCTACTATGAAAGAAAAATGGAAAAATTTGGCATGATGTATCTGTATTGCCTTCTACTCATATACCAAATTCCACAAGAAAACAAATAAAACAAGCATATATAATATTAAACATATAATTAAACGTCATAATAAAGAAAAGTAAACAACGACTAAAGATTATAAACTATAAGTACGGAAAGAAAACAACTGAAAAAATAAAACATAAACTTTAAACTATCTATACGGACATTAGGGAGCTACCTAGTCAAAATCAGTGCGTGACTCGTCACGACGTCAAGAAGATCCCTAGTGTGCCTATCACTACGCAGGAGCACAAATAGAGAGGTGGAGGCAAAAGTTAGAATTAAACAGAGAATAATATCACTTTGGGTTACTCTATTTTGTTTAATTCTCGTTCGGAGACACCTCGTTTATTTTTATTTTTATTATTACTTTTATTATTATTTAACCATATAGAGGTTTTGACTAGAAGATAAAATTATACTTGAATCCAGTATCATTTTGGTTTGGTTACTCCGAGGCGTATAATTTTTATTTTTATATCCTATAGTTTTGAAAACTATGGAGAAATGTTTTAAGATACTCGAACTCAAAAAGCTGTGATTCTAAACGCTAAGCTTTTGAAAACAAATCATAATAGGTAATCTTAGGCAACTTTAGTGTCGGCTATTTATTGAATCCAATCTAGTCAGACTGCGACTTCAGTTATGTGTGTTTGGGGGTTATTCTTGCAAGACATAATGGAAGGGTTTAGCTGATTGGACACTAGTGGGGGTGGAATTAGGTCTCTTTGGTCGATTTTGGTAGTTCTGGTTAAAATGGGATGAGAACCAATGCTCTATTCTGATTGTTGTAGGTATGTACCTTGTCCTTGTCTGAATGCATTTGATGGTTGACATGATGATATGTTGGTGAGCAAGGGACAATCGGTATCTATATGGTTTAAGTTGTGACATAAAGTGCATGGTGATATGGGCGACCCTTAATAACACATAACTAATCCTCAAACTGCTATTAAAAGAATGGAGAATGTGTACTTCTAAGGGTTGGTCTATGTGGAATCCATTGCCCGTTTTATTTTTGAAAAATCACATCACTATGGATGTATCGAGAATCATCTATTATGAGAACAGAGAAAAACAACTACTTTGAAAAAGAATTATAAAATAAAGAAAAGGAAAATTGTATACTCGCTCCATGATAAGAGCCCAAAACTGTAGTTTTAACCCCTTAACAATAATACTTTTAGACCAATTATGCGAGTAATAAATAAAAGTTAATGTTGATTACGTGCTTTTATGTATTTCAGGCATTGAAGTCAATTATGTGCAGAAATGTGTCACTTTGGCGAGATAAATGAGCAAGGGTTGGTTGCTAAAAAGTTCTGTGATTAAAGGCCAAGATTCAAGGAGAAAAAGCAATTTTAAAGCCCGGTCAAAGCTGAAAAGTCACAGTCAACGCGAGCAGAAACAGGAAATAAAAGTCAGCAGAACTTCCAAAGACCGTATCTTTGGACTCAGACTTTGGAATTGGGTCTACCTTATGTCAAAATGACCGGCTCGGAAAGGGCTTTTCAATGGTCCAAGCCTTGACCCAATCAGAGGAGCAGAAGTAGACTAAAAGTCTATTGAAGTCAAATTTAACTGAAAAAGCCTATGTGGACTAAAGAAATTGGGTTTTGGGCTCGATTTTTCGGCCCAAAACATGGCTCTTCTGCCCATGCACGAAAATGTGGATCTAGTCTCCTCCATTTCAACACACAAGACTTAACTCTTAAGCAATAGTAGGTTTTAGGTAGCAAGTAGCCATTAGAGAATAGATCTAGATCTAGTTTTGAGAATCCATTAATTAGTTTATTAATTAGTTTTTATTTTACCTTGTTTTAATTTAGTTATTGAATTATTGTTATTGTTATTCATTAGATCAATAAAATTAATTAGTTCTTCATAATCTAGTTTCATTTTCATTAATTATTTAGTTTCAATTCATAGATTTAGTTATTTGTCATTACTAGTTTCAATTGATTCTTGCATGATTAGATTTCCATTTGAATTAAAATAAGCAAAGTTAGAATCTTTATACCATGTCTTGTTTAAATTCATTAAGAAATGATAGTATAATGATTCTAGGTTAAACCTCCATTAGAGGGGGTTGAAGAAACCTTGATGAAAACTTGATTTTTGTTAGCTTAGAAATAGTCGTGATAATCTATTCAATTCTAGAAAGCAATTAGTTCACCATGAGAATGGGTTCGATTGTTTCACATGCTAGATGTTAGTTGGTAGAGAACAACTAGAGATTAGAATTACCAAATTGTTATGCGAAAGCATTTCAATTTGGATCACGACATTTCTTTGTTAGTTGATTGAGTTGAGTTAAGGTGGAATCAATCCCCCCTAATTCCTTATCATAGATTCAACCCGTAGCATTTCGTAGTTATAAAATCATATCTTGTTAGTTAAATTTGCATCGTAGTATAATTTCGTAAAACTCTCATTGACTTTGGTAGGATTGATAATCTTAGGAAATACGAATTCTAAAGAACTAGGAGTGGAACAAATCTTCTATTCCCACTATATTGTTATAGAATCGAGAGTAGAAAACTTTGATAAATTCATTCGCACCCGAATAGCTTTAGTTTTACTTGCCTATGCGTAATTGTATTCGTAGGTAAAACTAACATTTTACTTTTATCACTCCACAGGTTCACACTTACTCGAACAATGAGTAAAAAATGTTTTACAAAGAAAATGTGAGATATACGTGGACTAAGGCTCCGACACTTGCAACCATACACTCTAAGTGGAGTGGTCCGGTTATCTTAAGGATGCACTCCCATGGAATCCATCGAGAAAACATAATATGAATATTTTATAGTCAGATATTCAAGACTATATGTAGGCTCATTTTAATTCAGATTCCCCAAGACTATGCATAAGATGGATGATATGCTGTTAACTATATACTAATAGCCTAAACAGTTGGAGATCTTTATTGAAAAACATATAAAAGCATATACCCCCAAACAGAATGAAATGATACATTTGGAGGGCAAGATACAGAATGATAAGAGAATGCTTGTATAACCCATCATGGAACTTATGCAATAACCTGTCATCATTGAATTGTCTAAAAGTGTGAGATGTTGGTAGTAGATGTTCTTTATAAGGCTCAAATGAGGGGGAATAGGACGTACCAGGTTTCTCAACTACTGAAATAGACTCTTGTATTTGTATTTTGGGCAAAGTCTCTTTACTGGGAAAGTTTAGAAAATTATGAATGATCTCAAAGGCAATTGGCTTAAGTGCGAATTTGAGGTTTCTTTGAAGTGGTTTCGTGGTGCAGTCCTGATAAACCGTAAAACAATAGTTTTACCTACTCTTAACTAGTTATGCTATGAATAAGTAAAACTAAATCTAGTTATTACTCTATGATCAAAATTCTACTCTCGTCTATCATGTAATATGTGGAGTAGAGAATTCGTTCCACTCTTAGTTTCTTAGACGTAAGTTTCACTAGTTTAATCAATTCTAACAAAATTGGTGAGAGTAATGGATTGAAATTATACTAATATGGTGATTGAACTAATTAAGATAATTTAACTTATACCATAGCAATTAAATACTAAGATGTGAATATGGAGAAGGAATTAAGGGGATTTGATTTCACTTAGATAAATTCCTAATATGCTAGTGTAGATTATTGCATTCCTAACCACTAAAGATTAAATAATTGATTCCTAATTATTCATGACAATCTCTGCCAACTAATAATTAGCATGTGAGAAAGTTCAACCCATTTTCATGGCGAATCAACTAACCTACTAGAGTGAAACTCTTAAAAAGCAATAATCTTAACTAACACATCAAGTCTTCATCAAGCTTCATCAAACTCCTCTAATAGAGGTTTAGCTAGAAGTCAATAGACTATCATTAATAGAAGAATAAGAAGAAGACATAATGAAGAATAATAACTTGGCTTTTATTAATCTAATTGAAGAGAGTCTAAGACTTACAACTATATTAAAGATTAAGTATTGAATAATTAACTAACTTAAAACTAATGAAAGATTATATGAATTAAATCCTAGGTAGCTAACTAAGTATATAATTATTTTCTAAGTATTTCTAGAGTTATGCCTTCGTCCTCTTTATATAAGAGAGGGCTAGGTTTACAATTTCGTGCATGGGCTTTGGAGCCATGTTTTGGGCTATGAAATCAAGCCCAAAACCTAATTACATGTCCAAAAAGGGATTCTCTGCTGGAAATTACTACAACAGCTTTTTCGTCCACTTTTGCTCTTTTGATTGGATCAAGGCCTAGACCATTAGAAAGCTCTTTCTGAGCCGGTCGTTTTGACATATAATAGGCCCAATTCCGAGGTCTGAGTCCAAAGATACAGCTTGTGGAAGTTCTGTTGACTTTTATACTCTATTTCTGCCCGCGTTGACTTTGACTTTTTAGCTCTGACTGGGTTTTAAAAAGGCTTTTTCTCCTTGAATCTTGGCCTTTAATCATAGAACTTCTTAGCAACCAACCTTTGCTCCTTTATCTCGCAAAAGTGACATATTTCTTAATATATTTGACTCCAATACATGAAATACATAAAAGCACGTAAACAATACTAACTCTTATTTATTATACACATAATTGGTCTAAATGTAATATTATTAAATGGTTAAAACTACAGTTTTGGGCTCTTATCAAGTCCTCATAAATTGGTGAATTTTTTATGAATGGAGGATGGATTTCAAGAGGTGTTAATTTGGGATGGTGGTGGTTGGGTGGTGGTCTTCACATAATCTCGATGACTCAGAGAATTCTTCATCTAGTTTTGGCATTTTCATAAGATTGTGGTTCATATCTGCAATAGGAAGGATGTCATAAATTTGTTCCATCGATAAGTCTTTAACGGCCAAACTAAATTGAAATCCACTTTCCACCATAGATTTTATTTTCTCTTTTCTAGGCACTTCATTTTCGTTGTCCTCTCTGCCTAGATCTTCATAAAATTTCTCAATGCCATTGTTCAAGTGTATCGAGTCCAATGCATGCTCTTGAGTTTCTTCTACCGGAGTTTTCTCATTAATGGGTGATGATGCATTAAGGCATGTGAGAGAAATTGTGACTTCGGGCATATAGTCATCATCATAAGATCTGGAATTCACACAATAGTTAGGTGGGGGATGATGGGTTTTTGATTGGTTATAAGTATCAAGATAGGCTATAACAATTGAATTTGTTATAGTAACACCTTGTTTATCTTGTTGGTTGGTTTCTGGAGTGGTGGGAAGAATATTAGTCTCAGATGTGTCCTCTTGTGAATCTGATTGGAGAAAACATAAGGTAGTTGTTATTTGCTGAGTTAGTATTGTTTGCTTAGCCATTTCCTGGTATAGTTGGTCTGTGATGGATGGTGGAGTGGAATATGAATTTGATATGGATGGTGATATGAATGGTAATGGGTTTTGGGTGAAATCGTACTCTGACTGACCAGGTGGATATATGAATGGTGGTTGACTAGTTGTGGCAGAACTCCATGAATTGTCGATATGATTAGAAAACTCTTGAGTGTATGGGGTACTAGTGAAGTTTGAAAGTTGAAGTTCATAATCGTAAGGATTTCCCGTAGTAGGCTCGAATTCAGTATATGATGGACAATGAGATAACCAGTGATAAGGACTACCGCAAAAAGAAAAAGGTTCTGGGTTTGCATTGTAATTCTATGATGGTTGCGATGCATATTGATAAGACATGAATGCTTAATCAAGGATGGTGCACAAACAATAGAAATTCATTTTTTTGGATTTTTGAAAATATTTGCTTGGTCTATAATTTATTATGCCCTGTTCAAGGGAACAATTGGGTGCGAGACTAGGATGGCTTTACTACACGTCTCAAAAGTGTAGGCATACACTTTTCCAAGTAGTGTGCTACCAAGAATCTCACTCACGATGAATCTGGGGGAGGGGAGTGAAGAAGGTAGTTGGTCCATCAAAATCTGGTAACTAATTACTCTAAATCCTCATGGCTATATTTTTGTCCTTTTCTAGAGGAGCGTGACTACTTTGGGCTCTAGTTGATTGATTTTAATTTATTTTTTTGGTCTAGGGCTTCAAGAATCAAACATCGTCTGATTTACCTACATTGGGGAATGACTTCCCAAAGGTTGTTATGTGGCTCGGGTTCAGCCTTATGGGTGAATGTAAATTGCAGTGCGGAAATTAAATTTCAAACAATCACATAAGCATGCTTGAACACACATGGTATCCTCTTACATGGGCTTTGAGGAGGTTTAGAATTTACCTCTCAAGCCATGCTTATACACTGCTTGAGTAGAAGGCGACGCTGGTTGGGTGAGCATATGATTCATAACTCGCCCCACACACTTGAACTTCTCAAGGCAATGAAAACTCTAATCTCTTGGTAAGTTTAGAACTTCAACCAAGTATTCACCCAAGTTCATCCATACAATCAATCAAAACTCATATTTTCTATATTTTTTTTTTTTCGTTTTTCATTTTTCTTTTTTTCTTTATATCTCTATCTATTACAAACAAGTTTCACTGATTTATACTACTTTATTACAAAATCCGGGTATGGAATTCAACTACACATCACAAAACAACCGAATCGAAAAAAGATCGGACATCGAGAGGCCGAGGTGGCCTCGAGGTCGCCTCTGCCGACAAAAAGCGTGATTACGCAGCGTCGGATTCCGTCCAAGTTGTGTCAGTTTTCAGCTGCAGCTTCAGCTCCTCTCCAGTATGTTGATCTTGAACCTGGATTTGCAGAAAAGTAAGTCAGTAATGAAAAATAATGAAATAAATCAACGAAAATTAGAAAAATAAGAAATTGAAAGATGAGAATGGTGCTTCGTCCTTAGATGCTCAACCAAGCATTTTTGCTCCTTCAATCCATGACGGCAATGCCATTTGAAGTAATTTAGTTTGGAGTATCTCAAAGATTTTGATGTAGTTCACTATAGATTGTTTAGAGTTTGAATGTTAGGAGTTGAAGAAAGGAAGGTAGACTCTTAGTTTAGGACTTGTATTGGTTTATAGTTTATGAAGAACATTGAAAGCTTAAGTTGTTTTAAATATTGAAATAACACAAACATTGAAAGAAAGGATTGAAATGAAATATTGGAACAAAGAACAACAAAAAGAAGATTGATTGGATTAATTGAATAATAAAGCAAAATAACAAGACTGAAATGAAGAACAATAAAGTAAAATGACTTGAATGAATGAAAAAAAAAAACTAGAAAAATAAATCCTACATGACACTAGATTAAGTCTAGGTGCATTCTCTCTCCCTAAATTTTAGTTTATATACCCCTACTTTATGCCAATGACTGATTTACCCTTCTCCATTATATTTGAGACACCTCACCCTTTATTTTATGTTTTTGCTTTTTGATTTCTTCTTGATCAAGATAGGTTTTAGAGGAATGTCGTATTTTGTGCTAAGGACCTCCATCACTGGTCTTCTAAGTTGAGGGCTTTGACCTTTGACTTTGACTTTTTCTGTACTTTTTCATAGCAGCTTCTGGTCTTCATAATAAGCGTGATTAATGCTCCTTTTGGTGCTAAGACACATCTTTCATGATAAGTTGTCTGAAATTCTCTGTAACCTGAAAAAGGCAATAAAAGTTATGAGTTGTCTTTTCATTAAACGTAAGAAGGGCTGTAATTGAATAATATAAGGGTAATAAAATGCACATTTGGGTGCTGATCAACACACACACACACACACACACACACACACACACACACACATTTCATATGTGTCCGTATAGATAATTTATGTTTTATTTTCATTTTGTTTGTTTTGTTTACATCATTCCAAAATTTTCCAATTTTCTTTTCGGCATTACATATGTTTTCAAAAATACAAAACCCAAAAATTTCATAGTAGAATAATTATCCTTAGTACAATAAACTATGTATTTCTCGTTCTATATCAAACAACCCGCACCCCAAACTTATTTGGGGGTGGCATATTTTCATCATGAAGAACAGAATACAGGTGTATCGCTATTTTTGTTTATGTTTCTATGGTAATCTCTTTTCTTATCTCTTCATACTTTGAGGACAAATCATATTTATATTTGGGGGGTGGTATAGTAACGACATTTTGCAAAAACTAGGCATTTTTTATATTAAATATAGTAGTATATTTCTTTCTTTCTAATTTTTTTTTTTTTTTTTTTTTTGAAAAAAGTCTAAAAATATTTTTCTGTTTAGTATTAAAAGTATTGTTTCCTTTTCTCATGATGAATACAAAGTTTAGAAGTCTCATTATAGCAATAGAGTAAGGATTCATTCTTCGAACTTAGACTAATATACGTACAATAGTTTTTGTATCTTTTTATGAATGACATACATAAGCATTTGATTGTATATAGCAGCGAGTTTTCGAGACCAAGATTAGAACAATTAAGTTCCATATCCTGTGAGAGAATTTAGGCCATTTTTAGATCGATATAGTCAAATAAACGTTAAAAACCCAAAAGATAGTTTTTCCTCTAGTTACCCCTCTTGAGCCTTTACCAATTTCTGAAAACCTTTTTATTCTTCACCATAAAAAACTTACCCAACACACAATAAAAAGCAACCATGGTGAGGTGTCTTGATTGTAGAGGGAGCAACAAATTTTTTCCATAGTTATAGAATAACTTAATTATTGTGTAACGCGCTCAGCACCAGTTTGGCTAACTATTATGTCACTATTTTGGATGTTTCAGCTAGGTTGAAGGTACTGAAAGAGAAAGTATAGATTGTCTTCAAACTGCTTATGGCTTCGTAGTCTGAGACAGAAAAGTTGCTTGAGCAAAAGGCATTAGTTGAGATTATCTAGGTGGTATTGAAGTCATTTATGGCACAATGAGGATGTAGTTCAATATATTTTGACTATACTAACTGAAACTGAGGACCAATTAAAGTAGAGTAAGAGCTTTTTTTTCAATTCCAAAAGTATCAAAATTGATTTTTTTTTTTTTTTTTTACTCAAATGTTGTTTTTTGTTTATAAATTATGAAATCTTTAGTTGAGGTTTCAAATTAATATATATAATATTGATGGTACTAAGAAGTTGTAGGGGTTGTTGGGCTGTTTTATGTGGTAGTTTAATTAAATTAGGTGGATTGATTACTATGTAGTGGCTGGAAATGGCCTGGAACCATCCTGCAGCAGCCTAGGGTGGCATGTAGTACGTGGCCTTGGGATGGCCTATAGCAAGCCTAAGATTTAATTTATACTAAATGTGAGGTTTAGGTATTTTATGCAATTCTAGAATTATTATTTGGAACCACACGAACTCTAAAAGTTAATTTCATATATAGTTAGTAATCAAACACACAAATTTCTTAATGGGTTCCTCTCGAAATTTGTATAAATGATATATTGATTATTTGTTTATAAATTATGATAGACTTACGTGTATATATATGGTATATCTATAAGAGTGGATATTGGATATAGTTATTTGGGAACACGTGGAGGTAGCGAAGCGTGCGAAGGTAGGAACTTACACCACCAGTATATTTGTTATTTCATTCATGTTTTATTTATTTGAATGGTTAAAATATTAGTTTGATATTATATGTATAAACTCTTTGGTTTGAAAATGAGTTTTTCTAAATTCGGGATATTGGGCTAGTTGTCTTTTCTTTTTTTGAAAAGAAAACTTGTTTTGGAAATGCTCGTCTCATATTTTCTTGAGAGAAAATGTGAGATGGATTTTTGTAATGCAGGTGCTGATAAGTGATGTGTTCAAAAAGTTTATTTTAGCCTGTAATTATACCTCTTGTTTGTCCCTCTTAGTGGACTAACATGCTTATAAGTTAAAAAGAAGTTTTTAAGGATCATATGGAAAGCTTATGGATAATTTTTGGGAAAACCCAAGATTTAAAAATTATGAAGAAAGAGAGAACTTGAACCTATTTTAAAGCCTAGGTCCTTCCACCATCTATATTCATAAATAGTATAGGGATAATATTAATAATCATTGTCACACCCTTGGCTATTTACTAATGCACCCATGTGATCCATTTAAGTTAATTAAACAACAGGAAACATTTTTCTATACTGACCGGGTTTAGTTTAATTACTATGTGGATTCATTGTGCTGAATATCCTCGGTGGATCATTTGTTGGACATCTGTAATACCACGACACCTTCAATTTATCACCCAAGTCATCCAATATTCAGCCTATGTAGGCGTCATTGGTTGACGGCTCAAAGTGACTCATATCCATATTGAATTTGTTACAATTCCTCAAGTCAAAAGACAATCTAGTAAAATGAAGAAATTACATTCTCCTTGACAGTGAATTTGTCATGTAATTTCACTCGTGATCTTGTTTAGTGTTAGTTCAAATACTACACTAATATGTGGACCTAGAGTCACCACTCTGATGATTGAGATACCATCACTCTATCTTATAGAAGTCTCTACATATTACAGTCATATAAATGAAGGCCCAACTTCATCCACGACTGTGAACCAATTCAAGGTAACTAGAAATAATCATATATCTCCCACATGTAACTCTTACATGTATGATTATTCTATTTAATATTACCTCAAGAACCTTATTCATCTCATGAATTTTAACTTATAAATATCCATAAAGAATGCATGCTAAAACAATATATAGACTTTATCGTATTTGGCTTTGTTTGGGCCAAATAACCCTATAACTCCGACTACAAGAACCCTCACCCAGTAGAAAAAATATCCTAACACCATGTCATCGTCTTCATCATAACAAGGATTCACTATTCGATATAGACACCTCGAAAGGTCAGGCAAAAGTTTTTTTGCATTGAAAATGCATTCCACAAATGTTTGTTTAATTTATCATCCATTAAAGGTCCCAATTTCTCAAACAGTGTTGTTAGCTTGGCAATAGGCATGGAGTGACCCTCTTTATCCTCTTGGTAAGCTTTCATTTCAGCTGCTACTTTATACATACCGTCGGTTCTTTTCCTTTTCAACTTTCTTCGATAATTCTAATTCTATCACTACGCCAAAAGGGTGATTTTGTAACGCACTCATTTTTCGCTTAGTAACATTTTTTAACCGTTACATAATTATTAAAGTTTATAAAGCATTAGTATGTCACTTTATCCGTTATTTAATTTCAGATAATTATCGGAATTAATTTATCACGGTTGACTAACACATGTATACCATTAGAAATAAAATAAAAAAGAAAAATAAATCTGAAAAATAAATGACAGCCTAAAACCGAAGGTTGGAATCCCGCACTCCTCTCTCTCACTTTCAGAGAGGGCGAAGGTGGTTGGCTCAAACCAATACTTCCTCATCTAAAACGAAGGTAATGTTTGTTTTTTCTTCTTTTGTTAATTAGTTCTTCCTCTCTTTCTTCTTCTTCTTCTTCTTCTTCTTTTTAGGGTTTAGAAAATTTATGTTTTTATTTTTGTGCCTTCCTCTTCAATTATCTTATTTACTTTTTGTGCTTATATACCAACGGTTTAATTGGATTTCAAATTTTGGTTTGAGAACGAGTTAGGTTTCTCAATGTGACGCTCAACTTTTCTAATTTGGAAAAATAATTTTGGTAAGGGATTTGTGAACATAGGTTCATTGTTTTGTTGATTATCTCTTAATGTTCGTTGAATTTTTAAATTGTTTGATGAAAGTTTGAACTTTGTTCAACATTTTTAATTTCTTCTATTTTTCACTCTTCACAGATCTTGTTTCGATCTTATGCCAGGTTAGATTTGATAAATGATTAGTATTTTTACTAGGAATAGTTATTTGTTAATGTTAACGAAATAAAGTATTGATTTTTGATGTTATATCTAGTTGGGCATGTGTGTTTATGGGTTATGTAACATGGGCTCAATTGTTATTAGCATTTGAAAGACTTTGAATGTATGATTAGTGAGGCTTTGTCAGCTATGGATTGTTCATAGAGATATTAGAGAAAATATAGCCTTGAATAATTAACAAACTTCTTCTGCTCGTTTGGTGACTTTTCTAAAATTAGCTTAGTAGCATGAATGTTTAGAGTTGTGCCCTGGGCGTGGGTATTTGCTAGCTTGTGACTCTGATCTGATAAGCTCAAGTTAGAAGCTATTGTATCAAGTTCAACACTCCATTTAAACTATTAACATTAAGAGCCTTTGAATACTTACTTAGTTTAAGGTAGAAATGGAGTGAAGTGTAGAATTAGGGAATCATAAATAGAAGGGATGGAAGTGTGAAAGGAACTAGTGAAGTTTGTTTGTGAGTTCTATAGTATTTGAAAGTTGACGTAGCTGATAGAATGTAGGATTAGTCCTTGAACAGCTAAGAAAAATATGAAGTTATGAACACACTTCTTCTACTCATGTAGTCCACCCCCTTTAAAAGTTAAAAATATAGTAGCGTGTGCATTCAGAGTTGCCTTGCTGGAATGGGCATTTGCTAGTTTGTGGCTCCTATCCAGTAACTCGGTAGGGTCAAGGTAGAAGCTACTGTATACAGAATTACAGATCCACTCCCTTTAAACTAAATTGTAAGATCTTCTCAGTGTAATTAAGTTCAGGAGGATATTAATATATCGAGATGGCCATATATATTAATCCTTTGAGCCATCACTGTTTCTGCCTCTTGTTACAAGAGGATTTGTTAATGACTTCGGTGCAAAGACTAGCAGGCAGCAGAAAAGACAAGTAGTTGATGTCTCAAACAAATATCAAACAAATGAAACAGAGATAACCATAAAGGAAAGCAATCTTGCTAAGATCAAAAGTGTGGTATGTTACCTCTTCACTTGTAATTCTAGCTCTTTAGCATTTGTCATAGTCTTGTATTGTCATCAGATATATACTCAGATAGTAGCTTGGTAGCATAAGTTTTGTTGGAGTGAGCTACTGGTTTAGGTAGCTCAATTTGAGCACCTCAAGGTCATAACTATATAACTACCTCTCCTTTTTAAGTCGTTATTTGTTTATTTAGTTTTTCTTTTACAGTACTTATAACTTCTAGTACTATATAACTACCTAGTTTTTATTCCATGCATCTCATTATAATACCATGATGCTACAGGTCTTATGCTGCCATGTGCTACTGGTAATTATAACACCATGCATGCTACATGTAATTATAACACCATATGATGCTACAGGTCATATGTGCCATAGGAGTAAGCTTTTTAAAGATATAATATTACTGGTAGAGGTCTTCCTAACTCCAACTAGCTTGTGGAGATACAGAAAAGTTAAAAGTAAATTAGGTCTCCGTATTTGTAATTAAGATTTTGCAGGCAGGGCAAGATTTGGAATTAATTCAACACTGTCAGACTTTTTTGCTTGTACTCGCATACGTTGGTTCTGTTTATGCAAGCATATAATTACTTTTGACAATGTTAGCTAAGCCTTGCATTTAAAAATCTTGTATGGATCTAGTATGGATTTAAAAAAAAATATTGTTTCTATCTACTTTGGAATTCTTTTAGGAACTTTAAATATATGAAATGTTAGACAAATATGGAGTGATTTTGCCTCTCTGATACTCTACCTTTTCAACTATTGTAGCCTTCTGGTGCTACTCCAAAGGTTATTGATGATTCAGAGAAGGTCATTTGGATTTCCATTTGTTGATATTCTAGTATGATGAAATGAGTTTTAAAACTTGACAATGGTGTATCTGTTATTTGTTTTCAGGTTCCTTGTGAAACGTACAGCTAGTGAATATCCATCGAGGACAAGGGCTAATAGTTCAGGGCATGTATCTTGGTCCTAAACTCTTATTTACATTTTGTTAGAAAAAAGACTAAAGTCACATCCAGAGAGCTATGGATCTAATTAGTTATAGTTGTGTTTGCTTACAAGTTTTAATGTTACATATATTTCTCCTGATTTTAAATATTGATCTAGTTATTTTGCATGATTTAAAATCGTGTACTAATATGTACTTGTATTAATAGGTTAGTGGCCTTATGCTAGCTAGTCATACTAGTATAAGGCACCTATTTAGAAAGTGTATTGTGTTCATATTGATATATCTGACTACTTAGCTAGAAAGTTTTTGAGGTACTTGGGTAATACTTGAATTTAGCATCGACTCAATTCAGGTATGGATGTTTCTTTCATTTTGCCTATGTCTTATACATTTTAATTTTTGTTATTCTTAGGATTAAAGATTCATGGATTGTCAAGGCGTAGATAGTTGAAGAAGATGAGGATGGGCTCCCTGACAAATCTTATTGGTTTTGAAGAAATGTTTATTTCCTTGTGGCGCATCAAATGGTTATGTATGACTTTTTGGTTGTGATTTTTAATAATATAATGAATTACTTGGTTGGATGTACTTGTGAGGTTTTCTGTCTAGTGATAACTTTTGTGGATTTCTCAAAAAAAGTGGAGGCATTTTATGCAGGTGAAGGTGCTCAATGGGTGGTAGGAGAAAGTTATTTTTTTTTAATACGCAACTGTTTCGTAACGGCAAAAAAGCGTTACTGATCTCTTCATTTACTTACACTTAAAAATCTGAAAAAAAAATGTTAGCAATGAATGAAAAAAATGTTAGTAAATGATTCAATCAGTAACACATTCCACACAAAACAAAACATTACTAACTTCTCACAACTTTTTTTTTTTTTTTTTTAAAGGCAAGCAGGGTTTTTGAGAGGTCCCTTACCCCTATTTTATTAAAATTAAAACTAGCTTGGTTACATAGCTTATACTCTTACATATCTTTTGCCCGTGGCATCATCGAAAACAATTTTTCTTACATCTTTGAAAAATGAACTAGGGGTAATTACTACATAACTTGATGTCGGGATATTACTAGCCAATATATCGGCTAATTTGTTGGCTTCCCGAAATACATGTTTGAGTGTGAAACTCTCAAGTTGGGCTTTCAATCGGTGGATTTCACCCATAAGATAATGGGCTCGCCATGGGTAATGGGCCTGCTCCCTCCCTCATATAAATTTATTCTTGTTGTTGAGTCGGTGCGGGCTCTAACATTTAAACATCTTCTCTCCACCGCAAGCTGAATTCCTCTCGCTAACCCCTGTAACTCAATGAGGTCGATCGTCTGATATTCTGACTTTCCCTGTGCAGCTGCTACAACAACTCCTTCTCTATCTCTTATCACAGCCGCCCATCCCCCTTGTTCTCCTTGGAGTGTTCCATCAATATTGAGGCAGTACGTTCCCATATTTGGCTTCTCCCATGCACAAAATCGAGCTATCCTTGGCCTTGCTTCCACCATTACATTCCATATTGACATAACCCTGTCTCTTTCGGGACCTTCATCCTGTTTTGAGAGAAAAGTTTGGTCGCTACATCATAAATGGTCGCTACATCATGAATTGACATAACCTTCTCACAACTGTTACTAATAGTTTACTTAAGCTATGCTGGAAAACTGTTAGAAACTAAAGGAAACCGTTACTATTTTTGCAAATAATTACCGCAATTGAGAATGAAAAACCGTTAGTAAGTAATTTCAATCACACTAAAAAACCGTTACTAAAAATAATTTGTAACGGTAATAAAATGTAAGTAAATAACTTAACAAATTAAGAACGCCCAAACAGTTACGGATAAACGGCATTACAAATATTTTTAGTAACGGTCCTGCACCGTTAAGGATATCCTGTTTTGGTATATATAGTGTATCTTCTAGTGCCTTTTCCTCTCTTCTGGAAAACTCACTTCTCTCTCATCAGTTTTATTTACTTTAACATTAACAGAGGTTCAACAGTCAAAGAGTGGTGTAACGTGAAAATAAAACAAAATACATGACGGACATCAAATGTTTTATCTAAATTGTCAATATTAGGAAGATAGGTCAGAAAACATAGTCTATGACTCTACGTTTTCTTTGGTCTAAAAATATGGTGACTGTGGTTTTTGGTAATTCTCTCTTAATTGTATTGGTTGCCACATTTTTTTGTAACTTTATTGGATGTCACAATTGAAACAAACTAAATAAAACAACATTTACACAAGGATCAATAATAATAAAAATAAAAAAAAAAAAAAAAAAAAATGAAGAATACATTGGCAGGAGTCCTTTAGCCATATTGTTTTACGAGAAAATTAGCCAGTAGTGTCATTTATCATACAGTTACAAAAAGATAAAATAAAATATACACAATACGAGCTAAGAGATGATATCTTGATATCCTATATTTTGCATAGTTTATCAAATATATATATATATATATACGAACTCAACTAAAAAATTGGAATATCACAAAATATACTCACGAAGGTTTTAGAAAACCCCAAACCTCATCGCTCCTATTTTCTCTCCCATATCATCTTTCGTGAGAGCACTCTTCTGATCTTCTCTCTCCTCTCTCTCTCTCTCTCTCTCATGTTTTCCTCTTTCTCTTTTTCAAAACTTCTAAAGTGTTTGTCTATGATGTCACGCTATATGTAGCATAATCCTTACGAAGAAGACAATCAAAATCGGTGCCACCCAAAGTAGTCATTTTTACTAATAAGTGATAGTGTATCACTTTCTCGAGTAGAAAGGGAGAAGACAATAGCCTTCTCCATACTGATCATATGACTATCCCTGAAATTTTAGAACAAAGAGATAGTTGTTGTTCTTGGACAAGAGTCTATGTCGATTCAGGAACTTAAAATGGTAAAAAGGAAGCAAGTTTAGCTCTGCACTTAATGTGTGAAAGTCTACTACAGTACTACCAGGATCAATGAGCATTGGAAAAAAAAAGGGTAATGTAAGTGTAAGAGATCGAAGGGGAAAGAAACACGAAAAGGTATGAAGGGAGTGAGTAGCTTTTTATTCACCAACGAATCATTGAACAAACTTCTGGTTGAAAGAAGTTTCTGATGCTGCCATTTAGGATGCATTGAGTATTGGCATTAGGTCAACTCATTCAGATGGGATCAATATCTAATAACAAGAAGTAATCCTAATGAAGAAAAAAAAAATACATGATCACTTCTCTTATATGAGAACGTACCATGAAAAGGCATGAAGTTGTTTCAAGTTAATACTAGATTCACATTTAGTGAGTAGTGACTATTATTAGTTTCAATAGAGAACCTATTATCCTTCGAATTTCAAGAAATAACACGAAGGCCCAGGAATCAAATAGTTGCTCTTCACTGATCTTTATCCAACAAGAGCTTAGCTTCTAGGCTTGAGACTATCAGGCTAAGATTTTCCAGCTACTGATGGTGAACTATTTTTAAGTAGATGGAACTCTATTTTGCCTTGCTGAACGTGAAACAGTTTAACTCTTGGAGAAAAGTCAGGTTGAAGTTGTAGGTCTCGGTGGCGGTGAGGCTTGCATCTCAATGATGTATAGTTGATTTTCATACTTCAACTTCAAAACTCCCACAACTCGACAGGTGCACATTATGTTCCCTCTTGAGTTCTAAAATACACACACCCAAAATCCCTCCGCTTGGTAGAAGGCATATTGCGAGCAAGCTGCACATGTTCAATTTCACCATATTTTTGGAACTGCCTCTGCACTTGCACTTCGTCCCAACTAGTTGGCAAACCATCTAAGAAAACAAATTTCACCTATAGTAAGTGTAAATCAAATTACTAGAGTAGAACAAACCGTTCAGATATCATAAAGTTTGAAGACATGAAACAAATAACGATAATACTTTTCAAACTAAGCCATCTTATAATAATATATTAAAAATCGGCAAGCTAAACAAGAGTCATTAAATTGAAGTTCACAGATGTCAGAGATATGGATAGGGACTTCAAAATAAGCACAAAAAATCTTATAAATAGCATTTCCGATCAGATCGCACTAACAAATGAATTTAACATAAAAGTAACACATCCAAATTAACGCCTCTAAAATTAAACTTCCTAAAAGTTCTTGTCTTTTGTTGTCGCACTAACATCTATTTTTGTATCCGCCATATGGTTTGTCAAGTTAGAAACTAATAAAAGGAAAAAATGAATTGAGGTTTTAGAAATCAAAAGAATTGGAAACTTAGGCACCGATTTCGATTTCAAAAGGAATCCACATATAGCGACGAGATGAGAGAGAAACACGATAGAAGTTATGAGAGAGATAGAGGAAAACAAGAGAGCGAAAGAGAAAGAGGGTGGTAGGAGGGAGAGAGAAAATAGGAGAGAGAGAGAATTACAGTTTGGGGTTTTGAGTTCCAAGCACTAATGTTGTTGAGAGTATATTTCGGCGATATTTCAATTTTTATGTGAAGTCCGTTTACGGACGTCCTTCAGAGAGCCGGGCTATATATATATATATATATAGTTGAATACTTGAATCATTAATTAGATTACACGTTTAATTATCATGTTGGCATTCAACACTCACGGATTGTTATCCAATTCATTAGCAACTTGAATTGATTGTCTAATTTCACAAAGAGAAATGCTAGCTAGCGAGTTACCCCTCTATGGAGATACCTCATAACAAAACAAAAAATGTTGACTTAGAACATCTCTAGGTGGTGGTGGTATACTCTTCAAATTTGAAGAAATTTTTTGGAGAAACTGGCTGCAAATTTTGACCAACTCTAACTGGTCGCAAATATCGACCGCAAATGAGATTATAGATCCTACCACGCGTGCCATTGGTACTGGCACGCGCCAGTACTATTGTCGCACGACATTACCACTGTCGCCCCCAAGTTGAAAAAAAAACTCATGCGACATTCCCACTGTTGCACCAAATTGAAAAAGTAAAAAAAAAACTCGCACGACATTAGTAGTGGTGGCGATGATCGATATTGGCGTGGTGTGGTAAAAAAAAAAAAAAAAAAAAAAATCGGTGACATTTGCAATGGCATGGGACATTACCAATGTCGCTCCGCATCTGCGTCCAAATTGCCAAATTTGCGAACAAGAATGTAAACGAACAGGTGATACGACCGAATATACTTCCACCTAGAGTTGAAATTCCGGAAAATTCGAATTTTTTCTTCAAATTTGAAGATTTTGACAGGTGATACACCTAGAGATGCTCTTAGAGTTGGTTTGGCAAGTATCTCTTTTCTCTCTATTCGCCGTTGACTTGTCTTCATCATCCATATGACTATATTCTTACCCTGCACCAATTCAAAGTTGGTTTTCAATTCTCTCAATCAAATCAAAAGAGTGTTGTTATTCAAAAAAGTAAAGTGTTATAACACATTTTAGCAGTGTTCGAAAAAACGTTAGGCGGTAGTCGGGTAGTGGAAGAGCGCCTAGTGCCTAGGCCTTCTAGGCAGTGCCTAGGCGGGCTAGGCGCTAGGCGGTTTCTTCTTCTTAATATATCTTATAATATATATAGTAATACACACTTATACTATAAGAAATGAAAAAAATCATTTACCATAACTAAAAAAATAAATACAAACAAATATATATACTTATTACAAAAATGCGTAAAGAATATTGACTTCATATAAAAACATACTCTTTCTTATAGTGGCATATACTTTACATTAGACTTTAGTCTTTTAAACTCATTCAAATCTTAAGCCTACACGGGCCTTTAATTTTTGACATTTAATCATTAAAAAAAAAAAAAAAAAAGACTTGACTGGACCGCCTAGAGGTAGATCAGTCCGCCTAGCCCGCCTAATCGGTCTACCGATTTTTTAAACTACTTGGACCTAGGTGAGTCGGTTGGGCACCACCTAGCGCCTAGAGATCGCCAAAACCGATTTTTAGAACAGTGCATTTTAGACCTATGGAGCTCAAGGAGGCCGTGGACTTGTAGGAAAAATATGTTATGGTCAAGAGAAGTCCATGGACTAGGAGTACGCCAAGGGCATAGAGCAAGATACAATGAATAATTGAGAGTGGCAAGTGATATGTGCGTGGCAGGTCATGGTATAGGAGTGGACTGACATCACAGTATAAAATGCACTATTCTAAAAATCGGTCTAGGCAGCCGCCTAGGCGGTCTCTAGGCGCTAGGCGGTGCCCAACCGAGTCGCCTAGGCCCAAGTCGTTTAAAAAATTGGTTGACCGACTAGGCGGGTTTAGGCAGATCGATTAGGTGGGCTAAGTGATCTCTAGGCGGTCCAATCAATTTTTTTTTTTAATAATTAAATGTCGAAAATTAAAGGCCCGTGTAGGCTTAAGATTTGAATGAGTTTAAAAACTAAAGTCTAATGTAAATTATATATTACTATAACGAAGAGTATGCTTTTTATATGAAGTCGATATTCTTCAACTATTACGCATTTTTGTAATAAGTATTTTTATTTGTGTTTATTTTTTGAATTATGGTAAATGATTTTTTTCATTTCTTATAGTATAGGTGTGTATTACTATATATATTAGGGAAAAAAAAGTGCCTAGAAAGCCTAGGCGCTCTCCCACCGCCCAACGACCGCCTAGCGTTTTTCAGAACACTAATAAAATGTTAAAGGAAAATTCTGGGCCTCAGAAAGCCAAAACAAAGCCCAGATAATCCAGCTTTTCTAAACTCTGGTTAAGCTATAGAACCTAACCATGGTTAGTTAATCTCTTCTCCACCTGGTTCTTCTTTTTTGCCTTGAAAAACTAGACCTCACCTAAAAAAACTAGACCTCACCATTTTTTTCTCTCACATTTTTCACATTCTTGATTTTCAGTCATATATCAATGGAGACACAATGGATCACAGAACTTCCACATAGTAAAATGGATAAACGACCAAGAAAACGAGCTAGACTAACGTGGGACATCTTCCCCACCTCTTCATAAGGTATATTCATTATTTCATTTCATTTATCTCGAAATTTCCTTCTTTTCAGCTTCAATTGATATTTAT
Organism: Coptis chinensis; assembly: GCF_015680905.1. Classification (NCBI taxonomy): domain Eukaryota; kingdom Viridiplantae; phylum Streptophyta; class Magnoliopsida; order Ranunculales; family Ranunculaceae; genus Coptis; species Coptis chinensis. Next base: position 45,361,355 of record NC_141460.1, read on the forward strand.
CTCGATTTTTTTTTAATGTTAATTGATTGTTTGTGAGTTTAATTTAGGAATTGATTGTAATTATATGATTGGAAGAACAAAAGATTGAAAATTTCGTTATTTTTCATCGAATTTACGCTCAATTTAATATGCCCAACGTGTGCATTTGTGGATAAATGTAGGGGATTCCACCAATGTATTGTGGGCAAGAATATATTAATAGAGTGGCTTCGAATCATGGGTTTTCGTCTATGTATTATAAAGTACAGCCTCAAAATTTATCCCCACCTTGGAGGAATGATGATAAAGACGGGCATTATGTTTTTGCCATTGGAGACAATCTAACTCATCGTTGTAAGTTCTGGTTTTAATACTTACTTGTATTCAACTTCTAATGTTCTTTAAACTCAATTGTGATTCATGAATTGTGTTGTCTTAATTTCGCAGACCGAATTATGAGTAAAATGGGCGAAGGTTAGTTTGTGCGGTCTTTGGGAGCTATCGTTGCTAATTTAAGTTGAGTGTCCGAGTTGCAATTAGTTTGATCATTATGCTGAGTTCATCTTCTGGGTAATATTTCAGGAACATTTGGACGAGTGTTGGAATGTTGGGACAATGAAAAGAAAGAATTGGTGGCCATTAAAATTGTCCGTTCAATTCACAAGTACCGTGAGGCTGCTTTGATTGAAATTGATGTTCTTCAGAAGCTTTGCAAATATGATGTTGGAGGCACTCGGTATGGATCTTGTTTTTGTTTGTTCTATTTTGGTAACTGAAGATGTTTAAGTTGAATGTGGTATAAGTGGTTCTATTCTTGCAGTTGCGTGCAAATACAGAATTGGTTTGACTATCGAAATCATATTTGTATTGTAAGTATTTGATTATATAATGATACTTGTATCTGATTGATATTGAAGGGCAATGAGTTCCCTTCCTGCCTAAATTTCATGCGAGTTAAAACTTGCATATGAATTTAAATGGTTTAACAGGTATTTGAGAAGCTAGGACCAAGCTTATATGATTTTCTCCGCAAAAACAGTTACCGTTCATTTCCCATTGACCTTGTTCGGGAGCTTGGCAGACAACTCTTGGAGTTTGTAGCATGTGTGTGAACAGTACTTGCACCATTTTTTTTGTTTTGCATTTCTCTTGATGGCCAAATGCTGTCTTTGAACATTGAAAGTTGGGCATCAAGGTTCTCGATCACCATGTTATGGTTCCATCATGAGTAGTTGAATGACTGTTGTGGTTGGAACTAGGAACTGCAAATTTTCCATACTCTGACTCATCTGTGTCTTTGGCAGTTATGCATGATCTGAGACTTATTCATACTGATCTGAAGCCAGAAAATATTCTTCTCGTTTCTTCGGAATATGTCAGGGTGCCTGACTATAAGGTAGTGACATACTCAACCCTTTCTAAATCGTCGTTATGACAGAGCTTGACTCTGACACAAATTTTCTCTTTACTGGTTGATCATTTAGTATTTCGGATGTTTTTAATTAGCTCGTAACTGATACATTTTATTTCTGATTTTTGGCTGCAACTAAGTTTCTGTCGCGTTCCACCAAAGATGGTTATTATTTCAAGAATCTTCCGAAGTCCAGTACTATTAAGCTCATTGATTTTGGAAGTACAACTTTTGAGCATCAAGATCACAGCTATGTGGTATCAACAAGACATTACCGTGCACCAGAGGTCATCTTGGGTAATACTTTGTTCTTGCTGCAACTGCTATTTTATTTTATTTTCTTATTACCTAGCTCTACGATATATTGTTTGGTACTGTCTGTTGCAGGTCTTGGGTGGAACTATGCTTGTGACTTATGGAGTGTGGGTTGCATACTTATTGAGCTTTGCTCGGTTAGTTCATTGGATCCAATTATTAATATTGTTTAAACTTGTTATTTTGTAAATTCTTGTGACTTCAGGTTTCTTAGACATCATTACAACAGTACATATTCTCAGATTCTTGAGTTTAGGCCTCTAATGATGCTTGGTTGAGAGGACTTAGACTAGAGGACCTCCTGTTTGGGTGGGATAATGTAATTTTGACTTACGATTCTTTTGAACTTGGTGATGCTATCTCTCTACCTGGATTTATACCTACCTTTTTCGCCTTGCTGAGGGTAATCTCGATGTTTTTTTACCCTTCCAAAATCACATGCAGGCTGTATTTCACGGGTATGTGGAAATGGTTGCCATGTCCAGAGTCGTGTCGTGTCAACAGCGACACGGACACTAGTACGACACAGATACGGCATCTACGGTATCAACGAAGAAGATGATCGGATTTTCTAATATTGGTTTTGGTAAATGGGATTCGTTTCTTAGACGCTGTAGTGTGTGCCTTTACTAAATTAAGTAAATTCATGATTTTCTTATCTGGGTTTTTCAAAAAGAAGCTAGGTTACATTGACACTCCGTATCGGACACGGCAAAATATCAAAATTCGAGATAAATTACATGCAATATGTGTCCGACACGGGCACGTGGATACGTATCTGACACGGATTGTTTTCAAAATATGGCGTGTCCATGTAACCTAGAAAAGAAGCAATATGATATTTCATTTAAGACATGTACCAGCCCATTCTACTGTAAACATATATTTCCAACGTTAATGGCAAATAATATTCTTTTTTATTTTTTTATTTTTTACAAATTAAATTAAAATATTAGCCTTGTCCCCGCATCTGATTTTTAGACCTTGCTGTGTTGGAATCACCGTACAGGTGTCCAAACCCGACACTTGTACCTGTACCCATGCAACACAGCATGCAGGCATTTGCGTTTTCTGACCCTATCTTTTGGTATATCTTAATCAAAACAGTCGTAATACTGTCAATCAAACTACATTATAAATGTGGGGCATTTGTTGGAAAGGAGCAGAGGCTTTTAGTGGGGGTTGGGGAGGTTTGTCTTCTCCTATGGCAATGATTTAAATGCTTAAACACTCTGCAAGTTTGTCTAAAATGAAGTCAAATGATACCAACTGCTGTTATTTTCATTGCCCTGTTTCATAGTGTTACCTTAGAGAAATCTAGATTTTCTTATAATTATTTATGCTTGGACTATGACATAAAGAATGCAGTACTTCAACCTTTTGTGTTATTGCATGTGATCTATTTGTAAGTCTATCTACCTGGCTCAGGAAGTTGTTTGTTTAAATTGGAAGTAATAAGCTTATTCCGTTTTTCTTTTGATGTAAAGGGGGAAGCTTTATTCCAAACTCGTGAGAACTTGGAACATCTTGCCATGATGGAGAGGGTGCTAGGCCCACTGCCCCAAAATATGGTGACAAGAGCGGAGTGAGTTTCTGTTTTGTCTATTTTGAGCTTCCTTTTCAACTCCACTTATTATGCATAGAACTTATAAGGTACACTGTTCTGTCTAGTCGGCGTGCTGAGAAATACTTCAGGAGGGGTGCACGATTGGATTGGCCTGAGGGTGCTACTTCAAGAGAAAGCATGCGAGCAGTTTGGAAACTGCCACGTCTCCAAGTAATCAAGTCTTACTTCTTATATCATGGATATCTGTGCCCTAAATTATGCTTTAAATGACTGATAATGGCTGTTATATATGACAAAAATGTTGTTAGTTTTGTGGATGTGAATGTTTTTTCTGAATGAGTGGGTAAACATGGTTGGGATAGATGAACCAAAAAAAAGAAAAAGAATAAAATCATGAGAGCATTTTCAATTTGGGGTGTAAACAGTATAAGTTGTACTCCCCATCATCAAGAACACCCGTCCAGTGGGGGGTGTAAATTGTATAAGTTAGTTATCAATTTGTAAAGGGAGGAGAAAATTCTCATCAGTTTACACTACTTTTAAGAGACAGGCTTTAGTTAGAATGACGTGTGGGCGTTATGATAGTACGAGTACCTCCAACTGATGTGGGTGTGTTGAACTACAAGACATGTTCAAAGTAAGGACTCCTTCATAAATCTCCATTGTGAAGGGCAACTTTCCTCCTTTCTGAGACTATCTCCTACTTCTCCCTTAAACACCACCACCCATCACTTATGTTCTTTGCTAATTTCTATCATCTCAACCATCATTTCTTAATTTATCGTTTTCAGTTTCACAATCACAAGTTCTTAAGAGTCCCATTCTGAATTCGCCAAATTGCAAGAGATTAATATTTTTGAAAAGGAGACAAATTGATAATTGTTTTTCCAAACTTGGTTTAGATATATTTCTGATTACTAACTTTGTGAATTTGCACAAGTTTTTGGTGAAGATTTGATCAATTGAAGATTGTTCCTACAGAATTTATGTTTATAATTTGTATCACTTTTATGATTTATAAATTTTCTTGATTTCCTAGTGAACTTCTAAATATCAAGCTAGTGACCCAGATTGAGTTATGGTAATCTTGTTTCTGAAAAAGAGGAAACGAGATTGAAATCTGCATCATTATTTTGTGGGATCGGTCCCCCTTATTTAGCTAAGACGTTATCCAGAATGATGTCAGTGTTTATAATATCCAAATTTGTATATTTTCTCCATTGGAGACGTTCAAGTGTTTTACTTTTCATACCGTACACTAGAGTGGAGTGGGTGGTGTTAAATCGTAAGTGGAGCCTAGGTGGATTTGTAATTTTACACTCCCCTTTGGAGATGCCCTGAGACAAAATGATCTGTGGTTTTGTTTGTTCCAGTGCCTGTCATTGCTTTGTTATTTGTCAGTTTCTAACTGCAACTTTCAAAATATACATCTGTGTTTAATGAACATTAAGCCTTGTGCAAGGAAGATTATAGTCTTCCTCTCCTCTGGTTTAAGTCTCTATTTAGAAATGTTAGGATCTTTGTATCTTTGTATCTTTGTTAATTAATAATTATTAATGACGAGTCAAACTTTTATTAGTAAATATGGGGAAGATGGGAGCATGGATGGAATTTTCTATCTTCAGAGCCCAGGTCTGGTGGTCTGGTTCTTATATGGGATACCCTAATGGTAGAGTGCAAAGGAAGTCTGAAAGATGCTTATTCACTGTCTGCTAGATATATTAATGATGTTGGTGGTTTCTGATGGGTTTTCAGCAACATTTATGGGCTGTCATTAGTAGAGGAAAATGAACAATTCTTTGCAGAGTTAGTAGATATTGGACCATTGGACAGTGTTGGCAAGCTCCTTGGTGCTTGGGAGGGGACTTCAATCAGATAAGATTCAGTAGAGAGAAAATTGAAGGTTGTAGATTGACCAGAGAGATGCATGAGTTTAATCAATTCATCAATGATTGGGGTTTGGGAGATTTTCAATTACAAGGGTCGATGTACACATGTTCTAATGGACAGGAAAGGGTCAGAATGAGCAGAATTGATCACTTCCTAGCCACATCAGATTGACTTGAACACTTGGGATGGAAGATAGAGAGAGCATTAGGCAGTTTCTTTTCAGATCATCAGATGATTCTCCTTGATGCATGGAAACTTCCTGCAGGATCAAGACTGTTACGATTTGAGGTATGTGGTTCGAGAGTTCGGATTTGGTGCATTTGATGTAGGGGTGGTGGAACAAAATCCATGTTAGCACCAAGGCTGGTTTTGGTGGTGTTTACATAACTCGGAGACTAAAACACAAACTAGGAGACTAAAGATGGTGGTGTTTACAATTGATGCAGGGTAGTGTTTACAGGAGTTCAAATTTCAGACCTATTAGTCTCCTTGGTGGTGTTAAAACACTAACTAGGAGACAAAAGATGGTGGTTGAACTTATCATTTTTAAGTACCAACGAGCTTCCGTAAGCAATAGACAAATTCTTGATGGCGCATTGACTGCTAATGAGATTATTGACTCTCATAATAGAGCTTATATTCCTGGGGTCGTTTGTAAAATGGATTTCTCTTGTGAATTGGGATTTTCTCGATCTTGTACTTGTAAGAATGGGGTTCAGGGTTGAATGGATTTCTCATAATAGAGCGTACTTGTGTGTGTGTGTATACTGTAGATATATATACGTTTCAGTTTTTGAATCTAGCCCAAGCTACTTTCAGTAGTTATTTTGTGGATTATCAGAAATTAGCAAATACAGAGACAAGGTCAACGTGTCGTCAAATGTAAATATGGATACATCATAAATATATGGTTCTTTTTAGTTATTTCTTTTGCACATTGTTTTGACCTCTGTGGTACTGAACACACTGCCATAATGGTATTGGAAAAAATCATGGTGATGAGACCGAAAGACCATCTATTATATCTGAACTCCCTCGAGTTATTTCTGTTTTGATTAATAGTGATAAAAATGGGGAAGGGAAGAGGGAAAAAAAAGAGGTATGTATTTCACTAAGTACATTGACACGGATAGGTGTGTCCGTATTCGACACAGATATGAAGAGTTGGACACGGCGAATTTTCAAAAATTGAGGTATATCACACACAATGTGTCTGACATGGACACATGGATATGTATCCGACACAGATTATCTTCAAAATATGGCGTGTCCATGTAACTTAGGTATTTCATCAATCAAAGCTTCAATTACCGATAAAATAACAAGAAGGTTAAAGTCAATCAACAGTATTGGATAAAAAGAATATTCAATTTACCAAATTTCTCTTCAATATAATCTAATAAACTAAAATTAACCTTCTGGTCATTGCTTTATTTTTCATAATAATGTTCTTATTTGATTACTGAATTACGCCAAGAAAAGTGCTATGGAGCTGGAATTTTTCAAGGCTTGTAATATAATGGTCTGATATATAACTACTCATTGGTTGCTTGCAGAACCTTGTGATGCAGCATGTGGATCACTCTGCCGGAGATCTAATTGATCTTTGCAAGGCCTCCTCCATTATGATCCAGCCGAGCGGCTGAAAGCAAGCGTAGCACTATGACATCCTTTCTTTACAAGAGATCAGAGAAGGTGTGGCTATCCCGTGTAGCTACTAGTCCGACATAAGAGTCTGTTATGAAATGAACGCTCTAAGGACAAAACAAAAGTGTGGAATGCATCGATCTGCAGAACCTTCTTCTTACTCTGCCAAAAGCATTGTAAGTCTACTACTGTACATGGAGCTATTACTCATTTTGTTATTGTCTTTTCGCAAGGCTTTGTCTGTCTGGAAAAGTGTAAACTGTGTACAAGATGAGAATCTGTAGTAAAAATCATACATCTTTGGTTTGTGTTTTCTTATAATATTTTCCCATGTACTTTTCCCTGTTTTTGAACTTGCACATTGTAATTAAGATATGAATCTTGAGGTTACAATAAACCTCAGAAGGAATTGGCTAATGAATGATGGTAAGTTCTGAGTAACACCAGACATGTAAAAGCATGTGGTATTCTTCAAAATCCCAACAATTTACAGGACTGGCAGAAAGCTTCAACAGAATGTTTCCTTCAAATTAAAATTTCCAGAAAGATTGTGAATGAGATTTTTTTTGTGAACGAGATTTTTGTTTTGCTACAGTTCCTAAGCCCTAGAAAGAAAAAGACTGGGCACATGAAAACCTCAAAAATATTTTGACAGGATCATTGCTAAACTTTCGGAAACCGATTGGCAGGTAAACAAGAAAGGAAATTCTAATGTATATTTTTTATAGGGATGCACCGGAGAACCATCAATGTGATAGAGAAAGAGTACAAAGAAAGAAAAGGCGCACCTTCAGTCAGTGGCTGCAATGAGCGGATGTTTCAAAGCAGGTAAAGAAGGGTAGTTATGAAGCTAAAGGGTTTCAGTTCCAAGAAGATACCAGGTGTGTGCTGAAGCCATATTAAGATGTGCTAATTCCATTGGCCGTTTTCCAAGCTGCTAGCATATGATTATATAAAATTAGCACCTGCTACTGAAAATAGAATTAAGATCTTGTCATTAATAGTTGAGGACTTAGGTCCCATTTGAACTTGACTATCAAAGATGAGCAAGTTCATCAAACCTGCCAGACTACAATATAGGAGTTGGATTTGTTGTCTAGGGCATGATTATGTCCTCAGAAGCTCATTCCGCTCTATTGGGTTAGTGGGTGGTTCATTAGTGTCGTAGCTCATGGGGGAAAATTTTCATATAGCTCTGCAAAATTGCCCACATCTGCCAGGCCACCCATTCCGGCTCGAAGCACTTCCACAACCCCAGTGCCATCGTGTAGCTGTTTCAAGTATCGTACTTGAGTCAGTATTTTTGTGCCTTGGTAACGTTGTTTCAATAATGCTGAGCATCACCCCCAGTTCTGGCTTATATATGGCTTCAGAATAATGCTGGCCACTGATCAAAATTCATTTTTGGCTATGAGATTTTGGACGTGTACTAAATTCGATGTTACAATTGACGGATTAGCGTGGGCAGTTCGATATCACAATGGGATAATTGGTCAATCGGCTTGTTGTTTGGAGGCAAGTGTATTGCGTTGAAGATTTGAAGTGATTATGGGAAGTGTAGAAATGGACAATGTTTTATCGCTCAGGGTGTCAGTGGGTTGGGTCAGGCTCAATGCCTGACTGACTTTAAACGAGTCAAAGAGGGTAGAATTTAGACCCTAGATTTTAGAGTCGTCCTCCCAGAACAACCTGCTTGTTGCTTCAAAGTCATTGCAAAATGAAAGAAATAAGTCCAACTACATTTGCAAAATAAGAATGAATATGGTATTTGGATCAGCGTTAAAAGAAATTAATCAGAAATTAAAATCCAATCATTGAGAATGTGAGATCATCATACCCAAACATAATTTAGATTCGAAATTCCAACCGCGTAAATTTATCCTCCATGTGTTTTGCATGCATCAACTTTTCATGGTGAACATTAAGAAGTAAGAGTCAAGGATTCATGGGTATGAGATCTCGTTGATTATTCCTATAGCATACCCATCAAAAAAAGTATGTCATTACTCGACCATTGGACACTTTTCACTTTTGTCATACCGTGGTGGATTCCATAGTCCATAATCCATACTCATCGAGTCATCGTTATCTCTATTAGTAAAGTACACCATAATTAACCTGACCTTTTAAATTAGACCAACCTTTTATCTACCACTAAATACCCTTGATTAGATATTAAAATAAAATATTCAATGCCTTTAAAAAGGACTATTCTGTCATTTCAACTTTTATTTACATTTATACCCTTAAGTTATAACACCATCACAAAGGAGTTTTGTGTAAATTCAGGTTGAAAACCAAATGCACGCACTATATGACTATGAATTGTACGCCTATATTTATTAGTCATAAATTAAGACTTAAATTACCATAAATACGCTAATCCTTTCCCTTTTCGTCTCCCTCTCAATCTCTACGTATCCCATCTTTTTTTGCAAACAGTAGGTAAAAAAAAATCGTATTATCTCTTGCCTCTCTTGAAATACTTGGGATCAAATGACCTCTCTTCTTCTTACGTTTTCTCTCTCTCAAATCTCTCATTCGCTTTCTCCTAAAAGGTAATAGCCAAACAAAACAAAAAAAAAAAACAATGCGGCCCTAATAATATCTCTATTTCAAAAGGTAAGATATTTCATTTAACCTATTCAAAAATTTCATAGATTGGAAATTACTCATTCGAGGATCTGCAACTATTTCGTTACTTTGGCAGGAAGGTTAGTTTCGTTCTACTGACCTCTAATCATTATTTGAAGATTTATGATTTTTTTTTTAAGAAGCATGAAATATCTTGATGACTTTTTGTTAGTTTCCAAAATTGGGTTTTGGGATAAAATTTTGCCCTAATATGATGAGTCTTGCCCTTCTAGAAAAAGTTGTATGGAGTTATCAGCTCGGCCTTTTCTGTGTCGACGGAAGATGAATTGTCCTGTTGACAACAACGTTTTCCACCCTTTGGTATGTCTGGAGAGGGGAAACATTTAGAGTAGATATTGGAGATCAAAGTAAATTATCTCGAAATGCCTGGTGGAGTATATACACAACTATTCTCACATCCAAACACGATAGCAAATTCGAAATCACTCAACTCGGCCTTACTTATTTTGTGTAGATGGTTGAAATTTAATTGTGAGGGTTGTAGGGAGATGGGAAAGAAGATTCGAGATAGTTCTTTTATGATGAATTGTGGTTATCATTACAGTACTTGCAGTTCAATTGGCTAGGACTCTTACAAATGCAAAACAAAGATTCGAGCGATTAGAGAGGCCATTAGTGGGAAAAAGGTTCAAGAGGTACAAGTGTACAACCTATTGGATTAAATGCAATGCACCACATTAATCGACTTTTGAACCTCGGTCAAGTTCATTACACTTCCATGGCCATTGTTAAAATTTGGTTCTGATAGTTTTAGATAGGTTTATTGGTCTTAGAGTTATCTCCTGTTAAAAACCCTTAATGACATGCTCACACAGTGCATTGTGGTGAATACAATAAGTCTTTTGTTTGGGTTAATAGCTGTTGTTGCTGCTGCTTGGTGAGGTCTTTAGCAGACTCAAGATTTGTGTTGGCTGTATTTTGAACTATGTAATGATGTTTTCCTTTTCCTACAACTGAAAAAAAGCAGTCTAGATGTATGCTTCACTTGCAGAAGAAATCATATGCTTATCACTTGCACAAATCCCATAAATTTTGTTATATAGTAAACTTGCAACTGAAGTGCTTGAAATCAAATTGGATGCCTTTGTACTTGAACAATATATTAAAGGACCCAAAATGTTTCGATGCATTCTTTAGAAAAAAAATTCATAGTTAACGGATGTGCTTATCACACATAATTTCGTTACTTTAGTGCTTTGTTGGTTTTGTTTGATTTTTGCTCACCGCATATTGCAACGTGTTCTTTTGTTCGGAACACTCTACTCAACCAGTTGATTACAAACCGCTTGACGCCATCCAACCTGTTTGTGGCCAAGATGCCCGATTAGAGAAGCCCCCGGATAATGCAAGATCATTGAGCCTCTTTACCGCCAACCCGTTCTTAATCTAATGTTGTAGTAATCTTGTCATGGAAGAATCATCTATCTGAGATCTTATGCGACATTATTGGATCAATCCTAGGAGCCCCGTAACAAGACACTTGATTGGCACCGCGTGAGTGAAGATACCAATGGAAGATGAGCATATCGAGGAAGATCTTCCAACATTTACTTCATGAAGATGGTCATGAGTACTGGCTTCACGACAAGAGATTTCAACCTCAGTTTCGTGATCCCCAGTTGTGGTGACAAACTGTAACCTGCTTTTACCGAATGTTTTCCTCGTCAAGCCTTGCCTGGTCTTGGAAAGCAGATCTCCATGTGGTAAAGGATTTGGCCCATCTCGGTCATTAGCCGAGTTAGGTAGAACGTGTGACTCGTGTCGCGAAAACCCATTGCTCTCACTTGGTGGGAGTGATGATAGGTTCTCTATTCTCATCTTTGCAGGCCAACCAAGGACGGCCGGAATTAAGAAACTGGATCATCCGAAACTCCACTTGCCTCGCCGACTCGATGGAGGAGAAAAATCGGCCGCAATCTGGTCAATAAGACTCACCATGTCGGTGGTGTATATCTCGATTGCAAGGCAGCCTTTCCCATCGGCCCCGACTCATTTCAACAAGCTCATCCGAAGATTGTATCTATTCCTCGCAAAGTTCGGGTTCTCGAAGAATTTGCATGTACCAATCGATTCATTTATCCGAGATTGAAATGACGATCACGATTACTAGCGGTTGCCAATACCGTGATTCTTATCAAGCAACAAAGAAACATAGTTATCTTTACATATAGAATAACCAATACAAATTGAACTCGTAAAAGGCAATATAGTCTTCTGAGGAAGGTTATGCTTATTGCTCTCGACAACAAGGCCTTTGTTAAAATACTTCCAAAGATATCGCCAATACTTTTCTTATACAACTAACCGAACCGAGACTTGGCATGGAATTCAGAAGAAATAACCGGAAGGGTGCGGGAAAAAGTTGATTATAAGGTCATTTCTTTGTGGTTAGTCCAAATCTGTAATAATTCGAAATGACCGCGATTAGTACGGATAACTTTGTGGGTTCAAAATGGGATGTACAAGAGTTGTATACCTGCATTACCAAGTTAGTATGTTTTCATTTTCTACTACTTTAGTCCTATTTGTAGAAACATACTTCAGTATTGGCCCTTCATAGTATGTGGTCTGGTGGCTGACCTAAGGAGTTTGCTTCCTTTATGCTTTTATAATTTGATTCCATTAGCACGCCGAGACTTTAGTTTTTAAGCTTTTGAATCAAAGGATTATCAACTGTGCTGTGTTGTTTACTTGTAATGGTTTCTGAAGTTTGCAGGCTTCAACTAAGGCATGGACGGTAATGCAGGGACAGTTCAAACTGGATAGTGTCCCAGCAAGAGCTATCATTTTTATTGAAGGCCCACCTGGTGGAGTGGTCATTCTTATGGAAATTGTAGTTTGTCACTATAGTTAGCATTTATATAACTATTAGACACTATATGACTATAGTTCATAGCCACTACTATTCTATATAATAGCAATTATATAGTATATATATAATTCCATGCTCTCATTATAAAGTTGTACTCTATAATTTGTTAAAAAGTATATACTTCTTATGAGAACATAAGTACAGCATTTACGAAATGGTGTGTAGTTTGTCAATGTGGAGAGATGAAGTGGTAATATAAACTTCTGGTTTGTCAAATTGCCTCTGGCCTATGTTACGTAAAATGCTCAACCGTAGGTAACATAGGTATAGTTGGTGGCTTCAATCTTTGAAAGGATGTAAGGGCTCTTTGGCGAAGTCATAGCCGGTGGGCTCAATATGGGTAATCTGGCCCTTATTTTTCTATTATATCTTTGGCTTTTGAAGTTAGAACGAGGTCCCTTTGAATATATAAGCCTCCGATTAAGTTCACAAGTACATCAAGAGAAGTACATTTGCTATTGAGAATTGTCATGCATTTGGAAGCTCATTGTTGGATGTACTCAATTTTGGGAAGGCATACACACTTTTAGCTATGTTTATTTGATTCCTAATTTCTTATCTATCCAGACCTTCAAATATTTCTCATCTCATTCAATTATTGTTAAGGATATACTGTAGATCACTTGATTTTCACTGATCGATCGAACAATAATGACTTTTTCAGTGATGCAAGCGCAACAGGTGTGCCCAATTTACTTGAAAAAAATGTGTATAGAGTTATCAGAAATTGCCTTAAACATCCATATGCATGCTTTGGAAACGAACTCTTAACATTGTAAGGACTTTTCTCTATCTCAAATTGATGTGAGTAGGTACTCTTTTTATTTGCTCAATGTGTTTTTTGCTGATAAAACATATGTATGCAGGAATGCTCAGAAGAACATATCTCAACGCTTTATCATATCTCAAATATTGAGTGTCTATATTCCGTGCTTTTTGCTAGCATGATGTCCTTGAATAAAAACGATGCGGTATTTAATAGTTCTTCTTTTGTTGTATGGGATGTCTTATTAGCTGTATATTTTATTTATTTAATTATTTTTACCTGTCTTTTGCATTCTTTTTTGCTACCAGATATTGAGTTGGTAAATTTACAGATATCAAAGACCATGGTGTTGTTTTAAAAATGGAATTTGATTCTACAGACAAATTTTGTTTAATATACATGTTAACATTGCATACAGAAGAAAAGTTTTTCATCCAGACCACTTTTCTATCAGCAACATCACTTAAACGCCAAGCACCCTCAATTGAAGACTATACAAGAATGAGCTATTGATCAATGTTGAGTCTAAATTCAAAAGAATTACTTTTACATGCAACCATGCTAAGGAATGCACCAAGATAGAACGTGCTTGATTTGAAGACTAGACATGTCACCAAACATTTAAGTGTATAATGCAAATGGACAACATATATGAAGTGTTCAGGCTCAAGATGAAGATAGCCCGTATGCAAGTCCTCATTGTGACTCATGCTGATTTTTTATGCTTCAATTTACAATATGTTTCAGCGTTCACTTTTTTGCAAATTCAAAGTTCCTGCAACTGATGTAAGAACTAAGAATTAGACATTCTCGCTATCAATTTTGCTTATGTAATAACATTTGTTTGGCTTACATTTCGTTCCTTAGAGTTTTTAAGAACGTATTCTTCTTGCAATTGTTTCTAGACCTAACCTGCTACGTTTTTGCTTTTATTAAAAAAAAAATTCTATAAATTTTAATTCCTGTATTCAGTTGGTTTTGTTCGGATATAATGTTCTTTTTTCTCCCAAATTTGTGCGTGCTTTTAAAATTTCTATAATCATGTTAAAGTATATTGAAATATTTATTTTTGTTGTACTTTGTTAGCTTCGCAAGCGCAACGCGCGTGCCAATTTGCTAGTATATTTAACTCTTCCCAAGCAACTTTTATCAATAAAAAAAGTCCCATACTCATCGTTCAAAGATCCGCTTTATAGTTTACTGACGTGTACGCTACCGTTTTAATTTAATAAGTTATCTCAGCTAGGATTTTCATTTTAATATTAACAATAAATAAGAGAATTTCGTTTTCTTCTTGTAATTTTCTTTTCTGGTTCACTAAAGTGGGATTGATTCCAAAGTTTTAGTGACTTTTCTAGAAGATATCAATATGATTGCATTTATATATATATTTTTGATAAGTGATTTGTTTTTCAGGTAAACTTGACAATTTAAAATTTCATCACTTTAATCCAACTAAATTGTATTCCAGTAGGGTATGCCCGTGCCTACGGCCCACGAGACCTCGTCGCGTCTGCAGCGCTACCCGAAAAATGAACAATCATGTTCATATATGTTTTGGGTATGAACATTTATTGTTCATATATGTTTTGGGTACGAACAATCAATGTTTATGTCTGTTTTGGGTATGAACATTTATTGTTCATATATGTTTTGGGTATGAACAATCAATGTTCATATTTGTTTTGGGTATGAACAGATATGAACAATCAATGTTCATATTTGTTTTGGGTTTGAACATTTATTGTTCATATCTGTTTTGTTCATACCTATTGTTCATAACCATTAAGTATGTGGTACACATATCAATCTTTGTCTATCCATTGGTTGCCCAGTGTGTTTTACGTAACTTTGTCATATCTCATTTCTTAATTTTCAATTCCATTGTTTTAAAATGTGTCCACCGCTACAAAACAGAAACATCCACCAAACTTTGCAGTTATGTGCAGGAGCTTTTGATTATCTCTTCTTAATCCCAAGTAAAGAAAATATTACTTTGTGAGTATCCTATATATGTTTGGGAGATAGAGTGTGTATGGGTATCTAATTACCCGAAACCGAATCGGAATTAGAACTGTTTATAGCGGTTATGGGTTTAAAAATGTTAATAGCGGAATTAAAACCGAACCGGAATTAATTAATACACCGTATATGTTAAAATTTAGTGTGTAATATATATTTATACAGATCGTATGTATGTATGTATAGTATAATGTACTCTTGTTCGATTTAAAATGGAAATTAATACATGCGTACGCACAATTTATGAGTTGTACTTAAAGTTTTTCTAAAAAATTCAAAGATTATAGAATTTATGACCATTATAAGTGTTATTGTCGCACTAAAAACTAACTTTTATATTTGTTACGTAATTAAAAATGTAATTTTAGTAATAATAATATATAACCCAAGAAAAAACCGAAACCAACTTAATTAATGGGTATAGTTTCTGGTTTTCTTAAAAATAAAATAAAATAACCAAACCTGATAGGAACCATTAAAAATAGAATGCAACTCGAAACCAGTAAAAACCGACCCATGAACACCCCTATTTGGTACCATGATCAACTGATCTTTGTTTAGCCTTAGGGTGCCCAGGTGTGTCTACCGCAAATTTGTCCTATCTCATTTTATTATATTTTTTATTTGAAAATGTGACCTCGTGTTATCAAAGAAAAACGTCCCCCAATCTTTGAAGTTATGCCCACGCCTACGGCCCACGAGACCTCGACGCGCCTGCGGCGCTACCCCGAAAAATGAACAATCAATGTTCATATATGTTTTGGGTATGAACATTTATTGTTCATATATGTTTTGGGTATAAACAATCAATGTTCATGTCTGTTTTGGGTTCATGTTTTTTTTGGATGTGAACATTTATTGTTCATACCTATTGTTCATAGCCTCTAAAGTATGGATGCACCTCCTAATAGGTTGTGTCCGCGTCTGACGCGGATGCGGACACGGACGCAGCATGGACGCCTGTCGGACGTGGTCGACGTGGTCAACATAGTCAGGACGCGGTCAACATGGTCGTGACGCGGATTTTGACCTAAAAAAATAAAAAATAAATCAAAATAATATTTAAAAACTCAATTTTTTCATTTTTTTTTGTTTTGTTAAGACTTATAACATGTTTTTAAAGTTTGATTAGGAAATATTAAACTTAATTTTGTGGCTATTTATCTTTAATAGTTTTGAATTTATGAATGTTGATACATTTAATTAAGTTTTTAATGTTTAATTTATATAAAATAAAATTATAAATATTAATTAATTTCCGCGTCATTTGCCGCGTTCGCATCCTACTTTTTTGAGATATAACCGAGTCACCGCGTCAGTGTCTGCGTCTGCGTCAGTGTCCGCGTCCGCGTCCTCATCCGTGTTCGTGCAACATAGTTTATAGCTAATGTTCATAATTTGGAGTATGAACAGTTATTGTTCATATCTGTTTTAATAAGCAGTTGATGAAGAACAACTATATAGTTGATTGAGAAGTTATATATGTGATAAAATATATGAAGAAATGGTCACACACCCCATGCTTTCCAACGACAAATATTCCTTATGGGCTTATTAGCGAGTAAAGTGTGTAGGAAAAGACGGCTTTGGATTGTGCTTTTAAACAGACTTAAAGATTACAAGAACTTGAAGGAGAAAAGACAAATTGGAATTAGAAAGCCTAAAATGAAGTGCACGCCATGTTCAAGTGAAACGATCGGGGATGGTTAAAGAAGTTAAATGGACTTGTATACAAAAGGGTATGCCCATGCCTTATGCCCACGACGCGGCGCTATCTCTAAAAAATGAACAATCAATGTTCATATATGTTTTAAAAAATGAACAATCAATGTTCATATATGTTTTGGGTATGAATAATCAATGTTCATGTTATGGATTCATGTTTTTTTTGGGTATGAAACATTTATTGTTCATATATATATTTATTTATGCTAAACAATCAATGTTCATTTTTTGTTATGGATTCATGTTTTTTTTTTGGTATGAATACGGATGTTCATATCTGTTTTGGAGTGTGAACATTTATTGTTCATATCTGATTTTTGTTTATACCTATTGTTCATAGCTAAATACTTTTTCATAAGTGTTTTTTGGGATATGAACAGTTATTGTTCATATCTGTTTTGTTTTGGGTTCATGTTTTCATAGCTGTTTTTGGGTTCAATCAATGTTCATAGCCGACGTTCAAAGATGGGTAGATATGAACAATCAATGTTCATACCTATTGTGGGTATGAATGAAAATAGAACCTGTCAAGTCTCACAGTTCAAACCAAAAACCAACTTCATTCTAAGCATTTTTCACCATAAAATAATAATAATAATAAAAGATTCTAGTGCCTCTTCAAAGGAAACTAAGGTATGTGTGAATATGAATATTAAGGAAGCTTTTCATCACATACACCATAAAGAAGAATAAAAAGCTGAAAATTTCCGTGGTGAGGTAAATTGCACCATACAAAGTGACTTCTAACATCCAAAGAACCAAAACCAAAAGGGACATCGGGATCATCATCATGAGAAATTCAAAATGTGGCTATAAAGAGATTGTAGCATTCGCATGAAATTTCCGCCTCAAGCACATTGGCGTGAGAGAGTTGAAACTTGGAACCGAGAACACACTATTCCCAAATCGAGAGTGAAGAATGCAATTAGTAACCTCTTCAACAACCCAACCAAGCCATCCATGCATGAACCTCTAGCTGGTGGACATTAATCACTTATCTTGAGTTGTGGGTAGTCTTGATTATTTTTGTTGATGGAGACTTGAAATGATTTTTGACCAAGTAATGGAATCATTAGCCTGTGAAAATTTCAGAAGTGTAAATAAGGAGGCAAGTATATGATGGTTCAAGGAAGCAAACCAGTAGCTAAGCATGTATCCATCCACAAAAACAATGACGTACCTCGAACATGGATGAAGACGGTGAATCTGGGAGTGATGGACGAGAAGATGTCATCTCACGATCTAAAGCAGAAAGTGTTAGTTTTCACCCTGGACCAGTCATGGCAGTACACATATTCCATGGGCAAAAATGTATGTGCTGCCTGATTGGATCAAACTCCATGCCTTGGCACGATTGCGCCCACTTTAGACACATATTTCAGACATATGTCATCAAGACAAATGCTTCAAGCAAGACTTCAGAGTATACGACATTTGTAGTAAGCTTTTCAGCATTTGGAGGTAGAAAAATACTTATGCGGGCTGCGGAAGTGCACCTGGATAATGCCACATATAACTGGCCATGGCTGAAAACTTCAGTTCGAAGATCGATTCCTACAAACTTCACGGATTGTCCTTGTCAGTTATTGAATCAGTATGCAAACGGAAAGATGTGAAAATTTTGGAAATTGTTTCAAGTAAATCTTAAAAGACATGGCTTGACTTGTTTCTAGGCACATAATACAAATTTGACTTTGTGCTAAACGGGAAGGAAGGAGTATCAGACAGTACCTAAAGTTGCATAGTGCATTGAGGAATACTTCTAGGTACATCCATTTTGTACAAGATTTGTCTTATTTTATTTAAGTGGGATGGGGGGGGGGTGGTTAGTGCATTGAGGAATACTTCTAGGTACAACCATTTTGTACAGGGTTTGTCTTATTTTATGTGGGAATTCGGTGGGTGGTTTATGAGACACATCATAGAGTATTCCCTTTGCACTATCATAGTATCTCCCCTTCCTAATTGGTATGCTAAATAAAATCGATAACTTCAGGAAACAACACATTTCGTTCTTACAAGGAACAATAAAATGGTGTAGTCTATTCACTAAAATGCTAGAAAATCCGAACAAAAAAAAAGTAAACTTCCAACTAAACCAAAGAATTGTAAAGCATGTGAATCCTTTTTAGAGCACAGATGCAAGCTAAATCAGAATATTGACATTCTGGTTTTTTTATAAGAGAAAAATCCAATTTTCTTATAAGAGAAAAATCAAATTCTTATAAATAATCAAAACCAATAAAGTAATAGGGAAAGTACTCAAGTAGGATCCAAATTAACCAATTACTTATTTTACTGATAAGACCTAAAGTAAGATACAACGATTACAGAATTGAAACTTCATCCACTCCCACTACAATTTTCTCTTATAAATTTGCATACGCTTCTAAAATCAAGTTTCATATAGATTTGGAAACGAGGTGAATGCAAGCAAAACCAATTAATTTAAGCGTAAGATTATTGACGTTTACAAGTGATCTATTAGAAGGATAAGAAAAAGTATGACTGATTACCATGATCATTTTTTGTTCTTGTTCCTGCTCTTCTAGAATTGCCTCAATAAGAATAATGTAAGGTCCCTGCTCAATAATTTCCCAGTGTCCCTGATAAAGCTACAAAAGGAAATAAAAGAAAAAGAAGAATCAATTAATCCTTGTAACACTGACACTTTCAAGTGAAAACATACCTCCAAAAGTTCATTCACCTTTACTTTATTATTAAAGGAATGTCATATCCCATAGGGCGTAGTGCATCTATGGCAGCATCCATCCGCGCTTGACCTATCTGCAATGATATTTTCCAAAACATATGGGGAGATAAAAAATCAAAACTAAGAACCTGAGAAGATGTACCAAAAATTACAAAAAATTAAAAATTAAAACTAAACAAAATAATAATAATAATAATAATAATAATAATAATAATAATAGTAAATAAATAAAATAAATGAAAAGTACAAACCTTTCTTGGGCTCCCTCTACGCGCCATTGGCAAATATAAGTTCAGGACACGAACTAATCAATACAAGTTAGGACACTGTAAAAATATTCCAAACAAACACCACACTGTAAGCAAAAGAAAGACACAAATGGAGCCCAACTAATCCAAACCCCTCAACCTTCTCTCTCTTTTTCTCCCCGACACTATCATAAGCACTTTCAAGCTTAACAAATAAGTATAAAACAGTCAAAAAGGGGGGGAGGGGGGAATAATAATAAAAAATAATAAATAAAATAATAATAAATAAATAAAATAAATGAAAAGTACAAACCTTTCTTGGGCTCCCTCTACGCGCCATTGGTAGATATAAGTTCAGACCTGTGAAAACATTCCAAGCAAACACCACACTGTAAGCAAAAGAAAGACACAAATAGAGCCCAACTAATCTAAACCCCTCAACCCTCTCTCTCTTTTTCTCCCCAACACTCAACTGATCATAAGCACTTTCAAGCTTAACAAATAAGTATAAAACAGTCAAAAAGGGTGCGGGGGGGAATAATAATAATAATAATAATAATAAATAAAAAATAAATAAATAAAATAAATGAAAAGTACAAACCTTTCTTGGGCTCCCTCTACGCGCCATTGGCAGATATAAGTTCAGACCTGAACGACCGAATACAAGTTCATACCGGTAAAAACATTCCAAACACCACACTGTAAGCAAAAGAAAGACACAAATGGAGCCCAACTAATCTAAACCCCTCAACCCTCTCTCTCTTTTTCTCCCCGACACTCAACTGATCATAAGCACTTTCAAGCTTAACAAATAAGTATAAAAAAAAAAAAAGGGGAGAGAGAGAGAGAGAATGAAAATCACGGCCCATTAAAACAAGTTTAAGATATGTGATTTTTTTCCAAAAAAAAATACACCACAAATTCCACTTCATTTATCACAAATCTAAGCACAAGAAGTAAAACCTATAAACCCCATAAACATAAACAATTGGAAAGCGTGATACTACACAAACAAGCATTAAACGCATCGAATAAGCAAACACCATGAACACAAGCAAAAGAAAATAGAAAATCACAGCCCATTACGCACAATGCAATCTATAAAAAAATCAATCCCCCAAAAACCCCTCTTTGTTTGTCAACTCAAAAAGTAACAAATAAGCAAACCCCAGAGTCATAAACAAAGAAAAGCCAAACCACATTCCCAAACATTAACACAAATACTTCTTCTTTTACTTCAACAAAACCCTTCAACTAATGCAGCCGGATATAACAAAGAAAACCCAACTAAAAAAACATGTTTTCTACAAAATAAAAGATGTTCTCGAAGAACCCCAAAGCGTAAACCCTTAACACATATTCTTGAAAAAGAAACAAGTGAGTGCAAGTTCTTACCTTTGCAATGTTGCGTGTGTTTTTTTTCACCAAGAGAGCAAGAAGAGAAAATAGAAAAAGAAAAAAGGACAGTCCTGAATTTTTAAATTCAAATTAATAATAAGATAAATCGAAAAGGTCTTACCTTAATGAGAAGAGATGTGTGAGAGAGCGGCATCAACTAAAAGCTAAAGAGAGCGAGAAGAGAGAGACGGTAATAAGATAAACCGAAAAGGTCTTACCTTGATGAGAAGAGATGTGTGAGAGAGCGGCATCAACTAAAAGCTAAAGAGAGCGAGAAGAGAGAGACGGTTGAGAGAGTTATGTTAAATTGAATCTAATGAGGGCGGATGTTGATGTGTAATGCAGCACACGGTCCCGTATGAGTTAGATTGTCCACGTCACAAGCCGAAAAAATATTATTAGAACCGTAGGATGGGGGCCCTGCGGATCCTACACTACTCTTTATTGTTAATATAAATTAGTGCATTACATGGTGTCCTAAAATAGATTGTACCAGGCATGAAATAATGAAATTATCCCTTGTAAACTATGGTTATTACCAAAA
Source organism: Coptis chinensis (assembly GCF_015680905.1). Lineage (NCBI taxonomy): Eukaryota > Viridiplantae > Streptophyta > Magnoliopsida > Ranunculales > Ranunculaceae > Coptis > Coptis chinensis. Next base: position 45,383,107 of record NC_141460.1, read on the forward strand.
CTTAAAAGATAATCATTTCTTTAAATTTTAAAGCTGACATGGCCATTACTAAAACTTGTTTAGGGCTAACATGGCAGCCAAAACTCGAAAAGTAGTCCCTGTCTCAAATACAACCCAAACCAATTTACACCTTTCGTGTGTTGTCCTCAAAAACAAGTTCGCTATTGCAAGAACAACACGTGATGACGGGCATTTAAGTCTTTCCAAATGACCACCGTGATTCCCACAAAAGAGAATTATTAAACAGAAGATCAGTCAGACAGTCACGTTCAATCTTTTTCTCTATCCCGAGTAGCACCACTTTCTCTCTCCACCACATCGTACTCAACACGTGTCCAACTTATTCGACTTACGTAACACTTAACCCCACTACCTACTGTCCTACTCAATAACCACCCTCCCCACACACAAACACACAAAAAAAAAAAAAAAACTAGTTTCTTTCATACCATTCCTAAAAACACAAACACTTTTCCTTCTTTCTTCTTGTTTTTGAGAAGAAAAAACATGGTGGAGGTAGTCAAGACAAGTGTGGGCAGTTCAGTAGAGGAGGCAAGGAGAGGAAGCACAGTTCTTGTTGGAGTCAGGAAATGAGGAAAGGTCTTGGAGGTTAAACTTTGATAGCATCCAACGTTGTTCTGAGTATACTGATAAACCACCTCCACGTCATTACTGTCTTGGTGTCCTAGGTAATAAGTCCAACTTAACAGTATGTTTAGTTGTTTTTAGTAAAGTTTGACTTTTTAAAGATTTAGTAGTACCCTGCAATTAATACTAGTTGACATTCTTTTATTTATTTATTAACTAGTTGGTGTGACTTGTTTAAAATCTTTTGTAAATAAATTACTAGTTATAATGTGTTATTGGTTCTGGTTTGTGTAGAGAATGCATTTGCCATGAGGATCTTGCCAAAAAAAAAAATAATAGGCTTTGAGAAGTTATGATTCAGTTTACAAGGGGCAGCAAAGTAAAGACATATCAACATAAATGGCTGTACCTTTGCTTAGGCATGTCTATTTTTACATACATGTAATGATGCTCTTTGCTCATTCTCTTTACTCTAGAGAGAAAATGGAATGTTAACTTAATGCCTCTGTTTTACTAGCAATCTTCATAATATGCAACTGTGAAATGAATTTTCCTGAAAACGAGCGAAATGATAAAAGTATAATACAACCTGGGAACCTATGTATACATTGGACACATTTTAATTGTCTAATTTTGTGTCCAAGCGAACTAGAAATGCTTTTGGATTGATGCACTAAGATTCGTTCTTTATAAAGTGTGTGAACCTTTTTTTGATTGCTTTGTTTGTGGACCTAGCTTCCGAAGATGTGGTTGCTGAGTATTACCAGCAGCAGGTAGAAATGTTGGAAGGGTTCAATGAAATGGATGCTTTAGCAGAGCGTGGTTTTCTTCCTGGGATGTCAAAGGTTTATATGATCTCTGGCTTTTATTGGTCTTCTCTTTGAGGGGTACTACAGCAGTAATTAATTTTTATCCTGTTAAATGCTTAAATGTGCTTTTGTCTATTTCTAGGAAGAGCGAGATAAGATGGCAAGGAGTGAGACGATGGCCATCAGATTATCAAATATTGCAAACATGATTCTTTTTGCTGCTAAAGTTTACGCATCAATCAGGAGTGGTTCATTGGCGATCATAGCATCTACGTTAGACTCACTTCTAGATCTATTGTCTGGTTTCATCTTGTGGTTCACAGCATTCTCTATGCAGACGCAGAACCCCTATCAGTATCCCATCGGGAAGAAACGTATGCAACCACTCGTCAGTTACCTTCTGTAAACTTTCTATTGCCAGAGTCATATACGTTATGGACTTACTGTTGATAGCAATTTAAGTTCTTACATTTCTTGACATATGTTGCAAATGGTGGCGAAAATTAACTTGGAATCTTATTCTAAAAGAACTTTTGCACACTACAATTGTACTAGTACATCATCATAGGTCATGTGTATGGATTGGTCTGTTGTTCAGGCTTTTTTCAATCAGATAGTCCGGAAATATTCTCTCGGACATTGCACACCCATTGGGTTGCTCTTAAAGTGGGACACATTATAGAAGTATTGCCAATTTCCTCTTTGAGGGTATTGGCATATTGTTAAAGAAAATTATAGAGAAAACTGTTTTTTGTTTTGGTTTTTGTTTCAAAAACTTTCAAAACCAAAAAATATATTTTATTGAATATTGAAAAGAAATCATACAAATGTAGACAAGTTGCAAGGCGTCTCTGAACAGGAAAAGTAATATTTGCTGTAATATATATATATTATAAAGGGCAATACGCGAACACTATTATAATATATAGAATTATTACAAGAAAAATTATTACGGCAAATATTACTTTTCCTGTTCAGAGACGCCTTGCAACTTGTCTACATTTGTATGATTTCTTTTCAATATTCAATAAAATATATTTTTTGGTTTTGAAAGTTTTTGAAACAAAAACCAAAGCAAAAAACAGTTTTCTCTATAATTTTCTTTAACAATATGCCAATACCCTCAAAGAGGAAAAGGGCAATACTTCTATAATGTGTCCCACTTTAAGAGCAACCCAATGGGTGTGCAATGTCCGAGAGAATATTTCCCGACTATCTGATTGAAAAAAGCTGAACAATGCATCAATCCATACACATGACCTATGATGATGTACTAGTACAAATTGAAGAAAAAAGTTCTTTTAGAATAAGATTCTAAGTTAATTTTCGCCACCATTTGCAAACATATGTCAAGAAATGTAAGAACTTAAATTGCTATCAACAATAAGTCCATAACGGTATGACTCGCAATAGAAAGTTTACGTAAGGTAACTCCGATGGTTAAGCTTTATTGCCCTTTATAATATATATATATATATATATAGGGTCGGGCTAACTTGATGACTTAAAATGATGACCCATCTTAACGACTCATCACATCCATTCGATTATACCCGATCCAACGCCCGGATCTTGCACTAATTTCACAAAGCAAATATGAGAGGGTACAATAGTCATTTTATTTTTCTTTCACAAATTAGATTAGAAAATTGGATAAAAACCGACTCTTTTTTCTTTTCTCATCCTCTTTTCTCTCTCGACTACAGGGACACCCACCACTAAGTTTTCAGAGAAACCCACTACCATGTTTTTTCATGAAAACTCTGCCTGGAAACTCAATAGAACCGGTTAACCCACAATCAAATCTTAAGAATCAAAAGAAAAATATAATTAAAGTTGAATCCTTGAAACCCAACTCAATCAAGTTTGAAGAACTCATTTGAAAATTGATTACCTCCTGCTCAACAATAGAATCAAAGAGATACAAAAACTCACCAAGATTCTCAACTCAACCATCCATATCTTTAATTCCTTCCAATGGTTTACATAAAAAAAGGTGTCATAACTATATAAGGTATTTCTTTATCAATGATTCAATGGAAGTCAAAGAATTCACTTCAACAGATAACCGATCACCCACTTCATATTTATGAGGATAACTCCAAGGTAAATTATACCCATCTCCAAATTGAAGAATTATACACAAATCAATACCCAACTATGAAACTTTTATGAGAGATGGCTTACATTTAGAGGAAGAAGAATGGGGTCGTGGATTTTTGTGGATCTATTTTTTTTGTAAATAGAAAGTCAAATGACCATTGTACCCTCTCTTATTTGGGGTATGAACAATCATTTGTTCATACCCAATATGAGCTATGAACATTCATTGTTCATATGAACATTCATTGTTCATACATATTTGGGGTATGAACAATCAATGTTCATACCTCACTATATAAGCCGTGGTACAACACTATATAACAGAGAAAGTTTATATACGACAATGTATAAGCCGCACGTGTGGAAGACTACCAAAATGGTTAGATCTAATCTAAGCCGCCCGATCTAAAATAAATTAGATGATCTAATCTCAACCGTTTATCAAAACAAAAATAAAGATGATATTATTATCGGGAAAAATCACTCCTCTCACCGCAAAACAAGGGGTATCTCAAATTAACCATTCTTTGTTCATACCACGGTCATGAGCTATGAACATTTTTGTTTATATCACAATTGAACTATGAAGCGGTGAGTGTTCATAGTCCATATGCGTTATTATAAACAATCAATGTTCATAGTCATGAGCTATGAATATTCTTTGTGCATACTACAATTGGACTATGAACAATGATTGTTCATAGTACGTACAATATGGACTATGAACACTCATTGTTCATAGCTATGTTCATAGCTCATAGCTATGGACAATGAGTGTTCATAGCTACCGAACTATGAACAATCACTGTTCATAATCCAATTGTGATATGAACAAAGAATGTTCATAGCCCATAATATGATTAACTTTTAATATGGACTTTGTTACCCACTTTTCTAGTTCATTGACGTATGTCAACTTCATTGACATACACATCATATGCCAACTTCATTGACATCATTGGCAAATCAGATTGCATCAACTATGAACACCGAATGTTCATAGTCTAATAAGAGTATGAACATTCAATGTTCATAGTCCACTAGAGTATGAACACCGAATGTTCATAGTCCAACAAGAGTATGAATATTAAGTGTTCATTGTTGATTTTGCGATTTCTTCACTGGGTTCATAAACAATGGGAATTGGTGGCACTTCGTTACATTTTCTTTTTCGGGTTTGGGTGCTTAATCCTCCCGTGTTCGTGGAGGCATGTTTAAAATGACGGTCCTTCCCACGCTCCCAAAAACTGGATAGTCAATTTAAAATTCAAACAATTCAAATTTTTGAGAAATTTTTTTAAAAAATTTATTGAGAAATTTCGGTTTTAGAACAATGCGGAATCGTAGAGATTTGGGGTTATCAAAAGATCAAATTTTATCAAGGATTTCAGCTTTGGGGTTGTTAATATATACATTTTTTATCTTCTGCTATTGACTTTACAGTTGCTCGTTTCGCGACAAAGCGTATTCTCAAGTAGCTTAAAGGGTTTGGAGGAGGAGGAGGATTGATTCCTTTGTTTATATCTTTGTTCACATTAGTTCAAGTTGCAAAGGTATGTGGGATCTTTTCACTTTCGGCAAATTTCATTCCACTTGTTTGTGCATTTGATTTTTAGCTTTTTTTTTTTCGTTGAATGTAGATCACTTATGTAATCGATAAAATAAGGCCATTGGGTTTCGCTTTGGAAGTTTGAGATCACGCCTTTATATCAAAGATCTTATCATGTTTTCCATAAGTGAGAATGGTCAGCCCCTTCCCCGATTGGTTCTCAGAGTTGGAGGTAAAGCACATTGTCTTTGTTTTAAACTTCGTAGGCACATTTTAGATCATTATTAAACTTCACCTGTTTCTACAGCCAAGCAAATGGCGGAGTTGGTGGAATGGTTGAATGATATAGTTCCCAATTTAAGCCTTCTAGTTGAAGCTTGCATCGAAGAAGTGAGGTCTTGCTTGTTAGATGGTTTCGTCTTTTGTAGCATCTTGAGCCGACTAAATCCGACACGAGTAGAAGAGGTTGTGACTACTTGTTTGATGCTATACTCAAGTAATCGGATTGCATTGAATCCAAAATTTGCTATTGACATCCGGGATTCTCGGTTTGATAGGTTTTCTTTTTGTAGGATGGAACCCGTGATAATTCATCCGAATTTGCGATTGTGTAATCGTTAAACTTAAAGCTTTGTTATCAAAGCAATGTAAAAAATAATTCAATGCTATGCTATTGTTTATATGGGTTCATTCATTATTGTTGTATTTGAATGCCAATTGGATACAGAAACAGTTCTTTGTGGACTATGAACAATTTGTGGACTATGAACAAAGAATGTTCATAGCTCATGACTATGAACAATCAATGTTCATAGTCCAATTGTTCATAGTCACAAAGCCCACAATCAAAATACTGATATGCAGACAAAGAAATTCCTAACATTCTCAAAATACTGATATGCAGACAAAGCTGCTCCATCAGGAACAACAATCGAATCACTCGGACTTTCTACAACCTAGGATCAGCTGCCTCATACCATTTTTCTAGTATCAATTATCCAACATAAAAAAAACCGAAATCATTGGTGTAAGCTCCCAAAAAATTGGATAGTTTTATAATTCTTACAATTAGAAAAAAAACACCCAAAAAAACAAGACAGTAAGAACATAACCAACGGTCCTTCCACACTCAACAAGCATGTCATTCCACACTCTTGTTTTTTAATTTTTCGGACAATTTCGAGTCGTGCTTAGCAATCTTATTACAAGATTTACACATTCTTCCTGGATTCTCTAAGGCTTCCTCCCTGGGGCCTTTCATTCTCTCCATTTTCTTCTTCCTCCCCTTCGTTTGAGAAATGTTGGGATTTAAAACCAAGAGCTGAAAAGAAAATTTAAGAGTTAAAATCAAATAGGATTTTTATCATTGCAAAGATAAAAAAAAAACAAACTAAATAAATTACCTGTGAGGTATCAACTATAGGCTCTTCAACTGGAGGTGCTTCATTATTCATTGCATCCGTTTTGTTGATAGTTTCCTTGAGCTCCGAAACTCCAATAGACATTTCACTCATCTTCTAAATAAAATATGCATATGTCTCAACACTAGTTGATGCATCATAAGCCAATTGAGTAGCAACCTTGATACAATGGGCAACTCTTAATGGCTCATGGTCTTCATGACCGGCCACTAGTCCACCATCAAACACCGCTCTGTATGTATTTGCCTTTTGCGTCCACCTTTTCAAAATAAAATGATCTGGAATCTCTTCGATGTCATAACGCTGAAAAAGCTTTAAAATGTGAGCACAAAGTAATCCTTCGAACTGAAAATTCTTACATTCACATTCACCCTCCAAAGTTCCTCTATTAAAAGTCACTTTCCAAATTGAAGTTTGCTTAATGTCTCTTGTCTTCACCGTATAAATTCCTGTTCCATGTATGTCTATCTCTTCTCCAACAATTCTATACTTTATCTTAGCATTTTCTAAATGTTTCTTGAATTTATTAAAAGCACTAATGGTATAAACTTTACCTGCATGCTTGAGGAGGAAAGCATCCTTAGCCACAATGCGAGAAGTATGTTCGGTACGGTAATCAGATTCCCTTTCATTCCTGGCTATCGATTCCAAAGACCTCTCATTACCATGGACAAATTCCATAAGTGTAGTCGTCGAACTAACGAATTGATCATAATGAGAATTCATTGATTCACTTCTACCAATCATTATGCATACCAAAAAAAAAATGTCATTGTGATAAGCCGGAACCCAAGGCGACGGTTTTATATATTTCGTCAACCAAGTATTTTCGGTCAAGTTATACTTCAAAGAGTGTAGACCACCTCGCTTTCAAAATCAACAATCCTATATGACTTCCAAATAATATATGTAAGCTCGAACACAAAGCATCGAGCCTATGGTAGACAAATGACAACTTCTCTGAAAATTTGCATAATGTGCCAAAGACAAAATCGATGTCGAATAGTAGGGAAAACTCTTCTAACCGCCGCATAGTCATCGCTAAATCTTGGTCAATAAGTATTGAAGTTGGTGGGCGACCACCCATAGCTGCAAGCCATGTCCGAAACAACCACACAAATGTCTCTTACGTCTCATCAAGTAGCAAGGCACAACCAAACTGAATGGATCGCATGTGGTGGTTGACTCGATAAAAGGGGCAAATGGTATACCGTAAACATTAGTTCTATATGTTGTATCAAAAGATACGACATCCCCAAAGTACTCATATTGGACGGGACCTTCCATCAACCCAAAAGAAATTTACTACTACACCTTTTGTATCTAATTGAACGGCATAGTATAACCGAGGATTTTCAGCACTCTTACGCCTAAAATAGTGAAGCACGGCTGTTGCATCATTATCTTTAGGCATTTTTTTCGTCAAACCATAATGGTGGTTCCAACAATGCTTTCTCCGAAACCCAATCTCATCCCCATGGAAAACGTCCCCGCCACTTTCCCCTACGGGTATACCGTTGTCATGAAAAACCTCTGTCAAACTCTTTCTTTGCCTTGGGGCATATTTTTGTTACCTTTCATATATTGTCTCTTTGATGGAGTGACGAAACCATGGCTATGGCGATTTTCAGCCAAACTCACATCATATATATCTTCAAGTTTTCTTTTTGTAACTTCGTGATTCTAGCTTGGCAACCACATCTAATAGTCAAAGTACTTCTCGAAGCTACACCTTCAATTTCTTCTTTCTTGTTATGGACCCTCGGCGTGAGCAAACCAATAGACAACTAGAAGGCAATTCCACACCCGTTTGTTTTTATCCAGTAGTCGAACACGAATCTCAAATCCTCCCTGTTTACCAAACTCTCTCAGTAGTAAGTCTTTGCTTCATCAACACTATTAAATTTCATACCTAAGTGTGGAGCAACTAATTTATTAACGTCATTACTTTGAGAATCAAGACAACAAGAAGAAGTGCCAACAAAAACTCTAACATTTTCTTCCATTTCTAGCAAAAAAGAAACAGAGAAAATATCAAATGACTTAAAATAGATATTAATGACTCCCATATATTAAATTGACAATTTTAACGTCTATTCTAATTAGCAAAAAGCGATTATGGTATAAAAGAGGGCTATAGAGCAATTCTTCGAGAACAAACAACTAAGAATTCTAATTCAAAAAGAAAGCACTTAAGTTCAAAAAGGACAATATCAAAGCAAAGAATATTAACTTCTTACAAATCGAAAACCAAAAGAACGATAAAATAAGATTAACTTACCTTGGTTTACGAGATGATGGCTAATTCCAAAAAAAAATAGTATAGTGATTTTTTGTGAAAAAAAAGAAAGATAATGGGCTCCAATTGAATAGTTTGGTGATATTTTGTGAAGAAGAAACCGCGTGGTTTTTCTCAGAGAGAGTGAGTGAGGAAGAGAGAGGAAGAAGAAGTCTTAGGGTGTTTTGTTGGGTTTTTTTTTTTTTTATGAATAGAAAATCAAAATGACCATTATACCCACCTCAATTCTTTGTTTGATAAGGAATAGTTCTTGGACGTTGGATGGGTTGTGATCAAACGGACGGACGATTTGTCAAGATAATCTGTCAATTGAGCTGTCAAGGTAGCCAGCCCCATATATATATATATATATATATATATATATATATATATATTTTATTTATATATTTTTTTTTTTTTAATTTTTTTTTTAATTTTTTTTTCTAAAAGGTTATTGTATCATATAGCAAAAAAGTGTTACTAAGTAGTTTACAAAGAATAAGAGATAAGATTGAGAGTGCTTGATTTGTAGCATTAACTTTATACCATTCTTCCGTTCACAAATCTGTACTATGTCGTGTCCATGCTTTCCATTATGTGTAGAAAGGGTGGCGTAGAATTCCACCATTGCCTCATTACATCGGGCAGACAAAATTGCTTTTCTTGGGCGTCTCTCCACACTGGTGATATTTATCTGATGTGATTAGATTTTTATTTGATCCCAGGCTGCTATGAGCCTCCGATGCACCTTGTCTTCTTGAATTGATTTAACTGCAGGTTTACAATCAAATTCGAACCATATATTCCTCAATCCCAGTTCGATTTCCTTATTCCCTCCAATATGGCAAAACTTTCAGCAATGAAATAAGTAGATATGTCTAGTCTTCCAAAATAAAAATCAATGACGGCACTGTTACTCTCTCTCAGTAGTATATCCCTTCCAGAGACACCTGGGTTATGTTATATACATGACTGATGTGTGGACGATATGTGCAGGTTGGCATGTAGTTCCTACTATCTAGTTCTAATATGTAACTGGTTAATATTAGTGGCTTAGGTAGCAATCTTGAGTATTAGTGGTCTGCTTAATTGTAGTTTTAGTATGGTAGTGGGTAGTTCCTTGCTACTATCTAGCAGTGGCGTAGTGGTATATGTTGGTGTAATTTAGATGAAATTGTATTGAAGCTTGTGAGTGGATCAGAAAAGGTAGGCAAAATATATTGTGATCTGCACATTGTGTTGATCTTGGAGGCATTGGCTCCCTCAGTTAAACCATATCGGAAGCAGAATTTCCTCAAACGAATTCCATTGTTCTACTCTTGTTCTTATGTTAAAATTATTTCGAGATTTTACCAGGTCACCTTTGAAAATCCATTAGTATTACCTTTATTCATGCATGAAAAGAGGGAACGGGGAGTAGCATTCGAGGATTTGTGAAGAATGCGAATAATTGGCACTTCCCCACAGTTAATGTTTCTGTTTATTTACTAGTTCAACTCTATTTATTCTAAAAGTATTCATAATATTTGTTGTGGACTTATGAGAAGAAAGAAAAACAAGTGGCCTTGTTACTTCTTTTAACTTGACAGTTTTCTTCAAATGTAAAAACGATCGTGCATGGTACTAATTACCAATGCATTGTGTAGTTGGTTTATCATACTCATTTCCTCGAATGAAAATGCTTGCAGGGAATCCTTGTTTTTGCCTCGGTTATGGCGACATTGGGTATGCAAATCATCTTTGAATTGAGTCAGTTCGGACATTGATATCTGATGTAAGTGCATCATTGAAGTATATGTGATTTTTTTAACAGCTTGAATCAGGGTGCTGCTGCTTCAATTTTCTGCTTGTTGATTGGGCATATTCTTTACTCCCAATTCTGTACTTAATTGATCGTTGGTTTGTTGGCTGTAGGAGGATGACTTTCATTTGACTAAGGAACAAGAGGCATGGGTCATTTCCATCATGCTTTCAGTAACACTGGTGAAGCTCCTCCTAGTACTTTACTGCCGCTTTTTCACAAATGAGATCGTCAAAGCTTATGCTCAGGATCACTTCTTTGATGTCATCACGAACATTATTGGTCTTGTTGCTGTACTCGTTGCAAATTACGTAAATGACTTTATGGACCCTGTGGGAGCTATACTTTTGTAAGTGATGTATCCCCCCTTTTCTTTTGAGGAGTAGCTGCCTAAGCATGAAGATCAAAATACGCTAGGTTCCATCTATGCTAATGCTTATTAGGAACTCTTTGATCCATCTAAAATACTTTAAAGAACGAGGCAGTTATCTACAGTCCCACAACAGGATAAACCATTTTATTTAGGAACTTAAGATTAAATTCAAAATATTATGCTAATAATAATAAAGACAATTGAATTCAACACACTTTTTCCACACCACATATCAACTACTAAACATCTTGCACATGCATCAAAAGATAAACTTAGGTTTCTTCTATTTCTGTCCATTTGCAAAAGACTTTTGTTTCTATGTCCTGTCCATTTGTTCTGTGTTTCTGTAAACTAGATCTGGGGCAACTGATATTGGCAACTGATCTGGCAGTGTGGTTTTACTATTATCCCGAACGAAGTGAGTTTTTGGGTCAGGAACGCTTAAAACGACTTGTCCGGCTGTCCTTGTCTTTTAGTGTTCCAAAAAATAAAAAAAACTCATAGCACCCTCTCCATCCTTCTTCTTCCTCAAAACCTCAACCACTTCTTCTGTCTCCACGCCGCTTTCAGATAATCCCTCTCCTCATCTTCTTCTTCCTTTCTATTCTGTTTGGCCCACCGATTACCGGTATACTAGTTGTTATACAGGAAGGTCTGATATGATTCTATTTATTATTATCGTGTCCAGACTCGTTCTTGTTTGTCTTAGTTTGGTAACCTTGTTTGTATAACCCGACATTTTATCACATGCAGTTGGCATTATACACCATGAGAACATGGTCGAGTACGGTGCTGGAAAATGTAAACTCCCTGGTAGGCAAGTCAGCAGCCCCAGAGTATCTCCAGAAACTAACATATCTGTGCTGGAACCACCACAAGGCCATCAGACACATTGATACTGTGCGTGCTTACAGCTTTGGGTCTCACTACTTTGTTGAGGTTGACATTGTCTTGCCATCTGACATGCCCTTGCGGGAGGCACATGACATCGGGGAATCCTTGCAAGAGAAGCTTGAGCAGCTGCCGGAGATCGAGAGAGCCTTTGTTCATCTTGATTATGAATTCACGCACAAGCCTGAGCATGCACAATCACATTCTTAGTTGTAGCGCAAATGCTTTTGGCCATGAGATGGCCATCGCACAGAAAGCTGTGTTGTAAATTATGTGAGTTGGGTATAACTGCGCGGTAGTTGAAAGTACCCACATCGTAGCCATAGTGAAAAACGTTTATGGTTTATTTAGTTAATATATATGAGGCCTAAAAGATTCCAGGTCCTTTAAATTTCTGATTAATCTGGTATTTACTGAAATTATCAGTTTTGTTGATAGGAACATAAATACATACCAAGTCGCAAGGCATCAATAAGTTTTCTATGTAAATGTAACTGTAATTTAGATCCACGTGTGGTGTAAAATCCAAAACTATAATCCTGCTGCGGGTGGGATTTTATGAACCACAATGGTAGAAACATAATCATGGTTGTCATTGGTTTGTTCGTTCGTCTTTTTCCACCAGTTATTAAAGGGTTTTGTAGATCCATCAAAACCTGGTTCGAGTCCCATACCTCTGGTATCATCACCCAAAGATTTTACCGACTTTGCTAGTCGGTAGTTCGGCACCTGCCGAGAGTTCTCTATATTAATCTTTAATCTTCAAAAGTAATTTGCCTATTATATGAACGTCATTTTATCTTAACTCCAGACAAACTCTACCATGAAAAATATTGAATTAGAAACTAATTTTTGGTGGAGATGTTCTCATCACAATATAGATTATCCTTAGAAAAAAATCATCACATTGATGTCTAGATGTATCAAAATTTGCAGAATTTTCAAATTTCAAAATAACTATTGACCACGTTAAACATTTTCGTTTAGGCCTGATTTTTTATATGGAGATTCTCCATTATGAGAAGACTATCTTTACCAAAAATCAGCCATTGATTTATCTTATAAATCCACTTTTTGTAGAGTTTATATAACGGGCTCAAGTAAATAAAAACCAAGATATTAGCAAAATGGAAGAAATAAGTCCGACTACACTGCAAGAGAAACCCCATCTGTAAAATTGACACAGACATCCAATCCAAACATGAAATGATCTTTGGATCATATCCAATCATTGAGAATTTGGCATCGTCATACTCATACCCAAACATAATTTTGATTCGAAATTTCTAACCTTGTAAAATCACCCTATAGATCCGTTTTACGGCCATGTGTTTTGCATGCATGAACTGTTTAAGGGGAACATTAAGAAGTCAGAGTCAAGGATTCATGGGTATGAGATCTCCTTGATGCCGATAGCACGCACGCCCCAATAGAATAACAAATTTACGCTTTAGTATGTCATTTGTCGACCATTGGACACTCTTTGTCAAACCGTGGTGGATTCCATAATCCATAATCATCGAGTCATCGTTATATATTTAAACTCTTCCCGACCAACTTTTATCAATAAAAAGTCCCGTACTCATCGTTCAAAGATCTGCTTTATAGTCTACTGACGTGTTCGCTACCATTTTAATTAACTAAGTTATCTCAGCTAGGATTTTCATCTTAATCTTAACAATAAATAAGATAATTTCGTTTTCTTCTTGTAATTTTTTTTTCTCGTTGCTAAAGTGGGACTGATTCCAAAGTTTTAGTGACAAACCCCTTTCCTTGAGGACCTTTTTTTATATTTTCTAGAAAGGTATCAACATGATTGCATTTATATTAGGGGTGACTTCGGATCTAATAAAGGGTTTTCGGAAAATTTTCTAATTTTTTTTAGGATGGTAATATCATTTTCAAACCGATCCAATTATTTTTCGGATGACAATTCGGAAAATTAAATTTTTTTTGGAAATTTCGGAATCTACAAAATATAGAAGTAAATCAGAAATTTAAATTATATAATCGGATTCTCTTTTAGAATAACCATTTTTTATCCAGTTAATACATTCATTTAGCAATCATTTTGAAATGTATTAATTTAATAAACAACTTAGACATTTTAACACGTTTATTCAGCTAAAAAATTCTTCATGTTAATGCATTAATTCAGTAAATAGGAATATGAGATAAATTGAGACATGTACTAGAATGACAATATTGATTTCTTGAAGTTGTGAGAGAGACAATGTTCTATTTATCTAGGGTTTTTATTTGGTTTGTAAATTATATGTAGTTCTAATTTAGTAACTATATGAAATGGACCGCTATATGTTAAAAATTCGGAAATTAATCAGAAATCGGATCGGATCAGATTTTGAAAGCATATCCAATTCCGATCCAATTATTTTCAGAAAAATCAGATATCGGAATTTCAGATATCGGAATACAAATATCATTGCAAATTCAGAAAAATATCGGATTGGAATTTAGAAAATTTGGGTTTTTAGAAAAAAGAGACACCCCTAATTTATATATATATATATATATATATATATATATATATATATATATATATATATATATATATATATATATATGTTTGTCTAGGGTGCCACTCTTAGAGTGCCACCCTTTATCTCACTCTCCTCTTGAGCCGCCGGATCCGACCTCTAGATCCGAAGATCTAATTTACTCATAAAACCGATATTTCAAAATTTCGTGTATTTCAAAATAAAAAACGAAAATAACAAAAATTGTGTTTTTCTTCTTCTTCTCTCGAACTTCTTCTTCTCGAGAAATCAAGTTCTCTCTCTCTCGGCAATCCTTCTCAACTTTCAAAAAAGAAAAAAAAAACAGATCTACCAAAAAAAAGAGGGATCGACTATTATTAAAACCCAATTCCTTCGCCATTAACCACCACACCGAAGCTCGAACTTCACTGCGCCTCGAAGTTCCAATTAAGGTATACTTCCATTAACACACTTTATTCTCACTCACTTCACTCACTCACCGCAAACTCGTTATGTTGTGTTGTGCATTCGGGTTCCTATTTTCGTTGTCTTTGTTTTTAATTTTTTCGCTTGTTAATCATATAGTCTCTACTTCTAAGTAGCTTAGACATTCCTTCGTTATGAATTGACCCAATACGCTGGTTTGTTATGTAGGTGGTAATGTATCGTGGTGTGTGATGGTAATGTGGTATATCTGTATGGCTAGCTCATATATATTCATGTATGAAGAATATACAACTTTGAGTGCCTTGGAATATTTTCTAGGCTCGTCGGGTTTAAATCTCAAATTTAGTTTTCATACTTGTTTGTAAAACGAAAAAAAGAAAAATGGTGGGTCGCCATTAGCATATTAGTATATCGTTTTGAACTCGCCGAAGTTCGTGAACTCGCCGAAGTTTTGAACTCTTTCGAGTTCGTGAACTCGGCGTCGATTCTTCATGCCGATTCTCGTCGAAGTTTTGAACTCGCCGATTCTTTTTAAATTCGTCGAGTTTTGAACTCGCCGAGTTTTAAATTTCGTCGAGTTTTAAATTTCGCCGAGTTTTGAACTCGTCGAGTTTTGAACTCTGGCCGAAGTTCGTGAATTTGTCGTTGTTTTGAACTCGTCGAGTTTTAAATTTCTGTCGAGTTCTAAATTTATCGAGTTCGGTGAATTCGGCCGTCGAGTTTTGAACTCTGTCGCCGAGTTCGTGAACTCTCGTCGAGTTTTAAATTCCGCCGAGTTTTGAATTTCGTCGAGTTTTGAACTCGGTCGAAGTTCGGTGAATTGCCGTGAAGTTTTGAACTCTGGCCGAAGTTTTAAATTCCGTCGAGTTCGTGAATTTCGCCGAGTTTTGAATTTATCGAGAGTTTTTGAACTCGGTCGAGTTCTAAATTATGTCGAGAAGATTGAACTCGTCGAGTTTTAAATTTCGTCGAGTTTTGAATTGTCGTCGAAGTTTTGAACTCGCCGAAGTTCGGTGAATTGTCGAGTTTTGAACTCTTTCGAGTTTTGAATTATGTCGAGTTTGGCTTAACTCGCCGAGTTTCCTCTGTCGCCGAGTTCGATTGAACTAGCATAGTTCGATTGAACTCAGCATATTTTTGAACTCTTTAAAGTTTTGAACTAGCATATTCTCGCTTAACTTTTGTTTGTTCATTTGTTTTTAATGTTATTGGTTTAGGGTTCCATAGTTATTACATATTCAAGTGATTTTACATTTGCATATTTTGATATTTTTTAATTTTTAATTTTTTCCTTCTACAATGAAATTCGATCTATAAATGAGGTGCCCTTATTGTGGAAGCTCGGGTTCTTAATAGAGTCTCAAATACCCAAATGAATCTGGGACGATCTTTCGTGGTTTTTGCGAAAAAAAAAATGACAAACGTTTGCCTAAGGATAAGAAATGTAGGTATTTTAAGTGGGTGGATGAAGAAAATAATTGTGGAAGCTCGTCGTCGTTAAATATAAATGAGAGTCGAGCTCCCACATTTTCCCCCAACCGAGAGTCGAGCTTCTATTTGCACAAGGAGGATAACGACCGATTCAAAATTCACCAATCGAATGTTAATATTTAAGTTGTTGTTGGTCCGTCTTCTCTTAGCGGGTTTTGTGTATTATCAAGTGGGTGGTTAAGGTGTTATTGGCTTAAGTTGCTTTGGATGTCGTGGTGGCGTTGTCGATGATGTGTTATCCTAAGTTGCTTTGGATGTAGCTTCACAATAATTGCTTTGGATTACGAGTTATGTGCAAAAATTTATTATGTTTCAGAGGGAAGGTCTTCTTGCATTGGTACAATAAGAAGGAATGAATGAGATGGAATTTATCGAGGTGAAGTATCAACAATATCAAGATGCGATTGTTGAAGAAGAAGTAGATTATGAAGACGATGCGCTAAAGTTTTTCATGAAAAATTGTGCTCAAATTCCAATTGTGCTTGATTATAAATAAGGTTGATGAGTGAAGTTTTTCATGTATTTGTCTTGTGGTGTATTTTATATATACTCGAGGAGTGAGAAATAGAAATTTCATATATTATGAATTTCATGTATCAACTGTGCCTTTCAAGATAAAACTATAAGTTAAAAAACCAACTATAAGTGGCTTATTTAGTTATTTTCACTCTTTTTGGCTTGTCTACAGCTAAGTCAAATATTTTGCAAAATGGAAGAAACCGAAAAACTAATCGAACCTTGGGGATAACTTATTTTCCCCTTGGAATGGATTCCAATAATTTGATTGCTCAATGTATGTTACAAACCTATCAAACACCTTCAACAATCAAATGTGTCTGTTTGGACTTTGTCCCAAACGGTGTATTATTATGCCGTTTGGACTTAGTCCCAAACGGGTGTTATGCAGTTTGGTTTTTACTAAGTCCAAACGGTGTGGTTATGCAGTTTGGGGACTAAGTCCAAACGGGTATGGCCCGCAGTTTGGGACTAAGTCCAAACGGTGTGGCCATGCAGTTTGGCCTTAGTACCAAACGGTGTGGGGCAGTTTGGCCATTTTTTTTCAAGTCCAAACGGTGATAGCCACCGTTTGGACTTAGTCCAAAACGGCATGGCCACACCGTTTGGGACTAAGTCCAAACGGTGTGGCCATATCGTTTGGATTTGAACTTGGATAAAAAAATGCATGGTTCAGTATGGACTTTGTCCCAAACGGCATGGCCACACCGCTTTTTTCAGACAAAAATCTCAAATCCAAAATGATTAGGTATTGAGAATGATTAGTTTCAAAGTTCGAAAGTGATGATAACACATTATCAACCAAGAACGGTCCTGTCTAGGATTTTGCACACATTTGCGTTCTCTAATTTATAGTGTAGGAGGCATTTTATACATATGTGAGAAATGGTCATGTTTTTGTCTCACTGCGCCTCAAATCTTTGTATTTTCTTATGCTTCTCTTTCTTATTTTCGTAATCATTAATTGTGTATAAGCTACTACGAAAAGTAAAAAGATAGGAACACACACATTTCGGATGTATAAAGTAAAATATAATGCAACACCGACGAAAAGGGTATTTTCAGACGAAGCTACAAGAAGTTTAAAGTTCGCACTAAAGTCTTGATAATAATATATAGGGGAATCATTTGGAGATTGGATGAACAGAGTGTGTTGAAGACTTTAAACCAAGATTGTTGCTCATCAATGACCAACTCTGACAGGCAAAATAAAACTCTGTGTTTTCACAGTTTCAAAACTCTGACAGGCAAAATAAAATACAGTACCCTAGCAACTTCCTCACGGCAAACCAAAATAACTCAGAAGAGTGATCCGATAGAAATTTATGTACATGAATTCTCTGGAAGAAAATTACACATCGATCATATAACTAAGGGCCTCAGCTGATGTTCCATGCTCATAGAGGAACTGCCCATTCTAACCGGATGTTCAACAAAAGTAGGATTGTGGACTGCTCTTGCCAAATATTTCATCATGCCCAACTGCCTCTACTCCCTTTCTTGTACCTTATGCTCCAACTCCTCTAACTGAACCTTTGTTTTGGACTTCTGTTGTTTCACTCTCCAAAGATTGGTCTGAATAGAGGTCTTTTCCCTAGAAAGTTTATCTATTTCATCATCTAGTCTTTGCTCTTTTCCGAATCCTCGACCCCTTGAGGATGAGAAATGTGAATAGGCTTCCTTCTATGAATGTTCTTAAGCAAATGCTTCGATCCTTTATGAAATCCTCATTAGCAAACTCCCATTTCTCGGATCAACTTTTGAAACCCCTCGATACATACAAATGCAAATACGAGTTACAAACCACCGATTTCATTATTAGTTTCAACTTACAAACATTAAGTCAACAAGTTGACACTCTTAATTAGAAAAATGGTTGTACGAGACTTAATTTTAGAAAACAGCCATTGACAAAGGTCCATAGTGATCATGCGAGAAAGAAATGTGAAACCAAAACAGAGTACCAAACTAAAAGACTTGAGCAAGAAGCTCCAACACAATTCTGAAACTACAAACAACTTGATATCAACTTGATATCCTTCTATTCCTTTTGCTTAGATAAAACAGATTCGAGGAAGAATTTTTTGATATTTTTGATATTTTTGATATCAAAAATATGTAATAACTATGGAACCCTAAACCAATAACATTAAAAAACAAATGAACAAACAAAAGTTAAACAGAATATGCTAGTTCAAAACTTTAACAGAGTTCAAAACTCTGACAGAGTTCACCGAATATGCTAGTTCAACGAACTCGTGAGTTTAGCGAACTCTGACGGAAATTCAAAACTCAAAGAGTTCAAAACTCGACGAGAATTCACCGAACTTCGACAGAAGTTCAAAACTCTTCGACGAATTCAAAACTCGACAATTTAAAACTCGACAGAGTTCAAAATTTCGACAATTTAGAGTTCAGCGAGTTCAAAAACGGAATTCAAAACTTCGGCGAAATTCACCGAACTCGACGAAATTTAAAACTTCGGCCGAGTTCAAAACTTCGGACAATTCACCGAACTCGACAGAGTTCAAAAACTCCCCGCAATTCAAAACTTCGGGATTTTAAAACTCGACAGAGTTCGGAGTTCGACAGATTTAGAACTCGACAGAGTTCAAAACTCTCGACAATTCAAAACTCGACAGTAATTCACGAACTCGACAATTTAAAACTCGAGTTCAAATTTAAAACGAACTTCGGCGAGTTCAAAACTTCCGATTCAAAACTCGAAATTCACCTAACTCGACGAAATTCACCGAACTTGACGAATTTAGAACTCGGACGAAATTTAAAACTCTCGGCGAGTTCAAAAAAGAATCACGGCATGAAGAATCTGACGAGTTCAAAACTCGACGAGAATCTGGCATGAAGAATCGACGAGTTCACCGAACTCACGAAAGAGTTCAAAACTTCGCAGAGTTCACCGAACTTCGGCGAGTTCAAAAAACAAAGATACTAATATGCTAATGGGCAGCCACCATTTTTCTTTTTTTTTTACAAACGGTATGAAAACTAAATTTGAGATTTAAACCGACGAGCCTAGAAAAAATATTCCAAGGCACTCAAAGTTGTATATTCTTCATACATGAATATATATGAGCTAGCCATACAGATTATACCACATTACCATCACACACACGATACATTACCACCTACATAACAAACCCGTATTGGGTCAATTCATAACTTGAAGGAATGTCTCGCTACTTAGAAGTAGAGACTATCACAGTTAACAAGTGAAAAAATTAAAACAAAGACAACGAAAATAGGAACGGAATGCACAACACAACATAACGAGTTTGCGATTAGTGAGTGAAGTGAGTGAGAATAAAGTGTGTTAATGGAAGTATACCTTAATTGGAACTTCGAGGCGAGTGAAGTTCAGAGCTTTCGGTGGTCGATTAATGGCGAAGGAATTGGGTTTTAATAATAGTCGATCCCTCTTTTTTTGGTAGATCGTTTTTTTTTTTTTTTTTGAGAAGTTGAGAAGGAGAGAGAGAACTTGATTTCTCGAGAGAAGAAGAAGTTCTCGAGAGAAGAAAAAGAAAAACACCGAAATTTTTGTTATTTTCGTTTTTTTATTTTGAAATACACGAAATTTTGAAATATCGGTTTTATGAGTAAATTAGATCTTGGATCTAGAGGTCGGATCGGCTGCTCAAGAGGAGAGTGGGTGGCATAAGAGTGGCACCCTAGACCATCAGATATATATATATATATATATATATATATATATATATATATATATATATATATATATATATTTGATAAGTGATTTGTTTTTTAGGTAAACTTGACAATTTAAAATTTCATCATTGCTTTAATCCAACTAAATTGTATTCCATTAGTCCGTTACATGGTGTCCTAAAATAGATTGTACCGAAATAAAAGGCAAGAAATAATGAAATCATCCCTTGTAAATTATGGTTATTACCAAAACTTGATTAGGGGCAATTAAACCCGAAAAAGATAATCATTTTTTAAAATTCTTTTGTGTTATCACTCAATAATCATTCAGATGAGGTTTTTGGCTAGATTCTCACAGGGTATGAAACTTAATTGTTCTAACTTTGGTCTCAGAAACTCACTGCTATATACAATCAAATGTTTATGCATGTCATTCATGAAAAGATACAGAAACTATTGTACGTATATTAGTCTAAGTTCGAAGAACGTATCTTTACTCTATTGCTATAATGAGATTTCTAGACTATTTATTTATCATAGAAAAAGAAAACAAAACTTTTAATACTAAACAGAAAAATATTTTTAGTCTTTTTCGAAATTTTTTAAGAAAGAAAGAAATATACTAATATATATAATATAAGAAATGCATAGTTTTTGCAAAATGTTATTATACCACTCCCTAACAGAAATATGTTTTGTCCTCAAAGTATGAAGAGATAAAGAAAGAGATTATCATAGAAACATGAGCACAAACGATAGTACACCTGTATTCTGTTATTTGTGTTGAAAATATACCACCCCCAAACAAGTTTGAGGCGTGGGTTGTTTGATATAGAACGAGAAATAATACATTGGTTATTGTAACTAGGAAATTACGTAATTATTCTACTATAAATTTTTTGGGTTTTTGTATTTTTGAAAGCATATATAATGTAGAAAATTTGGAAATGATAACATGATGTAGTTATATTACCTTCTATTCATATACCAAATTACATATAAAACACTAAACATGCATCCATGATTATTATTATAGTAACATTTGAACAAATAAAAAGTGCAAAATGTAAAGTACGAAAACAACTATCTAAACGGACACATATTAAATGTGTGTGTGTGTATGTTAAAGTAATTGTTTTTTTTTTTTCAATCTAAAGGTATCTCTAACTATATAGAGGGTTTGATAAGAAGAAAAAATTATACGTTGAAATTTTGGTTACTCAGGGGCGTATAATTTGGATTTTTATATCCTCAGGTTTTGAAAACTATGTATAGATGTTATAAAGATACTCGTACCCAAAAACAGTGATCCTTTAACTCTAAATTTTTAAAATCAACCATAATAGGTGATCTTAGGCAACTTTCGAGTCAACTCTTGATTGAACCCAATCCAGTCAGACTGTGGTTTAAGTTATGTGTGTGTTGGGGGATTTACTGCGCAAGACATAATGGGAGGGTTTATCTGATTGGACACCAGTGGGTGGTGTAATTGGAACTAGTCTATTTGGTTGTTGATTGATGGATTTTGGTAGTTAAAAGTTAAAATGAGATAGAACCATTGTTCTATTCTAATTATTTGTGAATTAGCTTGTCCTTGTCTGAATATATTTTAGTGGTTTTGACGTGATTGATCATAATATGTGCATCGTGAAAATTCATCTCGTTTGGGTTAGACACACTTAAATGGATGTATATGTAAGCCATGACACCAGACTATTATCCCTAAGAATCAAAACTAGATGTCTAGATTCAATCCCATTTATTTTTTGGTAAAAGTCCAATGTATGCGTTGACCTTACTCATCTGTGCTAAACCTATCTGTTCAGTGCATGTGGTGAGATTTTCACACTTAAATGGATGTAGATATGTAACCATGAGACCGTGATACTAGATTATTATCCCTAAGAATCAAAAAGTTACGTATTGCTGTATGAATTAAGCCCTCACATCTGGGCGGCTCATCACGGGGTTGTGTGTATTGCATCAATCTTGATCAAAGGCCCACATCTAGCTTTTGATACATCTTAGAGCCGTAGATCGCGGTGCCATTGATGCAATACATCCTCCTTGTGTGTGTGGCCGAGTCATCAAGGAAACATCAACCGCGATAGATGTAGATTTAGCCTAAAATAAAGCCAAAATAAAGTTTTGGAACCGTGGTAGACGGAGCCAGTTTGTGGGCGAGTTATCATTCTTTGCCATGGAATCTGAAAGGTTTTGTCGATTTTGAGGTTTTGTGCGGTAAAGGTTTTGCCTTTTCGGTTTGTGAAAGGTTTTAGATCCCTTCATTCTTCAATCAAAGGAAAAGGCGAGGAGCTAGAAAGAAAGAAATTTTTCCATCCTTTTGCTGTCAGTCGTGCTTTTAATAAAAAATGATCTTTTCTTCTTCTTTTTATTTTGCAATGTCAATGACCGATTGATAGTTTGGTGGGGAAGTTTATGTTGATCGATGGATTGAGAGAACTTTGAGTGATGAAGATGTTAGGGTTAAGTAGTGGAGGAGGCTTCATCAGTCTTTTGCCATTGGTACTAATCGGGCAAGTCCCTGCGTCCTACGAGGAGGAACCGCGGTATATTGAGAATAATTTTAGATCTTCCGAACTCCAGGATTAAATCGATAATCAAAAATTCGGGTAAATTTTCTTCCATTAACAGCCAGATTTCCCCCGACCCCTCATCGACCGTGATATGATAAAATTTCATTTCCAATCAAATGAATTTCACTCCCTCTCTCTCCGATCTCCCCGCGTCCACCAAACTTAAGTACTAGTATCTTGCTAGCAAAGGGGGTGAAATCAGGAAGATGGAGAAGGAGGAAAGAAGAAGATGAGACTCCTCAACCAAGGGGTTTTTGTCCCATAAGCTCCCCGAAATGTTATTCGCTCCAAAACCTTAATATATCATTTTGGAAATCATTTTATTTTGGAGCATTTGTACATCTTTATAGAGCTTTAGTGGGCTATTAAATGGTTGATACTCCCGAGTGTCGGTGAGTACTAATTTACTTCATTTGCTTAGCCGACGACTAACAATTTAATCCCCGATCCTGTCGGGCTCAAAAACTCCCCAAGTACTTTCGGCCGATTAGGCTAATGGCTCGATTAGCGAGGTAATTGTGTTCACTATTTCAATGTTAAACATTGAAGTCAACATTTTTCTTGATTCGACCAACCCTCGGTCTGTAAAGTTCTACACTTTAATCATATTTATTTTAGTTGATTGAGTGTTTTAATTGTTTATTGATTGATTAGGTTCTTAATTGGCTTCATTATGTTTGGTATTTCAAAGTTAAATATATTTAATAATTATTTGTAAAGAAATGTAGTGTTATGAAAAATCATCAATTAATCCCGACCGATTACACCTACTCACTCTGCTCTTCAAGCGAGTAAGCGATTCTTATCTGGGCTTTAGCGGAGGTAGGTTGGTTGATTGGTACCTCGAAGAGTTATAAAAACTTTTATTTCGGGTTTCATATGGCTCGGACAAATCGAAGTGGAAATAGTGCGAACTTTCAAAGAAAGAAATCAACGTATCGTATGCGTATCATGCGTCGTTCTAGGCAGTCTAGATGCGGTGGGTTCTTCTTGAATCAATATATCGGATAAACGAGCAAAACAAAGTTGAAGCGAGGAGAGGCACTGTGACTCCTCCCAAATCTGGCCCGATGAACAACTTAGTAGATGAAGAATTAGGCGCTTTGGGCCATGGTAAGGATCAAAATGGTGGATCCCTTTTAGGTTGTCATTTTGGTTTATGGATTATGAATAGGATAAATGAACTATCTGAGACTTAGTTGGTAACTTGGTAAACACATGTATTGTTGGCGTCATTTTTCTATAATCATTACTCTTTCGGTATTAAGGTTATCAAATCGATTAAGTAAATATGTCTTTTTTATTTAGAGCGAAGGCAAAAGGTGATGAACAATGTTCAAGTCCATCAACTAATGCTAAGAGGAATCGATCAACGCGATCAAGCAATCAATCCAATGCTAGAAACTGCGAAAAATCACTTTGGAGAGGGTATGGAAGAGGCAATTCATGGCATGGAAGCTGATTAAATTTCGAAAAAGAGTTAAGTAATATGAAGAAACAAATTCTAGGTTCTAGTGTTGAACATCTGAAAGAAGCAAAGATCATTGCTGAATTAGAAAATGTGCGACCTAGATAGCATTACTTTCATTAAAGCTTTAGAGCTCCTTGATGATGACAAAAAAAGCAAGGGTGTTCATGGTGTTAAAATTTTGGAGGCGTAGGGAATGGTTTGCTATATCATCTAGCCAAAAATGATTTGGAATGTGGGAACTAAAGTGGTGATCCATTTTGTGTTTGTTCTTTGAAGCGCATATCTTTTAGGGGGTCATTGGTTGCTTTAGTTAGTTTTTTTGCCTATAAATTTAGAATGTGGATCTTGGATGCTAATGTGATTATCCATTGTATATGGTGCTTTGAAAATGTATATTTTGTTCGGATCATTAGTTGCTTTGGTTGTTTATGAGTCCATTTTAGATGATTGCGGACCCCCATTTGTGTTGGGCAGACTCCCACAAAAAACAATTATTACAAAGTGTGCCATTGGTTTCAAAAATCTAAAAAAAAACCATTATTACAAGTATGCCATTGGTCCCGAAAAATTGAATTGAAATCCCAAACTTAAGCGACCGGATAGGTGGTTTGGGTACTAAGTCCCAAACGACCTAAGAGCCCAAAAGCGAACTTTATATTTTTCAAAGTTCAAATCCCAAATGACATGGCCACATCGTTTTGGACTAAGTCCAAATGGTGTGGCCATATCGTCAGAGACTTAGTCAAGCGGTGTGGCCATATTGTTGGGGAATTTTCTAAGTCAAATCCCAAACAACATGGCCACATCGTTTTGGACTCGATCCGGATGGTATGGCCATGTAGTTTTGGGATTTGAACTTTGAAAAAAATGAAGTTCATTTTTTTGGGTTCTTGACCAGGTGTGGCCAGGGATTCGTTTGGACCAAGTCCCAAAGCGGTGTGGCCAAGTCGTTTGTAATAAGTCCCCAAGCGACCTATCCGAATTAGTTTAAGTTTGGGGTTTTGAATTCAACTTTTTTTGGGACCAATGGCATACTAATAATATTTTGAGATTTTGAGACCAATGGCACACACTTGTAATAATAGTTTTTCTGAAATACACCCTAATGAAGATCCGTAAGTAACTAAATACTTTAGATTTTTAGAATGTGGGGACAAGAGTGATGATCCATTTCTTTGAAAATGTCAATTTTGTTAAGGATAATTTCATGAGGATTTGATTACTCATTAGGTGCTTTGGTTTTATGACTATGTAATTATTGGGTCATGACTTAATGAAGTTAGAATTTATTTTGGATTTGGTACTTCTTGTTGTTATGTTCTCTCTCAAAAACCTCAAAGAAACCATCTAAAAGTTTTCTCTAACTTCTCTCACAAAGGAAAGAAAATGCCATATCTAACTCTCTCACAAAGAAAAGTCATTTTTCACTCTCTCTCTTAAATTAGATGCCATTACATGAGATTTCATTGCTTCTCTTTTTTTGGTTCCACTCTTTTCTTGAATTTCCTAAGAGTCATATGAAGCGAAAATTTGAACCAACTAACAAAATCCATATTCAACCAAATACTATATTTTGGAATTATTTATAGTTATTTATAAGTTAGAGTTACACACTTATCCGAAAAGCTAGGTGCCTAAGTATCATCCAAAATAGATCATCATATTTATCCATCACTATCAAAATGCTATTGTGTTAGCTATTGTATTGGACTCCACCCTACTAGAAAATTTTCCTAACTTCATTACCATTCATTGTGGCGTGCAGCATTCATTCCTCCAAGGCTCCAAGGGGCATAAAATCTCAAAACTCACAAAGCATTATCATTGGTAAAGTATGTGATTAAAATTCACTAAAAATTAGTATAGACAAATGTATATATATCATTCTGTTTGACATACATGATAGTATGTCATCGAATAGTCATCCAAGAAAGTATGTCATAAGTAACACCTTTTCGAAAGGTACTATGTTTCATAACGTTATATGTGATTATAAAGAACATACATAGTATCTACATACCCAATGATGCGAATGTATTATGTAAAAATAATTAATGGGCGATAATTAAGAGGATAATTAATTGTTAGATCTTAATTGTCTGTAGTTTATATGGGCTTATAAATAAAGAGTAATACTAAGTCACACTCGAACTATGATCAATCACTTGTTCATAGTCGATTGTGATATGAACAAAGAATGTTCATAGCTTCGTAATATGATTAACTCTTAATATCACTTGTTCATGGTCCAATTGTGGTAACTCTTAATATGATTAACTCAAAACCAAAACTGAAAACTCTAATCTGGACTACCGGCCTTTATATAGAAGTGAAATACCTGATTACCACAAAACTTGAAAATTTTCAAAAATGGAAAGTTTTGGGATAACCACATATTAAGAAACTACTAATCAAAATATAACTAACACGGTGGCCAAATAAAAAAGCGGACTCTCCTATCAAAAGATATAGCAAAAACAAAACTTTCCTAAAAGCGGCAAAAGCGTGATTTTGAATGCCTAAGCGATGGATTTAAGGCCGAGAGGGTGGTGCCCACGGCAAAGCGATGGGTTATGCTTATTTTTGGCGTTTACGATCAAATATGGCGGCGTCCATGTCTTTCCGACTTTGTTGCCCGATTTTCCGGTTCATTGACATATGCCAAGTTCATTTGACATATGCATTGGCAACCAATGTCTTGCATCCGCATATGCCAAGTTCAATGACATATGCATTGGCTAATGCATCATCAATGGTTGTTCACATGAACAATGAGTGTTCATAGGTCATGTTAAGATATGAACAATGAGTGTTCATAGCTCATATTGGGGTTTGAGCGGTGATTGTTCATACCCCAAATAGGTATGAACAACCCGCGGCATAATCACTTTCATATATCAAGTAGAAGGTCGAGGAAAAATACCAAAATGCACAAAGCATGTGCACCCTTCTAACATATCATAGATTATGTATTAACCCTACAAACCAAAACAACCTAGCAACCAAAAATACTTACATTATTTCACAAATTCGTCTTATTTTTCTCTCGGACAATTTCACGGAGTCTTATTTTCCACGGTTTCTACATTCTTCTGGATTGTTTAGGGCTATTTCTCTGGGGATTTCCATCTCTCTGCTTTCTTCTTCCTCCCTTTGTTTGAGAAATGTTGGGATTCAAAATCAATATCTGAAATAAAGATTTGGAAGTCAAAATATATATTATATATATATTTTTATCAAATTAAACATTATAATAAGAGAAATCAAATAACATTAAACACTAAACCTATATGCCATCAAATTAAACATTAATATCACAATCATAACTTTTGTGAGGTATCAAAGAAAGACTCTTCACTTCATTATCTTAGTCTCCTTCGTTCGAGCTATATTCAACGTTGAGACATGCTTAGCCATTTCATCCATCTTTTCTATAAAATATGAATAAGCCTCAACACTACTCCCGCGTCGTAAGCCATGAGAAGCAACCTTGATACAATGAGCCACTCTCAAAAGTTCATGGTTTTCATGGCCGGCCACTAATCGATTATGAAACTCCATCTATCGTGTGTGTGCCTTTTGCATCCACGGCTTCAAAAGAAAATGCCTTGGAATCTCTTGATTTTAAATAGCAGCTGAAAAATCTTTAACATGTGACCACAAAGTAACCCGATAAACTGAAAATACTTACATTCCACGGTCTCCCTCTAAGTTCCTCTATTGAAACTCACTTTCCAAAGCGGACTTCTTCTGCGGGTCTCTGAATTTCACCAAGTAGCTTCGGTTCCATTGTTGACAATCTCGTCCCCATCAATTTTGTACTCCATCTTTGCCTTCTCTAATTGCTCCTTAAATATATTGAATGCATTAATCATTATAGACCTTCAAGGCATGCATAAGGAGGAAAGCATCTTTAGCCACAATTAAGTGAACTATGCTTTCGGTCGCGGTAATCGGCATCTCTTTCATTCCTAGCAATCAAAGCCAAAGATCTCTCATTACCATGTACAAACTCCATCAGCATAGTGCTTTCGAATTCTGAATTGGTGCGTAACGAGAATTCATCGATTCACTCCTCCCGGTCATTATGCATACCGACCAAAAATGTGTCGAGGAGATAACAAAGGAACCCGTTTCTCCGCGTATTATACATTTCGACAACCAAGGATTTGCGGACAACTCATTCTTCTCTATTATTGTACACCATCTTCTTTCAAAACCGGCAATCTTATCTGAGGAGAGACCACAGCAAAGGCGGAAGCAATGGTGGGAGAATAGACCCAATTTTGTTTATAGGTTAGAGAATCAACACTCTACTTATTTGATTTATTTCTTAAAAATTTAGGAAATGTATGTTGGAGTGGTCTACCCGGGGGCCCTCACAAAATGTATCTTGTTTTTTTCTTTGCTATCTAATACAATTACCGCTTCAAAAAAGCCAAAAAAATCTGAGGAGAGAAATAGTGTTATTCGTCGATTACGTTACCATGTCTCGATCAATTTTTTAAAGGATAGCTTCTCTTGAAATTTCTGCATAATATGCCAAAGGCGATGCGATGGCGAGTATCGGGGAACACTTTTGCAATGGCTGCGGTCATCGCTCTATCACGGTAAGTGATGATTGCGGTTGGCGCCGACCACCCATGGCTGCAAGCCGGGCCTTAATTAAACAACCATATGAATGTATCTTACGTCTCATCAAATGTAACAGTAGCGCAACCAAATAACTGAATCGGTGCATCTTTGATTGACTCGAGGAAAAGGGGCAAAAGGCATAGAGTATGCATTAAATGCGTTATGTGGTATCAAAAGAGACAACATCCCGAAATACTCATCTTTTTCGAGACCTCCCATCAACCCGAGAAAAAAGTTTACTGCAGTCCCATTTTGATCTAGATCAATAAGCGTAAGTAAAAGCTGGGGATTCTCGGCACTCTTACGCATAAAATATTTAAGCCGCGGCGGTTGCATCACCTTCTTTAGGCATCTTTCTAGTCAAACCATAATGATGGTTCCAGCAATCCTAATGCTAACCCAACTTCTTCCCCACTAAAACAGCTGCAACTTTACCCGGCCGGGTAAAACCGTGTTCACAAAAATCCTAGCTCATCGTAGTAAAGTATGTCATTAAAAACGGCTTCACTAAAAATTAGTATAAACAAAGAGCCATAAACAAATAATTGTCTATATCATTATGTTGATGATAGTATGTCATCGAATAGTCCATAGCCAAGAAAGTATGTCATAAGTAACACCTTACGAAGGTACTATGTAAAAATAATGATGTATGTGATTATAAATAACACATAGTATAGTATGTCATGGAAAATATCATAGCATACCGTCATACATAACAAAGTACATACCCAACGCTGTGCAGATGTATTATGTAAACATAATTGTAAATCTGCTTTTAATTAACATAGTATAGTATGTTATGCAAAATTTGATAGAGTCAGTCACGGTCTACTACCGGTACATAAGAATTAAGGATAGTTTTATAAGCGAAAAGTATATCATACTTTATGCCAAATTTATGCAACTAGAAATGGCATTGTGGAAGCATCGCGACATATGCGATGTGATGTCAGCGATTGGAGTTTTACCTTGCGAAAGTATGTCACTTAAAGTAAGTGACATACCGACCGTCTGTTTTGTAAGAAGTGACATAACATATAAGTATGACAGTTATAGTGTCATATCTACTTTCATGAGCTTATATCGACATTATATGGGCTGACCTTGAATAAGCTATGCACAACACTATATAACAAAAGAAGAGCATATCGACAATGTATAAGCATCAACAAAGAGTATGAACATTAGTTGTTCATAGTCCGACAAAAAGTATGAACATTCATTGTTCATAGTCCGACAAAAGTATGAACATTCACTGTTCATAATTCAATGGTATGAACACTTTGAATGTTCATAGTCCAACAAGAGTATGAACATTGGTGTTCATAGTCCACTAGAGTATGAACACTGAATGTTCATGGGTCAATTTGAGATACCCCCACATTTGAGCCACTAGGAGTATGAACACTTAAAGTCCACTATGTAGTATGGAGGACAATAGAGTAGCATTGAAGATAAGATAAGGGTATAAAATATATTTCGACCCGGTTATAAAATTTTGGCGGAGAACAACAAATTCTAAGAACATTCAAGTAGTATCTTGCATGGCGGTGGGGAGTGAGCCAGAGCCTTGGGGAGAGAGAGAGTTGGGTGAAGGAGAAAGGGTATTGGGGGAAGAAAAATGAGAGAGAAGTTGAGGGGCGACAGAGACAAACCAACCAACTTTGTTTTGTCACATACCCCAGCCTTCGCAAAGATGCGTTAAAACTCCGCTCACTCGACAAGCATGAAAAATGTCATAACTAAATCAAAATGAAAGAGATGAACTTACTCTAAGCCTCGATGGTTGGCAATGAAATTTCTAGTGGAGGAGTTGTCAACAATGGGAATTGGTGGCGCCGTTACATTTTCTTTATAAAAATGTTGTAAGAGAATGTTTGAAAAACAAAAGTTTGTGCAAAAGCGTGATTAAGAAACATTTGTCGAGATTAAGATGTGTATTGGACTCACGGGTTGCTCGTTCCATTGCCAATTCACTAAATTAATGCAAGTTCAAACAAGTGCCAAAATTAGCTATAAAAACAGGATTCAGAGTACACTGCAGAGCATCATAAACATACTCTGACTTATGTTTATTTACAAGAGAAAAAAAAAAATCTCTTTGCATTGACTGTATGACAGGAATATCCTTGCTAGTTCGCCAGTCCTGAATTCTTATTACGAATTAAGATAGCTTGTTCTAGAACCCATCAGTCCCTCGTTCACTTTGTCTTTGTAAAGGCGGTGGTGTTCTTTTGTCACAACACAAGTGATAAAGCTCACCCGAAGCTCGATCGCCTTTGGTTCCTACCTTAAACCGACAAAGCACTTACCATATATATTCTTGCATTTTAATGCTATTACTGAAACACTTAACAAAAACTAGTTAATACCATTTCTGACATATTCTAATACATTCTGCAATTTATGACCGGTATATACACATACACAAAATAGATATTAAAGCCAAAACCCGTCGGTACAAGGATAGTTCTGAAAGGTCTAAATCCATAACATTTTTGGAACCCTTTTATACCACTTCACGATCCTTGGTTCCATTATAGTTGCCCATCCCAAGCTTCATCCCATGCAAATGACTCCCACCTGGAGCAAGTGGAATAGGACTATCATCTTCAAGCACGAGTTTCACAAAATGTGTGCCTCCTCCAATGTGGCCTATTGCCGCTATCTGGACACGAGTTGGATCAGGAGCAGTCCACAAAGGAAAGTATGACATACATTCTTTCTCCCCAATGACGACAAGGACACACTGAAAAGTATTAGCGGCTAAAAATCCCATTGAAGGAAGTTCAAACCATTCTTTGGGGTTCATCGTATATGGAACTGTACATATAGATTTGTCTTGATCGCTTCTTTTAGTTCTTCTCCACCCATCATTGAAGTATAATCTGCCTCATGGAAATCAACTCTGTCAACATAAGAGCCCTCCACGGTAATCCATGCATCA
Organism: Coptis chinensis; assembly: GCF_015680905.1. NCBI lineage: Eukaryota > Viridiplantae > Streptophyta > Magnoliopsida > Ranunculales > Ranunculaceae > Coptis > Coptis chinensis. The sequence continues at coordinate 45,415,209 of NC_141460.1, forward strand.
CCTCCATTAGACCACTAAGCATCGTGCAATCAATCGCTAAATCCACAATGTCCATTCGGTTCAACATCTTGCCAATCCACAATGAAGTCTCGTATCAATGGATTTAAGTCAGTAGCCCATCATCCCATTTAGACTCAATTTCAGGTAAATCTACAAACACTTGAATATGAGTTCTTCTTGGTTTTCTTTTGCATGGTACCAACTTTTGGCTTTACTATTCTTGCTTTCTTGAGTTACAATTTGTTCCTCAACCTGTTTGCATACTTCGAAAGGAAGAAGGCTCTCTTTTTGTGTCCCTTTTATCTTTACAAGTCTTCACACCAATTTTTATTCCAGGTGGCCTACCCTCACATTGGTGTTGACCCGGGCTCTCGCTGAAAGTTGCCTTTGGATCACCTAGTTCTACACACTTTTCAGCATCAAAACCTTTTGTTCATCCGAGGCGGTTTGAAACTTCTTCTGGCAGGCAAGCTCGGGCTGAATATCAAAGGACCCATTAGGAAGATCAATCGAGTGCTACTAAAATGTCTCCACCTAGGGTGTATCAAAGATAAGGGGATGCTTCCCTACCAATTAGAACAATTTCACATAACTCATGCGCTGAAGGAAGCCCATACATACTCTTGTAAACCATGGCGACAACGACTCATTTCATCTGTCCCAACTCTAACGGACCTTATTAGCTCTTTTGCTATCAAATCCAATGCATCTCTAGAAATGTACCCTCTAAGTTGCACATATGTGTTTTGTTTGTAACGACGATCCCGTAGATTCAAGCTCCTATTAAAAAGAACTTTCAATTTACGTCACTTGGTTTGTCGAGATTATTAATCAAATTAAAGTTTGTGTGAAGTTACCATTATTGCTAGAACGCCAAATGCCTCTTCAAAGAGGAATGCATACTTTCAATTCGATTCTTGCTTTCGAAGTACCAAAATGCATATGGAGATCTATCCAAGCCGAGACAAACCTTTCTTTGTACTTGAAAGCCACCGGTCTTCTATGTATTCCACAACACCATAATGATCTCCGTACTCAAGTTTAAAACAACGTGGGTGTTCCAAGTACTCAACTTCATGACGTACATTTATCAACGTTTGAACATAAACATAAATTGTTCATACTCAACAAATTTCTCAAATGTTTTTGGCCTTTGTCTCGATGTTCCTCGATGTGAACTTCGACACAAGAAGTGCGACCGGAGAAAACACTATAGCTATCGCATTCATAAGTGCCAACTCACAATCGGTCGTAATTATCTTTACGTATAGCTTTGTAGTCCGAATATCACGCATGACCTCTTCAAAACCCATAGGTAAGAACCTTCTTTCTCACTCTCCAAATGCCCAAAAGCAATCTGAGAATGTCTTCATCGTGGATGTGAACCCAACAACTTCAAACAATGGCATCTTGAACAGTTAAGTCTTGTAATGTGCAATCCATGACAATGACCTCGGAAAACACTTTGCCAAATGAATTGATTGGGGATGTGCAAACAACAAATCTCTACATTCACATTCTTTGGATTATCCCTATGAAACTCTGTGTACCCAAATTCTTCTAAATTTCTTAGAAATTCTTGCATTTGGTTTCTTCCACTCAACCGAACCAACTGATTCTTGTGACGATAATTGTATAAAGTGCTTTTGTTTGACAAATTATTGTCATCTCTCTGTTTCAAGAGGGGTAAAATATCACGCGGTTTAACACCACTCAAAGACAAATCCTGAACAATCAATTTTTCTTCAGCTTTTAACCTTCCGACGAATGCACGACCTATAAGATGCTCCCCAATAGTATGATTATGAGTTCCACACATAACACTCAGTATCCATCCACCTTCGTTTCGTAATTCCCCTTTCAACACAAATGGACAGCCACATTTCTTCGAACTGGATTGCCTATATTCTTTGGTTTTTTTGTTCAATATTTTCGGCTTTACGGATGGTCTAAATTTTCCACTCCTTTCGCAACTCAAGAAAACTCTAGGTCTTCGCCCAAGTCCCGAATTATCAGACCTTGATATCACAACCACAACTCCAACAGTCATACCAACTGTCGAACACCATCGGATCAACGAGTGACGATCTTCGAAGACCTGCGTAAACCCTTGATCTTAGATACTATTGACGAAAATTGTTTTTTGCTAAGTTATTGATAAAATAAATAAAAAATACAAGCTTTCAAATTACATTATTACCTCAATTGTTGTAAATGATTCGGTCATATCGGGATAGCTAATTTCAACATTGTTGTAAAGTTCATCATCGAATAATAATTTGATTGCAGTAGTGTTAAAGCTGACTCCATGTCACTTTTAACACTAATCAAAGTTATCATTTTGATTTTGGCGGGAGAATTTATCTTGAACGTTGCTTCCAGCACATGAGTCCATTCTTAAAGTGAAAATTTGGTGGGAATAACAACAATTTTGTGGGTGACTCAAGACTAACCTCACGAACAACAACAGGGGAGGGAGAAATTTCAGAGAGCATGAGTGGTAGGAGTGTTAGGTGGAGTAGTAAGCACGGTGAAGAGCTCGTTTGAATTACAATGGGGTGTGGAGAGAGTTTTTAAGGTTATAATGGTCATATTAATAAAAATGGGGTGTGGAGAGAGTTATTTAAGGTTATAATTGTCATATTAACAAAAATGGGGTGTGGAGAGCACACCAGTTTTTTGGAATAAACGTCTTGCGTGTGTAGAGAGACAATCGGGGTGTGACGAGTTTTACTCATGTTAAGAGTAACATAGGGTACGTGACCTACTACCTGGTATTGCATTGTAAAAGCATGGATATATGTTATAAAAAATGTCATATAGGATGTAGTATAGCATACTTTATGGTATATCATACTCATATTCTATAAACAGAAAGTATATCATACTTTATGGGTGGTCCAATTGTTTAATTCAATAAGAGTTTTACGTTTGGTAGTATGTCATAAGCGCTACAATCACTGATATGACTATACTCATAAATGTCATACTCGAATGTTTTATTTCAGTTTTATTTGATCGTCAATAAGAGTTTTATATGTTGGGTCTAATCACGATAGATATGACACTATATATGTCATAATTTCGAATATTATGTTACTAATATATGAAATTATAATATATGCTAGTAAGAGTTTTATATGATAGATATGACACTATATATATCATACTCAATTTTTATGTCACTATTTATAATATATGCTAATAAGAGTTTTATACTTTTGGTAGTATTATTAATCGAATCGCTAATATATTATGTGAGTTTTATATGACACTATATATGTCATACTTTCGAATGTTATGTGAGTTTTTATAATATATTAGTTCGGGTAGTATATCATAAGAATCACGGATAGATATAACACTATATTTGTTGTCATACTAGAATGTTATGTGTTAACATATGACATATTCCTCCTCTGCAAAGCTCCAACCTTCTGTTATGTTCATAGTCCAATTGTGGTATGAACAAAGAATGTTCATAGCTCATGACTATGAACAATCATTGTCATAGTCCATTGTGGTATGAACACTCATTGTTCTTAGCTCAACACTCATTGTTCATAGCATTGAGTGTTCATAGCTACCGAACTATGAACAATCATTGTTCATAGTCGAATTGTGGTATGAACAAAGAATATTCATAGCTCATGACTATGAACATTGATTGTTAAGTAATGCGTCTGATATCTGAAAACATACCGAAAGTAGAATTGTTCATAGTTCGTAGCTATGAATAATGAGATGTTCATAGTCCCTTTCTCCCCACGCATTACAACCAAGAATTGGTTTCTTAATCTCATTACTGTAATTAGTACTAATCAGGCAAGTCCTCATCATACGAGGAGGAACCAGCAGGTATATTCACAATAATTTTAGATCTTCCGACCTCCTAGGAGTTATGTCAGATAATTTTAGATACTCACTGATAGATATGACACTATATATGTCATACCAGAATGTTATGTTACTGTTTATGGCATATTCCTCTGTTCGGCGCTGTAAGAACGAACAGATCCATTTATGAACATATCAATGTCAAACTAACTGGCATATGTCTGCTGATGAGGGACAACCCCAACATCCCAACAATAAGAAACAACAGAATATACAAACAATGCTTGTCAATATAGCTTCTTCTATTGCTCTATTTCATTGATTAAACCAAAGAAAATAAGAAAATAACACCATAGATACCGCTACAAAATAATTTAGAAGCCAATCTTGAAATCTTCACCATTGTGCGATATTACAAAAATGCTTACAAAAATCTTGTTAGAAGATTAGCAACAACTGCTCTAAAAGCTTAGCGAGATTGTACTCCTCTTTCCTAACGTCCAACCATCCGTAGTATACGGAAAAAAGACTCTCCCGTCGTCACTATAAAACTTTCCAACATTGAATTTCTCCGAAACCTTCCTCCCAACCTCATCCACGGGAAACGCTATAAGTTCAACAGGAGAAAAATAGTCACTCTAACGGTACACTCTAAGTTTAGTTTACTCCCTACTAGAAAAATTAAATAAAAAAAATTGTGTCATACCTTCCAAATCGGGACACCTACACTTTGTGTGCTCCGTGAGATCGACACTTGCTACATTGCTTGGTCTTTTCGAGATCCTCCCCGCTTCATTACCAACTTCCACTACATCACCAAACAAGCAACATTACTTTGAACCCCATGAAAATAACAAACAAGAAACATTTTCTTGCGTTTATAAAAAGAGATAACGCGAAAATTATCACTTACATCCGGTATCTCTATTTAACCCGCCATCATCCTCACTCACATCGCAACTCCTGCGCAAAGACGCGACATAGTTAAGCTTAGCACTTGACCTCAGAAAATGCGGCACCACAAGAAAGATATTGGACGATACAAATCGAATCAACAAACTTTTGTAACTATTTAATGTTAACAGGACAAGTGAAATATGGCAACGGTATAAGAAACTTACCCCATCGTTTGGATGCAAAAGTGGACATGTGGGCCTTGTGTGCCCGACGATACCACAATGGCCACACTTCTTTTTCTTGTCTCATTCGACCTTTCAATCTACTACGTTTATGCGGCCTACCCTTCGATTTTACGTGTGGTGGATCATTAACAAATGGACGATGGGCGGTTTTAGGTGGGTGAAAGAATCTCTACCTCGCGGTGCCTTTAGAAGACGGAATGCCATCCATTGTACCACTTTACGGTGGAATATAAGGCATTTCAAAGGGAACTTGGATGCCTTCGGAAGCTCTAGAAAAAGATGATAACATGGATTTAAAACTTCATTGTTTTTGCTGTTTGAGAGGCCCACAAACATATCTTCTTGCATTTCCCTATAAGCTCACCGTGGATCGAATAATGGAAGCGACCTCGCGAAGAAAAAACTTGGATCGTTATTTGAATGAGATTTAGCAACTCGTGTCCATCTCCTTAAAAACAGCTCAGGGTATTTCACGAAGGTCCCTCGTGTTTGTAAACCGAAATGATATGTCTACATGGAAATCCAAACGACTGAAATAGCCCACATGAACATCTAGCATCCCGCTCTAAAAGGTTGTATTCCACACTCGTCTTTTTGCTGTTCGGATGGCGGTGATGGTGTATACGAATATTGTCACCCACATCACGTTTATCTTCTCGCGGTGTACATCGATTCCTCCCCGTGAATCGCTTCCTAAAAGCAAAAAAAGCAGCTCGAGTATAGATGGATTCTGCCGCTTTGCATATTCAATCAAGTGGCTACCAATGAATGAAAGGTTTCATCGCTTAGCCCCTTACTTCTTCGTGCTCTCGGTGGCGGATATTTGCAACTGCCAATTCCATTTTCCCAAAATAGCTCAAACAAAAGCCGCGATCCCGGCTTAACATGATGTCTTATAACAGTTAATAGACTTCAACGTTGGTTGCTTACGCAACCGCCAAAGAACTCACCATGAAGATACGATTCTGCCCACCTTTCGCCCGTTTCTTACGTACCTTCATCACCCACGTGTTATGACTAACTTCAGATTTTTCCACTAGCTGTCTCCACCTTTCTTGAACTCTCCCGAGAACATTTCATAAACATAATAGAAGTCAAACTCTCTTGCAAATCCAGGGATTTTGACATTGGTGATGCAATTTTTCAATACGCGTGCCAAAACGGCCGGTGTTCAAATCGGAAGAATAGATTTCAAAGCTTTACGAATCATTTAGCGTCACCATCGGTAATGATCGATTTAGGGTGTTCACCACACATTCGTCAATAAATGATTTCAATACCCACTTATAAGTGTCGCCGCGCTCTCACTTATGATCAAAGCAAAACCAAAACTATAGTCCGTAGTGGTTGTTGATTCCAAAACCACAACGATCGGATCTCGGTACCGATTGCTCCTCAGACGTTGAATCAAACAACAACACATCACCAAAGCTACGATAATCCAGTGGGAGGTGGAATCCGCCCAAAACAGCCAAACCAACCGCCCACTCGCATTTAACTCATAGTTGTAATGAAATAAAGGATCTAACTTCACCTTGTCCTCTAAGTTGGCAAGCGGTGTGTTGGCGTCGCCATCAATCAAATGACTTCTCCTCTCTTTTCCCATTTTGTTATACAAGTCTTTTTTTCAAAAACCAACATTAAGGAAACCTCCAAATTATATGTGCATAGTGACCCATCACTTGGCATTTACTGAACACCGACATCATTTAGGCATGTAGCAAATTCCAACGCTTCTCGACTCACATTTCTATGTGACCAAGAAACATTGAACTTCGGATACGGTACAAGTGGATGTGTGTGTTCCCCGATAAACTCTTTCCACGATCCACAACTTTGCTTCCGAATCAAAACAACAACAATGCAGGGCTTTACAATTGAACCTAGTGACCTTTATGCGGGTGTTCTTTTGGGTGTCATCGATTGAGTTTATCTGCATGATGTCGTTGACCTTTGATGAACACACAAATCTCCGCTTTAATAGCAACTCCATTTGAATGAATTCTATAAACATCCTTACGAACACGGCTAACCAACCGATTTGGCATACTCATTATAAATCTTGTAGGCCTCGTCCGAGGTCTTGAACTGCATAGATAAAAATGTTGCTTTGTCTTCTATATAAGCCCTATATGTATCGACTCTTCAAAGATCGCTATCACTTCTTCATCAATATTTTCATTCTCCATCGTGGAAACGGTTGATTCCACATCCGTGAGAATCACTTTCATCATCATGAAAACTTTCAAACATAGACTTCTAAGAAACTCTTTCACATCATCGAGCCTTATTCGATTAAATTATAGGAGCTTTACTACCTAAATAAAGAAAACTTTTTTAGTACAAAACGACCTAAATATGAAAAATTCTAATGTACCTTAAAGAGAAGAGGAAAGATTAAATCGACTTGATGATTGGATGATAAACTAACCTCAATGTTCGAACGTATTCAAGCCGTGTAGTGTTGTTGGTTCTTTGTCGCTCTTTTTTTTGCTCTACTTCCTTGTGCGAAACTTTAGAGAAAGAAAGAAATAAATGATTGACCATGAATTTAAGAAGAGGTGAAAAGGGGTGAGAAGATTTAGGTAATCTAATCTAATTGAGAAGAATAGAAAATCACGATTAATTGGGGATGAATGAAAATATGTGAAATGCCAACGCTACCCTTAGGTGGGCACTTCGGCTACCGGTTACGGGTTGGAAAATATGTGGTCAGTAAAAAATGTTCGGTCATTTAGGTGAGCAAAGTTCAGAAATTAAGAACAAAAATTGGCACTGCACCACTAACACTCCCCATGAATTTATGGACCCACCAACGGTTCATCAGAAATATCAGCAAGTGCACAACTTAACCACCCATTTGAAAATTTAGACCCGAGTGTTTAAGTGGCGATGGTTCATTTTTAACTTTTTATTGATCCAAGTTCCATCAAATCTCAAAAGGAATAAGTTAATCGCTTCATGGATAAACGTTGCAAGTTTAATTTAGAAAAAAATTTAAGTACTGCCTTATGTTAATTCATTCATTCATATTTCAACCCATGCAAATGACAAAGAAGAAATTCCAAAGCATCAAAAGCATACTCCCACCAAGACCACTGCTGTTGATATTCCTTTTGATTCTTGGGACATGGGAGTAGGTTTTCAATCCCTCCACCTAGCTAGCTTTTAGGCTTCTTTGTTTCTCCATCTTTTTAACAGTCCACGTACAATTCCAAGAATTTTAGTGGAAAATTGGATACAATCTTTTTTTCATGGGGTCAAGAAGAACAAGCTCTAATCAATTTTAATTTCACAGGAGAGAAGGGGTTTTTTGGTTTTACAGAAGAGAAGGAGAAAGGAATTAGAGGAGAGAGAGAGTTTGCCCTCCATACATTTTCTTGCGGTTTTGGTTTTGGGCATATTTTTTTTTCTCGCCTCGTCATTGCAACCAACCAATAATTAGAAACGACTTAGCAAGTTTTTTTTTTGTGTTGGGGTCATGTGTTATAGTCGCGCCCCAAACCAATCCCCACCTTTCGTGTGTTCTCCTCAAAATCAAATTCGTTGTTGCAAGAACAACACATGATCAAGGACATTTAAGTCTTTTCAAATGTCCCCTGTGATTCCCACAAAAGAGAATTATTACACGTTCAGTCGTTTTCTCTATCTCCACTACAAGAAATTGGGTTAGAGAGTCTATTTTATAAAAATTTACACTCAAAAGATTGAAGAATATTGTTTTATAAATTTACTACTATTTACCTTTTTTATAAAGTGGAAACTACATACTTGCACAAAGAAAAAAACTAGATGCAAAGGCTTTGACTATAACTACCCACGTAATGTGGAAGTGGGTAAATTAGTTGTTGGGATTTGTAACTGTTTTATTCTCTTTTTTACCTTTATATAACTACCAAATTAAATATTTTCACTAAAGCTAATAGAGTTCGATTATAACTACATGTTTTGCATTTTAAAATGCATATGTATCACAAATTAAAACCACACCCATGTAATAAACTTATTTTAAAATACATAATGCATTTTAAAATGTAGATGGGTTTCTACATTTTAAAATGCGTACAGATACAAAATGCTTTTTATTATGCAATAGGTTCGACAATACAACGAGTTAGGTTACAGGGGGTTAGGATTTAGGGTTTATGCTTAGAGTTTAGTGTATAAATGTTTTTAGGGTTTAGGCTCAGGGTCTAGTTTATTGAGATTTAGAATTTATAGTTTAGACTTAGGGTCTAGTTATATGGATTTAGGGTTTTAGCGTTTTGAGATTTGGAGTTTAGGCTTAGGGTTAGTGTCAAATGCATGCCTATGGGAGACACAATATTTTTAAGTTTTACACTTTATGCATTTTAAAATGCAAAGTAGGTGATTATAAATTAATTCTATTGTTTTTAAAATATTAATTGAATTAAAATACATTTTAGTAATTCTTTAAATAAATGATTATTTTTAAACGCATTTTAAAATATTTAAAATTTTAAGAGATTATGAGAGAAGTAGTTATAAATAATTAAAAAATAATCCGTGAGCACTTGCTACGGATTATAAATAATTAAAAATAATCTCTTGCTACTTCTCAAATAATTAACTCTTGAGGTCGCTTTTCTCAAATCACCCAAAGTAGTTATAAATAATTAAAAAATAATTAACTCTTGAGGTCGCTTTTCTCAAATCACCCAAAAAACCACTTGCTACGTGTCACTTTCTCCTGTGTCTGTCCGTACCCCCAAATAGCCCTTCGTTTGTGTCTGACCATACCCCCCCAATCTTTTAAACGACACATACTATATTTTCTTAAGATATTTCTCGCTCTCGGATTATTATATTTTTCTCTCTCGGATTAAGCCACTTCAAAGTACAAATACAATAGATTCATTTCATCGAAATGAAGCATTGGAAGATTTCAAAACATTGGTTACAGATTGATTATGATAGAAGAGTGCTTATTTCATGTCGTAGGTCATCACTTCATTTTCAGGTGAAACTTTACTTTGGGGTTTTGTAATTGTTATTGTTTTAGAGCTTTAGTGAAATTAGGGTATTGGGTTTTGGTCTTGGTGGTGGTGGTTATGGAAGTGGGGTTTTGTTTCGAGGAGGGATGGGAGTCTTCTTTGGAAGAGAAGTGGTGGTTGAGAAAAGGAGGTTTAAGGAGAGGGAAGGGAAGAAGAAGGGGTTTAATTTTAAGGTTCCAATTAATCCCCTTTCGCCTTCTAGAGATGTGGTGAAGTTGGGAAGTGAGGCGGCTTTGCGGAGACCGCAAAAACATGCGTTGGAAGGGGAGAAACTTCCTAAATGGTAGCCTGATTTTGTTCCCGGCTTCTTGATTGTTTTACGCAATGACAACCAGGAGTTACAGAAAGAAGCCAATAGAGTAATTCGAGGTTTGCTGATTTTTCTTTGTAATTTTTGTTGTTGAGGCAATAATATCACATTCGTTACATGATAAATTATTTTCTGATATAGGTTATGAAATAAAATTGTATTTAGCAATTGGCAAATGTTTAAAAGTTTGCATTTGGTATTGTGAAATCATCATGACCTGTTTTTGTCATAGAATTCATAGCTCAAGCCAAGTTGAACAATGCCCATTACGTATCTTGACATGTAATTTGAAGCCCACAAAAGTGATTATTGGAAGCTTGGATTGTTGTTTCTTCTAATCACTTCTTAGACATTGGTTCCTTCTATCGTTCATCAGTTGACTTTGTTCTCAATTACTGCAGTAGGTGTACATTGTCATTCAACACAAATATATTCTTGTTTCAGTCACTACTTCATAAATAAAAAAATCTATTATAACTTTATTGTGCTCCTCATATGTGATGCAGCTCAGCAAGCAGCTCTACCTTTGCACAAATTGATGGGGAGGATGCACGCCAATTTGTTACTGGTCTTGCTGATAGCATAGGACTTCAAAATGTTCGCACTGCAAACATTGTGTCTACAGCAGTTGCAACATGGACACATTCATGTTTTCTGCAGGCCTGGGTAAAGTTTTTTTTTCCTCAGGCTATATCTGACTATATGTCTATATGTTGAACATATTCACGTAACATGCAAGACTATCAGAAATTGAATCTATCTCTAGATTTGTTCTAGCGTCTTAGTAATCCTCATTAGGTGGATAGTAAAATATCAGAAAAAGAGCAAAAAGAAATTCGGAGATATTTTTATTTTGTTTTTTTCTCGGTTTTATGTCAGGAAACTTAAAATAGTCAGCAATACATTATATCCCAACTCCCGTGGTGTTTCGCAGGATGTTTTTGCTAAGATTAAACTTCATAAATCAATAACTAGCAAGTTTAGAAGTCACCAATTATTTTATTTTGGTTTAATCTGTGTTTTTTGCAGATATTAAACTGCATCTAACATTCTAGCGAATGAAGTGAATCGTAGGTTTTCGGGTTATAAAGCGGGTACACCAATTGATCGTTCAAGGACTTACATTTACTAATGGGGTGAGAAAGAAGCTTAAGGAATTAATGATGGATTTTCAGGAGTTGAGGCAGAAAATGATGTCCTCAATATAAGGAGATGGTGGGGAGAAGTTACTTTTACGATGGTCGGTGAACATTTAGAAGAAGATGTTATTGAGAAGATTATAACAAATGGTGAAGAGGGTGGTGAAGATTTCTACTGCAGAGGGCTATACAAGAACATGGAAGAGGGAAGGTGCTTGAGATCTGTTGTGGAGATTAAGGGCGGGCATGATCTTGCAAAGGAGATAGAGAGGAGTTTGTTTGAGCTGCATCGGTGTGCGTTTTTAGACATGGCTGTGATGGTTGAAGCTCAAGGGGAGCAGATGGATGATATTGAACACCATGTGTTCCACGCCAGCGCATTATGTGAAGGATGGGACCAAGAATCAAAGGCGGCGAAGGATCACCGGAGGAGTAGCGGGGAAGTGGATGTGCATTGGTCTGATTTTGCTCCTCATCCTTATCCTTGTCGTCATCATTCCGCTTATTACTAGTTTGATGAAATCCTAAGTTGGTTGAGAGTAATATCATACGGGGAGCTTTGTTGGAACATTATTTCATTCATAGCTTTGGTTGTGTCAATTTTCATTCTTGCCCTTTTCGAGTCTTTGGGAGTTCTCGCTCAAGCTCCATATGGAGAGAATATCATCATGTATTTCAATTTGGAAATTGTGTGTTTTTATGTTTTAGTTCTATGTAGTTAGAAAATTGTGTGAAATTTTAAGTATGAGTACTTGAAGTTGTAGATCAAAACATCTTAGAGCACCAATTGTGTTCATTTTTTCCGCAACTTTTCTTGATGGAAAAATTATTGGGTGCATATTTCATGTTTTGACTTGGGGAATTATTTGGAAATTGAAATGAAAATGCGATGTCGGGCCTTCCTATTGTTATGCAATTGTTTGAAAGTTAAAGCTTAAAAACACTGGATTTTATTAAAAGCTTTATTGAACTCTGGGGTGGTGGCTCAAATTTACAAGAACGTTCAATTTACTAAGTAGTTTTCCCGTTTGGGATAATATTTACGTGTTCTTCAAAAAAAAAAAAAAAAAAAAAAAAATCAACACTAACGAGAACACTTTTTAGTCCCACGGAGCAAAATGTGGTACACTTTTGTAAGGACATATTGGGCGTGTCTCACTCTAAGGAAATCAAGTACAATTACCATACTAATATGTGAAACGATAGCCAAATACCAAACTCCAAACATCTGATCTAATTTGGCTTAGTCGTCGAGATAACCACACCCATAATTGTCGAGATTTTTTTTGTTGGGGCTAGAGAACCATGCTCAACCCGGGCCCTAGGTACCAAGGGCGGCCCGGGACAAACACAAGACCTCTAACAAGTTTATGCGGTCGATGAGTCTCGACCACTTAACTACTTGGTATGTTTCCCCAACTCCTTCAAATTTGAACGCGTGCTTCAAACGGACACACACACACACCGCAACCGATACGGGGTTCGGTTAATCTATAAAAGTTTTATTATTGTTTTTGTGTGATCTAGTGAAAGTTAGTGGTTTTTTTTTTGTGCAATCAATGTCAACAGCAGGCTTCTTGAAACAATAAGACCCTCTTTCCCCACATGATCGTAAAAAGTTATCCATGTTTAGTGATCATAGTCCGTACTCTGTGTGAGTATACCTTGAAATTGCTAAATTTCTCCGAACTGTGTCATATAATCATATCGCCATATCTGAGTTATAGGCCACAAGTCATGCATACCACAATCCTAGTGTCTAAGATCTAACTCAATCCAAAGATTACTTGTGAAATAAATTAAAGCTCCCAACAAGTATCATTCTACCCACTCGAGAAAAAGAAAGAAAATTCCAAGAACAAAGAAAATACAATCGTTTGACATCACCACGCTTTAGTAGTTTACACACAAAAATCCAACAAAACCTGCCTGGAAATCAAGTCTCGTTTGGTCAAGACCATATGATATCACATTAGGATTCATAGAACATCAATAAAAATCACATTATGGTAAAAGTGCCTCTTTTCATAAAACATCAACGAAAATCACATTATGGTACAAGTGCCTGGTTCTCGAGGTACCCGTCCTTCCATTCGTTGGTACATGTTCGATTCAGACGGTTTGTATGTGAAGTCAGATGGATCAATCCCATACTGCTTATGCAACAGAGAACACAGAGATTAGAGAAGGGTTTCATAGTAAGAATTGCAAGAAATTGACTATAATAATGAAATCCAATGCATTTGCGGAATCCACTAAGAACGCACGAAAAATGACTCCCTACATATTTGCCTCAAGTGTAAATAGAAATGCAAGGAATTTACGGAAGTAAAGCATACCTTTTCCCTCATCCGTTAAACTCCAAACAGCTATAGGTTCAGCCAGTAGCAAGAGCTCCCCTGCTGTTTATGAGTGGTTGTGGAACTTGACACTGAAATAACAAGGTGCTTGTCGTCACTTTCATAGTATCACTATTCACTATCTACTAAAAAATCAGATTTCTTTTTTGGGTAATCTGATACCAAAAGTGGTTTTAATGTTAGCTTAAAATTAAACCCAACAATTCCTATTTGTGTGTGCTCAATGTCTCATGAGACCAAGAAGAACACTCTGCATTAAATGCAAACCGGTAGGGGTAATCTATGTGCTAAGTTATATATTTGGAAAAGGATGGCGCCACACCAAATAGATTAGCTAAGGAGGAATTTTTCAACACAGTGAATGGGTGTGAACATACAGACGCTTATCATACAACGTCATTATCCTACAGGGCGGTAATACTAGTGGTCTGCATAGAAGCAGGATGGTATCAAATTTAGATAGATTGTTTGTTAATAATACATGGTTCAACATATGCTGGATGGAGATATACGGTGCTATGTAGGGCAGGATCAGATCATTCCCCACTTTGTGTATACACAGTAATGGTCCCTATACACACAAATAGTCCCTTCCATTTAACAAATTCTGGTTGCCACATCCAACTTCCACTAAGGTGTTTCAGACTTTGAGATAATGGTATACTTTTTCACATTTACCGCATACGTAGTTATTGATAGATAGAAGAATCATAGTATATATTTCTGTGTACGTGCAAAAGTGTTACACATATTAATACACGACTGATGGTTCAAGTACGCAATAAAATAACCGTAGCAAAAAGATTCAATTAATATTGTTACACTTGATAAACTAGACAACGATATAGTCTATTTTCCTTAGTTTATCTGTCTAATTATCAAAAAATTAATTAAGTCGTGAAAATAAAAAAAAATAATAATAATAAAATAGTCAAATAAATAATATGCTACTACGCTCACGCCCTACTGCAATGCAGTATACTAGTATTTATGTATTTTGCTTCCAAAAAAATTACCATGTGTCAAATTCTAATTTTAGTCAAACTTTGTCTAAAAAGTAAAAATATTATACAATTCTTAACCGACCTCCCTTAAACTAATTGCACCACTTTCTCTCTCCACCGCATCGTACTCAACACGTGTCCAACTAATTCGACCTTTCGTATCACTTTAACTTACTACCTAGTGTCCTACTTAATAACCACCCTCCCTGTAGGGGAGTGATATTCTCTATCCAACACGCGCCTAACATGGTGGGAATGGCACATCGACCTATGGATCCAGGTCGCATCCATGAGCTAGTAGAACGCTACAGACAGATCGCAGTATCACGCGAACTACGCTAGGAAGTGACACAGGTACCCTTTCCAGAAGCAATCATGACTAAAGGTGTACTTGCACATATTTTGGCCGTCAGTCACTGGTCACGGCCGCAAGCTACTTGTACAGACTGCCACTCCACATCATTACAGCAGACCTATGAGGACTGTTCCCACATGCTATCCTGATCTCCACCCCTCGTTTGGGACACCCTTTACACGTGGTGGGAAAGGATACACTCTGAATGTCTATAAATACCTCTCCTATGAACTACGCCAGACCTGATTCTACTCTCCCCCATAAAACCAAGAGTAAGATCGTGGGCGGTTAAGCTCTCAAATCGAACTTCGGTCTCATCCAATAACCTATTCCAAATCCCCATTGATCGTTTGTAAGGGAAAGCCAAATCACACCTTTACCTTTACATTGGCGTCGTCTCGTGGTCTCGATTACTTGAAACCAAACCATTTCCAAACAAATCCGTAGCCAAAACTATCAAGCCCACGAAGCATGGCAAGCCTCGAAGCTCAACTCCACATTTTAGCGGGACAACTAGGGACGGTGAACGAGCAAATAGCCGAAGCTCGGGGCAAGAAAACGCACACTACGTGCATAAAGTGGATACCGCAGAACCCACTAGGTGTCACCACAGAGGACGGCGTCATCAACGTTAGTCAACGGAGATCAACGAGTGAGCCAAAGGCTCGACAAAAGCGTAAAGAAAGATTCCACCCAGATAGTGCAAAAGATGCTGAAGACCTACCGCGCATCTCCATTTGTTGCTGAGCTACTTCACAAAGTCTCTCCTCCATACTTTGTCCAACCACGGTTCCCAATGTACTACGGCCGCACATGCCCAGGCCAGCATATAGCCCGGTATGTTCAAAGTCTAGCACTCTATAGTGCACTAGAGTTCGACCACCTTCATTGCAAACTGTTTTCGGCTAGTCTGAAGGATGGCCCACTCGACTGGTTCTTCTCCCTCGAAGCAGACTTGATAAAAGCTTGAACAGCTCACCGACCTGTTCGCAAGCCAATACGTCCATAATAGACGTAAAAAGGGCGATCTCAATTCACTCTTTCAGCTCGCTCTCGGTAATGAGGAAACCTTCCGCTCTTTCTTAAGTTGGTTCAAAACAGAAATTTTAGACATGGAAAGTGGCCTCAAAGAATCATTTGCTGCAGTGGCTTTCACAAATGCCTGCCGCACCCGCAATATCTTGCACTTTCGCGGATCTCTCCGAAGAACGACCCGAAACGTTTGCGAAGCTATCGCCGAGTTGATAGATACATCAAGTTGCAAGAAGGTTTGAAAAATCAGAACCAAGAAGAAGAAGAAACAGAAGAAGGAGAGGTTTACGAGGAAACATCATCCTCTAAAAAACGACCCCGACAACAAAGGCAACCCTCCAAAC
Organism: Coptis chinensis; assembly: GCF_015680905.1. NCBI lineage: Eukaryota > Viridiplantae > Streptophyta > Magnoliopsida > Ranunculales > Ranunculaceae > Coptis > Coptis chinensis. The sequence continues at coordinate 45,431,747 of NC_141460.1, forward strand.
CCAAATCAAGCAATGACCAAGAATTCGCCGTACTCACCAGATCTCCTAGTTACATACTAGAGAAGATCAAGCGAGTTGGCTACTACCGACCTGAGATAAGGCAGCCAGTAGATCGCCTCGACCAGCCCTACTGCGCGTTCCACCGCGCTAGGTGCCATGAGACCGACGTGTGCTGGGGGCTCAAGCATTATTTGCAGGATCTCGTCGAAGCCGGACACATCAAGCAATACACCAACATACCCGCCAAGATCGCCGCCAGCCATCAACAGGTCACACGTATGACAGAACCATCCACATGATCACACTTCAGGATGATTCCGTTTCAAGTTCAGCGAAAAAGAAGGTCGCGTTAAGCCGCTTTCATGAAGTTTACAACTTTTCTTAACAGGCCGCACCCGCTACCACGCAGCTTCGGGCGCGGATGGAGACATCACCTTCTCGAGAGGCCGACCTCAACAAGGTTTGCCTCCCCGCTGGCAACGACGCGACTTTCGTGGTCCACGTCAAAATCAGCGACCGACCGGACCGTCAAGCGAAGTTTTGATACATCCCCGCAGCTCTGCGATATTTTGTTCTACCATACGATCCAAGAGATGAACCTGCCAAAGTCGGTCTTCATAGACTCAATCGCACCCCTCTATGAATTTAATGGCTCCGGCGCGATCCATAGGAGACATCATACTCCCAGCCTCGGTGGGCTCGAAAGACAAGGTCGCTTCACGCCGTTTGGCGTCCTCGATACCAAGTCGTCTTACAACCCCATTCTAGGACGACGATGGATCCATCAAATGCAGGCAGTACCGTCCACTTTGCACCAAGTGATCCGTTTTCCTGGCCCAAGGGGAATGATGGAGCTTCGAAGCAACCAACTCGAGGCCCATCATTGTAACCAGATCATCGCAGCGAACAAGATCGCCAAATCTCCCATCACCGTCAGAAACGAGCCCACCAGCTATACAATGGCCAAAGACTTAGTGGCCGAGGTCAGAGCCAGTGCACCAAAACAGAACGCTGGGGGCTCCAACAAGAACTTCCTCTCACCAGCCCGAATCCCGACCTCCACCAAGGTAGCAGTTGTACCAGTGTTGCAAATCCTTGAGGCCGCCCCAATAGAGAGCGTCACGTGCAAACAAAGCCTAGAGATCCCCCCCACCAGCTCTCATACAACCAACGGCTGCAAAGAAACCACCCGGTTTACATTGTCACGCAACGAAGTCACCTCGACCTCGTTGTCGTAACCACAGAAGACGCTCCAGCTCCTACAGCTACTACAGCCAGTCATCAGACCAGCTCAACATCTGCAAAGTGCAATCCTCCAGAGAGCACTCAAACCGCACAAAACCCAGCACCGACTGAAGAAAGGCAGCAAGTGAATCTGGGAACAGAAGACGACCCTAAACTCTTCTATGTCGGGGCTAACCTCGACCCCATACTTAAGGCTCATCTTGTAAATTTTCTGTCCATGAATAAAGATGTGTTCGCTTGGTCATATATCGACGTACCTGGTATAGATCCTAGCGTTGCATGCCACCGGTTAAACGTCAACCCTGGTGCCAAACCAGTTCGACAACGACCTAGAAGATTGTCATTACGTTTTCAAAAAGCAATCAACGATGAGGTCGATAAACTCAAACAAGTCGGTTTCATCCGGAAGGTCGATTACCCAGATTGGGTAGCAAACATAGTGGCCGTTCCAAAAAAGAATGGTACAGTCCGCCTGTGCGTCGACTTCACCAACGTCAACCAAGAAACACCAAAGGACAGCTTCCCACTACCTAGAATTGACCGACTTGTCGACCAGACTTGTGGGCACGAGCTGTTATCATTCATGGATGCATATAGTGGGTACAACCAAATACCACTTGCTGAAGAAGATCAGGAGAAGACCTCATTCATCACTGAGCAAGGAATTTATTGTTACAACGTTCTCCCGTTCGGACTGAAGAATGCGGGGGCGACATATCAACGACTGGTAACTGACATGTTCCAGGACATGTTAGGAGATACCATGGAGGTCTACATCGACGACATGGTTGTCAAAAGCAAGAAAGTAGGCGACCACCTTACTCACCTTGAGCAAGCGTTCTCCAGATTACGACGAACCGGAATGAAGCTGAACCCAGAGAAGTGCCTTTTTGGAGCATCCTCCGGAAAATTTCTGGGATATCAGGTCTCGCAGCGAGGTATCGAAACGAATCCGAACAAATTTCGGGCGTTCTTAGACATGCCCGACCCACAAACAAAGAAACAGATACAAAAGTTGTCAGGCATGGTCGCTGCACTCAACCGATTCATATCGAGAGCATCAGATAAGTGCCGACCGTTCCTACAGATACTGAAAAAAGGCGAGCAGTTCTCATGGAACGATCAATGCCACCAAGCATTCTCCACCCTCAAGGAATACCTCATAACACCCCGTCTTAGCTAAACCGGACGACATTGAAAGAAACTCGGGCTCTATCCGGCGATGTCGGACTTTGCCATCAGTTCGGTTCTATTCAAAGAGGAACACAATTCAGAAAAGCCGATCTACTTCACAAGTAAGACGCTTACTCCAGCCGAGAGGAATTACTCCCACGTGGAAAGAGCAGTGCTTGCTTTGTTATACTCGGCAAGAAAATTCAGACCTTACTTCCAAGCCCATCCAATCAAAGTACTTAGCGATCTCCTATTGAAGAGGAACCTTCACAAAGAAAATAAGACCACTAGGATGGCAATATGGGCCAAAGAATTGGGCGAGCACCACATGGACTTCGTCCCCCGCACGTTGTAGAAGGGTCAGGTCGTCACAGACTTCCTAGCAGATTTTCCAATCGACGACCCTAATTGGGAGGCAGAAACAGAGGTCGTCCCCACAAAAGCAAACATAAAAACAGTCTGGTCCCTCTACGTCGATGGTTCCAGCAACCTAGGAGGCAGTGGTATCGGAATCGTTTTAGTATCCCCCGAGGGAGCTATGATAGAAAGCGGTTAATAGATAGACTTCGCGAACTTCCATAACGGCGAGCGACGAGGCAATAATAATGGGAATCGTCGTCGCGGCAATCCATTTCGGTGTAAAGGAGCTCCAAATCTTTAGTGACTTCATGGCCGTTTGTTCACCGATCATAAAGAGTACACTACCGGTGAAGGTAACCTTTCCAAGTACCTTCAAGTTGTTAATGATTTACTTCCTTCTTTCAAAGAGCTACGGTACACCATTTTTGCGTGGATTTGAACCCGCCACGCAGATAGCTTAGCGTACCTAGCCACTCAGACACCGAACTGTGCCCCTAGACAACTGACCATTGAAGTGGTCGATCGACCAGCTTACCAAGCGGACCATGTCTTAGCAATCAATGACCTGTGCCCACTCTCTGGGGATCAAATGAGTCAAACATGGATGCAGCCTATTATACAATACATCTAGCACGGTACACTCCCAGACGAGCGTACCAAAGCCAAAAAGGTTCCACACCAGGCACGTAGCTATTGTTTGGTGAATGACAGGTTATTCCGCAAGTCCGCAGGGGGACCTCATCTGAGGTGCATCAGTCCAGAGCAAGGTCAGTTAATTTTCACTGAGATTCATGAAGGAGAGTGTGGAAATCATGCTGGAGGTCGCTCATTGGCCCATAAAGCGATCTCCCAAGGATACTTCTGGCCCCGTATGCAGATTGATGCCAAAACATATGTCCTCAAGTGTGTCAAATGTCAAACATTTGGTCACAACATCATACAGCCAGCCCGCGAACTGATCAACATCGCGAGCCCTTGGCCGTTCCACATGTGGGGCATGGACATTATGGGACCATTCATCCCTCAGAAAAGTACCGGCTTCCGTTTTGTCTTAGCTGCCACAGATTACTTCACTAAGTGGGTCGAAGCAGTTCCGTTGGCACACGTCAAAGAGTCACATGTCAGGAATTTCATTTGGACTCATATCATCACCAGATTTGGCTTACCACACACACTAGTGATGGACAACGGTTCCCAGTTCAAAGGCAAAACAGTCAGAGAGTTCTTGGCCAAGTGGAAGGTCGTTCATGCATTCTCCACTCCCCAGTACGCTCAAAGCAATGGACAGGCAGAGGCCAGCAACAAAGCCATTCTAGAGAATTTGAAGAAAAAGATTGAAAAAAACAAGAGCCAATGGCCAAATCAGCTCGAGAACATATTATGGGCTCACCGCACCACAGCTCGCTCCAGCACCGGCGAATCACCATTTTCCTTATGCTATGGCACAGAAGCCGTCATCCCCACCGAGCTGACAATCATGACAACCCGATCTGAGCTTGTCGAGTCAGGTCATAATGACTCAGTATTAGCTCGAGAGGTCGACCTCCTCGAAGAACGGCGCGATCTAGCAGCTATCAGAGTAGCATCCTACCAACAAATCCTAAAGCGATCCTACAACAAACGAGTACATCCTCAATCTTTTTAACCTGGGGATCTAGTCTTGAAAAAAACTCAAGATAACTCTAAGCTAGCGCCAACGTGGGAAGGCCCTTACATAGTGGAATGCATAGTTGGAAATGGAGCGTATTGGATTAAAACCCAGGAAGGGAAGTTATTGCCATGACCTTGGAACACGTACTTGCTAAAACAGTTTTACCAGTAGTTGCATTATGTTTTGTAATTCATGTTTCCATTTGCTACAAGCTCAAGTGTAAGATACTCAAGATTGTTATCATAAACTGCGGTATTTACTCACATCTCCAAGCCACACCACTCGCACCGCAAGCACCATATGCATATGCTTACAGGCTCATCGCCTCTCCGAATCTCGCTAAGTTGGGGACCTATACTCCTAGGATCAACTCAGCGAGAATGCTCTCAGGAGCAGCACGCCCTCAGGGGCTACACACGCTCTCAAGCGAGCAGAACGCTCTTAGGAACTTACAGGCTCATCGCCTCTCCGAATCTCGCTAAGTTGAGGACCTATACTCCTAGGATTAACTCAGCGAGAACACTCTCAGGAGCAGCACGCCCTCAGGGGCTACACACGCTCTCAAAGCGGCGACGCTCTCGGGGAGCTTACAGGCTCATCGCCTCTCCGAATCTCGCTAAGTTGAGGACCTATACTCCTAGGATCAACTCAGCGAGAACGCTCTCAGGAGCAGCATGCCCTCAGGGGATACACACACTCTCAAGCGAGCAGAACGCTCTCAGGAGCTTACAGGCTCATCGCCTCTCCGAATCTCGCTAAGTGGAGGACCTATACTCCTAGGATCAACTCAGCGAGAACGCTTTCAGGAGCAGCACGCCCTCAGGGGCTACACACGCTCTCAAGCAAGCAGAACGCTCTCAAGAGCTTACAGGCTCATCGCCTCTCTGAATCTCGCTAAGTGGAGGATCTATACTCCTAGGATCAACTCAGTGAGAATGCTCTCAGGAGCAGCACGCCCTCAGGGGCTACACACGCTCTCAAGCGAGCAGAACACTCTCAGGAGCTTACAGGCTCATAGCCTCTCCGAGTCTCACTAGTTGAGAACCTATACTCCTAGAATCAACTACGTAAGAACGCTCTCAGCGAGCAACACGCCCTCAGGAACTCATAGGGTCACGAGCCCCCTAGGTCTACACTAATCGGACACTTACATCTCCTAGATCGCTCTCCCGAGCAATACTACACAAGCATAACGCTTTACGAGAGTACATCTCAGAAACAAACCAAATGAACAGAGTAATAGAGTAATAGCCACAAACAGTCAAGCAAAAGATAAACATTAAGCATACAGTTACCATGAAGCTATACGACCAGTTTCAGGTAATCAGTTCAAACTAACCGATTTGCTGGGTTTACCCAGGAAATCCAGATCGGACCGATGAACAACAAAAAAAAGAGATTAACGAACTGCCACTTTCGTGGATACCAGTTCTCTGTATCAAATAAGGGCGAACTGCTCAGGCAAGCCTGAAAACGCAGCTCTAATGTTTAACCCTCGTAGGGGCAAAGAACAAGCATAGTCACTATAACACGAACCAAGTTTCTTACCAAGAAGAGAAATCAACATCACGGAGCCGCAACCACATGTTTGTCCTGAGGAGCAGTGCTGGTCGAAGGAACATGCCTCGCAGCCCGCAGAACAACGCGCATACCCGTCCCTTGAGCACCATCTGCCTTTGTCAGCTGACAATACTTCTCGTCCAGCTTGGCATACTCGCTACAGGCCGTGGTATACGCGCTTTGAGCTTTGCGAGCAACCCGCTGACATCGCTTAGCGTACTCAGTGACTTCCGCTACCTCCATTTGCAGCTCAGCCATTGCAGCGACCAGTCTAGCGTTCTCATCAACAGCAGCACGGTGCTTCGCCGTCATCGCGTCCAGCTTCCTCTTGTCAGCCCCCCAGGCAGCTCGCAAGCATCCCAGCTCGACCCGGGAGTTGACATCAGTATCAGCACGTTGCACAGCGTTCTTGAGCTTATCATACCCAGCCAAAAACTACAAGGACAAAGTCATAATCAGAATCACTTAAGAAACAAAGCGACAAAGCTGACAGAGAAACACTCACCAAACAACTAGCCATATCCATGGTCCCCAGCAGCGTATCCATATCTTCATCCTCGACTTCAGCTCTGTCCCCATCTAACACGATCCCCTTCAGCAAACTAGTCGCTATGGGTGCCGAGTGGAAGCTGCAATCAGAGCGTTTGACAGCACGCTTCTTCCCCGTTCTCCCCACATAGTAGAATTCGCTCCCCATGTCCCGACGGGGAACTCTCACTAGCGGCGTGGACGACCTTTGCCCCAGTCGGCGCTTCCATCAGCAACCGATGGGAACCTTCCGCCATTTCGGGCGACTACACAATGCCGCCGTTGGGCGACGATCCCTTGGATCACTTTTACTCTTCTTGCCCCCGGACGCCCGCAACTTTCCTTTTACCACGGTCCCCATGCACATGAGGGCCGGAACTCCATCTCCTCCATGAGCAGAGGGGAACTCTCTCTTGCACTCCCTTCTCCTCTGACGTATGGGAAGCACCGAGCCATAACGAAAACTGAGCACAGAAAACAAAAGAAAACTAGTTAGAGCGGCCAGTAACCTTCACATTCATGATCTAAACGAAGAAAAGAGAAACGTACCTAAGTGAAAGGCAAAGCAGAGCAACACAGAAGCAAGAGGGAAGAGGAGCAGCCGCAGCAGGAAGAACAAGAAGAGCAAATGCCCCTACTCCCCCAAGACCGGTCGTATTTATACCCACAAAACGTCTCTTCCCAAGGCACACCATTATGGCATCGAGACACCAAACGCCAGCCAACCTGGCAGCCATCATTTCATATCTCCCGACCGCCCATTATCCCGACACGCCCGCGACGACTATAACTTCGGGCGCCTCCAGTATAGAACACCTGGCCCTCATAGAGAGCGGCGACTGCACCGTTTAGATCGCAACAGCATGCACATGCTTACAAATACAAATATTCTTATCATACACAAGACTACGCGTAGAGAGCAAAAGCAACAAGGGTCACATTCATAAAAAGAGCGACCTAACGACATGAGGGACGCCCCATTCACAACTAACCGTGCTGCTGAGAGCACTCAAGAAATCCAGCACGGTTAGTCACTAAGAATCATGATCAATAGCAAAGCAGAAAAACGAGCTGCCCAGGTCAACCTAGGAAACCAGCTCTATTGTTTATGGCCAGAGGCCCAGTACAACCACACATAATAACAAAAGTTCTAAACAAGTTCGTCCAGATCTTCTCCCAAAGCGACATTCAAGACGGAGACGGAGCTTGGATCACCAGAGGACGCCACAGCTGCCTCAGCAGCAACCACGTTGAGCTCGCCGGACCCCTGAAGTTGCTCACTCACCACACCAGTGAGAGGGGACGGCACGACTACAAGAATAGGGCCGGCATCTTCAGGCAGCTCGCCTTCGAGTTCTCCCGAAGTTCGGCGTTCCCTCTCCTCCTGCAGGTCGTCCAGCTTCTTTTCCAGCTCCTCCACCTCAGCACGGATGGTGAGATAGGCCTCTTTCGCTTGCAGGGTGGAAGTTTTACATCGTTCAGCATAGGTGTTCGCCCCGGCGAGCTGGCCCCTCAACGCCTCCACCTCATGCTTCAACCCGATCGACTCGTTCACTGCAGAGGTCCTCTCCAGAGTCAGGGTGGTGAGCTGGGGCCTCAGCCATCCGGGGCCGGCCTTCCGGCTGTTGCCCCCCAGATTCGACGGTTAGATCCCTTTAGCGACTCAACCTCCGCTTTCTCCAGGTCAGCGATCTGCGCGGCCGTCTTCAGCTTCTGGTTCCCAGCGATCAGCTGCGACAGATCGCACAACATGTCACATTATTATCAAACAACAGCATATAACGCGATAACACAGTCAAGTAGAGCGTAAAGGTTACTTACCAGGCACATCGCCTTGTCCATCCCCCTCAGGTTCGACTCCAGCTCCTTAGCGTCCAAGGTCATCCCCTCCAGCAAACAAGCAGCTATGGGTGCGGACTTATAGCTGCAGTCCGACCTCCTCACATAGAGCTTCTTCCCAGTCACCTCGTCGATGTACATCAGGTTGTGCTCCAGCTCGTCTTTTCCAGTACTGGAGTGCCCCTTACCAGTCTCTCTTGCACAAACCTTTCCCTTCATCTTGCCAGAAGGATCTCCAACAACCCTGGGTCGAGCGACCTCCGGGGCGTCCTCACCTAGGACGTTGAAGTCGGGCATCGGCCTCGCCCTAGAGTTTCGAGCCGCCCTTCCCCCAGTTCGCACTTCACCACCCAGTACGGTCTCAGCTACCCTCGGAACCTTCGCAGGTCGAGACTCGGGATGTCGAAGAGAATGTCATCCACATCAAAAGGAGCGTCCTCTCGACCCTTCCCTGCTCCAGACCCAGAGGCCCCAGCACTTCCAGCGGGTCGCTTCACCCCGGTACGGCCTCAATGCCTGTCTTCCCTCGTCACTAGATCACTCTTACGCTTCTCCATCACAGCTTTCCTCGACGTCGTCCCGCTCACCTTACCCCGCGCTCTGGCTTTCTGCACTTGTCTTTTTCCCCTAATTGCGGGTCCTCTGCACTCTTCAAAGAAATGCGCAACTTCCGGTAGCTTTGCCTGTTTCTCAGCACGCGTCAGCCTAGTGAACTTCTCGATCACCTGTCGACTCGACTCCTTTTTCAGGTGGATATCTGCAGAGGCAACAAGACAACAGTTTCAGTATAAGTTCAACAAAACCAAGTTGACATCATCAGACAACGCGCTGGTACCCACCAGTAAAGTCGCATATTTTATGGTCCACACTAAACCCGCTAGCACAGTAGCTTCCTACAAGGAGCAGCGGTCGTTTGTCCCACGACTCGTTACTCTTACCATCCAGAACGCCGATAATGTAGGTCAAGTTTGCAAGCTAAAGTTCAGCGACCTAGATCGCTTTACGAGGTAGTGCTCGATAACATCAGCGACCTCGATTCGGTACTCACCACTGGTGTTCAATAGGTAAAAAACCTTGAATAATCTCCACGTGTTACCCACAAACTGAACAGGCGCCTTGCCATAGCGGTTCAGGAACTCGCAAACCAGCTTGGAGAACGGTATCGTCATGTGCGCCCTCAGCTGTCCCTCACAGATGATCACCCCATGATTTGGTGGGGTGTACCTATCACTATAAACCAGAGCGTTCTGGTCAGGCTCATGGATCTCCAGATCGCTTACGGTTATCCCATATTTCTTTCTCCGGATATGAGGAACGCCCTTAAAAGCATGTCTATCCACGATACAGGCGGCCCACCGAAAGACGACGACCCTCACAACGACACGAAGCCGGCTTCAAGCTAGCTATAGACGCAGATCGAGCCACATCTTCCTCACTCCTAGCCCCCTCAGCCGCCTCACCTTCATCATCACCCTCAACCACCTCACACACAGACTCATCTTTCTTATCATCTTCGTCATCCCAGCCAAGAGAAACTTCACGAACCTCATTAGATCGAGTGTCATCGGAGTCAAACATTTTTTTTTTCTTCTAACCCTAACAAGTCTAGCTACTAGTAACTAACAGGGTATCCTAGCAACTCTAGAACAGAGGCTTAGCACGAAACAAGAAGAAGAGGTTCAACAATGGCAGAGAACTAACCTGAAGGATGATACGGTAATGAAGTTTTGTCTACCAGACGAAGCAGCCAAATGAAGTTTCAAAAGAGCAAGTGAAATTTTTGAGCAACCCCCCCTCCAGTTTCCAAAGCATCATGATTACACCCCAGCCCTAGCTGCCCACGACTTCCAACTAACTGTCCTGTCTTTTCACATCCCGAAAAACTGGGCGACGCGTTTCTTCTCTGCGAATCGCCAGATCATCGCGGACGTCTTTGAACACACGTCAACGTTTGCACCCACCAGCTCACATGGTTAACACGAGCCATTCCTCACAGATCATTGGAAATTTCCACCTCTAGCATAATCCACGCGTGCTGCCGATCTCTCTCAGCAGGTCGTTTTCACAACCTACTGAGAGAGGGCTGTGTAGGGGAGTGATATTCTCTATCCAGCACGCGCCTAACATGGTGGGAATGGCACATCGACCTATGGATCCAGGTCGCATCCATGAGCTAGTTGAACGCTACAGACAGATCGCAGTATCACGCAAACTACGCTAGGAAGTGACACAGGTACCCTTTCCAGAAGCAATCATGACTAAAGGTGTACTTGCACATATCTTGGCCATCAGCCACTGGTCACGGCCACAAGCTACTTGTATAGACTGCCACTCCACATCATTACAAAGAGACCTATGAGGGAGCAATTCCCACATGCTATCCTGATCTCCACCCCTCGTTTGGGACACCCTTTACACGTGGTGGGCAAGGATACACTCTGAATGTCTATAAATACCTCTCCTATGAACTACACCAGACCTGATTCTACTCTCCCCCATAAAACCAAGAGTAAGATACGTAGGCAGTTCGCTCTCAAGTCAAACTCGGTCTCATCCAATAACCTATTCCAGTCCCCCATTGACTGTTTGTAAGGGAAAGCCAAATCACACCTTTACATTGGCGCCGTCTGTGGTCTCGATTACTTGATGGAATTAATAGTGAGATGGAATGTACAAAAGAGTGTGTGAACCTTTTTCTGATTGCTTTGTTTGTGGGTCTAGCTTCCGAAGACGGGGTTGCTGTGTATTACCAGCAGCAGGTAGAAATGTTGGAAGGGTTCAATGAAATGGATGCCTTAGCAGAGTGTGGTTTTCTTCCTGGGATGTCAAAGGTTTATATCATCTCTGGCTTTTATTGGTCTTCTCTTAGAGGGGTACTACAGCAGTAATTAATTTTTATCCCGTTAAATGCTTAAATGTGCTTTTGTCTATTTCTAGGAAGAGCGAGATAAGATGGCAAGGAGTGAGAGGATGGCCATCAGATTATCAAATATTGCAAACATGATTCTTTTTGCTGCTAAAGTTTACGCATCAATCAGGAGTGGTTCATTGGCGATCATAGCATCTACGTTAGACTCACTTCTAGATCTATTGTCTGGTTTCATCTTGTGGTTCACAACATTCTCTATGCCGACGCAGAATCCCTATCGGTATCCCATCGGGAAGAAACGTATGCAACCACTGGTCAGTTGCCTTCTGTAAACTTTCGAGTCATATACCTTATGGACTTATTGTTGATACCAATTTAAGTTCTTACATTTTCTTGACATATGTTGCAAATGGTGGCGAAAATTAACTTGGAATCTTATTCTGAAAGAACTTTTGCACACTACAATTGTACTAGTACATCGTCATAGGGCATGTGTATGGATCGGTCTTGTTCAAGATTTTTTCAATCGGATAGTCTGGAAATATTCTCTTGGACATTGCACTCCCATTGGGTTGCTTACTTGCTCTTAAAATGGGACACATTTTAGAAGTATTGCCCATTGCCTATTTGAGGGTATTGGCATATTGCTAAAGAAAATTATAGAGAACTGTTTTTTGTTTTTGTTTTTGTTTTTGTTTCAAAAACTTTCTAAAAAAAAAAATATATTTTATTGAATATTGGAAAGAAATCATATAGAAATAGTAGGGGACAAGAGCCCTACAAGTTGCAAGGCGTCTCTGAACAGGAAAAGTAATATTTGCTGTAATAAATTTTCTTGTAATAATTCTATATATTATAATAGTGTTCGCGTATTGCCCTTTATATATATATATTATTTTCTAAAAGGTTATTGTATCATATAGCAAAAAAAGTGTTACTAAGTAGTTTACAACTATGATGCATAGATACAGGTACGGGTACCGATATGGCGACACTGGTACAGGTACGATACGACTTTTTTGAAATATTAGGATACGGGTACGGCCTATGGATACGGCTAATTAATATGAATATTTTAAAATATGCATATTCTGAAAATTATGTTAGTAGTTTGAGTAAAGTTAGACAGGAACATGTGAAAAACTATTATACCAAATGTCAAAGTCAATACAACTTGAAGCCTCAAGAACAATATACATTTCAATGGAGTAGAACTATCGGATCAGGTCTATTTGAGATATTCCAGTACCGTAGAAGTATCCAGTACCTGTATCGGTATCGTACCAGACCGATACGGGTACAATGACATTTTAGGAGTATCCGTGCATCATAGATTTACAAAGAAAAAGAGATAAAATTGGAGAGTGCTTAATTTGTTGCATTAACTTTACACCATTCCTCCGTTCACAAATCTGTAGTATGTCGTGTCCTTGCTTCCCATTATGTGCAGAAAGAGTGGCGTAGAATTCCACCATTGCCTCATTACCTCGGGCAGACAAATTGCTTTTCTTGGGCGTCTCTCCACACACTGGTGGTATTTATCTGATCTGATTAGGTTTTTATTTGATCCCAGGCTGCTTTGAGCCTCCGATGCACCTGGTCTTCTTGAATCGATTTAACTACAGGTTTACAATCAAATTCGAACCATATATTCCTCAATCCCAGTTCGATTTCCTTATTCCCTCCAATATGGCAAAACTTTCAGCAATGAAATAAGTAGCAATGACTAGTCTTCCAAAATAAAAACCAATGACAGCACCGTTACTCTCCCTCAGTAGTATATCCCTTCTAGAGACACCTGGGTTATGTTACATACATGACTAATGGGTGGACGATATGTGCAGGTTAGCATGTAGTTCCTACTATCTAGTAATATGTAACTGGTCAATATTAGTGGCTTAGGTAGGAATCTTGAGTATTAGTGGTCTGCTTAATTGTAGTTCTAATATGGTAGTGGGTAGTTCCTTGCTACTATCTAGCAAATGGCGTAGTGGTATATGTTGGTGTAATTTAGATGAACTTGTATTGAAGCTTGTGAATGATTCAGCAAAGGTAGGCAGAATATATTGTGGTGCGCACATTGTGTTGATCTTGGAGGCATTGGCTTTCTCAATTAAACCATATCGGAAGCGGGATTTCCTCAAACGAATTCCATTGTTCTACTCTTGTTCTTATGTTTGCAATTTTTATTTAGCTTATGGTAAAATTGTTTCGAGATTTTACCAGGTTACCTTTGAAAATCCGTTAGTATTACCTTTATCTTGCATGAAAAGAGAGGGGCGGGAGGAAAACGGGGTGCCAGTAGCATTTAAAAATTTGTGGCAATTCAAGTCTCCAAGAGTATAGAACTGCTCAAGTCATGTGTGAAGGTAGGCACATGACTTTTTGTTTTATCGTAGGCTAATTTAACAACTCTTCGAACCTGCAAGTATACGCCTCTAAACCTTGACATAATTTTGTTGTAGAGGTTCCCATTTATGTTCTAAGAGGATTTAAGGGTTAAGGGAATAAATTTCAAACTATTGAAAAATTTTTTTAAAAAAAAGAGAAAAGTAAAAAAGTGATAAAAGCTGCTTTCCATTGTTCCTAAAGTAAAGGACTATCATTCTCGCACTTGTAGTGCGGCTCAGTTACTGTAGCTACATATATGATATTGAATATTCTCATGTACTAAGATCATAAGTTGGATTTCTGAAGAATGCCAATAATCGGCACTTCCTCACAGTTAATATTTCCGTTTATTTACTAGTTCAACTGTATTTCTAAAAGTATTCATGATATTTTGTTGTTAATTTATGAGAAGAAAGAAAAACAAGCGGCCTTGTTACTTCTTTTAACTTACAGTTCTCTTCATATGTAAAAAAGACCGTGCGTGGTACTAATAACCAATGCATTGTTTAGTTGGTTTATTCATACTCATTTCCTCGAATGAAAATGCTTGCAGGGAATCCTTGTTTTTGCCTCGGTTATGGCAACATTGGGTATGCAAATCATCTTTGAGTCAGTTCGGATATTGGTATCTAATGTAAGTGCATCATTGAAGTGTAGTTGATTTTCTTCACAGCTTGAATTGCGGCGCTGTTGCTTCAATTTTCCATTTGTTGATTGACATATTCTGTACTCCCAATTCTGCACTTAGTTGATCGTTGGTTTGTTGGCTGTAGGAGGATAAGTTTCACTTGACTAAGGAGCAAGAGGCATGGGTCATTTCCATCATGCTTTCAGTAACACTGGTGAAGTTCCTCCTAGTACTTCACTGCCGCTCTTTCACAAATGAGATCGTCAAAGCTTATGCTCAGGATCACTTCTTTGATGTCATCACTAACATTATTGGTCTTGTTGCTGCACTCCTTGCAAAATACGTAAATGACTGTTTGGACCCTGTGGGCGCTATACTTGTAAGTGACGTATCCGCCTTTTTCTTTTCAGTAGTAGCTGCCTAAGCGTGAAGATGGAAATTCGCTAGTTTCCATCTATGCTAATGCTTATTAGGAACACTCTTTGATCCATTATGTAATATGTTCACTGCTGAATTTCACATTTTGGCAAAGGACTTTTCTTCTCCTATTTCTGTCCATTTGTTAGAGCCTTTCTGTCCAACCAGATCTGGCCCTAAACTATATTAGGACAACTGATCTGGCAGTGTGGTTTTACTATTATCCCGAAGTGAGTTTTTGGGTGAGGGACGCTTAAAACGACTTGTCCGTCTGTCCTTGTCTTTTAGTGTTCCAAAAATTAAAAAACTCATAACACCCTCTCCATCCTTCTTCTTCCTCAAAACCTCAACCAATTATTCTGTCTCCGCGCCGCTTTCAGATAACCCCTCTCCTCATCTTCTTCTTCCTTTATACTCTGTTCGGGCCACTGGTTACCAGTATACTAGTTGTTATACAGGAAGGCCTGATATGATTCTATTTATTATTATCATGTCCAGACTTATTCTTGTTTGTCTTAGTTTGGTAACCTTGTTTGTATAATCTGACATTTTATCACATGCAGTTGGCATTATACACCATCCGAACATGGTCGAGTACGGTGCTGGAAAATGTAAACTCCCTGGTAGGCAAGTCAGCAGCCCCAGAGTATCTCCAGAAACTAACGTATCTGTGCTGGAACCACCACAAGGCCATCAGACACATTGATACTGTGCGTGCTTACACCTTTGGGTCTCAGTACTTTGTTGAGGTTGACATTGTCTTGCCATCTGACATGCCCTTGCGGGAGGCACATGACATTGGGGAATCCTTGCAAGAGAAGCTTGAGCAGCTGCTGGAGATCGAGAGAGCCTTTGTTCATCTTGATTATGAATTCGGGCACAAGCCTGAGCATGCACAATCGCATTCTTAGTTGTAGCGCAAATGTTTTTGGCCATGAGACCATCACACACAAAGCTTTGTTGTAAATTATGTGAGTTGGGTATAACTGTGTGGTAGCTGAAAGCACCCACATCGTAGCCATTGTGAAAAACTTTTATGGTTTATTTAGTTAATATATATGTGAGGCACTGAGGCCTAAAAGATTCCAGGTCCTTTAAATTTCCGATTAATCTGATATTTACTTAAATTATCATGTTTTGTTGATACTTGATAGGAACATAAATACAAACCAAGTCGCAGGCATCAATAAGTCTTCTATGTAAATGTACCTGTAATTTAGATCTACGTGCAGCTTAAAAATCCAAAACTACAGTCCTGCTGCGGGTAGGATTTTATGAACCACAATGGTAGAAGCGTGACCATGATTTGTTTTGTTCCTTCGTCTTTTTCCACCAGTTATCAAATGGTTTTGTAGATCCGTCAAGACTCGAGAGGTTTAATGCAGAAATGAGTCTCGTTCAAATGTTCAGTAGATTTTTAAGATAATGAGAATACTGGTGTAACAACCTGAAGTCTCAACTACCTTGACAAAGTGTTGCTATATTGAACCGCGATTCTCTATTTATTTTCGTCTTTCTGGCTCTTTAATCGACCTCAAGATCACAATCAGTTCACTGTTCACAATAACAGTGGTAGTTGATGTTAAATCAAAAAACAACAACAACAGATCCAATCACTCGGTGGTTTGCTGACTTTGCTCAACCATACAAAAACTATAAAACACTCATGATCCAGAGATCTTCTAGTTTGGAGATTCAACGAACTAGCATTTGATGAAAAATAGTTTGGAACTAAAAGCTTTCAGCTGAATTAAAATGATTAATTGGATACTCTAATTTGCTATTACAAGTATGCTGTTGGGACATGAAAAAACTATAAAGCAATTTAATACTCTGCATCGCCCAACATTCTAGCCATGTTTGGGCTATGGCCAAATGGGGTTAGTTTTAACTTTTAACTTTTAACTTTTAATCAGGTCTGAATGGCATAGAGTTGGATGACCTTACTGGTGAACCACAATTCTGCTCTGTGCGCAGTAGTCCTAAGAAGCGGACGCAATGTCACGATTGCTAAATTGCAAACCTGGTAGCCTCTGCTAAGCACCTGAACTAGACTTTGGTGTAAAAATTTTCTTTTCAGAAATTTGCCCAGTACGTTGGTCCTGAAGATGAGGTCATATATTTTACAATCTTTACTTTGAGTCTCTTAAATGGCCATGTCGTAGGGCAACATGCACGATTATACATTATGTTAAAGTATGAACAGTGATTATGCATAGCTCATGATTGTTCATACAAACGGGTGATTGTTTATCGCTCATGTTGAGGTATGAACAATTATTGTTCATACGAATATTGATTGTTCATAACTCGTGTTTGATGTATGAACATTGATTGTTCATATCCTAAATAGATATAAACAATGATTATTTATACTCCAATATGTATTGTTATTGATCATACAATATGTTGAGATATGAACAATCAATGTTCATAGCTCATGTTGAGGCATGAACAGTGATTGTGTATAGCTCATGTTGAAGCATAAACAGTGATTGTTGTTCATGTTTTGGTATGAATAATGATTATTCATACTAAATATTGATGTATGAACAGTGATTGTTCATACTCAAAATAAGTATGAACAATGATTGTTCATAGTCCAATATATGTTATTACTGATCATATATTATGTTGAGGCATGAATAGTGATTGTGCATAGCTCATGTTGAAGCATAAACAGTGATTGTTCATAATTTATATTGATGTGTGAACAGTGATTGTTCATAGTCCAATATGTGTTATTACTGATCATATATTATGCTGAGGTATGAACAATGATTGTTTATAGTTCATATTTTGGTATGAATAATGATTGTTCATACTAAATACGAGTCGTTTTGGTTGGAACGGGCTGTTTATTATTTCATGTCAGGGGTATTCTTGACCTTTTTTCTATTCGAATAATTTTTTATTTTGCGTCTAGAGTATACTTGACCTTTTATCTATCGGTCCTTGTAAGTGATTAAAAAAAAAAGTGGTATTGAGAGTTACTTTTTCGGCCATTTTGTCTGAGAGCCACTCTATGTAAACTGTAACCTTTATGAGATATTGAGATAACACAACTTTTTGTCCTTGAGAGTCACTCTATGTAAATTGTAACTTTTATTATATATTGAGTTAACACAACTGAATACTATCCTAGACACATATATTGTAAACTCTCGACGCAGTTTTAACAGTGAAATAACACGGTTACAGAGATTAATCTTTGTACCCGGTTATAGAGGAACCAGACTCTTTTGCTAAAATGTAAACTGCAAACTAGCCGTTAGTTTTTGATAATCTATATATATTTTTTAATATGGAAGGCGATACCATTATATGTTTTTTGTAATCAGTTTATAACAAGAGAAATTAGGAGTCTCCAGAGATTTTTCAAAACTTGAAATTAGGGATAATACAAAGAATAGCCAAAACTATTAGAAATTCTGCTTTGGGAAATTCTGCTTCATGCCTTAGAACGTTAGAAGATAGTCAAGATACAAATTAAACAATGTTCTCTACATGGGTCTTAAAAACGGGTCATGGGCACTGCCCACCGTAAAAGGAAAACCCATAATAGAGAATGGATCCAATGAAAAGCCCAACCATATTCTAAAGTCCCCGTTTTATATTTACAATCTTGACGCTTGCACGATTTTCAAATGGAGAAGAAATTGAAGGGTTATAGTAAACCTACGATAAGGAATTAAGGCCGGTCTTAAGGCTGTAAAAACGAAACACAGTTGTTCCAGAAAAGTTATTAGTTGGGGTGTTATTCCAGCGGTTCATCTTGATCTCACGTGTTGGACGGAAGTTTAAGTGGCTTGGCAACCAAGTTTGAGTAGGAGACGAACTAGAATTAATAAAAACTCCTGTCCTAATACTATTAGGATCTGGAAACACGTTAAGCTTGCTCACCGTCTATTTAAGACTAGCCAATTAGCTCGCCTGTGGCCGGGCCTGTTATATTGATAGTTCATGATGAACTGTTTTTACTTTTATCAAACTATTAACAACTACAATTCAGACATATAGCAATACCCAGCGTTACCTACCATTAGCTGCATTACCTACCATTGGCAGAGTATTGACTGACTTTCCTCCACTGAAATATAATTGATGCATGAGTAGCATAAAAAATTAATAGCGGGCTTACCATATAAAATTAATTTTCTTTTGTACTAATTCTTTTGAGGAGTAAATATAAGGATTCTTTCAAGGAATAGTAAGTATAAACAAATTGATCATGAACTCAATATCGAACTACGCATTAGCTGCGACTAAATAGCCCTACACAACAGAGTACATCAAGGTGCTTCTCATGTAGCAATATCACCCATGATCTTATTTGCAGCCATCTTCACATCGGCCCCTTTTGCAACAGTTGTGTCGAAGAACCTTCAAACCTGAAAAATCCATTAATTGAAAGTCTGAAACTGTCATAGATTGTAGAAACTAAGATGCCAACTAGTGGAGAAACGACCACTCGGAAACAATAGAAAATGACCTACATTTATGTCATTCACAAGAAAAAGGACATCTTGCATACTGAGTCCCATACTCTCTTATCTACTCCGCTTCAACTCCGGTAGAGAAGCCTTAATACTATCAATATATTATCTTGTGAGATCTACTTTTGGAAGGTCTAGTTCCGGAAAACATCAATAATCAGCTAAGCCTTCTTTCTTCCTCATCGTAACATTTTTCTAAACAATACGCACACCACAATTGATTGTTGAGAATGGAAGCGAACTTGGGAGGTTTTGCTCAGAGAGATTTTTAATTTTTTGGGTTATTATTACAGGCGAACAATTTTGGGTTATTATTATTATTATTATTATTTTTGGTAAAGGTCGGGGTGGGTTTTTTTTTTTTTTTTTTTTTTTTTTTTTTGTTCTGCTGAACAGTTCCCAAAATTGGGCGTGAGTCTATCTTTTTATGCCAAACTTTTATAAAAAGCTGAGGTGTCCACCTCAGAAAAAAAAAAAAAAAAAAAGGGGGACGTGGGTTACTGGGAGCGTTCTCGACTGTTCTATATCAACTAATTTGATTGTGATACTTGTCAGTTGTCACACAACCATAAAATAGGGGCAATTTTAGGCCTCATGATAAGGAAGTCAAATGTTTCTGCACCACCAAAGAACTAAGGTTGTGCACTCATGCTAATTAATGGAGTATAAAGATATTTTAGAGAGAAGATCGATCAGCTATCATGGAGTTGCTGGAAATTTTATTATTTTATAAGAATGAAAAATAGAACCTTAAAAAACTTACTTGGTAATCACTTTAGCAAGTCCATATCAAAAAAGCATATCCTCTTTGGTAATCATGATATTCATAGAAATTGTAGTAACATATTTGATGCCATAGACGAATGTAAAAGTTTTAAACCCTGTTCTACACATGGTATGTGAAAGAGTAAATAATTGTTAAGAAAAAAGAGAAAATGATATTGGAAAAAGGATGAAAGGAATTTCCATTTAATTAGGTTTCCGCTCTTGTCCTTATTGAGTCCATTCATAATTCAATATCAAGGAGTTACCATCTACTAACATGCTAAAGTTGCAAGAAAAATTGGATTGGCTTGCCTTGTACCCGTATTTTACAATTATTAATATCTCACAATCAAAATCTAATGTTTATTATTAATGTATAGAAATGAATGAAAAATAGTAGTTTGGCAAATAAGTTCAATTCTACTTACCAAAGTTGCCCACTCTCCCGCAAAGTAAGTGCCAACTGCGACATGCAAACGAAAGTTGTTTTGTGCTATATCCTGATTTTGTAAGTCACCCATTCAAGCAATAAATAACCATAACTCAACATACATATCCTATATCGGCTTAAAGATAAATAAACTTAATGGAAACTAAGTCACCCATAATCTTGATATTTAAACCTAAAAATTGAAAAATAATATAGTCTAAAGGTAAAAACTAACAATGGTTTTAGATTCAGCATTGTCGTCCCACAAATTGAGAGTGAATTGGCAGAGATTGATGTTTCCCGCAACCATGTAGTTCATCTGTGAAAGAAGTCACCGGTATAGTCTTTTTGTTTTCTGTCCCAAATAAAATGAATAACCATCTATCAAAATTACTAAATTGAACTATATTTTGCCACTTGAAACGAAGAAAATAAAAAAGTTCACCACAAATTAAAGGAAATTAAAAGAAGAAGATCAAAATCACTGTACATACCTACAATGCTTTCATTTCAGTTTTTCCCATTCTGACAAATACCTACCAACCAATTCCTTGCAATAGTATAAATTTTCAATAGAAAAAAATAATAAGTAGAACTACTAATTGATACTTGCAATCACGAAGGTTTTCTCCAACATACAAAGAGAAAATATTTTCACAAAGAAATATTTTTTTTGGGACGACCTGTTTTACAAAGATTACAATCACGTACGTTCTCTCCAACATTCAACGTTGGAGAGGATTGATGCAAAATGCAAAAGGGTTGCAATCAACTAATTGATAAACAAATTGCGATAAGAAGGGAGAAAGATTAGTCCACCTAGAAGCCGAATAATCGGCCACCGTTTTTTGAACCATGTCTTAGGCCTAGGCAAGTTGTCTAGGCATTGCCTTGCGCCGAGCCTAGGTCATTTTGAGAATACTACATTATACCACAAATTAAATCACTAATTTGAGTTGGTTTGCAGCAACAATACACTCATGCATTTCCAACAACCCATTGAGAATTTTGTCTTTCGAAAAAGGAATGGATAAAGGAAAGTGAAGCCATCACCCCAATTAAAAATACTCCTCATTATTAGAATCGTTCGATCACAAATTACTTCATATATGACAATACGATCAGTTTTGACAAAGAAATCAACACAATCATTAAAAGGAACTTCTCTAAGTTAACTAATGACAATACCTATACAATGATCATTACAATAATTAAGCATAATACTTGTCATTCCTTCCAAATATATATATACATATGTGAATGTGAATGTGTTAGCTAGATAGGGAAAAGGCTATAAGGTTTAACTATAATAATTTCTATCTCATGAAAATTCAACCAAGGAAAGGTCTCCATATGAATTTGACCTACAATTCCTCCACAACTTCAAATTGGGTAGATTCACTAACAAAAGAACCCGCTGGTTTGCCACCAATCTCTCATTCGTTTAAAAAATAAATAAAGCTAACCAAGGACAGACTCAAGGAATAACTTCAGTGTTATAGATTTGCTAAGCTAGATGAACATGTAGGGGACCCATATTGAAAATCAACGCAATATATGATCTCAATGAATTTCGGAATAATTATGTGGTTTTTAAAATTTTTAAAATTTCAATTTATCCTCCCTGTACACCTAGAAAATTGATAAGGAGATGTGAGAATCACTTGCAAGACCTCTTAGTAGCCTGCCACTGTCAAAAGTATAAAACAAATTAAGCCTTCTTGGTAATAAATAATAATCAAGCAAGATGATGAGTGACCAATAAGCTAACATCTTATTACTTTTACCAATGTGTACATTCGAATATGAGAATACCAACTTGGAATTCATCAAACACTTCCTAAGTTGGTTTCCATTGCCAAGTGATGAATTATGATTCAACCACTAAAATAGTAGAGTGCTTTCAAGTTTCAATTAAACCTTTCACTAGTGGTGTCAAATGGGCTGGGCCGGCCCTCAAACAATGAAGCCCTCATACTTTGAGGGCCGGGCCAGCCCTACCCTCATTTACTTTGAGGGCCGGGTCGGGTCGGGCCAATGCTTAAATCTCGAAGCCTTTACCCGCCCCTCAACCCTCTCGAGAGGGCTTGGAGGGCCGGGCTTGAGGGCCAAACGTGAGGGCCAGATACTATGTTATACATTTGATTTACAAAATAAATTTAGAAACATTAGTTAAAAATGATAAAATCGAATGCACTTCACAATTAAACCTTCAAACTACTAAAAAAACTTATTAAAGTTGTATTAGTCAATTAAGATCAATTAAATTCATTTCATAAAATATTATAATGAAATTATAAGGTTGGCAAACTTAATAGATAAACGTTTTTTTAAGTGATTTTTAGCATATTAATGTTAAAATGAAATATATTGTAAATTTTTTTATTAAAATATATGTAATAAATGTTGAGGGCCTAATGAGGGCCGGGCTTAAGAGAGGGCTTAAGTTTCGAAGTCTAGGCCCTTACCCTCCCCTCAAAGGCTTGAGGGCCTCATTTTGAGGGCTTTTTCGGCCCATGGGCCGGGTCGGGGCGGGCGGGCTAAGGGTTTGAGGGCCATTTTGACACCCCTACCTTTCACTAAATATTGTAATACAACACGTACATAATATGATTACACATACATAATATGATTGTAGACTCAGTTACCTTTCAAAGCACCTAGACTTTCTTCGGTCATTCATGATAATTTACATCAACACCATAAGGCTCTATAACCCATGTGATACTCTGTGTAGAAACCAACAACTTAGATTTAAAATAAAAAACACTTTTACATTAACGTAAACCAAGTAGCAATTGATCGAGAACTTGAGGTATAACCAAATATATATAACACCGCTCAATAAGACTGAGCATATCACCTGAAGTCTCCAACTTAATTTCATCTTCATTGAAATGGCGTCTTTTGAATTCATAAAAAGGTCCCTTGCCAAATTTCCCATCACCTCTGACCATAAAGGTGTCTGAAATATTAAGGAAGTGATATATGTAAGAGACCATTTCATGTATGAAACATATTCAAAACTATAAGAACGAAGCCAAAACAAACCTTTTGAAAAAGCCTGCAACACGGGTTCTAGCCTCAGAAGGCATCGCTTGGGATCCTTTTTTTCTTCCTTGTATAGCTTCTACCGGTTTGGACTTCGGAGTGAAGACAGCCTCGACATGAAATTAATAAGTGATGGTGGAACAAATTCCAGTTTCGGATCAAGAATTCCCTGTTCAGTATATTAGTTGCCATGGATCAAACAGAGCAGTGTGAACAAAGAACAGTCATTTCTCACGAAAGTAAAGAAAAATAATTATAACAAAAATGAATATGAGGTTTTTCTAAATTTAAAAAGACAGATATGAGTGTTGTCACTTACTTTCATTTACACATACTCAAAATGGATCAAAGCCTATATTATCAATGTATCCCATAAAAGGCTTATGTTCATGGCTAATTCCTGTCAATAGACTGGGTGAAACCTCTAAATACCATAAAGCTAGAAAGCTAGGGTTGTATTAGATTCACATACAAAAAATCTTACACCATGATACTAATTGGAGTAACATTATTTGACACGGGTTACTCAGAAACATACTTAATTGGAAAATAAAATTAATTAGATAGATATATATTAAGGTATCTCAAAAAAATCATATAGCTTCTCATAGTATTTTTTTAGTATAAAAACATAAGGTGTATATATTACTTGTAATAACAATCAGGAAAAATTCCTCTTAAAAATCAACAACTAAAATTACTAAAGGCGATCCTTAGATTATCAATTCTGCAAGCATAATGAGTTATTCTACTGAACAAAGGAACTAATTCATTGATTTCTCAAGCACATGGAAACGAATTTCAAATTCAAGATGATAGATAGTAATACGGATGCCAAAGGATCATATTTAGCCAACTTACAATCACAACTGGGAAAAAAAGTAACAATACTTAAGGAACAAAGTGGCACCTTAACAACATATCTCCACGTTGGAACAGAGTTTAGAATTGAAGTCCCTAAATAAATGGAGTGTAGCTACTGTGAACTTATCAAATTATTAATGCTTTTTACAAAGGATTCATATCAGAGAGTGGGGAATTTTTAAGCAATTCGAGAAGAATGGTTATGGAGTCAAGGAGAAAAGAATTCTTCGTGTGATTATTTTCATTTATCCAAAAAATTGATTTCAATCTATCTATAATTTCATTTTCCAGGAACCTAAAACTCTCTGAATCAAACACAACCTGTATGTGTATATATGGCAAGTAAAATGTACTAACAGGGAATATTAAAAGGGATCCATTATATCAATAGGTATTGATAACAATAATAATATGCTATTGTAAGTTTAGAACTTTATAATAATGTATACTAACTGAGCAACTTTCCTTAGATTGTTTCAATATTTTTTTTCCCCTTTTCCTATATAAGTAAACTTCTTAAAAGGCCATGCATTCAAAAAGATTCAGAACAAACACAAACTTAAAAATAATCAATGTAGGCCTAAAGCTCAAAACTGGTCAAATAGTACCCACTTACGTGTAAAGAAATCGCTGGGTAGAAGATGGACTATTATAGAGGAAGCATTAAACTAAAAAATCCTACGGTCATGTTCACGCAAGAGCTAAGTGAATACATTAATATCAATTAAATGAGAACAGACTTGTGAAAAACAAAAGACTTCAATCGCATGATCGAAACAGAATAGTTTAATGATTAACTTGCATTGTCTGTTAATCTTAGCTTCCTTTAAATCCTTTCGAAAACGTAACCTCTTCTCATTTTTAGTAAGAACGGAATGGTTTCTTTGACAAAATACCATACCCGAAGTAGAAATTCAAATTGTGAAGTCGTGAAGAATTGAGGCGATAACTTTTTTGAATAGTCGGCTTTGGGTTTCTGTTGACATGAGAGAGAGAGAGAGAGAGAGAGAGAGAGAGAGAGAGAGAGAGAGAGAGAGAGAGAGAGGAGAGGGTTTTTTCAGTTTTGGTGATTAAAGTCGGGATGGGTTTTTGTCTGGTTTTTGTCTGAGCAGAGGAAGGGTTGGTTTTTGTTTTGTTTGGGATTCATCGTGAACAATCGAAAATTTGAAAAGAGGGCGTGTTTTTACTTTTTCTTTCAAAAAAAGCTGAGATGGCAACATTTGAGAAAAAACGGGGTTGACATGTTTCACTGGGAGCATTGTCAACTGTTCAGTATTAATGGTCTTTGATGCATGCCCATTTGTTTCTGTAACGAAGGTATTTATCAAACTATCTCTCAAGTGTCAAACCCTATTTACTACCAGCCCTCTCATATCCTTCTTCTCATAAATAAACCTCTTCAATTTCTTCTAAACAATGAAAAAAGAGTCTCATTATCAGCATTTTGATAGGGGTAAACAAGAACAACATATCATTGTGATGAGACATGGTGATCGGTTAGACTGTGCAGATTCACTTTGGCAATCAACAACAAAACAACCTTGGGATCCACCTTTATCTGACGCAGGTAAAGCTAGAGCTTTCTCCATAGGAAAACAGTTCAAGGACAATCTTTCAGTACCAATCCACCGAGTTATTGTATCACCTTTCTTGCGTTGCGTACACACAACTTCACAGATTGTATCCGCACTATGTACCGTCGAGGATGACCCAAACTACATGGACATAGATAATGAGGTCAAGGTAACGACCGAGTATGGATTGTGTGAGGT
Source organism: Coptis chinensis (assembly GCF_015680905.1). NCBI lineage: Eukaryota > Viridiplantae > Streptophyta > Magnoliopsida > Ranunculales > Ranunculaceae > Coptis > Coptis chinensis. The sequence continues at coordinate 45,457,786 of NC_141460.1, forward strand.
CCTCAATAGAAGAAACTTGGCTAGGGATCCTAAACACGGGAAAAATGTCGGATTTAATGTTTGGGAGCTTGAAGCTATGTTCCCAGATGGGACAGTGGAAACAATGGAACCTATATGCTACCAGTTGCCAGATTGGCAAGAGCGACCTGAATCTGCAAAGTTTAGATATGCAACGGTTATTCGCTTACTAGAACAGAGGTTTCCATTCGAAAACTTGCTACTCATTACGCATACGATGGGAGTTGTAAAGGTGTATTTTAGTTATACCTTACATACAAGAGTAAGAGGAGATAGGGTTTGAATGTGGTAAAGACCGAGTTCGTTGTTGAGCGAACTGCCTACGTATCTATCTCTCACTTCTGGGGGGAGAGTAGAATCAGGTCTGGCGTAGTTCATGGAGGGGGTATTTATAGCTGATATACGTAGAGATCTCTCCAACACGTGTCCTGACAGACACAAATGTAGGGTTGAGATTGAGAAGGAGTATGAAAATGGTGTTGGTAGGAATTATGTAATGATAGAGAGTGGTTACAGTGGTTCGTAATTTACGGGAATGGCTTGTGTAAGTATGTCTCCAGTAATGATTGCATCTAGAAGATGGATGATGTCATAAGAAGAAACATTCTGTGCGAGTTCGTTCGTGCAACCTATGTCCTTCCAGAGCGAGCTGGTAGGACGAACATCTTGGGTCGGGTGATGATATCATACTTGTAGTATGAGCTGAAGTAGACTACCTACATGAGGCGAGCTGCTCATGAATCGAACTTGAAGGACGAATATGCTAGGTCGGTAGGATATTTCTGCTTGTGCTGGACGCGCGTCTGATCTTCATTAGATGTGAATATTAGTCCCTCACATAGCCCCATATCAGTAGGTCGTTTTATACGAAGAAACGATCTGCTGAGAAAGAACGATAGTTTGTGGCTAGCATATGTGAGGGGGCGAATGCTTATGCAAAGAAATATCCACCGTTCTGGAGAGGTTGTTCCTTGCAGAGTTACGAATTGAAATTTGAATCAGAAGCAGTAGGAGAATCCGAAAGTTGAAGAGGAAAACGTCTTTGCTTTTTTTCAGGATTTTGATAGAACAGGTCTTTGGTAGATGTGTAGGCTAGGGTTAGGGTGTAATCATGATTTGCCTCGGGAAACAAAGGGTCAGTTACACAAAACCAATGCTTGAAATCTGAAGAGCCATTTCTTGCTTCTCTTTCCAAAACAACTCACTACATCAAGAGCTTTCAGGTTAGTTTTTTGCCATTGTTGTTCTTTAATTCTCTGCTTTGTTCTTGCTTTTTTGTTAAGTTGTTAGGTTGTCTGTCTTGTTGATTGTTGTGGTAGTTGTGAGTTGTGAGTTGTGAGTTGTGAGAGAAAAATGTCTGATTCTAATGACACGCGATCTAATGAGATTCGAGAGGTTTCTCTGGGTTGGGATGATGTTGAGGAAGAGAAGGAGGAGTCAGTTGGGTTTGAGAGTGAGAGGGAGGAGGTTGTGCCTGAAACTGTTGTGGCTGTAGAGAGTAGCTCAAACCGTGGGGCAGCATCGACCTCTAGTGGTTTGCCCCCTAGGATAGTAGATAGATGAGCTGTGAAAGCTTTTGCTGATCTGAGAAGAGATTATGGTATAAGAGTGAACAACCTGGAGATATGCGAACTGGCAGAAGACGATGAAGTATTTAGTGAGGCGTTCGTGCCAGCGAACTATGGGGTAGTTATCTGCGAGGGGCAGTTGAGGGCGGGGTTGAGGATACCGTTCTCCAGGCTGGTGTACGAGTTCTTGAACTTCTATGAGAAAGCGCCCTGCCAGTTCGTTGGCAATACCTGGAGGTTGTTCAGGGTGTTCAACCTGCTGAACGGGAGTGGTGCGTATCGCATTGAGGTTGAGGACATTATCGAGCATTTCTGTGTGAAGTGATCTTGGGCTAATAATTTTAGCTTGCAAACACGGACAAGAAAGTCTAGCGTGGTGGATGGTGTAAGTAATGAGCCTTGGGAGAGAAGGTCGTTGTTGTTTGTTGGGAACTTCTGTGCCAAGGGATATGGTGTATACACTAGGGTTTGCAACTTTTCTAGTGGGTTTTGGTGTTTTATGTTGACGTTTTGAGTGTTGATCTGGTATATGATATGTATCTATTTTGTTTTTGCAGAGGTCGCGGTTAAATGGCGAACTAAGCGTGGGGTGATAGAAAGGTTTGCTAAGCTATCTCGAGCTGAGAAGCGGGAGATATTACCTAAAGTAGCGCACTACTTCGTTGAAAGGGGAGGTAGTCAGATCAGGATGAAAAGAAGGAAGCAAAAGAAGAGGGCTCGGGGCCAAGTTGATCGTGACCTATCTACTGATTCCAGCATGGAGAGGGAGAACATCGGCATTAAAACCAGGAAGGAGAGCCGAAGGAACCGTCCTGGGCATGGGAGAGCTGCGGGTGGTGCTGGAGGATCTGGAACTGGAGGTGGGAGGGGGCATGAGAGCGCACCATATGATCTGGAAGACATCTCTATCGTTCCGCATAAGCGGAGTCACTTGCTGAAAAGGAAGGCTGATGAGCCTGATCCCAGGGCTGCCAAGTTCACGAGAGTGGCTGATATCATACTTAGGGGTAGCTCGGGATCTGGTGGTGATGGGCGAACTGGTGGGAAGGCCACTCGTAGCTTGAGGTCAAGGGCTGAAGTTGATTTTGGTAGCATTCTAGGCCATGGGACCTCTGAGGTTGCACCGACCCGGGTTGCGGGGGCTACTGTTGGTAAGTTAAAAGGGAAGGTTGCTGTTAAAGAGACTGGTAAGGGTCATTCTGGTTATGGGAGGGATGATCTTGAGCGCAACTTGGTGTATGTTGATGAGGTTTCTTGGAAGAAACGACTTGTCAAGAGGTCGGACTGCAGCTATAAGTCTGCTGCGGTAGCGGCTTGGTTGCTAGAAAGGATGGCACTGGATGGTGATAGGAAGGATTTAGATTCAAAGGAGCTGGAAGAGAACTTGAGGGAAATGGATAAGGCGTTCTGTTTGGTAAGTGCTTATTTTGTTGTGGTTGGTTTTTCTTTGCTTTACTTCATATTGTTGCTTGGTAATGATGCAACCTTGTGATCTAACTGGTGCAGGTCGTTTCTGGGTATCAAAAATTGAAAACAACGGCTCAGATTGCTGAAATAGAGAAGACTGAGGTCGAGTCTTTGAAGGACGAGCTATCAACTCTTCGAGAAGTGCAGCAGTCTAAGAAGAAAGAACTGGACGCTTTGAAAGTGCAGCTCACGTTGGTGACTCTAGAGAAGACAGTGGTTGTCAATGAGGTGGATGACCTGAAGAGAAAGTTGACCACGGTGAATGACTTCGCTGAGAAGTGCAAAGGGGCCACGTTGCAAGCTAAGGAGGCATATGACGACATCCTCCTTGATCTGCAAGAATTGGAGAAAAAATATGAAGAGCTGTAAGAGGAGCATGAACGTGGGGCTTTGAGTGGTCTAGGGAACGACTCACTCAAAGATGCTAGTAACGCTCTTCTTGTATTGCCTTCCTCTACTGTTGGTGCCTCGGCTGATCTGCCTCAGGTTTTGGGCGACCTGGAAATGACCCTTGCTGAATCGGCGGTGGCGACCTCCATAGATCCTGTCTCCTCTCAAGTGCTGGACCCACTCGTCAGTGAAGGTTTTGAACATCTTATTTAGAAATTCTCTTGTCAGTGATTGCTTTTGTATGGCCATTGGCCTAAAATAATAGAGTTGGTTTCCTGGGGTAACCTGGGCAGTTCGCCTTAATAGTAGGTTTATCTGTGTTATACTTTGAATGACTTGACTTCCCGGATTGTTCTAGGGAGTTCGGGTTGTGATGGGTGCAGGCTAACCGAGTTGGATTTCCTAAGTAGACTTAGCAGCTCGGTTAGTAGACGAACTGGGACTTGAAATTGGTTGGTCAGTTTGTTCTTTTGCCTTTATGTAATACATGCTTATGTTTCTTGCTTATGTCTGTGTTGTTGTGAATGTTATCTGCTTGATGTTTTTGTACTTGTCTGGCTGTGTATGCGACCCTTGGTAAGAGTGGGTGAGGCTAAGTAATCTGTGAGCCTGATTGAGCGTCCTGCTGTTTAATCATAACGTTGTAGGGCCCGAATTGTGAGAGGTTCGGGTGAGCGTCTTGCTCTTATGAAGCATTCCCTTTTACAGAGCGCTCTGGTGAGAGGAGACCGTAGCACGCGCGGCATGTGTAGGAATATGAACAGTTGGGGATGCAAAATGATGGTTGCCAGGTAGCCTGACGTTTGGCGTTTCGATATAATTATGATGTGCCTTGGGAAGGTACGTTACTTGAACATAAAAGAATTGTTGCAAGCAGTTTAAGGGTATTTGCTCTACCATTTCTTGACGCTGCTACTCCAAGGTTCTTGTGCAAGTTTTTTTTTTTTTGATCATTTCAGGTAAGTGTCTTTCATTGTTTTGCTCTTCTTTTTGAATAAGAACGCTTTGCTTTTGTGTTAGTTCATTGAACGTTGGCTTGTTTGTAGAAGCTATTATGGCCAGGCGACGTGGAAGTTCTGGCGGCGATGGGGAGGGAAACCTCTCCCCTTGTGATGGAAGATATTGAGTTCATGCCTCGTCGCCGGTGTGACCATGGCAAACGTAAGGCTGTTGCTTTTGGTTCAAGGGACTCCAAACGTTCCAAGGTGGAGGGGAGTTGTACTGCTAGTTCGCGCCAGCGATCTGGGGTTATAGTGTTCAGGTCCCCCAGTCGTGGAGAGGGTAACGACCTAAACTGGGAAGACCGCGGCGTGCTGGATCGAGGACAAAGTGTTGCTGGTGAAAGCTCCGTGAGGCGTATTGGCAATCTAGGGAGCGAGTTCTTCTATACTGGAAAGACAGGAAAGAAACGTATGGTGCAATGTTCTGATTGTAGCTTCCACTCGGCACCCATAGCTTCCGCTCGGAAGGGATGGTGTTGATGGCGATAGCTTGAAGATGAAAGCCCGGAGACGAAGACCACGAAGGGATGTTGTTTGGTAAGCGCTTTATTTGTACTGGTTTCTTGTTTTTTTATTAGCGAATTTTAATATTGGTGTTTTCGTTGTAGTTCCTTGCTTGGTATGATAAGCTAAAGCAAACTGTTCGATGTACTGACAATGGTGGAAGTGACAATGCTGAGCTGGCGAGGATACGTGCGGCGTGGGAGGCTGACAAGAAAAAGTTGAAGGCTCTGACGAAAAAGCACCAGGACGTTGTTAATGAGAGGTCGGTGCTGGTCAGTTCAATGATTGACTTGCAAAAGAAGCTTGATATAGTGACGGAGTACGCCAAGCATTGTCAGGCCGTTGCACGCAAGGCGCAGGGCGTATATGACCGAGTCTGTGAATAATATGCCGTGCTGGAGGAGACGTACTTTGAGCTAAATGAGGAGCAAGATCATGGGGTTCTGGGTACGAGTACGCGTGTTGTACCAAGAAATGTGAGGAACGCTCCCTCGACCAGTACTACTCCCGCTGTGCCTGCTGATGATAAACACGTTGTTCCTGGTTCTTGATAATGGTTGCTGAATTTGTCTTTTGGATGTAAGTTATGAAATTTTACTGCATGTCTTGTCTGTTTATCTCTTGGTAAGAGAGCAGAAACAATAGAACTGGTATCCTAGGCTTGCCTGGGCAATTTGCCTTGCTTTACAGTTACTTTGCTACAGAATGAACTGGTTTCCACGTAAGTGGCAGTTCACTTTTTCCAAAAGTTGTAAGAAGACCGATCTGGATTTTTGGGTAGTCCCAGCAGATCAGTGGATTTGTGAACTGGTTTCCTGAGTTTGTTCAGGCAATTCAAATTATGGATGTTTATGAAATGCATGTCATTATCTTATGCTTAACTGTTTGTACCTATTGCTTTGTCCAAAATAAATGAGGCATGCAGGGGCTAAGAAGTCTGAAAATTAGCTTAAGGAAGCGTTTTGCTCGTAGAGAGTGTTCTCACTTAGTTGATCCTAGAGTTGTAGGTCATCAACTAGTAAGAACTGTATAGGCTATGGAGCCTGGAAGCTTAAGAAAGCGTGTTGCTCGCTTTCTCACTGAGAGCATTTTAGCTTAAGAAAGCGAGTTGCTCACTGAGAGCGTTTTAGCTTAAGAAAACGTGTTGCTCACTGAGAGCGTTTTAGCTTAAGAAAGCGTGTTGCTCGCTCTCAGCGTTTTAGCTTAAGAAAACGTGTTGCTCACTGAGAGCGTTGGAACTCATGAGAGTGTTCGCGGGTCGTGTGTGCTGGTGACTCTTTCAGCATGAGTTCCATGTCTGTTGGTGAACTTGAACGGAGTAGGTGGTGATAAGAAACATAAGTATAGTATACCTAATTTTGCAGTAAATAGAAATATAGATTGCAACAAATTATACTTTTATTGATAAAATTTCTTTAACAAATAAGTGTTCCAAGGGCGTGGTAATGATTTCCCCTCTTGGGTCTTGATCTAGTACGCCCCATTGCCTACGACACATTCCACGATGTAAGGACCTTCCCATGTTAGTGCCAGTTTGGAGTCATCTTGAGTCTTTTTAAGAACTAGGTCACCAGGTTGAAAGGATCGAGGATTGACTCGCTTATTGTATGCTTTTTTTAGAGTCTGATGATAAACTGTTACTCTGATGGCTGCTAGGTCGTGGCGTTCTTCTAATAGATCGACCTCTCGGGCTAGGACGGAGTCATTCTGTCCAGATTCGACAAGCTCTGACCAGGTCGTTGTGACTATTAGTTCGGTAGGAATAACGGCCTCCGTGCCATAGCATAGTGAAAATGGCAACTCGCTTGTGCTAGAGCGAGTTGTTGTTCGGTGGGTGATAAGAGCCCAAAACTGTAGTTTTAACCCTGTAACAGTCATACTTTTAGACCAATTATGTGAGTAATAATTAAGAGTTAACACTAATTACGTGTTTTTATGCATTTCAGGCTTCAAAGTCCATTATGTGCAGAAATGTGCCACTTTAGCGAGATAAAGGAGCAAAGGTCGGTTACTAAGGAGTTCCGTGATTAAAGGCCAAGATTCAAGAAGACAAAGCCTTTCTAAAGCCCGGTCAAAAACTGAAAAGTCAATGTGGGCGTAAAAAAGACCCGGAAGTCGGTGAGAACTTCTGAAGGCCATATCTTTGGACTCAGACCTCGGAATGGGGCCTACCTTATGTCAAAACGACCGGCTCGGAAAGAGATTTCCAATGGTCTAAGCCTTGATCTAATCAGAGGAGCAAAAGTGGACGAAAAGTCTGTTGAAGCCAACTATAGCTGAAGAGGCCTTTTTGGACTGAAAGAATTGGGTTTTGGGCCTGATTCTCTGGCCCAAAACATGGCTCCAAGCCCATGCACGATTTTTGGATCTGAAAGTATAAAAACCAAAGCTTAACTCTTTGTTAAATGTAGATAGTTAATGGTAGCTAGTTAGACCTAAAACAATAGATAATTATAGATCTAGTTTTTATTTAATTAAATTAAGTTTAGTTTATATTCAATTCTTGTTTTAGATTAAACTCTTAGAATCATTATTCTTAATTAGTTTGATAAATAAAATAGCTATTTGTCAATTTCGATTCTTGTCATTTACATTGTGTTAGACCTGATTTCATTTATTACTTGTTATTCAATTCTTAGTTAATAATTAGATTTTAATTATTGTTTAATTTAGATTAGTAAATTTTAATTCTTTGTATTATGTTTAGTTTTAATTTAATCGGAAATGATTGCGTAATGATTCTCGGCTAAACCTCCATTGAGGGGTTGAGAAGCCTTGATGAAAGCTTGACTCGATTATCGTAGAAGTCGTCGTAATTTCCTTTCCAATCTAGAAATGATTAGTTCACCATGAGAATGGGTTTAATCGCTCACATACTAGTTATGAATTGGTAGAAATGCCATGTGTAATTAGGGATTAGGAGAAACCATATTGTTCTCGGCGGGCGCTTCAATTCGATTACGACGATTCGTCGTTAATAGGATTAAGTCGAAGTTAAGGTGGAATCAATCCCCCTCTAACTCCTTATCATCGAATCAACGTAGCATTCCCATAGTTGTTCTGATAATCGACTAGTTGCATCTTGTAGGTAGTTGCCCTCGTAGTCTAGTTGCCACTTCGTAAATCTCTCATTAGACTTTAGAGTTAAGAATACTTATAATGTAGAGAACACAAAGATCTTGGAAGGACTTGGAGTGGAATGAATCACTCTACTCCACTATATCTCATAGGATTGAGAGTAGAAATCTTTGATAAAATATAGGCTCATAAGAAAGTTTTAGTTTACTTACGTTTTGAGTTCATCATTCATTTCGTAGGTAAACTATTCATTTTATGTTTTATCAAATGGCGCCGCTGCCATCTTAGTTGCACTCTCGCATTGTTTTTGTACTGTAAGTACTTTTCTTAAAGTCCCATTTCACCCACCCACCCTTGTTTGATTCATACTGTGGGCTTCCGTTTCATCGTTGAAAAGTCCCACGAGAAATTACACCGAAGCCAGCACGACTTCCGGACGGGCAGCGACTGCTACCATAAGCTCGAACACCGAAAGCGACCCCCCATGTGGAGCGAGACCCGCCCTAAATCACTGTAACTTGAAGTTACATGGAGCGTGACCGTGCCTATCGAAAGCGCACCCAGCCTAAGCCAAATTTTCCCGGATTTCTACAGTTTGTTTCGAACTTCGATTTTTAAGTTTTTCAGTGTTCGAACTTGTTATATACACTGAACACGCATAAACAAGACGCTATTCATAAGCGAAGCAAGGATGCAATCAGGTATTCCTTTCTTCCACACCTCGCATCTCTTGTTAGAGGTTTATACTAGTATATCAGAATTGTTTGGAGTGTTGATGTGTTTAGCTAAGTTTGGTTTTAGCCTTGTATGAGATTAAGGTCTGGCCGAACAAAAACACCGAACGTAATTACACAACAATATCAACAAACAAGTCTATCTAGTATACCACCCACTACACCTCTAGCTACTATTTCACACACATCACGACCTGATGCCCGACGAAGAAGAGACTCCTCTCTCGACTTCTACAAAGCTTTGAGCGATAGCCCCAAATCTTGCATCGTTTCTAGCATACCCGATGGGGATTTCCGAATCCCCCAAATATTTTAATTTGTTACCCGCTTTTCATGGATTAGACCATGAAAAACCTTATCAGCACATCGTAGGATTGAACAAGTCCTAACAACATTCCACCATCCTACGGTTGGTGGAACAAATTAAACTAAGGGGTATTCCCTTTCACCTTAGCCGATAAAGGCGTCCTTGGTTAACTGCCCAAAGCCTAATTTACGTGGACTCGTGGGCTAAACTTGTTCAAATTGTTTATGGAACATTTTTACCCACCCCTAAAGACGGATGAGATGCTTTCCAAGATTCATTTCTTTCGACAAAATCCTCATGAATCATTTTCGAGACTTGGAATCGTTTCACCGATCTCCTTATAGAGTGTCCACATCATAACTTAGCGAAAAGACACGTTAGTTCGTGCCTTTTTCAAAGGACTTCTACACCACCATAAAGAAGTCCTAGACATAATGAATGGGGGTAGTTTCTTAAGCAAAGGAGCCTCCGGAGGCTTATAAATTTTAGAGGATCAAACTAAAGCGAAATAACAACCGGGGTAGTGACGATATCCACCGCTCCGCTAGTTCTTCTAATACAGTTAAGGCCGCCGGTATGTTTGAAATTAAACACGATCCCGAGCTTAAAACTCTAATTGAATCACTCACTAAAAAGGTAGAGGCCATTTCGGTTCAACAAAAGCCTATCCCCGTCATGAATGTAAATTCAAATCTATGTAGTTTCTGTTGGAGCCCTGAGCATCCCGACTTCCACTGTCCTATAGCCTATGAACATGCTTGTTCCATTAATAGTGAACCTAACGCCCCTTGGAGACAAAATCCCAACTTCGGTTGGAGAAATGACCAACACGTCACACCTCCAGGGTACAATAATCAATTTGTTAGGCCAACACAAAGTTTTAACCAAGCTCCACCACGACACGCGGACGAGTGGTCGTAAATTTTAATAATTATAACAACCAAAGTGCAACCTCGACAAGGTCAAGCACAAAGTCAAGGTAGTTATAATAATTATAATGCTAATAGAGGTATCGTTCCTAAATAATAACTATCAAAATCCACCCATAAATAATTCACATGAAATAGTTCCAAATACACACCACCCGTGACTACTACACCCACACAACAGGATCGTCTTGACACCTTCATACAAGTGAGCCAAAAACTTTTCCAAACCATGGCTCAATCTAACCAACAGCTTCTACAATCCGTTAATAATTTAACCCAACAGTTGGCTCAAGATAAAGCCCAACCCAAAGGTGTGTTTCCAGGTCACGAAATACCTAATCCTAAAACAACAAGTACAGCCTTTGAGGTAACCGATAATACTAGTAATGAATATGAAAATGTAGGTGAGCTAAAGGCCATCACCACTCTCCGTTCTGGCAGAGTGGTTGATAACAAAGTAACTATGCCTATAGGTACCCCACCAGTAGCCCCTACACCTGCTATTTTACTAGATACCGAAATAGAAACTGAAGAGCCTACCACTGTAGAGGTACCAGTTACAACACAACCTAAGAAACAGAAAGCCACGGTTAAACATCCAGGTGATACTATTGCTAAATATAGAAAGAAACCACCGTTTCCACAAAAATTAGCCGTGTTAACTAGGGATACTAATTATGAGGAGATTAGGGACATTTTCAAGAATCTAACTATAAACCTTCCTTTCCTCGAAGCTATTAAAAAGCTACCACACCATGCTAAGTTTCTTAAGGAGTTGTGTACTACTAGGCGTAAGACCAATATACCAAAAGACGCTTTTACGTAAACAATTCCCAACTCTATCCAAACATAATGGAATTGTTAAGTACAAGGACCCGGTCGCCCCATCGTCTGATGCACCTTAGGAGATTCTTATACGACGACCGCGTTATTAAACTTGGGGGCTAGTGTTAACTTACTCCCGTTTTATTTGTATAGACAAATAGGTCTAGACGAGATGCAACCCACTAAAATGACGTTGTAATTAGCTGATAAGTCTATTAAGTATCCTAAGGGTGTCGTCAAAAATGTTCTGGTAAAAGTTCAGTATTTTTACTATCCGGCTGATTTTGTCATCTTCGATACAGAAGTCGTTAACGACTCTGTCCCGATCATCTTAGGGCGTCCTTTCCTGGCAACTGCCAATGCGCTCATTAATTGCCGCGATGGTTCAATGTCCATGTCTTTTGGCCATCTTGCTGTTGAAGTCAATGTTTTTAAAACAAAGACACACGCACCGGATTCGCTTATGGATGGAGAGGTTAGCATGATCGAGAGCTTTGCTCGAGATTATTTCAACAACACGTTCCATGATAATCATATGCCCAAATTTCTTTCCTTTGGAAGTTCAGACTCCAACATTTCCATCCCTACACTAGTCGATACACATATTACGGATGAGGATGAGATAGATGACTTTCTCAAAGATGTAGAGGACTATCATAGTAACGAGGATATGACCAATCTAGATGAGGAATTTGATGAGTTTCTTAGAGCAAGTGATGAATCACCCTATCAAGAACTACTTTGCACAACATACACCTCGACTTCCCTCCTTCCACCCTTTCAAAGGAATCTCGAGTTTGCACTCGATCCTTTTGTTTTCTTCCGTGGTTTCATAATTTTTTAAATCCACCTAGTAAACAAATAATTCAAGACAAAAGCATTTGACACCTTCATTTTCAGACTTGAAACAGTCCCTACACACACCATGAATGAGTTTTGTGCTAAACCCACATCCTCATTGTTTACATGCTGTCCATCTACAGCTTATCCATATCCACCATATTCTCCATAACCATTCACTTTTCCACACTTATTTACTAGAACACCCACTTGTTCAAAAATGAAAAAGAAGGTGCATGCTAGGTTACGTAATAGGGTTATCCGACTTCGCTTTCATTTCACTAGGTTGCGTCATAGGAAATATTAGTGCTTGATTCTGTTTGGATATGTTTTCTGTGATATTTATTTATGGAATGATCCACAACTATTTTGGTTGTTGATATATGATAAACTGCATGTTCATACATATGTTTAGATAAAGTCTCGAGTATCTGACTATAAACGACTCAACTTTTGTGTTTGGTGCATTTCCTTTCATTTCCATATATTGGTGAGTGCACCATTAAGGTAACCGGGCCCTCCCTACGGAGTGTGTGGCTGTAAGTACCGGATCCTAAGTCCACGTTTGACATAATTCACGTTTTCCACTCTTGCATGTTTTCTCGGATTTTTGAGTCATGTTTCTCTATGGGGTGAAATTATGTTTTCTTGTTTATTGTTTTTTTTTTATATATATATATATATATATATATATATATATATATATATATATATATATATATATATATATATTAAAAAAAAATAAACATAGAAATCTAGGAAGTCTTGGAAATCTGACTTTAAAAGACCCACTGCTAAAAAACAAATTTTCTAAGCTTTGTTGTAAAAAATTTGTTTGGGGGTGGGGTGTTCGTGTTTCCGTACTAGAATGTTTTATGTCCCATTAGAGTTGCTTAGGCCGTTGAATTGTATTACGATTCGAGTTGACATAATCCATGAATTTAGAGTTCAATTGTTCGCATAACGTATGTCATACACGTACTTCGAGGCGTTTTCCACTATCTTATATGTCATCCATGGTCGGAATAGAGTGTTTTATGGATCATTAGATTGGAAATTCTCTCCTGATCAGTTCCATATCTCATTCACAAAAATTGGACCGGTAACGAAGCGGCAATTTTGATTTGAAATTTCGCGAAAAATTAAAAAATTCAAAAATTTCGAATTGCGCTTGGGACCAACCCCCGCCCACCGGCAGCACACCCGCGCCCTTACCCTTGCCCCAACAGTACTTCATCTTCCAAACCGCCATTAACGCCCACCAAGCTCCAAAAACCTAAAAAAAAAATAAATGAAAAGAAAACCAAATTAACCCACGCCCACAGTTCAAATCCACTTCCAATCTTCTCAAAAACCAAACGCCCACCAAATCCACCAACTTACATAACCAAAACCCACGAAAATTTTAAAAAAATTTTAAACTGTCGCGCCACCATCGCGCCACCACCACGGTTTGCTTCAGTCGGTTGATTCAAATTCCACCACTACATCCTATTTAAACCCCCACTACATTCCAAACACTAAAATGGCTCAACAACGCCGAATTTTGCGGAGCAAGCTTTTATCGGCGACCACTTCGCTACCGCTTTTACAAAGGATGTAAATGATCGATGAGAGATCGAATAGCTTGTGGTACTTTTCGACCAAGCCTTTTACCACGAAGACTTAGTCCGACGGTTTTACAACACGAAGGAGGTGGAGGGACTAGAATTTTGTAATGGTGGCGAAGAGGAGAAAGGAAGTAACTTGGGGTTGTTGGCGGAGATTCTAGGCATTCCGCCTAGAATCCATCCGATGTCATGTTGCAGAGTCCCAATATAATGGGGTAGAGCCACTGATGAACGTGATAGTTACCGAAGGGAACTACAATGTGAGATCGCATTGTGTTCGCCAGGGCATCCCTAAGAACCAACCACCGGCCGCAGCTTCGATTGGTCTAACGCCCCGGGAAGGAGAAGGTCACGACATCGGTCCGAATCGCCTCCACATTTTATGGATACTCCGGGAGCGTAAGTACGAAGTTCTCAGATCTTGGAGTTTTTGCTTAGCATGATTAGGGGAGTAGGGAAGTCCGCTTTGCACCTCTCCCCGTGTTGATAACCAAGATCATCTGAAGTTTAGAGCAGCTCAGGCGTCTGATAGGTCTTACATCACCCTACACCGAAATCCTCGCATCTATAAGGAGTGTGTCCAACGAGTTTGGAGGTTGCCTGAGGATAGGGTAGAGGACGAGGAGGATGGGGGAAACGAGAACGCCGAGGAGGATGGTGGAAATGAGAATGCCTCAGAGGATGAGGAGGACTTGACTTGTTTTGATGCGGATGCCCTGGAGAGGTGTTGGTCAGATACAGAACGCATGACCGTAATTCATCGTGACATGCGTTCGCTCAACACTATCTGCGAAGACCTCCGGACTTCGACGGCAACTATCCATCATAACTTCGAGATCCGCACCCGGAGAGAGATGAGAGGGTGGGAACAGATGAGGGCCGAGCTAGAAGCTCGGCCACGTCGAGTCGACATGCATGCTTGACGATTCCCACCTCACGGGGATTCTTTCCGAGGACACACCATCGAGGCACGAGCATCGCCGCCGAAAGATCGAATGGTGCCGCCCATCGAGCTCGAGCCATCCCCCGGATCGTGGTGCCCTCCGCTACCAAGATCGGAGTGATTAGGGATAGTATCGTTTGATGTTTCTATTTTTATTTGTAGTTTCATTATTGCCATTTATTTTAATGTAAGTTTTATTTCCGTAATTTGAATTTTGTAGTGAAATGTACTTGAATGAAAATTTTAATATAATGCGTTATTTTCATTATCGTGGTTGTTTAATATTGATCCCACCTTCCCAAAATGTTTGGGGGTGGTTTTATCTATTCCAAAGATGATTTTTATATGACCCTCGCCTTAGAATTTATTATGAGTCAAGGTGAAAATATGGCCGTTTAGGCATATCTATGAATAAGTATCATGGTAAGATGAAATCTCGATTAAATAGGTAGATTCTATCATAAATTCAACCTAAAAGATACTAGGTTTGTTTTAGAATCAATAAAATGAGTTGTTTCCGTTTTCGGGTTTGGAAAATTTGGTATTTCCGGAAACTGCCGTAAAAACCTTTTGGCAACTTTCCGATCCGATTTAGCAACTTAAAACCTATATAAACTTCATACATTCTACACTCACAACTCACACTACACCTAACCTCCATCACTCACCTTTCACTCCCACGATTCCCACGTTTCATCTCATTTTCCGAGTTTCAGCAACTCCGAGCGCACTCGCTCTCTGCAATTTTTTTCAGATTTTTTGTCATAGCGCACTCGCGCCGAAGGTGAGCGCGACCCGCGCTCAAACACTGGAATTCCAAATCTTCAGAGCGCACTCGCGCCCTGACTTTCGTGGACTTGAAAAATTCCAGTTTTCTACGGGTAGTTTTCAGATCATTCGCAGCTATTCCAGAGCGTAATTTTGAGATGACATCTCCAACATTGATACCGGAACAGTCTTTCGAAGATTTGTTCCAAAGCACTACTTACGGTGCTTGGTTTCGCGAAGCGATCACATATGTAGGCTGGGAATCACTTATGGTAAGACCTGATGCACTTTATTCTCCAACACTAGCATCTTATTTTTACGATAACTGCATTTTCTTTGAAAGACCAGATGGAGTGTTCTCCATCAACATTGATAATGAACCAATGGAAATTACCGTGTTCTTGCTAGCATTTGTTCTTGGACTTGCTATGTCCCGCTGAAATACAAGACCCATGGTGCTATTGGGTAGATAATATGTATATCTACACTTACGAAGTTTTGCATGAGTCGTATGGCGCTGGCATTTTCCGTGATCGAGGACCAAGGGAATATAACGTCGCCTTTGGTAGCCCTCGGTCCATGAACATAGGAACTGTTATGTTTTGGATCATGCTAAACATTTTAGGGAATGGCGTTTTTCTTACGTGAATGATGCCACTTGCGCCGCTTCCTTGCTTTAGCCACCGGACGTATGTGTCATGACCTTCCCGAACCTTGATGTCTAGTTTAGCTCGATCCCATAGCATGAGGCATAAGTACCTTCTTATGCCCGTTCTAATTTCCCCGTATTATGCTATGTTTCTTTCCCTCGTTTTTGTACACGCTTTCACGCGGATTGGATTACGGCCGACAATCGTATGACCCACCAATAGTATTATTCGATCTTTCCATGCAATGACTTGGCAAGGGTGGAGGATACAACCTCATCAGGTTGCACCCTACACCCCGTCAGACTAAGTGGCTCTTAATAGGTTAGCAATAATAGATGATAAATGGCGGGAAGCCTGGCAAATTATCATGGCATGGCAGGACGCGAAGGAACCTCACTTCTTTATGGAAGAAGAGGATGAGGAAGATGATGAGTAATGCAGGAGATAAGGTAAGTCTTTATTCTATTTAGTGTCTGCTTATGTCCCAAGCAATTTCATTCTTGTTAACCCCATAATGGGTAGAACTCTTATAGAGTTGAGTCAGTTTTTATTTCCTATATTAGTACGTTCTAACTTTGTTTTGCAGATGTTCCTGAATTTCACGCGCTTAAATGGTAATTTTCCTACCCTCTTTATTTATATGCTTTGAGGACAAAGCATGCTTCTTGTTTGGGGGGCATAGAAACACGTAATTAAGGCATCTGTTAGGATATAGATATGTATAATATGCATTTGTTTTCTAGTTAAAATTTCAAAAATTCAAAAATATAAATAAATAAGTTATGTTATACACTTAGGAATAGTGGTATTGTTTTCTTTCTCTATGCTCTTAACAATCTAGAAGTCTCACGTAGCTTTTGCATCAGAATAATTTTTAGAAACTTAGGTTAAAATGTAGGTAATAATCTTTGCATCTATCTATAAATATATTACATGAGTATCGATGATTGTTAGCAGTAAGTTTATGAAATCTAGGCTAGAGTACTTATTCTACAAATCCTGTGAGAATATAGCCTAAAGCCTTATATGAGCGAAACATTTGAGAAATGACATAAAGGGAGAAGTAAAATCCGGATAGAGATATCACACGTCCACTTGCTTGATCACTAAACCATATCCTAAGCGAGAATTTAGGCCCTCTTTGGATCGATATAGCCAAAAATTCAAACCTATGAATTATTTTCCGCTAGTCGCCCCTCTGAACCTTTCTTTAGCCTTCCATAAACCACAATTCCTTTACCCTGTTACAAAAACAAAACAAAATAAAAAAAATTCAACTTACCCAATCTAGAATAAGTCTGAGAATAGAATGAGTGAAGAAAGAAGAAGAGAAAAACCTGTGTAAACAAAAATTAGTTAGTTGCTTCAGAAAAAGAAAAGAAGCTTCCATCCAAGGAAAAGAAAAAAATAGAAATAAATAAAAACTCCAAAAATAGAATAAAAAGGAGTCAAAAGCCAAAGAAAAGAAAAAGAAAAATATGACTAAGGATGGAAACAAAGTATAGAAGCAAAAGAAAATAACAAGGTTTTCTCTAAGTTACATAATATGAAGACTCTATTATCTCAGACTTGTCCCTTTTGAATATCCATTTATTTCCTTCTTAAACCATCTCCTAATCCCCGCAACACCTAATAAAGACCTCTAGCTCAATTAGGAATATGTTAGTGTGATAGTAAGTGGCAGATGTGTTTGATCGATTCCGGCTCCCTTGTTGTTATTGAGATTGTAAGGTAAAGTGTGCCCACTACACACTGGAGTAGCGGAACTTGAGTGGAAAAATCAGAGTGTTGTATCTTGACTAATTTGTGAGAACCTACTTAAGGACGCTATCCCGAGTTTCAGAAACGAACCTGCTAGGCATTTCATAGTATTACTCATTGTATATATATTTTATTGTAGATGATTAATTATTATGTATATATTAGCTTAGGTTTTAGACTTGATTACTCTATATGCATTGCTAGTGAGAGGTATAGTTAATTTAGAGCATGAATAAGGAAACAATAGTTTTATTTCTTAGTCGTTGTAGTAGAGATGAAGTTTGTTAGTACCTTCATCGAAAAAACGTCCACTATAACTCGTTCACTAGTGGTTTCCTAGTGGTTTAAGGCATATGGGTCAATGCAATCGCGACTCAAACGAGAGAGTAGTTAGAACTCCATTTTGGTTACTTATTCTAATTTCTCATCTTTGCTTGAGGACAAGCAAAATGCTGTTTCGGGTGGTTTGATAAGAGCCCAAAACTGTAGTTTTAACCCTCGTAACAGTCATACTTTTTAGACCAATTATGTGAGTAATAATTAAGAGTTAACACCGACATTTGTTTTATGCATTTCAGGCTTCAAAGTCCATTATGTGCAGAAATGTGCCACTTTAGAGAGATAAAGGAGCAAAGGTCGGTTACTAAGGAGTTCCAAGATTAAAGGCCAAGATTCAAGAAGACAAAGCCTTTCTAAAGCCCGGTCAAAAACTGAAAAGTCGACGCGGGCAGAAACAGCACCCGAAGTCAGCAGAACTTCCGAAGGCCATATCTTTGGACTCAGACCTTAGAATGGGGCCTACCTTATGTCAAAACGACCGGCTCGGAAAGAGCTTTCCAATGGTCTAAGCCTTGATCTAATCAGAGGAGCAGAAGTAGATGAAAAGTCTGTTGAAGCCAACTGCAGCTGAAGAAGCCTTTTTGGACTGAAAGAATTGGGTTTTGGGCCTGATTCTCTGGCCCAAAACATAGCTCCAAGCCCATGCACGATTTTTGGATCTGAAAGTATAAAAACCAAAGCTTAACTCTTTGTTAAATGTAGATAGTTAATGGTAGCTAGTTAGACCTAAAACAATAGATAATTATAGATCTAGTTTTTATTTAATTAAATTAAGTTTAGTTTATATTCAATTCTTGTTTTAGATTAAACTCTTAGAATCATTATTCTTAATTAGTTTGATAAATAAAAGAGCTATTTGTCAATTTCGATTCTTGTCATTTACATTGTGTTAGACCTGATTTCATTTATTACTTGTTATTCAATTCTTAGTTATTAATTAGATTTTAATTATTGTTTAATTTAGATTAGTAAATTTCAATTCTTTATATTATGTTTAGTTTTAATTTAATCGAAAATGATTGTGTAATGATTCTCGGCTAAACCTCCATTGAGGGGGTTGAGAAGCCTTGATGAAAGCTTGATTCCGATTATCGTAGAGTCGTCGTAATTTCCTTTCAAATCTAGAAATGATTAGTTCACCATGAGAATGGGTTTAATCGTTCACATACTAGTTATGAATTGGTAGAAATGCCATGTGTAATTAGGGATTAGGAGAAACCATATTGTTCTCGCCGGCGATTCAAATTCGGATTACTGACGATTAGTGGTTAATAGGATTAAGTCGAAGTTAAGGTGGAATCAATCCCCCTAACTCCTTATCATCGAATCAACGTAGCATTCCCATAGTTGTTCTGATAATCGACTAGTTGCATCTTGTAGGTAGTTGCCTCGGTAGTCTAGTTGCCACTTCGTAAATCTCTCATTAGACTTTAGAGTTAAGAATACTTATACGTAGAGAACACAGCATGCGGAAGGACTAGGAGTGGAACGAATCACTCTACTCCACTATATCTCATAGGATTGAGAGTAAAAATCTTTGATAAAATATAGGCTCATAAGAAAGTTTTAGTTTACTTACGTTTTGAGTTCATCGTTCATTTCGTAGCTAAACTATTCATTTTATGTTTTATCAGTGGGCCCATAAGATGTTTTCCAACTGATTCGGCCATTGGATTTTGTTCTTTTCAATCTTCTTCTTCAAATTTTCTAGAATTGCTTTGTTGCTAGCTTCTGCTTGGCCATTGCTTTGGGCGTACTGGGGAGTGGAAAATGCATGAACAATCTTCCACTTGGCCAGAAACTCCTTGATTATTTTTCCCTTGAACTGGGAACCATTGTCCATCACCAGTGTATGTGGCAAGCCAAATCTGGTGATGATGTGTGTCCAGATGAAGTTTATGATGTATGACTCTTTGACATGAGCTAAGGGGATTGCTTCAACCCACTTAGTAAAGTAATTAGTTGCGGCCAAGACGAACTGAAAGCCAGTACTTTTTTGTGGGATGAATGGTCTCATGATATCCAAGCCCCACATGTGAAATGGCCAAGGGCTGGCGATGTTGATTAACTCGCAAGCTGGCTAAATGATGCTGTGGCCAAACGTCTAGCACTTGATGCATTTAAGTACCTACTGTTTGGCATCGATCTGCATTCGAGGCCAGAAGTACCCTTGGGAGATCGCTTTGTGAGCTAAAAAGTGACCTTCAGCATGATTCCCGTACTCGCCTTCATGGATTTCTACAAAAATCAACTGACCTTGTTTTGGGCTTATACACCTCAAGTGAGGTCCGCCAGCAGACTTTCTGAACAGTTTGTTGTTGACTAGGCAATAACGACGTGCCTGATACTGAACTTGTTTGGCTTTGGCATGGTCTTCTAGGATTGTGCAAAGTTAGATGTAATCCATGATGGGTTGCATCCATGTTTGACTCATCTGAATGTCAGAGAGTGGGCATAAGTTGGTGACTTCCAGGACGTGCCCAACTTGGTAAGCAGGTCGGTCAACTATTTCGATGAGTAATTGTCTAGGGGCACAGTTTGGCGTTTGGGTGGCCAGGTAGGCTAAACTGTCTGCGTGACGATTCTCGTCACGCAAGAAGTGATGTATAGTGGCTGTCTTGAAAGAAGGAGGTAAATGATAAATAACTTGAAGGTATTTAGAAAGGTTACCTTCATGGGTAGTGTACTCTTTAGCAATCTGGTGAACAACCAGTTGCGAGTCACTGAAGATTTTTAGCTCTTGGACATCGAGCTGTAGTGCCGTTATAAGTCCCATAATTAGAGCTTCGTATTCCGCTTCATTGTTAGAGGTCGCGAAATCGATGCGAACTGACTTCTCCACCATAGCGCCTTCTGGTGACACTAGGACGACTCCGATTCGCTTCCGCCGGGATTGCTAGAACCATCTACAAAGAGTGACCATGTTGAATTGTCTTACTTTCTAGTGGAGGGGACATCTGTTGTTGGCTCCCAATTCAAGTCGTCAACTGGAAAGTCTGCTAGGAAGTCAACAACGACCTGGCCTTTTTGAGAGGTTCGCAGGACAAACTCGATGTAATGTTCCCCAAGCTCTTCTACCCATACTGCCATGCGAGTTGTTTTGTTTTCTTTAAGAAGGATTTTCTTCAGTGGGAGGTCGGTGAGTACTTTGATGGGATGTGCTTGAAAATAAGGCCTGAACTTCCTTGCAGAGTATATCAATGCGAATACTGCTCTTTCAATATAAGAGTAGTTCTTTTCAGCTGGTATTAATGTTTTACTTGTGAAGTAGATCGGCTTCTTTGAGTTGTTGTCCTCCTTGAAGAGAACCGAACTGATAGCAAAGTTTGACACCGCAAGGTAGAGCCCCAACATTTCACCATCTGTTGGTTTTGTTAGGACGGGTGATGTTGTCAGGTATTCTTTGAAAGTAGAGAACGCTTGGTGGCACTGGTCGCTCCATGAGAACTGTTCGCCTTTTTTGAAAAGCTGCAGGAAAGGTTGACATTTGTCTGACGCCCTTGATATAAAATGGTTGAGTGCTGCAACCATTCCTAATAGTTTATGTATTTGCTTCTTTGTCTTTGGATTAGGGCATTTCCAAGAACGCTCGGATCTGGTCTGGATTGGCCTCGATCCTTCGTTGTGATATCTGATACCCAAGAAACTTTCTGGAGGACGCTCCAAAAAGGCATTTTTCGGAATTCAGCTTCATCTGAGTTCGGCGTAACCTGGAGAACGCCTGCTCAAGGTGAGTGAGGTTGTCAATCACTTTCTTGCTCTTGACCACCATGTCATCGATATAGACTTCTATGGTGTCCCCCAACATGTCCTGGAACATGTCAGTGACGAACCATTGGTAGGTTGCTCCTGCATTCTTGAGGCCGAATGGGAGGACGTTGTAGTAGTAGATTCCCTGTTCTGTGATGAATGAAGTTTTCTCCTAATCTTCTTCAGCGAGTGGGATCTAGTTGTACCCATTGTACGCATCTATAAATGACAAGAGTTTGTGGCCACAGATCTGGTCTACAAGTCGGTCGATTCTAGGTAAAGGAAAGCTGTCCTTAGGCGTTTCCTGGTTGACATTAGTGAAGTCGACGCAGAGTCATACTGTGCCGTTCTTTTTGGGGACTGCTACAATATTAGCGATCCAGTCTCGGTAATCGACCTTCCTGATGAAGCCTACTTGTTTGTGTTTGTCGACCTCATCATTGATTGCCTTTTGAAATCTCAGGGATAGCTTCCTAGGTCATTGTCGAACTGGCCTAGCGTTAGGGTTGACGTTTAACCTATGACATGCAACACTAGGATCTATACCGGGTACATCTATGTACGACCAAGTGAAAACATCTTTATTCAATGATAAAAAGTTTACAAGGTGTGCTTTGAGTGTGGGGTCAAGGTTAGCCCCTACATAAACAAACTTAGGATCATCTTCAATACTACAACAAATATGACATATGACATCACTAATTTTAGATCACTTTCAGCTAAGTGATGTCATATGAAAACTATGACATCACTTTTCTCAGTATGTGATGTAATAATTATCACAATTTTTTTTTAACATCACTTATTTGAAAGACTGATGTAGTAGAGTTGTACAACATCATTTTAATAAGTGATGTCATGATAGTGATATAGTAACATTTTTTTACGTCACTCGCCATGTCACTTAAAAAGTGATGTAATATCTATGTATTCAACATCACTTTAAAAGTGTTGTCACTCACCGTGTCACTTATAAAGTGTTGTAATATCTATATATTCAACATCACTTTAAAAGTGACTTTGCCAAGTTTTGGAAATCACTTCCAGAAGTGTTATTATTAATATACCTATTAATTATTAAGTTAATTAGTTAGAAAAAACCATCTAAAAATAAATTAGGTTAAATAGAAATAAAACAGGCGCCTAATTGGTTCGCCCTTAAACGAGAAATAAAAAATAAAAGCCCGCAATTTTTTCTACTGAATATATTTTGGTTTCCTCAGTTAGAATCGAAAGATCATCAAAAAATTAGAAATAGAAATTAAACAGCCATTGGTTTGCTCGACTAGCCTTAAATGAAAATTAGAAATAAAAAACCGCGAATTTGATACGGAAAATTTTGGTTTCCCGCTGAGAGAACTTGGTATAAGTTGTACTTAGGGCAAACTGGTATGGGAAAAGCTAGAAAGTCAGCTGAAAATTATTGCGAAGCAGGTTTGTTTCTTCTTCCTTTCTTCCTCTCCTCTTGATTTTATTCTCATATACATTAACTAATTTATACTTTGTTTTCACGATTTCCAGTAGATCTTACACGTGAGCGAAGGAAGAACGCAAACAGGTTCATTCTTTTTTCTCGCCCCCTCTCCATACTCGATTTCTTGATCTTTTTATTCAATATATTTGTGTTTGTCTGATGGTGTGATAAATTTTTAGCGTTTTTCAATTGGGTGTTTTTCTACTTGTGAATTGGCATGACCTCTTTAAGATTTCTCGATATGTTTATTGAATTATTGTGATTTGCTGTGTTTAGTTCATCTTTAAGATTAATTGTTTGGGATTGTTTGGCTGCAATCTTTTGGATTGCACTTGTTTATGGATAAGTTTCTGGGATGGTTTTGTAGAAAGAAAGTTGTTTTTTTTTGTGTGGAATTGGGCATGATGATACTGCAATGGTGATACTTGCTGTCTAGATGGTAGTCATGGAGTCTGGTTTTACAAGTTACAAAATAACTTATGGTTTGGGTTTGCGGTCTATTATTGAAGTATTCCCTTAATTAGATGAGGTCTATCGATATTATTTAGTAGTCTGCATGGTGCGTTTCTGGCTGGTCATATTTCCGACCTGCCTCTATGTATGAATTGTATATGTAATATAAGTTCTGAACAACTCTACAATAATAAGAAATTGTCGAGGCACAATTTTTTGCCATTAAAACCGCCCAAGATTAAATGGTAATGTTGTTCCGATTCTTAGACATCTAGGCGTTACTCTTCGATATAGTAGGTTCAATATAAGCGACGTTATGGACAAGACTTGGAGAACTTTAAATAGATTAAATAGTTTACACTTATATTACTTTATTTGAAACAAGTGCTTATTACTATGTACATATATCATTGACTATACTAAAATTTTCCAGAGCTAGTGATGAGTACGAAGATGCTGTTGATGAATTCATCGAATTCGCTTTGGTTCCTTTGATGGATAAAACAAGCATTAGATGTTCGTGCATTAGTTGCAAAAACTTTAACCATTTGAGTCCCGACATTGTAAAAGACCATTTGATCATTGAGGGTATTGGTATGACTTATGATCCTTTTGTTTTGCATGGAGAAGAAGGGCAAGTGCATGTAGTAGATGAAAGAGTTGAAACTACAGACTTTAACCTCACTGAGACTTATGAGATGCTTAAAGTGACAAATGAGAGTAATAAGAAAGAAGAGTTTTCTGGTGATCCAAAAAAAGAAGCCAAATTCCAAAAGGCAGTTGAGGAGTCTGAAAGGCCATTGTATGAAGGTTGTTGTAGCAAGTATAATGGTTGGAAGCAGTTGTTACGCTATATAGCATAAAAGCTAAACATGGTTTGTCTAATAGAGGTTTTACAGAGTTTTTAGAGGCGTTGAAGGATATATTTCTGGAGGGTAATGTTATTCCAAAGTCAAATAATTCAGCAAGGGCACTGTTAAGGAAGTTTGACTTGGATTATAAGCAAATCGACGCATGTGTAAATGATTGCATGTTATACACTGGTGATTTTAAAAATGATGTGAGCTATCGAAAGTGCAAGACTACACGATGGAAAACTGATCCTCATACAAAAAAGTACACGAAGGTTCCAAAGAAAAGGTTTTGGGGTACTTTCCTATTATTCCAAGGTTCAAGAGGATGTTTGTTTCATCAAAATGGCAAAACAGTTGACATGGCATGCATCCAATGAGAGTACTGATGGAAACATGCGTCATCCGGTTGATAGTCCTGCATGGAAACATATTGATAGAAGTTGGCCCTCTTTTGGTGATGAAGCACGAAATCTTCGACTAGCGTTGTCTGCTGACAGTGTCAATCCTCATCGCACTCTTAGCTCGAGGTATAGTTGTTGGCCAGTCATTTTGGCAATATATAACTTACCTCCTTGGATGTGCATCTTGAAAAGAAGTATTTGATGTTGACATTGATAATCCCCGGTCCTAGCCAGCCAGGTAATGACATAGATGTTTATTTAAAGCCACTGATTGATGACCTACTACTTTTGTGGACAGATGGTGTGGAAACGTATGACGCATACCAAAAATCCACCTTCACATTAAGGTCTGTTTTAATGTGGACCATTAATGATTTTCCAGCATTTGGAAACCTAGCTGGATGTGCAACGAAGGGCAGATTAGCATGTCCTAGGTGTGGCGTTAATACATGTGCAGATTGGCTAAAGCATAGCAGGAAATTCTCTTACATGGGAAGTCGTAGGTTCCTTCTAGATGATCATCCATATCGTTTGAAGAAAAGTTGGTTTAATGGGAAGCAAGAACACGGGGCTAAGCCAGTTCCTTTGAAGTCTGATGAGATATTTACTCAGGTAAAATCTATAGAAAATGATTGGGGGAAAGATCCGGAAAAGAATTTGAGAGATGATTGGGGAAAACCTATAGGAAAGAAAAAAAGAAAACGTGGAAAGGGCATACAAGGTAAGCAGAAAAAAACTGGAGGTGCAAAATTGTGGAAGAAACAATCTGTATTTTTTGATTTGCCATACTGGAGATTTCTTTTGTTAACTCATAATCTAGATGTTATGCATATAGAGAAAAACATTTGTGAAAGTTTGCTAGTAACTTTGTTGAATCTGAAAAAAAAAAAATCAAAGGATAACCTTAAATCTAGGAAAGACTTGGAAGAAATGGGATTAAGACCTGACTTACACCCTATACAGAATGGGAGTAAAACTTTACTTCCTGCATCACAATGCACCTTGTCAAAGAGTGAGAAGCAAATTTTTTGTGAAAGGTTGAAAGCGTTAAAGTTGCCTGATGGGTATAATTCCAATATATCATACCGTGTTTCCTTGTCTGACTATGCAATATATGACTTGAAGTCTCATGATTACCATGTATTAATGCAACAACTGTTGCCTTTGGCCTTGCGGAATCTCTTACCAAAAGGGCCTAGGAATGCAATTTTCCAACTCTGTTCATTCTTTAATGAACTATGTCAAAGGACTATTGATAAGGAAAAAATAGAACAAATGGAGGATGAAGTTGTAGTGACAATGTGTTTACTAGAAAGATATTTTCCTCCATCTTTCTTTGACATTATGGTACACTTGACGCTTCATCTTGTGCGGGAGGTGTGCCATGGAGGACCGATGCAATTTCGTTGGATGTATCCCTTTGAAAGGTATTTTTTTTATATATATATATATTTCCCTGTTATTACTACAATATATTTTAGCTAAAAGATACACCTTTTAGTTTGTAGAGTGTTGCATTCTAAACATTTGATTATTTATCGAGTATAGGTATATGAAGGATTTGAAAGCAAGTGTAAGGAATCATGCAAGGCCCGAGGGGTGCATGGCGGAATGTAACTTGGCTGAAGAGAGTGTAACATTTTTTTCCGAGCATATGAAGCGAGTTGATATTAATAATGACCAACCAAGTATAAATGAAGACTATAATGATGAGTCCACAAAATCCAGTATTCTTGAAGGTAAGCCACTATTGAAGGGGACAATTATTACATTAACAAGAGACATGGTTGAAGCAGCACATCGTTGCATTTTGTTCAATT
Source organism: Coptis chinensis (assembly GCF_015680905.1). Taxonomy (NCBI): domain Eukaryota; kingdom Viridiplantae; phylum Streptophyta; class Magnoliopsida; order Ranunculales; family Ranunculaceae; genus Coptis; species Coptis chinensis. The sequence goes on from NC_141460.1 coordinate 45,484,270, forward strand.
TCGAGGAAGTTCAGCCGTACATTGAGTAAGTTAATATGTTTAATGTGACAACTTAAAATATATATATATTAATGAACACCTTTTTAAACAGAAGACACAAAACAATGCTCATCCGCAAGGAACCTCGCTTAGGAAGAAATGAAGGTGCTTTAGGAGCAAAGCATGCTGAAACATTCAATGAGTGGTTTAAGCTTGAGGTGAAGAAGCAGGTTTTGTTATCTAAATTTATAGAAGTTTTAATCGATGTAATATTTTGACTTTCAATTTTTGTTTGTCTTTAGATTGAAAATGAGAAAAAAAAACCAAACATGTATCTGATATGTTGGATTGGCTCTCAGATTGACCTTGTTGTGATGCTTGGAGCTATAAAGGTTATTTGATAAATGGCTACCGCTTCCACATAAAGGATGGAGAAAAAGGAACTCAAAACTCTGGAGTGTCATTGTCAGCTACTAGCTTGTGTAGGGCAAGTGCTAAAGACACCAGACAAATCGAGGAAGATGTGACATATTATGGTGTGATAAAACAGATAATTTTGCTAGATTATGGTGTTTTTCAGTACCCATTATTTAATTGTGATTGGGCAAACGTAGGAAATGGGATCAAAGTAGAAGAGGGATTCACATTAGTTAATCTGCATCAAAGTTTAATACACAAGCAAGACCCTTTTATCCTTGCATCCCAAGCTGAACCAGTTTTCTACTCACGAGAATCACATGACAGCAGTTGGTTTGTGGTTTTGAAAGCACCTTCTCATGGATTCCTTGATTTTGAATGTAGTACGGAGGAGGACCTTAGCAATGTGCTTGCACCACCACCTTTTGCAAGTGTGGAGCTAGTTAATGACATCGAAGGTGATGTAGAAGGCGAAGTCTATAAGCGTCAAGATTGTGAGGGAACTTGGGTGCTACAAAAAAAAAAAAAATAGAGTGTAATTGGGTCTGTTAGTTTTCATTTTGTCCATTTAGACTGATTATTATGTGGTTTTTGTTTTTGTCTATTTAGTTATTGACTTTATTATGTTTTGTGAGTGCTTCTTATAATGGTGCAAGGCATGTTGTGTTATGGTCATGATCAAATTATGTACTTTATTTTACCTAAGTTCCATGTATATGATTGTTTTGTTTTTTGCTATACGTATTTTCTAATCTTTTCAATGCATGTGAAGAATGGCAAAGGAAAAGACTAGAGAACTAACCCCGGTAAGATATTTTGATTCTCTCTCAATTTTTTTATTTGTCTTTGTATTTGTAGTATTTTAATTTTGTTTTCTTCTGTTTGTTTTTATTTTCTAGTACCAAAAAGCGGCAAGAGCTAAGGTTCAAAAGTTTAAAAGAGCACTTGTAGAAGCATCTAAGAAAAGTGGACGTGCACATTCAGGTTTGTGTATATTGTTAATTTCCACTTAGAAAAATAATTATGCTTCGGTTGTGATTGTGTCATTAAGGTGTGGTTGTAAGTATATTAAACCAATTTATTTTGTCATGTACAAGGTTCCAAAAGTCCAAATAAAGTTTATGGTAAGAAAGTTCAAGAAGTGGAAAGGTTGCCAAGGGATCAACCAAATAAAAATCAGGATATGGAAAAGCTACCAAGTGAGCAACAAAATGGAAATCATGACCTGGAAATGGAAGATGACGAATGGTTGGAAAACCACTATGAAAATGACTACGAAGGAGAAGGTAATGCATCAGAAGGTTCGAATGATCCTCAGCCAACCAACACCAAACAAAAACTGAATCAATTGGATCCAAAAGCTCAAAAAAAAAACTTGTGCTTGACTTTAATGAAAAAAGGTCTACCTATAGGTCCTAATTGAACTTATCAAAGCCAGCTACTTGGGCAAAGTAGCAAGGGATCGCGCTCCAATTGGCTATCCTACTTGGCATAAAGTAACACCTGAGATTAAGGACAAAATGTGGACTGTTATAAAGGTAAATTTCTTTATTTACATGGCAAGTTATATATTATTAAAGAAATATAGTAATATTTGTTTATGCATCTTTTTACAGCAACATTTTGTAGCACCAGAACATGCTAGAAAACAGACTTTTAAGTCTATTAGGAAGCTCTGGTGTGGGTTCAAAACAAAATTGAGATCAGGAATTTATGATGCATATGATACTGACCAAGCTAGAATTGCACATTGCCCAACTGATGTAAAGCTACCTGATTGGAAAGCATTTGTTGCAAATTGTTCATGCGAAGGATACAAGGTATTCATCATACATTATATGGGTTATAAAATCCATTTTGCATATCAAGACTCATATATTATTTTTTTTGTAAAAGCTAAGGGAAAATGGGAAGAAGGCAGTTCAACACCACAGATGCCCCATACTTGTAGTCGTAAAGGTTATGCAAGATTGGAAGATGAGTTGGTAATTGAATGATCTATTTTTGACTTGTGAAGATTTTTCCCCTTAAGAGTACTTAATATATATATATGTGAAATGTTTTATTTACTTGTTTTGGAGAGGCGTAAAAAGGGTAAGATTGGTAAACCTGTTACAATAGATACTGTATAGGTTGCAGGCCACAAGAGGAAAAATGGAGAACCAGTAAATGAGTTTGCTAAAGAGAAAATAGTATGTCATTCACTGTTCATAAAATATTTTCTACGATAAAAGGCATGCTTATTTGATTTCCATGCGACTCTAGTTATATTTTTTATTCTTGTTGTTGTTGTTGCTGTTATAGGATAAGTTGAATGAAATAGACTGTGATATAGAATGTGGAAGAGGAGATGCCCTCTCACAAGTTTTAGGTCCTGATCCTAATGGGCGTGCGCGTGGAGTGGGATATGGAGTTACTCCATCTACTTTGTATGGTATCCAACAATGCAATGGGAGGATGAGTGAATTGCAGGAGAAATATGATGATGTATTGGAAGAAATGTCTTCTGTCAAGAAACTTGTTGCCAAACTATTGAATAGTGAAGAGGTATTCAAATTTGTTTGGGGATTCCACATATACTTTTGTTTTGATTTACTAACATCAAAATTATTTTCAGCCAAACCATTAGATGCATTCAACCTTCTCCAGAGGTGGCAATGAACCCTCAAAGTCCATCTTCCCAAAGCAATCACAATCTGAATTCTGTATGTATACAATGTTGGATTCTATTTTTAAAAAAAAAATTCAAATTCCTAGATTTACATTTATATTATTGTTTCCTTATATTCGTACAGGGACGGACTAAATTGAAAGATGTGTCTACTGAAAGATCTCTTGAGGGTCGACATGACCACCAAAGTCCATCTGCCCCAAGCAATCAAAATTCAGTAAGTTTTCCATGTTAAATCCTATTTCATTAAATTTGAAAATTTCATGTCTTTTTTTATTATTATTATTTTTATTTTGATGTTTTCGTAAAGGGTGGGGCTAAATCCAAAGTTGTATCTATGCAAATACCTACTCATTAGGCTCAACGTGACCATCAAAGTCCATCTGCCCAAAGCAATCAAAATCTGATTTCCGTATGTTATCTTTGCTAAATGCTATTTCATTTAACATGTGAATTTCTAGAGTCATGTATGTATATCTTTTTGTTTTCATACAGGGTACTAAATCCAAAGTTGTGAAGTGCAAGTTGTTTAGACTTGTTCCTGAAGATGTCATGGTAGAAGGATTGTGGTATACTGATGATCCAGCAGCTACAATGCATACTAAGCCTTTAGGCCCAGGTTATTCAAAGGTTTCTATTGAAGTTGCAATTCAAAAGGATGTGCTGCTTGTTAGGGGGAATAACGCTTTGAAGACGATAGAAGATGTTGTCTCTAGTTTTGTGGCTTGGCCAACCAATTCCATAATTAAGTTGTGATGTGCACTCAATTTTAAGAGCTAGTCTTTTGTTGTTTGAAAACACTTAAATTTTGAAGACCTTTTAATTATGTGTGTTTGGGCAGTTGTGTTAGTTGGAATTGGACTAAATGAATGGTGAATGGTTTAGATTCTTCTTGCTTCTTGCAGGCCAACACTTTTTAACTCCACCTTTGTAATGTTGTCGCTAGCTTTACAATGCCGGTCCCAAGCTTGGATAAAGGAGGAGGGGAAAGGGAAGAGTATAGGGTATTGCAATTAAAATTTTCACTTTTTAAAATATATCAAAGTTTAGGAGTGAAGCAGATGATCTACTGCTATAACACAGTATTTACTCCACCTCTTTTTGTATTTACTTTTATGCAGAACCAAATACTGTTACTCATTAGTTCTAACTACTACTTGTTAATTTTTAGGAATTAGTTTGATAATTACGATTTGCATTATTTGATTGTTCATTTGTATTTGTGCTTAATAGGGAGCTGAAGTTGTCAGGATGTACAAAACTTTGCTTGGGAGTCGAGGCTTTCGAAAAGTATGAACATGGATTTTCCTGAACCTGAAATGTTTATCTTGTCGCATTACAACTATATGTAATTTTACACAAATGTGGATTTTGTGCTACTTCCGAATGATGTTATTGTACTATAGGTGCTGCTATGCTTACTTTTGAAGCTCTTTCTGAGACGTCTGAATTTGCAAGGAAGTGGGTTCCATTCTGCAAAAGTTCAATATAGAACCCCGAGCCCCTGAGTGGTACTTTTCTCAGAAGATTGACTATCTAAAAGACAAAGTTCATCCAAACTTTGTGAGAGAACAACGTGCAATGAAGGTTTTAATCTTTTGTCCATACTTGGTTTATTTTTGTCTAGTATGTCTGCTTTCAGTTCCCAGACACAGCACACACACGCACACCCTGTTAGAAGAAATTATGTTGTTGGCCTTAGACAAATTAGTTGGATGTGTTGTCCGATCTTATCTTAGTGTTATCTACTTAAACAATGTTTTACTGATGGTTATGAAACCATTCAAGTTCAAATTAAGTGTTTGATTGCATCATTCCGTTTTTAGAGAGAGTACGGAGGCTTTAAGGTTCGGATAAATAGTTTGGTTGACACGGCAAAGAAGGTTCCCAAGGAGGGTTGGACAATGCAAGATGGAACACCATGGTCTGGGAACAATGTCCGGGATCATCCTGGAATGATATAGGTAATTCGTCATGTATATTATCAGTGTTTCCTACTATTCTTAAAACCTTAGTCCTTGCATCATCCGCTTTATCAATGTTATGCAATGTGCCCGTTTCCCTCTCTATCTTTTATCTTTTGGTAGGAGACTATAGACTGATCGATATAAAAGATGATGCGAGGTAAAGCAAATAACAAACTATGAAGACTAATTATGTCACACTAAAAAAGCTTGCATTTGATGGGCAGTGTGTAGTGTGGTCTGTTAAGTAGTACACTAGTTCAGCTGGTGTTTTGTCTATTTATTGTATTTTTTCCCAAGTTTTGTTTGTTTCTCTCTCTATGTTCGGAGTTCTCATCATGCGATCTCTTATGGAATGGTAGTTTTACTTGATCAAATCTTTCAGCTAAATTACTCCATTGATCAAATCTTTCAACTCCCTCTTATATTTTATGATTGTTGGAACTACAGGTTTTCCTTGGTCAAGATAGCATCTGTGATGTTGAAGGAAATGAGTTACCTTGTCTGGTGTATGTTTCTCGTGAGAAAAGACCAGGCTTTGATCACCATAAGAAAGCAGGGGCAATGCATGCTCTGGTAAGAATGAATTTTAATCAACAAAATTTTTCTGATGTTTGTATTTGCACTTCTTTTTATTATTTATTTCAGCTTTATTTCTACTTACTTCTTTGCCTGGTTGCTCAAGGTGAGAGTCTCAGCAATCATCTCCAATGCTCCATACTTTCTGAATGTAGACTATGATCACTATATAAACAACACAAGGCACTCAGAGAGGCCATGTGCTTTATGATGGACCCAATTTCAGGGAAGAAGATCTGCTACGTGCAATTCCATAAAAGGTTTGATGGAATTGATCGTAATGATAGATATTCAAATCGTAACATTATATTCTTTGATGTGCGTAATGCTGCTTGCTTCATCCACATTTTGGTGTTTTTGTTTTTCTCTTGATCTTGTAGAATGGATAACTTGTTTTTTACTGTACGCAGATCAACATGAAAGGGCTTGATGGCATACAGGGACCTATTTATGTTGGAACAGGTTGTGTTTTCAGAAGGCAAGCTTTTTATGGATTTGATTCCCCCACCAAGAAGAAACCCCTTACAAAGACCTGCAACTGTTGGCCAAAATGGTGCTGCTGCCTGTGTTGTAGATCTAGAAAGAAGAACAGGAAAATGTCACCAAAGCAGGAGAACAGGAAAATGCTCCTTGTTGGGTCTGTATGATTCAAACCTATCACTTCCGTATCAGACGGTGTATTGATATGTGGATGCTCACTTCCTTAATTGGCTAGGTGACTGCACCTGGTGTGCGTCTTTCATATGTTACTCTTAAGTCTCTAACAGGCTACTGGGTTTTTCAGTATATTTATCTTCTTGTTAACAAGCGGTTGCTTTGACATTCTTCCAGATGAGTCCTTCACTTTGAAACGTGATGGTCGTGGCTATCTGTCTATGTCAAATACTGGTCCCAACAGCAATAACTCTCAGTTCTTCGTTACCTTCAGAGTTGCACACCATCTTGATGGGTTAGTTTCAGTACCCCACTCTATATATATACTGGGACGTGATGTATATGCATATGGTTTTGTACAAAGTGTGAGTTGGTGAACTTACAAATTGACTTAGGTGCTGGTTTTTGGTGGATATGGTCTCCTCATCGTAGAGATGTCCCCATAAGCTTTCAATTCATTCGGACATTTCTAACCTTGTCAAAAGAGGATCCTATTTTGAGAAATACTAGCTCCTCATATACTTTCAAAAGTTGTTTAAGGTATAGACAACTTTTAAAAAGGTTAGAACTGTCCAGATGAGCTGATAATGATTTGTTCCAAATATCTGCCTGCAGTATGAAACCCTTTATGTATAGATCCCATCCTATATGATTTGTAGGTGCCCGTTGTATGAAACCCTTTATGTATAGATCCCATCCTATATGTGTGTATTGTTTGTTGCTCATATGTGCATTTTTTTTTTGTTTCCCTTTTGATTTCAACAGGTTGCATGTTGTCTTTGGGAAGCTTGTGCAAGGCCATCGGACATTGAAGAAGATTGAAAGCACAGGTTCCAAGCACGGGGAACCTGCGTTTTTTGTGAAAATTGTCAATTGTGGTGAACTTCTTGAAGGTAAGATACGCGCAGTAGCTGCTTTGGAAAGGGAGTCAGTCAGCTTGGCTGATAGAGCTTTATTGTTTATCACTAAAGATATAAAGCTTTTCAGTTTCTAGATAATTTGTGGTATAATAGATTTTCTTATGAGTTACAACTGAATGTTTTTTGGTGTTGTGCGTAGAAAAGGAAAATCAAAGAAGCCTTCAAGAGGAAGGAGGAGGAAAAGACGAAGATATTCTAGTTCTGAGTCAGATAGTTCATCTGATTCTAGTTCGGAGTTCTCATCATGCGATCTCTTATGGAATGGTAGTTCTACTTGATCAAATCTTTCAACTAAATTACTCCATTGATCAAATCTTTCAGCTCCCTCTTATATTTTATGATTGTTGGAACTACAGGTTTTCCTTGGTCAAGATAGCGTCTGTGATGTTGAAGGAAATGAGTTACCTCGTCTGGTGTATGTTTCTCGTGAGAAAAGACTAGGCTTTGATCACCATAGAAAGCAGGGGCAATGCATGCTCTGGTAAGAATGAGTTTTAAACAAAACTATTTCACCAAGACTAAAAGCATTATTTTTTTTTTAAACTTATTTCTTATTTAGCATCAGTGTTCTGAAAAGTGCTAAGTGAGCAGTGGATGGGCGCTTAAGTTGTCTAGGTGGGGTTATGCCTTAGGCAGGCGATTTTTTTCCTACAAAAAATGAAGAAATTAAACTTTACTTCTTAAAAATGCACAAGAGTTTGTGGTGCCTGACCATTATAATCTGTTTTCTTTGGACTTTTACTGATAATGTCTGATATTCTGGCATTGGTTTTATAGGTTTTCTGATTCTATATTCTCAATGTGTAATATTCAGGGTGTTATGATTATGGCAGTTATTCCCAAAATATTTTTAGTTGCTTGTTTGTATTTTGGCAGTTGTTTATGATTATGGCTGTTCTTTTCTTTATAAATATTTTTAGTTAGTTTGTATTTTTGTTTGCAGAATCTCATGTGTGGAAAGAACTTGAATTCACGATCACAAGGGCCAACTCAGTTTGTGGATCAGATTTTTGCCCATGTGTAACAATTACAGGACGAAATTCTGACAAATGATGTCATAGAAAAACTACTTTTATACAAGCATATATTTACCATAAGTAGAATTCTGCAAACCAAATTTGTTTCTAGAGTTTTGTTCTTAGGTTAAAATCTGGCATTAAGATGAGTTCAAGGAGGTCATAATAACCTTTTCCTCCCCCGGTTCTCGCACAAGTTCAGCAGGCTAATTTCCTTCCAGTATCTCCTTCAAAAGTTGCTGATCCAAGACCTGAACCAACAAAGTTATCACAGGACGGGGCTATCAGAACTTACACATCGTAAGCTCCACCCAAACTATCTTCCTGTTTTAGGTCTCACAGAATATTTCCTCTACTCTTATATGGTTTTGGAATTTAGATTTAAGGCTTCTGCCACGTGCTTGTTGAATTCCTTACTAACTTCAATGAGATAATGCTACAGCTTGTGAGAATGATGGAGGACTTCCGAGGCTAGCACGAAAAAATACAAAAGAAGAATCTAGAAACATGTGGAGTTCTTGGCCGGTTCACCGGTAAGCCTCACTAGTTTTTGGTGCGGCGTTTGCTCATTCTTTAATATCATTGGCTCTGAATTACCTTTCGGTTCATTTTGGTATTATTTTGTTGGGCGACTTGGACTTTTTTAGAGATGTTAGAATAATCCTCTTATGTCTCGACTTAATTATTGGTATCAAATTCTTTTTCATATGTGTCTTTGCCTATGTTTTTTTTTCCTTCGGTGGATGTATTTTTGAAATTTGATTGTATGGTTCTGAGGTGTATGTTGGTGGTATTCCATATAATGCTTCTGAGAAGGATCCAAAGGGCTTTTGTGAGTCAGTAGGAGAAGTCACTGAGGTAATGTTTATGGTTTTTATGGTGGTTTTACCTCTCTTCATTACACCTAAAGATTTAAGATTGACATTTTTGCTATTGCAGGTCAGGATGATGAAAGGCAAAGACTCGCGAGAGAATAAGGGTTATGGGTTTGTTACCTTTAGGACTAAAGATTTGGCTACTAAGGCAATTGAGGATCTGAATAATACTGAATTTCAAGTAATATTGAAAACAAGTAATTGTCTTTTGTAGAACTTCCTTTGTCATTCAGGTACTATATTATGGCGGATGTTCCGTCTGTTTATTTTCCTTTTATAAAATTTGCATTGATTTTCTAGTACAATGTTTCATACTGCAAAAAAAAAAAAAAAAAGAAAACAGAGTGATTTGTTAGGCTGTGATAAGTTCTTGGATTAAATTGATTGCATCAAGCCAGGCTGTGATAGGTTCTTGGTTGGGTGATTGTGGTTCTCTTTAGCTCATTTCAATACTGCAGATTAGATTTTGTTGGTATATGTTGGCTCATTATAATTTTTTTGTATATAGTGTAATATTTGTAATTGGAGATGATATTTGTGTGATGAATGTGATTTCAAGATACATTTCATCTTTATTTGATAATAAATTACTAGGAAAATGGTATTATATTGGGATGATATTGGCAATTTTGTTTTTTTTATTATTATTTATTATTTTTTTATTATTATTATTTTGATAAATGAGACATCACTTTTAAAGTGATTTATAGAGTTATTTCACATCACTTTACAAGTAATTTGGAATCTGAATGAAATGTCACTTTCAAAGTGATGTTAATCGGCATTATTGATTTCACTTAAAAAGTGATGTTAAACGTTATAACATCACTTGTGGACATCGATTAAAAAGTGATGCAAAATTATAACATCACTTGTGGACATCGATTAAAAAGTGATGCAAAGTTATAACATCACTTGTGGACATCGATTAAAAAGTGATGCAAAGTCATAACATCACTTATGGGCATCAATTAAAAAGTGATGTGAAGTAACATAACTTGTGGACATCGTTTAAAAAGTGATGTGGAAAACCCTGACTTTTCACGTCGCCACCAGTTACATCACTTGCAAAAGTGACGTCGTATATTTTTGACATCACTTATGGAGTGATTTTAAATGTCTTTTCTGTTGTAGGTCCCTAGGTTCACTCGCTCCTTTTTTTTCAGTTTGAACTGGTGCTTTATCAATCTGAGGTGTGGAGATCTTGGCCATGGGAATTGGAGCGACCTCTGTGGTTAGGACAATAGGGGTTGAAGTGACCTCTGTGGTCATGACAACAGGGGCTGGTGCGACCTCTAGGAGCTTGAATGGTGGACTAACAGGAGATGGGATGACCTTTGGTAACTGGACTGGCGGACTAATAGAAGCTGGGACGACCTCTGGGATCTTGACTGGTGGATTGACTTTTTTGATAAAGCCCCCAGTGTTCTGCTTTGGTGCTTTGGATTTGATCTCAGCTATTAAATCTTTAGCCATCGTGTAGCTGGTGGGCTCGCTCTTAGTGCTGATGGAAGGGCCAGCGGACTTGCTCGCTGAAAGAATCTGATTGCAGTGATAAGCCTCGAGCTGATTGCTGCGAAGCTCCATCACACCCCTAGGGCCAAGAAAGCGGAGCGCTTTGTGGAGTGTTGAGGGTATTGTTTGCATTTGATGGATCCAGCGACGTACTAGAATTGCGTTGTAGGACGAGTGGATGTTTAGAACACTGAAATATGTGTTGAAGCTGACTTTGTCCTCCCTGGATCCAACAGAGACTAGGAGTATGATGTCACCAATTGGATCAGCTTGGGAGTCATTGAATCCATTGGATCTATGAATACTGACTTGGGCAGGTTCACCTCTTTGATGGTATGATAGAACAAGATATCACACGAACTGCCAGGATCGATCAGAACATGTTTGACTGTCCAGTTACTGATTTTGACATGGATAACTAGTGCATCATTATGAAGGAGGCAAACCTTGTTAAGGTCGGCCTCTGTGAAAGTTATATCACCTGAACTATGACCTAAACTGCGTGGGGTAGGTGCGGCCTGTGAAGAGAACTGGTAGACTTCTTGGAGAGCACCTACACACCTCATTTTTTTTCTAGAGGATGTAACAGAACCTTCTTGGAAAGTGATCATATGTATCGTTCTGTCGTTATCTCTGTCTGGTGAGTGCTGACGGCGTTCGTGACGGGAACGGTCACTGGGGCGTCCTCTGCTATGGGAGCGAGCTTGGACACTATGGCGAGGTGGAGATCTACTCTGTTCCCTGCGAGCCATGAGCTTATGGTGCAGGTCGCCATCAGCGATGTTGATGTAATGCTTGATATGGCGTGACTCGATGAGGTCTTGGAGGTAGTGCTTGAGCCCCCAACACTCATCGGTCTCATGACATTTTGCTCGATGGAAGGCACAGTAAGGCTTGCCAGGTCGATCTTCTGGCTGTCGCACGTCAGGTCGGTAATATGCAGCTCGTTTGATTTTCTCCAGTATGTAACTGGGAGATCGTGTGAGGACAGCAAACTTGCGGTTATTGTTCGTTATGTTCCCAGACTTCTATCCTTGCTGTCTGGGTCTCTTTTTTGAAGGTGGGGCGTTGTCAGAGATCGCTGCCACTTCTTGTTCTTCTGTTAAGCCATATCGCTTTAGGCCTTCTTGCAACTTGATGTATTTGTCTACTCGAGCATACAACTCAGACAAAGTTTCTGGACATTCTTTCATGAGCAATCTGGAGAGTGCTGTGTTGCACACTCCACAGGCGTTGGAGAATGCCAATGTGGCAAATGACTCTTTGAGTCTGCTTTCCAGGCCAAGTAGTTCGGTTTTGAACCGACCTAAGAAGGCGCGGATGGTTTCGTCCTCGCCGAGGGAGAACTAAAAAGTGAATCTAGATCTGCTTTCTTATACCTATTGTGGACGTACTGGCTGGCAAATAGGTCGGTGAGATTCTCGAAGTTCTTTATCGAGTCTGACTTGAGTGAAAAGAACCAATCGAGAGCGCTATCTTGCTGGCTGGCAGGAAACATACGACAATGGAGATAATCAAACTCCTGGGCGCTATAGAGCTCGAGGCTCTGAATGTAGCGAGCTACATGCTGACCTGGGCACGTGCTTTGCCATTGTACATCGCGAAATTTGGCTGGACGAAATCTGGAGGGGAAGCGTTACTGAGTACCTTAGCGGTGAAAGGGGACACTCGGTACGTCTTTAACATCTTCTGAACGATCTGGGTGACGTCTTTCTTGACTGCGCTCTGGTCTATTCTTTGTGATAGCTCGTTAATCTGTTGATTGACTTCGTTGATACCGTCCTCTGTGAAAGCACCAAGTGGAGTTTGCGCGTCCACTTGTGCTTTCAAAGCAACATTCTCCTGCCTGAGCAGGGTGATGTGCTCATTCATTGTACCTAATTGGCTTGCTAAGCCCTGGATTTGAGCTTCGAGGCTTGCCATGCTTCGTGGGCAAGTGGTTTCTCAAGAAATCGAGACCACATACGGCGCCAATGTAAAGGTGTATTTTAGTTATACCTTACATACAAGAGTAAGAGGAGATAGGGTTTGAATGTGGTAAAGACCGAGTTAGTTGTTGAGCGAACTGCCTACGTATCTATCTCTCACTTCTGGGGGGAGAGTAGAATCAGGTCTGGCGTAGTTCATGGAGGGGGTATTTATAGCTGATATACGTGGAGATCTCTCCAACACGTGTCCTGACAGACACAAATGTAGGGTTGATATTGAGAAGGAGTATGAAAATAGTGTTGGTAGGAATTCTGTAATGAAAGGGAGCGGTTATAGTGGTTCGTAATTTGCGGGAATAGCTTGTGTAAGTATGTCTCTAGTAATGATTGCATCTAGAAGATGGATGATGTCATGAGAAAAAACGTTCTGTGCGAGTTCGTTCTTGCGACCTATGTCTTTCCGAAGTGAGCTGGTAGGACGAACATCTTGGGTCGGGTGATGATATCATGCTTGTAGTACGAGCTGAATTGGACTACCTACATGAGGCGAGCTGCTCATGAAGCGAACTTGAAAGACGAAGATGCTAGGTCAGTAGGATATTTCTGCTTGTGTTGGACGTGCGCCTGATCTTCATTAGATGTGAATATTAGTCCCTCACACAACCTATGTCCTTCCGAGCGAGCTAGTAGGACGAACATCTTGGGTTGGGTGATGATATCATGCTTGTAGTACGAGCTGAAGTGGACTACCTACATGAGGCGAGCTGCTCATGAAGCGAACTTGAAGGACGAAGATGCTAGGTTGGTAGGATATTTCTGCTTGTGCTGGACGAGGCGCCTGATCTTCATTAGATGTGAATATTAGTCCCTCACAGGAGTCAAGACAGCTGTTTCTTCATTCAGGAAAGATAAGTATGTTTACGATGTTGATTATTGGGGATATTCACACTTAAAAAGACATATCTTTTTATAGACCAAAAAAGTATCTTATTACCGGAGTCTATGACGTGATTACCAAAAGTGGGGAATCTGGTATTAAATTCTGCCCGCTCATTGACAAGGCCCTATATGTATGATATATGATGTCTTCTAGTTTTTGTACAGATAAATTCTTTGGCATCCCATCCAACCGTTCTGGATTACAAAAGAATTGAAACAACTTCCTCGAGCTTGTAAAGTTGTAAATGCTTACAATTTTTCCAAAATTTTAATACAGTTTTTATGTTTAGTTTCACATAATTCACTGTTTTTATTATCCACTCACTGTTTATACTTTATACTGTTAACAGAGCAGAATGTACGTACCAGTGAGCCATAACAACACATAGATGCTCTTTTCTCGCCGTTGTTGACTGCTTGTGAGAGATTGAGACTAAGTTCATTGCTGGAAACTTTGAGGTAACAACAAAAGGTAGAAAATCTGGTATGGTGTTTCATACTGTAGCCTGGTGAGTGCACGCTAAGTAAGACGTTTGTGAGGCATAACACGGTGTATTCCTCAGTTTGTGCCATAGACTAGAATATAATGCTCTTGACAATGGTGTCATACAATTATATTGTAGACAGTATGCATTTGTTAATTGGATGAACACAGCTGTTGTTACTCAAAATTTAACAAACTTTTGTTTTAGTCTGTCTCGTCATTGTGAATTGTATTAGTTTAGTGAATTAGGTTGGATAATCTAAGCAGTGTGAGTTGTAAGTGAATTTATCTAATGGTACTTGTGGAAAGGTTTAGGAACAGGTGAAAAGCATATGCAAGAGAAGGTTTCTTGAAAAACGAGCTAAAAGGATGCAGAACTGTTTAAACTTATTCCAGGGAGAAAGATCTTTTTCTCATTTGCGTATTTGATTTTCCAAATATCAATGCTGCCTGTTGTAAAAACATCCAGCTTTAAACATTTATGTCAAAATGTTTAAATTGTCGCTGAAGGTTCCGTTGAGTGAGAATCAAAATGTTAAACATTTATGTCTCCATTTCCTAAATTTGTATTCCTGGTTATTCAAAAGCACCTTTAGTTAACTTTCGGCATGATATATTCTTGTTTCTCTTGATTCTGTGTCTGTTCCTCTAATTTTTCTTTGTTACTCTTTCAATCGATAAACAACACCGTTTCCATTAAATACCTAACCTGTAGACATAAAAAATTCTTCAACTGCAAAAAAATTGTACTGGAATACTTTGTCCTGGCAATGAAATTGGCCTATATAGCTTATACGGTTATTCCAATAGATTAGTAACTGGACAGTTGTCCTCGTACATACGGACACTAGGGCGTGTCTTGTCTAGAAAATCACTTCTGCAAATTTTGTGTGATTCACTATTAAGGTCCAGAAAATGTGCTCGTTGTTTTAGTTTAAATCTCTGTAACCCCCTAAATGTATGCCACAAGTCATTTTGCATCCGCTATTAAGTTTGGGTGCCAGAGCATTATGATATGTACTATATCTATATTAACAATACAGAGCAGTGTAGGGCCCGCAGGGCCCCCATCCTACGGCTACAAACTTCTTTTCTCGCTTATGACGTGGACAATCTAAGTGAGAAAGCCCCGTACGCTGCTTTACACAGCAACATCCGACCGCGTTGGATTTAATCTAATCTAACTCTCTCAATCGTCTCTCTCTCTTCTCGCTCTCTTTTAGTTGCTACCACTCCCTCACTCTCTCTGTTTTAAAAACAACCTTAAATAATCTCTGTGTTTTAAAAAAAAAACTTTATAGAGTTGTAGATCCAACAACAAATAATCTCTGTTTGTTTTTATAAAGTTTTTTTTTTTTTTAAAGTTGTAGATCCAACAACAAATAACTAACGTAGATCCGATCGGTCATTATCTGACTTTCTTCGTTTATGAGCTGCTTATTTCTATTTAGTCTCGGCGGTTTCTCATTTCTCAGGTGCATTTATTTTCCTTATTGTATTTCTATTTTCATATGGACTCAAAACTTCAATACACATTTCTATTAAAGCTACTCTTCTCATTTGAAAGTATAGACTGTTTGTTAGTAATGTACATGTGGCAATACTGTCTGCTATCAGTGTGGAGCTAGCTGAGCTTAATGGCCAAACCTGTTAACAACATGCAATGTAATACTGTACTTATTACAAGTTGGTTGTAGAAATGTATCCATGTCATTAGTCTGCAGTTTTCATGTCAGTGCCGACTATGGGTTTTAATATTGGTTGTCCCCAGTCCCATGCATTCATATTATCTATAGTTTCATTTTGTGAAGTGGGTCCATGTTTTTTCTAGGACTTTCTTAAAGCATTTTCAACTTTTGACATAGCCAACCAAATAACTCTCCATCATTTATTCACCGAGGTATCATGTTTTCTCGATTCCTACCTTTTTTTTTTCTTCTGAATTTAAAATGATTGTTGTGCCTTGAGTTAGTCTTTATCTAATAATTGCTATCTTGTGCTTTATGATATTTCAGGTCATCACATCTATGCACGATAATATTAAGGTACTTTCTCAATAATTTCAATCATGTCTTTTGTTTCATTATTGTAGTGGGTTTCTGTAAAAAGTATTGTAAAAAGTCTCTCACGCAAAATGTGCAAAATGCAAGCGGTATTGTTCATTTTGTAAAATAAGTTTTTATTCTTATTTTAATTTGAATTTAAATTCTTCATATGGAACAGTCTGTAATTGACAAAGGAAGCAAAGGGAGATTATCTTGGAAAAACAGTACAAGTTAGTTCAAACGCTTAATTGTCACCAACTCATTATGCTCTATGGATGTCTGAGAAACTTTTCTAATTTTCTTCTGCTGACTGAATTTCGTGCCATTGTCATGTGCTTCTAGGTAGTTCTTTGGAACTCGCTTCCGTAGTTCCACGAGTATACTGGGACTTCACTCTTACATCCAAGTACTTGTAAGAATGATTCTTTGATTGTGTACTATGTGATGTAAGCTAGACATATTCATGCGTTTTACGTTCATGCCTTCTTCTTCACAGCCTCCCAAATGGCGGACAGGGGCAAGCGCCCCATGAATCCACGCGAGGATCCTTCAAACCATGAAAACCATAATTTCGATCCAAATTCAAGATAGGTTGACCCTTCACCCACCACCGCCTTTTCGGGTACTACTTCAACTTCTCACACTTTTCTATTATTTTGTTATGAATTTTACTACCCTTCAGCTTTGTGCGTGCCCGCTCTAATTATTAAATTTTTTCCTTCTTCTATATTGCTTAGTATTGACTTAATCTTTTCTGCTTTATCTTTATTAAGCAACCCACTAGACCAAATGTGGATAAGGGCAAGCGCCCAATGCACCCGTTTGAGGCACTTTCAAACCAAAAAGACGTGTTTACATTCCCCTCAAGATAGGTTGAGTCTTGACCACCTCGTGCCTTCGGTCTTACTTCAGTCACCTCATGACTTACTATCTATACATCATTGCTTTGATGCATTGCAATTAAGACTATTATTTATTTGTTTATTGTTCAGCGCCCAACGGATGACATTCCTCCCTCTCTTCAACCGTCGTCTGGTGCTCAGGTCAGCTTCGAATTGAACTTCCCCTATTATTAATATTGTCGATGTGTCCTTCTTCTATATTGCTTAGTATTGACTTAATCTTTTCTGCTTTATCTTTATTAAGCAACCCACCAGACCAAATGTGGATAAGGGCAAGCGCCCAATGCACCCGTTTGAGGCACTTTCAAACCAAAAAAGACGTATTTACATTCCCCCTCAAGATAGGTTGAGTCTTCAGCCACCTCGTGCCTTCCAGGTCTTACTTCAGTCACCTCATGACTTACTATCTAT
This sequence comes from Coptis chinensis, assembly GCF_015680905.1. Lineage (NCBI taxonomy): Eukaryota > Viridiplantae > Streptophyta > Magnoliopsida > Ranunculales > Ranunculaceae > Coptis > Coptis chinensis. The sequence goes on from NC_141460.1 coordinate 45,501,569, forward strand.
ACATCATTGCTTTGATGCATTGCAATTAAGACTATTATTTATTTGTTTATTGTTCAGCGCCCAACGGATGACATTCCTCGCTCTCTTCAACCGTCGTCTGGTGCTCAGGTCAACTTCGAATTGAACTTCCCCTATTATTAATATTGTCGATGTGTTTTATTCTACCATCGTCTACGATTATTTCTCCACCAAACTATATTATATATACTTGTCTATCGTCGTGTTACTATAGAGCTCTTTACTTTCTGTCTTGTTTTTTAATTGATTTTATATTTTGAAATTTCAAATTGTTGTCACTACTCCAACACATTTATAGCTATTATTATATAGATTTTTATATTGTTTCCTTTGCTATAGATATTAACAAAAAGAATGATGGCACAACGTGTTAGAAGGGAACGAGAAAAACACCTTAAACAAAACAATAACTCACACTGTTTGTTCGCACAATCTACCGCACCAGTCTTACCCGATTTCCAGCGGCTGCCTGGGTCCTCACAAAATATCTTTCCTACAAATCTATGTACTCCTCCTCAAGCTGTGAGACGCCCAACTCACCATAGCCCTATTACACCTATTCCTGGATTCGAGTTACTCACTTCCTCTGAATCTCTTCAACGAGTCGTGGGACATCTTAATCCTGTAAGGCTATTTACAGATGTCCTCCCATCACGTGCTCAGACTGATTCTGCAATGGGTCATCAAAATGCAAGGTATTTAAATAGGCAATTATTTGTTACCTGTATGATCTTTACTTTTACAGTCAACTCTTACATGTATTCTCTACAGCGTATGCCCCCCCGAGTCTTCAACCTCATCATTACTTCATGGGATACCACATCCAACAACATCAAATGGTGCTTCAACATTGCATCACCAAAATGCAGGGTATACGCCTGTTCTTATCGAAAAATTTGTCATTATTTGCATTTTCGTCTACTTTGCTGACACAATCGCTATTATGTAGACAACAACAATATGATGGAAATGATGACATGACAGACAATGAAGATGATGTACTTCCTTCTAATGTTCTTAACCGTCCAATTGAACAAGGACGTCACTCCTTAGGGGAAATGAATGTTCAGTGTCCTTTCTGCCATGCACTTCATTGGAAAGATGAACGGTTGACTAGATCGTCGCTAGCAAATCCTCGGTTTGGGACTTGCTGTTTGCAAGGAAAAATAAAAATGCCTCCATTGCAGACATTGCCTGCTGCCCTTAAAACTTTGTACGAGGGAGATGATCGCAAGTCAAAGTCTTTTCGAAAGTACAGAAGACAATACAATCAGGCGTTTGTATTTACAAGCCTAGGTGCTGATGAACATGTCTTTGTTGGTCGAGGTCCACGACCTTTCACTATACATGGAGAACTACGCACGAGCAGGGAGCTCTTATTCCCGATCCAGCGGAGCGGGCAACATACTCTCAACTCTATATTTATGATCCAAGTGCGGCATTGGATATTGGCGCCTTCAAATCCTAATCTGGATGTAGATGTTCTTAGGATCCCCGCATCGAAACTATGCTCCAATATAACCGTTTCTCGACACTTTCCTCCATGCATATGAGGTTCTTAGATCGATCTTCGGTTGAGAATGATGAAAATCTCAACATCCATGCTTATTTACATTCTGATCGCATCGACAAAGCCCGCTACAACTTGCCATCGGTGATGAAATTGTTTGTTATTTTACCCGAGATGGCGCGAAGCGGACAATTATCACGAGACATTGTGATTTATCTTAAAGGGGAAATGAATTTGTTCATATCGGTGAATGTCATCCAAAGATACTTACCTTTGCACTATGTGTTAATGTTTCCTCGTGGAGAGCTTGGGTGGTCACCCGGATCCGGGCGCGTTCGGACCCTCAACTTCAACCACCACTGGCGACCGCCTCACGGATGGACTTCTATTCTTACCTGCTATTTCCAACCCCAACGAATATTCTTCTATTCTCATGGTGGGAAAAAACTATTTCAGAATTCTTAGTTGATGCATGGGCTGCCAATCGAACGGAACAGATTACGGTACTACAGATTTAGGCAAGATGTACTTCGTGCTGAATTATATCAAAATCTCACTGATGTCCCAGTAGAAATCTTAAATCCAGATGAAGTTGGAAGGCGCGTAGTTCTACCAGCATCATACGTCGGCAGTCCAAGGCATATGTTTGAGATTTTCCAGGACTCAATGGCTATAACTCGGTTCAACAACCATCCAGATATATTCCTCACCATGACTGCGAACCCACATTGGGAGGAAGTTATGAAGGCCTTGCAGAAGAACGAAACTGCTACTGATCGACCGGAAGTGGTAGCCCGTGTGTTTGAACTAAAGCGAAGAGCTTTAATGAGAGAGATCAGAGACAAGGGTGTGCTTGGTATTGCTGTTGCACATGTTTACACAATTGAATTTCAGAAACGTGGTCTACCACATATGCACGCTCTTATATATCTTCGACATCAAGACAAAATTCGTGTGCTGCTCAGGTTGACCACATTGTTTGTCTTTGAATTTCCGATCCGGATCTTGAACCTGAATTGTTTACGATTGTTATCAAATGTATGGTTCATGGGCCATGTGGCTTAAAAAATCCAAGTTGTCCATGTATGGTAAATAGGCGTTGCAAAAGTCAGTATCCCCGTGCTTTCGAAAATGTTACGACCATGGATAAGACTGGATATCCTATCTACCGTCGTCGTGACAACGGCAAGAAATATAATGTTAGAGGGCATGAAGTTGATAATAGGGATGTTGTTCCATACAATCCTTATCTTTCTAAGATGTTCGATTGCCATATTAATGTCGAAGTTTGTGCGGGATACGTTGTGTCAAATACATTCACAAGTACATATTCAAAGGACATGATAGGACAACGGTGGTGTTCAATGACTTGGATGAGATACAACAATATTTAGATGCACGATATATCGGCCCCCAAGCGGTTTGGAGGTTGTTCGGTTTTCTCTTCACCAAGAGAAGCCGGGCTGTTGTGAGATTAACACTTCATCTCCCTGGAATGCACCGAGTAGTTTACAATCCTAATGAATCAACGGATGTTATTCTCTTAAGGGCTCGACAACAAAAGTCAACTCTAACCGCTGCATTTTTCGAGGTGTGCTTCGATCCCGATGCACGAGGGCTTATATCAAGAATTTCCAGAACATTATGTTTGGAGTAAAAGGTGGCATAGATGGACAAAAGGACTCAAGCACCTGCTATTGGCGTAATGTACTTTGCAAGTCCTAACTCGGTGAGCGGTTTTATTTGCGGTTACTTCTAATCTGTTGTAAAAGGTCCGCATCCTTTGATGATCTAAAGAGAATTGGAAATGGTCCTCCGCTTCGTACTTTCAAAGAAGCATGTATTATCGTGGACTTCTTGAAGACGACAAATAATGGGTGCAATGTTTACAAGAGGTCGCAATCATGCAACCGGGTATCAACTTCGCGACTTTTACGTACTATTCTCACGAGTGCAATCCGGTGCAACTGAAGCCTTATGGAATGAATTTTGCGAAAGCATTTGTGATGACCTCCCATACAAGCTTCAAACCATGTTCTTCATTCCTCATCCAACAGATGCCCAGGTACAAGATTATGGGTTATTTCTCTTAAATGATATTCTCTACGAGTTAGGTGGTAAAACTCTTGCTCATTTTCCTACAATGCCGCTCCCAATTAGAAATTGGAGCTTGGTTGTTGGGAACAGACTTATATGGGAGCAAAGGCAATTTCAATTTGACCCACACAATGAAGAGGCACATGCCAATGCCATCCACTTAAATGCTGAGCAACACTTTGCATATAGTGAAGTGACAGATTCAGTAGCTCATAACAGCGGACGACTATTTTTCTTGAATGGGGCAGCCGGCACAGGAAAAACTTTTGTTTACAACACCATTGCTGCTACGTGTCGTACTCAAGGACACATTGCTATTATGGTGGCTTCATCCGGAATAGCTTCTTTACTATTGGCAGGTGGTCGGACTGCTTTCACTCAACCTTTTGCATCCCATTAGATATTATGGATAACTCTCGTATGTGGGTTCGATGGCGTTCACCACAAGCTGATTTATTCGCACAAGCTAACCTAATCATATGGGATGAGGTCCCTATGCAAAACAAGTTCTGTTTGGAAGTCGTTGATCGCACACTTCGTGATATTCAAACAATGACAACCCATTCGGGAATCACCGTTGTTCTTGGTGGTGACTTCCGCCAATGCCTACCATTATACCCGGAGGGTCCTCGAGAGCAAATTGTCCGTGCTTCCTTGCGATGCTCTTTTCTTTGGAATCACGTCAATGTTCTCACCTGTGCGACGAACATGCGATTAGAGCGTGACACTTATGAGAATTTACTATTTGCGAGTTCTTAACAAAGGTACCAACATTCCCCGTCCCTAATTTATAATATTCCTCTATTAGAATTCTCATAATATTCTATTTCACATTTTATGTCATCGGGTTGGAAACGATCCCGGAGCGGTTATTGAGCTACCCTCAACGATCCATCATTGCACACATCTTCGGGACTTGATTTCGCTACATATCCTAATTTGGATGAAACTTCCACCGTCACCCCCGACTATTTAACCGAACGGACAATTCTTTTCTGCGGGAATGATGATGTCAATGCCATTAATGCAGCAGCTTTATTATGTTCCCGGGAGAAACTAGGACTTTTCTCGGTTGGCGACAAGTTGGATGAGGCGGATGCAAATAATCCTAGAAATATTAATCGGTATCCAAATGAGTACCTAAACTCACTTGATCCCAGATGTCGCCACCATTTCGACTCAATCTAAAAGAGGGTTGTCCAATAATGTTCTTTGCGCAATATTGCCCCCGAGATGGGTTATGCAACGGGACTCCGCTTGATGGTCTTGCAATGTCAACCACACGCGTTATCGGGGGCGGAATTCTTACGGTGAAAAATCGGGGTAACCGTGTATTTATTCCAAGGATCTCTTTGTCACCATCCTCTTCAGATTTTCCTTTCAATATGACAAGAAGACAATTTCCTATCCGTTTGGCTTATTCCATGACTATAAATAAATCACAAGGACAATCCGTGAAGTTTGTGGGAATCGATCTTCGAACTGAAGTTTTCAGCCATGGCCAGTTATATGTGGCATTATCCAGGTGCACTTCCGCAGCCCGCATAAGTATTCTTCTACCTCCAAACGCTGAGAAGCTTACTACAAATGTCGTATACCCTGAAGTCTTGCTTTAAGCATTTGTCAGGTCAGTGCATACGTAGTTTCTTTTCCTTATTATTAGTTTTATTTTATTTTCATGGTTGTTTACATTTACTTATTCAACAAGTCGATCTATTTGCACTCACTTTATTATTAATTCTTTTTTCCTTCTTATGTATTAAGTTACTTTAGTCACCTCATGGCTTACTATCTGTACAACATTGTTTTGTTACCGTGTATTTATTCCAAGGATCTCTTTGTCACCATCCTCTTCAGATTTTCCTTTCAATATGACAAGAAGACAATTTCCTATCTGTTTGGCTTATTCCATGACTATAAATAAATCACAAGGACAATCCGTGAAGTTTGTGGGAATCGATCTTCGAACTGAAGTTTTCAGCCATGGCCGCTTATATGTGGCATTATCCGTGCACTTCCGAAAATTCTACCTCCAAACTTGAAGCTTACTACAAATGTCGTATACCCTGAAGTCTTGCTTTAAGCATTTGTCAGGTCAGTGCATACGTAGTTTCTTTTCCTTATTATTAGTTTTATTTTATTTTCATGGTTGTTTACATTTACTTATTCAACAAGTCGATCTATTTGCACTCACTTTATTATTAATTCTTTTTTCCTTCTTATGTATTAAGTTACTTTAGTCACCTCATGGCTTACTATCTGTACAACATTGTTTTGTTGCAGTGCAATTACATCTATTATTTATTTATTTTATCTTTCATAATTGTTCGGCGCCCAACGGATAACATTCCTTCGTCTCTTCTACTGTCGTTTGGCGCTCGGGTAAGAATTTGCAGTATGTATCTGAAGTCTGATGGTGACTCTGCATCAACCATCATATCCCGTGGAACATAGAAGCTCAGGATATACAATCCTAAAGAGTACGAATAATGAATTTGATGTCTATTTTACAAAAGGAATTTATTGTGAAGTATTTATGAAATACTATGGTTAGTTTGGGTAGCGAGGCAATATATACAATTTAGAAGATAAACAACTGTATTTCCGCCTTTGTGCATGGGTCATTCCACCCTAAAAGCATGTTTAGTTGGTTGGCTCTGCTTAGCTGAAATTTATTGTGGCTGGCTACAAACTCTTTCATGAATGCCCAAGTGTCTGCCGTTTTTGTACAGCCAAGACCTTTGTGGTTGTGTTTCTTTATGTATGACTTGGTCATACAGTCAGTCATTACTTAATCAACTAAAAAATACAATTGAAAGCTATTAGGATATACAGCTTTAAGTTAGCCTCACAAGTATGCATCTCATTATGTCATTCTGTTGTAGGCATGGAGAGAAGCAGCTGAGGCTACACATGAAGGACTTGATGCTGCAGGGCACGCTTTTGGGACTGCTTGGGCTGTTCTTAAGATATGTAAAGCACTCAACCCAATGGCAGCCATGAAACCCACTTCCCTTGTTAAATCTGCTGCCAAAGCTGCTGGTAAACATAAAAAGTAGCCACATTGGAATCCCAGGTCATTTTGTTTTGTTTATTTATTCTTGTTGTAGGAACTAGATAACTATCCTTTGGTTGAGCCTGGTTCCTCAATTTATGTAAAATGCCGAGGTCTTCCTTTGCTGCTGTAGATATTATTGCTTTAGTTATTCCATACTCTGTAACCGGATAATTAATATTATTTATTCTGAAAGGTGTTATATCGATGTTATATGCGTCAATAGTGTGAGTTGTTTATCTGTACCGGGAGGCAAGGGCATAAGTATATTGTTTAGTGCGTCAAGGCGTCTTTGAAGTTATTTTGGCCGAAATCTTTGGAAGTTATTGCAAATGTGAGTGTGTGCGAGCAAAACAGATATGAACAATAAATGTTAAAACCCAAAAACAGATATGAACATTGATTGTTCATACTTTCTTTAGGTATGAACAATCCGTGTTCATACCCAAAAAAACATGAACCCAAAACAAATATGAACATTGATTGTTCATACCTTAAAACATATATGAACAATAAATGTTCATACCCAAAACATTACATGAACATTGATTGTTCATACCCAAAACATATATGAACAATAAATGTTCATGCCCAAAACATATATAAACATTGATTGTTCATTTTTCGGGATAGCGGCGCCGCCTCGCCGAGGTCTCGTGGGCTGTAAAACGCGGGCATACCCTTTGTATACAAGTCCATTTAACTTCTTTAACCATCCCCCGATACGTTTCACTTGAACATGATGTGCACTTCATTTCGGTCTTTCTAATTCCATTGTCTTTTCTCCTTCAAGTTCTTGTAATCTTTAAGTCTGTTTAAAAAGCACAGTCAAAAGCCTTTTCCTACACACTTTACTCGCTAATAAGCCCATAAGGAATATTTGTCGTTGGAAAGCATAGGGTACCGTCTGACCATTTCTTCATATATTTTATCACATATATAGCTTCTCAATCAACTATATAGTTGTTCTTCATCAGCTGCTTATTAAAACAGATATGAACAATAACTGTTCATACTCCAAATTATGAATATTAGTTATGAACTATGTTGCACGGACACGGACGCGGACACGGACGCAGACACTGACGCGGTGACTCGGTTATATCTAAAAAAAAATAGGACGCGGAAATTAATTAATATTTATAATTTTATTTTATATAAATTAAACATTAAAAACTTAATTAAATGTATCAACATTCATAAATTCAAAACTATTAAAGATAAATAGCCACAAAATTAAATTTAATATTTCCTAATCAAACTTTAAAAACATGTTATAAGTCTTAACAAAACAAAAAAAATGAAAAAATTGAGTTTTTTTAATATTATTTTGATTTATTTTTTATTTTTTTAGGTCAAAATCCCCGTCTTGACCATATTGACCGCGGCCCCGATCAGAAATCTTGACCAGCGCCCCCGACCATGGGCGCCCGTCCGGACGTGGTCAACATATATCAGAACGTTATGATGAGAAAACAGTATAATAGGCCGGTTTCGAAATGACATTTAAATGGGATTCTAAATATCAATTGGGCTTGGGTCAGCCCACCAAATAAAACCAAACTTCTCCAAACATTTACGAACACACAAGATAAGGTACTTACTCGTTTCTTCTTCACACTCAACTCTTTTTTCACTCTCGAAATGGCAATGGCAGGCGCCAATTTCTCATTCTCCTTGTTCAAATGCAAAGAAACTACGCCCTCTCATTCTTCTTCTTTGTTCACTTTCAACTTGCCCACTTGTAAAAAACCTTCACTTCAACTCCCAATGAATGTTTTTTTTCCAAGAGAAAAGATTTCCTCAGGAGAAACTCTTCTTCCATTGGTAAAACTAAAGATGAGATAAGAAAGGAAAAAATATACAGGCCATTGTTTTTCTTTTTCTGTTTTGAGTAGTGGGCTTATTTTGTTCTATTTTGTGAGCTAGATTGAAGATGTTCCTCAAAAGAGATTGAAAGATGATAAGCAACAGAGTTCTGTGATAAGCAATAGGTATGAACATTGATTGTTCATACCTACCCATGCTGAACATCAGCTATGCACATTGATTGTAGCTATGAAAACATGAACCCAAAACAGATATGAACAATAACTGTGCATATCCCAAATTATGAACATTAGCTATGAACAATAGGTATGAACAAAACAGATATGAACAATAAATGTTCACACCCAAAACAGATATGAACATTGATTGTTCATACCTTCTTTAGGTATGAACAATCCGTGTTCATACAAAAAAAAAACATGAATCCAAAATAAATATGAACATTGATTGTTCATACCCAAAACATATATGAACAATAAATGTTCATACCCAAAACATATATGAACATTGATTGTTCATTTTTCGAAATAGCGCCGCAGGCGCGTCGATGTCTCGTGGGCTGTAGGCACGGGCATACCCTAGTATACATGCATGGTCTAATGATTTCCCTCATATCCAACGCGAAATTGCCATGTAGATCAGAACACAGTCACAGTCCATCGAGGATGAATAATGGTTGCGTTAGAACATTGGATAAAGAAAATACGCGCAACTATTTTGTGAATTAGGGGAAGGGGAATTCCCTCTTATATTCCATGCAAATAGGATAAAGGGTTATGAGTTGTTTGTGTTATGACCTAAAAATTCCTGTCTCTTTTTTCTCTCTTTCTTTTCTAGGGTTCCCTCCCTCTTTTAGTTCACTTACCTTGTTCCTTTTTATCCCTTTTCAGCAACCACCTCTCTGCCCTCGATCTCCTTTTCCATCTTCCGGTTTCTCCTTGGCCCATTCAACTGGCACACCCAAACCATTAGGTCCAATGGGCCTAAATAAGGCCATAACAGTTACCCCCTCTTGGTGCTGCGGACCGAACGGGTTCAGTTCGTGGTGCCAAGAAATCAGAGTTTGCCATGTTATCAGGGCGACAATGGTGGTACAAGCAGGAAATAGTTAGTTCCATCATCAGAGCATCACCGTTGAAGCAATTGAAAGCCTGACAAATCCTCAAAGATTCTCAAAAGCCTTCATTGAAAATCCTAACCAAGCACAACCACAGGTTCCACTAAATATGTACAGGAGCTGAGCCCCATTAATGAACCCCCATGAAGCATTTAGAACCACAGCTGCACCCACTAAGTCTCACCCGAGTTTCAACATTAACAGCCAACTAAAGGAAGTGTGAAAACTTAGTGCAGCAAATGATATAACAGCCATGAACATCATTTTGCTTTGCGCCTGCAAAAACTTTGCTATACGGAAGTTCACGGAAAACGCAAACGTTCCAGCTGCTTCAGCGATATTATCTCGTTCTCCAATTAATTTCAGCAGTGGTGCAGAGCTTAAACTAAAGCTTCATTGGCTCAGGGAAACAATCAAGGACTGGAGGTATTCCCTTGAGCGAGCTGCGAGCCAAAAGAAAGCTCAAAAGGTGATCGTTCCATATTACATGCCACAACCAAGATGTCATGCAATGATCCAAGTGAGCTCAAAGTAATTTACATAAATATGGAAATTGTAGCTAGAAATTTTGACCGTCAACATGACAAAATAACGAAAATGAGCCCAAAAGCACCTACCTCAACAAACGCGAGGCCAAACATATTTGGATCAATATTATGAATCTATATATATATTGTATGTCTAATGTTCACAGAGTTTAGAACTGTCCACTTTACAAGAAGTGGCAAGACAACCACCATATGCAAAATAAGTTCCAGTAAAATATGTTTCTTCAATTTAAACGAGATAAGTGCATTATATCAAGTTTCACTAGTATAAAACCATGCATCAGCAGCGCATAAAGTTTCTATTCAAAGAATCTGCAAGTGGATACATTTATTTCATAATTAAGAAACAAAATTATATCTTCCCATTAAGGAAATCACTTTCAAATAGAACTAAAGTTGAATAAATATAACTTCAGCCAATACCTTTTTACAGGAACTACAAATGATGCCAAACTGTATTGAAACACAGAAATATATGCCTCCGAACCTCTCACAGAGAATAAGTTCAATATGCAACTAATTTTCACTTATTAAATAAGAGTATCCCCATTCAAAACAAGTTCAAAATATAAATAACTGCTTGAACACCTAAACAAACCACTGTTGCACTCATAAACTGTTTACCCCTTAAAAGAAAGCCCCTTCTTATATGTTTCCACGTTGAACAAATTATTTTAAACACGAATATATTGTAAAATGAGAACGCCCTCCATCTTTATGAACGCTAGTCACCATTTTCCTCATAATCCACTCTTTCATTTTGACCAAGTACTCGAGTATCTGTATATGACTATTTGTTATATTTGCGTGCCCCCAAGTTGATGCTGGCTAGCTAGTAAAAACCAGCCAGGGATCAACTAACAAATGTAACTATTGGATCCGAATATCATCTTGCCCCTAAGTACTGCTAGTCCTCAGGGATACTTAGCTCTTTCCTTGCTTAGGTTGCCCCCAAGTATTAATTAGGACAACCATTCATGCCCTTTTCATTTTTCGGACTGGCTCAAATGCCGCGTCCAGGACGTACTTGCGCCTTTTTCATGTTTTGGAGGGGTCCAAACGCCGCATCCAGGACTTGCGACCTTTTCATGTTTCGGACTCGCCCAAATGTCGCATTCAGGACTTGCGCCCTTTTCATGTTTCGGACTGACCCAAATGCCGCGTCCAGGACTTGCACCCTTTTCATATTTCGGACTGGCCCAAATGCCGCGTCCAGGACTTGCGCCCCTTTTCATGTTTCGGACGGACCCAAATGCCGCGTCCAGGACTTGCGCCCTTTACATATTTCGAACGAGCCCAAATGCCACGTCCAGGACTTGCGCCCTTTTCATGTCGTCCAGGACTTGCACATTTTTCATGTCATCCAGAACTTGCGCCCTTTTCATGTTCCGAACGGGCCCAAATGCCGCGTCCAGGACTTGCGACCTTTTTATGATTCTATTCCCATCAAAGATCATCTTATAAGAACGAAGTAACGTTCCATTTATTGAATTTATAATAAGCGATGTAAGTTACAACACATTGACAGAAAATGAGGTCGAAAATGAAATAACATAGCTAAAGGACGGGTCCCAGCAACAATAAACATGGGAGAGTCATAAAGCCAATGTCAAGATTTAGGGAGCGGTCAAGCCATCCATTCCCATAACAGGTAGCACCAACAACACTTTGCAAGACAGCTTACGCAAGCCTTGAAAATCATATATATGTATAACCAATAGTTTTCTATAACAAATTCAATGAAGCAATGAACATAACACTACATACACAACGATTTAAACTGTTACTAACTACAATCAAATGGGAGAGTTTTTATTAGTGAGTTCAATTGTTGTCTTTGCCTGTTGGCAACAACTAATAATCCCAATTAACCACAAGACGATGCCCTCATAATTAATAATGCATTGGCCTACTAATTAATTCAAGATAGAGGAAGAAGCAAGCACTAAAGTTTTGAAGGTTGTTAATGATACGTCCTTAATTAGATGCAAATTAAAAGGTTCCCAAAGTGTCCAGACTTAACCATTTTGTTTGTCCATATAACAGATAAATAATCTCATATCAGGATGCCTCTACTTGAGGAGAAACATATAACTACAACATATTATAGTATTACTAGCAACATATATACTAAACAAAATGTAGTGCCAAACTAATGTAGTGAACTGGAGCCAGGACTAGAAAATTCAACATTTGAGACTGATAAATAGACCTTGAGCACACTTGTAAGTTTACTAATTCAAAGATATACTAGACTGATAACTTGAAAACGACCTCAAGTATCCTAAACAAGGCAAATTGTCCTACTCCATACTATCCACACCTAAAAAGTAATAAATGTGACTGTGTAGCCAAGTAACCTTGCCCTTATTTGACAGAGGTGCTGCATGCATGACGATATCGTGGTGCAATGCAGTAAATTACCATAAGAAATTCCTAACCTGACTATCGAATGCGAAGAAGGATACCGCTTGTTTATATGGATGACAAAGTCCTAAGCTGCAGCAATGGAGTATCAACTACCGCCTGACCTTTTGCTTCTTGTTGCATTTTCAAAGTTGTTTCTCTCTTTCGAGTAGTTTATCAAACACCTACAATAAAATTCTTAAGAGCACCTTACAAAATTCAAGCATGGATTCCTGCATCAAACTTACATGCTATATAGCATACGGTGTATAAACAATACAAAATAGAGGAAGAATCAAGCATTTCCTTCGTATTGGCTATTCTATGCACTCATTTTCCGACTATAATATCTGAAAATGAATTGGGCAAATGACTTCGTAAAATACATGTCCAATGTAAAGAACCTAGTGCAACATACCGAGAACTCAACATACAATCTAAACATTTTCAATATGTTGAACCTTACAGAGTAATATTGCATATCATGTTGTCAACATAAAGTAGTTGCTAAAGCAAGTTGTACATTGTTTATATTTCATTATACCAACATAAATTCCAATACCATACTCATCTACAACCATGCATGGTGCAACTACAGTACGTATAATATAATTAGACTAATCTTCAGCACTTTCATAAAGCCCAATATCAATTATAGTAGCAAATCAAATTATATATCCAAATAATTAAACAACCAATGGATACTAAGTCATTCCGCCACATTTGTTGTGAAATAATACCTTGTTTCATCCTTTAAACGAACAAATGATGACAAGATGTCCCCATTAGTAACCCAAGTTGTATCAATTGGATGGGCAATAAGCCTGCTGCCAAGAATCAAGATTGAACCTATTTTCAACTTGCCAACCTAACAACAATTACTTAGCATAGTATTCAATAGCAAGATATAAATACGCCCAAGGACACTAAGTTCCCAAATATAGAAACTAAGAGAATTCAAGTGCAGTAGCTTATTCTTCCACATAGTAAATAGAAAAACCATTATCACATATACTTAACCCATTGCTAAGATTGTGCTTTTACCGGCAAAAATATCACTACCTCCTCCCACGTACTCAAAACCAGTGAATGGGGCTAGTGCAACACACAACAAACAAGTGCATTCTTTGAATTCATGAGAAGCACCAACCCTCACTCATGATAAGAGTAAAATGAATCATTGGCATACAAAACCACATGTGATGGAAAAGAAAAAACAAGCATAGTTGTGCTACTACCAGGCTAACATTTCACCACTGACATCCATGTCAACTAGAACACAAAAGTTTATATTATTTAGTTGATGTAGCGTCCTTTACTAGATATTTTATTGACAAATGACAACATCCCGAAACTCATTCATGGTTTCTTACAACCCAAAATTCTAAGAACTAGATTATAAACCGTTAAACTAGGCTTAAATTCATTTTTAACAGACCAATTTAAAAAATCCAAAGCCTGGTGTGGGTATTTTTCTAATTGCTTCAAAACATACAAAATAGTTTCATATATAGCTTAGTTTTGTCAGAGTGCGAATTTTCTAACTCATGTTCTAACTCTTCGGACCATTTCATTCATCATAACGAGTTCAACTATTGAACTGGGTGTACATGAAAAGTAAAGCTTTTGATGTGTAATCAAGAAATCATACTCACGACCTTCATCTTGCAGCGTACAAGAAAACAATGGCTCAATGAGTAGAAAGACTAGGACACTTTACTGTGGCTCACTCAGACTGGGTTATACATGTTGAATAACTAGTACATGAGATTGATCTACCACCACGAGGTCGTGGGATTGAAGTTCCAACAAGACGGCGCCAATGTTATGACCTAAAAAATCCCTGTCTCTTTTTTCTCTCTTTCTTTCCTAGGGTTCCCTCCCTCTTTTAGTTCACTTACCTTGTTCCTTTTTATCCCTTTTCAGCAACCTCCTCTCTTCTCCGCCCTCGATCTCCTTTTCCATCCTCCGGTCTCTCCTTGGCCCATTCAACTGGCACACCCAAACCATTAGGCCCAATGGGCCTAAATAAGGCCATAATAGTTTGGTCTTATGAAGTGTATATTTTTGGCAACATATTGATGACTTGAGAATCTCGAATAGACGAAAAAGATGCGGAGATATTTCACTGAGCAAGAAAAAGAAGAGGATTTAGTATTGAAAAGGAGAAGAAGACAATCAAAGAGCAAGGAGAGAACTTGGGGTTTCTAGAAAATAATCTTGATTCAATAATAATAGTCGGTCCTCAACCAAATAAGTCTGCACCCTTTTATAGTTAAGGGTTTACGTGTTAGTCACGTAACAACTAAGGAAACAAAAGACTAAGAATAGACAGAAAGAAAATAAGGTAACTAAACTTAATGCAACACAGGCTAGAGTAGTCTGGACATCTCTTAATACTTCAGCAAGATCTTATCCTTGCTGGATAGTGCGGGCTTGATGTTCTACATTAGTCACCCCTTCATAAGAAAAACACGACCTCGTGTTGGCATCCGGTAGAGAGAAAGCTTCATCACCATAGAAAGGGAAAATGTCTTGTACATTAAAGGTGTTTGAGATGTTGAATGTAGAAGGAAGATCAATCACATAAGCATTATCATTGATTTTGTGTAGAACCTGGAAATGACCGTACTTCTTCATTTTGGTCTTGTTATAAGTGCCCACTGGAAATCGTTCCTTACGCAAGTGAATCATAACAAGATCACCTTCCTCATAGGTCTTGAAACGACGATGTTTGTCAGCATCATTCTTATATTTGGCATTGGAGGCTTCAAGTCTTTGACGAACTTCATAATGGACTTGGTGAGCTTTCTCTAACAGATGATCAGCGCAACATTAGTACCTTGTAGTTTGGGTAACACTACAAGATCAAGCACATGACTAGGAACCTTAGAATAAACAATTTCAAAGGGAGTTTTGCCAGTGGAACGGTTTACCGAAGTATTGAAAGCGAACTCCATATGAGGTAAAAGAAGGTCCCATTGTTTAGGCTTTTCACCACACTTTGCACGTATCAAATTTCCCAAAGAACGGCTAACAACCTCGGTCTGTCCATATGTTTGCCGATGAGAAGTACTGCTAAACTTTAAGGAAGTGTCCAAACGCATCCATAAAGTTTTCCAAAAGTAGCTCAAAAACTTGGTGTCATGATCGGAAGTAATAGATTTAGGTACGCCGTGAAGACGAACAATCTCTTTGAAAAATTAAAAGGCCACATGTGAAGCATCTGAAGTCTTCTTGCAAGGAATAAAGTGTGCCATTTTGCTATACCGATCAACTACAACCATAACGGAATCAACACCTCTCTGAGTACGTGGAAGACCCAAGACAAAATCCATAGAAACATCAACCCAAGGAGCATCTGGAATAGGCAACGGAAGGTAGAGACCTGTGTTTTGGGTTTGTCCTTTAGCATGTTGACAAATAAAACACTTCCGGACATATTTATCAACATCTTTCTTCAAGGAAGGCCAGAAATAACGTTCCTCAACTAATGCAATGGTCTTATCACGACCAAAATGTCCACCAAGACCACCTGCATGTAACTCGCGAACAATGTGTTCACATAATGAACCTTGAGCAATGTATAAGCGGTTACCTTTGAAGAGAAACCCATCTTGAATAAGAAAGTCATCAGTCCCAGAGTGCAAATTGGAACACTTAGACCACAATAACTTGAAGTCATCATCATCGACGTACAAATCCTTCAAGTAATCAAAAGCAGTTATCTCATTCCTAACAGTCACAAGAAGATGAGCACGACGGCTTAAGGCATCAGCAACTTTATTATTTTTGCCACTCTTGTGTTTGATAGAGAAAGTGTATTTATTAATAGTAGAGAGCCAACGATCATGCATGCGGTTGATCTTTGCAGAAGTATTAAGGTACTTCAATGCTTGATGATCGGTGTTGAGAGTAAACTCTTTCTGTATCAAATAAGGATGCCAATGTTTGAGAGCTTGAACTACTGCAATTAACTCCAACTCATAAGTAGACCACTTCTTTCGTGCGTTTGAATTTTTCTCACTATAGTAGGCAATAGGATGGCCTTCTTGTGAGAGGACAACACCAATACCAAGAATAGAAGCATCACAATCGACTTCAAAAAGCTTATTGAAATATGAAAGTGCCAAAATAGGAGCAGTACAAAGCTTATCTTTGAGAAGATTAAAGCTTGTATCAGCGGCTTCAGTCCATTGGAAATGCACATGCTTCAAACAATTAGTAAGAGGGCTAGCAATAGAGCTGAAATTTCGCACAAAGCGTCGATAGAAGGTAGCTAAGCCATGAAAACTCTGAATTGCAGAAATAGAGTTAGGAGTAGGCCAATCACGAATAGCTTGAACCTTGGAATCATCTACATGAATCCCCTTGTCAGAAATCATATAGCCCAAAAAAAGAACGCTATTGGACATGAAGGTGCACTTTTTCAAGTTCAAATAAAGAACATTTGCAAGGAGCGCAGTAAACACTTGCCTTAGATGAGAGAGATGATCGTTCAAACTGCGACTGAAAATCAAAATGTCATCGAAATAAACAATAACAAATTTACCAAGAAAGGGTTGCAAAACCTGGTTCATAAGTCGCATGAAGGTACTAGGAGCATTAGATAATCCAAATGGCATGACAAGCCACTTGTAAAGACCCTCGATCTCTAGTCTTGAAAGTTGTTTTCCACTCATAACCAAATCGTATACGAATCTGATAAAACCCATTACGTAGATCAAGTTTGGTGAAAATAATAGATCCAGAAAGCATATCAATCATGTCATCCAACCGTGGAATGGGAAACCGATAAGGGACAATAATTCGGTTAAGAGCGAGACTGTCAATACACATATGCCATCCACCATCTTTCTTGGGAACTAAAAAGGCCGGGCAAGCACAATGACTCTTGCTTGGTCTGATCAAACCCTTCTGTAATAAATCATTAACATGACCTTGCAAAATAGCATGTTCACTAAGACTCAATCGATAGTGAGGAAGATTAGGCAATGAAGCGCCAGGTAACAAATCAATATGATGTTGTATATCTCTTAGAGGCGGCAAAGAGGCAAGTAATTCAGCAGGAATTAAATAGTTAAACTCTTGCAATAAAGGTTGTACCTGAGAAGGGATGTCAACTGAAGGCTTATTAGCTTCATGATAACTAAGAGTGTGAGTGCTGGGAGCGTGAGGACGCAAAGACAGAACCATAGAATTGACAAAAAATAGGGTCTTTGGATCACTAGAAGATGGAATACTGTCCAAAGAATGAGGAAGATGCAAGGTGAACTTATTGCCATCCTTGTAAAAGATATAAGTATTCTCAAAACAATTATGTACATCACGAACATCATATTGCCAAGGCCGACCAAGTAAAAGGTGAGTGGCATTCATATGAACAACATCACAGAGATTAGAATCAGAGTTTTTACCCATAGAAAAGTCCACCATACACTGTTGAGTTACTTTTGAAGAACAATCATTAGTAATCCAACCAATAGAATATGGTTGAGGGTGAGTCCTGACCGGTATTTGCAACTTTTCGACCACTTCATTAGAAATAAAATTTTTAGTACTACCACTATCAACAATCAAAGTGCATATTTTCCCAGCGATAGAACACTTAGAGTGAAAGATACCATGTCGTTGAGAAGGAGAACAATTAGCAAGAAATAAAGGACGACAAATACCCATAAAGTGTTCACCAACAATATCATGAATGTCATAGGATGGCTTTTCTTCAGCATGCACATCAAAAGTTTCCTCTGTATTCTCAGTATCCATGTCAGGGGCATGATCAACAAATCCAAGAACTTCTTTCTGGCGACACTAAACAGAAGTGTGATTAGGGTCACCACACTTTAAACAACGCTCTCCTCTATATTTGGCATAAGGGTTGTTATGTCTAGGATTTTGGAAAGTATTTGGTTGGTTGGTGTGATGGTTTGTTTGGTGGGAGAGAGGATTATTGGTGTTGTGTGGCGTAAATGGTGGCTGAATAGTGGAAGGAAATGGACTTTTTGGGTGGTGGTTGTGGGCTGTCAAGTGGAGGGATGTTGGGCAAAGGCAGAAATGGTTGGGCATGTGGTGGGGTAGTGCCACAAAATGGGGGACGGTGGTGAAAATAAGGTGGAGGGGTGAAGTTAGCATGTCGTTGGGAATAGGGGGAAGCTTTAGGTGAAGGAGTGGATTAAGGTTGGCTATAGGAATAGGCTTGCTGGTGGTGTTGACGGTGGTAGTTGTTGGTGGTTGTATGAGTGGGTGGAGGAGAAAATTTGTCACAGCCCGAATTTCTAAACAATAACAAAGTGTATATTTGAAATATAAATATCTCAAACATCACTATGTTCAATTGTTTAAAAACCCAGACTATGACGGGGTGGATACAACACATACAAAACCCTAACAGCCATATCATAAAAGAATCAACTTAAACTGCACAATCCCCATAGTTTTTCCACCATCACTTTATTAAACTATCTTCCGTCCAAATAAAACATCAAACAAACTCTCTGAATAATAGTCCTCACTACCATGTTCTCATGTCATGCTAAAAAGTAAACTACGTTACTACATCCTTCCTATAAGAATTAGACCTAATAAAAGAACTAACGGACTGCTCCAGGCAAGAATCCAAATCACACACCGCGGTTCCACTGCCTTCCACCTATGTTCCTAAGAACACACCCATGTTGCCAAAACAAAGCAAACATGGGTCAGCAAAATGGAATTTGCTGGTATGAGTATACTAACCACATAAAACAATTATCATACTTTAATTATCCTAACAATCACTTTATATTTTTTCATAACTTAATCATTCTCAGCTTGGAAGACAGGTAGTTCCGTCATTTCAACCGACATAGTTTCTTCCCAAGCAAGACTTCCATTCTATTAACTTATTATATTAACCCATCTTAATTACTTAATAATTGAATTAAAACTTACCGATATCCACTGCGGTATAAGGGTAGGACCGTGTCCCTACACAAAATGTTATTAAGTCCTACCCTCCTGCAAATGAAAGTTAGAAATTTTATATAACATATGTAGATATCCTATAGGTATTCAAATGCAAGTCCAAGCACACCCGTACAATCAAGGAATACAACTAACCCACAAGGCGAATACCTTAGTTCCTCTCTAGGGAAGTCCAAACAATCTGGTCATTCATGGCACATTCAATGAATACCCATATATAATGCTAACGGGCCATTTATGGCACATTCAATAAATGCCCACCTAACATATGACATCATCAGTCATAAAACTCATTTCCAAAATTTGAGGCGTGGAGAGATCTAAAAAGGGGTGGTAAATTTGTTTACGCATTCTTGAACGTTATTGTATATATTATTTCAGATAACGAAGGAGTATCTTGTTTCTTGTATTTTTGGTTTACACATTATTAATTATATGGATGTCTAAGTGTCATAACGTTATATATAAAACTGAAATATCACATAGTAGTTGATACACGTACACACGTATATATAAAGGTCTTAGCCTAAAGCCAAACATGCTAATAGCCCTAGACCTATCCTAATAGCCTGAATCATAATCCGAGTTAAAAGTCAAACTGGGTCAATTGGTCAAAGTCAACCAGACCTAAACTCCTCTAACCTAAAAGCCCAAAGCCTAAGGCCCAAAGTCTAAACTTAAGTCCAAAATGAAAATCTAAAATTTAAAAACACATAAGCCCACCCACGATTTGGCCCAAGCCCAATCAAAATTCCCTGTTCACCTTCTTCTTCCTTACAACACCTCTCCTCCACCTCCAGCCACCACCGGCCATTCAACAAGATGAGTTGGTTCTACCCAAACCACAATAGGAATGGTTCGGCCAAAGCCCAACAGAAAAAGAATCGCTGGTCATCTTCTTCCCCTCACAGCGCCTTCACCACCACAGCCACCACCGGCCATCACTCGCCACCACCATTGAACCCAGCGGTTGGGTTCCTTGAGAAAACCCCTATATACCTATACCAACCAATCGTGATTCCATTATACTGTGAAAACTCGAATCAACGCCATTAATGCTCTGTAAAAGCTTCCCCTCACACTCTCCAGCACCCAATCAAACCAAACACCACTTCAACAATCAACCATCAAAACTACAGTCTAACCTCACAACAAAAACCAACAAAACAAATTATTCAAACACAACAAAATCATGATGATTTGGTTTTTTTTTTGTTTGGACGCCATTACTGCTCCTCCCGAGATTCAACAGCCCAATCTCACGACACCAACAATCGCCGTCAATACAAATCAAAGAAACACATAGATACTTATCTAGTTCCACCAAGACAATCACAGTAATCATAAGCAATTTATGTATTCGTTTTATTTCAAAGGATTGGGGCAGATTTTCTAGACAATTTCGAACCAATGACAACAGAACTTAAACCATATAATTTTAAATGTAAAATTTTTCATGTGAACACAATAGGTATTCTCCAATTCCTCCGCATAAATACATAGTGAGTAAACACAGAAACTTAACATGAGCAGTAAAACAAAAAACTTATAGCATTATAACTTTGTCGGTAAACCCAAAACATGCTGTAAGAGTAATAAGAGTAAGAAATTTCATGTTTAAATGAATTGAGGTATTCTATACTCACCTGTAGCGCCACTACAACAGAAAGGCTCAATTGCAACGCCATCTGGTGTCGCTACAAGTACGAAAAAGCGTTGCAAATGATCAGTGGCAATGCCAATGTGGGCGTCGCAAAGGCGCTGCAAAAAATTGGGTCACAAAAACTAAAATGAGACGCAACAATTGGTGTCGCAAAAGCTTGAAAGTTATTGCAACACCTTGTGTCATTGCTATTACTGTATTAGTGTTGCTAAAGCATTTTCCCAAACTAAATTGATTTTTAAAATATTTAAACTATTTGCAGCGATTGGCGATGCAAAAAGTTCATTTTACCAACACCTGTTAGCGTTGCAAAAGGGTTACTTTTAGTTTCACCCTCTGGCGTCACAAAAGAAACAAAGCATTAGCTGCAGCATTTTTGATGCAAAAGGTTTAAACCATTAGCTGCACCAAGGGCGTTGCCAAAAATGTGCTTTTAGCTGCCCCACTGTTGGCAGTTTTAGCCGCACCAAATGGCTTTCCTCATATATATAATAGGTATTATGCATTATGTTGAATCATTTGAATTTTTATAAACCCGCCCAATACAATTTATGATTAAACTAACCAATTAGATGTATTCACAATAAATCATAGCAAAATATATTTCATTAACTAAGATCATCCAAAAAAATTATTTGAGCATCCACACAATTAGTCTTTACCAATATACTGAATTACATAATCTTTAAAGCCATCAACTAAATAAGATTAGTTCTTCAAAAAATAAGCCCTTTGGCATATCCAGACCTTACACCCAATATACTTATAATAAAAAGTTCCTCATCGTTCTTTGCCTCAGCGCCTTCTACTTATTCAGCTTTAAGACATCGCATTCGGTCCTGTAAGTTTAAATTGGGGATAAATAAAAAGAAATATAAGTACCATGGTAAAAACTAGATACAAGTAAATTTACTTACATAGTTTTCTTTAGCAACAGGACTAGTCCATACCTTACTACTACTAAAGTGGGCTAGACAATAGAATTCAATCTTTCCAATAGGTTCTTGAGTCTCGGAGTCACACTATAAAGATTTGAAAATGTATGCCTTTATAATTTACTTCAAATAATATCAAATTGCGGAAAAGCAACCCAATGAATTTAAATAAAAAATATTATATATTCCTCCAAGTATCCTAGGAATGGCTTTGAACTACCACAATGGTTTGTTGGGAGCTTTTGCCGATTACTTGAATTTTGCTTGCCAATTTTCTGTAATAAAATAAATATAATATCAAAACAAAAGCTAGAAAAAATATAAACTAGACACAAGATTGCCATCTGTATTGAGCAATGCTAGCATCATTTCAACACAACCTTTATTATAAACGTAATACTTGGAAGACATACACACTCCCCATAATAGTTGCCAAATTAGCACAATAAGGTATATTACCTTGAATTCTTCTCTTCTAAACCAATCACAACACGCATTCCATTTTTCAATTACATGATAAAAAGTTTTACAACCAACCAAAATCAGTAACGACAACTCATTTCAGTTACATGGTATGTAACCACGACAACCATTACCAAGTCAAATCATTTCAGTTACATGGTATGTAACGACAAAAACCAAAGAATTTTTTTCTCTACCAATAACCTGACACGTATATAACGCACATTTAAGCACCAAATCCATTGCTATAAATCCTCTCAAAGATTTAACTGGAACTACAGTCTTGATTATCTTGCAACTCTGAATCTCGATCAGAACACAAGGTACTCTTATAACTTCTTTTATCTGCTTCTTAGTTTATGCTAGAAACTTTTAACACAGTAACCATGAGTATTGTTACTTGATATATACACATATATAGTCTTTTAATTCAGACCCTTGCATATGTAATATCAGTAGTGAGAGATCTATTACTGCAGAGATGTTATGAGGTATTGGTGCTTACTAAGAAGGTAAAGATAATAAGGAGAAGAAAGATGAAAAAAATAACAATAGCAGCACGAAGAAAATGGACACGGCCAAAGCAGCAGCCATGGTGGGAGCTCCAAAGGTAAATAATAGGACATCAATAGGTATCAAATGGATCAAGACCCAATGCCAAATCTATACACATGATAAAAAGGCAACTTCGGTCTCATTACATAAAGTCATCTCAATGCAAGCATTACATGATGGAAACCAACAAGCACCTACTTCATTTTTTTTTTAATTTAATCACCTTTAAATGGAAACCAGTACCAATTCAAACCACTTCATTTACATGGTACGTAACAACAAAAACCAATGAAAGCTTTTCTATACCAATAACTTGACACATATATAGCACATTTAAACAAAATATATTGAACAAATATGAAACAAGGAGAATCATACACAAAATTTAGTAATGAACTACCAAACATCCAAAGGTCAACCAAAGAACCAATAATACACAAAAACAATTACCAGAAATCATTCATACTTATAAATTAATGAGAACATCACTAAGAAGTTTATTAGAATCAAACAACTGGGATTGTATACAGAAACAATGGCAAGAACCTTAATTCCTATAGATAAACAATAAAAAGGTAAATATATTTTCGTCTCTTCTTGTTAATTAGATTGTTGGTTCACAAGTAACTTAACACCTCTTGAGGGTTTCCTTAAAAGAATTGGTAAATCAAGTCTCTCTTATCATATTTTATTCCATATTTTGTTGCATCGTCCTTTTGACATGCCTAAGATGCATTATGGAAATCAAGTTATCTGTATGATGCTTAAGTATACTATTTTAAAATATATGTCTATGTAAAAAATCCACAACAACTCAATTCAGGCAATAAGATCAGTTAAAAATTGTATCTCATCAGTAAAAGCCATCCCAAACTAAAAGTTTTAGTCATGCACAATCTTAACAACAAAGTGAGACTCATTCTTTAACGACAATAACAAGGAAAATTTTCACAGATTTATTACCTTAATTACTCAATGAACAATTGGAATTTCGCACCCCTGGCACACGATAAAGTACACAAGAACATAGTTAGACAAAGAACGAAAAAACAAGACATAACTAGTTATCAGTATGAAGAAAATTTGCAAGCAAAAAAGGCAATTGTCAAAGGATATTTTGACAACCATCCACATGATCAAACAAATACGATTTCTAATAATAAACCCAGATAAAATCATATATATAGCGTTTTAACGACTAGTTAGCTGGTGATTAATACAAAGTAAGATAGTCTTAATGCAACCTTCCAACTCTACCCGTCTTTTTCTTTTCTTTAGGTCAGAGCTAATCGAGACTATTACATAATTCTTATCTTGTATTGTAACTAAAAGAAGCTTAAAGAGTGCTGGTTGTATTTTAAAAAGTCTTAATAGTGCAGATAAAAAGGGTGAGCTAACAACCAATATGAATGTGAACGTTCACAAAAAAACTAATTAGCTTATCCAATCTCAGAAGGATCTTAGATTACTAAGGTTTTAAGAAAAAAAATATATGGTTTACAATGTTTTAAGCAAGCAACATAGTTGATTTACAGAATCAATGAATTTAGCATACAAAATAAAAAATAACCACTTGTTGCTTTCAAGCCTTTTAGATGAGTGTGGAAGTAGTTCTAGTCAACCTTCTAGATAAAAGCTAGTTCTTAGTTAATTCATCTAGATAAAAGCTTGTAATCAAGTACCATAGTTAATTTGCCCAAATTTTTTATTTTAACAAAGAAATAAAAAGTAAGAAATATCTCCTTGTTGGTACAGCTCAAGTAATTAAAGTTGACTTTGTGCGTCTTACTAACAGAAATTATGAAAGTTTGTACATTAGACACTGGTAATAGTGTCCTCGTTCATTTAAAACCCCAGTTCACACCAATTATCGGGCAAAACAATCCACACCCCAATTCACACCAATTATCGGGCAAAGAGAGAAAAATTGTAAATAAACAAGGGGGTAAGAGATAATGGAGTACGAAATAGAATAAACCACTACAAAATATTCGAGCTTTGACAATGAAAACTTCAAACTTCAATTCGTTTAAAGATTGTAACTTTAATTTCAGAATTCAAAAAAAAAATGGAGCTTGAAACATATAAGTGACGAGACTATCTCAATTTAAAGGACGTACCAATCGAGAATCAGTAATCAAGGAAGCTTTGACGTTGCCGATTCACCAAATTTAAGCTAAAACAAGACCAATGGTCTAAGAATGGATGAAATCAGTAAGAAAAAAGAAAAGAAAAAACATTACAATGAAAAACAAGTTTGAAGAAGAAGAAGAAGAGATTAGATTAAAATACACTAACATATTTTGTGGTACGCTATGTGTCAGTCGATGAAGAATGATTTTTTATTTTTATTTTTTTTTTTAGCAGTGGTAGTTTGTTTTTTAGGGTTTGTTTTGGTTTCCCAAATTTTTAGCGGCAAGGTCTTTTAGAATTTTAGTGGACCGCAAAAACTATTTCCAACGAAAATGATCTCGCCTAATAATAAACACTTCCTGGCCTTACGTGACACCAATTGGCGCTGCAATTACTATGGTACATTAAAAAAAAAAAATTGGACGAAAAAATATAAAACTTATTAAAGACGCCAAGAGCGTTGCTAAATCCAAATACCATTTTGCAACCATTGTGGCGTAGCTAGTGCTCAATTTTTTCAATAAAAATGAATTTCCACGTAAAAAAAATTTCAGAAGAAAGCTTTTGTGACGCCAGTTAGCATGGCAACAGTTATATCTCAATAAGTTGGTACTAATAAGACGGAAACATTTTAGCAGCCCCATTAGGAGTTGCAAATGTTATGCTTTACCAACAAAAATTAGGCGTTGCAAAAGAGTGCGTTGCAACAGACCCCTTCTGTTGTAGTGCGCGCTCCAACTATCAGCTAGCTAACAGAAAAACTTCCTTTTTTGCTGTAAGTAAAACCCCCCCTTTTTTTTTCTTTCCTCTTTATAAAACTCTCGCTGTGTTTTTCCCCAAAAACTCTATGTGAGAATACCCATTTTTTTTATGTTTTTAAAACCTCCCTGAAAAACAAGGGTTGAAACTTATCTATTTATTTACGGGACTTTTATCCCTAAGCTGATAGTTATCATATCTTTTGCTTTATCTATTATCATTATTTTTTTTATTATTATTATTATTATTATTATTATTATACTAGGAAAACAAAAGAAAAAGCCGGGGTGTTATAAAATTGTTCAAAAAAGCTCTTAATTTTAATGGCCATTTGAATGGTGGAAACCATAGTATGGGTAGACATAATCATATGGTTCTTAATGGGACGATTAAGTCCACCAATAAAATGAGAAATCAACTGCTCTTGATCTTCTTTCACATTATTACGAGCAATCAATGCATAAAACTCAGTAACATACTCCTCAATAGATCTAGCTCCTTTACGACAATTTTGTAACTTGGAAAATAATTGTTGTCGAAAATCTTCAGGTAAAAATTAATCACGCAACAGTTTATGCATACGACGCCAACGTCGAATTACAGGTTTACCTTCTAACTTGCGTTCCTCCAAAAGAGAATGCCACCACGCAGCAACGGCTCCCTTAAGTTTGTAAGCAACCATCTTCACTTGCTTATCTTCTAGAACCTCCATGAATTCAAAAAAAAAAACAATCAACTTCATAAACCCAATCCAAGAATTCTTCGATGTGGAAATTGCCAGAAAAGGATGGAATATCCGCCTTGAGTTTGTACTCTGGAATAACACCATAGTTAATTCGTGTAGAATCTTGAGTAAGCTTTTTCTGATCTTGAAAACAACGATACCAATCTTCTTCAGTTTCATCATCACCACTGCCCGTATTTTTCGACAAAACTGGAGTGGTGTCTTTGTATGGTTGGTTGAGATAATTTGTAGGACGGGTGATAGATGGGGAAAGAAGTCCAGCAACATCTGGTGGAATGCTGGATTGAATAGATGTGGAAGCGTTGGGGTCTTGTTGCAAAAGGGTGGGAGGTAGGGTTTGTTTCGATGGAGATACAGGTTGTTGAAGATTAAAAGAAGACTGAATCAATTTCGTCAAACTTTCAATTTGTAATTTGATTTCCTTGAGATTTGTGTCGTGTTCTTGAAGCTTGGTATCGTTAGCAGCAACGAAAGCATCAAAAACCAATTTTTTTATCGACTCATCGTGGGGAGCCATTAAACAGGAACTTTGCTTTGAATACCACTTGATGACTCGAGAATCTCGAATAGACGAAAAAGATGGGGAGATCTTTCACTGAGCAAGAAAAAGAAGAGGATTTAGTATTGAAAAGGAGAAGAAAACAGTCAAAGAGCAAGGATAGAACTTGGGGTTTCTGGAAAATAATCTTGATTAAATAATAATAGTCGGTCCTCAACTAAATAAGTCTGCACCCTTTTATAGTTAAGGGTTTACGTGTTAGTCACGTAACAACTAAGGAAACAAAAGACTAAGAATAGACAGAAAGAAAATAAGGTAACTAAACTTAATGCAACACATGCTAGAGTAGTCTGGACATCTCTTAATACTTCAACAAGATCTTATCCTTGCTAGATAGTGCGGGCTATATGTTCTACATCACATATTCAGTCTTTCTAGATGTTGGAAAAGTTCATGTTGATTTGGCGTGTGTGAAAATTTTGGTCAGTATTGTTATATGGATATTCATCCCAAGAGGTGCTTGTGTTTTATTCTGTTTTCTCTTCTTTTTCTTTATTTCTCATTGTAATGGCTTCTTACGTAATTTATATGTGGTCTGAACATTCTATACGTCAATTTCAGTTTGGATAACATGAGTAGTGCAAGAATACAATAAAACTAGCTATAGAACTTGGTTGTTCTTTGATAGCTAGAACTTTGGGTGGTCATTTTTCTTGTGTATCACATTATCAAAATCATAAAGCAAGACCGCTCTATAGACAAAACACATTTAAGAAGTCTTTGTATAGGTTTTGTGAGCTTCAATCCCATATTCATTCAATTATCTGTTTTCTGCTCCAGCGTCCCTTGGCACCAAAGATAAACATCAGCTCATGGCCGCACTACTAAAAATATGGTTTTTTGCCACGGTCAGTTGTGGTGGCAAAAAGCCCAAAATTTGTGGCAACATGTGTTTTGCCACGAAAAAACTTTTAGCCTCGCTCGAGGCAAAAAAGGGTGTGGAAAGAAGTTTGTTGCCACGACTTTTGCCACCGCTACAAGAGAGTGAACATTTAGCCGCGACCATGTCGTGGCAAAACATTGTTTTTTATTTGAATTAATTTAATTGTCAAAATAAATTAATTTCTTTTTGTCACAGGCACGACCGCTGCAAAAAGTATTTATTGCCACAAGTCGTGGCAATAAATGTTTCTCCCGCCATTATTTTTTGTTATTTTTTGCAGCAAATGGCCGTGGCAAGACATTCTTTTGGTTTTTTTTTTTTTCACAAATGGCCGCGGCAAGACATTATTTTTGGTTTTTTTTTGCAGCAAATTGCCGTGGCAAGACATTCTTTTGGTTTTATTTTTTCCAACAAATGGCCGCGGCAAGACATTATTTTTGGTTTTTTTTTGCAGCAAATGGCCGCGGCAAAATATTACTTTTGGGTTTTTTTTTATAGCAAATGGCCGTGGCAAAAAGTGTTTATATATATAATAATAATAATAATAATAATAATAATAATAATAATTTGTGTACTAAAACCACATAGAACTATGAATGAGAATCTAAAGTGAAATTTCATTTCACATGGAAGCTACATAAACAAATTCCAATCACTACCAAAAATAAGAGAAATAACAATCCATCTTTCGAGTATTTCGGTATCACACAAACAAAAGTATCAAACTATCTACACAAAAAATTCTTGTGATGAAAGTCCAAAATCCAACAGTATGCATACGCAATAGTACCATATTCCGCCTATTAGCGCCAAAATCGCAAAAACTATGAAGTTTCGGAATCAATCATGCATGTATAATAAGCCATCGTTGTGCATTTATTTTCTGTGTAAACAAACAACAAGAAAAGTTTAGAAATAACAAGAAAGACATAAACCGAAGACAATAATTAAAGGTTTATCACTCCAACAGTGCTTAGTCATCTACCAAGCTTAGCATATGCTTCATTAGTGTCGACTCTATAAACCAAAATGTTCACTATAAGTTTTGTAGCTATTTCATACCTAAGACCCGAAAGACCAAGGATGATAGCCACTCCCTGCCCTTTTTTTTCTCACCTGCCCAAAGGAAAAGGAACAAGTCAAGACCGATCACTACTTGTAACATATCTAGAATTCTAGATTCTAGACAAAACAGAGTAGATGTAGATGCAATTCCATTATTAGAAATTGAATAATATAGATAGATAATATTCTAATGTACCAAACACATGGATTATGACGTAGTTGACAATACCCAATAATCGGCCTTAAACCCCATCAGTTATTCTACTTTAAGTGGTTGAAAACAAGATACTACACAAATAATCACCACAAATGAAACAAGATACTCTTTTTGCATGCGACTTCCGTAAATGAAAAACAAAAAGGTAATTTATACAAAAAAAGATCAAACTTCTTCTTTAGCCAAAACATTTTCAAATCGAAACAAAACTTAGGAGGCTACCAAATCTCATTATCAGTCTCTGTATTAGTTATAAAGGTGATCATTTCAGTAAAAGAATATATATTACTTTGCTTCTTTGTATTATTGTAAACTATAATAAAAGTATTGCTCCATCCCCCCTTTCTTAAAACCAAGATCAACCAGACATTGCAAACAATGCCTACTTATTAATCAGTCTACCCAATAACTTCTCAAATTACCAGAAGTTTTTTCAATAAGATAGGTCAATTGATGAACAAAACAATAACCGCACTTCAAAGTAAATCCCTCAAAGTTCAATAGCTCAAAGGAATACCTAGACTAGAGAGAGCGAAAGGGTAGTGTGGTCTTTTCCAATCTTTTAACTACTTATAGTTCGAAAGTACAGCTTGGAGGGAAAGCTGCCACTTTTGGCAAACTTTGACTGATGCTTCCCGGCGAAGATCGCCGTTGACTGAGGATGGAAACGTCTTTGGAGCCAGGTGGAACTCCAAATCTATTACCCCCATCCCCAGCTGATGAGGGGATGACAAATCGGGATGAAGCTCAAATCCAGAACCTTAGCTCCACCGGAATGCAAACATGGAGCTCACTTTTTACTAAGAGTAAGAATTCTAAACTTCAGCCTAACCTTACTAAGGTGTATCCTTCGTTTTCAGATGGAATTGCTGAGGTTCCAAAAGAAATCATAACTTAAGGAATAGATCTATGGAATGAATACGTAGTAGGTTTCTTTGTGGAAAAGAGGCTGTCGTACCTTTTTGTTAAGGATGCTGTCCAGAAACAATGGAAGTTAACAGGCGATTTTACTATGATGGCAGATAAAAATCTTTTCTACTTTAAATTTGTCAATGATGAGGATAAACAACGTGTTATAGACCATGAACCCTTGTTCCTTGCGGGTAGAATATTTGTTGTGAGACCATGGACTCCATCAATTGACAAATACAGAAATGGGATCAAAGCTCTTCCCATTTGGATTCGAGTGGATCTCCCAAAACATCTGTGGACTAAAAATGGTATAGATTTCATATCTAGCATCATTGGAGAGCCCATCTGCATGGATGATGCTACAGCAAGAAGAACCTGAATATCATATGCAAGAATCTGCGTAGTTGTCGACATAGAGTTTAAGTTTCCGTCCTTTATTCCTGTCAAGATTGGTGAGGGGGATATAGTAGACATTGGGCTAGATTATGAATGGGTTCTTGACTTATGCACTAGTTGCAAGATTTTTGGTCATTCTGATTCAAAATGCATAAAAAACAAAGAAGTGAGTGCACAGAATCCAGTCATACAACCACAGATGGCTAGAACACAGGTTCATAACAAACCAAGGAAACAACATATGAGATGGATGCCAAAAAAGAATACTCTCACAGGCCAGACAAGCTGCTTAAGGGATAAAAATGGAACAATTGTCACTAATGATGGTCAGAATGAGGATACTCCAGTTATTATAACAGAAGAAGTTGGCCAAACACAAGAGAGAACTTACAGAGAAGTGACTGAAGCCCTTGCACCTACAGTTAGAGGTTCACAAGTCGTAGTTCATTCTGAGGTACAAGCTTCAAACATATTTGCGGTACTCATGCCAGAGGATGAAGAAGGTGTGCGTGAATCAAACCGAGATTGAAAAGCAAAATAACATGGAAATAGTTCCATATGTGGCAGCCATTTCGAAAATGAACAAGAACTGTTACGGGGACAAATTTGAGGAGGTCAGAACTGAATTTGAGCCATCAGAAGTGGGTTCTCTGAATACAGAAGGAGAAGAAGGAAATTCTGAAGATTCTAAAGAAAAGAAAGTTTACTCAATCAAGAGAGGAGAAATTCGGCAGGAGGATAGCTACTCGGTAAGTGAAGAGGAATTCGAGAAAGAATATTTTTCAGACCACCTTGATGCTGAAGAAGATTCAGAGGTAGCTAGAATGTTAGAATCTCCACCAATAAATGGTATTAGTGTCAAAACTAAACAGCTAATAGAAACCACTGGCCTCTCTAGTCAGACAGGATGACATAAGGCCAAGAGGAAGTCTAGAAACAAGGCCAAAGGGGCAGCCAAAGTCAGAAAAGATAATAATGAAGAAAAGGAAGAGAATGCAATAGAAGAGAGTATCAACGCCATTGCAAGTACACAACACATGCGTAAGAGCAACAGAGCTGGTGCAGAAAAAGGGACCAAGAGTGGGTCAGGAATACAACCCCAACTATCTTAATGATTAATTTAGCATGTTGGAACATGAGAGGGTTTAACCAACCCTTCAAACACATTGAGGTAAGGGATTTGATACGCAAGTATGATATAAGTCTGATGAGGTTGATCGAAACAAGAGTGAAGAACAGCAAGATGGATGAAATAATGAATAAATGTTGCTATCAGTGGCAGAGTGTGCATAACTATAATTTTAGTGAGCTGGGTAAGATATGGGTTTGCTGGGACCCCAAGAGGGCATCTGTGTCCAATGTGCAAGTAGATTGCCAGTGCATCACAATGGAGGTCATAACTACTACTGGAAAGGAGTTTTGCGTGACTATTATCTATGCGAGTACAGAAAACATATCAATAAGAACCTTATGGAGTAGAATCATTGATCTTTCTTGTACTATAACAAAGCCATGGATTCTTCTAGGTGACTATAATTCTATCTTGAACCCTCAGGA
The DNA here is from genome assembly GCF_015680905.1 of Coptis chinensis. Classification (NCBI taxonomy): domain Eukaryota; kingdom Viridiplantae; phylum Streptophyta; class Magnoliopsida; order Ranunculales; family Ranunculaceae; genus Coptis; species Coptis chinensis. Next base: position 45,533,957 of record NC_141460.1, read on the forward strand.
GAAAGTGGGAGGGGCTGATGTAAGGCCTATTCATTTTGTAGACCTACTAAACTGTGTTACTAGTGCAAGTCTGGTGGATATTAAGTATAGAGGAAATTTCATGGCATGGTCTAACAGACAAGGGAATAGAATTTGCAGTAAATAACATTAGGCCAATTTCCGCTATATGTGCATAAAATGTATATAAAATTATACTCTAAATAAACACTTAAGAAGGCATTTGGGGTTTACTTAAACTATACTTCTGACATACCAAAGTTGAAATAGGATCAACTAAGGCAACACTAATCAACAGAAAAATGTGTTCAAATATCACCTATTATAGCTAAATGTAATTTTGCTGTCTTGATGAGACCCCTGAGCAATGAAGTTCTCGCTCATGAGTCCATTTCACCTTCCCAATTACACATTCCATTAGCATACAAAAATTACAAAAAACACGCATTGAACTTACAGAGTGGTATGCAAAAGGTGGTTTTCCTTGTCGCTCAAAATGTTTAGTCATGATGGAGAACTCTATCGGCCCCCAGTCTTGAATCTCAAAACAATTCCCAAGCGTAGATTTATATAACTGCCCAAGCAAACAACACAACATCATTTTAAAAAAAGAAAAAAACAAATAAGTTACACTTACAAAACTAGCAAGTATAAAAATAAAGAGCTTATGTACAAAACTAGCAAGATTTGAGGACAAAGAAAGAAACTTCGAAGAGCTGCTACAAGAAGAAAGAAAGAAAGCGAAGAAATCCACTGCAAATCTCAAAACTCAGGAGGATGACAAACTTAGGCGTGAGGAGATTGCTAATTTCATACAATCACAAGCCAAGGGCATCAAAGAGTTTGAAGTGGAAAGGGAGAAACTGATTAAGATGCATGAAGATAAGAAAGCTGAGATAAAATGCAAGTACCTGCAAGAAGAACTAGAGTTAGAAAAGAATTTGAAACTTCTCTGACCAGGCTTATGGATCAATATGCCCCTCATTCCTCTAAAGTTCGCACCACTCCCTTTTAGGCTGATACATGAAAATAGTTGAGGACACTAGCAGTTTCCTGTTCCTTATCCTTCGCCATAAACTGAGTAAGAGACCCCAAATATACAGAGTTAGTGGTGACTGACAGGTAGATCTTTACCATGACCCCTTTTGAAGTGTAGACTCCACATAGGATTTAGGAGTATACCAAACTTATGGAACATGGAGTTTAGAGTGATTGATAGAGACAATGTTATTGTACTTATAGTTGTTCACTTCAGTTCAACTATAGGCCTTACTGAAGACTTAGTTGTGAAATTTATGCCCCTTATTATTTGCTGGTTCTCAAAGATTACTTGGCAAACTAAAACAGGTTATTTACTTGTTTCGATGATTCAGCCTAGATTTTCATTGGCAACAGTGTGTATGCAAGATTTAAATAGAAGTTTCATTAAGAAGATGGCTTGTTAAGAAATGCATTCTAGTATGTGTTTCACAGTCCGTTTGAGTGTAGGAAACAATGCTTTTTCATGCTGCACCTCTCTAGGACATTGAGGCATGTGTTGGTGTTAATAGCATACATGTTCAAGGATTGTGGAGTCATCCAATTAATGGCATACTAATTGGGATTGATGAATATGTAAGCAAGCAATCCAAGTTAATGTCTGTTATTCTATTGGAATGTCTACTAGCTAATCTCTTTTGGCAAGACCTAGCTTTGGGAGTTCATCAACCTGGAAATGTGCACCTACATTTAAACTTAAAAAGTATAAAAATAAAATGAAAACCTTAGCAGTGTCAATTAGTAATTCTGTCCCAGCTGGAAACGAAGCATAAAAAACTGATCCCCTCTCGATGTCCCAACTCTTGTCCTAACATAAACAATATGTGCTAGTCAATGTGTCAAACGGTTTGTATGCGTGATGGAAAGGGTTATAAATGGGTTAAGAAAGACTTATGTATTATTTGTGTACCAGTAGCTCAAACAAGAAACAAAGCCGAAGAAACCAGTATAGGAAACTAGTTTATAAACTATAGTTGGCTCAAAGAAGTGAGTGTTTAGAACATTCCAAATAGAATCAATAGAAATATCAAGAGAAGATATTAATTAATGCATCAAAGTTATGAACTTTACCTTTAGATAAGAAGAAAACACAAGCTTTAAACCAGTAAATCACACCTTTTACCTAGAATCATATAGATAAGAGAATAACAATTAAAGAAAAACTATAAAACAATTATAATTGGTGATTTGAAGTGCATTGGTGAAACTCTTAGCTTTCGCCCAATAGTATATTTACCTGGGCAGTAACTTAAAGAGTGAAGACCAATTGGTGGAAGTAGTAAAGATGGAGAACGACTTGTGGAAGTAATAGAGTAGTGAAGATGGAAATGAAACCCTACCTCTTGGCTTTTCAACTTTTTCTTTTTTCGTTGTTGTTTGAGAATTTGGATTTTGGGTCATTTCAATTTTTGCCAAAATAAAGGTGGGAAAAAACGAAACTGTCCACTTGAATGAACTCATATTTTATTCTTTTTTTTAATTAAAAAATTTATTTTTAATTAATTTTTAGCCACCACACAATTCAGCCACCACAAAAGGCATACCTAAAGCCACAGCCCCAACTTAATCGTTGCAAAAAGCTATACATCTAGCCGCGGCTGGCTCGAAGTTGTTGCGAGACATTCACTTTCTGCCACGAAAGGATACTGTCGAGGCAAAAAGGAGCCTTTTGCCACCATTTCTAGTTCCTGCGGCAAAAACCTGCATCTAGCCACTACAACCATGGTTGCAGCAAAAAAGTTCGCAGCTAAAAGTCACTTTTTTGGTAGTGTGGTAAGTGAATTGAAGGAGTTTCAGTAATTATCTAGAAGCCTTCTTCTTTACGCCAGGGAAAGGTCTGATTATCCCCATGTGCACCACGAGTACAATTTGTCAATAATATTTTCCCATGTTTGTGGAGACGTCTTATTACTCTAATTCTTATTCAAATTAGTTAGAACTACCATTTTGATCGATTCCATCATATCAAAGTTACAAATTTATTACTCTAGTTTATGATTGATGTGGATGATGAAAAGGAGGATGTTGAAGGAAATCTTGTCATGGCAGCATCTCTTATTAATCCTCAAGCCATGTTGTTTATGGTGAAGCATGGGTCCGGAATTGTATATGTAGGCATGAAAGAAGAGGACCTAGAAAGGCTTGATCTTCCCCTGATGTCATCACCATTTTCTAAAGTAGGCGACCCATCTTAGCTTACATCGTTACAGTTGTACGTAACTCTGCTCTACATTTAAATTTGTAAAATTGAAAGATTCTACTTTAATGTTGATCCAGTCGAATAACCAGCTTAATGGGCATCAGAGGCAGAGGATATCGACTGAAGATGAGTCCTATTGGTGCTGATGATAACTCATCTTTTTCGGGATCCTCCCTGCTTCTCAAGGCGAGTCCCACTATGACTTATCTACGTTAGCGAGCAGGCCTCACTACTTATAGCCCTCTATGAGTCTTACCCCACTACAGAATATGTGAAGTTCCAAATTTTTAGTAATTACAATCCCAACATATTCCGTTCTGATTCCCCTTGTGAGGATGTAAAAGTTGTGTATCCACTGGAGTTTTGACCTCTAACAGGGAGAAGAATGTAGGATTTTTACCAATATCTCATGCATGATTCCTACGATATGTACAATTACGCTATATCACATGTATAAAGTAGTGCAGTGGAAACAGAAGATCGTACCTTGGTCACAGCTTTCAATTCAAAGTTCCAAGCTTTGATCTTCCGGAAAAGATAATGTTCTTGGCATACTCAAGATCTTCTTCTTCTCAACTTCGCTAGAGTCAAGTTCCAACCACGAACGGGAAGCAACCTTTGTTCACGAACCAAGAACCAAGAACTAACAATGGCTAGCAATGGAGGTTACCACCTATGGAATCTCCACGAAAAACTAGCTCCTTCTTTAGAAAACGTTGGAGACCACCATTAAAGGGAGAGAGAGATTTGCTCATTTTTGGGATGATCAATATATGTGAGGTGGGGGTCTATTTATAGAGCTCTCCCACCTCCTCAAATTCGGCTAGGATAGAGTCCCATACTTATCCAAAATCGGCTAAAAATAGAGTCCTATACTCATCTAATATTGGCTAGGATAGAGTCCTACGCTCATCCCAATACCTGGTGGTTATCCTTATCCCGGTGGTTTATCCTTATCTTTGGTGGGCGTTTATCCATGTAAGGTCTGACCCGACCTTATTTCCAACATCTCCCACTCGCCCACAACGGCGAAGAAGGTTTCTAAGAGAAGCATTTAAGTAGAATGCTCAGCCATTCGTGTGTCTCACACGGCAAATGGTTCGTGTGACCATAGCACACGTATCATGATATCTGTGAAGTGCAAGTCGCAATGAAAAGCACGACACAATGATCTATCATGAAAGGGATCTTAAAGAAGACGAATCCAGAAACCTAATATCCGGAGAGTGTGTGTATACCCCAAGATCTGTTTGTTTTATCACTTTGACAAATAGCACTCATCCCTACGAGTCCACACCATAAAGTCAAAAACGTATCACATGATTCACAATTATCATCAATTGTCCTGGCCAGGTAGAATCCCAGTGGTTGTGTGATAAACCTTCAGTTCTTTACCCTTTGCACGCAAGTCATTGTCGTCAAAGTTCTACCAACTTCCCAGTATGCATCCAGTCAACCTTTTAGTAAGAGCTTGTGGGGAGCAAACCAAAGTTATGAGTAGTCCTCTTATTTTCTTGACAAGGTCAAAATTTCAAGGAGGGTACCATTCGATATGTCTTAAACAAAAAACCTATCAATTGAGCTCACATAACAAGAATTTTTAGGGATATTTATTTTCTTGCTCTCAGGTGGTCAACTATACACATGTTGTGTGAAAACATGTCATGACAAGAGTATCTAATTTGTTTACTCAACAATAGATATCTATATGTCCACTCATACCATGCAAGTGTTGTCATCCCTAATGACAATTCCAAGGATACTTTGCTCCCACTTGGCAACAACCGTTTGTAGGTTTAGACAGAATCTTCCTTATGAAGCTTGCTTCTTCTTATCTGATTATAAAAAGGGGCATGACTCGGCACTAGGTCCACCATTCCCATAAGGTTTCGTGACTTGTCAAGCTAAACTCCTACTGTTTAAAATGGAAGTAACTGTTCATGTGAGTGAACCAGTCAACCCTACTGACATACATATGAGATGATAAATAATATAATGAGAATGCAATCGATCTGGAAAGAATGCACGTTTATTCATTAAACCATCAAAGTGTTCCTAGCATAATCACATCCTCTTTAACCCAAGCATTTTTACATGTGCAAGGAAGAGTTCCTTTGGAATAGGTTTGGTCAATGGATCCACAAACATTTGATCAGTGGATATATGTTGTAAAACCACTTTCTTCTTCAGTATCATTTGTCGTACGTAGTGGTACATTAACTCTATATGCTTGGTTCTTCTATGGTACTTTGGATCTTTAGGATATGCAAAAGTAGCCATGTTGTCAGTCCAGATGTGAACTGGTTCAGCAGCTCTTGAGAACACTGACAAGTGTTGAATGAATCGTCTGAGCCACACAACCTCCTGTGTGGCAGAGTAGCATGCAATATACTCAGCTTCCATAGTTGAAAATGCTATGGAAGTTTGCTTCTTGCTGCTCCAGGATATAGCACCTTCATTCATTATGTAGGTATATCCTGAAGTTGACTTCCTCTCATCATTGTCTCTAGCCCAGTCGGCATCGGAGTACCCAATCAGCTTAAGATCTTTCCCTTGGTAGACAAGCGAGTAGTCCACGGTGCCTTTGAGATACCTCATTATCTTCTTGACAACCTTCCAGTGTGTGACCCCAGGATTTGTTTGGAACTTTGATACTAACCCAACTGCATAGCAGATGTCTGGCCTTGTACACAACATTGCATACATAAGGCTTTTGACTGCGCTTGAGTATGGTACATTGTTCATAGCCTGAGTTTCAATAGGATACTTGGGAGATATTTTAGAACTCAAAGACTCTCCTAGACTTACTGGGAGATCCATTTGCTTACAATCAGTCATGTTGAATATTTCCAAAACCTTCTTGATGTATGTCTCCTGAGATAAAGACAACAAGCGTTTGGGCCGATCCCGAGTTATTTTAACTCCTAAGACATAACTAGCTTCACCCATGTCCTTCATTTTGAAGTTTAATGACAACCACTCCTTAGTGGAATTTATCAATGCCTTGTTGTTACCTGCTAACAAAATGTCATCCACATATAGAGATAGAATCACAAAACCATTTTTAGATGTCTTGACATATACACAATGGTCCTCATTTACCATTTCGAATTTGTCTTAAAGCGTAGCTTCATGGAATCTCAGATTCCACTGTCAAGAGGCCTGTTTTAAACCATATATGGATCTGTTCAATTTACACACTTTGTGTTCCTGACCCTTGATTGAAAAACTAGTGGGTTGATCCATATAGATTTCCTCTTGCAATTCTCAGCTCCATTGAGAAAAGTAGTTTTGACACCCATCTGGTAAAGCTCTAAATCTAAGTGGTCAACCATTGACAAGAGGAGTCGTATGGAGGCAAATCTCACTACTGGTGAGAAGGTGTCCTCATAGTCTATTCCTTCTTTTTGGGTGTAACATTTTGCAACAAGCCTAGCTTTGAATTTGTCTATGTTCCCTTCCGCATTTTTCTTGATCTTGAGAACCCACTTGTTCCCAATAGATCTCCTGTTTGGAGGTAGATCAACTAAGTCCCATACTTTATTTTTCTTCATCGACTCTAATTCTTCTTTCATAGATTCCATCCACTTACTTGTATTGGACCCAGAAATAGCCTCCTTGAACATTTTAGGTTCATCAGATATTTCTGTAAGTACATTGGTCATATTTATCTCCCCTTCAATCTCAAGCTGACGTTTGGGGATATGGCCTCTAACACTCTTACGAGGTTGGGATTGACCAATCAGTTGACCAATGCCATTGTCACTGGAATCAAGGTTGCTGAAAGTTTCATCTTCGTCTTGTTCAACAACAGTTATAAGGTTGTCAACTTCGTAAAGTCGTAGATCCTTATCAACCTCACCCCTCATTGGGTATTGATCCTCTAAGAATCTGACATTATGTGCTTCTATTTCTGTGACATGCCCTTGAGTATCCTCCCCTAGGAAGATATACCCCTTAGAAGTCTCACTGTATTTTATAAAAACACACTTCTTTCCAGGAGCACTCAACTTCCCAAATTCTCGATTTTGAGAAGTGACAAAGGCTGCACACCCCCATGGTCTAAGGTAGTTCAAAACGGGTTGTCTACTAGTCCATAGTTCATAGGGAGTTTTGTTAACAGATTTTGAAGGAACTAGGTTAAGTATGTGCGCAGCCGTTAACAATGCATCACCCCAAAATGAGATGGGCAAGTTAGCCTGAGCCATCATAGACCTAACCATGTCCAACAGGGTTCTATTCCTTCTCTCAGAGACACCATTCTGCTGAGGGGTATAAGGAATAGTTAGCAGTCTAGCTATACCTTTATTTTCACAGAGTTCCTTAAACTCATCAGAAAGATACTCACATCCACGGTCAGTTCTTAAGGCCTTTATTGTCCTATCAAATTGATTCTCAACAAGGTTCTTGTACTTTTTAAAACCGTCCAAGGCGTCTGATTTGTGAGACATCAAGTACATGGTCCCATAACGTGTATAGTCATCTATGAAGGTAATGAAATACAAAGCCCCATGCCTTGCTGTTACATTCATTGGTCCACAGATGTCTAAGTTAATAAGTTGTAAATGATAAGTTGCCCTTTGGGCTTTCCCAAAAGGTTTCTTGGTGGCCTTTCCAGCAAGACAACTTTCATAGGTTTCCATTTTAACAGAGTTTAAGTTATCTAACAACCCTCCCCTTGCTAAGCAGTCTATCCTACTGTGTCCAATATGTCCTAGTCTAGCATGCCACGATTGGCAACCAACCATTTTAGACATAAAAAATTTAGTTTGTGCTAAGTGTAATGTCATAAAATAATCCATTTAATAAGCATGACCTATCAAACTGTTATTCAAAGATATCTTAAGTGAGTTATGGAAAAAATTAAACACATAGGATTCTTGAAGTAATTTCAAAACTGATAATAGATTTCTCCTAATTGAAGGTGTGATAAGCACCCAAAACCGTAATATTAAACCTCGAGAGACATAACATTTTGGTCGATTATGTGTTTAATAATCATGTAATAATTATATTTTCGTACTTTTGCAGGTTTCCACAGTTAACATGAATATAATGATAAAACATGCATCAAAGTACGAGAATACTGGAATATTTGAAGTTTCCCACTCGACCCCAGTGAAACCCAACAAAGCCTAACTAGAGCCGAAGTTTCAAAAAGAACAAAACCAGTGCAGAACGGGTCCACATATAAAGAAGCAGCAAACTTCCAAAGCTCAAATCTGATAAATCTGGATGCCGACGTTGGCTAGTGAAACTGTCATAGCGACCCGGGCGACGAACTCTACGCAAAGACAGAAAGTTGTAAAAACGCCAAAATCGGCGCCGCCACTGGACACACTAAGTCACTACAACAATTTTATGATATGACATCACTTGATCAACATCACTTCTAAAAATATGATGTAGTACATAACATTAGAAATCACTTTTCTCAAAGGTGATGTTAGTAGTTGGTGGTAATATCGTTTTAACGTCACTTTCTACAAAAGTGACTTAGAAAAGATCTACAACATCACTTTTAGAAGTGATGTAAACGTTGTGATGTCGTTTAATCTTTTAAATCACTTTTTGCATTATTTTATAAATGATGTGAAAATTTGAAATATTAAATCACTTTACAAGTGACGTCTAGATTGGAATAGCAAATCACTTTCAAAAGTGATGCCTAGTGGTAGCTATTTGATGGACACATTGGTTCGCTCTAGGCCCATTAGACAGGCGGGGCTTTTTAGTAGTACCTTAATTAAAGGAAAAACTCTAAGTTAAGTTTTAGCGTCGAAGAAACTAAAAAACTTTCAAAATAAAATCTTAACCGCGAATAAAATTTCATTTTCCCGCTGCGATTAGAACTCATTAACCTAGGGCGGCTATGTCAGTTATGAAAAATACAACTCATCCTGTCGATTTAGGTACTTATCAACTATTTACTTATTTCTCTTCAAAGCCCTCTCATAGAAAACTAATATTCTCTATTTTTGTGACAAAAGCACAATCTTTTTAGGTGGATTTTTCTAGAAATCAAAAGAACAAAGTAACCAGGTTTGTCTCTTTCATTAAAGCACAATTTTTCTTCCTTCAAAACTTTACGGTTCCATTTAAATTTATCATAAATCACTTATTAGTTCTATTAACATTTTAAAGGTTTTCAATTTCTGCTATAATTAAAAAGTCGGCAAGCGATATATGTGTTCTATGTGATTCAAGTGTTATAGCGTTAACAATACGTGATATCCTATATTGTATATGAAGTCGGCAAGTCTTACAAAGTAATGCTTCGTCCTTAATATCATAGAATATGTTGTTGTACTATTTTTTTAATTACAGATTAGAAATATATATATCTTATAATTCTAGTTCTTTAGTTTTATTTATCTTTTTTGGGTTTCTGGCCTGCTAAGTGGGCATTGTGTGTAGATGTACCCTCGACTTGTGCATCCATAGTTGTGGTCTGGACAAGTTTGGTTTCAAAAAGATATCCCTGGATCAGGTGATTAGTGAATACAATGAGGAAAAACACAGAAATATTTATAGATAACTTTTTCTTGTTTTAGGTGTTCTTTATACTAAAAATAATGAATTTCATCTTGTGTTTTCTTTTGCAGGCAGGCCTGTTTGTATAATAACTGGTGTAAGAATCCCTCAGCTCCGTTGAATACGAAAAACGTGTTATATATGTTTCATAGTACTGGATTTTCTACATGCATTGTGCATTATTTGATAGTTTTTTGCATGATACTGATATCTAGGAAAATATGTAGCCACAGTTAATTATAAGTGTAGGAATCACCACAAATATCCGATATGTGTGTGTATTATTTACCTATTTCTCTATGCTGATTTCTATGAGCTTATATGTGGACTGAAATGGAGTAAATTCTATTATAGGCCACAACTGGTTTGGGTAAGGCAGCTATGTTTGCTCTTTGCTGTGAAGGTTTCTATGTTGTTCTAGGTACTCTTTTGCTCCTCTTTCCTTTCCTTCTCTTGTACTTGCACTAGTGCCCTCATGCTTAAATGGAGTAGGCTACTAGGCTGTATCATTCTTTGCTAGAAGTCATAAAACATTTGTGCTTGATTTATGCTCTTGGCATATATATAAACTATTTTCTTGATCGCTAGAACTCAGTTGATCTAATTTTCTTGCTGTCGTTAAATCCTTATTTCATATGCTAGGACATGCTATAAAGTATAAACACTCTATTCAATTCTGCAACTTTTAAAAGATGATTTTTCTTCATTTTTTAGTCAATTTGTAATTTGTTTTAAAGTGTCATAGAAACTGTCATAAAGGATATGCTTCTTTACTTTCCAAGTTTGGGAAACTTTACAGTGTGGGTCTTACTTAAAACAGGGCTGCTTCAAGGACTTGGTGGGTGGTTCCACCATGATTTTGTTCCTTCTATCTTGGATGCTTGAGAAATCTTGAATTAGATGATATCCGGACCATGAATGTTTTATCTGATGTGCTTCTGTGACCAAAATATGCTAGAATTTTTTATCCCTTTTTGAGTAAGGGTTAACTGAAAGCTTGTCTCATCTATGCGCAGTTGGACGATCTGAAGATCTTCTATCTCAGGTGCAAGTTACTTTTAAATTTACTACCAAACCTGTCCTTCATTTTATTCATCTCTTGATTTCTCTCTAATTGTGAAATAGACAATGGTAGAGCTGAAGCAAAAGGATCTACCACTCAAGCTAGCAGGTGACATTCCCTATCTTTTTTTTTTTTTTTTTTACTTCAGTTATTTGTTTTAGTTTTTATAAGTGGGTGTATTTAAGATTTGGTTTGGCTTCTTAGGTTCACTTTAGTTTTATTTTTTTCGACATACTAAGCTTTTATCACTTCATGAAATTTTGAGAAGAGCCAATGAACTCACTGAATCCATATAGCCAATTCCCAAGGACTTGGATTCAACTAGTATGGTTGGATAAAGGGGAAATTCTTTCTTTAAGAAAAAGGAAGATCATGTGGGTGCTTTAATACTTACCTTTTTGGTAAGGAAAGGAGGCTCTAGAATAGCTAGTAATAAAGGGAAATGGAGAGGAGCAGCTTGGCTAGAGGGAACAGGACAACACCCATTTCCTTTATGCAAAGTCAACATAAAGATTTCAGGTAAGCATTTCCAAAACTAATTTCAAGGCTGTACCCATGTTACTTGTGAAGAGATAAGTGTCTTTAGAGCATGAGCAAGGATATCCACTATTAGTATCATACACATGATCGACATGGTACTTACATGTGTATATATAGGATGATATAATTCCAGCTACTTTAATATTTCTTTGCTCTAATTGTCTCCTGTACATCACCTTGTGATTGTACACAAGTTTCTCATATAGCTAGTTATGATTGTTGTTAAGTGTACGTGTTTTGGATGGACTAGAACTTTGTTGAGTTCCCTCATTTCATCTTATCTCTTGGTCCCAGAACTTTGGTTGAGGAGGATAAGGAGTTTTTAGAGAAGAAAAAGAAGTTGCAGGAATCTTGATCTGAGCAGGTAGTTTGTTTAATCTTTACTATTTATGACACTGTAACTCATACCTTTAGAAGCATTTTGCTAGATGTATATGATTGCTCTATAAAACTGAAGGTGTTGATCTGCTACTTTAGAAATACTTGCCTTTGTTTTGGAAAGTAAGTAAAATTGCAGCATTCACTCTAAATCAACCTCTTGTCGTTCCATTCTCAGGTGTGTTATTATGTCTTTTAGCTTCTACTTTTGTTTGCAGAAAGCAGGAGATTTTCTCGTGTACGTTGGCCTCAATGCAGAAAATGAGATAATTCATACACTTGCATTCCAAGGAGTTCTTATGATCTGGTCACAAGTGTGATACAAGTGACTTCATTTCGCTTGTATTCAAAGACAAAACCTTTACCTTCAAAGGAGTCTGCAAGAAGAGCAAAAGCACTGCCTTGTGAAGGATTACATCCACTTTTTAAGAACCGCGAGTTGACAGCTCTTGTCTTCTCTGAGCGATTGAAAGATTTCAGGTGAGTTAGAAATTAGTTTCTTTGGATTTGGAGTCCCAAGATATGTATTGTTGTATTTTTTGAATAGTCAGGGTAATTGTCTGTAAGCTTTGTTCACGTTATCCAGTTTTGATATTCCTATCGATCTTATGAATGATGTGCACTAGGCCAAAGCAGACAATTTTGGAAGCGGAAGGTGAAGCTACCAGGTGAAAACATTTGCAAGTAATCTTCTCAACTGTTTCATACTCTTTATCATGAAAAGTGTTTGATGGATTTTGAGTTTCATTCCTCTTCCGAATTCTTGCTTCCTTTTAGCTACTATTTCCAGGCAGTTTTTTTATTTTATGGTGTCAAACTATCAAAGGAACTTAGATAAGCGCACTGAGCCAGTACTTCGTATTACAGGGTTCATCTAGTCAATGGGTTGACGTCATGAAGAGGAAAAGAGTTGTTCATGAAGAAATAATCAATCTGGTGCATCAGAAATGATCTAGTGAACAAGCAGATAAGGTAAATATATGTGTATATCCAAATCATGCTAATTATTTATTTATTTTTCATTATTAATTGCTTTATCATTATCTAATGTTGTCAGTTTACCTAGAAGTTGTCTAAACTGCAGAAAAAATATTGACTGGGACATTAGCATGTTATTTACATGCAAGTTATAATTTTTAGAAGATTAACATGCTGATCTCGTTACTATTTTTCTTTAGGATGCCAGGGAGGAGGATGAAATAGTAAACACAGTTTCTGAGGAGAAAAGGAAAAAAGGTCTTTTACATCATCCTATCTTTTGTTTAAGTCCAACTGGTTTTAAATTCTTTTCTCAATATTCTCTCCATTCCCTTCTCATATTTCATTTGCCGGTTATTGAATTATTTCGTTTGAATGTTGAGGCTAATGATTTTGAAGTGAATGTAACATACTTGGGTTCTGATTCACTATTATTGTTGTTTTACTTCAATGCTGGAAGGTCGGGGATACAAAAGAAAGGCAGAAAGTTTCAAGGACGAGGAATTCTACATAAGCTCGGTCCCAACAAATCAAGTAGGTTCCAATCCTTTTATTCTCTGGTTAGAGCTTCTGTAGGTGTAGTCGTGTAGAGTGTAGAATTTGGCAATGAATATTTTCTAAATACTTAAAACAACCAAAGTTGAAGAAGAAGATTTCATAGGTTTAGATGGAAATTAATCAAAATAATAGAGGTTGTATTTGCTTTAGATCTGCCCTTTTAGGGACACTTTAGCTGCAGAGCTTTTATGAATGAAATATTTACATAATCACTCAGTCTCACAATGAATATGACTTGTCCAGCATTACCAGAAGGGAGTGGCCTTCTTATATTCCTACTTGTTTTAGCTATCTTTTTTTTTAAATGTTAGTTTCAAAAAAAAAAAGGACGGAATTTCCTTTTTTAAAGGCGGGAGCTACTGATTTGATCAAAGAGTTTGTAATATCATGTACTCACAAAAACCTCTCTACTAACTAGGTTTAACTATCTGCCAATATCTGCTACAAAGTGAATCAGGGTGTCCAGTGGCTCAGACCTTGGGTAGTTGAACCCACTCTGGGTTTGGTATTCTTTGTTTTTAAGTATGTAAAGAAAAATGTGCGAGACTTTAAAGGAGAATGTGTTCTTATCCTTTGGGAACTAGAAAAAGCGTGAGTACAGGATAATTTTTCCTATGTAATTAAATGAGCAAATATCTAGTAGTAAATCCCACTATGGGTTGGTATTCTTTGTTCTCAAGTCTGTAAAGAAAAATGTGAAAGACTTAACAAGAGAATGTGTTCTTATCCTGTGAACTAGAAAAAGTGTGAGTACAGAAGAATTTTGCCTGTGTAAATAAATGATCAAATATCTAGGTAACCCCCCACACCACTTTAGTTTCTCTTTTTTGCTTAAAGATATGTTATGGTGAGATATTAGCTTAACTACATTTTGATATTGTTTTCAGCATCTTGAGGCAGGACTCTCGGTAAGAGGTAACGAAGGATTTGGATCAAGCAGGTAAAACATTTAATGCAACTTCCTTTAGGTTCAAACCCACTATCACCATAGTAATTCATAGTCTTAAAACTTGAGTGGAAAGTTCACTTTTGTGCTTAAAATGGTAAAATATAACTTCTTTTGATCCTGTGTAAACATCTAATTGATTGTTATAGGTTGGATGTTGCTTTTTCTTGATCTAGTTGCGGATGATAGCACCGGGTTTGCAAAAGCAGAAATCGACTATCATTGGGATAAGGTACTCCCTATTCCCAACAACGCTATTTTTACTGATTATTTTTCCTCAGGGATTCCGTAACATAACTTGAATTATTATTTTTTCAACAGAAATGTAAGAGGTACATTAAATTAAACGACAATGACCGTGTGACTGCCAGTGGAAAGGTATGGTTTTATATCCTGATCTTAGTCTTAAACATGCTTTGTTCTTATGTTCGGATATGAAATTTAAGTAAATATGAGTATCCAGGTGTCAAGGGTAGCAATGTTTTTGACTAAATTAGTATCTCTGAAGGCCTATTGTGTGCGTTGAGTATCTGTTTGGTTGTGATGTACAGTGGAAAATGAAGGTGTTTAGGTTATACCTGGGACTTTGGAGTTAAAGTCTCTCTCTTCTGCGGGTCTGCTTTTGGTTTTCAATTACTTTATATGAACACAAACTTCAAGTGAGCTTGCATTAGAAAAATAAGACTATAAAGATTCCAAAGTTTCACTGTGTGGCCCTACATGTTTGTTGAAAAGATGTTTTACATTTTGTGCAGGTCAAGAGCAGAGAGTGGCTCGAAAATTAAATCTACCAAGACTGGAATATATAAGTGGTGGAAAGAACGTTCACACCATAAGGTATCTCTTAGGGGAACAAATTTTGATGGTGGCCATTCGGAAGTTGACAGAGGCTTCTCAGGTATTCTTTGTGATTTAGAAACAATCTTCAATCATGTAAGCTTGACTTCTTTCTTGCTTTCCTTGTTTATATCATGTCTGTTAATTCACATATCATCTTTTCTTAAAGACTCTCTTATAGCATGCTAAAATCAATAGCAACTTTTCAATAATGTTCGGTTTGGTGCCAATGCTTGCCAATGGTTTGTTGCAAAGCATAGGCCCGTCTGGTCATACTTAATTAATTGAGAAAACTCTGTAATGACAATTTCGGGCGTCTACATTGACCACATAGGGGTGTCATGCAAATCAAAAGATTGCCTTGTGACATTCATTTAATTTACAGTGATTCTTCTATTTCATAGGAGACCGTCAAATGCGAGGTGATAATAGAAACTATAGAAGGGGGCGTTCAGAAGGGGACAAAGGCTTTTCAGGTATTGTTTATGAATTAGAAACAATCTTCATTCATGTAAACTTGATTACTTTCTACATTGATCACATACGGGTGTTATGCAAGTCAGAAGATTGCCTTGTGACATTCATTTAATTTACTGTGACATTCTTCTGTTTTATAGGAAACCGTCAAATGCGAGGTGATAATAGAAACTATAGAGGGGGCGTTCAGAAGGGGACAGAGGCTTTTCAGCTATTGGTTATGAATTAGAAACCATCTTCATTTCGTGTAAAATTCTTTACTTTCTGCCTGAAATTTGTATGAATAATCTTTTTTGCGTGTAACTATCTTATCTCACGTAATCTCTTATATCAAGCTCTTTATTTTATGGTGTCCATTAGCATGCTGAAATCAATAGCAACTTTTCAGTAATGTAAGGTTTGGCGCCAATAATTGCCAGTAGTTTTTTGGAAACAAATTGTACCCTTCTGGTCATATTTAATTGAGAAAACTCTGTAATAACTTTTTCAAGTGTCTATAATGACAACATATCGTTGTGATGCACAATCAAAATATTGCGTTGTGACCATTCTTCTATTTTATAGGAGACCGTCAAATGCGAGCTGATAACAAAAATTACAAAGGGGGGCAAGAAGCACGGTATTCCCAATGCTCATGTGCCTTCGGAAATTAGAAATCCTGATCAAGTTCGCAAGAGAAGACAGCAACAAACCAGTAAAATCTCATACATGAAAAGCAAACCTGGAAAGGGCAAGAAGTTTGGGAAGAATGGGAAAAAAGGTAAGAAGTAGGTGAACTGTTCAAAGGTGTGATACAAGTGACTTCATTTGTTTTGGTTTTCTTGTCACTTAAGCAATGTAGCTTTCAAATAGCACTATATTTGAGTCGCAAATAGCTAAAGATTTAACTCCTTCCAAAGAATTTGAGTCGCAGCATCAACAATGGAGGACTATATTAGTGTGTCATATGTATTTGTAGTTGGGGATGAGTTGAGGTGGTATATGTAGATGTACAGTGGTGTATACATTTTATTTTTATTTGATGATTAATGAGCAGGAAAATGGTATACTAGGCTAAATATATAATTTTTTGTTTAAAATTTTTTGAGCAATACGATATCACTTTTAAAGTGATTCGAAAAGTGTTTCACATCACTTTTCAAGTGATGTGCTTTTTAAAATGATGCGCCACTTTTTAAGTGATGTCAATAGTCCTTTTCTAACGTCACTTCTTTTGTGATGTCAATAGTCATTCTTTAACGTCACTTTTTAAAAGATTTATCAAATTGATAAATATTACGTCACTATAAAAGTGACTTGTATTTTTACAACATCACTTTTTGAAATCACTTTAAGAAGTAATGTCTTATGTTTTCCCCTAGGACATCTTTCCAAAAGTGATTTAAATTGTTACAACATCACTTCTAGACATCAATTTAAAAGTGATGTTAAAAAACACAGGCTTTTCTAACATCATTCTGTAGGTGTAGTCGTGTAGAGTGTAGAATTTGGCAAAAGTATACTAGTTGTGTCACTTTTGAACCAGAGTGAGACATAAGTACGTCAAAAGTGACACATAAAGTATACTAGTTGTGTCACTTTTGGACCAGAGTGAGACACAAGTACGTCAAAAGTGACACAAAAGCCCCTTATTAGTTGTGTCACTTTTAATAGATATTATGTCACTTTTTCCAAAAGTGAGACAAATGAAAATAATTTTTTAAAAAACATTTTCTCATTTTTGTATTTGATTGTATTCATTTCTCAACCTGCATCCTATCCGTCATAACCAAAATCCCATTAACCTGCTTTATGACATAAACAACATCTACATACATTTATCAAAATATCACAACCAAAATCACTTTAACCTGCTTTATGATACGGAAACAACATCTACTCGAGAAGAAAGAAACAACATTCAAAACAATTAACTTCTATTGATTTCATCGATTAAACCAAATATTTATCATCTAGTTTGACTCCCAACAAAAGAAGTCATTCTAATACCAAAAGAATCACAATTTAAAAAAAAAAAAAAACTACATAGCGCCAATACTATCCTAGCAATATCTTAGTTTGTTGTGCGTACTTCCAACACCAAAAACCTAGCTGCCATCTATTCATCTGTTAATCGATCCATGGAACCTGCATCATATCATGAAGTCGTCATTCCACTATGACTAGTATATAAAATTAAAAAGCAAGTGAATCAAGAAGGGTATATTGTACAAATAAGAAAAAAAAACGATAAGAAAAGTATATATACATAAAAAAATGGAAAATATGGAAGCCCACTTACCCAAATTAACTACTCAGATAAATTGTTGGATAAAGTCGATGAATTCAAGACGAAGTTCATCTATTTCAGTAGTGTAACTCTTTTTCTAGAGAACTCCAATACCTGTTCGACGAAAAATATATTATAAATATTATGAAAATGAATAATGCAGGCAATGCATTGCCTACCATATTTACAGATGCACCAATTTATAAGCTAGCTAAGACTATATGAAAAATAATGCTACTTTACAGTCACCTTCTTTTTTATTGGTGGACCAGGATCCTCTACTAAATCTCGCATAAAGCGCAATACATAATATCCACATACAATCCTCCCTTGCTGTTGTGGGTACTATACATAATTAATACTTGCATTAACACATACACAAATTGGAAGATACTTTGTATTGTATTCCAAAGAAACTAAGCTTACTGTCACATAGTTCCAATTTGGATTTGGATTCATCTTTCTCTTTCCTTTGGACATATTTGATGTCTTGATCGCACTGAAAATGCATTTGTTTCTCATTATTTTCAAGATAGAATCAAATATACAATGAAAAATACAATAAATAAAGACTAAACTCACATGTTTACTAATAATTTAAAAGCTGGATCCGGCGGCCCTCGAAAATCTTTTAAAGAGTCCAACCAGTACACTTCCATTGATGGTATGTCAAGAACCATTAAGACCCAATGCCCCCTACATGACCAGTTATGTGGATACAAATTCAATTAGGTACTTTTAATTATATAACCAATCGGAAAAAAATAAATAAAAATAAAAATAAAAATGAAATAATTTTAATTATATGAAAATAATGTATATGTACTGCAAATGTATAAGCACAGTTACCCTGTGTTGAAAGGAATTAAAAGCACACGATCACCGTGTTCTTTAGCCAACTTCTGAATATATCGAGCCTTCTCATCATCCTTTGTATAAATAGTAAAACTTTATGGGTTACCAAATGCATACTTTGCTCGAGCAATTCCAAAAGTCGCATATAAATATCTACAACATATATATACATTCTATTAAGTCGTCGCATATGAAAAGTTAAATTATAACTAACACAAATAAGCTCACCAAATTATTCATACCTCATGTAGGAGATAATGCAACTACCATTTAACATTCTCTTCTCACACACATCCATCAACTCATCTTTTGAAACTCGTACTTCCGACATCTCATCATGGAAAAGAGTTCCAACCATTGGAGCCTCTATAAAAGCATTTTCTTTCACTATTTTGTCAACATAATCCACAAACTTTCTGATCTTATATTGAATACTGCCCTGCGGAAGTGGAATACGCTTCTCTACCTAACAAAAGGTTGATGAACAAGATTGATGTTTATATAACAAAATTAAGTAAATTACCATACAAATATCCATATCCTTATACTACCTCGTCACTTTTAAGTATCACAAGTTCCTTAGGCCATGCCACAAACGAGTTTACCGCATCTTTAACAAATACATGTTCATCACCGTTTGGAACTGGGAGAAGGGCATCACCACACAATACTTTATTTAATGAGACCTTCAGATATGACTATCCCAAAGGCATGTTGTGAACAATATCCTCTGGCCCCTTCCTTGCTGAAACACGACCTTCGGCAACAATGTTGTCTTTAGATCCCAATGCCAATCTACAATCTTGGTCCTATAACAAATAAGCAAAACAAAGACAGCATTATCTAGTAACAAATTTGATGCAAACATTTAATCAACATTTTTAATTAAGAAAATATTTTTTACCTTCCCATCTTTAGCTTTAAGTTTTTCGGAATCCACAATGCTCTTTCCGTTGTCTATTTTTGACTATACGACGAAGTGTACATCAAGTTAGTATATGTGAAGCACTTGGAATAAAGGAATGAAAAAAGCTACGTATCATTCCCTGCATTTATTATACCACAATGAATATAACATGGTTAAGGCAACTATAGAATGAACTTACCTGTACATTTTTCGACTTAAGTTTTACTGAAGTCACACCTTTTTTTTGTTGACCACCATCTTTTCTCTATACATTAAATATGAGTTTAGTTAAAGAGAACACTCGAAATGTGTAGAAAATCAGAAATACAAATTTAAAAGCCAAAAAACTTACTTGCTTAGACTTGGCAATCACCTGATGCCTATTATCACTTTTGGCACTATTGGATTCCACATTTTCTAATGGCAGCGAGTTAACGAGTTTTGGTCCTTGCTTGAGCAACTTGCTCAATAGTTCTGTCGACGCTGGTGAATTAGTTTCACCTTGTTCTTTAAGCACATGTAGCACCAAAATTTTCAACTTGTCGTTTTGAGCTTCTTTCTCTTTCAACTTCACTTCCAAATCCTCGTGATATTTCTTTGATCTTTTATTAGGAAGATTGAAGTACATAGTGGGAGTCGTATATTGTCCACCATACCTAACTTCGACCACTAGGCTCTGGAGTTCCTAATGCCATAGTAAGTATGTCATTCTTTCCTTCCGTTGCCAAAACCCCCTCCTCTACCTTATTTTTCAGCTCCTCCTGCAAAAATAGATATAAAATTCATAATCAACGAATGAGCGACCACAGGCTGTTCTAAGAAGAGAGGAAAACGGAGAAAAAAGCTTCTAAGACTTGAAAATAACCTCCATCTGATTTTATCCAAGTCTGCCTCATGTATGGAAAGCCTGAAAACTATTTCTATAATACTATGAATAATATAAATAGATGCAATATTATACACTTCCAACATTTCATGGTCTATTACATCAATACCCTCTAGAATCCCCGGCCCAGACCCTAAGAAGCAAAACTGATTTTCTTAGGAGAATGGCAGACATATCAAAGACAAACATTATTAAACCAAACTCTTGTCTACTTATTAACTGCTCCTCCTACACTCCCTTCATCTCTTCTATATTCTCTTCGCTGTAACTTGTTCGCATGGATTCCGTGCCACTTCTCTTTTCTTTTCACTGTTCTCTAGGTACAGTTACACATGTGCAAGCTATGCTTGAAAAGCCGGGTTTAAGCCTACGTGTAATGCCACCTCAAAGAAGTCTCCATTCGCCCAAGGCGTTGGAGTAGCTGGAAGGCTTTCCTTTTCTCCAGTAACCAGAAAAGGGACTCTTTTACCATGTTTTAAGGCTGCAGAAACAACAACAGTAGCAGGATAAACATGTACGTCATCTCGTATTAGTTCAACTCTATCTTAATAATTTAAAGTCCACTAATAATGTAGCATTTCCAAATATGTGTAGGAGTGCTGCTTAAAGGTACGGTACTAACTATTAAGCACACACACAAAGAATCAAAATAAAACAGACAATGCAGAAGAAGAATAGTCCCCATTATATTTCATAAATGTCAGGTCAAAAAGACAAATGAAAAACGGAAATTCTACCTGCAATCAATTGAACAAATCTAAGAGCAAGTAACACAAATTGGAAAAAGCATGATATGAGTGGGTTTTGGGTTGTTATATCAGTCCTACTCCTTTGAAAATACTCATTTAAGCTCGGCCAACAAATTGAAGAACTAAACAGTCTGGTGCACGATATGCGTCTCCAAAATCAACATAATAATCCATGCTTTTCTAATAATACTAAGTCAATAAATAAATAATCGTATATATTATTATTTTTTTCGTCGTATTATGAATTTTGTTCATATCTTTGTGTCTGCTTTTGTAAGAAATGCTTACTAGGATGGTCATCATTTACGTTGTGACTAATATAATTTTAACATGTGATTACAGGAGGGTCTATTTTCTTACATACTCATTTATCCATCTAGTTTGCCTTTATCGTTACCCATTTCTTTACTTCATCCACCATGACATCTTCATCAAACATTGCATCTTCATCAAACATGATACCTCCCAAACTCATTCCTGAGCAATCCTTTCAGTCTATGATGGATTCCACTACCTATGGCCATCTTTTCCATGACTACATCACAAACATTGGGTGGTCTTTCCTAATTCTTCAACCTGACCAAACTTATTCTCCGAGTTTGGCTGCATACTTTTATGCTAATATGGAAGACACACCAGCATTCAACCATGCACATGGTTTCTACTTAGACGGGTTCACAATCCTAGTTGGTGACACACATCATATTTCTTCTGAACAACAGCTTGCCCTAACTTTGGATCTTCCATATCATGAACTAGCCGTATCATGGCATTACATCTATCATAATTCTTACCGTTCGTTTCAGTGGCAAGCGTTTCGTGAAACTTACGGTGATGGTCTTGGGATTACAAGAGAAGGAAATGGCCATGTGCCATGGCACGACATCACCATTCCCTTAGCAAGCATGACCATGAACATATGGACTGCGATGTTGTTTATACTCCTGAACATTATGGGAGATTGGCATTTTTCTACTGTCAATGAGGCTGCCTGCGTCGTATTCAGTGCACTGGCTCAAGGTCATACATTATTTAACATCTTAGGTTGTGTATCTCCAACCTGAAACGAGCTCGCACTTTTCAGGATCAGTATATACTTTTACCTGTAACCGCTTGCCTAATCATGAAGACACATTTCCCATAGTTTGCAGCTACTTTTCATGGTTGGGTCAAGGTAGATTCTATGTGCCCAGCAAACAGAATTATTCGTTTATTGAGGTTTAGGCAATGGAAGCGTCCCGTTCGGTACGTGAGGCATGTTCGTTGTTACCCGAAGGATGAAAATATGAAGAAACATTTGAGGAAATCCGGAGACAAAGAATGGGCAGAAATTTGGCAGACTATTATCTTTTGGCGCGATGCTAAGGAAATGCATTTCCTTATTGAGGACGCCAGACCTTCACATCCTGCAAGATGGTAAATTTGAGCTTGCCATTATACATATACCTAGCTAAAAAATTATGTTTCGTGTGCTATGTTTTGTGTGCTATTGAACATTTTATTGTTTCTTTCTGAATAATATATTATGTTCTCCAACCTTTCTGTTCCAGCAATCTAGCCCTAATTTTGCTCACGGTTCTCAGGTAATTTCTCTCTTTATTTATTGATACTTCGAGGACTAAGCATCATTCAGTTTGGGGGTGTTTTTAACCTGTAGCAAAAATTAGGCAAATTGTAGCATGTATATAGTTTTTATTTTCTTGTTAAAAATGGTACTTAGTGACAAAGTCTTGTTTCATTTTCAATGATGAAAATTGTCTAGAAATCTCACATTAGTATCCGAATTAGGATTTGTTTTCAAGAAACTTAAGATAATACGTATGCAATAGTTTATACATCTTTTCATGAACATTTATGCACTGAGTATCATCGATTGTACATAGCAGTGAGTTTCTGGAACCAACGGTTAGTTACTTAAACTATCAATCCTGTGAGATTCTAACCAAAAGCCTCGACATAAGTGATATGTGTGTGATGACATAGAGCAGTAGTTTTTCTGAATAGAGAAAATCACGCGTCTACTTACTTGATCACCATCCGAACCCTAGGCGAGAATTTAGGCCTTCTTTGGATCGACATAGCCAAAAATTTATACATGTTACAAATTTTACCGCTAGTCACTCCACTGAATCTTTCATCAGACTTTTCACTTTCACCAAAAAAAAAAAAAAAAATCCTTACCCATCTATTAAGCCAAATAAAAGAACCTACCTAAGTGATGAGTATGAGAAATAGGATGAAATGTAGAAAAATAAAGAGAAAGACTTGTCCCTAATAAAAGTCAGTTACTTGCTTCAGGAAAGAAAAATTGAATCATGTTCTTAAGCCATAAAATAAAAAATAAATCATCATCTGTATCCAAAGGCTTAAGAGCAAGGTTGGAAAACTCAGAATAGAAGCAGGAAAGAAAACAACGATTTCTCTAGTATAAATATCTTGAAAACCCTATTCTCTCATACTTGTCAATTTTGATTACCCATTTCCATTGTCTTCTACACCATCACCTAAGCCCCACAATACCTAATAAAGACCTCTAGCTCAATTAGGAGTAGGAAGGTGTGATAATAAGTAGTAGACGTGACTGATCGACCTTGGCTCTTCTGACTGTCATTGAGATGTGAGGAAACGTGTGCCCACTGCACACTGGAGTTAACGATACCTGAATGGTAAAATTTTGAGTGAATTTGTGTTTCGACACATATCTGTGAGAACCCATTTAGGTACGCTCTCCAAAGGATCCAAAAATGACCCTGCTAGTACATTTCCATGAAAAGTTCACTACATGCATGATCATATGTAGATGTTTTAATTATTGAATACATATTAACTTGAGTTTCAAAGAAATCAATCCTCGTTCCTTGCTAAGGAGATGTATGGATATCTGAGATTAATTTAGGAAACAAGTTTTTGTCACTGAGTTGTTGTAGTATAAATAAAGTTTGTGAGTATCTTCTCTGGAAAACTCTCATGAGGCTATAACTCGTCCACTAGGGAATTCCTAGTGGTTTAAGGCCTTGTTGCATATGGTCAATGCAATCGCACTCTGCGAAACGAGAATTAGTTAGGACTACACATTTTTGGCCACTTATCTGTTTTAATGTCTCTTCTTTGCTTGAGGACAAGCAAAGTGCTGTTTGGGGGTAGTGTGATAAGCACCCAAAACTGTAATATTAAACCCCATTGAGACATATAAATTTAGTTAATTATGTGTTTAATAATCATAAAATAAGTATATTTTCTTACTTTTGCAGGTATTCACAGTAAACATGAAAACATTGGTTAAACCTGCGTTAAAGCACGGGGAACGACGTATATATGAATTCTTCTAAATCCGCATAGAAGCATCAAACTTCCGAAGCTCCTACCTCTTGAACCAGGACTCCGAATGCGACAAGTGAGCTGCTCAGACAATCAGGGCGATGAACTCTACGCATAGGCGGGAAGTGGTAAAATTGCCAAAAGACCGGACCACCACTGGACTGCACGTGGACCCACTATGCGGGCCCGCAAGATTTGATGAGTCATCAATCATGGAGCATGTCAAGACAAAAATGACAAATTATTGGTGCAAAGTTGACACCTTGCATGTAATGATAAGAGCCCAAAACTGTAGTTTTAACCCCTTAACCATCATACTTTTAAACCAATTATGTGAGTAATAATTAAGAGTTAATACTGATTACGTGTTTTTATGCATTTCAGGCTTCAAAGTCCATTATGTACAGAAATGTGCCACTTTAGCGAGATAAAGGAGCAAAGGTCGGTTGTTAAGGAGTTCGGTGATTAAAGGCCAAGATTCAAGAAGACAAAGCCTTTGTAAAGCCCGATCAAAAGCTGAAAAGTCGACGCGGGCAGAAACAACACACAAAGTTTGCAGAACTTCTGAAGGCCGTATCTTTGGACTCAAACCTCAGAATTGGGACTACCTTATGTCAAAACGACCGGCTCGGAAAGAGCTTTCCAATGGTCTAAGCCGTGACCCAATCAGAGGAGAAGAAGTAGATGAAAAGTCTATTGAAGCCAAATCCAACTAAAGAGCCCTTTTCAGACTGAAAGAATTGGGTTTTGGGACCGATTTTCCGACCCAAAACATGGCTCCAAGCCCATGCACGATTTTTGGATCTGAAAGTATAAAAACAAAAGTTTGACTCTTTGTTAATGGTAGATAGTTAGGTTAGAAAATAAATTAGGTTAGGAAGCTAATGTTAATGGAGTTTAGGGTTAGAAAAAGATAGATCTAGATTAGTTAATTACTTAGTTTTCACTCCATTAATTAGTTTTAGAACTTAGTTTTTATAATTTCAATTAGTTAATTAATTAGTTTCATTCTTTGTTTTAGATTAGTTATTTAAATCATTGAATATCATTCATTAGATTAATAAGTAGTTGTTATTCATTCAATCATATCTTGTTCTTATTGTTCTATTAGATTTATAAAGTTAATTACTTATTCCATAATGACATGTTCTTATTATTGTTCTTGTATTAAGAATGGTAGTAGAGAAATTTCACATCAAATCATTACTCTTACCATTGTTCATTTTGGGTTTGATTAATTGAATTTGTTTAAGTCTCGAGAGTTAAGAGTGGAACGAATCCTTACTCATTATATTGCATGATTATGTTTTGAGAGTAAGAAGAATTGATTTAAACGTAAGAACGGTAGGATTACGTATTAGTGTTGTTAACATTAATATTTAGGATTCTATAATTTTTACGGATATCAAATGGCGCATTTGCCATCTTAATCTCGTTCAAGACAAGAATTCAATTGATTGAATCAAGGGGCAATCCCCATTCTCTACCCACCCACCCTTTTAATTTTTCATTCTTATTTCTTGAATTTTAGGAACCGTTCACTTTGTTTTAGGCATAGGGGCTGCATTCCGCGAGAAAAAACAACTGCGGTGAAGCACTAAACTTCCTCGAAAAAAAAAAAAAAAAAAAAAAAAAAAAAAAGCGACCAGCGCTAAGCAAAGCGCCTGCGCTCAAAACACCGAAGTTGAAGCGACCAGCTCAAACATCTGTAACTTCGGAGTTTACAGCGAGCGTGACCACCTAAGCAAAGCGCACTGCGCTCAAAACAACGGAAGTTGAGCGACCTGACCCATGCCATAATCGGTATCTTGAAAACGACCACAAAACAAAACTCGGAACTTCGAATTTGCGCGGCGCACCTTGAGTGAAGCGCCACCATACGGCTGAATTTTGCGGATTTCCACGGGTTTGATTCGAACCGGGTTTTTCAAGTTTTTCAGTGTTCTAACTTGTTATATACACGAACACGCGTAAACAAGGCGCTATTCATAAAAGCGAAGAAAGGGCCTTGTCAGATATTCCTTTCTTCCACACCTCGTATCTCCTGTTAGAGGTTTCTACTAGTATATCAGAATTGTTTGGAGTGTTGCATGTTTAGTTAAGTTCGACTTAGTCTTGCATGAGATTAAGGTCTGGTCGAAGAAAAACAACTAACATAATTGCACGGCAACGTCGACAAACACGTCTATCTAGTATACCACCCATTACACCTCTAGCTACTATTCCACACACACCACTTGATATAATGCCTGAAGAAGGAGAGACTCCTCTCTCTGATTTCTACAAAGCCTTGGCGATAGCCCCAAATCTTGCATCGTTCTAGCGGACCCGATTGGGGATTTCGAATCCCCCAAATATTTTAATTTGTTACCCGTTTTTCATTTGTTTAGACCATGAAAAACCTTATCGCCATCACGTAGGGATTGAACAAGTCCTAACAACATTCCACCATCCCACGGTTGGTGCGGAACAAATTAAACCGAGGGTATTCCCTTTCACCTTAGCCCGATAAAGGGCGTCTTGGTTAAGCGCCCAAACGCCAAACTCGTGGACTCATGGGCTCAACTTGTTCAATTGTTCATGGAACAGTTTTACCCACCACCGAAGACGGATGAAATGCTTCACAAGATTCATTTCTTTAGCCGTAATCCTCATGAATCCTTTTCGGAGGCACGGAATCGTTTCAGCGATCTTCTCATTGAATGCCTCATCATAATCTTCGCGAAAGACACGCTTGTTCGTGCTTTCTTCAAGGGGCTTTCACATTATCATAAGGAGGTTCTAGATATCATGGTAGGGGTAGTTTTCTTAGTAAAGGAGCCTTGGAGGCTTATAAATTCTTAGAAGATCAATCTAAGAAGAACAACAATTGGGGAGGTAACGATTCCTCCCGCTCCTCTCCTTCTTCTCTTGAGGTTAAATATGATCCCGAAGCTTAAAATCTTATCGATGCCCTCACTAAAAGGTAGATGCCATCTCGTTCAACAACAACCCACTCCGGTCATGAACATTAACTCTTCTCGTTGTAATGTCTGTTTGTAGTCTTGAGCATTCCGACTTTTATTGTCCTCTTGTCTATGCACAAACACCACCACAACCATCACACTTCTACCGGTTAACTCAACATCAAGGACAAGGGGAACTTAGGTGACTAGAATAGAGGTTTAGTACCCATAACCCGAACTATCAACATCAAGACATGAACGCTCAACAAGCTTTAATTCCAATACAACCATCTACAGACAAAGTAGTAGTGACCTTGTTGGAGAAACAAAATCAAATTATGCAACAAAACTCCAACTTGATGAAAGATCAGCATGATCAAAACTCTAATATGATGAAACAAACGATGCAAATGATGCAGTCTTTGTGCCAAAAGGTTATTGACATGTCTTCTAACCAAAATAATAACCAAACCGGTGTGTTTCCAAGTCAAGCAGTGCCTAATCCTAAGTCAACAAACACTGCCTTTGAAATAAACAGTATTTACTGTAATGGTAATATAAACCAAGGGGACTTACAGGTAGTCACTACCCTTCGTTCAGGGCGAGTAGTTGATAACCAAGTGACTATGCCTAAAGATTACCCGTAAACTAAAAATGATACCATACCAAATACTATAATAGAAACTGAAGACCCTACAACTGTAGAAGTACCAGTTAAACCACAACCAAAAGGGAAAACATTACAAGACCCAATAATAGAAAGTGAAGACCCTACACCTGTAGAGGTTCCAATATGGACACCTAGATGGAAAACGGCTAGAGATAATGCAAAGACTAATAATACTTTTATCCCTTCTGCTAAAAATAGCGATAAAGCACAATATACCCAAAGACTAGTTGTGTTTAAAAAGGACAAGAATTTTGATGAGATTAGGGAAGTGTTTAAAAATTTGACTATAAACCTACCTTTTCTAGAAGCTATAAAAAGTCTACCTGGACACGCTAAGTTTCTAAAAGAGTTGTGCACCAAGAAGAGGAAAACCAACATACCCCACGAAGCATTCTTAACTGAACAATATCCCTCTTTATCTGAACATAACGGAATTGTTAAGTACAAGGACCACGGTTCGATCCCCATTTGTACAATGCACCTTAGGTGATACGCCCTTCATAACAACTGCTTTATTAGACCTGGGGGCGAGTGTTAACTTACTCCCTTTTTATTTATATAAACAACTAGGTCTAACAAAACTTCAACCAACCAAAATGACTTTGCAGTTAGCCGATCGTTCTATTAAGTATCCCAAGGGTGTAGTTGAAAATATTCTCGTTAAAGTTCAGGATTTTTACTATCCAAATTTAATTTGTTATTCTTGACACGAAGTTACTCATGATTCCATTCCCATCATCTTAGGGCGTCCTTTCTTGGCAACCGCCAATGCCCAAATCAATTGTCGGGATGGCTCAATGACTCTTTCTTTTGGAAATCTTTCTGTAGAAGTTAACATGTTTAGACAAAAACAGGGACAACTAGGTTTGCCTATAGAAGGGGAAGTGAAGTCCATTGAGAGTTTTGTACCTCACATTAGTGCGGCTGACACTTTAGTCCCCACACTAGTAGATACCCCTCTTATGGAAGAAGACAAGGATCACAATTTCTACTCCCTAGACGTAGATAACATCAAGGAGGATTTCCTTCGACTCTTTTGCAACCCTTCTTTTCCGCCTCGCGAGTTCTCTCCTATTGACATCCATTCATCTCTTGACGCCATGACGGAAAAGAATTTTTTGCCCTCTATCCCGGTGATTCTTCTTACCAACCTATTGAGGAATGTCTTGCATATCGCAAGGCCTCTGATGATATAGACCTAAGAACACTAGTTGAACACCATTCACCCACCTCACATTCTCATGTCACCCATTCACCTTCCATCACGAATGTTCCTCGCCCTCTACCTTTTCAAAGAACCATTGAGTTTGTACTTGACCTTGGCATTTCTCATATGCTTCATAACTATCTAAAACCAACCTGGTGAAGAAGTAACACCCAAGGACAAACCACGACACTTTTTCATTTTTTCCATTTTTTCCTTCTCAAAATTATCCACATCCTACGTTATCTTCCACAACCATCAAATTTCTCCGTTCATTTACTTGGCATCCCTTTGTGGGAGGACAAAAGAAGAAACTGTATGCTTTCGATTAGGTTTTAGATCTATAAGGCTTTGCTCTCATTCCACTAAGCTACGTCATAGGAAATCTTGGTGCTTAATTACGTTTGATGGTGCATTCCATGTTAATTATTTGTGGAAAGACCCACAACTTTTTCGATTGTTGATATATGGTAAACTGCATTTTAATACATATATATTAGATAAAGTCTCGAGTATCGACTATAAAAGACTCATTTTATTCTTGATTGTACTCCATTCCAATCTTATGTTATGGGAGTGAACCATTAAGGCAACCGACCCTCCTTTTGGAGTGAGTGAGTGGTTGTAAGTGTCGGATTCTTAGTCTACGTTTCATGTGACTCAACGATTTATCTCTTGCACTTTTTTCTCATGGATTGAGTAGTGTTTCTCTATGGAGTGAGTTTCATTTTTATTTCTTTATCGTAATTTTGTTTTGTTTTTCTAAAAATCAAACATATAAAAACTAAATAAAATAAAAACATAAACATATATTAGTAAGTCTAGGGAATCGACTTTAAAAGACCCAAGTTTTAAATCAATACCAACTTTAAGGATTATAGGCCAAACAAAATTTTCAAACTTAAAAAGAGTTTTCCAATTTTGTTTGGGGGTGGAGTATTTTGGTATTCATTTCAAATCATGTTGCCACCCTAAGCCTGTCATGTTTACTCCAGTAGAGTTTGTGTTAGTTAGTATGTACTAGTTTAATTGTGCTTCATATTATCATATCATCTTTACAATATTTACATTCACAGTCTTTGCATTTTTGCCACGTTTCTATGGTAAATTCTTTCCTTATCTCTTTACACTTTGAGGACAAAGCGTTCGATTGTTTGGGGGTGGGATAGAAACATTTGCAAAAATTAGACACTTTTAGGATGTAAATTATGCACTTTTATTTATAAAATGTTAAAAATTATAAAAATTAGTTAGTTACATAATTTAATTGTGCTATTGAATTGTTTCATAAACCCCCTTCTCCCAAATTGTTTGGGGGTGGTATAGAAACACGATGTAAATGTTAAGCACATATTAGGTTGTATATTATGTATTATTTGTCTTAAAAATAATAAAAATAAAAATAAAAATAAAAATAAAAATAAAAATAAAAAGTTTATGCTATACACTTAGGAATATTGGTATTGTTTCTTTCTCTATGCTCTTAATAATCTAGAAGTCTCCGTGTAGCTTTTGCATTAGAATAGTTTTTAGAAACTTAGGTTAATATGTAGGTAATAATCTTTGCATCTATCTATAAATATATTACATGAGTATCTATGATTGTTTGGCGATAAGTTTAAAAATCTAGGCTAGAGTACTTATTCTACAAATCCTGTGAGAATATAGCCTAAAGCCTTATATGAGTGAAACATTTGAGAAATGACACAAGGGAGAAGTATATTCCGAATAGAGAAATCACACGTCCACTTGCTTGACCACTATACCATGTCCTAAGAGAAATTTAGGCCCTTTTGGATCGATATAGCTAGAAATTCTGACCTAAGTATATTTTCCGCTAGTAAATCGAGAGCCTTTCATTAGCCCTTCCATAAACCACAATTCCTTTACCCTATTACAAAAACAAAACAAAATATATATAAAAAAAAAAAATCAACCTACCCATTTTAGAATAAGTCTGAGAATAAGATGAGTGAAGAAAAGAGAAGAGAAAAAAACACATTAAAACATAAATTAGTTAGTTGCTTCCGTAAAAGAAAAAGAAAAAAGAAAAGAAAAGAAAAAAAAAAAAAAAAAAAATAGAAATAAAATAAAAACTCCAAAAATAGAATAAAAGGAGTCGAAAAGCCAAAAGAAAAAGGCTAAGGATGAAAACAAAGTGTAGAAGCAAAAGAACAAGGTTCTCTCTAGTTACGTAATATGACGACCCTATTATCTCAGACTTGTCTTTTTTAATATCCGTTTCTTTCATTCTTAAACCATCTCCTAATCCCCGCAACACCTAATAAAGACCTCTAGCTCAATTAGGAATAGGTTAGTGGGATAGTAAGTGGCAGATGTGTTTGATCAACTTCGGCTTCCTTGTGTGTCATTGAGATTGTAAGGTAAAGTATGCCCACTGGCATCTGGAGTAGCAAAACTTGAGTGGAAAAATCAGAGTGATTTTTGTCTTGACTTTTATGTGAGAACCTACTTAAGGACGCTATTCCAAAGTTTCAGAAACGGGCCTGTTACTGCATTTCATAGCATTACTCATTGTATATATGTTTATTCATAGATGATTGATTATTATGCATATATTAGCTTAGGTTTTGACATGATTATTCTGTATTCATTGCTAGTGAGATGTATAGATAATTGAGACATAAATAAGGAAACAATAGTTTTATTTCTTAGTCGTTGTAGTATAGATGAAGTTTGTGAGTACCTTCACTGGAAAACTCTCATGAGGCTATAACTCGTCCACTAGGGAATTCCTAGTGGTTTAAGGCCTTGTTGCATATGGTCAATGCAATCGCTTTTCAAATAAAGAGTAGATAGAACTCCATTTTTGGTCACTTATTCTAATTTCTCATATTTGCTTGAGGACAAGCAAAATGCTGTTTGGGGGTGGTTTGATAAGAGTCCAAAACTGTAGTTTTAACCCCTTAACCATCATACTTTTAGACCAATTATGTGAGTAATAATTAAGAGTTAATACTGATTACGTGTTTTTATGCATTTCAGGCTTCAAAGTCCATTATGTACAGAAATGTGCCACTTTAGCGAGATAAAGGAGCAAAGGTCGGTTGCTAAGGAGTTCCATGATTAAAGGCCAAGATTCAAGAAGACAAAGCCTTTGTAAAGCCCGATCAAAAGCTGAAAAGTCGACGCGGGCAGAAACAACACACAAAGTCAGCAGAACTTTCGAAGGCCGTATATTTGGACTCAGA
Source organism: Coptis chinensis (assembly GCF_015680905.1). Lineage (NCBI taxonomy): Eukaryota > Viridiplantae > Streptophyta > Magnoliopsida > Ranunculales > Ranunculaceae > Coptis > Coptis chinensis. The sequence goes on from NC_141460.1 coordinate 45,566,518, forward strand.
CCTCGGAATTGGGCCTACCTTATGTCAAAACGACCGGCTCGGAAAGAGCTTTCCAATGGTCTAAGCCTTGACCTAATAAGAGGAGAAGAAGTAGATGAAAAGTCTATTGAAGCCAAATCCAGCTAAAGAGCCCTTTTCAGACTGAAAGAATTGGGTTTTGGGACCGATTTTCCGGCCCAAAACATGGCTCCAAGCCCATGCACGATTTTTGGATCTGAAAGTATAAAAACAAAAGTTTGACTCTTTGTTAATGGTAGATAGTTAGGTTAGAAAATAAATTAGGTTAGGAAGCTAATGTTAATGGAGTTTAGGGTTAGAAAAAGATAGATCTAGATTAGTTAATTACTTAGTTTTCACTCCATTAATTAGTTTTAGAACTTAGTTTTTATAATTTCAATTAGTTAATTAATTAGTTTCATTCTTTGTTTTAGATTAGTTATTTAAATCATTGAATATCATTCATTAGATTAATAAGTAGTTGTTATTCATTCAATCATATCTTGTTCTTATTGTTCTATTAGATTTATAAAGTTAATTACTTATTCCATAATGACATGTTCTTATTATTGTTCTTGTGTTGGGAATGGTAGTATAGAAATTTCACATCAAATCATTACTCTCACCATTGTTCATTTTGGGTTTGATTAATTGAATTTGTTTAAGTCTCGAGAGTTAAGAGTGGAACGAATCCTTACTCATTATATTGCATGATTATGTTTTGAGAGTAAGAAGAATTGATTTAAACGTAAGAACGGTAGGATTACGTATTAGTGTTGTTAACATTAATATTTAGGATTCTATAATTTTTACGGATATCATGTAATTAATTAGATTAGGTGTTAATAGTGAAAAAAGGCAAGGTGTCACTTTGTTTTAATGTGGTGGATAAAAATGAAGTAAATGTGGTTTGATGTTTCACGTGGGAGGAAATGAGATTTATCTCAAATGGAGAAGAAAACAAAACAAGGGGGGGACACTCCATTTACTCCCTTGACTTCTTTTCCTTTACCATGTATTATTTTAGTTCCTTAGTCTTAGTTATTATTTAGTTTTTTAGTTTTTGAACAAAAATAGCTTGTAATAGTTTTAATGAAGGAAACCTTGTGTTCCTCTTGAAAAATTCTCACTTCTTCATGCAAGTGAGTTTATAAATAGATAATTTCTTCTTTTTGTTCTCTTTCTCTCTCTCTTTTTACATTCCACACTTGTTTTAGTTTTCTCTCAAGGATCATGAGCTAACTTTCCCTTTGTGGGGAGTTAATAATACTCATGTGAGGGAAAATTCTTGTTATTTGGTTTAGTAAGTTGTTTAGGAAGAACAACTAGACCTACATCCTATCCCAAAATGATAGTTGGTGTAAAGTCTAGTTAGGGATCAAGTGATGAGCTTAGATATAAGTCATTGCTTTGGTTCCACATGCTAGCATGTATGAGCTTAGAGATGAGTCATATATGTTAGGGATCAAGTTTTCTTTTAGTAAGACTTGTCTATGAGTTCTAGGAAGATAAAAATACACTTATTAAAATCAAATAACAAAAGTTATCTTCACATGAGAAGAATTAACTCTCCACTTTTGTTTTAGTAAAATTTTATTGTGTCTTAGTTGCATGATTACGTAACTTAATGTTTTTAATTTTTGTGTAGTAAAGAAACTAAGTAATCATAGCTAAACTTACTCACTAGTTCCCTAAAAGAGTAAAAACCAAGTTGTAAGTGGTCATATAATTTAGGTTGGTTCGAATCCCTACTCCAAATTATATGAACACGAAGATCATGAGTAAGGAAAAATATCTTTGAATTCGCACTTTCGCCAAAGAAGAGATTCAAATCTCTAACATAGCAAAAAGGTGAATATCAGTACATAAACGAATCAAAGACCAATTGGCAAGGCAAAGTAGTAATTCAAAAGAGTAATTCAAAAGTATCACAAAAGCATAAATCACATGTTAGCACATTTAACAAAAAAGACAGGGTAGATGCCTATGACAGTTCTTTGAGCTAGGCTACATCGTTTTGGTTGTGGCTAAGCTACACATACAACGATACAATGGTCAAGTATATATCATGGAGTAAATCCAATCACCAATTAATTGCACCACAGGATCCATACATTGATCATGGCTGTCACAACTCACAGCCAATTTGTTTTGCAAGGTGTTGGTGATTTGCAGCACCTATATCATATGTTTGATAATGGTCATTAAGATCGTAAAATACCAAGCAAACACAGTGCCATCAGGGATGGTAAAGCCTAGAGCTTAGCATTGGAATAACACATCATTAATAACCATCAGGGGTTCGGGGTTCATGACTTAGGGTGCCACATAATTGAGTTACAAATAGTACATAACTAAACCTGTCTATCTATACTAACTCTTTATAAAAATGGCATTTCGGGATTATAACATTTGGATAGCAATTCAAATGGGCCAGTGGCAAAGAAAAGTGTAAATGGTGCAATTTTCCCTAAGGTTTTTTAGGACTTAGTCCTTGAAGTTTGTGATGAGACAGATGTGGCAGAACTAAAGCTAAAGATCGGAGACTTTGAGATGAATCTGAAATGTAATATTGGAGCAACAAGTACTTCAATACCTGTTATTTCACCTTCAGAGCCGACAACAGTTCCAAGTAGGCCAGTAGCTGAATAAGCTCCCACATCATCACCACCCTCACCACCAAAAGTGACCATCAGTCCATTTAAATATGTCTCTCCAAAGAAGTCATCAAAGTTAGCATCCTTAGAAGCTTCTGGATTAAATGGATATGTTCTAGTCTCATCACCAACAGTTGGGTCCATTCGAATAGGAAGAATGGTGAAAGGAAAGAAGCAACCTCCCGTATGTAAAGTGGGTGATGTCATTAAAGAAGGGCAGATAATTGGCTATTTGGATCAGTTCGGCACCGAACTTCCTGTGAAGTCAGATGTTGCTGGAGAAGTCCTAAAGCTGATGTTCAGTGATGGAAGCAATTGGCTATGGAGACCCTCTTCTTGTTGTCTTGCCATCATTTCATGGAATTAAGGACTAAGGATGGAGGTCTAAAGATGATAGTACTCTGAAAGTCTGATACTCAGATACTCAGATACTCAACTACTATTTGTGAGAATAATGGAACTACGGCTTTTTACTTCGTAAAAAAAAAATGATTCATGACGGTACACATCATAAGCCTCCACCCCTATCTCCCACAGAACATGTAAGTCGTCAACCAAGGGTGCCAAGTAGACGTCGATATTGTTTCCAGGTTGATTTGGACCTGATATCAACATCGTAAGCATCATATACTTTCTTTTCATGCATAGCCATGGTGGGAGGTTGTATGTGGCCAGCATAACAGGCCATAAACTGTACTTAGTACTAAGAGTATGGTGTCGATTGACTCCATCGGCTGAAAGTGCTACGCGAAGATTTCTGGATTCTACTACAAATTCTGGCCATTTTTTGTCAATCAACTTCCATGCTGGAGAGTCTACTGGGTGGCGCATCTTACCATCAACCACCCTTTCATCGGCATGCCATGTCATTGACTTTGATGTTTGGGCAGATTGAAACATCTTCTTGAATCTTGGAATTGGTGGAAAATATCACAAAGCCTTTGTTGGTACTCCACCTAATTTGTTGGTCGCTCTCTTGTTCTCTTTATATCTTGAGACTCTACAAATAGGGCACATAGTTTCATTTTTGTATTTATCACCCCTATAGAGTATACAATGATTTGGACATGCATGTATTTTCTCGTACTTCATCCCATAAACAGACAATGTCTTCTTGACTCTATTCAAGGATTTCGGCAAGAGATTTGGTTGAGGAAGCATCAGTCCCAGTAGCTTCAATAACTTCAAAAAACTTGTGTCAGACCACCCACTATTTGCTTTCAGATTAAATAAAATAATAACTATTGATAGCTTTGTCAATTTTGAGCAACCCTCGTACAAAGGCATTTTGGCATCTTCAAGCAATTCCTTAAATTTCTCGGGATCAGTTGTATAATGGTCCTCTGCAGCCTTCGCCATTTCTCTCATGCGTTCAACATCTTCATGAGTCTCAATCTCATCATAATATCCAACATCTTCAGGAGTCTCAGTCTCATCATAATGCCCAACATCTTCAGAAGTCTCAACCTCAGCATAATGTCGAAAAGTGTCTTGTTCTATAAAACTAGTCGGGGTCTCGGAAAATAGAGAGCTTTCGCCATGAAACTGCCAAATAGTGTAACCTTGGCTAATACCACGTTCGAAAAGATGATTTCTAATCTCAGTCTTAGTTAACTCGTTGATATTTGAACAATCTCAACATGGACAACATATGAAACTTCCTTCTTCCTTTCCAACACTAATTAACCTTTCAACTCCTTGAATATATTCGCTTGTTAACCGGTCCTTGGACATCCAAGACTTATCCATATCGTAGCAAAATGCAATAAACCGATCTCTTAAAGAAAAACAGAGTCAAAAAAAAAAATCAAGTATAAAGACCACACATTCAAAAATAAAGTATCATGGCAAGATGATATCAACACATGGCACATTAGTAGGAAAAACATTAAGTAAGTCTAAGATGATATGATAATGGTATTATGCAAAATCAAATTACATTTGAAATCTAACTAACCAATTTAGGCTACTCTCAATAACCAAATAGAAGCATAAAAAATGACACAATAAGAAAATTTTGACAAAAAGCATCGAATGAAGTCGATAATTTACACTCTCCAGCCTTCAATTTTTTTTTTTTCTTTCTTAAGTCATATGAGCATCTGTATGTAATCTTGTAATTCATATCATCTTACAAACCGTAAAATAGTAATGAAGTCAATGGTGTGCAACAAATACAGAGTGATATAATAGCAATGTGTAAACTAAAATGTAAACTTTAATAAAAAACATTCGAGATTAATTTTCCTGTATAAACTCAAAAACGAAACGTAAACTTTCGACAACAACAAATAATGAGTTATAATGAGATATAATGAGCTATATATAATGAGATATCAACAAATAATGAGATATAATGAGTTATATATAATGTGGAGATCTTGTTCTTTTGTTTAACTGACCCCAGGCATATAAAACTATAAGAGATACATATTTCCAAAAAACAGGACCACCAGCATTAATGTACATGAGATTAATATGGTTCATGTGTTTCAGTGAAACAAGCAAATATGCATTACGAGTTTCAGGTTAACTCAGGATTCCTGTAGCAGCAATTCTCTTCAACGTATTCAACAACTGCAAGTGTCATATTAATAAGGTCTATACCTATTTATCCTACATTTCGACCTTCTACAAGAAATACACAATTAAAATGAGTTTATGTGTGGATATCAATCATTCACAAGTTCTGCATGTTTTGAGAACATCCGATAAATAGGCAAATTTGTAGCTACCTCATACTACTCTTCCAATTTAGTCCATGACAGAACTTACTCTTAACCATGACACAAGTTAAGTAGTTAGTTAGTTTATTATTCTTGTTCCTTCACAGAGGATTTTAATCTGTAAAGGCATTCTAACTATTTTATATGTACGTGAGATGAAACGTAAAAGAGTATACACAAGATTTGTTTGAGTTACTTTTAGGCTAACGACTAGCTGATTTTAGTTTACCTTTACAGTTTGAATCTATTTTCTAACATTTTTGGGTTTTTAGTGTATACGCTCTTAGCTAATCTTGGTAATGCCACTCCTTTTTTGTTTGGGTTAGGTGTGTGACTCTCTATTTTTGTATTTTTCTTCTTTGGGAGCCGGGTATGATATCTGTACCATGGCCCAAATGTCAATGATTTCACTTGTTAATTTGAACTTCCGAAGTTAAAACTTGAAAGCATGTGTACAAATTTAAGTGTTCTCTAACACATGGGCGTCATGGGTTTTGAGAGGAAAACATTTGAATGACACCATAATGCTTGAAGACCTTTTCGGATAAAGAGTCCAAGTAGTTGAGACTACCAATTGCGCAAGTGCTCAATATGAGGTGTATTATACACTATATAGCAGAACCTGGCAACAATATTATCTAGTGTTGAGATTGAATGCAAGCTATGGTTATAAACTTATAATGGTGCTTAAATCAGTTTCTTGACCAATTCCTTTTCATTCAATCTCGAATTTATTGATCAAAGTTTATGGTTTCGTTTTTTATCAAAATTTACGTTTTGTTTCCTGTATAGACTCAAATATTCGATAACAACAAATACAGAGTGCTATAATAGACTCAAAAACAAAACTTTGATCAGATTAATTTTCAATAGCATCCAAAACATCAGACAATTAAATAAAAACGAAAAAAAAAATATTACCTTTATTTTCTTGCTCGCGAGAGAGAGAGAGAGAGAGAGAGAGAGAGAGAGAGAGAGCTGGAAAGAGAACCGGAGAATGAGGGATGGACGAGAGATGGGTGAGGAGCGCGCGTGGTGCAATAAAACGCCGGTGAGAAGTTGGGAGGAAGAACAGTTACGAGACAGAGTTTTTCTTTTATGTTTTTTTTCTTCTAGTTTTTTTCTTTTTTAACCCTAAGTGATGAGTACGAAGTGATTTAAATGACCTTTAGTTTCTATTTCTATTCCCTTTCTATTCCTTTTCCTTTTAGGTTTAGTAAGTTAGTTGTTTTTGGGAGGGAACCTAAAAATATAGCCGCGCGCCCAAAATCATGACTTTGAGTTTCATGGCATACAAAGCAATTACTCGTACTCGTACTCGTGTCGCTTATTTATTTCAATATTTGTTAATTTTGTGTTCGATATTTTTACATCAAGAAGTGACACAACAAGGCAAACCACTAGTGTCAATTTCAAATAATGGGACACAAAAAATAAAATTACTTGTGTCACTTTTCCTAGAAGCAACACATCAGCCCTCGTTCTATAAAAAAGTGACACATCAAAACTTTGTGTGTCACTTTTTTCTAGTAAGTGACACAAGACAAAAAAAAATAAGTGACACAAAAGGCCCTTCTTTTAGTAGTGGACATGTACTAGGAATTAAGTTGTGTTTGTGTTTTAGTTAGTGTTTCCTTTTCCAGTGGAAACTTGTTTGAAAATAGAGAGAGTGTGTGTGAGTGAGTGAGTTAAAGTTTGAAAAAAATGAGAGGTAATATGGGAGTTAGAGTTAGAGTTTCTACGAATAGTATAAGTGGTGAAGGTAATATGTTAGATTGTTAAGGAATGAGAGGTAATATGTTTAAGAATATGTTTTAAGTTGGAAATGTAATATGCTAAAAGTTTATGGAATGACATGTACTAGGAATTAAAAATATCTATGTTTCTAAGAATGTAATAGTGTTATGGGCTTGTAGAAGAATTTTGTAAAATATAACAAAAGTATTACGTGTTATAAAGAATTTTATGGAATGCAATATGAAATTTAAAGGTAAAGTTATGTGTGTAATTTTTATTTATTTTTTCTTATTCCGATAAGGTGAAGTTATGTGTTTGATATCGTGCACAAATGAGGGTGATTTGTACAACACATCGCATATTGTTGTTGAAAATGGTAGCTACTATGGAATGCCTAATCCAGTACGTAGCTTTGACCTATACGATGTTAAAATATCCATGATAGTACATCCATTATACAATGTCAAATATTTAACTTTCCTCAAGAACCCAATATTTTCAACCAGTTGTTTCTTTCTTCCTACTGATACTTCATACAATTTTTGTTATATAATTCTTCTGTCTCCTTATAAAAAGCCCTACAACTGAATTGAAGTCTCAGTTAGAACCCGCCATCACTAATGTATTTCTCACTCTCAATTCCTAAATCCAACACAAAACCATTTGTGTTTCTCTCTGAGTGCTGATATTGCTTCCATCTATCTTACATTATTACCATATTCATCGGACTATCATATCAACCATAGTTCGTATAAGTACATAGAGTGTATGCCGAGTTGGAAAACACCTTTTAACTTAAATGGGCATCCCTGATTTCTTGCTTCCCGATTTTCTCTTATTAGCCTTTTTTCACCTTCCTTCTTGTGTGACCGATACACATTCGAACATTCACAAGCCAAATTCAACCTCGCTACTCGGTTCCCCTTAGCATACTCTTACTTGTCAATTACCACAACCATATTAACTTGTTTTCCTTTAGCGGTTGCCCAACCAACTGTTTCACTGCGTGTATGAAAGACCTAAACACATGGAAAAAAAAACTATTAATACACTAATAAAATTTCATTTCGAAAATAAAAACAAATGAAATCAAACCCTACTCCGTACCTCTTCCGTAGTAAATATTTATGTTGTATCACTTAAAATCAGTTGAACAACATCTGATATGATAATAAAAGTAGATGTGAAAACAGTGTTTCTACATGCTAAACTCATTCTAATCAATATATAATAGTACTCTCAATATCATAGAATAAATGGAGTAGTCTCAATATCATAGAATAAATGTTCGATCCATTCTTGTTTGCACGTACTTAAAACGAATCTAGACTAAACAAACTATTCACTAATGAGAGTAATCTTAGGCTATGAAAACAATAAATTATAATACTAAACAGTGATTTAAAGTGATGAGAGGAGATTAGAGAGGGGTTAATCCACCACACGATTCGATTGGCTATTAGTTTAGTTATCGAATCATTTTTCTTGATCCCCAGTAAACAACCTACATCTCTATAGTCATTGTTTGACTAGCATGAGAGATTAGCACCCCCACAAATCTTTTTGATGGGGTTTCTAATCTCTAGTTCTCCGTTATGAGTTTTATCTCTAGAAATTCACAACGAAGAGTTTGAAGTTCTTCATTGTGAGTGTCTAGTTCTTATGCAAAACAATAATGAAACTAAAGACTAATAATCCACACGTGGCTTCATAAACCCCCTATAATGGAGGTTTAGCCTTGTGTCATCGGATTGAAACTAACTAAATTAATAATAGAAGACATAATGTAAAAGACAATAATTTAATTGAAGAACTAAAGCTTTTTATTGATAGATTTTAATGGAGGCTACACTACAAAACTTAACCCTAAACTACACTAACCTACTCTACACTAAAGAAAGGGGAGTTAGAAGAGGAGAATAGAGTTTACCCTTAACCCTTTTTATATAGGAGAGGGTTAGGGTTATATTTTCGTGCATGGGCCAAAAGGGGGACTTTGGGCGTCTAATGTGAGCCCAAAGTCCATTAGGTTATGTCTAAAGAGGCCATTATTGCTGAAATTTATTTCAGTACCCTTTTTGTCCAGTTTATAGGTTTGATTGAGGCAAGGCTAGGTCCATTGGAAAGCTTATTCCGAGTCGGTTGTTTTGACATAGAATAGGCCCAATTATGAGGCTCGAGTCCAAAGATACGCCCTTTTGAAGTTCTGCTGGCTTTTTGTCCTTTTTCTACCCGAATTGACTTTGACTTCCCAGCTTTGGGCTTGAAAAAGCTTTTTCTTCTCGATTCTTGGGCTTTAAACATAGAACTCTCTCAGCAATCATCTTGACTCGTTCTCCATGCAAAATGACATTTTTAAGCATATAATCAGCTTCAAGACCTGAAATACACAAAAACACGTAAACAGTACTAACTCTTATTTATTATAAACATAATTGGCCTAAATGTAATACTATTAAGGGTTCAAAACTACAATTTTGGGTGCTTCTAAGCATCTACGTCATTCGAGTTTGCAGAGGATCGGTTCTCGGATTGCGGCAAAGGATCCTACATATAGAAGAAATGTTTAGTGATTTGGATTACTCAAAACGACCTTCCAATATCGCACAAAAATACAACAAAAGACCAAACAATGTTGCAGCGAAGAAATTCAAAACGACCCAGCAGAGTCGCAGAGAAAAAATTTCAAACGACCTACTGTAGTCGTCTGGGACTTCTAGACGACTTGATGGGGTCGTTTGGGCTCGAGTTCTAAACGACCTAGTGTGTCGATACCAAATTATAGTTCCAATGTGCAGTTACCTCATTAATGGATGTTTACAACATTAACAATTGTAATATGATTCGAGGGACCAATAACAACCCCAATAACAATTATGTTCCAATGTGTATATAAATTGTAGCTATAGTTGCAATGGTTTACCTCATTATTTGGGTTTGGTTGTTTTGGTCGTCGACGACTTCTCAACACCTCCTTTGCCCGACTAGTCGCATCTTCAACTTCTTCACTTTCCAATGCTACTTCTTCACTTTCCATTGCAACTTCTTTATCTTCAACATTTCTTCCCACTTCTTTGCCTTCAACATTTCTTCTCATTCCCTCTTCTTTCATTTTTCATTTTTCTAATTTGTTGTTGCACCTCAAGCATTACCTCAAGTGTTTTTTCTTCATCTTCATGTTCTAAATAGTTGGAGTTTTCCATTTAGGGTTTTGATTGAGGATGAGAAGTTTTGAGGGTGAAGGGTTAAAAGAGCTAGTTGGCAATATGTTATCTTGATGTAGTTAGGGGTGCCCAACACAAATATATATATATATATATATATATATATATATATATATATATTTATATATATATATTTTTTTTTTTTTTTTTGGTCTGCAAATACAATTGGTAGTTTAATTGGGCACTCATGAAATTGCATTGGGCAACCCCTAAAAAAAATAAATATTACAAGTTTGCCATTTTTTAAAAAAAAAATGTTTTGTGTTGGGCACCATCCAACTCATCAAGGCTAGTAACCTACTATTACCCAACTCTTTTAGCCCTTCGCTTTACATTGAATACTCAAGCTTCTCATTTACTCATTACTCTTTTCATAATCAATCAAAACCCAATCAAAATCCTAAATGGAGCATGAAGATGAAGAATAAACATTTACAAACACATTAGAATGAATGCAAAACGTTTGATTGATTGAATGAATTAATCTACAAGAGAAAGCAAAACACATGATTGATTGAATGAATCTATAAGAGAGCATTCATTAGAATGAATACAAAACTCTTGTTTTATTGAATGCATCTACAATTGTTAATGTTGCAAACTTCCATTTAACATATTACAACTACAATTTGGTATCGACAACATTTAAAACCCGAGCCTAAACTACACCACTGGGTCATTTGGGGACTCTATTGGCCGACGTAGCAGGGTCGTATGGGCACTCTATTGGTCAACATGACTGAGTTGTTTGGGGACTCTATTGACCGACGTAGCTAGGCCGTTTGGGCACTCTATTGGCCTACATGACAAAGTTGTTTGGGGACTCTATTGACCGACATAGCTGGGTCGTTTGGGCACTCTCTTGGGCAACAAGGCTGGGTCGTTTGGACTACGAAAAAAATTGAGAAGTTCTAAACCAATAAAATTCCTGATTAAGCAATGATTAACCACTGAAAATTCCAAACACAAATTCCACTTTTCTTATACATAAACACCAAACAATTTTTTTATAATACAAATCATTAATCGACCATAATTATATTGTATAATAATTGATTTAAATAATGATCTGTGAAATTGAATTAGTGATCAATGATCAACACACCTCAATTGAATTAGCAAAATTGAAATCCAATTTAAAAAATTGGGTTAGGAATAACACAATTAGATGCACCAACACAATTACATGCCCTCCTTATCTGTAATGACATGGCATCTGTATGACCAAATTAAAACATGTAATCAAACATGCCAAATCTAAAATAATAATTTGTTTTATATCTAAACTTGTTATTTTCCATTTTTTTTTTCAATTGTGAATCATAAACTAGTTTAGGGTTTACAAATTTTGTACCAACATAATAAATTTTAATTTCAAATATATTTCACTCAATTATTTGAAATGTATCAAAATTTCAAACATCTTTGAAATGTATCAAAATTTTAAATATTTAAAAATGGATCCACTTTCAAATTTTGGTTATTGTGACTTTCAAATTTTCAAAATGGTTCCACTTTCAAATATCTAAATTTATGAAAACCCATTTAAGTAAGAGTGTAAAGAGCTAAACCTATAACCCTAAAAACCCTTCAAATTCAAGTCCTTAAAATCACAGGTGTAATGAGACCCAAACAACTTTACTATATCGCTGTGATGAACTTCTAATCGACTTTACGAGATCGTTCAAACGGTCTCGCTATGTCGTTTTAGTGTACACTCAAACGGTCATGTCATGTCGTTTCTGTGTCGACTCAAACGGTCTGAACAAGTCGTTTGAGACAAAGCTCTTTTGTTTTTTCTTTGAACGGTCTGAGCTTGCCCGCCTTGCCGTTTGAGTGTACACTCAAGCGGTCTGCGCGGGCCGTTTGAGATAAAGCTCTAGGGTTTTTAGTTAGACGATATAGCTGGGTTGTTTAGGCAGTCTCCAGGACGACATAACTGGGTCGTTTGGGGACTCTATTGAGCGACCTGGCTGGGTCGTTTGGACTAAAAAAGTTGAGAAGTTCATTTTGTTTTTGGGTCACTAAAAAAATAATTTCTTTTGGCTCTTGATTAAACGAAAGTGCAACACAAAGGGGACTTGGTGACTTGAATGAAGTTCACATTCACATTGACTGAATGTGGCTTCACTGAGTCATTCAAAGTAATTGAATGTGAGTGGAAATATACAATGTTCTGTAACCCTTAACCAAATACAAACAAAAGTGAAACTAAGAACCAAGCTCAAAGACCCACTTCTGAAACCAATCCTAACAATGGCCATTATCGATAATCATTTACTCTTCGAAGGTGGAAATAGATATCCAAAAAGATCCTTGTTCCCTTGAAATAAAATAGCATTGAACATGGGCAAATTCTCATTTCTATTCCCAAGTGAAATTGGTACTGGACCTAATAATCGATTATTCGAAACATCGAAAACTAAATAATCAATTAGTTAATGAAGCAATTAGTTAATGAATGTGACCCTTAATGTTTGATTGAAGGAAGAATACTCGCAAGTATTGTTTTTGGACGAGTGTTGTGTTAGTTGGGATGAGAGAGATGAGAAAAAATGGCGTAGTTTAGTTCAAAACTGCTGGAGACACGATGAAGGGTAACTTGTTTGAAAAAGTTGTAACACATTTTCGGTTTCTTGGGGTGTACTATCTTTCTATTGGACTCTATATTGGGCTTGGGCCGGAAGCTGTCCAATCTAATTTGGTGGGTGTAGGATACAGGAACCATACAATTTGATGAGTGCCCAATGAAACTAGCAATCTAAATCTATTAGTGCACAGTAGGCGAAAATGCTCATATGCGATTTTAGGAGGCCACGTCAACAATATTTTTAAGTAAGGACACAAAATTAATTACAAAGCAGGACAGTATTTTGATTTATTACAAATTGATCCTTGCTCCGAATTTCATTGGACACAAGATGTTCTCGAGATTGTTTAGATATTCTCGAGATACATATATTAAGAACAAACTAATTACATGCTAATCAAAATTTTTGATTCGTGATATAACTACGGAACATTAAAACACACAAATTGATTCTTAAAAAGAAACTTTTCGCCTTCACCGAAAAAAAACACACACACACACACACACACACAAAAGTAATTAACAACCCAATAAATAAACAAAACCCACCAATCTGGTTAAACACCCCAACCACACATTCTCTCTCAAAAAATAGCGATGGCCTCAAATCTATTTCTGAATTCTAAAAAGGGCAAGAGATCGAAGAAGAACGGCTCTAGCTCCAATGGTTGTTTTTCTTAATTCTAAAAGTGGCCGTCGTGGTGAAGAACAGGTGATGACTTATATTTGTTTTAACTCAAAAATCCAGTTAAACATCTTAATCCAGTGCCACTTTATAATGGTTGCTCTATAGGAATTATCTCGGCTGCGCAAACCTGTCCAGAGAACACTAAGAAGAAATCACAGGTATGAGTTTTTGTGGTCTGATGGCAACAATAGAGTTTTTGTTGAATTCGCAAGTTTTTCTATATTAGTGTAAGTTTGGTGGCGATTTCTCTTTAATTTGATGATACTACTTCATTGTTTTGAGTTTTAAGATAGCCATATTTGAATTGTACCCGAATGTGACAAGAATCCAATAGTCAATGAATGGTAATGAAGTGATAATTTGTTAGTATTGTTAAAAATGGATACTTTGAAGCATGATAATGTAAGTTGGTAGTGTCAGGGAAGTGAGGGAATGAAGTTGTGAGTTCCAAGTAAGGGACTATAAAATAACCACCAACAATTTTCAGTAAATATTCATTTTGGGTTTATAATCTTCTACAACAACAACTTAGCTAAATGTGGTCTTGGGTGGTCTGTTACCTCTGATATTGTCCTAGCTTAAATTAATAATAACACTAAAGTGGATTTCAGAAAGACAAAGCACATCTAACAAATCTATAACCTTAGTACAAGAACATCAATAGTTGTCGATATCTATTGTGTGGACTTGGACTCAAGTGAATGGCAAAGCTAGCTTTAGTGTTACGAGGAGTTATTTTGTTTGTTTATATTGTGTTTGTCAGTCAATTGTACTAGCTGAGTTGATACTCTTTGTATTCTACCATTAGCAGACTGACATAAAGTTCTACCAAAAGTGACACAAAAGCCTTACTAAATGTGTCACTTTTTGTTAATAAAAGTGACACTTAAGAATAGCCTCTTGTGTCACTTTTAAGAAAGAGTGTCACAGTGCTTGTCAAAAGTGACACTAGTTGTATCAGTTTTGGACCAGCGTGGGACATAATTTCGTCAAAAGTGACACATTAAGTATACTAGTTGTGTCACTTTTGGACCAGAGTGAGACATAAGTACGTTAAAAGTGACACATTAAGTATACTAATTGTGTCACTTTTGGACTAGAGTGAGACACAAGTACGTCAAAAGTGACACATTATGCATACTAGTTGTGTCACTTTTGGACCAGAGTGAGACACAAGTACGTCAAAAGTGACACATTATGTATACTAGTTGTGTCACTTTTGGACCAGAGTGAGACACAAGTATGTCAAAAGTGACACATTATGTATACTAGTTGTGTCACTTTTGGACCAGAGTGAGACACAAGTATGTCAAAACCGACACAAAACCCCTTACTTCTTGTGTCACTTTTGGGAATCAACTCTATGTAACTTGTATGAAAAAGAAAGCGACAGATAAGAATGGTCAGTTGTGTCACTTTTAATAAATATTATGTCACTTTTTCCAAAAGCGAGACAAATGAAAATAATTTTTTTAAAAATATTTTCTCATTTTTGTATTCGATCGTATTCATTTCTCAACCTGCATCCTATACGTCATAACCAAAATCCTATTAACCTGCTTTATGACATAAACAACATCCACATACATTTATCAAAACATCACAACCAAAATCACTTTAACCTGCTTTATGATATGGAAACAACATCCACTCGGGAAAAAAATAAACACTTTCAAAACAATTAATTTCTATTGATTTCATGGATCAAACTTAGTATCTATTGTCTAGTTTGACTCCCAACAAAATAAGTCATTCCAATATCAAAATAATCACAATAAATTAAAGCAAAAAAAAAAAAAAACTACATGACGCCAACGCTATCATAGCAATATCTTAGCTTGTTGTGCACACTTCCAACACCAAAAAACCTAGCTGCCATATATTCATTTGTTAATCGATCCATGCACCTGCATCATATCATGAAGTCGTCATTTCCCTATGACTAGTATATAAAATTAAAAAGGGCAAGTGAATCAAGAAGGGTATATTGCACAAGTAAGAAAAAAAATCGATAAGAAAAGTAAATATACATAAAGAAAGGGAAAATATGGAAGCCCACTTACCCAAATTAACTTACTCAGAGAAATTGTTGGATAAAGTCGATGAATTCAAGACGAACTTCATCTATTTCAACTTCGCTTCCAAATCCTCATGATATTTCTTTGATCTTTTATTAGAAAGATTGAAGTACATAGTGGGAGTGGTATATTGTCCACCGGCCTACACTGACTCGACCACTAGGCTCTGGAGTTCCTAATGCCATAGTAAGTATGTCATTCTTTCCTTCCATTGCCAAAACCCCTCCTCAACCTTATTTTTCAGCTCCTCCTCCAAAAATATATAAGAATCCAATATTTCTACAGTACAAAGGAAGTACAAAGGAACCCAATGGGAAACTACAGTAGAGATGGTTTTGAATATGATGGAAGGATAAAAAAGCAACACAGACAAAGGCAATACAAAGGAACCCACTATTTTTGTCGTAGGTAGTAGCAACAACATGCATGGGAGATTCACTACAAAATAGGTTATGGCGATCACAAAAAAATCATGCCCGGCAGTCAAATAGAAGCATTGATAACTTACCTAAAGAACTAATCTCCTATATTTTACTCCGTTCTCCTGTTAAAGAACTTGTTCGGTTCAAGTGTGTAAGCAAGTCATGGCACAACATAATCACTAATCATATTCTTGCCAAGGAGATTTTGTTGCTAAAACCTTGATTGCTGCTGAAACTATCTGACAATTTCAATGGCTACCTATCTGACAATTTCAAGCCAAATAAATATCTGAGACCAAACATTCAACATTCCGGATTGTTCTTAAAAATTTACCAAAAATAACTTACTTCCTTTACGTGGAACTACCAAAAAGTCACCATCAACCTTTGCAAAAGGCAGAGTTTTCCATTGATTTGTTAGCGGTGTACCTACATTGCAAACAAGGTTTGTCATAAAAGACAATGGTTTCTAAAGTTCCAGTAGTTTGGCATCTTTGTGGCAAGCTACTAAAAACATGATTCTCTAGATGGAAATAGTTATTACTTTGGCGGTTTTTCAAAACAAGTCCTTTGGACATCTTCCCCAGTATTTGTATTATGCTTCCGATTGCCATCAAGTGTGAAAACTTGCTTGGTGGTGAATTACATCTTCTTCATTTTCTATGCAAAAGGCATGAGACCGATAAAAAAGATGTTGGTTTCTCTCTTGTTTGTTATATTTTCATAGACGTCAAACTTAGCATCATGATCTATTTCTATTCTCTCGAGCATCATTAGACTCCTGGAATCACGAGAACACATCTATCATCTTAGCGGGGCAATTTTTAAAACAGGCGTCAACAGTCACACAAGTCTAGGATCTAGTAAAATGTAAGTCTGAAGCTAAGTTTTATTCCCCCCCTTTCCTAAATCACATATTATAAGCAAGAGAAACCATGACAATACGAATGCAACTAGCAAAAAAAAAAAAACGATTTATAATGAAAAAACAAAGAATAGAAGCATTCAACAATTCTGGTGAATCAAGTAAGTTTCAATTGCCAAACAAATAGAACAACCACTTACATGTGAATATCATATCCATGTCGAAGAAAAGAGCTTCCAGCCCCACACATTGTGAAGAGTCCATCAATGAAATCAGTCGGTGAATCAGGAATCTCTACTGGTTTCCAATACAATTGAGTTGGGTTAGCAAAACTATTAGTTTGGTTGAATTCACTAACAAGTTTCTCGTGGCTTGGGACACGAGGTTTAAATGGCTCATGTGTCACTGACGGCTTGATCCGGTATAACCAACTACCAATAATTTATTCTTATAAACTAATCTATAAAAATAACATAATAATAATGAAAGAATCAAAATATTTTATTCCTTCATCCTTCCTAATCCTATAGTTTAAAGAAGTCTAGTTTAAATAAGTAAAAAAGATTCATAGAAAGAAACGAAAAGAAATATTGAGCTGCTTAAACTAATGACTAAATATGTAGACCAGGGTTATTTGAAATATGTAGACCAGGGTTTTATAATAAACAACTAAGAGTGCCAAGATCCCCATTACTAAAACCAATAGTTGGAAATCCCTTCAAGACTCCCAATTTAACATTATCAAATTCAAAGTTGCCTTTCTTCAAACAAACTCTTGTTACTAACAAAAATGAAAATTAAGCTAATCCCAGTGTAATTCTCCTACCAAGTTTAATCAGAAAGAATGAACAAAACCCACCATCCAATTCAGCTAAAAAATTGCAAAAAATAAATAAATAAAGAAACTCACTTTATCACTTGTATCCAAACTAAACTACCTCAATATAAAAAATCAAAAAATTATTATTAAATAGTAATAAATCCCAAGACGCAATTCAATTCAACCATTGAAAAAAGGTGATCATCTCACTATATATACTGCCAATAAAAAAAAGAAAAGAAACAAGCTAGAAAAGATACCTTCTCTGATTAGACTTCCGAGGGGCTGTAAAAGAAGTACCAGAAATCTGCTCAGCATACAAACCATAACGAAGAATAGAAGGGAGTAGAAAGGGTTTCATAATTCACTTGGACAAAAAACATCAGACAAGTTCTCAAACCAAGTTATGGCAAGAGATAAACCAGTACTTGCTCAATGAAATTAAATAAAAACGAAAAATAATATTACCTTTATTTTCTTGCTCTCTCTCGAGAGACGGCTGGAAAAGGAACTGGGACGGAGAACGAGGGATGGACGAGAGACGGCTGGGTAGGAGAGCGCGTGTGGTGTTAGAACGCCGGTGAGGATTAGTTGGGAGGAAGAACGGTGAGGTCTCTTCAGCGTTTTTGCAAGACAGAGTTTTTCTTTTTTTTTCTTCTATTTTTTTTTTCTTTTTTTAATTCTTTTATTTTTGAGAGAAGTGTTATTTTCCTTTTAGGTTTAGTAAGTTAATTTTTTTTTTTTGCCCAAATCACGACTTTCAATTTCGTGGCATAAGCAATTACTAGTGTCGCTTATTTATTTCGATAATTTGTTAATTTTGTTTTCGATTTTTTTACACCCAAAAGTGACACAACAAAACAAACTACTAGTGTCACTTGCAAATAATGGGACACAAAAAATAAAATTACTTGAGTCACTTTTTCTAAAAGCAACACGTAAACCCTCGTTCCATAAAAAAGTGACACATCAAAACTCTGTGTGTCACTTTTTCTAGTAAGTGACACAAGACAAAAAAAATAAGTGATACAAAAAGCCCTTCTTTTAGAACTTATCTTTTTCATCTCCATTTCTTTTACGATACTAACGTGTTACGTAACTGTTTGCCCTAACTTTTTCTACTAACAAATATCTGTGAACCAAGTCTTTTTTATTTTCATTAGCACAGTCTAAGTATTCCGTAGGAACTTGAAGTACTGAACAGACAAAAGAGTCTCGGACGAGACTAAATTAGTAGCGCGCGAGACTAACCTGGAGTATCAACACTCCGGTTTTCAGGTACATGTCACTTTCCTTTTCAGTACTCTTTTGGACTCTTTGGTTCTGTTTTTCCAGTAAGTTCACGAGCTTGGGAGTTAGTTCGATCGTTGTACGAGGAATCGCGGGACTCCAGGTTTCAAACTCTTAAACTCCACAAACTTTGTCGAGGATATTATTTGCTATAACTTGTTTTACCTCGTATGTTTGTGTGTTGGCATGAGAACTCTTTGCATGTAAATGTGGTTCGTCATTATATCTTCACGTTAACACGATTAATATGATTCAAATATATTTGGATATATGCGTAGTTTCAAACCACCTGCTTTGAATATTTTTGTATGCGTATGTTACATCAATTCACGTAAGCGGTATTCATTTGCATGAGTTCGTTCTCGACATTCCCCTAGCTCACATATAAGTTGCACGTATAAGTAATATAGATTTGTATGTGTAGACTTCCTGTGTAAAAATAGTATACGTTAATTAGTTTCTATTTTGCATCTCTCATTTTTAATTGCATGTTTCATAATCACGTCTCCATAATACATTAATTACGTAAACACAAAATACAAAAAAATTAAAAAAAAATCCTAATAATTAAAATTTCATCATAATCATCTTAATAGTACCCCGCATAATACATCATCATAAATCATATTCCTATTCCATCAGTGTCTAGCAAACGTGAAAGATTGAGGTTACCTAATTAAGGATTAACGTGCTAGCACGAAAAAACCTCCCTCAATTCTCTCAGGTGACCCGGCTGCTGGAATATTTACACGTTATCTTAGCTTACCTGCTCGAGTTAGCAACAGCTCAGGAAGACGTGCCACCTCCCTCCTTCCTTAATTCTAAATCCTTCTGTCATAATTTGTTCCTAATGAGCCTAGAATTAAAACTTGTATTTGTATGAGACCACGGTCTGGTACTAATAAGGAATTAGAACTTACATATCATCGTCGGAAATACAATAAACAACTGCTTATGCTATCTCCTAGACATAGTTCCTCCTCCGTAAACCAACCTCGTTAAGTATCTCCGTTACTATTATCTCCCTTAGTTATGGCTCAGGAAAATCCCACAGTCGAGAAACCCCTTTCGGATTTCTATACTGCCTTACAGGAAAGACCTGCTTCCTGCATTAAACTCGATGCAATTGTAGGTGATTTCCGCATTGCACCAAACATTTTCGGGTTGTTACCTATTTACCATGGTCTAGACCATGAAAAACCGTACAATCACCTTCATCGGATGCAACAAGTAGTCACCACTTTCCGCCATCCGACTGTTACCAACGAACAAGTCTTGCTTAGGTTGTTTCCCTTCACCTTAGCTGATAAAGCTTCAGCTTGGCTCGTAAGCGAAGCACCGCAATCCCTTGACACATGGGCCAAGCTTGTACAAGCATTCATGATAAAATTCTATACTCAGAAGAAAACTACAGAAATGCTTCAGAAGATTCAATTCTTTTGCCAACATCCCGAGGAATCCTTTTCGAGGCATGGAGCGATTCTTGATCGCTTCTCGAATGTCCCCATCATCAGCTCGACACCGCTGTATTAGTCCGTTCATTCTTTAATGGTCTCTCTTACCATCAAAAGGAAACATTAGATATCATGAACAACAGTTGTTTCATGGACAAGGGCGCTACTGAAGCATACACTTTTCTTGAGAAACAGGCTTCACGAAGCACCCATTGGGGAAACACTGATTCTTCGAGATCTTCTAAAGACACTCTTACCAAAGTTACGTCTATGTTCGAGGTCAAACCAGATCTGGAATTAAAAACTCTAATCGAGTCCCTAAACAAAAAGGTCGATGCTCTTTCGGTGCAAGTAAATGATCAAAAACCCAAACAGGTCATGGCTGGCAATGCTTCCCCATGTCCTCTTTGCTTAAGTCTTGAGCACGCCGATTCTTATTGTCCTTTGGTATACGAGTGCCCTCCCCAACCTTCTGAAGAGGCTTGTGCTTTCAACATCCCTAATGCACCTTGGCGACAACATCCGAATTTGGCTTGGGCACCCCCTGGTCAATAACAAGCAACTCCGGGTGTCTACAATGCTCATGTACGACCACCCGCGAACTACAATTCCTATCATCAAGGAAATCCTCCGCAATTCCAAAGAAAGGCAAAGTAATTTTCCCAACAATGCAAATATAGGGTACCAAAACAACCGCAACCTTGTTCCCCTTTAATCAAGGATATGGCTACCAAAATCAACCCAGAAATAATAACTGTGAACTAGTTCCCCGCTTTACTCATTGGTACAATCCACACCGATAAAACAAATGAAACTTTTTCGACATACATGAATCAACGAAATCAAATCCTAGCTTCTATCTAACAGTCTCTTCAGCTGTTAGCTCAGGATAAAAGTCAAAAGGGCGTGTTCCCTGGCCAAGCAGTTCCAAACCCTAAGCTTACAAACACTGCCTTTGAACTCAACAATGCACCAGGATCTAGTAATCCAAGCCAGGGTGAGGTAAATGCCATTACCACTCTTCGTTCTGGCCGAACTATCAACAATAATATACGTATGCCAGACGAGGAATCGACGGAAGCCACGGCTGATGTCCTTCCAACTCCTACCTCGCAACCTATAACGAACGAAGTTGTTCCTTCCAAATCTACACCCACGTCCCTAGGGAAAGACGCCATTGATCCTTATGCGCGATTCCGCCCAAAAGCTCCGTTCCCTGCCCGTTTGGTAAAGAACAAATGTGACGAACATTTCGATAAGATTATGTGAAACCTTCAAAAATTTGACCATAAACTTACCTTTCCTAGATGCGCTTAAGTATTTTCCCAAGCATGCCAAGTTTTTGAAGGATATGTGCAACACCAAACGACGTATGAATGTTCCTCAACAAGCGTTCCACACTGAGCAGTTTCCCTCGATTACCACTACCAATGGTGTGGTTAAATACAAAGACCCAGGTCGACCAACTGTACCATGCACGTTGGGCGACAAGTATACCGCTACCGCACTTTTAGACCTAGGTGCCAGTGTTAACCTACTTCCCTACTACTTATTTAAGCAGTTAGGTCTTCATAAATTAAAACCTACCAATATGACTCTGCAACTCGCGGATCGCTCCATCAAGTACCCATAGGGCATAGTAGAGAACGTAATAGTCAAGGTCCAAGATTTTTACTACCCAGTTGATTTTGTCATTCTAGATACTGAAGTGGCTTGTGACTCCATTCCTATCATCTTGGGACGTCCTTTTCTTGCAATTGCTAACGCTCTCATAAATTGTCGGGACGGTTCAATGACATTGTCTTTCGGGAACCTTTATGTCGAACTCAACGTGTTCAAATTTATGAAACAATTTCCCGATCCTATAATGGAGGGTGAGATTAGCTTGGTTGATAGTCTGGAACATGATTATTTCACAAACTCTTTTCCCCCAGACGAGATACACTAATTTCTTTCTTTTGATAATCCTGAGTTTGATGATGACTCGTACATAAAGGATGTCCACGCATTATTAGAGTCGGTACCACTATTTGACCCTACTGCTGTGTTGCTAACTGATTCAGAAGAATCGGACTCGCTCTTTTCCATTGAAGAGATGATCTCTCACGAGTCCTTGATTCCCAATCCTCCAACTCCGGATTTAAAATCTCTACCCTCTGATTTGAAGTACGTGCATCTCGATCCCGATGGTAGTCACCCTATAATAATTTCTTCTCAATTGACTACTGACGAAGAAGCACGTTTGATTCGTGTCATTCGGGAACACCGCTCTGCTATCGGATGGTCCTTAGATGATATCAAGGGAATAGACCCTAGCTTATGCACGCATTGCATACATCTCGATGACGGCACAAAGACATCGCGAGAACGGCAATGCCGCCTTAATCCCGCCATGAAGGAAGTGGTGAGAGAGGAAGTTTTACGTTTACTTGATACGGGTATCATATACCCTATCTCTGATAGTGACTGGGTTAGTCCTGTCCATGTTGTTCCCAAAAAGTCCGACATTCAAGTTGTACAAAATGGAAATGGTGAATGCATCTCCGCTCGCATTCCATTAAAATAGAGAATTTGCATTGACTATCGCAAACTTAATGCCAGAACACGTAAAGATCACTTCCCTCTCCCATTCATTGACTAGATGCTAGAACGTTTAGTTGGTCATGCTTACTACTATTTTCTTGACGGCTATTCCGGCTACTTCCAAATTGTCATCGATCCCGCCGATCAAGAAAAGACAACTTTCACATGTCCCTTTGGAACCTTTGCATACAGACGAATGCCTTTTGGTTTTTGTAATGCCCCAGGCACCTTCCAACGCTGCATGCTTCACATTTTCAGTGATATGGTGGAACGTTATATGGAAGTCTTCATGGATGACTTTTCCATTTACGGAAGTTCCTTTGACGACTGCCTATCCAACCTTTCTAAAGTATTAACGCGTTGCGAAGAGAAAAATCTGGTACTCAACTGGGAGAAGTGTCATTTCATGGTTACCAAAGGACTTGTTCTAGGTCATATTGTTTCGAAGAGCGGGATAGAGGTTGATAAAGCTAAAATTGTTAAAATTAAATTCGCTACCTTTCCCAATGCTGATTAAATTCATATATCGTGCCTTTTAGGTCACTGGGGTTTTACAAAAGTTTCATTCAGGATTTTTCTAAAGTTGCGCGACCCTTGACCAATCTCCTGCTTAAAGATGCGGTATTCGACTTCAATTTCAATTGCAAGCAAGCTTTCGATACTCTAAAAACCGCTCTGACTACCGCCCCTATCATTCAACCCCCTGATTGGTCTCAACCATTCGAACTGATGTGTGACGCTAGCGACTTTGCTATTGGCACCGTACTAGGCCAACGACATGATGACAAACCCATTGTCATTTACTACACTAGTAAAACTCTTAATGACGCTCAACGTAATTACACAACAACTGAGAAAGAGTTCCTAGCTGTTGTCTATGCTTTGGATAAGTTTCACCCTTACCTAGTTAGAACATCCACCATCGTATATACTGACCATGCCACACTTCGGTACTTACTTGCGAAAAAGGATGCAAAACAACGATTGTTCCGCTGGATCCTTCTCTTGCAAGAATTCACCCTGGAAATCAAAGACAAGAAAGGAACAGAAAATGTCGTGGCCGACCATTTATCAAGGTTGGTTGGTGACATTGATAGTGACTCTGAAGCCATCTGCGATTCCTTCCCAAACAAATATTTGTACTCTATCTTCTCCTTTCCATGGTACGCGGATATCGTTAACTGCCTAGTTACTGAGGAAGTGCCTTCCTCTTGGTCACGTCATGATTGTAAAAAGTTCTTATTCACTGTAAAATATTATTTCTGGGATGACCCCTACCTCTTTAAGTATTGTTCCGACCAACTCATTCGTCGCTGCATTCCCGACTGGGAGCACACCAACGTATTATCCTTTTGCCATAAACAATCTTGCGGAGGTCATTTCAGTGGAAAGAAAACTGCGGCCAAGGTGTTACAATGTGGGTTTTACTGGCCTACCCTTTTTCGCGATGCACATGAACATTGCATAGCTTGCATTCGTTGTCAGCACCTAGGTCGAATTACCAAACGCAATATGATGCCCCTTAATCCTATCTTAATTGTGGAAATTTTTTATGTTTGAGGCATTGATTTTATGGGACATTTCCCTATTTCTCAAGGTTTTCTCTGCATTCTAGTCGCTGTAGACTATGTGTCCAAATGGATTGAGGCACTCGCATATCGTTCAAATGACCATAAGACTGTCATGAAATTTGTAAAAGAAAACATTTTCTCTCATTTTGGTGTCCCCAAAGCTATCATCAATGATGGGGGTACACATTTTTGTAATAAATTTTTTGGGTTTTTAATGAAAAAGTATGGAGTTACTCACAAAGTTGCTACTCCATATCACCCACAAATGAGTGGCCAAGTGGAAGTCTCTAACATAGAGATAAAGTCCATTCTGGAGAAAACTGTCAATCCATCAAGAAAGGACTGGTCTCTCCGCTTATCGGATGCCTTGTGGGCATACCGAACAAATTTAAGACACCTATAGGGATGTCTCCTTACCGTATTGTTTTTGGAAAACCTTGTCATTTGCCAGTTGAACTTGAGGATCGTGCCCTTTGGGCCATCAAAATCCTCAATTACAATATCATCGAGGTAGGCGAGAAGCGAAAACTGCAATTAAATGAGCTTGAGGAGATTCGGAGTGATGCTTATGATCTCTCGAAATCCTACAAAGCTAATATGAAAAGAGTGCACGACAAGCACATTTTGCGTAAGGATTTCAAAATTGGCCAAAAAGTTTTACTGTACAACTCCAGATTACACATTTTTCCTGGTAAATTGAAAACACGATGGTCTGGTCCTTTCATTGTGTTAGCTGTGACCCATTATGGGGCAATCTCTTTGCTTAATCCACAAAATAACAGCGAATTTCAAGTAAATGGGCAACGCCTCAAACATTACCAAGAATTACGCTCCCCAGATGTTGAACAGACTCTTCTTCAGGATCCGGTCTACATTGACTAGATGATTCATTTGGCGTACTCAATCTTGTTTCTATATAGGGTACGCCATTTTGGTAGCCGGGCCATCTTCTATTTTATGATCTCAAAAGTTCTTTGAAGTGTGTGGTTGCAAGCGTCGGAACCTTAGTCCACGGAAACTCTATTTCAGAATTGAGTATAAATGTCTTCTGCAACTTGAGCAAACGTGCCTGTCGGTAAACGATGGGTACCTAAAATTTCACCTCCTTCCTTCTCTTCCCTTTTCTCCTCTCTACCTTGCGAACTTTAGCTAATCATTTGGTGTAAGTCTCACTCATCACGAATAGGGAATGGTGGTAGTACTTTTGCTCGTAAACGACATGCGTGAAGGATGGGCTGGTGTATGCATTGTCAAACACCCTTCTGTCTAGGTCTTGACTTCCTATCCGATACTAGCCAGTTTAAGGTATACTTTTGTCTGACACCAGCTGCGCAGGATAATTTTTGTCGCCGCGCCGTTTCTCCCACGGGTTGGAAAACGTCTTGAGAATCTGACATTAAAAGACTCACAATGTCTTGAGAATCTGACTTTAAAAGACTCGATTGGTCTTGAGGATCTGACATTAAAAGACTCACCTTGTAGATATGTTTATATTATGCCTTTTCTCTATGCATTAAGTTTTGCACATGAGATTCGTGTTCAACCTCAGATGTCGCATACTTAGAACACAAATGGGCAATGGAGTCCACCAGACCAACCCTAGAATTGGATACTTTGAGTTCCCTTTAGGGCGGTTTGAGGATAGCCGTATGTAATAAGGGCAATATTATTAGACCGTAGCGCGCACGGTCCAGGATGGTACCGTCCTGCCCCTAACCCCATAATACATAGAGGTAAAGCCACAGTCTGGCTGGATTGGGTTCACTCCAAAGCCGACATGACAGTTGCCTATGAATTTAGATGTTGACTCTTCTGGACATCTAGTGTTTTCCACGTAATCTCCCTTGTATATAAATAAAACACCCTCCTTTTCAAAAACTCTTGTGACCTTTGAGAATGACTCATACAATTGGATAGCATTTTTCATCCCGATCATTTCGATATCTCATTCATCCAATTCGGAGTCCAAACGAGTCGTGGGTAAGTATTTAGATTTTTTAGGCTTAAATCGGGCTTTAGGCTTGATTTGGGCTTGGGAATTTTTTTGGCCCAACCAAAATATCGAAATCTCGGGCCCTTTAAACCCGACAAACCCGACCACACGCGTCACCATCACACATTTCGTCTTCCCAAATTTCCAGATCTTGTTCCCTCTCGATTAAGTCTCGCACGAAACAGGCCCACGTTATATCCAGGTCTCGCGCGAGACTCCTACAACTCCGACCCCAATTCCCTTCCGTCAGCAAGTCCCATTTCCCCCCCTCATCATAAATCAATAGCC
The DNA here is from genome assembly GCF_015680905.1 of Coptis chinensis. Classification (NCBI taxonomy): domain Eukaryota; kingdom Viridiplantae; phylum Streptophyta; class Magnoliopsida; order Ranunculales; family Ranunculaceae; genus Coptis; species Coptis chinensis. The sequence continues at coordinate 45,593,501 of NC_141460.1, forward strand.
AGCCTCTCCCTAAGACCAGTGATGGCCGGAAACAGGCGAATTTGTGTGGAGAAATTTTTTGGAAATTTATTCAAAAATGGGATGTTTGCTCCATTCTTTGATAATGAAATTCATTCTAGAGGATGGGAGTACTTGTTATATGCTAATGGCGGGCTTTATTCTAAGGATTTGGTGATGAAATTCTACGACAATGGGAGCTTTAATGGCGACCATTTTTGGGTTACCGTCGAGGGTGTGTGCCACGAAGTCACACATGTTTTGATCTCTGAGATCACGGGCATTCCTCTGGTCGACCATGTGCTGACTCAGCAGCAGTCCGTGTACCCACGGACTTACGACCTAATGCTCGACACGCTAATTGAGGGAGAGTACAACATAGATGGGAAAATGCGCGTATCGGCTTTTCGGTCGCGACGGAACCGGTGGGCCGTGACTCAATGGCTGGGGCCGAGCGTCATTGGCACCTCGAAGCCCTCAGACATCAACAAGACCTTCCTCCACCTTCTCTGGATCCTCCAGGAGCGAAAGGGTAACTTTTGCATCGTTACCTTTCTTTTTGATATTATTACACATGCCACTCTTAGGTCAGCCCCTCTTGCCGTTCTTGTAACGCAAGTTATGATTAATTTGGGTTTTCTGTCCGCCACCCCGCTACTCCCTATACCACAATATGAGAATATGCTTGTCTTCAAGAAATGCATATTGGCCCCTTGGGAACCCACAACACCAATGGCTGCTGAGCACGCTAACGTAGGCTTATCTCACCCACCCTACTTTGATGAGACTGCCATGAGTAAGATGACCCAACCCATAGATGCCTTACGTGCTGTGAACAGTGGTTTGAGAGACATGTACACTCGCCAGGTATCGATGAAACATACCTTGGGCGAGTTAAGGACAGATATGACCACTAGCCACGAGTCGATGACAGACAGCATGGGCGAATTCCAGCAGGAAATGCGAGCTTCCATGACTGCATTTTAGGACCATATGCTTACTCACCAGAACCAGTTCTAGCGAATGTTCATGGCGAGCCAGCAATAGTTTCAGGCTCAGGTGATGGATTAGCCTCCACGGGAGCTCGTACTGCACGACGTCGCGGGATTCTTGGTTATTCTTCTGCAGCCCCCGAGGATTCTTCTGCAGCCCCTGAGGACCACCAGTAGCCAGTTTATTTTTCCAGTGTTGTATAATATTTATGTCAGATATTTGATTTACGTGTTTGCATTTCCAGCTTAATAGTAGGTTATTTCCTAAAAATTTCTGCCTTGATATATTTGTTATATCTAATATTATAGTTTATAGGTAGGAACATAAATAATAATAATTTATATAGATATATATATATATATATATATATATATTTTAGATGTCACACTTAACATCAAATTTTACCGTAAACTAACGTTTTACAAAACGGTCAAAAAACGGTCATGAAAACGCACTAAAAACGGTCAGAAAACGGTCATGAAATCGCATCTAAAAACGGTCAAAAAACGGCAATTTTCTTTCTATAAATAAGTTCAACACTTCCTTCACATTCACTCATTTCATATTCTTCCCCCTACACTTCTTATTCTAAAAATCGTTTTTAGTCCGCTCCAAATTTCAAGCTTCGTGGATGCACTAGAAAAGTTTGAGCAGCGGCAAATTGAATATGCTACTCAAGTCTTCATGCTCGTTTGTTTTATTATAGTAATGTTGTTAATGTGGCATATAATTCTATCTAATATTTAGGTTTGTATTTTATTCCCCGTATCATTATGTTGTGTTTCCACACCTCTGTACGTTCTTACATCTTATTGTGATATTATATCTACATTTTCCTTGTCCTTCTACTTATGAAATTTACGTAAAAAAAAAAAAAAAAAAAAAGGAGACACTCCTTGTCACATGACTCATTCTTCTCATCCACACTACATCCACTTTTGCGCCATATCTTAGAAGATACACGTGGTCTAACTACCCTGTGACACCTCGATCCGTATCTTTTACATTTTCGGATTGGTGCCTATTTATATAACAAGGATAGACACCTCAAAAATCTAACTTCCTTTTTTCACAAAATTTTCTTCACCACTCCATCTTTAATGGCCCTCACTCGAAGTTTCGTGCCCGAGCAAAATTTTATGGAAAATTTCCAAAATGGTCTTTTTCATCCCTTTTTTGACACAGAAATATTACGCGCGTTGAGGATGGTACCCTCTTTTACATCATAAGCAGGCATTTTATTCCAGAGAATTGGTCTTGTTGTTCTATAAAAGCGGTTATTTCCAAAACGGGCAATTCTTTGTCCGTGCAAACGGATGCGAGCGTGAATTGACTATGGAAATCATCTCTGAGGTACTTAAAATTCCCATTACAAACCAAGGGGTACACCTTCAGGATTCACCTTTTCGACAATATCGCATCATCGATGTTTGCAACTATCCTTTGGCCGAATACAACCGGAAAAACCGTATTGTTTATCAGCGATCTTTGCAAAAGAACCAATTATCTGTGATCCAATGGGTAGCTCATAATGTTCTCGGCACGTCTAAGACTTCCGAAATAACAAAACCCCTCCTCCATCTACTCTGGGTCTTGCAGAGTAACTGCAATGATTTTTGCATTATTAAATTTCTCTGGAATGCGATCGCACGTGCCAGGAAAAAGGCAGCTCCTTTGCCAACCATTGTGACACTTATCATGATACGTTGGGGTTTTTTTTAGTTCTTCTCCTAATACACCTCTCAGAATAGCTAACATTCTGACCATTCACTCAGTTTATAGGAACGGATTCTGGAATCCCGACGTTGCAAAGAACCATGTCGGTGAAGAAACCGACGAAGATTGTTCCGTTGACAACGTCTTCACTGAAAATGCATTATGCAACGTATTTAATCCCATGGAAGGCCTTCGTTTAATTCAACAAGGACTGATGACATTATTCAAACGTCAGAACATTATCATCACTAGTCTTCTTGAATTTCAGGACCTGCGGACAATACAAGAAGAGGAACAAGCACAATTCTTGCATAGCCACAACCAGTTCTTGGCAAATCACACTCTCATAATGGAGAACCACACCGAGATTTACCAGACACAGAGCAAAATGTTGCAACGGGCAGTTGCACGGATTGATGGCATAGAAAATCTTATAAATGAATTCCTCTCACAAAAGGATCCTCGCCGTTACTTGGGAGCATGACACCATTTAAATTTTGCAATTTTATGTTCTTTGTCATTTTCTTTTTAGTTTTTAAATATAGTGAAATTTTCCTATGATAATTTGTTTTTACTTAATCATTCTCATCATATTCTAATATTTGTTTATATTTGTCTACAGGTGGCATCTTTCTTTGTACGTCTTCTACAATGGCATCTCCAAAGATGATTCCAGAACAATCCTTCCATTCGTTTATGAATTCTCCTGCGTATGGACATCTCTTCAGAGATTTCATCACACGAGTTGGCTAGAACTCCCTTATTCTACACCCGGAGCAGACATACTCCCCAGGTTTGGCCACTTACTTTTACGATCATATGGAGGATCTACCTGCTGTACAGGGTTTCCCTTTGAACGGATTTACAATCCGTATTGGTAACATCCGACACCCTTTTTACGAGCAAATAGTTGCTATGGCATTAGACCTTCCTCCTCTTCAGCCAAACATCCCCGTTTAATACATGATACAAAACAATTTTAATGACCATTCTTGGGAAGATTTCGCCGCCCGTTATGGCGATGGCCTTGCCCAAGTTATTGAACGTGCAGAAGCTGGCCAATGGCCATACATCACTATTCCACTAGCTAGTATGACCATGAATGTTGGGACTGCCATGTTATTTATTCTTCTGAACATCATGGGGGATTGGCATTTCTCCACTGCCTCAAAATTAGCTTGTAAGACGTTCCATTCCCTGGCCCAGCAACATACAACCTTCGATATCACAGACCTAGTAATTGAGAACCTTAAGAGGGCTCGATCTTTTTGGCAGGACTATATCACCTTGCCAGTTACAGCATGCAGGATAGTGAGGATGTACTTCCCACAATTTGCAGCCACCTTTCAGGACTGGGTAAAGGTCGACTATATGTGTCCAACAAACAAGATAATTCGTTCTTTGCGATTTCGGACATGGCGACGCCCTACAAGGTATCTAAAGAAAGTTCATTCTTTCCCTAATGATGATAAAATGATAGCTCATCTGGACACTACAAAGAAAAGGAAGTGGAGCAAAGTCTGGAAAGCTATGATAGATTGGCGTGATGCAAAGGAATGGCATTTCTACAGAGACAAAGCAAGGATGGACGATCCCCCAGTTCAAGGTTGGGGCAATGTGAGTTGATGCATGTACATATTTGTTTTAAGTTTTGATGTGAAATAAATAAATAACCTAACAGTGTGCCTATCTAACAGTGTGCTTTTACTTTTATGATGTATAATATATAGTGTGTTACAATAAATTTCTGTGGAAGATGTCATCTATATGTTTGCTCAAAGCCTCTCAGGTATATTCTTTCTTCCTCTTGACACTTTGAGGACACAGCGTCCATCTGTTTGGGGGTGGTGAGAACCTTTCGCAAAAATTAAGCATGCATAGTTTATATAGTTTTACTTTATGTCTAAAATAAACGTATTTAGTGAGAAATTCTTGTTTCCTTTTCTGTGATGAAAAATATTTAGAAATCTCACCCTAGCATCAGAACTAGGACTTGTTCTTAGAAACTTAATTTAATACGTATGCAATAGTTTTTACATCTTTTCATAAGCATTCATGCACTGACTATCATTAAATGTACACAGCAGTAAGTTTCTGGGACCCATGGTTAGACAATTTAGTTTCCATATCCTGTAAGAATCTAACAAAAAGCCTCAAAATGTGTGATATGTGAGTAATGACACAAAGGAGTAGTTCTTCTGAATAGAGAAGTTCACACGTCTACTTACTTGATCACTACCCAAATCCTAGGCGAGAATTTAGGCCTTCTTTGGATTGATATAGCCAAAAATTCACACCTGTAAATTTTTTTTACCTCCAGTCACCCCAATGAACCTTTCATTAACCCTTTCTATTTCACCAAAAATTCATTACCCATCTATTAACCACAAATAAATAAGCCCACCTAGATGATGAGTATAGGAAATAGGAGGAAGTGCAGAAAAATGAAGAGAAAAACTTGTCACAAATCAAAATCAGTTACCTGCTTAAGAAGAAAGGAAAAAGAAAAATAGAAATATGTTTCCAAAAATCAAAAGAATTATCAAAGTTAGAATCCCCCCCCCAAATGAAATCAAAAGGGAATACAAAAGCTTGAAAAAGCCAAGTATGGAAACCCATGTTAGAAGCAGGAAAGAAATTAAGGATTTCTCTAGTATAAATATCTCGAAGACCTTATTCTCTCATACTTATCATTTTTGAATTTTCCATTCCATTTTCTTCTACACTACCACCTAAGCCCCATAACACCTAATAAAGACCTCTAGCTCAATTAGGAGTAGGATAGTGTGATAATAAGTAGTAGTTATGACTTCTCGACCTCGGCTCCTCTGACTGTCATTGAGTATGTGAGGAAACGTATGCCCACTGCACATTGGAGTTAGCAAAACTTGAGTAGAAAAATAAGAGAGAAATTATGTTTCGACACATACCTGTGAGAACCTACTTAAGGACGCTATCCAAAGGATCCAGAAACGGCCCTGCTCGTACATTTCATTATAAGATCACTGCATGCATGCTCATACGTAGATGTTTTGAATATTGTATGTATATTAACTTGAATTTCGAAAGAATTAAATCCTTGTTTCCCCCGTTAGTGAGATGTCTAGATACCTGAGATTAATTAAGGAAACAAGCCTTTGTTACTGAGTCGTTGTAGTATAAACGAAGTTTGTGAGTATCTTCTTTAGAAAAATCTCTCGAGGCTATAACTCGTCCACTAGGGAATTCCTAGTGGTTCAAGGCCTTGTTGCATACGGTCAATGCAACCGCACTCTGCGAAATGAGATTTAGCTTAGGACAACACATTTTTTTACCACTTATCATTTTTAATGTCTCTTATTTGCTTGAGGACAAGAAAAATGTTGTTTGGGGGTGGTGTGATAAGCACCCAAAACTGTAATATTAAACCTCGAGAGACATAACATTTTGGTCGATTATGTGTTTAATAATCATGTAATAATTATATTTTCGTACTTTTGCAGGTTTCCGCAGTTAACATGAATATAATGATAAAACATGCATCGAAGTACGAGAATACCGAAATATTTGAAGTTTCCCACTCAACCCCAGTGAAGCCCAACAAAGCCTAACTAGAGCCGAGGTTTCCAAAAGAACAAAACCAGTGCAGAATGGGTCCATATATAAAGAAGCAGCAAACTTCCGAAGCTCAAATTTGATAAATTTGGATGCCGACGTTGGCTAGTGAAATTGCCATAGCGACCCGAGCGACGAACTCTATGCAAAGACAGAAAGTTGTAAAAATGCCAAAATCGGCGCCACCACTGGACACACTAAGTGGACCCACTTTGCGGGTCCAAAGGCATAACGAGTCAGCATAGGCAGGTGGCAAGTAATGGTCACAAATTTGTGCCACCCTGCAATGGGAAAGACACGTACCAATTCAATGTTTGAATTGAATTGGGCTAAAAGACAAAACCAAAACATAAAAGGACAAAACAAATGATAATAAAATAAAACTTTATAAAAACGAAGTTTTGATCTTAACAAACTAAATTGGGCAAAAAAACAAAACCTGATTAAATGTTGGGATTTCACGTGAAGGGTCCCCATCATATATATATGTGAGGGGGGTCTTCATTATTCGGCCTTCAGCATTTTCATGTTTTAGCCTCCGCTTAGCAGATAGTTATTTTTCATTTCAGCACTTAAATTCTGTCCTTCTCATTTCAGGAACTCAAATACTGTAAATCATTTTACCCTTAATAATAGTAATTTCTTTTCTAGTTTAATTCCTATCCTGCATTTATTTATTTAATGTATACAGCAAGTTTAATTATTCCTTCAATGCCTATGAGCTAATCCCCCCCCCCTCAGGGGGAGGGTTATGCTGCTCGTGTGAGAATCCAGATTGACTCTTTAATATTCTAGAATCACTGCTTAGGAATTAGGCATAGATTAGACATCCGGTCCCAAAATGACTGAGATTGTACAAATTTGGAGTGCTGATGCTCCAGAACAGTCTCGTGCGCTACCCAAAATGTCTCGCGTGCGACTCCATGGTGTCAGACAGCTCTTCAATTTGTCCAGCTGATGTGGAATCGAGCCAGGAGCTGAAATGATATTCTAGAGATGAAATATTAGTTTAACTCCTTATTCTAGTGCGATACGGCTCAGAGATGTGGGCATTCGCTAGGGATCAATACTCAACGTCGTCTAAAAAACGAGACGGATTAGAGCTGTAGTGATGTGATAATATAAACTGTTGAAAAATGATTCTTGCATAAGTATGATTAACCCTCTCCCTGTTTCTCTATCTTTGTTTATCTACATCAAAATCACCGTAGTAATTTACATTATTTGCATTACCGTTAATTTAATTAAACTAACAAAAAGACCTAAAATCCTACTCACCAAAAGTTGTAATTCTAGTTGTGAACCCTTTCTGAGCCCTAAGGTTTGGACGATCCCTTACTCGACCTATTCTACGAAACCAACGTGAGTAAGGTAACTTGACTAAAACGGACGACTATACGGACTTTGGACTTTGGACTTTGGTCTTCGGACTTCGGACTTCGGACTGTGGATCTCGGACTTAAGTAATAAGTATAAAATCAATATACGTGAAATCAGCATTTTATTAGGGTATAAAGAATACTTTTGCAATAACGATGGATCTCCCACTCGCAAAATCCAAACTACAAGTGTTTGTGCCCAAAACATCAGCTACACTTTGGTTTTCCATGTGGACTCTCCGAGTTCCTTGTGAAAGTTTCTGAAAATCTTCAAACATGGACCTATCCCGGCTTATGTGGTTTGTCGCTGCTGAATCTACAATCCAATATTATGATGAATCAGACAGCATGACAGTACTTAACACATTTACAGTACTTAAAGTAAAACTTACCTCAGGAGAAGGACATTCCCTAGCATAGTATCCCATCTGATGACAATGGAAGCATTCAACACTAGTCATGTCTATTGACTTCCTAGGTTTCTTTTGCTGTGGGTCAGGCTTGGCCTTTTCCTTGCCTTTCCCTTTTCCACTTTTCTTGTTCCAAGGAGCTTTCCTCTTTTTGGAGTTGACAACATTTGCTTTAGTTTGAACAACAGGCTTTTCATTGAGAAGCCTTTGTTCCTCAAGTTCACATTTCCTTTAATTTGCACTTGTGCAAAGTTTGTGATACTGTCGTCATGTGTCAAGATAAGACGAAATTGTTCCCAAGTTTTAGGTAAAGACCTAATGACAGCTTGAATTTGCTGTTTATTTGACAGGACCTGTCCTGCTTGGGCTAACTCAGCAACCATGTTCCTCATCACCATGCAATGTTGTGTCATAGAGGTATGACGCAACTTGATAAATTTGTCAAAGTTCATTTGTAGCCTCCTCAGCTGTGTAGTAGTTGTACCCCCAAGGTCTGCCTTTGCTGCTTCTCATAGCTCTTTAGCGGATCCAAGGCCATCATACCACATCATGAAGTCATTCCTCATGGTGCCAAGTATGGCAATTCAGGCAACATTGTCTCTGCTTGTATACTCATTGTACTTCCTAAGTGCAGCAGTATAAGCAGGTTGTGTTAAACCTTCGGCGGTAGGTTCTGTTTCTGTCTCAGTTATTACGTCAATGACCTTCCTATCTGCCAGAATTAGCATAACTTTCCTAGACCAAAGTTCGTAATTCTTATCGTTTAACAAGTCCTTTTCAGGTAGCATGGTAAACGGGGATTTTCCATCGGGTGCCATTCTATCAAGTTTGAATTCCAAAAAAAATAAGATACAGACGAAGAAGAATCATCTCTTAAAATAAATCTAAGTAATCCACATTTTTACATATGAGATGATCATGATAATCTACTAGCATGATTCTATCCATTAAATAAAATCAATGCATTTGACTATCAATAACATAGAATATGCAAAAAACCTACTACTTAAATCTCCATTTAATAAAATTGTTTCGACAAAAAGGAGTTTTCTATCTTTCAAAAACAATGTGGAACTAAAAAGAGCCTGTCAACCATGAATATAGAAACGTCCTGGGTGCCTAGGGGGGTCATCTTCATTCTCACAGTCACTATCAACTATTTGAAAAATACTAGCCACTTCCTCTTTTTCCCTGTGAGGTGGGAAAATAAACCTTGATGACAAATCATATGGATTTGGTTCCTTAGCATCGTCCCATAACCGATGTAGGAGAGATTTAAGTGGTTGAGCCTCATTCCTATCCTTAATAGGACTGGGGCTCTTTGGTGTATATTCTAGTGATGGTGGCTCTATCTTTATCCTATCAGATTTCAAGACAGTACACTTCAAAGCTCTCCTATATTGCTTTGCAGTCATGCGTTTCTTGGAAGCCCGTTTCCCAAGATTTGGTTCAGTTTTCCTACAAGTCTCGGGTCTATGCAACTTAGGCATTGTGCCTTAGTTTTCATATGACCGTTGATAGAAAACAAACAATTTTATTTACATGCAATAGTAAAAATCTATATTTAAAAAATTACTGCATGGTAAAAATAAACATCCTAATGTCAATTTTTAATCGTTAAAAAATACATGTGAAAAATTCTAAAATTTCTAGAGAAATAATCTCAGAAAATAAATTTCCATGTAAAAATTTCTAAGGAAAAAAAAATCCTAGAAAAAAAATTTCCACTAAAATTTTAATTAAAAATAGCCAAATTATTTCCCATAAATAATTTATTTTGCCAAAAAAAAATTTAAGCAATTTCTAATTAATTTTAAACAACCTGATTATTTAAAAATTAATTAAAAGATTTTGAAAAAAAATGCAGTTTTTCAAAAAAAATTAGTAGATCACAAGATCAAAACTACAAACAAAAGCATGCAAACCATGGAAAACCTGGCTCGATGCCAATGTAGGGTTTTTACCGATATCTCATGCATGATTCCTATGATATGTACAATTACGCTATATCACATGCATAAAGTAGTGCAGCGGAAACAGAAGATCGTACCTTGGTCACAACTTTCAATTCGAAGTTCCAAGCTTTGATATACCGGAGAAGATGATGTTCTTGGCACACTCAAGATCTTCTTCTTCTCAACTTTGCTAGAGTCAAGTTCCAACCACGAACGGGAAGCAACCTTTGTTCACGAACCAAGAACCAAGAACTAACAATGGCTAGCAATGGAGGTTACAACCTATGGAATCTCCACGAAAAACTAGCTTCTTCTTTAGAAAATGTTGTAGGCCACCATTAAAGGGAGAGAGAGATTTGCTCGTTTTTGGGATGATCAATATATGAGGGGGGGGGGGTCTATTTATAAAGCTCTCCCACCTCCTCAAATTCGGCAAGGATAGAGTCCCATACTTATCCAAAATCGGCTAAGGATAGAGTCCTATACTCATCTAATATCGGCTAGGATAGAGTTCTACACTCATCTCAACACCTGGTGATTATCCTTAGCCCGGTGGTATGGCACCCAATGGAAAATCTCCATTTACCATGCTACCTGAAAAGGACTTGTTAAACGATAAGAATTACGAACTTTGGTCTAGGAAAGTTAGGCTAATTCTGGCAGATAGGAAGGTCATTGACATAATAACTGAGACAGAAGCAGAACCTACCGCCGAAGGATTAGCACAAGCTGCTTATATTGCTGAACTTAGGAAGTATAATGAGTATACAAGCAGAGACAATGTTGCCCGAATTGCCATATTTGGCACCATGAGGAATGACTTCATGATGCAGTATGATGGCCTTGGATCGGCTAAAGAGCTATGAGAAGCAGTAAAGGCGGACCTTGGGGCTACGACTACTGCAGAGCTGAGGAGGCTACAAATGAGCTTTGACAAATTTATCAAGTTGCCTCATACCTCTATGACACAACATTGCACGGTGATGAGGAACATGGTTGCTGAGTTAGCCCAAGTAGGACAGGTCCTGTCAAATGAACATCAAATTCAAGTTGTTATTAGATCTTTACCTAAAACTTGGGAACAATTTCGTCTTATCTTGATGCATGACGACAGTATCACAAACTTTGCACTGGTGCAAAGGAAATGTGAGCTTGAGGAACAAAGGCTTCTCAATGAAAAGCCTGTTGTTCAAACTGAAGCAAATGTTGTCAACTCCAAAAAGAGGAAGGCTCCTTGGAACAAGAAAAGTGGAAAAGGCCAAGCCTGACCCAAAGCAAAAGAAACCTAGGAAGTCGATAGATATGACTAGTGTTGATTGCTTCCGTTGTCATTAGATGGGACACTATGCTAGGGCATGTCCTTCTCCTGAGGTAAGTTTTACTTTAAGTACTGTAAATGTGTTAAGTACTATCATGCTGTCTGATTCATCACAATATTGGATTGTAGATTCAGCAGCGACAGACCACATAAGCCGAGATAGGTCCCTGTTTGAAGATTTCCAGAAACTTCCACAAGGAACTCGGAGAGTCCACATGGGAAACCAAAGTGTAGCTGATGTTTTGGGCACAGGCACTTGTAGGTTGGATTTTGTGAGTGGGAAATCCATCCTTATTGCAGAAGTACTCTTTGTACCCTCAATTAGGAGAAATCTTTTATTAGTTTTGAAATTACTTCAAGAATCCTATGTGTTTAATTTTTTTCTAGAACTCGCTTAAGATATCTTTGAATAACAGTTTGATAGGTCATGCTTATTTAATGGATTCTTTTATGATATTACACTTAGCACAAACTGAAGTTTTTATGTCTAAAATGGTTGGTTGCCAATTGTGGCATGCTAGACTAGGACATATTGGACCTGATGGGATAGGATCGCTTAGCAAGGGGAGGGTTGTTAGGTAACTTAACCTCTGTTAAAATGGAAACCTGTGAAAGTTGTCTTGCTGGAAAGGCCACTAAGAAACCTTTTGGGAAAGACCAAAGGGCAACTTATTCTTTACAACTTATTCACTCAGACATCTGTGGACCAATGAATGTAACAGCAAGGCATGGGGCTTTGTATTTCATTACCTTCACAGATAAATATTGATAAGAGCCCAAAACTGTAGTTTTAACCCATTAACAATATTACTTTTAGACCAATTATGTGATTAATAACTAAGAGTTAGTACTGTTATCGTGTTCTTATGTATTTCAGGCATTAGAGTTGAATACGTGCAGAAATGCGTCCCTTTTGTGAGATAAAGAAGCAAAGGTTGGTTGCTAAGAAGTTATATGATTAAAGGCCAAGATTCAAGGAGAAAAAGCCCTTTTAAAGCCCGGTCAAAGCTGAAAAGTCAACGTCAACGCGGGCAGAAATAGCGCACAAAAGTCAGCTGAACTTCTAAAGGCCGTATCTTTGGATTCAGACCTCGGAATTGGGTCTACCTTACTTCAAAACGACCGGCTCGTAAAGGGCTTTCTAATGGTCTAAGCCTTGAGCTAATCAGAGGAGCATAAGTGGACAAAAAAGCTATTGAAGTCATTTCCAACTGAAAACCCCTTTGTGGACTGAAGTAATGAGGTTTTGGGCTCGATTTTCCGGCCCAAAATATGGCTCCTCAACCTATGCACAAATTTATGGATCTTGTCTCCTCCATATCAAGAGACAAAAGCTTATCTCTTAAGTTACTTAGTTTTTAGTTAGCTTTACTTAGTCAGATCCAATAGTTAGTTTTAGATCTAGTTAATTAGCAACAAATTAGTGTTTAGAACAAGATTTAGTTGTTAGAATCAATAATTAGTTTGTATTTCAAGTTTTAGTTTAGATTTAGTTTGTAGCCTCCATTAGAACCTTTCAATAAAAGCTTTAGTTAATTCAATTCAATTCAAGTTATTTTAATCAAGTTTAGTTTAATTTAATTATGTCTTATTATTATTGTTTATTGTTAATGAACTCAATGAAACTAGGATAAAAACTCCATTAGAGGAGTTTTATGAAGTCTATGTGAGGGTTATGATTGTTCTTCTTTAGTTTTCTTATTATCTTATGTGCTTTAAGTTCAAGTTCTATAGTTGTTTAGAGATAGATATTATAGAAGTTGAACTAGAGAAAGGAAACTCCACAAAGAGATTTGTGGAGGAGAATTTCTCTTATGCTAATCATATCTTAGTACAGAGATTGCTAGGATTGGTTATGGATCAATAATAAATTGTGGCTTTTGTTGTTTTACCTTGTGTAGATTAATAAAGGTTAAGATTAAAATATGAAAAACTAGTTAGAATAATCATAGCTTCACATAGATGGATTAATCCTTCCTCTATATTCTTCCAATTCATTAAATTTACCTTTTAATTGCTTAGTTAAATTAGTTTAATTTATAATTAGTTTTAGTTTAAATAAATCACAACACTACTCTCATTGTTCTCACCATTGTTTCCTTGTGTTTGATTAATTAAATTCGTTTAAGTCTAGATAGATTAAGAGTGGAAAGAATCCTGACTCTCTATATTGTATAATGAATTGAGAGTAGGAATATTGATTTAAGCACTTGTTTAGTTGATTGATTATTTGTGTTTAAGCATATATAGTTTTTTTTTAAAATTTTAAGCTGGGGTTAGGCGGACCCCTACCTGCATTAATCAACCAAATCATACATATATGGTACCCGCTGGATCCTCCTCAACAAGCTTATATAATTCTCTATCTAGAGGAGGACCAACATGCAAAATATCCATAACATGGGAACTAGAGAGTCCTGCAAGATGATCTGCGACTTTATTGGTCTCTCGATAAACATGAACAAAATTACAGCTTATAAAATTGGACGACATTTCTAAGATATGTGTTAACACATCAAGACAGTTCCAAGGTGGCTTTGCCAGTTTAGTTATCATTTGGATTGCTAGAAGAGAGTCTGACGCCACATCTACATTCTCAAAGCCCATCTATATACATCTGCCTAGCCCAACCTCAATAGCTTTCAGTTCCTAGAATAGGACTGACCGCTCGCCACCACTAACAAAAAATGCTACCAGAACTTCCCCCTTGCAATTCCTGATTGCTCCACCATGACCTATACCCTCTCCTGTTAATGACCCATCCGTATTCAGCTTAACTCGTTCTTGTTCTGGCGGGATCCATTGGCCATCTTTGTTGTGTCGCTCTTTGGAACTTGACCTGGATGCCGATAGCCTGAGCCAATCTTCTGGTTGTGTCCTCCATTTCCGATACTTGCACCTGAATGTAGGTTTTCATATTTCTTAGGACTCTTCTCAAAACAACTGATGCTGGCCTTCCCTGATTATTAAACCTACGTGCATTTCACTATTTCCAGATTCCATCAACTGCCGCACAAATGTAGCTCTTATATACTTCAGTCACCCAACTCGAGCCCCTGCAGAATCTCAAAATAGACGACCATTCTCTGTTGGAATTCCTGCAATCCGTATCTATACCCAAAATTTGTTTGATTCCATTGATGATCTCGTGAGAATACGTGCAATCAAAGTAGAGGTGATTAGAGAACTCCCTACTTTGCTGACACAAGCAACAAGAGGAGTGAGAGAAAATCTTCTTTTGTACTAACCTGTCTTGGGTAGATAGACTGTTGGAAAATAGTTGCCAACAAGTAAAGGAATGCTGAGGGATTACCAGTCGGCCCCATACTAGTCTCTGCCATTTTACTCTTTCCCTTTGTCTTCTCAAAGCTTGATATGCACTGTTTGAAGTGAAGGACCCACTGTGATGAGGAAGCCACACCACTCGGTCTCTAGCAAGGTGACGATTAATTGGTGTGCGCAGGATATCTTCTCTGAGGTTGTGACACTGCAAATCATTCACTATGTTATTCCACTCTCCATTTGTCACAAGTTCCTTCACTGTCGCATTGAGAGGTAGCTGAATTTCTGCTACTACTTGGGCATTGTTAAGTAATGGGCTACTACTACACCAAATGTCATGCCAGAGTAGCGTATCTTCGCCATTTGAGATCGAGTATCTAATCAGCTCTCTTGCTTCTTTCCGGCACTTCAAGATGTTTCTCCATGACCATGAGCAATCAGCTGGAATCGGCATGGTCCACAAGTATTTACTTCTCATCTGATTCTCCCAAATCCAGTTGACCCAGACACTGCTATCTTTACTTTCTATCTTGAACAACAGCCCATAATGAGCACTCTTATTCCATATTTCCAAATTCATCATGCCTAAACCACCCTCCTCCTTAGTTTTGCATATAGTGCTCAAACTTGCTTGATGCACACATCTCTTAGCTTCTGTCCCACTCCAGAGAAAAGTGGCACATATCTTCTCCACTTGTTTAAGGACCATTAAAGGCAGAATGAAAGTACGAGCCCAATAGATGTTTAAAGAGCTCAAAACCGACAGAATCAATTGTAATCTACCTGCATGGGATAGAAGTTTAGCTTTCCAATCCTTGATTCTACAAGTTATCCTCTCAATCAAAGGTTGACATTCTTTGATACCCAGCCGATTAGCAAAAAGTGGGAGTCCGAGATATCTCACTGGCGGTTTCACAAGTTCTAGCCCCAGTAACTGAGCCAATACTGTTGCTTCTTGTTGCTCCATGGCACCCGTCATGATTGTAGTCTTTTGAGAGTTAATTCTAAGGCCAGTCGCTTCACTAAAGATCTGTAAGCACTCCCTGAGAGCTTCAATTGAGCTTACTTCCACTTTGCAGAAAATAAGGACATCATCCGCGAAGGCCAAATGCGTCAACAAAGTCCTCTTGCATTTGGAATGGTAGCGCATGAGTTTTGAAGCAATACTCTCCCTGATTATAATACCCAGAATTTCTATGACAATCACAAATAGGTATGGGGACATGGGGTCACCCTATCTCAACCCTCTCCCTCCAGCAAAAAACCCTTCAGACGACCCATTCACCAAGACAGAATAGAATGGTGAGCTGATGCACATATGAATCCATCGGCGCATCTTCGGGGGGAATCCAAATCTCTCCAATAAGTAGAGAATTGATTGCCAACTGACCGTATCATATGCCTTCCTGATATCTAGTTTGATAGAACATCTGGGCGTACCATGTTTTCTATTGTACCCTCTCAACACTTCATGCACCATGAGAATGTTGTCTTGTATAGATCTACCTAGAATGAAAGCAGACTGGTTCTCAGGAACAAGGTCAGAAATCACCAATTGCATTCTAGTAGTGATTACTTTGGAAATACACTTGTATATCGTGTTGCACAGTGCAATGGGGCAAAAATCTTCCACTCTTGAAGGGTTACTCACCTTTGGAATGAGGCACAAGAAAGTTGCATTTATACCCCGCGGCATCTTAAAGTTTCTGAAAACATTTTGGACTGCCTTTATGACATCGTCTCCCACTGTTTCCTAGCACTGTTTGAAGAAAAATGGATTAAACCCATCAGGTCCAGGCACTTTGTTATTCTCCATATAAAAAATTACCTTTCTTATCTCCGCACCCATTACCTCGACATCTAGAACATCACACAAAGTCGCTTCAATAGTATTCTGAACTTTCAAGTCCATGAAGAACTCTCTTTCCCTAACTGGTGATGCTGCAGTGCCTAACATCCTGTTGAAGTAATCAACAATGATCCCTGCCACTTCTGCCTGTCCATGGACTGTCTCCTCATTTTCATTGACAATAGTCCATATACCTTTCTTAGCTATTTTTTCCTTCAATGAATTGAAAAAATAGCTTGTGCATCTGTCGCCATCTATCATCCAATTTTCCTCAGATTTCTGGTCCATATCTATCGCTTCTGCTCTAGCAAGATTGATATATTTCTGCATGGCCTCCCTTTCTGCCTCTCCTAACATGGCATCATCAGACTTGTTTTGGAGCAAAACTTGAGCATCTTGGAGGTTTTGCCTTTCTACATTTACTCTCTCATGTAAGTTGGAGAAGTTTCTCCGTGCCCATGGTCGAATCCTTTCCTTTAGTAACTTAAGTTTCTGCATCAACTTGTACATCGGATAATTAGCGATTTTTGTTCCCCAGACATCCTCTAGCATAGTCTTAAACTCTGTCTGATAAACCCAGAAATTGCAAAATCTGAAAGGAGTGGGTTTTTTGGAGAAGTCATTCCAAGTTAGGAGCATTGGTGAGTGATCAGAGACCCCTTGAGACAAAAATTCAGCTATAGCTTATGGGTAGCGAGTTAGCCACAAATTATTAACCAGACATCTATCTATCCTCGACATAACTCTGGCTGTTCCAATGTATTTATTCCACCACGTATAAAAGAATCCCGTAAACTTGATGTCCGACAGCCCCGCGTTCAAAGACATATATTAAAATCAGCCGCTTCATTTGGATGCATTGGTTCTCCACCTAACCTTTCATCTGCAGTCAGTATGTTGTTGAAATCCCCTGTTACACACCATAGCTTCTGTATCGATCTTTGTATGACTATCACCTCTTTCCACAACTCTCTCCTTTCTTGTAGTGAGTTACTCGCATATACCACTATGAGTAGGAAGTCTTCTGCCTCTGGAAGATAGGTAACCCTACAATGTATAAATTGTTCAGAATCTGATAAATGAACCACTTTAACAACATTCGGATCCCAGCAAACCCAAATTCTGCCTGACTGACTCTTGCTATAGTTATTAATATGCTCCCAGGAAGGGCAGCAAATATTTCTTATGAGATCATACTTCAGATACTTAACTTTCGTTTCCAGTAAACCAAAGATACATAGCTTCTTATCTACCCTCACCTTATTGATTTCCTTTGCTTTTAATAAGTCATTAGCTCCCCTCGCATTCCAAATACAAATAGGACCTATCATTTAGAACTTAGGATGTTTGTTTTTTGAACCCTTTGGTCGCCCCCTGCTTTTCTTTCCTTTTCTTTTTTTTTTTTTTTCTTTTCCACTTGATTCCTTCGTTTTCTTTCCTTGATTCTTTGTCTCAATTCCATTCCTTAATATTATTCATATCAGCCAGTGGAATATTGTTCATATCCTTAAAGTAGAGGGTTTCATCCTCTGATGGCTCCTCGACATCTAAGTCCCCATTTCTAGTAGTTTCAAGGAGATTATTATACTCATTATGCTCTAGATCATAGTGCATCAGAGGGTTCGAGTTAGTCTGCATATCATCACTCTGCCTAACCTCCACATACGACACTAATGCAGCAAACATATTGCTCTGGCTCATTTCACTATTACTTTAGCTATCATAATCATGTGCATTCCCTGTGGCTACTTCTGTTACTTCTATTGTTGCTATCACTAGTGCCAACTTTGAGCCCTCAATTCTATCCAAAACCATGTTCGTTTCATTTAATCCCACCTCAGAACCCTCTACAAGAGGGGTTGACTCTTCCGTAGCAACTATTCCCTCTGCATTCTCAGCCACCACTGATGTGTCATCAGTTCTCCTTAGTATCCCTTCACTTTCAACTGCTGTAGAACTCAAACACAAATCTGACATTGAAACCTCATTAGAATTTCCTTCAGTTCTATCCACTCCCTCAGCATTGACTGCTTCAGCTCGCCTAGGTATGACTGATGCATCAGTATGACCTATGTTAACTTCCCCTGGCACATTTATACTGTTTCTATTTTCCTCCACCTCCATATTAGTAGTCACCCCAGCTTCCACCTGAGTATCTGCCCTTTGATTATTGCCTCTCCTGAGGCATCCATCTGTTTTGTGTCCAAACCTCTTACAATGGTCACAGAGTTTTGGAATCCACCCATATTCCACTGAAATTTTCCTTATATCATCACCACCCATATTGATATCAAATGACTCAGGTAGCTCTGAGGCAATTTCTACCAATACACAGACCCTAGCATACAAGAGTCTTTTCCTAGTTACTGTAGCTTCATCCATTCTCAGGGGGTCTCCTATTTGACTGGCTAAAAAGCCCAGCCCTTCCCCAGTCCATAAATCCTTAGGAACATTGTACATATTTACCCAAATTGGTATTGCTTTCACTGTACTCTTTCTCTTCTCAATATCCTGTGTCCACTGGGTAACAATAAAACATTTCCCTGCAATATAAATTGGAGAATTTTCTAGCACTTTCCTCTTATCTTCCTCATTGGAGAACTTAAAGTAGAATAGTTCTGTATCCGCAACCATCTCGTAATCTCCCTTTGTTTTCCATTTTTTCTTCACGACTTCCTTTACTACTGGATATGACAGCCTTTGTTCCAAGAAAAAGCCCACCACATAATCCCTCCACACATTTAAACCTTTCCATCGCAGATCAAATGGTACTTGGGTAACACCGTCTATCATATCAAGTTCGAATCTTTGAAGAGCTGTGTCAGTGGGACTGTCCTTACCTCCCTCAAACAGTGAGCTCCAGCTCGTAGTTGGGTTGATTGGGGGGTTTGGTTGAGTATTTTGCTCTTGGTTGTTTGCCATAGCTGGATTATTACCCTGCTCTCTAGCAGGTTGACTTGCAACATTTGGAGTTTGTAACAGTGGAAAAAGTTGTAAATTGTCCAACTGAGTATTCATCTTGGTTTCAACAAACAATTGCTAGATAAGGTTCAAAATTCTTTCTCTGAACTCACACTGTGTGCAATGGAGGATTTTACCAGAAAAAGAAGGAACCTTGAAAAGGATCGGATAAGAGAGGGAAAACTTGAAATTTTTGCTAAAAAAAGAAGGAACGGTGTGTACACGATCACAAAACCACTTAAGTTATATTACTACCAAAAACCCAAAAAAAGGTCCCCATGGAGAGGGTCCCTTTAATTTCACTACTTGAAAACTAATATTTATATTACTACGCATAGATAGTTAGTTTACTTAACTTTTGACTTTATCAACTATACACGTTATGGGACTGTGTACTTGATGTCTCACAAATAAGATGCCTTAGACTGTTTTAAAAAGTACAAGAGCCTTGTTGAGAATCAACTTGATAGGACAATATAGGCCTTAAGAACTGACCACGGACGTGAGTATCTTTCTGACGAGTTTAAAGAACTCTGTGAAAATAAGGGTATAGCTAGACAGCTAACTATTCCTTATACCCCTCAGCAGAATGGTGTCTCTGAGAGAAGGAATAGAACCCTGTTGGACATGGTTAGGTCTATGATGGCTCAGGCTAACTTGCCCATCTCATTTTGGGGTGATGCATTGTTAACGGCTGTGCACATACTTAACCTAGTTCCTTCAAAATCTGTTGACAAAACACCCTATGAACTATGGACTGGTAGACAACCCGTTTTGAACTACCTTAGACCATGGGGGTGTGCAACCTTTGTCACTTCTCAAAATCGAGAATTTGGGAAGTTGAGTGCTCCTGGAAAGAAGTGTGTCTTTATAAGATACAGTGCGACTTATAAGGGGTATATCTTCCTAGGGGAGGATACTCAAGGGCATGTCACAGATATAGAAGCACGTAACGTCAGATTCTTAGAGGATCAATACCCAATGAGGGGTGAGGTTGATAAAGATCTATGACTTTACGAAGTTGACAACCTTATAACTACTGTTGAACAAGGCGAAGATGAAACTTTCATCAACCCTGATTCCAGTGACAATGGCATTGTTCAACTGATTGGTCAATCCCAACCTTGTAAGAGTGTTAGAGGCCATATCCCCAAATGTCGGTTTGAGATTGAAGGGGAGATAAATATGACCAATGCACTTACAGAAATATCTGATGAACCTAAAACGTTCAAGGAGGCTATTTCTGGGTCCAATACAAGTAAGTGGATGGAATCTATGAAAGAAGAATTAGAGTCGATGAAGAAAAATAAAGTATGGGACTTAGTTGATCTACCTCCAAACAGGAGATCTATTGGGAACAGGTGGGTTCTCAAGATCAAGAAAAATGAGGAAGGGAACATAGACAAATTCAAAGCTAGGCTTGTTGCAAAAGGTTACACCTAAAAAGAAAGAATAGACTATGAGGACACCTTCTCACCAGTAGTGAGATTTTCCTCCATCGTCTCCTCTTGTCAATGGTTGTCCACTTAGATTTAGAGCTTTACCAGATGGATGTCAAAACTGCTTTTCTCAATGGAGAATTGCAAGAGGAAATCTATATGGATCAACCCACTGGTTTTTCAATCAAGGGTCAGGAACACAAAGTGTGTAAACTGAACAGATCTATATATGGTTTAAAACAGGCCTCTAGATAGTGGAATCTGAGATTCTATGAAGATATGTTTCGAGACAAATTCGAAATGGTAAATGAGGACCATTGCGTATATGTCAAGACATCTAAAAATGGTTTTGTGATTCTATCTCTATATGTGGATGACATTTTGTTAGTAGGTAACAACAAGGCATTGATAAATTCCACTAAGGAGTGGTTGTCATTAAACTTTGAAATGAAGGGGATGGGTGAAGCTAGTTATGTCTTAGAAGTTAAAATAACTCGGGATCGGCCCAAACGCTTGTTGTCTTTGTCTCAGGAGACATACATCAAGAAGGTTTTGGAAAGATTCAACATGACTGATTGCAAGAAAATGGATCTCCCAGTAAGTCTAGGAGAGTCTTTGACTTCTGAAATGTCTCCCAAGTATCCTACTGAAACTCAGGCTATGAAAAATGTACCATACTCAAGCGTAGTTGGAAGCTTATATATGCAATGTTGTGTACAAGGCTAGACATCTCTTATGCAGTTGGGTTAGTATCAAGGTTCCAAACAAATCCTGGGGTCACACACTGGAAGGCTGTCAAGAAGATAATGAGGTATCTCAATGGCACCGTGGACTACTCGCTTGTCTACCAAGGGAAAGATCTTAAGCTGATTGGGTACTCCGATGCCGACTGGGCTGGAGACCTTGATGAGAGGAAGTTAACTTCGGGGATATACCTACATAATGAATGGAGGTGCTATATCCCTGGAGCAGACAGAAAAGCAAACTTCCATAGCACTTTCAACTATGGAAGATGAGTATATTGCATGCTGCTCTGCCACACAAGAGGCTGTGTGGCTCAGACGATTCATCAAACACTTGTCAGTGTTCTCAAAAGCTGCTGAACCAATTCACATATGGACTGACAACATGGCTGCACTTGCATATGCTAAAGATCCAAAGTACCATGGAAGAACCAAGCATATAGAGTTAAAGTACCACTACGTATGACAAATGATACTGAAGAAGAAAGTGGTTCTACAACATATATCCACCGGATGGATGGTTCTTGGATCCATTGACCAAACCTATTCTAAAGGAACTCTTCCTTGCACATGTAAAAATGCTTGGGTTAAAGAGGATGTGATTATGCTAATAACACTTTGATGGTTTAATGAATAAACTTGCATTCTTTCCAGATCGATTGATTTCTCATTATATTGTTTATCATCTCATATGTATGTCAGTACGGTTAACTGGTTCACTCACATGAACAGTCACTTCTATTTTAAGTAGTGGGAGTTTAGCTTGACAAGTCACTAAACCTTATGGGAAGGGTGGACCTAGTGCTGAGTCATGCCCCTTCTTATAATTGGATAAGAAGAAACAGGCTTCATAGGGAAGATTCTGTCTAAACCTACAAACTGTTGTTGCCAAGTGGGAGCAAAGTATCATTGGAATTGTCATTAGGGATGACAACACTTGCATGGTATGAGTGGACATACAAATATCTATTGTTGAGTAAACAAATTAGATACTCTTGCCATGACATGTTTTCACACAACATGTGTATAGTTGACCACCTGAGAGCAAGAAAATAAATATCCCTAAAAATTCTTGCTATGTGAGCTCAATTGATAGGTTTTTTGTTTAAGACATACCGAATGGTACCCTCCTTGAACTTTTGACCTTGTCAAGAAAATAAGAAGACTATTCGAAACTTTGGTTTGCTCCCCATAAGCTCTTACTAAAAGGCTGACTAGATGCATACTGGGAAGTTGGTAGAACTCTGACGACAATGACTTGCGTACAAAGGGTAAAAGAACTAAAGGTTTATCACACAATCACTGGGATTCTACCTGGCCAGGACAATTGATGATAATTGTGAATCATGTGATACATTTTTGACTTTATGGTGTGGACTCATAGGGATGAGTGCTATTTGTCAAAGTGATGAAACAAACAGATCTTGGGGTATACACACACTATCCGGATATTAGGTTTCCGGATTCGTTTTCTTTAAGATCCCTTTCATGATAGATCACTGTGTCGTGCTTTTCATTGCGACTTGCTACTTCACAGATATCATGATACGTGTGCTAGGGTCACACGAACCATTTGCCATGTGAGACACACGAATGGCTGAGCATTCTACTTAAATGCTTCTCTTAGAAACCTTCTTCGCCGTTATGGGCGAGTGGGAGATGTTGGAAATAAGGTTGGGTCAGACCTTACATGGATAAACGCCCACTAAAGATAAGGATAAACGACCGGGATAAGGATAACCACCAGGTATTGGGATGAGTGTAAGACTCTATCCTAGCCGATATTAGATGAGTATAGGACTCTATCCTTAGCCGATTTTGGATAAGTATGGGACTTTATCCTAGCCGAATTTGGGGAGGTGGGAGAGCTCTATAAATAGACACCCCCCCCCCCCCTCATATATTGATCACCCCAAAAACGAGCAAATCTCTCTCTCCCTTTAATGGTGGCCTCCAACGTTTTCTAAAGAAGAAGCTAATTTTTCGTGGAGATTCCATAGGTTGTAACCTCCATTGCTAGCCATTGTTAGTTCTTGGTTCTTGGTTCATGAACAAAGGTTGCTTCCCGTTCGTGGTTGGAACTTCACTCTAGCAAAGTTGAGAAGAAGAAGATCTTGAGTGTGCTAAGAACATCATCTTCTCCGGTGGATCAAAGTTTGGACTTCAAATTGAAAGATGTGACCAAGGTACGATCTTTTGTTTCCGCTGTGCTACTTTATGCATGTGATATATCGTAATTGTACATATCGTAAGAATCATGCATGAGATATCGGTAAAAACCCTACAAATAAGGCACAATGCCTAAGTCGCATAGACCCGAGACTTGTAGGAAAACTGAACCAGATCTTGGGAGACGGGCTTCCAAGAAATGCATGACTGCAAAGCAATATAGGAGAGCTTCGAAGCGTATTGTCTTGAAATCTGATAGGATAAAGACAGAGCCACCATTACCTGAATATACACCAAAGAGCCCCAGTCCTATTAAGGATAGGAATGAGGCTCGACCACTTAAATCTCTCCTACATCGGTTATGGGACGATGCTAAGAAACTAAATCCATATGATGTGTCATCAAGGTTTATTTTCCCACCTCACAGGGAAAAAGAGGAAGTGGCTAGTATTTTTCAAATAGCTCTGATACCAATGTAGGGTTTTTACCGACATCTCATGCATAATTCCTACAATATGTACAATTACACTATATCACATGCATAAAGTAACGCAACGGAAACAGAAGATCGTACCTTGGTCACAGCTTTTTATTCGATGTTCCAAGCTTTGATCTATTGGAGAAGATGATGTTCTTGGTCGAATCAAGATCTTCTTCTTCTCAACTTAGCTAGAGCCAAGTTCCAACCACGAACGGGATGTAACCTTTGTTCACGAACCAAGAACCAAGAACTAACAATGGCTAACAATGGAGGTTACCACCTATGGAATCTCTACAAAAACTAGCTTCTTCTTTAGAAAACGTTGGAGTCCATCATTAAAGGGAGAGAGAGATTTGCTCATTTTTGGGATGATCATATATGAGGGGGAGGGGGGGGGGGTCTATTTATAGAGCTCTCCCACCTCCTCAAATTCGGCTAGGATAGAGTCCCATACTTATCCAAAATCGACTAAGGATAGAATCCTATACTCATCTAATATCGGCTAGGATAGAGTCCTACACTCATCCCTACTTGGTGGTTATCCTTATTCTGGTGGTTTATCCTTATCTTTGGTGGGTGTGTATCCATGTGAGGTCTAACCCGGCCTTATTTCCAACATTCGGTATGCAGTGTTGTCATCTCATTCTAAACCAGAAGATTTCAGAAGATCGGCCAGGCCATGTACTTCCTCTAATGTACAGAAATGGTGGAGTTCTAAGTAGAGGTGGTCATACGGAGGCCTCAGTTGATTTAGTTAGTCTAGCAAGATTACCACCGATATCTGCTCTTTCAGCTATCATTGATGCCAAAGATGGTTCAATTGCCCGCTTGCCATTTCTAAGAAAAATGGCCTTGGAATACAGTTTGCTAATTGTCTCCATCACTGATCTCATCAGGTACGTTTGCAATATGAATCATATGTGTTACATACAAATGCACTTTGGAAGAATTGTCTTTCTTTGATCCTGGTTAAATTAGTATTTTCTTTATGTTATAGAAAAAGTGATGCTATTTGCCTTTTGGTCAACTATACACCCGGGTCAAAGTTTTTTTTATTGTAGCTTGTTCACTATATCGTGAGTACAAAAAGCTTTGGCGAATATGAGCATATTTGTTTCAGGCCTATGCCCTTACTAGTTTGTTTTTACTCCTTGAGTATCACTATGCTTATTTACTCTTATTGAAAATCTCATAATTAAGTAATTCTCATTACCACTAGCTTATTTCAATATTTGCAGGTACAGAAGAAAAAGGGAGAAGCTGGTTGTGAGGGAGTGATAGTCCCCTTTAGGAATATCAGGCATGTGCTCAGCAAGATGGAAACACCAAACCGACCTATGACGTACCGCACCGACCTACGTAACCAGGTCGCCTCTACAAACTAAGAGATCGCATCTAGAACAGCTCGCATCAGCACACGCCTCGAGCTATAATGAAACTCATCTTACCTTCTAGAAGCAATCATGAGTGGAGATGCATGCGCACAAATCCCTGCTGCCAGCTACTGACACCGGCCGCAAGCTAGGAACCCATGCTACTAATCCCCATCATCACAGTAGACTTACAAGCACAGTTCTCACACGCCTCCCTAATCTCCACCCTACATTTGTTCAGTACTTTACACGTGGCGGACGAAGATCCACTCTCACCATCTATAAATACCTCACATATGAACTACGCCAGACCTGATTCTTCTCTCTCCCCAGAATCGAGAGCAAGATACGTAGGTAGTTCGCTCCCAGGACGAACTCGGTCTTTACTATAATTAATCCATTTTCCCCCTCTCCTTGTATGTAAAGAAAAACCCAAATATGCCCTTTACATTGGCGCCGTCTGTGGTCTCGATTACTTGAGACACCAAACCACTTTCACCTAAATCAGTAACCAAAAACCAACAATATCAAGCCCACGAAGCATGGCAAGCCTCAAAGCTCAAGTCCAAAGCCTCACAAACCAACTGGGTCTAACAAATGAGAGCATTTCCTTGCTCAGGCAGGAAAACGCTGCTCTGCGCGCGCAAATAGACGCACAAGCACAACCAGTTGGTAACGTTGCTAAGAATGGCATCAACGAAGTTAATCAGCAGATCAACGAACTATCACAACGAATCGGCCAGAGCGCAGTACGAAAAGACGCAACATAGATCGTTCAGAAAATGCTTAAAACGTACCGCTCCTCCCCTTTCACTGCCGATGTACTTGGTAAACCCTCTCCCCAAGATTTCGTTCAACCATGTTTTTCGATGTATGATGGCAGCACGTGCCCTGGTCAGCACGTGGCGCGCTATATCCAAAGTTTAGCACTATACAGTGCACCTGAGTTCGATCATCTCCATTGTCGATTGTTCCCCGCTAGTCTCAAGGATGGACCACTCGATTGGTTCTTCTCACTAGAAGCCGACTCGATCAAGACCTTCGAACATCTCACTGATCTCTTTGCTAGCCAGGACGTCCACAATAGACGGAAAAAAGCAGATCTTGATTCACTGTTCCAGCTATCATTTGGTGAAGACGAAACCATTCGCCAGTTTCTAGGACGATTCAAAGCCAAACTGCTGGGCATGGAAAGCGGCCTTAAGGAGTCTTTTGCCACATTGACATTCTCCAACACTTGTCGGGTTCGTAACACAGATCTCTCCAGATCACTGATGAAAGAACGCCCTAAAACGTTGTCAGAATTATATGCTCGGGTCGACAAATACATCAAGCTACAAGAGGCTTTGAAACAAGCAACAGAATAGACAATAACAGAGAGTTCGCTGTCTTGACACGCTCTCCCAGTTACATATTGGACAAGATCAAGCGAGCTTCATATATCCGATCTGAGGTACAACAACCAGCAGACCGACCTGACAGGCCCTACTGCGCATTCCACAAAGCGAAATGTCATGAGACCGACACTTGCTGGGGGCTAAAACACTACCTCCAAGATCTCATCGAAGCTGGGCAAATCAAATAGTACACCAGCATAGCCGACGGCGACTTACGTCATAAGCTCATGGCTCGCCGAGTTCGCAGCAAATCGCTACCTCGCCGTGTATGCCAACACGACCAAGCTCGCTCCCGCAGCAAAGGACGTCCCATAGACCGTTCTCGCCATGAGCGACGTTAGCACTCCTTGGATCGCGACAACGCCAGAACCGTCCATATGATCACTTTCCCAGATGATTCTGTCACTTCTTCCAGAGAGAAACGAAGGCGTGTTGGCGCTCTTCAAGAAGTCTATCATTTTTCTTCACAAGCAGCACACGTTCTGAGAAATTCAGGTCACAATTCAGGGGATATCACATTCACAGAAGCCGACCTCAACAAGGTCTGCCTCCCTCACAGTGATGCGCTAGTCGTTCATGTCAAGATTAGCGACTGGACCATTCAGCGCGTCCTAATAGACCCTGGCAGCTCGTGAGACATTTTTGTTCTACCACACAATTCAAGAGATGAATCTCCCCAAATCAATCTTCATAGACCCGATCGCCTAATTGTACGGATTCAACGGCTCCAGGGCCGACCCAATAGGAGACATCATACTTCCTGTTTTAGTGGGTTCCCAGGAGGATAAAGACAGCTTCAATACGCGTTTCAGCGTACTAGACACCAAGTCGTCCTACAACGCCATTCTAGGACGACATTGGATTCATCAAATGCAGGCAGTACCATCGACATTACATCAAGTAATCCGCTTTCCAGGCCCCAGGGGCATGATGGAACTTCGCAGCAACCAGCTTGAAGCCTATCATTGTATTCAAATCCTATTAGCGAAAATGATCACTGAGCCTCCCATCAGCACCAGAGACGAACCCACCAGCTACACCATGGCCAAAGATTTGGTAGCTGAAGTCAGAACCAACAAACCAAACCAGAACGCTGGGGGCTCCAGCAAGAAGATCTTGTCATCAGTCTAGACCCCGAAGCCCACTAAAGTAGCGTTTAATCCAACAATCCGATTCCCCGTGGTCGCCTCGCCATATCGGTTGCCTCGCTCTCGTAGACCGGACGCAAATCACCCCACCAGATCCTAGATAACCAGTGCAGCCTCAGACACTCACTCCAACCTCTATTATCATGACCACAGCAGTCTCCCCCGACCCTGTTGTCGTCACCATAGAAGTCGCTCCAGCACCAACAGCCACTCCCATTACTCATTAGACCAACAAAGCGTCTACAGAGTGCAGTCCCCCAGTGGACGCCGGGTATAAATCCTAGAGTTGCATGCCATAAGTTAAATGTCAACCCTAACGCTCGACCAGTTCGACAGCGACCCAGGAGACTATCACTGCATTTTTAAAAAGCAATCAACGATGAGGTTGAAAAACTCAAGCAAGTCGGTTTCATCCACAAGGTCGACTACCCAGAATGGATCGCTAACATTGTGGCAGTTCCAAAAAAGAATGGCACAGTTCGCCTTTGTGTTGACTTCACCAATGTCAACCAAGAAACGCCTAAAGATAGCTTTCCACTACCTTAGATCGACTGCCTTGTGAACCAGACATGCGGCCATGAGCTCCTCTCCTTCATGGATGCATACAGTGGGTACAACCAAATACCACTGTCCGAAGAAGATCAGGAGAAAATATCCTTCATCATGGAGCAAGGAATTTATTGCTATAACGTCCTCCTGTTCGGCCTCAAGAACACTGGAGCGACGTACCAACGACATGTTCTAGGACATGTTAGGAGACACCATGGAAGTTTATATCGATGACATGGTCGTCAAGAGCAAGAAAGCAGGTGACCACCTTACTCACCTTGAGCAAGCGTTCTCCAGGCTACGCCGAACGCAAATGAAGTTGAATCCAGAGAAATGCCTCTTTGGAACGTCCTCCAGAAAATTTATGGGCTATCAGGTCTCACAGCGAGGGATCGAGGCCAACCCATACCAAATCCGGGTGTTCTTGGAGATGCCCGACCCGTAGACAAAAAAGCAGATACAGAAGTTGTCGGCATGGTCGCCGCGCTCAACCGATTCATATCCAGAGCATCCGACAAGTGCCTCCCATTCCTACAACTTCTTAAGAAGGGTGAATAGTTATCCTGGAACGACCAATGCCATCAGGCATTCTCCACACTCAAAGAGTATCTCACTACACCTTCGGTCCTAGCTAAACCAACAGACGGAGAAACGCTGGGGATCTATCTCGCAATATTAGACTTTGCCATCAGTTCGGTTATCTTCAAAGAAGATAACAACTCCGAGAAACCTATCTACTTCACGAGCAAGACACTAACTCCAGCCGAAAAGAACTACTCTTACATCGAAAGAGCAAGGAAGTTTAGACCTTATTTCCAAGCGCACCCAATCAAAGTGCTCACCGACCTCCCGTTGAAGAAAATGCTCTATAAAGAGAACAAGACAACTAGCATGGCAGTATGGGCTGAAGAACTCGGCGAACACCACATCGAGTTTGTCCCATGCACCTCGCAGAAAGGGCAGGTCGTCGCCGATTTCCTAACCGACTTCTCTGTCAATGACCTACATTGGGACCCTAAAGCTGATATCTTACCCTCAAAGAAAAGCGACAAGACAGTATGGTCTCTCTTTGTGGATGGCTCCAGCAACCCTAGAGGGAGTGGAATAGGAGTCGTCTTAGTATCGCCAGATAGAGCAATGGTGGAGAAATCAGTTCGCATCGACTTCGCGACCTCCAACAACGAGGTGGAGTACGAGGCATTAATCATGGGACTCCGAATGGCATTACAACTCGGTCTATAGGATTTGCAGGTCTTTAGTGACTCGCAACTGGTCGTTCGCCAGATTGCCAAAGAGTACACTACCCACAAAGGTAACCTCTCTAAATACCTTCAAGTTGTTAATCAGCTACTTCCTTCCTTCAAGAAAGCAACAATACACCATTTTTTGCGTGACGAGAACCGTCACGCAGACAGTTTAGCGTACTTAGCCACTCAGACACCGAACTGTGCCCCTAGACAACTACTCATTGAGGTAGTCGAATGACCTGCATATCAAGTAGAGCATGTCTTAGAAATCAGCGACTTATGCCCAGTCTCTGAAGACCAGATGAGTCAAACATGGATGCAGCCCATCATAGAGTACACCCAACACGGCACACTCCCAGAAGAGCATGCTAAAGCCCGACAGATTCCATATTAGGCACGTCGCTATTGTTTGCTGAATGACAGATTGTTTCGAAAATCTGCTGGCGGACCTCACTTGAGGTGCATAAGCCCAGAACAAGGGCAGATGATCTTTGCTGAAATTCACGAGGGAGAATGTGGAAACTATGCGGGAGGTCGCTCTTTAGCCCACAAAGCCATCTCCCAAGGATACTTTTGGCCTTGAATGCAGATCGATGCCAAAACATATGTCCTCAAGTGTGTCAAATGTCAAACTTTTGGTCACAATATCATCCAACCAGCTCGCGAGTTGATCAGCATTGCGGGCCCTTGGCCATTCCACATGTGGGGCATGGACATCATGGGACCGTTCATCCCACAAAAAAGCACCAGTTTCCGCTTTGTGTTAGCAGCAACCGATTACTTCACTAAATGGGTCGAAGCAATCCCTTTGGCACATGTTAAGGAGTCATATGTCAGAAACTTCATTTGGACTCACATTATCACCAAATTTGGTTTGCCACATACCCTGGTAATGGATAATGGTTGCCAATTTAAGGGCAGAACAGTCAAAGATTTCCTGGCCAAGTGGAAGATAGTTCATGCATTCTCCACTCCTTAGTACGCTCAAAGCAATGGCCAAGCAGAGGCCAGCAATAAAGCCATATTGGAGAACTTGAAGAAGAAAATTGAAAAGAAGAAGAGCCAATGGCCCAACCAGTTAGAGAACATTCTATGGGCTCATCGTTACCCACTTCGCTCCAAAGACAGCGAAGTCACCATTCTCCTTATGCTATGGCACGTAAACCGCCATTCATTCGAAATGGATGACAATCACAACGACACCGTCCGAGCTTGTCGAGTCGGGACACAATGACTTAGTACTAGCTCACGAGGTCGATTTGTTGGAAGAATGTCAAGACCTAGTAGCCGTCAGAGTGGCATCTTACCAACAAATCCTAAAGAAGTCCTATAACAAACGAGTACATCCTCGATCCTTTTAGCCTAGTGATCTAGTCCTGAAAAAGACTCAAGATGACTCCAAGTTAGCACCAACATGGGAAGGACCGTACATAGTAGATCGAGTTGTTGGCAATGGGGCATATTGGATCAAGACGCAAGAAGGGAAACCACTACCACGCCCCTGGAACACCTATCTGTTAAAAAGATTTTATCAGTAAAAATGTGTTATTGTACAATTCATGTTTATTATGTATAAAGCTCAGTAGTTTGCTTATGTATGTATCATCTACCAATCTGCTCAAGCAACATCAGTGACAAAACCAAGTTCGCACCAGCTCCCTCGCCAGTATCTACACACTCGCGCACTCTCACGTGTCCGAACGCTCTCCGTGAGCAGCACATTGTCATAAGCTAAAAACGTTCTCAGGAGCTTATAGGCTCATAGCCTCTCAAATTTTCACTAAGTTGTGGACCTATACTCCTAGGATCAACTCAATGAGAACGCTCTCGTGAGCAAAGACGCATTATAAGCTAAAAAACGCCTCGGGGCTTATAGGCTCATAGCCTCTCAAATTTTCACTAAGTTGTGGACCTATACTCCTAGGATCAACTCAGTGAGAACGCTCTCCGTGAGCAGCACGCTGTCATAAGCTAAAAACGCTCTCAGGAGCTTACAGGCTCATAGCCTATCAAACTTTCACTAAGTTGTGGACCTATACTCCTAGGATCAACTCAGTGAGAACGCTCTCCGTGAGTAGCAAGCTGTCATAAGCTAAAAACGCTCTCAGGAGCTTATAGGCTCATAGCCTCTCAAATTTTCACTAAGTTGAGGACCTATACTCCTAGGATCAACTCAGTGAGAACGTTCTCCGTGAGCAACACACTGTCATAAGCTAAAAATGCTCTCAGGAGCTTACAGTCTCACAGCCTATCAAATTTTTACTAAGTTGAGGACCTATACTCCTAGGATCAACTCAGTGAGAATGCTCTCCGTGAGCAGCATGCTGTCATAAGCTAAAAAACGCTATCAGGAGCTTACAGGCTCACAGACTCTTAAATCTTCACTAAGTAGAGGACCTATAATTCTAGGATCAGCTCAGTGAGATCGCTCTACTGTTCAACATGTTAACAAACAAAACGTTTTCTTACAAACCAAAAGCCCAAGCTCCATAGCCACGTCACACCACAAACATCATAAACAATACACTAGCTACAGGCAATCAAGCATAAGCAGAATAGAGCATTCCATACATTTTAATCAATTAAACTGTTGGCCCAAGACCCAGAAACCAGTTCACGAATTCACCGATCTGCTGGGACTACCCAGGAAATCCAGATCGGTAGTTCTTATAGGCATCACAAAACATCGAGCTGCCACTTTCGTAGAAGCGAGCCCGTCAGGTAGCTGTACCAAAAGGCGAACTGCTCAGGCAAGCCTAAGAAACCAGCTCTACTGTTTAACTCTCTAACAGAGAAACAAAATAATAACACATTCAAATAACAAAGCAAAAATCCTCGTCAATGCTTACAAAGAGAAGTCCAGAACATCATCGTCCTGCCTCAGCAACAACATGCTTATCCCTTGGTGCAGCACTGGTAGAGGGGAGACGACTCGCATCATGAGCAACAAGGGCGGCGGTACCTTCAGCTTCCTAGTCGCGCTCCTCCAGTAGCTCAACATACAGCTCCGCTAGCACAGCATGATCTTCACAAGTTCGATCATACTCCTTCTGCGCTTTGCGAGCTACCGCTTGACACTTTTTGGCATATTCAGTCACCGACGCCAGCTGCTCCTATAGGTCCCCCATAGCCTTCACCAACACCTTCTTCTCATTCAGCGCCTCCTGGTGTTTGTTCCTCAGGGACGACAGCTTCCTCTTATCGGCTTCACAGGCAGCATGCACCCTCGCCAGTTCAGTCACTCCACCATCACTACCATTAGAACGCTGAACAGTTCGTTTTAATCTATCATAACCCGCAAAAAACTGCACGAGGAACAACATTTTTCATAAACCTCATGCATACAACAATAAAGCGTTACAATCAAACAACTCACCAAACAACACGCTGCATCGGAAGTCTTTAGAGTCATTTCCAAACTTTCATTCACTAGTTCGTCTCTGTCACCATCCAGCACTATCCCCTCTAATAGACAGCTCACTATAGAGGCGTAGTGGAAGCTACAATCGAATGCTTCACCACACACTTCTTCCCCGTCTTCCCAAGGTAGGAGAAGTCGCGGCCCACGTCACCAGGACGCGGAGACGAGCTACCAGATGCAGCCTGTCGATTTTGCCCTAGATCATCACTCCCTCCACGACTTGGAGACCTAAACACGAAACCCTCAGGTCGCCTTCCCCCCTCCACCTTAGCACGCTTACCTTTTCGAGAGTCAGAAGTATCAGCCTTATGCTTACCATGATTCCCAAGCGGATGGGGCCTGAAGTCCATCTCCTCCATCACCAGAGGAGATGCTTCCCTCACCCCCCCTATCACCACCAATAGCGTTTTCACAACGCCTGGCCATGTTACAACCTGTAAACAAACCCACTATATCAGTGAACGGTTGGGAATCCACAACACTAGTCTCTAACAAACAAAACAGGTCAAGAAGAACACTAACCTTAACCGAGCAATAGAGGTGCAAGAGCAAAGAAATGGGAGCAACACAACTCGAAGACGAAATAGTGCAAATGCCTCCACATTTCCCCTAACAACTCTATTTATGCCCAAGTAACATCTCTTCCCAAGGCAAGTCATAATGGCATCGAGACGCCTAAACGCCAGGCCAACTGGCAGCCATCATTTCATATCTCCCGACAGCTTATATTCCTACACGTGCCAAGCACGCACTATAGCTCCAGTAACTACCTGTTACAGAACGCTTCATACGTCCTCCAAATATGTGCAACCCACAACGCGTAAACAGAATAACAAGCAAGTCGGATCAACGAATTAATAGGTCGGTCATACGCAAAGCTAGTCGACCAAAGTAAACAGCCTATTTCTTATACAAGCAAATGAGCGAACAAACGACTATAATAAAGCCGCAGTTCGCTGACTAACTGAGCTGCTGAGTCTACTTAGGAAATCCAGCTCAGTTAACCACCAGTCATAACTACTTGGACTCCCCCATATATTCACAGGAGCCAAGCAGTTCATTATTGTCTCAAACATAAATAAATACGAACTGCCCAGGTTACCTTGGGAAATCAGCTCTATTGTTTCAAGGCCAAAAGCCACATACAAAAACAAATTTATACGGCCATCTTCAAATAGCATGGTCAAAACTTTCAGTAAGGATAGCATCCAACGCCTGTTAAGAGCTCGGATCACCATAAGTTACGACAGCTGCTTCAGTTACGGTCATATCCATGTCGCTCGAAACCGGAAGCTGCTCAACCACTGCACCAATAGACGAAGGCATCACGACTTCAGGAATAGCACTAACCTCTGGGAGTGACTCGCCCACACGACCACCCCGAGCCCCACGTTTGTGCTCTTCTTGCAAATCGTAATACTTCCTCTCCAGCTCCTCTATCTCAGCACGAATACCAAGATAGGCGTCCTTCGCCTGCAGCACGATGGTTTTACACTGTTCAGCATAAGCAGTCGCAGCAGCCACCTTATCCTTTAGGACATTCACCTCACGCTTCAACTCGACCGATTCATTGACGGCCGATGTCTTCTCTAGCGTCAACGACGTCAATGTCGTGTTCAAAACCTCTAGTTCTTTCTTCTCCCACTCCTCCACCTCACGAAGAGCAGCGAGCTTGTCCCTCAGGACCCCGACCTCATTCTTTTCTAGCTCAGCGAACTGGGCAGCCGTCTTCAATTTCTGGTACCCAGCAATCAGCTGCAACGACTCGCATAGTATATCAAGTGAGCATCCAGCAATAACACATAGTACAATAAGACAAACAAGTTAGAATACAGGCATGACTCCCCAGGCACAACGCCTTATCCATCCCCTTCAGATTCGAGTCCAGTCCTTTGGAATCCAAATCCTTCCTATCACCGTCCAGCATCATTCCCTCCAACAAACACGCAGCTATAGGGGCAGATCTGTAGCTGCAGTCCGACCTCTTCAAATAGCATTTTTTGCCAGACACGTCATCCACATACATCAGATTGCGCTTCAGCTCATCCGTTCCCCCACTGGAATGACCCTTGCCAGTCTCTCTCACAACAACCTTCCCCTTCATCTTTCCAGAAGCATCTCCAGCGACCTTAGACGGAGCAACCTCCGCAGTATCCTCACCCAGCACACTGAAATCGGGCATCGGCCTCGCCCTCGAGCTACGAGCCGCCCTTCCCCCAGTTCGCCCTTCACCACCCCCCATTGCGGTCTCAGTTACCTTTGCAACCTTGGAAGGTCGAGACTCTGGGTCGTTATTCTTCCTTGTCAGCAAGCGCAACTCAGGGATTTCAAAGAGGACGTCGTCCCAATCGAACGGAGCATCCTCCTGACCTTTCCCAACTCGAGACCCAGACGCACCAGACCCCCGGTCGCTTGACCCCAGAATGGCTTCAGTTCCTATCTTCCCATGTTACCAGATCACTCCTACGCTTGTCCATCACAGGCTTCCTCGAGGTTCTCCAGCTCACCTTACCCCGCGCCCTGTTCTTTTGCACCTCCCTCTTCTCCCTAATCATGGGTCCTCCCCATTCTTTAAAGAAATGTGCAACTTCAGGAAGCTTCGCTCTTTTCTCAGCTCGTGTCAACCAAGCGAAACTCTCAATCACTTCTCGGCTCGTCTCCTTCTCTAGGGCGATATCTGCAAAGACAACGAAATACACATATCAGTTCAAAGTCAACCGATGTAAGATCAAGATTTTCAGATAGTGTACAGGCACCCACCAGTAAAGTCGCATATTTTATTGTCCACACTAAACCCACTCACACAGTAGTTTCCAACAAGCAACAACGGTCTTTTATCCAAAGACTCGTTACTCACACCATCCAGAACGCTCGACAACTTAGCTCGGGTTTGCAAGCTAAAGTTAAGCGATCGAGATCGCTTTAATGAGAAATGCTCAATAATATCAGCGACCTCTATCCGGTATTCACCGCTGGCGTTCAACAGGTCAAACACCTTGAACAACCACCAAGTATTACCCATGAACTGAATAGGCGCCTTGCCACAGTGATTCAAGAACTCACAAACTAGCTTCAAGAAGGGTATCGTCATGTACGCCCTCAGTTGCCCCTCACAGATTATAACCCCATAGTTCGGTGGGGTGTACCTATCACTATAGACCAGAGCGCTTTGGTCGGGCTCATGGATCTCCAGACCGCTTACGGTTATCCCATACTTTTCCCGTAAATAGGGGAACGCCCTCAAAGCGTGTTTATCCACAGCCCGAGGCGGCAACCCGCTAGAAGACGACTGATAAGAGCCCAGAACTGTAGTTCTAACCCCTTAACAATCATACTTTTAGACCAATTATGACGGTAATAAATAAGAGTTAATGCTGGTTACGTGTTTTTATATATTTCAGGCAGTAAAGTCAATTATGTGCAGAAATGTGCCATTTTGGCGAGATAAAGAAGCAAGGGTTGGTTGCTAAGAAGTTCTGTGATAAAGGCCAAGATTCAAGGAGACAAAGCCTTTCTAAAGCCCGGTCAAAAGCTGAAAAGTTAACACGGGCAGAAACAGAGCACAAGTCAACAGAACTTCCGAAGACCATATCTTTGGACTCATGCCTCGGAATTGGGCCTACCTTACGTCAAAACGACCAGCTCGGAAAGAGCTTTCTAATGGTCTAAGCCTTGACCCAATCAGAGGAGCAGAAGTAGATGAAAAGTCTGCTGAAGTCAAAGCCAGCTGAAACGGGCTCTGTGGACTGAAGAAATTGGGCTTTGGGCTCGATTTTCCGGCCCAAAACATGGCTCCTCAGCCCATGCACGAAATTATGGATCTGGTCTCCTCCCTTGCATAAAACAAGACTTAGCTCTTAAGTTAGATATAGTTAGATAATCTAGAATAGAAAGTAGCCATTAAAATAGCTTGTACATCTAGTTTTTTAATTCAATTAGTTAAATTAATTAGTTTCATACATTGTTTTGGATTAATTTTTTGAATCATAGTTCTTCATTGATTAGATAAATAAAATAGTTATTTCTTGTTCATTTCGATTTTGTCATTTAAAATTGTTAGATCTAATTTCAATTGTTGTTATTCAATTCTTAGTTATTAATTTAGATTTTAATTATTGTTTAGTTAAATTTAATAAAGTTATAATCTTTATATTACGTCTAGTTTTAATTCACATCGTAGTATAATTCCCACCATTGCTCTCATTAGACTTTGAATAGATTAGTCAATCTAGGAAACTTGAATGCTAAAGAACTAAGAGTGGAACGAACTTTTTACTCCACTCTATTTTGATAGAATTGAGAATATAGAAATTTTTGATAGAAACGCGTAATTAAGTTTAGTTTTTCTTGCGTTTAGAGTTTCATCGCTTTATTCATTAGTAAAACTACTCATTTTACGTTTATCAAATGGCACCGCTGCCATCTTAGTACTCTTTAGTATTGTTTTCTTTAGAATTGATAGTTTTTCAAAGTCCCATAACCCACCCACCCTTGTTTGGATTCTCACTGTGGTTGTTTGTTTCAGCTTTGCAAGTTTCCATGAAAAATTACTCGGAGCGCACCTGCACCCTAAGCAAGCCAAAGAGGAGCGCACCCTGCGCCCAAACGCCTGGAAGGCTGAAGCCCACCGCTACCGCCAAGGCAAAACACAACGCATTCTCCTACACAAGCCCGGAATTCCAACTTTTGCTGGAAATACCACCTGCCTACCAAAGGCCAACTTGGAGCCACCACCCGCCGACGACGGTTAGAATCCCAACTTTTGCCTGAGCGCAACCTGCGCCCTGTCTAGGCCTATTCTGAGCGCACCCGCGCCCTCTGCTGAAACTACCCGATTTCCACAGGTTTGTTTCGAACTTCCATTTCTTCAAAGTTTTCAGTGTTCTAACTTGTTATATACACTGAGCACGCGTAAACAAGACGCTATTCATAAGCGAAGCAAGGAACTTTCAGGTACCCTTTTCTTCCACACCTCGCATCTTCCGTTAGAGGTTCATACTAGCATATCAGGATTGTTTGGAGTGTTGTTGTGTTTCATTAAGATTGGTCTTAGCCTTGCATGAGATTAAGGTCAGGCCGAAGAAAAATGCCTAACATAATTAACAGACAACGTCAACAAACACGCCTTTCTAGTATAGCACTCACTACACCTCTAGCTAGCATACCACACACCACACCTGAGATTATGGCTGAAGAAAGAGAGTCTCCTCTCTCAGACTTTTACAAAGCCTTGAGCGATAGCCCTAAATCTTGCATCGTTCTATCAGACCCAGTGGGGGATTTCCAAATCCCCCCAAATATATTTAATTTGTTACCCATTTTTCATGGGTTAGACCATGAAAAACCTTATCAGCACATGCGTAAGATTGACCAAGTCCTTACTACATTCCACCATCCTACGGTTGGTGTTGAACAAATTAAAATGAGGGTATTTCCCTTCACCTTAGCCGATAAGGCGGCATCTTGGTTAACTGCACAAACACCTAATTCTGTGGACTTGTGGGCTAAACTTGTTCAACTGTTTATGGAACATTTTTACCTACCACTGAAGACCAATGAAATGCTTTCCAAGATTCATTTCTTTCGACAGAATCCTCATGAATTATTTTCAGAGGCTTGGAATTGTTTCACCGATCTACTTATAGAGTGTCCACACCATAACCTCGCGAAAGACACGTTAGTTCGTGCCTTTTTCAAAAGACTTCTACACCACCATAAAGAAGTCCTTGACATAATGAATGGTGGTAGTTTCTTAAGTAAAGGAGCCTCAGAGGCTTATAAATTTTTAGAAAATCAGACTAAGCGGAATAATTATTAGGGGGTAGTGATGATATCTCCCGTTCCGCTGGTTTTTCTACAACAGCTAAAGCCGCCGGTATGTTTGAGATGAAACCAGATCCAGAACTTAAAAATTTAATCGAATCTCTAACTAAAAAGGTAGAGGCTATTTCTGTCCAACAAAAGCCTATCCCCGTCATGAATGTCAATTCCAACCTATGTAATTTCTGTTTTAGTCCAGAGCACCCCGATTCCTATTGTCCTTTTGTTTACGAACAACAAACATTACAACAAGATAACGTTTGCTCAATTAATAGTTATCCTATTCCTAACGCCCCTTGGAGACAATACACCAACTTCAGTTGGAGAAATAATCAACAAGTAACAACTCCAGGGTTTAATAATCAAAATGTTAGGCAAGCAAACAATTATAACCAACCTCCATCATGACAAGGACAAGGTTAGGGTAATTATATATAATAATTATAACAACCAAGCGCAACCATGACAAGGTCAAGCACAAGGTCAGGGTAATTATAATAATTATAACAATAATAATTATAATGCAAATCGAGGTATCGTTTCGGTTAATAATAATAACTATCACAACCCACCCATAAATAATCAACGTGACATAGTTCCTGTCACACAACCTATAGCTAACACTCTTCTACAACTGGATCGTTTTGATACCTTTATGCAATCTCAACAACAGATTTTGCAAGCCATCCAACTTTCCTTACAGCAGCTAGCTCAAGAGAAAGGGCAACCCAAAGGTGTGTTTCCAGGACAAGCGATACCTAATCCTAAAACACCAAACACAGCCTTTGAGGTGAACGATAATACTAGTACGGAAAATGTAAATGTAGGTAAGCTAAATGCCATCACCACTCCCGTTCTGGTAGAGTGGTTGATAACAATGTAACTATGCCTATAGTTACCCCACAAGTAGTCCCTACACAGGAGATTGAACTAGATACCAAAATGGAAACTCAAGAGCCTACCCCCCTGTAGAGGTACCGGTTAAACCACAACCTAAGAAACAAAAAGCAAAGGTTAGACATCTAGTTGAACCATACGCTAAGCATAGAGACACCACCGTTTCCCCAGAAATTAGCTATGTTAAAATGAGATACAAACTTTGACGAGATTAAGGAAGTATTCAAGAATCTAACGATTAACCTACCCTTTCTCGAAGCAATTAAAAATTACCTCACCACGCTAAGTTTCTTAAAGAGTTGTGCACTACTAGGCGTGGACAAATATTCCTAAAGGCGCCTTTCTAACCGAAACAATTTCCAACTTTAACGAAACATAATGGAATTGTGAAGTACAAGGACCCGGTTAGATCCCTCCCCATCTGAATGCACCTTAGGAGATTCTCACACGACCACCGCTTTATTAGACTTGGGGGCAAGTGTCAACTTACTCTGTATTATTTATACAAACAAATAGGTCTATAAGAGATGCAACCTACTCAAATGACGTTGCAATTAGCGAATAGGTCTATTAAGTATCCTAAGGGTGTGGTTGAAAACATGCTAGTTAAGGTCCAGAATTTCTACTATCCTGCTAATTTTGTTATCCTCGATACAGAAGTCATTAATGACTCTGTTACGATCATCTTAGGGCGTCCATTCTTGGCAACTGCCAACGTGCTTATAAACTGCTAAAATGGTTCGATGTCCTTGTCTTTTGGCCATCTTTCGGTTGAGGTAAATGTTTTTAAAATAATGAAACAGTTACCAGATTCGTCTATTGATGGAGAGATTAGCATGATCGAGAGCTTAGCTCAAGATTACTTTAATAACACATTTCCAGAAAACCATGTGCATAAATTCCTTTCTTTTGGAAGTTTAGATTTTGTCAATGACACCTACGTACAAGAAGTCAACACCATCTTCGAGTCTACACAAATCGTAGAACCTCCGGTTGCTCCATATACAGAGTTTGAAGACCTCTTTGCTTAAGCAAGTATTCATTACTCAAGATGAGGACACCCCAGAAGCTTTTATCGACATACCAACCACCCCGGTACTTAAACCTCTTCCTCCTGAGTTAAAATATATTCAATTTGATCTGGATGGTAGCCATCCGGTAATTATATCTTCTCTGTTATCTAAGGAGGAAGAGACACGTTTAATCAGGGTGATTAGGATCGTTCTGCGATTGGTTGGTCCCTAGCCGATATTAAGGGAATTGACCCTAATGTGTGCACTCACTATATCCATTTAGAGGATAACGCAAAGACTTCTTGTGAACCTCAGCGTCGTTTGAACCCGGCCATGAAAGAAGTGGTCAGGGAAGAAGTCTTACGGTTACTTGATGCGGGTATCATATACCCAATTTCTGATAGCGAATGGGTTAGTCCCATTCATGTAGTTCCAAAAAAATCAGGGATTACAATGGTACGTAATGCCAAGGGTGAATATGTTGCCACATATGGTCCTATGAGATGGAGGATCTGTATTGATTACAGACGTTTAAATGCCATGACACGAAAGGATCATTTTCCCTTACCCTTTATAGATCAGATGCTAGAACGTCTAGCTGGTCATGTTTTTTACTGTTTTTTGGATGGCTACTTTGTCTATTTCCAAATTATTATTGATATTGATGACCAAGAAAAGACTACCTTTACATGTCCTTTTGGAAAATACGCCTATAAACGAATGCCTTTTGGCCTTTGTAATGCTCCTGGTACCTTACAGCGGTGTATGCTTCATATATTTAGTGACATGGTAGAGCGTTTCATGGAAGTATTCATGGATGATTTTTCTATCTATGGAGACTCTTTCATTGACTGCCTGTCTAACCTATCTAAGGTTTTGACACGGTGTGAAGATAAGAGTCTAGTTTTAAATTGGGAAAAATGTCAATTCATGGTAAAAAAAAAGGGCATAGTACTAAGTCACATTGTATCTAGTGATGGCATAGAAGTTGATAAGGCCAAACTAGACAAGATAGCGACTCTACCTATACCACGGACTGTCCGTGATATTAGAGCCTTTCTAGGCCATGCAGGTTTTTATAGGCGCTTTATCAAAGATTTTTTTCAAAATAGCTAGGCCGCTAACTAATCTGCTTTTAAAGGATGCCATCTTTGATTTTAATTTTAACTGTAAACAGGCTTTTGAAACTTTAAAAGCCGCCTTAACTTCTGCACCCATTATACAGCCTCCCAATTGGTCTAAACCTTTCGAACTCATGTGTGATGCTAGTGAATATGCAGTTGGTGCGGTCTTAGGACAGAAACTAGATAATAAATCCACTGTTATTTATTATGCTAGTAAAACTCTAAACGATGCTCAAAGAAATTATACAACTACTAAAAAAGAATTTTTAAGCGTCGTTTATGCTTTAGATAAGTTTCGTCCTTATTTGGTTGGTTCTAAGACCCTAGTTTACACGTACCATGCAACCCTTAGGTACCTTCTCGCAAAGAAGGGTGCTAAGCAGAGATTAATCTGATAGATTCTCCTCCTGCAAGAGTTCACATTAGAAATAAAGGACAAAAGAGGGGTCGAAAATGTAGTTGCCGACCACTTATCTAGACTGACAAAAGACAATGATAGTGATTTTGAGTCCATACCCGACTCTTTTTCTGATGAGTATTTGTATGCTATTTTTTCTACACCATGGTATGCTGACATCGTGAATTATTTAGCGGTTGATGTTATTCCTTATGATTGGTCAAGAAATGAACGTAAGAAGTTCTTGGCCAGAGTTAAGCTATACTACTGGGATGAGCTCTACCTATTTAAGCATTGTACGGATCAGATTATTCGTCGTTGTATTCCCCAGTGGGAATATAATGAGGTTTTCTCATTCTGCCATGAAAAAGAGTGTGGTGGCCATTTCAGTGGTATGGAAACAGCTGATAAAATTCTATAATGTGGGTTTTATTGGACTACTCTCTTTAAAGATGCCCAAGTGCATTGCAAAGCATGCATTCGTTGCCAACAACTTGGGCGAATCACGAAGCGTAATATAATGTTATTGAATCCAATCTTGGTGGTAGAAATTTTTGACGTATGGGGCATTGATTTCATGGGTCCCTTTCCAGTTTCCCACGGCTTCATCTATATTCTAGTTGTCGTGGACTACGTGTCTAAATGGATAGAGGCCATGGCTTGCCGTAGCAATGACCATAAGACAGTTGTGTTTTTTGTTAAAGAGTATATTTTTTGTCGATTTGGCATTCCCAAGGCCATTATTAGTGATGGTGGAACACATTTTTGCAACAGAGTTGTTGCATCTCTAGTAAAGAAATATGGAGTTACACATAAGGTAGCAACTCCGTATCATCCACAAACTAGCGGACAAGTAGAAGTTTCTAATAGGGAAATCAAAAAGATCTTAGAAACAACTGTAAATCCTGATAAGAAAGACTGGTCAAAGCGTCTATCTGATGCCTTATGGGCATATAGGACTGCTTTCAAAACTCCTATAGGTATGTCTCCCTTTAGACTTGTATTTGGGAAACCTTGTCATTTTCCCGTTGAATTGGAGCACCGTGCTATGTGGGCTATAAAAAGCCTTAACTTCAATTTTGATGAGGCGGGTGTCAAGCGCAAGTTGCAATTGAATGAGCTTGAAGAAATCCGTAGCGATTCTTATGACCTCGCAAAGGATTATAAAAGCTAACATGAAACATGTTCATGATAAGCAAATTTTGTGCAAAAAGTTTGTGGTAGGTCAAAAGGTCTTACTTTACAATTCCCGTCTACATATTTTTCCAGGGAAATTAAAAACCCGTTGGACTGGTCATTTTCTAGTTACTGAAGTCACCCCTTATGGGGCAATCACCTTGGTAAATCCCAAGGACAACAGTAGTTTTCAAGTAAATGGCCAACGGTGGAAATATTTTCACGAGCTATTGTCCCCTGATGTAGAGGAAGTCCTTTTACCTGTCTATGAGGACTGACCTTTTTCATTGGTGTACTTCCTTTCATTTCCATATATTGGTAAGTGCACCATTAAGATAATCGGGCCCTCCCTATGGAGTGTGTGGCTGTAAGTACCGGATCCTAAGTCTACGTTTAACATAATTCACGTTTTCCACTCTTGCATGTTTTCTAGATTTTTGAGTCATGTTCTTCTATGGTGTGAATTATGCATT
This sequence comes from Coptis chinensis, assembly GCF_015680905.1. Lineage (NCBI taxonomy): Eukaryota > Viridiplantae > Streptophyta > Magnoliopsida > Ranunculales > Ranunculaceae > Coptis > Coptis chinensis. The sequence goes on from NC_141460.1 coordinate 45,637,822, forward strand.
TAATGCTTTCTTGTTTTTCTTATATTAAATTGTATTCATAAAATATATATATATATATATATATATATATATATATATATATATATATATATATATATATATATATATATATATATATATATATATATATAACTTGTTAAAATCACAAACATAGTAAGTTAAGAAGTCTCGGGAATCTGACTTTAAAAGACCTACTTTAAAAAAAAAACAAAATTTCTCAACTCTGTGTCTAAAATTTGTTTGGGGGTGGGTTGTTCGTTTCCATCCTGGATTGTTTAACTTTCCAGTAGTGTTGTTTAGGCCGTTTAATTGTATTCCGATTCGGATTGACATTTTCTATTTACGTTAGATTTCATTCGTTCGTATAACTTACATCATGCACGCACTTTGAGGCATTTTCCATATTATTATATATCACCCACGGTCGGAATAGAGTGTTTTATGGATCATTAGATTGAAAATTCTCTCCTGATCATTTCCATATCTCATTCGCAAAAATCAGACCAGTAACGAAGCGGCAATTTAAGTTTGAAGTTGCGCTAAAAATCGAATTTTTTATGGGATTCAAATTGGGCTTGAGCCCAAGCCCACAGTGCAACCCAAGAACGCATCGCGTTCTTCTTCCTCCTCTTCTTCAAACCGCCATTAACAAAAAAAATAAAAAAGCTTCAAACCTAAAATAAAAATAGAAATAAAGATAAAACCTAAATACAACCACGCCCCAAGTTTAAACCCACCCCAAATCTCCTCCTACCTACACCCATCACCACCTCCACCGATTTCAACAACCAAAAACCACCGGAATTTCAAAAATTTCGAACTACCACCACCACCACTACGCCTCCTACCATTATTTTTAGTTAGAGTATTTTAAAACTAGTCTCCCTACCTTATTCCAACCAACAAAACTTATCAAAACTCCAATGGCTCAAAGACGTCGCATATTGCCGGAGCACGCATTTACTGCCGACCACTTCGCGCCGTTTTACGGTGACGAGATGGTTATGCGAGACTGGAGTGGGTTGTGGTACTCGACAGACGATTATTATCACGAAGATTTGGTCCGAGAGTTTTATAGGACGAGGGAGTTGGATGGGAATAGAATTTTACTTAAGGTGGCTGGGAGGAAGAGAGAGGTTACTACTGGGTTGTTGGCTGAGATTTTAGGCATTCCGCCTAGACACCATCTCGATGCCACATTCTGAGGATTCCCGTTCTTGCTTTGTAGAACCTTTGATGAACGCGACTGTTTCTGAAGGGAACTACAATGCGAGCTCGCATTGTGTTTGCCAAGCATCTCTCAGAACCAACTAGCTGGCTGTACCTCAGTGGATTGGTAGGAATGTAATAAGGAAGGAGAAAGTCAGCGACATAGATCTGAACTGCCTTCACGTGCTATGGATACTCCAGCAGCAGAAGTATGAGTTTTGTATTGTGGAGTTTTTGAGAAACATGATTAGGGGAGTTGGGAAGAGTATTGCACCTCTCCCTGTTTTGATTACGAAGATCATGATGACCCTGAGAGTGACTCCGAGGTCTAATAGGATTTGCCTGAAAGAGAACCGAAATCCTCATATTTTTATGGAGTGTATCCAACGAGTTTGGAGGTTGCCTAAAGAGAGGGTAGCTGAAGAGACCGACTCGGAGGATGAGGATGACACGACATGTTTTGATGCCGATGCCTTGGAGCGGTGTAGGTCGGACGCAGAATGCATGACTGTGATTCATCGTGGCATGCGTTCCCTAAATACTATTTGCAAAGACCTCCGGACTCGGCAGGCTACCATGCATCATAACTTTGAGACTCGTGCCCGGCACGAAGATGAGCGGTGGGAACAAATGAGGGCTGAGATGGAAGCTCAGTGCCAGTTCCGAGACGACATGCTTGCACGCTTTCCACCCCAGGGGGGTTCTTTTGAGGAGCAGTCTGTTAGGCACGAGCGTCGTCGCCACAGGACGGATGGTTCTGGCCCTTCGGAAGCCAAAAGCCATCTCCTTCTCATGCAGATTCCATTACCAGTAGTGTGTTGTTTAGGGATTTGATGAGTTGATTTGTTTTATTGTATTTTTTTTATTTAGTTCGAATGTAAAAATATTAGTTCAGTAATTAAATTTGAATTTGGTTGGGTTCTGTTGTTTGAATTCAATTTTAATATAAGTTGGTTATTTTCGAATTATGCATTGTTTTTATCATTAATTCCACCTTCCCGATTTGTTTGGGGGTGGTATTATTTAGCCTAGCATAATTCGCTATATGATCATCCATTTTAGAAGTTGTGTTGGAGTGAGGGTTGAGAATATTGCCGATATGGGCATCGCTAGGAATAGATATTGTGGTAGGATGAAATCTCGATGAGTTAGGCAGATTCTATCCTAAATTCAACCTAAAAGATATTATGGTTGTTTTAGAATCAAGAATATGAGTTGTTTCCGTTTTCGGTTTTGGAAATTTTATTATTTTCGGCAATTGCCTTAAAGCTTTTTGGCAACTTCCCGATTCGTTTTAGCAATTTAAAACCTATAAAAACTGCATTCATTCTACACTCACAACCCCAACTACATATCACATTCATCTCTCATGTTTCACTCCCACTTTACCTTATTTTTCCTTCGCACTTCGGCCTATCAGCTCCCCGGCAGCGCTAAGCCTTGTCGAGAGAAATTCTACCCTACCCGACCTGCGACTGTAGCTAGCTAAACCTGAACCTACCTCGCCCAAAACACTGGAATTCAAGTTTTCATCCGAAGCGCAACCCGCGCCCATCCCAGGCTAAAAGTGAGCGCACCCTGCCCAAGTGCCTAGAACTCGATATTCATCAGAGCGCACCCTGCGCCCAGTCCAGGCATAGCTTGAGCACACCTGCGCCCTGACCCCTGTGGGCACCAAAAATTTCCAGTTTTCCAAGGGTTGTTCCAGGATAGTAGCAGCTGTTCTAGCAAGTAGTTTTGTGATGACTTCTCCTATAGTGATACCGGAGTAGTCCTTCGAACACTTGTTGGGAAGCGACACTTATGGACATTGGTTCCGCGAAAGGATCTTGTAGTTAGGGTGGAGGCATCTACTGGTAAGTGACGCCGACTCGTATTCACCTAAGCTTACTGAATTTTTTTTACAATAATGTTAAGTTCTATTGTAACCAAAACGGAGAACAAGAATTCTCCGTCACGGTAGATGACACGCCACTAGAATTCAATAAGTATGTCGTAGCATTAGTTTCGGGAATACCAATACCTGACCCTATTCACACGTGGGGATATATGACCGATAATGCCTACCTCTATGACTATATATATTTCCATGAATATTATGGGGTAGGGGTATTTCGTATAATGGACCAAGGGCGTTACAACATAGCCCTTGGTAGTCTGTCCCTAAATGTAGGCACCATCATGTTATTCATCTTGATGAATATTCTAGGGGAGTGGCAGTTTACTTTTGCCAATAGTACCACTGGTGACGTTTTCCTTGCTTTAGCTGAGGGACGTCGCCGATACGACATTCCCCCAGTCTTAGTGGCTAGTCTTAAGAGAGCCCAAAGCATGAGGCATAAGTATCTTCTTATGCCTGTATTAGTTTGTCGCATCATGCTCAGTTGTCTACTTGAATTCTGTACCCAGTTCACGGATTGGAAAAGGGTCAAAGTCATGAGACCCACCAATTGGGTAGTTCGCTCTTTTCGAGTAATGACTTGGCCGGGATGGCAGGTGCAACCTCATTTGGTTGCTCCTTACACCCCATCAGACATAGCAACACTCGATAGGTTAGTAATCATAGATGATAAATAGCGTGAAGCTTGGCAAGTTATCATGGTGTGGCAGGACGCGAAGGAACCTCATCTCATTACAGCGGATGACGAGGAAGAGGAAGAGTAAGCGGGAGTGCAGGTAAGTTTTAGTTTCAGTTAGTGTCTGCTTATGTCCTAAGCAAGTAATTTCTTACTACCCCATAACGGGTGGAACTCCTATAGAGTTGTGTCAGTTTTTATTTTATATTAGTATGTTATAACATTGTTTTGCAGATGTTCCGGAATTTCATGCGTTTCATTGGTATATTCCTATCTTCTTTATTTAAAATACTTTGAGGACAAAGCATACTTTTTGTTTGGGGGGGGGGCATAGAAAAACGTGTAATTAAGGCATCTGTTAGGATATAGATATGTCCATTTCCTTCCTTCTTAAACCATCTCCTAATCCCTGCAACACCTAATAAAGACCTCTAGCTCAATTAGGAATAGGCTAGTGTGATAGTAAGTGGCAGATGTGTTTGATCGACTCCGGCTTCCTTGTGTGTCATTGAGATGGTAAGGTAAAGTGTGCCCACTACACACTGGAGTAGCGAAACTTGAGCGGAAAAATCAGAGTGGTTTTTGTCTTGACATTTTTGTGAGGACCTACTTAAGGACGGTATTCCGAGTTTTCAAAAACGGACCTGCTAGTGCATTTCTTAGTATTACTCATTGTATATATGTTTATTATAGATGATTGATTATTATGCATATATTAGCTTAGGTTTTGACTTGATTATTCTGTATTCATTGCTAGTGAGATGTATAAATAATTTGGAGCATGAATAAGGAAACAATAGTTTTATTTCTTAGTCGATGTAGTATAGATGACATTTGTGAGTACCTTCAATGGAAAACTCTCACGAGGCTAAACTCGTCTACTAGGGAATTCCTAGTGGTTTAAGGCCTTGTTGCATATGGTAAATGCAATCGCACTCAGCGAAACGAGAGTAGTTAGAACTCCATTTTTGGTCACTTATTCTAATTTATCATATTTGCTTGAGGACAAGCAAAATGATGTTTGGGGGTGGTTTGATAAGAGCCCAAAACTGTAGTTCTAACCCCTTAACAATCATACTTTTAGACCAATTATGCGAGTAATAAATAAGAGTTAATGTTGATTACGTGTTTTTATGTATTTCAGGCAGTAAAGTCAATTATGTGCAGAAATGTGCCACTTTGGCGAGATAAAGGAGCAAGGGTTGGTTGCTAAGAAGTTCTGTGATAAAGGCCAAGATTCAAGGAGACAAAGCCTTTGTAAAGCCCGGTCAAAAGCTGAAAAGTCAACACGGGCAGAAACAGAGCACAAGTCAGCAGAACTTTCGAAGACCATATCTTTAAACTCAGGCCTCATAATTGGACCTACCTTACGTCAAAACGACCGGCTCGGAAAGAGCTTTCCAATGGTCTAAGCCTTGACCCAATCAGAGGAGTAAAAGTGGACGAAAAGTCTGCTGAAGTCAAAGCCAGCTGAAACGAGCTTTGTGGACTGAAGAAATTGGGCTTTGGGCTCGATTTTCCGGCCCAAAACATGGCTCCTCAGCCCATGCACAAAATTGTGGATCTGGTCTCCTCCCTTGCATAAAACAAGACTTAGCTCTTAAGTTAGATATAGTTAGATAATCTAGAATAGAAAGTAGCCATTAAAATAGCTTGTACATCTAGTTTTTGAATTCAATTAGTTAAATTAATTAGTTTCATACATTGTTTTGGATTAATTTTTTGAATCATAGTTCTTCATTGATTAGATAAATAAAATAGTTATTTCTTGTTCATTTCGATTTTGTCATTTAAAATTGTTAGATCTAATTTCAATTGTTGTTATTCAATTCTTAGTTATTAATTTAGATTTCAATTATTGTTTAGTTAAATTTAATAAAGTTATAATCTTTATATTACGTCTAGTTTTAATTCACATCGTAGTATAATTCCCACCATTGCTCTTATTAGACTTTGAATAGATTAGTCAATCTAGGAAACTTGAATGCTAAAGAACTAAGAGTGGAACGAACTTTTTACTCCACTCTATTTCGATAGAATTGAGAGTATAGAAATTTTTGATAGAAACGCATAATTAAGTTTAGTTTTTCTTGCGTTTAGAGTTTCATCGCTTTATTCATTAGTAAAACTACTCATTTTACGTTTATCAACGACCCCTCACGGCGACCTGAAGTGCTAGCTTCAGCAACCACAGACGCAGATCGAGCCTCATCTCCCCCACTTCCAGCCTCCTCAACCGCCTCATCTTCATCACCACCCTCGCTCACCCCGCAAACCGACTCATCTTTCTCTTCCTCCTCACCATCCCAACTAAGAGAAACTTCGCGAACCTCATTAGATCACGTGTCATCTGAGTCAAACATCTCTCCCTTATCTCCCACAGTTCTAGCTGCTAGTAACTAACCGAACGCCCTAAACAACTCTAGACCAAAGACTAAGAACGAAGAAAGAAGCAGAAGTTCAACAATGGCAGAAAACTAACCTGAAAGCTGTTGGTGTAGTGAAGTATTTTCTACAAGGCGAAGCAGCAAAATGACGCGCGCTTCAAAGACCCAGCGTAAGTTTTTGAACAACCGCCCCTCCAGTTTCCAAGGCGTCATGATTACACCCTAGCCCTAGCCGCACACGATTTCCAACCAACCGCCCCCGTCTTTTTCAAATCCACGAAAAATTGGGCGGACGCTTTTTTCGCGAATCGCCAGATCCGCCACGCGTGTCAAACACGTGGCAAACATCTACACCCACCAACTCAAACGATAGCACGGATCGTTTTGCATAGCTCGGCGGATATTTCCACTTCTGACACGCCACCGTGTTCTCTCAGCAGGTCATCTTTTCAACCGGCACGCCCTACAGAGAAGGGGCTGTGTGAGGGAGTGATAGTCCCTTTTAGGAATATCAGGCACGTGCTCAGCAAGATGGAAACACCAAACCGACCTATGACGTACCGCACCGACCTTCGTAGCCAGGTCGCCTCTACAAACTAAGAGATCGCGATCCGCATTTCACCGTGACGACCGCGGCTCGGGCTATAATGAAACTCATCTTACCTTCTAGAAGCAATCATGAGTGGAGATGCACGTGCACAAATCCCTGCCACCAGCTACTGACCACGGCCGCAAGCTAGGGACCCATGCTACTAATCCGCATCATCACAGCAGACCTACAAGCACAGTTCTCACACGCCTCCCTAATCTCCACCCTACATTTGTTCAGTACTTTACACGTGGCGGACGAAGATCCACTCTCACCATCTATAAATACCTCACATACGAACTATGCCAGACCTGATCCTTCTCTCCCCCCAGAATCGAGAGCAAGATACGTAGGCAGTTCGCTCTCAGGACGAACTCGGTCTTTACTATAATTAATCCCTTTTTCCCCTCTCCTTGTATGTAAAGGAAAACCCAAATACGCCCTTTACACTGGTCGAAAGAATTGCTGTATCCTGATTGCCCACAAAATATCTCAGGTCTACTGCTATCGTTCAAGATTAGACGGAACAAAACTTATAGCCATTGTGAAGGTGACTATGCAAGACGGCGTATAAGTTATTAAGAGTTACATAGTATCTCCAATTCTGTTCCAAAAGTAGGCATAAAAAATCTTGAGACGGAACACATAGTCGGTATACTTCCTTCATTTGGTTTTCAGCTTTGATATGTTAAACTACAATACTAAACCAATATCAGGGTAGCATCGAATATGGGCAAGATATTCTTGTAAGGGTGCACTCAGAGTGCTTAACTGGAGATATATTTGGATCAGCTAGATGTGATTGTGGTAACCAGTTAGCATTGGCAGTGCAAGTAGTTGAGCAGGCCGGTCGAGGTGTAGTGCTGTATCTTCATGGCCATGAGGGAAGAGGAATCGACTTGGGTCATAAACTCATGGCCTACAATTTGCAGGACCAAGGACAGATACAGTTGTTGGAACTTGGTTTTTCAGCTGATGCTCGCGACTATGGCATTGGAGCTCAGGTGCGACATCAATCTTCTATCATTCTTGTTTCACTAATTTATGTGTGGTAGTGCACTTGACAGTTGAAATGTGAACCCAGTATGCTACTGCCTACTGGTACTCCGTTGTTTCAGTAAATTCCATCACCAGTAGATGACTATTAACTTTAATCATTCTTTTGCTGCTACCAGATTCTAAGGGACATAAGGGTTCGCACAATGCCCTTGATGACAAACAATCCAGCCAAATTCACTGGTCTGAAGGGCTATGGTTTGGCTGTTGTTGGCCGAGTTCCAGTTATTTCACCCATAACACGTAACAAAATGGGCCACATCTATGGCTCCGACCTATCCTATTGCAAATTTTAATGGGCCACATTAGAAATGAGTTTGGGAAACTGAAAAAGAAAGGCGGCAAAAGAAAGAGGGGCAATTTGTGGAAATGTGGAAGAAAAAGTATATATTTTTCACCTTCATACCATTCTCTCTTTCATACTATTCATACTTTTTCCAAACAGAAACACTTTTCCTTCTTGTTTTTTTGAAGAGAGAGAAAAAATGGTGGAGCTAGTAAAGACAAGTATGGGCAGTTCAGTAGAAGGAGGAGAAGAACATTACTTGTTGGAGTCAGGAAATGAGGAAAGGTCTTGGAGGTTAAACTTTGATGGCATTCAATGATGTTCTGAGTATGCTGAAAAGCCACCTCCACATCATTACTGTCTTGGTGTCTTAGGTCAACTTCACAGTATGTTTTTGTATGGTTTTTGTTTTTAGCATAGAATCTGTTTAGCTGTTTTTAGTAAAGTTTGACTTTTTAAGCTAATACCATTTGCACTAAAACTTACAAAAAAGATTGTGTTTTGACATTTTTTTTACTAAGTAGTTGGTGTGACTTGTTTAAAATCTTGGAGTTGTTACATGATTGATTTAATGAGTTCTGTAAATATATTAGTAGTTATAATGTGTTATTGGCTCTGTGTTGTGTAGAGAATAGATTTGTTATGCGAATCTTGATTGGTTCTTGCAAAAAATAGGCTTTGAGAAGTTAAGAATGAGGTCACAATGGATGCCAAACTCGATTGCCTTTACAAGGGGAAGAAAAGTTCTGATTCAGTTTTTATTTCAGTTCTGTTAAAGACATTGGTAGCACAACCACCCAAGACAACTACAGATCTTGGGAAGTTACAACTTTAATTCTTTTGCATATCAAACATAATCTAAATATGGTTGCAGTGGTGGATTTACTTTTGCTTAGGCACGACTACTTTTACATACGCCTATAAAAAAAAACACTATTTTTATATACAATGTTACTCTTTGTTCATTCTCTTTATTCCAGAGAGATAATTGAATGCCTCTGTTTTACTAAGAATCTTCATAATCTGCAAGTGTGAAATGATATTTCCAGAAAACGAGTGAAATGATAAAAGCATAAACACCCTGGGAACCTATGTATACATTGGACACATTTTAATTGTCTAATTTAGTGTCTAAGTGTACTAGAAATGCTTTTGGATTAGGGTTAACCCCCCTAGATGGGGAAATTCGGGTCTCCCCCCCCAAGTACACACAAAAAAAAAAGTCAACTTAGGTTGACCGTATTTTTTTTGTGTGTATTTTTTTTTGGGGGGGGGGGGGGGAGACCCTAATTGGCCATCTAGTGTTGGGGGGGAGATCCTAATTGGCTCATCTAGTTGGGGGGGGGGGTGGGTGTGGGTGAACACTAACTAACCCTTTGGATTAATGCACTAAGATTCGTTCTTTAGAAAGTGTGTGAACCTTTTTTTGATTTCTTTGTTTGTGGGTCTAGCTTCTGAAGATGTGGTTGCCTAGTAATCTAGTATTACCAGTAGCAGGTAGAAATAATGGAAGAGTTCAATGAATGGATGCCTTAGCAGAGCGTGGTTTTCTTCTTGAGATGTCAAAGGTTTATATGATCTCTAGCTTTTATTGGTTTTCTCTTAGAGGGGTACTACAGCAGTAATTAATTTTTATCACGTTAAATGGTTAAATGTGCTTTTGTCAGTTTCTAGGAAGAGCGAGATAAGTTGGCTAGGAGTGAGACGATGGTCATCAGAATATCAAATATTGCAAACATGATTCTTTTTGTTGCTAAAGTTTATTCATCAATCAGGAGTTGTTCATTGGCCATCATAGCATCTACGTTAGACTCACTTCTAGATCTATTGCCGGGTTTCATTTTGTGATTCACAGCATTCACTATGCAGATGCAGAACCTCTGTCAGTATCCTATCGGGAGGAAGCATATGCAACCGCTGGTCAGTTACCTTCTGTAAACTTTTTATTAGTAGAGTCATATACGTCATGGTTGAGAGTAATTTAAGTTCTTATGTTTCTTGACATATGTTGCAAATGGTGTCGAAAATTAACTTGGAATCTTATTCTTAAAGAACTTTTGCACACTACAGTTGTACTAGTACCTCATCATCATCATAGGGCATGTGTATGGATGGGTTTGTTGTTCAGGCATTTTTCAATTGGATAAGTTGGAAATATTCTCTAGGACATTGCACACCCATTGGCTTACTCTTAAAGTGGGACTCATTGTAGAAGTATTACCCATTGCCTCTTTAAGGGTATTGGCATATTGCTAAAGAAAATAGTTTAGAAAATAGTTTTTTTATTTTAAAAACTTTTAATCCAAAAAAATATATTTTATTGAATATTGGAAAGAAATCATACAGAAGTGGTAGGGGACAAGCGCGCTACAAGTTGCAAGGCATCTCTAAACAACAAAAGTTATTTTTGCTGTGATAATTTCCCCTGTAATAATTTTTATAATAATGTTCACGTATTGCCCTAATTTTTTTCTTCTTCTAAAAGGTTTTGTATCATATAGCAAAAATGTGTTACAAAGTAGCTTCCAAAGAATAAGAGATAAGAATGGAGTGCTTGATATGTAGCACTAACTTTACACCATTTCTGTTCACAAATCTTTAGTATGTCGTGTCCTTGCTTTCCATTCTATGTAGAAAGGGTGGCCTAGAATTCCACCATTGCCTCGTTCCCTTGGGCAGACAAACTATTTGTCTTGGGCCTCGCTCCACACACTGGTGATATTTATCCGATCTGATTAGGTTTTCATTTGATCCCAGGCTGCTTTGAGCCTCTGATGCACCTTATCTTCTTGAATTGTTTTAAGTGCAGGTTTACAATCAAATTCGAATCATATATTCCTCCATCCCGTTTCGATTTCCTTATTCCCTCCAATATGGCAAAGCTTCCAGCAATACCTAGTCTTCCAATATAAGCACCAATGACTGCACCATTACTCTCCCTCTGAAGAATTACCCATGCAGTGGTGTAGTGGTATATGTTCGTGTAGTTTAGATGAAATTGTATTGAAGCTTGTGAGTGAATCAGCAAAGGCAGGCAGAATATTTTCGTGATCTGCACGTTGTGTTGAACTTGTAGGAATTGGCTCCCTCAATTGAACCATATCAGAGGTGGAATTTCCTCAAACGAACTCCGTTGTTTTACTCTTGTTCTTAGGTTTTTTACTTTTATTTAGCTTATGGTTTAGTCATTTCGAGAGCTGCTAAGTCACGTGTGATGGTAGACATGTGACTTTTTGTTTTATCATAGGCTAATTTAGTAACTCGTAGAACCTGCAAGTTATATGCCTCTGAACCTTGGCATATTTTTGCTGTAGAGATTCCCATTTATGTTCTCCCATAAGCCAACGAGGTAAGTGAAGGTGTCCAGTGGCCTACTGGTCAAGACTTAGGAGGTTGGGCCCGAGGTCTTGTGTATGATTTTCCCCTTCATATGGGTTAAAGGGAATTTAAGGGTTAAGGGAATAAATTTCAAACTATCAAAAAATGAAAGTACAAAATACAAAAAGAAAAAGTGATAAAAGCTGCTTTCCATTGTTCTTGCAGTAAAGGACTATCATTCTTGCACCTGTCGAGCAACTCAGTAACTGTAGCTACGTTTATGATAATGAACATCCTCATGTACTAAAATCATAAGTTAGATTTCTGAAGAATGCCAATAATTGGTACTTCCCCCTAGTTAATATTTACGTTTAGTTACTATTTCAACTATACTTCTAAAAGTATTCATCATATCTTGTGGTTAATTTATGAGAAGAAAGAAAAACAAGCAGCCACATTACTTCTTTTAACTTACATTTCTCTTCATATGTAAAAGAGATTGTGCATAGCAATGGATTGTTTAGTTGGTTTATTATACTCATTTTCTCAAATGAAAATGCTTGCAGGGAATCCTTGTTTTTGCCTCGGTTATGGCGACATTTGGTCTACAAATCATCTTGGAGTCAGTTCGGACATTGGTATGATGTAAGTGCATCATTGAAGTATAGTTGATTTTCTTCACAGCTTGAATCGCCGCGCTGCTGCTTCAATTTTCCATTTGTTGATTGACATATTCTGTTCTCCCAATTCTGCACTTAATTGATCATTGGATTGTTGGCTGTAGGAGGATAAGTTTCACTTGACTAAGGAGCAAGAGGCATGGGTCATCTCCATCATGCTATCAGTAACTCTGGTTAAGCTCCTCCTAGTATTTTACTGCAGCTCTTTCACAAATGAGATCGTCAAAGCTTTTACTTAGGATCACTTCTTTGATGTCATCACTAACATTATTTATCTTGATGCTGCACTCCTTGCAGATTACATAATGACTTTATGGACCCTGTGGGAGGTATACTTGTAAGTGATGTAACCCCTTTTCCTTTTGAGGAGTAGCTGCCTAAGCATGAAGATGAAATTTTCTATTTTCATCTATGTTGAACACTCTTTGATCCATTCTGTAATAGGGTAAACTTAGGTTAAGATCTATACTTACTGCTGAAGTTCACATCTTGACAAAAGACTTGTGTTCTCCTATTTTTGTCCATTTGTTAGAGCATTTCTGTCCAACCAGATCTGGCCATAAACTATATTAGGACAACCGATCTGGCTGTGTGGTTTTACTATTATTATTATACAGGACTGACATTATCTAATATTATCATGTCCGGAATTGTTCTTGTTTGTGCAAGTTTTTTTTTTTTTTTTCGTTGAAAACATGTCTTATAACATTCATAGCATAAGAGGTACAGTACTACTGTCTAACAAAAAAGCAGGAAGAGAGTTCAGATCCTGATATCTAGAAGCCCACTTGGCTAGAGCATGAACTTCATTATTCACTTGCCTACTAATCTAACTAAACCTACAAAATGTGTTAGTCTAGCATAACTCCTAAATATTATATCTAATAGCATCGAATTTCCAGTTTATCAATTGCTGCTCATTCAAGTTCTGTGCAGCCAAAATAACTTGACGGCAGTCTCCTTCAAACAAAACTGATGTGCTTCCTGTAGTCCTAGCTAGTTTAACAGCCACTTCCAGTGCCACCATCTCTGCCTCTTCTGCAGACCCATCTTCAAAGTGCCGTGTAGCTGCTCCCACCACAGTTCCTTCTCTATCCCAAGCCAAAGTCCCTGCTGCTGCCGCCCTTGTTTCCGTACAGAAGGCCGCATCAAAACGGATTAATACATTATCTAATTCCACTATAGGAAAAATAGGATTGTTTTTCTCATCAAGCCAAGTCTTAAAAATGTAAGAGTTTGGAAGGACTTCTCCCTGAGGTTCTCTATATGCTTCCAGGCTCCTGTTCCACTAGGCATAAGCTCTTCTAAGCAGGCTATCTCTGTTGGGCAATTTGCCCTCAAACTTAGCCTTATTTCTTACTCTCCAAATATCTTGTAGTATATGAGCTGTTAGCAGCCCTTTTTCTGCAAGTTTGGTAACCTTGTTTGTATAACCTGACATTTTATCACATGCAGTTGGCATTGACTCCATCTGAACATGGTCGGTTACGGTGCTGGAAAATGGTAGACAAGTCAGCAGCCCCAGAGTATCTCCAGAAACTAACGTATCTCTACACTATATGATAGCCGGGTATTTAGGAATCCCTCTCCACTGTTGAGTAGGCAATTTGTAATCTCCATAGTTGCTCAATTTCGAAACACATCCCTCACAAAAATTAGAACAAACCCCCTATTTATTAATAATTTAGAAAAGTCTTCCTAATATCACTTAAATTATATAATTATTCCCAATTTCTCTCGCTAATATTAGAATAAGCTCTCTTTTATTAATAATTTAGAAAAACCTTTCTAATGCTACTTAAATAACATAATTATTTTCTATTAAAAAAATAGATGAGCTTTTTCTACATAATTACAATTACTAATTAGAATTAGAATCCAAAAAAATCATGTTTACTGTCGAACTTGAGAGACGGGTTTTAAGACTTTAAAATCGCTTTAGAAAAAAAAAAAAAAAACCAATGCGCCAGCATGGTTTGCATACTTGCCTATGCTGGAACCACGACAAGGCCATCAGAAACTTTGATACTGTGCCTGCTTTGTGAAACCCCATATTTTTGGGCTTTATTAGAAATATTATTGGGCCACTTGTTTATGTAATTAGGTCCATTATATTATATTAATTTGGGCTGTTTTATTTTGTATGGTGGGCTTTTTGGTTGATGACCCATAGGCCTATTTTTGGAAATCCATGTAAGGATGCACTTATTTGGTCAGTTCTCTTATACAGAATAACTTTGTGGACATGCTACTATTGACCGTAAGTGCTGATTGGTGGAGTTGGTGCTTGAGAAAATTGTTTATTCTGTCTCGAAAAAACTGTTTATGTGCCCGAAAATGGTTTGAACCAATGAAAAGCTGCTGTTTGTGGACAAGTGTCCACAAATTCACTCTCTTCTCATATGCCCATTTTTGGATGAAAAAAAAAAAAAAAAAAAAAAAAAAAAAAAAACCGTTTTTAAGCTTTGAGATAGAACAAAAGAAAAACAGCACCGAATATCATCTCTCTCTTTCCCACAAAGTCATGTATATTATTTGTTATCTTCGGGCTATTTTACAAAGATTCTTCCCTATGTATATGGCAGGGCCGGCTCAAGCCAAAATGTGGCCTTAGGCGAGGCCTTTATTTGCAAGACATTTATTTCCTAGGACATCTATAATCACCAAAAAAAAATTCACTATATATTCACAATTTTATTATAAATTAATAGTGAAATCTACTATCATGACTCAAATCGAACGAAAAAACGACAAGAACGTAACCAAATAAATATCAAAACTATAAATAAATAAAATAATAGATTCATATTGAAATAAAAAAAATAAAATTTCACAAAAACTGTGAGTATTAGATGATGAATTGATGATTAACCGTTTAGAACTCAAAAGTGAAATTGACAAATGGTTAAACTTGAAATTGGTGAAATAGAACAAGTGAGAGAGAAAAATTTAATGAGAGAAGTGTAATGACAATTTCTTTAATTAAGACAGTTTAATTAAGAGAGAAAAAAAAATGCATAGAATGTGGAGATTCTTTCACTAAACATGGGATTTCCCATTTGTTTTTATTCTTCCAATGAAACAATTTGATTAAATGAGCACACTCCTACAAAAACTGAAATTACTACGCGCTTGTAGCCATTGGATTCATATTAATACATTGAGATGTCATTTGTGCGGTGGACTATTGGATTGTATACACTCCACATTAATTCACTCCGAAATTTAGTGCTTGGATAGAAAACTCATTTGTAAACAAATTGACTATCATATCTTTTTTTTTTTTTTTTTTTTTTTTTTTTTTTTTATAAAATTAGGTAATAATAAACAAATATGTAGATAAATTAGGAAATATGAGGCCTTCCAAATTTGAGGCCTTAGGCGGCCGCCTAACTCGCCTAAGGGTTGAGCCGGCACTGGTATATGGGTTTGACATGGTGGTTCTTATATTGCTATTTCATCGTGTGTTCGCTCGGTTTTGTATCGAAATAAAATAAAATTGGTAGTGTGTTATTCAGTTGCTAAATTGGAGATTAACTTTGCTGAGTTTGGGACGTGGTATATCTGAGTCAAGAGGATTGTTTTTGGTATCAAACATAGACATATCTCATTCTATAAATCAGAGATAAAGGCAAGTATATCTACAAGCTTTTCTTTCGTTTAAATAAACTATGACCAAGTTTAGTTTCGACTTTGTCGACACTGTTACTGTGTGTGTACTTTATTTTGAGATTGGATGCATGACTAGGTTAACTAATATGCTAGTGTAAATTTCTTGTTGAGTTTGGTTCTTGTTATGTTGAACGCATGTTTGAACTGAAACTTATTTCGTTTGTGATGTTGTTCTTTTGGTTATGTATTCCGACTTGTAGTGATTAGTGAATAATTGCTTGATTTAAGTATATCGGTATGACGGTGATGCATTTTCAGAGTTTTGAGATATATATTATGTATAAGGGTTTATGATCATTTGTTTAAGTTGCACTTGTTGAGTTTACCCGTAATGGGTTGCACTTGTTGAGTTTACCCGTAATGGTTGAGGCAACTATTCTTAGTGTTAGGTAAGGAGTTATGATTTCCACATCTTATATAGTTGAGAAACATTGCTACTGGTAAGTATTTGGAATTAAGTGTGTGTTGGCTTGATTTTATTTGATATGTTTGGTATTTTTTATTTAGATTTGAAAAGACTAGTTCGTGGATATTACTTGCAGGGCGCGTGGTTTTTATGCCCTTACAGATTTTGCAGGTGTTTGATTCTTGACCACGTGGAGAGAGAAGTTGGGATATTATTTGGGTTAGAATTTGAACACTTTGTTTTTGTTTTATATTTGTTAGTTATCACCCGTCTTTGACTTATTTTAATGGTTTCATTTTGTAAACCGGTTACTTGACTGTTCTGGCACTTGTCGAGACGGTTAAGTAGTTGGGTTCTCCAACTCATTATATCTTTGGTTGGTTAGTTAGGATATAGTGGGTTTAGGGCGTTACATGCTTACACTTTTGGGTCTCACTACTTTGTTGATGTTGATAATGTCTTGTCATCTGATATGCCCTTGCGGGAGGCACATGACATCGGGAAATCCTTGCAAGAGAAGCTTGAGCAGCTGTTGGAGATCGAGAGAGCTTTTGTTCATCTTAATTATGAATTCACGCACAAGCCTGAGCATGTATAATCACATTCTTAGTTGTAGCACAAATGTTTTTAGCCATGAGACGGGCATCACACATAATGCTTTGTTGTAAATTATTAGGGTATGTCCGTGTCTACGGCCCGCGAGACCTCGATGCGCTTGCCGCGCTACCCCCGACAATTCGTCGCACCTTCGATGCAAGGCATATGCGTGCCGTCAACACGAAACAACACGTCGTGCCTTCGACACAAGGCCAGCCGCGCCTTCGGCACGAAACGACTCGTCACACCTTCAGCGCAAGGCGTATGTGCGCCTTCGGCGCGAAACAACTCGTCACGCCTTCTGCGCAAAGCTAGCCCAATTGCCCATTATCCATAAGCCCAATAGCATCAATTGGGTCAGCCAATTGTGCAGTACCATGTCAAATTTGGAGGCCCAAAAGTTTATAAGCCCAAACGCAATTGTTGACTTTTGGCTGATTTTTGGATAGATCCCATAGGATTGATTGAACTTAACAAAATTGTACAAACCTACTAAACACTTGGATCTACCAAGTCATATTTTGGTGAGAATGATTACCTACCATTGGATGGGGCTTTTTGGGCCCCACACTTTCCTATTTTATTAGATAGATGTGGGTATAACTATTGGGAGGGGTTCTAGGGACATTTTATCTTGACACGTAAACAAACTCAAAATCGTTAGGGTATTTATAAGTTTTGGATTAGGCTAATTTTTTGTAGATATGATCTCCTAACTATTCTAAACATTGTCATAAATAATTAAAAAAATCAAAAAATTTCAAACTTGCCAAATGTAGTTAACAATTTACAAAATTTGGCTAATTGTAGACCGTTCATTTTCACCATTTTTTATACTATATTTGGCAAGATTAGAAATTTTTGATTTTTTTTTATTATTTGTGACAATGTTTAGAATAGTTAGGATATTATATCTACAAAATATTAGCCTAATCCGAAATTTATAAATGCCCTAACGATTTTGAATTTGTTTACGTGTCAAGATAAAATATGTCCCTAGAACCCCTCCCATAACTATTTGGGTATATTTCCATTCCGAATGGGTATAACTGGCCACCCACTTCGTAGCCATTGTGAAAAATTTAGTGGTTTATTTATTTTTAATATATGTGAGGCCTAAAAGATTCCAAGTCCTTAAATTTCTGATTAATCTGATATTTACTGAATGTTTTGTTGATAGGAACATAAATACATACCAAGTCAGAGGCATCGATAAAGTCTTCCATGTAAATGTGACTAATGTAGATCCACCTGATGTGTAAAATCCAAAACTACAGTCCTGCTGAGCTGAGGGTAGAATTTTATGAACCACAATGGTAGAAGCATAATCATGGATATCATTGTTTTGTTCGTCTTGTTCCACCTGTTATGAAATGGTTTTGTAGATCCGTCAAGAGGTTTAATGCAGAAATGAGTCTCGTCAATAGATGTTTCCGATAATGAGAATGCCAGGCACAAGATACTTCATGGTGTAGACTCTCTGACTGTTACCTAAAGTCTCAACTACCTTGACAAAGATCTGCTATATGCCTATATATTCATATTTCTCTATTTATTTTCATATTTCTGGCTCTTTAATGGACCTCAAGATCACAATCAGTTCACAATAACATTGTTAGTTGATGTTTATGAAAAAAACAACAACAGATCCAATCACTCAGTGGGTTGCTGACTTTGCTCAGCCATACAATAACTAGAAAACACTTATGTCCAGTGATCTTCTCGAGGCTGGGGACTCAACGAACTAGAATTTGATGAATAATAGTTTGGAACTAAAAACTTTCTGTTGAAGATTAATTAGATATTCTAATTTGCCATTACAAGTATGCTGTTGGGACATGTAAAAACTAATAGTTTAGAATTAATTGGGGAAGGCATAAGAATGTTGCAGCATTCAAACAGCGCAAAATGGCGAATGTCTTAAATTTAAATCATATTGCCTTTTCCAACAGTAATTAAAGGAGAGGCAAAACGTTCCAAACATGTGAAGGATGAGAGCGAAATATCAAGCGTATAATTTGATAAAATCCATCTAAAGTCATAATATATTGACGGGTAAAGCTCTTCCCCAAACCAGGTGCGACCTATACTAACCAGAATTCTGCGTTGGTGAACAAAATGAAAGTGGAAAAGACACTACTTCTTTATTCCTAAGCACTTGTAGCCTTGTAGGAGAGATAGCCAGGTTCCATCTCATTTTGGTGGAGCAAAGAAGATGGCATCACTAAGTCTCTTTGAGGTAAACTGCTTCTCAAGTTCAGGGCGTACATTGAAGGATGCCTGGAGCACTTCGGGAGACAACGCCTTCCACACTGAAGTCTTTCCTGCTAAGTGGCTGAATATAGGACTGCAAATAAACGAAGCGAAACACCATTGTTAGGAAAAAGGTAAAAGTAGTACACCATAGTTTAGTCTTGAGGGTCAATATTCGA
Organism: Coptis chinensis; assembly: GCF_015680905.1. Lineage (NCBI taxonomy): Eukaryota > Viridiplantae > Streptophyta > Magnoliopsida > Ranunculales > Ranunculaceae > Coptis > Coptis chinensis. The sequence goes on from NC_141460.1 coordinate 45,657,030, forward strand.
ATAGCAAAGGAATATACTCTTGTACTCGAAAAGCTATATACTATCTACAAGCAACACTTCAGATTGAGATAATTCTCTGAATTGATATAGCAGTGAAGCCAAATGAAACTTTATTTGAAAATGACAACATATTATGCTATCACTATCTAACATTAGTGCGGGTCAAATTAATCAAACCAATATGAAACTTCATCCACCAAATTTCACAAGGAGCTCGACCTCATTACTACTAGCTACTGACAATGTTTTCTATGGTTGCACTTAGGCAGTAGTAAAACATGAAGTACGTAGTCCAGTATTTGAAACAGATGGTATAATAGATTGCACGCACTAAAAGCAAATAACAATAAGAATGGCTTACTTGGGAGTGGTGACAATGGAGAACCATTCCATCCCATCATTGTCAGCAATTTTGGAGACGACAAAGAACCTAGGAACTATGAACAGATTTCCAGGACCCGTTTACCACCCACTCCAACAACTTGTACACGACCACTCCCTCTAATAACATAAGTCAAGAGAAGCCTGTTGGAATCTCTAAGTGTATTTCGAAATACTTGTGTGTGTGCAAAGTGGAGGAGATGAACAATGTGTGTTCTCTCCACTTTAGTGCATTGTGTTTAGTCTCACATTGGTTAACCACCACTAGCAAGTGAGGTATATGAGGAATTCCTCTACCATAAGGGCGTGCCCTTAAGTACAAATGTTTTTGTGTTAGGAGAGAGGACGCACCCGCCCGCACCGAGCCGGGTCGGGCTTGGGCTTACCAATTGCCTTAACGTAGAGAGAGAGATAGAACTCGAGTATACTAGAGAAACAGAACCTCATCTTATTCTTCTTCTCTTCTTCCTGTCAGCCGCCAGAGAGAGTTATATTGCTGTTCTAGTGCAAAGTCAGGCTACTGTTAACCTTTCCTTAAGGACAGTCTAATCCGCGCCTTGGTTATTCTGTCCTGGTTATTACCTGTTATTCTGTCCTTGTTTCTTTATTGTTTTCTTTATCTGCATACAACAATCTTAAGGAAAGATCAAGATGTCTACACCTGTTGACACCACGCCGATAAAAGAAACCAATTCGGAGTCATGGAAGTTACTTCGACCATGAGAGATGTTGCACCTCTACTGAATGCTCGCAACTTACCCAATGTGTCAAAGATTGAATCCTTCTGCGGTTCACACTTCAAGCGATGGAGAGAAAGGGTGTTCACAACCCTAGATGTACTCAACTATGCAAAGTATCTCACTGATATAGCACCCGTGGAGGGTTCTAATGATTTCGAAAGAAATCAAACTGCTTGGCTTAATGGGAATAAGGTATGTCGTCATACTATTTTGAGTACCTTGTCCAATGAAATTTTTGATATTTATTGTTCAAATAAGAATGCACATGATATATGGGAGAGTTTGAACAACAAATACATAATAGAGGATCTTTGGTACTTTCGAAATATGCTATTAGGGAATTTTCTAAAGTTCCATATGAGAGAGGATAGAGATATAACGTCTCAAATCCATGATTTTCATGTCTTTGATTAATGATTTGAAAACCGAGGGTATTAATTTACCCGAAACCTTTGTTCTTTGGATGTTTGATTGAGAAACTCCACGAGTCTTGGAAACACTATAAAAATAGTATGAAGCATAAACATAGCAGATGACTCTTGAGGATGTGATCATTCACATTCACATAGAGGAAAAGAACAAGACTCGGGATGAGGTGTTGTCTAAGGAATTCCATTCTAAAGCCAATATCATTAAAGGTAATCCCAGCAAATCTAACAAAACCTCTAAAAAGCAGAAGTACAACAAAAATAAGAATTTCAAGGTCAAAGACACTTCTTTTAAAAGGAGTGGTACTGGCAATGGAAATTGTTATGTTTGTGGTAAACCTGGACATAGGGCTTTTCAGTGCACACAAGAAAGACACTGATGATCCTCCCAATGCTAATATAGTTGAGGGAGATGATATTATTGTTGCTGTGGTGCCACAAGTGTTCATGGCCACTGGGAAGAAGAACTTGGTACTAGATTCTGGTGCCACCCGCCACGTCTGTGGTGATGTTGAAGCCTTCTCAGACTACATACTAGTGAAAGATGAAAAGGTCTATATGAGTGACTCTAGGTCTGTTCCTGTTGAGGGAACATGCAAGATTCTTCTGAAGTTAACTTCAGGGAAAACCCTTTCACTTAGTAATGTTCTTCATGTTCCTGAGATTCGTCAGAATCTAATTTCTGTGTCCTTACTGGGAAGAGCTGGCGTCAAGGTGACTTTTGAGAGTGACAAGTTCGTTCTGACAAAGAATGAGGGTTTTGTTGGTAAAGGTTATTGTAATAACAGTAGTTTTTTCATGTTGAATGTACTTGACAACATTATTATTAATAAAAATGAATCTGCTTCTGCTTACTTGCTTGACTATTTTAATATATGGCATGGTAGACTAGGACATGTGAATGTTCAATATATGAAAAGAATGAAAGCATGTGGTTTATTGTCTGATATTTCGGATTTTTCTAATGATAAATGTGAGATATGTGCTGAGACTAAAGCCACAAAGAAACCCTGCAGATCTGTTTCTAGAGATAAAACTGGATTACTAACTCTTATTCATATGGATTTAGGTTAATTCAGAAGTACCATGTCTAGAGGGGGGAAGTTTTATTACATTACATTCATAGATGACTTCTCTAGGTACACCATGGTATATTTACTTAGAAACAAGCATGAGGCAGGTGAGATGTTTCTCAAGTACAAAGCTGAAGTTGAAAACCAGCTTAACTGTAAGGTTAAAAGACTTGATTCCGACAGAGTGGAGAATATGAGTCTAACCCCTTCCGGGACTTTTGTGACAAGAATGACATTATTCATGAGACTACTCCACCATACTCTCCCCGAGTCTAATGGAGTAGCCGAATGGAAAAACAAACACTAAAAGAGATGATGAATGCTATGCTTGTAAGTTCGAGCTTCCACTGAACTTGTGGGGGAAGCAATCCTATCTGCTTGCCATATACAGAATAGGATACCCAACAAGAAAACAGGGAATAAGACACCATATGAGTTATGGAAAGGTCATGTACCTAACCTGCAATACTTCAAAATGTGGGGGTGTCTTGCAAAGGTTCTTGTGAACGAACCTAAAAAGAGAAAATTGGGACCTAGAACTGTTGATTGTATGTTCATTGGTTATGCTCATAATAGTGTTGCATATAGATTTTTAGTAGTAAAATCTGATAATAGCCTTGTCGATGCTAACACTATTATAGAGAGTAAAAATGCTGATTTCTTTGAGAATTTGTTTCCTTTGAAAATTGGCATTGAGAGGTTGGTTGCTCCTAGTGAACAACAATCAACAGATCCTGAAATTTCTGAACAAGAAATTCAGAAGAGTAAAAGAGACAGAAAATCCACCAATTTTGGTGATGACTTTTACACGTTTCTTCTTGATGATGATCCTGTGACGTATAATGAGGCAATCAGTTCTCGAGATGCACATTTCTGGAAGGATGCTATAAACTCAGAATTAGATTCGATTATAGCTAATCACACATGGGAGATAGTTTATCTACCTCCTGGGGCGAAACCTATACGTTACAAGTGGATATTCAAAAAGAAACTGAAACTAGATGGTTCCATTGAGAAATAAAAGGCTAGACTTGTAGTCAAGGGATTCTCCCAGAAGAAAGGCATTGACTATTTTGATATTTATGCTCCTGTAACTAGGATTTCTTTTATAAGAGTTCTAATGGCTCTAGTTGCTATTCATAATTTATTTATTCATCAAATGGATGTAAAAACTGCATTTTTGAATGGTGAACTTGATGAAGAAATATATATGATGCAGCCTGAGGGTACTATAGTACCAGGGAATGAGCAAAAAGTATGCAAATTGGTTAAGTGTTTATATGGTTGAAACAAGCGCCAAAACAATGGCATGAAAAGTTTGACAGTGTCATGATGTCTAATGGATATCACATAAATGATGCTGATAAATGTATTTACTTTAAATTTTTTGATGTGAATACATATGTGATTATCTGTCTATATGTGGATGACATGTTAATCATGAGTCCTAGCCTTGATGTTGTAAGAAACACCAAGATGTTTTTATCCTCCCAATTTGAAATGAAGGATTTGGGAGAAGCTGATGTGATTCTTGGAATCAAAATCATCAGAAACAGTGATGGCTATACGTTTTCACAAGAGCATTATGTTGAGAAGTTTTTGAAGAAGCTTAACTTTTATGATAGTAAGTCTGTGTCGACACCTTATGAGGCAACTAGTGAACTTCAGAAAAATGCTCAACATAGTGTCCTTCAGTCTAGATATGTCCAAATTATTGGTAGTCTCATGTACTTGATGAATTGCACTAGACCTGACATTGCTTATGCAGTTAGCAGGTTAAGCAGATACACTCATTGTCCTAGCCAGGAACATTGGAGTGCGTTAGAGAGATTAGCCAAGTACTTGAGAGGAACAATGAATTACGGCATACGATTTAGACAAACTCCACCTGTGATAGAGGATTATTGTGATGCAAACTGGATATTTGATTCTCATGATATCAAGTCCACTAGTGGTTATATTTTCACCCTAGGTGGAGAGTGCGATCGAAATCTTCTAAGCAGACCTTGATAGCTCGTTCAACCATGGAGTCCGAGCTTATTGCTTTAGATAAAGCAAGTGCTGAGGCTGAGTGGCTTAGAAACCTCTTGGCAGATCTTCCTATTGGTACAAAACCGCCTCCAGCTGTACCTATGCATTGTGACTGTCAGGCCGCAATAGCAAAGGCAAAGAGCAAATTGTATAATGGGAAAAGCAGGCATATTCGTCTGAGACTACAGTCTATAAAGCAGCTGCTGGAATCTGGAGTTGTGGCTCTAGATTATGTGAGGTCAGAGTTAAATTTGGCCGATCCTCTAACAAAACCGCTTAACAGGAGACAAGTGGTTGAAACGTCGAGGGGGATGAGACTTTTGCCTTAGATAGAGGGCGACACTGACGGCAACCCCACCTATGTGATTGGAGATCCCATGAAGTAGGTTCAAAGGGAAAAACAAGTCACCTCGTTAAATACGGTATGCTATTGTCTTTCTTTGAGACGTCCCACCCTATGACTAGATAGCATTTTTGTATACTTTGTATAACTTGAATTGCAATGAGAAAGGATGAGTTTTTTTACTCTTATTGGAATTCATAGTCCATTATTTTGATGAGATAGTGTATTTTAACCGTGTATTTTGGATATCCACCTATGTGAATGGAATGGTTGGTTATTATGAGTATTCGGTGAGCATTCATGGAACACGCGGCCTATGAGGGCCAAAAAGCACAACAATCGTGAGAACGGGCATATAATGAAAGAGCAATGTGGGTGCATGTGCTCTATTTTACTACAAGGGAATGTTGGTTCAAAGATTTTTTAATCCATCACTTTCACGTATTATAACACATGTTACCCTATGACTGGTTCAAGCCCGTAAAGCACCAGTATCTTATGCATTGTTTTTTCGATTCTCTCTGGCATATCGTTAACCCATTTCTTTTGTAATATCCTATTCCAAAATAGTGGGGGACTATTAGTATTTTAAAATAGTGGGAGATTGTTGGAATCTCTAAGTGTATTTCGTAATACTTGTGTGTGTGTGCAAAGTGGAGGAGATGAACAATGTGTGTTCTCTCCACTTTAGTGCATTGTGTTTAGTCCCACATTGGTTAACCACCACTAGCAAGTGAGGTATATGAGGAATTGCTCTACCATAAGGGCGTGCCCTTAGGGTACAAATGCTTTTGTGTTAGGAGGGAGGACTCACCCAAAGCCACACACCCGCCCGCACCAAACCGAGCCGAGTCGAGCTTGGGCTTGGGCTTGGGCTTACTGTCTAGTGGGTAGTGGCTTACCAATTGCCTAAACTTGTTTTGCTTCTGCAGCAAGTTTCGATGGGTGTCCTACTTCAAGTTGGTTTCTGCTTCCTTAGCTGTTTGTGAAACCGACTTTGAGGAGTCCTTCTCCCATCTGGTAACCGTCTGCAACCCTCTATATAAACACTGCTGTGCGTCCATAGAGAGGTATCCAATCCATTCTAGACGTAGAGAGACAGATAGAACTCGAGTATACCAGACCTTCACCCCACCAGAGAAACAGAACCTCATCTTATTATTCTTCTTTTCTTCCTGTCAGCCGCCAGAGAGAGTTATATTGCTGTTCTAGAGGGTAGTCTGTTCTAGTGCAAAGTCAGGCTATTGTTAACCATTGAATCATGTGAGGAAGAAGCCACTGTTGCCTTTCTGCACCATTGGAAGGGGCGAAATCTTTCCTTAAGGACAGCCTAATCCGCGCCTTAGTTATTACCTGTTATTCTGTCCTTGTCTCTTTATTGTTTTCTTTATCTGCATACAACAAAGCCAGGGGAGTACATGGAAGAGCGATCTATCCTGACAAGGTCAGCCCCAAAACCAACTTCTCCAACCAAAGGCAAATTCTTAGTGTTCAAAACAACAACACGTCCACCATCTTTGACATCGACATTTAATGGAGTCTCCTCACAATTCAATATGATGCCATCTCTGTCCACCTCCTTTGGCACTGGTCAGGGTAGCACCTTCTTCTAGCTTAACAATGCCATTTCCAGTCTGACTTGCAACAAGAGTCTTTGCAGTATCAACAAGCTCAGTAGAAAATCCAGTGAATATACTATTTGTTCTAGTTAGAAAGAAATCAGTAAATTCACCAGCTTTGTGGGCTTTAAAGGTTGTACCCAAGAAAAGAACAACAAGCTCAGCGTCATCTTTGTTGCACCACCAGGTAACAACACCAAAAGGTAGGGCAATTGCATTACCCTTTTTTATTGCAATCACTTTCTCCCTCTCTGCTTCAAGAATGACATGCAATGCCGGCTGTGCCACTGCCTGAGAAACGTAAGTAATGCAATTGTTAGCATATAGAAAATATAATGCAATGCTGAAATGTTTAGAGAACAAAATCAAATGATTCAGCTGAGCATACAGGGTTGAGAAATATAATTAGCATATATAACAATTCGAAGGACCTGGTCACTATAAAAATCAGGCTTCTGATTTCAGAGGCTTGAGAAAAAAAGAAAAAGTATAAAGATCAATAATGAAATTTATTAAGTCCTATTGCAAAATCCTATTTTGCATAAGATAGATAAACATCAGGACAATGGTTGCCATACTTAATGATACATTTAAAGTAGTCTTTTTGTCCTTTTCTTGGCCCTTAAATCACTAACATCTTCAACTAATAAGAAGACCACAGTCCACGTAGATTCTAAAATGGGTGTTTCTGACTTTCTGCAAGTTTAAGATCAAAATCCTGTACTTATAAATGATATTATGCAAAAAGAGGGATGAAACTCAAAAAACCCAAAAGATTCATAATGGTTGTAAGGTATGCATGACAACCGAATTTACCATCATTACATACAAGTCATACACAACAAATAGATTAATTACTAAAGCCTCTCACCAAATAATCAAATTAAATATAATTGATTGATTGCAGAAAAATGACTAACAAACAGAGCACATGGATTAAATATTTGTACTTGAACACCATGTCTAGGCCATAATGGTGACATTGAAACTCAGATAAATCAAACTTAATTAAGATTACGACCAAAATAAATGTACCCTTTTACCCAAACTTCACTTGATCGAATAACTAATCAAAATAGTAAAGAAAAAAAAAGAAGTTAAATTTTACCTTGAAGGACATAGGCAACCTTTGAAGAATTAGAATAACGAGGAAGAGCAAATCCCTTTTTCTGAAGAGCAAGTTTCAAAGCACCCATATTGCCTTGACGAAGCATAGGTAGTTCAGAAGGTAAGCATGCAAAGTATATGACCCACCATCACTTCCATGATAGGTAAGTGTGAAGCCTGATTGATAAGTCAATTAAAACAACAACTCAATTCAAAGTGAATGAGTGACCATCGCCAAATTAAGCTTGTTAACAAAGGAGACTCTTTGTAAATGCAAATCACAAAAAGCATGGAGACAACAAGCCTTAAATTGTGGATTCAAAATAGTTTGCAACTATTTGCAATTATTGCGGAGGGGATTCAGAGGCCTATAAATGAGTGCTTTGATTCATTCTTTAAAACACAATTCAGAGAGAAAAAATCAGTAGTCTTGAGTGATTTTTTGTTTTGGTTTCATTAAGGAAACCAAAACTTAGAGAGTAAGTGACAGAGAGCTTTGTAAGGGCTTATCATCTTTAATAAGAGAAATCGGTCGATCTACAAGTGGCCAATATCTCTTATGAAAGAGATCGAGCGAGCTATGAGCAATTTCTTATGGTCAGGAGATTTGCAAAAGAAGAAAGTTGTAATAATTAGCTGGGATTAAGTCTGCAAACCTTATGAAGAGGGTGGCTTGGGCATTCAAAAACTGAGAGAAGTGAATATGGAAATGCTAATGAAACTGGCATGGTCCTTCAGATATGGATCTGATGCTTTCTCTTCCTTCATGCGACTGAAGTTCCTTACTAAGGAAGGTTCTCTTATAAACTACTACAAGCCATCTTCTGTTTGGCCAGGGGTTAAGAAAGCTTTACAAGAGATTGACACAAAATGCCAATGGGTCATTGGAAACGGTGCAAAGATTGATTTGTGGAGGGATTGTTGGGCAGGGAAACATTCCATTCAGAAGGGTCTGAACTTACTAGACCATGCTCTGAAAGGATGCACTCTTAAACTCGAAAGCCTTATTCAAGGTCCTATTCTCAGATGCCCAGCCCACATTACACAATTGCTGCACCTTGCAAGACTCAGCCTCCATGATGTGAAGAAATCCACTGATGAAGACTACTTGGTTTGGTGGCCCGACATTAAAGGACACTTCTCTGCTCAAGGTGCATTCCAGGAAATCAGATTCAAGAGGCCTAAAGTACACTGGTCCAAACATGTATGGAATTCCTACATACATCCCAAACACGTAGGTACAGTTTGGAAACTCTGCTAAAAAGATATTGCTACAGATGGGAACAGCAAGAAAATGGGAGTCACTATCGCGTCTAAGTGTAGACATTGTGGCGCTCAAGAAGAGTCTCTTATTCACCTTATTTGGGAATGTGTTTTTGCAAAAGAAATGTGGAATTGGCTAGCCGGAAAATTCAAGTTCAGAGGGACATTCACCAACATGAAGGAAGCCATTAAACTGAGTAAGAATAGTAGCCCGAGAGTTGTACATCTATGGACTGCTGCAGTTTTTAGAGGCATGACTGGCTTATGGAAACATAGGAACAAGATTTTCTTTCAAGACAAAGCAGTATCAAAAGCCTTTTGCTAGGGTATTGTAAGATCACATATCATCATGACTTCTTACCTCTCAAAAGGACACACGGAGCCGTCTGATGTTGAAATTCTGAATGAATGGGGTATCCATATGAATGCGGCTACTACGAGAAGGAGGACTCATTGTATTTGGATACCACCAACCATATCACAAGTGAAGCTCAACACTGACGGTGCAGCTAGAGGCAATCCTGGGCCTGGTGGTTTTGGGGTCTCTTTTCGCTACCACAATGGCAACTTCCTATACGTTATGGGTGGAGGATTGGGCAACACTACATGTTATCTAGCCGAATGTACAACCATAGTTGAAGGGGTGGAGGCAGCTTTGTCAAGGGGATGGAATAACTTGTGGGTGGAATCCGACTCATCAGCAGCGGTAACTACTGCCAACTCATTATCTATGCCATGGGAACTTCTCAACATATGGAAACTATGCTCTCGTGCATGTGCTTCCTTGCGAGTGACCCATACTTGGAGGGAAGCCAACCAAGCGGCTGACATCATTGCTAAGAGAGCGTCTCGACTGGTTAACAATGAGATCATATTTTGTAATGGCAGACCCCCATGGATATATAAATGGGAGGTGCCTTACAATTTGTATGTGCGCCATGTATGAGTGACTATGGGCATTAGCACTGCCTAGAAAACTTGTACTTCTTTTCCATTCTTTTTCATATATTTTTAACTTACCAAGCAAAAAAATAATAAGAGAAACTGGTGTGCTCTTGAGGATGTAGGCAAATTGCTGAACCTCGTAAATTCTTGTTGTTGTCATAATTTACTCGCATTCATTTAAATTCTCTTGTAACGTTCCTGTTACATTGCTTCCAAGATCCTATTTATTTTTGGGGTTGTTTCGTTTACACCCTAACAATTGGCATCAGAGAGGTTAGTTTCAAATTAAGAAGACATTAATTTCTTGCTTAGTTAGAGTGGGAGCAATGGCTACAGACAAAGGGAAGTAAAAAATGGAGAAGTTCAATGGCTCAAACTTTGGGTACTAGAAGATGCAAATAGAGGACTACCTTTATCAAAAGGATCTCTATCTTTCACTTGGTGAAAAACCGACAGACATAGCACAAGATAAATGGAATGTGCTTGACAGAAAAGCACTCGACACTATTCGACTATCGCCACAAAATCAGTTGCTTTCAATATTGCAACGGAGAAGATGACGACGTCTCTCATGGCCGCCCTATCAAAGATGTACAAGCAACCCTCAGCAGCAAACGAGGTGCATCTTATTAAAAAGTTATTTACTTTAAAGATGCATGAAGGAGGATCTTTTGCAAAACATCTAAACAAGTTTAACACGGTGACTTCTCAACTTTCGTCAGTTGAAATAACGTTCAGTGACGAGATTAGAGCCTTGTTGGTTCTAAGTCAAATGCCCGAGAGTTGGGCAGGTATGGTAACAGCTATTAGTATCTCTATTAGGAAGTTAAAGTTGGAATTCGACAGTGTGGTAAGTTTGATTATGACAGAAGAAATCAGAAAACAAGCTATTGGGGAGTCTTCAGGTACTGCTTTAAATGTTGAAAGCAGAGGGAGAATCTCACATAGAGGTTCGGGTCACGGTGGATCCAAACCCAAGAGGGGCAAGTCAAAGTCAAGAAAATCGAAAGGTGTATGTTGGAATTGTGGCAAGAAAGGCCATTATGCTAACGAATGTCGATCTCCAAAGAGGGAAGCTGAGAAGGATCACGGAGCAAATATTGTTGCTGAGGATGCCTTAATTTGCTCTATGGAAAGTGATAAGCACCCAAAACTGTATTATAAAACCCCATAGAGACGTAACATTTTGGTCATTTTTGTGTTTAATAATCATGAAATAATCACATTTTTGTGCTTTTTGCAGGTTGGAGCAACTAATGTAAAAATGATGATAAAGTCAGCATTTAAGACCGAAATAGGGAGTATATATAAGTTTTCTGATCAAGCCCACATGAAGCCCAACAAAATCCAGACTAAAACCCAAAGACTCAAACAATACAGAATCCAGTCAGAAACGAGATTACGTGCTCAGAAGCGTCAAACTTCCGAAGCTCATATCTCTTGAACCAAGACTCCGAATGCGACGAGTGAGCTGCTCTGACGATCAGTGCGACGAACTTTACGCATAGGTGGGAAGTTGTAAAAATATCAAAAGACCGGACTACCACTGGATACTGCACATGGACCCACTAGGCGGGCCCACAAGATTTGATGAGTCATCATGCAAGTCAAGACAAAGGTACAAATAATTGGTGCAAATTTGACACCTTGCATGAAGTTAATGAGTTGGTTGGATTTAAGTGATGATTATCTAAAAAAATGAAAGGTGTCAAATGGGGGTTAGTTGTGGATAAGAGAAAAATAAATGAGAGGAGAGTGTTTCATGTGGGAGAAGAGAAAAAGACTCTCTTATGTAAAGGGGGGCTGATTTTGGGAGTTGGCTAGCTTTTACTTCCTTGACTTTTACTTTTCATTTACTTCCATGTCTTTACTTTTGATTTTTAGTTTTTAGTTTTAAGAAAAAAAGCTTGTAACTTGTTAATGGAGGACTACACCTCCTAGTTCTTGAATAAAATTTATTTGATCCTTAGGTAAAATAGTTGGTACATTTTGTATTCCTTTCTTCTTTTTCTCTCTTTTAGATATCTTCTTATAACTTTCATTTTAATTCCAAGGATCATGAGCTAAAACTCTCCCAAGGGAAGGGTTAATGATGCTCATGTGAGGATCAAGCTACAAATTTAGGATTCCATAATCACTACTTAAAGACTTAGGTTCTATTTTTCATCCTGTCCCAAAATGACAGAGATTGACCAATATCTGATCAACTGTTGTAAAATAGAACTAGGAGTTGGAATGATATTTCAGAGATGAAATATCATTTCAATTCCACATGCTAGCATGATATGTTTAGAGATAGGTATATTGTGTTAGGGATTTGAGATGTAGTGACCTATTTCTAAAAGACTTGTAGTTAGGCTTTGCATGAGTAGGATTAATCCTTCCTTATCTTTCTCTCTCTTTTATTTAACTATAAAACAAACTTACAAATTTTGGATAACTTGTGTAGCAAAAATCTATCTATCAAATCATTCTCACTTAGTTCTCCAAGGTGTAGATTTTAGTTGTGATCATTTAGATTCTTGTCTTAGGAGTTGGAACGAAATCCCTACTCAAACTAGAAAAAAAAAAAAAAAAAGTGAGTAAGGAAATATTAAGTTTTAGCACGTAGTAAGTAAATTTCTAAAAACACTGAAAAGTGCTAAGATCAGAGAGCAAAGCCGAGTCCTGGGTGTTGAACTCTGGTGCTTCATTCCACGCCTATACACAAAGAGTTCTTTGAGAACTATGTACCTGGTGATCTTGGAAAGGTATATCTGGGAGATGACCAACCATGTAGTATCATCGAAAAGGTGATATACAGATCAAGCTAAATGGGCACGTATGGAGATTGAAGGAAGTTAGGCCGTACCTGACTTAAGGAGAAATCTAATCTCAATGGGGTAACTTGCAAATGAAGGTTATATTACAACCTTTGCAAATGATGCCTGGAAGGTTTTGAATGGTGCAAGGATAGTTGCACGTGGCCAGAAAGACGGTACTCTCTACTTGACCACAAATGCATGTGGTTCCATTGCAGTGGCTCATAGCAAGGATGATCCAAACTTATGGCACAGAAGACTTGGGCACATGAGTGAGAAAGGATTAAAAAATCCTACACTCAAAAGGAAAGCTACCTGGTGTACAATCTATTGAGATTGACATGTGTGAAGACTGCATCTTAGGGAAGAAGAAAAGGGTAAGTTTTCATAAAGTTGGAAAAACTCCAAAACCCAGAAGCTTGAGCTAGTTCATACTGATGTTTGGGGGCCAGCTACTGTGGCCTCAATCGGTGGGAAGTCTTACTTTGTCATCTTTATCGATGATTGCACAAGGAAAGTCTGGGTCTATTTCCTTAGACAAAAGTCAGAGGTCTTCGCCGTGTTCAAAGTTTGGAAAGGAATGGTAGAAAATCAAACAGGGCTGAAGCTAAAATGCTTGCGGTCCAATAATGGAGGAGAATATGGCGACAAAGAGTTCAAAGCATTTTGTTCTTTGAGTGGGATTAGGATGGAAAAGACTATTCCAGGGACACCTCAGCAGAATGGTGTTACAGAAAGAATGAACAAAACTTTGACAGAGCGTGCTAGAAGCATGCGTATTCACGCTAGATTGCCAAAACAATTTTGGGCAGAGGCAATCAGTACAATAACTTACTTGGTGAATCATGGACCATCAGTTCCATTGGATTTTGGAATTCTAGAGGAAGCTTGGAGTGGAAAGGAGGTAAAACTTTCACACTTGAAAGTTTTTGGTTGTATTTCCTATGTACATATCAGTGACAATGCTAGGGGCAAGCTAGACCCCAAGTCCTTGAAATGCACATTTATTAGATATGGCATCGATGAGTTTGGTTATCGCTTTTGGGACTACCAGAACCGGAAAATCATAAGAAGCAGAGATGTGGTATTCAATGAGAAGATGATGTACAAAGACAGAAATGATACACAACTCAGTGATACTGAGTATGTTGAGTTAGAAGACCTCAAAGTTAGTCGTCGTATAGAACAATAATAAGTTGTTGAGGTTCCTCGACTAGATGACACAAATGGTAATGTTGAGGATGCAACACCACATAATCCAATTCCTGCCCCTGAACCTAGGAAGTCATCTAGGCCACCTGTGCCGAGCACGAGGAATCCATCATCTATTTATGTCCACTTCTTGTTGCTTACTGATGGTGGTGAACCCCAATGCTATGATGAAGCATTAGAGGTAGAGGATGCAAGCAAGTGGGAGCTAGCTATGCAGGATGAGATGGAATCTCTCATCTCAAACCAGACTTGGGAGTTGACTGAACTACCCATAGGAAAATGGACTCTACATAACAAGTGGGTTTACAGAGTTAAGGAAGAACATGATGAGAGTAAACGATACAAGGCCAGATTGGTAGTCAAAGGCTTTCAATAGAAGGAAGGCATCTACTATACGGAAATTTTCTCCCCAGTTGTGAAGCTAACCACTGTCAGAGTGGTGTTGAGTATTGTGGCTGCAGAAGACTTGTATCTTAAGCAACTTGATGTGAAGATTGCATTTCTCCATGGCAAGTTGGAGGAAAAGATTTACATGCAGCAACCACAGGGTTACTCAATTCATAGCAAGGAGAAAATGGTTTGCAAGCTCAGAAAGAGCTTGTATGGACTAAAGCAAGCTCCCAGGTAACGGTATAAGAAGTTCGACAGCTTTATGCATGGTAATGGCTACAACCAGTGCAATGCGGATCACTGGTGCTACTTCAAGAAGTATGACACCAGCTATATCATCTTTTTCTCTATGTGGATGACATGGTGGTAGGGTCAAACATGAAAGAAATAATGAACTTAAAGAAGCAACTAGCAAATGAGTTTGCTATGAAGGATTTGGGAGCTGCCAAACAAATTCTTGGAATGAGAATCAACAGGGATAGAGCAAATGGGACACTGAAGCTGTCTCAAACAGAGTATGTTGAAAAAGTTCTAAAACATTTCAACATGAGTGATGCTAAACCAATTAACACACCCTTGGCTAGTCATTTCAGGTTATCCAAGGAGCAGTCGCCAAAGACAAAGCAGGAAAAAGAATTTATGGCAAAGGTGCCATACGCATCAGCTATCGGCAGTCTAATGTATGCTATGGTCTGTACCAGATCAAACATTGGCAATGCAGTGGGAGCAGTACGCCGATTTATGACCAATCTGGGAAAACATCACTGGGATCCATTGAAGTGGATTCTCAGGTACTTAAGAGGTACCAACGATATGTCTTTATGCTTTGGTCAAGGTGGCAGTTTACTATAGGGTTATGTAGACGCTAACTTAGTCGGTGAAATTGATCATCGTCGGAGCACTACTGGGTATGTGTTCACTATGGGTTCCACCGCAGTAAGTTGGGTCACTCAACTGCAGAAGATTGTAGCTCTATCGACTACAGAGGCTGAGTATGTCGCAGTCACAGAAGCTAGCAAGGAGATGATTTGGTTGCAAGGTTTTTTAGAGGAACTGGGTAAGGAACAAGAGAATAACACATTATACAGTGATAGTCAAAGTGCGATTCATCTTGTGAAAAACTTGGCATTTCACTCAAGGACGAAGCACATAGACCGGAGGTACCATTTCATTCGTACACTTCTAGAAGACGGTACTCTAAAACTTGAGAAGATTCAAGGGAGTGAGAACCCAACTGACATGTTAACCAAGACGGTTGATAAGAGCCCAAAATTATAGTTTTAACCCCTTAACAATATTGCTGTTAGACCAATTATGTGATTAATAATTTAGTTTTATCACTAATTATGTGCTTTTAAGTATTTCAGGCTTCGGAGTTGAATAAATATAAATTCATTACTAATTAGGCACTAAAAGAAGCTAAAGTGATTGCTATGAAAGTTCTATGAAGAAAGCCCAAGTTCATGGAGAAAAAGCCTAAGTTAAAGCTGTTAAGTGAAAGTCAAACCGGATTAGAAAGCTGAAGAAAAGTCAATAACACTTCAAAATGCCATATCTTTGGGCTCAGACCTCGGATTTGGGCTCATTTTATATCAAAATGACCGAATCAGAAAGCTCTTTCCAATGGTTCAGCTCTTGACTAGATCAGAGTAGCAAAAGTTAGTGAAAACTTGCACTACAGTAACACAACCAGAATGGCAAGTCTTGAATTCAACAAATTGGGTTTTGGGCCCAATTTTTCGGCCCAAAAACAGGCTCCTCAGCCCATGCATGATTTTTGGATCTTAGCTCTTCTATATAAAGAGACAAAGACTTAGCTCTTAAGCATCTAGATTTAAACCTAGTTCTAGTTCATAAAATTTAGTTTTTTGTAATATAGAATTAGCTTTAATTCATCAAATTAGTTTTTATAGATTAATCTAGTTTTTTAGTTAGCAATTATCAAATAACTTAGTTTTTTTAGATCTAGTTTTTACATTCAATAGAATTAGTTGCAATTAGAATTAGTTTTTAAAACAAAGAATGAATATTATTTAGAATAAGATTTAGTTTTATAATAAATTATTAGTTTTTCATTCAATTTAGTTGTTGATTCAATTCTTATTTAATTTTAGTTGTCTTAAATTCATAATTAGTTTGTCTTAATTTGATAATTGGTTAATCATCATCTTAGTTCTAAATTAGTTTTAAATCTTGTTTTAATTCATTCAGAATCATTATTATTATTGTTCAATTTGATTTATAAGTTTAATCAATTATTCAATAATGGGTTGTTCTATGTGTTCTTGTGTTAGAAATGATAGTGTAATGATTCAAGGCTAAAACCTCCATTAGAGGGGTTTGATGAAGCCTTGATGAAACATGATTTCGATTAGCGTAGAAATGGTCGTAGTAATCTATTCCATTCTAGCAAATAATTAGTTCACCATGAGAATGAGTTTGATTGCTTCACATGCTAGTTGTTAGTTGGTAGAGATTACAATAAACAATTAGGGATTAGAAACACCCAATTGTTATGCGCAAACATTTCAATTAGGATTACGAAAATTCTTCGTTAGTAAATTAAGTCGAGTTAAGGTGGAATCAAATTCTCCTAATTCCTTATCATATTATCAATTTAGTATTTCCATATTTTAACTATCACATCTTGATTAGTAGTTTTTCCATCGTAGTATAAATTCCATCCGTACTCTCACGACTTTGGTAGAACCGATAATCTTAGTTAACATAAATTCTAAAGAACTAGGAGTGGAACGAACTTTCTACTCCACTATATTGCAATAGCATCGAGAGTAGAGAATTTTGATAAATATAAGCATGGTTTTAGTTTTAGTTTTAGTTTTACTCGCGTTTGAGTTTCGTAGCTTATGCGTAGGTAAAACTAGCGTTTTACATTTTATCAACGATCACAAATGACAAACTGAAGTTGAACATAACTTGAGTAGGTCTTCAAGCTTGAAGATCATGGAATGAGAGCACCAGGTTTCACAGGATTAAAGATGATTTGGTTTCAATCTCCAAGTAGGAGATTGATAGGTAAATGTGAAGCCTAATTGATAAGTCAATTAAAGCAGCAACTCAATTCAAACTGAATGAGTGACCACCGCTAAATTAAGCTTGTCAACAAAGGAGACTCTTTGTAAATACAAATCACAAAAAGCATGGAGACAACAAGCCTTAAATTGTGGATTCAAAATAGTTTTCAACTATTAACAACTATTGCAGAGGGGATTCAGAGGCCTATAAATGAGTGCTTTGATTCATTATTTAAAACACGATTCAGATAGAAAGAATAAGTAGTCTTGAGTGATTTTGTGTTTTGGTTTCATTATAAGGAAACCAAAACTTAGAGAGTAAGAGACAGAGAGCTTTATAAGGGCTTATCATCTTTAATTATAACCAAAATATTTTATTATGAAATGGAAAATGGGTTTAAATTATATTATCTAATCAAACTTTAATTTGTTGGTAAAAATTTAGATGTTAGATCGATTCAAATAAAGTCTAGTTAGAACTGGATTGTTTCAAACCGTAAACCCTAAACATAAGTAAAGTACGTTGCTACTAATTCTGAAATAAAAAATTACAACCCAAACATTTTATTATAGATTGGAGAATGGGTTAATTTAAATAATTATATCGTCTAATCAAATTTTAATATGTTGGTAAAAATTTAGATATTAGATTCAAAGTGTAGTTAGAACTGTACTAATTCAAACCCTAAACCCTAAACATAAGTATAGTTGCTACCAATTCCGAAATAAAAAATTATAACCTAAACATTTTATTATAGATTGGAGAATGGGTTTAAATTATATCATATGTTTAGGGTTTAGACCAATACAGTTCTAACTATATTTTGAATCTAGTATCTGACATCTAGTATATTTGGAAGTTAATATTCATTATCTAATCTAACACCTATTTTATTATATGTTTTAAAAAAATATTGTAATGGTATCAAAATTTGAGATTCCTCGATATTCCCAATTTAGGGTTTAGGGTTAGACATCTCGATATTTTAATATTTCACCTAATTATTTCAATATAAATTCAATATTTTACCCAATTATTTCAATAAAATTTAATATTTCTCCCTATTGTCCTTAACTAATATACACTATCAAAATACACAACTTTAAAATATAACTACACACCATCAAAATACACACCCTAAATACAACTACACTCTCCCCCATATCCAATCATCTACATCCACACTCTTAACTCAACTCAACTCAACTTTCATCTACTTCTCAACTCTCAATACTTTCACCTCTTCTCAAATGGAAGATCCATTATTACCCAACTCTCATATGGGTGATTTATCATAATATAACAACCCATATCTCAATGTTGAAGAAATTGATAAGTATATAGTGTTAGAAAAACCAATTGAACATGTAGAAAATGATATTGAAGATGTAATTGACATGGATGATGAATATGACACAATGAGTGGAGTACGTACTTGAAATTCCAACGAATGTTTGGCAACACTACTACAGAAAAGTGCATAGATAGCATAGGAAAAACGATATGAATTTTATTTCATAGCATTTACAAAACGCTATCTATGGCCATGCTATGCTTTTTAAGATAGCGTTTGTATCCAAAGCGCTATCAAATTAATAGCATTTTGTCTGAAAATGCCATCAAAATGATAGCGTTTTTTATTGCATTTATTAAGAATGCAATAAATTCCATAGCGTTTCTACCTCAAAACGATAGCATTTCTTTCATGCTATTAAACTTCTATAGCGTTAGGAAAATTCTATTGTTTTTGTTAATATAAAATCAGAATATTCAAATGCATACTAAATTTATTAAATTAGCGAATGAAAAAGAAATTTAATCCAGATGGATTCGAACCATCAACCTCTCAATTATTTGAGCGCTCTTCCATTTTGAGCTTATGGATCCATTGTATTACACAATCTCATTATACTTGAGTACACAATCTTATTATACTTGAGGAAACGCAAGAATGCATAAATTAATCAACGATACCACCAAAGGATTTGATCAAAACTTAATTACCAATTCCTTTACTTGGCATATGATCCAACAGTACCAAAGGGTTTGATCAAAGCTAAACAGGGTTGCCATTATCTTTGAAGTTTCGTTCTTCCGGCTTTATGAAGACCTAGCAAAAGGAAAAAAAATAAAACATCTTTTAGTCCATATTGTAGAAAGAAAGGAAAGCTAAAAACTGGCTTACCTAAAGTAAGTGGTCACTAACAATATCTGATTCTATAGAAACAAATATATACATGCATTTAACAACCAACCAAAAAAAATTTCAATATTTAACGACAGGGCTCAAACACTATTATTTTTATTTCTATTGTTTGGACACAAGCTAGCATTTTTCAGATTGTGGTTGTTGGACGCAAGCTAGTATTATATACTGGTTTGTTTAGATGAAAACAAGGTAAATAGGACCCACGTCATATGCAATTAATCGGTGACAACAAACAATCCCCAGGTTGCATGACACGATTTAAGCATTTGTGAAACCATAAGCAACAAAACAATAACAAAACTGCATGATGCTTACAGAGTTATTCTTGCATCACAAGTCAAGGGGCAATTTAGGTACCTTTAGAGCTTCCATTACTGCCTCTTAGTTAAAACTTTTGTCAAACCATATTAAGGCCTGTGTTATGGACAACCTCACTAACTTTCTAAATTCAGAATCAACTATGAAACCCATTACAGATTTTTCATGAGTTATTACCGCCTAACAAAACAAAAAAATATATCACTGAATTAACAAAATGGATTTGAATGTCATTTGGAGAAAACAGAACCAAGATCAAATCTATCAATATTGTTCTGAACCAGGAAGCCACATAGCATAGAAATTGAATAATCATTATTAAATAATATTCGGATCCTTTTCAGTAGCAATGCAAAGACATTGTCCCGAAAAGCAATCCAAGTAATTCAATAGCTTAAACATTTGTAGTTGAACTTGCAAACCAACATTCAATATGTCTACATATATGCAAATATTATGAAAAATAATAGGAGAATACCAAATGATTAGGACCATAGCTAACCTAGAAATGTTGGAAGTCGGGAGCATCAAGTAAGGTCTTAAACTTCAATTGATAGAGAAGAAGCTACAAGGCCAGCAACATGAATTATATTACTTGAAGTAATATGATTCACTTTCTTAGAAACTTTACTAGTCACTCCTGTAATGCAAAGTTTCAAATGATTGGTCTGGGTGATGTAGCAAGAGTATAGTAGATAACAATTTAAGAAGTTCTAATGAACTACACTGCTGTACTACTTGAAAATTTGGTCTAAGGGAGCCCTCTTATAAGACCTTCAAATTCAATTGCCTCTAGTTTATATAGTGAAATTTGCTCAACAATAAATCAAGTATTCCTTGAGAAAAAATCAATGAAAAAGAAGTAACCCTTCACAACTCTGTAAAAGCGGTGCTTTCAAAATAGCGTTGGGTGTATTCAAGTTAGCGTTTAACCTTTCAACGCAACCAAAGTAAACTAACCACGTTGAGAATGGAAAACTGGACATCCCAATATGAAACTTCTTACTACGTGTACAAAGGACCATGCCATGGAAAAATGACTAGTCCATCATAGACATACACACACACACACAAGTCTAAACCTAGAGAGTAGTGACTACCTTTCTACCATGGACGCAAAGCAAGCCTATCGACACAGCAAGCACGAGCAGCACATACATAGACTAAAGTAGCTATATATGGACACAAGCCAGGCCTAATATATAGGAAAAATAAGTTGTGGAAACAAAACAAACCTATCAATATACTTTGTTATCATAATTAAGAGGAACTCTAGAATCTGCACACACAAACATCCTTGTGAAACTAAAATAACTATCATACTGCAACAATTATCAATCAAAAAGTGAACCGTGAATGGATTGAAACCTTTTCAAAATTGAAAGAATTTTTTTAAGATGCAAGGTCAAAGATTTTATCTTTAGTTCTTTACACAAGTACAAATACTACATTCACAAACAAGCAAAGATATGGTCTGTCACGTTATAAAATCCAAGGATTTGAAATGATTACTTACATGTCTCATACTGGGCCAATTGAACAAAAAGCTTTTAAGTCGTGAATCCTGAAATGAACAAAGAGAGAAAAAGAGAAATTGACAATAAGTTTCCCAAATTTGGTAACAATCCATTCCAAATCCTACAAGTATAAGAAGAATGTCCATTGCAAACCTTTAACAACCACATAATCCACAGAAGCAACCGAAATAAAAAGGGTGGGTGAGATAGTATACATACAAATGAAATAGACTGTCCTCCCAACCAATAAGGTGGTGAATGAATAGTAGGCACTAAAGCAATTAAAATGCCAACTTAATGATCACCATCACTAGAGTGACAAGATACTACAACAAACTGAAATACATTGTGAAGCAACATTAACAAGCAACAACACCTTTCGCCCATAAAGCTAAGGTACACATTATTACCATTAGCATCTATCCTGCAAGTAAATGAAAATCGATTTTGTAAAGGCTATGGTATATTACATGCATACTGAATTTAATCCCATCTTCTACAATAAAACTACATTCGAGTCTCATACATATCGAACTTATAAGTCTTTCAGCAACTGAAAATAAGGGCTGTAAAATATAGAGAGACAGATTCTATATCCATAAAACAATGTAACTTTGGGATTGATTCATGAATATTTGAACATGAATAATGAATGGACTGGATAGTTGACACTAACGTGCGTACTGCCCAACCTTCACTAAGGATTGGTTATTGAAGCAGTTTTTTGCAGGTCTTAAGAGAGACGAATACCCTATAAGTTCTAATTAGTATGAGTAGACTAAGGTCTGAAATTATAGAGATGGAAACATTACCTTAACTAATCTAAAAGAAAGAAAACACCAATCAAAAGTCAAAACATGTTTATGATGAATAGATAAATGTTTTCCACACTAACAAACAGAATAAGAAATCCACAATTCAAAAAAAATGATAAATGATAAATCTTCAATAGAAAAGTTGGTTCAAATCAACAAAAAAACAAACCTTTGACTGACGCTTCATTCCAAGGGTTCAAATTCTGCCATACTTTGCTTCAATCTATCGTCATTTGCAGGTTTATTAGCCCAAACACTTTCTTATCGAATTCCCGAATCCCTCTTCACTTTGATGGGTTCACATAATTATGAAACCACGAAAATTGAATAGTTGGAAGTGGAATACATAGAATCAAATCAATTTGAGGGGGGAAAAATAAAAACCATAGATAAGGACGAGAAAGACAACCTGCGCGACTAGAAGAGGCAACATGTTTTATTTTATTTTTTGTTTTATGATGTTTCATATGTTAACACTATACCACACGTGTTAATACCAAAACTCACACGCATTAAGTTAGTCGGTACCCCATCATTGCGTTCATATCTAAAAACGCAATTAAACTTGGTGGAAACAATTGCGGGAAGGACAAAAACGCTATCTCAAAAATTTTAATAGTGTTTTTTAACAAAAGCAATCAAATAGAAGCTATCTATTGTCATTTTTCTAGTAGTGTCCGTGAAATTTTAGAAGGAAAAAGTAAAACCAGTATGAGAAAAAAGAAGGAATAATAAACATACCCCCAATTAATTGCTTGTAGATTCTCTGATCTTTGTATTAGAGATAACAATCAACCACCGCAGGCAGCTTGGCCTTCATAATACTCTTGAGCAGTTGTTCTAACGGCAAATGTGCTCACTTTTATAGGTTGATCACCTGTTTCTCCCCTTCTCTAACAAGAATCGCTCAGTATTTGGATCGGCTTCTTACCTTGTAATATAGGCAACGTCAAATGAATCCATAAACCAAAAAAATACTAGCAGTAAATTAAAGGTTGAGTGCAAGATCTATCTTTGCAAGAATTAAAGGTCGAGTGCTCTAACTGCAGTAACAAACATGTGTAAGAAAAAAAATACCAAAGGGAAGCAAACCCATGGCAAGCTTAACGGCACCAAAAACACCCAAAGCAGCAGGCACCCAAAGACACACACCCACCCAAAGACTGCACACACACTCACCACACCAACTAACTAGCGCGAGCATCCTCGATTACCACTAAATTCTCAAAGGCAAAAAATGAGTAACAAAGTTACAAAATAAGATGTTTTATATATTCCCTCATTGCATTCCGACTTGACAAAAGTTACCAACGTCTTTGGTTAAGTAGATAAATGCCTCAAAGATCGACCACCTATTCTCTAGGCATTTGAACCATAAACCAAATTTCGATAAATGAAAAGAGAAAGCACTCACCACCACCTGCACACACTCACATAAACACACACACCAGCTAGCAGTACACTCACATTACCACATCCACACACTCACACACTAGCTAGCAGCACACACCACATCACCACCACGACGCTCATGCACTAGCTAGCGAGTAGCAGCATTACCATAACACCAGTCCAAGTACCACCACGTGTCACTTTCGAACAAGATAACCATACAAATATACAGCTAAGTTAATGTGAAACTTTTATTCAATATAATTAGAATGAACAAAAAACCTGAAATTTAAGAAAACAGCCCATATACACTTGGGTCATGCATCCATATGCTAGGTTCCTAGGCCAAGTAAACAACTCAAAACATATACGTTTAAGGTAATAGGTATCAAGAGTTCCAAGGGTGAAACAAATGTAGCAACAAAGAAGCAATAGACATAAGAGCTATAGTTACCCGAAAAGAGCTATATAGATATTCTAATTGACCAGTCCAACTTGCATCTAATGTGTTTCACAATCCAATAGCTAAAACTAACTAGTGGGTGTGACATACATAATTGTGGCAAGAAAAATTATCATTATTATATGACATTTGGGCATAGTAGAAATGGGATCACCTATTGATGAATTGAAGATAGATTAGTAAGAAGAGTTACACAAACCTGTAAAATGTCTCATGAATAAAGGAATGCACAGAATAATATCTAGATGCATAAGACATTATAAAGGAATAAAAGACACGCATTAGTAGAAACTAATACAAGAACTGCTTTTTCGGACCTTCAATGTTTTAGAAAAAACACTCAACATCCAATACACACCACTTACATACTAGCATTATACATTCAAAGAGTAAAACCGTTAATGTATATATTGTACTTTGGTATGTGATATGCTAACCAACATTCATATTTTGGACAAGCGGCTAGGGAAGAACATCATGTCAACTTCTTACATAAGGTATGCAGCATCACAAAATCCAAAAACAATAATGATACAAAATTACAAACAAGGTATCTAAAACAATGAAAGCGAACCTCTTCAGACGTGAACTATCACTTAGCCATGCAAGTTTCTGCGAGTCATAACCTTCCTTTCCTTCAATTCTATTAATTGGCCCAACCCTTCAAAACCAGTAAAAATATATATACTTAAAAATCAGAAAATGAAAATGTTGCTTAAATTCAAAGAAGATGTCATTGTTATTTAAGGGCATGGAAGGTCAATTTACTCTCCTACTTCTTCAAGGGCATGGATGCAGACAAAGGCAATGAAAGCTTGTTGCAAAAGAATATTCACCATTGCTAATAGGTCGGCTAAATTTGCTTCAATCTTCACCACTCTGTCATTTATCATGGTATCACCACGACAAGGTAATTTTTCGTAATTGTTTTCGAACATTTAGATTACTAACCATTTTGAACAAGTAACAGAGGAACTCCAAACAACCATACCCAGTCAATGTGATGGCAATCGAATGTTTTAAGGAACAATATAGTGAGAAAATCATACCGAAAAGAGAGCTTCAAGGTTTCCGATCTAAGGTTGCCAAACACTGTACCACAACTTTAAAGAACCCTGAAAAAATTGAAAAGAAAGTTTTTTTTTTAATTAAAAACAAAGATGAAATTGTAACAATTGAAGATGGAGTTTTTTAAGAAGGAGAAGATGAGTTACGATAGAATCCTTTGCTTTGTTTTGAGATGAGAGGAACGAACAAATTTTGATGGGGCGGTGATGGTAAACATGGTGGTGGGGTGGTTGGAGGTGGTGGCGTTTTCGGACTTGACGGTGGAAAGTGAGAAATTCAGACGTGGTGGTGGCTGTGTTTGTTTAGTGATTGGTGAGGGTTTGTTTTTTTGGGGAATGAAAAAATAAAGCTCTTTTTGATTTTTGGGAATTTCCATTTCTTTTGAGGTTGGGCTAAAATTGGGCGTTGAAGTCCAACAATGACCCACCGACCATAGCAGTTGTCCAAAAAACTCAATCAATTTTATTGCGTTATTCATCCAAACGCAATCCTCAGTTTTCCAGGTATAGAGATTAATAGCACGGAATGAATAAACGCTATCTCTAAAGTTTTTATAGCGTTTTTTTTTTTATAAATGCTATTAAATAAAAGCTATCTATGTGCCTTTTTGTAGTAGTGCAACTGGATATCATTCAACAAAATAGCAACGGGATACCGAATTTGAGTTTTCATTTTGGTGACTAGTTACCATTTTACAAAAACCAACTTGACTAACTAACAACTTTCAACAATTGAGCACCAAATGTTTGAGCAATTTTCAGCAACTTGATACCATTCATCAAAATAGCAAACGGGATACCGAATTTGAGTTTTCATTTTGACCAATTATTTCAATATTTCAAAATAATTTTGATATTTCGGCCAATTATTCAATAATTCAATATTTTGTTCAATTGTTTTTCTGAAATTTCAAAATCAATTTATTCTCTTTTTGGGTTGATTTGAATTTCCCTTTCAAAATCAAACTCAAAACTTATTTTCAACTTTTTAGCTTCCCCCTCAAATTTAAAATGAAATTCAAACCCAAATTTTAGCCCTTTTTCTACTCTCTTTCTTTTCTCACCCTCAAATCTACTTCTCTTCATACACTTCTTCTCAATTCCTAATATATAAACTTACCAAAACTCAAAACTATAGGATGTGGTGAGTATGGAAACTCACCAAATCCACACACTTGCAAGGTAATTTGTTTGACTTATCTTCTCCACTTTAATTGTTTTCTTTAAGTTGGGTATATGTCTAACTATTTTCTTTTTGTTGAATTTAAGTCGATCTAATTTAAGCACAACAAATAAATGTGGGTGTTTTTGGTGTGGTCATATAGATCATTGGGTTGACAATGTCCATTGAAAGCTTCTCCTTACAAGGTAATTTGTTCCAAACACTTATTTTCTCCACTTGCTTTGTTTTCTTTGGCGTGGGTATGTCCAAATATCATGTTGTTATTATTGAATTTTAGTTTAATTTAAGCACATCGCCAATAACAAATAAAGGTGGGTATTTTTATTGTGGTCGCATGGATCATTGGGTTAACAATTGCCCATTGAGAGTTTGTAAAAGGTGTTGTACTAAAAGACTCGTTCATACGTCCCTCCAACCACATAGCAAATTCAAAAAGTTTTTTAAGTGTCCAAGTTGTGGACACTTTGAATAGCTCAAATGTGCATTGCTCAACATTGCTCAAGAAGATAGTGAGTGCTCTAGTTCAGGCAAGGCGAATGAGAAGGTTAAGTTTACATTGGAATTGGAAGTGGAAGTTGACAACATATGTCATGGGTTTGCGACAAAAGTTATTGTGAAAGGGAAGGGAAAAAAAGAGGAATCGTAAAATGTTGTAATATTCTCAATCTTATGTTAGTTTATGTGTTTTAGCAATGGTGCAATCTTCTTAATTGTTTTAACATATGTCATTGGTTTTCACATATTATGATTATACAATAATTCACCTATCATAATATAGTTCAGTAACTGGATACTGAGTTTTTTAGCAATTTTCAGCAACTTACCACCAAATGTTTTGAGCAAGTTTCAACAACTGGATACCATTTATCAAAGTAGCAACTTGATACTGAAATTGGGGTTTAATTTCGGTGACTAGTTACAACTTTACAAAAAACAACTTGACTAATTTATAATTTTAAGCAACTGAACACCAAAATTTTGAGCAATTTTCAACAACTGGATACTATTTATCAAAATAGCAACTAGATATCGAAATTGAGTTTAAATTTCGGTGACTGGTTAACACTTTACAAAAAACAACTTGACTAATTTACAATTTTCAGCAACTGCGAACAATTTTCAGCAATTGCGAACACTAAAATTTTGAGCAATTTTCAACAACTAGATACCATTTGTCAAAATAGCAATTGGATACCGAAATTGAATTTTAATTTCGGTAACTGGTTACCACTGTACTAATAAAAGTACTTAGCACCTAGATGTTACTGTGTCAGACATAGAAGCAACTAGTAATACATGAAAGTACTTAGACAAATGAAACCACTAGAATTGAAAGAAATATATTTAGTCGTCTATTGCACTAGATCCAACAAAAAGAACCTACAAAATAAAAGGGAGAAAATATAGAATCTAATGCTAGAAAAAAAAAGTTGCCAAATGTACTAGACCATCGATAATGCCATCATGACAAGGTCTATAAAATCAACTCCCTTAGTACATTATTTTTCAGAATGCAACTTTGACAACAACCTTATATATATTGTTTGAAATAGCACAAAGTCCTATAAGCTACACTTTTTTGACTTCTCGAAACGTTTTATATCATTCGTTGATACAATGCTCTTTGATTTGTATCTCTAGACCTCATTTTGCTATTTTTCTGCATCAAAAGACCATGGAGCATCAATAACAATTCAAGACAACATGATTCAAGTTACAATATGTAAGGCACGTGATGAGATATTACAGAATGAGTTGCTATAAAAACATCACTACCCAAGCAATCATACATATAAACTATAAGCCTAAAACCAATTAAATCGCAATAAAAAATATATATAAAAAATGAAAGAAATAAGCTATACTTGAGCGAGAAGAAAACCGAAAAGAGCAAACGCTTCACAACTGTCGAATGCTTCACCAACAAATATGATATCTGCCCTTCCACAACAAAGGAGCTCTACTTCAGTGGAAGAATGGAAAATAAAGACTAATGACTTGTGTTTGGTCATTAGTCCATAAACCCTAAATTTACGATAAACGAAAACACTCCAAAGAACATTTTCTTAACTAAATTGCATAAATTTCATCACATTAAACTAAGACATATTCTATACTCGATACAGAACATTTCTTCATGTCCAAGAATGAGTCGAAGGCCACTAACTCCAGAAAAGAGCTATACAACATCGGCACTACATATTGAACCGAAAAAAATAATAATAGAAACTCCTCGTTGGATAGTTAGCCGTGTATTCATGCTTAAGGTTTTCCTAGCATCTAGAATTTCAGCCACCTCCTCGTTCCTTGCATACATGCACGACCACCTCCTACTACAATACTAGCATGAAGAGTTCACACACCACACATCCTTATACCCATGTATTATTCCTTATACTTATGTACAAGGTGTCCAATACAAAGTGCTCGCAAACCAAGCAAAGGAACCACATACTACTAAACACAATCACAAACTGATTGAGTGTACCACATTAAGTAATGCAACTTAACAAAATTATAATGAATCAACTAAATCAAGCGAAACAGATAAATAATCTAATAATCTAGTAATCAATACACACCTTGCCCAACTAACATTTTACAGCAACGAGACTTTTAAATGAGTTGTTTTCCTTCTAAAATGAGTTAGCTCGAACAAGACTAAAATAAAAATACTACAATACTCTAGTCATATGTACAAAATTATCAAATTTCCTTTAACTAATTTTCACACCTTTCTACCCATTAAAAAATAGTACCATATTCGTCCATACTCAACAAGTATTTAGAAAACATTACCATCTATTTTATCCTATATGTCCATATTATGACATCCATAGCATAAGGTACTCTAAATTAGCCCTGATTCACCTATCTTTTTAACCAAACCAGCCATGATTTGCTCAATATTTCCTTTCTTTGTATTAAGCATAACCAATGATTATTGATGTTGAGGAAGAAAATGTATTGAACCACGGGTCCAATGTACCATTCTCTAGGATAAGCTATTACGTTGAATATTTGAATTTCTATGGCAGAACAACAAGTGATGGATCCAAGTAGACAACAAAAAGGTAAAGCACCTATACACCTTAATCAAGTAGACACTAGTTCCGGTTAATTTTCTCCAGCGCTCTTAAGACTCCAAATTTTGTCCTCCTAAGAATAACTTTTTCCAATGAACAAGTCAAAAACAAAAGGGAGAGAAATTAAAAAGTAATAAAAAAAAAATAGTACACCAAACATCTTTTATTTTCAATTTCACACTACAAGTCGATTATGTTGGCTTTGTTTTACAACTAAAAAAAACAACAACAGACAAATATAGAAGAAATATATCGACTTGGGGTTTTGAAATACTTACCATTAGTGGAGTATTGGTGAAATATCCAACAAGTTCAGAAGAGAGAGGAAATCAAAGTATTGGAGTGATGAGGATGCTGTAGAGGGAGGGGAGAGGAAAGAGCTAATGAAAAAGTTGTTGGAAACCAATGAAATAACACAAAAAACCCAACATACGCGGTCACCCGGTTAACCGAAGTGTGCCCCTTTAATTTTCTTCTGGACTGGGCGGTTTTCTCTTAACCCAAACCGGTTCTCAGGTTGGAGAGTGCCCTCTTAGGAACCAGGGCGTGTATTTAACAGGACCTAATTCCATAATGCAACTTTGTGATACGTACAATTCGAAACGAGGAAGCACTTATTTGCTCATGCCACACTGGATTTGACTTAACCCCCCAAAGTTTGTAACCTCTTTTGTGACAAACCTCCATTTTTTAAATCATTAGTGATTTCCTCCTACTCCGTCAATTTTATGTGTAACAGACGTTGATATTTGTATATTGACAAATTTTCCCCTAAGTCAAATTTGTAAAAACCACCCATTTTTTACTCGACCTTGGTACCCGCCCGAATCATGAGCCTATTAATGAAGCAAATTCAATTTGTAAAAGCCCCCCATTCCAATTTTCCCCATTTTGCAATCTCCCTTTCATTCTTCACCTCTAATTCACTCACTGATAGGAAATTAAACCGTCCTAAATAAATAGGCTAATTTAATCCTACTTTAATAATACTCGTAAGCGCACAAGTTCTATTGTAGTAAGTGTGCAAATACGAGATCGATCCCACAAAGAATGCGTGTTGGGGACAATTGAGTGTTATAATTCTACTTAACCTAATAATCCGAATAAGATTTGTTTATGAAAATTTGAATAACTATTAACTAAAGTTAACTAACAAATTATTACATACGTAAACAATAAAAATGGAACGAACGATTGGAGAGAAATACTAGGACTTTAGATTCCACCACTAAACCTTTTAGTAAATATTTTAAGACTAGGTTTCAATGTTTCAAATTAATATGAGAAACATCCGAATGAGAATTCAGTATTTCTCGGGATTTTATCTTGACAAAACTATTTTTACATAAAAGCATCTTCCGAAATTCAGCACTAAAAATCAAACGTAAAAGATTATTCGTCTTTTTACGGCACAAGTAATATCTAAGTTTGATATTTGCAATTAAATCAAGCTTTTATCAATAACAATATATATTCAAACGACTAAGGATTGCATGACATACAAAGTGAAATAAATTAATTACTATCAACCGTGAATATATCAAAAGAAGATTAAATCAATTAATTAATATTCAAAATCATCAAAACCTAATCTTAAAATAATCACATCAAGGCTAGGGGTTCATCTTTGCCCTAGCTAATAATTTAGCTACACATAATAATTGAATAGTAAATAAAACAAATGATAGAAAAACTCATTATCAACGGCGAATTTGTTTTCTCCTCAGTCTCGATTTATGTTCACAACTGGTTCACTATGATGCTATAAAAGTCTCGGCCTCCAGAATACATAACTTGTTTTGGCTGTATGAGGACCCTCTCCAAAAGATGTTATGTTCTAAAAGTAAGTCTCGACCTCTTTCTTTTATGTTCTTCCTTTTCTATGTTCTTGAGAGGCTCCCTTTCAATGGATTTCTCTACTGTTTTTGTAGGGTTTGATTAGGGCGTGCCCAAGAGTTGGATTGGGATTGGAGAGTTCCTCTCGGTGTTGGACTGGAGTCAGGAGTTCTAATTCCAACTGCACACGAAATTTGGAACTGGAAACAATGAACTGTTTCTCGGATAAGGAGGGCGGGCGCCCTCTCGAACATGCCAAATGAAGGGCGTGCGCCCCCTAACATGGACTGTAGTTCTTCAAACTCTTATAGCAGCTTGGGTTTATTCTCTAGATGATATTTTCAAACTTGTATCCAATATCCTCTCTGTAACCAAGTCATGATCAATTTGCAATCCCATTAGGTCTCCGTTCTCAACCCGTTTCGTCGTATTCACGTGGATTTCTGCAAAACCAATGAAACAGACTAATCAAAGGAATATATAACAATTAATTGGACAATATAATATGAATGTGGGCATAATTGTGTATCATTTATATGCTTATCACTCACCTCCACCACCAGTACATTCCCCTCCACCTCCAGTCCACTCACCGCCACCCCTAGAATATTCACCTCCACCTCCAGTTCACTCACCACCACCACCAATATATTCTCCCCCACCTCCAGTTCACTCACCCCCACCACCAATATATTCTCCACCTCCAGTTCACTCACGCACCCCCACCACCAGTACACTCTCCACCCCCACCAGTACATTCTCCTCCACCTCCAGTTCACTCACCTCCACCACCACTACACTCTTCTCCACCATCAGTACACTCACAGCCACCTCCAATTGTTAACTCACCTCCACTACCAGTACACTCTCCGCCACCACCAATGAATTGTACACTTTCCTCCACCTACAGTTAACTCACCCTAGGTAACATAGTACCCAATTTTGCCTGAGCATTTAACAAAGTATTGAAACTCACAAGGTCTAGTTCACACCCTCGAGATTTCATCAACCCAAGCAGTTCCTGAACCCTGGTGAAACGCCTATTTCGAGAAACTTGGACAGTATCCCCAACCTTAGGTTCAACTCTAGTAAACAATTCAACTGCCAGTTTCTCCTGATCGATTTGCCTTACCAAGAACTAAAATTATAGTAGCAAGCATTCTCGCATTGGGCGAGTACCATTGCCGTAAATTCAACCACTCATACAACTCCAATGTGTGCTGCCAACTCGATTGCCCACCCATTTAACTAAAAAGCAAATGGGGCGTCCAAGACATCAACTACAAATTCCTGGGATTGTATCTTAAAAATCTTATCTGCGACAAGTTGAACTCTTTCTCTCCAATCTTTAACTCTCCCTAATACTTGAAGGGTTTCATCATTTTTATCTAATAAATCATCAAGTGAACTTCAGCTTGTCTCATTTTGAACACTAGGGTCTTGTTCAAAGGATGGGGAAGGAGAGATAATGACTTGAGTGTTTGATGAAGTGGGATTTTCTGTTAGTTTGAGATCTGGCCATCTTATGGAAGGAGAAGCGTGCTCTACTATAAGTCTATAACTAAGGGCCTTTTTGACTTAACCCCCCAAAAGTATACCCCTTTTGACTTAACCCCCCATTTTGGAAATCATTACTGATTTACTGATTGCCTCCACTCCGTCTTTTTTGTGTGTAGCAAGCATTGGTATTTTCCATATTGACAAATTTTGCCCTTATTTCAAATTTGTAAAAAACCCCCATTTTTAATATACGTGACAATTAACTAACCTTCTAAAAAAATAAGAAAATTAGAGAAAAAAAATTTCGAAAACTCAAAAAATCCAGAAAATTGAAAAAAAAAATGAAAAAATAGCAAAAACTCGAAAACAAATTAAAAAATATTCACTAAATGGAAAATTCAAAAAAAATTCCAAAATTTTCTAAAAATTGAAAAAACAAATCGGAAAAAAAATTCAAAATTTTTTTTGGCAAAATAAAATAAAATCGAAAAAATGCATACAAATTTGAAAAAATAATAAAACAACTCAAAATTTTTTTGAAAAAAATAATAAAATCCATTTGTTTTCCTATTTTTGAGTGCATAAAAAACCAGTATTTAAGCATGAAATAATGTTTATACCTTAAGTATTCCAATTTAGCCTATGTGAAGCTCAACGAAACCTGACTAAAACCCGGGGACTCAAACATGGTTGAAAGTCTAGCGCAAGAGTATTTAACAAACTCTTTTCTAGATGACGAAGTGCACCAATTTCTTTATTTTGGTGATTCTGAGTTTGATGTTTAGGGTTTAGGGTTGATGGAGAGATTAACATCGTTGAAAGTCTAGCGCAAGAGTATTTAACAAACTCTTTTCCAGACAACGAAGTGCACTAATTTCTTTCTTTTGGTGATTTTGAGTTTGATGTCGACTCATACACTAAGGAAGTCAATGTGTTATTAGAGTCAATACCACTTTTCGACTATACTACCGTGTTGTCTACTACTTTTGAAGAACATTAATCTGTCTTTTCTGTTGAAGAAGAAATTCCCCATGAATCTTTGATCTCCACTCCTCCCACTCCTGATTTAAAGCATCTTCGTTCAGATTTGAAATACGTACATTGATAATGACAAATTTACCTTAACTAATTATCTATGCGTAATACAAATAATCAATCACGTAAACAAGTGCTTAAATCAATATTCCTACTCTCAATTCAGTATACAATATAGAGAGTCAGGATTCATTCCACTCTTAATCTATCAAGACTAAATAGAATCCAATTAATCTAACACAAGGAAACAATGGTGAGAACAATGAGAGTAGTGTTGTGATTTATTTAAACTAAAACTAATTATAAATTAAACTAATTTAACTAAGCAATTAAAAGGTGAATTTAATGAATTGGAAGAACATAGAGGAAGTATTAATCCATCTATATGAAGCTGTGATTATTCTAACTAGTTGCTCATGTTTTAATCTTAACATTTATTAATCTACACAAGGTAAAACAACAAAAGCCATAATTTATTATTGATCCCTAACCAATCCTTGCAATCTCTTTACTAAGATATGATTAACATAAGAGAAATTCTCCTCCACAAATCTCTTTGTGGAGTTTCTTTTCTCTAGTTCAACTTCTATAATCTCTATCTCTAGACAACTATAAAACTTGAACTTGAAGCACATAAGACAATAAGAAAACTAAATAAGAACAATCACAACCCTCACATAGACTTCATAAAACTCTTCTAATGAAATTTTTAGTCTAGTTTCATTGGGTTCATTAACAATAAATAATAATAATAATAAGACATAATTAAATTAAACTAAACTTGATTAAAATAACTTGAATTGAATTGAATTAACTAAAGCTTTTATTAAAAGGTTCTAATGGAGGCTATAAATTAAATCTAAACTAAACTAATGGATGGGGAGAGCTAGTTTAGGGTTTTTATTCTCTTATATAATGATACAAAATCGTGCATGGATTTTTAGGCTAGGTTATGGACCCATAAATCAAGTCCATAACCCAATTGGGTGAATCCAAGACTTCTAATTTTGGTCGTGTTATTGTAGCACGCGTTTTCACTAACTTATACTACTCTAATCGAGTCAAGGCCTAAACCATTGGAAAGGAATTTCTGAGCCGGTCATTTTGATATAAAATGGGCCCAAATCCGAAGCTTGAGTCCAAAGATATGACCTTTCGAAGTTCTATTGACTTTTCTTCAGCTATCTAGTCCGGTTTGACTTTCACTTAACAGCTTTGACTTGGGCTTTTTAAGGGCTTTTTCTCCATAAAACTTGGGCTTTCTTCATGGAACTTCTCTAGCAATCACTTTAACTCCTTTTAGCGCCTAATTAGTAACGAATTAACATTTATTCAACTCCGAAGCCTGCAATACTCAAAAGCACGTAATTAGTGATAAACCTATATTATTAATAATATAATTAGCTAAATAAAAATACTATTAAGGGGTTTAAACTACAGTTTTGGGCTCTTATCATATATCTTGATCTAGATGGCAGTCACCCAATCATCATTTCTTCCCAATTGATTGCCAATGAAGAAGAATGTCTTATTTGTGTCATTCAAGAACACTATTCCGCTATCGATTGGTCTTTGGATGATATCAAAGGAATTGACCCTAGTGTGTGCACTCATTGTATCCATCTTGAAAAAAGAGTAGAGACATCACGTGAACCGCAATGTCGTTTGAACCCTGCCATGAAGAAAGTGTTGCGGGAGGAAGTTTTAAGATTGTTTGATGCTGGTATCATATATCCTATCTCTGATAGTGTTTGGGTCAGTCCAGTCCACGTTGTTCCCAAGAAGTCAAGCATTACAGTTGTGCACAATGAAAATGATGAATGCATTTCCACTCGCATCCCAGTGAAATAGAGAATTTGCATTGACTATCGCAAACTTAATGTGGTGACATGTAAAGATCATTTCCTTCTTCCCTTCATTGACCAGATGCTAAAACGATTAGCTGGCCATGCTTATTACTATTTTCTTGATGGATATTTTGGCTACTTTCAGATTGTCATCGATCCAGCCGATCAAGAAAAGACCACTTTCACTTGTCCCTTTGGCACCTTTCCATACAAACGAATGCCTTTTGGTCTTTGTAATTCCCCTGGTACTTTCCAACGCTGCATGCTTCACATCTTCAATGATATAGTTGAACGTTTCATAGAAGTTTTCATGGACGATTTCTCTATTTATTGTAGCTCATTCGATAAATGCCTATCAAATCTTTCTAAGGTTTTTGCGTGTTTTGAAGAGAAAAATCTCGTCCTGAACTGGGAAAAGTGTCATTTCATGGTTACCAAAGGAATCGTTCTGGGTCATGTTGTTTTGAAAGACGGAATCGAGGTTGATCAAGCTAAGATTGATAAGATTGTATTTCTCCCTATCCCACGAACTGTTCGAGACATCCGTGCCTTCTTAGGCCATGCTGGGTTTTACAGGAGATTCATTCAAGATTTTTCCAAAGTTGCTTGACCCTTCACCAATCTCCTGATTAAAGATGCCATCTTCGACTTCACTTTCAATTGCAAACAGGCTTTTGAAACTTTGAAAACCGCTCTGACTACAGCTCATATCATTCAACCACCTGATTGGTCTAAACTATTTGAACTCATGTGTGTCGCTAGCGACTTTGCCATTAGCGCCGTGCTAGGTTAACGATGAGACGACATAATGAAGCTCAACATAATTATACCCTAACTGAGAAAGAGTTCCTAGCTATTGTTTATGCCTTGGATAAGTTTCATCCATACTTGGTAGGATCTTCAACCATTGTGTACACTGACAATGCCACACTTTGGTACCTACTCGCAAAAAAGGATGCAAAACAGAGATTGATCCGATGGATCCTTCTCTTGCAAGAGTTTGCTCTAGAAATCGAAGACAAGAAAGACACCAAAAACATTGTTGCCGACCATTTATCAAGGCTAGTCAGTGATGTTGATAGTGATTCAGAAGCCATTTATGATTCCTTCCTTGATGAGCACTTGTACTCAATCTTTTCCTCTCCTTGGTATGTTGATATCGTGAACTACCTTGTTATCGAGGAGGTCCCTTCTTTCTGGTCCCATCATTCTAATCGTAAAAAGTTTTTATCCACTGTAAATATTACTTTTGGGATGATCCCTACCTCTTCAAGTATTGTTCAGACCAACTAATACATTGATGCATTCCCGACTAGGAACATAATCAACGACATGTTATCCTTTTGCCATGAACAATCTTGTGGTGGTCACTTCAGTGGCAAGAAAACTGCTACCAAAGTTTTACAATGTGGTTTTTACTAGCCCACCCTTTTTCAAGATGTGCATGAGCATTGTAAAGCATGCGTTCACTGCCAGCAGCTGGGTCGCATTACTCAATGCAATATGATGTCCTTAAATCCCATTCTAATTGTGGAGATTTCCTTTGTTTGGGGCATCGATTTCATATGTCATTTCCCAAATTCTCATGGTTTCCTCTACAATCTGGTATTTGTTGACTATGTGTCAAAATGGATTGAAACCATAGCATGTCGAACAAATGACCATAGAACTGTCGTGAATTTTGTAAAAGAAAATATTTTTTCTAGTTTTGGTGTCCCCAAAGCTATCATCAGTGATGGGGAAAAATATTTTTGTAATAAAATTTTTGAGTCCTTAGTAAAGAAATATGGAGTTACCCACAAGGTAGCAACTCCGTATAATCCTCAGACCAGTGGCCAAGTGGAAGTCTCTAATAAAGAAATCAAGTCCATTCTGGAGAAAATGGTTAATCCATCTAGGAAAGATTGGTCTCTCCGATTATCTAATGCTTTGTGGGCATACCGAACGGCCTTTAAGACACCTATAGGGATGTCTCCTTACCGCCTAGTTTTTGGAAAACCTTGTTATCTACCTATTGAACTTGAGCAGCGTGCTCTTTGGGCCATCAAAAGCCTCAATTATAATATCAACGCGGCAGGCGAGAAACGCAAATTACAAATAAATGAGCTTGAGGAAATTCGGAGTGATGCTTATGATCTCTCGAAAACCTATAAAGCTAACATGAAAAGAGTGCACGACAAGCACATTTTGCAGAAGGATTTCAACATTGGTCAAAAAGTTTTGCTTTACAACTCAAGATTACACATTTTTCTGGGAAAATTAAAAACACGATGGTCTGGTCCGTTCATTGTATCCGCTTTCACCCTTTACGGGGCAATCTCTTTGAAAAATCCAAACGATAACAGCGAATTTCAAGTAAATAGTCAATGCCTCAAATATTACCATGAGTTACACTCTCCAGTTGTATAAAAGACTCTTATACAGGATCCAATCTACGAAGACTAATAGATTTGCTTGGTGTACTTCATCCTCTCTTTATTAAAAGGCAGTACACCATTTTGGTAGTCGAGGCCCTCCTTTCTTTTTTTTTCTCAATTCTCTTGGAGTGTGTGGTTGTAAGCACCGGAACCGTAGTCCACCAATAACTCTAGTTCAGAACTGAGTATAACTGTCTTCTGATAATCGAGCAAACTATCATTCTAGCACAAGATGGGTGCCCAAAATTTCACCTCCTTCCTTCTCTACTCTTTTCTACTCTCTTCCCACTGACATTAAGCTCATCATTTGGTGTAAGTCACACCCATCTCGGATAGGTCAAGGTCGTAAATCTTTTGCTTATAAACGACGTGCGCAGAATGGGGTGATGAATGCATTGTCAAACCCTTCCTACCCCGGTCTTCAACATCTTGGAGATGCTTGCTTGTACAAGGTGTACACTTGCCTCACACCAGCGAAGCGGGATCAACTTCACCGCTGTGTCGTTCCTCCCACAGGATGGGAATAGTCTTGAGAATCTAACTCTAAAAGACTCAACATGTATATACTAGTGTCTTTTTCAATTCACCTTTGCGTTATTGTTGTGCACAAAAAGATTTCATGTAGGACATCATATATTACCTACTAAGGACATGGGTAATGGACTCTACCCAGACCAACCCCTGGAAGTATGTAATTTCCATTCTTCTAAGGGGCAGTTTGAGGCTATAGGCCATATGTAATAAGGGTAGCTTAGTCTGTCACGCTCCTCGCAAGGTCCAGGACGGTATTGTCCTAAGCAGTAAAACCTCTAAAACATAAAAGTGAAGCCACTGTCTGGCTGGATTGGGTTCTTGATTAGCCGACACAAAAGTTGCCTAGGATCATCTCGATTGAAAAAGAGTTCAATAGCCATAATAGTGATGTTAACACGTTAATCTTCCCTTATACAGTTTAAAAAAAAAACTTTGGGGTTCAGTCCTGATTCCACAAGACTTGGCCCCCTTCATGTTTTGTATAGTTCTTCCCACCTATTTTCGTAAACAAATTTTAAATTGAGCATTCTATATACCATTGGATAGCATTTTTCATGCTGATCATTTTGGTAGCTCGTTTGTCAAATTTGAAGTTCAAATGAATCGGAAATTTATGTTTTACGCATTTCGAGGAATCCATGACATGATGGGAATTTTCCAGTTTGTTTTGGTCTCGGATCAAAATTTCAAACCTACCCAAATCACATGTGCATGACCTTTCTATCCCACGCGACCCCCTCCCACACGTTATTCTTTCCTTCCTCTTCTTCCTAAAAAACCGGATCTTGCCT
The DNA here is from genome assembly GCF_015680905.1 of Coptis chinensis. Taxonomy (NCBI): domain Eukaryota; kingdom Viridiplantae; phylum Streptophyta; class Magnoliopsida; order Ranunculales; family Ranunculaceae; genus Coptis; species Coptis chinensis. The sequence continues at coordinate 45,696,409 of NC_141460.1, forward strand.
CAAGCCGGAGAGTCATGCCCGCGACTCCATCTAGTGTCCACAGTGTTGCGCCTGCGACTGTTTTGCCACCAATTCAAATTCTAAGAAAGTCCCATTTCCTCCCCTCATATCAAATACCTTCTCATCCTTTCAATTAGCTCCCTCCATGGCTGAGAACAGACGAAATACAGTCGAGAGGAATTTTTACAACCTCTTTAATGTTGGTATGTTCCACCTATTTTTCGATGAGGAGATTGAGAATCGAGGTTGGGAGTATCTCCTGTACCAAAATGAGGAGTATTACTCCAAAGATTTGGTGCTCAAATTTTACAACAATGGAGGTTTCCAGGGCGAATAATTTTGGGTCACGGTCGACGGGCAGTGATAAGAGCCCAAAACTGTAGTTTTAACCCTGTAACAGTCATACTTTTAGACCAATTATGTGAGTAATAATTAAGAGTTAACACTGATTACGTGTTTTTATGCATTTCAGGTTTCAAAGTCCATTATGTGCAGAAATGTGCCACTTTAGCGAGATAAAAGAGCAAGGGTCGGTTACTAAGGAGTTCCGTGATTAAAGGCCTAGATTCAAGAAGACAAAGTCTTCCTAAAGCCCGGTCAAAAGCTGAAAAGTCAACACGGGTAGAAACAGTACACAAGTCAGCAGAACTTCCGATGGCCGTATCTTTGGACTCAGACATCGGAATGGGGCCTACCTTATGTCAAAACAACCGGCTCGGAAAGAGCTTTCCAATGGTCCAAGCTTTGACCCAATCAGAGGAGCAGAAGTAGACGAAAAGTCTGTTGAAGCCAACTGCAGCTGAAGAGGCCTTTTTGGACTGAAAATATTGGGTTTTGGGCCTGATTCTCTGGCCCAAAACATGGCTCCAAGCCCATGCACGATTTTTGGATCTGGACATATAAAAACAAAAGCTTAGCTCTTTGTTAATGGTAGCTAGTTAGACCTAAAACAATATAGATAATTCTAGATCTAGTTTAATTAATAAAATTAAGTTTAGTCCCATTTTCAATTCTTGTTTTAGATTAAGTCTTTGAATCATTGTTCTTGATTGATTAGATAAATAAAATAGTTATTTTATCAATTTTGAATTGTGTTATTTCAATCTATTAGATCTAGTTTTAATTATTGTTGGTTACCATTTCTTAGTTGTTAATTAGAATTTAATCATTATTTAATTAGATTAGTAAATTTCGAATCTTGATAATATGTTTAGTTTAGATTCATATGGGAATGATTGCGGAATGATTCAAGGCTAAAACCTTCATTAGAGGGGTTGATGAAGCCTTGATGAAAACTTAGTGGTATAGTGTAGAAGCATTGTAGAGTCTATTCCAATCTAGAAGGTCGTGATTCGCCATGAGAATGGGTGGACGACCTCACATGCTAGTTAGTACTCGGTAGAAATGCCATGAACACTAGGGATTAGAACTTGAATTTCTTGCCGTAAGAACGTAAGAATCGAGATACAAGAATCTATGCTAGGCTATTAAGTTGGATTCGAAGTGGATTCAATTCCCCTCTAATCCTTTATCTAGATTCAAAACAATCATATTGCCATAGCATTAAGTAGTTAGATTCAACATAATCAATTTCATATAGGTATCGTAGTATAACACACCTTCGTAAAGCTCTCATTGACTTAAAGACCGATTAATTAGATTAGAAAACAATTCCATACTAGAGCACTAGGAGTGGAACGAACTTCCTACTCCACTATATCTCATAGGATTGAGAGTAGAGAAATCTTTGATAAGCATATAGGATCATAAATAGTTTTAGTTTACTTACGTTTTGAGTTTCATCGTTCATTTCGTAGGTAGACTATCAAAATTTATCAATTATCAAATGGCACCGTTGCCATCTTAGTTGTACTTTAGCATTGTTTTCATAGTAGAATTAGTCATTTTTAAAGTCCCATTAAACCCACCCACCCTTGTTTGATTCATACTGTGGTTATCCGTTTCAGCGTTGAAAAAGTTCCGAAAAATTTACACTGAGCGCGACCGCGCCTGTAAGGAGTGCACCTACGCTCTATAGTCTGGAACACGAGCGACCACCCTTAGACCGAAGCCTTTTTTTTATTGGACCACGAAGCCCCAGCTAAGTCATCGAACAAGGAGCTGACGCACCCTATCGCGCGCACTGCGCCCTCATAAAAATTTTTCGGATTTCTACAGTTTGTTTCAACCCGATTTTTAAGTTTTTCGTTGTTCTAACTTGTTATTTACACTCAACACGCGTAAACAAGATGCTATTCATAAGCGAAGCAAGGACGCTATCAGGTATTCCTTTCTTCCATACCTCGCATCTCCAGTTAGAGGTTCATACTAATATATCAAGATTGTTTGGATTGTTTTCGTGTTTAGACTTAGACTTGCATGAGATTAAGGTCTGGTCGGAGAAAAACACCGAACGTAATTAACCGTCAACAAACAAACATATCGAGTATACCAATCACTACACCTCTAACTACTATCCCACCAACCATACCTGACATAATGGCTGAAGAAAGAGAGACTCCTCTCTCCGACTTCTACAAAGCTTTGAGCGATAGCCCTAAATCTTGCATCGTTCTAGCAGACCCAGTGGGGGATTTTCGAATCCCCCCAAACATATTTAATTTGTTACCCGCTTTTCCATGGTTTAGGCCATGAAAAACCTTACCAACACATCGTAGGGATTGAACAAGTCCTTACAATATTCCATCATCCTACGGTTGGTGCGGAACAAATTAAACCGAGGGTATTTCCCTTCACCTTAGCCGATAAGGCAAATGTCTTGGTTAACCGTCCCAAGCGCTAAACTCGGGACTTCGTGGTCTAAACTTGTTCACTATTTATGGAATATTTTTACCCACCCCTAAAGACGGATGAGATGCTTTCCAAGATTTATTTCTTCCGGCGTAACCCTCATGAATCATTTTCGAGGCTTGGAACCGTTCACCCGATCCGCTTATAGAGAGTCCACACCATAACCTAGCAAAAGACACGTTAGTTCGTTGCCTTTTTCAAAGGACTTCAACATCACCATAAAGAAGTCCTTACATAATGAATGGGGGTAGTTTCCTAAGTAAAGGAGCCTCGAGGCTTACAAATTTTAGAAGAGCAAACTAAACGCAATAACAATTGGGGAGTGATGATATCCCCGCTCTCGCTAGTTCTTCTTCAACAGTTAAGGCCGCCGGTATGTTTGAGATGAAACCCGATCCAGAACTTAAAAATTTAATAGAATCTCTAACTAAAAAGGTAGAGGCTATTTCTATTCAACAAAAGCCTATCCCCGTCATGAATGTTAACTCCAACCCATGTAATGTCTGTTTGAGTCCTGAGCACCCTGACTCCCATTGTCCTCTCGCCTATGAACAACAACAATTAGAGCAAGATAATGTTTACTCCATTAATAACTATCCTATTCCTAATGCCCCATGGAGACAACATCCCAACTTTAGTTGGCAAAACAATCAACAAGTTACACCTCCCGGGTTTAATAACCAAAATGTTAGGCAAGCAAACAACTATAATCAAGCTCCACCTAGGCAAGGACAGAGACAAGGTCAAGGAAATTATAATAATTATAACAACCAAGCACAACCACGACAAGGTGTAGCACAAGGTCAGAATAATTATAATAGTTATAATACCAATAGAGGTATCGTTCCGGTTAACAATAATAACTATCACAACCCACCTATTAATAATCAACGTGAGATAGTTCCAGTCGCACCACCTGTGACTACTACACCTACACAAACGGATCGTATAGACACCTTTATACAGGTTACCCAACAACTTTTCCAATCAATGACTCAATCAAATCAACAGATCTTACAATCCATAAATCAGGGCATACAACAATTAGCCCAAGAGAAAGCCCAACCAAGTGTTTCGGGGACAAAAGCGATACCAAACCCTAAAACAACCAACACAGCCTTTGAGGTAAACGGTAATACTAGTACGGAAACGACAATAGTAGGCGACCTAAATGCCATCACCACTCTCCGCTCTGGAAGAGTGGTTGATAACAAAGTAACTATGCCTATAGTTATCCCATCAGTACTCCCTACACCGGATATCGAACTAGATACTGAAATAGAAGCTGAAGAGCCTACCACAGTAGAGGTACCAGTTAAACCATAACCTAAGAAATAGAAAGCCAAGGTAACACATCAAGTCGAGCCATACGCTAAATATAGAGCAAAACCACCATTCCCTCAGAAGTTAGCCATGCTAACCAGGGATACAAACTTTGAGGAGATTAGGAACGTTTTCAAGAATCTAACGATAAACCTTCCTTTTCTCGAAGCTATTAAAAATCTACCTAATCACGCTAAGTTTCTTAAAGAGTTGTGCACTACTAGGCGTAAGACCAACATACCTAAAGACGCTTTTCTACCCAACAATTCCCAACTTTATCCGAAAAAATAATGGAATTGTTAAGTACAAGGACCCCGGTTGTCCTCTATCATAAATGCACCTTAGGAGATTCCTACACGACGAATCGCTTTATTAGACACGGGTGTGTTAACTTACTCCCATATTATTTGTATAAGCAAATAGGTCTACAGGAAATGCAACCTACAAAAAATAACGCGTTGCAATTAGCGGACGTCAATTAAGTATCCTAAGGGTGTAGTGGAAAACGTGCTTGTTAAGGTTCGAGGATTCTACTATCCTGGCCGATTTTGTTATCCTCGATACGTAAGTCGCTAATGACTCTGTACCCGATCATCTTAGGGCCCTTTCTTAGCAACCAGCTGCCAATGCACTTATAAATTGCCGCGATGGTAAGATGTCCTTATCTTTTGGCCATCTTACGGTTGAGGTAAATGTTTTTAAAATGATGAAACAATTACCGATTCGATATAGATGGGGAGGTTAGCATGATCGAGAGCTTAGCTCAAGATTATTTTAACAACACGTTTCACGAAAACAATATGTACAAATTCCTTTCTTTTGGAACTTCAGATTTTGTAAATGACTCCTACTTAGAGGAAGTCAACACCATCCTTGAGTCCACACCAATTGTAGACACTTCGGTTGCTCCACATATTGAGTATGAAGACTTGCTACCTAAGCAAATATTCATTATGCAAAATGAGGACCCCGACGAAACATATATTGATTTTCCTTCCACCCTAGTGCTTAAACCCCTTCCCCCAGAGTTAAAATATATTCAACTCGATCCGGATGGTAGTCATCCGGTAATTATATCTTCTTTGTTATCTAAGAATGAAGAGACAAGTTTAATTCGGGTGATTAAGGAACATTGGTCTGCGATTGGTTGGTCCTTAGCCGACATTAAGGGAATTGACCCTAATGTTTGCACTCATCGTATCCATTTGGAGGATAACGCGAAGACTTCTCACAAACCTCGCGTAAGCTTTGAACCCCGCCATGAAAGAGGTGGTTAGGGAAGAAGTCTTACGATTACTCGATCGCGGTATCATATACCCAATCTCGATAGCGAATGGGTCACCCCATTCATGTAGTTCCTAAGAAATCGGGAGTTACCATGGTACGAAATGGGAAGGGTGACTATGTTGTCACACAAGGTCCTATGAAATGGAGGATCTGTATTGATTACAGACGTTTAAATGCTATGACACGAAAGGATCACTTCCCTTTACCTTTTATAGATCAAATGCTCGAACGCCTAGCTGGTCATGCTTTTTATTGTTTTCTGGATGGCTACTCAGGCTATTTTCAGATTATTATTGATATTGATGACCAAGAAAAGACTACATTCACATGTCCCTTTGGAACGTATGCCTATAAACGAATGCCTTTTGGCCTTTGTAATGCTCCTAGAATCTTCCAGCGGTGTATGCTTCATATATTTAGTGACATGGTAGAGCGCTTTATGGAAGTTTTCATGGATGATTTTTCTATCTATGGAGACTCCTTCACAGATTGTTTGTCTAACCTGTCTAAGGTTTTGACACGGTGTGAAGAAAAGAGCCTCGCTTTAAAACCGGAAAAGTGTCATTTTATGGTGCAAAAGGGCATAGTACTAGGTCACATTGTATCTAGTGATGGCATCGAGTAGATAAGGCCAAACTAGATAAGATAGCGACTTTACCTAAACCACGGATGTCCGTGATATTAGAGAGCCTTTCTAGGCCATGTAGGTTTTATAGGCGATTTATTAAAGACTTCTCGAAAATAGCTAGGCCTTTAACTAATCTGCTTTTTGAAAGATGCAATCTTTGATTTTAATTTTAACTATAAGCGTGCTTTTGAAACTTTAAAAGCATGCAACCTCTGCACCAATTATACAACCTCCGATTGGTCTAAACCTTTCGAACTCATGTGTGATGCTAGTGACTATGCGGTTGGTGCGCCTCTTGGGACAAAACTAAATAATAAGTCCACTGTTATTTATTATGCTAGTAAAACATTAAACGATGCTCAACGGAATTATTCAACTACCGAAAAAAAAATCTTAGCCGTCATTTATGCTTTAGATAAGTTTAGTCCTTATTTGGTTGGTTCTAAAACCTTAGTTTACACGCGCACCATGCAGCCCTTAAGTACCTTCTTGCGAAGAAGGATGTTAAGCGAGATTAATCCGATGGATCCTTCTCCTACAAGAGTCATTAGAAATAAAGGACAAAAAGAGGGTCGAAAACGAGTTGCCGACCACCTATCTAGACTTCACAAACGACGACGATCGATCGATTCCCGAGTCCATACCGGACTCTTTTCCCCGATGAACATCTCAGATGCCATTTTTCAAAGACCATGGTATCTTTGACATTGTAAATTATTTAGCGGCTGATGTTATGCTTTATAATTGGTCAAGAAATGAACGTAAGAAGTTCTTGGCGAGTTAAGTTATACTACCGGGGGATGAGCCCTATCTTTTTAAGTATTGTGCGGATCGATTATTAAATCGTTGTATTCCCGATTAGAATACAATGAAGTTCTATCGTTCGCCATGACAGAGTGTGGTGGCCATTTTAGTGGGATGAAAACAGCCGCTAAAGTTCTTCAATGTGGATTTTATTGGCCTACCCTTTTTAAGGATGCCCAAGTGCATTGCAAGACGTGTATTCATTGCCAACAACTTGGGCGAATCACGAAGCGTAATATGATGCCATTAAATCCAATCTTGATAGTAGAACACTACACCAGAATTGTCAAAAAAGGACGGGGTCTTAAGACGGATTTGGTCGTCTTCAATTTAGGACGGGCTTCTTAGTCCCAATTGAGAAAAGCCCGTCGTGTTGTTTATCTTTGAAATATTGAGGACGTTTTTCCTTGTCCTTAATATAGGACGGACAATTTAGTCTCAAATTTTGCTAGATACCGTCGCTACGAAGAAAACCCCCTCTTTAGCCATCGCACACTTTTCTCAAACAATTTTTTTTCTTTTCTTTAAAGTGGGAACTCGCCTTCTTCCTCCCCTCCACAAGCCTTAGTCTTACTGAAAAAAGGATCGGCCCCTTAATACGTCAACGGAAGTACTCAACACAAATCTGCTCCACCAGTCCTAATTTTTGTTTATTCTCTTCCTCTCTCCTCCATCACTTGTGTGAGTGGGCTGCGTCTGCTTACCCTCGAGACTCCAAGGTATGGGCTTCTCATTTTTCCTTTTACAACTCTCTGCTTGGTTTTTCAGTAATCATTTTGATGTCGGATTTGGGGGTTAGGGTTTGCCAACTATGGGTTTGAGAGACTTGCTGAGAAAATGATTTTCTTGTTGGGTTTAGTTATGTCGGGTTTGGCATGGAATCTCTGAAATTGTGCTGGTACATCATAGTCAATCAATTGCTTGAAAACCCTTTCATGTTTATAAGTTTTAACAATTGATTCATTGTTTCCAGTGTTTGATTATATGACTAAAATGAGTGACAGTTATATGAACCAATTCAGCGTAGACATTTATGGTACCATTAATGCTAAAAAGACCCGGGAAGCCTTCTTTGGGTTTCTCAGTAAAAGCTTGTTTAAAAAGATTTTGCCGTAATTGTTTTGTTGTTTTTTTTCCACTGTTGTTTTGTTGTAATTTATAGAACTTAATTGGTGTTGGTAAAGTGACATCGAATATAATGTTCATTGCACCTTGACAACAACCTCCCCACCGGTTAAATCCGATGGAGTTTTACCCAAGGTCTTGGAACTGGTTGGCCACTATCGTATGGGCATGGACAGAAACTTCAAAGTTAATTTTGTGGGTGATTAGGGTGGGGATGGGAGGGGAATACAATGTTGACAATGTTTTTAATGTACCAAGCATTGATCTTTGATGGTTTTATGATGATTTAGAAGTGTTTTATGAGACCCTTTTATTAAAATCTTCGTTTATATGATTTTTACTTCATTTTTTTTTAGCTTTAGTGTGATTTATATGGGGATGGACATGGGATTCATTAGATGGGTAGTCAAAAATCAATTTCACCTTGTGTTTTTGCTAGTTCATGTTGTAGCATGGTTATCTGCTGTCGTAACTGGTCTATAATCTTTACATAGCCATAAACTAGATCTTGGACTTGATGTGTTGCCTCGTCTGACAAATAATCTGCTCATCGGCCCCGTACACGGATTGGAAGTTGCTGCAGTCCAACAAAGCAGAAGAAGATTTCAGCAAAAAAAAAACACAAAGTAGAAGATTAAGTTGGAGCAACATGCTGTTTGAGATGCAAGTACTCAGAGTATTTCGTAAGGTACAACTGATAGCCCCACCAAAAGTTAAATGCTACCAATGTCACACACACACATAAAACATATTAAAACACAAGCTTTAATAAAAATTGCTCACCAGAGGAGATCATATATATTTCTTCCTAGGTGTCTGTGTCACTAAGTGACAATTAGAACTTAGTCTCTACTCATTCTATAACACTAGAGTTGGTATTCAAGTTTCCACCAAGTTCAGCTTCACAATGTTTAAGCTCCTTTTTAAGATATTTTTAATAGATGCAAGTACAATATTGTAATACCCCACACATTTTTGTAACCTAAATTGATTTGTCGCATTGAGTTTCCTTAAGTTACATGGTTTGTTTGATTTGGAGGTCAAGTGTTAATACTAAAAAGGTAACTTACTTTTTTGTGTTAATGAGTTCTGTGAACGTGTTGTGCCAATTTTGATATTATCTAATTGAGTTGTTGGGTTGGCGCCAATGTAATGACTTGGAATTTCACTGAAGGGTATTCTAATAATTTTACGTGCCTTTTTAGTGCTAATAAAGAAAATTTTGTGTAGATTTATTTTGTCGACGATAGTCGGAAATTATTTTGTACTGATATTAAATTAGTCTCGGTTACAAGGTAGAGTAATCAGAGTATATTTTATTCATTTGCTTGATTTTGTATTATTTCCCAAATGTTTTGTATTAAAATATATGTTTTTTTTTTATAATTGACTAACTAGCTTATAAGTGGGATGGTGTATATGTGCATGTGGGATGAAGAGGAGCAGACAAGGTATGTAAAATAAGCGTCGTTGATTATTAAGTTAACTAGACACTTCATTAGTTAAAGCATGAGCTGGTCTAGAGAATATATGTGAGTCTATCTCTATCTAAGTTAAGTAGGATAGGCGTGGGGTACACCTCCTGGAATAAAAGGAAGCTTATCATCTAATTTTAAGAGGGGGAGCCAAGTAGCCAACAACAAGCATGGATGCGCCCCGTCACTTACCTGAAATGAATTATTAATGTTTCAAGGACAACACCTCTAGTTAGTAATTAAGACAAACAATGGCATGCAGGAAAATAATAAGAAAGGGGTTGGGCATTCTCCTCATCAGTTTATGGCATGTTATATCTTTTTTACATTGGAATTTCTCTCAAGAGAAAATGAGGAGGGGAGGATACAAAGAACTGAACATCACTAGTTCGTCTAGGTTCCGCTGAATCTATTTCAAGTTTTACATCATATTTATAGTTTTCCTATTGAATTCATCCAATCTTATTAGTTAAACATGAAATCTTACTTATTTGATGAAATTGATTGGTTCGAAAGATTGAGAGGGGTTATTTGTCGCAGTAAAATATCGAGACTTTTGATTAAAAATTCTGTAGAATTGTCTATGGTTTCTTGGATTTATTGTTGTTGTCCGTGCTAATCTCAATCTGTAACTCAGTATTTAAATTTTGGTGTGTGAATATCAATCGTAGAAACTCATGACTTGGGTCAAATTCTCTGGTTATTTGATTTCAAAATAGGTCGTAGCTAGTGATGGAAGCATTAATCAAAGCGTTATCTACTATTGTTGGGGTTCATTCCTAAGGTGAGTAATTGTCTTTTAACTCTGTTTTAATGTTATTTGAACATGTTTAAGATCAGATTGAATGTGGTGTGGTTGTTAAATTTAAATTGAGTGCAAAGTGTTAAGGATGAATTGGAAATTTTGTGCTTCTGCCTCCTACTTTGATATTACATAGAAAATTGAACGTTTGATATTTTTAATTGAATCCAACTCTGAATGAAAGTTGAATGAGTCCTTTGTTCAATGTGGAATGCCCCAACTCATTTGGATGTGTGGGGAGAAAGTTATGGTTTCAAAGAACTTAGGTCGCCGAGTTTTTTTTTCAGAAAAAACAGTTTCAATGCCCTGGATTGGGGTTGGTTTAGGGATTTTAATTTTGGTGTTAATTTTGTTAATTTATGTACCCAGGTTTTATTGATGCGCTTAGAGACTTGGATGCTTGTTTAGCAATGGTGCATTTGTTTGCGGCCTAGCCTACACAAGTGTCTAAGGTATGTATATAGTCTTTTCACTCGCCCATAGGTAAGCTACTCGTCTTAGTTCGTTCTTTTTCACTTACATTCATTCAAGTACTTTTTTTAGCTCTTGCAGTCATTGAGTTAGATACTTACAATATATTATTACGAGTTGTCCAAACATTGGTTATAGTTTCACTTTGTTTTGTTGTGTATGCACAAAAGTTGTTTGCTGAAAATCTTATCTAGAAGTTCTATTATATGAAACAGACGGCTAAATAACTAAGAGACTTACAAAAGTTCTGTTTTGTTTTGAATAATGAGTGTTAGTGGGGGTATTTCAAACTTTGGTAGTAAAATGGGCTTTTGTTGGGATGTGTTTATATATGATTTTTAAGGTGACTTGATGAGTGTAAAATCTTTTTTGTCCAGCTCAAGTTTAACTTTATTTATTCTTTGTTTATTAGATTTAACTTTAGAACTAGATGATGATTTGGTAAAGGTTGTTGCTCAACTCCATTGTGTTATTAAGTGATGATATAAGGTCCAAGATTCCAAGTGGAGTTCACTGATGATGGACAAGGTACTAGACAATATCGAGCAAGTATGCCACAATAGTCGGGAAGGTGGCTAGGACACACTTTGCTCACCCTATTTGTACAAGGATTTGGGCAGATGTTCCAATTAATTAAAAAAGATGATTTGTGGAAAGATGTCTAGGTAAGTACAAGTCACTCTACCTGATTTTATTTTAGTAAGCACTTTTAATTTAAGGTTTGTGTACCCATTAACATCGCTGATCGTGGCACCCCGCTAATTTCGTGTCTTCAGATCTTTTCTTTATATTTATTGATTTGAAATCCAACTTAAAACCTCATATAGATATAATCGAAGTTTGATAGGTTAAGAATATAAGAAAGTATATACAAAACAAGACAAAACTGCGTGAGCGACTATCTCCCACAATATATTATATGATGTGTCTTCCGATGATCCTTTTGACATGGAAAATAGTCAAAAGGCCTTATTGTACTCCCCGATAGACATGGTATAAGTAATTCTTTCCAGTTGGCTCTGTAACTAGGATAAACAATGTTCTAGCACAGCCATGGTATAACCTTTCTCACTATGATATGGATTGCCCTAAGTGAATCTAACACTACCTAAACCCTCGGATATCCGACCTTTAAACATATTTCCACTGTCCGAATAGCTACTATCTCTACCTTGAGTATTGAGCTGCTTTCCCCTTGAGGTACATGTACTTAGATCAGAGCAGTAATTTGATGATACTCTTCATCCACATATTCGTGCTACTTTGGCATACATGCCACACACTTTAAGATACACAAGGGGGGGAGGCAAGAGATCCGCATTTAAGGATTCTATCAAGTTCTTACAAGGGAGGGTTTCTTCAAATATGTATGCTAATATCAAATCGCATAAGAGAGTATGGTGAGATAGTGGGTCTCAACTCAAGTTCTTGGGCATCTTATTGAATAATGTTGTCTAGCTAAATAGAAATACATTTGTATGTCATTTTACTCATTTAACTTTGTTTAGCCTTTAGTTGAACATTCTTTGCTGTATTTTTATATATTTCCCATACTTCAAGAACAAACTTCGATGAGAGTTGCTTTTGGTAAGCCACTAGCTAGGGACCTGTGCTAGGGTCTATATTAGACATGTTCTTTCAATGCGATGCAAGGATGGTAACAAATTATGTACTTTGGTGATCTATTTGTTGTGTACTCTTTGTTTGTTGCAAGTAGCTAGCTATAGTTTTGGTACTTTGGTCTCTTTTTTGTTGTTTGATTGTTTATTCAATTTAGAGTGTATTGGAATTTGAAGTTTGCAACTTTTGGTAGTTGTCTTTGATTTTCTGCCTAAAATCTAAAGAACAAGCTAGGAGTTGTATCAGACTAATTTAAGCAATTGTTTGATATTTTTCTAGTTTTCTGGAGTTGGAACTTATCACTATAAACCTTATAAGTTTCAACAGAATTGAGTGGGACTCCAAGTTTTGGAAGTTGAAATACAGCGTTAGTTTGCTTATATTATGCCTAAAAGTAGTAGTTTGGTTTGTTATGCTTCTTCTCAATCGTTGAAACGCCTATACCATTGTGGTTTATTTTAAATTCATTTTGGCTAATCGTGCATTAGATTTTCTAGAAACTTAATATTTCTTTTGTATGTAATATCTGAGGAGGAGAGGATCGAGGATGATGATGCCGTTCTTGGATCGTGGTGCTATTTTGAACCTTCTAATGTTCTAAGTAAGTCGGTACTAGGATTTTTATTCCCTTGTGATTTTGTCTTTGTCTTGAACTTCATTATGTCGAGGCACATTAATTTGTCCTTCAATTTCTTGTTTGTGTTGGAATAATTGAGCATTTTCATTATTGTTTTTTAAAGGTGAAAATGAAGAATCGACCGATTTTCAATGAGTAGATCACATGTTTTCTTTAACATTTTACCGAGATGAAATGTGTGTTAGCGTGAAGGAAGTTATGCGTTATGTTGTGCGATGGAGCTTGGTGTTGAAGAATAGTAGAAAACAAATTGGTATTCATAAATGAGACATTGGTTGTTGATATTTATGGATTTTCAATGAGTAGATCACATGTTTTCTTCAACATTTTACCGAGATGAAATGTGTGTTAGCGTGAATGAAGTTATGCGTTATGTTGTGCGATGGAGCTTGGTGTTAAAGACTAGTAGAAAACAAATTAGTATTCATAAATGAGACATTGGTTGTTGATATTTATGAAGTATTTAGAGGTTAGTGCTAGGTTTAATTATTTGTTTTGGCTAAAGTGTTGATAGGCCTTGATCAATGTCGACAACTTATTTAATGTATTCTTGCTACAACACTTGTATGTTTTGGGGTTTGTTTTTATATATGTTTGGATGTGGCGAAAATCCCCACTATTTATTTTTGAATTTTTTTTCACTTATTGATAAAAAGGTATATTGTATTTGTGATTGTGCAATGTTGGAAATGGTGTTGTGACTAGTGGTAGAGATTGTTAATGGATGGATAGAAGAATTTGGCTTGATATATCTTATTGAGTGAACAGGTGCAGGTCGCCTGAACAAAAAAAAAAATGCCTAGAGAATTATTCTTTTAAAACAACAAACTATTAGTAACGGATATAACCGTTACAAATATTTGAACCTTCCATTTACGACGGTTCAGTGCGTTCTAGATTTGAAAATATGTAGTGCAGCAAAAAAAGAAATTTGCGACGGTTTTGAATGTCCTATAGTTAACGACGGCTTTAAGTGTCGCACACCCGTCGCATTTCTAATTCGCTTTACCACGCATTTTCCCGTCGTTAATATTAACGACAGGGCTATTCGCGACAAACTCTAGGACACAATTTCCCGTCGTAAATCTCGATTTAGGATGGCAATTGCCGTCGTTTTTGGACTTTTTTGGTGTAGTGGAAATTTTTGACGTTTGGGGCATTGATTTCATGGGTCCTTTCCTAGTTTCCCACGGTTTCATTTATATTCTAGTTGTCGTGGACTACGTGTCTAAATGGATAGAGGCCCTAGCTTGCCGTAGCAATGACCATAAGACCGTTGTATTTTTTATTAAAGAATATATTTTCTATCGGTTTGGCATTCCTAAAGCCATCATTAGTGATGGTGGAACACATTCTGCAATGAGTTGTTGCATCCCTAGTGAAAAAGTATGGAGTTACACACAAAGTAGCAACTCCTTATCATCCACAAACTAGCGGACAAGTAGAAGTTTCTAATAGGGAAATCAAAAATATTTTAGAAACAAGCTGTAAAACGATAGGAAAATCGGTCAAAGCGTCTATCGGATGCCTTATGGGTATAGAACTGCTTTCAAAACTCCTATAGGTATGTCTCCCTTTAGACTTGTATTTGGGAAACCATGTCATTTGCGGATTGAATTAGAGCACCGCGCTCAGGGCTATAAAAAGCCTTATCTTCAATATTGATGAGGCGGTGTCAAAACAAGTTGCAATTGAATGAGCTTGAAGAAATCCGTAGCGATTCGTACGATCTCGCGAAGGATTATAAAGCTAACATGAAACGTGTTCATGATAAGCATATCTTGCGCAAAGAGTTTGTGGTCGGTCAAAAGGTCTTGCTTTACAACTCCCGTCTACATATTTTCCCAGGAAAACTAAAAACCCGTTGGTCTGGCCCCTTTCTGGTTACTGAAGTCACCCCTTACGGGGCAATCACCTTGGTAAATCCAAATGACAACGATTACCTTTCAAGTTAATGGTCAACGGTTAAAACATTTTCACGAACTTCTCGTCCCCCTCGATGTAGAGGAAGTCCTTTTCTGGGACCCTATTTATGAGGACCCGACCTTGTCATTTGGTGTACTTCCTTTCACTCCCATATAGTGGTAAGTGCACCATTCAGGTAACCGGGCCCTCCCTATGGAGTGTGTGGCTGTAAGTACCGGATCCTAAGTCCACGGTTAACATAATTCACGTTTTCCACCTTTGCATGTTTTCTCGGTTTTTGAGTCATGTTCCTCTATGGGGTGAATTATGTATTTATTGTTTTTCGTGTTTCTTATAATAAACTAATAAAAAATAAAAAAATAAAAATAAAAATAAAATAAAAATTCTAAAATCATAGGAATAGCAATCCAACAAGTCTTAGGAATCTGACTTTAAACGACCCACGTTTTAAACAAATTTTGTGTTTAAAAATTTGTTTGGGGGTGGGCAGTCGATCTTTCCATCTGGATTGTTCAAACTTTCCATTTGTGTTGCTTAGGCCCATTACTTGTAGTTCAATTGGGTTGACGTAATCTAAACTTAGATTTCCTTCGTTCGCATAACTTACGTCACACACGCACTTCGAGGCGTTCTTCCACCCTCTTATACGTCACCCATGGTTGGAATTGAATATTTTATAGATCATTGGATTGGAAATTCTCTACTGATCATTTCCATAACTCATTCGCCAAAATCGGGCCCGACGATGAAGCGGCAAATTGAATTTGAAGTTCTTGCGAAAAATCAGAAAATTTGAATTCACATTGGGCTTGGGGCCCAAACCGCCGCCGCATCGGTAAGCGTCTCCTTCCTTCCTAAACCACCGCGCCGCAGTGTTTCCCTTTTGAATCCGCCCGGTTACCAATTTTAAAGCAAACCTTGAACACCAAAATAAAAATAGAGATAGAGAAGAAAATCAAATCCACCTAAAATCTTCTCTAAACCATCATCCAAACCAACCCACTCAAAAAAACAGCCACCAATTAAAGTCTCCACCACCGCCATCACCGCCACCAACGTTGTTTTAGTTGTTTTCTTCAAACTTCGCCTCCCCACAGTCTACAAAACCATTAGTTGTCTAACAAAACTTCAATGGCGCTTCTGACGTAGAAATTTTGCGGAACACGCGTTTGCTTACGACAGTTTTGCGCCATTTTACGATCGCGGAGATGATTAAGAGGCATTGGACCGGACTGTGGTACTCGATTGAGGAGTTCTATCACTATGATTTGGTAGAACAGTTTTATAAAAAGCGAGAATTGGAAGGGGATAGGATTTTCATAAAGTTAGGAGGAACGAGGAGGAAAGTAACGAGACAATTGTTGGCGATTAGTAATGCGGCTTTGAAAGCAACACAGTAGCGACAATTCAGGAATCTTAAGATTATCTTTGGAGTCCTGCTTTGATGAAGGATAATGTCCGGAGGGTGAATACAATCCGACATCTCATTAAATCCGCCGATCCACCACGAGAACCAATCAAATGGTCAGTAGCTCGGTGGATTAAGTAGGAACGCCCTCGGAAAAGACAAAGTCGATGATATCGGCCTGCAATGTCTGCACGTTCTCTGGATTTTGCAAACAAATAAGTATAATTTCTACATCCTTGATTTAATGTTTAATGTGATTCGAGGAGTGGGGAAGAGCTTGGCCTCTTCCCGTATTGATCACTAAGATCATGCTCTCCTTTAGAGTTTGTGCAAGATCTGCTCCTATTAAGATCAAATTGCATTCTAATGCAAGTATCTATACTGGATTGCATCCAAGAGACTTGGCGTTGTCGAAGAAAAATGGTTGAGTCGGAGGATGAAAGGGAAGATATGACATGTCCGGATGAAGATGCATTAGATAATTGTAATTCTAATTTAGAACGCATGCAAGTGTTGCAAACTGCCTTTGCGGTGCGTTTATGGTATTTTAATGGAAATATCCGAGATAGGCAGTTGTAGTTCAAAGAAGCAAAGGGAACCTTCGGAGGAGATTTGAAATGCTTTCGAAGGGGTTCTCGGGCGATATCTTGTCTAACATGGAGACTATCCACCAAAGATCAACAAACCCATTATCACGATTTTGATGCGAGATGGAAGCCCAACTTGTTCGAATAGAGATGCTACGACGATGCCACCGTGGAGGACTACGGTTCAACCGAGTCCGACAGGCATGGCGTCGTCGCCAAAGGACAGATGGTTCAAGCCAATCTCCATCCTGGGCCCATCATCATCACGAACTAGGTGTTCACCATCGGTTGTGTTCATTTGTTATTTCATGATTGTTTTATTAGTTGAATTTTAATTCAGTAGTTAAATTTAAATAGTAATGTGTTTATTTAAGGTTGTTTGGATTTAAATTTTATTTTTAATATAATTGGTTATTTTCGAGTACTGCTTGTTTTATCATAAATCCCACCTTCCCGACTTGTTTGGGGGTGGAAATATTTATACCGAGCATAAGTCGTTATATGATCATCTGCTGTAAAGTTGTATTGAAGGAAAGGTTGATAATTTGGCTGATATCGGCATATCTATGATTTTTGTGGTGGTCATGAAATCTAGGAGAGTTTAGAAGTTACTATTCTAAATCAAGTATGAAAGATACCAGGATTTATAGAAAATCATGGAAATGGTTTGTTTCCGTTTTCGGGTTTGGAATTTTTCTATTTCCGGAAATTGCCTTCAAACAATTTGGGAACTTCCCGATTCGTTTTGGTAGCTCAGAACCTATTTAAATTCCTTTCTTTCTACACTAACAAACCACACTACATCCCACCATCATCCCGCACCTTCCACTCCAAGTTTTTCTTTCTTTTTGCTCTAAACTCCGGGTTCAACACTTCAGAGTG
Organism: Coptis chinensis; assembly: GCF_015680905.1. Taxonomy (NCBI): domain Eukaryota; kingdom Viridiplantae; phylum Streptophyta; class Magnoliopsida; order Ranunculales; family Ranunculaceae; genus Coptis; species Coptis chinensis. The sequence goes on from NC_141460.1 coordinate 45,714,195, forward strand.
CGCCTGCGCCTCGTCATAGCGCGCCTGCGCCCTTTACATTTTTGAAAAATTTAGTCAGAGCGCGACCCGCGCCCAAAACACTGTAAAAGCATTAACACACGAGCGCGACCGCGCCCTATGTGGCGCACACCACCATGCCTTCTGTTAACGCGGAAAATTCCAATTTTCAAACGGTCATTCCAGGATTTTTGTGGAGCTATTCAAAGAGTTATTGTGATGACATCTCCTATAGTCATACCTGAACAGTCCTTCAAAGATGTGTTGGGCACCGAGACCTATGGACATTGGTTCCGACAAAGAATCCTGCAGTTAGGATGGCGTCATCTACTGGTAAGTGATGACGATTCATATTCACCACAGCTTACTGCTTATTTCTACGACCATGTTAAATTCTATTGTAATCAGGATGGAGAACAAGAATTCTCTGTCGTAGTCGAAGACACGACACATCAATTCGATAAAAATGTGGTCGCTCTAGTTTCAGGATTACCAATACCTGATCCTGTTCACACATGGGCGTATATGACCGATAATGCATATCTTTATGATTATACATATTTCCATGAGTATTATGGGGGAGGGGTATTTCGAGTAATGGACCAGGGGCGATATAGCATTGCCCTTGGTAGCCTTTCCCTAAACGTAGGCACCACCATGTTATTCATCCCCGATGAATATTTTGGGGAATGGCGGTTCATTTCGCAAAAAGCGATGCTTGCTGGTGACATTTTCCTCGCTTTAGGCGAGGGGCGTCGCCGATATGACATTCCCCGGTATTAGTCGCTAGTCTTAAGAGAGCCCAAACCATGAGGCGTAAGTATCTTCTTATGCCCTGTGTTAGTAAGCCGCATCATGCGTAGTTGTTTACCTGTATTACGTGCACAATTCCACAGATTGGAAAAGGGTTGAAGTCATGAGACCCACCAATCGGGTGGTTAAACTGGCCGTTCGCGAATAATGACTTGGCGGGATGGCGGTGCGACCTCATTTGGTTGCCCCGTACATCCCATCGGACATGATAACACTTAACAGGTTAGCATTAGTAGATGATAACCGGCTGCAAGCTTGGCAAATTGCAATGGACCGGCGGGATCTTGCGAAGGAACCTCGTCTCACTAACGAGGAAGAGGGATGCTTAAGCGGGGAGATAAGGTAAGTTTTAGTTTTGTTAGTGTCTGCTTATGTCCCAAGCAATTTAATTCGGTTAACCCCATAATGGGTGGAACTCTTATAGAGTTCGTCGGTTTTATTTCCTATTTTAGTATGCGTTCTAACTTTGTTTTGCGATGTTCTGAATTTCACACGTTTCAATGGTATTTTTCCTACCCTCTTTATTTACAATACTTTGAGGACAAAGCATGATTCTTGTTTGGGGGCATAGAAACACGCGTGTAATTAAGGCATCTGTTAGGATATAGATATGTATAATATGCATTTGTTTTCTAGTTAATGTTTCAAAAAAATTTCAAAAATATAAAATAAATAAGTTTATGCTATACACTTAGAAATATTGGTATTGTTTTCTTTCTCTATGCTCTTAACAACCTAGAAGTCTCAATGTAGTTTTGCATCGAATAATTATTAGAAACTTAGGTTAATATGTAGGTAATAATCTTTGCATCTATCTATAAATATATTACATGAGTATCTATGATTGTTAGCGATAAAGTTCAAAATCTAGGCTAGAGTACTTATTCTACAAATCCTGTGAGAATATAGCCTAAAGCCTTATATGAGCGAAACATTTGAGAAATGACACAAGGGAGAAGTAAAATCTGGATAGAGAAATCACACGTCCACTTGCTTGATCACTATGTCATATCCTAAGCGAGAATTTAGGCCCTCTTTGGATCGATATAGCGAGAATTCAAACCTATGAATTATTTCCGCTAGTTAAGCCCCTCGAGCCTTTCTTTAGCCTTTCATAAACCACAAATCCTTTACCCCGTTACAAACAAAACAAAATAAAAAATTCAACCTACCCAATTTAGATAAGTCTGAAAATAGAATGAGGAAGAAAGAAGAAGAGAAAAACCTGTGTATACAAAAGTTAGTTAATTGCTTGAGGAAAATAAAGAAAAGAAGTTTCCATCCAAAGAAAAGAAAAATAGAAATAGAAATAAAATAAAACTCCAAAATAGAATAAAAATGGAGTCAAAAAGAAAAAGAAAAAAAAAAAAAAAAAAAAAAATATATATATATATATATATATATATATAAGGATGGAAACAAAGTATAGAAGCAAAAGTAAATAACAAGGTTTTCTCTAGTTACATAATATGAAGACTCTATTATCTCAGACTTGTCCTTTTGAATATCCATTTCCTTCCTTCTTAAACCATCTCCTAATCCCATGACACCTAATAAAGACCTCTAGCTCAATTAGGAATAGGTTAGTGTGATAGTAAGTGGCGGATGTGTTTGATCGACTCGGCTTCCTTGTTTGTCATTGAGATTGTAAGGTAAAGTGTGCCCACTGCTTTGGAGTAAATGAAACTTGAGCGGAAAAATCAGAGTGGTTTTGTCTTGACATTTATGTGAGGACCTACTTAAGGATGCTATTCGAAGTTTTCAAAACTAACCTCGCTAGGCATTTCATAGTATTACTCATAGTATATATATTTGTATCATAGATGATTAATTATTATGCATATATTAGTTTAGGTTTTTGACTTGGTTATTCTTATTCAATTGCTAGTGAGATGTATAGATAGTTGAGACATGAATGAGGAAACAATAGTTTTATTTCTTAGTCGTTGTAGTATAGATGAAGTTTGTGAGTACCTTCACTGGAAAATGCTGTTTGGGGGTGGTTTGATAAGAGCCCAAAATTGTAGTTTTAACCCTGTAACAGTCATACTTTTAGACCAATTATGTGAGTAATAATTAAGAGTTAACACCGACACGTGTTTTATGCATTTCAAGTTTCAAAGTCCATTATGTGCAGAAATGTGCCACTTTAGCGAGATAAAAGAGCAAGGGTCGGTTACTAAGGAGTTCCGTGATTAAAGGCCTAGATTCAAGAAGACAAAGCCTTCCTAAAGCCCGGTCAAAAGCTGAAAAGTTAACACGGGCAGAAACAGCACACAAGTCAGCAGAACTTCCGATGGCCGTATCTTTGGACTCAGACCTCGGAATGGGGCCTACCTTATGTCAAAACAACCTGCTCGGAAAGAGCTTTCCAATGGTCTAAGCCTTGACCTAATCAGAGGAGCAGAAGTGGACGAAAAGTCTGTTGAAGACAACTGCAGCTGAAGAGGCCTTTTTGGACTGAAAATATTGGGTTTTGGGCCTGATTCTCTGGCCCAAAACATGGCTCCAAGCCCATGCACGATTTTTGGATCTGGACATATAAAAACAAAAGCTTAGCTCTTTGTTAATGGTAGCTAGTTAGACCTAAAACAATATAGATAATTCTAGATCTAGTTTAATTAATAAAATTAAGTTTAGTCCCATTTTCAATTCTTGTTTTAGATTAAGTCTTTGAATCATTGTTCTTGATTGATTAGATAAATAAAATAGTTATTTTATCAATTTCGAATGTGTTATTTCAATCTATTAGATCTAGTTTTAATTATTGTTGGTTACCATTTCTTAGTTGTTAATTAGAATTTAATCACTTTGTTTAATTAGATTAGTAAATTTGAATCTTGATAATATGTTTAGTTTAGATTCATATGGGAATGATTCTTGGAATGATTCAAGGCTAAAATCTCCATTAGGGGTTGATGAAGCCTTGATGAAAACTTAGTGGTATAGTGTAGAAGCATTGTAGAGTCTATTCCAATCTAGAAGGTCGGATTAAGCCATGAGAATGGGTGGACGACCTCACATGCTAGTTAGTACTTTCGGTAGAAATGCCATGAACACTAGGGATTAGAACTTCGAATTTCTTGCCATAAGAACGTAAGAATCGAGATACAAGAATCTATGCTAGGCTATTAAGTTGGATTCGAGGTGGATTCAATTCCCTCTAATCCTTTATCTAGATTCAAAACAATCATATTGCCATAGCATTAAGTAGTTAGATTCAACATAATCAATTTCATATAGGTATCGTAGTATAACACACCTTTGTAAAGCTCTCATTGACTTAAAGACCGATTAATTAGATTAGAAAACAATTCCATGCTAGAGCACTAGGAGTGGAACGAACTTCCTACTCCACTATATCTCATAGGATTGAGAATAGAGAAATCTTTGATAAGCATATAGGATCATAAGATAGTTTAGTTTACTTACGTTTTGAGTTTCATCATTCATTTCGTAGGTAAGCTATTCAAATTTCATCATTATTAGGCAGCACCATGAGCTCACTTTGGAATTGATATATGATATCAGTGGAATTCTACTCCTGGACAGTGTTCCGACACTACAACAGTCAGTGTACCCGAGAATGTATGACTAGATGCTAGACACACTTATCGAGGGCGAATACAATACAGTATCCAAGTGTGTATACCAACACTCTCTACGTCGCAACCTGTTTTGCAGTGGCTCAGTGGATGGGTCACAATGTGATTGGCACTTCCAAGACGTCTGACATTAATAAGATGTTTCTTCACCAGTTGTGGATACTTCAAGAGCAGAAAGAAAGATTATGCATGGTGCAATTCTTTTACAATATCATTACGCATGCCACACCGAGGTCATCCCCTCGTCGCCGAAATCCTGGTTTTTCTTCCTCTAACCCTGACGCTTCCCAGTAGGTAGGGTAGGGAATGGGTCGATTTCGGGTCGGATATGGTTGTATCTGAACCCTAATAGTTTTACTATATTCGAACCCGAACCAAACCTGATTAAGTAACACTAAAAATTTAAAAAGCCCAAAATTTGTATCCGAACCCGAATCCAAACCCGACATACCCGAATCCAAACCCGACCCAAATTATAAAATGGATATGAAAATCAACCCAAACTCGAACTATTCGGATTTGGGTTGGGTTGGGTTCAGGTCCAACCCGACCTGATTTCCTGCCTTATCAGTAGGCGTCTTAGTATTTATAGAATATTAATTACTTATGTTGTGTGTTCTACTTACATAATTGCATTTTAATCTTCTACTTATGAATGTTGTGTGTTTCATAATTTCTCTAAAAATTTGCATTTTGTTACTAATTATATGATAACTTATCTATGTTTATATTATCACGTGTATTAGATGTATTAGTGGCGAGCTGGTATACAAGTGAAGAAAGAGGCTCCTGTCAATTTCCTCACTGATCCTAGATAAGGTAGATCAATGCTTCGCCCTGTAGATATTGAAGTTTTAGTTAGTGGTGGTAACTTCAAAGAGTTTGTAAGAAGTGAGGTTCATCCTAAATTGTTTGGAGTTTAAGTGTGGGAGTTGTGAAGAAGAAAGGTAGACTCTTGGTATAGATTGTTTAGTTTAAGCTAATAAAAACATGAAAACTCAAGTTGTTGGTATTGAAATGACATGAAAACATTGAAAGAAGTATTGATTGAAGATTGAAGATTGAAATAAGAACAACAAGATAAGATTGAAGATTGAAAACAAACAAAGTAAAATAACAAGATGTAAATAAAAGAAAATGAAGAACAATAAAGTACAGGACTTGAATTGAAAAACTAGACAAGAAATTAAAACAACCCAAATGGTTTGGACCCTAAAGCAATGGATGCTTTCTCTCTCCCTAGCTTTTAGATTATATACCCCTACTTTTGCCTTTTACAGATTTGCCCTTCTCCATTACAAATGAGACACCTCACATTTCACTTTTGCTTTTGCATTTTATTTTGCTTTTTGATTTCTTCTTGACCAAGGTAGGTTTTGTGAGAATGTCATATTTTGAGATAAGGGCCTCCATCTCTAGTCTTCTGAGTTGAGGGATTTGACCTTTGACTTTGACTTTTTTAACATTTTTCCATAGCAGCTTCTGGTCTTCATAATAAGCGTGATTAAGGCTCCTTTTGGTGTTAAGACACAGCTTTTAGGATAAGTGGTCTGAAATCTCTATAACCTGAAAAAGGCAATAAAATCTATGAGTTTTATTTTCGATAAGCATAAGAAGGGTTGTAATGCAGTAAAATAAGGATAATAAAACGCACATTTGGGAGCTTATCACCATCCCCAAATAGCATCTTGCTTGTCCTCAAGCAAGGATGAGAGAAAAAACTAAGATCACAAATGAGTGATTTATTATAAGTTATACTAATCTTGTTTCGTAGAGTGCGATTGCATTGACCATATGCAACAAAGCTTTAAACCACTAGGAATTCCCTAGTGGACGAGCTTTAAGCCTCGTGAGAGTTTTCCAGTGAAGATACTCACAAACTTCTTCTATTTAGTACAAAGGGTCTTGTTTCCTTATTTATTCTCAGAAGTTCATACATCTCATTAGCGGGCCGGTGAATAAGGACAAGCTCCTTTGAACTTAGAACATATGTATAGTAACTTAATTATCTAAAGACAAATGTGCAAAACATGAGCAATGAAATGCAAAAGCAAACTTGTTTCCGAGGCTTTTGGAAAGCATCCTTAAGGTGAGTTCTCACAGGGGTGTGTTGCAATCACAACTATCTGATAGATTCACTCAAGGTTCATTCTTTCAAGTGCAGCAGGCACTTATATTCCTCACATACTCAAATGGCATCCAAAGAAATCGGGGTCGATTGATCACGCTTGTCACTTACTATCACACCATCCTATTCCTAATCGAGCTAGAGGTCTTTTATTAGGAGTTACGGGGCTAGGGTGATAGTTTAGAAAGAATAAGGAAGGGAAAACAATATCTGATAAGTTGAAAAACTGGGTTTTCAAGATACTTGTAACGAGAGAAGAACCTCGCTTTGTTTTTTGCTTCCGAATTGAGATACATTCTTTTAGCCCTTTGGCTTTGTGACTCCATATGATTTTGAATTTGTGGGAGTTCTAACCTTGCTTTTGTTTCTTTTTGTTTTTGTTTATGATATCATCTCCTTTTGATTTTGAACTTTTGGGAGATTCGATTTTTGACTCCTTTGATTTTGTTGGAGTTTTGGTTTTTGATGTGTCTTTCTTTTCTTTTCTTTTTGAAGCAAATAACTGTTCTATTTTTGTACAAGGAATATTCTTCTCTTTTTCTGGTATCCATCTAGTTCTCAACTCATCAGCTGGGTAAGCTTTTCATTGTGTGTTGTAATGGGTTAGGAATTTTTGGTGAAGAATAAAAAGGTTATTAGAAAGAATGAAGGCTCAAGAGGGGTAACTAGAGGAAACTATCTTTTTGGGTTTTTAACGTTTGTTTGGCTATATCGATCTAAAAAGGGCCTAAATTCTCTCATAGGATATAGCATGGTGATCAAACAAGTGGACGTGTGGTCTATCTATCCGAACATCCTTTCTGTCATCACTCAATAATCATTCAGATGAGGCTTTTGGCTAGATTCTCACATGATATGGAACTTAATTGTTCTAACCTTGGCTTTGGAAACTCACTGCTATATACAAACAAATGCTAATGCATGTCATTCATTAAAAGATGCAGAAACTATTGTACGTATATTAGTCTAAGTACGAAGAACGAATCCTTACTCTTGCTATAATGAGACTTCTAAACTTTTTATTCATCATAGAAAAAGGAAACAAGACTTTTTAATACCAAATGGAAAAATATTTTTAGTATTTTTTGAAAATATTTTAGAAAGGAAGAAATATACTAATATATAGAAAATACCTAGTTTTTGCAAAATGTTACTATACCATCCTCAATTAGAACTATGCTTTGTCCTCAGAGTATGAAGAGATAAGGAAAGAGATTACCATAGAAACATGAGCAAGAACGGTGATACACCTGTGTTATGTTCTTCATGATGAAAATACGCCACCCCCAAATAAGTTTGGGGCGTGGGTTGTTTGATATAAAACGAGAAATACATGGTTTATTATACTAGGGATATTTATTCTACTCTGAAATCTTTTTGAGTTTTTGTATTTTTTTGAAAACATATATGAAATGCATGAAAGAAAAATGGAAAAGTTTGGCATGATGTATCTATTTTACCTTCTACTCATATACCAAATTCCACAAGAAAAGCAAAATAAAACAAGCAAATAATATTAAGCATATAATTAAACTTATACTACATCATACACGCAAGAAAGAAAAAAAAAAGAAAAAGATCCAACTATACGGACACTAGAGAAATGCCTAGTCAGAATCCGTGCGTGACTCCTCTCGACGTCGAGAAGATCCTTCTCCTTGATGACGTTGGGTCCTAGCATGTCTATCACTACGCGGGAGCGCGTCTCTGATGCTCTGCAGTGTTCTAGTGACACTATGCTGAAAACATCGCTGCTCCTGCTGGAAGGATCGTTGCTACTCTCTAACGGTCCGCTGTTATGCTATAATGTTACCTTGAGTTTCCCTGAGCTGGAGGAGATAGGAATGCAGAATCCTCTGACCGCCATGGAGGAAGTGAATTCTGTCCATGGGCTGAGTGAACTGTTGAGTGGCATCTTCAGCGAAGCAATCCACCTTCTCAGTCAAGCGTGCTTGCTCAGCGGCTCTAGCTTCAGGTGGAAGCCATAACTTCTGAACGCAATGGGCATAGATAGGATTTGGGGTAGTGTCCTTGACCTCCACTAGGGCGTCTGTGGCCTAGAACCCCCAGTGTTGTATGATCCTGGTGACCAGCACTGGTAAAGGAGCGGCGGACTTCTTCGGTTTGCAGAGTTGCTCAAAGATAAAGAAGATGATGCAGAAGCTATTCTTCTGTTCTTGAAGAATCCATAAAATATGAAGCATCACCTTACCTATATCCGAAGGCATGGCTGAGCCTAGCAGGTTGTAGGCTGTCCATTGAGATACTGCCAACTGGTTATTTCGTAGCGAACTCTGAAAAGCGCAGTGAGACTTGGGGCTTTTCACCCCCTCGATCGAGAAGTGTCTCTACCATCATCAAGTCAATGGTCTTACCGTCTGGGGACTATTCCATCTAAACATAAGCCTTTAGAGGGAACCCCAGAACTCCACTCACCCCCTCCTTGGTGAGCTCCAGCGAGCAACCATCCTTGACAACCGTGATGCGGTCATCCTCCCTTCTAAGCATGCAGTTATAAAATGAAAGAGTAAGAGAGGGAGAATACACCGCAACTTCTAACAAAACCAAGGGTTTCCATCCTCTTCTTCTAATCTCAGCCTTGAAGTGCACTTCAAATAGATCGGAATTGAAGAGGTTTTGAAAATTTTGCTCCGACACGATTTTAAGAACTCGAGCCATTTAGAGTAGGGATTGATAAAATTGGGATTTTGGAATATAATGAGGGTTGAAAATGGGGTAGACTGTAAAATTTTGGAGTGGTGGTGTTTTGAGGTGAGGTCACGGTCGCAAGCTAGGAAGGGGCGATCGCGAGCTGGTGTGGGCGGCTAGGGTTGGGGATTTTGTGAGGAAGAAGAAGGGAAGTTGGGCGGTCGCGTGGGTTCAATAGTTTGATGGCACGTGCCTTACACGTGTCTCTTTAATGAAATTAAAATTTTGGCCCAAGCCCAAATGAAATCAGGAAATTCCGATCTTGTCCTCAGTACCTTGCCAACTTCAAGAGCCGATCCGCGCTTCGTTACTCTTCCGATCTTGACCCGTGAAGTACCAAATCAATTAGCATAAAAAATGAAACGTAACGGTATAGGGTACACTCACATCCAACGGTGGATGAGAAACATATGATGGAAAGAACTGTAAGGAAATATGTATAGATAACAGAATTAAGATTTAATTAATTTTTTTTTTTGGATTTTGAATAAGTTTGGCTGAAATTTTAAAAAGGTGGGTCATTTTAAGTCAGATCCTCAAGACTTGGAAGTTTTGAAAACTTGAGTCAATCCCAACCAGATGGCTGAATTACTCTCTTAAATCGTGTGTAATGTACTGGAGGATAACACGTGTAGACTTTATAAGCATAATTATTATGAGGTTGAAGATCGGGGCAAGTTGGTATTTGATAGTTCAAGCACCAACCTTCTCTTATAGCTTGTCTCTTATATGTGTATGAACTCTTACCTAAACCAGGAATGATTTTCAGTATATGTGTCCATATCTTAAGCTGTAGTTCTCTAGGAAGTGCTTGCACACAATCATTGAAATTGATCCATCTAGTCTTGTTAGGTGGATGGTTTTTGTTTGCTACAGAAGACATTTTTTTTAAAAGAGAGAGATAAAGAAGGGAAAAGATTTTAAAGAAAGAAAAATTTTGAAAATTTTGTACAAGTTTGAGTCTTTTAACGTCAAATTTTTGAGACAAAATATAGAGGTGGAGGCAAAAGATAGAAATAAACAGAGGATTGTATAACTTTGGGTTACTCTATTTGTTTAATTCTCATTTGGAGACACCTTTTTTTTTAGTTGGTTTTCTCAATCAAAATATATCTCTAACCATATAGAGGTTTTCCTAAGAAGATAAAATTATACTTTAGTCCGGTATCATTTTGGTTACTCCGGGGGGTATAACTTTCATTTTTATATCCTCTGGTTTTGAAAACTATGGAGAGATGTTCTAAGAAACTCGTACTCAAAAGTTGTGATTGTAGATACTATTATTTTGAAAACAAACCATAAGAGATAATCTTAGGCAACTTTCGTGTCGGTTCTATGGCGAACCCAATCTAGACAGACAGAGCTTCAGCTACGCAATTTGGGGGATTTACTGCGCAAGACATGAAATGTCTTGACCCGGGCAAATAGCTCAGTGATATAGGCGATCCTTAGTAAGCAAAGCTGATCTCAAACTGCCCCTAGATTGCATTGTTCTAGGGGTTGGTCTGTGTAAAATCCAATGCCCGTTTTGAAAAATCACTTAACTATTGATGTATCGAGAATCTTATCATTAACATAACAAAGAAAATAAACATTTTTGTAAAAGAAGTGTAAAATAAAGAAAAGAAAATTTGTATACTCACTCCACATGTTCACACTTACTCCAACGACGAGTAAAACGTATTTTACAAAGAATATGCGAGATATACTGTAGACTAAGGCTCCAGCACTTACAACCACATCCCCCAAGTGGAGAGGTCTGGTTACCTTATTGATGTATCCCTTTAAAGCAAAAGATGGAATGTTATGTGATAAACATAAAATTGAATTAGTCTACCTACGGAATGAACGATGAACTCAAAACGTAAGTAAACTAAAACTAATTTACGTGTCTATATTTATCAAAGTTTCTACTCTCAATTCTATCGAAATAGAGTGGAGTAACAAATTCGTTCCACTCCTAGTTCTCTAGCATGGAATGTTTTCTAGTCTAATTAGTCCGGTCTAAAGTCTAATAGAAGTTTTAGGAGGGGAATTATACTACGATGCAATATGAAATTGATTATTTGAATTTAAACTACGAATGCTATGGAAATATGATTGTTTTTTAATCTAGATAAAGGATTAGAGGGGAATTGAATCCACCTCGAATCCAACTTGATAACCTAGCATAGGTTCTTGTATCTCGATTCTTACGTTCTTCGACAAGAATTTCGAGTTCTAATCCCTAGTGTTCATGGCATTTCTACCAAATACTAACTAGCATGTGAGGTCGTCCCACCCATTCTCATGGCTTAATCACGACCTTCTAGAGTGGAATAGATTCTACAATGCTTCTACACTATACCACTAAGTTTTCATCAAAGCTTCATCAACCCCTCTAATGGAGGTTTTAGCCTCGAATCATCAACCCATCATTTCCCATTGAATTATAACTACACATCATATCAAAATTCTAACTTTACTAATCTAAATTAAACAATAATTGAAATCTAATTAATTAACTAAGAATGAAATAAGAACAAAATTTAAACTAGATCTATAAATGCAAATGACAAAAAATCGAAATTGAATAATAATAACTATTTTATTTATCTAATTAAATGACGAACAATCATTCAAGGAATTAAATAAAAACAAGATATGAAACTAATTAAATTAAACTAATTAAATCTAAGGAAAACTAGATCTAGAATTAATTAATGGAGGCTACTAATCTAATCTTTAATCTAGGTCTAACTATCTACCATTAACAAAGAGCTAAGCTTTTGTTTTTATACATTCAGATCCAAAAATCGTGCATGGGCTTGGAGCCATGTTTTGGGCCAGAGAATTAGGCCCAAAACCCAATTCTTTCAGTCCAAAAAGGCCTCTTCAACTGCAGTTGTCTTCAACAAACTTTTAGTCCACTTCTGCTCATCTTATTGGGTCAAGGCTTGGACCATTGGAAAGCTCTTTCCGAGCCGGTCGTTTTGACATAAGGTAGGCCCCATTCCAAGGTTTGAGTCCAAAGATACGGCCGCGGAAGTTCTGGCTGACTTGTGTCTTTGTTTTACGCGTCGACTTTTTCAGCTTTGACCGGGCTTTAGAAAGGCTTTATCTTCTTGAATCTTGGCCTTTAATCACGGAACTCCTTAGTAACCGACCTTTGCTCCTTTATCTTGCTAAAGTGGCACATTTCTGCACATAATGGACTTTGAAGCCTGAAATGCATAAAAACACGTAATCAGTGTTAACTCTTAATTATTACTCACATAATTGGTCTAAAAGTATGATTATTAAGGGGTTAAAACTACAGTTTTGGGCTCTTATCAAACCACCCCCAAACAGCATTTTGCTTGTCCCAAGCAAAGATGAGAAATTAGAATAAGTGACCAAAAATGGAGTTCTATCTACTCTCGTTTCGCTGAGTGTGATTGCATTGATCATATCAACAAAGCGCTTAAACCACTAGGAATTCCCTAGTGGATCTGAGTTATAGTCTCGTGAGAGTTTTCCAGTGAAAGGTACTCACAAACTTCATCTATACTACAACGACTAAGAAATAAAACTATTGTTTCCTTATTTATATCTCAATTATCTATACATCTCACTAGCAATGAATCTGAATAATAATCATGTTGAAACCTAAGCTAATATATGCATAATAATCAATCATCTACTTAATAAACATATATGCAATGAGTAATGCTATGAAATGCAGTATAACAGTCCGTTTCTCAAAACTTTGGAATAACGTCCTTAAGTAGGTTCTCACATAAAAGTCAAGACAAAAATCACTCTGATTTTTCCACTCAAGTTTTGCTATTCCAGTGTGTAGTGGGCATACTTTACCTTACAATCTCAATGACACACAAGGAAGCCGAAGTTGATCAAACACATCTGCCACTTACTATCCCACTAACCTATTCCTAATTGAGCTAGAGGTCTTTATTAGGTGTTGCGGGGATTAGGAGATGGGTTAAGAAGGAAGGAAATGGATATTCAAAGGGGACAAGTCTGAGATAATAGAGTCTTCATATTATGTAACTAGAGAAAACCTTGTTATTTACTTTTGCTTCTACACTTTGTTTCCATCCTTAGCCATATTTTTTTTTTCTTTTTCTTTGGCTTTTGACTCCTTTTATTTTATTTTTTTGGAGTTTTTATTTTATTTCTATTTTTATTTTTCTTTTCTTTGGATGGAAACTTCTTTTCTTTATTTTTATTTTTGAAGCAATTAACTAACTTTTGTTTACACAGGTTTTTCTTTTCTTCTTTCTTCTTTATTCTATTCTCAGACTTATCTAAATTGGGTAGGTTGATTTTTTTTTTTTATTTTGTTCTGTTTTGTAACAGGGTAAATGATTTGTGGTTTATGAAAGGGCTAATGAAAGGTTCGATTAGGCTTACTAGCGGAAAATATATACTTAGGTCGAATTTCTAGCTATATCGATCCAAAAAGGGCCTAAATTCTCTCTTAGGACATGGTATAGTGGTCAAGCAAGTGGGCGTGTGATTTCTCTATTCGAATATACTTCTCCCTTGTGTCATTTCTCAAATGTTTCACTCATATAAAGGCTTTAGGCTATATTCTCACGGATTTGTAGAATAAGTACTCTAGCCTAGATTTGAAACTTATTGCCAAACAATCATAGATACTCATGTAATATATTTATAGATAGATGCAAAGATTATTACCTACATATTAACCTAAGTTTCTAAAAACTATTCTAATGCAAAAGCTACATTGAGACTTCTAGATTATTAAGAGCATAGAAAGAAACAATACCAATATTCCTAAGTGTATAGCATAAACTTTTTTTTTTTATTTTTTTTTTATTTTTATTTTTTTAAGACAAATAATCACGTAATATACAACCTAATATGTGCTTAACATTTTACATCGTGTTTCTATACCACCCCAAACAATTTGGGAGAAGGGGGGTTCATGAAACAATTCAATAGCACAATTAAATTATGTAACTAACTAATTTTTATAATTTTTAACATTTTATAAATAAAAGTCGTAATTTACATCCTAAAAGTGTCTAATTTTTGCAAATGTTTCTATCCCACCCCAAAACAATCAGCGGCTTTGTCCTCAAAGTGTAAAAGAGATAAGGAAAGAATTTACCATAGAAGCGTGGCAAAAATTGGCGTTTTTGTAATGTGAAAATATTGTAAAGATGATATGATAATATGAAACACAATTAAAGTGCGTGCTAACTAACACAAACTCTACTTTGGAGTAAACATTACAGAGGCTTAGGGTGGCAACAAGATTTGAAATGAATACCAAAATCATGCACCCCAAACAAAATTGGAAAACTCTTTTTTAAGTTTGAAAATTTTGTTTGGCCTAGACTCGAACGTTGGTATTATCACTAAAAACTTGGGTCTTTTAAAGTCGATTCCCTAGACTTATCTAAACATATGTATGAATATGCAGTTTATCATATATCAACAACCCGAAATAGTTGTGGATCGTTCCATAAATAAATATCGCGAGAAAACATATCCAAATACAATCAAGCACCAAGATTTCCTATGACCCTGACCTAGTGGAATGAAAGCGAAGTCGGATAGACCTATAACATAACCGAGCATGCACCTTATGTTTCATCTTTGAACGAGAGGGTGTCCTAGTGAATAAGTGTGGAAAAGTGAATGGTTGTGGAAAATATGGTGGATTGGGATAAGTTTTAGAGGAAAGCATGGAAAAAATGAGGATGTGGGTTTAGCACAAAACTCATTCATGGTGTAGTTAGGGACTGCCTCAAGTCTGAAAATGAAGGTGTCAAGTGGTTTATCCTTGGGAAGTATTTGTTTACTAGGTGGATTTAAAAATCATGAAGCACAGGGAGAAACTAAAGGATCGAGTGCAAACTTCGAGGTTCCTTTGAAAAGGTGGAGGGGGGGAATATTGGTGATGGAAGGTGAATGATTCTTAGCTAGAGCTCTCAAGTCCATATCATCAGAAATCTTGATATATGCAAGACATTCCTCAATAGGTGGGTCAAAAGGATCACCTGGGATAGAGATTGAAAAATTCATCTTCCGTCATAACATCAAGGGATGAATGGTTGTTGGCAAGGGGACTCGCTGAAGTGGTAAAGAAGCGATGCAAAAGAGTTCTGGAATTCTTCTTCGATTTAAATCTACTACCGTGGAGTCATTGTTAAAGTCGAATTTCGAAGGAAAGGAATTTGTTAATATGTTTCTCGGAAACATGTTTTGAAAGTAATCTTGAGCTAAGCTCTCGATCATGCTAACCTCGCCATTTGTGGATGAATCGGGATCTTGTGTCCTCGTTTTGAAAACATTTACCTCAACGAAAAAGATGGCCAAAGGACAAGGACATCGAACCATTGTGGCAGTTTATGGCGCATTGGCGAGTAGCCAAGAAGGGGCGCCCTAAAATGATAGGTACAGAGTCGTTAGTGACTTACGTGGTCGAGGGATAACGATGTCGGGGGTAGTTGATAAGAGCCCAAAACTGTAGTTTTAACCCCTTAATAATCATCTTGTTAGACCAATTATGTGAATAATAAGTAAGAGTTAATCTTGATTACGTGTTTTATGCATTTCAGGCTTCAAAGTCCATTATCTTGTGAGAAATGTGCCACTTTAGCGAGATAAAGGAGCAAAAGTCAGCAGAACTTCCGAATGCCATATCTTTGGACTCAGACCTCGGATTGAGGCCTACCTTATGTCAAAACGACCGGCTCGGAAAGAGCTTTGCAATGGTCCAAGCCTTGACCCAATCAGAGGAGCAGAAGTGGACGAAAAGTCTGTGGAAGCCAACTGCAGCTGAAGAGGCCTTTTGGATTTGAAAGAATTGGGTTTTGGGCACGATTCTCTGCCCAACCCATGGCTCCAAGCCCATGCACGAATTTTGGATCTGGATGTATAAAAACAAAAGCTTAGCTCTTTGTTAATGGTAGCTAGTTAGACCTAAATTAAGATATAGAATTCTAGATCTAGTTTAATTAATTAAATTAAGTTTTAGTTCCATTTAAATTCTTGTTTTAGATTAAATCTCTACGAATCATTGTTCTTGATTGATTAGATAAATAAAGTAGTATTTTTATCAAGTTCGAATTTGTCATTTCCATTTTAGATCTAAATTCAATTCTTGTCATTGTTTTATTCCAGCCATTAAATTAGATTCATTATTGCTAAATTAAGTAATTCTCAATTTCTCACATTATGTTTAGTTTAGATTCAATGGTAAATGTTAGATTGATGACTCAAGGCTAAACCTCCATTAGAGGGGTTGATGAAGCCTTGATGAAAACTTAGTTGTTTAGTATAGAAACATTGTAGAATCTATTCCACTATAGAAGGTCGTGTTTCGCCATGAGAATGGGTGGGCGACCTCACATGCTAGTTAGTACTTGGTAGAAATGCCATGAAAACTAGGGATTAGACTCGAATTCTTGCCGGAAAAACGTAAGAATCGAGATACCACAATCTATGCTAGGTCATTAAGTTAGATTCGAGGTGGATTCGATTCCCTCTAATTCCTTTATCTAGAGTCAAACAATAGTATTTCCATAGCATTTGTAGTTAATTTCTAGTAATCATCTTAATTAAGTATCGTGAGTATAATATTTAAGTAAAAATACTCATTGACTTAAGGGCGACTAGTTAGACTTAGAAAACAATCCATGCTAGGGAACTAGGAGTGGAACGAACTTCGTACTCCATTTAGTGCAATTCGCATTGAGAGTAGAAGCTTTGATAAACAATTGACACGTAAAAGGATAAGTTTAGTTTACTTACGTTTGGATTCATCGTTCATTTCGTAGGTAAACTATTCCATTTAAATTTATCAAATGGCGCCGCTACTTTTCAATTCAAATTTATCAAATGGCGCCGCTGCCATCTTAGTTGCACTTTAGCATTGTTTTCATAATATAATTAGTTATTTTTAAGTCCCATTTCACCCACCCACCCTTGTTTGATTCATCTTTGTGGTTGCCGTTTCAGTTTTGGAAAAATTCAGCGAGAAAAAACGACCGAAGCGCTTCGCAAAGAGAGCGCGACCAGCTATCTTCTTGGACTTCTCGTTTATACATCGAAGGCCAAGGCGCGACAAAGAGAGCTATCTTACTGAGCTTCGACTTTGCCTTGGCGGCGCCAGATAGATAAAGCGCGCCAGCGCCCTCCTCTCGAAATTCCGGATTTCCACGGTTTGATTTAAACTTGAATTGTCAAGTTTTTCAGTGTTCTAATCTCTTATTACACACTTTTGACCACGCGTACAAAGACGCTATTCATAAAGCGAAGCAAGGACGCTATCGGTATTCCTTTCTTCCATACCTCGCATTTCCGGTTAGAGGTTTTCTACTAGTATATCGAAATTGTTTGGAGTGTTGCATGTTTAGTTAAAGCAAACTTAGTCTTGCATGAGATTAAGGTGCAGTCGAACAAAACAACAAACGTAATTACACGCCAACAAACAAATCTATCTAGTACACCACCCACGACACCTCTAGCTAATATCACACACACCATACCTGACATAATGGCTGAAGAAAGAGAGACTCCTCTCTCCGACTTCTACAAAGCTTTGAGCGATAGCCCTAAATCTTGCATCGTTCTAGCGGACCCGATGGGGATTTTTTGAATTCCCCAAACATATTTAATCTGTTACCCGTTTTCCATGGTCTAGACCATGAAAAACCTTACCAACACATGCGTAGGATTGAACAAGTCCTTACAACATTCCACCATCCTACGGTTGGTACGGAACAGATTAAACTAAGGGTATTTCCTTTCACATTAGCCGATAAGGCGGCGTCTTGGTTAACTGCCCAAGCGCCTAATTCTGTGGACTCGTGGGCTAAACTTGTTCAGCTGTTTATGGAACATTTTTACCCACCCCTAAAGACGGATGAAATGCTTTCCAAGATTCATTTCTTCCGACAGAACCCTCATGAATCATTTTCTGAGGCATGGAATCGTTTCACCGATCTCCTTATAGAGTGTCCACACCATAACCTAGCAAAAGACACGTTAGTTCGTGCCTTTTTCAAAGGACTTCAACATCACCATAAAGAAGTCCTTGACATAATGACTGGGGGTAGTTTCCTAAGTAAAGGAGCCTCGGAGGCTTACAAATTTTTAGAAGACCAAACTAAACGAAATAATAATTGGGGGGGTAGTGATGATATCCCCCGCTCAGCTAGTTCTTCTTCAACAGTAAAGGCCGCCGGTATGTTTGAGAATAAAACCGATCCAGAACTTAAAAATTTACTCGAATCTCTAACTAAAAAAGTGGAGGCTATTTCGTTCAACAAAAGCCTATCCCGTCATGAATGTAAACTCCAACCCATGTAATTTCTGTTTGAGTCCGAGCACCACGACAATTATTGTCCTCTAGCTTATGAACAACAACCACCAGAACAGGATAATGTTTACTCTATTAATAACTATCCTATTCCTAACGCCCCTTGGAGACAGCATCCCAACTTCAGTTGGAGAAATAATCAACAAGTAACACCTCCGGTACAATAATAATCAAAGCGTTAGGCAAAGCAAACAATTATAACCAAGCTTCACTTAGACAAGGACAAGGACAAAGTCAAGGGAATTATAATAATTATAACAACCAAAGCGCCTGACCTAGGCAAGGTCAAGCACAAGGTCAAAATAATTATAATAATTATAATACCAATAGAGGTATCGTTCCGGTTAATAATACTAACTATCACAACCCACCCATAAATAATCAACGAGATAGTTCGGTCGCACCACCCGTGACTACTACACCTACACAACCGATCGTATCGACGCCTTTATACAAGTTACCCAACAACTTTTCCGGACAATGACTAAATCAAACTGACGGATCTTACAATCAATAAATCGGGGCATACAACGGTTAGCCCAAGAGAAAGCAACCAAAAGGCGTGTTTCCGGTCAAGCTATACCAAACCCTAAAGCGGCAAACCGCGGCCTTTGAGGTAAACGGTAATTCTAGTACGAAACTACAATCGTGGGTGACCTAAATGCCATCACCACTCTCCGATTACGGAAGAGTGGTTGATAACAAAGTAACTGCTCCTGTAGTTACCCCATCGATACTCCACCTACACCGGATATCGAACTAGATACCGCAATAGAAATCAAGAGCCTACCACGGTAGAGGTACCGGTTAAACCACAACCAAAGAAACCGAAAGCCAAGGTTACCGCGACCAAGTAGAGCCATATCGCGAAATATAGAGCTGAAACCACCGTTCCTAAAAAATTAGCCATGCTAACTAGGGATACAAACTTTGAGGAAATTAGGAATGTTTTCAAGAATCTAACGATAAACCTCCCTTTTCTCGAAGCTATTAAAAAGCTTCCTAACCACGCTAAGTTTCTTAAAGAGTTGTGCACTACTAGGCTAAAGGCGAACATACCCAAAGACGCCTTTTTAACGAGCGGTTCCCAACTTTATCCTAAAATAATGGAATTGTTAAGTACAAGGACCCCGGATCCCCCTTCAAAATGCACCTTAGGAGATTCCCACCACGACGACCGCTTTATTAGACACGGGGCGAGTGTTAACTTACTCCCGTATTACTTATATAAACAAATAGGTCTACGAGAAATGCAACCTACAAAAATAACGCGTTGCAATTAGCGGACAGGTCAATTAAGTATCCTAAAGGTGTAGTAGAAAACGTGCTTGTTAAGGTTCAGGATTTCTACTATCCTGCTGATTTTGTTATCCTCGATACAGAAGTCGCTAATGACTCTGTACCGATCATCTTAGGACGCCCCTTCTTGGCAACTGCCAATGCTCTTATAAATTGTCGCGATGGAAAGATGTCCTTATCTTTTGGCCATCTTTCTGTCGAGGTAAACGTTTTTAAAATGATGAAACAATTACCAGATTCATCTATAGATGGGGAGGTTAGCATGATTGAGAGTTTAGCTCAAGATTATTTTAACAACACGTTTCCTGAAAACAATATGTACAAATTCCTTTCTTTGGGACCTTCAGATTTTGTAAATGACTCCTACTTAGAGGAAGTCAACACCATCCTAGAGTCCACACCAATTGTAGACCCGTCGGTTGCTCCATACACTGATTATGAAGACTTGCTACCTGAGCAGGTATTCATTATGCAAAATGAGGACCCGGACGAAATATCTATTGATTTTCCACCCACCCCGGTGCTTAAACCTCTTCCCGAATTAAAATATATATACAACTTGATCCGGATGGTAGTCATCCGGTAATTATATCTTCCTTGTTATCTAAAGGCGAAGAGACATCTTTAATAAGGGTGATTAGGGAACATCGGTCTTCTGCGATTGGTTGGTCCTTAGTGACATTAAGGGCATCGACCACAATATGCGCACTCATCGTATTCATTTGGAGGATAACGCCGAAGACTTCTCGCGAACCTCGGTCGCGTCGCTTAAACCCTGCCATGAAAGAGGTGGTTAGGGAAGAAGTCTTGCGATTACTTTCGATCGCGGGTATTATATACCCAATCTCCGATAGCGAATGGGTAAGTCCCATTCATGTAGTTCCTAAGAAGTCGGAATTACCATGATGCGTAGCGGGAAGGGTGACTATGTTGTCACTTTCAAGGTCCTATGAAATGGAGAATCAGTATTGATTCTGACGCGTTTAAATGCTATGACACGAAAGGATCACTTTCCCTTACCATTTATAGATCAGATGCTTGAACGTCTGGGCTGGTCATGCCTTTTATTGTTTCTGGATGGCTACTCTGGCTATTTTCAGATTATTATTGATATTGATGACCAAGAAAAGACAACCTTCACATGTCCCTTCTGAACATATGCCTATAAAAGCGAATGCCTTTTGGCCTTTGTAATGCTCCCGGTACCTTCGGTGATGTATGCTTCATATATTTAGTGACATGGTAGAAGCTTTATGGAAGTTTTCATGGATGATTTTTCTATCTATGGAGACTCCTTCCGACTGTTTGTCTAACTTTGTCTAAGGTTTTGACACGGTGTGAAGAAAAGAGCCTCGTTTTTAATTGGGAAAAGTGTCATTTCATGGTCAAAAGGGCATAGTACTAGGTCATATTGTATCTAGTGATGGCATCGAAGTAGATAAAGCCAAACTAGATAAGATAGCGACCACTTACCTAAACCACGGACTGTCCGGTGAGATTAGAGCCTTTCTAGGCCACGCGGTTTTTATAGGCGGTTCATTAAAGATTTTTCAAAATAGCTAGGCCTTTAACTAACCTCCTTTTGAAAGATGCCATCTTTGATTTTAATTTTAACGTAAACAGGCTTTTGAAACCTTAAAAGCCGCCCTAACCACTTGCACCTATTATACAGCCTCCCCGATTGGTCTAAACCATTCGAACTCATGTGTGATGCTAGTGACTATGCAGGTTAGTCTTTGTCTTAGGACAAAAAATAGATAATAAGTCC
Organism: Coptis chinensis; assembly: GCF_015680905.1. Taxonomy (NCBI): domain Eukaryota; kingdom Viridiplantae; phylum Streptophyta; class Magnoliopsida; order Ranunculales; family Ranunculaceae; genus Coptis; species Coptis chinensis. The sequence continues at coordinate 45,735,851 of NC_141460.1, forward strand.
ACTTGTCATTTATTATGCTAGTAAAACATTAAAACGGCGGCTCAACGGAATTATACAACTACTGAAAAAGAATTCTTAGTCATCATTTATGCTCTAGATAAGTTTAGTCCTTATTTGGTTGGTTCTAAAACTTTAGTTTACACGGACCATGCAGCCGCTTAGGTACCTTCTTGCAAAGAAGGATGCTAAGCGAGATTAATCCGATGGATTCTTCTCCCGCAAGAGTTCACATTAGAAATAAAGGACAAAAGAGGGGTGGAAAACGTGGTTGCCGACCACTTATCTAGACTTACAAATGGCGATAGTAGTGATTCGAGTCCATACGGACTCTTTTCACGATGAGCATCGTATGCCATTTTTCATCACCTTGGTATCACGGACATCGTAAAATTATTTAGCGGCTGATGTTATGCCTTATAATTGGTCAAGAAATGAGCGTAAGAAGTTCTTGGCGAGTCAAGTTATACTCTCTTGGGATGAGCCCTACCTTTTTAAGTATTGGCGGATCAGATTATTCGTCGTTGCATTCCCCAGTGGGAATATAGTGAGGTCCTATCGTTCTGCCATGACAAAGAGTGTGGTGGCCACTTTAGCGGAATGAAAACAGCCGCTAAAGTTCTTCAATGTGGATTTTATTGGCCTACCCTTTTTAAGGATGCCCAAGTGCATTGCAAGACGTGTATTCGTTGCCAACAACTTGGCGAATCCGCGTAATAATATGATGCCATTAAATCCAATCTTAATAGTAGAAATTTTTGATGTTTGGGGTATTGATTTCATGGGCCCCTTCCCTATTTCCCACGGTTATATTTATATCCTAGTTGCCGTGGACTACGTGTCTAAATGGATAGAGGCCCTAGCTTGTCGTAGCAATGACCATAAGACCGTTGTATTTTTTATTAAAGAATATATTTTCAGTTGGTTTGGCATTCCTAAAGCCATCATTAGTGATGGTGGAACACATTTTTGCAACAGAGTTGTGGCATCCCTAGTTAAAAAGTATGGAGTTACACATAAAATAGCAACTCCTTATCATCCACAAACTAGCGGACAAGTAGAAGTTTCTAATAGGGAAATCAAAAAGATTTTAGAAACAACAGTAAACCCTGATAGGAAAGACTGGTCGAAGCGTCTATCGGATGCCTTATGGGCATATAGAACTGCTTTCAAAACTCCTATAGGTATGTCTCCCTTTAGACTTGTATTTGGGAAACCATGTCATTTGCCGTTCAATTAGAGCACCGTGCTCTGTGGGCTATAAAAAGCCTTAACTTCAATATTGATGAGGCGGGTGTCAAACGCAAGTTACAATTAAATGAGCTTGAAGAAATCCGCAGCGATTCTTACGATCTCGCGAAGGATTATAAAGCCAATATGAAACGTGTTCATGATAAGCATATCTTGCGTAAAGAGTTTGTGGTCGGACAAAAGGTTTTGCTTTATAACTCCCGTCTACATATTTTCCCAGGGAAACTAAAAACCCGTTGGTCTGGTCCTTTTCTGGTTACTGAAGTCACCCCTTACGGGGCAATTACCTTGGTAAATCCCAATGACAACAATTACCTTTCAAGTTAATGGTCAACGGTTAAAACATTTTCACGAACTTTTGTCCCCTGATGTGGAGGAAGTCCTTTTACAGGACCCTGTCTATGAGGACTGACCTTGTCATTTGGTGTACTTACTTTCATTTCCATATATTGATAAGTACACCATACAGGTAACCGGACCCTCCCTATGGAGTGTGTGGCTGTAAGTACCGGATCCTAAGTCCACAGTTCACATAATTCACGTTTTCCACTTTCGCATGTTTTTCTCGATTTTTGAGTCATGTTCCTCTATGGAGTGAATTATGTATTTATTGTTTTTCGTGTTTCTTATAGTAAACAAATAAAAATAAATTAAAATTCATAAAAATCATAGACATAGCAATCCAACAAGTCTTGGGAATCTGACTTTAAACGACCCACGTTGTAAACAAATTTTGTGGTTAAAAATTTGTTTGGGGGTGGGAAATCAGTCTTTCCATCCGGATTGCTCGAACTTTCTAGTTGTGTTGTTTAGGTCCATTAGTATAGTTCATTTGGGTTGACGTTATCAAATTTAGTGTTCATTCGTTCGCATAACTTACGTCATGCACGCACTACGAGGCGTTTTCCACTATCTTATTCGTCACCCCCGGTTGGAATCGAGTGTTTTATGGATCATTGGATTGGAAATTCTCTCCTGATCATTTCCATATCTCATTCGCAAGAATCGGACCGATAACGGCGGGAAATCTAGTTTGAAATTGCGCTAAAAATCGACAAAAGTCGAAAAATACGACGAATTGGGCTTGGGCCGACTTCAATCAGCTCACCTAAACTGGCCAGCCCAAATTTCCAAAACCAAATCGCGATCTTCTTCTTCTCCAGCCGCTTGACACAAAGTATAAATCCAAACCCTAGCAACCCAAATAAAAAAAATAAATAAAAATAGAATACATTCAAATAGAAAGACCACCCAACCCCCATTGTCAAACACCAACACAATCTCCAACCGTTTCCACCAACAAACCACCAACCAATTCGAAGTTTGAACCTGCGCCCGAACCTACCATAACCACCACTGTTGGTTTGGTTAGTTTTCATCAAACTCACATCCACCACCATCTACAAACCCCAAATCAAAAATAACTTCAATGGCGCGAACGACGTAGAATTCTGCCCGGAAAACGCTTGCTTCCGGCCGGTTTCAGCCCATTTTATGGCCGAGAGATGTTTAAGAGAAATTGGAACGGACTGTGTGGTATTCGACGATGAAGATTTCTACCACTATGATTTGGTAGAACAGTTTTATAAGAAACGAGAAGTGGAGGGAACTAGGATTTTCATTAGGATAGCGAACGGCGGAGGAGGATTACGAGACGGTTGTTGGTCGAGCTATTAGGAATCACCCTGTAACCAACCTAGATATTTACCAAACAGGAATCTCAGTATACTGCAGTTCCTGTTTTGATGAAAGATACGGTCATAGAGGGTGAATACAATACGATATCTCATTGCGTTCGCCAGACGACCCTGAGAACCAATCAACTGGCTGTCGCTCAGTGGATTGGTAAGAACGTCCTCGGGAAAGACAAAGTCAGCGACATCGGACCGATTAATCGCCGCGTTCTCTGGAATTTGCAAACGAAGGAGTATGATTTCTGCATCCTTGATTTAATTTTGAATGTGATTAGAGGAGTGGGAAAGAGCCTGGCGCCTCTTCCCGTATTGATCACTAAGATTATGCTCTCATTTAGAGCTGTCACTAAATCCGCTCCTATTAAGATCAAATTGCCTTCTAATGCAAGTATTTATAAAGAATGCATCCAAAAGACTTGGCCGTTGTCTGCAGAGAAGGAAGTTGAGTCGGATGATGAAAAGGAAGATATGACATGGTTGGTTGAGGATAATTTTGATAGTCATACTTCTAATTTAGAACGATTGATAATGCTGCAAACTGGGTTGCGATGCAGTTATCATATCTGTGAAGACATTAGACATAGACAAATTGTAATTCGAAATAAGCAAACGAACTTTCAGACGAGAGTTGAAATGCTCGAAAGGGGTCAGCAAGATATATTGTTTAACTTGGAGGTTATCCACAATAATCACCAAGCCCAGTATGCAGTACTCAAGACTGAGATGGAAGCACAGCGCTTGTTCAGGATAGAGATGCTACGACGCATGCCACTTGTGGATGAGTCTGTCTCAGCTGAGTCTGAGAGGCATGAGCGTCGTCGCCGCAGGCCAGATGGCTCAAGCCATTCGACACCACAGAGCCAGTCTCCATCTCAGGGACCATCTTCTTCACACGCCTAGGTGTTCACCATCAATTGTGTCCTTTTATTTCATTGTCTTTATTGTTTTGTAGTGGAATTTTACTTCAGTAGTTAGATTTGAATATTAAGTTGTTTGTTTTAGATTGTTTGGATTCCATATTATTTTAATATAATTTATTTTGATCATCTTTCGAAAGGTTGTCTTGGAGTAAAAGTTGAAATTAGGCCGATACCGGCATATCTATGAATTTTTGTAGTGGTAGCATCATATGTAGGAAAGTTTAGAAGTTACTATTCTAAACCAAGTGTAAAAGATACCAGGGTTATTAGGAAATCAAAGCTATGGATAGTTTCGTTTTGGGTTTGGCGGTTTCCTATTTCGAAATGGCCTTAAAACAATTTGGCAACTTGCCGATTCGTTTTGGAAATCCAGAACCTATTTAAACTTCCATCATACTACACTCACAACCCACACTACACCCCACAATCATCTTTCACTTTTCACTCCAACCCTTTTTTTCTTGTTTTTTCTTGTTTTTCTTAGAAACTCAATTTCTGCACTCCACGAAGCGCCCAGCTCAAAAATTTGAAGCGACTTCGCCTACTTTACTGTCAAATCAAAAATTCACTAGAAGCGCGCCAAGTAGGCGCGACCAGCTCAAACACTGAAATCGAAAATTTCATCAGCCACAATACCAGCGCTTCAATCAAGCGACCAGCTCAAACTCTAATAAATCCAAAACCAAAAGAGCGACTCGCTTATATCTGACAGCGCCAGCGCTCTTTTAGTAAACACAGGAATTTTAGATTTTCCGAGGTTCTTCCGTGTTTTCGCAGCTATTCTACAAAGTAGTGTTGAGATGACACCACCTATAGTCATTCCCCGAACAGTCTTTTGAAGACTTGATGGGAACCTATACCTATGGAGCATCGTTCACGAGCCGATCTTGCGATTAGGATGGCTGGCATCTTCCGGTGAGTGATGCCGATTCTTTTCACCTAAGCTTACTGAATTCTTCTATAATAATATTACTTTTTTTTTGTACCCAAGAAGGAGAACAAAAATTTTCCCTTACTATTGATGGTACGACTATGGAATTCAATAAACACTTGATAGCTTTGGTTTCGATTGCCATTACCCTGACCTATGCACACGTGGGGATATATGACGATAACTCATACCTATATGAATATGCCTATTTCCATGAGTATTATGGGGAGGGTATTTCAGATCATGGACCAAGACCAATATAACATCGCCTCGAAGTAGCCTATCACTGAATGTAGGCACAACCATGTTGTTCATCATGATGAACATTCTAGGAAACGCGGTTTACTTACGCCAATAATACCCGGTGACGTTTTTCCTTGCTTTAGCCGGGGGACGCCGTAGGTATGACATTCCCCGAAGTTTTAGTTGCTACTCAGGCGAGCCCATACCTTGAGGCATAAGTACCTTCTTATGCCTGTCTTGGTCTGCCGCATTATCGCGGCTTGCCTACCCGTGATTCCGCATACACGCATTACACGATTGGAAAGGGTCGAAATCATGAGACCCACCAATCGTGTGGTAAGATCATTCCGAGCCATGACTTGGCGGGATGGCAGGTGCAACCACATTTGGTTGCTCCTACACCCCATCGACCAAATAACACTAGAGAGGTTAGCATTAGTTGATGATACACGCGGCGTAAAGGCGGGCAAGTTGTTATGGCATGGCAGGGATCGCGAAAGAACCTCATATAGAAGAGGAGGATGGCGAGTAGATGTTGGGGTGCGGTAAGTTTTAGTTAAGTTAGTGTCCGCTTATGTCCCAAGCAATTTAATTCTTATTAACCCCATAATGGGTGGAACTCTTATAGTGTTCGCGTCGGTTTTATTTCCTATATTAGTAACGTTCTAACATTGTTTTGCGGATGTTTCGAATTACACGAGTTTTCATGGTATTTTTCCTACACTCTTTATTTAAATGCTTTGAGGACAAAGCATGCTTTTGTTTGGGGGCATAGAAACACGTGTAATTAAGACATCCGTTAGGATATAGATATGTATAATGTGCACTTGTTTTCTAGTTAAAATTTCAAAAATTCAAAAATATAAATAAATAAGTATGCTAAACACTTAGGAATATTGGTATTGTTTTCTTTCTCCATGCTTTTAACAATCTAGAAGTCTCAATGTGAGCTGCCATCGGAATAATTGTTAGAAACTTAGGTTAATATGTAGGTAATAATCTTTGCATCTATCTATAAATTTATTACATGAGTATCTATGATTGTTAGCAAAGAAGTTTCAAAAATCTAGGCTAGAGTACTTATTCTACAAATCCTGTGAGAATATAGCCTAAAGCCTTATATGAAGCCAAAACATGTGAGAAATGACACAAGGGAGAAGTAAAATCCGGATAGAGAAATCACACGTCCACTTGCTTGATCACTAAACCATATCCTAAGTGAGAATTTAGGCGCTCTTTGGATCGATATAGCCAGAAATTCAAACCTATGAATTACTTTTACGCTGTGTCGCCACTCTGAGCCTTTTTCTTTAGCCTTCCATAAACCACAATTCCTTTACCTGTTACAAAACAAAACAAAATAAAAAAATCAACCTACCCAATTTAGAATAAGTCCGGAGAATAGAATGAGGAAGAAGAAAGAAGAAGAGAAAACCTGTGTAAACAAAAAATTAGTTAGTTGCTTCCAGAAAAATAAAGAAAAAGAAGTTTCCATCCAAAGAAAAAAAAAAAAAAAAAAAAAAAAATAAATAAAAACTCCAAAAAAAAAATAGAATAAAAAAAAAAGTCAAAAGGCCAAAAAAGAAAAAAAAATATGGCTAAGGATGGAAACAAAGTGTAAAAAAAAGTAAATAACAAGGTTTTCTAGTTACATAATATGAAGACTCTATTATCTCAACTTGTTCTCTTTTGTGTATTTCCTTCCTTCTTAAACCATCTCCTAATCCCCGTAAACACCTTAATAAAGACCTCTAGCTCAATTAGGAATAGGTTAGTGTGATAGTAATTACGCATATGTGTTTTATCGACCCGGCTTTACCTTTCTTGTCATTATAGATGCAGATTGTAAGGTAAAGTGTGCCCAATGGTTTTTCTTGGAGTAAAAAAAAATCACTCAGAGGTTTTGTCTTGACATTTATGTGAGGACCTACTTAAGGGCCAGCTATTCGAAACTCGAAAACAAAGAAACTCATTTTGGTCATTTCATAGTATTACTCATTGTTATATGTTTATTGTAGATGATTGATTATTATGCATATATTAACTTAGGGTTTTCTTGTTATTCTTATGGTAATTGCTATAGAGATGTATAGATAGTTGAGCATGAATAAGGGAAAACAATAGTTTTTATCCATTTCCTTCCTATAGTTTTAACCACCAGAGAGCAGAAGTGACGAAAAGTCTGTGGAAAATCTGCAGCTGAAGAGGTTTTTGACGAAGAATCGGGTTTCAGCCCCTCTCGCCCAACCCAGGCTCAAGCCCATGCACGAATTTTGATTCGATGTAAAAACAAAAAGCTTAGCTCTTTGTTAATGGTAGCCAGTTAGACCTAAATTAAGATATAGAATTATAGATCTAGTTTTATTAATTAAATTAAGTTTTAGTTCCATTTAAATTTTGTTTTAGATTAAATCCTCAATCATTGTTCTTGATAGATTAGATAAATAAAGTAGTATTTTTATCAAGTTGAATTTGTCATTTCCATTTTAGATCTAAATTCAATTCTTGTCATTGTTTTTATTCCAGCCATTAAATTAGATTCATTATCGCTAAATTAAGTAAGTCTCAATTTCTCACATTATGTTTAGTTTAGATTCAATGGTAAATGTTAGATTGATGACTCAAGGCTAAACCTCCATTAGAGGGTTGATGAAGCCTTGATGAAACCTTAGTTGTTTAGTATAGAACGCGTCTATTCCAGATTCGCTTACTCACATTAGTTAGTACTTGGTAGAAATGCCATGAACACTGGGATTAGACTTTAATTCTTGCGTTGATTCTAGATACCACAATACATGGCATATTTAGGTCAAGGTTGGATACCCCCTACTTGGAATTAAGTTGGATTAGAGGTTTCCCCTAATTCCTTTATCTAGAGTCAAACAATAGTATTTCCATAGCATTTGTAGTTAATTTCTAGTAATCATCTTAATTAGAAAAGTATAATATTTTAATGCAAAAATACTTAAGAGCAACTAGTTAGACTTAGAAAAAACAATCCATGCTAGAGAACTAGAATTGGAACGAACTTCGGATTTAGTGCAATTTATTGAGAGTAGAAGCTTTGATAATAGAAACGTAAAAGTAAGTTTAGTTTACTTAGTTCATTTTAGTGAACTATTCATTTTACAGTTATCATTATGTGATAAACATAAAATTGAATTAGTAACAAATTCATTCCACTAAAACCTAGTTCTCTATATTTATCAAAGTTTTTACTAAATAGAGTGGAGTAACAAATTCATTTTAAGTTCTCTAGCATGGAATGTTTTTTAGTCAGGGAATTATAATGAGAGTACGATGCAATATGAAAATTGATTATTTGAATTTAAACTACTAATGCTATGGAAATATGATTGTTTTGAATCTAGATAAAGGATTAGAGGGGAATTGAATCCACCTCGAATCCAACTTGATAACCTAGCATAGGTTCTTGTATCTCGATTCTTACGCTCTACGGCAAGAATTTCGAAGTTCTAATCCCTAGTGTTCATGGCATTTCTACCAAATACTAACTAGCATGTGAGGTCGCCCACCCATTCTCATGGCTTAATCACGACCTTTCTAGAGTGGAATAGATTCTACAATGCTTCTACACTATACCACTAAGTTTTCATCAAAGCTTCATCAACCCTCTAATGGAGGTTTTAGCCTCGAATCATCAACCCATCATTTCCCATTGAATTATAACTACACATCATATCAAAATTTAACTTTACTAATCTAAATTAAACAATAATTGAAATCTAATTAATTAACTAAGAATGAAATAAGAACAAGAATTTAAACTAGATCTATAAATGCAAATGACAAAAATCGAAATTGAATAATAATAACTATTTTATTTATCTAATTAAATGACGAACAATCATTCAAGGAATTAAATAAAAACAAGATATGAAACTAATTAAATCTAAGGAAAACTAGATCTAGAATTAATTAATGGAGGCTACTAATCTAATCTTTAATCTAGGTCTAACTATCTACCATTAACAAAGAGCTAAGCTTTTGTTTTATACATTCAGATCCAAAATCGTGCATGGGCTTGAGCCATGTTTTGGGCCGAAGAATTAGGCCCAAAACCCAATTCTTCAGTCAAAAAGCCTCTTCAGCTGCAGTTGGCTTCAACAAACTTTTAGTCCACTTCTGCTCGTCTTATTGGGTCAATGCTTGGACCATTGGAAAGCTCTTTCCGAGATTTTCGCTTTTGACATAAGGTAGGCCCCATTCCGAGGTTTGAGTCCAAAGATACGGCTTCTTCGAAGTTCTTAATCGACTTGTGTGATGTTTTACGCCCGGCGTCGACTTTTCAGCTTCGACCGGCTTTTAGAAAGGCTTTATCTTCTTGAATCTTGGCCTTTAATCACGGAACTCCTTAGTAACCGACCTTTGCTCCTTTATCTCGCTAAAGTGGCACATTTACACATAATGGACTTTGAAGCCCGAAATGCATAAAAACACGTAATCGTTAACTCTTAATTATTACTCACATAATTGGGTCTAAAAGTATGATTATTAAGGGGTTAAAACTACAGTTTTGGGCTCTTATCAAACCACCCCCAACAGCATTTTGCTTGTCCCAAGCAAAGATGAGAAATTAGAATAAGTGACCAAAAATGAGTTCTATCTACTCGCTTTCACTGAAAGTGTGATTGCATTGATCATCATATGCAACAGGCGCCTTAAACCACTAGGAATTCCCTAGTGGACGAAGTTATAGTCTCGTGAGAGTTTTCCGTGAAGGTACTCACAAACTTCATCTATACTACAACGACTAAGAAATAAAACTATTGTTTCCTTATTTATATCTCAATTATCTATACATCTCACTAGCAATGAATACGGAATAATCATGTTGAAACCTAAGCTAATATATGCATAATAATCAATCATCTACTTAATAAACATATATGCAATGAGTAATGCTATGAAATGCAGAATGTCCGTTTCAAACTTTGGAATAACGCCCTTAAGTAGGTTCTCACATAAAAAGTCAAAGACAAAAATCACTCGATTTTTCCACTCAAGTTTTGCTACTCCAAATGTGTAAGTGGGCATACTTTACCTTACAATCTCAATGACACATAAGGAAGCCGAAGTTGATCAAACACATCCATTCACTTACTATCCCACTAACCTATTCCTAATTGAGCTAGAGGTCTTTTATTAGGTGTCATGGGATTAGGAGATGGGTTAAGAAGGAAGGAAATGGATATTCAAAAGGGACAAGTCCGAGATAATAGAGTCTTCATATTATGTAACTAGAGAAAACCTTGTTATTTACTTTTGGTTCTACACTTTGTTTCCATCCTTAGCCATATTTTTTTTTTTTTTTCTTTGGCTTTTGACCTTTTTTTATTCTATTTTTGGAGTTTTTATTTTATTTCTATTTTTATTTTTCTTTTCTTTGGATGGAAACTTCTTTTCTTTATTTTTATTTTTGAAGCAATTAACTAACTTTTGTTTACACAGGTTTTTCTCTTCTTCTTTCTTCTTTATTCTATTCTCAGACTTATCTAAATTGGGTAGGTTGATTTTTTTTTTTTTTTTTTATTTTGTTCTATTTTGTAACAGGGCAAATGATTTGTGGTTTATGAAAGGGCTAATGAAAGGTTCAGTGGGGCGACTAGCGAAAAATATACTTAGGTCGGAATTTCTAGCTATATCGATCCAAAAAGGGCCTAAATTCTCTTTAGGACATGGTATAGTGGTCAAGCAAGTGGACGATGTGATTTCTCTATTCGAATATACTTCTCCCTTGTGTCATTTCTCAAATGTTTCACTCATATAAGGCTTTAAGCTATATTCTCACAGATTTGTAGAATAAGAATCTAGCCTAGATTTGAAACTTACTCGCCAAACAATCATAGATACTCATGTAATATATTTATAGATAGATGCAAAGATTATTACCTACATATTAACCTAAGTTTCTAAAAACTATTCTAATGCAAAAGCTACGTGAGACTTCTAGATTATTAAGAGCATAGAGAAAGAAACAATACCAATATTCCTAAGTGTATAGCATAAACTTTTTATTTTTATTTTTATTATTTTTAAGACAAATAATACGTAATATACAACCTAATATGTGCTTAACATTTACATCGTGTTTCTATACCACCCCAAACAATTTGGGAGAAGGGGTTCATGAAACAATTCAATAGCACAATTAAATTATGTAACTAACTAATTTTTATAATTTTTAACATTTTATAAATAAAAGTGCGTAATTTACATCCTAAAAGTGTCTAATTTTTGCAAATGTTTCTATCCCACCCCCAAACAATCGAACGCTTTCTCCTCAAAGTGTAAAGAGATAAGGAAAGAATTTACCATAGAAACGTGGCAAAAAATTGGCAGAGACTGTAATGAAATATTGTAAAGATGATACGATAATATGAAACACAATTAAACTGGTACGTACTAACTAACACAAACTCTACTGGAGTAAACATTACAGGCTTAGGGTGGCAACAAGATTTGAAATGAATACCAAAATACGCCACCCCCAAACAAAATTGGAAAACTCTTTTTAAGTTTGAAAATTTTGTTTGGCCTAGACTCCAGAACGTTGGTATTGTACGAAAACTTGGGTCTTTTAAAGTCAGATTCCCTAGACTTATCTAAACATATGTATGAATATGCGGTTTATCATATATCAACAACCTAAAATAGTTGTGGATCGCTCCATAAATAAATATCATGCAGAAAACATATCCAAATACAATCAAGCACCAAGATTTCCTCGACGCAAATTTAGTGGAATGAAAGCGAAGTCGGATAGACCTATAACATAACCGAAAGCATGCACCTTATGTTTCATCTTTGAACGAGAGGGTGTCCTAGTGAATAAGTGTGGAAAAGTGAATGGTTGTGGAAAATATGGTGGATTGGGATAAGTTTTAGAGGGAAAGCATGGAAAAAATGAGGATATGGGTTTAGCACAAAACTCATTCATGGTGTAGTTAGGGACCGCCTCAAGTCTGAAAATGAAGGTGCCAAGTGGTTTATCCTTGGGAAGTATTTGTTTACTAGGTGGATTTAAAAATCATGAAGCACAGGGAGAAACTAAAGGATCGAAAGTGCAAACTCGAGGTTCCTTTGAAAAGGTGGAGGGTGGGGAATATTGGTGATGGAAGGTGAATGATTCTTAGCTAGAGCTCTCAAGTCCATATCATCGAAATCTTGATATATGCAAGACATTCCCTCAATAGGTGGGTCAAAAGGATCAATCGGATAGAGATTGAAAAATTCATTTTCCGTCATAGCATCAAGGGATGAATGGTTGTTGGCAAAGGGGACTCGCTGGTAAAGTGGTAAAAGCGCAGTGCAAAGAGTTGAATTCTTCTTCGATTTCGTCTACTACCGGAGTCATTGTTAAAGTCGGAATTCGGAAGGAAAGGAATTTGTTAATATGTTTCTCCGAAACATGTTTTTGAAGTAATCTTGAGCTAAGCTCTCGATCATGCTAACCTCGCCATTTGTGGATGAATCGATAATCGCGGTCCTCGCTTTGAAAACATTTACCTCAACGTAAAGATGGCCAAAGGACAAGGACATCGAACCATTGTGGCGCTTTATGAGCCGCGTTGGCGGTAAAAAGGGACGCCCTAAAATGATAGGTACAGAGTCGTTAGTGACTTCGTGGTCGAGGATAACGATGTCGGCCGGGTAGTAAAAATTTTTGGACTTTAACCAAAGACGCTTTCAACCACACCCTTAGGATATTTAATAGACCGATCGCCTAATTGCAATGTCATTTTAGTAGGTTGCATCTCTTCTAGACCTATTTGTTTATACAAATAAAACGGGGAGTAAGTTAACACTAGCCCCCGTGTCTAGTAAATACGGGTCGTCGTGGTGGGAATCTCCTAAGGTGCATTGACAAGAGGGATCTACCGTGGTCCTTGTACTTAACAATTCCATTATTTTCGGATAAAGTTGGGAACTGCTCAGGTTAGAAAGGCATCTTTAGGTATGTTGGTCTTACGCCTAGTAGTGCACAACTCCTTAAGAAACTTAGCGTGGTTAGGTAGCTTTTTATAGCTTCGAGAAAAGGAAGGTTTATCGTTAGATTTTTGAAAACATTCCTAATCTCCTCAAAGTTAGTATCCCCGTTAGCATGGCTAATTTATGAGGGAACGGTGGTTTTGCTCTATATTTAGCGTATGGCTCGACTTGATGTGTAACCTTGGCTTTCTCGCTTCTTAGGTTGTGGTTTAACCGGTACCTCTATAGTGGTAGGTTATTCAGTTTCTATTTCGCATCTAGTTCGATATCCGGTGTAGGAGTATCTTGATGGGGTAACTATAGGCATAGTTACTTTGTTATCAACCACACTTCCGCGGAGAGTGGTGATGGCATTTAGCTGACCTACGGATGTAGTTTCCGCACTAGTATTACCGCTTACCTCAAAGGCCGTGGTTTGCTATTCTAGGGTTTGGTATCGCCAGCCGAAACACGCCTTTTGGTTGGGCTTTCTCTTGGGCTAACTGTTGGTTTAAATTATTAACGGATTGTAGAATGTGTTGGTTAGATTTAGCCATGGTTTGGAAAAGTTATTGGCTCACTTGTATGAAGGTGTCAAGACGATCCGGTTGTGTGGGTGTAGTAGTCACGGGTGGTGTGGACCGAACTATCTCACGCTGATTATTTATGGGCGGATTGTGATAGTTATTATTTACCGGAACGATACCTCTATTAGCATTATAATTATTATAACTACATTGACCTTTGTGCTTGACTTTGTCGAGGTTTAAGCTTTGGTTGTTATAATTATTATAATTACCCCGATCCTGCCCTTGTTGTGGTGGAGCTTGGTTATAACCGTCGCGTTGGCCTAACATATTGATTATTGTACCGTAGGTGTGGCTTGTTGGTTATTTCTCCAACCGGTTGGGATTTTGTCTCCAAGGGGCATTAGGTTCACTATTAATGGAACAAGAATGTTCATATGCTATATAGGACGGGGAGTCGGGATGCTCGTGACTCCAAATGTAAACTACATGGATTTGAATTTACATTCATGACGGGGGATAGGCTTTTGTTGTACGTAAATGGCCTCTATCTTTTTGTGAGGGATTCAATTAGAGTTTTAAGCTCGGGATCTGATTTAACCTCAAACATACCGGTAGCCTTAATCATTTGAAGAAGAACTAGCGGAGCGGAGAGTAATCGCCACTACCACCCCAATTATTATTACGCTTTAGTCCGATCTTCCAAAATTTATATGCCTCCTCGAGGCTCCTTTACTTAGGAAACTACCCCCATTCGTTATGTCTAGGACTTCTTTATGGTGGTGTAGAAGTCCTTTGAAAAGGCACGAACTAACGGTCTTTTGCTAGGTGATGGTGTGGACACTCTATAAGGAGATCGGTGAAAGCGATTCCAAGCCTCTCAAAATAATTCATGAGGATTCTCACGAAAAGAAGTGAATCTTGGAAAGCATTTCATCCGCCTTTAGGGTGGGTAAAATGTTCCATAAACAAATGAACAAGTTTGGCCCACGAGTCCACGAATTAGGCGCTTGGGCGCTTAACCAAGACGCCTTTATCGCCTAAGGTGAAAGGGAATACCCTCAATTTAATTTGTTCCGCACCAACCGTAGGATGGTGGAATGTTGTAAGGACTTGTTCAATCCTACGCATATGCAGATAAGGTTTTTCATGGTCTAAACCATGAAAAACGGGTAACAAATTAAATATATTTGGGGGGATGTGGAAATCCCCACCGGGTCCGCTAGAACGATGCAAGATTTAGGGCTATCGCTCAAGGCTTTATAAAAGTCGAGAGAGGAGTCTCTTTTCTTCATCCATAATATCGTGGTGTATATGAAATAGTAGCTAGAGGTGTAGTGGGTGGGAAACTAGATAGACTTGTTTGTTGACGAGCCGCGGTAATTATGTTAGTTGTTTTTCTTCACCAGACCTTAATCTCATGCAAGACTAAGTCGAACTTAACTAAACATGCAACACTCCAAACAATTCGATATACTAGTAGAAACCTCTAACCGAGATCGCGGTGGTAAGAAAGAAAGAAATACCTGATTAGGCCCTTGCTTCGCTTATGAATAGTGTCTTGTTTACGCGTGTTCGTGTATATAACAAGTTAAAACACTGAAAAACTTGAAAAATCGGGTTCAAACAAACCTGTGGAAATCCGCAAATTTCAAATTAGGGCGCTGGTGCGCTTCGCTTTGGAGCGGGTCGCGCCGTTTCCAAGAACTTAGCGCTGGTCGCTACGGTATGGGGGCGGGTCGCGCTCTATGTTCCAAGAACTTAGCTGGTCGCTCTCGATAGAAGCGGTCATTTCGTATATTTTGTGGAACTTTTCAATGCTGAAACGGACAACCACAGTATGAATCAAACAGGGGTGGGTGGGTTTAATGGGACTTAAAAGTGACTAATTATACTATGAAAACAATGCTAAAGGGAAACTAAGATGGCAGCGGCGCCATTTGATAAAACATAAAATGAATAATTTTACTAATGAATAAAGCGATGAAACTCTAAACGTAAGTAAAACTAAACGATAGTTTACGTGCCTAATTTTTATCAAAGTTTCTACTCTCAATTCTATCGAAATAGAGTGGAGTAACAAATTCGTTCCACTCCTAGTTCTCTAGCATGGAATGTTTTCTAGTCTAATTAGTCGGTCTTAAGTCTAATGAGAGTTTTACGAGGGGGAATTATACTACGATGCAATATGAAATTGATTATTTGAATTTAAACTACGAATGCTATGGAAATATGATTGTTTTTGAATCTAGATAAAGGATTAGAGGGAATTGAATCCACCTCGAATCCAACTTGATAACCTAGCATAGGTTTTGTATCTCGATTCTTATGTTCTTACGGCAAGAATTTCGAAGTTCTAATCCCTAGTGTTCATGGCATTTCTACCAAATACTAACTAGCATGTGAGGTCGTCCACCCATTCTCATGGCGAATCACGACCTTCTAGAGTGGAATAGATTCTACAATGCTTCTACACTATACCACTAAGTTTTCATCAAAGCTTCATCAACCCCTCTAATGGAGGTTTTAGCCTCGAATCATCAACCCATCATTTCCCATTGAATTATAACTACACATCATATCAAAATTCTAACTTTACTAATCTAAATTAAACAATAATTGAAATCTAATTAATTAACTAAGAATGAAATAAGAACAAGAATTTAAACTAGATCTATAAATGCAAATGACAAAAATCGAAATTGAATAATAATAACTATTTTATTTATCTAATTAAATGACGAACAATCATTCAAGGAATTAAATAAAAACAAGATATGAAACTAATTAAATCTAAGGAAAACTAGATCTAGAATTAATTAATGGAGGCTACTAATCTAATCTTTAATCTAGGTCTAACTATCTACCATTAACAAAGAGCTAAGCTTTTGTTTTTATACATTCAGATCCAAAAATCGTGCATGGGCTTGGAGCCATGTTTTGGGCCAGAGAATTAGGCCCAAAACCCAATTCTTTCAGTCCAAAAAGGCCTCTTCAGCTGCAGTTGGCTTCAACAAACTTTTCGTCTACTTATGCTTCTCTGATTGGGTCAAGGCTTGGACCATTGGAAAGCTCTTTCCGAGCCGGTCGTTTTGACATAAGGTAGGCCCCATTCCGAGGTCTGAGTCCAAAGATACGGCCTTCGAAAAGTTCTGGCCGACTTGTGTCTTTGTTTCGCCTCGACTTTTCAGCTTTTGACCGGGCTTTAGAAAGGTTTTATCTTCTTGAATCTTGGCCTTTAATCATGGAACTCCTTAGTAACCGACCTTTGCTCCTTTATCTCGCTAAAGTGGCACATTTCTGCACATAATGGACTTTGAAGCCTGAAATGCATAAAAACACGTAATCAGTGTTAACTCTTAATTATTACTCACATAATTGGTCTAAAAGTATGATTATTAAGGGGTTAAAACTACAGTTTTAGGCTCTTATCATTATGGGAAAAGAATACATCCAAAAAGATGATTCAATCCTCGTAGATGGGATGATTAAGAAAGATTTTTTAGCGCTCCAGCTTCGTTCACGTCACTTGTTGCTTCAAAGGCTGTGTTTGTTGGTTTAGGATTAGGAATAGCTTGACCTGGGAACACACCTTTCTGGGGTTTATCTTGGGCTAACAAGTTCAGAGATTGTTGCATGGATGCTAGGATATGGGTTTGTTGTTGCATGGAAGATAACATTATTTTGGTGGGCTTATCTGTTTAGATACTAGTTGATAGTGTAATGGGAACTAGGTCTCTTTGGTTGTTGACAGATGGGTTTTGATAGTTCTGGTTAAACTGGGATGGAACCAATGCTCTGTTCTGATTGTTATAGATACCTTTCCCTTGTCCTTGTCTGAATGTATATGCTAGTTTGTTGAAACCTGGAGATGGTTGGTTTTGTGGAATGTTGGTTCATGCAAAGTTTGGATGTTGTCTCCATGGTGTATTTGGTACATTGAAAGCACATACTTCTTCTAGCTGAAGTGATGATAGGTTTATGATTAGGGGACAGGTGACATCTATATGATATAAGCTTAGACGGAAATTTCATGGGGAGGTATTTATGTTCATGACAAGATGAGGAGTTTGGTCTTTTTGTTTGGTTGTGAGGGCATCTATCTTTCTTGTGAGGGTTTCGATTAAGGTTTTGATTTCTGGATCTAATTTTACTTCAAAAATACCACTAGCCTTAGATGTATTGGGTTGGGCTGTTCTGGAATTATTTATGTCTCCCCAATGGGTACTCTTTTTAGCTTGGTTTTCAAGAAAGGTTAAGGCTTCAGTTGCACCTCTATCCAAATAATTGCCATTACTCATGATGTCGAGGGTTACTTTGTGTTATGAAAGAAGGCCTTTGAAGAAACATTGGACAAGAGTGGATTTTTCTAGTTTATGGTGATTAGGACATGAATGGAGCAGGTCAGAGAATCTATCCCATGCTTCAGAAAATGTCTCACTCAGTATCTATCTGAAGAACTGTATCTTGCTTCTTATCTTTTCTATTTTCTTCGGCGGAAAGTACTTCATCATGAAGGAGAACACAACCTTTTCCCATGTATCAAAAATTCGGCCTTCTGTGAAAGAATTCAAGCTTGACTCTTACCAGCTAGAGTGAGAGGAAACACTCGTAGCTTAACTTGATCATTGGTGATGCCCGGATGATGAAAAATATTACATACTTCATGTATCCGGAGTAGATGCTCGTAAGGTAACTCATGTTCTAACCCGTGGAAGATGGGTAGAAGATTGAACACGTTCAGTAGAATGCGGAAATCGCTTGTGAGCGGTATGAGTTGTATACAAGATGGAGGCCCATCTTGCAACGGTATGTAGAAGTTGGAGAGAGGCTCTTCAACTTGCACTACTTCGTCAACCATCTTATGAGATGGAGGACTAGAAACAGGAGATTGTCTAGGACGACGTGCTCTCCTACGTGGGTAAGTTTTATTCTTGCTAATATTAGAAGTGCCTGAATGCAGTATCATACACTTTTAGCAAGACCCCAAAACTATCCTAACATGCACAAACAGTGCAATGTATGCTAAAGAATTCGAAATTCATTTTTGCAAGTATGGAGTTTTGAAAACTTTGCTTTTGGTCTATATTTTACTATGCCCTGTTCAGGAGAACAATTGGGCGCGAGACTAGGATGACTCTACTACACGTCTCAGAAGAGTAGGCAGTCACTTCATCAAGTGGTGTGCTACCAAGAATCTCACTCATGATGAATCTGGGGGAAGGGAGTGAGGAAGGTAGTTGGTCCACCGAAATCTGGTAACTGATTACTCTAAATCCTCGTGGCTATAATTTTGTCCTTTTCTAGAGGAGCGTGACTACTTTGGGCTCTAGTTGATTGATTTTAATTCATTTTTTTTAGTCTAGGGCTTCAAGAATTAAGCAATGTCCAATTTACTTACATTGGGGAATGACTCCCAATGGTTGTTATGTGGCTCGGGTTCAGCCTTATGCGCGAATATAAATTGTAGTGCAGAAATTAAATTTGAAACAATCACGTAAGCATGCTTGAATACACAAGGTATCCTCTTACTTGGGCTTCGAGGAGGTTTAGAATTTACCTCTCAAGCTGTGGTTACACGCTACTTGAGGAGAAGGCAATGTCGGTTGGCACGTGATCTAAGAATCAGGCCTAACCTTTCGAGCTTTACCCTGTTTTAAGTTACAATAAGGCCCACTTAAAAAGCCCACAAGTTCGGTTTTTGATAATTTATACAACTTTGCCTTCAAGGGCCCAAACTTAAAACTAAACTAATACTATAATAATATTATACTAGTCTATTAGATTAACTAGTTTTAGATTGATAAGTTAGATTAACTAGAGACAAATGGACTTAGAGTGTTGATTACCAAGTTGATTCATAGTGTGTGAGCTATGATCCACAACTTGCCTCACACACTTGAACTTCCCAAGGCAATTAAAACTCCAATCCCTTGGTAAGTATATATAACTTAATTAAACCAAGTTTAACTCATGTTCATCAACACAAATCAATCAAAAACCAATTTTTCCCAATTTTTTTCGTTTTTTTTATCTCGAACAATTACAAACAAGTTCCACTGATTTATCCTACTATACTACAAAATCCGGGATTGGTGTTCAACTATTCATCAAAAACCAATTGAGCTGCCAAAAAACTGGACCCTTGTGCCTGGAGGTGACTGTGCGGTCGCCCCCTAGCTAGCTCGCGGTCGCCCGCCGGCTCTGGTGAAGTTTGGTCGTCTTTCGACTATGTCTTCAGCTCCTCTCCAGCTTGTTGGCCCCGAACCCTGATTTGCAAGAAAGTAAATCAGTACTGAAAAACAACAAAATAAAATGACAAAATTTTTTAAAAAAAAGAATAGAAATGGAAAGATGAGAATGGTGCTTCCTCCTTAGATTCTCAACCAAGCATTCTTGCTCCTCCAATCCATGACATCGGCATCATTTGGTTGTTTTAGTTAGTGGTGGTAACTTCAAAGAGTTTGTAAAAAGTGATATTCATCCTAAATTGTTTGGAGTTTAAGTGTGGGAGTTGTGAAGAAGAAAAGTAGACTCTTGGTATAGATTGTTTAGTTTAAGCTAATGAAAACATGAAAACTCAAGTTGTTGGTATTGAAATAACATGAAAACATTGAAAGAAGTATTGATGCTTGCATCTTCAGAAAACACAATATGATCACGTTGTTCTTCAGCGCTCCTTGCAACAGAATCAAGAAGTTGTACTCCATTGGTTAGCACACAATATTATAGGAACATCAAAAACATCTGAAGTGACCAAACCCCTTCTCCACCTACTCTGGGTGATGCAGACTCAAAGAGATGATTTTTGCATAATCCAATATCTATGGAACTCGATTGCTAGAGCTAGAAAACAGTCAACCATAGTGATGCAAATCATGTTGCATTGGGATTTTCAAACTGTTTATCCGGAAATCCCCCTTAAAACAGCTGGCATTATCATAATTCACTCAGATTATGTCACCGGTTTTTAGACTCTAGATGCTGCAATGAGCTTGGCCGACGAACACGATGACCAATCCCCCTCCTTTGAACAGCTCTTCGCTGAGGATGCTCTAGACAACATTTTTAATCCAATGGAAGGCATTCAATTTCTTTACCAAGGCCTGAGGGCACTGCACACATGTCAAGACGTCATCATTACAAGTCTATTGGAATTACAGGAATGGCAGACGAAGCACGATGTGGAGCACAAAGAATTCTTACAAAACCACTCACAATTCTTGAAAAATCACGCTCTCATAATGGAGAACCACAATGAGATTTTTGTGAACCAGGGTGAACTTCAACAGCAGATTGATCAACTCAACAGTCTTGTGAATGATGTACTTCCTCTTAATCATCCTCGTAGTCAACCTAGCCCTAGATCTTTTTCCTCTTTTCCAAATTAGATTTTTAGTTCTTTGTTAGGAATTTTTCTTTCTTAGTCTAACTCTTTTGACTTTGTGTGTTTTTGTTTTTATGACATCACAAAGAAACACTTCTACCACCCATTTACCACAATTTGAGGATCACCTAGACTTTTCCTATCTAGGTTAACCTAAGCTCTGATACCAATTTGTAATAACTCGCTCCATCCTACCACATCGATATTGTCCCCACTTAGCTACTGCGGACCTCCGACAGTGTGGGGTTTTTTGGACTCCAGACAGCACTACTCCTGCCCAAGCACACTTAACTATGGAGTTCTCACCAACCCCACAGCCAAACGATCTAGAAAAGGCCTCGACATTAGGATTTAGAGGATCAATTACTAATAGCTAGGATCTTTGGACAGCCGCTTAAGTGAAGTGGGATCACACCATGGCGCAGCCGTCACCCAAATCCAGGCTAGGCACATTTCCTTCGTACCCCCTCCTTGGGCCACGTCCAGGGGTATCACAGTTATAGAACATAAAACCTATAATATATAAAACCCAACTTAAACCAACTTTTCCATGATATAATTTTAGCGTCTTTGATGCATTGGTTTCTAAGACGAACATATGGTTAAAGGTTCTTCAAATGACAAACTATTTAAATGTTTCATTTATTCATGTGTTTAGAGAGGGTACACGTGTCGTAGATGCTTTATCTAAGATTGCAACTAGTTTAGATTGTCATGAGATTTTTTTCTAATGCTCATTGTCTTCCCAGAGATGCTAGAGGTTGTTATATGCTCGACAAGTTATTAGGTATCGGTGAACCTAGAGTATGAGTTGATTGTGTAGTGTTAGTTTTTTATAGGGTTTTTTAGACTTTGGTCCTACACATAGTTGGTTTATTAAACTTTGGTCCATAAAAGCTTGAATATTAGACTTTAGTTCTAGTTCTATTTGTTCCCCGTTAGTCAACTCAGTCGTATGTAAGTAGATTGACCACGTTGACTGTTAGTCAATTGAGTTGACTAATGGTGAACAAACAGAACTACGATTAAAGTCTAATATTCATGTTTTTTTTAACCAAAGTCTAATAAACCAACTATGCGTAGGACCAAAGTCTAGAAAGCCCTTTTTTATAGCGTTTAGGAACACCTTGTATTTGCTATGTGTAATGAGTAAGGCTAAAAATATTTCAATATTTTTTATTAATATACTGGTAAGTAGGGGTGTCAATGGTCCGGTTCTTAGTGTTGTAAGAACCAATAACCATTTAATTTTCTGGTTCCAGTCCTTCACGGTTCTTAAAATTGTGGAACCTTACCCATAACCACTGGTTCCTAACGGGTATTCCCGGTTCTAGTTCTTCATTTCGGTTCTTAATATATTCACTATTTACACACATTTTTTATTGGTCTTATTAAAAAAAATGTGTACTAAAAACACAAAATTATCGCACCAACGAGTTGCTTTTTAAATATTGATATAAGTAACTATGTCATTGAATAATAAAGTTAAGTAAAACCATATATTTAAGGTTGTAAGCTATATTTAAGGTTATAAACCATATTATTTATAATATTAAATACCATACAAACTATATATTACACTAAAAAATAGAATGCAATAATATATAAATAAATGTTTTGAGTTTTTATATACTTTATTTAGATATTTTTTATGTTAAAAGTAAAATAACATCAGTTCCGATTATGGTCCAGTTTTTTTGTTTAAAAAACCATTCGATTCCAGTTCTATATGGTCTGGTTTTTTTAGTACCCATTTCTAAATGGTTCTTAATATTAGGAACCGTAACCATGATTTTTTCTACAGTTCCGATTAAACGGGTACCCATTGACAGCCTTACTTAGTGGTAAGGCTTTAGGGGTCCGAATCTTCTCCCTCGAGTGGAAAAACAAACTTTTGACACCTTACAAAGTCTTTTTGACACGTGTCCACTTATATAATATCCCAAATGAATGCAACTACACAACAACGTTAAATAAAAAAAATAAAAAATAAAATCACTACAAAATAGGAAATTAGTAGAAGAAAAAGGAAAAGAAAAAATGATTTTTTTGAATGTTTAATGTTTAGCATGTACTTAATTATCTTTTTTTTTGGGAAATAATTAATTATCACAACTTGGGCCTAATTATCTTTTTTTTATGGGAAATACTCTTCAAATTTAATTTTTTGATCACAACTTGGGCAACTCTAGTGGTCACATAGTATTTTCTACATCACCTTAAGATGTGTAAAAACAACCCACGCCTTCCAAAGCATCTCTAGGTGGTGGTAGTATACTCTTCAAATTTGAAGAAAAAAATTGTTTGCAAGATTACTAATGTCGCCTCCGCAAATTTACTAAATTTGTGAACAAGAATCTAGGTGGTTTGAGGCCAAATATGGAATTTCGCAAATTTGATTTTCCTTCAAATTTGAAGGGGTTAGAGCACCATGTGGTGGTAGTATACTCTTCAAATTTGAAGAAAAAGTTTGGAGATTCGGTCGCAAATTTCAATGTCGCAAATTTGATTGTAGGGGGCCACCATACTTGATAAAATGTAAAATGTCGCGTGATAGTCGGAATTTTGTCATTTCACAACTTTTTTTTCAACTTAGTTTCTCTAGTTCTAGCAAAAAAATGAATTCCGACGACGAATACGTCTATAATAACCAAACACGATGGAGTGGTGACGGTGAGGAAAAAGAAAATAGTGGTAATAGTGCATACATTTGGAACAATCCCATTGGTGATCTAAATGATGAACCAAACACTTCTAGAGCTGGAAATCAGGGAGCTGAGGCTGACGATCCATTGCTGCTTCAGTATCAGCAAGTCGATTTTAAATTTCCTGCTGAGGCTATTGATTTCAGCCATCTTAGACCGGTGTCTATAAGGTTTCATTAGGGGTGACTTCGGATCAGATCGGATCGGATTAACCTCTTTCGGAATTTTTCTGATTTTTTTTTGGAACCTAATATGCTAGCCAAATCCGATCCAATTTTTTTTCGGATTCAAAATATATTTCCAATTTCGGAACTTTCAGAAATTTCGGAATAACTCGGAAATTTCGGAATACTTGCTAAATTTTCAAAGATCTCTTTACTTTCAATTATTTTTGGAATATGATACGCCAATGTTCATTGTAGGGAGAGAAAACCATGTCCACAACACCAATGTACCAACAACAATACGCACTTGTTTACTGAGAAAACCTATTTTCATTCAAACAAGTGATCCAAGAAAAATGAGAAAAGAACTCATACCACCAACAAAGAAGCATTGCATTCTGTTGAGGTCCGGGTATTTGTAAATGTTTCAATCTTTTTTGTGTGTTGAAATTGAAGCGTGAAGTGTCTGCATGAATAATGGATTCTGGTCTTGGACTCTAAGTAGCTTTACATAGCATTCTATCTATTGAATTTGGCTTTTGATTGGTCCGAAGTCATTGTATGACTCAATGACATTTTTTTTCATATCATTGTTGTTATGGCAGACGGTGTAATGACAGTGGAGTGGTCCAATTCAAGTGGGGAAGTAGCGGCTAGGTTATGTTTTTGTTTTGTTTTTGGAAGTAAAAAACTAGAAAATGAATGAACGGTCGAGATCTAATCAAGTGGATAGTAAGAGAAGTACATATTTTTGGAATAAATTGGCAATAATATCGGAACTTTCGGATCGGATCGGTTTTTAGAGTTATATCCGAATCCGATCCAATTTTTTTTCGGAAATCAGAAAATCGGCCCATGAAAACTACACCCAGAGCCAGACCAATTTCAGGTCGGATTTCGGAAAAATTAGAAATTCGGCAAAAAGAGACACCCCTAGGTTTCATGATAGGAATGTCTCAAGAGTTGTTCTTGAACAACATGTATGTATTTTAATTTCATATATTATAGTAGTAGTAATAGTTAATTTTAGTAGTTAAATACGTACATTTTTATTTTAATTTTTTTAATTTTAGTTTCATTTTACGTACATCAGAGATGTGTTATGTATCGGGTTCGGTGCACTCCACGTGTACTTAAGACGTGGTGGGATGATATTAAAACAGTCGGTGCACTTGACCATGTTAGATATGCAATTCTAGCGACTCCCTTTAGTCATCTAGTTGACATACCTTACAATAAGACTGACATTTAGGGAGTTATCAATGGTTTAGTTGAGAGATGGTGGGATAGTACACATACTTTTCACCTCCCTCAGGGAGAGTTGGGCTTCACTCCACTAGATTTTCATATGATATCTGGTTTGAGAATAGGATTAGGTCAGCCGTTGAGATATAGCACTGAATTCCAGAGTTGTGCCCAAATGAAAACTTTCTTTCCTTGTCTAACCGAGGAGTCATATGACAGTGCTGGTGTTAGGATTTATGGTATCAAGGCTGCATATATTACACCGTTGACTAATGATGATGGGTTGCAGTTTTTAATAATTTATTTGTCACTTGATTCTGATGATGGTCAAGCACATGTTGATAAGTTTGTAAGAGCTTTCTGTATGTATTTGATGGGCGTCTTGTTTCTTCCTTCTGGCCATTCCATGATTAACTTGGGGTATCTAGCCAACTTTAAGCACTTGCATGAGTTGGGCGTATTGATTTTGGTGGAGCCATATACTGTAATTTGTTGCATTGTTTAGATAGGGCTTCTCGGCAGACTGGTGTTGTTAATTAGTAGTCCCCAGATGGGAAGGCTTGTCATTCTCTTAGAGGTATGGTTTTATGAGTATTTCCGTGTTGCAAATCCTATCCTCACAGAGTACACCGATGAGAGGCCTAGGCTCAGGGCTTGGCACGGACCTCGTTGAGCTTGTCTGACCAGTGAGATCAGTCATAACCTAACTTCTGTCCAAACCCAGATCGAGCTTAGTACACATGCTTCTATTGTTTAGAGGCCTTGGCGGACATCTGTGCACCTCGGCGCGAATGACTGTAGATACGCATTGTTCATTTCTCATAGGAGGATGGTATTCACTTGTGGGAGTGATATGGAGTGGTATTTAGGGGATAGATGTTACAGACAGCTCACACCATGCTTTGGTATCCCCCCTGATCTGCCTACCCATGTATCAGAGGCGAAGGACATGACCTTACAGCAAGTCCTCGAGAGAATCGTGCAATGGAGTTGGCTAGTAGCTTCTGACCTAGTTACATTGCAGACTTATGAGTAGTATTACCGTTATTAGTTTAGGGTATCTATTGGTCATTTGCTCCTAGCTGTGGGTCATACATGCAACATTCATACGGTTCACAGAATGGGTGTCAGATGTGAATTTCATATTGGCCGACCATCACGGTACCGACGCTTTCAAAGATGGACTGGACACACACATTTGTTCAATAGCCGGATCACCCTCGACCAAAGTGGCCTTGGGTTTTCAGTTTGAGTGATCCGAGTGGCCAGACGATTTACCATCCCATTTCTTCTATTGATGACACTCGCGCCGTATAGTTAGAGCCTGACCTTGGACATCTGCCTCTGGTAATTATTTTTATTGGTTTTGGTTTATTATTTTTGTTTATTATGAGAATGTCATAAATTATTAATGAATAATATTTCAGGATGAGCTACGCATGAGATATGACACATGCCTTCGTGTAAATGATGGCTTGTGCTCTTTGGTATTCGCCTATAGTGTTAAGAGAGAGAGAGAGACTTCTTTTCCAGGCTCATGTGGATTATGACGATTTGCAACGCCAGGTTGATGAGTTACAGTCTCAGATTCATCGCACAAGGGTGAGTTCATCACATGAACAGATGGAGAGTTCAACAGAAGGACAGTCGAGGAGGAGTTCACGGTCGAGGAGGCGTATGTAGGAAGTGAAGACTTGATGATTTATAATATTAATTTTGTTGTATGACGATTATTATTATTATGTTGTGTGATTTAAAATTGTTCATTTGATCATTTTGATAAGTTCTAATTTACTTCCTTTGATCAATTTGATTTAGCAAATAAATTGCAATTTTTATTAATAAAACGACAACTAATACATGATTGCAAAAGCATAAAATAAAAATAAATAAATAAAAGACAACTATTACATATCACCCTTATTACATACTACTAGAGTTACTATAGTTATCAAGCCAGTCATCATTTTCTTCATCATTGGCTCCTTCACCATCGGAAGCTTCATTTGTAATACTTGGTCTAACCTTTTTTTCATATTTAGCTACAATTGTTTCTTGTTTTAGCTCTAAAATCCTTCGCGCACAAGGATTGAGTTTGTCGAGTGACATTGCCAACAACCTAGTATCATTTTCCTCCTCTTTAACACATCTAACACAGAGTTTTTCTTGCTTCAAAAATAACTTTTTTTGTGTCTTCTCTTGCTTCAATTTCATCATAGTTTGAAATTGCCCATTTAGAATCTCTTCTCTATTTCTTTGACTTTCTTTAAAAGCTTCAAGAAATTCATCCATATTTTTATTAGTGGATGGAACATTACCCTCGACAGTAGAAGCAATTTTCTTATTCTTCTCAATTTCTTTGCTCTGCTTCCTACCGACCGACCTCTCCAAAAAACCTTCGGTACTACTAGGATCGTATTCTGAGTGCAGTGAAGGTGAAGGGTTAGAGTGAGTTGTTGAAGGGGTTGGGGTTGAGGGTGAAGAATCGAAGCCTTCAAGATCTCCGGATCTTGTTTTCTTCTTTGGTCTTGGAGCAAGCGTTTCATTGCGTAACTGAGTTCTTTGCCACTTTGGCGTATTTTTTACTAGCTTATAACAATCTTGCCATACCCATGGTTTCCCAGTAGTAGCCGCATAAGTTGCTGCCGCGTCTGTAAGCTACGTTTATTCAAAAAAAAAAAAATAAAAAAAAAAAAAAAAAAAAAAAATATATATATATATATATATATATATATATATATATATATATATATATATATAATATCAATATCAATGTCTTCACGTAGTATATAAACGAAGTATAAATTAAACAAAGTATAAACGAATCTTACAATGTCTTCATGTCCTCACCCGCTTGGAGGTTGTTCTTCAAGCTTTCTTAGTATAGCATGATATTTGTTGAAGAACGGTAAAAGAATCGTCCAACGTTGTGAGACTCCCTTCCACTTACGGTTGCGGTCAAAACCTTGAATTTCATTCATCCTACCCATAATTCGTTCCCAATACACTTGTCCCGATTGATAATTCCCTACTATAAGATCTTCTCCAATCTCAATCCACGTTCTAGTAAGAGCAATATTTTCTTCATTTGTCCAACTTGGACTCCTGCCTTGTTTTGGTTGTGACATTGTAATTGCCTTGTTTTGTTGTGTGTGAAATGGTTTAGTTGTTTGATAAGAATGAAGAAAGAGATGAGTGTATATAAAATGAAGAAGGAGATGAGTGTAGATATATGAATGTAGAATTTCGGCTGTTTTTTTCCCGTTTTTTTTTCCGTTGGAGCATGTGACATTGGCAATAGCGTGCGCCAGTAGTAGTGACGCAGTGTGTGGTCAAAGTAAAAAAAAAATTTGGGCGACATTTGCAATGGCGCGCGCCATTACCAATGTCTCGCCGCATCCGCATCCAAATTGCCAAATTTGCGAATAAGAATGCAAACAAGCAGGTGATGCGACCGGATTTGAGGCCACCTAGAGATGGAATTCAGAGAAATTTCAAGCCTTTCCTTCAAATTTGAAGAAAAACACATGTTATACTACCACCTAGAGATACTATTATACTACCATCTAGAGATGCTCTTATAAAGTGTTTCTGTATGTCAAAATAGCAATTTGGCATATCAAGAACTTTGACCGAAAAAAAAAGAACTTTGAGAAATGAGAATTCATGGTCCTTAATTCACGACATTTAGTTCAGTAAGGCTCTGTTTGGCAGCAAAAACTAGTGCAGTACAACGTGGTATTTGATCATGTTTGGAGTATCCAATTCTTGTAGTTGATGTCTTACATATGATCGATTGTAGAAAGTGTTTGGTTCTCTCTTAGCCTCCCTCGAAAAATTATCCCACCACAATTTAATGAGAAAAGAAAAGCATACAAAAAAATAATTCATAATGCTTCAAATTAAAATCCCAACCTTCAATTCAACCAAAATCAGATTATTGGATCAAGCTTCACAACTTATTCACAACTAACAAGTAACAACTCCATACATATTTCTATATTATTTAAAAGAAACTTACAAAGAGAAATAACATCAATTTCTTTTAGAGCAACTCCAAATTGGGTGTAATCTTGTATCTACTGAATTTGGAGGAATTCCATCTTTAAATCCGAGAAATCAAAAGATATTATTGATTTTGCTTACGCATCGACTAAAAATTAAAGGGTATTTTTCAATTAGTTGTGGAGAGAATTTGGGATTATAGTATGGAAGAAGTTCTCCATTTCAAATGAGATGCTAATACCATGGAAGCTAGTCCGGCAAAAAGTTTAGATGGAGGAGAAAGAAGGTTTTTCTTTTCTTTGTTCTTTTTGAGTTTCTATCGATCAAATTTATTATTTTGTTTTTTCTCTCTCATCCTTCCCACTGTACACGTTAGTGAATCACACCTATTTGCTATGATAACGATACACCCGGTATTGGGCCATTTCTGTTTTCGCAAATCATAAGTTGTGGCCCATATACTGAAAATGGACTGGACCAAACAACTAAATATCTTATCTAGGGTCTTATTCCTTGTACAGGTTGGCGAATCCATGCTGCCAAACAGAGCCTAATGTAGATTGTAATAATCCTCTTGCCCTCTAGGATTAGAATATCTTAAAATTGTGGTGCCCCAGTTGTTTGAACCGTATCAATGTAAATTACCATCCATTACTCCTCTTACGATATATTCCAACACAAGTATAATCCTGGAATACAGATAGTGAGAAAGGCCATTGACCAAGTTTTATATCTAATTCCCATTCCATCCTTAAGATTTTGACCCACATTCGTGAATCTAATCAGAACCGTACTACTTTGCATATGCAGTTAACTTCTGAAAATCTGGAACTGATAAAAATGAAGCCATCTGAACAACATTTGACTAGAGAGCAGTTTCCTTCACACAGTTTTCCGTAGACATAGGTGGGTGGTCTCTCACCTGAAAAATCCAAATGGTGGTCAAACTGAGAAACAGGATTACATTTACTCATGCAAGAATCCCAATGTACTACCAGGAAATGCTAGTCCACGTGCGAGTCCAACCTTGAACACGTGTCCAGAAGGACTTCTCCATTTTCTTCCTCTCTTCCAGTAATGGAGTAATAATGCTCACCTCCTCTCTCACATGAAGGATACTTATTGAATTGGATGAATGTTGTACTTTCCTTTGTTAGTACTGTAATATAAAACTCATGGAAATTTTGGTAAAGGAAGGGAAACTATTACCCGATATTCGAACGTTGGACTTCTTTATCAGCTGGCCACGGCAGAAAGTATAATGATGCACCCCAAATGGAAAAGGAAACAAACTAATTAAAAGAATCTCTTTAGCATAATTTCTATTGATGGCATAAATATTTTCTTTCCAAAGTACACAAGATTTTGGTGCCTATATATGGTATGACAAATTATACCAAATCTATCAGAACAGGAAGGTTTCTCAACTTCCTTGTTTTACCAAAAAAAAAACGTTTGTTAACCCCTCTGCTTCGCTTCATCTTGGGTCTGAATTTCAAAACTTTGCAATGGCTAAATTCTTCACCAGTGCATGGATAGTCTTTACGTTGCTCCTAGATAGTCTCAGTTGGTGTCAACCAACTTGCTGTCAATGCCCAAACGGAGAGAAAGGTAAAAAAAACATATCCTTCCATGCAGAACTTTGGATACAAGAGATGTATCTAATTTAGTTCTTCTGATACTTTATTTGTTTCAATTTGGTGCTTTGGTTGAAAGAGAGTTAGAGATACTGATTTCTCTTACAATTGGTTAGGGTTACATTGTATACATGGGCGCAAAACTCAAGGAAGAGCATTCTGTTGAATCTCACCATCTGAGTGTTCTAGGCCAAGTCCTTGAGGGCAGGTATACTCTTCTTTCTTCTTCTGTCCTTTAGAAAAATTATTTCAGCTGTTCAGAGTTTTGTTAGTGTGCATGTGCCTGATATAGAAAAAACTTTACCAAAACTTTTCCGAGCATAATAGATGCCAATAGTGTGTTCTGAAGATGTTCTATGTAGTTTTCCACTACCAAATTCACTATAAAGATGAGTACACAAACAATCATATTTTGGTGCTGATCAAACCACATAAATTTGTTTGAGACGTCCTTTTCCGGTTACTGTTGATTTGCAGTGATATACAAGCGGTCATGCATCTAGATACAAATCAATAGTACTTAGAGAGGCACACAGACTTTTCATCTTAAATTTGAAACGAATTTAGAAAAAAAAACTTACATATATGTTGCATTGCCGTATACATATATATTGCATTACTGTACTGGCCATACTACAATCTTGTAACAAGTGTTCAGTGTACTCACCTGAGTTCTCACTGTAACAGCATGTCAGCTTTTGCTTTCTTGCTTGATAGTTTTTGCTGGTTAAATTGGGTATCGCGGTAAATCAACTGGAACAAACCGGAAGCAGGTACGATTGCTTTAAATTTTGATGGTTCAGTACAAAATGGAAGGCTTCTTATGGGGGTGCGCTAAGGGACTGGAAAGGTGATGTGTTGATGGCGTATTGTGGCAGTTCTCTTAAACTGTCTGTGTTGTATCAGGAGCTCTTGGGAATTCACAAGGGGCTAGCAGGTGCGATATAAATGAACATAAGAAAGGTCCAAGTGCAAACGGATTCTCTACAGGGAGTCCAAATTTTAAATAGGAATGAGAAACCACCGTGGCATTGCAGGAACATAGTAGCTCACATTCACAATGAGATGTTGAAGTTTGAGGTAGTAACAGTCAAACATGTATTAAGGGAGAGTATTGTAGTGGCAGATTATCTGTCAAGAGTAGTGAACTATGTAATGGTATTTTGTATTTTATTCTCCCATTGGATCACAAACTTAATGATATGATCAAGGGGGATAAAGAAGGAAAAATGTACTTTAGAACTTATTTTAAATAAAAGGTTGGGCAGCCTGAATCCCTAGTTATTTCAAAAAAAAAAAAAAAAAGCTTTTGCTTTCTTGCTTGATGGAAAAAAAACCTTGTATAGAGTTGACCATTAATCTATCAGATGGTCGGTCACAGGTCTTTTTTTCCCCTGGTCCAACTATCAACTGTGCTTAAGCATACACTGTTAGTTTCCCCAGGTGTTAATCCCAGACCATACAAAGGAAGGCCTATGATATTTATCATGTCACCCTTTTTTTTCCGATCACAAGTATTACAAAGTCATTGTCTCCATTCCTTAAGCTCCATGTTAGTTTCGTTAACATGGCTAAGTTTCGCCTCTTTCAACTTTTTTATCTCTGAACGTCAGTCATCACAAGGGTTGCAATTCAACTCCCACGGTCCCACTTCATGGTTGTTTCATTCCTTTCTGACTTCAGGCTCGGCACATATAAAGTTTTTACTCTTTCTGAATCTCTTATTAAACTCGTAGGCCAAATTTAAACGGCCATACTGTAGATAGGAATGATGCGTAACACAGACTCGATGACTATACTTCTGTTGTTGAAATGATGGCATCTTTTCTATCCAACTTTTTGTCTTCTTCTTGATTTTAATTATCAGGCCTCAATCTAGTGCTAGCTCTAGCTACTTTGACTTGAATTACAGGTGCTTCCTACGTATTTCTTAGGGAAATACCCTTTTCAACATCCACTGTTTCCACCAGTCTATCTTGCTTATTGAGGGGCATTACTCCCATGAACGCTTTACATTCTCATTCATTCATACCTAGTCCATTGGAGAGATGATATTTTTTAGTAATTAACCTAGAGATATTCGTAAAATTTGTGAATTCTCTTTTACTGAACAAAATTATGTCATTTATTTGCAAGAGCAGATGACTTGGACCCTTGAAATCCTTTCACTCTGAATATGTGTTTAGAGAGTTTACATTCCGTGAAGTAGTTATTTTCTCCCTGCTTCCTCAGCACCTTGTGTCCCACACCCTTTTGAACCTTTAAAAACCCACGTACAAGGGCCACCCCTTCTAAAGAGAGATATTTTGGCAGTAGTGACGATGAATTTTTTGATATCCATTTTTTGATAACGCCACATGTGTAACATACTTCCCGTAGATGGTACCCATACAAAGTACCATAAATTTTAACTGGTATCAAACCTATTCTTTAGAATGCTTACCTTCTATGAGCCCAATTTGTTCTTATGGTATCAACCTCTCAAATTTTCATCAAACCTATTATCAACCAGCTTTGGTGTAATCTTAACCAAAAAGACCTCCATGCCATTGGGTCTAAACTAACAAGGTTTTAGTAATATCCACTTGCTTTTCCCTGAACTTGCTCTCATAGTAGTCAACAACGTATGTTTTGATTCTTTCTTGCCATGTAAGTAATACATTAACATGCTATTCGAGTTATAGAACATACCTCTTGTCCAGCGGAAGAAACCCGAAGTCAAACAATAATAACGAACCTTGTGAGTTGTTACTAGCCTTGTCTCTTGAGAAGGATTGTTACTAGAATCAATCCCCTTTGTATCCACACCTTAAGCCCACCCCTTTGGTGAATGGAGAAAGAAAAGAGTCGAGAATTGTTTTCTTTAATTTTTCCTTCTGCTTGTTGTTTTTCTAATACCTTCGTAAGGTATATAAAACCAACCAAGCATATAGCTAACTCCCACGACTCTTGCCCAACAAGAGATTCATGATAGATTATATTCTATCTAGTGTATATTCTATCAAGTAGGACTACGATCCTACGATCCAGGGAGTAGCTTAAATAGGGGATGGATCCTTGATCCATGTGGGCGGACCTAAGTGGTCGAACCCACTTACAACTCCCACTCGCCCACATAGGGCAAATCTCAATATCTCTATTACTCATCTTTGCATATAGGGAATAAGGTGTGCGACCTCACGAGAAGAACAAAGAGCAACAGGAGCGATATTATTAAGTTTTCACCCAACTAATAAAAACACATCACCCAGAAGCATCTCGTATATGCCTTAGACATTGTTGATTACACCGAATCGGACTCTTAATCCCTCGTTTAAAGCAGTAGCGCTACATCCCCTCCTTGTTTTGTACTCATGACATATTAAAATATGGTCGCGGGCCCACTATGAGTCACAAAATAGATGTAATATCAAAAAGTCTTCCCTAAACATTCATGCCATTTCAATTATATTCAGTCGCTTTCCTAGAAATGCCCCGTAATACGGTAAATCTCGTCGTACTTAGGAAGCACACTAAAGTAGCGTCACCAAATATTCTCTTCATGACATAACCTTAGGTTAAGAAAGGCATACTATGGGAAAAAGTTTCAATTATCCTAGTGGCTCACATAACAATGAAGAAAGGATTCATTCATTGTTCTCACTATTGGTCGACAAAGCACATACAATATGTTATGTATGATATGGTGTTATCCCATAAAAATGGGTATGTCACTTGCAAAACTGTAACACCATACGAATCTTAGTCTAGTCGCTAAACAAGCGCCTAACTTGAGTTTTATCCCAGTCACTCTCTAGCGCCTGTTAAGAAAAACACTCATTTTCGGAAGCAACTTCTGGGCTCCATAAAATTGTGGATAAATTTTATGTTCGACCTTTATTTTATAAGGTCTCATCTTAGTTCTAACTAAGGCGACATTCAAAAATTTTAAAAATATTCTTTTCGCTCATCTAGCGCCAAGAATATAGATGTCTCATCTTGCTCGCTCTCTCCAAGCGCCAAGGTGAATCACCCATGTGAGTAGGTCGATTCATGCCCGGTGACAAAAAACAAATCAAGAATGTGTAATTAAAAGAATATTCCAAAAAATCTGAATTAATGAAATATATCATAAACAATGTCAATTACATAAAATATGTCCAAACATATCAAATCCTATGAAGTCCCATATTCCTAACATGAGATTTAAACACATCTCGTGCAATAGGTTTAGTCATGGGATCAGCTAACATGTTAAGCGTGGAGATATGTTTCAAGACCACTTCTCCTATTGCAACCTTATCTCGAATGTAGTGAAAACGAGTCTCTATGTGTTTGGCCTTCCCATGATACTTAGGATCCTTTGCAAATGCCAGAGCTGCAGTGCTATCACTATAAAGTAATACTGCATCCTCTGCATGAGCTGTGATATCTAAGTGTATCAAGAATTTCCTTAGCCAAACAGCTTCTTGGACTGCAGCTGAGCAAGCAACATACTCTGACTCCATTGTAGATAAAGAAACACATTTTTGCTTTTGACTACACCAAGTAATAATTCCACCTCCGAGCATAAAAGCATAACCCGAAGTGGACTTGCGCTCATCTTTATCACCAGCCCAGTCTGCATCGGTGTAACCTTTCAGTTTCAAGTCTCCACCATGGTAACTTAGGACAAAATCAGCAGTCCCTTGTAGATATCTGAGTATCCTTTTCACAGCTTTCCAATGAGCTGGACCAGGATTACTCTGATAACGACTGACTAACCCGACTGCAAAACTGATATCTGGTCGAGTACACATCATGGCATACATCAGACTACCAATTGCAGCCGCATATGGCACATTGGACATTTGATTCTTTTCTTCTTTAGTTTTGGGACACTGATCAAGGTTTAAGTCACATCCTTTTTCCAATGGGGTGTCTATTGGTTTGGAGTTTTGCATACGGAAACGCTCAAGAATTTTTCTAATGTAAGTCTCCTGAGACAAACCAAGAAATTTCTTTTTGCGATCTCTCGTGATCTTAACTCCTAACACATAGTCTGCTTCACCCATATCCTTCATTTCAAAATTGGAGAACAACCACTTCTTAGTGGCAACAATGGAATCCATATCATTCCCAGCTAAAAGAATGTCATCAACATACAACGAAAGGATAAGAAAACTCTTTCTGGATCATTTAGTGTACACGCAGTGATCTTCTTCAATCATCTCAAAACCAATTGAGGTAATGGAATTGTGAAATCTGAGATACCATTGCCTAGACGACTGTTTAAGGCCATATATAGAACGTTTTAGGCGGCAAACTTTGCGCTCTTGTCCTTGGACCTCAAAACCAATCGGTTGAGCCATATAGATCTCTTCCTTTAATTCTCCATTGAGAAATGCGGTCTTAACATCCATTTGAAAAAGTTCTAAATCCTGTTGTGCGACAATAGCTAGAATGAGGCAAATTGAAGCGAATCTCACCACAGGGGAGAATGTCTCTTCATAGTCTATACCTTGTTGTTGGGTATAACCTTTCGCCACAAGGCGTGCTTTATGCTTGTCAATTGAACCATCTGCCTTGCGTTTAACTTTAAAAATCCATTTATTTTCAACAGTTTTACGCCCAGGCGGAAGATTAACTAACTCCCATACCTCATTTTTACCCATTGAGCTCATCTCATCTTGCATAGCAGCCATCCACTTGTCTCTAGCAGGAGAAGAAATTGCTTCTTTGAAAGAAGTAGGTTTTTCCTCATCTAATGGAGTACACATAAAAATATCCCCTTCAATCTCGAAATGACGACAGGGAATATTTCCACATTTACTCCTACGCACTTGAAGATCTTGTGGAGAATCTAGTGGTACACTCCCACTGTCTGGTACACTCCCACTAGGTTGAAAACCACTCCCATTATCTTCAGCGATTACAGGATGAGAAATTAATTCCCCACCCTCGCTTGAAGATGGTAGGATGTCTTCATACTCCTCTATCTCATAGAGGTCAAGATCTTTCTTCGTGTTACTTATGCTAGGAAAATCATTCTCAATGAAATCTATATCGCGAGACTCTATTTCTGTCATACCTCCATCAGGATGTTCACCATACATAACATAACCTTTTGAGCTATCAGAATACCTTACCAAGATACACTTTTTAGCTCTAGGGCCTAGTTTCCCATACTTATGGGAGATGTTGTGAACAAAACCTGCTGAACCCCATGGGCGCAAATGCTCCAAACGGGGCTTTTAAGCCTTTCCAAAGTTCATAAGGTGTTGAAGGAACCGACCGGTAAGGCACTTCGGTTAAGTATGTAGGCAGTCGCCAAAAAGTGCATCCCCCAAAATGATATAGGGAGATTACTTTGCCATCATTGATCTAACCATATCTAAAAGAGTTCTATTTCTTCTCTCCGCTACACCATTTTGTTGCGGAGTATAAAAATAGTTAATTGTCTGCGTATCCCCTTTTTCTCACATAATTCCTTGAACTGATCAGATAAGTATTCACGTCCTCGGTCAGTTCGAAGAGTTTTTAAGCTCCTCTCTTTCTGTGTCTCAACCTCTACTATAAAGCGTTTAAAACAATTCAAAGCTTCATAGCGGTGAGCTATCAGATAGACATAACCATATCATGAGTAATCATCTATAAGAGTGAGAAAATAAGAGGCGCCATGACGTGCCTTAACATTCATAGGCCCACAAATATCTGAGTGGATTAGCTCAAGCGGTTGAGTAACTCTTACTGCCTTTCCAAAAGGCTTTCTACATGCTTTACCAGCTAAACATGGTTCACATATAGGTAGGTCAACCTTAGCGAGTGGGCCCAATAGTCCTTCTCTAGCTAGTCTGGTCATCCTATCTTGTCCTATATGACCTAGTCTAGCATGCCAAGTAACAGAATCAATATTTCTACTTGCACTAGCCATGTAAGATAATGAAGAAACAGAATCATTAAATTCAACTTTAAAGAAATTATTCATAAGGAATCCATGTCCAAAAACAATACCATCCAACTTAATATCCAACCTATCGACCTTAAAATCAAAAAGAATATCCAAAAGAAAGAAGTGCTAAAAGCGAAGCGATTATCTTTGAATTCCAGGAACATAAAGCACATCATGTAGAAGAAGTACGCGCCCAGTGCATAATGAGAGTTGGTATGTACCAATTCCTAATGCATCTTCACTAGTGCCATTTCCCATATAAAGCCTTGGGTGTTTTCTGGAATTCGACGATAATCTACAAACCCTACTCACTCTCGAGCTACATGCCTAGTTGCTCCTGTATCTACAATCCATTCAGGGAGAGAATGAGCAACTAAAACATGGGTACATACTCTTATGTGATGAGAGTCAGGGGAAATGGATACATGCTTCGGCTCAGTGCAATCACGAGTGAAGTGTCCCATCTGCTTACAGTTGTAGCATTTCACTTTGGTCATATCAATTTCTTTCTTTCCACCACGCTTGCCTCTGTGGCGCTTGGCTATGCTTGCCTTAGGAGCCAACTTATTAGCCCCTCCTTGTTTCTTGGGTTTGTTATTACCCTTGAGCTTAGACCCATTTGTCTTGCGCTCGCCAGATGCGATTAGGGCAGAAGCATTACGGTTCGCATCCTGGTGCTCCGCCTCAAGCTCACAATGTCGAGAAATATCAAAAAAATTCTTAATACTCTCATTGTGAGTCATGATTTGCTTCATGTGCATCCAAGAATCAGGGAGATATCTTATCACAGCTTGGACTTGCTGCTCATCAGTAAGGACATTTCCTGCGGCCTTTAGCTCGCGAATCATGCTTGATAACACCCTTAGGTGTTCAGGCATGGTTGCCTTAGGATCTTTCCTGAACATCTCAAACTTTAAAACTAGACTTCTAAGTCTAGTAGTTGATGTTCCACCGAAAGCAAATTTCAGTTGATCCCACATGTCCTTAGCTGTGGAGAATGTCTCATATTCTCCAATCGGATCATCATGCATCTTTGCTTTCAACAATGTAGCGCCGACGATCTAACTTGGTCCATGCTTGAAAAATCTCAAGGTCACGACGATTTTGGGTCAGTAGTCCCATCGTCCAATCTCGGGTTGGGCCATCGAAATGGTTAAGTGTTCCCCGAGTTCTTGCTCATTCAAGAGGTATTGAATTTTCCTATGCCATATATCATAGTTTGTCCCATCAAGTTTAGTTCCATGGTTAAGGTCTCAAGTACTACGGTCTTGGTGGCCATCACTACATTCGATTTCGCAAGATTGACATATGTCGCAACTAAGTTTTCTCAGTATCCATTTTCTACATATATGCAATGGTGGATATAACATTAGTCTATACACATTCTTTTAAATTTATTCCAAAAAAAAAACCAATCCAAGAAAATATTATCTTATTCCACATATTGGGATCGAAAACTTGCAAAGCTCATAATCATCTCCCAATAATGTAAATATAGAGTATATCTTCCAATTGATTTTTGAAAAAATTCCATATTAGGAGGAACAAAACCTCTACTAATCATATTCCACTTAATATGATAAAAAAAATATGCCAAACATAAACAAAGAATAATATCTATCATTTTATGGCATAAATAATCATATAATTCTACTGTAAGTATATGTTAAGCTCAGAATCATGACCTGGGATCTATCCCAATGGATTCAGAAGTGTCAAAAACCCATGTATAAAAAAAACAGATCATTTGGCCGTCTCCAAAAGCTTGAACCGGCTCATAAACATTATACCGGTTCATCTAAGATATACTGTCACAGCAACTTATACTTGGAATTTCGATCAACCGATGATATCAACAGATTCAGAAGGGTCAAAAAACCCTTGGTTACGAAATTTCAGGTTAATTAGTTTTCAATAAAGGCCTGAACCAGACCAAAAACTATAACCGGTTCACACTTAACCGGATAGAACCGGGTTCAATGTCGGGTTGGTTCAAAAGTAAAACGAGTCAGAAAAAAAAAACAGAGAACTGAGTCAACTCAACCTATTACACTGATTTGAAAAAGCTCTGACCGAGTCAACTCATGAGCTAACTCGGTCATCTTCTTCAGTAAACTCGCAGAAATTTATGGCCAGGTAGGCATGTTTAGAGACGTGTATCTATCACATTATAGATCCAAAAGAAGCATACTTTATACTGTTACAAAGATCTCACAACATAGATTACTAACATGCAAATATTAAGCATTAATAAGATCTGTAATTTGATCAAAAAACAGTTCAAAGTTCTGAAAAAACCACAAAAAAAACAGTTTTTATCAAAAACTTTGATTTGAGTTTTCTCTCATTCTACTCAACGGTTTTCCATGAAATTTTGGGAAAACGTTCCTCTCACTAAGAGCAATAAACCCTACTAATTAGTTTTTAAAAACTCATGACATGTAGAGATCGAAAATCAACAGATTGTTTATTAATGGTTTTTGAGAAAAACTGACAAAACTTGATTTTTATCAATGCATGTTACAATGGCGAATCAACAAACATAAACAGCTCCGATACCAATGTAAGTAATACATTAACATGTTATTCGAGTTATAGAACATACCTCTTGTCCAGCGAAAGAAACCCGAAGTCAAAGAATAATAACCTTGTGAGTTGTTACTAACCTTATCTCTTGAGAAAGATTGTTACTAGAATCAATCCCCTTTGTATCCACACCTTAAGCCCACCCCTTTGGTGAATGGAGAAAGAAGAGAGTCGAGAATTGTTTTCTTTTTCCTTCTGCTTGTTGTTTTTCTAATACCTTCGTAAGGTATATAAAACCAACCAAGCATATAGCTAACTCCCACGACTCTTGCGCAACAAGAGATTCATGATAGATTATATTCTATCCAGTGTATATTCTATCCAGTAGGACTACGATCCTACGATCCAGGGAGTAGCTTAAATAGGGGATGGATCCTTGATCCATGTGGGCGGACCTAAGTGGTCAAACCCACTTACAGTCAGTAGCCAGCTCAACATCTTCAGCTTCTATTTCAGAAATCAGTGCTTGTGCTAGGCCTTGTCTCTCTCTCCTTGGTGCATGAAAGAACCGTATACTGAATCTCTTTGGCTTTCCTCCTTCCACTTAATTTACCTATTTTTCTCCATAACAAAGTTCTGATGTTTACCTGATTCAGACCTTGATATCTTTAGTCACTCTTGAAGCAATCGTATCATCCGGATCTCTTTCTTCTGCTAAACTAGTCCTGGAAGTGCATCAGTTCATTTTGTTTTTTTGTGTAAGTTGGTGCTACATGACAGATAATCTCAGTTCCATGCCCAGATCTTCCTTTAATGCCTTTTGAGCATTTTTTAATTGCTCTAATAAGGGGTGGCTCCCCCATAGTCTGTTCAGTCTAAAGGAGCAGTTATTGGGTTTAATATTGGCTCCCAACAATATATAGAGCATGGTCAGCAGATCATTCTGCTTTAGACCTCCATCCTCAAAATATGCTATCCCAGTTGAAGTTTACAAAAGCTTGGTTAGCCATCTAGAAGTTTTTAACATTCTATATCCTTGTCAAGGCTTTCCATATAGCGGTGAATAGCCTCTGTTGTTGAACTGCACCTTATACTAAGCATTTTTATCAGATCGATACTAAACTTGTCTAAGTCTGTTGAGCTTGTAAGTAAGCTCCTCTACTATCCTGCACATGGTTACTTTGTGATCGCATGAGTTGGATTGATTGTGCTTCTTATTCTTATCTGGTTTCCCCCAGTTTACATGTTGTGCCAGCTGCACATACAAATTTTCACTGGTAACATTAGATTATAGAATAACTTAAAGCATTAGTTTCTCATCAATTCCGTCAAGCACAACTGCATAAATCCTTCGATGCACTCTTGAAACTAACATTTTCAACATCTTTTTGAAGCCTCATGGTGAAGCCTTTTAACAAATATTCTACTTACGGGGTATATCAATCGACATATTGTCATCTGAAGGATATGCATTCTACATTCACTTACATAATACATCACATGCAAACTACTCCATTCACCCATGAATATGAATCCACCATAATCGTAGGGACTACTTTGGCAGAAATTCTGCCATAAGAAGTCATTGTTCAACTATAGTGAACTGTTCATGGTAATAACTAAGGGCATTGAAAAACATAGCAGGGGTCTTTATGTATATTGGTTAATCAATTATGTCCAACTCATAGAATTATTCCATGCTTTATTTGCATTTAATTTTAAGATGAAGGAAGAGAACACACTTTAAAAGAAGTGTTGTCCGTAATTTCTAACTTTTTCTCTTTGTTGAATCATCGGAGCAGCGCTCCAGTAGAATCCTTAATTTACACCTACAAAAAGAGTTTCAACGGATTTGCAGCCTGGCTCACAGAACAGGAGAGTAAGAAGCTACTTGGTATGTATTCCTTTTGAAAACAGAGGTTTTGATTGATACTCTCTTTAGTGTTTGTTATAGTATGTTACCCTGTATTAAACAACTTGAATTGTAGGGGCGCAAGGTGTAATCTCAGTTTTCCCAAGCAGAACACTTAAAACTCATACTACTAGATCTTGGGATTTTTTGGGTCTGCCGAGTACTGTGAAGAGAATACCTGAGGTCGAGAGCAACATTATTATCGGTTTAATTGACACTGGAATCT
The DNA here is from genome assembly GCF_015680905.1 of Coptis chinensis. NCBI lineage: Eukaryota > Viridiplantae > Streptophyta > Magnoliopsida > Ranunculales > Ranunculaceae > Coptis > Coptis chinensis. The sequence continues at coordinate 45,778,123 of NC_141460.1, forward strand.
GGCCAGAGTCTGAGAGCTTCAATGATAATGGTATTGGGATTCCTCCAAAGAAATGGAAGGGCACTTGCCAAAATATCACATGCAACAAGTACTTCTTCTATTTACTCATTAATACTTGTTAAATCTTATGATCGATTTAGAACCTTCTAACTCGTATGACTGTCATTTTAGGTTATATTATATTTAGCTCTTCAAGCAACGAATAGTAAATAGAGTATGAGACAGTTAATTAGTTGTACGTTCTGTTCCTCACTTCCTTGTCCGTATGTAAACTGCAGCAAAATTATAGGGGCAAGGTTTTACAAAGGTGACCAAGATTTCCACTCGGAGGAAGAAAGATCCCCACGTGATTTTGAAGGACATGGCACACACACTGCATCCACGGCAGCTGGACATGAAGTTAAAAACGTCAGCTACTATGGTTTTGCTGAAGGAACTGCACGAGGAGCTGTTCCATCTGCTAGGATTGCTGTGTACAAAGTGTGCTGGAAAAAAAATTGCCTTGAGCATGACATCCTCGCCGCTTATGATGACGCAATTGCAGATGGAGTTGATATATTATCTGTCTCAATTGGGACCGAAAATACTGACTTGGATGATTATTCTGAAAGTGCAATTGCTGTCGGGGCATTTCATACCATGCAGCATGGAATTCTCACATCAGCTTCTGCTGGAAATAGGGGATTCTTAGCGGTTACCGTACAAAGTGGTGCACCGTGGATACTAACGGTAGCAGCAAGCACCACGGATCGTAAGTTCATAACGAATATAACACTTGGGAACAATAAAACCCTTACGGTAAGAGTTTCTTTAGTTTCCTATCAATGTTGGCACGACTTGCAATAAGTTAGTGAGGATGTTTTTTACCTATGTCAACTGTCTAACTATGAACTTTTCGTGTATCGAGTAAGGGCATGCAATTAATGTTTTTCCTACAAGTGAAAAGTTCTACCCGCTCGTACAAGACGAGTAATTAGCTATAACTTTCTCATTAAAGATTTTTGTTTTAATTTCTCGAATGGTTTCCTTTCATGTATTTAATAGGTATTGTGAACCTGACGAAATGGATCAGAACTTAACAAAAGGGAATATTGTCTTATGCAATCCAATCGATTTGGGGAATGACGGGAGCGGCCCTTTGGTGTATTGTGCTTATGGAACAATAATGATAGCCACTGTTGGAGAATGGGATGTTCCATATCCATATCCTCTACCAGCTTCTGCTGTTACTAATTCTGATGGCGAATATATTGCATCATATATTTCAAGCACCAGGTGAGCTTATAAAAATGCAGCCTAATGCAGTTCTTCAACTTTTAAGTTTCTTTCCCTTGAAAAAGACTATCTATTGGCTTAAAATATATAATTGGGGACTTAGTCTGTGAATTGTGTTTCTGATGTTGTTTGAAGAGTTTTTTTTTTAAAAGATTAAGCTGGGGTTAAGGCAGACCCCAACCTATTATTATTGCAAAAGGTTAAACCTTACCAGCCTCCCTAAGAGTTAGATCATTAAAAGGATGAACACAAAGACTCTATACTGACCGGCTTCAAGCCTAACATACATAATAACATACTAATCGTCCTACAATCGAACCTAAGAAAGTAGAGATAGTAGTCCTACTTCTTAGTCATGATTTCTTTAACAATCTTAGGATGATCCTTCCTAAGATGAGTCTGCGCTTTTTCATAGTTGCAAAAGAAACATTCGCAAGCACAACACACATATGTGAGTCCCAAAGTATCATCCAAATTTTTTTTGATGTAGTCCTCAAGATTTCTCATCTTTTTGTTTTTCCGTAATGACTTTACTTTATTCATCATTGCCAGCATAGGCTCTACTTCTCCTGAATCACGCTCTTGGATCCGCTTGCTTCTTTTTGGCTTCACAGTAGTCCATTCATTTTGATCCTTAGAAGGCACTACATACCTTGATAAGCTCTTTTGCAAAACAAGTGTTGGGGATACTGCATCCGTAAAGAACTCAGTCTCAGTCTCATTCTCTACATCTTCATCCTCATTTCCAGCAACTAGCCATTCATACATGTTTCGTTCTCTACTACATGGCAGTTGGTTAATCGGAATATCTCTAGGCTGACTCTAGATTGGTGTAACCATATTACTCTTATCTCTCTGGTTACTTGAAGTTCCTCTTTGCGAAAAAGTGTTCACATGAGGAATATCCATAGTTTCACCAATCATATTTACTATAGGAGTTGTTATCTCAACAGGCACATAAAATACTAGCTGAAGTCCACTGGAAGGATCGGTTCCAGTCTCATGTACACCAGTATTGAGCTCTTCAACCTCTGTTCCATTCTCCTGAGCACCACTACTCTGGCTATTTGGTTCATGTTGGGCAGTTGTACCAGTAGGCTGCTCCCTGATCTCTTTGTCTCTATCATTTCTTATGCAACATGTTCCTGCACCTTCAGAGAGGGCACTAGGACGACTCCTAACTCTCCATAATCTTCTATTCACATCTTCTCCACTTCCATTGCCAGCATACGTTACAGTATTCCTCATAACATTCTCATAGCTTCCATTGCCAGCATACGTTATAGTATTCCTCATAACATTCTCCACTTCCATTGCCACTTCCACTTCCATTGTCTTCCTTCCTATGAACTGGTTACATTGTTAGCATCCAATCCAGTAGATTGTATAGTATTGAGTCCACTCATTCTTCCATTTTTGTTAGTGGTATTCAACCTCCTTGAATTTGCATCACCCAAACATTTTTCAGTTTTATGCCCAAACTTTTGACACTTCTCACATCTTTTTGGGATCCAAGGGTACTCAAACGAGATGATCCGTTCATCTCCTGGTGCTAGTTCAACTGTAAATGAATTTGGAAGCTTCGCAGAAACATTTACCTCAATACATAGTCAAGCATAATCGATTCGCTTCTTTTGCTTTGTAGTTTCATCCTGACCGAAATGAATGCCCACCTTGCTAGCTACGAACCCCAAACCATCATCAGTCCACAGCTCCTTAGGGACGTTGTGACATTTAACCCACACAGGGATTGTTGTTACCATTGCTCGCTGTTTTTCAACACCTCGAGTCCATGGACTTATGATAAAGCAACGACCACCAATAAAGATTGGACCTTCCTCTAAAACTACTTGACGAGCTTCATTGCTCGAGAATTTGAAGTAGAACAGATCTTTATCCGCAATAATCTCAAATGACCCTTTATCTTTCCATCGCTGTTGAAGGACGTTTTTCACATATGGAAATTAGAGGCGCTGTTCTATAAAGAATCCCACCACGTAGTTACTCCATTCATTACATCCTTGCATAATCAAATCCATCGGTACCTGAGTAACACCATTCACTTCTTGTAAAGTGAAGTGCTTTAGTGTTTTTTTAAGAGCAGACACTCTATTTTGAAGGAATAAGCTACTCCATGATGATGCAGTAGGCACTAAAGCAATTGGTGGAATTCTAGCTGAGGAAGGTGCTGCCACTGAGGAGATAAGTGGCTCAGATGGTGTAGCATCTGCTGAGGGGGAAGGACCAGCACAAGGAGACTGAGGAAGTGGAGTTGAATGGCAAGGAAGAGGAGGAAAAGAAGATATACTGCTATCCATCGATAGATCAGTCGAACTCCGAGATATCCATGTTCTCAGATGAGAAATCTCACATCCCTTGCTATTTCTGATCAAAACCCCCCGTAAAGGGAAGGTTTTGAGTTTGTTCTTCTGCAACCAACATTCTAAAGATAGAACTGTACTACTTGAAGAAAAGAAATACATGAGTTTACTTTTATACCCTTCATGAAAGTGAAGTTGTGTATGATCCTAGTGCTCCGTCTTTGGCGTCTATTACTAATCGAGGACCCTCTATCTAAACGCCTGCAGTTCTCAAGGTATTCTGTGTTGTTGTTTGCTTTTATGGGCTAAACTTAGGGAATTGCTATATACAGACCCCATATCTCTCAAGGCAGACCCCATTTTAAAAAAAAATTAATACTGAATATGTCCCCAAATAATCTCTTAGGGCAGACTCCACTTAAAAAGTGAAAACACATAAATTTCAACTTTTGTCTTTTTACTCAAGTTTTGTCTTTTTACTCTCTCTCAATAAACCTTCCTTAAACCCACACTTTTTTTTTCCACTCCTCTCATTTTCCAATCCAAAGAAACTTAACCCACACATCTCTTCTTTCTCTACACATATTCATCTTCTTTTTCAAATTCTTTTGTTCTATTTCTATTTACAACCCAAAAACCCATCTTTTTGTTTTTCATTTTTTTTTGATGACATTGAGTGAAATGGAATGGGCATATGATGTTTTTAATATGGAAAATGAACTATCTAATGAAGAGAAAATTCAATCAAGTGACGAAGATGGTGACCAAGACGAGGTAACTCCATACACAATTATTGTTCATAATGATTCCAATATCAATTTATTATGAGATCATTATGAGGACGACTTATACAAAATGTGATTACAAAGTATTTATGCAAACTCAATCTATGAGGACGATCTCTTCCGTTTATGGTTTATTTTAATAGTGAGTGTTGGGAAATGGGAATAGTCTTACGTTCGAGACATCCCAGGCCAACTAACTTTCTAAGACTCTGGCACCCCAACTGGAGCGACCTATGAAGCATTAGACAGTCTAATTTGGCCGTCTCTTAGTTACTTTGATAAATATTTTTCTTGTGACAAATTTTTAGCTAATACTATAATTCACTGTAAATGTTATAGGATCCTCTATACAATCATAATGAGGTACCAATTGATGCACTTCCGACTTCACAAAATTCAAATGCATCTTCGGAGGAGCACTACATAGATCAAACCGAACATTTTAACACCAACATGGTATGCATGGATGAATATACATTTTAAAACTTACTTATTTTATTTAATATCTTCTTACCCATGGATTAATGAATACTTAAATTGATTTATAGGTATTTGATAGCCGTCAAGATTTGATTGATTGGACAAAACATAAAGGAAATGAAGTGGGAGCTATTATCGTCACTGGGAAATCTCAAAATGCAATTGGTGGGAAGGCTCCTAGACTTATTTTGATATATGAGCATGGCGGTAAATTTCGATCTCATAAAAAGGTAGAAGCAAATGAGAAGACAATGAGAAAGACTGGAACAAAAAAGATGAATTGTCCTTTTAAATTAAATGCGTGTTTTGAACGTGGTAGTTTAGATAGATGGACACCAAGAGTTGATTGTGGTCATCATAATCATGGGATGGCAAAAACTATGGAGGGTCACTCTTATATGGGAAGGTTTAATAAGATGGAAATGATTCTTGTATCTGAGATGAGTAGAGTTGGAGTCAAACCAAAAGAGGTCATGAATGATGTCAAAGCAAGAGATATATTAAACTCGTCCTCCATGAGACAAATGTATAATGCAAGACACAGAATTAGATTTGATGAAATGGAAAATAGAACACAGTTGCAAGAGTTGGGTAGATTGTTAAGGGAAAATGGATATGTAGAGTACAGTAAACATCGAGAAAGTAGCAATGAGGTTTGCGAATTATTTTGGGCCCATCCGGGTTCGATCCAAATGGCTAAGACTTTTAACTAAAATTTTATCATGGATTGTACGTATAGGAAAAACAAGTATCATTTCAAGTTGTTAGAGATTGCAGGAGTGACATCGACCAATATGACTTTCACTGCATGTCATGTATTGATGGAAAAGGAAAAAGAGTATGACTACACTTGGGCATTGGAAAGGTTTCGAAAGATACTCATGCCTGAAGTTCCAGTGTTGATTGTGATTGATAGGGAGCTAGCTTTGAAGAATGCAGCCGATGTAGTCTTTCAAAATGCAAAGAAGCATTTGTGTCGATGGCACATTTCCCAATGTGTCTTGAAAATGGGAAAAAATATTCTCAGTGACAAGCAAAACATAAATAAACTTTGTGCCATGTGAACTAATGTGGTAAGGTCAAAGACACAGGAGGGTTTTTTGAGAAAGTTTGCTTCTATAGAATTAGCTTTTAAAGACTATCATGTGCTCATCCAATATTTGAGTAGAACATGGTTGCCTTACAAAGAAGCATTTGTTGCTTACTGGATAGACTAACAAAAGCACTGTGGAAACACTACGACGAATAGGGTGGAAGGATTGCATGCTTGACTGAAGTGGAGCTTGAAGGGGACATGCAAACATGATTTTCTTGGAATGTGGAAATTGATCCATCCAGTTATCAATATTGAGATTAGCGAAATTAGAGCCTCTTTTGAGAGGAGTTTAACTAGATTTCAGCACGAGCACAATAACGAGTTTTTTAGTGAGCTCAGAGGATTTATTTCAAAGAGAGCTTTAGATTTGATTTTGGAAGAGATGGGACGTATAAATGTCATTGGGGTAGATAATAGTGTTTGCGACCACACTTTGCGTACTTCACACAGTTTGCCGTGTGCGCATGAGCTAGTGATACTCAAACAAAAAGGGTGAAGAATACCTCTTTATGAAATTAATGAATTTTGGAAAAAGTTGTCTATTGAACTAAGAGCTAGTGATCCCATTGGTGTTGATTACAAAGCAGCTATGGATTTATTTATTCAACGACTAGGATCGACTTCTGAAGACCAGCAGAGATCTATGATAAAGATGCTCATGGAACTTGCAACGCCTAAAAGTTCATCATTGGAGCCACCAAAGGAGGATGCTACACCAAAGGGCAGCCCTAAGGGCAGTACTAAGAAGAGGCCAGCAAAAGAAGAGTGGTCAACTACCCGAGATCCGTCATGGTTTGAGTACCCTCCGGATGCTCCACCCATGACTCCACAATCCATAACGAAGCCCAAGGCCAAACCATTTGTTCCAAAGAGGAAGAAACCGAATGTTGATGTTGGTTGCTCCATTAATGAAATTGAACATCCTCCAGATGCTCCACCTGTGACTCCACAATCTATAATGAAGCCAAAGGCCAAACCATATGTTTCAAAGAGGAAGAAACAAAATGTGGATGTTGGTTGCTCCATTAATGAAATTGAACATCCTTTAGATGCTCTACCTATGACTCCACAATCTATAACGAAGACCAAGGCCAAACCATATGTTTCAAAGGGAAAGAAGAAACTAAGTTTTGATGCCAGTTGCTCCATTGCTCAATCTGGATATAAAATGTGTTTTCCGCTGGAATTGCTACAATTTATTGTTGGTTTTGAAGACCCCGTCGGCGATGGAAATTGTGGTTTTAGGGCTCTCTGCTTAGCTTTGGGAAGAAAACAAACCGACCGGTTTTGGATGAGACAAGAGTTATTAAGTGAGTTAATGTCAAATGAGGAATATTATGTGAGGATATTTTCCCAAGAAGTTGTTGATGGATTAAATAAAGGGTGAACTAGTATTACCCCCCCGACTAGATGAGCCAATTAGGGTCTCCCCCCTAAATACACACAAAAAAATTTCGGTCAACCCACTTTGACTTTTTTTTTTTGTGTATTTAGGGGGGAGACCCTAATTTCCCATCTAGTGGGGGGGGAAATCCTAATTGACTCATCTAGTGGGGGTAATACTAGTTAACTCTTAAATAAAAGGATAAGGAAAAAGAAGAGAACTCGTGCCAAGAGGAACAAATGGATGGATATGCCTATTACTGGGTATTTGTTTGCGTCGAGATTTGACGTTGTGCATGTACAATTCTCTACATCATATTGTTATACCTTTCTCCCTATGAGATCCCCAGTGGATCCAAATAATGTTAATGTGTTTGGGATCAGTTATGTTAATAGTAATCATTATATTAAACTAGATTTGGAAGATGGTTGCCCAATTCCAAAAATAGTGTTGTTTTGGAGCAGGAATAGTCTAGAAAAAGCAAAAGGCTGGGAAATCCTAGTGAAAACCCGTGTGGAGGCATTCCAAGGGTTGAATGTTCAAGGGATTGCTCAAGCGGAGGCTTTCGAAGGAGATCCAATTTTTATCGATTAGTGTAGTTGGGCAAAAAGATCTTTGAAATATTTTATACTTTTACAGAGGATACATGAAGAAACATTTTTTGCAATGAAAAGTTTTTGTAAAGACTTTGATAGAATGGAATTGAGTTTCTTATATATTTTGGAACCAAACATTTTACATGTTTTAATTTTGATGTTTCTACTTTCATTGTTTACATGTATTGGTCTGAAACATTTTGCCAAAATTTTAAATTAGTTAGAGTTTTAATTTTGATCAAAACTAACCTAAAAATAAAAGATGTTCAAATTAGGGTAACTCTGTGTGCATTGGATGGTTGGACTGGACCGTCTTATAAAGATAGGAGATTTGTGTTGGACCTGTATTAATAACGGTTCATTGGAACCAACTTTAAAATAAAAGACGTTCAGATTAGGCTAACTCTATCTGCATTGGATGGTTGGATTGGACCGTCTTAGAAAGATAGGAGATTATGTTGGACCTATCTTAAGAATGGTTCATTAGAACCAACTTTAAAATAAAAGATGCTCAGATTAGGCTAACTCCGTTTGCATTGAATGGTTGGATTGGACCATCTTAGAAAGATAGGAGATTGTGTTGGACCTGTCTTAAAAACGGTTCATTGGAACCAACTTTAAAATAAAAGACGTTCAGATTAGGCTAACTCCGTTTGCATTAGATGGTTGGATTGGACCGTCTTAGAAAGATAGGAGATTGTGTTGGACTTGTCTTAAGAACGGTTTATTGGAACCAACTTTAAAATAAAAGACGTTCAGATTAGGCTAACTCCATCTGCATTGGATGGTTGGACTGGACCGTCTTAGAAAGATAGGAGATTGTGTTGGACCTGTCTTAAGAACGGTTCATTGGAACAACTTTAAAATAAAAGACATTCAGATTAGGCTAACTCCGTCTGCATTGGATGGTTGGACTGGACTAACCTATCTTGTTTTAAGACATTCACAGTGGCTGACAAAATCTTTATTTTAAGACAATAATTAAAAAAACATTACTAACCATTGTTTATACACCTAAATGTTACATATTCATTTTATGGTCTTTCCCCACTACACTATATGAGTTCAGGGTTTAAGGTTTATGGGTTAGGTTTTGTACTTTACAGAGATGTGAATGAAATTAAATTTGAACAATATTTTTTTTCTTTAATTCAAAATTTATTATTGAATTTTGGCTCACAAAATTATTTTTGGAATTTAAATACACGACTCAGTTTAGGGTTTTGGGTTTATAAACTGTTTAGTTGGTCAATTTTTACTAATTCACTTAGATTTGGTTCACAGTGGCTGACAAAATCTTTATTTTAAGACAATAATTAAAAAAATATTACTAACCATTATTTGTACACCTAAATGTTACATATTCATTTTATGGTCTTCTCCACTACACTATAGCCTATAAATGTACATATGGGTTCAAGGTTTAAGGTTTATGAATAAGGTTTTGTACTTTACAGAAATGTGAATGAAATTGAATTTGAACAACAATTTTTTTTCTTTAATTCAATATTTATTAATGAATTTTGGCTCACAAAATTATTTTTGGAATTTAAATACACGACTCAATTTAGGATTTAGGGTTTTGGGTTCAGAGCATATAGTGAAGGAAAACTTTGATTCAAAATTTTTGGTCAATTGATTTGTAGTTTTTTTTTTTTTTTTCATATGAAGTCTTGAAGTCTTGAATATGAAATTTAAATTGAAATTTCCCGCCCAAATTTTAAAATTTGAATTTTAAATTTTAGTAAAATTTCGAACATAATATTTTGGCAATTTGGTTTGTATTCTTCATTTCATGATCAATACAATATGAAAACATGAATTGAATTGAAATTGGAGTTAGTGATAACACAAAACCAACTTGAAATTCAAAACACAAAATTTAAATTGAAATTTTTTGCCCAAAATTTCAAATTTCAAATTGGATTTTAAATTTCGGTGAAATCTCGAATCCCACCCAAAATTTGAATTTGAATTTTGAAATCTGACCTTCAGTAAGTTGGACCGAAATATTTTGTCAAAATTTCAAATTCCAAATGAAGAGAGTTGTGTTGGTCATAATGGTTCAATTTAACTAACTTAAAAAGAGTAGATGTTCACATTGGGCTACTCTATGCACCCTTTTGTTAGTTGGAATGGACCGTCTTATACATAGACGAAATGTGTAGGTCCTGCATTAGGAATGGTTTAATTGAACTAACTTATATAAACAAAGATGTTCCAGTTAGACTATAGCTTTATGCCTCTGTTTGTTGGACTGGACTGTCTTACACTTTGATTAGATTTTGCTGGCTAGCTTTGTTTTTAGTTGGTTGGACTGGACTGTCTTATACTTAGATTAAATTTTGCTAGTCCTACATTAAGATCGGTTTAAATAAACTAACTTAAAGTGAAAAGATGTTCACACCAGGCTAGCTTTTCTGCTTTAGTTGGTTGGACTGGATTGTTTTACACTTAGATTTGATTTTGCTAGTCCTGTATTAAGATCGATTTAAATAAACTAACTTAAAGCGAAAAGACGTTCACACCAGGCTAGCTTTTCTGCTTTAGTTGGTTGGACTGGACTGTTTTATACTTAGATTAGATTTTGCTAGTCCTGTATTAAGATCGGTTTAACTGAACTAACTTAAAGAGAAAAGACGTTCTAACCAGGCTAGCCTTTTATGTTTTAGTTGGTTGGATTGGACTGTCAAAAATCCTTATCTTTTCAGTTTATCAGGCAACCTCAGAGGCTGAGTGGCAATTTACTTACCAAAATTGCTTGGACTTCATTTTCAAACTATGTTCTGAAGGAATTTGAGAAGTGGTCTACTATCACCTTGTAGCTGGGTGATACATTTTTCAGCTTCAACTTGTGTGGATAAATATATTGTGTTTGCCAAATCTTTCCAAGATGTTATCACTGAAAAGAAAAGAACAATTTAAGTTGCATTTCAAAAATAACCACTAGAATAGATAATCGAGTAAACCGCTCTTCTCAAATTCCACTTGCACTACTAACTAGCGATGAAATACTTTTGTTGATTTTTCTCTTTATCTTCCTTGTGTCATACTGATGAAGATTTATCAAAGAATCAGTGAAGATTTAGCAAAGAATAAGTTGAAGAGCACCACTTTCCATGCATCATTTACCTCTTTCCAAGTATGGAAGAACCATAATTGAGGTATTGGTTTCATTCAAAAAAGTGTGTTGCTGCATGACAGTGGTGAACTGGCAGTGGAGACGGGTTGTAGTAGTATTTAGATTTCAGATATTTCAGTAAAAGAATATTAACACCCAAAGTTATACCCACAGCCATAATATTCAAATTGATAGGCTACCCTGCTTTAAATTTAGTAGAACTCAAGTGCAAGAAATTAAATAGTATGAACAGAAAGCTGAAGCTAACAAACGCCACTGACGCATAACTAAAGTACTAAACTGTTTTAACATCTTCGACATTGCCATGCAATGTTGCAATGTTGCTGATTAGAATAGGTTCTCTGCTTAGATTTCTAGTTTCACATTGGAACAGTGACACTTATACATGCTACAAAAGATATGTTTTTAACTAATATTTGAGTCTTACATCCTTGCACAACCCCATAATAAAATGTTATTATAGGGCAGAAACACCAAAAACTATGCTTTGTCCAATCATAGAAACTACATGAGTGTATAAACGGCAAACCCACTTCTGCAGAGTAGATTCCCATAATGCCGCCTAATCTAGAATGACTGGTTTCGAGAGCATTCAATTCCTCTGTCATTGTCCGGTTTGGGATGTTCAGCTGGCCATATATTGAAAACTTTGTATCATCAGAAACACCGAAAGGGATGACTTAAAACTGATACTTTTGAATTTTGTAGCTACAGACGGTTAACCTTAAATTCATATGCCATACATATCTCAATCAATAATAAGAAAATGAAAACATCAGAAGTATCACAAAAGAGTCTGCCCTGGAAGTAATGAAGAAATCAGTAAACAAGGCATACAACAGATACCACATCAAAAGAAAGAAAGAAAATCACTAAACAAGACTCGCAGCAAAGACCACATCAAAATTGTTTGGCAATGAAGGCCACCAGATCCTTACTAAAAGTAATATGGTTTAACAAGAAAAACATAACATAGGTGAAAGTCATAACTAAAAATAACTGAACAAGATTACAACACATGCCACACTAACAAAATAGATAAGCCACCATCAGAATTTTCATTAAAAAGTGAAGTCTACAACAAAGATTAAAAGATGTAACAGATGAAAAAGAACCCCCATAGAAGTGATCACTCATTTGTCCACACACCAAAATTCAACAAGAACCCCCGAGTAGATTAACACCATCACTTTTTTTTCTCTTCCTTTCATTTGCAAGTTGTCGTTTTGTCAACTTTGTTGTGTCAGTGTCCATGTTATCTCCACTATTTTCACCACCATCTCCACCATTATCTTGACCACCCCCACTATTTTCACCAACATCTCCACTATTTTCACCCCCACCTCCACTTTGTGAACTTTCTTGAATAATTTGTTTGAATTGGAGAATGTTGTATATCATTTTCTCACGTGCTAACATCCCATGAACATCTTGGGTTCCTCCTATGTCCAACGATTCTTTAAGCAACCTTGTCGCTTATGTTACAATAAGTTCCTATATATAAAGTAATTTGACAGTTAAATAAATATGACTAACATTAGATATATTATATTTTTTGAACATAATGAAATCGAATACGAGTAGGAATAAAATATATATATACATCTTACCCAATTTACAGGTGGAAGTATATGAACTTGTGAAAACTGCTTCGGATTCCGCATACGAGGATGGCTAATATTGTTGAACCAATCTATGTATCTATTAACGCAATCCGAGGAAGCCACAACACGTTCACCACGCTCAAAATTAGACAAAACATGATTATCCCCCGACGTCCACAATCGGGAAAAAGTGTAATGATTCACATTGTATCGCACATTTGTTTTTTTACTACCATATTTAGGTTGAATCGACCTACCAGGAATCCTTTGAACATATCCAACTTGACGTAGAACTCGGTTAATATTGTAGCCTTCAGCTATATCAAGCACACACAATACACCATTAAAAAAAGTAATGTCGTCTAATGGTCGGATGTCACGAACATTTTTGTAAGGGTCCCAATAAACCTAACACACAAAAATTCATAATTGTTATTTTCTTCCATCATTTTACAAACTAACAAATTATAACAAGAAAGTATTAAACTTGTATCCTTACTTCTCTAGCTGATAATAAGTCTATCTCCTCCTGAAGGTAGATTAAAGAAGACATTGTCGCCATTGAAAGTGAGGGATATACCATCCACCATCTCATACGAGGCATATCCCTTTTAAAGTCCATATTGATCATGGGAGAATTCTGAAGACGAAAGTGTTCATACACCCAAGCCTACAAAAGTATTTTGTGAACAACTCAAATTTAAAAAATGAGATAACTCCCTACAATAATAAAATACTACTTACTTCCAACAATGTCATACACCCGGCAACTTGTCTCCCATTTTGTTGAGTTGCTTTTGCCAACTCCCTATATAAATAAGCCAACACAGTAGCACCCCAATCATACTTTGAAACATTGTCAACCTCTAGCAACACCTACAAGTAGGCAATGTATACACCAACTCCTGACTTGTCATTAAAGATTGTACACCCCAAAAGAAACAACAAATAAGCTCGAACATGACAGTCAACAATTTCAGCCGTAGCATCTTCGGGCGTGTTAGAAAATGTCTTCCTTAACCACTCTAGAGTCACATGCCCCTTTTTCACTTTGGGTACATTTTCGACCGTCTAACCAAGCCCTTGTATAAGCAATTCTTCTGCTTTTCTTTATCTAACAAATAGATTCCCTCCACTGGAAGACCTTTGATTGGAATCCCCAAAATTTGGCTGACATCATCAAGAGTAATGGTCATCTCGCCAAATGGGAGATGGAAAGTAGTTGTTTCTTGATGCCATCTCTCACAAAATGCTGAAATCACTATTGCATTGAAGTTCTTCCACGAATACAAGGCTAAGTTTAACAACCCAGCAGCTTCTAGCTTCTTTTGGAAAAGAGGTGGTTCTTCACTTATGTCCCATTGCTCTAGTTTGACAGTATGGTGGTGCAGTTTTAGAATACCCCTTTCCTACAAAATTAAACAAGATTTTAATTTAATAAAAAAAAAACACGACTATAAAATGAATTAAGCATAGATGTAAAAAAAAATACCTTTCCAGCCCAAATCTTGCAAGCAATATGGTCCTTATAATCAACCAAAACTTTGCTATCTATAGGACCTCCGGAATATATTCCCAATTTAGACTCTCCATCGCTCTCGTTCTCATCAACTTGATGCAAATTTTCTTCTTGCCCATTAGAAACCTCTATCTCCTCATCATGTTCTTCTTCCAACTCAACATTATCTACTTGCTGCAAATTTTCTTCTTTCCCATTAGAAACATTTATCTCCTCATTATGTTCTTCTTCCAACTGAACATTCTCGTCTTCTTCAATATGGTCTTCTACAACTATTGCTTTTTTGTTTTTCCGTATTCGATGAGATGCCGTTTGGGGCACCCTAACTGAAGGCTGGCAACTAGAGACAACTTTCCCTTTCTTTTTTTGGGGCGGCATGACTATACCTGTAATACGTCAATAGCTAACAATAGTCAAATTTCAATTACAACCCAAACTTTATGATGCAAGATAGAAAATGCAAGCTTTTAACTATGCCATGAAAAAATGATGATTTTTTTGTAAACTATATATTAATTATAAGCACTCGAAGTCTCTCAATCAAAGACTATTATTAAATGACAAGTGATACAACAATCCCAACATCCTCATAATCTTATCCAAAATAATATTCTATTTGTCAAACGTATGTCAGAAAACATCTCACACAAAATTTTCACGAACTAGCTGTGCTATAAATCTCTCTGGCTCAGATGATATTATCACCAATTGGGTTTTCTCTCAGGTTTTACCAAGAAAAGTGATCAAACAAAGCCGTTTGGAATTTATGAATATGTAGTGACCAAACACAGAACGCAGCAATGCAATACCATTTTCAAACGAATCAAGCTCATAAAGAGACTAAAAAGATACCCCACACAACGATCAGGTCCATAAGACTATGACCCTTTAAAGATATTAAATATAAAATCTTAGAGTATGTGAAAATCCCTGCTCTATATACTTGCAACTTCCACAAGACGTGCGATAAAAATCAACTACAACTAAAGAATCAGTTTCGTTGGCCTTCTCAAGGATTTTGGAAAATTCTGCATCTATGTTAAATTCTATGACACATTCAACTGGACAAAGATCCCCATATTCGTCCAATAATTCTCCCGAAACATATTGACACATACTCTTGAACTTCGAGCGATGGAAGTTTATGTTTATTTTGTGAACTTTCATGCTTAGGTTCAGCTGATCGAAGGAACTCTGGACCTTAATAGCCAAAATGTCAAAGTATTCGTGCTTGGCAAAAAGTTGGGAAGTAGACAAGCAAATCCTAGACGAACTTGTCCATCTGAAATTTTATTGACTGGACCCCTAGAACTCAGAAAAGTCTGCCTTTGCATTACGTAAAAGGGATAAAAACTTTGGAAGTAGCAAAAAAATAATATCTCCAATCTCTTAATATTGCTCGAAGATGAAGCTGTTACAAGACGAGGTTTCAAGTGATGCTAACATCTATAAGGACGAGTACCTCTTCGAGTCATTTACTCACTCCATTAGTTGAATGCCTAATGAAGCATATAATGATCAGTCCTATGGCAGATTTGGATTAATAGAAGAACGAAACATATATATCCCCTCTTTCACATTCAAACAAACTGCCATATATCATCATCAACAACTAGTATAATATAACCTCAAAATTGCATTCAAACAAAATTTTCATGAACTAGATGTGCTATAAATCTCTCTGCCTCAGATGATATTATCACCAATCGGGTTTTCTCTCAGGTTTTTCCAAGAAAAGTGATCAAACACAGCCATTTGGAATTTATGAATATGTAGTGACCAAACACAAAACGCAGCAATGCAATACCATTTTCAAACGAATCAAACTCATAAAGAGACTAAAAAGATACCCACACACCGATCTGGTCCATAAGACTATGACCCTCTGAAGATATTAAATATAAAATCTTAGAGTATGTGATTAATGGGAAAACACTTCTAAGAAATATTCTCACTACAAAAATGTTATTTGATGCAAATAGTAATAAAGAAACATCTTCTCGCCATTCAAACACTCAAATATAATAAGCCTTGATCAATCTCAATCCATATCCAAATCGAAACTTCAAAAGAAAAACATAGCATGGTCTCTAAAGTATCCACCTTATTACACCTGGAATCTTAAACGACTGAATTAAGAAAGAGAAAAACAAGAAGTATTTTGTTGAGTACAAACCCTTACTCAAAGAAACAAAGTCAGAGAAGCTTTTGAGGGGATACGTTGATTTTGCACATTTGAGACCTTCTAAACCTCAGAAGATAACGTAGCGAAAACACTCAAAATATTAAAACCTGCAACAACATATTTACATTCAATGACTTAAATAAAAGAAATGCAGCACCATGTCATAATAACTATACCATCAATCATCAAAAAAGAAGTCCATAAAAATGCAAACTTGGAACACTAAACTCACTTCAAATCACCGAATGCATTAAAACCCAACAATGGGTAAACTCAAATTCAATATAAACGACAGAAAACAGAATAAAACACATGAAAATAATAATGGGAAAAAAATAGTTCATAAAAAGTCATTTTTTACCGACAAAGTGAGCTTAATTTAAACGATGATATTAACCAGAGAAGAAGAATTAAAGGATAAACAAGTTCTTATTACTTTAAACACTTGATTTTTTTTATTTTAGAGGAGGAGGAAGAAAGAGAACAGCCAAAGAAAGTGAAAAGTGAAAAGAGAAAACAATGTTTTTTTTGTTTTTGGGGTGTGTCCAACGACAATTTTAAGTTTGGGGTCTGCCTTGAGAAAAAATAGGGTCTGCCTTGAGAGATATGGGGTCTGTATATAGTCTTTCCCAATTATGACTGTTTTTATGCCCTTATTGGTCATTGACATCGTTATCTGCTTATATTATGCAGCCAGAGATATAAGTGCTCCTGGAGTTGACATTCTAGCGGCATGGTCTCCAAAAGGCCTCGTTTCAAGATCTGGATACGACCAACGCTCAGTAATGTATAATATCGTCTCCGGAACATCCTCATGCAGCAGGGGCTGCTGCCTATGTCAAAACATTTCACCCAACATGGCCCCCTGCAGCCATTAAATCTGCTCGCATGACCACTGGTAAGGTTGTTTGCTTCTGTGAATTTCATAAATGGGAAGAATCTATGGACTAATTATTTTTGACCGAACTACTAAGTGTAGTCCGATGTCACTATTTTTTGCTTGGTAAATTCGAAGTTCACATAGATAAATTGTAAAGCTCATATTTATCTAACGGCACATCTTATACTTCTTCAATCAAAGTAAATGTTATTGAAAACACGACATTTTATTTTTAACCTAAAGCACCAAAGAGTGCATGCTACTGAATCTTCAATCTGGTTAATTATTTATATCTTTATATATTTTTGCAGCTTCCCCAATGAAAA
This sequence comes from Coptis chinensis, assembly GCF_015680905.1. Lineage (NCBI taxonomy): Eukaryota > Viridiplantae > Streptophyta > Magnoliopsida > Ranunculales > Ranunculaceae > Coptis > Coptis chinensis. Next base: position 45,795,716 of record NC_141460.1, read on the forward strand.
CCATCAATGAAGGAGAAAGCGAATTTGGTTATGGTGTTGGCCAAATTGATCCGGTAAAAGCGGTGAATCCCGGCTTGCTGTATGATGCTTTGGAAGTTGACTACGCAGAAATGTTATGCAACTTAAATTACACGGCAGACAAAATTAGAATCATTACTGGAGAGAATATTACTTGCAATGCAAGTAAAGGAGGCGAGGCACTTCTGAATTATCCTTCCATGGCTGTTTATTACGAACCAGATTCACCCATCACAGCCTATTTCCCCAGGAGCGCCACCAATGTTGGATTCGCGAACTCCACATACAAGGCAACAATCAGCAATCAACCTTCTCTGAATATTTCTGTCACTCCCAATGTCCTATCTTTCAAGTCATTGAATGAGAAGCAGAGTTTCATTGTAAATATTACTGGAGGAGTACGTCAAAGAAGTCGCGTTGTCACCGCTTGGCTCACGTGGTCAGATGGTACACATATAGACATATAGTAAGAAGTCCAATCGCTGCTTTGGAGGGGTGAAACTCCAATTGCTGGACAGGAAACTTGACATGCATGAATTTTTTGCAATAAGTAGATACCGATTTAGTTTTAATCGTTGTGTTTCAGTTATCACTGTTTTTTTAAGGTATCAGTTTGGTTAAACCTTTGAGAAAAGAATGAAACATATCAAGTATCCACCTGTTGCATCATAATTTAAGGAGCCATTCATTGTTTAGATTCTTGGCAGAAGTATTGCTCCCCTTTTGCAATTTTCTCATCTCAATGATTAATCCTAAAATATCTAAATCAATAATTGCAGTGTAAAAATGTTCTAAAAGTTGGAGAAAATAACAGTAGAAATTGCCAATATTTTTTAACAAAATTGATCAATTAGCAAAACCAAAGTGCGTTGTAATTTTTGAAACCAAAACCAAAGTACGTTGTATATTTTGGTCGTTAACCCATCCTAAAATATCAAAATCAATAATTGCAGTGTAAAAATGATCTAAAAGTTGGAGAAAATAACGGTTGAAATTGCCAATCTTTCCGATGGAAATTAATCAACAAGAAATTAGTCCCAAGGGTTATTTGCGAGTGGAACCAGTGTTTTGTTTAAATCACTCGCAAGCACAATTTTCAGGTGTAAATAACCCGGAAAATCAATTTTCGAATAAAAATAACTCGTAAGGACATATAGCCTGGATTTTAAATAAATATTTTCCGATTTTACCCTTTCAGTCATTTTGCTATGAAGAATGAATATTCATACTTTATGTTGATGTATGAACATTGATTGTTCATATCCAAATAAATGAACGTACCTCATACAATATGTTGAGGTATGAACAATGATTGTTCTTACTGATCATACATTATGTTGTGTTCATACCCCAAATAGGTATGAACAATGATTGTTCATAGCTCATGTTGAAGTATGAACAGTGATTGTTCATACCCCAAATAGATATGAAAAAGGATTGTTTATACTATATACACTGGGTCGTTACGATTGGGCCGGACCATTTATTATTTCGCATTAGGAGTATACTTGACATTTCATCTACCTAGACCATTTTTAATTTCGTGTTAAGGGTATACTTGACATTTCATCTACTCGGACCTTGTGAGTGATTAAAAAAAAAAAGGTGTCCTTGAGAATTACTTTTTCCTCCGATCTCTCTTGGAGAGTTTCTCCCTATCTAGGTTTAATTTTGTGAGTGTTTTTTTTCTAATATTATGTTGAAAGACCTGGAAAATATTGCGGGATATTCAAACATTGGGCTTCTTTATTAGCTGGCCACGCAAAAAGTGTCGGGTAAAAATGTTGTGGCAATCACCACTTGATTTACTATAATTGCTTAATTAGGGAAACTGTTGCTTCCGTAAAGATCTTTGATGATTCATGCCTTATTTCAAAGACTATTTCAATGCTTTTAAACATAATCAAATGTTGTGGACTCCAAAAGAAGACCTACTTATTATTGCGTTACACGACTGGCATGGCATCACACTGTTGTGTCTAGTACTTAATTAATAATCTCGAACCTATGAATTCATGATCGATATTCTTAAAACTTAGACTTGAAATTTTTGCATCCCAATTTCCATTACAAATCATAATCACAGTGCAACTGGTATCATCCCAAACCTCTGAATTTTCTCTTTGCAGTTAGAATTCAACAACTAGAGATAGCCATACAACCCTTCATGGGTAGGTTACTGTTGTCTGTCACTCTTACTTAGCTTGTTTCCCGGTAAGATTTGAATCAACCACGGTGTGCTCATTTTTTGTTTCTCAATTCTTTTTTCTCTTTTAGGAATATGCATCTACGCACTCCATCAAGTCATGCGTACAAATATAGGCGGTGGGACCATTCATCAGAAGGTTCATAGAAACCATATTCATTGGGTGGTTGCTCTAAGATAATGACCCTAAACTACATGCAACAAGGTACTAATCTCTTGCATTTTTTGTAACTACATGCATAATCATCATAGGATGCCAACCCCATATTTGGTTATTGTCTGCAACACGCTTTCATATTCTTCTGCATGTAACCATACTTAATTTGTTTTTGTCATGATATAACCAAGAGAGTTTATCAACTTTGTTTCATGGGTTTATTAGTGAAAACCCCCCATTTTATGACATGCATTTGTGTTTACCCCCCAAATTTTGAATCATCACAAAAGTCCCTCGATTCCATCCTGGCCCCATTCAGAAATCATCCATATTTGCTCTATTACCTACAATACCCTTGGGGGTAAACACAAATTATTGCAAAAGAGTTGCTGCATCCGGCATGGTTGTTGGTCGATTGAAATACCTATTTTAGCCCTTTTGACTTTGACAATTGTTGACTTTATTATGAAAAACCATATTTAACCTTTGTAACAGCGGGAAATCATTATATTTCCCCCCAATCTCTTAATAGTATAAAACCCCCCAAATTATTACAACCCTAATTAAGAAACCCTAGTTCTCATAACTGCTATTGTCATGGACACGGATCTAGCTGTTTGTGCAACACTTGTTCTCATAATTGCAACCCTAATTAAGAAACCCTAGTTCTCATAATTGGTACCCGATCTAGCTGTTTGTGCAAAACACTTGAGGTATATTGTTGAACTTTTACTTAAGCATTTGAAGTTTTGTTTGTAACCTAGTTCTTGACCTTGCTGTATTTGTTAATAATGTTTGTACTATCATATCACCTCGATCTCACCATTTGTACTTCATTCCACTAAAAATGTTTCTTTTTTGTGCATATTGTTTCCTTGTTTGTCTGCAGGACAAAAATGGTTATGTACAATGATAGAACTTTTAGATTTAATTATGGTGGGAGTTTTAAAGTAACTAAGTGGAGGCACAATGTTTAAGTGTTACATTACGAGGGAGGGGATATTGTGGATACTGACTGTTTGGAGGCTGAAGAAACAACCTTGTTGGGATTAGTTTCTTGGGTGACAAAGACAATTCCGTGCCCTCCTATTCCTGTGATTGAAGTCAGTTGGATTGAAGGTCATGATGTTAGAGTTATTACTTCAGATGCAGACTTGTTGTATATATATGTGGTCTCATGCTTTGTGAATGATAACGAAGGATACACTCACTTGTATTTGAAGATTAGTGAAACAGTTGTGATAAGTAGTGATGAGGATGATAGTATTGAGGACAATGACATTGACAGTGAAGATAGATATTTTAGTGCTGGTGGTGGGTACTACAATAGAGATTATGACAGTGAGGGTAGAGATTCAGGTGATGGCTGCCCTTACAGTGATGATGACAATGTGCATGAGTTTGGAGGATATACTAGTAGAAGAAAATATAAGGTGGAGAAAGTGTTTGACTTAGCTAAGTGGCCTGATATTGAAGTATATGACAAGCTGGACAACTTGACAAAAAATAGGTTCCAAATGAAACACAAATTGTTGGAATATAATATTAAGAAGGGTAGTGGGGTTAGGGGACATGAACCAAATGGAGGGGACCACTCTGTTGAAAGACCATCAATAAATAAGAATAAAAGGGGATCTGCTAGTTCGACCAACCAAAAGGGAAAGACTATTCAGACTGAATGTATTTTTCTTCTCACACTACTATTTTCATAAGTCATTTTTGTTAGACTGACGAAGCTAAACGCGGTAACTTCGTTAGATTTTGTCGAAGCGATAGTAACGAACTAAGCGAGCGTAAAAAGCGTTCAAACTTAGACTGACGAAGCTAAACGCGATAACTTCGTAAGATTTTGTCCGTAGCGATAATAATGTTGTGATGGAAACAAAATTATACCATTAGAACTGAAGTGAAAGAAAGACTTTATATTGATCACCAAATCTTAAAAAGTGCAAAGATAATAACGGAAAAGAAACTATTGAACTGGAAACAGACTAACAAATTTTTGTCATGTTTTTCGTTCAACTTGTCAATTTTGTCTGCTCACTTAGTAAAATAATTTGTTACGACGAGCAAGAAACGAACACTGCCAGGGCTATCGGAAATAAACCAACAATGTCAAGGCCCCATTTTGCAAATGACCAAGGTTTATGGATTGGATGACGCTTCATCGCGGGAAGTTTGACCCATATCACATATCATGTTTTGGACAAGGCATACACTTCTCGGACAAACGTTTAACATCCTTTGGCATGTATGGCCACCAATACCATTGGGTCATTACTATGTGAGCGAGACTTTGCCCTCGGGAGTGGTGTTCACATAGTCTTGGATGAATTTCTTCGAGGCCTAGTAAATCGTTTGTTCTGCCTAAACAACAAAGGATAGGATTGAGACTTGTGCCGTTGTGATAGAGTTTTTGGTCATAAGGAATTCCAGAGCATCGCCAGCTGCATGATCGTCATCGGTAGATACCAAGACATTATTAGTGCCAAGCTCATTGGAATCATCTGACAGCAGAAGTGGTTAATCCAGTGTTGTCGTAATAGCGACGACTTAATTTTCCACAGATAAGTATGTGATAGAAGCAGGATGCCTTACATCATAACGCGGATACTGTACAATACTGATATATATAAAATTTCATGCAATTTGTTGAACTAAGTCCAAATAAACGTCCATTCTATTATCGCGAGCCGCATATTATCATTCAAAGTGGCTAGCGACTAACTTAGAATAATTAATCGTAACTTAGTCGCCCCCAGCTGAAGAGTTGTGCGTATACCGCAAATGACAGTTTCATACTCGGCCATATTATGTGAAGCATCAAAACCCAAACATAAAGACCTCCCAATTATGTCTTCATTCAGCTTCAAGAGGAAAAAACCAAGACCGAGCCAGACTTATTATGCAAACTATCGGTGTGAATCTAACAATCAGCTAATATATCCGATAAGTATTTCAAGTCATCGCCCCCGGGAGGTAATGACAATTAGGGATCGATGTGTTCCTCATCGAGTAATGCATTCGACATAGGAATATCATCGATAAGAAAATCAGTCATTAGCAAAACCAAAGTTTTCTCTTTATGAGTGTCAGAGATAATGTTGCGAGTGTCAGAGACAATGTTGCAAGCGCTAAGGTAACTTTTCCATTCTGTGACTCGATCCGTAGACATTGAGAAAAAACTTGCGCAGCGGATATTCGATAAGTATAAACTTCGACTATTCATTCTTTGATTTAAGCTTAAGACGTCTGACAGCATGAAAAAAGGGCAATGCAATTTTCTCAAAGCAAGAATGCCTTCGTGCCGAATAATTTGGCGCATTGGTGGAATGGTAGCCGGGTCGTATGCAATCGAGTGTTGAAAAGGAATAGGAGGGAGTAGTCTGATACCGCCAAGTTGACCTTGAACCTCACATTCGCGATGATCGTCAGTAAGTACATCAAGAACTTAGGCTCGACGAGTATTCGTCATAACTATTGTAGAACATGATCATCGGTTTTGAATAAGAACCGCAGACGACACCAATTATGTTTCGACCAAATATGATCAAAACACTAAGTGGTGACAAAAGAGATGAAGAACGTAGAAAAGTAGTGAAAAAGCTATGGTGATCGAGTAAATGATGAGACTGTACCTTTCGATTGCCTACGTACCCAAATTATCGATGGGATCAAGTCTCAAGAACGTAGTTCTATATGAAAAATAGTTTGGTATTTATATAGGTAGAGTATAGACTCCTTGTAGCTCAAGTATTCTTGTATCTTAAGTAATTGTAATTGACTATAACTCTCAACTGATAATTATCTTTTTGATAAGAAACGAATCTGGACATAAGTTAATATACGTTAGTGGCAAGCCATGTGGCTAAGATTCAGCCTTAGACACATGAGTTAATGGGCTTGTACATTGATCTATGATATTGCAAATTGGGTTTTAGCCCTGTCGATTAAACGAATAAAGTGGAGACCCCTACCCATGGACGTTTGCCACGTAGGTGGGGGTCGAAACAAAGCTCTTGCATCTTTTTCTTCCTTAAACAATATATGATCAAAAGGTGCAAGATATAGAGATCTCTGAGCATCATACCATGTTTCCTTAACAGTAGCCACTCTGTCAGAGAAATTAGAAAACTTGCCTCTAGACCACCCTCTTATAGCTTTTTTGAGAAATCTTAATTTAGCATTAAGAATATAAATTGGATTGCCTGCCAAATTGATATTCCAAGACTAAGTAAGAACCTCATTGAATTCAGGATGTACCAGCCAGATGTTGCAAAATCGGAAAGGCATATGAACTTTTCTTGCATTGTGCCACTTGATAGAAATATGTGAATGGTCATAAATACCAGGCGGAGAAAAAACAGCTTCAAACAAGAAAGTATTAGTCCAAGATCAATTAATAAGGCATCTATCAATCTTAGACATCTTCTTGTTCAAAACTTCAGCATTATTAGACCAAGTGTAAAGATTACCGGAAAACATGAGATCAACTAGTCCTGAGTGAGTTATACAATCAAGAAAACCCTTAGTTTCCCTCGGGTGTACGGCATTGCATCCAACTCTTTCATGTGAGTAGAGCACATTATTGAAATCTCCAACTACACACCATGGCTCAGAAAAACAGTTAGTTAAACCCTTAAGGAAGGTCCATAACTCTTCTCTCTCAGACAAGTCATTACTGGCATAGACCACTGTAAGAAAAAAATTCTTCCCTTGTGGATGATAAGTGACCAGAGAATGTATAGCTTGTTTCTTTTCGACAAGCTTCTCAACATGAATATAATCTTTATCCAAGTAATTCCAAACTCTTCCCATAGGATCACTATTATAGTTATGGTAGAAAGACCACTTATAACAAGAATACTTTCTAATGTTATCAAACTTTTCTTGTTTTACATTCGTTTCTAAGAGACCCAATAAGCAAAAATTATTTTCAATTATAATCTTAGCTACTTCTTTAGCTTTAAAAGGATCGGTAATACCTCTAACATTCCAGAATCCCATTGGCTTGGTCATCATGATATATATTTTTTGTTTTTACATTATGAGAATATGTTGTTATAGTTTTATATTTAAAAAAAAAATAAATGTTGGATCACCATTTATTTGTCCAATTCCGTATGTATGTGAAATTGTTGAAACCAGAAGCTGCTTTTTTAGTTAAACTTGTAGCTCTCACAAAGTTAAGGAACTCCATGACTTGTAGCACTTAAATTATATTTGTTTCGTTCTCCAAGAAGTCCAGTATACTCCTTTCAGATAGTGGTTACCATGCTTACATCAGTCTTTTACAGCCTGAATATATACGTTCAAATTCCAATAGCTGTCTGTTGCTAAATAGTGCTAACTCAAAGCATTTCTGTTGAAAAATGTTAGGAGTTTTAAGCAAAAATTTCAAGGTACTCCACAACAAGGTTTCATACTGGATCCCACTGCATAAAAATCCCTAAATATATAGCTGCCTCAATGACCATTTAGGCTTTATTTGATTAGTCTTTACAAGGACTGCTATTGACATATATATAGCTTGAAAACATGCATGTACTTTAAAAACATATCATATTTAAGATATCAAATTGTTTAGGTAATTTAACATAACTGCTACAGCTTTGTGTTGGGTGATGGTTAAACCACCACCACTTACAAATAATATTCCATGAGCTAACTAACTAACAAACTAGTAAAGACGCTAGTAAGTTTTATTAAGGCATTCAGTCCTAGTGAAAAACCAGACTTGGAATTGCTCCAACATGAGTCTCCATAATTTGTTACACAGACTGCGAAACCCTGGGTATTTTAATTATTCTCCATACTTGTACTTTGGTAGTACTTCTTATCCTTGTTAGCAATTCGGAATACGGGAGTTATTCGATGGGAATAATTCGAGTTTTATTCGTTTATATGTTAGAAATATTTGGTCAACAATTCAGTCAAAAAATCGCAATACGTTAATAGTACATAATGTGTTTTATACGAGTATTAAGCGTTTTGAAATAAAAATTTGGATTTCAAAAATTCGATACACTTAAAGAGAAATTATAATATATATTTGTCAATATAATTAAAATGTTCCACTAATTTTACTCAACTTAGTATAATTTTATTCTAACTATATATTATAATGTTCTACTTATAATTTTACTTATAACTATATATATTATAACTAGAGAAGAAAATATAGCTGCATATCACCTTGCAAAACTCTCGTTAGGCGAAAATATGGAGCCTATTGTTTTTGTTCCTCCTTTATGTATTAAGTTGAATTCTATAGTAGAGGATGATGTAATGTTAACTTATGAAAGGTTATAATACAGATGGGGATCTGCAAAATCCCAAAGATCTTTTCAAATATATATATATATATATATATATATATATAGAGAGAGAGAGAGAGAGAGAGAGAGAGAGAGAGAGAGAGGTTTTACTTATAACTTATGAAAGGTTATAATAGATGGGGATTCCCAAAGATCTTTTAAATATATAATATATATATATATATAACTATATATTACAAATATAATTAGAATAAAATGTTTTACTTATTGTTCTGTTTAACTATATATTTACAAATATATAATTAGAATAAAATATTATATATATATAATTTTATATATATAATTATATATATATATATATATATATATATATATATATTCCTTCTCTTAAAAGTAGCTACATAAGTTAACTTAAAATAAGTACGTAAGTAAAACTTTACCTATAAAATGAATTCAAGCCTAATTTTTTTTTGTGGTTACGAAGCATGATAAAATATAAAATTGAATAGCTTACCTACGAAATAAAGCGATGAACTCAAAACGTAAGTAAACTAAAACTATTTACGAGTTTATATTTATCAAAGTTTCTACTCTCTTTCTATTGAACAGATATAGTGGAGTAGAATGATTCGTTCCACTCCTAGTGCTCTAGCATGGAATTGTTTTCTAATCTAATTAGTCGGTCTTAAGTCAATGAGAGCTTTACGAAGGTGATATACTACGATACTTACTGAATTTGATTACTTGAATTTAACTATGAATGCTATGGAAATATGATTGTGCTTGAATCTAGATAAAGGATTAGAGGGGAATTGAATCCACCTCAAATCCAACTTAATAGCCTAACATAGATTCTTGTATCTCGATTCTTACGTTCTTACGGCAAGAAATTCGAGTTCTAATCCCTAGTGTTCATGGCATTTCTACCGAGTACTAACTAGCATGTGAGGTCGTCCACCCATTCTCATGGCGAATCACGACCTTCTAGATTGGAATAGATTCTACAATGTTTCTACACTATACCACTAAGTTTTCATCAAGGCTTCATCAACCCCTCTAATGGAGGTTTTAGCCTTGAGTCATCAAACCATCATTTCCCATTTCATTATAACTACACATCATATTAAAATTTAACTTAACTAAATTAACTAACAATGGTTCAATCTATTTAAACTACTGAATGATAATCAACAAGAATTAAAATTAGATCTATAAATTGAAATAACACAATTCAAATTGAGAAAACAACTATTTTATTTATCTAATCAATCAAGAACAATGATTCAAAGACATAATCTAAAACAAGAATTGAAAATGGAACTAAAGCTTAATTTAATTAATAAAAATAGATCTAGAATTATCTATATTATTTTAGGTCTAACTAGCTACCATTAACAAAGAGCTAAGCTTTGGTTTTTATGCTTTCAGATTCAAAAATCGTGCATGGGCTTGGAGCCATGTTTTGGGCCAGAGAATCAGGCCCAAAACCCAATTCTTTCAGTCCAAAAAGACCTCTTCAGCTGCAGTTGCCTTCCACAGACTTTTCGTCCACTTCTGCTCCTCTGATTGGGTCAAGGCTTAGACCATTGGAAAGCTCTTTCCGAGCCGGTCGTTTTGACATAAGGTAGGCCCAATTCCGAGGTCTGAGTTCAAAGATACGGCTTTCGGAAGTTCTGCTGACTTGTGTGCTGTTTCAGCCCGTGTCGACTTTTCAGCTTTTGACCGGGCTTTAGAAAGGCTTTATGTTCTTGAATCTTGGCCTTTAATCACGGAACTCCTTAGTAACCGACCTTTTCTCCTTTATCTCACTAAAGTGGCACATTTCTGCACATAATGGACTTTGAAGCCTGAAATGCATAAAAACACGTAATCAGTGTTAACTCTTAATTATTACTCACATAATTGGTCCAAAAGTATGACTGTTAAAGGGTTAAAACTACAGTTTTGGGCTCTTATCAAAGCACTTACCATAAAGATCATCTCCACAAAATTTCTGCTTATTTGGAAACCCATAACATAGATAAAAATTGTTGGCATCTTTAAAAATAAATCTAACGGTCTAAAAATGTGGAGTTTTTGCAATAATGTTTTGCCAATGTTGAAGGTTTCCAAATGAGCTAAAATTTTATGGAGATGATCTTTATAGTGGATATATCATATCCACAAAACATTGAGGTTTAATTCATTTTCTAGGTGAAGTTTTACCTACGTACTTATTTTAAGTTAACTTAAGTAGCTACTTTTTAGAGAATATATATTAATGTTAGTTTACTTGATCATTTAGAATGTAGATTTACATCTCTTCTATATTTACATCTCTTTTAGAATGTAGATTTGTAAATTGTATTGGAAAATAAAAATTAGAAACAACACATTCATGTATTAATGTTAGTTTACTTGATCATTTGATCTGCAAAAAGAAAATTAAAAATAGTGTCTTTCATAGATATACAAAAGTTTTTTAAGTCATGGTCAATCTCATATCTTTTTTCTCTAGTTTTTGTTTCTTATTTATGTTTCTTTATGCTACTCATCCTTACAAGAATTTGGTTTTCATTTTTTTTTATATGAAGTATTTTTTAATACCTTTCCTAGGCTTCGCAATCCCAAGCCGCTTTCTTCTATAGGTTTACACACACTATCCCACTCCAAGGTAACCGATTTCCTCTCACTCGGACCCCTAGACCAAATAAAATTCCTAATCACATCTTCACTTTTTTTAATGTTGTTCCTAGACCATGTCTAAATCCCGATGTTGTGTATAGTTATGCATCTTAAGAATGATTGAGCAACCACACTACCTTACCCTATAAAGATATGTTCCTGAAGAAGGTTCCGCACTTTCCTCATTAGTAAAGACAAAAATATCATCTGCCAAATAGAATGTGAGTAGGTTCACGGCAGTCCCTAGCCGAAGTCATGTGGTGCACAACACCAGAATTAAGGAGCCAGTTCAAACTCTTGATAATACACCCTCATTAATTGCACAATCTAATGATAGAATGATCTTTCATTGCTATGTGTTTCTACTAATATCATTTTATTTACTTTTGTTTCTGCAAAGAACCTTGCTCCTCCTCATGGGAGAGACGGTGCCCAAGTAGTTGCAATTAATGTGCAGGGAGATCAAGCTGCCTTTTTCTGTTGTGGATTCCTCACTTACCAAGACATCCTATTGGCCAACAAATTAAATAAAGACAAGCACTTTTTCAAAGAATGTTTTATTCAAGGAAGTGTTGACTTCATTTACAGCAATGGTAGATCACTGTTTGAGGTATGTTGATTACAAGCTATCGTTTATGGTTACTTTGTCATATCTCAATGTTTACTTTTCATTCTAAAGATTTCATAATATCTTCTCTCCTGCAAGACTGCTTCATTTATTAATGGGTTATACTGACATACTCCCCCACCAGTAGTTCTAATTGGGATTACGCTCCCCAATTATAACCTAAATTAGTGATTCCCCCCAAAGTAATGATCATACACAGTCAACTAACTTTTTCCGTCATTTGACCAGTCAAGGCACATGAAATTACATTTATACCCTTTTACTCTCCTATATTTATTTATTTTTCATTATTCTATAGGTCCCACAAAACAAACAAAAAAATAAAGTGGGGATTAGTGTTTGTGAGACCCATATTTTTAAGAGAATATTTTTTTTATTATGATGGGCCCCATAAGAAAAAAAATTAATTTTAAAAAGAAAAACCAATTTTTTTTAAAAAACATTTTGTGGCCCCACAAAACTAAAAAATATATTTTTTCTACTATGAGCCCCACTTATTTTTAGTTTTTTTTTTTTTTTAAAGTGAATAAAAAATAACAAAAATGAAGTCAGGTTTTAGTGTTTGTGGGACCCATATTTTTTTAGAAAAATTATTATTTTTTCATTATGATAGGGCCCACAGGAAAAAAAATGAATTTTAAAGAGAAAAATCAAAATTTCTTTTTATTTTTATGTGGCTCCACAAAACTAAAAAAACATTAATTTTCTACTGTGAGCCCCACTTATTTTTAATTTTCTTGTTTTTTAATTATTTTCTTTTTTCTGTTTTATTAACTTATTAAAAAAATCGAAAACATTTGTTTTTGTGGGGCCTATAGAATAATAATAAATAAATAAATATAAGAGAGTAAAATGGTATAAATATAATTTTATGTGTTTTGACTAGTCAAAGGACGGAAAAGTTAGTTGACTACGTTTGACCGTTAATTTGGAGGGGATAGTGGGGGGTTGTAATGGGGGGGGGGGGGTGTTATGTTAGTATAACCCTTTATTAATTTAATGCAAATGTGCAAATGTATGTAGCAAAATATCAACATTCCAATTGTATTCTCTCTCTTTTAAATACATACTTTTTTAAGTTTAGAGAGGAAGAGGATAGACTAAAAGCTCTCCAGACTGGACATCTGTTTATTGCAGGTAGAGTTTTTATGATCAAACCATGGTCGCCAAAGTTGGAAACTCTTAGGAGAAACATGAGCACAGTACCTATTTGGGTAAAACTATGGGACATCCCAAAACAAATGTAGACTAAGAAAGGTATAAGCTTCATTGCTAGTCGTATAGGAAAACCACATTGCTGGGATAAAGCAACGCAAAGTAAGACAAGATTGGACTTTGCAAAGGTTTGCATTGAAGTCCTTATCAATGCAAAATATAATATCCAGATTGTCTGAGTTTTAAATTGGGACATGGTATCACTGCGGATGTAGGGGTGGAATATATGTGGATCCCATCAACTTGTTCAATATGTATGAAAGCAGGACATAAGGATTCCAAATGCCCAACGACAAATGCTCAAGGTACCTCTGCACCGGAAGCAAGAAGAAGGAATTCAACCACTTCAAGGCCTCAAAGGCTACAACACTGGGTATAAAGGGTAACTAATGAAGTTGCTGCCTCGAATGAACATGTAGCTCTGTATGAAGTAACCGATACTCATCAGATCGAAGTTATACACTCAGACAAGCACCTATTGTGCAAGTAGTAAAGGTGACACCCATCACTTCACAGATGGTTAATGCAATAACCACTATAGTACCCTATGGAGTGGACACTCCTATTAGGCTACGTAACTCGTTTAAACTCCTCACTGATGAAGTTGCACCCATTTAGCAACATGGTCAGGTTATTGTGATGCAACCTGAGCAGAATGTACAAGAAATTTTAGTAAATGGGGATTTCTGTGTTATGCTTCCTGAACTTCAAGTCTCTAAAGCTGAGAGGGTGATGTATGATGCCAATTTGGAAGAGTTTACATATGTGAGAGATGAATTAACTTTTCATGAAGTAACAAATGACTTTGATAGAGAGACTGAAGTATTCTTTGATCATGAATTGGAGGAGAATGCAAGTGTGGAAAAGAACTATTTGGCTTTAGTTCCAGCTCTTGTTAAACAACCAGAGAAAAGAGAAACTCAATCACAGATGAAACAACAACTATCTCCTAACAACAGTCATGGAAAAGGGAAGCACCAACAACAACAAAACACAAAGTCAGGGGCAAAAGTTCGATCCAAGGGATCAGGTACCAATAAACCCCCTCTATAATTTTAATGGTTAAGTTAGGAGTTTGGAATGTTCGAGGAATAAATGAGCACTCAAAGGCTAGTGAGGTGAATAAAGTAAGGATTGAAAACAAGTTATGTATGTTTTCTCTTTTAGAAACTAAAGTAAAGAAGGAGAAGTTTGATACCATAAGGAAAATCTGCTGCCCCTTTTGGTCCTATATTAGTAACTATGATAGTGATCCAAATGGTAGAATTTGGTTATGCTAGGACCAAAGCTATGTTTATGTTAATCTGATTCAAGAAACCTCCCAACTCTTGCATTGTGAAGTACAGTTATTGTCTACAAGGCAAAACTTTTTGCTCACTTGTGTATATGCAAAGAACTCTAGGCATGATAAGATGAGGCTATGGAATGATCTAATTAGCTTGCAGCCTTCTACTCTAATGCATGCTATGGTTAATGTGTAGGGATTTTAACAGTATCCTTTACTCTCCTGAAAGGCTTGGATGTGAACCCACCCACCCTAGTGAATTAGCTGAGTTCATGGGGTGTGTCACAGCTATAGGTTTGTCTGATCTTCGATATGTGGGGATTTTTTATACTTGGACTAACAACTCTGGTAAATACTCCAAAATAGATAGATGTTTGGTCAACAACATGTGGATTAATGCATTTCCAGTTTCAGAAGCAGAATTCAAGCCACAAGGAGTATCTGACCATACTCCTCTCATTCTCTCATGGTTCATTGATACAAAGAAGATGTACCCGTTTAGATTTTGCAATGCATGGGCTCTACACCCTGAATTTCATAATATTGTGAGAAGCAGTTGGCAAAGTCAATGTCAAGGCAACCCTGATTTACGTTGAGTTACAAACTTAATAATTTGAAGAGTGTATTGAAAGGCTGGTCTAAGAAAAACTTCTCTAAACTCAAGAAGAGGACTGAAAAAGCTAGACTAGAGTTATTTAAACTACAACAAGAACTACAGAATACACCAGTGATCTACTAAGGATGGAGTATGAAGACATCATGCAGAGGTCTGGGTGTACATGGTACTTACAAGGTGATAGGTGCACTGCATACTTTCACAACATTATTAAGGAAAGAAAAGGCAGAAACAAGATATGGTTAGTGATTGATAAACAAGGCACCAAGCATAATGAACATTGTAAAGTAGTGGATTTGTTTATTAGCCATTATAAAGCTCTGCTAGGTGTCACAGCCCCAGTTAATGTACCAAGTGAGTTCTATGAAAAGCTCTATGTTAAAGCTACCATCAATGACGCAGATTCTGAATCACTGGCTAGTGACATAGAGGAGAAGGAAATCATTGAAGCATTCTTTGGCATGGATAGGTACAAAGCCCCTGGACCAGATGGCTTCAGTACTTGTTTCTTTAAGGTATGTTGGTCAATTGTTCAAGCTGATTTTATACAAGCCATGAAGTTTGTGATTAACACCAGATGCCTAGATGTTTGAAAAAACAGCCAAAGTGGGTAACTTACTTTTCTGAAAAATTCAATTTGGGTAACGTACTTTTTTTCTCGTCAATTTGGGTAACGTACTTTTTAAATTCGTCAATCCAGGTAATTTGTTAACTTGCCGTTCAAATCAACCGTTATCTAATTCAAATCAACCCCCTATCAATCTATATAATAATAATTCTAACCGTTATTGAACCCGTCCTACGAACGGGTGTCGTTATATTAAATTATTCTAAAAAATATTAGCAACTATGCATAGCTATGAGATATGAAAATTATATTAATCACTCATTTAAATTTCTTGCACTACTCTCAATAAAAAAGAAACACCAGACCTTGATAAAACTCATTAGTTAATCTCTGATTTTAGTTTAATGCAATTGCATTCAGTTTATGATTTTCCGTTAATTATTCTTTGATGTTAGTTTAATGCATTGATCTTAATTAATATGTTCTGAAAGGTAAGTCTAACATCACAACTTTTTATTTGCTCCTTTTCATCAGTATTTCATCTTCTTCTCCCTATTATTCTTCTAAATTCTTCTTTTCTATTTTTTTTCTAAACGATCTCCCCGGACTTTATTTTTCACTTCATCTATCAATCCTTTGTAGTCTTCATAATAAATAGTATTCTTGTGTATCCTGTAGTAACAGAGTCTGTTTTGCTCAATTATAATCCACGGATCACTTAATTTTTGAGTAATCATCATTCCATTATAGTTGAAACTATTTTCCTCAACATCTATGCTATCCATGTGGTTTACCTACATTATTTGATCAAATTTTAGTCACAATTAATAAAAAATTTGATTCATATATAACAAAAAATATGAATATGATACTGAACTATCTTTTTCTTATTATTCGAATTAGGTTTTTAACCATATTAACTTGTAAAACATGCACTATTATTTCTATTGCTAAGAACAAATACAGCGAATAAATACCTTGGTAGATTATGAAATTACCTCGTAGATGATCTTATCTCTTATTAATAATCTGCAAAAGTAAATAAAAATTGTGTAAGTTTTAAAAAAATATTCACTACGATACTTATGATAAGCTGATAAGTGCTCAAAAAGTGCAATTTAACCCTCGATTATGCCTCTTGTTTAGCCATCTTAGTGGACTAATAATGTTTATAAGTTATGTTTTAAGATTCTACAGGTGAAAAAGAGAGTTTTGTAGAATATTAGAGAAAAAAGGGTAAAATGGAGCAATTCGAACATTAAGGATCACATGGGAAGCTCGTGGACAATCATGGAGAAGGCCAAGGAATTGAAGCTATTAAATATGCAACTTGGACCTATTTTAAAGCCTATTTGGAAGCCCAAGGCAAAAGGATTCGTTACTTGGACCAAAACCCGCAAAAGAGGAAAAATAGAGTCTCGCGTTTGAGACGCGACTCATGCGTTTGGAACACATGGATCGCGCATCCAGACGCATTGCTCATGTCTGGGACACATGAATTATGCGTCCAGACGCATGAACCGACACTGTAGCCTATTCCTTCTCAATTTTGGAGACGAAGTTGGACTCTGAAAGAAGTCTATTTGTATTAGGAAACAAATGACGGTTTGGAATGCTTCTAGAGCTCATTGTAACCCCTATAAATAGAGGACCTAAGTGCCTCATGTAATTTGTCAATTCACTTATATTCTTGTCTCCAAAACTTGAGGCAGAGAGTGATTAATAATAAAATATTCGGTTTTAACTAGCTGAGTCTGAATAAATTAGTCTTTCTAGTTTTATGTTCTTCAACTCTTCTTCTTCTCGTTCTTCATGTTCTTCCTTATTTATGGAAGGCTAATCTTCTCCTTCAAGGGAGGAGATGAAGCCGGTGCTTAAGACTTAATGATTCTTCTGGTTCATGGTGTTCTTCAATCAGGTTAGTTCTTTATGTTTTTAGTTATTAGTTCCATTGCCCAGACTAGGGGATGGAAGTATAGATTAAGGTTTTTATTTATTGCAATCGAATATCATGCTAGTTTAGGGTTTTATTTATTGCAATTGAATATTTGCTAGTGACATGCTTTTATTTATTACAGTTGAATATAATGCTAGAATAGAGTTTTATTTATTGTAATTGAATATTATACTATTATTCTCTAATTTTCTTCTAGTTGTGTAGTGTTTTAGAGTAAGGGAAGTATTCCTTGTGTTTGCCTTAGATGGTGATTCATTGAATAGCTGCCCAAGCTCACATAAAAGGAAAGAAGATACTAGTAACATGAACATAGGAACAACCTTAAGTAGAGTTAATTGTTTAACGATGTTTCACCCAAAAAGGCATCAACACTTGCTTGATTGCCCGATTGTAGTCTACTTAGAGAACAACATGAAGCAAAATGTCATTGAATCAAAAGCATTGGTGGATTTGAATCTCTTGAATCTATCTCTCTCATATTCTCTCCCTATTTCCAATTCTTAGCTTTAGTATAAGTTTAGTTAGTTTAGTTTAGTTTAGCATTACAATCTAAAATATTTACAATTATAGATTTTAATCCCTCAAACCTCCTTTCCAGTCCTGTCCTTCATATAAACATACACTTAAAAGTGGAACGATACCCTACTCATCATTTACTTATAGAGGGATAATTAGGTTTTGATACACTTCTATTTGTTCAATGACCATCATCTATCTGCATAATCTATATACCATTTACACACACAAAAAGGAGCGCGTGTCATAAGCCTGTATAAAAATTGTCAGTATAAAAAGTTATTTTTTTACCTTCTGCTGCTACTGCCATTGTGGTATACAGGAAGTTGTGTTGTTAAATTTATAAGGATCTATTATGATATGGTTTTAGAAGTTTAGTTAAACTCATCTTTATAGTGTTTCTCTTTTATGAAAACTCTATTTCAATCATGATGTTTATTTCCAAATTTGGTTTGTGCATCAACATAAGTAGGAGTCTATTTGATATGTGGGCTTTTGTTGAAGTAACTTTCTAACTCTGTTCTAAACATTACTCCACTTGTCTCATTTTTTATTTTGCATACCAAAAATTTGAAAGGTACCTGAGTGGAGGCCCTTTTCTTAGTTTATACTGTGGGGGCCCTAGGAGGCTGCCTAGGTAGACTACCCATTAGAGTCGCCCCTGGTATCTCTTATTTAGTATGTCTCTCAAACATTTTGAATGTTTCTTGTTTGCTAGTCATTTGGTTATTGATAAATCACAAGAAATAAGTGATGTGGCTTATGCAGACTACTTCGTTATTGAGGTATCATTCTATAATCTGTCATGTATTGTTTTTTCTATATGATGCTACATGCTTTTATGTGTGGTTATCAATTTATAAATACAGTGTTTATAAATTTGAACTTCTGAACTTCTAAAAGTATATGTGATAGATTTTAGGCGAGAAAACAATATACAAAAAAAAAAGTTAATATGAAATATGTAATGAAATATACCTGACATGCTGCTCTGAAAGTTGGATAAACTTTTCCATTAGCAGTTTTAATATCTTCATAAGACAAAGGACCTTTGACGATATTTAGCAACAGTCGCAGATAAAATCTCTCTCCTGAAGTAGGATGTGCATAGTAGACACGTCCAATTTTCTTCCCATTTTTCTTGGCTTCCACTTTCTTTCCTTTTTATCCCATAGAAATTTAGTAGGAAAATCGACATACGTAAGACCCCTAGCTAATTCTGGATACTCAACATTTGCTTTAAACCATTCTGTGAACTTGGTTTTTGATGAAGATTTCCTCTTTACTACATCTCTTGCATCATCTCTCTCACTATAATAAACCAAATGCTCACCTTCAAGATGGAATGGTAACCATTCAACGCCTGGTCTTCTGTACTGAATATCAAATTTCAATAGTCTCCAAACCACTTCAGAAGCAGATAAGAATCGGCAATCTAAGAAATTTGCAACTTCATCAACGTCCTTTACTATTTGATGATTACTATCTTTATCTGTAACCATGTTTTCAACAATAATTGCAGTAGCCCTATCCCTTCCCTTGTTAATGTATTTGAAAAGGTATTTGATTAATCTTCCCTTGTTGCAATGTTCCACATTAATATGAGCTTGGTACTTAACTATCAAATCAACATTGTGTGGAACAACCTATCTGTTATCAACTTCTATATTCTTCTTCATTCCCTTTCGATTGTTATTCCGCCTCCTGTAAACTGTGAAGTCATTGTTGTTAATAGTTGTTTCTTCACTAAACGGTCTTGGATAGAACTTAGTACATTTTTTCTCATTCATGCAAGGGGAATCTAAGTTTTCTATTCCACATGGCCCATGTATCATGAATTCTAGAACTGAATCATAGGCAATTTTGTCACCAATTGGGTCAGATAACTCTGCTGATATGAGCTTGTTGATTAGTGAAGGAGTAGTAGGCTTCGAAGTGTTGTCCAGAAAAAGTAAAATGTGAGCGTGTGGTAAACCTCTCTTTTGGAATTCAATAGTGTATAATGCTGCAAAACATTAACAAAAACCGTGTTTATTAACATTTTCATAAAATATTATGACTTTTTAAATTATTTAAAACAGTATAGTATATAGGTTACCTGCCCAAGCCTTTCCAAATTTCTTGCGCTTTTGTAAATCAGTCATCAGTTCATGCAATTTCATCTCAAAAACTCTTGCAACAATATTGGGAAAGTCTTCTAGTTTATAACCAGGAGATATCATGTCAATACATCTTTGGATTTCTGGCCATTTAGGGTTGCATGTAAAAGTAATGAAGAGATCTGGGGAACCTGTGTGTTTGCATATTGCAATGGCATCTTGATAGTTCTGTACCATGTACCGCGGACCACCTGTGAAAGATGAAGGAATAACTAACCGTTTGCCTACAGTACCAGGCCTCGTGTCACCAGTAACAACTGCATCTACTAATCCTTGATACAATTCTGCCCTAATCATTTGTTGATTATTTCGAACCTAATCCATTCTATTTTGTTCAACAGCTGTATAAGCATCTACACAAAGTTGTTGTCTCAATTTTTTCCCCCGAACTATAGTCTGGCCTTCATTGCGTCTGAGTTGTAATCTAAAAGTATAATATTCTATCATGCTAATATTTTTTTCTTTTTCCAACTACTGCATTGTTTCTATATGGAATGTCAAGTCTGTATCCATCTTCAGCATGGGGGAACAAAAGTGGATACTGCATTTCCATGAAACTTGGAAGCAATCCGTTGATTCTCTTCAAGCCAAATCCTTTCTTGTCCACAATAACATCTCTGTGCTCGTTAAATTCATCACCATTGCCAACGATTAGACCAACTATCTCTTTTGATGATGGCAAATTATAAAGTCTTCCATCTTTTTGTTTTCTATTAATCAATTGTATGCTGATGTCGGCCACATGACATTCTTTAAATCTATCCCTTGCCATTCTATAAGTCTTGGTGAGTTCGTTGGTAACATTCAACATATTTATCAATCCTTGAACAATGCTAGAATCTAAAGTATATTTTGGATTCCTCTTAACAATTTTCTTACTAAGAGAGTTCAACCTGTGGGTGACTTCATTTTCAGTATCATGTATGTACAACTGTGCAAACCTTGGACGTACTCCTTTAGCTGGAAGCAATGTTCCAATTTTGTGGTGATTTTGCCTTTTTATTTTATAAACAAAGGGTACCTTTCCATCATTAACTGAGCTCTGAACTTGTCCACCAGTAGATGTGAACGCGAACATTGAGTTGTAAATACTGATGTTTTCCATGTAATTTAACGATTTTGACTCTCCATTGCAATCCAAAAGATTCTTCAAAAATTCTAGAGTATCTTTTAGGAGAGGCAATTGAACCTTTCCATTCTGACAACATATGGAGAATTTAGGATTAATAGGTTTTTTGCTCCTATCATTCCTTTCTTCATACCAGACAATAGCTCCACAGTGAGAACATATGGATGTTGAACATCCGAAATCCAAAGGCTCAAAACAACTTCCTGCAAGGCAAAAAGTTAATTAAAATTAAAGAATTTAATTATAATAAGAATATAAAACATTGCTGTAAGAAAATTACTTTTATGTGAGACATCTATTCCACGTGAAATGGAAACTTCAGTTTCATTGTCCACTTCAATGTCGAAATCTGATCCACTCATTTGTGATAGGCAATCATCATCACTTTCATCGTCAATGTAATTATCATTTCCAATGCTCTTCAAATTCAGCATCTCTTTTCGTTTAGCTCTATTTATTTTAGCTTCTTCTTTACTTATTCCGGGCATAGATACTGTTTAAAAAATAATAATATGTCATTTAATAAAGTATTTGATGCTATAAGAATAATAAATTGAATACATAAGAAGAAAATATTTACCAAAACGTTTCATTCTACTAAGATGATTAGATTTATAACTTCTCTTTTGTGTTTTCCTCCTCTGTTTTCTTTTGGCTGGGGTAGACTTTGTAATTGTTGTTCTTCTAATTGATACTTGATGCTGACCTGCAATTTAAGAGTAATATTAGTATGATGAATTTATAAAGTACTTGTCAGAATCATTGTAAGTTAAGACATACTTTCTTGTGAAGGAACAATGTCACCAAAAGTTTCTTCTATATTATTAGGCTTGGTCTTCTTTGGAGAAATTTGAATCTCTACTTGAATTTCATCCGAATCTTTCTCTGCGTTAATGAGTGCTTTTCTTTTCAACTTAGCACGCATGTTGCGAAACCAAGTAACTATGTTTTTTTCTGAAACATTACCGTGTTGATTTAGTTAAGCTTTCAAATTGTTAATCATCTCTTTATTTGGACTTCCATTGAATTGATCAAATACTTAATGCAGTTTTTCAAGTTGGATTTTTGTTGGTGTCCATCACTTTCTACTGGATAAATTCTCGTCAACCGAAATCATGTAGAAGAGAATATTGCTGGAAGCCTAGAAAGAAAAGGAGTCAGTTAACTCAAAAGCACCTAAATGTGTTGTGTTGGACCAAATTTAAGTTGAACACTGTAAAACTCGATGTTAATTGGAGGTGTCAGTGTGGATAAATCTGGAATTGGTGGACTGGGGCGTATTAGTGATGGTGGTGGTTAGAGTGGTGAAGCAATAGAATCAGCAAAATAGCAAAATCGCAGCTTGTGGAGAGTTTCTCCAACAATGAGTGAAGCCAATTTTCTCAATCTTTATATAATACTTGACACATATTACTTTATAAGCAACTGACTTGTGTTTATTCTGATGTACTCAGTTGTTTGCCCATATTGCTTCGATTAAATGTTTGAAGCCCCTAGTCTACTTTTGCGAGTTCCCAAGATGACCAATTACCCATCCACATCTACAGGAGAGTTTGTCGAGCTAGAACTTGCAGTGATCAATTTGAAAGGGAAAGCGGAAGTAAAGGCTTTTCCTTTGCCATGCATGAGGTTGAAGCATGAGAAAACATTTTGATTAAGTGTGTTTGTATTTCTTATGTACCAAAAAAATGTACTAACAATAAAAAAATACTAACCTTAAAAAAATACTAACCTTCAGTGGAAGGAATTTGGAGTCCTTTCAAGGATGGTGTACCAGGGAAAAATCTTCAGTCTAGGAAAAAAAATGAACCTTCAGTGGAAGGAAGTGGAAGGAATTCGTAAACCTTTCAATGATGGTGTGTGTTTCGTGAATATTGATGTGTTTTCTTAGGATTTCTTTCTATATATTAGCATATGCTTTCAATAGGTTTTTGTTGAATGCTTCGTTAATATTGATGTCTTTATATATATTTTAATATGACAGCAGTTGTATGGCATAAGAATTCTGTCGTTGATCCATTAACTAATCCGTATCCATATCTATTAACTAATCCATGTCCATATCCAATAACTAATACATATCAATTAACTAATCCATTAAGAGTTGGGTGGTTAGTGTTTTAATATAATATGCTGAAAATACGGGTATAAGCAACTCGAAGCAATATGCAAACAGTTTAGCACTATAAGCTTTGCCCATATTGCTAGAGCAGTCACAAACCAAAATTATGCATTTTTTAACGAACTTGTTCACGGGATACCCCAATGGCAGCTATAGACGATTGTATTACACATATATTTTCAGAATTGTTGCTTGCATTTTCTGTATGTTCCTTCGGTGTTTCTGTTGTGCTAGGACATTATACATTCGTTGTGTTATAGTTAGTTTCTCACCACGTTCTCATGGTAGGATTCTGAAAAAGGATTCTTTGTGATTTATCACCTGCATTATGTACATATAAGTTGCAAAAAAGTATTAATAACTTGTGATTTTGTGAATGATTCGAGCGAACAAAACGTTTCATAATCAAGGGAATAGACCATTGAGATGTTGTAGTAAACCATGATAATTCCTAGTATCAGTAAATCTGACTGGCTAGCATGGAGTGTTTTTTTATCAGTTAATATATGAAATACTGACTTCTCTGATGATCTTGATTGCAGCAGCTCATCTGATCATATCAATAATAAATCGGCGATAGTTCTCCTATATTAAACAATAACTAATATCTTTAATGGTACAAACATGTCTGAAAACCTTGTACAAAAAATATGAGAAATGTCCACAGGAGTAAAATTTTATAACAACAACCAACCACATCCATTAACTAAACTGTTGACATTACCATTACATATTAATGACAATAGAATTCTTTCCTAACCATAAATTTTTTCTCTTTATACTATCAATTCCAAGTTGGTTCACTGCAGTGACAAACTGTTGATGGAGCTCAACTGACCACACTACATGTGGTTTCTTAGACGTAGAAAGGTCGTCATTTTCCAATTTTCCTTCATCTTCTTCTTCTTTAGCATCTTTCTTCTTCTTCTGAATTTTTCAGCTGCAATCGGTTCCTTCATTAGCAAATGAAGCATATTCAACATCATCACCAGCTCGTTTATGCCGATCAGTTTCCTCCATGCTAGCTGTTTGTTCAGGATCTCTACTTCCACTCCACCTTTTTCTAACGACATGCTGCCATACATTTTTCAACTCTTCCAGTCTTACACACTAATCAAATAATCACAGGCTCCATGCTTAACTCCTCTCATTACCGCACTTGTCCTCCCGTCAGCCGACATCATTGCAAAAAGAAAGTTTGAATTTGTCTATAAAGTGCAAGAGCTGACATCTTTAATAGGAAATGGTACTTACTGATAACAAGAAGGTCCATTTCCAGTCCAACGTGTTCAAGGAGTTTGAATCCGTCACTATTTTCTTATGTATATGAAACTTCACACTCCTTTCACAACCAAGGAACAACCTGGGTGTCCTTCCTTTTGAAGAATGATCAGATTTCATGATCACAATAATGGAACCAGTTTCCTTCCCTATTCACCCAGCCCATCCGATAAGTTCCTCACGACTCTCAAAGACCTACAATTCAAACAAAAAACATATAATTTTAACAAATCATAAAGAGAAAAACTAAAACTTATAAGAAGGAAAAGTACCCTGTCTGTTATGAAATGTTCTGTCAGATCAACATTCATAAATTCATTCTCAAAATTCCACTTTTAAAAGCGAGATGTATACAAATATGTACAAAGAGATGTCTATACATCTTGTAGGTCTAGCATATTTTCAAAAGAGCTAAAGATGATTTTGCATGAGGTGAGGCAACATTGCATTTTAGACACTGTCAGTTGTTGACTTTCACGCATTCTCACAACATTAAACACGTTGAAAAAGAAGTTATTCATTGATGAAGCAAGTTTCATTTCCTATGCTATCAAACACAGGATAAATAAACTTAATGGAAGCTAAGTCGCCCATAATTTTGATATTTAAACCTAAATATTGAAAAATAATATAGTATAAAGATAAAAACTAACAATAGTTAGATCCAGCATTGTCGTCCCACAAATTGAGAGTGAATTCACACCAATACCACTTGGAAAACTCACAACCATTTTACGAAAAAAGAATGTTCTAATTAGTTACTTCAAGGCAAATATAAGACAATGCCACAAGGATAAAATTAGAAGAAAAATCTTATAACCTCACAATTTGAAATTCTAACTAACGACATTTGAAAGGAAAAATTGTTTTCATTAGGAGCCACAATCTATGCAAGCTAGGAAGCTGACCTGATCAGAAGTGGCATAAAACCTATAATGAACCTCTTTGTGTGACAATGCTATCAACGCAGTGAAAAAGGATTGGACCTGCCATGACAAATCAAACCTCCTAAATTAGTATTTGGCTTTACCACAAAGTCCTACATGGGTTTTCATAAGGACATTTGTAGATTGGGAGAACAAACAATAACTCTCCAAAACAAAATAAATAATTATACCTTTTGAACAACTAACGTAAGTTTGAAAGTGAGGTACAACCCTGTGGTTAGTGATGAAAAAAGGCTTCCGTATTTTTTGTTTAAGAAGAACCGATACCAGATAGGAGTTGGAAAAAATGCACGATACAGAAGCAGCATATATTCAACTAATGTTAACATTGGACCCTGCAAAATTCGAAAGGAAGAACCGTGAGATCCATGAAACTTTACATGACATTTTAATTTCACTAAGCATTACAAAAATATTTCTGGTGGGTAAATTGAGAAACACTCGTTTCAATTGGAGGTTTTCACTCTCATAAAACAATAGGATTGGAACTCGGCAGACAACAGGACACATAACAGGAATCATTCAGGTAAAGGAATGATACGGATGTTATTGTACTTTTAACAGGATAAGTTTGCAAAGTGAGAATTCTTTGTCACAATTCTTAACACACCAGTACCCTGGGATTGGGAGTCCCAAGCATGAGGCTGAGGGACTTCGGAAAAAAAAATTATTTCCTATATTGAGTTAGATATATAGACATAGTACCTGGCATTTCCACCAGCCAATAATAACTCGCAATGATCCAATGGATGCATTGCGATCCTTGCGTTCCCTAGAAAAAGTTGAACTTCCTCATCCGATTCTTTCCCAACAACAGAAACCGCCCACCACATCCTTCAACAATAGCTCTATTATTAGCATTGTCTACTTCCAGCTGTAGCCCGAGAGTCTTCAAAGCACCAAGCATATAATGAATATCCTCATTGTTTCTTGTATCTATCTTCATAGCAGATATGCATACTGATCTAGGAATACAAATGCATACTGACCAAGGAATACTAACATTAAAACTAATCACAAAAAGAAGGCACATGAAAATAAAGAGAAAAAAAGGAATTCAGCAAATCAGCATATAATAATACAAATTCAGAAACTAACAAAATTATGAAACTGTAATTTCAATAGAAAATTTCAGTATCACCATATCACCAATTATTCACACATGAGACACGCTACGACAGCTTCAAATAAATCTAAATAACTTGAAGAAAAAGAAATGGATATTTAATTAGTTCTTGAACATTACGTTGTCAATCATTTTTAACACATTCGTATATACAACCCTATCTCCTTTAATAAAAAAAACTCTAGCACGTCTCCCTCGAAACTACCATGCATCACCTCTGCTTGCAGATACTAACCTGATTAGTTATATCTATCATCATAAGCAACCAAATAAACCAAGCAACAACTAAAATCAGTTAAGCCGCATATGTTCATTTGGCTTAGTGCAGCTACTTAACAAATCAAACGCCCAATATTTTCTATGTTGCATAATTCATAAGACTTGAGCGGTCAGACGCCACAACATGTTAAATGCAGATTAAAATTGGAACTCAATTAATGCTTCACTTACTGAAATTAAGACTAAGCAAGCCTTAATTCAAATTTTCATTTAGTAAGCTAGAAAGATTAAAGTTTCTATGTAACCCTTACAGTTTCTTGCGACGATGGAATTTTTCTAAATGGAGCTATTCATTGGGTCTCAAGCATTGAAGATCAATCACCACACCAAGTTAATGCTTTTGATGTTGAGGAAAAAGCATTTCGACGGTTTTCTAGACCTGATGAAGTGGGTAAAAAAGCTTTGTTGACTGTAGGGGTGCTTGGAAGGAAACTATATGTACTTTGCCAAAATTGTAATGTTTAACTATTACATTAGATACTTAAATCTTAAAAACTTGATAATAGACAATTCAACTCTTAATTGAATAAACATAAGGTAAACATCAACCTATACTCTTACAAAAACAATTCTACTCAAGTTTCGCTACTCTAGTGTGCAGTGGGCACACTTTACCTTACAATCTCAATGACAACAAGGAGCCGGAGTCAATCAAACACATCTGTCACTTACTATCACACTAACCTATTCCTAATTGAGCTAGAGGTCTTTATTAGGTGTTGCGGGGATTAGGAGATGGTTTAAGAAGGAAGGAAATGGATATTCAAAAAGGATAAGTCTAAGATAATAGAGTCTTCATATTACTAGAGAAAACCTTGTTATTTACTTTTGCTTCCACACTTTGTTTCCATCCTTAGCCATATTTTTTTTTTCTTTTTCTTTAGCTTGTGACTCCTTTTATTCTATTTTTTTTTGGAGTTTTTATTTTATTTCTATTTTAATTTTTCTGTTCTTTGGATGGAAACTTCTTTTCTTTATTTTCTAAAGCAATTAACTAACTTTTGTTTACACAGGTTTTTCTCTTCTTCTTTCTTCCTCATTCTATTCTCAGACTTATCTAAATTGGGTAGGTTGAATTTTTTATTTTGTTTTGTTTTGTAACAGGGTAAAGGATTTGTGGTTTATGAAAGGCTAAAGAAAGGCTCGAGGGGCTTACTAGCGGAAAATAATTCATAGGTTTGAATTTCTCGCTATATCGATCCAAAGAGGGCCTAAATTCTCGCTTAGATATGGTTTAGTGATCAAGCAAGTGGACGTGTGATATCTCTATCCGGATTTTACTTCTCCCTTGTGTCATTTCTCAAATGTTTAAAACTCATATAAGGCTTTAGGCTATATTCTCACATGATTTGTCGAATAAGTACTCTAGCCTAGATTTCGAAAAACTTATCGCTAACAATCATAGATACTCATGTAATATATTTATAGATAGATGCAAAGATTATTACCTACATATTAACCTAAGTTTCTAAAAATTATTCTAATGCAAAAGCTACGGGAGACTTCTAGATTATTAAGAGCATAGAGAAGGAAAAACAATACCAATATTCCTAAGTGTATAGCATGAACTTATTTATTTATATTTTTGAATTTTTGAAATTTTAACTAGAAAACAGATGCATATTATACATATTTATATCCTAACAGATGCCTTAATTACACTTGTTTCTATGCCCCCAAAACAAGAAGCATGCTTTGTCCTCGAAGCATTTAAATAAAGAGGGTAGAAAAATACCATGGAAACATGTGAAATTCTGGAACATCTGCAAAACAAGGTTAGAACGTACTAATATAGGAAATAAAAAACTGACGCAACTCTATAAGAGTTCCACCCATTATGGGGTTACCAAGAATCAAATTGCTTGGGACATAAGCAGACACTAACTAGAATTAAAACTTACCTTATCTCCCGCTTTATTCATCATCCTCATCATCCTCTTCTTCTATAAAGAAGTGAGGTTCCTTTGCGTCCTGCCATGCCATGATAATTTGCCAGGCTTTCCGCCATTTATCATCTATTATTGCTAACCTATTAAGCGCCACTTGGTCTGATGGGGTGTAGGGTGCAACCTGATGAGGTTGTATCCTCCACCCTTGCCAAGTCATTACACGGAAAGATCGAATAATACTATTGGTGGGTCGTACAGTGTCGACCGTAATCCAATCCGTGAAACGTGTACAAAAATAGGAAAGAAACATAGCATAATACGGGAAATTAGAACAGGTATAAGAAGATACTTATGCCTCATGCTATGGGCTCGGGCTAAACTAGACATCAAGGTTCTGGGAAGGTCATGGCACATACGTCCCGTGGCTAAAGCAAGGAAGACGCTGCAAGTGGCATCATTCACAGAAGAAAAATGCCATTCCCCTAAAATGTTTAGCATGATCCAAAACATAACAGTTCCTATGTTCATGGACAGGCTACCAAAGGCGACGTTATAGTCCCCTTGGTCCTCGATACGGAAAATGCCTACCCCATACGACTCATGCAAAAACTCGTAAGTGTAGACATACATATTATCTACCCAATAGCACCATGGGTCTTGTATTTCAGCGGGCATAGCAAGTCCAAGAACAAATGCTAGCAAGAACCTGGTAATTTCCATTGGTTCAATTATCAATGTTGATGGAGAACACTTGTTCTCCATCGGGTCTCTCAAAGAAAATGCAGTTATCGTAAAAATAAGATGCTAGTGTTGGAGAATAAAGTTTAGCAAGTCTTACTATAAGCGGTTCCCAAAATTTACGATGTGATCGCCTCACAAAACCAAGCACCATAAGTAGTGCTTTGGAACAAATCTTTGAAAGACTGTTCGGTATTATTGTAGGAGATGTCATCTCAAAACGATGCTCTGGAACAGCTGCAAATGATCCGGGAACAACCCGTAGAAAACTAGAAACTTTTGTGTTTACGGAGGTCGTATGAAAAATCTCTATTTGAAGCGGCGTGCGCTCGATGATTTTGAGTTCCAGTGTTTGAGCACGAAGTCGCTCACCATTGGCGCGGGTGCGCCTCATACAAAATTTCGACAAATGTGCGGTCGCGAAAGCGCGCCTCCTCTGCAAAAGGCCCGAGGTCCGAGTCCGATTCGTGAAAAATGAGACGAAACGTGGGAAACGTGGGAGTGAAAGGTAAGTGATGGAAGTTAGGTGTAGTGTGGGTTGTGAGGGTAGAATGAATGAAGTTTATATAGGTTTTAAGTTGCTAAAACGGATCGGGAAGTTGCCAAAAAGTTTTTACGGCAGTTTTCGGAAATACTAAAATTTCCAAACCCGAAAACGGAAACAACTCATATTCTTGATTCTAAAAACAACCTTAGTATCTTTTAGGTTGAATTTAGGATAGAATCTACCTATTTTATCGAGATTTCATCCTACCATGATATTTATTCATAGATATGCCTAATCGGCCATATTCTCACCCTGACTCCGAAATAACTTCTAAAACGAGGGTCATATAAAAATCATCTTTGGAATAGATAACACCACCCCCAAAACAATTTGGGAAGGTGGGATCAATATTAAACAACCACGCCTGATAATGAAAATAACGACATTATATTAAAATTGGCATTAAATGCCCTTTTACTACAAAATCCAAATTACGGAACTAAAACTTACATTAAAATAACTAACAATAATAAAACTACAAATAAAAAACATCAAACTATACTATCCCTAAACACTTCGGTATCGGGTAGCGGAGGGCACACGCCGAGAGATGGCTCCCCGAAATTCTCGATGGGCCAAAGACCATTCGCCTTTTTCGGCGACGTCGCTCGTGTCTCGATGTCAGATCCTCGGAAGAGAATCCCCGGAGGTGGGAAGCGGGAAGCATGTCGGCCGGAATCGGCGCGAGAAATTCTAGCTCAGCCCTCATCTGTTCCCACCGCCATCCTCTCGCTGGTACGGATCTCGGGTTATGGTGGATAGTAGCCCGTCGAGTCCGGAGGTCTTCGCAGATAGTGTTGAGTGAACGCGATGCCACAATGAATCACAGCCATGTGTTATGCATCCGACCAACACCTCTCCAAGGCATCGGCGATCAAAACAAGTCAAATCCTCCTCATCCTCCGAAGTCATTTCATTTCCACCATCCTCCTCGCCCTCTACCCTATCCTCGGGCAACCTCCAAACTCGTTGGCACAATCCTTATAGATAACGAGGATTTCGTGTAGGGTGAGGTAAATCCTATCGAGGCGGAGTCGCTCTCAACTTCAAAGATGATCTTGGTTATCAAAACAGGAGAGGTGCAATAGACTTCCCTACTCTCCTAATCATGTTAAGCAAAAACTCCAAGATACAGAACTCGTACTTCTGCTCCTGGAGTATCCATAAAAAGTGGAGGCAGTTCAGACCGATGTCGCTGACCTTCTCCTTCCCTAGAACATTCCGACCAATCCACTGAGTTGCAGCCAGCTAGTTGGTTCTGAGGGATGCCTGGCGAACACAATGCGAGCTCGCATTGTAGTTCCCTTTGGTAACTGTCACGTTCATCAACGGCTCGACCCCATTATATTGGGACTCCTGTAACGTGGCATCCAAATGGATTCTAGGCGGAATGCCTAGAATCTCAGCCAACAACCCAGCAATTACTTCCTTCCTCCTCTTTGCCACCATAATAAAAATTCTACTCCCCTCCAACTCTCTCGTGTTGTAAAACCGTCGAACTAAGTCTTCGTGGTAAAAGGCTTCGGTCGAGTACCACAAGCTATTCCAGTCTCTACTAATCATTTCGTCACCGTAAAACGGCGCGAAGTGGTCGCCAGTAAATGCTTGCTCCGGCAAAATTCGACGTTGTTGAGCCATTGGAGTTTGAACTGTAGTGGGGGTTTAAATGGGATGTGGGGTTGGAATTTAAGTCAACCGAATGAAACAAACAGTGATGGTGGCGTGGTGGTGGCGCGACAGCTTGATTTTTTTTAATTTTCGATTGTTTTTGGTGATTTAACTTGGTGGATTTGGTGGTGGAAAGGTTTTTAGAGAAGATTTGAACTTGATTTGAATGTGGGCGTGGGTTTAATTATGTTTCTTTTTTAATTTTTGGTTTTAGGTTTTGAATTTTTGGTTTTTGTTTGATAATGGCGGTTTGAGAAGATGAAGGCATGACTGTTGGTGTGGAGCAAGGGCGCGGGTGCGCTGCCGGTGTGCGCGGGTTGGGCCCAAGCCCAATTCGAATTTTTCGATTTTTCGCGCAACTTCAAACTAATATTGCCGCTTCGTTATCGGTCCGATTTTTGTGAATGAAATATGGAAATGATTAGGAAAGAATTTCCAATCCAATGATCCATAAAACACTCTATTCTGACCGTGGGTGACATATAAGATAGTGGAAAATACCTCAAAGTGCGTGCATGACGTACGTTATGTGAACGAATGAACTCTAAATTCATAGATTATGTCAACCCGAATCGAAATACAATTAAACGGCCTAAGCAACTCTAATGGGACATAAAACATTCTAGGACGGAAACACGAACACTTCACCCCAAACAAATTTTTTTTAAATGAGTTTAGAAAATTTGTTTTTTTTTAAGGGGTCTTTTAAAGTCGATTCGAGACTTCCTAGATTACTATGTTTATTATTTAATATTTTTATTTTTATAAGGAAAAACAATAATGAATAAGGACATAATTCACCCCATAGAGAAACATGACTCAAAAATCAGAGAAAACATGCAAGAGTGGAAAACGTGAATTATGTTAAACGTGGACTTAGGATCCGGTACTTACAGCCACACACTCCATAGGGAGGGTCCGATTACCTTAATGGTGCACTCACCAATATATGGAAATGCACCAACACAAAAGTTGAGTCGTTTATAGTCAGATACTCGAGACTTTATCTAAACATATGTATGAACATGCAATTTATCATATATCAACAACCAAAATAGTTGAGGATCATTCCATAAATAAATATCACAGAAAACATATCCAAACACAATCAAGCACCAAGATTTCCAATGACGCAACCTAGTGAATTGACAGCGAAGTCGGATAGACCTATAACATAACCTAGCATTCACCTTCTTTTTCATTTTTGAACGAGAGGGTGGCCTAGTAAATAAGTGTGGAAAAGTGAATGGTTGTGGAAGATATGGTGGATATGGATAAGTTATAGAAGGAAAGCATGTAAACAATGAGGATGTGGGTTTAGCACAAAACTCATTCATGGTGTAGGTAGGGACTGTCTCAAGTCTGAAAATGAAGGTGTCAAATGGTTTGTTCTTCTGAAGTATTTGTTTACTAGGTGGATTTAAAAAATTATGAAGCACAGAAGAAACAAAAGGATCGAGTGCAAACTCGAGATTCCTTTGAAAGGGTGGAAGGAGGGAAGTCGAGGTGGATGTTGTGGAAAGTAGTTCTTGATAGGATGAATTATCACCTGCTCTAAGAAACTCATCGAATTGCTCATCTAGATTGGTCATATCCTCGTTACTATGATAGTCCTCTACATCTTTGAGAAAGTCATCTATCTCGTTCTCACCCATAATATGTGTATGGACTAGTGTAGGGATGAAAATGTTGGAGTCTGAACTTCCAAAGGAAAGAAATTTGGGCATATGATTATCAGGAAACGTGTTGTTGAAATAATCTTGAGCGAAGCTCTCGATCATGCTAACCTCTCCATCCATAGACGAATCGGGTAAATGTGTCTTTGTTTTAAAAACATTTACTTCAACAGCAAGATGGCCAAAAGACATGGACATTGAACCATCGCGCAATTAATGAGCGCATTGGCGGTTGCCGGAAAAGGACGCCCTAAGATGATCGGACAGACAGTCGTTAGCGACTTCTCGAGGATGACAAAATCAGCCGGATAGTAGAAATCCTGAACTTTTACCAAAGACATTTTCGACCACACCCTTAGGATACTTAATAGACCGATCAGCTAATTGCAGCCATTTTAGTGGGTTGCATCTCGCCTAGACCTATTTGTCTATACAAAAATAAAATGGGAGTAAGTTAACACTAGCCCCCAGGTCTAATAACGCAGTCGTCGTATAGGAATCTCCCAAGGTGCATTGTACAGTAGGACGACCAGGGTCTTTGTACTTAACAATTCCATTATGTTTTGATAAAGTTGGGAATTGTTCTGTTAAAAAGGCGTCTTTCGGTATATTGGTTTTACGCCTAGTAGTACACAACTCCTTAAGAAACTTAGCATGGTGTGGTAGCTTTTTAATAGCTTCGAGGAAGGGAAGGTTTATTGTTAGATTCTTGAAAACGTCCCTAATCTCCTCATAATTTGTATCCCTAGTTAACATGGCTAATTTTTGTGGAAACGGTGGTTTCACTCTATATTTAGCAATGGTATCACCTGGATGTTTAACCTTCGCTTACGTTTTTTAGGTTGTGTTGTAACCGGGTACCTCCGCAGCGGTAAGCTCTTCGGTTTCTATTTCGGTATCTAGTAAAATAGCAGTAATGGGTCTTCGTGGGGTAACTATAGGCATAGTTACTTTGTTATCAACCACTCTGCCAGAACGGAGAGTGGTGATGGCATTTAGCTCACCTACATTTCCATATTCATTACTAGTATTATCGGTTACCTCAAAGGCTGTGTTTGTTGTTTTAGGATTAGGTATTGCGTTACCTGGAAACACACCTTTAGGTTGGGCTTTATCTTGGGCCAACTGTTGGCTTAAATTATTAACGGATTGTAGAAGTTGTTGGTTAGATTGAGCCATGGTTTGGAAAAGTTTTTGGCTCACTTGTATGAAGGTGTCAAGATGATCCGGTTGTGTGGGTGTAGTAGTCACGGGTGGTGTGACTGGAACTATCTCGCGTGAATTATTTATGGGCGGATTTTAATAGTTATTATTTACCGGAACGATACCTCTATTAGCATTATAATTATTATAACTACCTTGACCTTGTGCTTGACATTGTCGAGGTTGCACCTGGTTGTTATAATTATTAAAATTACCCCGACCCCGCCTTCTTGTCGTGGGTGAGTTTGGATAAAATTGTCGTTGGCCTAACATATTGATTATTGTACCACGGAGGTGTGACGTGTTGGTTATTTCTCCAACCGGTTTGGGATTTTGTCTCCAAGGCGCGTTAGGTTCACTATTAATGGAAGAAGCCTGTTCATAGGCTATAGGGCGATGGAAGTCGGGATGCTCGGGGACTCCAACATGAAATTACATGGATTGGAATTTACATTCATCACGGGATAGACTTTTGTTGAACGAAATGGCCTCTACCTTTTAGTGAGTGATTCGATTAGAGTTTTAAGCTCGGGATCATATTTAATTTCAAACATACCGCCGGCCTTAACTGTATTAGAAGAACTAGCGGAGCGGTGTATATCGTCACTACCCCCCCAGTTGTTATTTCGCTTAGTTTGATCCTCTATAAATTTATAAGCCTCCGAGGTTCCTTTACTTAAGAAACTACCCCCATTCATTATGTCAAGGACTTCTTTATGGTGGTGTAGAAGTCCTTTGAAAAAGGCACGAACTAACGTGTCTTTCGCTAAGTTATGATGTGGACACTCTATAAAGAGATCGGTGAAATGATTCCAAGCCTCTGAAAATGATTCATGAGGATTTTGTCGAAAGAAATGAATCTTGGAAAGCATCTCATCCGTCTTTTTTAGGTGGGTAAAATGTTCCATAAACAAATGAACAAGTTTAGCCCACGAGTCCACGTAAATTAGGCGCTTTAGCGCTTAACCAAGATGCCGCCTTTATCGGCTTAAGGTGAAAGGGAATACCCTCGGTTTAATTTGTTCCGCACCAACCGTAGGATGGTGGAATGTTGTTATGACTTGTTCAATCCTACGCGATATAGCCGATAAGGTTTTTCATGGTCTAAACCATGAAAAACGGGTAACAAATTAAAAATATTTGGGGGATTCGAAATCCCCAATCGGTCCGGGTAGAACGATGCAAGATTTGGGGCTATCGCCAAGGCTTTGTAGAAGTCGAGAGAGAGTCTCTCCTTCTTCGCATTTATATCGGTGGTGTGTGTGAAATAGTAGCTAGAGGTGTAGTGGGTGGTATACTAGATAGGCATGCTTGTTGATGTTGTCGTGTAATTATGTTAGGTGTTTTTGTTCGACCAGACCTTAATCTCATACAAGGTTAAAACCAAACTTAACTAAACACGTCAACACTCCAAACAATCCTGATATACTAGTATAAACCTCTAACAGGAGATGCAAGGTGTGGAAGAAAGGAATACCTAATTGCGTCCTTGCTTCGCTTATGAATAGCGTCTTGTTTACGCGTGTTTAGTGTATATAACGAGTTAGAACACTGAAAAACTTCAAAAATCGAAGTTCGAATCAAACCCGTGGAAATCCGCAAAATTCAAATTCGGTATGCGCGGGTCACGCCACTTAGGGCGCGGTGCGCTCGTGTAACTTCAAGTTACAGTGTTTTAGGCGGGTCGCGGTTTGGGCGGGTCGCGCTCAAGGTTTGGGCGCTTAGTCGCGTCGCTCTGTAATTTTTCGCGGAAACTTTTCAATGCTGAAACGGAAACCACGCATTTATGAATCAAACAAGGGTGGGTGGGTTTAATGGGACTTAAAAATGACTAATTATACTATGAAAACAATGCTAAAGGTAACTAAGATGGCAGCGGCGCCATTTGATAAAACATAAAAATGATAGTTTACCTACGAAATGAACGATGAAACTCAAAACGTAAGTAAACTAAAACTTATTATGTTGCCTATATTTATCAAAGTTGTCTACTTTCAATTCTATCGAAATAGAGTGGAGTAACAAATTCGTTCCACTCCTAGTTCTCTAGCATGCGATGTTTTCTAGTCTAATTAATCGTTTTTAAGTCTAATGAGAGGTTTACGAGGGGAATTCTATACTACGATGCAACTACCCACAAGATGCAACTAGTCGACTATTAGAACAACTATGGGAATACTACGTTGATTCTATGATAAGGAGTTAGAGGGGGATTGATTCCACCTTAACTTGACTTAATCCTACTAACGACGAATCGTCGTAATCCGAATTGAATTGCTTCGCAGAACAACCTGGTTACTCCTAATCCCTAATTACACATGGAATTTCTACCAATTCATAACTAGCATGTGAACGATTACACCCATTCTCATAGTGAACTAATCATTTCTAGAGTGGAAGGGAAATTATGACGACTCTACAATAATCGGAATCAAGCTTTCATCAAGGCTTCTCAACCCCCCTCAAATGGAGGTTTAGCTGAGAATCATCACGCAATCCTTCCCAATGGAATCCAAGAAAT
The DNA here is from genome assembly GCF_015680905.1 of Coptis chinensis. NCBI lineage: Eukaryota > Viridiplantae > Streptophyta > Magnoliopsida > Ranunculales > Ranunculaceae > Coptis > Coptis chinensis. The sequence continues at coordinate 45,833,109 of NC_141460.1, forward strand.
GATATAAAGATTGAAACTTTGCTTATTTAAATTCGATTCCAAACTATTCATGCAATACTTGAATTAAACTAATAATGACAAATAATTGAATCTACGAATTGAACTAAACAATTAATGGAAATGAAACTAGATTATCAAGAACACGATTTTATTAATCTAATGAACAATAAAAAACAATGATTCAATACTCGAGAAATAAACTAATTAATTAATCTAAAACTAGATCTAGAACAAGATATGAAAAACTAATTAATTAACTAATTGAAATTCTAAAACTAAGTTCTAAAACTAATTAATGGAGGCTAACTAATCTAGGTCTAACTATCTACCATTAACAAAGAGTCAAGCTCTTGTTTTTATACTTTCAAATCCAAAAATCGTGCATGGGCTTGGAGCCATATTTTGGGCCAGAGAATCAGGCCCAAAACCCAATTCTTTCAGTCCAAAAAGGCCTCTTCAGTTGCAGTTGGCTTCAATAGACTTTTCGTCCACTTCTACTCCTCTGATTGGGTCAAGGCTTAGACCATTGGAAAGCTATTTCCGAGACGGTCGTTTTGGCATAAGGTAGGCCCAATTCCGAGGTCTGAGTCCAAAGATAAAGCCTTCGGAAGTTCTGCTGACTTTGTGGGCTGTTTCTGCCCGCGTCGACTTTTCAGCTTTTGACCGGGCTTTAGAAAGGCTTTGTCTTCTTGAATCTTGGCCTTTAATCATAGAACTCCTTAGCAACCAACCTTTGCTCCTTTATCTCGCTAAAGTGGCACATTTCTACACATAATGGACTTTGAAGCCTGAAATGCATAAAAACACGTAATCAGTATTAACTCTTAATTATTACTCACATAATTGGTCTAAAAGTATGATGGTTAAGGGGTTAAAACTACAGTTTTGGGATCTTATCAATTGCCAAGTCCTTTTAAAGTTTTTATATATGTTTGTTATGAATCTTCTGTAATTGTTATTTCTTTCGTTGGCATTAGCTTGCATTTTTAGACATGTATGTTGTTGTTTAATCATTTAGAGTTAGACATGTTCAAAACTAGTTTTTATATTTTGATTTATAAACTTAGTGGAGAGGGTTAAATTTTATGACGTATCCATATATATATAATTTTCTTTTTAACGTGTCCATGACATATCCGTGTCCCACTTTTTTGAACTTTTTTGAATGATGTAGTGTCCGCGTATCCGTGTCGTGTCATATCAGTGTCGCGTGTCGGTGTGTTCATAGAGTACCAGTAAGGTGTGTTACCTCTTTAACTAGGTCAGGAACTAACCAACCAATGTTACTGATGATAGAGGATACTTTTGGCCCTACACCGTCTAAGCTGATTACTTGAATTAGAGTAAATGTTAGAGGAAAGAGTATCTTAATATCAGTGGTTGAAGTTGGAAAGAACTTTATTCTTTGAATTGAACCAAACCATGTACAGTGGCTGCTCAAGTCTTATGAAAGAATTAGACAACAGATTTTAAAGAAAAACCTGTAGAAACCAATGGATAGCAGAATAGAAACATGTGAAACTTTTTTTTTCCTTATTTTGTTATATGTTACTTAAATTGGCTTATATTGCAATGTTATTTATTGTACAATTGAAGAGAATCAGTCTAAACAACTTGCTAGTCTATTATAGATAACTTAACCACGCAAGACTTCAATTCTCCAACGACACAAAGAATACTGATTGATATAATGCAACAGCTTGTTTGATGTGAAGTGTTTCTAGGAAAAAGTCATCTGGTCCTAGATATTTATGGTACTTCATGGTGAAACCACTTTAGCAGGACTTGTGCTCTTTGTCCTACCAGTGGGGAGGCGGTATTCTTTATATGTCTATACTTCTTTTTTCTGGGTGGGGAGGCGGTCTTCGGCTAGTCATTATATAATGCTTGTATTCATATGTTTCAGGCTTTGAGAAGTCATAATTTTCAGGATGATATTCTTTACGGAAAAATTGTATTCAACCAAAACAGGTATCCATTTTAGAAGATATGGATGCCTAATGGTTTTTTATATAATAATATATGTTTCAACAGGATTGTATCTTGAATATTGTCACACAAAAAAGTCAGTCGGTGAATGCAATAATCATAGCACATGGAAGAACATCATTAAAAGAGAATACGGGGTTCTCTTTTGTCAATTGCAAAATCACAGGAACGGGCAATGCTTGGCTTGGGAGAGCATGGCGCCCATTTGCCATAGTTGTTTTCATTAATACAAATATGTCAGGGTTAGTATCGAAAGAAGGATGGAATGATTTCGGCAACCGAAGTTCTGAAAAGTACGTGATAAATTTTTGATAATACTTTTTCTTTTGCACTTGGCTTCTTTGCATCTCTTGAATATAATTTGATAAGTGTTGGTTTTGAGTTTCTTGTAGGACTGTCTTCTTCGGTGAGTATGGCTGCTATGGAGAAGGAGCAAGCCACAGCAAAAGGGTAAAGTACAGCAAGTACCTTACTCTAGATGAAGCAACCCCGTTCATGAATACTTCCTACATCGAAGGTGAAACATGGCTCCCAATTCATACCTGATGATATCTTGACATAACAAAAAGTTGTACCATAAAACAGCAACTGCCATAATGCTTTTATAAGTTTAGTTTTTTAGATTTCCACCCCCACCAAGTTTGCCAATTAGATTTCCACCCCTAGTTCTTCGATTATTAGACTTCCACCCAAAATTTCACAGCATGACCAAGTCAGCTCTCTTTGATTAGATTCTGTCACTTAGTGCATGTGCAATATCAAATCTACCCCTCACCTCATAAAATGACCAAAATACCCATTGACTCTCCCAAGACCAAAATCATTCCAATAGCCACCTGTCATCATCCTATCCATTTAATCCAACGCACACCAAAAAAATTCTTAAATGACACTCACTGCCCCCGCTCATCCAAAATTACCGAAATACCCTGATAAGATCCCAAAACTGTATTTTAACCCTATAACAGTCATACTTTTAGACCAATTATGTGAGTAATAATTAAGAGTTAACACTGATTACGAGTTTTTATGCATTTCAGGCTTCAAAGTCCATTATGTGCAGAAATGTGCCACTTTGGCAAGATAAAGAAGCAAAGGTCGGTTGCTAAGGAGTTCTGTGATTAAAGGCCAAGATTGAAGAAGACAAAGCCTTTCTAAAGCCCGGTCAAAAGCTGAAAAAGCGACGCGCGAACAACACACAAAAGTCGTGAAACTTCCGGCGGCCGTATCTTTGGACTCAAACCTCGGAATTGGGCCTACCTTATGTCAAAACGACCGGCTCGGAAAGAGCTTTCCAATGGTCCAAGCCTTGACCCAATCAGAGAAGCAAAAGTGGACGAAAAGTCTGTTAAAGCCAATTGCAACTGAAGAGGCCTTTTTAGACTGAAAGAATTGGGTTTTGGGCCTGATTCTCTGGCCCAAAACATGGCTCCAAGCCCATGCACGATTTTTGGATCTGAATGTATAAAAACAAAAGCTTCACTCTTTGTTAATGGTAGATAGTTAATGGTAGATAAGAGGATAGAAAATAAAAGTAGCTTAGAATAGAAAGTAGCCATTAGAATAGCTTCCAGATCTAGATTTAATTCTTTATGTTAAGTTTAGTTTCCAATCCAATTCTTGTTTTAGATTAAACTCTAGAATCATTATTCTTAATTAGATTGATTAATAAAATAGCTGGTTTGTTAATTTCGATTCTTGTCATTTACATTTGTGTTAGATCTGATTTCATTTATTACTTGTTATTCAATTCTTAGTTATTAATTAGATTTTAATTATTGTTTAATTTAGATTAGTAAATTTCAATTCTTTATATTATGTTTAGTTCTAATTTAATCGAAATGATTAAGTAATGATTCTCGGCTAAACCTCTATTAGAGGGGTTGAGAAGCCTTGATGAAAGCTTGATTCGATTATCGTAGAAGTCGCCGCAATTTCCTTTCCACTCTAGAAGCCGATTAGTTCACCATGAGAATGGGTTTAATCGCTCACATGCTAGTTATGAATTGGTAGGAATTCCATGTGTAATTAGGGATTAGGAATAACCATATTGTTCTCTTGAAGCGATTCAATTCGATTACGACGATTAAATTCGTTAGTAGGATTAAGTCGAGTTAAGGTGGAAACAATCCCCCTCTAACTCCTTATCATAGAATCAACGTAGCATTCCCATAGTTATTTTGATAATCGACTAGTTGCATCTTGTGGGTAGTTGCATCGTAGTCTAGTTGCCACTTCATAAATCTCTCATTAGACTTAAGAGTTAAGAGTACTTATACTTAGAGAACATGAACATGCGGAAGGACTAGGAGTGGAACGAACTTCCTACTCCACTATATCTCATAGGATTGAGAGTAGAATCTTTGATAAACATATACGATCTTACGATAGTTTTAGTTTACTTACGTTTTGAGTTCATCGTTCATTTCGTAGGTAAACTATCAATTTTATCGTTTATCAAATGGCGCCGCTGCCATCTTAGTTTCACTTTCGCATTGTTTTCGTAGAGTAAGTACTTTTCTTAAAGTCCCATTTCACCCACCCACCCTTGTTTGATTCATACTGTGGTTTTCCGATTCAGCGTTGAAAAGTTCCGGACAAAAATACACTGAGCGCGATCGCGCCTATAAGGAGCGCACCTGCGCCCTATAGCCTGGAACCTTGAGCGCGACCCGCCCCCGTGTGGAGCGCGACCCGCCCTAAAAACACTGTAATTTTCAAATTACACGGAGCGCGACCGCGCCCTATGAGAGCGCACCCGCGGCCTTTGCTAATTTTTCCGGAATTCTACAGTTTTGACTCGAACTTTGATTTTTCAAGTTTTTCAGTGTTCTAACTTGTTATATACACTGAACACGCGTAAACAAGACGCTATTCATAAGCGAAGCAAGGACGCAATCAGGTATTCCTTTCTTCCGCACCTCGCATCTCCTGTTAGAGGTTTATACTAGTATATCAGAATTGTTTGGAGTGTTGATGTGTTTAGCTAAATTTGGTTTTAGCCTTGTATGAGATTAAGGTCTGGCCGAACAAAAACACCGAACGTAATTACACAACAACGTCAACAAAGATGTCTATCTAGTATACCACCCACTACACCTCTAGCTACTATTTCACACACATCACCTGACACAATGCCCGACGAAGAAGAGACTCCTCTCTCTGACTTCTACAAAGCCTTGAGCGATAGCCCCAAATCTTGCATCGTTCTAGCAGACCCAGTGGGGGATTTCCGAATCCCCAAATATTTTAATTTGTTACCCGCTTTTTATGGATTAGACCATGAAAAACCTTATCGCGATACATCGTAGGATTGAACAAGTCCTAACAACATTCCAAAGATCCTACGGTTGGTGCGAAACAAATTAAACTCGTGGTATTCCCTTTCACCTTAGTCGATAAAGGCGACGCCTTGGTTAACCGCCCAAACGCTTAATTCTCAGGACTCGTGGGCTAAACTTGTTCACCTGTTTATGGAACATTTTTACCCACCCCTAAAGACGGATGAGATGCTTTCCAAGATTCATTTCTTTCGACAAAATCCTCATGAAACATTTTCAAAGGCTTGGAATCGTTTCACCGATCTCCTTATAGAGTGTCCACATCATAACTTAGCGAAAGACACGTTAGTTCGTGACTTCTTCAAAGGACTTCTACACCACCATAAAGAAGTCCTAGACATAATGAATGGGGGTAGTTTCTTAAGCAAAGGAGCCTCGGAGGCTTATAAATTTTTAGAGGATCAAACTAATCGAAATAACAACTGGGGGGGTAGTGATGATATTCACCGCTCTGCTAGTTCATCAAATACAGTTAAGGCCGCCGGTATGTTTGAAATTAAACACGATCCCGAGCTTAAAACTCTAATTGAATCACTCACTAAAAAGGTAGAGGCCATTTCTGTTCAACAAAAGCCTATCCCCGTCATGAACATAAATTCAAATCCATGTAGTTTCTGTTGGAGCCCTGAGCATCCCGACTCCCACTGTCCTATAGCCTATGAACAGGCTTGTTCCATTAATAGTGAACCTAACACCCCTTGCAGACAAAATCCCAACTTCGGTTGGAGAAATAACCAACACGTCACACCTCCAGGGTACAATAATCAATATGTTAGGCCAACACAAAGTTTTAACCAAGCTCCACCACGACAAGGACAGGGTCAGGGTAATTTTAATAATTATAACAACCAAGTGTAACCTCGACAAGGTCAAGTACAAAGTCAAGGTAGTTATAATAATTATAATGCTAATAGAGGTATCGTTCCGGTAAATAATAACTATCAAAATCCACCAATAAATAATTCACGGAAATAGTTCCAAATACACCACCCGTGACTACTACACCCACACAACCGATCGCCTTGACACCTTCATACAAGTAAGCCAAAAACTTTTCCAAACCATGGCTCAATCTAACCAACAACTTCTACAATCCGTTAATAATTTAACCCAACAGTTGGCTCAAGATAAAGCCCAACCCAAAGGTGTGTTTCCAAGTCACGAATTGAAATACCTAATCCTAAAACAACAAATACAGCCTTTGAGGTAACCGATAATACTAGTAATGAATATGAAAATGTAGGTGAGCTAAAGGCCATCACCACTCTCCGCTTCGGCAGAGTGGTTGATAACAAAGTAACTATGCCTATAGTTACCCCACCAAGAGTCCCCTACACCCGCTATTTTACTAGATACCGAAATAGAAACCAAAGACCCTACCACCGTAGAGGTACCAATTACAACACAACCTAAGAAACGAAAAGCCACGGTTAAACATCCAGTGATACTATTGCTAAATATAGACGTAAACCACCGCTTCCACAAAAATTAACCGTGTTAACTAGGGATACAAATTATGAGGAGATTAGGGATGTTTTAAGAATCTAACTATAAACCTTCCCTTCCTCGAAGCTATTAAAAAGCTACCACATCATGCTAAGTTTCTTAAGGAATTGTGTACTACTAGGCGAAGACAAATATACCAAAAGACGCCTTTTAACGTAACAATTCCCAACTCTATCCGAACATAATGGAATTGTTAAGTACAAGGACCCCGGGTCGCCCTACTATACAATGCACCTTAGGAGATTCTTATACGACGACCGCGTTATTATTAGACTTGGGGCTAGTGTTAACTTACTCCCCGCTTTATTTGTATAGACAAATAGGTCTAGACGAGATGCAACCCACTAAAATGACGCTGCAATTAGTGATCGGGTCTATTAAGTATCCTAAGGGTGTGGTCAAAATGTTCTCGTAAAAGTTCAACATTTTTACTATCCGGGTTGATTTTGTCATCCTCGATACGTAAGTCGCTAACGACTGTCCCGATCATCTTAGGCGCCCTTTTCTTGGCAACCGCCAATGCGCCATTAATTGCCGCGATGGTTCAATGTCCATGTCTTTTGGCCATCTTGTCTTTGAAGTCAATGTTTTTAAAACAAAGACACAGTTACCCGATTTGTTTACGGATGGAGAGGTTAGCATGATCGAAAGCTTTGCTCGAGATTATTTCAACAACACGTTCCCTGATAATCATATGCCCAAATTTCTTTCCTTTGGAAGTTCAGACTCCAACATTTCCATCCCTACTCTAGTCGATACACATATTACGGATGAGGATGAGATAGATGACTTTCTCAAAGATGTAGAGGACTATCATAGTAACGAGGATATGACCAATCTAGATGAGCAATTCGATGAGTTTCTTAGAGTAGGTGATAATTCATCTTATCAAGAACTACTTTCCACAACATCCACCTCGACTTCCCTCCTTCCACCCTTTCAAAGGAATCTCGAAGTTTGCACTCGATCCTTTTGTTTCTTCTGTGCTTCATAATTTTTTAAATCCACCTAGTAAACAAATACTTCAGAAGACAAAAACGTTTGACACCTTCATTTTCAGACTTGAGACAGTCCCTACACACACCATGAATGAGTTTTGTGCTAAACCCACATCCTCATTTTTTACATGCTATCCTTTTACAACTTATCCATATCGACCATATTCTCCACAACCATTCACTTTTCCACACTTATTTACTAGAACACCCACTCGTTCAAAAATGAAAAAGAAGGTGCATGCTAGGTTACGTAATTGGGTGATCCGACTTCGCTTTCATTTCACTAGGTTGCGTCATAGGAAATCTTGGTGCTTGATTGTGTTTGGATATGTTTTCTGTGATATTTATTTATGGAATGATCCACAACTATTTCGGTTGTTGATATATGATAAACTGCATGTTCATACATATATGTTTAGATAAAGTCTCGAGTATCTGACTATAAACGACTCAACTTTTGTGTTTGGTGCATTTCCTTTCATTTCCATATATTGGTGAGTGCACCATTAAGGTAACCGGGCCCTCCCTACGGAGTGTGTGGCTGTAAGTACCGGATCCTAAGTCCACATTTAACATAATTCACGTTTTCCACTCTTGCATGTTTTTCTCGGATTTTTGAGTCATGTTTCTCTATGGGGTGAATTATGTCTTTCTTGTTTATTGTTTTTCTTTTTTAAAAGTATATATATATATATAAAGAATAAACATAGTAATCTAGGAAGTCTCGGGAATCAGACTTTAAATGACCCACTGCTAAAAACAAATTTTCTAAGCTTCGTTGTAAAAAAAAATTTTTTGGGGGTGGGGTGTTTGTGTTTCCGTACTAGAATGTTTATGTCCCATTACAGTTGCTTAGGCCGTTTAATTGTATTACGATCCGGGTTGACATAATCTTGAATTTAGAGTTCAGTCGTTCACATAACATACGTCATGCACGCACTTCGAGGTGTTTTCCACTATCTTATATGTCATCCACGGTCGGAATAGAGTGTTTTATGGATCATTGGATTGGAAATTCTCTCCTGGTCATTTCCATATCTCATTCGCAAAAATCGGACCGGTAATGAAGCGGCAATTTTGATTTGAAGTTTCGCGAAAAAATCGAAAAATTCACAAATTTCGATTTGGGCTTGGGCCCAACCCGCGCCCACCGACAGCGCACTCGCGCCCTTACCTTTGTCCAACAGTCGTGGTCATCTTCTCAGAACCGCCATTAACGCCCACCAAAGCTTCCAAAAACCTAAAAATAAATAAATAAATAAAAACAAAACCAAATTACCACGCCCACAATCCAAGACCCAACCCAAATCGACTCCAACCGCGACGCCCACAACCTCCACCAATTTCCATCAACAAAAACCACCGGAAAATCAAAATAAAAAAAAAAAAATTGGTGCTGCCGCGCCACCACACCACCACCACCATCGTTCTTTTTAGTGAGGTATCCCTCATTGCTTCCCCCTACCTTCTACAAACCTCAAACCGTATTCAAACTTCCAATGGCTCAACAACGCCGAATTTTACCGTAACAAGCTTTTATCGGCGACCACTTCGCTTTACTTTACGGTGATGAAATGATCGAGAGAGATTGAATAGCTTGTGGTACTTTCGACCGAAGCCTATTACCACGAAGACTTAGTCGAGACGGTTCTACAATACGAGGGAGTTGGAGGGACTAGGATTTTTGTTACTTGCATAAGAGGAGGAAGGAAGTGACTATTGGGTTGTTGCCGGAGATTCTAGGCATTCCGCCTAGAATCCATCTAACCGCCACGCTGCAGGAGTCCCAATATAATGGGGTAGAGCCATTGATGAACATGATAGCACCGGGGAACTACAATGCGAGATCGCGATTGTGTTCGCCGCATCCCTTTAGAACCAACCACCGGGTCAGAGTAGCTTCGGTGGATTGGTCGGAACGCCCCGGAAGGAGGAGAAGGTCAACGACATCGGCCTGAATCGCCTCCACATCTTATGGATACTCCAGAGCGTATAACGAAGTTCTCAGATCTTGGAGTTTTTGCTTAGCATGATTAGGGGAGTAGGGAAGTCCGTTGCACCTCTCCCCGTGGTTGATAACCAAGATCATCTTTGAAGTTGAAAGCAGCAAAGCGGCCGATAGGTCTTACATCACCCTACACCAAACCCTCGTGATCTATAAGGAGTGTGTCCAACCAGTTTGGAGGCTGCCCGGGATAGAGAAGAAGACGAGGAGGATGGTGGAAACAAGAATGCCGAGGAGGATGGGGGAAATCAGAATGCCATGGAGGATGAGGAGGACTTGACTTGTTTTGATGCGGATGCCCTGGAGAGGTGTTGGTCAGATGCAGAACGCATGGCTGTGATTCATCGTGGCATGCATTCGCTCAACACTATCTGCGAAGACCTTCGGACTCGACAGGCAACTATCCATCATAACTTCGGTGATCCGCACTGCCGGAGAGGATGAGAGGTGGGAACAGATGAGGGCCGAGCTAGAAGCTCAGCGCCAGTTTCGGACCGACATGCTTGCACGATTCCCACCTCACGGGGATTCTCCTTCTGAGGACACACCATCGAGGCACGAGCGTCGTCGCCGAAGGACGAATGGTGCTGGCCCATCGGGAGCTCAGGAGCCATCTCCTGAGCGTGTGCCCTCCGCTACCAGTACAGGAGTGATTAGGGATAGTATCGTTTGATGTTCTATTTTTATTTGTAGTTTCATTATTGTCACTTATTTTCATGTAAGTTTTATTTCCGTAATTTGAATTTTGTAGTGAAATGTACTTCGAATGAAAATTTTAATATAATGCGGTTATTTTCATTATGCGTGGTTGTTTAATATTGATCCCACCTTCCCAAATTGTTTGGGGTAGTTTTATCTATTCCAAAGATGATTTTTATATGACCCTCGCCTTAGAATTTATTATGGAGTCAAGGTGAAAATATGGTCTGTTTAGGCATATCTATGAATAAGTATCATTGTAGGATGAAATCTCGATTAAATAGGTAGATTCTATCATAAATTCAACCTAAAAGATACTAGGTTTGTTTTAGAATCAAGAAAATGAGTTGTTTCCGCTTCGGTTTGGAAATCTTGATATTTTCTAAACTGCCGTAAAAATCTTTTTGGCAACTTTCCGATCCGCTTTAGCAACTTAAAACCTATATAAACTTCATACATTCTACACTCACAACTCACACTACACCTAACCTCCATCACTCACCTTTCACTCCCAAGATTCCCACGCTTTCGCCTCATTTTCCGAAGTTTCAAGAACTCCGAAAGCTTCAAGGCCTCTACAAGAGCGCGCACTCGCTTCCGCAATTTTTTCAGTTTTTGTCGAGCGCACTTCAAGCTTAAAGGTGAGCGACCAGCCAAACACTGGAATTCCAAATCTTCAGAGCGCTCACGCTCTTCAAGCAGAGCGCATTTCACTACGACTTCCGTGGACCAGAAAAATTCCAGCTTTTCTATGGGTGTTCCCTCGATCATTCGCAGCTATTTCAGAGCATAATTTTGAGATGACATCTCCTACATTGATACCGAACAGTCTTCGAAGATTTGTTCCAAAACACTACTTATGGTGCTTGGTTTTCATGAGGCTTATCACATACGTTAGCCGGGAGCCGCTTATGGTAAGACCTCGATGCACTTTATTCTCCAACACTAGCATCTTATTTTTACGATAACTGCATTTTCTTTGAAAGACCGGATGGAGAACAAGTGTTCTCCATCAACATTGATAATGAACCAATGGAAATTACCGTGTTCTTGCTAGAATTTGTTCTTGGACTTGCTATGCCCAATGAAATACAAGACCCATGGTGTTATTGGGTAGATAATATGTATGTCTACACTTACGAGTTTTTGCATGAGTCGTATGGCGCGGGCATTTTCCGTATCGAGGACCAAGGGGAATATAACGTTGCCTTTGGTAGCATGTCCATGAACATAGGAACTGTTATGTTTTGGATCATGCTAAACATCTTAGGGCAATGACGTTTTTCTTCTGTGAATGATGCCACTTGTAGCGTCTTCCTTGCTTTAGCCACAGGACGTATGTGTCATGACCTTCCCCGAACCTTGATGTCTAGTTTAGCTCGATCCCATAGCATGAGGCATAAGTACCTTCTTATGCCTGTTCTAATTTCCCGTATTATGCTATGTTTCTTTCCTGTTTGTTGTACACGTTTCACGGATTGGATTACGGTCGACACTGTACGACCCACTAATAGTATTATTCGATCTTTCCGCGCAATGACTTGGCAGGGTGGAGGATACAACCTCATCAGGTTGCACCCTACACCCCGTCGCACAAGTGGCTCTTAATAGGTTAGCAAAAATAGATGATAAATGGCGGGAAGCCCGGCAAATTATCATGGCATGGCAGATCGAAGGAACCTCACTTCTTTATAGAAGAAGAGGATGAGGAAGATGATGAGTAATCGCGAGATAAGGTCAGTTTTCATTCTAGTTAGTGTCCGCTTATGTCCCAAGCAATTTCATTCTTGTTAACCCCATAATGGGTAGAACTTCGTTATAGAGTTCGCGTCGGTTTTATTTCCTATATTAGTATCGCTTCTAACTTTTGCTTTGCAGATGTTCTTGAATTTCACACGTTTCAATGGTATTTTTCCTACCCTCTTTATTTACAATACTTTGAGGACAAAGCATGCTTCTTGTTTGGGGGTGGGGCATAGAAACACGTGTAATTAAGGCATCTGTTAGAATATAGATATGTATAATATGCATTTGTTTTCTAGTTAAAATTTCAAAAATTCAAAAATATAAATAAATAAGTTCATGCTATACACTTAGGAATAGTGGTATTGTTTTCCTTCTCTATGCTCTTAATAATCTAGAAGTCTCAATGAAGCTTTTGCATTAGAATAATTTTTAGAAACTTAGGTTAATATGTAGGTAATAATCTTTGCATCTATCTATAAATATATTACATGAGTATCTATGATTGTTAGCAGTAAGTTTCTGAACTCTAGGCTAGAGTACTTATTCTACAAATCCTGTGAGAATATAGCCTAAAGCCTTATATGAGCCGAAACATTTGAGAAATGACACAAGGGAGAAGTAAAATCCGGATAGAGAAATCACACGCCCACTTGCTTGATCACTATTCCATATCCTAAGCTTAGAATTTAGGCCCTCTTTGGATCGATATAGCCAGAAATTCAAACCTATGAATTATTTTCCTCCCCTCTCCCTTTTCTTTAGCCTTTCATAAACCAAAAATCCTTTACCCTGTTACAAAACAAAAAAAATAAAAAAATTCAACCTACCCAATTTAGATAAGTCCGAGAATAGAAGGAGGAAGAAAGAAGAAGAGAAAACCCGTGTATACAAAAAAGTTAGTTAATTGCTTCATAAAATAAAGAAAAGAAGTTTCCATCCAAAGAAAAAGAAAAATAAAAAAAAATAAAATAAAAACTCCAAAAATAGAATAAAAGGGAGTCAAAAGCCAAAGAAAAGAAAAAGAAAAAAAAAAAAAATATGGCTAAGGATGGAAACAAAGTATAGAAGCAAAAGAAAATAACAAGGTTTTATCTAAGTTACATAATATGAAGACTCTATTATCTTAGACTTGTCCTTTTTGAATATCCATTTCTTTCCTTCTTAAACCATCTCCTAATCCCCGCAACACCTAATAAAGACCTCTAGCTCAATTAGGAATAGGTTAGTGTGATAGTAAGTGGCAGATGTGTTTGATCGACTCCGGCTTCCTTGTTGTCATTGAGATTGTAAGGTAAAGTGTGCCCACCGCATTAATTGGAGGAGCTGGAAACTTGAGTGGAAAAATCAGAGTTCAGATCTTGACTATTATTGTGAGAACCTACTTAAGGACGCTATTCCAAGTTTCAGAAACGAACCTGCTAGGCATTTCATAGTATTACTCATTGTATATATGTTTATTATAGATGATTGATTATTATGCATATATTAGCTTAGGTTTCGACTTGATTACTCTATATGCATTGCTAGTGAGAGGAATAGTTAATTTAGAGCATGGATAAGGAAACAATAGTTTTATTTCTTAATCGTTGTAGTATAGATGAAGTTTATGAGTACCTTCACTGGAAAACTCTCACGAGGCTATAACTCATCCACTAGAGAATTCCTAGTGGTTTAAGGCCTTGTTGCATATGGTTAATGCAATCGCACTCAGCGAAACGAGAGTAGTTAGAACTCCATTTTTGGTCACTTATTCTAATTTCTCATCTTTGCTTGAGGACAAGCAAAATGCTGTTTGGGGGTGGTTTGATAAGAGCCCAAAATTGTAGTTTTAACCCAGAATAATCATATACTTTTAGACCAATTATGTGAGTAATAATTAAGAGTTAACACTGACTACGAGTTTTTATGCATTTCAGGCTTCAAAGTCCATTATGTGCATAAATGTGCCACTTTAGCGAGATAAAAAAGCAAAGGTCAGTTGCTAAGGAGTTCTGTGATTAAAGGCCAAGATTGAAGAAGACAAAGCCTTTCTAAAGCCCGGTCAAAAGCTGAAAAGTCGACGCGGGTAAAAAAAGACACAAAGTCGATTAGAAACTTCCGGGCGTCGTATCTTTGGACTCAGACCTCGGAATTGGGCCTACCTTATGTCAAAACGACCGTCTCGGAAAGAGCTTTCCAATGGTCTAAACCTTGACCCAATCAGAGAAGCAGAAGTGGACGAAAAGTCTGTTGAAGCCAACTACAACTGAAGAGGCCTTTTTAGACTGAAAGAATTGGGTTTTGGGCCTGATTCTCGGCCCAAAACATGGCTCCAAGCCCATGCACAATTTTTGGATCTGAATGTATAAAAACAAAAGCTTCACTTTTTGTTAATGGTAGATAGTTAATGGTAGATAAGAGGTTAGAAAATAAAAGTAGCTTAGAATAGAAAGTAGCCATTAGAATAGCTTCTAGATCTAGATTTAATTCTTTATGTTAAGTTTAGTTTCCAATCCAATTCTTGTTTTAGATTAAACTTTAGAATCATTATTCTTAATTAGATTGATTAATAAAATAGCTGGTTTGTTAATTTCGATTCTTGTCATTTATATTTGTGTTAGATCTGATTTCATTTATTACTTGTTATTCAATTCATAGTTATTAATTAGATTTTAATTATTGTTTAATTTATATTAGTAAATTTCAATTCTTCATATTATGTTTAGTTCTAATTTAATCGGAAATGATTGCGTAATGATTCTCGGCTAAACCTCCATTAGAGGGGGTTGAGAAGCCTTGATGAAAGCTTGATTCCAATTGTCGTAGAGTCGTCGCAATTTCCTTTCCACTCTAGAAGCAATTAGTTCACCATGAGAATGGGTTTAATCGTTCACATGCTAGTTATGAATTGGTAGGAATGCCATGTGTAATTAGGGATTAGGAATAACCATATTGTTCTCAGGCGATTCAATTCGGATTCGACGATTAGATCGTTAGTAGGATTAAGTCGAAAGTTAAGGTGGAATCAATCCCCTAAACTCCTTATCATAGAATCAACGTAGCATTCCCATAGTTATTTTGATAATCGACTAGTTGCATCTTGTGGGTAGTTGCATCGTAGTCTAGTTGCCACTTCAGTAAAATCTCTCATTAGACTTAAGAGTTAAGAGTACTTATACGTGAGAATATGAACATCTTGGAAGGACTAGAGTGGAACGAACTTCCTACTCCACTATATCTCATAGGATTGAGAGTAGAATCTTTGATAAACATATACGATCTTACGATAGTTTTAGTTTACTTACGTTTTGAGTTCATCGTTCATTTCGTAGGTAAACTATCAATTTTATCGTTTATCATACCCTCACCCATGTTTACCTCTTTTGCCACGTGTCATCATTCTAATAGGCATCTTAAGTTAGTGGAACATCATCTCAAACCACTCTATCAACTTTCCTTTTCTACTTTTCTTTTCAAAGAAAATAAAATAAGAAATACAACAAAAGAACAAAGGTGTTGTTCATCTTCTCCATCTCTCCCCCACCTATGTGGTGGTCGGAACTCATGCCTATAAATAAATATAATGATCTACCCCCACAAAATTCTTGATTACTAACGAATTTCAAGCTCAAATCCATCTCTTCACAAGATGATGATCTACCCGTCATTTAAATCCCATGAAAAGTTAAAATGATTTCACACCAAATAAACAAGTTACAACCCGGCCAAATAAGGAAATCCAATTCACACGCATACACAACAATAGGAAGTCTGCCCAAATCAGTCAGCATCATCAGCTTAGTCCTAGCTACGACTTCCCTACATCATCTGCTCAACAAAAAGAGTTCATGTCTCTTAAATAACTGTGCATAACTAAATTTAAGAGGAAGCAATGATTTGTTCTATACTCCCATAAAAAATAATGAATAACATTTTAAAATTTTGTAAGTAATTTTGAAGTGAACTCATTAGACAAACAATTGCATTAAACTTCAAAAAGAACATTGGCTATGCTCATTCCAAGGACTTCAAAGTCTTTATTTTGACAAAATATCATTTTCTTTTTCTTTTAGTAGCATAAACAGGTCCAAAGCAACTACTCAATACTGACAAACAAAGGGAAAAACTCATCCAACTGATGCATAGCCCATTTGGTCAGTTCAGTGAGCAACAAAGTTCTGACATCTTTTAATCCAAATAAACCTACAACCATTCAAACTAGATACACCTTCTACTATACGATCCCTAAGGCTTGACAAATTCTATAGCTTGATTCTGGTTCTCCTAATGCCTTCATCACAACTTTGTTGATTTCCTCCATAAAACTCCATCTGTTCCACCTCTTGAAGCGGTCCAGCTTATTATAAGAGTGATATATGAAAACACAACTTTGGTTTAAGATGTGAAAGAGAAGAAAATTTCTATAAACAATATGCATCAAAGGTGAATGAATATGGAACAAGTTACTTAGCGTGGTCAGACAACTTAAAACTACACATGAAACATGCAATAGTAGGTTATATGAAGTTCAAAGTACAAACTAAAGATTTACTTGAACATAGAAAAACAGTCATGACATAGCACACCACTATAGTGCTCAGTAGTACCAAATCCATCGTAGTCCTAAGTGCACTCCAAAAGCCAACAGTAGGAGAAAATGAAGCAAATTAGCACAAGTAGTCATGTACAAAGTATTCCTTCTCCATCCTCCGGCTAACACTCTTCTTCTTTATTAAAAGTCGAGTCTATTGTTGATTCAAATATTACTGTATCTTTGAAGACCTTGTTGTGCAAAATCATTGAGTTCGGCACGGTCGGTCGGATAATGTATCATATTCATTGTCGACAGTCTATTGACGTAATGGATTACTCCTTACTAGTTGGGGTGGACAAGGAGAAGCACTAACTGGTTCTTGGGATTATCGATTTTGTGAGACAGTACACATGGGACAAGCACCTTGAGACATGGGTGAAGGCTTCTGGCATCTTAGGTGGACCAAAAAACTCATCTCCTAATGTAGTCTCGCCTAAGCAATACAAAAAGCGGTCAGGAAGGCCATGTCAGAATATTTTGATCACCGATTTGTTTGATTTGTTCTGAAATTGTTTGATTGGCAAATTATGAATGAATTTTGATCACCGATTGGTTTGATTTGTTTTGAATTTTGGCTGGAACTTGGGGCATTTTAATTTCAATTCATCACAATTATGTTATTTGTGCCCTTTGTTTGATGGAAAAAGATGGTGATGTCATCATCACTCGCTAAGACGTGTATTGCATGAGGTGTTCTCGACCGTTGAGATCATAAGTTAGGATGATGCACCTGGCAGAAGAGGTAAACATGAGTGAGGGTAGTTCGGTAGTTTTTGGTGAGCAGGGGTAGTAAGTGTTATTTAAGAAATTTTTGGTGTATGTTGGATTAAATGGATAGGATGATGACACGTGGCAATTGGAATGGTTTTAGTCTTAGAAGAGTCAATGGGTATTTTGAACATTTTACATGGTGAGGGGTAGATTTGACATTGCACATGCACCAAACAGATGGAATCGAGTCAATGAGAGCTGACTTGGTCATGCTGTGAAATTGGGGGTGGAAGTCTAATAATAAAAAAACTGGGGGTGGAAATCTAAAAAACTGTTATAAGTTTTCATTTAAATTATACATTTTGAATTGGCAAGTGCCGGTGAATTCTGTTTTCAAACACAAAGACCTGATGATATACGAACCTAGATAATCCAACAACTCACCCAGATTACAAAACCATGAGAAATAAGGATGACTGACTTCGATGTAGAATCAAATCAAGTTTTTATTTCATGAACCATATTAACTGTGTAGGTACAGAATAAAGTCGATGTCTATCCCTCCTTGCAAGTACTCATTTTCACCAAGATTAAATGTTCTGGTCTTGAGAAGGTATGTGATTCTACTATAACAGCTAAATTATGGTAAACTCTTACTAAAATCCAATTTCATATTTACGCTACCCGGTGAAACATAAAACAGCTTGCATTCATGAAAAGAAATGAGCAAAAGAATCATGATGCATCACTGTAGCTTTTAGCTAGTCAACGAAAAAGTCATGACTAATGATTTTGGCCATCGGGCTAATCCCATTTGATGATGAATATATGTATATATGTTTTGTTTTCTTATTATAAGAAAAACCATCCGAAAGTACCTGTTATAGGCCAACTCCTTGAGGGCAGATTTTTATATTTTATTTTTTCTGGTTATGTTTTTCGGTTAATTGGTATGCCCGTGCTTATATATAAGAAACTCAAGCAATTAAAAATGTGGTTACCATCATCGGTTTCAGAAAAACTGCGGATGCGAATATGTATTATACTTCATTCTCTTCTACATTTCTGGTGTCCGGCTTTTAATCTCTACGAACAACGCCTAAAATATATATTTTTTTTTTTCACCGATCGCGATGAGAATATGATTCCTCTCATAGCCAAGTTTCGCCTTTATGAATAACTTCACGTCCGGTGCCTTCAAAGATCATGAGACATTCATTAAAGTAACTACTTGCCAATCTTATACATGCCTTTGTTGTAAACTTTGTTGAAATTGCAATTATATTATCTGAATATCACCCCGTATTTTTTCAGGTCTAGGATTACTTTTAGCTAGATTCTGCATTTTGTGTTAGAGTTTTCCAATGCCATCTTGAAGAGAAAACTGGAAGCTAGCTTTCTTTGATGCTTGCGTGCTTGGTGCTCTGCCAAATTTCCCCTATAATGTTTAGTTGTTTAATACCAAATTGATCATGTTGGCTATTTTCAGTGCCCTTAATACTAGTGACCAGCATCACCTAACTTTTAAAAGTAATGCTTGCGGTGTTTCTCTAAGTTCTCAACTCCTTCCAACCACACTTTATTCCTATGTTTCCACAAGGCCAACATGCCTCCCACTCTCGCAGCATTCCAATTTCCACAAGGTGTGATACTTATCCTTTTCACAGTCTTTTCATAGTCTTCATGGCTTGCTGTAACCTTTGAAACTGGCTTGGTCGCATAAAACTGTAAGTACAATAAGCACAATCCAATTATCTTCCAATATCCACACTGGTCTCCACTACCCAACGGATTTTCTTTAGCCAACACAACTGCACACTAGCTCAACAATATAATTAACTCTTTACTTGGAAGCTAACTGTGCAGGCCCCACATCACAAACATGGGGTCCTGTCTTAGGGCGATAGGAAGCAACATAACTTAAGTTGCTAATGTGATCCGATACACCTCTCCCTTCCTGTTTTAGTTAAAACACAGAGATTTCCCTCGCTTATCCAAACTTGACTCCAGTTTCATTCCTTTTCTGGTAAAATCCTTCACTGTGAACAATGCAAGTTCAGAGAAGGACCTTAAGAGATTCGTGACACTGATCCTCCCTCGTCATCATGGCCTCATCTAGCAACCCTCAGCAGTCGGCAAATCTGTATAGACAAGCTAGAAACCGACCAAATTCATGGAGTGCGCTGTTTAACAGAAATGGTGCTCAAGACGCGACTGTAGCGTTTAAATCATTCACACCTGTCTTTGAAAACGGAGTAGCGCAATTCCCCCAAGAACTGATAGAACAAGGTATTCAACAGTGGGATGAATATTTGGTGGGGTATTTTCTGGACTCTAGATTGTCGTTCCTAATGGTTAAGGAGTTTCTGGAGAAGAAGTGGAAGTTAAAGGGCTCATTTGACATTACCACTGACAAAGAGTTGTTTTATATGAGCTTCACTAGCACCGAAGATCGACAAATGGTACTGGAAGAAGGTCCTGTGTTTATAGATGGGAAAGTGTTTGTTGTTAAACCTTGGACAATGGAAGTGGATAATTATAGAAATAAGGTGGCTTCGGCACCGGTCTGGGTCAAGTTGATGGATGTTCCTAAGGAAATGTGGACGTTTGATGGGTTGTCATACCTAGCAAGTCTAGTAGGAAGAACGCCTATGTTCATGGATGCTGCAACCGCACAACGGAAAAGACTATCATTTGCTCGCTTTTGCATTGAATTCCTTGTGAATCATGATTACAAGGAGGTCATTACAGTGAAAGCAGGCAATCGAGAGGTTGTTATCCCACTTGAATACCCATGGAGGCCAGTATCATGTTCAAAATCTAACTGATTTGGGCACACAGATGACAAGTGTAATGGAAGAAATGCTCGAGTTTGGAGAAGACGAAACACACCGCAGAACGGCCAGGCACAAATAAATGAAGACACTACTTTTCAAGAGTGTCCTCATGAAGGAGATACCATGAGGGAGCAGACAGAAGAATATGGAGTAGGGGCAGAGGGAGAAGTAGTGGTGGCTACTACTACTGCAGAGGTGAGCTTGACAGGTGGTAATGATAGTAGGGCTATAGTTCCTTATGTGGGCTGTACTCACGCTGAAAGTACCCTGAGCGTAGGAGCTGAGGGGTCAAATGTGGGAGCGATAATCCCTTTAGATGGAGCTAACGTTAGTATGCAGGGAAGCATAGCAGGTGTAATAGGAGAATCCATCCCTGAGACTAGTAACACTGTGGGGTTCTTTAACCCAGAGGCAACTGCATTGGATGTTAGTGGAGGTAGATTTGCCATCCTCCAAAACACATCAGAAGATCTTGTACAGAGTACTGAGTTGCTCAATCATAGTGAAGTCCCGACATCCGTTGAAGAATCGCAGTTTCGGGATGAGCAAGTAGTCTATGAAGCAACAGTGCTAGAAGATAGAATCATTGAAGACGACCTTTCCGAACCAGAAAAGGATCTCTTTAATGACGAGCAGCCACAGCAGGAAGCCACATCAGCTGAATTCCTCTGCAAGTAATAACAAGGTCACAGGCTAAGGACAGCTCCAGTAAAAATGGAAAGGGAAAGAACAAGGGCTCGAGTAGGAAAGGGAAACACAAACAATAGTAATGACGAAGATTGCTATATGGAATGTGCGGGGACTTAATGACACTAATAAAGCTAGATACATGAATAGTTTTAGAAATGTAAATAATTTGTGCATTTTTGGTATGCTGGAAACTAAAGTCAAGGTTGAGAAGTTTCAGGCTATCAGCAACATTTGTTGCCCTTCATGAGCTTTTGTTAACAATTACATCAGTAGTCCAAGTGGTCGAGTTTGGCTACCATGGGATCCGGGCATTATCTCTTTGGTCAAAATGATGGAAACGGAGCAACTTATTCACTGTAAGGTTGAGCGCGCTGTTACCTACTATGAAATCATTCTTCTTAACTGTGGTATACGCCAGCAACTCAAGTGCAGACAGACTAAGGTTATGGAGAGATATTTGCTCTATCCATTCTGGAATTCAGGGTGAGTGGTGTGTTGCTGGGGACTTTAACAATGTGTTGTACTCCTTTGAACGTATTGGAGGTGAGGCGGTGCATGCTCGGGAGACAAGCCCCTTTTTTTACTATCTTGTTCAAGTTGAATTGTATGATATCAAAGCTACCGGGGGTTTCTACACTTGGACCAACTTTGCCAGGAAGTGGTCTAAAATTGATAGGTGCTTGGTAAATAACTCTTGGAGCTCTTCTTTTTCCTTCTCTTTTGCTGAATTCTTGACACCAGGCATGTTTGACCACTCACCTATTATCATTTCTATCTTGAATAATGTCTCTGCAAGTCTCCCTTTCAGGTTCAGCAACTTTTGGATACTACATCCTGATTTTTTTTGCCACGTTTCTAGCAAGCTGGAATGAAGTAGTGTATGGGTGGCCTATGTACATCCTAACCCAAAAACTGAAGAAGCTGAAGAGTAAGCTTAAAGGATGGGCAAAATTCTACTGCTCGGATTTAACTAAGCAGACAGAAACAGCAAGGAAAGAGCTCAAGAGCATCCAGAAAGCTCAACAAAGCAATCCTATGGATAGTCTGTTATACATACGAGAGAAGGAAGCCATAACCACTCTTTGTCAGCTTATTATTATGGAAGGGGAGGATCTCTGACATAGAACCAAATGTGATTGGATGAAGTACGGGGATAAATGCACTGAATTTTTCCACAAGATGCTTAAAGAGAGAAAAGGCAGGAATCTTATATGGGCAATTCAAGGGAAGGTCATGTGGGAGTATCAAAAGCATTTGTTTACTACTACAAAGGCTTGTTGGGACAGCCTGCCCCTGTTCTATGTGACGCTGCAATCCTGGAGGATCTCCACTTCCCAAGGGTGCTCACTACATATGAGGTTGAGCTTATGGTGCAAGATTTTACTGAGGCAGAAGTACAGCTAGCTTTGTTTGATATGGAAGATAACAAGGCCTGATGGCTTCAATGCATTTTTCTTCAAAAAAAAACTGGCAGCATGTGAAAGAGGAGTTTGTCAAAGCTGTTACTTCTGTGTTTGCATTGAAGACTATCAATAAAGGAGTCAACTCTACCCACATCTGTCTCATCCCTAAATGTGCAACTCCTTCAAGAGTAGAAGAGTTCAGACATATTGCCTGCTGCAATGTCATCTATAAGTGTGTATCTAAACTACTCACTAATAGAATGAAGTCGTATATGCCTGACATCATTTCCATGCAACAATCGGCGTTAATCCCTGGCAAATCGATCTAAGACAACCTGCTGCTGGCTCATGAGCTTATCAGAAGTTATAATCGAGCACATGGGACTAAAAGATGCTCCATCAAGATTGATATTACCAAAGCATATGATACAGTCAGTTGGCAGACTATTGAGAAAGTAATGGCAAGATTCAGATTCCATGAGAAGTTCATTGAGTGGACAAAGATGTGCTATTCCTCACCATACTATTCTATTATAGTTAATGGTACACCGCAGGGCTACTTTGCTGGATGTAGGGGAGTCAGACAAGGGGACCCCATATCACCTTACTTACTTGTCCTTGTCATGGAGGTACTTGGTGGAATGCTGAATCGGAGTGTTATGGCAAAAGAATTTTCTTACCACTCTAAATGTAAGAAACTGGGCATTACGCGTCTGTGTTTTGCCGATGATGTCTTGGTGTTCTGTAAAGGGGATGAAAAGACAGTGAGGGCAGTGAAGAAGACTATAGATGATTTCTCTGAGTGCACTAGACTGAAGCTAAGTAGACAAAAGACTACCCTCCTTGCTAGAAGCATGAGTAATCACGAAGCTCAGGAATTGGCGGATATTATGGAAGTGCAGCTGGTACAGCCCCCTGTAACTTATCTAGGATCGCCACTCACTGCAGCAAGAATGGGTATTAAAGAATGTCTGCCTCTAACAGAATTGGTCACTAAGAAGATATCTAATTGGAAGAATAAATTGCTCACTCATGCGGGCAGGCTCCAATTGATTCAATCAGTCTTATCATCTCTTCATGTTTATTGGGCTCGAACATTTGTTTTACCCAAAAAAACTTTGAGGGATATTGCTAAGATTTGTAATCGATTCCTATGGGCAGGACCAGACATGACACCAAAGATGCACCATGCTAGCCACTCACTCATTAGAATGGATAAAGAACAGGAAGGATTCGGAATTGTAGACCCCAGCATGTGGAATAAGGCTGCCTACTGTGGCCTTGTCTTCAAGATTGCCAGCTACGAGGACTCTTTATGGGTCAAATGGACAGTTGAACATCATGTCAGGAAGCAACACTTCTGGACGATGGAAATCCCAGCGGACTGTTCTTGGGTCTGGAGGAATGTCCTAAAGAATCGCAAAGCTGCACAGAAGCTTGTTCGGCACCAGATAGCAAGAGGTGAGCAAACATATGTATGGCATGATCCTTGGTGCCATGACACTCCTCTCATAAAATGGGCAGAAGCAGTCCAGCTGCTACAGGTCCCTTACACTGCTATGGTCAGTGATCTAATTTCCGATCGTAGTTGGAACCACCTTGTCTCTAGTCTGCTAGATAATGCTCTGAAAAAGAAGATTGAAGGCACCAAAATAAACCATTTGTTTTAGCAGGACCAAGTCATCTGGACATCGACTTCTACAGGAAGATTCATGGTCAAATCAGCGTACATGTCTCTAAAGCAGCTCAAACCAAGATTTAAATGGCATCGAGTGGTTTGGGGTAAGTTGGTTATTCCGAAATATTTTTTACTGGTTGGCAACTATTTGCGAATTGCTTACCCACCCAGGATCGACTGGTTAATAAGAAAATTATCCACCACTCGATATGCGGCTTCTGCAATGCTTCCAGGGAGCATTCCAAACACCTCTTCTTTGATTGCCCATATACTAAAGATGTTTGGTCGAGGGTGAAAGGATGGCTGGGATTGAACACGCAGGTGAGAGCATCAACTGTCGAGTGGTATAATACCCTAAGGATATGTCGAAATGCCTCTCTCGAATCTGAAATTACAAGAGCAGTAACTTCTGCCACTATATATGCCATCTGGATAGAGGGGAATTTGAGGAGATTCCAGCATAAAAGACACTCAGAAGCGCAGGTATGTGAGAAGATCAAGAAGGAGATGAAGACTTACCTTCAAACTATGCTAACCGAAGTGCTTGAAATAGTGGCTGCCAAGGTTCTACTTGACAGGATCGGTATTCAAGTTCAATACACTTCACGCGCCCCTATATGGTGCAAATGGTCTAAGTCGTAGCCAGGTGATTTAATAGTCAACACTGATGGGTCTGTATCAGAAGATGCTAATGGATTTGGCGGTGTTATCAGAGATGAGTTTGGTGCCGTCAAGCTTGCTTTTACAGGGAGTTCGACTAAAAGATCGGTAATCACCCAGGAGTTGTTGGCAGTTGAGGCGGGAATGAAGGGAGCACTTCAGATAGGAGCGAGACGAATTAGTGTATGCAGGAGCTATTACTCAAAGGGAGCGAGGAGCTATCGATCGGGTACAACAAAGAATGGGTTGATTTCAAGCATGTTTCGGGTAAATGCCTTAACATAGTATTTTTGCTATCGATCGTTTGAAACACTAGATGGAAATTGAATGGGTTGATTTCAAGCATGTGTTCATCTAGGGGGGAAATCTTAATTGGCTCATCGAAGGGTCACTTAACCTTTCCTGTACTACTGCCTCAGACTATGCACTATCTAAAAAGGAGGATGTAAGGAACATGAGGATTCTATTTTGTATTGGGTTAACTAGTATTAAAAAGATTAGTTGTATCAATTCTTAGATTATTTGTCCACATACAGACCCCCAATAAATCTATAGCTAGCTCAGAGAAATCCAAATGGAAGGACTCTATACCAGTCCCATCCCCGGTTTGATGACCTTGTTCAAATTTTTTGACTTTTTTCTC
Organism: Coptis chinensis; assembly: GCF_015680905.1. Taxonomy (NCBI): domain Eukaryota; kingdom Viridiplantae; phylum Streptophyta; class Magnoliopsida; order Ranunculales; family Ranunculaceae; genus Coptis; species Coptis chinensis. The sequence goes on from NC_141460.1 coordinate 45,858,588, forward strand.
CAACTCCCTTCTTGTACGAATAGCTAACAAAACCCCAGAGCGCCATACCTAGTTCGACAAAGCTTGCATTCCGTATAGCACGCAATTTTTATATACTCAAGTGACAAGTCGATCTGTTAATATCACCACCTGAAGTGAAATCTAATTAAGAATATATACCTCTCTAGCTAACTCGTTCCGTCGATTGGTCATCAGTTAATTTGTAACATTCTAAATCCTTGAGTAGGCCTTCAAATTCCAGTGTATGCATGGCTTCTCTAACTTCCCCTTATACCAAGCCTTTGTGTTTGATTTGTATCTGCAAAAGGTTCCTGTATCTAAGTCTGTTGAGCTTGTAAGTAAGCACTCATATCCTTCACAAGGTTGCTTTCTGATCACATGAGCTTTTATGGTTATGGTGTTTGCCAAATTGATCTGGTAAAAGGGCTGAATCCTGGCTTGTTTTATGATGCTTTGGAAGCCAACTAGGCAAAAATGTTATGCAACTTAAATTACACAGCAGACAAAATTAGAATCATTACTGGAGATAATATTACTTGCAGTGCAAGCAAAGGAGACGAGGCACTTTTGAATTTTCCTTCCATGGCTGCATATTACTCCCGTCACCAACTTAATGCTGGATTCGCGAACTCCACGTAGAAGGCAACAATCAGCAATCAACATGATCCTATCATTCAAGTCACTGAATGAGAAGCAGATGAGTTCATTTCAAATATTACTGGAGGAGTACGAGTCGCATGGTGCACAGTGTAAGAAGTCCAATTGTTGCATTGGATAGATGAAACTTCAATTGCTGGCCTAGAAACTATATTTGAATTTGTTGGCATATATATTGTTGTCTGATTTACATAACTGTTTGTCCATTCTGTTATTTTCGGAGACTGCATTACATTTGTTCTTGTATTGTCACTGGATCACTATTATTTGCAGTAGTGGTTTATTGTTCTTCTGCATTACAACTGGGTGTCAACGTACGTGGAGCACCCAGATGAATACTTTTATTTCTAAGCATATTGGATGACCACAAGAAAAAAATAAAATAAAATAATACTCCATCCGACGTAACTTTGCTGTTGTACAATCTTTGTGGTGCCTGAATAAAATGGAATGGCTGGAAAATAGTATACGATTATATTGGTTGGTTTAAATTGAATTTTGCTGCCGATTGTGGCAAGAAGGAGTAGCTGGCGGGCCTGGTGTTGCAGAAGAAGCAGAGCCTCTTCCTATGAATTGGAACTGGCTATAAAATGCTGCTTGAATCAAGGAGAATATGTAGGAATGTTGAGAAAGTAATAGTTAATACTAATTTAGCAATATAAATTCATGCAAATATATGGCCCATCAGACCATGAATAGCGATAGCAAAATTTGGAGATACAGGTATTGACATTTTCCTGGTAAAGATTTCTTTTGTGGAACCCATTATGGCAATAGACAACTCAGTACACCCGAAAAAAGCTAAAAACACAAGATATTTGAGATAACAATGCAACTACCCAAAAAAATGCCAAAAAGCGGTTGGTCATTAGGCTCCTTCAAAAATAAAATTAGTTTTAAAGACCTGGAAGTATTATTTTTGGGTTTTAATACCATTTTGGTTATTTTCATTAATAAAAGCCGTTATTTTTTAAAATGTTTTCAAATTTGGGGATATGACTGGAGGAGACCAAACCTTTTTTTTCAAACTTTTCAGTCATCTCTTTTTACCTTTTAACCGTTTTTCATAGAAACAAAAAAAAAAAACTACTTCACAGTTTCTTTGATTCATATTCTTCACTTACTTCACTTAAATTCTTTCTTTTTATTTCTAATTTATTTCTTCCACAATCTCAGTGTTTAGAAATTCCGTCAGTGCTCCAGTATTAATAAGGTCAGGCTCTTTTCTCATTTTAAAATGCATTATATTGTTATTTCACTCATATTTCATATAAGTGCATATCGTGTTGAAATGGAATTGTTTTGAATCGTTAATTCACTCATATTTCATACAGACATAATAATAACGTTATTTTCTTTTTCGTGCAGTTGAAATGGAAAATACTGAGTTGTCTTTGATTTAATATACAAATTATACACATGCAATTCAAAAGGATAATCATGTTTTTGCTGTGATATCATATCTGTATGAGACACTTGCTATTCGTATTGGGTTGGATTCTACAGTTAGCACACTAAAGCGCAACATATATGATAAATGGTGAGATGTTACCCCATTGGCTTTTAAGCTTTATTTTATTCGTGATGAGAAAAAATCTTCAATTGATACTGATTCAGAGTTACAATCATTAGCTTTATTTCTTTGTGCAAAAGGAATTTCCTCATTTAAGATTTTTGTTGGTTTGGATGACTCAATTCAAATTTTGATTTGTGAAATTTTGATTTGTGATGAGGTTGAGAATTGTAGCATGTTGTTTGCACCAACTCGGAAGTATGCAAACCTTTGAAATCTAGTTTGTGGGCAACATTGATTACTGGGGTTGGACAAAGGTTTTCTGGTGGTGTGGTTGAATTTAGGAATATTTTATTGAAATATTGCAATGAGAATGGATTTGTTTACTAGCTGAAAAAGAATAACTCCTATTTAGTGACCGCGGTTTGTGGTAATTATATGGAGATGGGGTGTCCTTGGAGAATTCGTGCATATGCGAGGTTTAAGATTACCAAATTATTTGAAATTACTAAAATGGAACCTAATCATATATGTGGTGCTGGTTTTAAGGATTCATTGAATCCTAGGATGACGAGTCAACTTGTGAAGAGTGTTGTTATTGATCAATTGAGGGACAACCGCCTGTTGAAACCCAAAGACATAATAAATAAAAAATTCAAAAGAGATTATAGATTGGATTTTACTTATTATTATGCATACACTGGTAAAGAATTGGCTATATAGTAGTTAGAATAGAGTAGTTTTAACCAACGAAATCTCTCCTAAAATTTAGCAAATGCTGTTAAACAGAATTTTGAAGTGTTATAAATTGAAGATAGGAGATAACTATAAAATAGGTTTCAGTTTATCATCATCATTAAACCACATAGCCTTTTTACTCTAAGTTCAAGGTTGGAATAAATGATGGCCTTGAACAAGAACTCTGTCTATGTATGTTTTACATGTTTACTTATTTTCTCTTTTAACTTTACTTCGAGGGGTGCAACTGAAGATCCATCTACGGCCCAAAAAGATGATTCATCAACGGCGGCTCCTGGAGCGGTGGCTAATGGGAAGGCCGAGAGTAAATCGGTGAGTTTGTTATAATCCAAATGAAAATCATTACTTTTTTCAAGTGACACAATCTACTTGCATTGGTATATATAATAGGTGACGCATGCTCTAATGTGCAAGCCAATCAATTCTTAAACTTTGGTGTTAAATGTTGCACATAGGGATTGAGAGGTCAGAGGTGCAATGTTTTTCTTGGGTGATCCATTAAAATGTTACTAATAATATATCCCTGTCTCAACGTGCACAACCTCTACTTTCTCTTTCATGTTAATGGATACAAGTGCCGAGTAAACAAACTACAAAACTCACCCCTTATAAACAGCACTGATATTCGGAACGGGGAAAGAACAGTTTACCGCTATTCTAGTACGTGTTAGTAATTACCTTTTCTTTTTAGCGTTTAAAGCCAAGTACATTCCATGCTGAAGTTGGTCTAGTACTCAAAGTTAGCTTGAATGGACGCGATGCTAAGTTCACAAGCATTCAAAAAGCTGTTGATGCGGCTCCACCAAATTGCCGTTCGAAGACGTTGATCACTATTGGCGCTGGGACGTACAGGTTAGAGTCTCATTACATTATCCTTTGATAGCTGCTAGTAAATTTACAGTTTTAGATTGAGAAAATATGTTGTTATAATTTTAGATTGGAAAAAACAAATGCTGGAACCTAGTTCTGTACCCATGAGACTTTGTACAATGTGTAATGCTAGTGTATACACCCACATATGTTCGCACTTTTGGGGTGTAAAACCCCATATTTTTGGGTTTAGTATTAAACTTCGAGTGGGCTTTGAATAGTTAAAACAGGCCCATTAAATAAGAGTTTGGTATTAGTGAACAACCCACGGTTTTAGTTTGACCCATGAACCGACTGTTACAACCCGATAAGTTTGAAGATTGAATCCCCTGGATTCATCTCGTAACTCTCTTTGGGGAATATATGTGCATAGTGAGGTGGTGGGGGAAGATCAGATTTACAATCAAGGTTAGTACTGGAAAAGCTTACACTCTTTCTTCATCACATATTGAGACGTATAAGCTTTCTTGCTCCCTTTCGAATGAATCTATTGGGGGAAATCCAGCCATAAATTAGAGATCATGGAGAAGATGATGGGAAGGTGAAATACCCTGAATTCATGATCGTGTGATTCTAATATATATGATATATTATCACTCAAGAAAAAGAAATGATAAGAAAATCGGTTTTGGAGCAGATTTGGCACCTTTCACCAAAACAGTTGTATCTTTCCACATAGTGATTGGTTTTAGTCGCCGTTTGGACCGTTGGAAAATAGATTCAAAGAGCTTTATAAAGGTATATGGATCAGTGGGTAATTTTTTAGGATTGCTTATGAATTTCAGTTCTTTTGAGTGAAATTCTGCCACCTTCTCATAAAATAAAGAGATGAAATTGGCAATTTGTGACCAGGTTGTTGGATGCTTAATTGTGACGTGTTCTTACTCAATTCAATGTGTAAATTGCTGATTTGGAGCTATTAGCTAAAGTTGGAGGAAGAACCAATCATCACAGATGGGTCGATGAAATCCAATACCGAAAGTACCAAGAAGTTTACGTTATATCGGGCGAAGGCAAGTATATCTACAAGCTTTTCTTTCGTTTAAATAAATTATGACCAAGTCTAGTTTTAACTTGGATGTCGAATTTTTTATGTGCATTTTAAATTGAGATTGGAAGCGTGGATTACTATAATTAAAGTCCTGTAATTCCTTTTCTGCAAGAGTTTGTTTATGGTATGTTGAACTCATATGATTAAACCGAAATTGGTTTTATTTGTGTTGTTGTGCTTTTAGTTCTTTATCCCGAATGCATAAATTATTATTTGATGACAATGAGGCACTTTTCAAATTTTGAGCTATATACTATGTATAAGTGTTTGGGATCATTTGCATACATTGCACTTGTTGAGTTCACTTGTTTTCCACATCGTGATATATCTTATATAGTTGATAAATATTTCTACCGGTTAGTATTTGGAACTAAGTTGTTGGCTTGGTTTTAGTTGATATGCTTGGTATATTTTATTTAGATTTGAAAAGACTAGTTTGTGGATATTACTTGTCAAGGCCAAGTGGTTTTACGCCTTACAGATTTTGCATGTTTGATCCTTGATCACGCGAGAGACGAGTTGAGACTTTATTGGGTTAGAGCTTGAACTCTTTGTTTTATTTATTTGATAGTTATCACCCATATTTGACTTATTGTAATGGTTTCATTTTGTAAACCGTTGCTTAAATCAATTCGACATTTGTCGAGACAGCTTAAATAACTGGGTCCTTCGACTCATTATATCTTGGGCTAATCAGCTAGGATAAAGTGGGTTTGGGGGCGTTACAGAGTGGTATCAGAGCTCTAGGTTCAAGTGTCCTCACGGGCAGGGTACCTCTAAAAAGTTTTAAAACCACGCTTAGGTTTCATTTTGAGGTGTACTAGCTGAGTGAGGGGCGCTTGTTTAATGTTTAGAATGGTTGTTTGAATGTCTTTGGACCTGTGTTTGCATATACAAATCTTTGTCGTGCTAGTGTTTTAAATTGGGTTTTGATAGGTGTTTGTTACCAACTTAGACTTGGTGAAATGAGTCTGTCTTTTTGGAATTGTTATTGTTTGTAGGTTATGATAAATTCATGCCTTGTTGATTTATTTGAATGAAATGGTTTGTTTTTCTACCGAGTGATTAAAATGCTTTATTGTTTTGTCGAGTGAATTGGTGTTTTGAAAAAGAATTTTGTCGAGTGAATTGGTGTTTTGAAAAAGAATTTGGTAGTATGTATTGTAATGGGAATGATGACTGCAGTGTTTGTACTGTGTTTGGGTATGGTTGCACATTGAATCCCTGACTGTTCATAACGATTGTTTTTGAGATATTGATTTTCGTGTTAGTCATTTGTGGAAGTAGGACTTGATTGAAGAGTATATTTGTTTTTGGGTGATTGTTTTATACTTTGTGTTATTGTGGTGAATTTGATAGTAGTGGATACTTGGTGTTGGTATGATTGATGTGTTGTTGAGTGTGTAGTAGCAACCATGTGGCAGTTGTTAACTGGATGGATTTAGTTAACTCTTTTTGAGGTATGAGTTATGTGAATATATGATGAGGTTAAACGATGGTATGGTATTGTGATTATATATGATATGTGGTTAGTGGGGGGTATGTGTGTAATAGCATGGGGCCCATACCTCTCAACTTTCGTGGAGAAGATGACCGCTTGTGAGGCCATGGGCTTTGAAATGACCCCCGAAAAGCTTTGTAATATTTTCCTGAGGGTGTATATTATGTTTAGCCACTTGCAGGGTAAGTAGGGCTTTACCTCATTGGAGGGTCGCAAGTGTGGTCCCCGGAAATATCTATATATATGGTGTGATATGGATGTTTGAACGATTTGTAATATTTCCGTGAGGGTGTATATTATGTTTTGCCACTGCCGAAAGGCCATAGGGTTCATTAGAGGGAGTTTTGCAAAAAGAATGTGGTCCCCCTAAATATCTATATATATGGTTTGATATGGATGTTGACAATATGTGACTGATTTCTAATATATATATAATTTTGTGGTTAGTCAGGAGAAAGATCTGTCACTTGTGAGTGAGGTCTTTGTGTTAGTCCTCCTGAACAAGAGGGAGTTCTACAGCTTGTGAGGCCTTCGTTGGAAGGAGTTTACCACAAGTGAGGTCCTATAGGGACGGTACCTCTTGGAAAAGCTTATTAAGTTATTATTTTATTAATGTTGTAAAAGATTTTTAAGTGAAAAATTATTGTTTCGGAATTATATTTAATGAGATGCTCCAATTTCAGTATGTTGTTTTGAAAATTGAAAATTCTATAGTTATATTTTATTTTATTGTGTACTTACGTCATTATTTATTTTTGGTGTGGGTGTACCTGCCATACTTGCCATATAGTGTTACAAACTGCATGTGTGAGGTCTGTGATATCGTTGGGTATCTTCTGCATAAAACCGGAACAACATGATATGATGGAACCTTATATATTGTTGATTCTTACACGTGATTAAAGGGGGGAATGAGAAATGGGAGATCAAACACCTTGGCTGTGAAAAGGAGATTACTAACGATTTGGTGAACGTTAGAATGTCGTTGGAATTAAATTTTACTTAAAGGTTTGACCTGAGGAGTTTTGTTTCATTCAACTTCGCGGTGAACTTTCACTTTTGAATTCAAGTTAATATAATTTGTGATTATTGACGATTATGAGATCCATTGGTGGTAAAAGCGACTATTGAGTAATCTAGTGGAGAATTGTGGAGTTGCTTTGATTGGGTTAATACAAGTTAATATTTTAGTTTACCTATTTGGATTTGGCTTTGGATATTTAATGTGAACTTTAAAGTTGGAGACTCCAACTGTTCTTATTGTTCCCTGATCTTTTTACGATTGTGATTGCCTTGTTGATTCCTTTCTCAGTAAATTTTAAGCTTTGGGAAGTGCTTGTCGATAATGTATGCATCTTTTGTATATTGAGGTATGATATGGTTTTCTTAGTTCGAAGTTTTAAGAGATCCTGTTATAGTTTGCCTCAGATCTAATTATACACCGACTATCTAAAGGACTTTGTGGTGAAATAGAATTGAAAGTATGTTAACTAGTTGGGCTCCTCAAAAAGGACTTTGTGGTAATTAATTTGGTCTTGGGCAGCAACTTTAGAATGGGTTGAACTTTAGTGAAAGGATTGATAAGTGAAGTTTTGTCTAATTTGATTTTGTGGTGAATTTCATATTGTGGGTTAAAGTTACCATGTTGATTTGGTTTGAACGTAATGTCAGCTAGTGATTATGACTAATTGTGAATTCCGTTGGGGATTGAAGGTAATGGATAGTCTAGCAGGGACTCATGGGATGGTTTTAATTGAGGATGGGTTGGGTTACTATCAGTTAATCTCTTAATTTTCATATTTGGAGTCAGTTATAACATGTAATTTTAGAGTTGGAGACTACTACTCTTATAGACCACTGGTTCTTTTGCAATTAGCGTTGTTCTATTCTTCACAACTCTCGCTTTTTGGAGAGCGCTTGTTCATAATACATGCATCTTTTGTCTATTGAGATATGACACGGTTTTCTTAGTACACAGTTTTAAGCGTTCTTAGTGCAGCCGGTCTAGGGATTTGATTATGTATGGACTATCTAAAGGAATTTATGGTCAAATAGCATTGAGCATATATTAACTGAACTAGTTGGGTACCGTGACTCTTCTCACAAAAGTGATTATGGTGATTTATTTGGTTTTGGGTAGCGACTTGGGAAGGTGTTCAGCAAGGTGATGTCTTATCTCTCTTCTCTTGTCATATGATGTGATATCTACGTTGCCAAGTCTGTTGGATCAATTGAATTTCGAGGACGAAATTTTTTGTAAGGTGGGAAGACTGTAAAACCCCATATTTTTGGGTTTAGTATTAAACTTCGAGTGGGCTTTGAATAGTTAAAACAGGCCCATTAAATAAGAGTTTGGTATTAGTGAACAACCCACGGTTTTAGTTTGACCCATGAACCGATATTACAACCCGATAAGTTTGAAGATTGAATCCCTGGATTCATCTTTTTTTTGGGGAATATATGTGCATAGTGAGGTGGTGGGGAAGATCAGATTTACAATCAAGGTTAGTACTGGAAAAGCTTACACTCTTCTTCATCACATATTGAGACGTTATAAGCTTTCTTGCTCCCTTCGAATGAATCTATTGGGGAAATCCAGCCATAAATTAGAGATCATGGAAGATGATGGGAAGGTGAAATACCCTGAAGTCATGATCGTGTGATTCTAATATATATGATATATTATCACTCAAGAAAAAGAAATGATAAGAAAATCGGTTTTGGAGCAGATTTGGCACCTTTCACCAAAACAGTTGTATCTTTCCACATAGTGATTGGTTTTAGTCGCCGTTTGGACCGTTGGAAAATAGATTCAAAGAGCTTTATAAAGGTATATGGATCAGTGGGTAATTTTACTAGGATTGCTTATGAATTTCAGTTCTTTTTGAGTGAAATTCTGCCACCTTCCTCTTTCATAAAATAAAGAGATGAAATTGGCAATTTGTGACCGGTTGTTGGATGCTTAATTGTGACGTGTTCTTACTCAATTCAATGTGTAAATTGCTGATTTGGAGCTATTAGCTAAAGTTGGAAGGAGGAAGAACCAATCATCACAGATGGGTCGATGAAATCCAATGAAAGTACCAAGAAGTTTACGTTATATCGGGCAAAGGCAAGTATATCTACAAGCTTTTCTTTCGTTTAAATAAATTATGACCAAGTCTAGTTTCGAGTTGGATGTCGACAGTGTGCATTTTAAATTGAGATTGGACGTGGATTACTATAATTAAAGTCGCATTAATTCCTTTTCCTGAGTTTGTTTATGGTATGTTGAACTCATATGATTAAACCAAATTGGTTTTATTTGTTTGTTGTGCTTTTAGTTCTTTATCCCGACTTGTTTTGATGCATAAATTATTATTTGATGACAATGAGGCACTTTCTGAGTTTTTGAGCTATATACTATGTATAAGTGTTTGGGATCATTTGCATACGTTACTTGTTGAGTTCACTTGTTTTCCACATTATATCTTATATAGTTGATAAATATTTCTACTTGGTTAGTATTTGGAACTAAGTGGGTGTTGGCTTGGTTTTAGTTGATATGCTTGGTATATTTTATTTAGATTTGAAAAGACTAGTTTGTGGATATTACTTTTGTTGTTTTTACTATAATTTTAGATTTTGATCCTTGATCAAAGACAAGACTTTATTGGGTTAGAAACTCTTTGTTTTATTTATTTGATAGTTATCACCCATATTTGACTTATTTAATGGTTTCATTTTGTAAACCGTTGCTTAATGCATTTGTCGTAAATAACTAGGTCCTTCGACTCATTATATCTTGGGCTAGTCGCAGGATATAGTGGGTTTGGGGCTACAAATACATGCACTTTCCAAGATATATATACTTCACACAACTCTAAGTAATCACTATATAGTGCTATTAAATCGGCGAGTACTCAGCGAGTACTCGGTGAGGAATCGCTACTCGGTACCTAGCCGACCCAACCAACCAATTACTCTCCATAAGTGATCGGGGTCCAAAAATCACCGAGTAATCGGCCGAGTTGCTAATTTATGACGAATCGGAATCGGGCGAGTTACTCACCACAAATCGGTATATAAAAGAAAACCGATTTTTTTTTTTTTTAACCGCGAAATCAAGTTAGAGATTTTCTCTAACCGCGAAAACAAGCTCCAATTCCAAGTACGTTTTTTTTCTTTTTCTCCACTTTCTCCACTTTCATTTTTTCTTTTTCTCTCTGTCTCTCACTCTCTCCAGTCTCTTCTTCTCTACGTTTTTTTTCCTTCTCTTCTCCTCTCCAGTCTGCCACTCGCCCACTCTCCACTCTCTTCTCCTCTCCACTCTCTTTACAAATGCAAAACGTCGATTTTTTTTCCCCGATAATCTTCATAAAATATGTTCAGTGAACACTATGTGGTGTATTTTGATTGAACACTATGTGGTGTATTATAATTTTTGAGAACCCATTTGAATACTTAATGACAACTTAATATAAAAAAAATAAAAATAAATGTGCGACACATGTTTTGCATTTGTAACTATGACAAGTTAAAGAAAAGAAAAGATTGAAAAAACAATGATATTGACTAAACTTTAGTGGTCAAATAACTATGGACAATGTCAACATTTATATAGCATATTGATAGCAAAAATTTTGTACCATGTTGTATGCCACATTGCCCAGCGTCAATGTACATGCTACATATAAACATAAAAATTAAGACATCTCGAGTAATCCCGATTAATCCCCGACCGAGTAGACCTACTCGCTACTCGCTCCTCGACCGAGTAGCGGTTTTAAAAAATCGCCCGAATAATCCCAATTAATCCCCGACCGAGTAGACCTACTCGCTACTCGCACCTCCGCCGAGTAGCGATTTAACTGCCCATATGAAATTTGATGTCCTATTATTATTAGTTAAAATATTTTACTTCTAAAATTTGATTTATTTTTGTCTTTCCTCATTCACTGCCGGTAGGGAAAAGGTAATAGTCGATAGAACCAAGTCCGATGTAATATTTCAAGGTCAAGGATATCAGACAACCATCATCGCCTGGAATGATACAGCATTGTCTGCCAAAGGAACAAGTAACCACACAGTAGGGATCTTTGCATCAAACTTTACTGCTTACGAAATCAGTTTCAAGGTATATAAAATTAATTGATTGTACCAACTAATACAAATAAGATAGTATCTTCATTGATGAAATTTTTGTTCGTCGACCAAACTTACGTTGGTTTTTATGCACTTTTCTCATTTGAGAAGAATACTGCTCCTCCTCCTGATGGTGTTAGAAAGGGAGCACAAGCAGTGGCTGTCAACATTGAAGCAGATCAGGCAGCCTTTTATAGATGTGGGTTTTATGGTATACAAGATACTCTCTTGGACAACAAAGGGAAGCACTATTACAACAATTGTTTCATTGAAGGAGCGACTGACTTTATATTATTGGAGACATCCATGCTTTCACACAGGAAAGTTGTAAATCAAGACGTCTGCTAGAAGGGTGTAAGACTAAAAGCCTACAAGAGCAAAAAGTCTAAAAAGGAGCATCAGTAGTTTCTCATCCACAGTATGTTTGTTACTCATTACGTTGTTGAGGATGAAATAGCTTTTTGGTGTTTTTCTTGTGCTAGTTTGAGCGCCTTCAAAACTTGTTTTCTTGTGTGGGGTGTTTAAGTTGCTGTTTTCTTGATGATTCCATTGACATAAAGGCTCTGTTACTTCTTGAAACTATGGCATGCAAGACTAGAGGCCTATAAGTTATATGCCGTAGTTATTTGTTATGTTAGAGAAGCTGTTCCTGTGTTTATATTGAAGATAAATTTTTTGATGATTGTGTTCATGTTTGTTGCTGCGTTCTAAAATCAAAGATTTTAATGATTGTAGTTTTGAAGGGGAAAGTTGCATACTATCTATTGAGATGTATTGTGGGATTACTAGGCTTAGTGAAGTTAGATTTTCGCACTTCCAAGTTGGATACTATCCATAGAGATATATAGTGTGTTCCAATTCGAGGGAAAGTATTAGAAGTTTTGGCTCAAAAGGTATAGTTAAAAATTGGTTTGCATGAAGTTCAGATTTTTATCTCACTCCAAAAGCAGTTTCCATAATGTGTTCACAGGTCTTCCGTAGATATGAAGAGGCTGATGCTATCTTCGTTAATTACTTATTGTGATATAGATTATATGATGTGAATTCGGATTTCAGATTGATAATTGAGTCCTATATTAGTTTCTATGTCATTAGGGAGTATTTAGGGTGTTATTGAGTCCTATATTAGTTTCTATGTCATTAGTTTCTATATCAATAACAATTAAATATAGGACTCAACTATGGATAATTGAGTCCTATATTAGTTTCTATGTCCTCAAAATACTTATTGTCAAACTGCCTTCAGTTGCACTTTGATTTACAACACAACACGATTATATATATTTAAACCTTTCTATTCTTATTTTTTTGATAGGTAAAATGTATTCATTGGTATAACCAGAAAGGTTAATCAACCTTAAGACATTTGCAAGCGACTAAAATATTAAACCCTGTATCCCCATGCACCCTGAGTCCCTAGCTATTTAAAGTAGATTACGGTAACACCATTACATTAATGAATAAAGAAATAAAATAAAATTAAATAAAGATGTTGCAACAATAGCCAGAACTTCCCTATATTTATTTAAATTCTAAAGAAAAAAACGGTGACTTAATGAATCTCTACTGTTATCTTTGTTTGTAACAAAATTAGGGATTGTATAAAATGGAAGCAATCTAAGGGTATAGAAAATCCAGTATTCTTGGGAAAACGTACATGTGTTCCATTTGGGATATTGTTATCGAGCGTTTTAATCTTAGATTGGCAGGGTGGAAGGGTTTCTTGTCCACGAGGATTGATTTATCCATATCAAAATCATTTTTTCTTTCCTTTCGTGTCTACTATATGTCCCCCTTCTACATGCTCATCAGTATTGCAAATAGAGGTTGAAATCAATTATTAGGATTTCTTTCGGGATAGGCTTCATTTGGTTAGCTGGGAAAGAGTGTGTTTCGTTTAGAGGGGGTGGGTTAGGTGTTAGGAGCTTCCATGAGTTCAATCTTGTGTTGCTGGGTAAATGGTTGTGGAGGTTTGGATAGGAAAGGGAAAGCTTTTGGAGGAAGGTGATAGTGTCCAAGATTGGTATGTGGGATTTGGGTTAGGAGAGTGGCCCTGTTACCATACCCTACATGTGTGGTGTTTGGAAGGGCATTCGAAAAGTGCAGGTGGTGTTTCTCAAGAATATTAGATATGTTTTATGCAATGCCGATAATATTCGTTTTTAGGATAGGAAGATGTTTGGTTGGATGAGAGACCCTAGTGCTAGTTTTCCCTAGATTATATGGGTTGTCTGACTTTAAAAATAAGCATGTTCGTTGGTTTTTGTCGGAAGATAATGCTTCTATTGCTTGGGACCGTGGCATTTCTCCCACGTTTTTCCCATCACTTGCCATGTTCCCAAGATTACCATGCAAAAAGTAAAAATAAATAAATTAATAAATAGATATACCGACCATTTTCTCGAGATTACCTTTCTTCTTCACGTATTCCAACTTCTAGCTCCCTCTTTCATACATTTTTTAAGAAACTCATCCCAAACTCTGAACCCCAATCTCACTCAGCATCATAGTAATTCGTTGTACGGCAAAAATTTGATGCGGGGACATATTCGTGTGTAATTCAAGTTTCTAATGAGAATTCGTTTAAAAATTCGTTGCAAAAAAGAAGTGAAAAGTGAAAATTCTTTGCTTATTCTTATGAGTTAATTCTGACCTCCAAGTGTAACTTCTTATTCAATCTTATATTGAAGAATTAAAAAAACCGATTTTATTTCTGTTGATTGATCTTGTTGTATACTCGAAAGCAGAAACAAACTTGGATGATAAACACCAATTAAAGTTAATGGCAGTACCCAAAAAATAGAGTTTGAATAAAAAAAAATGAATTCTCTTAACTCAATAATAATAATATAAAGTCTGAAAAGATTAATATTTACAATGGTTTATATAAGCAAACCAATTGCTAAAACTAACTCCTAATCTAATTCAAATTCGAAATCAATGGTATAGAGCTATGTCTCTTACAATTAAAGAGATGATGTGGGTTCATTCACTTCTTTCTGAGATGGGTATTGCTGTTCATTCTCCTATGCAGATGTTTTTGTGATAATCAAGTTGTTATCATTATTGCAAGTAACCCTGTGTTTCATGAGCGTACAAAGCATGTGGAGGTTGATTGTCACTTCATCCGGGACTTAGTTATGAGCAAAAGGATAGTCACTCCTTTGGAGGTTGATTGTCATTCTAAAGACCAGCTTGCTAATCTTCTTATAAAGCCGTTATTGCGTGCTCCATTTCATTCTCTTTTCTCTTTGTGCCAAGCCGGGCATTTGTGATCTCTATGCTCCATCTTGGGGGGTGGGGTGTTAGAGTTCTATTAGGACATCTCCCCGAGGGTCGGACCAACTGACATAACTTCCATCCACTTTTGGATTGTCAAACAAATGATTTGTCGCCTTGTCAATAAAAAATGCACAAAGAAAAAAAATTACAAATCCATGGTTATTGGGCAGCAGTATTTACACCCCACTTAATAGGATTGTGATGCAGTTTGAGTTCTGTCAGAGTTATGTGTGTTGAGTTCTGTCAGAGTTAAGTGTGAAGGCTTGGTCTTAGTTAAATCGTTGCTATTTTCTTTCAGTATGTTTGGGTTTTGTACACACCGCAGAGCAATAGTCCAGTAGTTGTTATTTCACACGTTTGTTAGGTTGCCTATATAAAGGCTAGGTAGGGTTTTGAGAAAGGGGTCTTTGATATGAATTTTGAATTATAATAAGAATAGAGATTATTTTGTTCATTGTTGTGAGGGTTGGTGCTACTTGAGTCTATTGCCCTGCATAAGATTGGCACCCCTTTTAAAGATTCTATGGTGTTGGGGTATTGGCACCCCTCTATCTACCAATACATATGTCGTACACCCCTCCATTTATAGATTACACAAGCATTCCATTTCAATTAAATTGTAAAACCATCGCCCTGAACTGTTGCCACCACCACACAGCGTACCACCATCTTGCATCTACTGTCTCCACCATTTATCACCCCCACCATCTTCTTTTGCAAACCACCATTATCTCCCGTCTCACACCATCACATAAAAAATTAAACTGTCTCGCAACAGAAGAGTAATGTGAATACTTGAATTTCACAGTAGGTGTTAGCCACAAGGTTCTAGCTCTTGCGAGATATTGCTACTGTGGGTGCAAAAAGAAATTTCTCGCGGCAGTAAGCTACCAAATTGTCGTGGCATCAAATTACCGTGAGTATTGGTCTTCCACAGAATCTTTTTGCCAAACACCACCATAAGTGCCCAACGACAGAATTACTGTGAGAGTTAGTTTCTTGCGGCACCTGGTTGTAGTAACTCTTTTTACATTTGGGGTGCTTGAAGATGCGACATACTTGGAATAACCATTATTCTTCTACCCTTTTGTCAAAGGGGCCAATCCCATTCAGTTGGGTGTAAATACCGCTTCCCAAAATAAAGGAACATAATGGAGTAATGCTCTTCTCCTCTCTCACACGAAGCACATATTCCAACCATATCACCACTTTCCAGGGAGAAGGAATGAATGATACTTACTGAATTGGATGAATGTTTTACTTTCCTTGGTATTACTGTACTACTAAACTCATGGAAATTTTGGTAAAAGGAGGGAAACTATTGCCGGATATTTGAACATTGAACTTCTTTATCAGTTGGTCACGCAGAAAGTTTAGTATAACGAAAAACAAGAATGGTTTAAATCTTAGTGATGTCCCTTAAATGGAAAAGGAAACAAATTAATGAAAAGATTGTCTTTAGGATATTTTGTATTGATGGCATAAATATTTTCTTTCCAAGTACCCAAGATGTTGGTGCCTAGCCTATATATGGTATGACAAATGATCTATCAGAACATAACATGAAGGTTTCTTAACTTTCTTGTTTTACCTAAAAAAGAAAAAGAAAGTTTGTTAACTTTTCTACTTCGTTTCATCTGGGGTGTGAATTTCAAAACAATCTCGTGTTTCGTTGCAATGGCTAAAATCTTCAGTAGTGCATGGGTAGTCTTTATGCTGCTCCTAGTCTTAGTTACTGGCAACCAACTTGTTGTCAATGCTGAACCAACTTGTTGTCAATGCTGAAATGGAGAGAAAGGTAAAAAGATATATCCATGCATGCAGAACTTTGGATATAAGAGATGTATCTAATTTTGTTCCTACTTTGTTTTACTTTCGTGATTTGGTTCAAAGAGGGATAAACTAAGGTTTTGCCCCTTGTACTTTTAGTCAACTTTCAGTCATCTCCTTGTAATAAATTATCGAGTGAAAAGACCTTGTACTTTAAGTCTACTTTCAATTTACCCTTCCTACTCATTGACTCCGGTCTAAATTTCACGAATATATTTCAATTTCAAGAGAGGGAAAAAAAACCCTAAATCCCCAATAGGATGAAATCTATTTTTTTTTTGGGTGAAATTAGAGAGAGAAAACTTGATTATTTGGTGTTATGAGATAGTGGGTGATGGAATTACAAATTATAGAAGAGAGAAATTGAACAATTTGATATTTGAAAATTTTGAAATTTGAACAATTTAAAACTTGGAAATTGAACAACGTAAGACTTGGGTGATGGAATTGGCCAGAGTCAATGGAAAGGAGTAAATTGAAAGTAGACTTAAAGTACAAGGTTTTTTTAGTCTTAGTACAAAGTTGACTGAATTGGACTAAAAGTACAAGGGGCAAAACCATAGTTTATCCTTCAAAAAGAGTTAAAAATATTGATTTCTCTTCCACTTGTGTAGGCTTATATTGTATACGTGGGCGCAAAACTAAAGAAAGATTATTCTGTTGAATCTCACCATCTGAGTGTTCTAGGCCAAGTCCTTGAGGGAGGTATACTTTTCTTTCTTCTTCTGTCCTTTGAAAGAAATCTTTCAGTTGTTCAGAGTTTTGTTAGTATGCATGTGCTGTATATTGAAGAAACTTTACCGAAACTTTTCCGAGCATAGTAGATGCTAATAATGTGTTCTGAAGATGTTCTTTGTAGTTTTCCTCTACCAAATTCCCTATAACGATGAGTATGCAAACATTCATATTTTGGTGCTGATCAAACAACATAAATTTATTTGAGATGTCCTTTTTTCAGTTACTGTTGATATGCCGTGATATACACGCGGTCATGCATCTAGATACGATTCAATAGTACTTAGAGAGTTACACAGAAAAAAACTTTGAATTTAGAATAAAACTTTACTTGCTTAATATATATAAATTGCATATTCAATCCCCCCGCCCTCACCCTTTTTTGGCCTTTCCAAATTTTGCTTCTTTTATACAGTAATTGCATAAAGTTACAAAATTGGGTTAGGAAGGGAAACAGCCTCCTGGTGAGTTCCTCTTAGTTACTAACTCCTTCAACCCAGACTTTGTTGCTATCGTTCCATAAGGACATCACGCCTCCTACTATGGCAGCATTCTTCAGGTGTGAAATGTGTGATATCAGGGAACTTCTGTGCACTCCATTTACATAGTGCTCTTGCCTTCCTACAATCTTGTACAAGTGTTCAGTGTACTCACCTGAGTTCTCACAGTCAAATATTTTTCTCACATGAGAGAGAAAAAACCTTGTATAGAGTTGACCATTAGTCCATCTAAACGGAATAATATATAGAGATAATGACCAAAAAATACATTGAACTTTGCACTTGGTTTCAAAACAGATAATGTATTTTTTTTTATTCAAATAAACATTGTACTTTCACAAAGTTTCAATTTAGGCATTCTGTCCAATTAATTGGATGTCCAGCCGTTAAAAAATTTCCCAATTCTAATTTGCCTATGTGGCAGTTGTTTAGACCATGAGGTGGCATTCATTCAACATTTCAACACGCCAACATTTTGATATTTCGACATTTCAACACGCCATCTCATCAAATTACAATTGACATATCAGTCCAAATGTTGATATTTTGAATTGGTGTGTCAAAATATCGAAATGTTGGCGTGTCGAAATGTCAAAATGTCAAAATGTTGGCGTGTCGAAATATTGTAATTTGATGAGTTGGTGTGTTGAAATGTTGAATGGATGCCACCTCATAGTCTAAACAACTGCCACATAGGCAAATTAGAATTGGGGAAATTTTTAACGGCTAGACATCCAATTAATTGGATGGAATGCCTAAATTGAAACTTTGTGAAAGTACAATGTTTATTTGAATAAAAAAAAAGTACGTTGTCTGTTTTGAAACCAAGTGCAAAGTTCAATGTATTTTTTGGTCATTATCTCTAATATATATTCAAATATAGTTAACAAAAGATACTAACTTAGAGCATCTCTAGATAGAGGTATCACCTACATATTTGCCTTCACCATTTGGAATTTTGCGAAAAACCATCTCTAGGTGGAGGTAAATTTTTTTAAAATTTTTTTGGATGGGATGTGGCGATAGATAGTGACAATGTCACGCGCCATTGCCAATGTCGCGTGATTTTTTTTTTTTTTTTTACTTTTTCAATTTGGCGCGACAGTGGGAATGTCGTGTGAGAATTTTTTTTAAAACTTTTTTCAACTTGGGGCGACAGTATCAATGTCGCGCATGGTAGACTCTACTCCAAATTTGCTACTGATATTTGCCTCCACCTAGAGTTGGTCAAATTTTGCAGATACTTATTCAAATTTTGGCCTCAAACATGCAGGTGATATCTCCACCACCTAGAGATGCTCTTACTATAATAATTGCATAATAGTGGGGGCGTGATGCAGTAGAGATTTACTATGTCGTTGAGAAGATGTCGCAACCCTACTTGCACCTAAGGGCATCTCCAATGGGGGGTGTAAAATTACACCTCCACATAGGCTCCAGCTAGGCGCCATTAGGATTTTACAACTCTAATTGCAAATTATTGCATAGCCCATAAATATCCACTCTCTATTGTTCCCAACAAAGAAGTGTGAAAAAGTTTGATTTTAAACTTGGATGACACTTGAAGTAACGTGTCGTCCGAATTTAAAATTGTCAAATTGTGACTTTAGAAATAGATAGGGACGTAAGTGACGCCCGAATGTTTTTTTTGTTCAGATGTGTGTTCAAGTATTGCCCGGGCTATTTATTAACTGATAGCGAGATGGGGAATTCCCCACCCCCTATATATCAACTAATAGTCAATTACCTACGGTTTAGCACCCCCATTCGATAGAGTTTTTTGACACTTGGGGTGTAAACTTTCCACTCTATATGACTTACACCCCCCATTGGAGATGCTCTAAACAACAAGAGATATATTAACGTGAAGAACACATCAATAACCTGTAAAGCACCAAAGAGTAACCTGATATATATATATATATATATATATATATATATATATATAATATATATATATATATATATATAGCAGGCCGTTCAAAAAAGATCATAGGATCATAGGCAAATCTGATGAAAAAAAACGATATTTCAAGGGTCCGGGTTTCAAATTCTACTTTTACGGAAGGGTTTTGGGTTTCAAATTTCCTCCCAAAGAAACAACAAACTAAGATCATCAACAAACTTAACAAACAACAAATTCAAAATCAAAACCACGAAATCATCAACAACAAATCATCAACAAAATCAAAACCACCGAAAAACCCAAAATCAAACCCAAAACCCCTTATTTTCGATTTTCAAACACCCAAATTTAAAGAACCCATCTTAAAATTCGATTGAAGAACAAAAAAACCCTCATTCTTGATTCTCACAAGGTATGTACTTTTGAAATATTTGTTCAATTTTTTTTTTTTTTTTTTTTTAATTGATACATGCGGCTTTTGCTAATTACTTGTTGTTTTAGTTTGTGTTTGGTTGCTAGCTGTTTGGGTTTTTACTAAATGATTGGTGTGAATAATTGGGTTTTTAGGAGTTATGCTTGTAAAATGGTTAGGACTTTGGTTCAGTTGATGAGAACTCTTGACGATGCCCTCAAGAGGTAAAAACTAATAATCCATTTCTGCTATCTAAAGTTACACTGTTGGTTTTGATGTATTTGTGAACATTTTATGAGTTGTTGATAAAATGTTGGAATTGATTTGTGTTTCAACGTTCTATTTTGATGAAGTTTCACTACTATGATGATATTACGGTATGTTCGATGTTTCATCTGCCTTGTTATGAAACTTAAATGTAGTCATGCAGTATGTTTTAGCTTGATATGTATGTCGTTATGATCCTAGATTTGTTATTGGTTCGTTTGGTAGTTATTTTTGTTATTAATTACTCCTAGGTTGCATTTTGGTATTTTTCTGATCCTCTACTTGATATATGAAAGTGATATTGGTATTTTTTGTGTCTCTATTTGTGCGGATCATCAAGAATCCAGACCTACGGTACTGTAATGAGTCGCAATGTTCCAAGATTTGATTCAAATTAAAAGCTAGTAGCTCAAGAGTTTGTGTGCTATTGTCATCCGATTAGTACTACCTCGAGTTTTAACATAATGTTGTATTTTTCTCATCATTATTTCGTTATGTTTTATTGATCGATTCCGTGGACCTTCCGAAAGTAGCTTGTTGTTTCATTGATGGAGATTATATAGTCATTACTTACATAAGCCGATATGACAAGAACACCTTGAAATTTAAACATTGTGCGACTCTGTAAGAAGAAATTTTGCTGCTAGTCTTCCCCTTTATTTGGCCTTGAGCAATCGTCCTATTTTGTTGTTTTGCGTGTGACTTTCGTGTTTTCTTTGGAATCGATCTTTGTTACAAGTAGTGGAAAATCACAAGGCCTGCAGCAGTTCAACAGCTTCCGCGACTTTTTGCGGCCAGCGATTCAGCCATTCTAATAATAAACAACCCACGAAAACAAGGATGGAAAAAAATCCCAACATTCGAAATGAGAAGGGAAAATATATATTTGAGAATTCAAACCTAGTTGAAGTAAACCAAACAAACAAGCCAAAGAAAGGAAGCCCCGAATCCAGTAGCGCAATTTTTTTAGCCA
Organism: Coptis chinensis; assembly: GCF_015680905.1. Lineage (NCBI taxonomy): Eukaryota > Viridiplantae > Streptophyta > Magnoliopsida > Ranunculales > Ranunculaceae > Coptis > Coptis chinensis. The sequence goes on from NC_141460.1 coordinate 45,879,968, forward strand.
TTTTATCATTTTTTTTTTTTCCTTTTTGAGTGAGACAAGAAACTAGAAGAAGAGCTCTCACGGGGCTTGTTTTGCTTGTGTGTTTGCTTTTCCGACATTTATAACATGAGTTGGGTATTGACATTCCGACAAATTTCAAAACCGGATTGGAAGTGGGCCTCGAGGTCAAGCAATTTTTGTGATGCTAATGTCACCGATAGCAAACAATTAATACTCAAGTATATCGAAAAGATCACTTCATTTGAAATGCATTTACGGGTTCGAACTAGTACTAGTAACCTGCTTAGATGGGCTATTCAGAATTTCAGGATGATAGAAACAAGTTGAGTTAGTACATACCAAAAATATAAAGATTTTAAAATAGTAAACAAAAAATTAATCGAACACTAGTGAGAAGAAGAAACAAGTGCGTGCAATTGTTCTTTCCATTATTTTCGAAGGACAACTTGATAGGTCATCAAAATCTATTACAACTTGATAGGTCATTAAAGTTACAAGGGATCGCACCCTTACATTGTTTGTCGAATCCGCCGCAAGTTCAGCAGCTCGACTCCTCCTTTAATCAGACTCCTTATTGTTTGTCGAATCGCTAACATGCCAAACCATAAGCCTTTAAAGTCAAAATCGCAAAGAAAGCCAAGACCACAAAAGAATCGGCATTCCAACAAGATAAAATGACCAAAGATCACACTCCAAGATTTGCCCTTCGTGCAGCTTAAGTTGACTAGATTATGTCTAGGCCCATACATATACGCTTATACTCCACCAAGGAAGACCCATACAAAAAAACACATCCGAAAGAAGTTTAAAGAAAAGTACTTTTATTCTTCTTAGAACCTGCATGTCTACAAATGAAGTCCTCCTCCTTATCCATAAACTTGGGAGGACACTCAGAAAACTTAACTAATTACACGGAAGATATATCAACACATTCACTAGCACAAGTAATTTACATGGGACAATCTATACTATAGAATATTCTAGATTCTACGACTTTATATAGGAGTGCACGACACTTTCAAGGTTTTCTATAGCTTTCAACCATTTCATAGGGCTTCACACATTCAGAAAAGAAAAGGATGTATGTTCCTGCAAATTAATAACAAAGAAAAGTTGCGGGCCCAAGATAGAGACCAAACAAGCGGTGCATGTTTACGTGGAAAATATCCTCACACGAGATATCGCCCGGCCAAAGAAACCAATGACATTTCAATCATTTCACCGGTGAACGCCAACCCTAAAAATAGACCCTTCTGGCATCTCTTTCCTTTTCTCCTAACCTAGTCTTCCTTTGTTCAACTCCACTCAGTCGCCTTTGCACCACCTCCTAAAAAAATAAAAAAAAACATACATTAAGTGAGTATTGACCATCATAATTATGCACTACCTAATTTTTTAGGTTGGAACTCCCACAGAGTATCTATGTCAAAGGCTGGGATAGAAACACCACGAAGAATGTAGACATCACCAGAAGAATGTAGACATCAAAGGCTGCGGAATTGCCTTCTTTTTTAAGTTCAAAATGTCCTACCTGCCATTTAAACAACCATCATGCCATAGTCAGAGTGACCTACCTGCTGAGGTCCCAAATCATCGACCTCACAGCCAGCCAGATGACGCTAAGACAGTTTCATGTTTAGGGCTCCACTCAACCTGGAATACCTCTTCCCTGTTGAAAGCAAAACAAAGAGCAATAGTAAGAGACCAAACTAAAAGTCCACACGGCACAGCAGAAATAGAAGGGGTAGAAATCCTGCTCATGCTTTTAATTGATCTAGCAATTGAAAGCTTGAACTCAGAACTTGATCAATAAGATGAATGAGAATCAACTTGGGCTGAAGAGAAAGCCAATGACTTTGATTAAGAATTGCGCAAAGCGAAAAGGATGCACCAACAGGTAAAAAACCATAACCAGTGATGACCAAAATATGAATACAGATGGCATTGTGTGGGCGTTTTACGACCTGCAATCTATAAGCTCTAAATTTTTCCTTGTGTAAATCTTTAATTTCAAATATGGAATTTGAAATCTAGAACATACTCACAAAAACTGGAATCTGATCGACAAACAAAATGCAAAGAACAATTTCATTAGCTAGTTCTTTCCTAAATTCAATATAAAGCATTCCCCTAGGTAGATTCTATCCAACTTCCTTCTTTTAAACAACCACAACAACATAAAATTACTTAATTAGACTACAAGAACAAGCAAAACAGCACCACAACCTCAAATATTCTCAACAAATCAACTAAAATAGGCCTAGCAAACCATTGAATCAACAAACAACCTCAAATATCAACTAATCAAACAAAAACCAACATACCGAACAAATATTTCAAAATTTTCAAAAGTACATACCTTGTGAGAATTGAGAATGGGGGTTTTTGGGTTCTTCAAATCGAATTTTAAGATGGGTTCTTCAAATTTGGGTGTTGAAAATCGAAAATAAGTGGTTTTGGGTTTGATTTTGGGTTTTTCGGTGGTTTTGATTTTGTTGATGATTTGTTGTTGATGATTTCGGTGGTTTTGATTTTGAATTTGTTGTTTGTTAAGTCTGTTGATGATCTTAGTTTGGTGTTTGCTTGAGGAAATTTCGAAACCCAAACCCTTCGTAAAAGCAGAATTTCGAAATCATAACCCTTCGAAATATCGTTTTTTCATCAGATCTGATCAGCTATGATCCAACCGCCGATATTCTGCTGTTTGGATCATGTCAAAATTCTAATGTATACCTAAATTATATATATATATATATATATATATATATATATATATATATATATATATATATATATATATATATATATATATATATATCTGACCACAAAACAACTTAATACGCGGGTTGTTGCCGCACAAATCCACGCCATTTATCTAAAGCAATCCAACGGATGTAACCAAATTCCAACCGAAGCAATCGCGAGTTCTGATTCACTAAATATGGGAGGGTAGTTTAGGAAATAAAATTTGTCCGAACCCAAAAATAGAATTTGCGCTCCAAATATAATCGCGACTTCTCTCTTTATCTCTTCTGAGAAATCAAAAACGTTTTGTGTGCAATCTATAAAGGTAAATGCTTAATTTTGAGAGTAATTTGTTTAATTTTTCTGCAATTTATGTGTTAACTTTGTGTGTGTAAATCTCTGTTTGATGTAATCTCTGTAAATCTCTGTAATTTGTCAACAGAGAGGTTGAGAGTTGGGGACGAAGTTAAGGGATTTGGGTTTTGAGGGGAGAGCTTGATGAAATTGAAAGTCACTAATCACTCCTGTTGTTTAGCTGGTCTTAAATACCGATCAAGCAACATTCTATGCCTTATTAGTCGATTACATATCACTGTTCAGTTGGCCTAACCAGCTCTGTAAATCTCTGTAATGGGCTTGTGCGTGCATGAAATTAGACTTTTTCATATTCTGTGTTAACTTTGTGTGTGTAAATCTCTGTTTGATGTAATCTCTGTAAATCTCTATAATTTGTTAAGGGATTTGGGTTTTGAGGGGAGAGCTTGATGAAATTGAAAGTCTAGTACTTATTCACCATCACCCACACTGAAAAAATAACACCATCTCAAAAAGCCCTTGTTCAAAGACCTTGTTGATTTGGTTCGTCCTAATACTCGTGGCTTTCATCAATGCAGACCCGCATGTCAGTCCTCTCTTTATTTTCTCTTGTCTTTTTATTCATTTATATTGTTTTATATTGAAATCATTCTCGGGGTTGTGTTAATCAAAAGGTTTAATCTTTTTTTACCCACAATTCCCATTTGTGATATTTTTATTGTTTGACTAACTCTGTTTAGAAATATGTGTATGTGAAGGGTTTTTTAGAAGGGTTTATGCTAAGAGTGGTGTAATTGTCCTTTTGGTGCATTTTGGGCTTGAGGTTTATTTGCTTATCCTTCACTCGTTTATTTCCACTTGTTGATCCTCAATTTTTGTTCCCTGGATTAGTAAATGGAAGTAGCATAGAATCATATATTTAACTCTTGTATGTTGCTATTACAAGATGGATATAACTATTTTTTAGCTCTCAATGAACTGTTTTTTTAGCTAACTGGATGTTTGGTTCGTTGAATTTGTGTTACTGTAGATGGAAATAACTATGTGCAATAGGTGTGGTGATAACACTCATTCATCAGATAAATGTGGTTGGTTGTCCACACCTTGTTGCTTTCAAAATTGTCGCGGAAGTAGGACCTTGAAACAGTCGGGTCAAACTCAATCTCTTGGAAAAAAGTTTTTGACCTGCCGCGTTTGCAGAGACTTCCAATGGTTGGATGACGCTAGAGCATCGTCAGTAATACCTATGGAGTATCTGAGATGCAGACAAGTGAATTGCGCAGGGTTTAGAAAGGTCAACACGACAATGAAGAAGAATGAAAATGAAGGTAAAATTTTTTTGAATTGCACCGAGTGTGGGAAGGATTTCCAATGGTTGGAAGAGTTGTTAGCTATGTTAAGGAACAACATTGAGTCGACAGCGAGTTCAAGCTCTTCCCCAGTCGCCTCTTCCTCATCTTCTAAAAGAGATAAAAAAGTGAAAATTACAGTTGAAATTGACGATGATGGTTTGTCGAAAGAGTTTGAGTTTCGTTGTAAAATTAGATGAGTGGTAGTAATGAAGGGGGTGATTTCCAGTTTTATTGTAATGGAAAGTTCTTTGTATCTTTGTATTTCGTTGCGTTTTTAGTGAACTTGCATGCAATATAGACTTGCGTTATGTTATGTTAACTTGTGTTTTTTTCAATCGGTGTTCTCGTTGTCTTTTTTCTATACTACTTTTTTTTTTTTTTTTTAATGTTTCTGTGAAATACCAATGCTCTTACAGGTTTAAGAATGAGTCCTATCTTAAACTCATTGGAAATGTTCTATTGATTGGAAGGTAAAATTGTTGATGACTGCAAAAAATTTTATCTTCAGATGCAGCTGTTAAGTTTTTCTCTTCATTGCTATAATATAATTTACTTCATCTCTGGAGTTCCAGGAGTGTTTTATGGTACCGTCCTCTCTATCGTGCCATGAGGACAGATAGTGCCTTGAAGTTTGGGTGGTTTTTCCTATTTTACTTGCTTCATATTGGCTTTTGCATCTTTGCTGCTGTGGCTCCACCTATTATTTTTAAAGGGAAATCTCTGACAGGTATACTTCCTGCAATAGATGTGCTAAGTGGCAATGCTTTGGTTGGGATTTTCTATTTGATTGGATTTGGATTGTTCTGTCTGGAATCAGTGATCAGCATCTTACGTGTTTGATGAAATTTTTCGTTGCCCGTTTTCTTCCTGTTGTTTTTTTGATAGTTTAACTTACAGGTTTGGCATCAGGTATCTTCAAGCCAATGTTGCATGCGTCTATGAGAAACAGTACCCTGGTATGATATATTGATCAATTTCATATGTTACTTTTTTGTCGTTAACTTATATGAGTTATTTATAATTTTATATGCATAAGCTTTTGCACCTGAATATGTTCATAAGATGTGCTTTTCTTTAGAACTGTTTCTTAAGACTGAAATGATGTTAGTGAGTCCTTGTTGAAAAGAAGATTAGGTCCCTTCGGATGACAAGTATAAACTTGTTTGAATATTCGATAAACTAATTCAACTACTCAATTGCACAGGATTACCATTATATAACCACTAAACTCATTTTCTTATTTTGGGCACAAGAAAATTAGCTCCAATGCATATCTTTAAAATCAAGAATCTTGTATTGTAACAAAAGGAAGATGAAGAACGGACCCGATATGATATTCTTAGGATGGAATGTGATTCCAAGTCAGTATTGTCAATTGATGACAAACTGTGATTCTTAATGGGAGGTATAGCTGTTGAGGTTTTATAATTCTATGTTTGCTCTCTTCTTTACATGTCCGTTTTCAAATTTGACGTGTGTTACACCTTTTGGCAATGAATTCTACTTCTTATAATAAAGAATTCTTTAAGTCCTTAAAAAGATACTATATTTTCCTATTTTGATGTTGTGAATTATGTATCCGATGTTAGATTATCCTCTTACAGTTTCTCGGGTGAAGCAAGTGAGCTTGTTAAGGAGTAGGACATGTTCAAGTACAGTAAGTACACATGTATTTCAGAGGTAGTGGTAAAGCTGCAGAGATGAGACGGGATGCAACAAGAGGAGCTATGAGGGCAGCAATATAATGTCATATGACAACATACAAGACTAGCATATAGATGGATTGAAGATGTCTTCTTTTCACCGAGAAGACATATAGAACTATCTTGCCTCGTAGGGGATTCCCCGTCGATACTCAAGACACATTGATGATTTATTTTTTAGCTTCTTGTTGTGGAACTGCAGACGCTCAAAAGTCTTTTTTTTTTTGACTTTTTTTTTTGTAATAACAATAGCACAATGAACTACATGGACTAGCACGGGAGTTCGATACACCATTTGATGCACCAAATTGTTTTAGTAGTTAGCCATCAAACCGATGGAAAAAGTGCAATCGGGTTGAAGCTTTAATAGGTTTTCAGTTCAATCATGTTGGTGGTGGTACTAAAACTAGACGACCCATTACTCTTCATATGAAATATGATCCCGATTCTGAAGTGCCCATTTGTCGCCTTGTTTCGATAATGACCCCTTTGTTCTTTGAAGAAAAATCTCTTCAGAAATTCAAGCAAGTCCATTTTTTTGCACCGAAAAAAAATGTATTGCACCGAAAGATACATTCTAATACTTTTAGTGGTTGTTAAGAACAATGTATTGCACTGAGAAAGATGTTTACTCGCAATCTTGTGCGGGCTTATATTGAAGCCGAGAATATGAGGTTGGAGAATGAACCATGTCGGTTTTCGCTAAGGAGATAATCGTTAGAGTGGACTATAAATATTGTCCAAACCTTACCATAATAGACACACCTGGCCTTACTTGCTCCAACTCCTCGGTCAGATAATAAGGAAATCAATTGTACCACATTGATCTTTAACCTTTAACCAAAGGACGTACATAATAACAATAGAAGACATATGGTGTACTAAGGACAAATCAGAAGTTTAAAAGGAAGTTAGAAACACGCTGATCATGACATTATACTAGTTTGCTCGGACAGGTTATGTGAAAGAATTTCAAGATAATTGTTTGCTCGACAGTTATGTGAAAGAATTGTCACCTTGCTGCCAGCAAGCGGCACATCCAATAATTGACTTAACAATGGTTAAAATTTAGAACAACATTAAAAAAAAAAAAATGAAATTTGGCACATCTATTATAGCAAAACTTGCAAGCAATATTAGCATACAAATAATTTATTTTCAAGCTATTTCTAGCAAATATAGACCACTCAATTTACTGCAGACATTCTATGAAACATCTAATGATCTCAAACAGGGATCCATAATTCAACAAATATAGACCACTCAATTTCCCCGGATGAAACAAGTTCATTATAACCATATATCTGCAATGTACTCAAATCGGTCTATACTAGGCTATGTGTTTCTCGACAACCAACGGTCTTCCTCACCAAGTTTCCGCCATAGAGTGAGAACTTGCACGGAGAGTGAACCATGACCACTTCAAGACATTTTAACAACTCAACTGCAAGGAAGGAGTAATAGGCAAATAACTATAAATTCTCTGCACACCACATGTCATTTTCCCCATGTTAGCAAGCTTAACTTCTCCCTTGTGAGCTTCAACCTGTTCCACATAAACCAATAACAAACACAAGATTTCATTGCCATAAAAAACAAGTGAACTACAAACACAAGCTCCAACACTCAACACTATAATAAAAAAACATACAAGCTTCAAACAATTTCAATCATCTTTGTGTCGTCTTCGTCTTCGTCCTGTCCTCGTCCTCGTCCTCGTCCTCCTCGTCCTCGTCCTCGTCTACTACTGTAAAGCAAAAAGAATGGAAAACGACAAGTTTTAAAGGCAATTGCGATAAGATAGGATACCACGAATTAAACTTAAGGATGCAATATTATACTTACTTGGGCCCTTCTTTCTGTTTGGATTTTCAGGACAATTTCGTCTGTCATGGTTAACACCAACTTTGTTACAACATGTACATCTCCTCTCTATCTTTGCTTTGGCTTTTGCGCATGCTTGTTCAAGACCACCTTTTATTCTACCACTGGCCTTGGTTTTCTTATAAATATTCACGAATTTTTTTCTTCCTTTTGTTTGAGAGATGTTAGGATTCTGAAGTAAAACTTGGGATGGGTCGTCAAGTGGCGGTGCTGAACTATCACCAACGGTGCATGAATTAACAACAGAAACACCAGGGTCAACTTCCTTCTTTTTCTTGAGCTCCACTGACAGTTCTTGTAGTCTTTGCAGCATTAATTGGTAAGTCTCATCAGTTTCCGCAGCTTCATAAACCAACTGATTAGCAACCATTTGAAGTTGAGTAGTTCTCAGCATCTCAGAGTTCTCATGGCCACTTACTAGTCCACGGTCATACTCAGCTCTATACTTATTTGCCCCTTTCATCCACCTCTTAAGAATAAAGTGCTCGGGAATCTCAATATCACGACTCTGAAATACCTTTATGAGGTGTCCACAAGGTATCCCCAGAAACTCAAAAGTTTTGCATTCACAATTACCTTCTTTTGTCGCTGGGTTGAACTTCACCTTCCATTCACGCTCGTCACCTATAATGAAGGAAAGTTACATTGTAGTAATGAAGGTTGAGTTTCATTGTAAAAGTAGATGAGATATAGTAATGAAGGGAAGTCACCTGTAACTCGCGACTTATAAGTGTAGGTTCTGTTGCCGTCAGTGCCTTTTTCATCATCATGCAGGACATACTCGGTTTCAGCTACCTCAAATTCTTGCTTGAACCTATCATATGCATTCCTTGTATACACACTTGCTGCACTCTTCAAGAGAAAGGAATTACCGCATACAATCCGATTCGAGTGTTCAGTAATATAATCTTCTTTTTTTTCTCTTTTAACAATCTTCTTCAAACACTTATCATTCTTCACTACAAACTCTCTAAGACTTGTCGTAGTTGTGAAAAAATTCTTGTAAAAAGAATTCATGCTTTCAGAACGCCCGGTAGTCGAAGTACCGACATAAAAAGTATCCAAGTGATAAACTGGAGCCCATTTGTGTCGAATCTTGTACATCTCTTGAAACCATTCATTCTCCTCCAACTTAAAACTAGACATCAATTCTGCCCACCTCCTTTCAAACACATCAGGAATAAATATTTTTCGAATACATTGTTTGAATTCTTTTTTGAATTTTGACCTCCTGTAATAATAATAATTCGAAGCTTTTCAGAAACTTCTTCATAATGTGCCATAGGCGAAAATCTGTGTCGAGTATTAGGGAATACCGTACCAATAGCTAGAGTCATAGCTCTATCTTGATCTGTGATAATTGCAGATGGGGCACGTCCGCCCATAGCTCCAAGCCAAGTCTCAAAACCCACCTGAAAGAATCTTCGTTTCATCCAAAAGCAAATGCACAACCAAATTGGATTGATTGCATATGGTGGTTAACTCCAATAAAATGGGGCTTAATGGCATTTCATATACATTCTTCTACGATATGTGGTGTCAAAGAAAACCACGCCACCAAAATATCGATATCGTGGTAATGCCATCGACCATCTACCCGTAAAAAAATTAATGGCCCTTGCTTCATGATCTATCTGTATTGCATAAAAGAAATTAGGATCCTCTATACTTTTCTTCTTGAAAAAATGAAGCACCACGGTAGCATCACCTCTCACCGGTTTCTTGTATTCTTTCGAAGGGCCCAAATGGTTCCAACAATCCCTATCATCAAAACCAGTTTGTACTCCGTCAAGTATATCAACAACTTTATTCACAGGTACACCACCATCACGAAATGAGTCAATCAACATCTTAGCTGCAGCAGGCATATTTCTATTAACAGGCATACGCATCCTTTTTGCTGGACTAACCAGATTGTGATTGTGCTCACAAGTCAATTTCACCACTTTCCAGATTCCACTATTTTGTTGCTTTGTCACCCTCATTGAAGCAAGACACCCACATTTAACTGTATTTGTGTTTCTTTTTCTCACTTCTTTCTCAGTTCCATCCACATTCATATTTTTGCTTCCTCGATCTCTATAAATCCCAAAACGCGAGCAAGTCATTTGAACACTACTAACTTCATCCGAACGAGAATATGATTTTTCTGAGCTTCGAATTACGGGACTAAATCCAAACAATTTTCCGTAATCTATATAGAATTGTTTTGCAGCCTCAAGAGTTTCAAAACACATTCCCAAACACGGTGGCTTCACAATTTCCACTTCCACTTCAAACTTCGGAGGTTGAACAGAGGAAGAACATGCCGTATAAGGCTCGGGTACTGCAAATAAATGTGTCCAAGTCAATTACAAAAAAAAAATCTAACACAGTACAATAATACAGTATTGAATTCGTTGGTAGAAATCGAAAATAAAATTGAAACAGTAGTTGCTCACCCGAACTATATTCTTCCTGCTCCCCAACTTCATCAATCAATATGGAGTCGTCCATATTTTGGAGAGAGAGTCGTCTATACTTCAAACGTGGTGCACCTTTCTTCAATTCTGAAAATATGAATAAGCAGGACCATATAAAATTAGAGCTACAACACTTCAACCATATAATACTGTTGGATCATGCCAGAAGAAAATATTGTGTAGCCAAGAAGAAAACCAAAATAATTTCATGCACGCACAAGCCCAGCCCATACCAAAAAATTCTAATATTCAAATGAAGAGGTAGGACGACTCTGTAATATTCAAATGAAGAGGTAGTCTAATATTCATATTCAAATATGAAAAAGTCTAATTTCATGCACGCACAAGCCCATTACAGAGATTTACAGAGCTGGTTAGGCCAACTGAATAGTGATATGTAATCGACTAATAAGGCATGGAATATTGCTTGATTGGTATTTAAGACCAGCTAAACAACAGGAGTGATTAGTGACTTTCAATTTCATCAAGCTCTCCCCTCAAAAACAAAATCCCTTAACTTCGTCCCCAACTCTCAACCTCTCTGTTGACAAATTACAGAGATTTACAGAGATTACATCAAACAGAGATTTACACACACAAAGTTAACACAGAAATTGCATAAAAGTTAAACAAATTACTCTCAAAATTAAGCATTTACCTTTATAGATTCCAGACAAAATGTTTTTGATTTCTCAGAAGAGATAAAGAGAGGAGAGAGAAGTCGCGATTATATTTGGAGCGCAAATTCTATTTTTGGGTTCGGACAAATTTTATTTCCTAAACTACCCTCCCATATTTAGTGAATCGAACTTCACGATTGCTTCATTTGAATTTGGTTACATCCGTTGGATTGCTTTAGATAAATGGCCGATTCACTGCAATAACCTTTAGATATATATATATATATATATATATATATATATATAGAGAGAGAGAGATAGAGAGATAGAGATAGAGATAAAGAAAGAGAGAAAAGAGAGAGATAGAGAGATCAGGTAAAACACCTAATTAATGCGGAAAAATCAGTCAGCAGCAAGAACACTTGATAAACAAACGAACTTTTATTTATATAGATGGATGCTTATGTTACAGGGGGGAGAAAAAAGAGCCCTCTTATCACTCAAAACAAAGAGAAAATTGAAAGGTAAAATGAGAGATATCCCTCAACAAGGGTGAGGTATCCTTTTTATACTAGTCAGATCTCAAAATATAATTTGAGTCCGCAGACAGAAGTATGTGTTAAAGGAGTATTGGGCCATATAATTCATAAAAATGCTTAGTCTACCTACTAAAATGAGTGATGAATTCACAACGTAAGTAAACTAACAACTAAACTTTTACTATCTATTATCAAAGCTTCCACTCTCGAATCAATAGTGCGATATAGTGGAGTAGAAGTGATTCGTTCCACTCTTAGTCCTTCCGTATGCTTGTTTTCTAGTCTCAATACTCTACTTAAAGTCAATGAGACTTTATTTAAAAGGGGACTAGACTAACTACCCACAAAATGCACTAGTCGGTTATCAATACTAAGGGAATGCTAGATTCGATGATAAGGAGTTAGGGGGGATTGATTCCACCTTAACTCAACTTAATCCACTAGCGACGAATTAAGTCGTCAAATCCTAATTGAACTGCTACACGTAACAATCGGTTCTTCCTAATCCCTAATTACACATGGCATTTCTACCAATTTATAACTAGCATGTGAACAATTAAACCCATTCTCATGGTGAACTAATTATTTCTCAGGGAATAGAAATTACGAAAACGGAATCAAGCTTTCATCAAGGCTTCTCAACTCCCTCTAATGGAGGTTTAAACTGAATCATTCCAACATTTCCATTTAAATTTAAACTAAACATAATATAAAGCATTGAAATTTACTTAATTAAACAATAATGGAATCTAATTAATAACTAAGAATTGAATGGTAACAAGAATTGAATTTAGATCTAATAAATTGTAAAATGACAAAAACGAAATTGATAAAGGACACTACTTTATTGATCTAATCAAATGAAGAACAAGATCCAAAGGTTTAATCTAATAAAAGATTTGAAACTAATTAAATAAAACAATTAAATCTAGATCTAGAAGCTATTTTAATGGCTATTTCTATTCTAAGCTATCTACCTAACCTAACTGCCATTAACACTGAGTTAAGCTTTTGTTCTTATACATCCAGATCCAAAAATCGTGCATGGGCTTGGAGCCATGTTTTGGGCGAAGAATCATGCCCAAAAACCAATTCTTTTTTCATGGCCTTTCAGCTGCAGTTGGCTTCCACAGACTTTTCGTCCACTTCTGCTCCTCTGATTGGGTCAAGGCTTGACCATTGCAAAGGAGCCACATAAGGTAGGCCTCATTTGGCATTCAATCTCGGGCACATTTTCATTACAATGGACTTTGAAGCCCGAATTAAAAACGCGTGAATCTTTTATTAAGGGGTTAAAACTACAGTTTTGGGCTTTTCGACCACCTTGACAAGGCATAATTGTCTTTTACTTTTGTCATGAAAGGATAATAATCTTTATAATGCTAAAATCTTATTCAACTTTTGACTTTGGATAAAAGCCAAAGGTAGGATGTCTTCTTCAAGGGTCCCACCTGACATAGCATTACTTGATTCTAGCTGTGAGGATAAGAATCCTTATCATGATTATTTTTGGTCTTAATGGAGAATAATTCTGTTTTATGTCCTCTTTATGGGCCAAAGGTGGTGGTCCTTATTTCTTCTAGAGAGTCTAGAAAACTTGCTGTGGAAACATGGATTCCCCTATTTTTTAGAGGAGGTGGGCTTGGGCTCCTGCTTAGCCTTAAGAGCTTCTTTGAATTTGGACCACATGTCAATAGGTTCTACTGGAAGGATTGGCATAACTCAGATATATCTAAGTTAAAGTTTTAGTAAGATAAAAAGTGTCACTTAAGGCCTCATCTGGCTGACTTTCTCCTGCTAGACAAGCAAATTAATTTGCTTCTTCTTGGCTATTATTTGATGTCATAGAAACATCATCATGCTGGGAAGATACTATTGCATTTTCTGAAGATGAAATCTCCTTAGTACTAGGGGATGCAGTAGTCGGTAGTTTGAAAGAACTCAAAAATGACTCTTAAGCTTCTCCATACATAAGTCATCAATTTGACTTTTTGAGAAACTTGGATTCTAAAATTTGATAAGATTTTTCATCATATCAAAAGGATTTCTTGTATCCATATTTCCAGCAGGATTATGTCTGGGAGTCTGCTCAATAAATGATTTCAAATCATTCTCAATGCTGATAATGGCTTCATCTGTTGGGAAAGTAATCCACCATCTTGAATAAAACTTCCTTTTAAGAACTAGAATTTTAAGGTGATTATATTCACATTTAAAATCCTACTTGAAAATCCATGGTATACCATATATGGTAAAAAAGGTTAAAGATGGTAGTCCCATTGGCATCTTGTTATCACCTTTTAACTTATGATGATAATCCGTCCATTTTAGAAAAATATCTAAAAGGTTCTCAGGGAGAATATCAAGTTCAGGACCAAAATACTCCCACCACTGAAAAATCCAATATGGATAGTTAGTCTTGATAGACTGAGGACATAGCTTAATAAACCATGAAAGTTTCCTGTGAGCATTCTGATAGAAAAACACATTAGTACAGGCTGAGATATAATCCCAGTAATTATAAAGGATATTAGTTGAACTCAATTTTCGACACTTGTTGGGATCCAAACCCCATTCATTATAAGAGATAAATCTCTTAAAAATTGCTTTGCTATAAGAGATCGGACTATATTCCGAATCAGGCTTCTGTAATGTATGGTTAATATCCATAGTAGAAGTAGCCGAAGCAAGAATTTCTTCATAGATATATGTATGTTTGTCGTCAACAACATGATAATACTGTTGTGTGTTAAAATATCTTCTTTGAATTTCCCAAGGATCAGACATCCACTGCTCATCACCTGGTTGAAGATAAATGACGGTTTGATCTGCCCTTTTATTTGGGACATAAGGAGTCAGAGGAGTAAGAACTGCCTCTTTCATTGAGTTTCCTTTCTGCTGATTGTGACCATAAGACAAAGAAGGAAATTGTTCCTCATTGTCCAGGAGATTATATTTTCCTTTGTTATTTCCTCGGCCTTTAGTGGTATAACCACGACCTTTGCCTCTCTGAGGGGTGCTCATGATCCCTGCAAAAATTCACGAGTTAGAAAATCTGGCAACGAATTAAAATCACCTTTGATATACTCAATATAAAAATCAAAGGCAGAGAGATCAACTTGCCATCCTGCAAAAATCTATTAAGATGCAATATTCTTGATATCCTTATGTAGTACCTGTTTAGCAGCACTACAATCAATACGAACCAAGAACTTTTTATTTAATAAATCATCATGGAATTTATGAATACATTTCGACAGAGTTTCCTTTGTTTATTCAACATTTTCACCTGTATGAGTGTATAACACCTAAAACACTACATATAGTAATATAAGATAAAAGGAAGACAAACGGAAATAGTTTTACAACCATAACTCCAAATTACATTACAAATAACTCTAAAGTGCAAGTACTTTAAACATGATCAAATGTTTCCACTCCACAATTGTTCTGTAATTTGGTCACGCAAGTTGACCATGTACTTATATGCCTCGGGTCCAAATGTATGGCTCAAACTCGGCGGTGCTTCAGGTCTGTCAGAGTCAATTGATGGCCCCACTGGAATAATCACTTCTTCATCTTCATATCACTTGAACAATCGATCATCGACTGAGATGCGACGGAGAAAGTTGTGTATTGCCATGCTTGCTACGACAATTTGAACTTGTGTGCGAAAAACATATGGAGGCATCCTCTTCAATATCTTTAATCTTGCCTTCAAGACACCAAAGGTTCTCTCAATTACATTTCTCAATGAGAAATGTGTCTAATTAAATTTCTCCTCTTTGTTTCTAGGAAGACCACTACGATTAAAATCAGCTAACCAATACCTAACATTCCTATAAGGACACATGAAGCCCCTAGTGTGTGTGTATGCAGCATCACACAAGTAATACATACCTGCAATACAATAATGAATTCATATAAGCATATATAAACATGATAAATAGAAAAGATATTCATTGGTGATGTTTTGAAGCACACCTTCTGGAGGCAATGGGAATCCGTGTTTTTCTGGCCATCGTAATGTCTTGTTCAATACACGAGCATCATGGGTAATCCCTTCCCATCCAGCCATCACATAAGTAAATCTCATATCATAATCACACACAACTAGAACATTTTGGAAACAATCCTTACCCCCTCTTCCTCAAAAAGGAATTTGCTTCTTAAGTATAACATTTGCATCTATTAGTGTACCATCCAAAGCTCCAACAACTCCTTTGAATGGTCCTCTCTTAAGACGACATTGGTAACGAGTTCCACCTTTATGAATGACCCCGTCAAATGGTGGATCAAGTATCATATCTTTTGAGAAATGGAGCATTGCCACTAGCACCTCATGAAAACACTTGCTAATGGTTTGTGTTGAATGTTGAAATCGATCCACTATGGTTCGATTTCGCTTATTATGACCAACAGTCATTAAAAACATTACCATTTTTTCCTTTACATCAATATGTTTACTATCATGAAGCCATTCCTTTTGTCGAAAGTGATCACATAGCATAACAAATGAAGGCCTCCTCAACCTTAACATGTTAAACATATTTGTATCATCTCCATAAAGAAGCTTTTGTACATACATTCTCCTAGTAAGTGCAAATATGCATATCTTCTACCTTACGCGCCTAGGATTCGTAGCATGCTTAATCCATGCAAATATGATGATGTAATAAACCAATAACCATTGTTGTGGTGTCATCTTCGCTAAATGAAAGTAAAGATAAAAAATGTTAACTACGCAATCATCCAAATAAAAACAAACAATATAGAAAACAAACGATATAGAAAAATTTCGACAGAGTTTCCTCTGTATTTTCAACATTCCATAAACACAAATCCTGTCATAACCTAAAAATCAAAACCATGCATTTCTCATTGATCAACTTAGCTGCTTAACCGTTTTGACCAATGCCAGAGCAGTTAAGTAACTTGATTGTTTATAAAAACAAACAATATAGAAAAATTTCAACAGAGTCTTCTTTGTATTTTCAACATTCTATAAACACAAATCCTGTCATAACCTAAAAATTAAAGCAATGCATTTCTCATTGATCAACTTAGCTACTTAACCATCTCGACCAATGCCAGAGCAGTTAAGTAACTTGGTTGTTTATAAAAACAAATGATATAGAAAATATATAGTATAAGAAGAAAACTAAACACTAAATACGATAATCACCCAAGTCAACTACAACCTTCAACATCAATAAAAACTAAATACGACAAACATCCAAGTCAACTACAACTTTTTACATTAACAAAATATAGATACTGACAATCATCCAAGTATCACATCCTTAGGCTAGGTAGACTAGGACATAGATCGAGTAATGTTTTTAAGGAATTAGATTTTAAGCCTATTTTCTTGCAGATTCTGAAGTATCTTGTTATGAGAAGGATGAAGAGAGAGAGCTTCCAATGAGTTAAGGTAGAGAGTATCATCCAACAAATCCAAGAGGCATAACTCTTCCACCTGCAAAACACCTTCATCCACAAATTTTCTATCTCCCATGGTTTGAGTCTTCACCATCTCTACAAGTTCTCCAATACTCTTCACAAGAGGATCTGGTTCAGGAGAATCTCTTTTACGTTTTTGCTTTGAGCTTCTAGCATCACTTTTTGCTCGTGAAGTAGTCTGAACTTGTGATTGTTTAGGTGGTGCAGGTGTAGTACCACTATGTGCACAACTAGTAGGTACATTATCACTTGGACACATGGGAAGAATGGCCAGTATGTGTGCCTGACGAGGGTACATCTTGTGATATATAAGGGTTGTACTCCTCATAGTAGGTGACATCTGGGAAGTGATTGTCATGATGATCAGCTCCATGAAACTGGTTATCCTCGCTAGCACTATCAACATTCTCAACCTCTGTAGTATGAATGTTATGGGGAGTCACCACAGGAATTGGATGCTTGTGGTTAAACCCTTCATCACCACAAGATACAGTGGGTTCAAACAAGAATTCAAGCAACTCGCTATTTGCCAACGGAGCATTCCTAAAATGGCTCGCCAAAGGATACTTATGTTTATAACAATAGATAGCAAAAAGAAAAGAAGGTTAAACAACTAACAAAGTAGTTGTATACTAATAACTTGTATAAACTAAAAAGTTGTTGGTTTCTACCTTGATTATATCATCCCAGATATCATCTAGAAAATCTAAAACCCCTCCAACAAAATCGACACCGTGTCCCATCCTATTTGATAGAATTCTCCATGTTTGATATTGTTTTCGGAGGTACGTAGTCCCATTGGTTCTTGAGTTGCCTTTGTGTGTATGGAACATCGTAGGCCTTGCTCATTTTTTCATTAATCCTAGTCCATGACTCTGGTTTGAGTGAAGTACCACTATAGCCATAATTATTAACCTCTTCTAAAAAAATTTCAATGAAACATTTTTTCCACGCATCATCGGTCTTTATCCTAGGAGTTGGAGTGGATTTCTCAACCACATCTGGAGTTACCTTGTTCTTTCCCTTAACCCGTGGAGTTAGCTTCTCTTTCTGAGGACCCATGCCTAAAGTCACTCAATAAGAATCAAGGAATTGTACACAAACAAAGCAATGGTATGCAAATAAAAGTATATATACCTTAAAGACAGACACCTATATGTGCATATCACTACCTAGGACATACTTATACAAATATACAAGAATCTAAAATATACATATAAAAGTAAATATGACAATGTGCCATACAAACAATATACATACTAGTTTAAAGAAGAACGATATACATACTAGTTCTAAGCTTCCAAAAATCATGAAATTAAAGTGAGACGACTGATTGTACCTCTCGTTCACTTCAACAGAGATGTTCTATATCCAAAAATAAACCTTTTCCCCAAATATATATCTTAGCTTTCCTTTCATTCTAAATAAAAGTCGGTGCCAAACTAACTGTATAGTGGCAAGTGAGTGTGACCTTTAATGGCCTGGCAGTTGCCTCACTGGTTTTGTAAATTTTCATTCAAAGTAAAAGTAACAAACTGTCAATATATGAAAGCAAAACTTTCACTGAGGCTAACAATGATGTAGTCATAAACTAGCAATTCAACAAAAGCTAACAATGATACTCTAGTATGCAAACATTAGTTATTACTAACTCCATGATTTTAAGTTTTAAAATAATCAAATTGCAACCTAATACGAAGTCTATACTATACTCTACGAGCATAAATACAAATTAAAAATATTGACTACGATCGAAATCAACTCCACTGTTATTGTTCATGTCCTCAATTCAATAAAGTCAACCAACATCAACTAACTAAATGAATCATAAGCTTAACTACATAAAAGAACAACTATTCAACTTCAATTTCGTAGCTATACAAAAACCTAGCAAAACTCCATTAAAAACGTGTTTAAACCCTTCAAAACAAATGGATTTTGTATGGTTATCATAGCATAATGATGGGGTAGTGTCTACATCATGATTTCTACTCAGAATATCAATTCTAGATGATGAAAAATGAAGAAGAAGCAAAGAACACGAAAATTTCAGCAAACTCACCACTTGTAGCTTTGATTTCCTCACTCAAATCAATACTAAAGCAACCCTAATCACTTAGAGAACTTAATTCAATCTATTTTAAGTAAAACCCCTCAAAATTTTGATTGAAATCGCAAGTTTTTTGGTGAAATTCCTACTCCTCTATTAATATTTGAGATATATATTGATTATATTGACGACAATTAGAATTTATTAGATAGTTAAGTTATGTATACCTGGAATAGTGGAGAGAATGGAGGTGGAAACCCTAGAACACCATCGCTGAAAATTGAACAAGAAATTGAAGAAATTTTTGCGGGAAATTGAAGAAATTGAACAAGAAATTTTTGCTAGAAACATACCTGATGGAGAGAAAGGAGAGCAGCTGATGATGAGGGGCAAGTGAGGAATTGAGTGTTTCGTGTTTTTAGTTTCAGCGTTAAGGAGGAGAGAGACCGTGGAATGCTGAAAAGCCAATTGGCACTGAATGCTGAAAACTTAAGTTTCAGCACCTCTAAATGCTGAAACTTGAAAAAACAAACAACACCTAAGGTCAATAGTTTTTGAAAGAGATGGACCATCCATCGTCACCTTCTCATCATCAGTTCCTATAGTCCCCACACTAGCATCAACATCACCCATACCGACCTTCCTTTTCAACGACAAATTAGGCAGTCGAACTGCCACAGTCACCTCCTCCATATCAAAGAAAGAACCCTCTTGGCGAAGAAGACGTTCCCGGTCATTATCACTGTAGGGGAGATTTTGTGTATCCCCTGATCTTCCTCTGTGCCTTGTGATCTGGAATCCTTTGTTGAATAGAGAAGGGATGAGATGATGGTGAGTTTAGGGTTGAACCGTCTGACGGCTGCCTATGTATCTCCTTTGTTCTATTGGAGAATCAAACCCTATTTTGTGTAGTTCCTAAGAGCGAATCCCCATGGTTTTATATAGGAAGAGCTACGAGAGTCCTAAGGTTAGGGCTGTCCTCACCGTTTGTGAGTTCCCTTCCATCTTTGGACTTTGCCTTCCTATTAGGATTCCTCTTCTTATGGAAGTCTGAATCTAGACCATATCTTATGAGAGGTAAGTTTCCTTGTTGATCATAATGTCCCATCGTGTATGGGAAGATTATATCTAAAAGGTAACTCCTAAGATATGTCATTATGATTCCTTCCTTATTATCAAAGATCGCCATCTTTAGTTTCCTTCTGTTCAGGAACTGTTTATATCAGTTCCTAACGACTAGGGTAATTGTTATGTTTGAAGGCTTTGACCAGTCATATGCCTGACACATGTCACTAAACACTCGTGCTAAACGTGAGATCACTTATTCATAGAACTGATCCGATGGTCCTCGTCTCATTTGGACATCTATAGTCTTAGGTTATTTCCCATACACGTGTCATCTATTCAGTGATGGGAAATTCCCCTACAGATGCACCCGCTCGTGCCATCTAGCACGTGGGCGCTTGAAGCGACGCTACTTTTGGTGTGAGAATCCTTTTCCAAAATGGTTGTTGGAACTGCTGATGTACCTAACTAATTAAGGCTCTAAAAAGACGGCTCGAACAGACACGCCATTTCCTGAAAAAGGTAATGATGACAGTTCCATCCTGAAAAGACACATTGCTTGGGCTCATCCTAACCGTCCATCTTATTTGTATATAAGGGATCTGGTAAGAGAACTTTCATTATCTCTTCTGCTATTTTTTTCTGCATACTGAACCTTTTGATATCCCGTTAGGGTTTAACCAAAACTTAAAACTTTTCCTCTTCCTCGATCATGAATCCCAACTGGTCACTTGTAAACTTTGGAGATCTTTCCTCCCTAGAACTGATCCACGAGAAATTTCACATCCCTAAAGATATCGGCCTGGAGTGGGGAGGTTATCTGATGAGTTAGCCTATAAGGAGGTGGCGCTCATCACCATTGGTCAGCTTAGGGCCAGACTCACTCTTCCCCTCCACCCATTGCTACGGGAGTGTCTGATTCACTTCAATCTTGCTCTTGTTCAGGCAACACCTCTATTTTACAGAACTGTTATGTACTCTGCCCTTCTTGCCAAGAGACATGGATTTGCTCTAAACCGTTGGCTGTTTGGGTACTTTTATGAGGTATGGCATATTCGAGACCAATCGTACTATTACCTCATGACTAGAGACAAGAATTCTCTGATCATTTTTTTTAGGGAAGCAGAGTGACGAAGGCTAGGCTGATCACCACCTTCGTGTGTTGGGTGATGCGTGGGACATTCGACCCTCTGATGTTGATGGTGAGCCAATGAGAATTCCTGTTCCTAGAAAACACACCCATGCTCCAACCAGTAAGTCTTCCTACTCAGGTACTTTATAACTTGATATAAGAGTCTTTCGCCTGAATATCTTTGCTATTCTTCCTTAGATGACTCTTCCCCCTGGAATCAGCTAACTCTAACTGATGCTACTATAGTGGACTTCATCAAGAAGATCCCCAAGGAACAAACGATGCCTTGGGTGATAGTTCTTGATCCCACCCGTCTTTTTGAGTATTTCAATATGTCTACAGAAGAATTGTTGCAACTTGCCCCTGGTTTTTCCCCTTTTGAGATAAGTACCGTGAGTTCTGGGCGCACAACACTTACTCCTCCTGTGGATTAGGATGTGGGACTTCTTTCTCCTCTAGTTTAGGATGAATCCTCCTTGATTACTAGAAAGAGAGGAAATCATAAGGAGAAGAGTTCTGTGGCCGCCTCTAGTGATGTTGCGACATCGGACCCAGTTCAGGAACCTACTGTCAGTGATAATTGTGTGATCACTGGAGGGAGGGGCTTTGAACTGCCTCATGAACTGTGGGTAGCTAGTAATTTTAAAAGGGAAGCACGTGCATCCCACCATCATAAACTAATGTTGCCCCTTCGAAGAAAACGAAGATCCTTCTCTCTCGTTAGTGAAGACACACTTTTAAGGTTCCCTGCTAGTATTCCCCAAGCCCCACCATCATAAACTAAAGAGAAGAAAACGCTAATGATGTTGCCCCTTCCCTTCTTCTCTGTTAGTGAAGACACACTTTTTAAGGTTCCTGCTAGTATTCCCCCACCTATTAATCCTTGTAAGAATGTAGCTGTACCCCCATCAATTCCAGATCCTTCTATAGGTTCTGAACAAACTAGTGATAATGTCCATATGATTGTTCCCTCCCTGATAATCGCAAGGGAAAGGGTATTGCTGAAACCATTGTTGTAATTGTCGCTCTCCCCCCTCCTTGATCTAGTGATAGGAGGGGGCGAGTGACAACATTCCCTTTTCGCCAAGGTCTCCAGATTCCCCTGAGAGGGAGATAATTATGGAAATGAGGCATTAGGGACGAACTGAGGAACTACCTATTACCAACAAGCACTCTGTTAAAGATGTTGATATCGCGCTTGGAGTTCTGGTAGCTGCGCGACTTCCTATTAACAAGGCTGAAGCCAACATAGCTGGGACCTTGGACCTGTTCTATTGCCGATCTACTGTTCATCTTGCCAAGGTAAGACTTTCTTCTCTGTTCAGTGCTCGGTTTCTCTCATTGTGTTTCTTACGCATCCTATATTCTTATTCAGTTAGTGAATAACTTTTTGTGTATGAAAGAACACATCTTTGCGGGATCCGCCGTTTCATCCACTGATGCCATGGCTACCGGTGAGTTAATCTAGGCGAAAGTGGCTAGCGAGAAGAGAACTACAGAGCTACAGATCCAGGTTGACCAGCTCTTGGCAAGAGAGAAGAAATCTGATACTAGGCTTCAAGAATATGAGAGACGCTATCTCCAACCTCGGGGCTCTCTAGAGAAAGCCCAAAAAGGAGCTGCTGATGCTGCCACTTGGAAAGTGAAGTTTTTGGAACTGCGCACCCACTTCACTATCCTGCAAGCCAAACATGACCAAGTCTAAGGGGAACTTAACTGTCGAAACACCGAGATGAGGACCCTTGGGCAAGCCATTGCCCATGCAAATGAGGTCATGTTAGGTTATGAGAGGGTTCTAAAAGAGAATCGTCTTTGCTCTGATAAGAAGGCTGGTGACCTCTTGGCGGAGACCTCTGAGTTCTATTCTCAAGTAGTGAAGAAGAGGTCAGCTGAAAATGTCATTCGCTTTGCTCTGAGAGTACTTGATGTTTCCCGAGAGTCCTTCGATGCTGCCAGACAAGTTAAGTTTGAGGAGGCTATTGAGGCTACTGGGTATGTCTCTCAGTTGGATGCTCAGGGGTGAGTGACCAACCCTTTCATCTTGTTTCCTGATCTAGACACCAGTATCTTAGCTATCCATGAAGAACTTATGCCTGATGCCTCCTCATCCTCTGAAGAAGACACCGATGATGACATGCCTGCTGTTTAACTTCCTTTTCTGCCAGTTCCAGTTTTAGGTGAGTGTTCTGTTCAGCCTTCAATCGTTCCAGCTAATCCAACCATACAATCTATTCTTAAGAGTGAAACACGAGTTCCTGATGATGGTGCAACAACAAGCATTGATAGTGAACTGAAGTTTGATTCTACCCCTGCTTCATAAGTTTTCAGTTGATGATTCACATAAATAATTATTTTTAAACAATTATTCTATGGATATGTAATATTGAGCTATGTAGATCACATACAATTTACTTACTGAGCTCTGCAGCTCTTCTATTTTATGCATGCGTAGTATTTACTTACTGAGCTCTGTAGCTCTTCTAGTTTATGTATACATTAGAAGCATTTTATGTTATATGGTATGTGTTACTATGCATACTCTACCCCTGATGCCCCTAAAGTTCATTTGGAACAACAATAGGTGACCCTAGTAGGCTAAACAGATTAAAATGAGGCATGACCAGAATCTGATTAGGATATCATAGGAGCCATTCAAGTTAACTGTAATTTGGAGTTCGATTGCAAGAGAGTCATATGTCTTTGCGAAAGTAACTTGGTGCCATGAGCACGACACTGTGTTTAATAACGATAGGTTTTATTTATTTAAAAAATAAATAGGTTATCGCCAGAACAACAGTGGGGGAGTCTTCCTCAGTGCCATCATGCCGATACAGTTCCAGGCTCATGATTGGCGTGCTAGGATCTGGATCCAACCCAGATCTTCCCAGCAACTCCTATGTTGATGTTTTGAGAGCGGTAGGAACTGGCATACAGTTCAGGTTCTCAAAAATACTATCTCTTGCTCCAAGTCAAACTGGCATATAGTTTACTGAACAGTTAGTGTGGTCAGATTCCCTAAATGCTTAACCCATCAAGGATAATTGCAGTTTGAAAAAACTGGCATACAGTTCTAGCTGCATGGGAATAGGAAAGGATCTGGCGTACAATTCAGCTTTCCTATACTCAGTATCACTGGTTCTAAGGTAAATTGGCATACAATATTCTTGAACAGATAGTGAGAAGATAAATGCCTAAAGTCTTAGTCTATTGTGGATCATAAATAAAGAACTAATGCAAGGAATAAATTCGATGGCAATGGAATTACTTTATTGATGACTTGGAGAGGAGTAAACAATGCATAGAAAAGTATAGAATAACAATTTACTGATAGTACTTGCGAAGGTGCTGCGCATTCCATGGTTTGACAAGAATGTCCCCTTCAATAGTGCGTAGATAATAAAAACTAGTTCGACCAACCTTGTCGATGATGTATGGTCCTTCCTAGTTGAGCCCAAGCTTGCCGTTGGGCTCTGGGATCTTGCACAAAACTAAATCTCCAGATTTGAAAAATCGAATCCGAACTCTCTTGTTGTATGATCTCTTCAGAATCTACTGGTTAGTAGCTAAGCGAAGGGCGGCATTTTCTTGCTTTTCATCTAGGAGATCCATTTCTCTACAAAGCAACTCCTCATTGTCTAGAGTGTGCACAACATCTAACTTCTTAGTGGGAGCTACCAGTTCTGGAGGTATGACAACTTCAATTCCGTAGGTTAGTGAAAATGGGAACTCACCAGTTGACTGCCTAGGTGTAGTTCGGTATGCCCATAGGATTTTAGGTAGTTCCTCAACCTATAAACCTTTTGCGTTGTCTAATTTATGCTTCATGCATGTTATCCAAGATAACCCTATTAAAGGCTTCAACCTGGCCATTGCCTTGTGGGTACTTTGGAGTTGAGAACAGATAGGTAATGTGAAACTCCTCATAGAGTTCCGCGACCAATCCTCCAGTGAACTGTAGTCCATTATCTGAGATGATAATTTTGGATGCCAAAGCTACAGACAATGTTGTTCCAAATAAACTTTCTAACGTTCTGCTTGCGAATGAAGATAAGGGGAACTACTTTTATCTACTTGGTGAAGTAATCTATCGCAACCAATAAGAATTGGACATTGCCAGGAGCAGGTGGTAGAGGTCCTACGATGTCAGTTCCCTACTGTGCAAATGGCCATGGGCTGGCCAATTGGTGCAGTTCTGTTGCTGGAGCATGGATTAGTGGAGCATATTGTTGACATTTTTCACATTTACGGGCAAAAACATGTGCATCCTTTTGCATATAAGGCCAAAAGTACCCTTGCCATAAGATCTTGAGAGCTAGTGTTCTTCCCCCAACATACTTGCCACAAATTCCTTCATGAACTTCTCGCATAACCTGTTCAGCGAGGTGTGGGGAGAGACATATGAGGTCCTAGAAAGGACTTCTTGTACAGTTCGTCTCCAATGAGGGTGAATCTTTGTATCTTTACAAGCAGGCGTCTTGCTACATTCTTATCCTCAGGGAGTGTCCTGTCTCTGTGGTAGGACTTATATGGATCCATCCAACTTGGAGTAATGGCTGGAACAATACAAACTGTTGTAACTGGGATCTAAATGCTAGATTTCTCCTGGAACTCTATAGGGATGGAACGTGACTCACTATTGCTCAACATCGAGGCAACATATGCCAAAGCATCTACGTGTTGATTTTAGAATCGAGACAGCTGATAGAACTAAATGTTCTCAAACTTTCCTTGAAGACCCATTACCAGTTCTAGGTATTTGACCATTCATTCGTCCCTAGCCTCATACTCTCCATCGACTTAGAACACAACTAGCTGTGAATCACTAAAAACTGTGAGGTATGTTAGGCCCAAGTCGAGGGCCATTGTGAGGCCAGCAAATGTCGCCTCATACTCTGCTTCATTGTTAGAGGCGTTCTAACCTAAGCTAATCGGATGGATTTCTCTAGCTGCATATTGTCAGGAGTAACTAATATAGCTCCAACTCCTAAGCCTCTATCATTTGAAGATCTATCCATGAACAGTCGCCATCTGGAGCTCGACTCCCATGGGTCTGGATGGGTGTTGGGTGATTTAAGTATGATGCCATCATCGGAACTGGGGGTGGTTGAATCGTACCCTATATAGGTCATTGGGAAATCTCCCAAGAATTCTACTAGTGCCTGACCCTTCTATGATATTCTGGGAATGTAAATAATATCATATTCTGACAGTTGCACATACCATTTAGCTAATCTTCCTGACCTGTTCGGTCATTCCAAAACTAATCGCAATTGGTACTATGTGATCACTCTGATGGTGTGGGACTGGAGGTCGTAATTTCTCTGCGGCAAAAACAATTGCTAAAGCGACTCTTTCAAGTTTAGGATATCTTGTTTCTGCTGGTAGGAGCGTTCGGCTCAAGAAATAGATAGGTTTTTCAACCTTCTTTTCATCCACGCGTTTCAGTACATAACTGATGCCGTAGTCAGATGAATAGAGATAAAGACCTAGGACATCTCCTTCTATAGGCTTTGAAAAGATTGGTGGTGCCCCCAAGTATATTTTGAGTTGATCGAACACCTTTTGACACTAATCTGTCCATGCGAAGGAGATGTTCTTTAGTAGTAACTGAAAGAGGGGTTTGCACTTATCTGAACTCTTGGAGATGAACCTGTTCAGAGCTGCTAACCTGCCTATAACTTTTTGAACCTCTTTCATGTTTTTAGGTAAGGGCATTTCTATGAGCGCTCAGATCTGATCTGAATTCACCTCAGTCCCTCTCTTAGTAACTAGTTACCCTAAAAACTTTCCAGATGATACAGCGAAAGCACATTTCGCAGGGTTGAGCTTCATGTGGTATTCTCGAAGAACATCAAATACACATTTCAAGTGGGAGAGATGATCTCCCTGTTTCAGACTCTTCATCAGGAGATCGTCCACATACACCTCCACAATGTCGCCTATTAATCTTTCGGACATCTTGTTTACCAAACGTTGGTATGTGGCTCCTGCATTTTTCAATCTGAATGGCATGACCTGATAGCAGTACATGCCATCCTCGGTTGTGAAACTGGAATGCTTGTGGTCCTCCTCATGTAAGGGGATCTGGTTGTAGCCTGACGACCCATCTGTGAAGGATAATAGTTCATGTCCAGCCGTCGCATCCACCAACTTGTCAATTCGTGGTCATGCACGGTTCAGATCCGTGAAGTCAATACAGATTATCCATGACCCATTCTTCTTTCTTATAGGGACAATATTAGAAATCCAGGTGGGGGAATTGATTTCCCTGAACAAAATTAGCTGCCTTTAGTTTTTCAACTTTGGCTTTTATTGCTTTGGATCTGTCAGCACCTATCCTTCTTGGTTTTTTCTTGACTACTACTGCATCATTGAGGACATTGAGCTGGTGGCATGCCACATTGGGGATAATTTTTGGCATTTCTTCGAATGACCAAGCAAACACATCTCTGTGCTCTCGGAGGAACTGTATCAGAGCTTGACGCTCTTCAAAACTCAACAAGGTGCCGATGAAAGTGGTTTTTGGCGAGCTACCACCTCCTATTTCCACTTCCTCTAACGGCTCTAGTGAGGGGGGATCCTCCCTCTCTCGTGGGACCAGGTCTGAGAGAGGTGGATTTAACTGTAATTGCTATTTGGCGGGTCACCCTACCTCTATTGGTTCAAAAGGGAGTGGGGACTGCTTCATCGCCAGCGCGTAGCATGCTTTGGCGGCCACCTGATCCCCTCTAATTGTCTTAATTGTCTTGTTATGTGGGAACTTCAGACATTGGTGATAGGTGCTAGGAACAGCTTGGAGTCTGTGCAACGAGGTCCTGCCAAAGATCATATGATAGGGTGTGTTAGTTTTCACCACTACAAAGTTTATGATGAGAGTTACTAGACCAGTAGCTACGGGTAGTTGGATCTCCTGAACTATTATAGCTTTGTCCCCACTAAATCCATATAGGTTGGAGTTGGTGGCGACCATCTCGGAATCAGGAAGTTGTAGCTTCTTGAATGCGTCGTAGTATAGCACATCTGCTGAGCTGCCTGGATCAACAAATATACGATGCAAATCATAATCTCCGAAAGGAAGTGTCAGAACAAGCGCATCTTCATAGGGGCTCTGGATGCTATAATAGTCAGCCTCAGTGAAAAGGATGAGCGGATCTTTGTGAGGTACCACGTTAACCTGAGCTCCTGTAGTCAACTCGCTGTTCATGATCCTCATCTTCTTGGCGATGCGCATTTAATATCGCCTACCCTTTTCAGTGATCTGTCCACTTTGTTTGCTTGCTTTTTTGGAAATCATATTTATTTGGAGTTGGCCATTGAGCGGTCGCGTGCACAGGGGATCTGGGATCCCCGACGACGCGGCTCTCCTCAGTGTATTATGGTCGCCGTTAGCGGCGCCACAAAACTGTTTCAAATACCCCCTTTCAATCAGATACTGCACAATACCTGAATACGTGATCCACTGGATCTGACTTGCCATTAAAGATACTGAGCTTTGGTTATCTGTAACCACGGGGATATGGCTTCCTCATCACCCGTGATGCAAAAGGAGATCTACCTACCCCCATTATGGCGGATTGAACAAGGGAGTCTTGCATTTTTCTCCCCTTGCCTGTCATCCGATGCATTTGACTGATCAGGTTATTCTTCTCAGTTTCCCATGCACTCTCTTTGGTAGAAAGTTTCTTTCTCTGAGCTCTTTTCCGGTGTCGAGGGTCGACATCATGATCATGGTCAGTAGACTCCGGTTCTGAGGCTATTCCTGAGTCCTCATCTGAGTTACTATATTCTAACTTAGATGGCTCGCATCATATAGGATCCCAAGCCTTGGGTTCCTAGCACGACCACCTTCCTCTGGAAGGTCATCATCATCGAGATCGATGAGTGGCTCTTTCCCTGTGTCTGACTGATATAAGTGCCTTAGTAGTTGTAATTCTCGCTCAAGGTTGCTTCTTTGCTGTTCCAGAGCTTGCACCGCCTGACTTACCTAAACAGACTTTGGGTTGGTGAGGATAGCATTCTCACCATTTTGGCATTCCTCCTGAGCGTTATTTCTAGGACCTGCTCCGGGAACAACTGGTCCATCGGAGCTGGTCACAGGTCCTGGGGTGATCATCCGCACCTTGGTGACCGATGTTCTCACCCCCTTCTGGCATCTCGTGCACTTCTTCTCTAATGGCGATGCTGCGCGTGGTAGCGCCACCCTTTGTTTTCTTTGCTCCTGCCATCACAACAGTAAGAGTTTTTAAAATAAATCAATCATTCGAAATGAATATTTACCTGCTTTCGTCCCCACGGATGGCGCCAAAAGATGTAGGGGAGATTTTGTGTATCCCCTGATCTTCCTCTGTGCCTTGTGATCTAGAATCCTTTGTTGAATAGAGAAGGGATGAGATGGTGGTGAGTTCAGGGTTGAACCGTCTGACGGCTGCTTACGTATCTCCTTTGTTCTATTGGAGAATCAAACCCTATTTTGCGTAGTTCCTAAGAGTGAATCCCCATGGTTTTATATAAGAAGAGCTACGAGAGTCCTAGGGTTAGGGCTGTCCTCACTGCTTGTGAGTTCCCTTCCATCTTTGGACTCTACCTTTCTATTAGGATTCCTCTTCTTATGTAAGTCTGAATCTAGACCATATCTTATGAGAGGTAAGTTTCCTTGTTGATCATAATGTCCCATCATGTATGGAAAGATTATATCTTAAAGGTAACTTCTAAGATATGTCATCACGATTCCTTCCTTATCATCAAAGATTGCCATCTTTAGTTTCCTTCTGTTCAGGAACTGTCTATATCAGTTCCTAACGACTGGGGTAACTGTTGAAGGCGGTCAGTCATGTGCCTGGCACATGTCCACTAAACACTCGTGCTAAGCATGAGATCACTTATTCGTAGAACTGATCTGGTGGTCCTTGTCTCATTCTGGACATCTATTGTCCTAGGTTATTTCCTATACACGAGTCATCTGTTCAATGACAGGAAATCCCCCCTACAATCACTTACAAGATGCTTGCTAACAGAATGCATCGTCACATTATTTCCAACAATCGAACTGCCTCCAAGGCTACCACCAGTCCTCATATGAGCTGAAAGGCACACACCACCCGGTTCGTTCACAACATCTTCATTGACTCATTCTCCATGACAAAGTCCGAATCTAATCCTAAACTACTCACCGATGGAGAATGATTCCTCTTACTCCTTCCCTTATTGATTCTTTTAACTCTCCTTGAAGAGAAGAAGCTCGATACCGCAAAAAGCTTTTTCCTTTTTTCACCATAACTCAATCTTGCAAAGCCTTCAATCACCCTGCGTTTCGTCCGCATGGGGAGAAAGATCTCTACGAGGACAAAAACAAAAAATCTCATTATCACCTAAAATTAGAATGAATCAGGACTAGTTCAGCAAACAAAAACCTACCATCAAAGTTACAAACCCTAGTCCTCAAAGGGCAACCAGGAGCATAATAGTCTCCAACGACTAGAAACGGCTTCCTCTCCCACAATTGATCATACATCCCCTCAAAGACCAGAGACCTCCCGGCATGGTCTGTAAACCACAATATTTCGACCTCGACTTCTTCACATCAAAGTGTTCTAGTATATCACTAACAGTTATACAATACTCCCCCATCAAGTTTAGCAAGTCGAAGACTTTAAACAACCTCTAACTATTACTTATGAATAGGCAAGGGGCTTTGTTACAAAAATTCAAGAAATCTACAATTAGTTTTGAAAAAGGCAATTGTAACCTAACCTCCAGTTGACCATAGCACACCACTATTCCCTCATTCTTGGGAATGTATTCACTACTAAAAATGGTATCAACATCATCCAACTCACAAATATCCAAACCAGGCAGATCGAAACAGAACTCTTTCTTCAGATTGATACCGCACTCCTCCTTCAGAACAAAAGAACTACCTACATTTTTTTCACCTACAGCCCTAGGTGACAACAGATTGGAACAAGAGGAATCTCCGGACACACTGATGACAGTTTCTGGACTAGTTCACATAGTGACATAGTTATCAAAAACATCAAAAAACCCGAGCTTCTTTCCAAAAGAATCATCAGATAGAACATAATCTAAACTCGGCATCGCTCAAAGATCAAGACTACTAAATACGAAGTCACAGAAAAGAGCATAACCATACCAAGATATGTCAAAAAGAAAACTCACCTCCAAGATGACCTCCCTACTGAGAACATCATGGATAACCCAATCTAGCACAAGCTTCAAGTCTTATAACCACCCACCAAGGAAAAACAAACCCCGATACTAGTACTCACCATGATAGGTCTCACTTCATACATACCTCGGTTTAGCCAAAACCTTGTCAACACGTCTCTTACATGTTTAATGTTTCGCACAAAAACCAAAAACTTCCCCAGAGGATAGGAGAAACCTGTTTATCCAGCAAACACTCCAAACAACTCCTTTGGACCTCCAGTCATTACCTTTTATGCTTCCCACGTGTTGACTTACTCTCTCATCAGATTGCCCCAATGAACAGGAATGAACTAATGAGAGGGGGCATGTGAGGGACTAATATACACAACCAATGTATATTATACACGTGTCCAACACAACTCATCAAGAGAATACTCTCCCCTCATGACAGCTCGCTTCACAGCAAACCTACTGTATCACTTTTCCTAAACGACCTCATTCACTCACCCCACGAGCTCACTCCCAAGTGACTCAAGTTGGATGAACGACCTCGTCCAAGAGCGACCTACATAGTGCTCACTTAACCCGTTCCATAATGGCACATGACATATGTCTTTACTATTGCCTTCAAGACCGAAGCTTTAGTTACACACCTCACTAAATCTCCATCACTCACCATCATGGCTCGTTAAGGATCTGGAGACCTGATCCTGACCTGATGCTGAAGAAGAGGAAAGACCACCAAGATTTTCTATATAAAGGGGATAGGAACTACGTCTGACTTGATTCTGGCTCCCCTGGAGAGAGCTAGATACGTAAGTAGTTCATCCAGAACGAACTTAGTCAAATCCACATTCTCCACCAATCTCCCCCATCTTCTCTGATTACCAGTAATTGTAAGGGCTGACCAAATCCCACCTTTACAGAGAGAGAAAGAGAGATAGGGAGTGAATCACCAGTGGGAGAAGAAATTGAAGGGAAGCACAGTCAGACACTCAGATAGACAGAAATGAAGTAACATTTGGTGCCCTTATGCTCACTCACGCTCATTGATGAAAGCATTTCATAGTGTTTAGTGATACAAAAAATAATAGTTGATATGCGGGCTTATCTCACCTTTAGATTTTTCATCCTCGACGCCTCAACAGTTTGTTTGACTCTTAAAACTCTTCAATTGAAGTTCCAAAATTAAGGTACTATGTACCTCCCACTAGGGTTTTACTCAGTCATCTCTGACAATACCACAGACCAGCATTGTATACTTTCTCGCCATAATCATGCTTCAACTCATTCAGCTTTTCATCATCATCATATATCACCTTCTGATAATTATATTGCAAATTGAACACTTCAAAGATAATGCGTTAATAGACTAACGATTCAAGAACCCAATTCAACAAAACAATAACAGTGTATGAACTGAAGAACAAAATCAGATTGGAAGAAGATATGTACAACCAACTCTCAATATATCTGAATTCTTTTAAATGGATGCCATTATGGATTTTGTATGTTTTCTTGCCACAAGGAACATAACTCTTAAAGTGAAACAGATAGATTAAACTGAAATAGGATGAGGTATTTTATAATATGATAACAATTCAAAACAACTCACTTATCTATGTAAATTACAAAACCACACAGTGAACAAAGAAATTACGTTCTGCCCAAAAGGCAGTCCCATTAGAAATAAAGGAATCTCACCTATCACGCCACAATGCAAGTCTCTTGCGACTTGTAGGCCAAGTAGCAACAAACGTACCAGGAGTAACAACAATGGATGAGAGTATGGCTAACTGACTCCCCTAATGGACATACACAAAGGACACAAACTAATAATATGTTTTCTTCTCCTAATAAGGTTAACAACGAGGGTACTTTTTGTGTGGCATACCGACACACCATATGGAGAAAGAGGCTTGAAAAGAACTTCAGATATCCAAATTAAAGGACTAAGAAAATTAGGATATATCAAGGCAATGCGTAAGCGGGAAATAAGAAGAAAGGGTATATTAGAAAGACTTGAGAAAAACTCCTAGTCTTTTTGATTGCCCAAAGTCAATAGTCTATACTCAATCTCATGACAGGAAGAGCATCCAGACTTCCCAAGATGGCAGCAAACTCACTATATCTTTAACTGTTATGTTGGAAATAAGGCTGGGTCAGACCTAATTATGGATAAATGCCCACCAAGATAAGGATAAACCACTGGGATAAGGATAACCACCAGGTATTGGGATGAGTGTAGGACTCTATCCTAATTGATATTAGATGAGTATAAGACTCTATCCTTAGCCGATTTTGGATAAGTATGGGACTCTATCCTAGCCAATTTTGAGGAGGTGGGAGAGCTCTATAAATAGACCCCCCACCCCCTCACATATTGATCATCCCAAAAACAAGAAAAGCTCTCTCTCGTTTTAATGGTGGCCTCCAACGTTTTCTAAAGAAGAAGCTAGTTTTTCTTGGAGATTCCATAGGTGGTAACCTCCATTGCTAGCCATTGTCAGTTCTTGGTTCTTGGTTCATGGACAAAGGTTGTTTCCCGTTCGTGGTTGGAACTTGACTCTAGCTAAGTTGAGAAGAAGAAGATCTTGATTGTGCCAAGAACATCATCTTCTCCTGTAGATCAAAGCTTGGAACTTTAAATTGAAAGATGTGACCAAGGTACGATCTTCTGTTTCCACTGCGCTATTTTATGCATGTGGTATAGTGTAATTGTACATATCGTAGGAATCATGCATGAGATATCGGTAAAAACCCTACATTGGCATCGAGCCAGGTTTTCCATGGTTTGCATGTTTTTGTTTGTAGTTTTGATCTTGTGATCTACATTTTTTCAAAAATTCTTTTAATTAATTTTTAAATAATTAGGTTGTTTAAAATTAATTAGAAATTGCTTAAAATTTATTTTTTTTGCAAAATAAATTATTTATGGGAAATAATTTGTGGAATTTTTTTTTTCTTGGAATTTTTTTTCCTTAGAAATTTTTACATGGAAATTTATTTTCTGAGATTATTTTCTCTAGAAATTTTAGGATTTTTCACATGTATTTTTTTCACTATTAAAAATTGACATTATGATGTTTATTTTTACCATGCAATAATTATTTAAATATGGATTTTTACTATTGCATGTAAATAAAATTGTATATTTTATTAAATGGAAATTTAAGTAGTAGATTTTTTGCATATTCTATGTTATTGATAGTCAAATGCATTGATTTTATTTAATGGCTAGAATCATGCTAGTAGATTATCATGATCATCTCATATGTAAAAATGTGGATTACTTAGATTTATTTTAAGAGATGATTCTTATTCGTAGTATTTTATTTTTAGAATTCAAACTTGATAGAATGGCACCCGATGGAAAATCCCCGTTTACCATGCTACCTGAAAAGGGCTTGTTAAATGATAAGAATTACGAACTTTGGTCTAGGAAAGTTTGGCTAATTCTGGCAGATAGGAAGGTCATTGACGTAATAACTGAGACAAGAGCGAGAACCTACACCTGAAGGATTAACACAAGTCGCTTATACCGCTTTGCTTATGAAGTACAATGAGTATACAAGCGAGAGATAATGTTGCCCGAATTGCCATACTTGGCACCATGAGGAATGACTTCATGATGCGGTATGATGGCCTTGGATCGGCTAAAGAGCTATGGGAAGCGATAAAGGCAGACCTTGGGGTACTACTACTTGCCGCGGTGAGGAGGAGGCTACAAATGAGCTTTGACAAATTTATCAAGCTGTCCCATACCTCTATGACACAACATTGCACGGTGATGAGGAACATGGTTTCTGAGTTAGCCCAAGGAGGACAGGTCCTGTCAAATGAACAGCAAATTCAAGCTGTCATTAGGTCTTTACCTAAAACTTGGGAACAATTTCGTCTTATCTTGATGCATGATGACAGTATCACAAACTTTGCACAGGTGCAGAGGAAATGTGAGCTTGAGGAACAAAGGCTTCTTAATGAAAAGCCTATTGTTCAAACTGAAGCAAATGTTGTCAACTCCAAAAAGAGGAAGGCTCCTTGGAATAAGAACAGTGGAAAAGGGAAAGGCAAGGAAAAGGCCAAACCTGACACACAACAAAAGAAACCTAGGAAGTTGATAGACATGACTAGTGTTGAATGATTCCATTATCATCAGATGGGACACTATGCTAGGGCATGTCCTTCTCCTGAGGTAAGTTTTACTTTAAGTACTGTCAATATGATAAGTACTATCATGCTGTCTGATTCATCATAATATTGGATTGTAGATTCACCAGCGACAAACCACATAAGCCGGAATAGGTCCATGTTCAAAGATTTCCGAAAACTTCCACAAGGAACTCGGAGAGTCCACATGGGAAACCAAAGTGTAGCTGATGTTTTGGGCACAAGCACTTGTAGGTTTGATTTTGCAAGTGGGAGATCCATCCTTATTGCAGAAGTACTCTTTGTACCCTCAATTAGGAGAAATATTTTATCAGTTTTGAAATTACTTTAAGAATCCTATGTGTTTAATTTTTTTCCAGAACTCGCTTGAGATATCTTTGAATAGCAGTTTGATAGGTCATGCTTATTTAATGAATTCTTTTATGACATTACACTTAGCACAAACTGAAGTTTTTATGTCTAATATGGTTGGTTGCCAATTGTGGCATGCTAGACTAGGACATATTGGACACAGTAGGATAGACTGCTTAGCAAGGGGAGGGTTGTTAGGTAACTTAACCTCTGTTAAAATGGAAACTTGTGAAAGTTGTCTTGCTGGAAAGGCCACCAAGAAACCTTTTGGGAAAGCCCAAAGGGTAACTTATCATTTACAACTTATTCACTCTGACATCTGTGGACCAATGAATGTAACAGCAAGGCATGGGGCTTTGTATTTCATTACATTCACAGATGACTATACACGTTATGGGACCGTGTACTTGATGTCTCACAAATCAGATGCCTTGGACTGTTTTAAAAAGTACAAGAACCTTGTTGAGAATCAACTTGATAGGACAATAAAGGCCTTCAGAACTGACCGCGAACATGAGTATCTTTCTGATGAGTTTAAGAAACTCTGTGAAAATAAGGTTATAGCTAGACAGCTAACTATTCCTTATTTCCCTCAGCAGAATGGTGTCTCTGAGAGAAAGAATAGAACCCTGCTGGACATGGTTAGATCTATGATGGCTTAAGCTAACTTGTCCATCTCATTTTGGGTGATGCATTGTTAACGGTTGTGCACATACTTAACCTAGTTCCTTCAAAATCTGTTGACAAAACACCCTATGAACTATGGACTGGTAGACAACCCTTTTTGAACTACCTTAGACCATTGGGGTGTGCAGCCTTTGTCACTTCTCAAAATCGAGAATTTGGGAAGTTGAGTGCTCCTGGAAAGAAGTGTGTCTTTATAAGATACAGTGAGACTTCTAAGGGGTATGTCTTCCTAGGGGAGGATACTCAAGGGCATGTCACAGAAATAGAGGCACATAACGTCAGATTCTTAGAGGATCAATACCCAATGAGGGATGAGGTTAATAAGGATCTACAACTTTATGAAGTTGACAACCTTATAACTGCTGATGAACAAGGCGAAAATGAAACTTTCATCAACCCTGATTCCAGTGACAATGGTATTGGTCAACTGATTGATCAATCCCAACCTCGTAAGAGTGTTAGAGGCCATATTCCCAAACGTCGGTTTGAGATTGAAGGGGAGATAAATATTACCAATGCACTTACAGAAATATCTGATGAACCTAAAACGTTCAAGGAGGTTATTTCTGGGTCCAATACAAGTAAGTGGATGGAAGCTATGAAGGAAGAATTAGAGTCGATGAAGAAAAACAAAGTATGGGACTTAGTTGATCTACCTCCAAACAGGAGATCTATTGGGAACAGGTGGGTTCTCAAGATCAAGAAAAATGCAGAAGGGAACATAGACAAATTCAAAGCCAGGCTTGTTGCAAAAGGTTACACCCAAAAAGAAGGAATACACTATGAGGACACCTTCTCACCAGTAGTGAGATTTGCCTCTATACGTCTCCTCTTGTCAATGGTTGCCCACTTAGATTTAGAGCTTTACCTGATGGATGTTAAAATTGCTTTTCTCAATGGAGAATTGCAAGAGGAAATCTATATGGATCAACCCACTGGTTTTTCAATCAAGGGTCAGGAGCACAAAGTGTGTAAACTGAACAGATCCATATATGGTTTAAAATAGGCCTCTAGATAGTGGAATCTGAGATTCCATGAAGCTATGCTTCAAGAGAAATTTGAAATGGTAAATGAGGACCATTGCGTATATGTCAAGACATCTAAAAATGGTTTTGTGATTCTATCTCTATATGTGGATGACATTTTGTTAGCAGGTAACAACAAGGCATTGATAAATTCCACTAATGAGTGGTTGTCATTAAACTTTGAAATGAAGGACATAGGTGAAGCTAGTTATGTCTTAGGAGTTAAAATAACTCAGGATCGGCCCAAACGCTTGTTATCTTTGTCTCAAGAGACATACATCAAGAAGGTTTTGGAAAGATTCAACATGATTGATTGCAACCAAGTGGATCTCCAAGTAAGTCTAGGAGAGTCTTTGAGTTCTAAAATGTCTCCCAAGAATCCTACTGAAGCTCAGGCTATGAAAAATGTACCATACTCAAGCGCAGTCGGGAGCCTTATGTATGCAATGTTGTGTACAAGGCCAGACATCTGCTATGCAGTTGGGTTAGTATCAAGGTTCCAAACAAATCCTGGGGTCGCATATTGGAAGGCTGTCAAGAAGATAATGAGGTATCTCAAAGGCACCATGGACTACTCACTTGTCTACCAAGGGAAAGATCTTAAGCTGATTAGGTACTCCGATGCCGACTGGGCTGGAGACCTTGATGAGAGAAAGTCAACTTCAGGATATACCTACATAATGAATGGAGGTGCTATATCCTAGAGCAGCAAGAAGCAAACTTCCATAGCACTTTCAACTACGGAAGCTGAGTATATTGCATCTTTGCTCCTGCCACCATGTGAGGAGAGTCGCGGTGGCTCAGATGATTCATCAAACATTTGTTAGTGTTCTCAAGAGCTGCTGAACCAGTTCACATCTGGACTGACAGCATGGCTGCTCTTGCATATGCTAAAGATCCAAAGTACCATGTAAGAACCAAGCATATAGAGTTAAAGTACCACTACGTACGACAAATGATACTGAAAAAGAAAGTGGTTCTACAACATATATCCACTGATCAGATGGTTGCGGATCCACTGACCAAACCTATTCCAAAGGAACTCTTCCTTGCACATGTAAAAATGCTTGGGTTAAAGAGGATGTGATTATACTAAGAACACTTTGATGGTTTAATGAAGAAACATGCATTCTTTCCAGATCGATTGCATTCTCATTATACTGTTTATCATCTCATATGTATGTCAGTAGGGTTGACTGGTTCATTCACATGAACAGTCACTTCCATTTTAAACAGTGGGAGTTTAGCTTGACAAGTCACTAAACCTTATGGGAAAGGTGGACCTAGTGCCGAGTCATGCCCCTTCTTATAATTGGATAAGAAGAAACGGGCTTCATAGGGAAGATTCTGTTTAAACCTACAAACGGTTGTTGCCAAGTGGGAGCAAAGTATCATTGGAATTGTCATTAGGGATGACAACACTTGCATGGTATGAGTGGACATACAAATATCTATTGTTGAGTAAACAAATTAGATACTCTTGCCATGACATGTTTTCACACAACATGTGTATAGTTGACCACCTGAGAGCAAGAAAATAAATATCCCTAAAAATTCTTGCTATATGAGCTCAATTGATAGGTTTTTTGTTTAAGACATATCGAATGGTACCCTCTTTGAACTTTTGACCTTGTCAAGAAAATAAGAGGACTACTCGTAACTTTGGTTTGCTCCCCAGAAAGCTCTTACTATAAGGCTGACTGGATGCATACTGGGAAGTTGGTAGAACTCTGACGACAATGACTTGCGTGCAAAGGGTAAAAGAACTGAAGATTTATCACACAATCACTGGGATTCTACCTGGCTAGTACAATTGATGATAATTGTGAATCATGTGATACGTTTTTGACTTTATGGTGTGGACTCATAGGGATGAGTGCTATTTGTCAAAGTGATGAAACAAATAGATCTTGGGGTATACACAGACTCTCCAGATATTAGGTTTCCGGATTCGTCTTCTTTAAGATCATTTTCATGGTAAATCACTGTGTCGTGCTTTTCATTGCGACTTGCTACTTCACAGATATCATGATACGTGTGCTAGGGTCACACGAACCATTTGCTGTGTGAGACACACAAATGGCTGAGCATTCTACTTAAACGCTTCTCTTAGAAACCTT
This sequence comes from Coptis chinensis, assembly GCF_015680905.1. Classification (NCBI taxonomy): domain Eukaryota; kingdom Viridiplantae; phylum Streptophyta; class Magnoliopsida; order Ranunculales; family Ranunculaceae; genus Coptis; species Coptis chinensis. The sequence goes on from NC_141460.1 coordinate 45,919,818, forward strand.
CTTCGCCGTTGTGGGCGAGTGGGAGATGTTGGAAATAAGGCTGGGTCAGACCTATTTATGGATAAACACCAACCAAGATAAGGATAAACCACTAGGATAAGGATAACCACCAGGTATTGGGATGAGTGTAGGACTCTATCCTAGCTGGTATTAGATGAGTATAAGACTCTATCCTTAGCCAATTTTGGATAAGTATGGGACTCTATCCTAGCCAATTTTGAGGAGGTGGGAGAGCTCTATAAATAGACTCCCCACCCCCTCACATATTGATCATCCCAAAAACAAGAAAAGCTCTCTCTCCCTTTAATGGTGGCCTCCAACATTTTCTAAAGAAGAAGCTAGTTTTTCGTGGAGATTCCATAGGTGGTAACCTCCATTGCTAGCCATTGTCAGTTCTTGGTTCTTGGTTCGTGAACAAAGGTTGCTTCCCGTTCGTGGTTGGAACTTGACTCTAGCTAAGTTGAGAAGAAGAAGATCTTGAGTGTGCCGAAAACATCATCTTCTCCTGTAGATCAAAGCTTGGAACTTCAAATTGAAAGTTGTGACCAAGGTACGATTTTCTGTTTCCATTGCGCTATTTTATGCATGTGGTATAGCATAATTGTACATATCGTAGGAATCATGCATGAGATATCGGTAAAAACCCTACATGTTAACTGTCAAGGCACTACGAATACCCAATCCCTTCTATGAGTCTCATTAGCTAATCTCATGAAGTCACAAACTGGGTGAGGCAATTCCATAAGACTGAGAGCGCATAGAGTGTCGGGAACTCATCTGTAAGAAGTTTCTCCCTACTACCATCTATCCTCCAAAAAATCTAATTCCAAAACTATCATTTAAATCGTACCTGACCTCTCCCCAAAAAGTCAACCAACCTCTCTGAACATGGGCTACGTACGTGGTTAGAGGAAGAAAGGAAAGTTTAACAACCACCAAAACACTGATAACCAACTTATAGTTGGATTACACTTATTATTCTATATACTTTCAAGTTATATTATTTAGTTCACCGTAAATCAGTCGAGCCAATTCCAAACAAAAAGCTTAGCATCAATCAAAACAACTACTAGTAGCAATATCAATCTAAAAAAAAAACTCCATGCCAGAAATTTAAATCTAACCATATGTATATAGATATAGTGGATCCAAGAACATTTTTAGATCATTGACTATTGAAACCTTACACAAAAAATTGTAGTAAATACAATTAAATGATTAATTACTACTATTTCATAAAGGGCATGCAAGCTAGCTTCCAATGCCCTATAAAAAAAGTAGTAATTCAACATTAATTGTACCCTCTTACTATGTTGTTTTTTTAACTGCACTCTATTGTCAATGACCTAAAATCATTTAACCTTCATTGATATCTATATACATAAAGTTAAACATTCCTATATACCTAGCCACTTAGGCACACTTGTACTAAAAACAAATCCCACTAGAGATGCTGTGGCAGCCCTAAAACCACTGTAATATCATCACAAAAGCCATGTAATGTTTAGTGGAAAAAAGGAATGTAGATACCCAATGTAAAAAAAAAAAAAAAAAAGGAATTTCAACATGTAACAATGATTAAGATAGAAACAAAGATATTCACCAAATGAAATGAAAACAATTAATAGATGTAATACCTGTAACAACCTTGCCAGAAAAGAATGAGATCTTCTTAGTATGTATGAGTGCTAGAATAATCAAGAGGAACCAACAATGTGCACCTGCAAAAAATTGGGAATTCCAACCAATAAGAAAAGGAAAATGTTAGTACTAAATCTAACCAATGGAGAGACAATGCTCAACGTCACATCATCCAAATGATACAAAGGGAAGGAATGATAAACAACATGAAGTCACTACAACATAAATGGCATTTCCCATCACTTAAAAAGTGATGTCAAAAGTATAAAACATCACTTTTGAGAGTGATGTGAATGGTGGCGACATGAAAAGTCAGGGTTTTCCACATCACTTTTTAAACGATGTCCACAAGTGATGTTACTTCACATCACTTTTTAATTGATGTCCACAAGTGATGTTATAATTTTGCATCACTTTTTAATCGATGTCCACAAGTGATGTTATAACATTTAACATCACTTTTTAAGTGAAATCAATAAGGACGATTAACATCACTTAGGAAGTGACGTTTCATTCATATTCCAAATTACTTGTGAAGTGATGTGAAATAACTCTATAAATCACTTTAAAAGTGATATCCCAATTATCAAAAATAAAATAAAATTATAATAAAATATAATAATAAAAAAAACAAAATTTCCAATATCATCCTAGTATAATACCATTTTCCTGGTCATTTATCATCAAATAAAGATAAAATGTATTTTAAAATCACATTCATTACACAAATATCATCTCCAATTACAAATATTACACTATATACAAAAAATTGTAACGAGCCAACATATACCAACAAAATCTAATATGTAGTACTGAAATGAGCCAAAGAGAACCACAATTACCCAACCAAGAACCTATCACAGCCTGGCCGGCTTGATGCAATCAATTTAATTCAAGAACCTATCACAGCCTAACAAATCACTCTGTTTTTTTTTTTTTCCGGTATGAAAGATTGTACTAGAAAATCAATACAAATTTTATAAAAAGAAAATAAACATACAGAACATCTACATTATATAGTACTTGAATGAAAAAGGAAGTTATACAGAAGATAGTTACTTGTGTTTAAGATCAGGTCCGGCCCTGTGCCAAAAGCTGGTTGGAGGTTGAGTTAAAATAAAAACGTTGTCGTCCATTTTCCTGCATCACTAGCGGAGTAATCTAAAAATTGTGTCTGCCCAGAAAAAAAACATTTCTAAATATGGAAGGTCATTATGTTTCATTCCAAATAATTAAACAGTAATACAATTTAAAGACAAAAAAAAACATGATTCTCAGATTGTTGGTAAAAATGGAAACGTGTAAACTTGTGAATTCCATGAACTCACCTTCGGTAAAAATGGAACACATGCAAGGCCTATCAACTAATCTCAGAATCACAAGTGAAGTTAGATATGAAGAAGTTGACAAATATGCTAATTTAAAGAACACACCATATTGTTGCACATATGCATTGTACCTTGAAGATGAACATAAGAGAACTGACCACCTTTTGGTGGTAACTTGAAAGTGAGGGATCTCGATGGATTCACATAAGAGAATTAATAGCAACCTAGTTATTGTAAATCACAATTAAGAACTAATAACAAAAGATAGATAATATAACTATTACAAAATCCAAATTTCAGCTTTTACCGTAGAATAATAATCCTCTGACATAGCAAAAGATGGCCAAAGGTCCATAGGTAGCTCATCCATTGACTGAATGTGCTGACCACTATCACTACCTGCACATGCACCTTCGCCATGTGATCCTGACAAGCTTAGCTGATTGCGCTTCTGTACATGGGGATCCAAAGCACCCATGATGCCTAAGACATGGAGACACTGCCATGATATTTAAGACTCTAAAAGTAACATAACTAAACACTAAATACGATAATCTCACAAAAACATACCTTTAGTACTTCTCTTTGAGTTAACCAGGCCAACTCACCGTTCAACAATTTCAAGAGTAAGCCAAGCAACTGCGGATACTCATTATAAGGAGTAATCACGGAGCTGTTAAATCATTTAAAGCAGTACTTGAATAAACTAACAAAAACCATGTATTATGGATTTCTCGGTCAAATTTCTATAGGTAGTAAAATATTGTTCTGCAAATTAAGGAAAAAATCATGATTGACCAAGATCTACTGCTAACAGGAAGGTTCCAACAGAATCTTGATTTTGGAAAACGTAAGGTTAAAAGAAATAGGTTAATTCCCCCTGACAATTTAAATATTACGTATTGATATAACCATAAGACCATAACTATAAGCCCCTTTACATCCTGATAAGAGCCCAAAACTGTAGTTTTAACCCCTTAACCATCATACTTTTAGACCAATTATGTGAGTAATAATTAAGAGTTAATATTGATTACGTGTTTTAATGCATTTCAGGCTTCAAAGTCCATTATGTATAGAAATGTGCCACTTTAGCGAGATAAAGGAGTAAAGGTCGGTTGCTAAGGAGTTCCGTGATTAAAGGCCAAGATTCAAGAAGACAAAGCCTTTGTAAAGCCCGGTCAAAAGCTGAAAAGTCGACGCGGGTAGAAACAACACATAAAGTTAGTAGAACTTCCGAAGGCCGTAACTTTGGACTCAGACCTCGGAATTGAGCCTACCTTATGTCAAAACGACCGGCTCGGAAAGAGCTTTCCAATGGTCTAAGCCTTGACCCAATCAGAGGAGCCAAACTGGACGAAAAGTCTGTTGAAGCCAAATCCAGCTGAAGAGCCCTTTTCGGACTGAAAGAATTGGGTTTTGGGCCCAATTTTCCGGCCCAAAACATGGCTCCAAGCCCATGCACGATTTTTGGATCGAAAAGTATAAAAACAAAAGTTTGACTCTTTGTTAATGGTAGATAGTTAGGTTAGAAAATAAATTAGGTTAGGAAGCTAATGTTAATGGAGTTTAGGGTTAGAAAAAGATAGATCTAGATTAGTTAATTACTTAGTTTCCACTCAATTAATTAGTTTTAGAACTTAGTTTTTAGAATTTCAATTAGTTAATTAATTAGTTTCATTCTTTGTTTTAGATTAGTTATTTAAATCATTGAATATCATTCATTAGATTAATAAGTAGTTGTTATTCATTCAATCATATCTTGTTCTTATTGTTCAATTAGATTTATAAAGTTAATTACTTATTCCATAATGACATGTTCTTATTATTGTTCTTGTGTTGAGAATGGTAGTATAGAAATTTCACATCAAATCATTACTCTCACCATTGTTCCTTTTGGGTTTGATTAATTGAATTTGTTTAAGTCTCGAGAGTTAAGAGTGGAACAAATCCTTACTCATTATATTGCATGATTATGTTTTGAGAGTAAGAAGAATTGATTTAAACGTAAGAACGGTAGGATTACGTACTAGTGTTGTTAACATTAATATTTAGGATTCTATAATTTTTACGGATATCAAATGGCGCCGCTGCCATCTTAATCTCGTTCAAGACAAGAATTTAATTGATTGAATCCAAGGGGCAATCCCCCATTCTCTACCCACCCACCCTTTTACATTTTTCATTCTTATTTCTTGAATTTTAGGAACTGTTCACTGTTTTAGGCATAGGGGCTGCGGATTCACAGAGAAAAACACTGCGGTGAAGCATTAAACTTCCTTAAAAAAAAAAAAAAAAAAAAAAAATTGCACGAGCACGCCACGCTTCTAAGCAAAGCGCCTGCCGCTTAAAACATCGGAAGTTGAAGAAGCGACCACTTGAACCGAAAGCATGACCAGCTTCTAAGCAAAGCGCAATTGTGCTCAAAACACTGGAACTTAAGCGCCACCTGCGCCCATACCGAAGGCCGACCAGCCAAAAAAACAACTCCGAACTCAAATTTGACCGAAGCACTGCTTCGCTGCTTCAGTGAAGCGCACCACGCCTCGAAATGAATTTTGCTTGATTTCCACGGTTTGATTCGAACCGGTTTTTCAAGTTTTTCAGTGTTCTAACTTGTTATATACACCGAACACGCCAGTAAACAAGACACTATTCATAAGCGAAGAAAGGACCTTGTCGGTATTCCTTTCTTCCACACCTCGCATCTCCTCGTTAGAGTTTTCGCTGAGTATATCGAGAATTGTTTGGAGTGTTGCATGTTTAGTTAAGTTTGACTTAGTTTTGCATGAGATTAAGGTCTGGTAGAAGAAAAACAACTAACGTAATTACACGGCAACGTCGACAAACACGTCTATCTAGTATACCACCCATTACACCTCTAGCTACTATTCAACACACACCACCTGATATAATGCCTGAAGAAGGAGAGACTCCTCTCTCTGACTTCTACAAAGCCTTAAGTCATAGCCCCAAATCTTGCATCGTTCAAGCAGACCTAGTGGGGGATTTCCGAATCCCCCCAAATATTTTTAATTTGTTACCCGTTTTTCATGGTTTAGACCATGAAAAACCTTATCAGCACATGCGTAGGATTGAACAAGTCCTAACAACATTCCACCATCCCACGGTTGGTGCGGAACAAATTAAACTGAGGGTATTCTCTTTCACCTTAGCCGATAAGGCGGCGTCTTGGTTAACTACCCAAACGCCAAACTCTGTGGACTCATGGGCTCAACTTGTTCAATTGTTCATGGAACAGTTTTACCCACCACTGAAGACAGATGAAATGCTTCACAAGATTCATTTCTTCAGCCAGAATCCTCATGAATTCTTTTCAGAGGCCTGAAATTGTTTCACTGATCTTCTCATTGAATGCCCGCATCATAGTCTTGCGAAAGACACGCTTGTTCGTGCTTTCTTCAAGGGGCTTTCACATTATCATAAGGAGGTTCTAGATATCATGACTGGGGGTAGTTTTCTTAGTAAAGGAGCCTTGGAGGCTTATAAATTCTTAGAAGATCAATCTAAGAAGAACAACAATTGGGGAGGTAACGATTCCTCCCGCTCCTTTCCTTCTTCTCTTAAGGTTAAATATGATCCCGAGCTTAAAACTCTTATCGATGCCCTCACTAAAAAGGTAGATGCCCTCTCTGTTCAACAACAACCCACTCCAGTCATGAACATTAACTCTACTTATTGTAATGTCTGTTGTAGTCTTGTGCATTCCGACTTCTATTGTCCTCTTGTCTATGCACAAACACCACCACAACCATCACACTTCAACCAGTTAACTCAACATCAAGGACAAGGGAACTTAGGTGACCAGAATAGAGGTTTAGTACCCATAACCCAGAACTATCAACATCAAGACATGAATGCTCAACAAGCTTTAATTCCAATACAACCATCTACAGACAAAGTAGTAGTGACCTTGTTGGAGAAACAAAATCAAATTATGTAACAAAACTCCAACTTGATGAAAGATCAACATGATCAAAACTCTAATATGATGAAACAAACGATGCAAATGATGCAGCTCTTTGTGCCAAAAGGTTATTGACATGTCTTCTAACCAAAATAATAACCAAACCGGCGTGTTTCCAAGTCAAGCAGTGCCTAATCCTAAGTCAACAAACACCGCCTTTGAAATAAACAGTATTTACTGTAATGGTAATATAAACCAAGGGGACCTACAGGCAATTACTACCCTTCGTTTCGCGGGAGTAGTTGATAACCAAGTGACTATGCCTAAAGATTACCCGCAAACTAAAAATGATACCATACCAAATACTATAATAGAAACTGAAGACCCTACAACTGTAGAAGTACCAGTTAAACCACAACCAAAAGGGAAAACATTACAAGACCCAATAATAGAAAGTGAAGACCTTACACCTGTAGAGGTTCCAATATGGACACCTAGATGGAAAACGGCTAGAGATAAAGCAAAGACTAATAATACTTTTATCCCTTCTGCTAAAAATAGCGATAAAGCACAATATCCCAAAAGACTAGTTGTGTTTAAAAAGGACGAGAATTTTGATGAGATTAGGGAAGTGTTTAAAAATTTGACTATAAACCTACCTTTTCTAGAAGCTATAAAAAGTCTACCTGGACACGCTAAGTTTCTAAAAGAGTTGTGCACCAAGAAGAGGAAAACCAACATACCCCACGAAGCATTCTTAACTGAACAATATCCCTCTTTATCTGAACATAATGGAATTGTTAAGTACAAGGACCCTAGTCGTCCTACTGTACAATGCACCTTAGGTGATACCTTCATAACAACTACTTTATTAGACCTGGGGGCGAGTGTTAACTTACTCCCTTTTTATTTATATAAACAACTAGGTCTAACAAAACTTCAACCAACCAAAATGACTTTGCAGTTAGCCGATCGTTCTATTAAGTATCCCAAGGGTGTAGTTGAAAATATTCTCGTTAATGTTCGGGATTTTTACTATCCAAATTTTACTTTGTTATTCTTGACACGGTTGCTCATGATTCCATTCCCATCATCTTAGGGCGTCCTTTCTTGGCAACCGCCAATGCCCAAATCAATTGTCGGGATGGCTCAATGACTCTTTCTTTTGGAAATATTTCTGTAGAAGTTAACATGTTTAGACAAAAATAGGGACAACTAGGTTTGCCTGTAGAAGGGGAAGTGAAGTCCATTGAGAGTTTTGTACCTCACATTAGTGCGGTTGACACTTTAGTCCACACACTAGTAGATACCCCTCTTATGGAAGAAGACAAGGATCACAATTTCTACTCCTTAGACGTAGATAACATCAAGGAGGATTTCCTTCGACTCTTTTGCAACCCTTCTTTGCCGCCTCGCGAGTTCTCTCCTATTGACATCCATTCATCTCTTGATGCCATGACGGAAGAAGAATTTTTAAGCCCTCATCCCAGTGATTCTTCTTACCCACCTATTGAGGAATGTCTTGCATATCTCAAGGCCTTTGATGATATAGACCTAAGAACACTAGTTGAACACCATTCACCCACCTCACATCCTCATGTCACTCATTCACCTTCCATCACGAATGTTCCTCGCCCTCTACCTTTTCAAAGAACCATTGAGTTTGTACTTGACCTTGGCGTTTCTCCTATGCTTCATAACTATCTAAAACCAACTGGTGAAGAAGTAACACCCAAGGACAAGCCACCTGACACTTTTTCATTTTTTCCCTTTTTTCCTTCTCAAAATTATCCACATCCTACGTATCTTCCACAACCATCAATTTTCTCACGTTCATTTACTTGGCATCCCCTTCGTAGGAGGACAAAGAAGAAATTGTATGCTCGATTAGGTTTTAGATCTATAAGGCTTTGCTCTCATTCCACTAAGCTACGTCATAGGAAATCTTGGTGCTTAATTCTGTTTGATGGTGCATTCCATGTTAATTATTTGTGGAAAGACCCAAAACTTTTTCGATTGTTGATATATGGTAAACTGCATTTTAATACATATATATTAGATAAAGTCTCGAGTATCTGACTATAAAAGACTCATTTTATTCTTCGGTGTACTCCATTCCAATCTTATGTTATGGGAGTGCACCATTAAGGCAAACTGGACCCTCCTTTTGGAGTGAGTGGTTGTAAGTGTCGGATTCTTAGTCTACGCTTCATGTGACTCACGATTTATCTCTTGCACTTTTTCTCGTGGATTGAGTAGTGCTTCACTATGGAGTGAGTTTCATTTTTATTTCTTTATCGTAATTTTGTTTTGTTTTTCTAAAAATCAAACATATAAAAACTAAATAAAATAAAAACATAAACATATATTAGTAAGTCTAGGGAATCTGACTTTAAAAGACCCAAGTTTTCGTACAATACCAACTTTCTGGAGTATAGGCCAAACAAAATTTTCAAACTTAAAAGAGTTTTCCAATTTTGTTTGGGGGTGGCGTATTTTGGTATTCATTTCAAATCATGTTGCCACCCTAAGCCTGTCATGTTTACTCCAGTAGAGTTTGTGTTAGTTAGTACGTACCATTTTAATTGTGTTTCATATTATCATATCATCTTTACAATATTTCTGTTACAGGTACTACCAATTTTTGCCACGTTTCTATGGTAAATTCTTTCCTTATCTCTTTACACTTTGAGGACAAAGCGTTCGATTGTTTGGGGGTGGGATAGAAACATTTGCAAAAATTAGACAATTTTAGGATGTAAATTACCCACTTTTATTTATAAAATGTTAAAAATTATAAAAAATTAGTTAGTTACATAATTTAATTGTGCTATTGAATTGTTTCATGAACCCCCTTCTCCCAAATTGTTTGGGGGTGGTATAGAAACACGATGTAAATGTTAAGCACATATTAGGTTGTATATTACGTATTATTTGTCTTAAAAATAAAAAAAATAAAAATAAAAATAAAAATAAAAAGTTTATGCTATACATTTAGGAATATTGGTATTGTTTCTTTCTCTATGCTCTTAATAATCTAGAAGTCTCACATAGCTTTTGCATTAGAATAGTTTTTAGAAACTTAGGTTAATATGTAGGTAATAATCTTTGCATCTATCTATAAATATATTACATGAGTATCTATGATTGTTTGGCAGTAAGTTTCTGAAATCTAGGCTAGAGTACTTATTCTACAAATCCTGTGAGAATATAGCCTAAAGCCTTATATGAGTGAAACATTTGAGAAATAACACAAGAGAGAAGTATATTCCGAATAGAGAAATCACACATCCACTTGCTTGACCACTATACCATGTCCTAAGAGAGAATTTAGGCCCTTTTTGGATCGATATAGCTAGAAATTTTGACCTAAGTATATTTTTCGCTAGTCGCCCCACTGAGCCTTTCATTAGCCCTTCCATAAACCACAATTCCTTTACCCTGTTACAAAAACAAAACAAAATATATATAAAAAAAAAATCAACCTACCCATTTTAGAATAAGTCTGAGAATAGGATGAGTGAAGAAAAGAGAAGAGAAAAACCTGTGTAAACAGAAATTAGTTAGTTGCTTCAGAAAAGAAAAAGAAAAGAAGTTTCCATCCAAAGAAAACAAAAGAAAAAGAAAAATAGAAATAAAATAAAAACTCCAAAAATAGAATAAAAGGAGTCGAAAAGCCAAAAGAAAAAGGCTAAGGATGGAAACAAAGTGTAGAAGCAAAAGAACAAGGTTTTCTCTAGTTACGTAATATGAAGACCCTATTATCTCAGACTTGTCTTTTTGAATATCCATTTCCTTCATTCTTAAACCATCTCCTAATCCCCGCAACACCTAATAAAGACCTCTAGCTCAATTAGGAATAGGTTAGTGGGATAGTAAGTGGCAGATGTGTTTGATCAACTCCGGCTTTCTTGTGTGTCATTGAGATTGTAAGGTAAAGTATGCCCACTGCACACTGGAGTAGCAAAACTTGAGTGGAAAAATCAGAGTGATTTTTGTCTTGACTTTTATGTGAGAACCTACTTAAGGACGCTATTCCAAAGTTTCAGAAATGGACCTGTTACTGCATTTCATAGCATTACTCATTGTATATATGTTTATTCGTAGATGATTGATTATTATGCATATATTAGCTTAGGTTTCGACATGATTATTCTGTATTCATTGCTAGTGAGATGTATAGATAATTGAGACATAAATAAGGAAACAATAGTTTTATTTCTTAGTCATTGTAGTATAGATGAAGTTTGTGAGTACCTTCACGAAAACTCTCACGAGGCTATAACTCGTCCACTAGGGAATTCCTAGTGGTTTAAGGCCTTGTTGCATATGGTCAATGCAATCGCACTCAGCGAAATGAGAGTAGATAGAACTCCATTTTTGGTCACTTATTCTAATTTCTCATATTTGCTTGAGGACAAGCAAAATGCTGTTTGGGGGTGGTTTGATAAGAGCCCAAAACTGTAGTTTTAAACCCTTAACCATCATACTTTTAGACCAATTATGTGAGTAATAATGAAGAGTTAATACTGATTACGTATTTTTATGCATTCCAGGCTTCAAAGTCCATTATGTATAGAAATGTGCCACTTTAGCGAGATAAAGGAGCAAAGGTCGGTTGCTAAGGAGTTCCGTGATTAAAGGCCAAGATTCAAGAAGACAAAGCCTTTGTAAAGCCCGGTCAAAAGCTGAAAAGTCGACGCGGGCCGGAAATAGCACACAAAGTCAGCAGAACTTTCGAAGGCCGTATCTTTGGACTCGGACTTCGAATTGGGCCTACCTTATGTCAAAACGACCGGCTCGGAAAGATCTTTCCAATGGTCTAAGCCTTGACCCAATCAGAGGAGCAAAAGTGGACGAAAAGTCTGTTGAAGCCAAATCCAACTGAAGAGCCCTTTTCGGACTGAAAGAATTGGGTTTTGGGCCCAATTTTCCGGCCCAAAACATGGCTCCAAGCCCATGCACGATTTTTGGATCTGAAAGTATAAAAACAAAAGTTTGACTCTTTGTTAATGGTAGATAGTTAGGTTAAAAAATAAATTAGGTTAGGAAGCTAATGTTAATGGAGTTTAGGGTTAGAAAAAGATAGATCTAGATTAGTTAATTACTTAGTTTTCACTCCATTAATTAGTTTTAGAACTTAGTTTTTAGAATTTCAATTAGTTAATTAATTAGTTTCATTCTTTGTTTTAGATTAGTTATTTAAATCATTGAATATCATTCATTAGATTAATAAGTAGTTGTTATTCATTCAATCATATCTTGTTCTTATTGTTCTATTAGATTTATAAAGTTAATTACTTATTCCATAATGGCATGTTCTTATTATTGTTCTTGTGTTGGGAATGGTAGTATAGAAATTTCACATCAAATCATTACTCTCACCATTGTTCCTTTTGGTTTGATTAGTTGAATTCAATTTAAGTCTAGACAGTTAAGAGTGGAACGAATCCTTACTCATTATATTGCATGATTATGTTTTGAGAGTAAGAAGAATGATTTAAACGTAAGAACGGTAGGATTACGTATTAGTGTTGTTAACATTAATATTTAGGATTCTATTATTTTTACTGATATCACATCCACACTTTGGTTTATTTTAGATTATGAAACCAAAAAGTGTTACCAACAAGAAGATGTCCATCTTATACAAATTTCATCACATACTTATGAGGATAATAAAGATTACCATGAAAATTATAAAAATAACCTTTGTTGTAGTAAGACCTGTTTCAGTATTTTCCTTAGCAATAGAAATAGTACATGTAACTCAATTACAGGTCACGCTTTTCTTTAGGGATGCAGTACGCACACGTAGCAAACTTTCTGCCTCTTCCTACTAGGGGAGGTGCCGCCTACATGGACACATGTGGCAAACTCCCTCCCAAGTTAAAACCAAGTTAGACATGTACATATAGTAATAGAAATACTGCACCAATGCATCTCACGTGGAGAACTCGGAGAACTTGACTTGAACAATAATTTAGTCACACCAAACAAGTATTTACCAACAAAGCTAGACCCACTAAGTGCATACAAACTAGCACCAACAAATTTGCTAACATCCAAGAAATTATTTGTCAACAATTCCTTGTCCTATATGTTAGTGAACAAGGCTCAAACTAATCTAACAGTAGCCAAAAAGATGAATTGAGAAGTTCATGTTAATTGGCATAGTTACTTACAAAAGAATCACAACTTAATTCATTTAAAGCAAGCAATCTAAATGGACATAATTCTAAGGCATCACTTTAGATATTTCCAACTTTAAAAAATTGGTTAAATAACTAGTGTTAGTTTAAAAGTCAACCTGCACATGGGCAGTAGCAGATCATGCTGCACATCTGTGAAGATTTTGCTCCATTACTCATATGACATTCACACAATCACATACCCTTAATGTATGAACATGTGTTACCGTTGCAAAAACAATAAGCTGATAAGAACAATGTAAGATCACATCTACCAAATGACTTGCCAAACATAAACAACCTGATACAAAAGGAATGCCTTCAAAGCAGGAGTCAGAGCATCATTCATTTCATCTCTTCTAGCCTACGTCCAAATATTCCACCAACACAACATAAAAATAAAAAATAAAACTACGGCTGTGTTGGTTCAAAGAAAAAGGAGGAAAAGAAAATGTTTTCAGAGAAAGTGGTTTTTCTTTAGTGTTTGGTTAACAATGGAAAATGAAAAAAAAGGAAAACAGATTCTTCAATGGGTCACAATAAGGAAAGCAACCTCTTTTATAAAAAAAGGGAAGTTGTTTTCTTTCTTCTTCCTCGACTGTCCGTTAGAAATTTTTTTATCGCGGGGGAGGTTTTCTACGTAGAAATTAGTGGGTTTCACAATATTTTGATTGGGTGTTTCTTGGGGGATCGATCCAGTACTCCAAACCTACTCAACTAAAACAGACTTTCCTGTTTCTAACCAAACACACATTTTTCACATTCTTGACAAAACAATTCAAAGAAAACCCATTCAAAGAATTTAGTTTCTAGCTGAAACATAATTCAGCGAACCAAACACAGCCTACATGTCAAATTACAATACAAATAAGACTTAGAAACTCATAAATATGAGAAGCTCGTAATAAAAAAAAACATAATTTATTATGGAAAAATATTAATATAACGAATGAACATAACTGAAATTTCATAAGAGCATGTGTTGACTCATTTTCACCTTTGAACCAACAAATTCAAAGGCTAATCGAGCCACAAGAACATGTTAACGAAGTGAGATTTGGGGAACAAATCCAAAAAGTTGTAAAAAATAGGTAAGGTAACCTAAAAAAACACAATTTAAAACCCACAAAGGCAAAGAACTACTAATTAAATGAAATTGAATAACAACTAAAGTATGACAATCTTAAGGAAGATGAAGCAAATGGAAAAATCAAACTCAATTAATGCAGTACTAAGGAGCAAGTGGCAGACATCTTTACAAAAGCTCTACCGCGAGATAAGTTTCACCTATTACACCGGATACTCGGAGAATCAAGAAAGTACATCAAGGAGTGCTAAAATTTGATGCACTTTACTAGAAGGTTAGAGTTGTTGTAGATTTTTCTATACAATAAATCTGGAGATATGTAGATTACTTGATGTAATAAATATCTAGAAAGTGTAGGGACTAGAGATAGGATATATATGGTAAAGGGAGTTTCTACTGAAATGTTAGAAAGAAGCCAGAGAGTCTTCTAGTCTTCTATATACTTGGATAGCAAGTGCTCCAGAAATAATAAAACTCCATTGTTCTAATAGTGTCTTGCTTCTCCTTCCTGTTGGATTAAATCCATATCAATTCCCATAAGTTATTCTAAGCATTTTCAATATGCATATTTTAATTAAATGCTCTGTGATATGGTTTTCAAGCTCAGTAGTCATTTACTAAAAAGGCCTGTCATTTCCCACAAATTTAAATATCTCTGTTCTTGGCTCTAGCATATAAGCACCAATATCAATATATGAAGCAGAGCTGTTGGTAAAATCTACATCAAACCGAAAAGGCAAAATGACAAAGCAACATTTTTTAAAACCAACTTGAAAAACCGATTAATATGTTGAATTAGGGTGCTAATTGATACCACTTTTAGCCCTAATTTGCACCAAATTTTATAAATTAACACACAATAGTTTTGGAATTTTCAAATTTCAAAAGGAAAGTTAGGGACAAAGTACCTACATAGCTGTTCCTGACATCAAAATTTAATCTTCAGATGAGCTGCCAACAAGAAACCAATGACTCATTCTCGAACATCACTTGTGAATATGTTGTGGATTTGCAAGTAAATCTGAAAAGCCCAAAAATGAACCCTAAACAAAAAGGAAACAAAAAACAAATCGATCATGAACACGGGTGAAACACTAGGTTCAAGAAAGTGAGAAGAAACATAGATGAGATAAGAAAGAAAGAAGTAGCATACCGTGGGTGGGAGAGGTACGTGGTGGCTGCTGTTGGTGTGTTGAGGTTGAAGACGGCTAGGGCTTTTTGGAGTCGTGTCTTTTTTGTTTTCAACTTTAAGGTTTTCTACTTTTCGATGAGCGCGAGATGTGAAAAACTCCCGCTTAAGTTTTCCTTTTTTTCCGATCTGTTTTTTCTTTTCCTCTTTTTACATTTCTCAACTTCTAACATATAGAGAAACGTCACTAAATATCTAAAGAAATGTTAGAGAATAATTCAAGTATTTCAGCAATGGTTGATATTATTTCTAACAGATTATAAATGTCAGTAACTTGCTAACGGATGAATAAGTGTTACTAATAAAAAATCCCAACTGTTGCAAAATCACCCAAATGGTGTAGTGAAACCTTTCAATGTTGTAATCGATTAATATCAAACTCGTTTGCACGCAGCAATCAATCTCCAATTTCAATTTAATGAAAGACTGTAAAGTTTTGGAAAATAAAATACTAAAGATCATCTCTAAAATCCCCAAAATTTAGAAGTGAGGGCGTGTTCCATTCTTAATATTCTTCTTCGTATGTATTAGGTCTTATAAATTTATGGGCCGGACCTTGCTTATGGGGTTTAAGCCTTTTGGGTATTGGTGGCAGTTTTTTATTTTCTATTTTTCGTTTAAGGGCGGCTAGTCTAGCAAACCAGTGTCCACCTTATTTCATTTCTATTTAACCTAATTTTTTAGATGGTCTTTTTCTAACTAATTAACTTAATTAAGAGATATATTAATAATAATACTTCTAGAAGTCACATTATAAGTGATTTCGAAAACTTGGCAAATTCACTTTTAAAGTGATGTTGAATACACTACTAAAAAAAGGGCTTATAAGCTCAGCTAAAAGGTGAGATGTTAGAGTTTTTATCTCGGTTTTCTAGGAAAAAACAACCGAGGTAAAATCCACTGAGGTAATAGAGTTTTATAAAACCGAGATAATAAGCTACTAAATTATCTTAGAAGTCTGACATCTTATCTAAATATATTATCTCGGTTTTCTAAATAAAACCGATATTATATAGAATAAAACCGAGATAAATTGTTGATTGAAACCAATTAGTATAGAAGAAAACTGAGATGTTTTTTTTATTGAAACCGAGATAATATCAAAAAATAACCGTGATAAATTCTTTTGGAAAGAGAGATTCTTGAACAACCTTTTATCTCACCCTATGTCAGTTTTTGTTGGTATTGCTCATGACAATTAACCAGCAAATAAAAACCTGTCCCAAACCACCACATTTTCTTTCATATTCATAAACATCAACACCAATTAACAAAAACAACCCAACATAAGTAAATTCTTTGAATAACTTATTTCATTAAGAGAAGAAAGAACAATGTCGAACATGAACTTAACTTTCAAAGAGTACTAGTGATCAATCAATTATATATAGAAACTCAAATATTGTATCAACTACTATTCTTCGAACTATAATAAGATATTTTTTTAACCTTTCTCTATATATTCAGGAAAGGAGACAGATGGTTCCTGCTGAATTTCCTTATTACAGATGGTTCCTGCTAAATTTCCTACTCAAAAAAAATTTGAGAATCCACAAGTCCTAAAGTATTCACGTCGGTCATCAGCTGTGAAAAATTATAGGCTCCAAGACTCTCTTCGTCAACTTAGTAAGTGGAGATGAATATCCAAGATGATCCTGATCCATAAGAGAAACATCATTTCTAACAAACTCATCATGTGCTAACTTCTGAAAGAATGACCAATGTTTAGTTCCATCAATTGTATAAACGGACTTATGCTAGAGGACTCTTCATCAATCTTTCCTTTGAAAATATATCGACAGAAAATCCTCGGGGAATCGGTTATTGATGTCAATAAGAATATCTCCACGCTTGGCAACCGAGGACTCAACTTGAGGTGCATCTTTAGTGGAGGCCCCTACCTGAACAGAATTATTTGATTGCTCAAGGACATAATTACTATGTGTGTCACTGGAAGCTATCTCACCCCAATAAAGCTCTAGTTGGATAGATGCAGGGTCCTCACATTGCTTAGAAGTTACTTCTAAGCAATAAAACCACACAATAAGAGAGAATATAAACAAAATAAGAAGGGCAAAAAAAGGAAGGATTGAACAAGTATAAAAATGTTGCAGCAGTGACCTTACCAGAAAAATGTTGCAGCAGTGACCTATCCTTTTCATATTTATCTCTTTTCCAAATGGTACATATAAAAGAATCAGAGGGGGTGGACAACCCAACTTTACAAAAGAAGATAGAAAAATGTGAAGTAAAAATGAAAGCATATATTAAAAAGCTGCAAATCCACTCATAACACTACTAGTTATCGTCATTATACAATATACAAAGGAATGAGGTCATGTAATGTTAATCCTTGGTGCACACTCAAAACCACAAGACAAATGTCATCAGACATTTGTAACCAAGGCTCTATCATAGAAAGTATATATAATGAGATAAAAAAAAAAAATACCTTCAAGACAAATGTCACCAGACCACACTACACTACATCCATTACTAGCTGATTTTAAAGCTGACATGAAACGCTTATTGGGAGCAAAATTCTCCTTAGTGAACCCCTGATTGTAGAACAATTTAAGGCTTTCATTGCAAACTTCCTTTTCATTGAGTTACCTTTCTAAACCATAAGCAAGAGAATCATCGATTATCTGTCCCGGATAACACAAAATTTATCCGGCTCAATAGCGACAAGAGTCCCACGAAGATCCCCAAATGTGTTGACCAACCCTTGTACCTAAAACATTGCCAATATTATATAGACAGGAGATACAAAGAACCAATTAGATAAGCTGAAAAATCCAAAATGACTTATAGCAAATGTAAGTGTGAATGTGTATCCAATAAAAGAAGCCACTGTTCCAGCAGAAAACTCACCCTGCGACAATATTCTTTTAGTATTTTTGGTAAAAGAAGTACATGGCTATTTAACATCAAAGTCTTATGCGAGCAAAACAAGCCAACCAAAACAATATGAAAGTACTTAATGGAACTAGTAAGATCTTCTTTGTATAAAATACATTTTTTTTATTAAGCATTAATTACTCTTACGAAGCTTTGACTGGCCGTTGCATATTTCCTATATCAGAGAATACGACTACCAAAGTCTGACACGTTGTCCATTTGAACATTGAGAATCATATCCAAATAAACATACTCCAAAAAGAGGTCACAGTCACGTGGAAATGCTTACTGCTTTCAC
This sequence comes from Coptis chinensis, assembly GCF_015680905.1. Classification (NCBI taxonomy): domain Eukaryota; kingdom Viridiplantae; phylum Streptophyta; class Magnoliopsida; order Ranunculales; family Ranunculaceae; genus Coptis; species Coptis chinensis. The sequence goes on from NC_141460.1 coordinate 45,938,381, forward strand.
TTTGCTTCCGCCGAGACAGTATAAAGTTAACAACGAAACATAAACTACAATTCTAGTCACAGCTTCATTTGCAGATCTGAAAATTCCAAGCTTTGTGTCACTCGACTGGTAGGCCAAAATCTGCCAAGTTTAAATGAGCCCATCAAAGGTTTCAGTACTTTTGGTCTATAGAATGATAGCATGACTAAAACTCTAGTATTTCTGGTAGAGCAATCATATTCCTGACAAGAAGGCAACATGTCCACAACTCCATATGACAATGTAAATTACCTGATTACCGAATGTTGACATTTGACGCTTTTCACCACCAAAGGATCTAACCTGAAAGCAGAACAAGTACAGAAAGCCAATCCACATATTACAGTTTATCCTTGATAAAGTACATTGAATTGGCTACTCAGTATCCACTCACTCAAGCGGAGTATTTTGGACACTTACTGTACGGATGGCTGAAAATGTTTCACTCGCACAATCAGATATGTACGCTTGGGCCATTCCATGAGCTTTGAAAACAGGTATAGTTGACCACTTGTATATGGCTTGTGATTTTAATTCACAGTTAGTCAACGGTTGTAAGAAAACCATGATAATGTAAAACCATAATTTTCGTATGAAGTTCTCTTGCTACAATGTAATATGATCTGCAAGTGCAGGTGCAAGTCATCTCAACTGCAGTTTTCCCCGATTAAGCCACCAAGCCTCTTTTGGCTAAACACAATAAGAATCTCTGGTGGTAACTTCACTTCAAGAAACACGAATCATACCGTAAGCCCTTGTGGGGCTGCTTTGATGCAGATGCCTTTGGGCTTCTCAACCACAATGGCTTGTGTAGTCGGGAACCATCCCGCCACAGAAGCTGCGCATTCGCAAAGCACACCTTGTCACCTTTGTTGGGTCAATTACCCCAGACTAAATTAAGTTCTCGTACTTATCTGTCATTGCATTATATCCAATCTCCCATTCTCCTTCTTTTATTTTCTCAACAACTACCTCTCCTTCAACGCCGGCATTGTGGGCTATTAAAGATGCAGGAGCTACAAGTGCCTTTTGCACAATGTCGCACCTAGCCGTTCATCAAAGATCATCAAATTTTTCCTTAATTGCAGGAACAAACATTGATAGGTGAACCAATGCAAACCCGCAACGATCCCTTCCTCTATGGCAGCAAAAGTTGCATTCTTTGCATCCTCAATCCGAGCTTACGATCCTCAAGCTCGGGTTTCGTAGCGGCACCACCTTTATAACTGCAACTCCACCTGACAACTTGGCAATTCTCTTGGCCAGCTTCGAAATCATACACGAGAATCTGTCTCCGGACAACTCCCTTTTTATCCGAGCTATTCTAGCGTGGATCTCATCTTTTGACGCAAAGATTCGCAATTATTGTGGTTGAATCCTTGCTGATGGTCACCTTTCTCGCAATTCCAAGCTGCTCAACTTCAGTATTTTCTATCATCAAGCCCGGATCACCGGCTTGGAACTCAAATCTGTTAGAATGGCAATATCTTGAAGAAGAGCCTTTAAGCCTCTCACCAAAACCTGGTGCTTTTATTGCAGCTACATTGATGATACCTCGAAGCTTGTTCACAACAAGGGTAGCCAAAGCCTCCCCAGTGACATCTTCAGCAATAATAAGTAGTGGAGATCGCAATTGGGTTGTCTTCTCCAACAAAGGAATTATATCTTTTATCGATGAAATCTTTTGATCTGTCACCAAAACCTTTGCATTTTCAAACTCAGCAATCAACTTCTCTGGATTTGTCACAAATTGTGGGGAGATATACCCTCTGTCAATCTCCATTCCTTCTTCGACATCAACTGTTGTCAGGATGATGAAGACTCAATAGACAAAACACCATCAGCCCCAACCTTATCGATAGCATCGGCAATCATGATACCAATATCCTCATCATTTCCAGCAGAGATAGTGGCAGCAGCTTTTACGTCATCACGACCTTCGATGGACCTTGCTTTCTTCTCTAGCTCTGCCACTAGACCCTGTATAGTCTTTATCAATTCCTTTCTTAATCGAGACGGGATTTGCACCAGATGTAACACTCAACAACCCTAATTTAATGATTTCGTGCAGAAGAACAGATCTTTGTCGTTGTCCCATCACCAGCAGAGTCATTTGTTTTACTTGCAACCTTTTGTCGAAGGAGTAGTTGTGTTACATACAATGCTAAATAAAACTACCAATAATACATATAGCATACACGTTGAACACAATAACTAAATTTTAAAGTTCGATCATCACAGACAAGCCAAACACCAAGCAGTCAAATCATTATTATGCTCATAATCGCTTATGCCTCATCGGCTCATCCTACTATATAGTGAAACACCGAACATTAGTTCAGAAAATATATAGTGTTCAGTGATCATCGATTTCTTTCATGATCATAAAATATAATGAGTAGAAAAGTTAAAAGGGCAACACACAAGATGGGACTGCAGGAGCAAAGTTGGTATATATCCGAGATGCCCAACAAGCATTACCAGAAAAAATGTGAATCGTTATGATGACAAGTGCTCACCCTAAATGAGGGGTGACAGCTGACAACCCGTAAGACGGAAAATACAAATGTTACAAATGTGAGTCTCTCTCCCACAGGAAATTCTAACTCCATCAAAGTAAGTACATAAAATTGGAATTCTGTGGAACTTTTCAATAATTCCAAATTGTAAAACTCATTAAATATTAGTTTTAATCTCAATTCCTCAACAAAAAACAAAGAAAAAAAGTCCTGGAATTATAATTTCAGTTACTATTCATAGTAAAATCTCGAACAGACCTATATGTTTTTTCTCTTAATCCTATATCTGCAAAAAAACACTCAGCTCTTAAACCAAGCACTGCAAAACAAGCATTTTCTTCAACTTTTTAAATGTGAAAAGAGCCATTTCTACTTTCGGATAGAATATTAATGATGGCTAATGATTTCAAGTTTCAGCGCAGGAGAGCATAATCACTGTAAGATAGTTTTCTGTTCATAAAAAACGAAGGGTGGTATCTTTGATGAAATCATTTGTCCAAAGCAGAAACACTATATAATTTCTCTACAAATTTGATTACACACATCAATGCCTCCTGTATAAAACTCAAAAAAATCAAAAGAAAGGAGAAGGGCCAAAATATATATAAGCTAATAACAACCACTAGCGATCTTTGAAACAAAATAATTATGTGTAATGCGTTTTTGGAAAAGGGGGAAATATAGGAGAGAAGATTTTAACAAGACAACTAGAAAATCAGGGGGTGATTTAGACATAACAAATCATGATGCCAACAAACGAGCATCTAAAGAAAGAATATCCTACCTCCCTTATGAGAGCCGCACCAAAGATTTTCCATAGGATCTGCAAGTTCAATTGCCCGAGCAATTGTTACCCGTCATTCACCACTTTTGGGCTACCATATTCATCCAACACCACATTCCTTCCTTCAAAATATACAAGAAAGATAGCGGAAACAAGAATTTTGAGACCAATGAATGGTATTACTAAAAGAAGTATATATCCAGATAGAACTTAGTGGACATAGGCAAACCAAACTAAAACATTTTCTATAAGGTCCTGTTCTCATTATATACCTCTTAAGCATATATCTATCACAAAACAGAACAATCGATATAAATGATATACCTCTAGGACCAAGGGTAACACCAACAAAGATCAAAAGCTTATCAATTCCAGCCTGAAGAGCTGTCCTTGAAGCCCCACCAAAAGCAATTTCCTTAGCATTTGCACGTCTAACAAACCTGGTTGCTTTTTTCTCGCAGTAAATGGTCTACAATTGAACTTCTGCCTCTGATTTGTCCTATTACTAAGGCTTCCCTGAGTTGGGAATTGGAGGATGGATGAAGTGGTGAGGGCATTAGCAGACGCCATCTTCTTCTTTTTTTTAACAAAAGCAAATCAAGTTGAGGCAGGACGACCAGAACCTCCTCAGATCCAATTTGTTTTAACAAGGAATGAATAGCTGATGGAAAAACTGCAAATCAGTTTATAAAGGTTAGGCACTAACTTATTTATACATGAATTTTCAAAAATCTGACTAGTTTTGAACACTATATAATCTCCTAGCTTAATCTAAGATAATTTTAGTACCTGAAAACCCATAAGAGTTGTTAAACTGCTGTGGAGTTGAAATGGGTAGTGGAACTTGAATTGTTTCTGAGTCGTTGGTGCGAGAGGTGAAGAGGGCAAAATACACGGATAGTGGAGAGCGAGATAGCTGGATTAAAAATACACGAAGAGATATATAGTGGAGATCGAGCGAGATAGTTGGGATTAAAAATAAACGAAGAGATAGCAGAGAGCGAGATACTTGGGATTAGAATGGCAGTTGCCATTATCGTGAGTTCGTGAATGATATTCCTGATCGAGATAGAGAGTACTGTAGAGCGGGAGTTCAATTTTTTTGGGAGTTCAATTTTTTTTTGGGATTTCTGTTTTCTTTAATATATTTCGAGATATTTGGTATAATAGCTATTATATCATTTTAGTGCCGAGATATTTGGTATAATAGCTATTATATCATTTTAGTGCCGAGATATTTGGTTTAATATCAATTATATCAGTTCAATGTGAGATAAATTAAATTTCCTATTATATCAGTTTTAGAATGGTGAGATAAATGAAATTTCCTATTATATCCGTTCCACAATGGTGAGATAAATGAAATTTTCTATTATATCAGTTCCTATCCACCAGTGGTAAAATCCATATATTTTATCTCGGTTAAGTAAGAGGCGAGATAACATATTTATACTCAGAGTTAGTACCTAAATTACAGGACATATTATCTCATTTACAGGACATATTATCTCTCTTATCAGCAGAACCGAGATAAGGCTAATTTTAGAACCGAGATAAAAACCCTTTTTTTTAGTAGTGATATATAGATATTACATCACTTTATAAGTGGCACGGTGAGTGACAACACCTTTAAAGTGATGTTGAATACATAGATATTACATTACTTTATAAGTGACACAGCGAGTGATGTAAAAAAGTGTTACTACATCACTATCTCGACATCACTAATTAAAATGATGTTGTACAACTCTACTACATCAGCTTTTGAAATAAGTGATGTTAAAATAAATTGTGATAATGATTACATCACATGCTAAGAAAAGTGATGTCATAGTTTTCTTATGACATCACTTCGCTGAAGTGATATAAAATTAGCGATGTCATATGTCATATTTGTTGTAGTGAGTTATCAAATCAGGCAGGTGTGCTACTTAATATAACCAAATAACACATTATCACCCATTCTTTTGATTGTGATATACTTGTGATAAATGGACAAAAGTCACTCTAACTTGTAGCGGAGAGGTCGGTATCAGTAACCCAATTTCAATGACCTTGATATAAGACAAAGGACCAACAATCATTTTACATTTATTTACAATATGGTAGAGGATGAAAAGTAAGCCATATTACCCCTAAGCATAACCTGCTTGATTAACTTAGTCATCTTTCATATCAATCGTCTTATTTTTTGAAAAATGAAAAACCATTCATATAAACAAAAGCATATTAACTAACTTGAATCTATTTTATTCCAGCAATCTATAACTAAATCATGTGAGATTAGGAACCAATTTATAGGTAGGGGCTGACAATGTAGTATAAGTTATGGTAGTAAGCCCACACTTGCAACTAATATACATACCAACATCTAAATTGGAATAAAATTTTAAGCTACTATTTGTAAAATATGTAGTATAACTTATATATAGTAGTACTCAGGCTAGATGCAATAACAGTCTAAACGAATAAGCTACATTCTAAAGTTATTGAACATACTGGAGGACTAATGGTGGGAAGTGTCCCTATTACTCGAGTAAACAGAACTGACATTTTTGAAACAAAGGATTTCTTGTTCCAGTATATATAACAGCAACATCAAAAACATGCTTAAACGATGCATTTTCTCCCGTCAATAAATATCGTTTAGCAGCTCTACGTTTATTCATAGCAGCAGCTATGAATTATTAGACTAAATATATCAAGGCCAGTATCCAACAACTAGTATCTATTCTAACAAAGTCACATAAACCTACTTCAACACCAAGACATAGATTTAGAACTCAGAATCATAAACTACTATTACCTCCCAATAGTTAGTACACAACTTGAATTTTTAACTTGCTCGAACTATCTAATCATTGTCACTATTTTCGACTAAATCAGGACACCCCAAATCAGTACAAAGACTTAAAATTTGATATTGGTTCCACCCATTCTCACATTAAATTTTACTTTACTACTAATACAAAACTATGACATTTAGAAGTCAAATTGGCCGGGAAAATAAAATTAGAGAGATTACCAAAAGGCGATTTGGAAGGAGTTATTCGGAATAAGCAGATTCCAATGTATGTCCCGCTTCCTTACTTGTCAAATGAAAGAAGATATTCAGAGGAATCCCAAGATGAAGAAAGATAAAGACATGAAAAGAGAACATAAAGAAAAGTGCTTACCAATCAAGTAATTTTCATCCCATTGTCTGTTGGAAGTTTACACACAATTTGCACCATTCTGCCAAACTCCATTTGAAATTTTCTTTAAAACATATCATTGACCCCCACCAAGCAATGAAAAACAAAAGCATTCATAAGCAAGCCAACTGAAATTGAGATTTAACAATTGAAAAAAATAATTACACTTATTCATTTGTTATGGAATATATTAGGAAACTAAATGGGTTAATACATATAAGGTGTCAATAGTTAACTACCATGACATTTCCATAACACAAATGATGGAAATAGATATGAAGTAGCACTACTTAATTTATCCTGAAAAATGTAGTCAACATGTTGATCTTATTGTAGGTTAGCCAAAAGCTAAAGAACAAAAATACAAGTTGATCTTATGGGCCGTTGATCAGGCCTGAGTTGTTTTAGGTCCATGCAAGTCCATCTTACAAAGCCTATAAACAACTTCGGTCCAATACTTAACAGGGGATTTGGGATTTAGTTGGACTTCATAGTCGTATGTTCATAACACTTAGAGATATAAGTGTGTATAAATGAAGTGGCATGACATGCATGGCCAGCTTGAGGCAACTCGCAACCTAAGGCGGAGCCTAAAATGTGGCCTCCTCAAACACTTTTTGTTAACTTAAAAATACTACACATAGTAAAATTTAAGTGAAATTATGAAAGAGATGACTATTTCTAGGTATACTATGAAGGCCTACTTTTAAGAACCACAAACGTCAAACAAATGCAACATTATTTGTAAATGCAATGAGATTCCATTCCATGTTATCACAACAGCGGATCAAGAAGCTTCGAGCACAAACAGACTCACAAAATGTAATTGCTTTTTTACATAAGTCTGTGTTTCCTTGGGAGGGAAATAAGATGACGAGAAACATAAGAAGAATGGAGACAAAGTCTGAAGAATTCTCTATAGTGCACATCTATAGAGAGGCAAATAAGATAGCGGATGCGCTGGCTAGTATAATACCTGCTGAGGAGTTTGTAGATATTAGTATAGATTGTTTATCTCCTGATGTAATGAAAATTATAGATAATGATGTAATAGGGAAAGAGTATGAGAGATTGTAATCACCTAGTTCAAAGCTTTTTATTATTAATAAAGGGGTAGGGGACCCCGTTAACAACCTCGCTTGCTGATAAAAAAAAAACAGCAGATCAAATTTGAAAAATCGAGTTTTGAATCTTAGAAGAGAAAAAACTAACATGACGTTTAAAAACTGAGAGATCATTAGCAGGTATTCGGAAATTATACGAAAATATGTGTTTTATCCCCGCAAACCTGCATATAGAGAGCATACTAATATGCTCTTTATATAAGCATACACATTGTCATAGACCATCATCACTAAAATGTTTTACGTCATATTTCTGTATCATTATTCGTTAGTCGATTTATATTCTATTGAATACTGGAATCTAAAGTCATAGTTTCTCGAAATGCACAAATTTCCAGAATTAGCTATTTTCTTTGCAATAATTTAAACATTTAGATTAACTGAATTCTGAGTAATGTTTATCATTCCGCGAAGAATTATTTCATGTTTTCCTAAACAAAAGAAATAGAATCAAAATGGTTAATATATAATGCGAACACCACACCTAAATTATGTTCGTAGTTGTTTCACTCTTTGGTCGTGAGATTCCAATCAATTCAAATTGACTGCAATACCAAGCCACTTTTTTACATACAAAACATGCGTACTATTCGCTCTTAGGAAAAACAATTTGTGAAGACCATGTTACAACCAATCGTATGTTTGCATTACAGGCTTACAACATCAAACCTCCTATAAGATTTTAACCAGCACAACTCGTCACATAATTGAAGCACATTCATGGCATCCTCAATAGATTCAAACAATTTTTGGTCAAACAACAAAAGTAAAAATGAAATTCTACGGCAACACCATACACTTCATGGCTTATTACTGCCCTCAATAGTCATAGTAAACATATGTTCTAATACTATGATTAAGTCTATCTAAATTAAAGTAGCAAGCTCGTATTCAATACTTGGACGCAAGGATGTAGTGTCAAAAATAGAAACCTTACTTGTTTGCAAATAGGACAACTGGTCACGATGGTGCACCCCTTTCTCTGTCTTTGCTATTGGTGCTTCATAACATTCTCTTGCGAAGACCTGAGAGCCTTTCTCACTATAGCTTTGGTACATAGCTTGATTGACAGTGTTTGCACCATTAAATTTAGGAACTCTTTAGGGAACCCAACCTTGTGACTCCATGCAAATTTTTCTGCCATAATGATCGAAGGATGAAATATCACTATCGCTACCCTTATTTTGGTTTCCACATTTCTTTGAGCTGGGTCGGGTGAAACAAATAAAGATAGAACTGGTCAATTCATATAGAGAATAATATAACAACACTTAAAACTACTATTGCATTTTAAACACAATGTATACACCTGGATATAAAACCTTGTCGAGCATGAAAAAATGGGAGCATGAATGCTCTAACCAATAGCAAGGCACTCATAAAGAGCTTTGACTCTATGAAAACCTAACTGCACCATTGACTCAATGAAAGCCAAATTATAGTCATTTAGTCAACTTTACAGTTACCTATTAAATCTTGAAATAGATCACAGGTGGTGCATGCCGAGCATCGAGATTATTCTCATAAAGAGGTCCAATGTTCTCTTCTTAGCTAGTGTCTAATAGATGATCGTCTACTATAAAGAACCTGCATCATAGACACAGTCTTGATATTTCTTTTGTGTGAAACCATTAAACTGTTCTACTGGTTGTGCCTTTTCGAGAGTTCTTAAAATGTAGATTAGTATCAACATGTAAACCATTCAGGATACTATTAAGAGTTTTCATCAAATTACTCGTAGTAAGACGATCAGTATTTTGCCCATTAAAATTATATACAGAGCCAAAGGTCATGTAAACACTTTATAAAATTATTTTAATATTTCCACTACCTTAATATCTTCTTGGTGATCTTTTGCTCACGAAAGAATTGTAACAGTTAAAATATCCAAAAGATTGCACTATGGATACAAAATTAATGAAGATTGTTTTCTCAAAAATATTGGAGGTGACATTGAAACCTACAAATCCTACATGAAGCAATTTGAAAGGTTAATATAAAGATAGCCATTTGCTAAAATTTACTTAATAATCAGCTAACAATATTTATTAACATATACATATGGTGAGACATTCGAGAGAATAGAAAAGATAACTCACTATACAATTGAGTTTATTGGGTTCACACTTTCTTTTCATGTTGTCCAGCACCTGAAAGTTCCCAAAACCATGAAATCATTACCACTTAAAAACCTATTTGAAAATAGGAAGAAAAGAATATGAAGTCATCCTCAACCAAAACCCTTTATGCTAAACGATATATCATAAAAATCAGCTAATCTTTTCTTAAACAATATATTTACAAAAAATCCCAAGAAGTATACTCACCAAAATTATAGTTCTAATACCCGTATAAGTTGGTAGTTCTTTTCAATCATTCATAGATTTTTTTTTTATCTTCATTGCTGAAATCGCCTTTGGGAATTTGATTTTCGACAGATTTCATCGATTGGTTTTTATCAATAAGTATGATGTTCTTGAAGATTAGAACCTTTTTCAAATTTGTGATAAAAAACACTCATTATCAAGGAAAAAGGAAATTGGGTTACTTTCTTTGTTCAGATGTGGAGGAAGGAGATTATGATAGGCTTTCTTTTTTCTTTCTTCTTATTCATGGGTTTTATTTTTTTGTTTTTTTTAATATTTTTTGGGTTATTGATAAAGGTTATTTTCAGGTTTGATTTACTTAATGTCCGAAGTCCACAGTCCGAAGTCCATAGTCCCTAGTCCAAAGTCCAAAGTTCGTTAGTCATCCATTTAGTCAAGTTACCTTACTCACGTGGGCTTGGTAGGATAGGTTGAGTAAGGGATCGTCCATACCTTAGGGCTCGGCAAGGTTTACAACTGGATTTACAACTTTTAAAGAGTAAGATTTTAGGTTATTTAGTTGGTTTAAGTAAATTAATGGTATGCAAATAACGTAAATTAATAACGATGATTTCGTCGTAAATAAACAGAGATAGAGAAACAGGGGAAAGGGTTAATCGTACTCATGCAAGAGTCATTTTCAACAGTTTGAGTATCATATCACTACAACTCTAATCTGTCTCGAGTTCATAGACAAACCTGAGACGACGTCGAGTATCGATCCCTAGTGAGATTCACGCATCTCTGAGCTCATCTCACTAGCATAAACAATTGAACAAATATTCCATCTCTGGAATATCATTTCAGCTCCTAGTTCAATTCTACATCAGCTGGACAAATCAGAGAGCTGTCTGACACCACAGAGTCTCGCGCGAGACATTTTGGGTCTCTTGCAAGACTGTTTTGGAGCATTAGCTAGCACTCCAAACTTGTACAGTCTCAATCATTTTGGGACCGGATGTATAATCTACACCTAATTCCTAAGTAATGATTCTGGAACATAAAAGTGTCAATCCGGATCCTCACACGAGCATCATAACCATCCCCCTGAGGGGAGGAGGGGGTTTAGCTCATGGTCATTGGATGATTAATTAAACTTGCTGTATACAATAAATAAGTAAATGCAGAACAGGAATTAAACTTGAAAAGAAATGACTTTTATTAAGAAAGAAGAACTTACAGTACTGAAGCTTGGAAAGCTACTAGAAGGAGAAAAATAACGGAATGAAACTAACTGCCGTAATATGAAAGCTACAGACTATAGTCTATACTAAAACTAAAACTTCAAAGCTAAAAACTCCCTGCTAACAAAGGTAAGGTCCCCTATATTTATCTCCTGGTCTCCGTAAAGCCAAAGTTCATTAATTCCTCTTTTGGCAAAACAACCAAACCTTGTTTCAAAAGGTTTGTAATTTTGTTTCATGATAAGAGCCCAAAACTGTAGTTTTAACCCTATAACAGTCATACTTTTAGACCAATTATGTGAGTAATAATTAAGAGTTAACACTGATTACGTGTTTTTATGCATTTCAGGTTTCAAAGTCCATTATATGCAGAAATGTGCCACTTTAGCGAGATAAAGGAGCTAAGGTCGGTTACTAAGGAGTTCCGTGATTAAAGGCCAAGATTCAAGAAGACAAAGCCTTTCTAAAGCCCGGTCAAAAGCTGAAAAGTCGACGCAGGCTGAAACAACACACAAGTCAGCAGAACTTCCGAAAGCCGTATCTTTGGACTCAGACCTCAGAATTGGGCCTACCTTATGTCAAAACGACCGGCTCGGAAAGAGCTTTCCAATGGTCTAAGCCTTGACCCAATCAGAGGAGCAGAAGTGGACAAAAAGTCTATTGAAGCCAACTGCAGCTCAAGAGGCCTTTTTGGACTGAAAGAATTGGGTTTTGGACCTGATTCTCTTGCCCAAAACATGGCTCCAAGCCCATGCACGATTTTTGGATCTGGACATATAAAAACAAAAACTTAGCTCTTTGTTAATGGTAGCTAGTTAGACCTAAACAATATAGATAATTCTAGATCTAGTTTCCAGTATTTTAATTAAGTTTTAGTTCAATTTTCAATTCTTGTTTTAGATTAAGTCTTGAATCATTGTTCTTGATTGATTAGATAAATAAAATAGTTATTTTATCAATTTCGAATTGTGTTCTTTCAATCTATTAGATCTAGTTTTAATTATTGTTGGTTACTATTTCTTAGTTGTTAATTAGAATTTAATTATTGTTTAATTTAGATTAGTAAATTTCGAATCTTTGATAATATGTTTAGTTTAGATTCATATGGGAATGATTATGAATGATTCAAGGCTAAAACCTCCATTAGAGGGGTGATGAAGCCTTGACCGAAACTTAGTGGTATAGTGTAGAAGCATTGTAGAATCTATTCCAATCTAGAAGGTCGTGATTCGCCATGAGAATGGGTGGACGACCTCACATGCTAGTTAGTATTCGGTAGAAATGCCATGAACACTAGGGATTAGAACTCGAATTCTTGCCGTAAGAACGTAAGAATCGAGTTACAAGAATCTATACTAGGTTATTAAGTTGAATTCGAGGTGGATTCAATTCCCCTCTAATCCTTTATCTAGATTAAAAAACAATCATATTTCCATAGCATTCGTAGTTAAATTCAACATAATATTTTCCATATAGGTATCGTAGTATAACACCCTTTGTAAAGCTCTCATTAGACTTAAGACCGACTAATTAGATTAGAAAACATTCCATGCTAGAGCACTAGGAGTGGAACGAATTTGTTACTCCACTCTATTTCGATAGATTCGAGAGTAGAAACTTTGATAAAAATAGACACGTAAAAAGTTTTAGTTTACTTACGTTTTGAGTTCATCATTCATTTCGTAGGTAGACTATTCAATTTTATCTTTTATCAAATGGTGCCGCTGCCATCTTAGTTCACTTTAGCATTGTTTTCATGGTAGAATTAGTCATTTTTAAGTCCCATTAAACCCACCCACCCTTGTTTGATTCATACTGTGGTTATCTGTTTCAACGTCGAAAAATTCCGCGACAAAATTACACTGAGCGCGACCGCGCCTATAAGGAGCGCACCTGCGCCCTATAGTCTGGAACACGAGTGCTACCCGCCCTAAGTTACTGGACCACGAGCGACCAGCTAAGTTATTGGACCACGAAGCCACCAGCCCTCATACCGAAGCGCCGACCAGCTAAGTCATCGGAACAAGGAGCGACGACACTTCTAAGCCAAAAATCCCGATTTTCAACGGTTTTGTTTCAAACTTCGATTTTTAAGTTTTTCGTGTTCTAACTTGTTATTTACAATCGAACAAGCGCATACAAGACGCTATTCATAAGCAAAGCAAGGACGCTATCGGTATTCCTTTCTTCCATACCTCGCATCTCCGTTAGAGGTTCATACTAATATATCAAGATTGTTTGGATTGTTGTCGTGTTTAGACTTAGACTTGCATGAGATTAAGGTCCGGTGGGAGAAAACACCGAACGTAATTAACCGTCAACGCGTCAACAAACAAATCTATTGAGTATACCAATCACTACACCTCTAACTACTATTCCACCAACCACACCCGACCTGATGGTCAAGAAAGAGAGACTCCTCTCTCCGACTTTTACAAAGCCTTGGCGATAGCCCTAAATCTTGCATCGTTCTAGCGGACCCGGTGGGGATTTTCAAATCCCCAAACATATTTAATTTGTTACCCGTTTCCCATGGTTTAGGCCATGAAAAACCTTACCAACACATGTCGTAGGATTGAACAAGTCCTTACAACATTCCATCATCCTACGGTTGGTGTGGAACAAATTAAACTGAGGGTATTTCCCTTCACCTTAGCCGATAAGGCAGCGTCTTGGTTAACTGCCCAAACGCCTAACTCTGTGGACTCGTGGGCTAAACTTGTTCAGCTATTTATGGAACATTTTTACCCACCCCTAAAGACGGATGAGATGCTTTCCAAGATTCATTTCTTCCGACAGAACCCTCATGAATCATTTTCTGAGGCTTGGAATCGTTTCACCGATTTGCTTATAGAGTGTCTACACCATAATCTAGCAAAAGACACGTTAGTTCATGCCTTTTTCAAAGGACTTAAACATCACCATAAAGAAGTCCTTGACATAATGAATGGGGGTAGTTTCCTAAGTAAAGGAGCCTCGAAGGCTTACAAATTTTTAGAAGAACAAACTAAACGCAATAACAATTGGGGAGTGATGATATCCCCCGCTCTGCTAGTTCTTCTTCAACAGTTAAGGCCGCCGGTATGTTTGAGATGAAACCCGATCCAGAACTTAAAAATTTAATCGAATCTCTAACTAAAAAGGTAGAGGCTATTTCTATTCAACAAAAGCCTATCCCGTCATGAATGTAAACTCCAACCCATGTAATTTCTGTTTGAGTCCTGAGCACCCTGACTCCTATTGTCCTCTCGCCTATGAACAACAACAATTAGAGCAAGATAATGTTTGCTCTATTAATAACTATCCTATTCCTAATGCCCCATGGAGACAACATCCCAACTTTAGTTGGCGAAACAATCAACAAGTTACACCTCCAGGGTTTAATAACCAAAATGTTAGGCAAGCAAACAACTATAATCAAGCTCCACCTAGGCAAGGACAGGGACAAGGTCAAGGAAATTATAATAATTATAACAACCAAAAGCGCAACTACCCGCGACAAGGTGTAGCACAAGGTCAGAATAATTATAATAGTTATAATACCAATAGAGGTATCATTCGGTTAACAATAGTAACTATCACAACCCACCCATTAATAATCAACGTGAGATAGTTCCAAATGCACCACCGTGACTACTACACCTACACAACCGGATCATATCGACGCCTTTATACACGTTTACCCAACAACTTTTCCAATCAATGACTCAATCAAACCAACAGATCTTACAATCCATAAATCGGGGCATACAACAAGTTAGCCCAAGAGAAAGCCCAACCAAAAGGCGTGTTTCCGGGACAAAGCGATACCAAACCCAAAACAACAAACACACCTTTGAGGTAAACGGTAATACTAGTACGAAATGACAATAGTAGGTGACCTAAATGCCATCACCACTCTCCTCTCGGAAGAGTGGTTGACAACAAAGTAACTATGCCTATAGTTACCCCATCAAGACTCCTACACCGGATATCGAACTAGATACCGAAGTAGAAACCGAAGACCCTACCACCGTAGAGGTACCCGGTTAAACAACAAACTAAGAAACGAAAAGCCAAGGTAACACATCAAGTCGAGCCATACGCTAAATATAGAGCAAAACCACCATTCCCTCGGTTAGACATGCTAACCAGGGATACAAACTTTGAGGAGATTAGGAACGTTTTCAAGAATCTAACGATAAACCTTCCTTTTCTCGAAGCTATTAAAAGCTCCCTAACCACGCTAAGTTTCTTAAAGAGTTGTGCACTACTAGGCGTAAGACCAACATACCTAAAGACGCTTTTAACCGAACAATTCCCAATTTTATCCGAAAATAATGGAATCGTTAAGTACAAGGACCCCGGTCGCCCTATCAAAAATGCACCTTAGGAGATTCCCACGACGACGACGCTTTATTAGACACGGGGCGAGTGTTAACTTACTCCCGTATTACTTGTATAAACAAATAGATCTACAGAAATGCAACCTACAAAAAATAACGCTTGCAATTAGCGGACATGTCAATTAAGTATCCTAAGGGTGTAGTGGAAAACGCGTGCTTGTTAAGGTTCGGATTTTCTACTATCCCGCTGATTTTGTTATCCTCGATACGTAAGTCGCTAACGACTCAGACCGATCATCTTAGGGCCCTTCTTAGCAACCGCCAACGACTTATAAATTGCAGCGATGGTAAGATGTCCTTATTTTTGGCCATCTTACGGTTGAGAGGTAAATGTTTTAAAATGATGAAACAATTACTAGATTCGCTCATAGATGGGGAGGTTAGCATGATCGAGAGCTTAGCTCAAGATTATTTTAACAACACGCTTCCTGAAAAAATAATATGTCCAAATTCCTTTCTTTTGGAACTTCAGATTTTGTAAATGACTCCTACTTAGAGGAAGTCAACACCATCCTTGAGTCCACACCAATTGTAGACACTTCGGTTGCTCCACATATTGAGTATGAAGACTTGCTACCTAAGCAAGTATTCATTATGCAAAATGAGGACCCCGATGAAACATCTATTGATTTTCCTTCCACCCCAGTGCTTAAACCCCTTCCACCAGAGTTAAAATATATTCAACTTGATCCGGATGGTAGTCATTCGGTAATTATATCTTCTCTGTTATCTAAGAATGAAGAGACATGTTTAATCTGGATGATTAGGGAACATCGGTCTGTGATTGGTTGGTCCCTAGCCGACATTAAGGGAATTGACCCTAATGTTTGCACTCATCGTATCCATTTGGAGGATAACGCGAAGATTTCTCGTGAACCTCAGCGTCGCTTGAACCCAGCCATGAAAGAGGTGGTTAGGGAAGAAGTCTTACGATTACTCAATGCGGGTATCATATACCCAATCTCTGATAGTGAATGGGTAAGCCCCATTCATGTAGTTCCTAAGAAATCGGGAGTTACCATGGTACGAAATGGGAAGGGTGACTATGTTGTCACACAAGGTCCTATGAAATGGAGGATCTGTATTGATTACAGACGGTTAAATGCTATGACACGAAAGGATCACTTTCCCTTACCTTTTATAGATCAAATGCTCGAACGCCTAGCTGGTCATGCTTTTTATTGTTTTCTGGATGGCTACTCAGGCTATTTTCAGATTATTATTGATATTGATGACCAAGAAAAGACTATCTTCACATGTCCTTTTGGAACGTATGCCTATAAACGAATGCCTTTTGGCCTTTGTAATGCTCTTGGAACCTTCCAGCGGTGTATGCTTCATATATTTAGTGACATGGTAGAGGGCTTTATGGAAGTTTTCATGGATGATTTTTTTATCTATGGAAACTCCTTCACAGACTGTTTGTCTAACCTGTCTAAGGTTTTGACACGGTGTGAAGAAAAGAGCCTCGTTTTAAACTGGGAAAAGTGTCATTTCATGGTGAAAAATGGCATAGTACTAGGTCACATTGTATCTAGTGATGGCATCGAAGTAGATAAGGCCAAACTAGATAAGATAGCGACTCTACCTAAACCACGAACTGTCCGTGATATTAGAGCCTTTCTAGGCCATGCAGGTTTTTATAGGCGGTTTATTAAAGACTTCTCCAAAATAGCTAGGCCTTTAACTAATTTGCTTTTGAAAGATGCAATCTTTGATTTTAATTTTAACTGTATGCAAGCTTTTGAAACTTTAAAAGCCGCCCTAACCACTGCACCCATTATACAGCCTCCCGATTGGTCTAAACCTTTCGAACTCATGTGTGATGCTAGTGACTATGCAGTTGGTGCAGTCTTGGGACAAAAGCTAGATAATAAGTCCACTGTTATTTATTATGCTAGTAAAACCTTAAACGATGCTCAACGGAATTATTCAACTATCGAAAAAGAATTCTTAGCCGTCATTTATGCTTTAGATAAGTTTTGTCCTTATTTGGTTGGTTCTAAAACCTTAGTTTACACGGACCATGCAGCCCTTAAGTACCTTCTTGCGAAGAAGGATGCTAAGCAGAGATTAATCCGATGGATCCTTCTCCTACAAGAGTTCACATTAGAAATAAAGGACAAAAGAGGGGTCGAAAACGTAGTTGCCGACCACTTATCTAGACTCACAAACGACGATCAGACTGATTCTGAGTCCATACCGGACTCTTTTCCTAATGAGCATCTGTATGCCATTTTTCAGCACCATGGTATGCTGATATTGTAAATTATTTAGCGGCTGATGTTATGCCTTATAATTGGTCAAGAAATGAACGTAAGAAGTTTTTGGCCAGAGTTAAGTTATACTACTGGGATGAGCCCTACCTTTTTAAGTATTGTGCGGATCAGATTATTCGTCGTTGTATTCCCCAGTGGGAATATAATGAAGTTCTATCGTTCTGCCATGACAAAGAGTGTGGTGGCCATTTTAGTGGGATGAAAACAGCCGCTAAAGTTCTTCAATGTGGTTTTTATTGGCCTACCTTTTTTAAGGATGCCCAAGTGCATTGCAAGACCTGTATATTCGCTGCCAACAACTTGGGCTTAATCACGGCGTAATATGATGCCATTAAATCCAATCTTGATAGTAGAAATTTTTGACGCGTTTGGGGCATTGATTTCATGGGTCCTTTCCGGTTTCCCACGATTTCATTTATATTCTAGTTGCCGTGGACTACGGTCTAAATGGATAGAGGCCCTAGCTTGTCGTAGCAAATGACCATAAAGATCTGTTGTATTTTTATTAAAGAATATATTTTCTGTCGGTTTGGCATTCCTAAAGCCATCATTTGTGATGGTGGAACGCATTTTTGCAACAGAGTTGTTGCATCCCTAGTGAAAAAGTATGGAGTTACACACAAAGTAGCAACTTCGTATCATCCACAAACTAGCGGACAAGTAGAAGTTTCTAATAGGGAAATCAAAAAGATTTTAGAAACAACTGTAAACCCTGATAGGAAAGACTGGTTGAAGCGTCTATCGGATTCCTTATGGGCGTATAGAACTGCTTTCAAAACTCCTATAGGTATGTCTCCCTTTAGACTTGTATTTGGGAAACCATGTCATTTGCCCGTTAAATTAGAGCACCATGTTCTGTGGGCTATAAAAAGCCTTAACTTCAATATTGATGAGGCAGGTGTCAAACACAAGTTGCAATTGAATGAGCTTGAAGAAATCCGTAGCGATTCTTACGATCTCGCAAAGGATTATAAAGCTAACATGAAACGTGTTCATGATAAGAAAATCTTGCGCAAAGAGTTTGTAGTTGGTCAAAAGGTCTTGCTTTACAACTCCCGTCTACATATTTTCCCAGGAAAACTAAAATCCCATTGGTCTGGCCCTTTTCTGGTTACTGAGGTCACCCCTTACGGGGCAATCACCTTGGTAAATCCAAATGACAACAGTACCTTTCAAGTTAATGGTCAATGGTTAAAACATTTTCACGAACTTCTATCCCCTGATGTAGAGGAAGTCCTTTTATAGGACCCTGTCTATGAGGACTGACCTTGTCATTTGGTGTACTTCCTTTCACTCCCATATAGTGGTAAGTGCACCATTCAGGTAACCGGGCCCTCCCTATGGAGTGTGTGGCTGTAAGTACCGGATCCTAAGTCCACGTTTCACATAATTCACGTTTTCCACTTTTGCATGTTTCATCGGTTTTTGAGTCATGTTCAAAATAAAAAAATAAAAATAAAATAAAAATTCTTAAATCATAGAAATAGCAATGCAACAAGTCTTGGGAATCTGACTTTAAAGGACCCACGTTTTAAACAAATTTTATGTTTAAAAATTTGTTTGGGGGTGGGCAGTCGATCTTTCCATCTGGATTGCTCGAACTTTCCATTTGTGTTGTTTTGGCCCATTACTTGTAGTTCAATTGGGTTGACGTAATCTAAACTTAGAATTCCTTCGTTCGCATAACTTACGTCACACACGCAGTTCGAGGCGTTCTTCCACCCTCTTATACGTCACCCATTGTTGGAATTGAATGTTTTATGGTTCATTGGATTGGAAATTCTCTACTGATCATTTCCATAACTCATTCGCCAAAATCGGGCCAGTAACGAAGCAGCAAATTGAATTTGAAATTGCACGAAAAATCGGAAAATTTCGGAATTCACATTGGGCTTGGGCCCAAACCGCACGCACGACTGTGCGTCTCCTTCCTTCCCAAACCGCACGCACAGTGTTTCCCTTTCAATCCCGCCGGTTACAAGTTAAATCAAACTTTGAAAACCAAAATAAAAAAAAAATAGAGAGAGAGAAGGAAACCTAACTACACTCACACCAAGATAATCAAAGCCAACTTAAATCTTCTCTAAACCATTACCACCACCACCCCAACTCCGAAAAAACAGCCACCAGTTCAAGTAATCACCGCCACCACCGTGTTTTTAGTAGTTTTTCTTCACACTCGCCTCCCCCACAGTCTACAAAACCATTACTTGTCTAAGAAACTTTAATGGCGCTGACGTAGAATTTTGCGAGCACGCGTTTGCTTCCGATTTATTTACCATTTTTCACGGCGCGGAGATGATTAAGAGGCATTGAATGGACTGTGGTACTTTCGACTGAGGAGTTCTATCACTATGATTTGGTAGAACAGTTTTATAAAAAGCGAGAATTGGAAGGGGATAAGATTTTCATAAAGTTAGGAGGAACGAGGGAGGGAAGTAACGGTGACAGTTTGTTGGCCGAATCATTAGGAATTACGCTTTGAAAGCAACTCGGTAATCGACAATTCAGGAATCCCAATCTTTGAGTTCCCGCTTTGATGAAGGATACTTGTCCGAGGGTGAATACAATTCGACATCTCATTCGTCCCCGCCAATCCACCACGAGAACCAATCAACCGGTCAGAGCTCGGTGGATTGGTAGGAACGCCCCTGGAAAGACAAAGTCAGTGATATCGGCCTGCAATGTCTGCACGTTCTCTGGATTTTGCAAACAAATAAGTATAATTTCTGCATCCTTGATTTAATGTTTAATGTGATTCGAGGAGTGGGGAAGAGTTTGGCGCCTCTTCCCGTATTGATCACTAAGATCATGCTCTCCTTTAGAGCTGTCGTAAGATTTGCTCCTATTAAGATCAAATTGCATTCTAATGCAAGTATCTATACGGATTGCATCCAAGAGACTTGGCCGTTGTCTAAAGAAAAAATGGTTGAGTCAGAGGATGAAAGAGAAGATATGATATGTCTGGATGAAGATGCATTAGATAATTGTAATTCTAATTTAGAACGCATGCAAGTGTTGCAAACTGCCTTGCGGTGCGTTTATGGTATTTGTGGAAATATCCGAGATAGACAGATTGTAGTTCAAAAAAAGCAAGGGAACCTTCGTAGAGATTTGAAATGCTCGAAGGGTTAAGGACGATATCTTGTCTAACATGGAGACTATCCCCAAAGATCAACAAACCCAAGATGCAAGATTTCGCAGATCGAGATGGAAGCCCGTAGCTTGTTCGAATAGAGATGCTACGACGCGATGCCACCCGTGGAGGACTCTGTTTTCAGCCGAGTCCGACGCATGCATGAGCGTCGTCGCAAAAGCGACGATGGTTCAAGCCAATCTCCATCCTGGGGCCCATCACCATCACGTAACTAGGGTGTTCACCATCATCAGGTTGTGTTATTTGTTGTTTCATAATTTTGTTTTATTAGTTGGATTTTAATTCAAAGAGTTAAATTTAAATAGTAATGTGTTTATTTAATGTTGTTTGGATTTAAATTTTATTTTTAATATAATTGGTTATTTTCGAAAGTATCGCTTGTTTTATCATTAATCCCACCTTCCCTAATTTGTTTGGGGGTGGAAATATTTATACCGAGCATAAGTCGCTATATGATCATCTGCTGTAAAGTTGTATTGGAGGAAAGGTTGATAATTTGGCCGATATCGGCATATCTATGATTTGTGTGGTGGTAACATGAAATCAAGGAAAGTTTAGAAGTTACTATTCTAAATCAAGTATGAAACATACCAGGATTTATAGAAAATCATGGAAATGGTTTGTTTCCGTTTTCGGGTTTGGAATTTTTCTATTTCCGGAAATTGCCTTCAAACAAATTGGGAACTTGCCGATTCGTTTTGGTAGCTCAGAACCTATTTAAACTCCCTTCTTTCTACACTAACAAACCACACTACACCCCACCATCATCCCGGACCTTCCACTACAAGTTTTTCTTTCTTTTTGCTCTAAACTCCGAGTTCAGCACTTACGAGCGCGCCTGCGCCCTCTACATTTTCACAAAATTTTGTCGAGCGACCGCCTCCTCCTTGACCGACCACCAAAACACTGTAATTCTAAAACCCACGAGCGCCACCGCCGCCTCTATGTGAGCGCCAGCCATTATCATCGTACGCACGAAAAATTCCAATTTTCAGACGGTCATTCCGTGATTTTTGTGGAACTATTCAAAGAGTTGTTGTGATGACATCTCCTATAGTCATACCTGAACAGTCCTTCAAGATGTGTTGGGCACCGAGATCTATGGACATTGGTTCCGGCCACGATCCTCGCATTAGGATGGCGCCATCTACCGGTAAGTGATGACGATTCATATTCACCACACTTCTTGCTTATTTCTACGACCATGTTAAATTCTATTGTAATCGATGGAGAACAAGAATTCTCTCGTCAGAGTCGAAGACACGACACATCAATTCGATAAAAATGTGGTCGCTTTAGTTTCGTGGATTACCAATACCGATCCTCGTTCACACATGGGCATATATGATCGATAATGCATATATTTATGATTATACATATTTCCATGAGTATTATGGGGAGGGTATTTCGAAAGTAATGGACCAGGGGCTTATATAGCATTGCCTTTGGTAGCCTTTCCCTAAATGTAGGCACCACCATGTTATTCATCCCGATGAATATTTTGGGGAATGGCGCTTCATTTCTGCAAAACAATACTCGCCGGTGACATTTTCCTCGCTTTAGTCGAGGGACGTCGGCGATATGACATTCCCCCTCGAAAGTATTATTCGACATTAAGAGAGCCCAAACCATGAGGCGTAAGTATCTTCTTATGCCTGTTAGTAAGCGCATCATGCGTAGTTGTTTATTACCCATATTCTCGCACAATTCACGATTGGAAAAGGGTTGAAGTCATGAGACCCACCAATCGGGTGGTTCGCTTGTTCGCGAATAATGACTTGGCGGGATGGCGGTGCGACCTCATTTGGTTGCCCCATACATCCCATCGGACATGATAACACTTAACAGTTTAGCATTAGTAGATGATAACCGGTGGCAAGCTTGGCAAATTACAATGGACCGGCAGGATCGCGAAGGAACCTCGCCTCACTAACGAGGAAGAGGATGCTTAAAATTTGGAGATAAGGTAAGTTTTAGTTTTGTTAGTGTCCGCTTATGTCCCAAGCAATTTAATTCGGTTAACCCCATAATGGGTGGAACTCTTATAGAGTTGCGTCAGTTTTTATTTCCTATATTAGTATGTTCTAACCTTGTTTTGCAGATGTTCTAGAATTTCACGCGTTTCCATGGTATTTTTCTACCCTCTTTATTTAAATGCTTTGAGGACAAAGCATGCTTCTTGTTTTAGGGGCATAGAAACACATGTAATTAAGGCATCTGTTAGGATATAGATATGTATAATATGCATTTGTCTCAAGTTAAAAAAAATATATATATATAAATAAATAAGTTTATGTTATACACTTAGGAATATTGGTATTGTTTTCCTTCTCTATGCTCTCAACAATCTAGAAGTCTCACGTAGCTTTTGCATCAGAATAATTGTTAGAAACTTAGATTAATATGTAGGTAATAATCTTTGCATCTATCTATAAATATATTACATGAGTATCTATGATTGTTAGCAGTAAGTTTCTGAAATCTAGGCTAGAGTACTTATTCTAAAAATCCTGTAAGAATATAGCCTAAAGCCTTATATGAGAGAAATATTTGAGAAATGACAAAAGGGAGAAGTAAAATCCGGATAGATAAATCACACGTCCACTTGCTTGATCACTATGCCATATCCTAAGCGAGAATTTAGGCCCTCTTTGGATCGATATAGCCAGAAATTCAAACCTATGAATTATTTTTCCGCTAGTCGCCCCTCTGAGCCTTCCTTTAGCCTTCCATAAACCACAATTCCTTTACCCCATACAAAAACAAAACAAAATAAAAAAAATTCAACTTACCCAATATAGAATAAGTCCGAGAATAGAATGAGTGAAGAAAGAAGAAGAGAAAACAGTAAACGTAAATTAGTAGTTGCTTTTAAAAAAGAAAAGAAGTTTCCATCCAAGGAAAAGAAAAAAAAAATAAATAAAAACTCCAAAAAATAAAAAAAGGGAGTCAAAAAAAGAAAAGAAAAAAAATATGGCTAAGGATGGAAACAAAAGTATAGAAGCAAAAAGAAATAAAAGGTTTTTCTAAGGATAAATATTATCTCGGACTTGTCCTTTTGAATATCCATTTCCTTCCTTCTTAAACCATTTCCTAATCCCTGCAACACCTAATAAAGACCTGGTTTTAGTGTGATAGTAAGTGGTAGATGTGTTTGATCGACTCGCTTCCTTGTTTGTCATTGAGATTGTAAGGTAAAGTGTGCCCACCCACAATCGAGTAGCTAAACTTGAGCGAAAAAATCAGAGTGGTTTTGTCTTGACATTTATGTGAGGACCTAGTTTTCCTAGTTTTCAGAAACGAACCTGCTAGGCATTTCATAGTATTACTCGTAGTATTTATATTTGTATCATAGATGATTGATTATTATGCATGTATTAGCTTAGGGTTTTGACTTAGTTATTCTTATTCAATTGCTAGTGAGATGTATAGATAGTTGGGACATAAATGAGGAAACAATAGTTTTATTTCTTAGTCGTTGTAGTATAGTTGAAGTTTGTGAGTACCTTCACTGAAAAACTCTCACGAGGCTATAACTCGTCCACTAGGGAATTCCTAGTGGTTTAAGGCCTTGTTGCATATGGTCAATGCAATCGCACTCAGCGAAACGAGAGTAGATAGAACTCCATTTTTTGGTCACTTATGCTAATTTCTCATCTTTGCTTGAGGACAAACAAAATGTTGTTTGGGGGTAGTTTGATAAGAGCCCAAAAATGTAGTTTTAACCCTATAACAGTCATACTTTTAGACCAATTATATGAGTAATAATTAAGAGTTAACACTGATTACGTGTTTTTATGCATTTCAGGTTTCAAAGTCCATTATGTGCAGAAATGTGCCACTTTAGCGAGATAAAGGAGCTAAGGTCGGTTACTAAGGAGTTCCATGATTAAAGGCCAAGATTCAAGAAGACAAAGCCTTTCTAAAGCCCGGTCAAAAGCTGAAAAGTCGACGCGGGCTGAAACAGCACACAAGTCAGTAGAACTTCCGAAAGCCGTATCTTTGGACTCAGACCTCGGAATTGGGCCTACCTTATGTCAAAACGACCGGCTCGGAAAGCGCTTTCCAATGGTCTAAGCCTTGACCCAATCAGAGGAGCAGAAATGGACGAAAAGTCTGTTGAAGCCAACTGCAGCTGAAGAGGCCTTTTTGGACTGAAAGAATTGGGTTTTGGACCTGATTCTCTGGCCCAAAACATGGCTCCAAGCCCATGCACGATTTTTGGATCTGGACATATAAAAACAAAAGCTTAGCTCTTTGTTAATGGTAGCTAGTTAGACCTAAACAATATATATAATTCTAGATCTAGTTTCCAGTATTTTAATTAAGTTTTAGTTCCATTTTCAATTCTTCTTTTAGATTAAGTCTTGAATCATTGTTCTTGATTGATTAGATAAATAAAATAGTTATTTTATCAATTTTGAATTGTGTTATTTCAATCTATTAGATCTAGTTTTAATTATTGTTGGTTACTATTTCTTAGTTGTTAATTAGAATTTAATTATTGTTTAATTTAGATTAGTAAATTTCGAATCTTTGATAATATGTTTAGTTTAGATTCATATGGGAATGATTGTGGAATGATTCAAGGCTAAAACCTCCATTAGAGGGGTTGATGAAGCCTTGACGAAAACTTAGTGGTATAGTGTAGAAGCATTGTAGAATCTATTCCAATCTAGAAGGTCGTGATTCGCCATGAGAATGGGTGGACGACCTCACATGCTAGTTAGTATTCGGTAGAAATGCCATGAACACTAGGGATTAGAACTCGAATTCTTGCCGTAAGAACGTAAGAATCGAGATACAAGAATCTATACTAGGTTATTAAGTTGGATTCGAGGTGGATTCAATTTCCCTCTAATCCTTTATCTAGATTAAAAAACAATCATATTTCCATAGCATTCGTAGTTAAATTCAACATAATATTTTCCATATAGGTATCGTAGTATAACACCCTTCGTAAAGCTCTCATTAGACTTAAGACCGACTAATTAGATTAGAAAACATTTCATACTAGAGCACTAGGAGTGGAACGAATTTGTTACTCCACTCTATTTCGATAGATTCGAGAGTAGAAACTTTGATAAAAATAGACACGTAAAAAGTTTTAGTTTACTTACGTTTTGAGTTCATCGTTCATTTCGTAGGTAGACTATTCAATTTTATCTTTTATCACTTCATATAAAAACAAACTTTTTTTTATAACTTTGTATTTTTATGTTTTAATTTTGTTTTGTCCTTTTATGAAATCAATTCAAGCATTGAATTGATACGTCTTTTCCTTTTGCAAGGTGGCACAAAATTGTGACCATCACTTGCCACCTGCCTATGCTGACTCGTCATGCCTTTTGGGCCAACAGAGTGGGTCCACATGGTGTCCATAGTGGCGGTGCTGATTTTGGCATTTTTACAACTTTCTGTCTTTGTGTAGAGTTCGTCGCCCTGGTTGCTCTAGCAGTTCACTAGCCGAAGTCGGCGTCTAGGTTTGAAAGATGTGAGCTTCGGAAGTTTGGTGCTTCTTTACATGTGGACCCGTTCTGCACTGGTTTTGTCCCTTTGTAATCTTTGGCTCTAGTCAGGCTTTGTTGGGCTTCACAGGGGCTGAGTGGGAAGACTTCAAATATACACATTATTTTCGTACTTTGATGCATGTTTTAATATCATATTCATGTTAACTATGGAAACCTGCAAAAGTACGAAAATATCATTATTTTGTGATTATTAAACACATAATTAACCAAAACACTGTGTCTCTACGGGGTTTAGTATTACAGTTTTGGGTGCTTATCACACCACCGCCAAACAGCACTTTGCTTGTCCTCAAGCAAAGAAGAGACATTAAAATGATAAGTTGCCAAAAATGTGTTGTCCTAAGCTAAGTCTCATTTTGCAGAGTTCGGTTGCATTTACCGTATACAATAAGGCCTTAAACCACTAGGAATTCCCTAGTGGACGAGTTATAGCCTCGTGAGAGTTTTCCAGAGAAGATACTCACAAACTTTATATATACTACAACGACTTGGTAACAAAGGCTTGTTTCCTTAATTAATCTCAGATATCTATACATCTCACTAGCGGGGGAAACAAGGATTAATTCTTTCGAAATTCAAGGTAATATACATACAATAATCAAAACATCTACATATGAGCATGCATACAGTGATCTTTACAATGAAATGTATGAGCAGGGCCGTTTCTAGATCCTTTGGATAGCGTCCTTAAGTAGGTTCTCACAGGTATGTGTCGAAACATAATTTCTCTCTTATTTTTCCACTCAAGTTTTGCTAACTCCAGTGTGCAGTGGGCACACGTTTGATAGAGTTATATACTAAAAGCATTACTTTTGTATTAACTCTAATTCTTTATATTTTGAATGAGAATCATATGGGCAAATGTTATGCATATTATATATGTTATTAGTTATATGCATGTGTCTAATACTTTATGTTTTAGATGATATGGTGTGTGGTGACACACAGAAGATGATATCATCAGTACCTTATAAAGTATAAGTAAACGTTCACAACCTAAATGGATTTGGACAAACCATTGGTATGGTTGTAGTATAATCTGGTATTAGTCTATCTTGACTATAAGATTACACTAGTACACTTTGTGTGTATTGAACAGGACCAAGTGAGGTTGTTTCTCTTTATACTGACTATATAAGAGAACAAACACCTCTGTTATTATGGATGTTTGTCCTCTTAATCCGGATATAATAACGGGCACTTATGTGCATTGTACATTGCTTTAAATCATCAATGAGTGAGATTCATTTGTGAATCAACAAACTCGATGGATTGGGTAATGACATTGTATGTAAGGTGTCCTATTGATTATAAAAGGAATCCATAACCCGCAGGAAGTCAGGTTGATGATGTCCCCTTGAGGAGCTCAAAAGGATTGTCATGTAAACCCTGCAGGTGGATTTATTCTGACATGACAATGCGGTTGAGTGGTACTACTCAAGGACATAAGAAGTTGATTAATGTAGTTGTCAGTAACTTAACTTAATCAACGGGCATTCGATATCTTAAAAATAGGGAGATCAACAAGCATGTAATATGGAGCCCATAAATGTAACACGTAATTTGGGATTAGGGCGGTAGTGCAACAATAGCCTTTAGTGGAATAAGCCATTTGTTGACGGACTTGGGCCGTGTGTTCTGGGCGAACATGGGAAGCCCAAGCTCGTTAGGAGGCCGAACCCTAATCTCTCCTGGCCGAATTCACTATTTATTGGATTGAAAAAGAGAGGCAAGAAAAGATAGATCCTAAATCGGTTCTAGCTTTGTGAGTGAGATAGGCCAAGAGAGAAAGAAGGGGGTTAGTAGATCGTTACCTACACAACGTCCAATCTAAAGATATGAATACAACAGAAGGTCAAGAGGTTGCTTATTTCATAGATCTTGGATTCTCAGAGTTATCTTAGCTGATCTAAAGGTATGAATTTCTAACCAAATCATGGACACCCCTTATTTCGCTGCGCGTGGGTGTTTGCGGTTTGTAGTAAATCATTCGGTGAAACCATAACGGTTCCTACAAGGTTTCCTCACATACTCAATGACAGTTAGAGGAGCCGAGGTCAAGAATTCACATCTACTACTTATTATCACACCACACTACTATTAATTGAGCTAGAGGTCTTTATTAGGTTTTATGGTGCTTGGGTGGTAGTGTAGAAGAAAATGGAATGAAAAATTCAAAAATGATAAGTATGAGAGAATAAGGTCTTCTAGATACTTATACTAGAGAAATCCTTATTCTTTTTCCTGCTTCTAACATAGATTTCCATACTTGGCTTTTTTAAGCTTTTGTATTTCCTTTTGATTTGATTTTGGGGGAAATTCTAACTTTGATATTTCTTGTGATTTTTGGAAACATATTTATATTTTTATTTTTCTTTTCTTCCGAAGCAGGTAACTGATTTTGATTTGTGACAAGTTTTTCTCTTTATTTTTCCGCGCTTCATCCTATTTCTCATACTCATCATCTAGGTGGGCTTATTTATTTGTGTTTAATAGATGGGTAATGAATTTTTAGTGAAATAGAAAGGGTTAATGAAAGGTTTAGTGGGGCAACTAGCAGTTATTTTTATTATTATTTTTTTACAGGTGTGAATTTTTGTCTATATCGATCCAAAGAAGGCCTAAATTCTCGCCTAGGATTTGGGTAGTGGTCAAGTAAGTAGACGTGTGAACTTCTCTACTAGGAAAAACTACTCCTCTGTGTCATTACTCACATATCACACATTTTGAGGCTTTTTGGTTAGATTCTTACAGGATATGGAAATTAAGTTGTCTAACCGTGGGTCTCAGAAACTTACTGCTGTGTACATTTAATGATAGTCAGTGCATGAATGCTTATTGAAAATATATAAAAACTATTGCATATGTATTAACTTAAGTTTCTAAGAACAAGTCCTAATTCAAATGCTAGGGTAAGATTTCTAAATATTTTTCATCACAGAAAAGGAAATGAGAATTTGTCACTAAATATACTTATTTAGACATAAATAAAACTATATACAACTATGAATGCTTAATTTTTTTGCGAAAGGTTCTCACCACCCCCATACAGTCGGACGCTGTGTCCTCAAAGTGTCAAGAGGAAGAAAGAATATACCTGAGAGGCTTTGAGCAAAAATATAGCTGACATCTTCTATAGAAAATTATTGTAACACACTATATATTATACAACATAAAAGTGAAAGCACACTGTTAGGTTATTTATTATTTTTTTTTCACATCAAACGTAAAACAAATATGTACATCAACTCACATTGCCCCAATTATGAACTGGGAGTAGGTCCATTCTCGCTTCATCTTTATAGAAATGTCATTCCTTTGCGTCACGCCAATCTATCATAGTCTTCCGAACTTCGCTCCACTTCCTCTTTCTTGAAGTGTCTATATGAGCTATCATGTTATCGTCATTAGGGAAGCAACAAACTTTCTTTAGATACCTTGCAGGGCACCACCATACTCGAAATCGTAAAGAACGAATTATCTTGTTCGTCGGACACATAGAATCTACCTTTGCCCAGTCATGAAAAGTGGCCGCAAACTGTGGAAAGTACATCCTCATTATTCTGCATGCTGTAACTGGCAAAATGATATAGTGCTGCCAAAAAGCCGAGCCCGTTTAAGGTTCTCAATTACTAGGTTTGTGATGTCGAAAGCGGTATGTTGCTGGGCCAGAGCATGGAAGGTCTTACAAATTGATTCGAAGGCAGTGGAGAAATGCCAATCACCCATGATGTTTAGAAGGATAAACAACATGGTAGTCCCGACATTCATGGTCATACTGGCTAGTGGAATAGTGCTGTCTGGCCATCGGCCAGCTT
The DNA here is from genome assembly GCF_015680905.1 of Coptis chinensis. Taxonomy (NCBI): domain Eukaryota; kingdom Viridiplantae; phylum Streptophyta; class Magnoliopsida; order Ranunculales; family Ranunculaceae; genus Coptis; species Coptis chinensis. The sequence continues at coordinate 45,968,740 of NC_141460.1, forward strand.
CTGCACGTTCAATGACTTGGGCGAGGCCATCGCCATTACGGGCGGTGTGATAAGAGCTCAAAATTATAGTTTTCACCCCATTAACAATATCGCTTTTGACCAATTATGTGATTAATAAGTAAGAGTTAGTACTGCTATCATGTTTTTATGTATTTCAGGCATCGGAGTCGAATATGTGCAGAAATGCGCCCCTTTTGAGAGATAAAGGAGCAAGGGTTGGTTGCTAAGAAGTTCTATGACAAAAGGCAAAGATTCAAGGTGAAAAAGCCTTTTTAAAGCCCGGTCAAAGATGAAAAGTCAAAGTCAACGCGAGCAGAAATAGCGCACAAAGGTCAGTAGAACTTCCGAAGGCCGTATCTTTGGACTCAGACCTCAGAATTGGGCCTACCTTATGTCAACCCGACCGACACGGAAAGAGATTTCCAATGGTTCAAGCTTTGATCCAATCAGAGAAGCAGAAGTGGACGAAAAGGTTGTTGAAGTCAAATACAGCTGAAAAGGCCTCTTTGGACTAAAGGAATTGGGTTTTGGGCTCGATTTTCTGGCCCAAAACATGGCTCCTCAGCCCATGCACGAATTTGTGGATCTTGTCTCCTCCATATGAAGAGATAAAGACTTAGCTCTTAAGTAACTTAGTTTTTAACTAGCTATACTTAGTCTAGATCCAATAGTTAGTTTTAGATCTAGTTAATTAGCATCAAATTAGTGTTTAGAACAATATTTAGTTTTTAGAATCAATAATTAGTTTGTATTTTAAGTTTTAGTTTAGATTTAGTTTGTAGCCTCCATTAGAACCTTTCAATAAAAGCTTTAGTTAATTCAATTCAATTCAAGTTATTTTAATCAAGTTTAGTTTAATTTAATTATGTCTTATTATTATTGTTTATTGTTAATGAACTCAATGAAACTAGGCTAAAAACTCCATTAGATGAGTTTTATGAAGTCTATGTGAGGGTTATGATTGTTCTTCTTTAGTTTTCCTATCTTATGTGCTTCAAGTTTAAGTTCTATAGTTGTCTAGGGATAGAGATTATAGAAGTTGAACTAGAGAAAGGAAACTCCACAAAGAGATTTGTGGATGAGAATTTCTCTTATACTAATCATATCTTAGTACAGAGATTGCTAGGATTAGTTAGGGATCAATAATAAATTGTGGCTTTTGTTGTTTTACCTTGTGTAGATTAATAAAGGTTAAGATTAAAATATGAAAAACTAGTTAGAATAATCATAGTTTCACATAGATGGATTAATCCTTTCTCTATATTCTTCCAATTCATTAAATTCACCTTTTAATTGCTTAGTTAAATTAGTTAAATTTATAATTAATTTTAGTTTAAATAAATCACAACACTACTCTCATTGTTCTCACCATTGTTTCCTTTTGTTTGATTAATTGAATTCGTTTAAGTCTAGATAAATTAAGAGTGGAACGATTCCGTACTCTATATATTGAATGAATATATATGTGAGAGTAGGAAATAAAGAATTGATACCGTAATAATAAAGTTAGAGTAATCTAGTTGAGTTTTTAGGGTTATCAAATGGCGCCGCTGCCATCTTAATCTCGTTCAAGACAAGAATTCAAGGGGCAATCCCCCATTCTCTACCCACCCACCCTTTTCATTTTTCATTCTTTTATTTTTCTCATATTTTTGTTACTGTTCACACGTACTGTTTTAAGCACAGGGGCGCACGCCATCCCTTTTGCCTTGTTCAGAGCGCGGCCGCCCTCCCTTGAGCTTACAGAATCACAGTGAAGAATACAACAGTAAAGGTATTGTTAAATTTTGAAAAATTCAGAAACTTTTTAGCCATAACCAGTAAGGTGTTATTGATTTACCGGAATATTTTCAGATTTTTCCTAGTTGTTTTACCTAGTGAACTAATATGATATTTACAGTGCTGCATTTCAGTTTCCAAACCATAAGTTCTTGAAAAAAAGACGAGTAAGGTTACTTAGGAAGTTCCAAAAATTCTAAACTTTTTACAGGAGTATCTATACTAAGTCAGGAGTTTTCAGTAAAAGTTTGACGAGTTTTTGAATTGTTTTGACTTCCTAACTAGTGGAGTGTTTCCAGTGTGTTTCTGCCATTTTACAAAAACTTAATTTCTAGAACAACAGATGATAAGAAGGGTTTGTAGAACTCCAATTACTCTAAAAGTTTTACAGAAATACCCATGATTTGTTAGGAGTCTCCAGTAAACTTTTGGCAATTTTTGTCTCTGTTTTGATTGGTTAACCATTCAATTGTTTGTATTGTGTCCGAAAACTGTTTCACAAACTTTGTAGGACAGTAGAAGGACTTTCATAGCTCCAATTAATCTGAAATTTTACAGGCTACTTGATAGACATCTTAGAAAATTACTGTAAAAATTTCAAATTTTTTGGATGCGATAAACTTACTGGACATCGCCAAAGGGAAGAGCGCGACCTGCGCCCATGTCAGGCAAATTCTGAGCGCCCCTCGCGCTCAACTCACTAGACATCGCCTCAGGCAAGAGCGCGACCTGCGCCCATGTCAGGAAAATTTGGAGTGCACCCTGCACCGAAGCGCCTGGACCTCGAGTAGGACCAGAGCGCACCTCGCGCCCTCTTGTGTACCAGCCCGATTTTTCATAGGTTAGTTCAAGCTTCCATTTCTTCAAATTATTCAGTGTTTCTAACATCATACAAACACTGAGATCGCGTATACAAGACACTATTCAAACGCGTAGCAAGGAGGCATTCATGTACTCTTTTCACTCCTCGTTTCTTCATTCAGAGGAGTTTAATTCTAGTATAATCAGGCTTGTTTTTCGTAGACATAAATGCCACACGCCTATCTAGAATTTCACACACTACACCTGTATGGATGGAAAAAGAACAAGAGACTCCTCTCTCTGATTTTTATAAAGCCCTAAACGATGGCCCTAAGTCGTGCATCGTTCTTGCAGACCTAGTGGGGGATTTTTGAATTCCCCCTAATATATTTAACTTATTACCGGTTTTCATAGTTTACACCACGAGAATCCTTACCAGCATATGTGTAGGATAGAACAAGTTCTCATTACATTCCATCACCCTAGCATAAGTTCGGATCAAGTTAAACTTAGGGTGTTTCCTTTCACCTTAGCCGACAAGGCGCGTGGCTTGGTTAACTGCCCAAAAGCCAAACTTTGTGGACTCATGGGCTCAACTTTTCAATTGTTCATGGAACAATTTTACCCACCACTGAAGACCGATGAAATGCTTCAAAAGATTCATTTCTTCCACCAAAACCCTCATGAATCCTTTTCAGAGGCCTGGAATCGTTTCACTATTCTTCTCATTGAATTCCCGCATCATAATCTTGAAAAAGACATGCTTGTTCGTGTTTTCTTCAAGGGGATTTCACATTATCATAAAGAGGTTCTAGATATAATGACTGGGGGTAGTTTTCTTAGTAAAGGATCCTTGGAGGCTTATAAATTCTTAGAAAATCAATCTAAAAGGAACAACAATTGGGGAGGTAACAAATCTTCCCGCTCCACTCCTTCTTTTTTTGAGGTTATACCTTATCCCGAGTTTAAAACTCTTATCGATGCCCTCACTAAAAAGGTAGATGCCATCTCTGTTAAACAACAACCCACTCCTGTCATGAACATTAACTCTACTCGTTGTAATGTCTGTTTTAGTCTTAGCATTCCAACTTCTATTGTCCTCTTGTCTATGCACAAAAACCACCACAACCATCAAACTTCCACCAGTTAACTCAACCTCAAGGACAAGGAAACTTAGGTGACCAGAATAGATATTTAGTGCCCATGACCTAGGACTATCAACATCAAGACATGAACGCTCAACAAGCTTTAATTCCAGTCTAACCATCTACAAAAGTAGTAGTAGTAGCCTTGTTGGAAAAACAAAATCAAATTATGCAACAAAACTCTAACTTGATGAAAGATCAGCATGATCAAAACTTTCATATGAAACAAATGATGCAAATGATGCAGTCTTTGTGCCAAAAGGTTATTGACATGTCTCCTAACCAAAATAATAACCAAACAGGCGTGTTTCCAGGTCAAGCAGTGCCTATTCCCAAGTCAACAAATACCGCCTTTGAAATAAACAGTATTCACTCTAATGGTAATATAAAACAAGGGGACCTACAGGCAGTTACTATCCTTCATTCAGGGAGAGTAGTTGATAACCCAGTAACTATGCCTGAAGACCACCCACAAACAGAAGCTGAAAATGAAACCATACCAAATACTGTAATAGAAACTGAAGACCCTACAACTGTAGAAGTACCAGTTAAACCACAACCAAAAGGGAAAACCTTACAAGACCCAATAATAGAAATTGAAGACCCTACACTTGTAGAGGTTCCAATATGGACACCTAGATGGAAAACGGCTAGAGATAAAGCAAAGACTAATAATACTTTTAACCCTTCTGCTAAATATAGCGATAAACTACCATATCCCCAGAGACTAGTTGTGTTTAAAAAGGATGAGAATTTTGATGATATTAGGGAAGTGTTTAAAAATCTGACTATAAACCTACCTTTTCTAGATGCTAAAAAGTCTACCTGGACACACTAAGTTTCTAAAAGAGTTGTGCACCAAGAAGAGGAAAACTAACATACCCAATGAAGCATTCTTAACTGAACAATATCCCTCTTTATCTGAACATAACAGAATTGTTAAGTACAAAGACCCTAGTCATCCTACTGTACAATGCACCTTAGGTGATACCTTCATAACAACTGTTTTTTTAAACCTGGGAGCGAGTGTTAACTTACTCCCTTTTTATTTATATAAACAACTAGGTCTAACAAAACTTCAACCAACCAAAATGACTTTGTAGTTAGCCGATCGTTCTATTAAGTATCCCAAGGGTGTAGTTGAAAACATTCTCATTAAAGTTCAGGATTTTTACTATCCAGCAGACTTTGTTATTCTCGACACAGAAGTTGCTCATTATTCCATTCCCATCATTTTAGGGCGTCCTTTTTTGGCAACCGCCAATGCCCAAATCAATTGTCGAGATGGCTCAATGACTCTTTCTTTTGGGAATCTTTCTATGGAAGTTAACATATTTAGACAAAAGCAGGGACAACTAGGTTTGACTGTAGAAGGAGAAGTGAAGTTCATTGAGAGTTTTGTACCTCACATTATTACGGCTGACGCTTTAGTCCCCACACTAGTAGATACCCCTCTTATGGAAGAAGATAAGGATCACAATTTCTACTCCCTCGATGCTGATAACATCGAGGAAGATTTCCTTTGACTCTTTTGTAACCCTTCTTTGCCACCTCGCGAGTCCCCTCCTATTGACATCCATTCATCTCTTGACTCCATGACGGAAGAAGAATTTTTCACCCTCTATCCCAGTGATTCTTCTTACCCACCTATTGAGGAATGTCTTACATATCTCAAGGCCTCTGATGATATAAAACTAAGAACACCAGTTGAGTACCATTCACCCACCTCACATCCTCATGTCACTCATTCACCTTCCATCACGAATGTTCCTCGCCCTCTACCTTTTCAAAGAACCATTGAGTTTGTACTTGATTTTCTTGTTTCTCATATGCTTCATAACTTTCTAAACCCATCTGGTCAAGAAGTAACACCCAAGGACAAGCCACCTGACAGTTTTTCATTTTTTCCATTCCTTCCTTCTCAAAATTATCCACAGCCCACGTATCTTCCACAACCATCCATTTTCTCACGTTCATTCACTTGGCATCCCTTTCGTAGGAGGACAAAGAAGAAACTGTATGCTCGATTAGGTTCTAGATCTATCAGGCTTCGCTCTCATTCCACTAAGCCACGTCATAGGAAATCTTGGTGCTTAATTTTGTTTGATGGTGCTTTTCATGTTAACTATTTATGGAAAGATCCACAATTATTTAGATTATTGATATATGGTAAACTGCATGTTAATAGATATATATCACATTAAGTCTAGGGAATCTGACTTTAAAAGACCCAAGTTTTTATACAATACCACTTTTCTGGAGTATAGGCCAAACAAAAATTTTCAAACTTAAAAAGAGTTTTCCAATTTTGTTTGGGGGTGGCGTATTTTGGTATTTCATTTCAAAATGTTTTGCTACCCATTATGCATCATGTTTACTCCAAATTAGTTAGTAACGCATGCTTGGTTTAATTGTGCTTCATGCTATCATATCATCTTTTATAATATTTCTATTACAGGTACTGCCAATTTTTGCCACGTTTCTATGGTAAATTATTTCCTTATCTCTTTACACTTTGAGGACAAAGCGTTCGATTGTTTGGGGGTGGGATAGAAACATTTGCAAAAATTAGGCACTTTTAGGATGTAAATTATACACTTTTCTTTATAAAATATTAAAAATCATAAATATTGTTTATACTAGGCACTTAGTGATAATGGTATTGTTCCTTTCTCCATAATGTTATTAGTCTAGAAATCTCACGTAGTACTTGAATTAGGATTTAATTTTTGAAACTTATATTAATATATAGGTAATTGTCATTGCATCTATTCACGAACATCTTGCATGAACATATTTGATTGTACTTGGCAGTATTTTTTTGAGACCTAGGTTAGAGTACTTAATACATATCCTGTGAGCATCTAGCCTAAAAGCCTCATAAGAGTGAAATATCTGAGTGATGACACAAGGGAGAAGTAAATTCCGAGTAGAGAAATCACACATCCACTTGCTTGATCACCATACCATATCCTAAGTGAGAATTTATGCCCTCTTCGGATCGATATAGCCAAAAATTCACACCTAAATGAAATTTATTATCTGTTAGTCACCCCACTGAGCCTTTCATTAGCCTTTTCACAAACCAAAAATCATTTACCCAATAAAACAAAATAAAAAAATAAAATCAGCCAACCTATCTAGATAAGTCTGAGAAATAGGATGAGTGAAGAAAAGAGAAGAGAAAAACATATATAAACAAAAATTAGTTAGTTGCTTTAGAAAAGAAAAAGAAAAGAAAGTTTCCATCCAAAGAAAAGAAAAGAAAAAGAAAATAAAATAAAAACTCCAAAAATAGAATAAAATGAGTCAAAAAGCCAAAATAAAAAGGCTAAAGATGGAAACAAAGTGTAGAAGCAAAAGAACAATGTTTTCTCTAGTTACATAATATGAAGACCCTATTTTCTCAGACTTGTCTTTTTGAATATTCATTTCCTTCCTTCTTTAACCAACACCTATGCCCCGTATCACCTAATAAAGACTTCTAGCTCAATTAGGAATAGGTTGGTGTGATAGTAAGTGGTAGATGTGTTTTATCGACCTCGGCTTTCTTGGATTGTCATAGAAATTGTGAGGAAATGTGTGCCCACTACACACTGGAGTTAGCAAACTTGAGTGGAAAAATCAGAGTGTTATGTGTTTTGACACATTCCTTGTGAGAACCTACTTAGGCACGCTACCCAAAATTTTCAGAAACGGACCTGCCATTGCATTTCATATCATAATTTATTGTATAGTTATTTATCTTAAGATGATTTGATTATTATGCATGTATTAGTTTAAATTTTAAAATGATCATTCTTGTTTAAATACTAGTGAGATGTATAGATCATTGAGACATAAATAAGGAAACAATAGTTTTATTTCTTAGTCGTTGTAGTATATAGATGAAGTTTGTGAGTACCTTCACTGGAAAACTCTCACGAGGCTATAACTCGTCCACTAGAGAATTCCTAGTGGTTTAAGGCCTTGTTGCATATGGTCAATGCAATCACACTCGACGAAACGAGATTAGTTAGAACTCCATTTTTGGTTACTTATTCTAATTTCTCATATTTGCTTGAGGACAAGCAAAATGCTGTTTGGGGGTGGTTTGATAAGAGCCCAAAACTGTAGTTTTAACCCCTTTAACAATATCGCTTTTGACCAATTATGTGATTAATAAGTAAGAGTTAGTACTGCTATCGTGTTTTTATGTATTTCAGGCATTGGAGTCGAATATGTACAGAAATACACCCTTTTTGCGAGATAAAGGAGCAAGGGTTGGTTGCTAAGAAGTTCTATGATAAAAGGCCAAGATTCAAGGAAAAAAAGCCTTTTTAAAGCCCAGTCAAAGCTGAAAAGTCAAAGTCAACGCAGGCAGAAACAACGCACAAAAGTCAGCAGAACTTCCGAAGGCCGTATCTTTGGACTCAGACCTTGGAATTGGGCCTACCTTATGTCAAAACGACCGGCTCGGAAAGAGATTTCTAATGGTTCAAATCTTGACCCAATCAGATGAGCAGAGGTGGACAAAAAGGCTGTTGAATTCAAATCCAACTGAAAAGGCCTTTATGGACTAAATGAATTGGGTTTTGGGCTTGATTTTCCGGCCCAAAACATGGCTCCTCAGCCCATGCACGAATTTGTGGATCTTTTCTCCTCCATATGAAGAGACAAAGACTTAGCTCTTAAGTAACTTAGTTTTTAATTAGCTTTACTTAGTCTAGATCCAATAGTTACTTTTAGATCTAGTTAATTAGAATCAAATTAGTGTTTAGAACAATATTTAGTTTTTAGAATCAATAATTAGTTTGTATTTCAAGTTTTAGTTTAGATATAGTTTGTAGCCTCCATTAGAACCTTTCAATAAAAGCATTAGTTAATTCAATTCAATTCAAATTATTTTAATCAAGTTTAGTTTAATTTAATTATGTCTTATTATTATTGTTTATTGTTAATGAACTCAATGAAACTAGGCTAAAAACTCCATTAGATGAGTTTTATGAAGTCTATGTGAGGGCTATGATTGTTCTTCTTTTGTTTTCTTATTGTCTTATGTGCTTCAAGTTCAAGTTCTATAGTTGTCTAGAGATAGAGATTATAGAAGTTGAACTAGAGAAAGGAAACTCCACAAAGAGATTTGTGGAGGAGAATTTCTCTTATGCTAATCATATCTTAGTACAGAGATTGCTAGGATTGGTTAGGGATCAATAATAAATTGTGGCTTTTGTTGTTTTACCTTGTGTAGATTAATAAAGGTTAAGATTAAAATATGAGAAACTAGTTAGAATAATCATAGCTTCACATAGATGGATTAATCCTTTCTCTATATTCTTCCAATTCATTAAATTCACCTTTTAATTACTTAATTAAATTAGTTTTAGTTTAAATAAATCACAACACTACTCTCATTGTTCTCATCATTGTTTCCTTGTGTTTGATTAATTGAATTCGTTTAAGTGTAGATAGATTAAGAGTGGAATGAATCCTGACTATCTATATTGTATAATGAATTGAGAGTAGGAATATTGATTTAAGTACTTGTTTACGTGATTGATTATTTGTGTTTATGCATAGATAGTTAGTTTACGTAAATTTGTCTTTATCACGGTGAAATCTTCCCAAGAATAGTCATTAAAGTTGTTTTGTATGATGTATTGAACGGGGGTGTTTGGCTGAATATAAGGAAGGTCCAAAGCCATAGCAACTGCTGGCTCGTAAAAGAGGTGTCTTGTGTTACCAATACGGATTGCAAATCCGTTCAACACGAAACCATGTACAGCAAGTGGATCCTCCATATGATCATGACAATAAGTTGCCAAACCTGGAGAGTATGTCTGCTCAGGTTGCAGAATGAAGGAGTTCCAACCAACTTGTGTGATGAAATCTCTGAAGAGATGTCCATATGCAGGAGAATTCAGCAAAGCATGGAAAGATTGTTCTGGAATAATCTTTGGTAGAAGCCGCGTGAAGAAAGATATCACCTGTAGACAAAGATAAACCAAAATTAGAATACGATGGGAATGACTAAGTAAAACAAATTACATTTATTACCATAGGAAAATTGCACTATATTAAAAACTAAAAAGAAAATAACAAAGAACATAAAATTGCAAAATCTAATTTGTGTCATGGGCCCAAGTAACGGCGATGATTCTTAGGTGAAAGAAATCCATTTATAAGATTCTCGATGCAGGCAATCCGTGCAACAGCCCGTTGCAACAGGGCGCTCTGTGTCTACCAAATCTTGGCTTAGTTCTCCATTATGAGAGTGTGATTTGCCAAGAACTGGTAGTGGCTGTGCAAGAATTATGCTTGTTCCTCTTCTTGTATTGTCCACAGGTCGTGAAATTCAAGAAGACTAGTGATGATAATGTTCTGACATTTGTATAATGTCATTAGTCCTTGGTGAATTAAACAAAGGCCTTCCATAGGATTAAATACGTTGCGTATTGCATTTTCAGTGAAGATGTTGTCAGTGGAACAACCTTCGCCGATTTCTCCACCGGCATGGTTCTTTGCAACGTCCGGAGTCCAGAAACTGTTCATACAAACTGAGTGAATGGTGAGAATATTAGCTGTTATGAGAGGTGTATTAGGAGCAGTAATAGGAAAACCCCAACGCATCATGATAAGTGTCACAATGGTTGGCAAAGGAGCTGCTTTTTTCCTGGCCTGTGCGATCGCGTTCCAGAGAAATTTAATTATGCAAAAATTATTGCATTTAGTCTGCAAGACCCAGAGTACATGGAGGAGGGGTTTTGTTATTTCGGAAGTCTTAGATGTGACGAGCACATTATGAGCTAACCATTGGATCACAAATAATTGGTTTCTTTGCAAGGATCGTTGATAAACAATACTGTTTTTCCGGTTGTATTCTCCTTAAAGGATAGTTGCAAACATCAGATGTCTGATATTGTCGAATGGTGAATCTTGAAGGTGTACCCCCTGGTTCGTAATGGGAATTTGAATTACCTCGAAGATGATTTCCATAGTCAATTCACGCTTGCATCCGTTTGCACGGACAAAGAATTACTTATTTTCGAAATAACTGTGTTTATAGAATAGCAGGACCAATTCTCTGGAATAAAATGCCTGCTTATGATATAATAGAGGGAACCATCCTCGACGTAAAATTTCAGTGTAAAAAAAAGGATGAAAAAGACCGTTTTGGAAATTTTCCATAAAGTTTTGCTCAGACAAGAAAATTCGAGTGAAGGCCATTAAAGATGGAAGAAAAAGAGTGGTGAAGATAATCTAGTGAAAGAGGGAAGATTGGATTTTTGAGGTGTCTATCCTTGCTATAAATAGGCACCAATCCGAAGATGTAGAAAATATGGATCGAGGTGTCATAGGGTAGTTAGACCACGTGTATCTTCAAAAATATGGCACAAAAGTAGATGTAGTGTGGATGAGAAGAATGGGGCATGTGACAACAAGGAGTGCCCTCCCCCCCCCATAATAAGATGTAACAACGTACAGAGATGTGAAAACACACCATAATGACATGGGGAATAAAATACAAACCTAAATATTAGATAGGACTATATGCCACATTAACAACATTACTATAATAAAACAAACGAGCATGAAGACTTGAGTAGCATATTCAATTTGCCGCTGCTCAAACTTTTCTAGTGCATCTATGAAGCTTGAAATTTGGTATGAACTAAAAAACGATATTTAGAATTAAAGAAGAAGTGTAGAAGGAAGAAGATGAAAGGAGTGAATGTGAAGGATGTGTTGAACTTATTTATATAAAGAAAATGGAGCCGTTTTCAGATCATTTTTGGATGCCATTTCATGACCGTTTTCTGACCCTTTTTTGTGCATTTTCATGATCGTTTTATGACCATTTTGCAAAATGTTAGTTGATGGTAAAATTCGCCGTTAAGTGTAACGTCAAAAATATATATGTATATATATTATTATTACTAATATTATTATATATGTTTCTACCTATTTATAATATAATATTGGAGATAACTAATATAATATTTGACAACACATGTGCACCCAACTCTATCCTACCTACTGGACCACCAGATCGGAACATTAGTTCCTTCTCCATTTCCAATTCACGAACAGGAACAGAAAACCCATCCATCAAATTTTTGCGATCGAATCCCCGAACCAATCGAGCACTACACATCCTACCATTCTTCCATACATCCACTTTCACTTGATCAACACTCTCTATTCTCGATTGCACTAAAACCCGATAGAAAACAAAAGCCCGACAGCCCTCATTCCAATCAAATTGATCGAAACCGACTAGCTGGTCACCGAATTAGACAGTTCTAATTCTAATCAAATACTACCCAATGCCCTAACCAAACCTCTATATATACCAGCCACAACATAGAAGAACATATATCTTTGGAGAGCGCAAATTGGAGTCGAGAGCAGCAGACAAAGTGGAAAAGAAGATTTCAAAGTGGGATTACGGTTTTGTCGATGATTTCTTCTTCTTTTATTTTCGTGTTGCAAATTATCATGTCTAGCTAAATTCCAAGCTAGGGCTTAGATGAAGCCCTAGACTTGCGTAGGTTTTCTATGTTTAATTGGGTTATTATTCTCTGACTTAAGTTTTACAGTAAATAGTTAATTGAATTCTCTGATTTCTGTAGAAATTCTATCATTGATTATATCCTGCATGTTTAATCCATGTCTAGACTAGTCAATTGTTGGATTAAGTTTCTGTCGATATCGAAGCATCGGTTCTAAAGTTTATTTAAACCTGTGAGAAGTTGTACTATAAAAAGACAATTTTTGCTAGGGGTTTATATATGTTTGCTGAAATTCAATTAATATGATTTGTTAGAATTGTTTAAGAATTACACGTTCACATCTTCGAGCAAGCAAGGTTTGCCTTTCCCTCATGCTACTCATAATAAAAAGAGAATTTTAAAATTAATTAAACTAAAATAATCTACAACGGTCTTGGGTGGATTCGAAAGCCTTAGTGTTTTCTTCATTGATAGTTAATCCATATTTATATTGCTTTCGTAGTTAATAGTTTAATTGCATTGCTTAGTCAATAGTTAAATTAAATCATACATCAAAAATCCGGTAGAATTAGTTAAGTATAATTTTAACACTCGTTTGTCCAAAGTAGCAATCCCTGTGGGATCGATTCGTTTGCCGCAACTATTTTCAACGATAGTTGTGCGCTTGCGGTTTAATTAGGGTTAGATTAGTCTATTTAATTAGTCTGACTAAATTCCTATCAAGTTTTTGGCGCCATTGAACTTATTTATATAAAGAAAATGGAGCCGTTTTCAGATCATTTTTGGATGCGATTTCATGACCGTTTTTTGTGCGTTTTCATGACCGTTTTATGACCATTTTGCAAAACGTTAGTTGACGGTAAAATTCGCCGTTAAGTGTGACGTCAAAAATATATATATATATATATATATATATATATATATATATATATGTATATATATTATTATTACTATTATTATTATATATGTTTCTACCTATTTATAATATAATATTGGAGATAACTAATATAATATTTGACAAGGCAGAAGTTTTGGAAAATGTAGGAAATAACAAACATCCTAGGTTGGAAAATTAAAATGCAAACACGTAAATAAAATATCCTACATAAATAATATACAAGACCGGGAAAATAAACTGTCTACTGAGAATCCTCAGGGGTTGTAGAAGAAGAACCAGGAGTCCTGCGGCGGCGTGGAGTACGAGCTCCCGTGGAGGCTAACTGCTCCTGGATATCACCTAGAGTATCCATCACCTGAGCTTGAAACTGGTGCTGGTTTGCCATGAGCATTCGCTGGAACTGGTTCTGGCGAGTAGTCATATGATCCTGAAATGCATTCATGCATGGAAGTTCGCATTTCTTGCTGAAATTCGCCCATGCTGTCTGTTTCATTGATCCTTCCTGAGCTCGCCCATGGTATGTTTCATTAATACCTGGCGAGTATACATGTCTCTCATGCCACTATTCATAGCACATAAGGCATCCATAAGATGGCTCATCTTGATCATAGCAGCCTCATCAAAGAAAGGTGGGTGAGATGGACCCATGTTAGCGTGTTCAGCTGCCATTGGTGCTGTTGGTTTCCATGGTGACAGTATGCATTTCTTGAAAGCATGCATATTTTCATATGGTAGCATAGGGACTAACGAGGTGGTAGACAGGAAACCCAAATTAATCATAAGTTGCGTTATAAGAAAGGCAAGAGGGGCTGACCTGAGTGTGGCATGCGTAATGATATAGAAAAGAAAGGTGACTATGCAGAAGTTACCCTTGCGCTCCTGGAGGATCCAGAGTAAGTACAGAAAGGTCTTGTTAATGTCCGATGGCTTCGAGGTGCCAATGACATTCTGTCCTAACCATTGAGTCACGACAAGCTAGTTCAGCCGCACAGAACGCTGATACGCGTATTTCCCATCCATATTATATTTGCCCTCGATTAGCGTGTCGAGCATTAGGTCGTAAGTCCATGGATACACGGATTGCTGTTGAGTCAGCACGTGGTCGACCACAGGTATGCCCGTAACATTTGAGATCAAAGCGGGTGTGACTTGGCGGCGCACGCCGTCGATGGTGACCCAAAAATGGTCGTCATTAAATCTCCCATTGTCGTAAAATTTCAACACCAAATCTGTTGAATAGAACCCGCCATTGGCATACAACAAATACTCCTATCCTCTAGAGTGTATTTCCGTATAAAAAAATGGAGCAAACATCCCATTTTCAAATAGTGCTCCAAAATTTTCTCCACCGAAATTCGCCTGTTTCCGCCATTGGTGATCGTAAGAAGAGGATGGATATTGATTTGAGATGAGGGGGAGAATTGGGAGTTGCTGACGGAAGGGAAATCGATTCTAAGCTGTCGGGGTCGCGCACGAGACTTGGGTTTAACGTGGGCCTGTCTCGTGTGAGACTGAATCGAGAGGGAACAAGATCCGGTTTTTGTGGGAGACGAAGGATGGAATGATGACGCGTGTGGTTGGGTGTCTATGTTTTAAATGGGCTGAGAATAACGAGATTTGATTGGGCCCAAAAATTTTCCGAAGCCCAAATCAAGTTGAATGCCCGAATTAAGCCAAAAAATGGAAACGTTCACATGCGACTCATTCGGACTCCGAATTGGATAAATGAGCTATCGAAATGATCGGCACAAAAAATGCCATCCAATTATAGGAATCATTCAAAGGGTACAAGAATTTTTGAAAAGAAGGAGGGATGTTTTATTTATAAACAAAGTTTTTATTTCTATATAAGGGAGATTAATGTGAACAACACTAGATGTCCAGAAGAGTCACAATTTAAATTCATAAGCAACTGTCATGTCAGCTCTAGAGTGAACCCAATCCAGCCAGACTGTGGCTTTACCTTTATGTATTATGGGTCTAGGGGCATGACGGTACCATCCTGGACCGTGCGCGCTACGGTCTAATAATATTGCTCTTATTACATACGACTATCCTCAAACTGCCCTAAAGGGAACTCAAAGTTACCAATTCAAGGGGTTGGTCTGGTGGAATCCATTGCCTGTACGTACGTGTTCCAAGTATGCAACATCCGAGGTTGAACACGAATCTCTATGTACACAACTTAATGCAAGGGGAATTTTTAAAAGACAACAATATATACATATCTACAAGGTAAGTCTTTTAAAGTCAGATCCTCAAGACGAATCGAGTCTTTTAACGTAAAATTCTCAAGATGTTTGTGAGTCTTTTAATGTCAGATCCTCAAGATGAATCCCAACCCATAGGAGAAATGGCGCGGCGACGAAGTTTATTCTGCGCAGCTGGTGTCAGACAAAAGTATACCTTATACCGGCTAGTATCGTATAGGAAGTCAAGACCTGAACAGAAAGGTGTTTGACAATGCATACACCACCCCATCCTTCACGCACATCGTTTACGAGCAAAAGTACTACGACCATTACCTATTCGTGGTGGGTGAGACTTACACCAAACGATTAGCTGAAGTTCGCGAGGCAGAGAGTAGACTTGGGAAGAGAAGGAAGGAGGTGAAATTTTTGGTACCCATCGTTTAGCAGTAGGAACGTTTGCTCGTGTTGTAAAAGACATTTATACTCAATTTTGAAATAAAGTTTTTGTAGACTACGGTTCCGGCGCTTGCAACCACACACTTCAAAGAACTTTTGAGATCATAAAATAGAAGATGGCCCGGCTACCAAAATGGCATACCCTCTACAGAATAAGATTGAGTACGCCAAATGAAACATCTAGTCTATGTAGACTGGATCCTGGAGAAGAGTCTGTTCAACTGTTGGAGAGCGTAACTCGTGGTAATGTTTGAGGTGTTGGCCATTTACTTGAAATTCATTGTTATCTTGTGAATTAAGCAAGGAGATTGCTCCATAATGGGTCACGACTGACACAATGAAAGGACCAGACCATCGTGATTTTAGTTTACCAGGAAAAATATGTAATATGGAGTTGTAAAGTAAAACTTTTTTGCCAATTTTGAAATTTATACGTAAAATGTGCTTGTCGTGCACTCTTTTCAAATTAGCTTTGTAGGATTTCGAGAGATCATAATCATCACTCTAAATCTCCTCAAGCTCATTTAATTACAGTTTTCGCTTCTTGCCTGCCGTGTTGATATTGTAATTAAGACTCTTGATGGCCCATAGAGCACGATGCTCAGGTTCAACTGGCAGATGACAAGGTTTTCTAAAAATAATGCGGTAAGGAGACATCCCTATAGGTGTTTTAAATGTCGTTCGGTATGCCCACAAGGCATCCGATAAGCGGAGAGACCAGTCTTTTCTTAATGGATTGACAGTTTTCTCCATAATGGACTTTATCTCTCTGTTGGAGACTTCCACTTGACCACTCGTCTGTGGGTGATATGGAGTAGCAACTTTGTGAGTAACTCCATATTTCTTCATTAAAAACCCAAAAATTTTATTACAAAAATGTGTACCCCCATCACTGATGATAGCTTTGGGGACACCAAAACGAGAGAAAATATTTTCTTTTACAAATTTCATGACAGTCTTATGGTCATTTATACACATACTCTACAACGACTAAAATGTAGAGAAAACCTTGAGAAATAGGGAAGGGTCCCATAAAATCAATGCCCCAAACATTAAAAATTTCCACAATTAAGATAGGATTTAGGAGCATCATATTGCGTTTGGTAATTCAACCTAGGTGCTGACAACAAATGCAAGCTTTACAATGTTCGTGTGCATTGTGAAAAAGGGTAGGCCAGTAAAAACCACATTGTAAAACCTTGGCCGCAGTTTTCTTTCCACTGAAATGACCACCGCAAGATTGTTCATGGCAAAAAGATAACACGCCGAGTGTGTTTCCCAATCGGAATGCAACGAATTTAATGAGTTGGTCAGAACAATACTTAAAGAGGTAGGGGTCATCCCAGAAATAATATTTTACAGTGGATAAGAACTTTTTACGATCAGGACATGACCATGAGGAAGGAACTTCCTTAGTAACTAGGTAGTTAACGATATCTGTGTACCATGGAGAGGAGAAAATGGAGTACAAATATTCGTCTAGGAAGGAATCACAGATGGCTTCAGAATTACTATCAACGTCACCAACCAGCCTTGATAAATAGCCGGCCACGACATTTTCGGTTCCTTTCTTGTCTTTGATTTCCAGGATAAATTCTTGCAAGAGAAGGATCCAGCGGAACAATTGCTGTTTCGCGTCCTTTTTCGCTAGTAGGTACCGAAGTGCGGCATGGTCAGTATAAACGGTGGTGGATGATCCAACCAGGTAAGGGCAAATTTTTTCCAAAGCATAGACAACAGCTAGGAACTCTTTCTCAATTGTCATATAATTATGTTGAGCGTCATTAAGAGTTTTACTAGCATAGTAAATGACAATGGGTTTGTCATCACGCCGTTGGCCTAGTACGGTGCCAATAGCAAAGTCGCTAGCGTCACACATCAATTCAAATGGTTGAGACAAATCAGGGGGTTGAATGATAGGAGCGGTAGTCAGGGCGGTTTTTAGAATTTCAAAAGCTTGTTTGCAATTGAACGTGAAGTCAAAGACTGCATCCTTAAGCAGGAGATTGGTTAAGGGTCGAGCAACTTTAGAGAAATCCTGAATGAATCGCCTGTAAAACCCAGCGTGGCCTAAAAAGGAATGGATATCACGAACTATTTTGGGGGAAAGGTAGCGAAGCAATTTTCACAATTTTATCAACCTCTATCCCGTCTTTCGAAACAATATGACCTAGAACAATTCCTTTGGTTACCATGAAATGACACTTCTCCCAATTAAGTACCAGATTTTTCTCTTCACAACGTGTTAACACATTAGAAAGGTTGGATAGGTAATCGTCAAAGGAATTTCCATAAATGGAAAAGTCGTCCATGAAGACTTCCATATAACGTTCCACCATATCACTGAAAATGTGAAGCATACAGCGTTGGAAAGTGCTTGGGGCATTGCAAAAACCAAAAGACATTCGTTTGTATGCAAAGGATCCAAAGGGACATGTGAAAGTTGTCTTTTCTTGATCGGTGGGATGGATGACAATTTAGAAGTAGCCAGAATAGCCATCAAGAAAATAATAGTAAGCATGACCGGCTAAACGTTCTAGCATCTGGTCTATGAATGGAAGAGGGAAGTGATCTTTACGTGTTCTGGCATTAAGTTTGTGATAGTCAATACAAATTCTCCATTTCAATGGAATGCGAGTGGAGATGCATTCACCATTTTCATTTTGTACAACTTGAATGCCAAACTTTTTGAGAACAACGTGGACATGAGTAACCCAGTCACTATCAGAGATAGGTTAAATGCTACCCCCATTAAGTAAACATAAAACTTCCTCCCTCACCACCTCTTTCATGGTAGGGGTTAAGGCGACGTTGCGGTTCTCGCGATATTTTTGAGCTGTCATCTAGATGTATGTGATGCGTGCATACACTAGGGTCTATTCCTTTGATATCATCTAAGAACCATCCGATAGCAGAGTGGTGAACACGAATGAATCGAATCAAACGTGCTTCTTCATCGGTAGTCAAATAAGAAGAAATTATTATAGGGTGACTACCATCGAGATCGAGATGCACGTACTTCAAATCAGAGGGTAGAGTTTTTAAATCCGGAGTTGGAGGATTGGGGATCAATGATTCGTAAGGGGCCGTCTCTTCAATGGAAAAGAGCGAGTCTGGTTCTTCTGAATCAGTTAGCAATACAATAGTAGGGTCAAATAGTGGTACTAACTCTAATAATGCGTGGATATCCTTAATGTACGAGTCATCGTCAAACTCAGAATTATCAAAAGAAAGAAATTGGTGTACTTCGTCTGGGGGAAAAGAGTTTGCGAAATATTCCTGTGCCAAACTATCAACCAGGCTAATCTCACCCTCAATATCCGGATCGGGAAGTTGTTTCATTAAGTTGAATACATTGACTTATACAGAAAGGTTCCAGAAAGACATCGTCATTGAACCATCCTGACAATTTATTAGAGCGTTAGCAGTTGCAAGAAATGGACGTCCTAAAATGATAGGAATGGAGTCATAGGCAACTTCGGTATCTAGAATTACAAAATCGATAGGGTAATAAAAATCTTGGACCTTTACTAGGACGTTTTCAACAATGCCCTTTGGGTATTTGATGGAGCGATCCGTGAGTTACAGGGTCATATTGGTAGGTTTTAATTCATGAAGACCTAACTGCTTAAATAAGTAGTAGGGAAGTAGGTTAGCACTCGCGCCTAGGTCTAAAAGTATGGTAGTGGTATAGTTGTCGCCCAACGTGTAAGGTACAGTTGGTCGACTTGGGTCTTTGTATTTAACCACACCATTGGTAGTAGTAATGGAGGGAAACTGCTCAGTGAGGAATGCTTGTTGAGGAACATTCGTACGTCGTTTGTTGGTGCACATGTCCTTAAAAAACTTGGCATGCTTGGGCAAATGCTTAAGTGCATCTAGAAAAGGTAGGTTTATGGTCAAATTTTTGAAGGTTTCACGGATCTCATCAAAATGTTCGTCAGTTTTGTTCTTTGCCAAACGGGCAGGGAACGGAGCTTTTGGGCTGAATTGCGCATATGGATCAGTGGCATCTTTCCCTAGGGACGTGGATGTAGATTTGGAAGGAACAACTTCATTCGCTATAGGTTGCGAGGTAGGAGTTGGAAGGACGTCAGCCGTGGCTTTTGTTGATTTGACGTCTGGCATACGTATGTGATTGTCGATGGTTCAGCCAGAACAAAGAGTGGTGATGGCATTTTCCTCACCCTGGCAGGGATTACTAGATCCTGGTGCATTATTGAGTTCAAAGGTAGTGTTTGCAGGCTTAGGCTTTGGAACTGCTTGGCCAGGAAACACGCCCTTTTGACTTTTATCCTGTGCTAACAGCTGAAGAGACTGTTGGATAGATGCTAGGATTTGATTATGTTGATTCATGTAAGTCAGAAAAGTTTCAACTGTTTTATCGGCAGTAGATTGTAACAGTGGAGCAGTAGGAACAAGTTCACGGTTGTTGTTTACGGATTGATTTTGGTAGCCATATCCTTGATTAGCAGGAACAAGGCTGCGGTTGTTTTGGTACCCTATATTTGCGTTGTTGGGAAAATGACTTTGCCCTTGCTGGAATTGCGGGGGACTTCCTTGACAGTAGGAATTGTAGTTCGCGGGTGGTCGTAAAGGAGGGTTGTTGACACCCAGAGGAGCTTGTTGTTATGCAAGGGGGCCCCAAGCTAAATTCGGATGTTGAAAGCACAAGCCTCTTTAGATGGTTGGGGAGGGCACTCGTATGCCAAAGGACAATAAGAATTGGTGTGCTCAGGACTTAAGCAAAGAGGACATGGGGAAGCGTTGGCAGCCATGACTTGTTTGGGTTTTTGATTATTTACTTAAACCGAAAGAGTATCGACCTTTTTGGTTAGGGACTCGATCAGAGTTTTTAATTCCAGATATGGTTTGACCTCGAACATAGATGTAACTTTGGTAGGAGTGTCTTTAGAAGATCTGGAAGAATCAGTGTTACCCTAATGGGTGCTTCGTGAATCCTGTTTCTCAAGAAAAGTGTATGCTTCAGTAGCGCCTTTGTCCATGAAACAACCGTCGTTCATGATATCTAATGTTTCCTTTTGATGGTCAGAGAGACCATTAAAGAATGAACGGACTAAGACAGTGGTGTCGAGTTGATTATGGGGACATTCGAGAAGCAGATCAGTAAATCTACTCCATGCTTCCATAAAGGATTCCTGGGGTGCTGGAGAAAAAATTGAATCTTCTTAAGCATTTCTATAGTTTTCTTCTGAGTATAGAACTTTATCATGAATGCTTGTATGAGTTTGGCCCATGTGTTAAGGGATTGCGGCGCTTCGCCCGCTAGCCAAAATGAAGCTTTATCAGCTAAGGTGAAGGGAAACAACCTAAACAAGACTTGTTCGTTGGTAACGGTCAGATAGCGGAAAGTGGTGGCTACTTGCTGCATCCGACAAAGGTGATTGTACGGTTTTTCATGGTCTAGACCATGGTAAATAGGTAACAAACTGAAAATGTTTGGCGGAATGCAAAAATCTTCTACAATCTCATCGAGTTTAATGCAGGAAGCAAGTCCTTCCTGTAAGGCAGTATAGAAGTCCAAAAGGGGTTTCTCGACTGTGGGATTTTCCTGGGCCATAACTAAGGGAGATAATGGTAATGGAGATACTTGATGAGGTTGGTTTACGGAGGAAGAATTATGTCTAGGAGATAACTTAAGCAGTTGTTTATTGTATTTCCGACGACGATATGTAAGTTATAATTCCTTATTAGTACCAGACCATAGTCTCATACGAACATAATTTTTAATTCTAGGCTTATAAGGAACGAATTATTGCAAGATGATTAGTTATTAAGGAAGGAGGGAGGTGAGCCACGTCTTCCTAAGCTGTTGATAACATGAGCAGGTAAGCTAGAATAACGTGTGAATATTCCAGCAGTCAAGTCACATGAGAGAATTGAAGGAGGTTGTCCGTGCTAGCACGTTCCTTAATTTGGTAACCTCAATCTTTCATGTTTGCTAGACACTGATGGAATAGGATGATGATTTATGATGGTGTATTATGCGGGGTATTATTAAGATGATTATGATGAAATTTTTATTATTCAGATTTTTTATAATTATTTTTTTTATTTTTTTTATTTATATTTTATATATTTTATATTTTTAGTGTACGTAATTAATGTATTATGGAGACGTGATTACAAAACATGTACTTAAAGACAAAAGATGCAAAAATAGAAGACTAAACATACAATTAAGACATGCTAGTTATACATAGGAAGTTTACACATGAAACTCTATATTACTTATACATGAATAGAAATACGTCCTACGCATGCAATAATCTATAGCTACCGATACGTGCAACTATATGCGAGCTAGAGGAATATCAAGAACGAACTCATGCAAATGAATACCGCATACGTGAATCGATGTAATATACACAGACAAAAATATTCTAAGCAGGTGGTTTAAAATTACGCAGACATCCAAATATATTCGAGTCATATTAATCGTATTAACGTGAATATGTAATGACGAACCACATTTACTGAGGAAAAATTTTATATATGCAAAGAGTTCTCATGCCAACACACAAATATGCGAGGTAAAAATTAAGGGTTAGTTAGACTTACCCCATTACTAGTTGCAATTAGTGTTATCCCCCCCCATTTTCAAAAATATTAGTGATACCCCCCCATTTGTAAGATCCAACGGTCAGATTTCTTCATCTGAAAAAAAAAATTCATCTCGTAGCCATTGGATCTTGCAATTGGGGTAAGTCTAACTAACCCATCAATTAATATCCTCGACAAAGTTTGAGGAGTTTAAGATTCGAAACCTAGCTTTCCGCAATTTCTCATATAAATATCGAAATAATCCCGAGCTCCTTAACTTACTGGAAGTTGGGTAACATGTTTAGAGAGTCCAAAATAGTACTGAGAAATAAATTGGCTTGTACCTTAAAACCAGAGTGTTGAGACTCCAAGTTAGTCTCGACGATACTATTATAGTCTCGTCCGAGACTGTAATATCAGTTCAGTACTTCAACTTCCTACGGAATACTTAGACTGTGCTAATAGTGATAAACAAGATCTGGTTCAGAGATATATGTTAGTAGAAAAAGTTGGGGCAAACAGGTACGTAAAACATTAGTATCGCAAAACAAATGAAAATTGAAAAGATGAGGGGGGTAGGAGAGGGGGTTTTTGTTTGATGTATTCCAGTTATAACGTTTAATGCCCTGAGTCCTTACGTGTGTAGTGGCACCATTTCATAAGCGTTATTTTCAGGTTTGATTTACTTAAGGTCCGAAGTCCACAGTCCGAAGTCCGTAGTCCGTAGTCCAAAGTCCAAAGTCCGTTAGTCATCCGTTTAGTCAAGTTACCTTACTCACGTGGGTTTGGTAGGATAGGTTGAGTAAGGGATCGTCCATACCTTAGGGCTCGGCAAGGTTTACAATTGGATTTACAATTTTTAGTGAGTAGGATTTTAGGTTATTTAGTTAGTTTAAGTAAATTAACGGCATGCAAATAACGTAAATTAATAACGATGATTTCAACGTAAATAAACAGAGATAGAGAAATAGGGGAAAGGGTTAACCGTACTCATGCAAGAATCAATTTCAACAGTTTGAGTACTATATCACTACAGCTCTAATCCGTCTCGAGTTCATAGACAAACCTGAGATGGCATCGAGTATCGATCCCTAGTGAGATGCATGCATCTTTGAGCTCATCTCACTAGGATAAGGAGTTGAACCAATATTCGATCTTTGGAATATCATTTCAGCTCCTGGTTCGATTCTACATCAGCTGGACAAATCAAAGAGCTGTCTGATACCATAGAGTCTAGCGCGAGACATTTTGGGTATCTCGCGAGATTGTTCTGGAGCATCAGCACTCCAAACTTGTACAGTCTCAATCATTTTGGGACCGGATGTATAATCTACACCTAATTACTAAGTAGTGATTTTAGAGCATAAAAGTGTCAATTTGGATCCTCACACGAGCATTATAACCCTCCCGCTGAGGGGGGGGGGGGTTAGCTCATGGTCATTGGATGATTAATTAAACTTGCTGTATACGATAAATAAGTAAATGCAGAACATGAATTAAACTTGAAAAGAAATGACTTTTATTAAGAAAGAAGAACTTACAGTATGAAGCTTGGAAAGCTACTGGAAGGAGAAAAATAATGGAATGAAACTAACTGCCAGAATATAAATGCTACAGACTATATTCTATACTAAAACTAAAACTTAAAAGCTGAAAAACTCCCCGCTAATAAAGGTAAGGTCCCCTATATATATCTCCTGGTCTCCGTAAAGCCAAAGTCCATTAATTCCCCTTTTGGCAAAACAACCAAACCTTGTTTCAAAAGGTTTGTCCTTTTGTTTCATATAAAAACAAACTTTTTTATAACTTTGTCTTTTTATGTTTTAATTTTGTTTTGTCCTTTTATGAAATCAATTCAAACATTGAATTGATACGTCTTTTCCTTTTGCAAGGTGGCACAAAATTGCTGCTGACTCGTCATGCCTTTTGGGCCCGCAGAGTGGGTCTACTTGGTGTGTCCAGTGCCGGCGCCGATTTTGGCATTTTTATAACTTTCTGTCTTTGCGTAGAGTTCGTCGCCCTGGTTGCTCTAGAAGTTCACTAGCCGAAGTCGGCATCCAGGTTTGAAAGATGTGAGCTTCGGAAGTTTGTTGCTTCTTTACATGTGGACCCGTTCTGGACTGGTTTTGTCCTTTTGGAATCTTCGGCTCTAGTCAGGCTTTGTTTGGCTTCACTGGGGCTGAGTGGGAAGACTTCAAATATGCATAGTATTCCCGTACTTTGATGCATGTTTTAATATCATATTCACGTTAACTGCAGAAACCTGCAAAAGTACGAAAAATATCATTATTTCGTGATTATTAAACACATAATTAACCAAAACACTATGTCTCTACGGGATTTAGTATTACAGTTTTGGGTGCTTATTAGTTATTATTACTAGCGAACAATTCAAATTAGGAAAAGAGGCATGGAATTCCTTTTCTTTTTGCTGAAATCTGACGTGTCCACATTAGAGAAAAAAGGGGGCTCGCCAATCAAATATCACAGCATATATTAAGACCACTTAAATTACAGTCAGACTTAGATTTTTATCATGATCAATTAGATTTTGTCTTGCAAAATGCTAATGCCAAACGAAAGAAAGAGTTTGAAAGGGGCAATTGTAGAAAAATCGAATGTGCCTACAAATTAAAATATTGCTTTGTTCAAGCATAAGCCATTCACAACCTATATCGAGTGAAAACGTTATTCTCAAACCCATATAAACGAAGTAAAAAAATAGCACACAAACCCACACACTTTAAAACAATTGGCAAAACCGTTACACTGTTCAACATGGTATATTCAATGATTACTATTTACAATAATCATGGATCAAAATAAAATGCTACCAACCACTATGCAATGATACCTATGAGAGTAATAGCTCTTTCATCAATATTAACCAATCCTTGTAGTAGTAAGCTGCAAAACCTAGTTTGCTATATACCCAAACATACCCACCATGAGTAATATATAGCATAATCATTGAAATCTAAGCAACATCTAGTTGTTCAAGAATATCTAAGTTAAGGAAATGAAGACAAAAACAAAAGAAATTATAATATCAAGTGAAATTTCATATTATTCCTAACCGTCTCAATCGGGAGCATTAGTTTTTGAATTCATGGCTATTATTCCATCAAGTGGAAATTTTCAGATCATGTCAAAGTGTCTCGATCACTTATGTAACAGCTTTGGAATTCATAGCCACTACTCATTTTGCACCACTCCATATAACGTAGAGACTGAAAGTAAATGCTTAAGGAAAACCATTTTTCTTTATAAATTTTAACTAATGCATTATAGCGTTTAAAGAAACAACCCATGATCAATTTAGTAATCTGAATTTGTAGACCATCCACTGAAGCATTTCATCAAAGAAACTGATAAAAATTAATCAAATTTCGAAACACAATCAATTTCATGAACAACTATTAAATGGAAAATTAATACAAAAAATATATGCACTAAATATTCTTGTCCATATTTTCTAAGAGCATTCCCAATGCAAGCAACTTTTTTTCACCTCCACGTAGGACTATTTCCCCTCTTTGCTACCTTTGTGGTGAAAAACAAGAAAAGGTTGCTTAATGCAGAGGTGACTTTAAACCTCAGACGGAATGTTTGATTCCGTCTAAATGTAAAAATAAAAAAAATGTGCCGGACAGAATGAAACATCCCGTCCGAAGTTTAAAAAAAAATGAAAAAAAGTCGAAAAAACACGCAGTAATCTCTGCGGAAAAAAAATTGATTTTTTTTAAAAAAACACACGAGACAAAATAAAACATTCCGTCCGGAGCTCATAACTCAATGAAAATCTTAGTAGCAAGTACTACCCTTGTTGTGACTTAGTTACAAGTCATCGACTTTGTCACCCTTACATTAGGCAAGGGTTTTTTGGTATTCAAAAGTGAAAACTCTCAATTTCCCCTCATAGTGACCTGCATTGGGAATGCTCTCATACAGTAATCTAAAAAGACACGCTAGTCAACTTTCCTTCCCAATGTCCCCATTAATTTCAACGTTCTCCTTTGTTACATGGACACATAACATTGATTGGCTTTTTTTTTATATATAAAAAAACCTGCCCGTTATATGAACTCCACTTATATGAACTCCAAAGAAACTCCACCATAAAAAATAATGAATTAGAAATTGATTTTTGGTGGAGATGTTCTTCCCAATATATAGATCATTCTTAGAAAAAATCAGCACATTTGAAGATGTCTAGACGTATCAAAATTTGCTTACAGTGTTATAAAATTATATAACAGCCTAGATTTTTTAAATTTCAAAACAACTTTTCGCAAGGTTAAACATTTTTGTTTTGGCTGATTTTTTGTAGGAAGATTCTCTATTATGAGAAGACTATCTTGACAAAAAAATCAGCCTTCAATTCATCTTATAAATCCACTTTTTATGGTGGAGTTCATATAACGAGCTCGATAAAAAAACGAACTTATTGGGATCCTAAACTAATTATTCATAATAGTTATGGGCAATGGTTAGAATCAGTGAAATAAATAAAATAAGTGAGAGTTGGTTGTATTACAAAACCTGTCACTGAAAATAATGTTTAATGCATTATTTCAACACTTATACGTGTGATGAAATATTATGAAAACCACCTATACCTTGCGATACTAAACTTGTGACAATTCAAATCAATACCAATTACAACAATTCACTACATATAAATAAATAAATAAATAAAAGAGATCTAAATCCCAATCATAAAAACTCACCTATCATACTCGGGTGAAGCAGAAGTAACAACAAATAACACCGATCTCAAATGAATTCAAGAAGATGATGACACCACCGAATAAGAAGAAGATAAATTTGTAGTCTGGGTTCTTCTAATATCATAAAAAAAAAAAAAAAAAAATCCAACATTAAATGAAATTCGGTACAGAGGGATTTGAGAGATGTTGCCACCATCAGTTTTTTTAGAACTCTTGCCCATTCTGAGATTTGAGGCCATCGTTTTATTTAATTGAAGTTTGAAGAGATTGGGTTTCTGTTGACATGGAGATAAGAGGAAGAGAGAGGTTGGGAGGGTGCACAAAGGTTTTTCTTTTGAACTTTCTATTTTTTGGTTTATTTTTATGAACAACTGAAAAGGGCGTGGATTTGCCTTGTTTTTTCTGCCGAACTTTTCTTAAATCTGACGTGTCCACATTAGAGTAAAAAAGGGGTTGACGTGGCTTCGTGAGAGCATTCTCAACTGTTCAGTATTAATTGTCTTTGATTAGATTATGAAAGATACTAGCATATTGTACGACTCACAATTTTAAGTCTAGAGAAAACAATGCTTATTGCGAGATAATATTGTTGACCTTAGTTCTTTATCCTCGATCTACTACATATATAAGAGTCTTTGCACGACTCTTAAAACACTTCAGTTGATTGAATATGTACTGAATGACCTCCTTCATTCTTTATTTTCTACCTTCCTCGAAGTTCCACAATTCAGGTACTACATACCTGCCACTTGGGTTATAATCATTTATTTCCAATAATGCAACAGACACGACATCGTATACTTGCTCACCCCAATCAAGCTTCAACTCTTTTAATTTTTCATCATCATCATCTATCGCCTCCTGCACATTCCAACAATTATATCACAGATTGATCATTTCAAAGATAATGCATGAACATTTTACAGATTGAGTAAAGCAAACCAAGAAGACAATAAAGGAGCATGAACTAAAGAAATTAAGAAAATTGGAAGAGAATACATATGATCTTTACACTTTTCGATATAAAGATTTGATTTCTTCTCTACTCCGTTCGGTGTAAACTCAAGTCCTTACTCACATGTCTTCGTTTGTTTAGCTCGAGTAGGAATTCATTCCAACCTAAAGTCTAGGACAAATTATAACTTTATTGTGCTCCTTAGGAAACTAGTGAGTAAGTTTCAGATTGATTTGCTAACTAAGGGTTGCTGTGTTTTAAATCCTAACAGACAAAAAAAATGTGAAACACAAATACAGAAAAACTAAGATTTTTAACAAGATATTTAAAGAGGAAGAAAGGGTAGAGGAATTTTGCTACCTATGCAAGGTTTCATTTTATTATCTTAGAATCAAATTACTACAATCTCTAATCTAATTTGGGTTCATTATCCAATCCTAATGGTTAGAGCGTCGATCCCTAGCGAGATGAACTCATCTCTAAGTTTATTTCCCTAGCATAAGGAGTTGAACTGATATTTTATCTTTGAAATACCTTCTCAACTCCTAGACTCATACAACATACACCTGTCAAATAGAGAATGAAGAGGTCAAATAGTACCCGCGCGCGCGGCTAGCCCAGGCATAAAAAGGGTGGCGCACGCGAGTCTTCATCAACCTCCAGGCCTCAATCTTGGTCGGACACTACCATTTTGGGGTAGTGTGCTACATGAATCCTTAGTCCTAAGTAGTGAATCCTACTTCTAAGAAACATATACAAATCTTTACATGAGCATCATTAACCCTCCACCTTGGAGGGTTTTCGGTCATGATCCTTCGATTATTTGAAGAAAATACAAGTTATATAAGCTAATGAGAGAAAGGAAAAAGAAAAGAAAAACTAAACACTGATTTACCTAAGGAAATGATAAAGTTTATTTCAAAAACTAAAGGTGTTCCCCATTAACACTATTACAAGCTTTTAAACAAAAACTAAACTAAACTACAAGACAAGGAATGAAAAAGGAGTCAAAAGAAGGAGTTAATGCTCCAAAATCAGCCCCCTTTATATATAAGAGAGCTTTTTCCTCTCATCCTACGTGAAACACCAAAACCTATTAATTTCCATCTTATCCACAAAGCCAAAGAAAAGTGACACCTTACATGGTTTACACTATTAACACCTAATCTTATCTAACTCCATTAATTGCATGCAAGGTGTCCATTTTGTCCTAATTATTTGCTCATTTTGTCTTTACTTGCAAGATGACTTATCAAATCTTGTGAGCCCACATAGTGGGTCCATGTGTTGTGTCTAGTGGCGGGCTTGTCTTTTGGCATTTTTACAACTTCCTGCCTTTTTGTAGAGCTCGTCGCACTGATCGTCTGAGCAGCTCACTTGCCAAATTTGGATTCCTAGTTCAAGAGATATGAGCTCCGGAAGCTTGCTGTTTCTGTGTATGTAATCCCGTTTCTGGCTTGATTCTGTCCTATTTGAGTTTTAGGCTTTAGTCCGAATTTGTTGGGCTTCACATGGGCTTAATCAGAAAGTTTCCCTATTCTGTACTTAAATATTGGCTTTATCATCATTTTTACGTTAGTTGCTCCAACCTGCAAAAGCACGAGAATACGATTATTTTATGATTATTAAGCATAAAATTAACCGAAATATTATGTCTCTATGGGGTTTTATAATACAGTTTTGGGTGCTTATCACA
The DNA here is from genome assembly GCF_015680905.1 of Coptis chinensis. Taxonomy (NCBI): domain Eukaryota; kingdom Viridiplantae; phylum Streptophyta; class Magnoliopsida; order Ranunculales; family Ranunculaceae; genus Coptis; species Coptis chinensis. The sequence goes on from NC_141460.1 coordinate 45,998,448, forward strand.
CCACCCCCAAATAGCACTTTGCTTGTTATCAAGCAAAGAAGAGACATTAAAACATATGAGTGGCCAAAATTATGCAGTCCTAAGTTAATTCTTGTTTCGCAGAGTGCGGTTGCATTGACCATATGCAATATGGCCTTAAACCACTAGGAATTCCCTAGTGGATGAGTTATATCCTCGTGAGAGTTTTCCAGAGAAGATACTCACAAACTTCATCTATTCTACAACAACTCAGTAACAAAAGCTTGTTTCCTAAATTACTCTAAGATATTTATACATCTCCTTAGCGGGGAACAATGATTAAAACATCTACATATGAACATGCACAAGCAGGGCCATTTCTAGATCCTTTGGAGAGTGTCCCTAAATGGGTTCTCACAGGTATGTGTCGAAACACTAATTCGCTCATAATTTTTCCACTCAAGTTTTGCTAACTCCAGTGTGCAGTGGGCACATGTTTCCTCACATACTTGATGACAGTCATAGGTATTATGGGGCTTAGGTGATGCTGTAGAAGAAAATGGAAGTGGAATATCAAAAATGATAAGTATGAGAGAATAAGGTCTTCAAGATATTTACACTCGAGAAATCCTTGTTTTCTTTTCCTGCTTCTACTTGAGTTTTCCTACTTTGCTCTTAAGCCTTTGTACTTATTATTATTATTATTATTATTTATTTTTTTATTCTTTTTAAAGGCTTAAGAAACATGATTCTATTGTTCTTTCCTTAAGCAAGTAACTAACTTTTATTTGGGACAAGTCTTTCTCTTTATTTTTCTGTATTTCATCCTATTTCTTATACTCATCATTTAGGTAGGTTCTCTTATTTGGGGTTAATAAATGGGTAAGGAATTTTTGGCAAAAGTGAAAGGTTTGATGAAAATTTCAGTGGAGTGACTAGCGGTAGAATTTGTAATAGGTAAGAATTTTAGCTATGTCGATCCAAAGAAAGCCTAAATTCTCTCCTAGGGTTCGGATGGTGATCAAGTAAGTAGACGTGTGATTTTCTCTATTCAGAAAAACTACTTGATAAACACGTAAATGTTACATTATTTATGCAAAATTTTATATCAGTTAGTTCATTTACTTTATTTGTTTGATTTAGTTAGTATATGTTTAGAGATTTTGCAGGAATTGGAGTTAAGTTGATTAACAGTGTCAAAACCATCGAGAATGCGGAGACTCTGTGATTTGCTTGGCGTTAGTTATTCAGTTCAATGGAGGTGCTCGGTATTACTGGAAATATATTGTTTGCGGGTCTGTTGCTACTGAGAATTGAGTGGATATGTTTGTTGGAATATGGGCTTGGCCAAAGTGATCCATGAACATGAACTATTGGACCAGATCATGTGTTAAAATGAAGATAAATTTTTCGAAGAAAGTACAAAAAGAACTTTAACGATAATATCATCGAGAAAGCAATCGATGATCATCGATTATATACTCGAAATATATAATCATCGAATACCATAACCGAATAAGTTAAGTCGATAGTGTCTACAGAGATGTAAGGTGGATTCGATAGTCCTAGAATTCTCTCCACTTAGCAAATCATTTTTATTTAGTTTATTCATTTCATGAACGTAGTTAAATTAATTAGCTTTAGTTAATAGTAATTCCAAATTTCTATAAAACAACATTGTCAAATTAGGATAAGTAAAACTTTAGTATTCAATTGTCCCTAAACAGCAATCCCTGTGGGATCGACCTCATTCTTGCGCACCTATTACGATAGACATTGTGCGCTTGCGAGTATTAGTATAAGTAAAGTAGGATTTAATTAGCCTGTTTATTTAGGCCGGTTAATTTTCTATCAAGTTTTTGGTGCCGCTTCCGGGGATTGTAGTAGTATAATTAAGTTTTAAAGTTTTATTTATCGTAATTCGTAGTTTAAGTTTAGTTATAGTTTTATTATTTCTTAGTTTCCGTGCCTACTTTTGATTTTTGCAGGTAATAAGCAAAGAATTTTTCTTACAAAGCTGATCGTCGTGACTTTTGGTGGACTTTGTGAAGTTGCTTGCTGTCGTCACCCGGCGTCGCAAGTAGCCCTCGAAGGCTCATGCCGGAGGTACGTCTTTTTCCTTTGTGGGGTTGAATTTAGTTTGTTTCGTGGGTTATGCTTGTTTTATTGTTTCTTGCATTTAGGAAGGTTAAATCACATTGACTAGCCTTAGGCATCTTGCATTAGGACAGGTTTTAGCCCGCTCACTAGGAAAACCCTTTTTACGCGTGGATCGAGTGACGGTGCTTTTTGCACAAGAACTGGGAATCATGTGATTTGGGTTTTGGAGCAAATATATATTAAACATGTTTTAAAATTCAATCTGGGTTGTAACTTTTGTTTGGTATTGTTTGTGTGTGAATCATCTACATCTTTTATTAGAGTCTTAGGTTTTAGAAGTAGTTTATAGTAGTAACTCGGTCTGATAACACACCTGTTGCACCGTTTGATCTTGAGATTGAACGCACTCTCCTTAGGAGAAGTAGACATCCCGAGTTAGAGCAGGTACCCATAAGTTTTTTTGGCAATACACCAATTTTTGCTGACATGGAGGGTAATAACAATAATGTGGTTGCCCAAATACCTAGATCTATTAAGGAATATATATATCCTACTAGGATAACCCGACCATCTTGCATCGTTCCCCCTCCAATCAATGCTAATCACTTTGAGTTGAAGCCCAGTCTGTTGGCATGGGGCTCCTTCCTAAGTTTAGGGGAATGGAGGAGGAAGATCCATATCTTCATGTGAGAGAATTTGAGGATATTTGTGGGACTATTAAGCTTCAGCAGTTTAGTGACGAAGCTATAAAATTAAAATTATTCCCATTTTCTCTTAAAGAAAAGCCAAGAGTTGGTTTCATACTCTTCTATCGAATTCCATAACGGGATGGGAAAAGTTATGCATTGTGTTTTTAAATAACTTTTTCCCTAATCAAAAGGCGACTGCTTTCAGAAAAGACTTGTCATCTTTTTGCCAAACTGATGGAGAGTCGTCATGGAAGTGTATGGGGAGGTTTAAGGACATGCTCTTGTTGTGTCCTAACCATGGCCTAGAAAAGGGTATGCTGGTGCAGATTCTTTATGAGGGTCTTGATTTTAATTCTAAGGCTATGATTGAGACCATGAGTACTGGAGATTTCTGTGATAAAACTATAGATGGAGCGTGGACCTTTTTAGAATAAATCTCTAAAAAGGTTCAGCAATGGGAAACTAGTCGTGAGCCTAAGAAGGTGGTTAGTAATACTACACAGAAGGGTTTGATCCACGTTGACAAGGAATTTGACACGAATGCTAGGATGACCGCTTTAATTAGAAGAGTTGAAGCTCTCGAGCTAGAAAAAGAGGCAAACTTTCTAGATCCAGTTAACAATGTTGAAGTCCCTGGGTGTCTGTTGTGTGAAAGTCTTGATCACATTATAGATAATTGCCCTGGCATTAATGCACAAGTCAATGCTTTTAATTCCTACCAAAACCCAATAATCTTGGTCTAAGGGTATACATCAGGGAGGGCCCGTGGTTAACTCAAACCCAGTGCAGCAGTATGCACCCTAACGACCGAAACCTCCACCTTTGGAGGAAACCCTTGCCCAGTTAGCACAATTGTTCACCAAGTTGAAAATTCAAATGGGTCAGATTGCTAGTAATTTAAATGAGAGAGAGAAGGGTAAGTTTCCTAGTCAACCAGTAGCTAACCCACGGGGTCAGTTTGAAATAGGTTCTAACTCAACCTAAGACCATCACCAGGATCAAGCCAAGTCTATCACTGTTCTTAGGAGTGGAAAACATGTAGATAATAGGGTTGAGATGCCTAGGGGCACTGAGGTCAAATCTGATCCTATAGAGTGTGAGCAGGAGGAGAGTGAGGTGAGTGAATCTAATAGTCATAATACTTCTAGGAAGGGTGTAGAACCTCCTACTGCTGTGGAGACTAACCCTGTGCCATCTTATATACCTAAAGCTCCTTTTCCTCAATGTTTGATTCAGGCTAAGAAATGTTCTAATCTTAATGAAATAATGGAGATTTTTAAACAGGTTCAAATAAATATTCCGTTACTTGATGCTATAAAACAAGTTCCTTCCTATGCCAAGTTTTTTAAAGATTTGTGTACACAAAAACGTAAGTTGAATGTGCACAAGAAAGCTTTCCTAACTGAGCAAGTGAGTTCTATTATCCAAAACCAAACCCCACCTAAGTTTAGAGCTCCAGGATGCCCTACTATTTCTTGTGTTATTGGTGATTGATAAACGTAAAATTGAATCCTCATACGAGCGTATTGGCGAATGATAAAATGAATAGTCTTACCTACGAAATGAGCGATGATCTCTAAACGCAAGTAAAACTAAACTATTTATGATGCCTATATTTATCAAAGATTCTACTCTCAAGTCTATGAGATATAGTGGAGTAGAGTGATTCGTTCCACTCTCAGTCCTTCCGCATGCTGTGCTCTCACGTGTAAGTACTCTAACTCTAAAGTCTAATGAGAGATTTACAAAAGAGGCAACTAGACTACGATGCAACTACCCACAAAATGCAACTAGTCGACTATGGGAATAACTAAGGGAATGCTACGTTGATTCGATTATAAGGAGTTAGAGGGGAATTGATTCCACCTTAACTCGACTTAATCCTATTAATGACAATCGAATAATCGTCAGAATCCGAATTGAATCTTCCCAGCAGAATAATTGGTTCTTCCTAATCCCTAATTACACATGGCATTTCTACCAATTAATAACTAGCATGTGAATGATTAAACCCATTCTCATGGTGAACTAAACGTTTCTAGAGTGGAAAGGAAATTACGACGAACCTACGATAATCGGAATCAAGCTTTCATCAAGGCTTCTCAACCCCCCTTAAATGGAGGTTTAGCCGAGAATCATTACGCAATCATTTCCTAATAAATTAAAACTAAACATAATATAAAGAATTGAAATTTACTAATCTAAATTAAACAATAATTAAAATCTAATTAATAACTAAGAATTGAATAACAAGTAATAAATGAAATCTACAATATAAAACAAAATGTAAATGACAAAAATCGAAATTGATAGAAATACTACTTTATTGATCTAATCAAATTGAAGAACAAGATTCAAAGGTTTAATCTAATACAATAATTGAAATGGAACTAAACTTAATTAATCTATATGAAAAACTAGATCTAGAATCCATTAATGGAGGCTACTAATCTAATCTATTTCTAGGTCTAACTATATACCATTAACAATCTACCATTAACAAAGAATTAAACTTTTGTTTTTTATACTTTTAGATCCAAAAATCGTGCATGGGCTTGGAGCCATGTTTTGGGCCAGAGAATCAGGCCTAAAACCCAATTCTTTCAATCCAGAAAGGCCTCTTCAGCTGTAGTTGGCTTCAACAAACTTTCCATCCAGTTCTGCTCCTCTGATTGGGTCAAGGCTTAGACCATTGGAAAGATCTTTCCGCGTCGGTCGTTTTGACATAAGGTAGGCCCCATTCTGAGGTCTGAGTCCAAAGATATGTCCTTCGGAAGTTCTGCTGACTTTGTGTGCTGTTTCTGCCCGCGTCGACTTTTCAGCTTTTGACCGGGCTTTTAGAAAGGCTTTGTCTTCTCGAAACTTGGCCTTTAATCATGGAACTCCTTAGTAACCGACCTTTGCTCCTTTATCTCACTAAAGTGGCACATTTCTGCACATAATGGACTTTGAAACCTGAAATGCATAAAGGCACGTAATCAGTGTTAACTCTTAATTATTACTCACATAATTGGTCTAAAAGTATGACTGTTAAAGGGTTAAAACTATAGTTTTGGGCTCTTTTCAAACCACCCCCAAACAGCATTTTGCTTGTCCTCAAGCAAAGATGAGAAATTAACATAAGTGACCAAAATTGGAGTTCTATCTACTTCTCGTTTCGCCGAGTGCGATTGCATTGACCATATGCAACAAGGCCTTAAACCACTAGGAATTCCCGAGTGGACGAGTTATAGCCTCGTGAGAGTTTTCCAGTGAAGGTACTCACAAACTTCATCTATACTACAACGACTAAGAAATAAAACTATTGTTTCCTTATTCATGCTCCAAACTATCTATACATCTCACTAGCTATGAACAAGAATAACCAAGTCAAAAACCTAAGCTAATATATGCATAATAATCAATCATCTATAATAAACATATATACAATGAGTAATACTATGAAATGTCTAGCAGGTCCGTTTTTGAAACTCGGAATAGCGTCCTTAAGTAGGTTCTCACAATAATAGTCAAGATACAACACTCTGATTTTTCCACTCAAGTTCTGCTACTCCAGTGTGCAGTGGGCACACTTTACCTTACAATCTCAATGACAACAAGGAAGCCAGAGTCGATCAAACACATCTGCCACTTACTATCACACTAACCTATTCCTAATTGAGCTAGAGGTCTTTATTAGGTGTTACGGGGATTAGGAGATGGTTTAAGAAGGAATGAAATGGATATTCAAAAAGGACAAGTCTGAGATAATAGAGTCTTCATATTATGTAACTTAGAGAAAACCTTGTTATTTTCTTTTGCTTATATACTTTGTTTCCATCCTTAGCCATATTTTTTTCTTTTTCTTTGGCTTTTGACTCATTTTTTTTTTTTTTGGAGTTTTTATTTATTTCTATTTTTTTTTTCTTTTCTTTGGATGGAAACTTCTTTTATTTATTTTCTGAAGCAACTAACTAATTTTTGTTTACACAGGTTTTTCTCTTCTTCTTTCTTCCTCATTCTATTCTCAGACTTATTCTAAATTGGGTAGGTTGATTTAATTTTTATTTTGTTTTGTTTTTGTAACAGGGTAAAGGAATTGTGGTTTATGGAAGGCTAAAGAAAGGCTCAGAGGGGCGGACTAGCGGAAAATAATTCATAGGTTTCAATTTCTGGCTATATCGATCCAAAGAGGGCCTAAATTCTCGCTTAGGATATGGCATAGTGATCAAGCAAGTGGACGTGTGATATCTCTATCCGGATTTTACTTCTCCCTTGTGTCATTTCTCAAATGTTTACTCATATAAGGCTTTTAGGCTATATTCTCACAGATTTGTAGAATAAGTACTCTAGCCTAGATTTCAAAACTTCTCGCTAACAATCATAGATACTCATGTAATATATTTATAGATAGATGCAAAGATTATTACCTATATATTAACCTAAGTTTCTAACAATTATTCCGATGCAACAGCCTCATTGAGACTTCTAGATTGTTAAGAGCATGGAGAAAGAAACAATACCAATATTCCTAAGTGTATAGCATAACTTATTTATTTATATTTTTGAATTTTTGAAATTTTAACTATAAAACAAATGCATATTATACATATCTATATCCTAACAGATGCCTTAATTACACGTGTTTCTATGCCCCCAAACAAAAAGCATGCTTTGTCCTCAAAGTAATTAAATAAAGAGGGTAGGAAAAATACCATTGAAGCGCGTGAAATTCAGGAACATCTGTAACACAAGGTTAGAACGTACTAATATAGGAAATAAAAATTGACACAACTCTATACGAGTTCTACCCATTATGGGGTTAACAAGAATGAAATTGCTTGGGACATAAGCAGACACTAACTAGAATGAAAACTTACCTTATCCCCCGCATTACTCGTCATCTTCCTCATTCTATGCTTCCATAAAGAAGTGAGGTTCCTTCGCGTCCTGCCATGCCATGATAATTTGCCAGGCTTCCCGCCATTTATCATCTATGATTGCTAATCTATTAAGAGCCACTTGGTCTGACGGGGTGTAGGGTGCAACCTGATGAGGTTGTATCCTCCACCCTTGCCAAGTCATTACGAAAGATCGAATAATACTATTGGTGGGTCGAAATGCGATTAATGTCGACCGTAATCCAATCCGTGAAACGTGTACAAAAAATAGGAAAGACACATAGCATAATACGGGAAACTAGAATGAGCATAAGAAGGTACTTATGCCTCATGCTATGGGATCGAGCTAAACTAGACATCAAGGTTCGGGGAAGGTCATGACACATACGTCCCGTGGCTAGAGCAAGGAAGACGCTGCAAGTGGCATCATTCACAGAAGAAAAACGTCATTCCCCTAAAATGTTTAGCATGATCCAAAACATAACAGTTCCTATGTTCATGGACAGGCTACCAAAGGCGACGTTATATTCCCCTTGTTCCTCGATACGGAAAATACCCGCCATACGGCTCATGCAAAAACTCGTAAGTGTAGACATACATATTATCGACCCAATAGCACCATGGGTCTTGTATTTCAGCGGGCATAGCCAGTCCAAGAACAAATGCTAGCAAGAACCTGGTAATTTCCGTTGGTTCATTATCAATGTTGATGGAGAACACTTGTTCTCCATCTGGTCTTTCAAAGAAAATGCAGCTATCGTAAAAATAAGATGCTAGTGTTGGAGAATAAAGTGCATCAGATATTACCATAAGCGGCTCCCAGCCAACGAACGTGATCGCTTCGCGAAACCAAGCACCATAAGTAGTGCTTTGGAACAAATCTTCGAAAGACTGTTCCGGTATCAATGTTGGAGATTTCATCTCAAAATTACGCTTTGGAATAGCTGCGAATGATCCGGATACTACGCTCGAAAAACTGGAAATTTCCGTCCACGGAAGTCGTTAGAGCGCTTTCGATAGAGCGCTGTCGCTCTCCGAAGAAATTGACATTTCCAGTGTTTGAGCGCGGGTCACGCCAGCTTGAAGCCAGCACGCCTTTCAAAAACTCAGAAAAATATACAAAGCGCTGAAAAAGAGCTCGGAGTTGCGTAAACTTCGAAAATGAGCCAAACGAGGGAATCGCGGGAGTGAAAGGTGAGTGATGGAGTTTAGGTGTAGTGTGAGTTGTGAGGATAGATTGTATCAAGTTTATATAGGTTTAAAGTTGCTAAAATGGATCAGGAAGTTGCCAAAACTAATTACGGTAGTTTCCGAAAATCCTAAAATTTCCAAACCCGAAAACGGAAACAACTCATTTTCTTGATTCTAATTCAAACCCAGTATCTTTTAGGTTGATTGTATGATAGAATGTACCTATTTATTCTAGATTTCATCCTACCATGATACTTATTCATATATATGCCTAAACAGCCATATTTTAATAAATTATAACACGAGGGTTATATAAAAATCATGCTGGAATAGATAAAACCACCCCCAAACAAGTTGGGAAGGTGGGGTCAATATTAAACAACCACGCATAATGAAAATAACCCATTATATTAAAATTTTCATTCGAAGTACATTTCACTACAAAATTCAAATTACGGAAATAAAACTTGCATTAAAATAAATAACAATACTGAAACTACAAATAAACATAGAAACATCAAGCTATACTATCCCTAGCTACTCCGGTACTGGTAGCGGAGGGCACATGCTCTGGAGACTGCTCCTGAGCTCCTGATGGACCAGCACCATTCGTCTTTCAGCGACGGCGCTCGTGTCTCGAGGGTGTATCCTCAGAAGGAGAGTCCCCGTGAGGTGGGAATCGTGTCAGCATCTCTTCCTGGAACTGGCACTGAGCTTCTAGCTCGGCCCTCATCTGTTCCCACCTCTCGTCCTCTCTCTGGGTACGGAGCTCGAAGTTATGATGCATCGTTGCCTGTCGAGTCCGGAGGTCTTCACAGATAGTGTTGAGCGAACGCATGCCACGATGGATCACAGCCATGCGTTCTATATCCGACCAAAGACCTCTCCAAGGCATCCACGCCAAAACACGCCAAGTCCTCCTCATCCTCCGGACGATCCCGATTTCCCCCAGCCTCCTCTTCATTCTCAACTCCACCATCCTCTTCTTCTTCTTCTCTATCCTCAGCCAATCTCCAAACCCGTTGGACACACTCCTTATAGATGCGAGGGTTACGGTGGAGGGTGATGTATGTCCGATCAGTCGCCTGAGCTACTCTCAACTTCAGCATGATCTTTGTTATCAACACAGGGAGAGGGGCAACAGACTTCCCTACTCCCCTAATCATGCTCAAGAAAAACTCTAAGATGCAGAACTCATACTTCCGCTCCTGGAGTATCCATAAGATGTGGAGGCAGTTCAGGCCGATGTCGCTGACCTTCCCCTTCCCCTGGATGTTCCGACCAATCCACTGAGCTGTAGCCAGCTGGTTGGTCCTAAGGGAAGTCTGTGGAACACAATACGATCTCGCATTGTAGTTGCCTCCAATAACTGTCTCGTGCATCAATGGCTCTACTCCATTATGTTGGGACTCCTGCAGGGTGACATCCAGATGGATTGCCTAGAATCTCAGCCAACAACCCAGTCGTCACTTCCTTCCTCCTCTTCGCCACAACAACAAAAATCCTCGTCCCTTCCAACTCCCTCGTATCGTAGAACCGTCGGACTAAATCCTCGTGGTAATAGGCTTCAGTCGAGTACCACAAGCTATTCCAGTCTCGACTGATCATCTCGTCACCGTAGAACGGCGCGAAGTGGTCGGCAGTAAAAGCTTGCTCCGGTAAAATTCGGCGTTGTTGAACCATTGGAAGTTTGGAATGTAGTGGGGGTTTAAATGTGATGTGGTGGTGGGATTTTAATAGACCGGTTGAAGCAAACAGTGGTGGTGGTGGAGTGGTGGCGTGGCAGCACCAAAATTTGTTATTTTGGTGGATTTTTGGTGATGTAATTTGGTGGTAGTTGTGGTCGGTGGTGTTTGGAGTCGATTTGGGTTGGGTTTTGATTTTGGGGGGTTAATTTTTCGTTTTCTTTTTATTTTGATTTTGTTTTTTAGGTTTTTGGAGCTTGGGCGTTAATGGCGGATGGAGCAGAAGATCGAACTGTTGGTTAAGGTAAGGGTGCGGTCGCGCTGTCGGTGGGCGCGGGTTGGGCCCAAGCCCAAAATCGAAATTTGGGATTTTTTTCCGATTTTTCGTGAAACTTCAAATCAAAATTGCCGCTTCGTTACCGGTCCGATTTTTGCGAATGAGATATGGAAATGATCAGGAGAGAATTTCCAATCCAATGATCCATAAAACACTTTATTCTGACTGTGGATAACATATAAGATAGTGGAAAACGCCTCGAAGTGCGTGCATGACGTACGTTATGCGAACAATTGAACTCTAAATTCATGGATTATGTCAACCCGAATTGTAATACAATAAAACGGCCTAAGCAACTCTAATGGGACATAAATATTTAGTACGGAAACACGAACACCCCACCCCCAAACAAATTTTTACAACGAAGCTTAGAAAATTTGTTTTTAGCAGTGGGTCTTTTAAAGTCAGATTCCCGAGACTTCCTAGGTTACTATGCTTATTCTTTAATATATATATATATATATATATATATATATATATATATATATATATATATATATATATATATATATATATATTTTTTTTTTTTTTTTTTTAAAAGTAAAAACAATAAACAATAAAGACATAATTCACCCCATAGAGAAACATGACTTAAAAAATCCGAGAAAACATGCAAGAGTGGAAAACGTGAATTATGTTTAAACGTGGACTTAGGATCTGGTACTTACAGCCACACACTCCATAGGGAGGGCCCGGTTACCTTAATGGTGCACTCACCAATATATGGAAATAAAAGGAAATGCACCAAACACAAAAGTTGAGTCGTTTATAGTCAGATACTCAAGACTTTATCTAGACGTATGTATGAACATGCAGTTTATCATATATCAACAACCGAAATAGTTGTGGATCATTCCATAAATAAATATCCTAGAAAACATATCCAAACACAATCAAGCACCAAGATTTCCTATGACTCAACCTAGTGAAATGAAAGCGAAGTCGGATAACCCTATTATGTAACCTATCATGCACCTTATTTTTCATTTTTGAATGAGTGGGTGTTCTAGTAAATAAGTGTGGAAAAGTGAATGGTTGTGAAGAATATGGTGGATATGGATAAGTTGTAGAAAGACGACACATGTAAAACAATGATGATGTGGTTTTAGCACAAAACTCATTCATTGTGTGTGTAGGGATTGTCTCAATTCTGAAAATGAAGGTGTCAAATGGTTTGTCCTTCTGTAGTATTTGTTTACTAGGTGGATTTAAAAAATTATGAAGCACAGAAGAAACAATAGGATCGAGTGCAAACTCGAGATTCCTTTGAAAGGGGGGGAAGGAGGGGAATCGAGGTGGATGTTGTGCAAAGTAGTTCTTGATAGGGTGATTCATCACCTGCTCGAAGAAACTCATCGAATTGCTCATCTAGATTGATCATATTCTCGTTACTATGATAGTCCTCTACATCTTTGAGAAAGTCATCTATCTCATCCTCATCCGTAATATGTGTATTGACTAGTGTAGGGATGGAAATGTTGGAGGCTGAACTTCCAAAGGAAAGAAATTTGGGCATATGATTATCAGGGAACGTGTTGTTGAAATAATCTCGAGCAAAGCTCTCGATCATGCTAACCTCTCCATCCATACACAAATCGGGTAACTGTGTCTTTGTTTTAAAAACATTGACTTCAACAGCAAGGTGGCCAAAAGACATGGACATTGAACCATCACGGCAATTAATGAGAGCATTGGCAGTTGCCAGAAAAGCACGCCCTAAGATGATCGGGACAGAGTCATTAACGACTTCTGTGTCGAGGATGACAAAATCAACCGGATAGTAAAAGTCCTGAATTTTTACCAGAACATTTTCGATGACACCCTTAGGATACTTAATAGACCGATCAGCTAATTGCAACGTAATTTTAGTGGGTTGCATCTCGTCTAAACCTATTTGTCTATACAAATAAAACGGGATTAAGTTGACACTAGCCCCCAAGTCTAATAACGCGGTTGTCGTATAGGAATCTCCTAAGGTGCATTGTGCGATGGGGACGACCGTGGTCCTTGTACTTAACAATTCCATTATGTTCGGATAGAGTTGGGAATTGTTACGTTAAAAAAGGTCTTTTGGTATATTGGTCTTACGCCTAGTAGTACACAATTCCTTAAGAAACTTAGCATGGTGTGGTAGCTTTTTATAGCTTCGAGGAAGGGAAGGTTTATAGTTAGATTCTTGAAAACATCCCTAATCTCCTCGTAATTTGTATCCCTAGTTAACATGGCTAATTTTTGTGGAAACGGTGGTTTCGTCTATATTTAGCAAAGGTATTACACGGGTGTTTAACCGTGGCTTCCTGTTTCTTAGGTTGTGTTGTAACCGGTACCTCTACAAAGGGTAGGCTCTTCAGTTTCTATTTCGGTATCTAGTAATATAGCAGGTGTAGGGGCTACTGGTGGGGTAACTATAGGCATAGTAACTTTGTTATCAACCATTCTGCCAGAACGGAGAATGGTGATGGCCTTTAGCTCACCTATATTTTCATACTCATTACTAGTATTATCGGTTACCTCAAAGGCTGTACTTGTTGTTTTAGGATTAGGTATTTCGTTAACTGGAAACACACCTTTGGGTTGGGCTTTATCTTGAGCCAACTGTTTGGTTAAATTATTAACGGATTGTAGAAGCTGTTGGTTAGATTGAGCCATGGTTTGGAAAAGTTTTTGGCTCACTTGTATGAAGGTGTCAAGGCGATCCAGTTATTGGGGTGTAGTAGTCACGGGTGGTGTGGATCGAACTATTTCACGTGAATTATTTATGGGTGGATTTTGATAGTTATTATTTACCGGAATGATACCTCTATTAGCATTATAATTATTATAATTACCTTGACTTTGTGATTGACCTTGTCGAGGTTGCACTTGGTTGTTATAATTATTAAAATTCCCCTGACCCTGTCCTTGTCGTAGTGGGGCTTGGTTAAAGCTGTGCGTAGGCCCTAACATATTGATTATTGTACCCTTGAGGTGTGACGTTTTGGTTATTTCTCCAACCGAAGTTGGGATTTTGTCTCCAAGGGGCGTTAGGTTCACTATTAATGGAACAAGCCTGTTCATAGGCTATAGGACAGTGGGAGTCGGGATGCTCAGGGCTCCAACAGAAACTACATGGATTTGAATTTACATTCATGACGGGGATAGGATTTTGTTGAACCGAAATGGCCTCTACCTTTTTAGTGAGTGATTCGATTAGAGTTTTTAGCTCAGGATCGTGTTTAATTTCAAACATACCGGCGGCCTTAACTGTATTAGAAGAACTAGCGGAGCGGTGGATATTGTCACTACACCCTCGGTTGTTATTTAAGCTTTAGTTTGGTCCTCTAAAATTTATAAGCCTCCGGCTCCTTTGCTTAAGAAACTACCCCCATTCATTATGTCAAGGACTTCTTTATGATGGTGTAGAAGTCCTTTGAAAAAGGCACGAACTAACGTGTCTTTAAGCTAAGTTATGATGTGGACACTCTATAAGGAGATCGGTGAAACGATTCCAAGCCTCTGAAAATGATTCATGAGGATTTTGTCGAAAAAGTGAATCTTGGAAAGCATCTCATCCGTCTTTAGGGGTGGGTAAAAATGTTCCATAAATAGTCAACAAGTTTAGCCCACGAGTCCACGCATTAGGCATTTGGGCAGTTAACCAAGGCGCCTTTATCGGCTAAGGTGAAAGGGAATACCCTTAATTTAATTTGTTCCGTACCAACCGTAGGGATGGTGGAATGTTGTTAAGACTTGTTCAATCCTACGTGTTTGATAAGGTTTTTCATGGTCTAATCCATGAAAAACGGATAACAAATTAAAAATATTTGGAGGGATTTGGAAATCCCCCACTGGGTTTGCTAGAACGATGCAAGATTTAGGGCTATCGCTCAAAGCTTTGTAGAAGTCGGAGAGAGGAGTCTCTCTTTCTTCCGCCATTATATCAGGTGGTGTGTGTGAAATAGTAGCTAGAGGTGTAGTGGGTGGTATACTAGATAGACTTGATTGTTGATGTTGTTGTGTATTTACGTTCGGTGTTTTTGTTCGGCCAGACCTTAACCTCATACAAGGCTAAGACCAACTTAGCTAAACATGTCAACACTCCAAACAATTCTGATATACTAGTATAAACCTCTAACAGGAGATGCGAAGGAATACCTGATTGCGTCCTTGCTTCGCTTATGAATAGCATCTTGTTTACGCTTGTTCAGTGTATATAACAGGTTAGAACACTGAAAAATATGAAAGATCAAAGTTCGAATCAAACCGCCGAAATCCAAAATTTTTGATAAAGGGTGCGTCGCGTAGAAGCGCCATCGCGCTTCGGTGTATCTTAAATTCCAGAGTTTAAAGGCGGTCGCGCTCCACATGGGGCGGGTCACGCTTTTGTATCCAAATGAGTTACGGTGGTCGTCGTGTTTCAAGGAAGGCCTATGCCAGGTAATAATTCGACCGAATTTTTCAACTCTGAAATGGACAACTACAGTATGAATCAAACAAGGGTGGGTGGGTGAAATGGGACTTTAAGAACAGTACTAACACTACGAAAACAATACGAAAGTGAAACTAAGACGGCAGCGGTGCCATTTGATAAAAGATAAAATGAAATAGTCTTACCTACGAAATGAACGATGAACTCTAAACGCAAGTAAAACTAAACTATTTATGATGCCTATATTTATCAAAGATTCTACTCTCAAGTCTATGAGATATAGTGGAGTAGAGTGATTCGTTCCACTCTCAGTCCTTCCGCATGCTGTGCTCTCACGTGTAAGTACTCTAACTCTAAAGTCTAATGAGAGATTTACGAAAGAGGCAACTAGACTATGATGCAACTACCCACAAAATGCAACTAGTCGACTATGGGAATAACTAAGGGAATGATACGTTGATTCGATTATAAGGAGTTAGAGGAGAATTGATTCCACCTTAACTCGACTTAATCCTATTAACGACGAATCGTCGTAATCCGAATTGAACTGCTTCGCAGAACAATTGGTTCTTCCTAATCCCTAATTACACATGGCATTTCTACCAATTAATAACTAGCATGTGAACGATTAAACCCATTCTCATGGTGAACTAAACGTTTCTAGAGTGGAAAGGAAATTACGACGAATCTATGATAATCGGAATCAAGCTTTCATCAAGGCTTCTCAACCCCCCTCAAATGGAGGTTTAGCCGACAATCATTATGCAATCATTTCTGAATAAATTAAAACTAAACATAATATAAAGAATTGAAATTTACTAATCTAAATTAAACAATAATTAAAATCTAATTAATAACTAAGAATTGAATAACAAGTAATAAATGAAATCAAATATAACACAAATGTAAATAACAAAAATCGAAATTGATAGAAATACTACTTTATTGATCTAATCAAAATGAAGAACAAGATTCAAAGGTTTAATCTAATACAATAATTGAAATGGAACTAAACTTAATTAATCTATATGAAAAACTAGATCTAGAATCCATTAATGGAGGCTACTAATCTAATCTATTTCTAGGTCTAACTATCTACCATTAACAAAGACTTAAGCTTTTATTTTTTATACTTTCAGATCCAAAAATCGTGCATGGGCTTGGAGCCATGTTTTGGGCCAGAGAATCAAGCCCAAAACCTAATTCTTTCAGTCCAGAAAGGCCTCTTCAGCTGCAGTTGGCTTCAACAGACTTTCCATCCACTTCTGCTCCTCTGATTGGGTCAAGGCTTATACCAATGGAAAGCACTTTCCGCACAGGTCGTTTTGACATAAGGTAGGCCCCATTCCGAGGTCTGAGTCCAAATATATGTCCTTTGGAAGTTCTCACGACTTTGTGTCTTTGTTTTTCGCCAAGCGCCGACTTTTCAGCTTTTGACCGGGCTTTTAGAAAGGCTTTATCTTCTCAAAACTTGGCCTTTAATCACGGAACTCCTTAGTAACCGACCTTTGCTCCTTTATCTCACTAAAGTGGCACATTTCTGCACATAATGGACTTTGAAACCTGAAATGCATAAAGGCACGTAATCAGTGTTAACTCTTAATTATTACTCACATAATTGGTCTAAAAGTATGACTGCTAAAGGGTTAAAACTACAGTTTTTTGCTCTTATCAGTGATCATATGATTAAGAAGGCATTACTTGATTTAGGAGCTAGCGTTAATTTGTTGCCTTATTCAGTTTATTTACAGCTTGGTCTTGGTAAGTTGAAACCTACACCATTTACTCTTCAATTGGCAGATAGGTCTATAAGGATTCCACGTGGTGTTGTTGAAGATGTTTTGATTCAGGTTGATAAATTTTATTTCCCTATTGATTATGTTGTTCTGGATACACAACCTGTTCAAGATCCTAAACACCATATTCTAGTCATTTTAGGTCATCCCTTTTTAGCCACTTCTAATGCTATCATTAACTGTCGTAACGGAGTGTTAAAGCTTTCTTTTGGTAATATGACTATAGAACTTAATGTGTTTAGTGTGGGTCAAGAACCTCCTAAACTTGATGATTTTTGGGATGTTAATCTTATTGATTGTATAGTTCACGAGACTTTCTTAGAGAGTTATTCTGATGACCCTCTTGAGTCTTGCTTAACTAATTCTGGTAGTGGTTGTGATGTAGATGATGTCATTTGTGAAGTTAATGCGTTGCTTGATGCAACCCCAATTTTTGAAACTGATACATGGAAAGCCACAATAGAGCTTCTGACTCTATCTGAGTCTACCCCAGTCTCTTCTATAGAGAGTCATCCTAAGCTAGAGTTGAAACCATTACCTAATACTCTTAAGTGTGTTTTTTTGGGACCTGATGATTCTTTACCGGTTATTATTGCTTCTAATCTTGATAGTGAACAAGAGGGTAAATTGATTAAGGTTCTTAAAGAGCATAGAGCACACTACAACAAATAGGTTTTTTAGCTACGAAACCTTTATCGACGTTTTCATTTCGTTGCTCAAACATACCTTTTGGCACGTTTAAATCGTCCCTAGTAATATGTTGGGTTCAACTATGAAAATTAGTATTTGCGACATTTTTTTCGTTGGCAATTGTGTTTTAATTATATTTTAAAATCAAATTACTAATTTAAGAGTTAGAATAATGCAGTACCTACGATGTTATCGTTGGAAATAGATTTATACATGGGGCAACAGCTGTTTTCGTAGCTAGTGGTTTAATACTAACGACGTTGTTGTTGATCGTAGGAAATAATATTTTATGCCGACGTTTTATTGCGTCGAAAATTATTTTTTCGATTTTGCGCAATTTGAATAATTAGTAGCGCTAAATGGTTTGATTTTTCATGAAAAAAAATGAGGGAAGAAATTTTTTTTTGGGAAAACTAATTAGAGAGGAAAGATACCCGATACTAAAAAGAAATAGAAGATGAGATGGAGAAGGTTTATATGGCTACTTCAGTCTCTCCTCACCTACTAAATTAAGAAACCCAACTCTAACCAAAGCTTTTTTCTCAAAAAACAAGCAAAGATTACTGCCAAAGCTCAACAACTTCAACTGTAGGGTACCCTTTTCTCATTTTTATACCCTTTGAATACCAATTTTTGTTAATAAAGATTAAATCTTTATGGGCGGTTTTGAAGTGGTGCTTTAATTATGAAAAGTTAGGAAGTGGTGGTGGTAAACTCTTCTACTTCATTCTCTTCCCTTCAATTTCCAGGTACTCCCCTTTCTTATTTTTTTTCTAATTCTTCTTCTTCTTCTCCGCATTTATAATGTTCTGTAACTTTTACAGACGGTTTATTTTAGGTTCGGGTTTATCCTTCTCCTTCGTCATATCCTTTATTGAGGGAAAGGAAATGTTTGGTAAGTTATGATCTTTCTTTTTGTTTCTTCAAGAATTATTAATCAAACTTGTTTGTAGAAATAAAAGAAATAACTTTTTCTGGTATTAGAAACAAAAGCACTAAGTTTTCAATGTGAATTCCTTAATGGAAGGACTTTTAATATCAGTTGAAGCTATCAGTTCAGGTGATTTTTTTTTTCTAGTTTGGACTTTGGATATGTACGTGTTCAGGTTAAATTTTTTCTTTACGAGTGTGTTCTGTTGATGAGTTTTTGGCTAATTATCGGCGTTTTGATTGATGATATGTTGTTTCCTTTCAAGTATGTTAGGTCGATTAGTACTTGAATGTTTTTTGGTGTGGTTGTGTCGCTTGCTCATTAGAGAAAATGCATGTCTCAATGTTTTTATCTGCATGAGACGATGTGTAAACACTTAGGAATACAACTAAGGGCACATTATCTAGATAGATGTTCGGATTGTTGTGCCCACATTGTTAGTTTTACTTATTAAAATTTGATTATCTATGGGCTATTTAGTATGTTTCTTGTTATATCATTCGGTATGTTCGAACTGTTGGTTTTGTGTTAGTTTGGAAATTCGGTCGGAACCACTCCATAGATTATGTTAAGAAATAGTACAGAGAAGATAAACCTAATATTTGATGATAAGTGCATTTTAGACGTCCTTGTGTCTGTGAATGTTTACATTTGATATAACCTTCCTTTGCTAGGTGGTTGATTAACATTGTTTACATTGCTTTGAAAATTTTGTCCACCTTAAGTTTCCCATAGGAGCTTTTGTCTTATGGCTCCTGCTTAAAGATTAATTGCTAGAAAAGATTAACTCATGTACTTATTGCTGTTAAATATATTGCTGGTAAAATCCCAAGGCACATCTCACCCGTGCTTCTTGTGTCGTCATAATTAATAAAGTATTTTTCCATCCTAGGTGTTTCTTTTTGCAAATTGGATCAAACTCTGTAATTAACATTTTAAATTGAGTTTTCTGATTTTTATATGGGTGTTTGACTTTTTTCGGGGGAGGAAGCAGACTAAGAGATATATATATGTCTCCATGACTGGTTAGCTTGCTAGCCTCTATAGGATTTGGAGCGGTCTTAAAAATTAGAACCTAGCTCAATCCATGTAATGTGTGGTGGTTTATGTATACCAATTTTTGCCAATTTATTGCTTATTAATATTGTAGGAATGAATTATTGACACTTATTTAACTAATCTATATTTCTCATCCTTAATTTTGCACTAACTAACATTATGCATCTATTGTTTCTTATTAACCCTTTTTGTTTCTTGTGTAGTTATGGCACTTGGTCGTCCTCCTCGACATGGATATGTTAGTGCGCAGCCTCAATCCAGTTAGGGTGGTTCTTGTAGTGGACTCATTCTTTTGCTTTGTTTTAATTTTTTATTACGTACAACAACCTTAGCTTCCTCCTTACTGTTTTTTTTTTTTTTCCTTCTAAGTAGCTTCTGTAGCCATTGCTAAAAAGGTTAGAGGGAGGGGTAAAAATAAGTTTCTTACAAAACACATCAAGCGTGGGGGTGGGAAACCAAGAATAGAGATTCCTCTTGGGAAAACGAGGCTTATTGACACACACTCCTTTTTGTGTTATTAATGGTATATGGATGATGTAGATAGATGATGGTCGTTGAACAAAATAGAAGTGTATCAAAACCTAATTATCCCTTAATAAGTAAAGGATGAGTAAGGTATCGTTCTACTTTTAAGTGTATGTTTATATGAAGGACATGACTGGAAAGGGGGTTTGAGGGATTAAAAACTATGATTATAGATATTGTAAATTCTAATGCTAAACTAAACTAAACTAACTAAACTATTGAGAATTTATAAGAGAGTGAATTCAAGAGATTACAATCTACCAATACTTTTGATCGGTGACTTTCTGCTTCATGGTTGTTCTCACAAGTAGATTACAATTAGGCAATCGAGCGAGTGTCGATGCCCTCTTGGACGAAACATCGTTAACAATTAACTCTACTCAAGGTTGTTCCTATGTTCATGTTACTAATATCTTCTTTCCTTTTATGTGAGCTTGGGTAGCTATTCAATGAATCACCATTTAAGGCAAATACAAGGAATACTTCCCTTACTCTAAAACACTACACAACTAGAAGAAAAGTAGAGAATAATAATATAATATTCAATTACAATAAATAAAACCCTATTCTAGTATTATATTAAAACAGAATCCATTACATTCCACCATCTCAAAAAATTATATACATTTAACCAAAAATATCCACAAAATATGTCTAAAAAAGAACAGTTTGCATGGTTTGAGTTTCATTCATCGACCCTTGTCCAAACTTATCCTGCAAAAAATCAAAGTCCAAAAAGAAAATAAGAATAGTATCATTTGAAGAAAACGACGAAAGGAAAAAAAAACGTTATTTCTGACTAGACGAAAGTGATAAAAAAAATGGTACATTGCAACTTAGTTCCAGACCAGGAATAATGCAAATCATGTTATCAATTCGAATCAATCATTCAAAACTTCGACCACCTCTAACAAACATCCAGTAAAGCACTTTTGAAAAAAATATATAACTCCTGTATTTAGGAGTAGTAGCAACTGGAAAATGATTGCTTCTCATGTTAGGACAAACCCCTAAGAATAAAGTTCTTTGACCTAAACCATAAATAATTCCAAAAGAAACATAAGATAATATGCTGGACACAAAATGGGAAAAAAACTTGTAATGGGGATTAATTACTTGATTCGGTTCCAATCAAGCTAGAGAAAGGACATGTCTCATATTTTTGACATGGAACAGGTTTGTGCCACACTCCTTATGCTTATGCTCGGTTTCTATAGTAAAGTTTTAAGCACTTCAAGTAGTTTCAGGGAACCAAGGAAACATTCAGAGAGATCAAAGTTCACCAATCTTTAAACGGGGTTTCCTGATTTTTTAAATTGTGGCATCTTCTGAGATCTAGAACCCTCAAACAAGAGAAATTATTCTCTGAAATTGGGAGCAAGGCTAAAATACCTCAAGCTTTTTGGGAGCGCAGCCATATATCCTGATAAACAAATTCAGTGTGATAATATAGTGCCATACTTCCTAGTAAAAGTAATGGCTTGTTCAATGGGAATAAAGGTTCCATTTCAAGTAACCTTAGCTATATATCAACAAGGTAAATGTTACCAGCACTAACTGGAATTAGACACTCAAAAAAGAAAACAATAATTATATAGATACAAAGAAAAAAATTATTGGAAACAATGTGGCTTGACCTTGAAAAATAAAATTAGGAGAGTTAGTAAAAAAAGGTAGGATATATTAATTAAGTTCGTTCAAGAAGCAAAACTAGTTAGTTCTTCATTATGTGAGAAGCTGGACAAGTACAAATGAAAATCACGTGGCAATTAATGCAGACCATAAGCACCTCATACTTCCATCTAAAATAAGGTAATTACAACAGTAATGAAAAGGATAAAGTATATATACAAGTTACAAGAGTGCATGACACCAGCTTCAAGTATAAAAAGGTGGGACACTCTTCTCAAACCAAGTTAGTTAGAGCACTTCATAGATCATGTTCAATGGAACTATAGACCACCAGGCATACTAGTAATCAATCTGTATATCTGTTTGAACCTCTAGTTACCCAAATAAGCATGAAACATAAATGAGTACAAAAAACTAATCTTTGTCTGACATTTTATCAAATATATCATGCACCTAGCTTGCCTAGCCAGTACCTTACAAAGTATACAATGCATGAGTTTGTCTAACATTTCCATTTGTATACATGTTGCAGCTCCTTCTCTACCTTCCAAAAACATTCAATCCATAGAAGAATTGAATTCTACTGATCTGAAAAACTAACAATACAGAAAAACCCATTTTTTTGGTACATCAGTTTCTACTGAAATTAAATCAGCACTAAGTATAAATCAAATAAAACAAAAATCCTATCTTTCTCAACTGTTTTAAAATGAACTAAAGTTTTGATCTTCTACTGATTACTTGAACCAAATAACACAAAATTAGTTCAAACCCATAAAAAATTTTACCAAGAGAGAGAAGAAAGAATATCGTACCTTGAGAGATCGAGAAGCAACGAACGATCCTGAAAACTTTGGGTTTCTCTAACTAGAATAAACATAAATCTGAGTTATCAAAAAATATTTACCTCCCATGAAAAGAATGAAATAGTGTGTGTGTGTGTAGGGGGGGTTAGATAGAATCTAAAAGAGAAAATATTCCCGCCCATTCTTGAATTAAAAAGCTTCAGATTCACAAATTGAAGAAAAATGTTTATGGTTTAGTCATTCATAGGAAAATTAATTAAGGAATCCTTCCTTGGCAAAATTTGCTAGGTCTTCAGTTAGAGTTTGAGAGAGGAATATGGTCGAGTGTAAGAAGATGAAGATGGACTGAAAAGGAGATGATCGAAACAATAAAGCTTTTCAGGAAGGAAGCCAGGAAGGGAATTAAGCTGATAAGCTGAGAGGTGTTTTTGAAATTTCACCTTAAGATTTATTCGCTATTCTGAATAAGAGAAAAATGATTTGCTCTTTTCCCCTTAGCCCATTGGTAGGTCTGATTAATGTTGACGGTTCACCTTTTGTACTCACGATGGTTTTTCTTTTGTCCAAGTTCTTGACGGGTGGTTCGAGAAATTGCACCAAAAAAATTGGAACCGTTTAATATACTGCTAACTTGACATTTTTAGGAAACCCATCATAAAATCATAATATTTTCTTGAGGCCTGTGTCATACACGACATAATGTTGTAACAGTCGTCATAAAATCATAATATTTTCTTGACGCCTGTGTCATACACGACATAATATTGCAATAGCCATCATAAAATCATAATATTTTCTTGACCCCTGTGTCATACACGACATAATGCTCCAACAACCGTCATAAAATCATAATATTTTCTTGACGCCTGTGTCATACACGGCATAATGTTGCAACAGCCGTCATAAAATCATAATATTTTCTTGACGCCTGTATCATACATGACATAATGTTCCAAGAGTCGTCATAAAAATATCATTAAGACACCTATCTTGACGGTTTTCAACAAAGCTGTCAAGATATATAAAAAACAAGCGTCATCATATGTCTTTTTTTTAGTAGTGAATTGCAATAAATAAAAGCATGTATCTAGCATAATATTCAATTGCAATAAATAAAATCCTAAACTAGCATGATATTCGATTGCAATAAATAAAAACCTTAATCTATACTTCCATCCCCTGGTCTGGGCAATGGAACTAATAACTAAAAACATAAAGAACTAACCTGATTGAAGAACACCATAAACCAGAAGAATCATTAAACCTTAAGTACCGGTTCATCTCCTTCCTTGAAGGAGAAGATTAGCCTTCCATATAGAAGGAAGAACGAGAAGAAGAAGAGTCGAAGAACATAAGACTAGAAAGACTAATTTATTAAGACTCAGCTAGTTAAAACCGAATCTTTTATTATTAATCTCTCTCTCTACCTAAAGTTATGGAGACAAGAGTATAAGTGAATTGGCAAATTACATGAGGCACTTAGGTCCTCTATTTATAGGGGTTACAATGAGTTCTAGAAGCATTCCAAACCGTCATTTGTTTCCTAATACAAATCAACTTCTTTCAGAGTCCAACTTCATCTCCAAAACTGAGAAGGAATTGGCTACAGTGTCGTTTTATGCGTCTGGACGCACGATCCATGCGTCTAAAACACATGAGTCGCGTCTAGACGCACGATAGTCGCATCTCAGACGCGAGACTCTATTTTTCCTTTTTTGCTCTATCTTTCTATCCTCTTTTGCGGGTTTTAGTCCAAGTAACGAGTCCTTTTGCCTTGGGCTTCCAAATAGGCTTTAAAATAGGTCCAAGTCGCTTCTTTAATAGCTTTAATTCCTTGGCCTTCTCCATGATTGTCCACGGGCTTCCCATGTGATCCTTAATGCTCCGAATTGCTCCGTTTTACCTCTTTTTCTCTAATATTCCACAAAACTCTCTTTTTCACCTGTAGAATTATAAAACATAACTTACAAACACTATTAGTCCACTAAGATGGCTAAATAAGAGGCATAATCGAGGGTTAAATTGCACTTTTTGAGCACTTATCACTTATAGGCAATTGGAGCCAAGAATGGATAAATGAGCTTGGCATCATTTCTAAATATTACATGCCCCCCTTTTGCCCATAAATGAAAGGATGTGAATGTGGATGATGATGCAAGAGTAACAAGTTTTGGTAAATGAGTAATACATATTAATTATTGTATTGCATCTCTTATTTAGCTTTGTGAGCTTATTATGCTACTACTATTTCAAGAGCTTTCACGTGGTATTTTTAAATGAGTTAATTAGTTTATTGCTTATTAATTGAGTGGTAGTTGTCATCCATTAGTTCATTTATGCAAGTTTCAGTAAACAACTCTTTACGAGTTTGAGTGCTTTGATAGTGTTCATATTGAAATCCACAATTGTCCTTCGAGGAGACTCTTGGCCAGTTTAGCTCAAGTTTGAACATAGTTGAAAAGATAATGAGAGTAATCCTTGTGATCACAATCTTATTTAGTATGGTAGCTAAAATTCGGATAATTTGGTGTTAGTTGTTTATTATTGTCTACCTTATGTTTTATCTTTCTTTTTCTTAGAATTATTTTTTCCTCTTTTTTGTAGGATGAGTTTGAAATAGATATGAGTCAACCACATATAGTGTCAGCTGTAAATGGATAATCAAGGGACTGCTTTAAGGATTAGGTGCAGAATGTCAGTGTGAAGAACAAGCATAGTCGTTCGTGCTTAACAACTGGCAACTGTGGTGGTTCAAAATCTTTTATGCGTATTCTTATGGATATGGTATGTATATAGAATTTCTCATTTCTTAGATCATTATGTCTTTGTTTTACAAATTGTTTGTTGTTCCTAAAAACAGATTTCTCAAGCTTTCCAATGGTACCAACCTTGTCGTATAACTCATACTGGTTTAGTACATGACTGCCATCTATTTTGAGGGTATTTTCAGCCTGCTGTATATTTTGTTTTTCTATTGAGTGTGTCCAATCTGGTTCCTATGACTGCAGTTGTTGTTCCAATGTGTTTTTGCATTTTCAGATTTTGTTCTTGTTTGTCAGTGTTTTTTTGTTTTGGTAATAGTTGGTGTGCATGCTTGTATCTTTTCGTGGTAAACAACTTTTTACTGCATTTTCAAATTATTGCCTACGTAACAAAGTCTTAGGAAATTCTCTAGCAATGTGTGTGCAATTGTAAAAATAAGCCATCAATCTGGTTAACAGATGTAAGTAGATCAATGGTTTCCATTAGTTTCTGACCATAATAATTTTGTACAAGTGAACCCAAACTCCAATTTTCTTAATGAACATATTCGCGTCTTATTCTCTCCAACGCTCAATCCAACTTGCCAACTGTCAAAACAAACTATCAGGACTTACATTTTTCACATAATCACAACTTTAATTTATTTGCTTAAACGAACAGGATGAAGAACCTTGTGTTAATATTGTTTATGATTTTAGTTGTTTGTATATTGCTTGCTCATGTTATTATGCTCTACAACGCAAAAGGTCTAATAGATAACATTTTCGTGTGCAAATAATCGTACATCAAAAGAAGAGTGTTGTGAAGAAATGGTGGTTTGGAATTGCAAGAGGCCTCAGATGAATCTATATGCTATTTTATGTCACTTTTTTTTTTTTGCTTTTTCGTGAAGACAGTTTCATTTGCAAGCTATACTTGAGGGATGTTTAGAATTGTTTTTGTTAAGTTAATACCTTTATTATTAAGAAGAATTTAGAAAAAAAAATATGCAACTCATTTGTTTATAACTTAGTGAATTGACCTAATTTTATTTTATTGAAAATTTGTTGTTTATTACATATTATTAGATATTTGATGTTATGGTTTTTGTTTTTAGGTTTATTTGTTAAATGATATTTTGGGGGGGGGACATGTGAAAAATAATTTGTACAAATGGGGCACAATTAGCAACGATATTAGTGATAAAAATTGTCTTTTGCGGCGCATGTAGTGTCAGAACATGAATACAACTAATAGACTTTTTTGGACTCCAGTGGCGATTAGAACGTCGCTTATGACACCAATTTTTTAAATTCGTTTTAGCTTTGTCGACGATGGAAACGTTGCTAAAAACACACAAAATTCAAATATTTAAAATTTTTAACAACGATAAAAACATCGCTTATATGAATGAAGTTTCAAATTAATGTTATCTCTAGAGACACTAAAACATGTCGCTAATACTATATTTTCTTTTAAATTTTTTGGATTTATAGTGATGATTAAAACGTCGCTAATAACACTAAAATTTTTAAATTTTTTGAACTTTTATCGACGATAAAAATGTAGCTAGTAATCCTCATTACCGACGATTTTGAATATGTCGCAAAAACCCATCTTTTGCTACGTTATTGCATTTACGATGCGGAAAAGAGTTAGCGACGAAATTAGGGAAATGGCGACACTAGGAATCGTCATGGAATATATGATATTTGGCGACGTTGAAAAATTGTAGGCTCATATCATTGCTGGCTATAGCATTAGCGACGCTGACACGACACTCCAAAACCGTTGCAAACTGCAATTGGCGACGTTTTGGCAATTTTCAGCGACAGTTTTTTTTGTCGCCAATGACCCTGTTTCTTGTAGTGGCAGCTTTAGGGTGGAATATTGCTGATATTAATGGTATAAGCCCAACTGATTGTATGAATCATATTCATCTTGAGAAGGATGCTAAACCCGTGAGTTTCAGAGACGGCTTAATCCTAACATGAAAGAGGCAGTGAGAGTCGAGGTTCTCAAGTTGTTAGATGTGGGTATTATTTATCCAATCTCCGATAGTAAATGGGTGAGTCCTGTTCAGGTTGTCCCTAAAAAGTTTGGTCTTACAGTAGTTGAGAATTCAAAGGGCGAGTTAGTACCCATGATAAGAGCCCAAAACTGTAGTTTTAACCCTGTAACAGTCATACTATTAGACCAATTATGTGAGTAATAATTAAGAGTTAATACTGATTACGTGTTTTTATGTATTCCAGGCTTCAAAGTCCATTATGTGCAGAAATGTGCCACTTTAGCGAGATAAAGGAGCAAAGGTCAGTTACTAAGGAGTTCCGTGATTAAAGGCCAAGATTCAAGAAGATAAAGCCTTTCTAAAGCCCGGTCAAAAGCTGAAAAGTCGACGCGGGCAGAAACAGCAAACAAGTCAACAGAACTTCCGAAGGTCGTATCTTTGGACTCAGACTTCGGAATGGGGCCTACCTTATGTCAAAACGACTGGCTCGGAAATATCTTTCCAATGGTCCAAGCCTTGACCCAATCAGAGGAGCAGAAGTGGACGAACAGTCTGTTGAAGCCAACTACAGCTGAAGAGGCCTTTTTGGACTGAAAGAATTGGGTTTTGGGCCTGATTCTCTGGCCCAAAACATGGCTCCAAGCCCATGCACGATTTTTGGATCTGAATGTATAAAAACCAAAGCTTCACTCTTTGTTAATGATAGATAGTTAGACCTAGATTAAAGATTAGATTAGTAGCCTCCATTAATTAATTCTAGATCTAGTTTTCCTTAGATTTAATTAGTTTAATTTAATTAGTTTCATATCTTGTTTTTATTTAATTCCTTGAATGATTGTTCGTCATTTAATTAGATAAATAAAATAGTTATTATTATTCAATTTCGATTTTTGTCATTTGCATTTATAGATCTAGTTTAAATTCTTGTTCTTATTTCATTCTTAGTTAATTAATTAGATTTCAATTATTGTTTAATTTAGATTAGTAAACTTAGAATTTTGATATGATGTGTAGTTATAATTCAATGGGAGATGATGGGTTGATGATTCGAGGCTAAAACCTCCATTAGAGGGGTTGATGAAGCTTTGATGAAAACTTAGTGGTATAGTGTAGAAGCATTGTAGAATCTATTCCACTCTAGAAGGTCGGATTAAGCTATGAGAATGGGTGGACGACCTCACATGCTAGTTAGTATTTGGTAGAAATGCCATGAACACTAGGGATTAGAACTCAAAATTCTTGTCGTAAGAACATAAGAATCGAGATACAAGAACCTATGCTAGGTTATCAAGTTGGATTCGAGGTGGATTCAATTCCCCTCTAACCCTTTAGCTAGATTCAAAAACAATCATATTTCCATAGCATTCGTAGTTTAAATTCAAATAATCAATTTCATATTGCATCGTAGTATAATTCCCCCTCGTAAAACTCTCATTAGACTTAAGACCGACTAATTAGACTAGAAAACATTCCATGCTAGAGCACTAGGAGTGGAACGAATTTGTTACTCCACTCTATTTCGATAGAATTGAGAGTAGAAACTTTGATAAAAATTAGGCACGTAAATTATCATTTAGTTTTACTTACGTTTAAAGACCATCGCTTTATTCATTAGTAAAATTATTCTTTTTATGTTTATCAAATGGCGCCGCTGCCATCTTAGTTTCCCTTTAGCATTGTTTTCATAGTATAATTAGTCACTTTTAAGTCCCATTAAACCCACCCACCCTTGTTTGATTCATACTGTGGTTGTCCGTTTCAGCATTGAAAAGTTTTGCAAAAATATACACGGAGCGCGACCAGCTAAGTTATCGAACAACACGGACCCGACAAAGCTTCAAAGCGAAGCGCACCCAGCCCTAAGCTGAAATTTGCCGAATTTCCACAGGTTTGCTTCGAACTTCGATTTTTCAAGTTTTTCAGTGTTTTAACTTGTTATATACACTGAACACGCGTAAACAAGACGCTATTCATAAGCGAAGCAAGGACGCAATCAGGTATTCCTTTCTTCTACACCTCGCATCTCCAGTTAGAGGTTTCTACTAGTATATCAGAATTGTTTGGAGTGTTGCATGTTTAGTTAAGTTCGACTTAGTCTTGCATGAGGTTAAGGTCTGGTCGAAGAAAAACAACTAACATAATTACACGGCTACGTCAACAAACAAGTCTATCTAGTTTCCCACCCACTACACCTCTAGCTACTATTTCACACACACCACCTGACATAATGGCTGAAGAAAGAGAGACTCCTCTCTCCGACTTTTACAAAGCCTTGAGCGATAGGCCTAAATCTTGCATCGTTCTAGCAGACCCAGTGGGGGATTTTCGAATTCCCCCAAACATATTTAATTTGTTACCCGTTTTCCATGGTTTAGACCATGAAAAACCTTATCAACACATGCGTAGGATTGAACAAGTCCTTACAACATTCCATCATCCTACGGTTGGTACGGAACAAATTAAATTGAGGGTATTTCCCTTCACCTTAGCCGATAAGGCAGCGTCTTGGTTAACTGCCCAAGCGCCTAACTCTATGGACTCATGGGCTAAACTTATTCAGCTGTTTATGGAACATTTTTACCCACCCCTAAAGAAGGATGAGATGCTTTCCAAGATTCATTTTTTCCGACAAAATCCTCATGAATCGTTTTCTGAGGCTTGGAATCATTTCACCGATCTGCTTATTGAGTGTCCACACCATAACCTAGCAAAAGACACGTTAGTTCGTGCCTTTTCAAAGGACTTCAACATCACCATAAAGAAGTCCTTGACATAATGAATGGGGGTAGTTTCCTAAGTAAAGGAGCCTCGGAGGCTTACAAATTTTTAGAAGATCAAACTAAACGTAATAACAATTGGGGGGGTAGTGACGATTACTCCCGCTCCGCTAGTTCTTCTTCAACAGTTAAGGCTACCAGTATGTTTGAGGTTAAATCAGATCCTGAGCTTAAAACTCTAATTGAATCCCTCACAAAAAAGGTAGAGGCCATTTCTGTACAACAAAAGCCTATCCCCGTCATGAATGTAAATTCAAATCCATGTATTTTCTATTGGAGTCCCCGAAAGCATCCCGACCCAATCGTCCCTATAGCCTATGACCATTCTTGTTCCATTAATAGTGAACCTAACCCCTTGGAGACAAAATCCCAACTTCGGTTGGAGAAATAACCAACAAGTCACACCTACAGGTACAATAATCAATATGTTAGGCCAACGCACGGTTATAACCAAACTCCACCACAACAAGGACGGGATCGGGGTAATTATAATAATTATAACAACCAAAGCGCAACCTCGACAAAGTCAAGCACAAGGTCAATGTAGTTATAATAATTATAATGCTAATAGAGGTATCGTTCGATAAATAATAACTATCACAATCCCCATAAATAATCAACGAGATAGTTCCAAATACACCACCCGTGACTACTACACCCATACAACCGGATCGTCTTGACACCTTCATACAAGTGAGCCAACAACTTTTCCAAACCATGCCTCAATCTAACCAACACATTCTACAATCCATTAATAATTTAAACCAACAGTTAGCCCAAGAGAAAGCCAACCAAAAGGCGTGTTTCGGGCCAAGTGATACCCAACCCTAGAACGGCAAAACACGGCCTTTGAGGTAAACGGTAATACTAGTGCGGAAATTACAATCGTTAGGTAAGCTAAATGCCATCACCACTCTCCGCTCTGGAAGAGTGGTTGATAACAAAAGTAACTATGCCTATAGTTACCCCATCGATTCTCTACACGGATATCGAACTAGATAATTGAAATAGAAACCGAAGAACCTACCACTTTAGAGAGGTACCGGTTAAACAACAACCTAAGAAACGTAAAGCCAAGGTTACACATCAAGTCGAGCCATACGCTAAATATAGAGCTTAAACCACCGTTCCCTCGAAAATTAGCCATGCTAACCAGGGGATACTAACTTTGAGGATATTAGGAATGTTTTCAAAAATCTAACGATAAACCTTCCTTTTCTCGAAGCTATAAAAAAGCTACCTAACCATGTTAAGTTTCTTAAGGAGTTGTGCACTACTAGGCGTAAGACCAACATACCTAAAGATGCCTTTCTAACTGAACAGTTCCCAACTTTATCCGAAAATAATGGAATTGTTAAGTATAAGGACCCTAGTCGTCCTACTGTACAATGCACCTTAGGAGATTCTCACACGACGACTGCGCTACTAGACCTGTGGGCTAGTGTTAACTTACTCCCGTTTTATTTGTATAAACAAATAGGTCTAGAGGAGATGCAACCTACTAAAATGACATTGCAATTAGTTGATCGGTCTATTAAGTATCCTAAGGGTGTGGTTAAAACGTGATGGTTAAAGTCCAAAATTTTACTACCCAAACCGACTTAGTATCCTCGACACAGAAGTCACTAATGACTCTGTACCTATCATTTTAGGGCGTCCCTTCTTGGCTACTGCCAACGCGCTTATAAATTGCCGCGATGGTTCGATGTCCTTGTCCTTTGGCCATCTTTCTGTTGAGATAAATGTTTTCAAAGCGAGGACACAAGATATCCGATTCCTCTACAAATGGCGAGGTTAGCATGATCGAGAGCTTAGCTCAAGATTACTTCAAAACATGTTTCGGAGAAACAGATTAACAAATTCCTTTCCTTCGAAATTCCGACTTTAACAATGACTCCACGGTAGTAGAGCCGAAATCGAAGAAGAATTCCTCGCAACTCTTTTGCACCGCTTCTTTACCACTTCAGCGAGTCCCCCTTGCCAACAACCATTCATCCCTTGATGCTATGGCGGAAGATGAATTTTTCAATCTCTATCCCAGTGATCCTTTTGACCCACCTATTGAGGAATGTCTTGCATATATCAAGATTTCTGATGATATGGACTTGAGAGCTCTAGCTGAGAATCATTCACCTTCCATCACCAATATTCCCCACCCTCCACCTTTTCAAAGGAACCTCGAGTTTGCACTCAATCCTTTAGTTTCTCCTGGGCTTCATGAATTTTTAAATCCACCTAGTAAACAAATACTTCCCAAGGATAAACCACTTGACACCTTCATTTTCAGACTTGAGACAGTCCCTAACTACACCATGAATGATTTTTGTGCTAAACCCACATCCTCATTTTTTTCATGCTTTTTCTCAAAAACTTATCCCAATCCACCATATCTTCCACAACCATTCACTTTTCTACACTTATTCACTAGGACACCCTCTCGTTCAAAGATGAAACATAAGGTGCATGCTTTCGGTTATGTTATAGGTCTATCCAACTTAAGCTTTCATTCCACTAGGTGCGTCGTAGGGAAATCTTGGTGCTTGATTGTGTTTGGATATGTTTTCTGTGATATTTATTTATGGAACGATCCACAACTATTTCGGTTGTTGATATATGATAAACTGCATATTCATACATATATTTAGATAAAGTCTCGAGTATCTGACTATAAACGACTCAATTTTTGTGTTTGGTGCATTTTCTTTCATTTCCATATATTGGTGAATGCACCATTCAGGTAACCGGGCCCTCCCTATGGAGTGTGTGGCTGTAAGTACCAGATCCTAAGTCCACGTTTCACATAATTCATGTTTTCCACTCTTGCATGTTTTCTTGATTTTTGAGTCATGTTTCTCGATGGTGTGAATTATGTCTTTACTGCTTATTGTTTTCCTTTATATTAAACCTAATTCATAAAAAGTAAAAAAGTTTAAAGCTATAAAAATAGTAATCTAGCAAGTCTTGGGAATCTGACTTTAAAAGACCCAAGTTTTCGTACAATACCAACTTTCTGGAGTATAGGCCAAAAAAAAAAAAAAAATCAAACTTAAAAACAGTTTTCCAATATTGTTTGGGGGTGGCGTATTTTAGTATTCATTTCAAATCATGTTTCCACCCTAAGCCTGTCATGTTTACTCCAGTAGAGTTTGTGTTAGTTAGTACGTACCAGTTTAATTGTGCTTCATATTATCATATCATCTTTACAATATTTACATTCACAGTCTGCGCCAATTTTGCCACGTTTCTATGGTAAATTCTTTCCTTATCTCTTTACACTTTGAGGACAAAGCGTTCGATTGTTTGGGGGTGGGATAGAAACATTTGCAAAAATTAGACACTTTTAGGATGTAAATTACGCACTTTTATTTATAAAATGTTAAAAATTATAAAAATTAGTTAGTTACATAATTTAATTGTGCTATTGAATTGTTTCATGAACCACATTCTCCTAAATTGTTTGGGGGTGGTATAGAAACACGATGTAAATGTTAAGCACATATTAGGTTGTATATTACGTATTATTTATCTTAAAAATAATAAAAATAAAAATAAAAATAAAAATAAAAAGTTTATGTTATACACTTAGGAATATTGGTATTGTTTCTTTCTCTATGCTCTTAATAATCTAGAAGTCTCACGTAGCTTTTGCATTAGAATAGTTTTTAGAAACTTAGCTTAATATGTAGGTAATAATCTTTGCATCTATCTATAAATATATTACATGAGTATCTATGATTGTTTGGCAGTAAGTTTCTGAAATCTAGGCTAGAGTACTTATTCTACAAATCCTGTGAGAATATAGCCTAAAGCCTTATATGAGTGAAACATTTGAGAAATGACACAAGGGAGAAGTATATTCCGAATAGAGAAATCACACGTCCACTTGCTTGACCACTATACAATGTCCTAAGAGAGAATTTAGGCCCTTTTTGGATCGATATAGCTAGAAATTCTGACCTAAGTATATTTTCCGCTAGTCGCCCCACTGAGCCTTTCATTAGCCCTTTCATAAACCACAAATCCTTTACCCTATTACAAAATAAAACAAAATAAAAAAATTCAACCTACCCAATTTAGATAAGTCTGAGAATAGAATAAGGAAGAAAGAAGAAGAGAAAACCTCGTGTAAACAAAAGTTAGTTAATTGCTTCAAAAAAAAAAAAGAAAAAGAAGTTTCCATCCAAAGAAAAGAAAAAAATAAAAATAGAAATAAAATAAAAACTCCAAAAAAAATAGAATAAAAGGAGTCAAAAGCCAAAGAAAAAAAAAAAATATGGATAAGGATGGAAACAAAGTGTAGAAGCAAAAGTAAATAACAAGGTTTTCTCTAGTTACATAATATAAAGACTCTATTATCTCAGACTTGTCCCTTTGAATATCCATTTCCTTCCTTCTTAAACCATCTCCTAATCCCATGAACACCTAATAAAGACCTCTAGCTTAATTAGGAATAGGTTAGTGGGATAGTAAGTGGCAGATGTGTTTGATCAACTTCGCTTTCTTTGTGTGTCATTGAGATTGTAAGGTAAAGTATGCCCCATCTTGCACTTGGAGTAGCAAAACTTGAGTGGAAAAATCGAGTGATTTTTTGTCTTGACTTTTATGTGAGAACCTACTTAAGGACGCTATTCCAAAGTTTCAGAACGGACTGCATTCTGCATTTCATAGCATTACTCATTGTATATATGTTTATTTGTAGATGATTGATTATTATGCATATATTAGCTTAAGTTTCGACATGATTATTCTCAGATTCATTGCTAGTGAGATGTATAGATAATTGAGACATAAATAAAAGGAAACAATAGTTTTATTTCTTAGTCGTTGTAGTATAGATGAAGTTTGTGAGTACCTTCACGGAAAACTCTCACGCGAGGCTATAACTTCGTCCCACTAGGGAATTCCTAGTGGTTTAAGGCCTTGTTGCATATGGTCAATGCAATCACACTCAAACGAAGCGAGTAGTTTAGAACTCCATTTTGGTCACTTATTCTAATTTCTCATCTTTGCTTGAGGACAAAGCAAAATGCTGTTTGGGGTGGTTTGATAAGAGCCCAAAACTGTAGTTTTAACCCTGTAAATTGATCATACTATTAGACCAATTATGTGAGAAATAATTAAGAGTTAACACTGATTACGTGTTGTTATGCATTTCAGGCTTCAAAGTCCATTATGTGCAGAAATGTGCCACTTTAGCGAGATAAAGGAGCAAAGGTTGGTTACTAAGGAGTTCCGTGATTAAAGGCCAAGATTCAAGAAGATAAAGCCTTTCTAAAGCCCGGTCAAAAGCTGAAAAGTCAACGCGGGCAGAAATAGCACACAAGTCAGCAGAACTTCCGAAGGCCGTATCTTTGGACTCAGACCTCGGAATGGGGCCTACCTTATGTCAAAACGACCGGCTCGGAAAGAGCTTTGCAATGGTCCAAACCTTGACCCAATCAGAAAAGCATAAGTGGACAAAAGTTTGTTAAAGCCAACTACAGCTGAAGAGGCCTTTTTGGACTGAAAGAATTTGGTTTTGGGCCTGATTCTCTTGCCCAAAACATGGCTCCAAGCCCATGCACGATTTTTTGATCTGAATGTATAAAAACCAAAGCTTCACTCTTTGTTAATGGTAGATAGTTAGACCTAGATTAAAGATTAGATTAGTAGCCTCCATTAATTAATTCTAGATCTAGTTTTCCTTAGATTTAATTAGTTTAATTTAATTAGTTTCATTTCTTGTTTTTATTTAATTCCTTGAATGATTGTTCGTCATTTAATTAGATAAATAAAATAGTTATTATTATTCAATTTCGATTTTTGTCATTTGCATTTATAGATCTAGTTTAAATTCTTGTTCTTATTTCATTCTTAGTTAAATAATTAGATTTCAATTATTGGTTAATTTAGATTAGTAAAGTTAGAATTTTGATATGATGTGTAGTTATAATTCAATGGGAAATGATGGGTTGATGATTCGAGGCTAAAACCTCCATTAGAGGGGTTGATGAAGCTTTGATGAAAACTTAGTGGTATAGTGTAGAAGCATTGTAGAATCTATTCCACTCTAGAAGGTCGTGATTCGCCATGAGAATGGGTGGAAGACCTCACATGCTAGTTAGTATTTGGTAGAAATGCCATGAAC
The DNA here is from genome assembly GCF_015680905.1 of Coptis chinensis. NCBI lineage: Eukaryota > Viridiplantae > Streptophyta > Magnoliopsida > Ranunculales > Ranunculaceae > Coptis > Coptis chinensis. The sequence goes on from NC_141460.1 coordinate 46,034,792, forward strand.
ACTAGGGATTAGAACTCAAAATTCTTGTCGTAAGAACATAAGAATCGAGATACAAGAACCTATGCTAGGTTATCAAGTTGGATTCGAGGTGGATTCAATTTCCCTCTAACCCTTTAGCTAGATTCAAAAACAATCATATTTCCATAGCATTCGTAGTTTAAATTCAAATAATCAATTTCATATTGCATCATAGTATAATTCCCCCTCGTAAAACTCTTATTAGACTTAAGACCGATTAGTTAACTAGAAAACATCACATGCTAGAGAACTAGGAGTGGAACGAACTTGTTACTCCACTCTATTTTGATAGAATTGGGAGTAGAAACTTTGATAAACATAGACACGTTGAAAGTTTTAGTTTACTTACGTTTTGAGTTCATCGTTCATTTCGTAGGTAAGCTATTTAATTTTATAATTTATCAACTCACCCGTATGACTATCGGGTGACGTTTTTACATTGACTATAGTAAGTTGAATTTGGCACTAGGAAAGATCATTTTCCCCTTCCGTTTATTGACCAGATGCTAGAGAGGTTAGCCAGTCATAAGTACTATTGTTTTCGTGATGGTTATTCCGGTTATTACCAAATATGTATTACACCTGAAGATCAAGAAAATACTAATTTTACTTGTCCTTTTGGAACTTTTGCCTACCGTCGTATGCCTTTTCGGTTATGTAATGCACCTGGTACCTTCCAGCGATGCATGCTTAGTATTTTCTTTGACATGGTAGAAAGGTTTCTTGAGGTGTTTATGGATGACTTCTTAATGTTTGGGGATTCTTTTGATGAGGGTTTGCACCATTTAGAATTAATGTTAATTAGGTGTAAGGAGAAGAATCTTGTGTTGAATTGGAAGAAGTGTCATTTTATGGTTCAACAGGGTATTGTTCTTAGTTATATTGTTTCTAGTAAAGGAATTAAGGCCGATAATGACTGTGAAAGATATTAGGTCATTCTTAAGTCATGCTGGATTTTATAGGCGTTTCATTAAAGACTTTAGTAAGATTTCTCGTCCCTTATCCAATTTACTTGGTAAGGACGTCTTTTTTGTCTTTGATGATGATTGTTTGAAAGCTTTTGAGAAGCTTAAGCATTTATTGACTACCGCTCCTATCATATAGCCGCCTGATTGGAGTGAGCCTTTTGAGTTAATGTGTGATGTGTCTGACTATGCAGTTGGGGCTGTTTTAGGTTAACGATTTGACAAGTTGCCCCATGTTATTTATTATGCTATTCGAACTCTTAATGATGCACAGATGAACTACACTACAACTGAGAAAGAGTTGTTAGCTGTTGTGTTTGCTTTAGACAAATTTAGGTCTTACCTCATAGGGTCTAAGGTTGTCGTGTTTACTGATCATTCGACTTTGAATTATCTCCTTACTAAGAAGGATGCTAAAGCACGTTTGATTCACTGGGTACTCTTGTTGCAAGAGTTTGATATAGAGATTAGGGATACGAAAGGTATGGAGAACGTGGTAGCTGACCACTTGTCTAGACTTATAGTAGAATCTTCTACTGATATTTTGTCTGTGAATGAATCTTTCCCTGATGAGCAACTTTTTGTTATATCCCAATCGCCTTGGTATGCAGATATTGTTAACTATCTTGTAACAAAACAGTTTCCCTCTAATTGGAGACAACAGGATAAATCTAAGTTTCTTGCTGAGGTTAGGAATTTTTTCTGGGATGATCCATACTTGTTTAAATCATGCCCTGATCAGATTGTTAAGAGATGTGTCCCTGAGAGTGAGTTTCATAGTATTCTCTCTTTTTGCCATGACCATGCATGTGGTCGTCACTTTGGTCCTAAAAAGACGGCTGCAAAGGTTTTGCAGTGTGGTTTTTATTGGCCTACTCTGTTTAGGGATGCACATGAGTTTTGTTTGAGTTGTTATAGATGCAGCGTACAGGTAATATTTCCCATAGGAACATGATGCCTCTTTCCCCTATTTTAGTTGTGGAGCTTTTTGATGTATGGGGTATAGACTTCATGGGTTCTTTTCCTCCTTCTTTTGGTTATATGTATATCCTTGTTGTCGTAAACTATGTTTCTAAGTGGGTTGAGGCGGTGCCATGTAAAACGAATGATCATAAAGTCATTGTTAACTTTTTAAAATATAATATATTTTCTCGTTTTGGTACTCCTCGTGCAATTATAAGTGATAATGGTACTCATTTTACACACCGAGCATTTGAATCTTTAATGAAAAAGTACTCTATTACTCATAAGCTTGCTACCCCATACCATCCTCAAACTAGTGGACAAGTTGAAGTATCTAATACGGAGATTAAGCGGATTTTAGAAAAGACTGTACGACCTGACCGTAAGGATTGGTCTCAACATCTTAATGATTCTCTTTGGGCTTATAGAACTGCTTATAAGACTCCTATTGGTATGTCTCCTTATAGGCTTGTGTTTGGAAAGGCATGTCATTTGCTTGTAGAATTGGAACATCGTGCTTTTTGGGCCATTGAAACATTTAACTTTGATATGTGTAAGGATGGTTCACAACGTAAACTTCAGTTGAATAAGTTAGCTGAGTTAAGGAATGAGGCATATGAGAATGCCAAGATTTTCAAAGAGCGGACTAAGATTTTTCATGATAAATCTATTCTTCAAAAGTCTTTTGAACCTAATAAAAAAGTCTTGCTATATAATTCTCGTTTGCATCTTTTTCCTGGTAAGTTACATTCTAGGTGGACTAGTCCTTTCATTGTTAAAATTGTTTTTCCTCATGGTTCTGTTGAGATAGAAGATCCTACGGATGGTCGTGTGTTTAAGGTAAATGGTCAACGTTTGGAACCATACCTTGACGGTTTGGGTGGGCAGGATGTGGAAGAGGTAAGTCTTCTTGATCCTATTTATCACGACTGATTGAGTATCATGTATGTTTTTATTGCTTTTCATTTCTTTTTTGTGTTGTTGGTGTCTTACTTAGCCAAAATTAAGGGTCGAGAGCATGAAACAACAATGTATTTTTTTTTTCTCTAAAATTTTTTTGTCACGGAAATAGGCATGAGCGCGGAGCGCGCCTTGCGCAAGAGAAAACTGAGCGTGTGCGCACTCAGAGCATCCTAAAAGTACTGCTAGTTGGTCAAGGCACGCCTTATGCAAGAGAAAACCGAGCGCGTGCGCGCTCAGGCTTCTCCTAAAAAAAAAAAAAAAAACGCTTTCGCTGCTGTTGATGACTCCAACTCATAGCACTGATCAATTATGTGAAGCATTCGTCTGCTAGAGACGTTAACTGTAGCGCTTGTGGGAGGCAACACATGTTTTTATTTTTGTTGGGTCTTATGTGCACATATCTCATGCATTCCACTTTAGCACCTTTTCTCCGCCTTTTTGGAGACATGTATCTCTATGGAATGAGATACGTGACACAATGTAGTCGTCGTAGTACATTGGTTCCTTTTTCTATATTATCACTGTTCTATCTTTAGTGAGGTACTAATTTCTACAGGTGACTCGAGTTTTATTTTTCGTTCATGGAGCTATAGGTAACTTCTTTCCTTATCCTTTGACTTGTCCATGTGTTTAATTTTTGGAATTGAGCATCTATGTCAACATTGAGGGCAATGTCTAAAATAAGTTTGGGGGTGGGAACAAAATGTTTTGTTTAGCAAAAATAAAACTTATTTAAACTATGCACTCAGGGGTAGTGGTATTGTTTCCTTTTCTATGATGATTATATTCTAGAAATCTCAGTTAGCATTAGAATTAAGAGTAGTTATTATAAACATAGTTTAATGTATAGGTAATAGTCTCTGCATCTTTTCATAAATGTCTTGCATGAACATCATGAGTGTAGTTGGCAGTACTTTTCTGAGACCTAGGTTAGAGTGCTTAATTTTACATATTTGGTGAGAATCTAGCCTAAAAGCCTCATATGAGTTGATATCTGAGTGATGACACAAGGGAGAAGTTAATTCTGAGTAGAGAAAACACATGTCCACTTGTTTGATCACCATACCATATCCTAAAAGAGAATTTAGGCCATCTTTGGATCGATATAGCCAGAAATTCAAACCTAAAGAATATTTTTTCCGCTAGTTGCCCCACTGAGCCTTTCATTAGCTTTTTCATAAACCACACATTCTTTACCCTTTATAAAAACCGAATAAAAATAAAAATAACCTACCCATTTGATAAGTTTGAGAAATAGGATGAAATGAAGAAAAGAAATGAGAAAGACCTATGGAAAACCAAGAATTTGTTAGTTGCTTCAAAAGAAAAATAAAGAAAATAGAGTTTCCATCCAAAGAAAAGAAAAATGAATAGAAATAAAATAAAAAGTTAGAACTCCAAAAATAGAATCAAAGGAGTCAAAAGCCAAAACAGAAAGGGCTAAGGATTGAAACAAAGTGTAGAAGCGAAGTAAGAATAAGGCTTTCTCTAGTTACATAATTTGAAGACCTTATTTTCTTAGACTTGTCTATTTTGTTTATCCATTCCATTTATTCCTAAACTATCACCTAAACCATCCATAACACCTAATAAAGACCTTTAGCTCAATTAGGAATATGCTAGTGTGATAGTAAGTGGTAGATGTGTTTGATCGACCTCGGCTCTTTTGGACATCATTGAGGTTGAGAGGAAAAGTGTGCCCACTGCACACTGGAGTGAGCAAAACCTGAGTGGAAAAATCAGAGTATTTTTGTCTTGACACATTTGTGAGGACCTACTTAGGGACGCTATTCCAAAAGTTTCAGAAACGGACTTGCCATTGCATTTCATAGTAGTGTTCATTACATGTATGTTTATCTTTAGATGATTTGATTATTATGCATATATTAACTTAGGTTTCCTTATGATTATTCTTTATTTGTTACTAGTGAGATGGATGAATACCTGAGATTAAATTAAGGAAATATTACTGTTATTTCTTACTCGTTATAGTATTGATGAAGTTCGTGAGTATCTTCTTTGAAAACTCTCACGAGACTAAACTCATCCACTAGGGGTAACCTAGGGGTTTAAAAGGCTTGTTGCACATGCTAAGTGTAATCGTGATTCCTACGAAAATGAGTTAGAATTTTTGTTTTGGTTATTAGTTTAGATTTAGCTTTGCTTGAGGACTAGCAAAATGTAAGTTTGGGGGTATTTGATAAGCACGTAAATGTTATATTATTTATGCCCAATTTTATATCAGTTAGTCCGTTTACTTTATTTGTTTGATTTAGTTAGTGATTTTGCAGGAATTGGAGTTAAGTTGATTAACAGTGTCAAAACCATCAAGAATGCGTGAGTCTGTGATTTGCTTGGCGTTAGTTGTTCAGTTCAATAGAGGTGCTCGGTATTACTGGGAATATATTGTTCGCGGGTCTGTTGCTACTGAGAATTGAGTGGATTTGTTTGTTGGAATATGGGCTTGGTCAAAGTGATCCATGAACATGAACTATTGGACCAGATCATGTGCTAAAAATTGGACCAGGTGCTTCCATCTTTTAGACTTAAAACTTAAATAGAAAAGCCCATATACATTAAAGCCCACAACAACTAACCAAGTCCACACCAATATAACCCACCTATCTACTAGACCACCCAATCGGTCCTTTTGTTTCTTTCCTTCTCCATCTCACGAAAAGGAACAGAAAAATGCCCTTTTCCAATCAAAATTCGTACCGAATCTCTCGGTTACGAATCTCCATTAAACAGAACCTTTCCAAATTTAAACCAAAAACTTCCATAACTCTTTCGGTGACCCAAAAGGAAGCGGAGCAGAGAGGATAAGCTAGAGGGAGCGAAAAGCAAAAGTGGGGATCGAGATCGAGAACAGAGAACAGAACACCGAAGCCAGGCTCGCGACAGTTGATATCGGTTTTGTTAATGGCTTTATTTTTTTCTGCTTCTGCTTCTTTATTTTCCATGTGTAACTAAACTATTTCTAGGGCGTAGATGAAACCTTAGATAGATGTGGATGTTAGAGATTTGATATTTGGTATTCCTGAATTGTTATTAATGATTTAATTCTTCTTTGAACTTGTGATTAATATTACTATTATTTCTTTCACCATTTTTGTGATGCATTTTCGGTAGTTTGAATAGGTTGTTATTAATCAAGCTTGGTATAACTGTTAGTATTAAATCATTTGATTGTTTGTGCCGTAAGAAGACAAATAATGCTTTGGGTTTAATCTTTAGCTGAGTAAGAAGATAATTTTGCGAAGAAAGTACAAAAAGAACTTTAACGATAATATCATCGAGAAAGCAATCGATTGTCATCGATTCCTACTCAGAAATATATAACTGGAATACCATAGGTTAAGTCGATAGTGTCTAGGGAGATGTAAGGTGGATTCGATAGTCCTAGAATTCTCTCCACTTAGCAAATCCCTTTTATTTAGTTTATTCATTTCGTAAACGTAGTTAAATTAATTAGCTTTAGTTAATAGTAATTCCAAATTTCTATAAAACAACATTGTCAAATTAGGATAAGTAAAACTTTTGTATTCAATTGTCCATAAATATCAATCCCTGTGGGATCGACCTCGTTCTTGCGTACCTATTACGATAGACCTCATGCGCTTGCGAGTATTAGTATAAGTAAAGTAGGATTTAATTAGCCTGTTTATTTAGGCCGGTTAATTTTCTATCACTGCTCCTTTGTGTCATTACTCACAAATCGCTCATATCGAGGCTTTTTGTTAGATTCTCATAGGATTGATAGTTTAAGTAGACTAACCGTGGATTCCAGAAACTTACTGCTATGTACAATCGATGATACTCAGTGCATGAATAGTCATGAAAAGATGTAAAAACTATTGCGTACGTATTATCTTTCTTAAAAACAAATCCTAATTCGAATACTAATGTGAGACTTCTAGATAATTTTCATCATTGAAAAGAAACAAGACTTTGTCACTAAGTACATTTACTAAGAAGAAAATAGAAACTATATACAGCCTACAAGTTGCCTAATTTTTGCTATAGGATTAAAGCACCCCCAAATTGAATGAGGCTTAGTCCTCGAAGTATCAATAGATAAAGAAAGAAATTACTTGAGAACCGTGAGCAAAATTAGGGATGGATTGCTAGAACAGAAAGTTGTTATAATATAATATATTATATAGAAATAAACAAAGAAAAATAATAGCACTCGAAACACAACTATTTACATTTTGATATATGTACAATACCCTACTCAAATTTACCATCCAGGATGTGGTGATGGTCTGGTGTCTTCTTGAGTGAAATGCATTTCCTTAGGATCGCGCCAAAAGATAATGGTTTGCCAAATGGTGGCCCATTCTTGTTCACCGGATTCGTTCAAATGTTTCAACATTTTTTCATCGTTCGGATAACAATGAACATGGCTCAAGTAACGTGCAGGACGTCTCTATTGCCTAAACCTTAATGAACGAATGATTTTGTTTGTTGGGCACATAGAATCTACCTTGACCCAGTCATGAAAAGTAGCTAAAAACTGTGGGAAATGTGTCTTCATAATTCGGCAAGCGGTTATAGGTAAAAGTTTATACTGATGCCGAACAGTGCAAGCTTTTTTCAGATTGGAGATAACACAGTTTAAGATATCAAAGGATGTATGACCTTGAGCAAGCGCATTGAATACTACACAGGTAGCATCATTGGCAATCGAAAAATGCCAATCCCCCATGATGTTCAGAAGGACAAACAACATCGCATTCCCCACGTTCATGGTCATGCTGGCTAAGGGAATGGTGATGTCTGGCTATCTTCCAAGTTCAGCTCCTTCTTCTTTAATTTCAAGACCATCACCGTATGCTGCGCGAAAAGTAGGCCATGAAAAGGAATGAGTAGATTTGTGAAAGATGTATGGCCATGTTGCTGCCGCCTCGTGATAGGGAAGATCCAAAGTTAGGGCAAGCGTTGCCTCAGAAAAGATATGGTGTGTGCCACCAACTTGGATTATGAACCCGTCTAAGAAGAAGCCGTGAACAACATTGAATGCTGGTGTTTCTCTCATATTGGCATAAAAGTAGGCAGCCAAACTTGGATAATAAATTTGGTCAGGGCGAAGAACAAGTGAAGACCACCCAATGTTAGTGATGTAATCACGGAAATGAAGGCCATAAGCATTGGAATCCATCATAGCCTAGAAGGATTGCTCAGGAATGATTTTGGAGATGCCATGCTTGATGAAGATGCTACGTGTGATGAAGAAGCCATGTGTGCTAGAGTAGAGCAATGGGTAATGCAAAGATTCCTGATAGACTATCAATCAGTGTACGTGAGGAAACGTCCAAAATAAAGTAGCCACGTTGTGTATATCAACATGAGAGTCCTATCAGAAGGAAATCAAGTATGTCGCCCACGCTTAATGGATAAGGATATGTATGAAGAAAAGTGTCCAATAAAGTTTGACTGGATAGATGATAGAGTATGGAAGAAGGTAGACCCCTCCTGTAATCAAATTTAAAATAACATGTTAAAATTTGATTATTGGATATAACAACGTGAATTATGACAATCCTAGTAGGTCTAGCTTAAAAAAGTAGACACAAAGATAACAACAATATTAATTAAAGGAGTGCACGATGAAAAACTTAATTAATAATAATTTTATCTTATTTCCCCATCCTTTTTTTTTTTTTTTGTAAGCTAGGAAGTAAATCATGGATCACGATGATGATGTGGATGGTGATAGGAATGCAGATCGTGGACAACACTGTTTAGTTCATCAATTTGTTGGCGGAGCTGAAGTTGAACGACCCCCTGGTTGACAGAGAGCATAGTTTGATTCTCTATTAGGAGACTGTGATTTTCTATGGACTAAGAGTGATTTTCCAAGATTGCCTCCTGTTCAACATCATGCATTGCTTGATGTTCCTGGAAATCCATAATACTTTTGATGATGATTTCCTGCCGTGCGTGTAATTCGCACATGCCCTGATGAAGAAAATGAATGCCTTCCATAGGATTAAAAATGTTCTGCATGGCATTTTCATCAAAGAAATGGTCAGGTATTGAGCTTTGGTCTTCTTGTTCATCTGTCAGAGTATCTGGAGTCCAAAAACCAGTGACGCATTCTGTGTTAATTACAGTAAGGCCCACTTTTTGAAGAGGAATTTATGGATAAACAGCTGGATAACCACAAAGAAACATAATTTTTGTAACTAGAGTAGGCAGAGGTGCTAACCATTTTTTATGCCTAGAGATCGAGTTCCAGAGATATTGGATTATGCAAAAGTCATCCCTTTGATTTTGCATAATCCAAAGTAGGTGGAGTTGAGGTTTTGTCACTTCAGATGATGATGATGTACCTGCCACATTGTGTCCTAACCAATGGAGCACAGCTCGTTGATTCTGTTTCAAGGAGCGTTAAAGAACAACGTGATGTCTGTTTCTGATTTTGCCACGAGATACAGTGGCCTATAGTATTTGTTTAACGGTATCAAATTGTGACTCTTGAATATGGAACTCCGAGTTTTTCATTGGAATTTGAAGTATGTCGGAGATAATTTCCTTAGTTAATTCAAATCGTTATCCATGAGCATGGAAATAGAATTTACCATGTTCATGTCCGCAAAATTGGTAGAACATCAAAACCAATTCTCTGGAATAAGCAAGCTTCCGAATGATATAGAAGAGGCATCTATCCTCGACATACAATTTCTGTGTCAAAATAGAAAGAAAACAAGTCATCATCAAAATTCTTTAGGTAATTTTTCTCGGGCACTATCTTTCTCGGTTGATACATTTGAAAGTATAAGTGATAGAAGGATAGTGGAGAATGCGTGGAATGAAGAAGGCTGAAAATAAGAGATTTATAACCAATATATGAGCTTGTACGAATCAAGATGCCAAGTGCAGTTAGATTTAGAATTAATATGTGAAAACACAAGTGAACCATGTGTTGTTGTTACACAGTAATCTGGAACAACAACTATGGGTATCCATAGTAGGTCTTTTCATGTCAGATTCCTAAAACAAGTAATGAGGTGTTCTAATGTTAGAAAATACGGAAGAAGGTTTCACATGGCAGTTAGACCAACATATATTTTCTAACATGAGTTGTCAAATAGGGTATCGAAAATAACATCCCTAAGACTGTGACTGAGTTATGCAAAAAGATAGAACGTATGGAGGTGCATTAGCCACAGTTTAATTAGACCTACATGTAATTTCTAAAATGATGTAGCAAACCTCAATAATAGAAGATAGATAGAATGATAGGGCTGCGTGCGCGACATGTTTTAGACTTACCGTGTAGCGTGCGCGACTGGCTATAGACATATGAGTCGAGATTGATTTATTTTTGTGAGTTATTGAATTTGTTTATTTTTTTTTATGGTTTTTATGATTTTTTTATGTTCATGATAAGGTAAAAATACAACTAATACACACAAATATTAAATAGGGGACTTCTCCATTTAATACGTAAACCATACAAATGGTTGAGAATTATTTAACACACCACACTAATATACAAAATGACAAAGGGGAATAGATATGAAGGTTACATAGATCTAGATATTCTAGAGGATGTTATGTATGATTAACAATATCACAACGATAAATACTGTTATCAGGATGACTATGAATGCCCTATCACGTTGCTCCTTTTCCAATTTCTCAATCAGATCCATTATGTTGAAGAAGATGAGAATATGTGAAGATGAAGTTATGGAAAGTGAGAGAATGCGATGAGTGAAGGGTGATGAGGAGTGTTGGAATTTATAGGCGAAAATCTGACCGTTTGTGGATATCTGACAGTTGGGATATATGACTGTTGGGCCTAGGGAATGATTCTGATGGAGTTACTATTTGAATCAGTCCGTTGGGCCTAAAGATTAGGTTCAATGCATAAAGGAATAACTAATATATTTATAGGAGGAATACAATAATTTCCTAAGGTAAATAATTTCTCATTTAATCCGTCTTGAGATACAAAATGATGAGAAATTAATCGATATACCGTTTTACATTACTAGAAAAATAAAATGCAATACATAAGGGAAAGAAATGACATAGTCATTTTCAACTTAAAGAAAGAAGCTGCTACTATGAATCTTCAGGGTTAGCTGAAGATGAACCAGGGTTCCGATGACGACGGGCACTACAAACTCCTAATTGAGGTAACAATTCATGTATGTTTGATAAAAACTGAACCACTTGTTCCTAAAATTTTGAAATTGAATTTTTGATTCGTTTCAACTCCAAATGGAACGAATGAGGTGCCAAAGCAATTTGCATAAAAAAAATGCCATCCAATAAAATATGACAAAGGCATATTCAATTATTATTTTTTTATTTTTTATTTATTTTTAATGTACAAATGTACAAGGGGAGATGAACGTCTCTACAACACCGGACTTCAAGAAGAAAACCATTATAGTAAAATCAGGCAACTGTCATGTCGGCACTAGAGCGAACCCAATCCAGCCAGACTGTGGCTTAACCTTTATGTTTTAGGGGCCTAGGGTTCAGTACGATACCATCCCTGACCAATGTGCAATAGTCTAATAATAATATTACCCTTAGTACATATGGTATAGCCTCAAACTTCCCTGAAATATGATTAAATAGAAAACTGCTAGGGGTTGGCCTGGTGAAATCCATTGCCCGTCCGAACTAGGGAACATCCGATGTTGCATAACATGACTCTCTTTGTGCACAATGCTTAGTGTAAAGGGAAAAATAAAAGACACGAGTATATACATCTTAAGTCTTTTAATGTCAGATCCTCAAGACGAATGTGAGTATTTTAGTGTCAGATCCTCAAGACGAATGTGAGTCTTTTAATGTCAGATCCTCAAGACAAATCCCAACCTGTGGGGGCAATGGGGGGACGATGAAGTTTATCCTGCTCAGCTGGTGTCAGACAAAAATATACCTTATACCGGCTTATATCGGATAGTAATTCAAGACCTGGATAGAAAGGTGTTTGATAGATAGCTATCGAAAGAATTACCATATATTGAGAAATCGTCCATGAAGACATCCATAAAATGTTCAACCATATCACTGAAAATGTGAAGCATACATCGTTGGAATGTACCAGGTGCATTGCAAAGGCCAAAAGGCATTCGTTTATATGCAAATGTACCAAAAGGACAGGTGAACGTTGTTTTTTCTTGATCAGCAGGATCTATGACTATTTGAAAGTATCTTGAATAACCATAAAGAAAACAGTAATATGCATGACCCTCTAACCGTTCAAGCATCTAGTCGATGAAGGGAAGTGGGAAGTGATCCTTACGAGTGACCGCATTAAGTTTGTGATAGTCAATGCATATTCGCCACTTCACTGGAATACGAGCGGAGATGCATTCATCTTTATCATTTTGCACAACTGTAATGCCAGACTTCTTGGGAACAACGTGTACGGGACTCACCCAAACACTATCCAAGATAGGATAAATAATACCTGCATCGAGTAACCTTAAAACTTCTTTCCGTACCACATCCTTCATGGTGGGATTTAGACGACGTTGTGGTTCATGCGATGTCTTGGCATTTTCTTCAAGATGTATGCGATGGGCTCACACATTAGGGTCAATGCCTTAAATGTCATCGAAAGACCATCCAATAGCAGAACGGTGTTTTTGAATGACATTAATTAAATGGGATTCTTGATCATCAGTCAATTGTGATGATATGATAATTGGGTGACTAACATCTGGATCAAGATGTACGTATTTTAAATCTGAAGGAATAGGCTTTAAGTCAGGGGTGGGAGGAGTGGGTATTAAATAGTCTTAAGGAAAGTCGTCTTCTATAGAGCAAACAAATTGATGTTCGTCCAAGTCGTTTGACAGGATGGTAGTAGGGTCAAATAGTGGTATTGACTCTAATAACGTGTTTACATCCTGTGAATAATCATCAACATCAAATTCAGAATCACCGAAGGAAAGAAATTGGTGTACTTCATTGTCAGGAAAAGAGTGTGTTAAATATTCTTGTACAAGGGTGTCAACCATGTTAACCTCACCATCATTGTCATTCTCTAGAATTTGTTTTATCAACTTGAACACATTAACCTCGACCGAAAGATTTTCGAAGGACATGGTCATGGAACCATCCCTACAGTTTATGAGAGCATTAGCAGTTGCTAGGAATGGACGCCTTAATATGATAGGAATGGAGTCACATGCAACTTTTGTATCCAAAATGACAAAATCGATGGGATAGAAAAAATCTTGTACTTTTACCAAGACGTTTTCCACAATGCCTTTTGGATACTTAATGGAATGATCGGCTAACTATAGAGTCATCGTGGTAGGTTTAAGCTCATGTATACCTAGTTGTTTGAATAAATAATAAGAAAGTAAGTTCACACTAGCTCCTAGGTCTAGTAGTGCAGTAGCCGTATATTTGTCACCTAATGTGCATGGAACTATTGGTTTACCACGGTCTTTGTATTTGACTATACCATTGTATTTGGTGATGGACGGAAACTGTTCGGTAAGGAATGCTTGTTGAGGAACAATTGTTCTCCTTTTTGTGGTGCACATATCTTTCAGAAATTTTGCATGTTTTGGCAATTGTTTTAAGGCATCGAGAAAGGGTAAGTTGATTATCAAATTCTTATAAGTTTCTCGAATTTCATCAAAATTTTCGTCAGGTTTATTCTTTGCCAAATGGGCAGGAAACGGTGCCTTAGGGCGGAAGTTGGCATAAGGATCCGCTTGCTCGTTTCCCAATTTATTAGATGGTGACTTTGTTGAACTTGGTGTTTCCATCGTAGGTTCATTATCGAAAGTAGATTTATTGGAACCTCCAGTTACCTTTGTTTGATCATCTGGTATATGGATTTGATTGTTAACGGTTTTGCCAGAACGAAGAGTAGTTATTGCATTCACCTCACCTTGGTTTGGAGCATTTGTACCAGGTGCATTGGTGAGTTTACAGGCAGTGTTCGCTAACTTAGGGTTTGGAACTGCTTGGCCAGAAAACACGCCTTTCTGACTCTTTTCTTGCGCTAATTATTGAAGTGATTGTTGGATAGACGTTAGGATTTGGGATTGTTGGTTCATGTAAGCGAAGAAAGTCTCGCTTGTCCTATCAGTAGTGAGTGGCATAGGTTGTGCAATAGGGACTAGTTCACGATTATTACTGAGAAGTTGTTGATTATAGCCAGAACTTGGATTGGCTGGAACAAGGCTGCGGTTGTTTTGGTATTTAGCGTTGGAATTACTTTGAAACTGATTTTGACTTTGTTAGTATTGCTAATTATTTCCTTGGCGGTATGGAATAAAGTTGTTGGGTGGTTGAACAGATGGATTGACGAAACCTAGAGGAGCCATCTGTTGGTTATTCGGGCGCCAAGCAAAATTCGGATGTTGTCTCCAAGGTGCATTAGGAATGTTGAATGCACATGCCTACTCCGATGGTTGAGTAGTTTGGGCATATAACAAGGGACAATAAGCATCAAGATGGTCTGGACTGAGACAAAGACACACGGGGAGGTGTTAACGTTCATGACCTGTTGTGGGAGTTGATAGTTTACTTGAACTATGAAGGTATCTACTTTTTTAGTGAAGGATTCTATCAGATTTTTAAATTCGGGATCGGGTTTTAACCCAAAAATAGATGTAGCTTTTGTAATAGTGTCTTTAGATGACCTAAAAGAATCAGTGTTACCCCAATGTGTACCTCTTGTTGCTTGTTTTTCAAGAAACGTATATGCTTCAGTAGCTCCTTTGTCCATGAAGCAACCGTTGTTCATTATATCAAGAGTTTCTTTTCGATGATCAGAAAGTTCATTAAAGAATGAACGAATAAGAACAGCGGTGTCGAGCTGATGATGAGGACATTCTAAAAGAAGATCAGTAAATCGGCTCCATGCTTCCGTAAAGGATTCATGGGGATTTTGAAGAAAAGAATTGGATTTTTTTATTTCAGTAGTTTTTTTCTAAGTATAAAATTGTAGCATGAAAGCTTGCACAAGTTTGTTCCATGTTTCTATGGATTGTGGTTGTTGTCTTGCTAGTCAAACTGACACTTTTTCCGCTAAAGTGAAAGGAAACAACCGAAGCAAGATTTGTTCGGTAGAGACGGCTGGATGGTACGGTTAAATGTTATGGCTACTTGCTGAATCCTACAGAGGTGATTGTACGGTTTTTGATGATCCAGACCATGATAAACAGGTAACAATCCAAAAACGTTAGGAGGGATTCAAAAATCGCAGGCAATATCCTCGAGTTTGATGCAGGAAGAAGGTCCTTCCTGTAATGCAGTATAGAAGTCCGAAAGGGGCTTCTCAGCTGGTGGCGTTTCATCAGCCATAATAAATGAATGTAATGGCGGCAATGGATCTTGATGATTTTTATTAACAGATGAGGAACTATTTTGAGGTGAGAACTTATGCAAATGCTTATCTTATTTTCTCCTACAATAAATATGTTCAAATTTTTTATTAGTATCAGACCTTAATCTCATGCAAACATAAAATTAGATCTGATGTACAAAAGGAACTTATTACTACTTGAATTCTATTATTTTCTAAAGCTTTAGAATTGAACAACGTAGGCCTAAGTTGCTGCTAACATAGCAGTGAAGCTAGGAATACGTGTGCATAAACCAGCAGCCAGGTCACAAAAAAGATATGAGGGAGGATTTCCATGCAAGCACGGTTCTAATTAAGTAACCTCAATCTTTCAAGTTTCCTAGACACCGTTGGAATATTATTAAGATTTATGGGATTTTTTTTTTTAAAATTAAAATTTATGCAAAGGAGAAATCCACTACATGTTATTATCATTATTAGTTAAATTTTATGCAAGGGTTTTTTTTTTTTTTTTTTTTAGTTAATTAAAATTTATGCAAGGGAGAAAGTACAATCATGCAATCATGCAAATATAACTAATATGTATAGAATTTAAGTACAATCATGCAAATATAACCTACTCATACATTACCAGATACAGTAGCATGTGAAGATACTTGATTCATACGTATATAAATACTTATAAGCAAGGTTGTATCATCAATAAATATTTCGATATGTACAGGTCAAATACACATCCGTAATACATATATGTAGGCGAAGAGGCAAATATATATTACGTATACGTATATCTATGCTAACAGGCAAATTTATACTACTCGTGTTTTGTATAAGAAATTAATTTCGTCAATACTCAGTGAGATTGTGAATGTCATATAGAGAGCAGCTTCACCCCAAAGGGTTTAGAAATAACTTACCCAACTCAGATTTTAACCCTCGTTGGAATTTTCTCATCTTTCATGACAAAATCAACTTATTAAACAAGACAATTTTCTAAAATAATGATTTTGGAAGGGAAAATAGTGGATTTTGACCTCGGAAATGACCACCACAGAGCTTGCTCAGTGGAGACAGTGTGCGCGCCATCGAGATCTTTCCGAATTGAGGTCACACGCGTGATTCAGAGAACCGTAACAAAAGTTATGGCCAACATACCAAAACACACCCTAATTATTATGTATAACTCATAAGTTATATATGCCAACATGCAAATAACCACTCATAAGGTAATATATATGCTAAAGATGCAACTTATATATATATATATATATATATATATATATATATATATATATATATATATATATATATATATATATATATATATATATATATATATTAACAGACGTATTTACATGATTCATACATATTTCTAATCTAGTATATAAATAATAGTTCATTACCTACAACATATTATATAATACATGTGAATCATACAATAGTCTATTAAAATTTGAAACCTGTTAGCGTCCCGTAAGTCTGCCAAAGAAAATAAGCGTCATTTCAAACCGTGGACGTCCCGAATACCAAAAGGAATTTTGAAGTAGCTGTTGTAGGTTCAGAAACTTAGGCCCTTTGCTGGAATGAGAAAGACCAATAGGTGCTGGTCAATGTATAGATTAGGCTCCAGGTTCTAATTTTTGTTTCCTGTAAGTGCAACCAAAAATCCGATCTGGGATCAATACCAAAACGCGGGAAAATTTCAAAACAAAAAACGAAGAAAAACACAAATAAATGAAATGAAGGAAAAGAATGAGAGTGGGGGGTTTCCCTTTGGAACAATTCCAGTTTGTAATAAAGGTCCTTAGGTCTTTAGAATGGCAGCGGCGCCATTTGATCTTTACACTTTTCGGTATAAAGATTTGATTTCTTCTCTACTCCGTTCGGTGTAAACTCAAGTCCTTACTCACGTGTCTTCGTTTGTTTAGCTCGAGTAGGAATTCGTTCCAACCTAAATTCTAGGACAAATTACAACTTTATTGTGCTCCTTAGGAAACTAGTGAGTAAGTTTCAAATTGATTTGCTAACTAAGGGTTGCTGTGTTTTAAATCCTAACGGACACTAAAAATGCGAAACACAAAAACGGAAAAACTAAGATTTTTAACAAGATATTTAAAGAGCAAGAAAGGGTAGAAGATTTTTTCTATTCATGCAAGGTTTCATTTTATTATCTTAGAATCAGATTACTACAATCTCTAAGCTGATTTGGGTTCATTATCAAACCCTAATGGTTAGAGCATCGATCCCTAATGCGATGAACTCATATCTAAGTCCATTTCCCTAGCATAAGGAGTTGAACTGATATTTCATCTCTGAAATACCTTCTCAACTCCTGGACTCATACAACATACACCTATCAAATAGAGAATGAAGAGGTCAAATAGTACCCCGCACGCGCGGCTAGCCCAGACACAAAAAGGGTGGTGAACGCGAGTCTTCATCAACCTCCAGGCCTCAATTTTGGCTGGACACTACCATTTTAGGGTAGTGTGCTACATGAGTCCTTAGTCCTAAGTAGTGAATCCTACTTCTAAGAAACATATACGAATCCTCACATGAGCATCATTAACCCTCCACCTTGGAGGGTTTTAGCTCTTGATCCTTAGATTATTTGAAGAAAATACAAGTTATATAAGCTAATGAAAGAAAGGAAAAAGAAAAGAAAAACTAAACACTGATTTACCTAAGGAAATTATGAAGTTTATTTCAAAAACTAAAGGTGTTCCCCATTAACACTATTACAAGCTTTTACATAAAACAAAAACAAAAACTAAACTACAAGACAACGAATGAAAAAGGAGTCAAAAGAAGAAGTTAAGGCTCTAAAATCAGCCCCCCTTATATATAAGAGAGCTTTTTCCTTTCATCCCACGTGAAACACCAAAACCTATTAATTTCCATCTTATCCACAAAACCAAAGCAAAGTGACACCTTATATGGTTTACACTATTAACACCTAATCTTATCTAACTCCATTAATTGCATGCAAGGTGTCCATTTTGTTCCAATTATTTGCTCCTTTTATCTTTACTTGCATGATGACTCATCAAATCTTGTGGGCCCGTATAGTGGGTCCACGTGCTGTGTTTAGTGGTGGGCTGGTTTTTTGGAATTTTTACAACTTCTTGCCTTTTAGTAGAGCTCATCGCACTGATCGTCTGAGCAGATCACTTGCCAAATTCGGAGTCCTGGTTCAAGAGATATGAGCTCCGGAAGCTTTCTGTTTCTATACACGTAATCCCGTTTCTGGCTTGATTTTGTCATGTTTGAGTCTTTGGGCTTTAGTCCAAATTTGTTGGGCTTCACATGGGCTTAATCGGAAAGCTTCCCTATTCCGTGCTTAAATGTTGGCTTTTTCATCATTTTTACGTTAGTTGCTCCAAACTACAAAGCATGAGAATACGATTATTTCATGATTATTAAGCACAAAATTAACCGAAATGTTACATCTCTACGGGTTTTATAATACAATTTTTGGTGCTTATCAACATACAACAAACTTGTCATCCATCCGGATTCTTTTAAATGGATGCCAATGTGAATTTTGAACGTTTTTTTGCCACAAGGAACATAACTCAGCAGAGCTCGTGTCCCTTTCCTCCCCTGAACACCTCTCTAGATAGGCATCCTGAAATGGCTTTTGATCTAACTCTCAGCTCGCATTCTTTTCACTCCAATTATGGAGCGGTTCCTCAGAAAGTCTGATAATCCCTGCATAATGAAAGAGAACAAGATGCTCATATTTGCATCTTGGATGTGTAATACACCAACAAAATTTTTACCAAACTGAGTAAGCAAATACCATGTGTAAAGGTTGTATTTAGTTGACCTTACTAATGCAGGCAATTCGAGGGAAATGGGTTGGTTGATTGGGTTTGACCAAGTTCGTTTGAATGAACTGCTTTCGTATCAAGTTCTCTCTGCTAGGGGGAGACTTGAATCAGGTCAGACGTAGTTCCTTCTCTTCTTTATATAGGTGAGGGTGATCGCGCTTCCCCCTCTCCTGTGATCAGTTAAGTTATGGACTTGATGGCACTTAAAGAGCCATGAAAGAGTCCTGCAGTGGAGTAATGGCGAGCGCACCTACAGCTCCGATCCTTAAGGTGACAGCCAGGTCATACGTTACTAGCCATTCAGGTGATGGCCAATATGAGTGTCCTGGATGCTTACCATTTTGGATGTGGACGATCTGAGGGAATAGCAGTCAGGGTGCTGATGAGGTCGCTTGACCTATATGAACTGATCTTTAGCGACCTAGATGTGTAGATGAATGTGATCGTCCTGGTGTGCTAGACACGTGCTTAATATTTACTGGTAGTGTATATTACTCCCTCACACAACCCCCTCTCAGTAGGTCGTTTGGTATTGGGTAGCGATCTGGTGAGAGATTTAAGTTGGCATGGCATGTCAGATGGTTGATTTGAAATGTTGCAATTGAACTGCCTCATTTTATGGGGAGATGTGGCATGTTAAGGTTAAATAAAATGATTACTGCTTTGGAAAACGAACTAGTGGCTTGTGATATACACCTGGAGAACTGAAGCGCTCGTTATTTTTATCCTTGAGTTTGAAAGGCACAGGTTAGTTTCTGCCATTTTTTCTTTGCTTTTTCTTTTCTTTGCTACTTTTTTTTGTTGGGTTCGCTATGCTTTAGCTATCATTATTTGTTGTTGGTGAGTTGTTTAAGAAGAGGAAGTATGTCTAATTCAGATGATACTCGATTTGAGGAGATTCGAGATGTTTCATTGAGTGAGGGGGTAAAGGAGGTTGGTTCTGATTCTGTGGTTGCAATGGTGAGCAATTCTGGTGATAGGGTTGCATCATCCTCTAGTGGTTTGCCTCCTAGGGTAGTAAACAAGCGAGCTCTGAAAAGCTTTGGTGATTTGAGGCGTGTGTATAATATTAATGTAAGCGATCTGGAGATTCACGAATTGGGTGAGGACGCTAACATTTTTAGTAACGCGTTCGTCCCCCGTGACTATAGGGTAGTTATCTGTGAGGGGCAACTGAGAGCTGGGTTGAGGTTACCATTGTCTAGGCTAACATGTGAGTTTTTGAATTTCTGTGAGAAAGCGCCTTGTCAATTCATTGGAAACACATGGCATTTTCTTAGAGTATTCGACCTTTTGAATGAATGTGGTGAGTACCACATTGGGGTTGCGGATATTGCTGAGCATTTTGTTGTGGAACGATCTAGAACTAACAACTTTAGCTTACAAACTTTGACTGGGAAGTCTAGCATTCTGGATGGGGTTAGTAACGAACCCTGGGAGAAGAGGCCATTTTTTATACTTGGGAATTATTGTACCTCTAGGTTTAGTGTTGAGACTAGGGTTTGTAATTTTGCTGGTACGTACTAGGTTGTTTAGTTGAACCATGCCTCTGTTTTGTATACTGATGAGTATGTGCTATAACGAACTGACCTTTGAATTTTTTATGTTATAGAGGTCGCTATTGCTAGAAGGAAATGACGTAGTATGATCAAGAAGTTTTCTTGTTTGACTCGTGCTGAGAAGCGGGAGAAGTTGCCTGAAGTAGCAAGCTACTTTGTTGAAAGAGGAGGACTTGGGATCAGGGAAAAGAGGAAACAACAGAAGAAGAGGTCTAAAGGTAAGGATGTGATTACATCATCAAGTGGCTCAAGCATGGATCATGAAGACAATGGGATTGTCAGTAGGGAGGTTAGGAATAGGAGCCGGTCTGCGCAGGTGCGACCTGGCGATGGGGCTGGTGGTAGTAGGTCGGTGAGGCGACCTGAAGGTGAAAGGTCTGAGGCTGCTTCAAGGGGGAGAGAGCAATAGGACTCCCCCTTCGATCTGGATGACATTTTCGCCAGTCTTCGTGAGCGAAAGAGTGCGTTGAAGAGGAAGGCTGAGGAGTCTGATGGGAGAGTTGTGAAGGTACCTAAAGGGACTGGGCACATTGTTGGGAGTAGCTCTGGTGTTGGTAGTGTTGAGCGAGCTGGGGGAAAGACTATACGGGTCCCGAGGTCGAGGGCTCAGGTCTATTTTAGTGTCCTGGGTTTTAGGGGCACTGAGACTGGGACACCCACACCTGTGGGGGACGCTACTGGTGGTAAGGGAAAAGAGAGGTTGGCTGCCAGGGTTGTTAGTAAGGGTCTTTCTATTAAAGGTAAAGACGACCTGGAACATAACCTTATATATGTGGATGAGGTCACTGGGAAAAAGCGGCTTGTCAAGAGGTCGGATTGTAGTTACAAGTCTGCACCTATAGCGACCTGCTTACTGGAGGGCATGACGCTAGATGGGGATAGGAAGGACTTGGATTCTAAGGACCTGGAAGAGAATCTGAGAATGATGGACCTGGCCCACTATTTGGTAATGACCACGCTTTTAACAGTTTGGTTGATTATGTTTAACTATACATGTTATTTTTTTAGTTGTGATCGTGTGTAATTGGGTGCAGCTTATAGCTAGCTACTAGAAGCTGAAGACTATTACCCAGATCGCTGAAGTAGAGAAAGGCGAGATCAAAAGGCTGGAAGACGAGATGGGCAATGTTCGTGATGTGCAGCAGTCTGAGCAGAGGAAGCAGAACGACCGAAAGCATAACTCTTTTCCGTGACTCTGGAGAGAATGGTTGCGGTTAATGAGTTGAGCGATCTGAAAGGGAAGGTGGCTACCATTAATGACTTCGCTGAGAAGTGTAAAATGGTCACCCTACAGGCTAAAGATGCGTATGATTCGATGTGCGCTACATTAGAAGAGCTGGAGTAGAAACATGAGCAGCTCAAGGAGGAGTATGCTTGTATGGTTGTAGATAGGAAGGAGGTTTTCTCAACTATAAATGCCGATGCCACTCTTGACATGCTGCCTATTGCTGCTACTTCTCTTCCTGACCCTCCTGTTGGTGACGAATTGGGAATGAACCCTGTAGTCCCTCCTGTTATGATCTCGCCCGATCCTATCTCTTCTACCGACCTGGACCCTCTTCAAGTTGAAGGTTTGGAAAATGTTGTCTAGATAATCATTATGAGTAGGCTTCCGTTGATTGGCCTTGGGCCTGAAACACTAGAGCTGGTTTCCTGGGCTTGCCTAGGCAGTTTGCCTTTATGTTGGTGTGGCTTGAGCTAGATACATTAGAGCTGATAACCTGGGGTGACCTAGGTAGTTCACCTTTATTTACCTCTTTATTTTTGATATCTGAACAAACTGGTTTCCACATAAGTGGTAGTTCAGTAGAATCTAAAGAAATAGTTTCCTAACTATGTTCAGGCAGTTCGTATTTTGCACTTGTGAAATGCATGTTTACTTTGAAGTATCAATTTACTTTTGTCTGAATGCTTGTTGCATGTTGCTTTAATATCTCAGTAGGAACTTGACCTAGAGATGTATGTTCTGTCGCCTAAGAAGACTTAGGATGCCTTGAAGCATTTTAGCTCGACTGAGTAAGCATGCTATTTTTAGAGACGTTTTTTAGTGTTCCCGAGAACTTTTTGCGATAAGTTGATCCTCGAGTTGTAGGCATTCAACTAGTGAGGAGTGTTGGAGTTATGAAGCCTTTGAGCTCAAGTGAGCATTGTAGCTTAAGTAAGCATGTTGCTCTTAGAGAGCATTCTACACTGAGTTGACCCTAGAAGTATAGGTTTCCAACTAGTGAGAAGTGCGCGAGCTATGTAGCCCTGAGCTCGAGTGATCATTTAATTCTAAAGAAAGTTTGAGCTCTAGAGAGCGTTTAAGTTTGTTTGAATGTTTTGCTCTTAGAGAGCATTCTGCACTGAGTTGCCCCTAGAAGTGTAGGTCGCCAACTAGTGAGAAGTGTTAAGGCTAAGTAGCCTGTGAGCTATATAACCCTGAGCTCGAGTGAGAGTTTTAATGTGGAGAACGTTTAAACCCTATGGAGCGTTTTAGTTCGAGTGAGCGTTGTGCTCTTAGAGAGCGAGTTGTGCATCGACTTGATAACATTGAGAAATTGCAGTGCATTGATGCAAAATAAAAACTATGTGTATAAATATATGCTAAGAGTAATAACTCATGGAAATAGAATTTTTTATTGATAAAATTTCTTTAACAAGAAAGTATTCTAAGGACGTGGAAGTGCCTGTCCATCTTGGGTTTTGATCCAATATGCTCCATTGCCAACGACTCGTTCCACTATATAAGGGCCTTCCCATGTTGGTGCCAGTTTCTTCCTTAGTCTTTTTCAAGACTAGGTCGCCAGGTTAGAAACTTCGAAGGTTAACTCGCTTGTTGTATGTCTTCCTCAGAGTTTGGTGGTAGGATTCCACTCAAATAGCTGCTAGGTCGCATCGTTCTTCAAGTAAGTTGACCTCTCGTGCAATAATGGAATCGTTCTGACCAAATTTGACAATCTCATATCAAGTCGTTGTAATAGTCAGCTCAGTAGAAATGACGACCTCAGTGCCGTAGCATAATGAGAACGGTGACTCACCTGTACTAGAACGAGATGTCGTTCTATGAGCCCATAGAATTTTTTCTAGCTGCATGGATCACTGGCTTTTGTTCTTTTCAATCTTTTTTTTCAAGTTCTCCAGAATTGCTTTGTTACTAGCTTCTGCTTGACCATTGTTCTGAGCGTACTGGGGAGTAGAGAACGTGTGAACTATCTTCCACTTAGCCAAGAATTCTTTAACTATTTTTCCCTTGAACTGGGAGCTATTATCCATCACCAGTGTGTGGGGGAGGCCAAATCTAGTAATGATTTTGGTCCAAATAAAGTTTTTGACATTAGATTCCTTGACATGAGCCAAAGGGATCGCTTCCACCCATTTGGTGAAGTAATCTATCATAGCTAGGACGAACCGAAAGGTTGTGCTGTTCTGTGGAATGAATGGACCCATGATGTCCAAAGCCCACATGTGAAATGGCCAAGGGCTGGCAATGTTGATGAGTTTGCGAGTTGGCTGGATGATATTATGGCTAAATGTTTGGCTGTATTTTAGTACATACTTCTTTGCATCGATCTGCATTCTTGGCCAAATGTATCCTTGTGAGATTGCTTTGTGAGCCAAAGAGAGACCTCCTGCATGGTTTCCTCATTATCCTTCGTGGATCTCTGCAAAAATCATCTGACCCTATTCTGGGCTTATGCACCTCAGATGGGGTCTTCCGGCAGACTTTTTGAAAAGTTTGCCATTTACTGTGCAGTAGCGACCTGACTGGTATTGAACCTGTTTGGCCTTGATGCGATCTATTGGTGCTTTGCTTAGCTGGATATAATCTTTGATAGGTTGCATCCATGTTTGACTCATCTGAGTGTCAGAGAGTGGGCATAGGTCACTGATTTCTAGGACGTGCTCATTTTGGTAAGCGGGTAGATCAACCACTTGGATGAATAGTTTCCTAGGGTCACAGTTTGGTGTTTTGGTCTCGAGGTGCGCCAAGCTGTCAGCGTGGCGATTCTCTTCCCATAGGAAATAGTGTATGGTGACTTTCTTAAAGAAAGCAGTAATTGATTTACAACTTGAAGGTACTTAGAAAGGTTACCTTCATTGGTGGTATACTCATTGGCGACCTGGCGAACGACAAGTTGTGAATCGCTAAAGACCTTGAGATCCTGAACTTTGAGCTCGAATGCCATACGAAGTCCCATGATCAAGTCTTCGTACTCAGCTTCATTATTAGATGTCACAAAATCGATGCTAACTGAGTTTTCCACCATAAAGCCATCTAGTGACACTAGGACTACTCTGACTCAGCTGCCACCTAGAGTGCTAGCTCCATCCACAAAGACTGATCATACCGACGGGTCGTGTTGTTTAGAGGTCAGGATGTTGTCCTGTGGTTCCCAGTTCAGGTCGTCAACTGGGAAATCTACTAAGAAATCAGCAACGACCTGACCGTTCTGAGAAGTTCTTGGGGTGAACTCAATGTGGTATTCAACGAGTTCTTCTGCCCATACTGCCATACGAGTTGTGTTGTTGGCTTTGAGAAGGATCTTCTTTAGTGGCAGGTCGGTGAGCACTTTGATTGGATGTGCTTGGAACTAGGGCCTGAATTTTCTTGCTGAATAAAGTAGTGCCAATACTACATTTTCAATGTGGGAGTAGTTCTTCTCAGCTGGCAACAATGTCTTGCTTGTGAAGTAGATTAGTTTCTCTACATTTTGTTCTTCTTTGAAGAGAACTGAACTGATAGCGAAGTCAGACACAGCTAAGTACAACCCCAGCATTTCACCATCAATCGATTTTGCCAGCACAGGTGGTGTTGTCAAATAGCCCTTGATTGTAGAGAATGCTTGGCGGCATTGCTCATTCCATGTGAATTGTTCACCCTTCTTGATAATTTGTAGGAAAGGTCGGCATTTGTTTGATGCTCTCGATATGAATCGGTTTAGGGCTGCCACCATTCCTGATAGTTTCTGTATCTGCTTCTTTGTTTTTGGGTCGGGCATGTCCAAGAACGCTCGAATTGTTGAGACTGTACCTTCAATGGCTGCCTACGTATCCAAATCGTTCTCTGGAATTAAGTCTCTTAAATGAACGTAGTTCTTTGTTTCAAAGGAAAGGGGTATTTATAGGATAAGAATGAGAAATATCCTTTCCTTAGTTGCTAGAAAATCTTTTGTAATTATGTAAAGTCTTAATATGAAAGCATATCTTAACAAATATGTTTTTTAAATCTGAACCTGCTATATCTAGCTTGTGGTGCCATAATTTTGGGCAGGGTAGGCATGCCATAATTTTGGGCAGCACAGGCACGCCATAATTTTGGGCAGCACAGGCACGCCATAATTTTGGGCAGCACAGGCACGCCATAATTTTGGGCAGCCCAAGCACACCATAATTTTGGGCAGGACAGGCACGCCATAATTTTGGGCAGCGCAATCACGCTATAATTTTGGGCAGGGCAGGCACACCATAATTGTGGGCAGCGCATGCACGCCATAATTTTGGGTGGCCCTGGCATGCCATAATTTTGGGCATCGTGCTTAGTAGTGAGTAGCGCTATAATGGTACCCAACGATGATTGTTTATAGGGGTGCAAATATGGTGGCACATACACCGCCCCCTCTTTACCGGATGGAACTAGTTCCTTGTGGTGAAGAATAATAAAAAAACTAGTTCAAAAAGGATGCGACAGTGGAAGTTATAGACGGATCGGAGTTGAAGATTGTGAAAAGAAAGCAACCAAAGGTTGTTTGTTTGACACAAATGCCTAAGGCTGTTTGTACAGCCATGAAATATTGATCATTGTTTTTGTTCACTGCTTAGTTCAGGTAACACCGGTGGTATGAAAACACTCAATACTAATGAAATAGAGAAACTTTTAGGCGTCAAACATATTGCAGTCGCCCCTAATTGTTGGCATTTCACTAGAGAAACAACCATGTTCTATGGCAGTTGGATAGGTACTCCAACTATTCAATGTCGACCAATGCTCGCCCCCAATTTTAAGTTGTGTATAAAATATTGGTGAAACTTGAGCTTGTTGCAATATCAATATTTCAATATTTCTTCAATTTTCTTCAAGGACAACTTCTTGACTTTTTATGCATAGGGTAAGTGGTCGCAAATGTTCACCAATGATTTTTTATGAGTAGAGTAAGGTGTTGTAGACACAAAGAGATTGTTGATGTTCACGACATTATACTTCGTTGTACAACTCTTGCCCGAAGAAAGAGATTTGCGGGATATTGCTTCCAAGTGCCTTGGAAGACGTAATAGAAAACCTTGGACTTGAAGATGGAGTAGGCGAGGACCTTATGCCTTGGTGGTGCATGAAGAGAGGTGTTGCAAATGCAAACTCCACGAATTTTTTTGTGCATGGAGAGAGGTGTTGTAAATGCAAACTTCATGACTTGGTGATGCATAGAGTAAGGTGTTACAAACGTAAAGTCCATGACTTTTTGGTGCATGGAGAGAGGTGTTGAAAACACAAACTCCATGACTTTTTAGTGCATAGAGAGAGGTGCTGAAAATGCAAACTCCATGACTTTTTGTTGCATGGAGAGAGGTGTTGAAAATGCAAACTCCACGAATTTTTGGTGCATGGAGGGAGTGTTGCAAACATAAATTCTATGACTCGGTGATGCGTGGAGTAAGGTGGTGCAAACGCAAACTCCGTGACTTTTTGGTGTATGGAGGGAGGTGTTGAAAATGCAAACTCCACAACTTTTTGGTGTATGGAGAGAGGTGTTGAAAACGCAAACTCCATGACTTTTTGGTGTATGGAGAGAGGTATTGAAAATGCAAACTCCATGACTCGGTGATACGCGGAGTAAGGTATTGCGAACGAAACTCCATGACTTTTTGGTGCATAGAGAGAGGTGTTGAAAACACAAACTCCATGACTTTTTCGCCTATGCTGAGGTCCTTCCCAATTTTCGCCTAGTTAGTTTCCCTGCATCAATGATCTTGGATTTTCTGCATAAGATCTAGTCGCCCAGGTGATAAGCTTTCAAGCGAAGCTTCTTGTCATATTGCTTCTTCATTGTTGCCTGGTAATGGAGCAGACGAGCAATACTTTCTTGACGTACTTCATCTACATTGGCTTTCGAATGAGCTAGTAATTCATCATTAAGACCATCGTATAAGGCAGTAGTGTGGGTTGTCCCAGCAAAAACTTCGGTAAGTAATACGACTTCTGCTCCGAAAGCCAGGTTATATGGTGACAGTCCTGTTGAGCGTTTTGGAGTGGTTCTATATGCCCATAGAACGGCTGGTAGCTCTCTTGTCCACTTTCCTTTGGCTTGCTCGAGTCGACGTTTGAAGATTGCTAAGATTGACATGTTTGTCGCCTCGGCTTCCCTGTTGGCTTGAGGGTGATAAGGTGTTGCAAAATTGTGTTGAATATGGAGACTAGCATAAAACTTGTGTATTTCTTCTGCATCAAACTGCTTTCCATTGTCTGATATTAACTCGGCAGGGACACCAAAACATCACACTATATTCTTCCATAGGAACTGCTTCACGTTGGAAGCTTGTATGTGCACTGAGGGTTGTACCTCTGCCCACTTGGTAAAGTAATCAGTAGCAACCAGCAAAAAATGGACATTCCCCGAAGCTCTAGGGAAAAGCCCAATGATGTCTAAACCCCATTTCGCAAACGGGCAAGGTGAGAAAATTGGACGCAGTTCATTTCCAGGAACTCACCCAAATACAGATGACTTTCTTTACTGAATCCGCTAAGTCCAAAGCTGTGTGCATGGCATAAAAGATGACTTCATATTCTGCTACATTATTGGAGGCCTTGAACCCGAAATGAACTGAACGCTCAATGGTTGATTAAAACACATCCGAATCCAGAGCCTAATTTGTTATGTGAGCCATCCGTGTAAACGGTCCATGAATCGGATGAAGGGTCAGTATGCTTTGGCGGCACCTCCTCGCCCCCAACTATAGCCGTTTTGCTAGAGATGTCATCGTCTTAGTTGATTTCGGGGACGAAATCACCGATAGGGAAATCTGTCATTAGGGATGCAAGTGCATGACCCTTTTCTGAAATGCGAGGTTCAAAATTGATGTTATAAGCACTTAAGTAGATGTCCCATTCCGCGAGTCTACTTGATTCCTGGGCACTTTGGAAAACTTTGCAAAGAGGATATTCTGTGTATACTTTGACCAGTCTTCTTTGGAAATACAGCTTGAGGCGTCTGACAGTATGAACCAGTGCTAGACCAATTTTTTCAATTCTCGAATATCGGGTTTCCACCCCGGTTAGTGTCTTACTAATGAAGAAGATCGGACGACCATCTTCTCCATCAATGAACATGACTGCACTTATTGCAGTATCTGTAGTGGCCAAGTAAGCTCTAACAGGTTGCCATGTAGCTGGGCTGGCCAAGATTGGTGGTGAGACCAGGTAGTCCTTGATTAATTGAAAGGCATTTTCACAATCATCATTCCACCTTGCTAAGTCTTTTAACGTCTGAAAGAAATGACGACACTGGTTCGAGTATTTAGAGATGAAACAATTTAGTGCTGCTAAGTGCCCTATGAGCTGTTGAATCTCCTTTTTTTGTTTTTGGAGAGGGCATGGCTTGAATGGATCGGATCTGTTCTGGGTTAGCTTCGATGCCTCGACGCGTCATCAAATATCCTAGAAATTTCCCTGATATTAGTCTGAAAGCACATTTCAAAGGATTTAGCCTCATGTTGAATTCATTAATTCTGTCAAAAACTGATTGTAAGTCAGAGATGTGATCTCCACTGTGCTTGGATTTTACAACCATGTCATCAATATAAGCCTCCATTATTTTGCCCAACATATCTCCGAATATGGTGTCGATCATCCTCTGGTACGTAGACCCTGCGTTTTTTAAACCTAAAGGCATAACTTGGTAACAAAAAATCCCTTGGTCAGTTATGAATGCAGTTGCTTCTTGGTCCTTAACAGCTAGCGAGATCCGGTGGTATCCCAAATACGCATCCATAAATGATAATCGTGGGTAGTCAGACATGGCATCCACCAATTCCAATATTCGTGGAAGATGGTAGGGATGAATCTGACAAGCTTTGTTAAGGTTCGTGAAATCAATGCACACTCTCATTTTCCCATCTTTCTTGGGTAATGCAACCACGTTAAACAACCACTGCGGATATGAAACTGGATGTATAAACTTAGTTGAGAGTAAACGATCAATTTCCTCTCTGACTTTGAGTTTTCTATCCGGGGCCATGGGCTTAGGTTTCTGCCGAACTGGCTTGATGGTAAGGAGTGCTACCAATTGGCAATGAGTGGAGAGGCCCCATGATTCTTATACAAGGGAACATCCTCTTCTCCCTATTGAGAACAAAGGTATGAATCTGGGTCTCAAACAGTAGAACATGATATCTGATATCGATTATAAATCTCAAGAAAAGAAAATACAGACTGTCAGGTATGTTGATATGACAAGAAGTCCTATACTCTCAAACACAAGTTGATTGGCATGCCATTGCAGATAAGGTTGACAAGGATAGGATACAAATTCCGAATACTTCCCAATTTCCCAAGCTAATATTAAATCAAGCTCTCTTTTATTAATAATTTAGAAAAACCTTTCTAATGTAACTTAAATAACATAATTATTCCCTATTAAAAAAAAATAAATGAGCTTTTTCTACATAATTACAATTACCAATTACAATTAGAATCCAAAAAAATTATGTTAACTATTTTTTTTTTTTTTTTGACACTCTAAACTCCTCTGAATGATGATAAGACTAGGATGCTGGAACATGCGGGGGTTTAACATGGGTTTTAAGCACTATAAAGTGAAGGAACTGATTCGAAAGTTTGAATTAGGAATTATGGGACTGTTGGAAACAAGAGTGAAAGAAGAGAATATGGAGGGGATACTTAATAAAGTATGCAGTGGATGGGAACGGATACGTAACTACAGTGAAGATAGGCTGGGTAGAATATGGGTGGTCTGGGATCCTCAGCTGTGTAAAATGCAGGTGATTCTGAAGGATAGACAAAGCATTACGATGGAGGGCATTTTGTCTAATGGTAAGAAATTCATAATCACTGTAGTATATGCCTCAAATGATAGGAATGAAAGAAGGGAACTGTGGAATAATTTTGTCAATATCTCTGCTACTACACTCCCGTGGATAGCAATGGGAGATTACAATTCAGTGCTAAATGAACAAGAAAGGATTGGAGGAACTGAAACAAGAACTATTCATTTCCAAGATTTTCTTGAATGTGTAACAATGGCAGGGCTGGTTGATATGAGATACAAAGGGCACCGGTTTACGTGGAATAACAAGCAGCGCATAAGAGTTGGGAGAAAGCTGGACAGGGTGTTAGTGAATGGAGAATGGATCAGTGAGTTTGAGGACACTGAGGCAGAATTCTTGAATCCTGGCGCCACATCTGACCACTCACCTATGGTGGTATACCCATGCACTCAAAGAAATCAGAAGAAGAAAACATTCAGATTCTTGAATTTATGGGTGGAGGAGGAGGGGTTTAAGGAAGTTGTAAAAAATGCTTGGGCTATGGAGGCAGTAGGAAACCCGATGTACACCTTCATGAGGAGGTTGAAACAAGTCAAAGCTGAGTTGATTGGGTGGAACAGAGAACGAGTAGGTAATGTGCAATCAAGAGATGATGACACAAAGAAAGTAATGGATAGGGTTCAAACTAACTTGCAAATGGACCCTACAAATCATGATCTAGGACTGGAGGAGAGGAGAGCTATTGGAGAGTATGTGAAAGCTGCCATGTCAGAAGAATCAATGCATAAGCAAAAGTCGAGATCGTAAATTGTTTTGGGAGATAATAATCTGAGAATATTTCTTTAAGTCTATCAAGGCTAGAAGAAGTACAAATAGGATCACTTGCTTGAAAGATGGAAGTGGGAATGTCATAGAAGATTTATGCGACATAGGGGAGGAGTGTGTTAAGTACTATAAGCTGCTGTTTAGTCCTGCTGATTTGCCAGATGTTAGCTTTGCTGATTTTGCAAATGCACAGCCTACATAGAGGATTACACAACATGAGCAAGAGCAGATGCAAAAGCAAGTGACCAGAGATGAGATCATTGAAGCATTGGCTGATATTGATAATGATAAAGCTCCGAGAATAGATGGGTTTAGTGCCTTGTTCTTTAAGGCATGTTGGAGAATTGTGGGGGATGACTTCACTAAAGCTATCCAAAATTTCTTCAGGTCAGGCCGAATGCTCTCTGAGGTAAATACTACATGTATTACTTTAATTCCTAAAACACAAAGCCCTTTATCCCTTAGTGATTATAGGCCTATTACATGCTGCTCTGTTGTTTACAAGTGCATAACGAAGATTCTTACTAGTAGAATGAAAGCTTTTATGCCAAGGGTTATACACCATAACCAATCAGCTTTTATCACTGGAAGAAGTACACAAGACAACATTCTATTATCTCATGAGCTAGTTCATAATTACCACAGAGACACAGGCCCACCAAGATGTATGGCTAAGATCGATTTAAGAAAGGCTTATGACTGTGTAAGATAGGAAGTTGTTCTGTTTGCTCTACAAAGGATTAGGGTACCAGGCATTTTTATTGAGTGGGTAAAGGAATGTATAAAGACTGCAAGCTACTCTATCATGCTGAATGGCTCACCATATGGGCACTTCAAAGGAACTAGAGGAATAAGACAAGGAGACCCCATGTCACCATACTTGTTTGTGCTGGTTATGGATCTGTTCACTGATATTATGATGCAGAGTGTAGAGGATGGAAGGTACAAGTTACAGTATAAATGTCATGATCCTATCATCACTCATCTCTCATTTGCAGATGACTTACTAGCCTTTATGCATGGAGAAAAGGAGACAGCTATTTGCTTACAGCAGAACCTGATAAAATTCAAGCAGTGCTCAGGGCTAGAAGTGAATGTCAACAAAAATCAAGTATTTTATGCAGGCCTGGGGCAGACAGAATGTAATGAAATCCAAAATGCTTTACAATTCCCAGCGGGGGACTTGCCGGTGAAGTACTTAGGACTGCCTCTTATAACTACAAGCTTTGAGCAACAGATTGTGTGGCCTTGTATCGAGGGTGGAGAAAAGAATACAAAGTGGAGAGGGAAATCTCATCTTATGCGAGTGATTGCAACTGGTAAAGGAAGTGCTGAATAATCTTAGCATCTATTGGACTGCTTCTTTCATGCTGCCAATGAAGACTATTGAAGATATAAATAGACTGTGCAAGAACTTTCTTTGGAAAGGACCAGACATGCAAACATCTCATGCACTAATTAGCTGGGATGATATGTGCTACTCCTATGAAGAGGGAGGGCTTGGGATCCGAGACCTCAGAACTGCTAACAAAGCTGTGACACTTAAGCATGTATGGCAGATAATAAGTGAGAAGAAGACTTTATGGGTGGATTGGGTAAAGAAGAATCACATCAGAAACAAGGAATTCTGGCACATGACAATACCACCGATTGCTCAAGTAGGCGGAGGAATATACTCAAGCTAAGAACTTGAAGCAACCACATTCATTCTTTATCAAATTGGGAATGGGGAAAGAACAAAGATGTGGCATGAACCGCGGCATCCATCGAGTCATTAAAAGGATAAGTTCCCTCAAGCACTTCGATATAACTCCACATGTAACATCTCGGTACCCCGATGGCGAATCTTATTGAGAATGGGGTTTGGGCTGTGCCTCAAAGACATTAGACATCATATCATGGATATAACACAACAAATGGAGGAGGAAGTACCAATAGAAGGGGTAAGGATGAAGTATTTTGGGCTGTTTGCCTGCAGGCGGTGAATTTTCACCAAGGAAACCCGTGAAGGAATGAGGAGCATCAGACAGCCACGCGGCATGGAATGGGTTAGTTTGGTTTACTAATAAAATTCCTCGACACTCATTTATAGGATGGATGTTCTTCTCTGAGGGGATGAAAACGAGGGATAAGATGAAACAATGGAAGGTGACGAACTTCGGATGTCTGCGTGCTCTGTTGGAGAGAAGTGGAGACGGTGACGCATCTGTTTTTTTGAGTGTAGTTATTCTTTGAATATTTGGATGTCGATTATGGCATATGCAGGTTATGTTAGGAGGAGACAAACAACATGGCAGGATAAAGTGGAATGGTTGGTGTAGAAATCGAGTGGGAAAGGTATTAAGCAAGATGCTCTGAAGTTAACGATGAATGCATTCATATACTGGATTTGGCGGGAAAGATGTGGCAGAATTTTCAAACGCGAAACTCGATATTTGGATCAGGTGGGTTATCAAATCATAAGAGATGTCAGAACTAAGCTAAGATCGATCATAACAAAGATGCCAACAAGCATGGAAAGAGATGATTTCATGGGAAGATGGAATTTGTTTGTGGGAACAGCGGAATCAACAGCTAAGAAGGTAAAGTGGGAGCGCGTGGGACTAGACATAGTGAACTTAAGCACAGATGGAACGCTTCAAGGGATAGAAGGTGGGTGGGCGGCAGCACTCAGAGATAATCAAGGTATGGTCATGGCGGCAGCAAGAGGCAAATCACACTTTACTACAATTGCGTTCATTAAACTTGAAGGGCTGCAACAAGGGTTAGAACTAGCAAAGAGGAATAATATAAGGAGAGTGAAAGCCCAAACAGACTCTACAAATGTTATGAGCTACCTAAAAAAAACTGGACAGCAACCATGGAGGATAAAGAAGCTACTGGAAGACATCAAGAAGAGGATTAGTATGTTAGAATATTTTTCTATAATGCATGTGTTTAGAGAATGTAATAGGTTAGCAAATAGCTTAGCTGCCGCTATCCCAGATGTTTATTTCATTGAACTCACCCCTAGCTCTTTTTCCGAAGATATAAAGAAAATTGTGTTTGAAGATACTAGTGGGAAAGAGTATTTAAGATTGTAATAGTTCAAAATATTTTTCCTCCTCTATGAGGAAGGGGTAGGGGACCTCTTAATTAAAAAAACCCCGCTTACCAACCAAAAAAAAAGAAAAAAAATTATGTTAACTATCGAACTCTAATGACGAGTTTTAAGACTTTAATACTTTAGAAAAAAAAGAAAACCATTGCGCAGCATGGTTTTCATACTTGTATATACTTCCAAAACATACAAGCAAGACAAGGATCTTACAATGATTTGAGAAACCGTTATAGGTATACCAAGACGCTTAAGAAGAACCCAGATGATGATCGACGCAAATGTAGCTATAAAGATTTGAAATTCCATTAGTGGCAATGAGTATTTGAGATGTCGCATAAAATCAGATATTTTACAAGATGAAATGGTCGAAAATATGTAATCACATTCCTCTGTAATATGGTCATGGTAGGTGAAGTTTGTCATGGTTTCAGAGTCTCACCGTGAGTACCCATTAGCTATTTCTTCTTGTTTCATGTAGTTTAAGAACAACATGTCAAGAAAGAAGAAACTCAAAAACAGTTCCTAGCTGTAAGTGAAACTAAAAAGAAATAAAAAAGGAAAAAGAATCTAGCCAACTATTATCTTGGGGTATTTAGCTATTGTCTCTCCTTTCAAAGAGGGTACCTGTATACTATTCGACTCCAGAGATTTTTCCTCCCATACACCTTTGAAAAAACAACATGCCAGTTGGACACTTGCTTCTCAACTTATGATGTGTACTATTAACTTTTGGGATTAAGGCTGACACAAGATCCCAAGAACCCCTATGTTTATGTTCATGGCATGCAAATTCTTTAGGGAATTTTTTAAATACAGATCAGGAAGGTTGTAAGAAAAATTAAATAGTAAACATCGATCATAAGCCAACTGTTCATAACTTGCAAATTAACTATCAAGATCACAACATCCACGAGCCAAAATATAGTAAATGAAATAGCTACAAACGATCTGACTAACATTTTTCAAATTCTAGAATAAACTTGTTCAACTTAAACAGCAAAGCAAACACGCGCAATAATTTCCACAAAAAATCATATATTTAAGATTGTGCCAAGAAAAACATCAGAAAGTGCCATCTTGGACTGCAGCGAGGTCTTCAATAATTCCAGGCCCTACAAGAATCGTATATGTGTACACACAAAAAACACAAGAATAAGAAACGAAATTGGCATCAGTAATATATACTAGCACGTACTTGTGTACCAAACAAAAATATTTGGTACACATATAGAAGAAAGAATTTAATTAGCACTCACCTCCTCCATACCCATATCAACAACCTTCTCCTGAAGTAAGTTAACATTCTCAACATTGAACGTACTGAGGAGAGTTATACTGGAAATGGTGGACATGGGCATCACAGTGAGATTATCCATCACCTTATAGGTTACTACCCCCTTCACATATCCTCCCTCAGCGCCATTAGTTCCCACATTACCAGTGCCATGAGGAACGTAGGTTATTGGAGCTGACATCTTATGATTACATTGTGGACATATAGCAAGTGGGTTGTCAGTTACATTACGATGATAGCTACTACACATGTAGTACCCTCCTGATGTCCGGCCTCTTGCCCAAGTAACAAAGGAACACTAACAGAAGAGACTGCTGGTTTTGGATTCAAGAGCAAGTCCTTGTTTTCAATTGGGTTGAGAATATAGGTGTCATTGAGGTTTTCCACACTCTCACAAAGATTTCCAATACAACCTACCATCTTACTCTTGTTTAGAAGTTTTATAACAGATCCAACTATTAGTGACAGTAAACTAAAAAGAAAGTCAACAAAAACTTTTCCAACCTCAGCAAAAAGAACTCTTTTCGCCTTCCTATCTATCAAGAGCTTTAATTTAAGCTTTGGAGTTGCCATGGCTACTTGGTAGTGTTGTGACTTGTGAGTTTGTAAGGGGGGATAATCCCAGTTTATATAGAACAGGCATGGGGAAGTGAGAAGGATATGAATTACTTGTAAGGGGCCAAGGGGGGATAATCCCAGTTTTTGTTTTTTTTTGGGCCCTTGAGTTGTTAATGGTGGCCTCTAAGGGGTGATTGTTAGCCTTAGGGGTATTTAGGATTTTTTACACCAAAAAACAAAAATCATGCAAAAACCACACGGTTTAGGTAGTTTAGAGGCTGTAAACCCTAGCACACCAGCTAGGGTTCGTATGGAAGGAGATGATTCTGACCAAGAAACACCACTGAGTGAGGAAGCAGACATGGAGCTAATGTCATCTGTGCTCAGGAAAAGGTATGGAGATGGTTCATTGGAGAGGTTTAGGGAAGGATTAAACCGAGGAAAGTTTGGATCTGGAAATTCAGAACGCAGTAGGATGAATGCATTTGCGTTGGATATAGCGCTGAAGATCCATGACGAGGAGGGCACTGAATGTAAGGCACCTGATAAAGCAATGATGTATGACAAAGAAACCATCGCGAAACTCCAGTATGATGTAGAACAGTATTTCAAATCAAAGAGGGTATCGGGAGTGGAAGTTGTATCCTCCTCTAGCAACTTGGGAAGTTCAGGAGGAAACGAGGCAAATGAGTTGGTACAGCCAATAAAACCAGGAACAAATAAAGCAGGAATACAAGGAGTCGAGAGAATATCAGGAGATGGAGAAGATGGTGACTTCATATACGCGAAAGTTACTAAAGCGGTGGGAGATGAAAACAGCAAAGAAGAGTATCCGGTTATATCGGATCTGACTAGGAAAAAACTTAACGCGCAGGAAGATGATCATCTTAGGACTGGAGTGCAACAGGCAAACAGTAATGGGCCTAAGGGGGGAAAAAACCCACAGAAACTGAGGTTGGTCATGAAGGCCTGCAGTTTAAGGAGGAGTTGCTGGAGTTCGCGCTAAGTAATGAGGAGAATAACTTAGATGGAACTACAACAAAGGAGAACCAAGACACGCTCGTGAAGTTACAGCAACATAATGAGCAATATTATGCAAACTCCAAGTCATTGGGAGGGGAACAGACTACTAGAGAAAGTAATGCAGATGATGTAGGAGTAGGAAAAGAGACGCAAGCAGATGGAAACCTTAGGAAGGCTGATGAGGTTGAAGCAACAACATAGTCAGAAAAGAAAAGTACTTGGGCAGATGTGATTGGAAAGGGAGCAACAGGGAGAGACGAATTGAGTTATATACCACTCACTATTGTCAATGGCAAACCAGTTATACACGTACAGAGCACACAATTCACTGCGTTCAATAAGAAATTTGAGAATCTGGTGGTTGGGTCGTTTGTGGGGAAGAGGCTGAATTATAACTATGTTAAGGAGATTGTGGGTAGGACATGGAGAGTTAAGAAATTCATTATGAAGCCTTATGCAGATACAATGTTCACTTTCCAGTTTGAGAATGAGGATGATCGGAAGGCAGTATTGGATATAGGATCGTTCCATATTGCACGTAAACTGTTTGTTGTTAGGCCTTGGAGACTCTTTGTGGAGGCAGAAACGCAAGAGTTGAGAACAATTCCTATATGGGTAGTGGTGAAAGGTTTACCTATGGAAATGTGGAACAAGGATGGCTTCAGCCAAGTTGGGAGTGCCATTGGAATACCGATGTTCACAGATCGGCTGACGGAGAATATGGTGCGAACGTCGTATGCAAGAATGTGTATTGAGATAGATGCCACATGCCCGTATCCAGATGGAATCCCAGTGGTCTTGGATCAAAGAAGAGTGTACAAGATAGAGTTCGAGTACAATTGGAGGCCACCGTGCTGTAGTGGCTGTAAGGTTTTTGGGCATACTGACCTTACTTGCCCAAGGCAGCCAATTCCAAAAGCGAAGGCACAGAGAGTATGGCTGAAAAAGGGAAAAACGAAGAAATAGCAAGTAATGACTCTGGAGGAGAGGATGTGAAGGGAGAAAACTCTAGTAAAGACTCTGAAGGAGAGGATACGAAGGGAAAAAACTCAAAGAATGGCAAAGTCCAAAGAGGAAACAGAGATGCAAAATGAAAAAGGGAAGAGAAGGAAAGGAAGGAGGATGCCATAGCGAATCAGGACAACAGAGTAATGACAGCAGCAGTGATGAAATAGGCAGAAATGCAGAAACTGAGGCTGATAAAAAGAGGTTATTGCTGATGCATGGAGACAATCGATTCAAACATCTGATCGTGAGGACTGATTCGAATCAAAGCAGAAAGCAGGGAAACATGCACGTAACGTCTGAGGGTCGGCGGGCGGTAATGAAGAGGCTATACTAAGCCTCTTAAAACCAACCCAACACTGTAAATGATAAATTACGCATGTTGGAACATGAGGGGGTTCAATAAAGCTTTTAAGCAAGTTGAAGTTAAAGACATGGTGACGGCACGACATTAGTGTGATGGGATTGGTAGAAACGAGTAAAGAATAAGAATCGAGATAGAATTGTACGAAAACATTCAATCGGTGGAAGACGGAGGATAACTACAATGATATCGATGGTGGTAATATATGGTGTTCTTTGGGATCCAAGAACTTGTACAGCAAAGTTACTAAAGAAGGACACGCAGCATATAACAATGGAGGTAACCACTATTTCAGGAGACGAGGTGGTTATCTCAGTGGTGTATGCAAGTACAGAGATGAGCACGAGGAGAGAACTATGGAGAAGCTTAGTGGATTTATCATGCCAAATTCAGAAGCCATGGCTGCTAATGGGTGATTTCAACTCCATCTTGAACTCTCATGAAAAAGTGGGTGGTCTAGAAGTTAGACAACAGAACTTTGAAGATTTTATGGATTGTGTAAACCAAGCTGGACTAGTAGATATTAAATTCAAAGGCAATTTGTATACTTGGAACTACAGGCAAGTAGATCGGATCAGCTGTAAACTGGATCGAGTAATGGGAAATTCAGAGTGGATTGGGGCATATGAGGACCATGAAGCAGAGTTCTTGAATGTTGGAGCTGTCTCAGACCATACACCCATGATTGTGAGATCATTGGTACAAAGGAATCAAAAGAAAAGAGCATTTAAATTCTTTAATTTCTGGTATAGAGAGAAGGAGTTTATGAAGACAGTGGCAGAAGCTTGGGGAAGTGAGGTGGTAGGGAATCCTATGTATATATTCATGAGGAAGTTAAAATTAACGAAAGCAGCTCTTATACAGTGGAACAGAGACAGAGTGGGAAGTGTAGTGGACCGGGTAAGAGAAATAAAGCAAGAGATGGATAGGGTGCAAACACAGCTACAAAATCAGCCGCAAAACTGTGAGATTATTCTGAAAGAAAAAGAAGTGATTATAGCCTATACACAAGCAACTACAACTGAGGAAGATATGTATAGACAGAAGTCCAGAGATCAAGTGATAGGGGGAGGTGATAATAATACAGCTTATTTCTTTAAATCTGTGCAAGCAAGGAGAGTTACAAACAAGATCACATGTCTGCGTGACTCAGGGGGTAATGTAATACAGGATTACAATGAGATTGGTAATGAATGTGTGGAGTATTACAAAGACCTTTACAGTCCTAATATGATGAGGGTTGTGGATTTTACGATTTTTGAAGATATTGGGCCAAGGAAGCAGATAAGCTCACAGAACTATGAGGAGTTACAGAGAGATGTAACTAGAGATGAGATAATAGAAGCTCTATTAAACATTGGTGATGAAAAGCACCGGGAAGTGATGGTTTCTTTGCTTTTTTCTTCAAATGCACATGGAGGGTCATTGGTGATGACTTCATTAAGGCCATACAAAATTTTTTCTCCGCGAGTTAGATACTCAGTGAGGTAAATGCTACGTGTATTACACTTATACCAAAAATACATGTACCTCTGTCTTTATCAGATTATAGACCTATTGCTTGTTGTGGGGTTATATATAAGTCCATAACCAAGGTCATGACAAGAAGAATGAAGGATGTAATGCCGCAGTTAGTGAACCTTAACCAATCAACCTTTATTAGTGGAAGAAGTATCTAGGATAATATTCTTTTATCTCAAGAATTAGTGCATAATTATCACAGGAATGAATATCCACCAAGATGTGCGGCAAAGGTTGGTTTAAGAAAGGCATATGATTCAGTGAGATGGGAATCAGTTGAGTTTGCAATGAGAAGAGTTGGGATGCCAGAAAGGTTTATTAAATGGGTGAAACTGTGTGTGGAGATAGCCTCGTACTCTTTTATGATTAATGGGTCCTCATATGGCTACTTCAAAGGAAGAAGAGGGATTAGATAGGGTGACCCAATATCACCTTATCTTTTTGTGTTGGTTATGGATTTATTTACGGAAATCATGCATCACAGTGTTAGAGAAGGTCAGTATCAGTTACATGCTAAGTGTGCGGAGCCAGTTATTACTCATTTATCCTTTGCAGATGATTTGATGGTGTTCATGTACGGAGACAATAGAACAGCCGCTAAACTCAAGGAAAACCTCCAAATTTTCAGTAGAGTCTCTGGGTTGGAAGTGAATGTGCAAAAAAGCAATGTTTTCTTTGCCGGAATGGATAATAGTGTAAGTACAGCCATAGAGCAAACACTGTTGTTTCCGAGGGGTGAGCTGCTAGTAAAGTACTTAGGGCTTCCGTTGATTACTACAAGGTTGAAGTCCACAGATTGTTGTCCTTTAATTTCAAAGATCACAGAGCATATTCAAAGCTGGAAGGGCAGATTACTCTCTTATGCGGGAAGATTACAGCTGGTAAAGGCAGTGTTGAATAACCTTAGTGTGTATTGGATGGCTACACTCACACTTAAAGTTAGAAAGGAAGCCGCAACTATAGTATTCCACCAGATAGGCAATGGTAGAGGAACGAGCTTCTGGAATGAACCATGGCATCCATTTGGGATATTAAGAGAGAAGTTTCCACAGGGACTGTTATATGATTCGAGCTG
Organism: Coptis chinensis; assembly: GCF_015680905.1. NCBI lineage: Eukaryota > Viridiplantae > Streptophyta > Magnoliopsida > Ranunculales > Ranunculaceae > Coptis > Coptis chinensis. Next base: position 46,076,143 of record NC_141460.1, read on the forward strand.
CAACAAGCAGGCTACAGTGTCGAATTTCATAATAGATGGTACATGGGAGTTCACGAGTAATGTAAGGAATCATATAGGTGAGATTACTGCAGCAATAGAAAATGAAGTGGAGATTATGGGTGATGAGGATAATATAGTATGGTCTACGTCCACAAATGGCGAGTATAGCATGAAGGATACTTATGAGAGTCTGAGAGGAGTAAGGCAAGAAGTTCTGTGGCATAAGCTGGTTTGGTATGCAAATAAAATACCCAGGCATTCCTTCATCAGCTGGATGGCGCTAAGTGGGGGACTGAAAACATTGGAAAAAATGAAACAACAAAAGGTCGTAGACTCAGATACTTGTATATTCTGCTGGAGAGAAACTGAGACGGAGGAGCATTTATTTCATGATTGCTTTATACCACAGTCCTTATGGGAAATAGCTCTGCAGAAAATGGAGTACAACAGAAGAATAGAACCAATATGGCAACAGGAAGTATCATGGGTTGAAGCTGTGTCGCAGGGGAAAGGAATTGAGAATGGTGTGATGAGGCTAATGTGGAATGGGTTTAATTACTAGATTTGGAAAGCAAGGAATGATAGGATATTTGGAAACAAGGCGGTGAATGTTAATCAGATGTCTCGACTGTTGATTGGTGATGTGAGAGCAAAGCTGAAGGCAGTAGAGATAAAAATGGAATATGGACCAGAGATTGAGAGGTTCACTGATAAGTGGAATGTGGAGGTAGTAATAAAGCAAAGGAAGATTCAATTTGTGCGGTGGTAGAAATCAGAAGTGGGAATTTATGTTCTCAACACAGATGGCACACTTAAAGGTTAACTAGGGGGATGGGTAACAGTGATTAGAGATCATGAAGGGAATGTTTTAGCAGCTAGCCATGGTAGAGCAAGTAAGCCATCGATCGACCTCATCGAGCTGGAAGTAGTAGAGCAGGGGCTGAAAATGGCGCTAAGCAAAGGAACAAGACGACTTCAAGTACAGACTGACTCAATGACCATAATATCCTTCTTAAAAGAAAGGGCCCAGCACCCATGGTAGGCCAAAAAGATGGTACAGGCTATTTTGCGAATAAAGGCCCAATTTGAACAGATTACCATTATCCACGTTTTCAGGGAGTCAAATCAATTAGCTGATGCTATTGCAGCTAATATTCCATCATGTAATTTTTTAGAATTAGTACCAACATTGCTTACAGAGGATGTAAAAAGAATTATATATGATGATGCGAGGGGTAAGCAATACTTGAGAGAGTGAGAATGTAACAAGCTTTTGACAATTTTTTATTTCTAATAAAAGGGGTAGGGGACCTCTCTAAAAACCTCGCTTACCAACCAAAAAAAAAAAAAAAAGTTAGTTGGGGAGTTATGTTCAAAGCCTTATGGGTTATGGTGTTGATTGAGTGTTGTTCCCAGGCCAACAATTTAAACCATGCTCAATTCCCATGAAATAAATTTGTTTTACCAATGAACACCCCAAATACTTATGTACATATTGTTTGGCTGTTTAGCAGCTAAATTCAGTTAACAAATTAAACTGATTAACTTCCCAAGTCGTAAATAATTGAAACTGAAAGTCTGAAAAAAGCTCCATCAAAATAAAAATAAAATAAAAATAGCATTGGTAGTTTTGGTACCAAGAAAAAGAAAATAAAAATAATGAAAAGAGTGTCTAGCTTGCTCATGAAGAGCCACCCACAAAGAGTGTCTTGCTCACAAAGAGCCACCCACAAAGAGCATGTCATGCCCACAAAGTGCTATCTTCACAGAAAGTCATGCTCACAAAGAGCAATCACACCCACAAAGGGCCATGCTTACGAAAGACATCAATCAACAATGCATGAGTCTCCAGCATTTGTGGAGTACCTCCAACCAATGTTGGAACTCAACTCCATAGAGAACCTTCTACAACCCAAAGCCCTTTTGCCCGTAGGCAAAGAAACAAATTCCCAAGTACAAAACTTGTTACGAGCCTCCACTATTTCATGCATATCCACCGACCAATCTATGCAATGACCATCTCTAACTACTTCTGTGAAGTCATTTGGTTCATCACCCTCGATATTCAGTGCGTAGGCAATCGAGTCCGGTTGACCATAATGCTTCACTGGCTTATCATGCCCATATTTCATAACTTGTTTCACACTTCTCTTTGGCTATGATCTAGCCAAAGATTGCTGCTCAGGTTATTGTAGCTCTACTTCTTGTTGAATAGTTCTTTCACTAAGAACCTCACTCTCTTTAGCATCCTCAAACGCTTCTATCTTAATCACTTGAGATTTTATAGAATCACCACTATTTCCAGCCTTCTCTGGCCCACTAAAATATAACACCGAAGTCTTATCAAAGGTAACCTCACTGCTGACCAGGAACTTGTGGTTCTCTAGACACCATAATTCGTATCCCTTTCCTCCCTTTGCATAACCCAAGAATATTGCTTTCTTAGCTTTAGAATCAAGCTTACTATCCTTCAGATGGTAGTAAACACTAGATGCAAACACGCCAAAAGTACCATAATCACCGGTTTCTTTCTCACACCTCATAAGGTGTCTTGCAGTCTATCGCCGGAACTAGTGATATATTATACAAGTAACATGCCATGGCCACTGCATCTGCCCAAAACTCTTTGCCAAGATTGGCATTGGAAATAAAACACCTATCTTTCTCAAGCAACGTGCGATTCATTCTCTCTGCTAACCCATTCTGTTGCGGCGTGCCCCTCACTGTCTAGTGTCTGGCAATTCCCTGTTGTGCACAAAACTCTTGGAAAGGCCTATAGGTATACTCAGTACCATTGTCAGACCATAGAGTCTTCACCTTCCTATATGTGCGATTCTCAACCCTTGCCTTCCACTTTTTAAATGTCTCAAAAACTTCATCCTTGGACTTCAAGATATATACCCACACATAGCGTGTATAATCATCGATGAAAGAGACATAATACCGGTTACCTCCCTTAGAAGCCACTCTAGAGGGTCCCCAAACATCCGTATTCACATAATCCAGGATGCTTCTCATCTTGTGCTTGCGTGTACCGAACTTGACTCTACACTGCTTGCCATAAACACAATGCTCGCAGAATTTCATACTTGGTTTCTCCAAGTCTTTCAGTAGCCTTTGCTTGCACAACTCAGACAATCCCTTTTGGCTCATATGCCCAAGACGCATATGCCACAATTTTGTGCACTCAGAATCATCACTACATGTACCCACTGCTACATCACCTATCATTGTACTACCCAACAAAATATACAAGTTTCCATGCCTTTGACCCTTCATAATGACTAAAGAGCCACTAAGGATCTTTAGGACTCCACCATTTCCGACAAACTTGTGGCCTTTGGAATCCAAGGTACCAAGAGAAATGAGGTTCTTCTTTAACTCGGGAACATGCCTCACATCGGTTAAAATCCTCACTACACCATTATGCATCCTGACCCGTATAATTTCAATTCCTACCGTCTTACAAGCAACATCATTACTCATCAAAACAAAACCTCCACTAAAGTTCTCATAGGTAGCAAACCACTTCCTATTTGGACACATGTGGTAGGAACACCTGGAATCAAGAATCCACGTATCGATCATGTGGTCGTCTTGTGTAGATACCAAAAGACTTACATCATCCCCATCGAAGCCGGAAGCAAGACTTGCTTCACTAACATCCTCATTCTCAAACTTACCACTTATCTTGTTATTCTTTTTCAGGCCCTAATCACATAGATAATTCCCCTTTTTCTTGCAATTGTAGCACCGTACATGTTTTAAAGGCTTCTTCAAACTACCCTTCCACTTGCTTGTGGAAGTCATCTCATTCGACATCACCATCGCCATCTTTTCTTTTGCTTATTTATCAAACTTCTCTATTTTAAATCTAGCATTTGACATCTTGGGATCCTTTTTTCAAGTCACACACAATAACCCAAAAAATATCTCAATCAGGAATTTTATCGAACACCTTGTCTACACAAATTTTTGAGACTATGGTTCTTCACCAAAACTCAAAATCCTAGTTCGTATACAAAAACTCAAAATATACTATCATTCCTATGGCCTCCAAATCAATCCATATTTCTATGCAAATGGTGTAGTACGTTTAGGTTCTCATATGTTATCAGTGATGCAAATGCTACTTTAGCTTCAAGCACTGGTACTGAACGAGAATCCTTACTTCAATAGTCAAGTATATGGACAATTAGCAGGTTGGCAATACTGGGAGAAGAGAGCTTTAGCTTACAAGGAAGATGTTTTCTTGAAGTTATGCAAACAATGTTGCGTGTACTAGAAAGTCCGCCTATGCAATACGAAGAAATTGTTGTTTGGCATTTTCGCAATTGTGGGATGAATATTTTATTTGATTGCATTACATATATGGATGGTCAAATCAAGTCAACATCATCTTCCGCTCATCGTCCTTCTACCTTAGTCTGTCTTCCTGCGTCGAAGAAATTCAAGTCATCCCTAGTAAAGATCCGTCGAGAGCTTTTGGTAACATTTTTGCAAATAATGGTTCTTCTTTGAGCGGCTTCGCTGGGAAAACTGAGGACTTGTATATGCTAGTTTGATCAGCTAGCTGTGCAGAACAAAAAGATGGGCTTGGAAAGAGGTTTTTAACAAGTTGCAGAAATGAAGTTGGAATAATTGATTATTTTTCCTTAATTCTGGTGATTATTTGTCATTGTACTTAACGCAGGTCGATCTGTTTAGATCGCATGTGGATCATGTATGATTATATTACACATAAATAGTTCAAGAGAACGACTGGGGGTTTGCACTACTATGGCAGAGTGAAAAAATAAATAAAATAATAGACATTCTTAAAAATGTGAGATAATAACCTCGCTCACAACTACAAATTTCATGTGACCTGTGCAATAATCAAACACCACTCATGGTCTCGTTCACTGTTCACAACTACGAATTGACATATGCAATGTTATAATTTATGATCAAAATACTCTTATTCTTTCTACACACCATTTCTAAACCCTTAATATTTCTATTGTCTGGAAATTGTATTTTGGTCACAAATCATAACATTGTTTGAAAGGGTAAAAGAGCAGTGTAGAAAATTGTATTCCCTTTGATTATTGCAATCACTCTATTGAAAAAACCTTACTACATGACGAAAACCCTACTACATGTGGTGTGGAAGAAAAACCTAGTACGAAATGGGCAAAAGTGGCGTGGGAAATTGTAATCCCTAATTGTTACGGTCTAGTTTGAACCTAATGGGCTTCATAGGTTCGGAGAACCTAATGGGCTTTGTAGGTCTGGAGGAATGAATGGGCTATTAGGACGAAGTCCCAAGAAGAGGAGTACACAAAAACCATAGAGCGGAGGATATCAAATAATTGGCTAGGCGGTGGATCTGTATGTGCCATGCACGTAGTAGAAGACACGTGGGACTAGCACAGTGGATGGATGAAAGTAAGATCAAGGGTTAAGCATAGAGAGCGGAGGACCGAGTATAGCGGTGGATCTGTATGTGCGACGTAGTAGAGGACACGTGGGAGTAACACAGTGGATGGATGAAAGCAAGATCAAGGGTTAAGCGTAGAGAGCGGAGGACCGAGTATAAGAGAGAAGAGAAAACCTAATAGAAGGGGGGGAAAAAACTGAGAGAAAGAGGACTGCCAAGAAAAAGGAGAGGAAGAATTAGGTTAAGAAATTAGGTCATAAAATTGGCGCCGTCTGAGTGGACTGAACCCATAACTACGCCGGTTAAAAGTCACGGTGCTAAGAGAAGAGATGGTACCACCGAAAATAAAAACAAGAGAAGATACAAAAATGGAAGTCGTTGAAGCAAACAATATCTTCTCTTCCTTGCATCATGTCCAACACTTTCGCTAACAGTTGGCGTTATGGCAAGAAGATAAGTTTGATGGCTTATGGTGTATGCTTTTCCCGGTGAGTTTGAAAGAAGGAGCTTCCAATTGGTTTTACCGACTACCGGCGGGAAGTATACACAGATTTAGTGATATAGAGAAGGCATTCGTCACTCACTATATCTACCAAAAGGAAAGGGCAGTGGATATATCCGCGCTATTCTATGTAAAGCAAGGAGAGGCGGAGACATTACGAGAATTTGTCTCTAGATTCAATGCAGAGGCTATGAAGGTTGAGAATCTGGATGAGAAGACTGCGGTGATAGCATTCAGAAATGGAGTCCGCCAAGGGAGCGAGGTACACATGTCTATTGTTAGAAATGAGGAAAAAATATCAAGTCTCAAGAGTTGTATCCGAAACTAGAAAAATACATCAGATGGGAAGATTATGTACCGTGGAACAGCAAAAGAGGGGGAAAAGGAGTTAGTGCGGTGGAAAGGGAAAGTGAAAGGAAAGGCAAAGGGGTCTACGAAAATAGGAGTTACAAGATGGAAAGACCCAAAGAAAGGGAGAGACGGGAGGACAAGGGCAAAAACCATACCAAGAGAGGGTGAGTCCGCCAAGGGAGCGAGGTGCACATGTCCATCGTTAGAAATGAGGAGAAAATATCAAGTCTGGCGGAGTTGTATATATCCAAAACTGGAAAAATACATCAGATGTGAAGATTATATACCACGGACCAGCAAAAGAGGGGGAAAAGGAGTTAGTGCGGTGGAAAAGGAAAGCGAAAGGAAAGGTAAAGGTGAAAAAAAAAATGATAGATGAAGGGAATTTAAGAGAGTTTATAACCTTTTGTTGTGTCTTTTGTTATATCAAAGACAATAGAAAAGAGGTAAGGATACCGGAGGATAGTCGCATTCTGGGAGCCATAAAAGGCCATATTCAGTGGTGGACTATGCATAACAGACAGAGAGATAAGATGAGGTGGACTATGCAAATGTAGCAAGTATGCGAAGTAAGTCTTTTACCCAGGGCAATACCACAGAGTGCCACATGATACAGTAATATCACTTTCACGGAGGGGGACAGAGAAAGTTTAAGTCTTCTAACCAAAAGAATTTTAATTGATTGTGGTAGTTCTATTGATTTAATATTTTGCATTGCTTTAGATGAAATTCATATAGACTCTGTGGTATTGAGACAAGCGGCGAAGGTAAAAATAATTTGTTTGGTTCAATAGAAGCATAACTGAACCAGTTAGGGAGATAGATTTGCCAGTATTTACAAGTCCAGTTATCGTTATGACTACATTCGTCGCAATACAATATAATTTTGGTACGCAAATGGATATATGCAATGAAAGATGTACCATCTACCTCTTATTACCAAATACGTGGTTAGATTCCCTATCACAGTAGGGACTTATGAAATCAAGGGAGACCAATCCGCAGCACAGCCAAGTTATTTCGCTACGGTAGCGGTGCGGTGAAAGATATGGTGAAGAGAAATGGTGGGGTAGAAAGTTCTAAGCCCCAAGAGAAAGCATATCAATTACAGATAGGGTTGTCCGCGGATAAGCCTCATCTGCGGACCGAGTCTAACTGTGGAGGAGGTACAAATGGTCAATTTGAGCGAGAATATAATGAAGTGAAACTCACTGATGTGGGAACATTATTAGCAGAATCATGGAAGAAGAAACGGAGAAAATGATCCAAATCAAATAATGCAATTGATATAGTGTCTTGTAAATGATATGTAATGAAAATGATATTTTCTTTTCCATAACATAAATCTTTTTATTGGTTCTCTAAAAGAAAAAAGGGAAGATAATAGTTGTCCCTGGACTTGGCATGGTGCGCCAGTCCGAATCAAAGATATAGGGGCGGAGGTCCCTAGACATGGCATGGTACGCCAGTCCAAATCAAAGACTTGGGGGCATATAATAGTTGTCCCCGGACTCGGCATGGTACGGCAGTCCGAATCAAAGATATAGGGGTGGAGGTCCCTGGACGTGGCATGGTACGCCAGTCCAAATCAAAGATTCGGGGGCAGATAAAAGTTGTCCCCGGATTCGGCATGGTACGTCAGTCCGAATCAAAGATATAGGGGCGGAGGTCCCTGGACGTGGCATGGTACGCCAAATCCAAATCAAAGACTTCGGGCAGATAAAAGTTGTCCCCGGATTCGCATGGTACGCTCAAATCCGAATCAAAGATATAGGGCGGAGGTCCCCGGGCGGGCATGGTACGCCATCCAAATCAAAGACTTCGGGGCAGATAAAGTAGTTGTCCCCGAATCAAAGCATGGTACGCTAGTCCGAATCAAAGATAAAGACTAGGGGCGGATAATAGTCCCCGGACATGGCATGGTACGCTAGTCCAATCAAAGATATAGGCAAAGGTCCCTAAGGGCAGATAATAGTTATCCCCAAAGACTTAAGGCATAATAGTTATCCCGTGCCCGGCATGGCATGCCAAATCGAATCAAAGACATATGGGCAGAGGTCCCTGGATGTGGCATAGTATGCCAGTTTGAATCAAAGACTTGGAGGCATATAATAGTTGTCCCCGGACTCGGCATGGTACGCCACTCCGAATCGAAACTAGGGGCAGATATTAGGTGTTCCCGGACTAGGCATGGTATGCCGGTCTGAATCAAAACTGAAGAGCAAATATTAGTTCGCAAACAAGACACTGCCCAAGCTGGTTGAAAACATAACTATAGTCAAATAGTAATAGCCCCAATTGATGCAAAAGGAGATATAATTACAAACAATGCGCAATGAAGAGGTTTACAGTAAAAGATAGCTCAAGTATATTGTGAAGACAAATTGATTCAAAAAGAAATGATATGTGTGCATACAAGAGAATGACAATCACAACAATTTGGTTGTAGTATACCGCAATTTTCTTAACACAAAATTGTTGCAATACTGGAGGACATATATTAGTTGTCCCTGGACGTGGCTTGGTAAACCAGTCCGAATCAAAGACTCGAGCAAATATTAGTTGTTCCTGGACTAGGTGTGGCAAGCTAATCTAAGACTATTAAAGTGTCCAAGCAAAGGGTCAAATTGTAAAATCACATTGCACTCCACGCATTTGTAAATGAAAATAAAGTACATGTGCAACAATGACATGAAAATTGTGTGAAGTGACATTGGCTGGTGCATAATTTAGGTCTGCAGTATACATTCTATAAGCTTCAATGGTTACTCGAACCTTCTTACTTCAGTTGAAATTATAAGAAAACAAATGGTAGTGTAGTATAAAGGCAGCATCAGACCCAGATGAAATATTTCACAAGTATATACATTCAATCAAGTGTTCTGCATTCATTCAATAAATCAAGTGTTTTGCATTCATTCTGATTGACCAGTTCCCAAATATGCGTTTTTATCCTCGTGTAATGCTTCCATTCTGTCAAATTATATAATCAGTAATTTACAAAACTCATGTTCTTATCACTTTTTCAGTATACAAGCTTATTCTGGATCAAATACCTCAAATGACATGATCTATAGCCAAAATGAGCCTACAAGGGACCTTGTGGGACAACTGAGAAAAAGTGTTAAGAAGTCGCCGGTAAAAGTCAACAGTCAAAGTTGAAGTCAATGGTCAACGTCAACACAGGGGTCCAAAAACTCAAAAGCTATGGAAACACCCAAGGCTTCAAAGGCCAAGGACCCAACTCAACCCTTTGCAAGACAAGGACTCTTGTTTTGCGTTCATAATATTGCAAGCTCGCACGTAGATGTATTCAATCAAGTATTTTGCATTCATTCTACTGCAAGCTCGTTTATAGATGCGTTAATTCAATCACTTTAGTGTTTTGTACTCAATCTAATGCAAGCTCACAAGTAGATGTATTCAATCAATTGTTTTGCATTCATTCTAATTGATCAGTTCCCAAATATACTTTTTTATTCTCTTGTAATAATTCCATTATGCCAAATTATATAATTAATAATGTACAAAACTCATGTTCTTAACGCTTTTTCAGGATACATGCCTATTCTGGGAAAAAATACCTCAAATGACTTGATCTAGAGCTAAAAGGAACCTAAAAGGAGCTTTATGGGACAACTGAGAAAAATTGCTGAAAAGTCAACGGTCAAAGTCAACAGTCAAAGTGAAAGTCGAAAGTCAAAGTCAACGGTCAAAGACAACTCAAGGGTCCAAAAACTCAAAAGTTCAGGAAACACTCAAAGGCTTCAAGGACCAAGGACTCAACCCTTTGCAAGACAAAGACTCCACATTTTGCATTCATTCTAATACAAGCTCACACGTAGATGCATTCAATCAAGTGTTTTGCATTTATTCAAATGTAAGATCGCTTGGAGATGTGTTAATTCAATCAATCAAGTATTTTGCATTCATTCTAATGTAAGTTCACAAGTAGATGCATTCAATCAAGTGTTTTGCATTCATTCCTATTGATCAGTTCCCAAATATGCATTTTTATCCACTTGTAATGCTTAAATTATGTCAAATTATATAATCAATAATATACAAAACTCGTGTTCATATAGCTTTTTTAGTATACAAGCCCATTCTTGACCAAATAACTCAAATGACGTGATCTAAAGCCAATATGAGCCTAGAAGTGATGTTATGGGACAACTGAGAAAAAGTGCTGAAAAGTCAACTGTCAAAGTCAAAAGTTTAAGTTAACAGTCAGCTGTCAAGGGTTGAAGACAACTCATGGGTCCAAAAACTCAAAAGTTTAGGAAACACTCCAAGGCTTCAAGGACCAAAGACTCAACACTTTGCAAGACAAGGACTCCACGCTTTGCATTCATTCTAATACATGCTCACATGTCGATGCATTCAATCAAGTGTTTTGCATTCATTCTAATGTAAGCTCACTTGTAGATGCGTTAGTTCAATCAATCAAGTGTTTTGCATTCATTCTAATGCAAGCTCACAAGTATATACATTCAATCAAGTGTTTTGCATTCATGCAATCAATCAAGTGTTTTGTAGTCATTCTAATTGAGCAGTTCCCAAATATGCATTTTTATCCTCGTGTAATGCTTCAATTATGTCAAATTATATAATCAGTAATGTACAAAACTCATGTTCTTATCACTTTTTCAGTATACAAGCTTATTCTAGACCAAATACCTCAAATGACATGATCTAAAGCCAAAATGAGCCTACAAGGGACCTTGTGGGACATCTGAGAAAAAGTGTCAAGAAGTCGTCGGTAAAAGTCAACAGTTAAAGTCAAAGTCAATGGTCAAAGTCAACACAGGGGTCCAAAAACTCAAAAGCTCAAGAAACACTCCAAGTCTTCAAAGGCCAAGGACGCAACTCAACCCTTTGCAAGACACGGACTCCTTGTTTTGCGTTCATAATATTGCAAGCTCGCACATAGATGTATTTAATCAAGTATTTTGCGTTCATTCTACTACAAGCTCATTTTTAGATGCGTTAGTTCAATCACTCTAGTATTTTGTACTCAATCTAATGCAAGTTTTTTTTTTATTGGAAAGCGAGGTTGTTAACGAGGTCCCTTACCCCTTTTTATTTAATATAAAAGATCTGTTACAGCTTGTTACATTCTTACATATTGTTTCCCCACTGAATCATCATGAATGATTTTCATTACATCCTCCGGGAATGAATTAAAATCTAGATCTATATAGCTCTCTGTGGGTATAGTACTAGCAAGTGAGTCTGCTAACTTGTTGGCTTCTCTGTAGACATAAGTGATAGAGAATTCCTCTAGTTGCTCTCTCATTCGACTTATGCTCCTCATCATCTTTTCTGCTTGCCATGGATGTTGACCCCCATTCTGAAAAAAGGACAACACATTTGTTGGATCAGTTTGTGAATGAATGTACCTGAAGCCATGATCAATAGCCATTATTATTCCTTGCTCGACCCCTTTCAATTCTATTAATGTTATAGACTGTTTGCCTGACCTTCCTTTTCTTGCCGCTTTAACCTACCCATGCTCATCTCTTATTACCGCTGCCCAGCCACCTATCAGTCCTTGCAAACTGCCATCGGTACTCAAGTTCAGAATTCCTTGAGCTGCTCGTTCCCACTTACAGTACCGCTACTGCCTCTGTCTTGTATGCACTTCCACATTCCAAGTGTTTTGGAATTGTTGTTTTTCTGGTTCCTCCTCCATCATAATTGCCATTGATTGCAACTTTGTTTTCACATCACATAAAATGAGTTGCACCACTTGATGAGTTTGGTGCTGTTTGTTTTAAAATATTTTCTCATTACGATTCCTCCATATTCAATATATGTAACCATTCCACACCAGCCTTAGAGAATCCTGTTTCGACCCTTTCCCCGCTGATGTTTTCTGAACCCACTATATTTCTTCACTCCAGTTTACAGCTTGTACTCTGCTGAAACCCATTGATGTTAACAGGCTTTGTCATACTGCCATCGAGAAGGAGCAATCATGAAACAAATGTTCTTCAGTCTCGATCTCTCTCCAGCACATAATGCAGCTGTCGGTGTCCACTTTCTTCCATTCATTTAGCTTATCTAGTGTTCTAAGCCCTTTATGCATCGCCATCCAGCTTATAAATGAGTGTCTCGGAATTCGGTTCGCAAACCATACCAGTCGATGCCATGCTACTGATGGCCTCATCCCCTGTAATCCTTCATATGTATCTTTCAAGCTATACTCTCCCTGAATCGTGGCAGTCTAGACTATTTTATCATCTCCACCCATTATTTTGATATCATCTTTTGCCTGTTTTGCCACCTCTCTTATCTGGTTTTCTATGTATTCTGGAAAACACCATTCCCCTTGTTCTATAAAATCAAAAACTTGGCCATTTAGATGTCCACTGGAGCTGTAAGTTAAAGCTTGCGGAAACTTATCTTTTAGAATTCCACTTGGGTGCCATGGGTCAAGCCAAAATCTTGTATTTCTTTCATCCCTGATCTGATGCAAGCTCAGAAGTAGATGTATTCAATCAATTGTTTTGCAATCATTCTAATTGATCAGTTCCCAAATATGCATTTTTATTCTCTTGTAATAATTCTATTATGTCAAATTATATAATAATAGTGTACAAAACTCATGTTCTTATCGCTTTTTCAGGATACAAGCTTATTCTGGGAAGAAATACCTCAAATGACTTAATCTAGAGCTAAAAGGAACCAAAAAGGAACTTTACAGGACAACTGAGAAAAATTGCTGACAAGTTAACGGTCAAAGTCAACAGTCAAAGTCAAAGTCAAAAGTCAAAGTCAACGGTCAAAGACAACTCAAGGGTCCAAAAACTCAAAAGTTCAGGAAACACTCAAAGGCTTAAAGGACCAAGGACTCAACCCTTTGCAAGACAAAGACTCCACATTTTGCATTCATTCTAATACAAGCTCACACGTAAAGCATTCAATCAAGTGTTTTGCATTCATTCAAATACAAGCTCGCTTGTAGATGTGTTAATTAAATCAATCAAGTGTTTTGCATTCATTCTAATGTAAGTTCACAAGTAGATACATTCAATCAAGTGTTTTGCATTCATTCCTATTGATCAGTTCTCAAATATACACTTTTATCCACTTGTAATGCTTCAATTATGTCAAATTATATAATCAATAATGTACAAAACTCGTGTTCATATAGCTTTTTAGTATACAAGCCCATTCTTGACCAAATATCTCAAATGACGTGATTTAAATCCAATATGAGCCTAGAAGTGACGTTATGGGACAACTGAGAAAAAGTGCTAAAAAGTCAACTGTCAAAGTCAAAAGTCTAAGTCAACAGTCAACTGTCAAGGGTCGAAAACAACTCATGGGTCCAAAAACTCAAAATATCAGGAAACACTCCAAGGCTTCAAAGACCAAGGACTCAACACTTTGCAAGAGAAAGACTCCACATTTTGCATTCATTCTAATACAAGCTCATATGTCGATGCATTCAATCAAGTGTTTTGCATTCATTCTAATGTAAGCTCACTTGTAGATGCGTTAGTTCAATCAATCAAGTGTTCTGCATTCATTCTAATGCAAGCTCCCAAGTATATACATTCAATCTAGTGTTTTGCATTCATTCAATCAATCAAGTGTTTTGCATTCATTCTAATTGACCAGTTCCCAAATATCCATTTTTATCCTCGTGTAATGCTTCAATTATGTCAAATTATATAATCAGTAATGTAAAAAAGTAGTGGGACAACTGAGAAAAACTGTCAACAAGTCATCGGGAAAAGTCAACAGTCAAAGTCGAAGTCAATGGTCAAAGTCAACACAGGGGTCCAAAAACTTAAAAGCCCAAGAAACACTCGAAGGCTTCAAAAGCCAAGGACCCAACTCAACCCTTTGCAAGACACGAACTTCTTGTTTTGCGTTCATAATATTGCAAGCTCGAACGTAGATGCATTCAATCATGTATTTTGCATTCATTCTACTGCAAGCTCGTTTGTAGATGCGTTAATTCAATCACTCTAGTGTTTTGTACTCAATCTAATGCAAGCTCACAAGTAAATGTATTCAATCAATTGTTTTGCATTCATTCTAAGTGATCAGTTCCCAAATATGCGTTTTTATTCTCTTGTAATAATTCCATTATGTCAAATTATATAATCAATAATGTACAAAACTCATGTTCTTATCGCTTTTTCAGGATACAAGCCTATTCTGGGAAAAACTACCTCAAATGACTTGATCTAGAGCTAAAAGGAACCCAAAAGGAGCTTTATGGGACAACTGAGAAAAATTGCTGAAAAGTCAACAGTCAAAGTCAACAGTCAGACTAAAAGTCAAAAGTCAAAGTCAACGGTCAAAGACAACTCAAGGGTTCAAAAAATCAAAAGTTCAGGAAACACTCAAAGGCTTCAAGGACCAAGGACTCAACCCTTTGCAAGACAAAGACTCCACATTTTGCATTCTTTCTAATACAAGCTCACACGTAGATGCATTCAAGCAAGTGTTTTGCATTCATTCAAATGCAAGCTCGCTTATAGATGTGTTAATTCAATCAATCAAGTGTTTTGCATTCATTCTAATGTAAGTTTACAAGTAGATGCATTCAATCAAGTGTTTTGCATTCATTCCTATTGATCAGTTCCCAAATATGCATTTTTATCCACTTGTAATGCTTCAATTATGTCAAATTATATAATCAATAATGTACAAAACTCGTGTTCATATAGCTTTTTTTAGTATACAAGACCATTCTTGACCAAATATCTCAAATGACGTGATCTAAAGCCAATATGAGCCTAGAAGTGATGTTATGGGACAACTGAGAAAAAGTTCTGAAAAGTCAACTATCAAAGTCAAAAGTCTAAGTCAACAGTCAACTGTGAAGGGTCGAAGACAACTAATGGGTTTAAAAACTCAAAAGTGCGGGAAACACTCCAAGGCTTCAAGGACCAAGGAGTCAACACTTTGCAAGACAAAGACTCCACATTTTGCATTCAATATAATACAAGCTCACATGTCGATGCATTCAATCAAGTGTTTTACATTCATTCGAATGTAAGCTCATTTGTAGATGCGTTAGTTCAATCAATTAAGTGTTTTGCATTCATTCTAATGCAAGCTCACAAGTATATACATTAAATCAAGTGTTTTGCATTCATTCAATCAATCAATTGTTTTGCAGTCATTCTAATTGGCCAGTTCGCAAATATGCGTTTTTATCCTCGTGTAATGCTTCAATTATGTCAAATTATATAATCAGTTATGTACAAATCTCATGTTCTTATCACTTTTTCAGTATACAAGCTTATTATGGACCAAATACCTCCAATGACATGATCTAAAGCCAAAATGAGCCTAAAAGGGACCTTATGGGACAACTGAGAAAAAGTGTCAAAAAGTCGCCGGTAAAAGTCAACAGTCAAAGTCGAAGTCAATGGTCAAAGTCAACACAGGGGTCCAAAAACTCAAAAGCGCAGGAAACACTCCAAGGCTTGAAAGGCCAAGGACTAAACTCAACCCTTTGCAAGACATGGACTCCATGTTTTGCATTCATACTATTGCAAGCTCACACGTAAATGTATTCAATCAAGTGTTTTGCATTCATTCTAGTGCAAGCTCATTTGTAGATGCGTTAATTCAATCACTCTAATGTTTTGTATTCAATCTAATGCAAGCTCATACATAGATGTATTCAAACAAGTGTTTTGCATTCATTCTAATTGAGCAGTTCCCAAATATGCATTTTTATTCGCTTGTAATAATTCCATTATGTCAAATTATATAATCAATGTTGTACAAAACTCATGTTCTTATCGCTTTTTCTGGATACAAGCCTATTCTTTGATAAAATACCTCAAATGACGTGATCTAGATCTAAAATGAACCTAAAAGAAACTTTATGGGACAATTGAGAAAAATTGCTGAAAAGTCAACGGTCAAAGACAACTCGAGTTTCCAAAAACTCAAAAGTTCAGGAAACACTCCAAGGCTTCAAGGACCAAGCACTCATCCCTTTGCAAGACAAAGACTCCACATTTTGCATTCATTCAAATGTAAACTCGCTTGTAGATGTGTTAATTTCAATCAATCATGTGTTTTGATTCATTTGAATGTAAGCTAACAAGTAGATGCATTCAATCAAGTGGTTTGCATTCATTCCTATTGATCAATTCCCAAATATGCATTTTTATCAACTTGTAATGCTTCAATTATGTCAAATTATATAATCAATAATGTACCAAACTCTTCATATAGCTTTTTCAGTATACAAGTCTATTCTTGACCAAATATCTTAAATGACGTGATCTAAAACCAATATGAGCCTAGAAGGGACGTTCTGGGACAACTGAGAAAAAGTGCTGAAAAGTCAACTGTCAAAGTCAAAAGTCTAAGTCAGCAGTCAACTGTTAAGGGTCAAAGACAACTCATGGGTCCAAAAACTCAAAAGTTTAGGAAATACTCCAATGCTTCAAGGACCAAGGACTCGACCCTTTGCAAGAAAAAGACTCCACGTTTTGCATTCATTCTAATACAAGCTCACACGTCGATGCAGTCAATCAAGTGTTTTGCATTCATTCTAATGTAAGCTCACTCGTAGATGTGCTAGTTTAATTAATTAAGTGGTTTGCATTCATTCTAATGCAAGCTCACAAGTATATACATTGAATCAAGTGTTTTGCATTCATTCAAGCAATCAAGTGTTTTGCAGTCATTCTAACTAAGCAGTTCCCAAATATGCATTTTTCTCCTCGTGTAATGCTTCAATTATGTCAAATTATATAATCAGTAATGTACAAAACTCATGTTCTTATCACTTTTTCAGTATACAAGCTTATTCTGGACCAAATACCTCAAATGACATGATCTAAAGCCAAAATGAGCCTACAAGGGACCTTATGGGACAACTGAGAAAAAGTGTCAAGAAGTCGTCGGTAAAAGTCAACAGTCAAAGTCGAAGTCAATGGTCAAAGTCAACTGTCAAAGTCAAAAGTCTAAGTCAACTGTCAACTGTCAAGGGTCGAAGAAAACTCATGGGGTCCAAACACTCAAAAGTTCAGGAAACACTCCAAGGCTTCAAGGACTAAGGAATCAACACTTTGCAAGACAAAGACTCCACGTTTTGCATTCATTCTAATACAAGCTTACATGTCGATGCATTCAATCAAGTGTTTTGCATTCATTCTAATGTAAGCTCACTTGTAGATGCGTTAGTTCAATCAATCAAGTGTTTTGCAATCATTCTAATGCAAGCTCACAAGTATATACATTCAATCAAGTGTTTTGCATTCATTCAATCAATCAATTGTTTTGCAGCCATTCTAATTGTCCAGTTCCCAAATATGCGTTTTTATCCTCGTGTAATGCTTCAATTATGTCAAATTATATAATCAGTAATGTACAAATCTCATGTTCTTATCACTTTTTCAGTATACAAGCTTATTCTGGACCAAATACCTCAAATGACATGATCTAAAGCCAAAATGAGCCCTAAAAGGGACCTTATGGGACAACTGAGAAAAAGTGTCAAAAAGTCGCCGGTAAAAGTCAACCATCAAAGTCGAAGTAAATGGTTAAAGTCAGCACAGGGGTCCAAAAACTCAAAAGCTTAGGAAACACTCCAAGGCTTCAAAGGCCAAGGACTCAACTCAACCCTTTGCAAGACACGGACTCCATGTTTTGCGTTCATACTATTGCAAGCTCACACGTAAATGTATTCAATCAAGTGTTTTGCATTCATTCTAGTGCAAGCTCGTTTGTAGATGCATTAATTCAATCACTCTAGTGTTTTGTATTCAACCTAATGCAAGCTCATAAGTAGATGTATTCAAACAAATGTTTTGCATTCATTCTAATTGATCAGTTCCCAAATATGCATTTTTATTCGCTTGTAATAATTCCATTATGTCAAATTATATAATCAATATTGTACAAAACTCATGTTCTTATCGCTTTTTCAAGATACAAGCCTATTCTGGGATAAAATACCTCAAATGACGTGATCTAGATCTAAAAGGAACCTAAAAGGAACTTATGGGACAACTGAGAAAAATTGCTGAAAAGTCAATGGTTAAAGTCAACAGTCAAAGTCAAAGTCAAAAGTCAAAGTCAACGGTCAAAGACAACTCGAGTTTCCAAAAACTCAAAAGTTCAGGAAACACTCGAAGGCTTCAAGGACCAAGGACTCATCTCTTTGCAAGACAAAGACTCCACATTTTGAATTCATTCAAATGCAAACTCGCTTGTAGATGTGCTAATTTCAATCAATCATGTGTTTTGCATTCATTTGAATGTAAGTTAACAAGTAGATGCATTCAATCAAGTGATTTGCATTCATTCCTATTGATTAGTTCCCAAATATACATTTTTATCCACTTGTAATGCTTCAATTATTTCAAATTATATAATCAATAATGTACAAAACTCATGTTCATATAGCTTTTTCAGTATACAATTTTATTCTTGACCAAATATCTCAAAAGACGTGATCTAAAGCCAATATGAGCCTAGAAGGGACGTTATGGGACAACTGAGAAAAAGTGCAAAAAGTCTACTGTCAAAGTCAAAAGTCAAAGTCAGCAGTCAACTGTTAAGGGTCAAAGACAACTCATGGGTCCAAAAACTCAGAAGTTTAGGAAACACTCCAATGCTTTAAGGACCAAGGACTCGACCCTTTGCAAGAAAAAGACTCCACGTTTTGCATTCATTCTAATACAAGCTCACACGTCGATGCAGTCAATCAAGTAGTTTGCATTCATTCTAATGTAAGCTCACTTGTGGATGTGTTAATTCAATCAATTAAGTGTTTTGCATTCATTCTAATGCAAGCTCACAAGTATATACATTGAATTATGTGTTTTGCATTCATTCAATCAATCAAGTGTTTTGCAGTCATTCTAATTGAGCAGTTCCCAAATATGCATTTTTCTCCTCGTGTAACTGTTTGCCTAACCTTCCCTTTCTTGCAGCTTTAACCTGCCCATGCTCATCTCTTATTACCGCTGCCCAGCCACCTATCAGTCCTTGCAAACTGCCATCGGTACTCAAGTTCAGAATTCCTTGAGTTGCTCGTTCCCACTTACAGTACCGCCGCTGCCTCTGTCTTGTATGCACTTCCACATTCCAAGTGTTTTGGAATTGTTGTTTTTCTGGTTCCTCCTCCATCATAATTGCCATTGATTGCAACTTTGTTTTCACATCGCATAAAATGAGCTGCACCACCTGATGAGTTTGGCGCTGTTTGTTTTCAAATATTTTCTCATTGCGATTCCTCCATATTCAATATATGTAACCATTCCACACCAGCCTTAGAGAATCCTGTTTCGGCCATTTCCCCGCTGATTTTTCTGAACCCACTCTATTTCTTCACTCCAGTTTACAGCTTGTACTCTGCCATTGATGTTAATAGGCTTTGTCATACTGCCATCGAGAAGGAGCAATCATGAAACAAGTGTTCTTCAGTTTTGATCTCTCTCCAGCACATAATGAAGTTGTCGGTGTCCACTTTCTTCCATTCCTTTAGCTTGTCTAGTGTTTTGAGCCCTTTATGCATCGCCATCCAGCTTATAAATGAGTGTCTCGGAATTCGGTTCGCAAACCATACCATTCGATGCCATGCTACTGATGGCCTCATCCCCCGCAATCCTTCATATGCATCTTCCAAGTTATACTCTCCCTGAATCGTGGCAGTCTTGACTATTTTATCATCTCAACCTATTATTTTGATATCATCTTTTGCCTGTTTTGCCACCTCTCTTATCATCTTTTCATAAATAGACTCAGTTAGAGATCTTCCTGATTGTGTGACCAAAACAGATATATAGATACTCATGTAGGATGAGAACGTTCACTTTTAGGTATTTCTATTAGTAGAATTATTAAGTTGATTTAGTAGTTTCTTACGTTTGGTTTAATTTGATGTAGAAGTCTGGGTTTCTTGGTTATCAAGTTTGGCTTATCTATATAAGGAGGCCAATGTTAGTTGTTTTAGGTATTCAATTATTCAATCAGATCAATTATCAAAATTATCTCAAGCCTAATATTTTCCCTCTCCAATTATTCTTCATCTCCTTCAATCTTAATTTCTTATCTGTCTAAACTCTTCAATCTCCTTCGTTCAATTATTCTATTAAGGATTTCCATATCCTATCTTCTAAATCTAATTGTTCCCCATCAGATACGTATCTGACACAGATTATTTAAAAAAAATTATAAGTCCATGTAACATAAGTTGTATTTAAACAAAATCTAACATGACCACTCCACAACACCTCAGTTCCATTTTTTTGGGAAGAGATTTAAACACATCTTGTACTTAGGTAAAGCAGAACAAAATGCATCAATGTTCACTAAATTTGGCATATAATTCAAGGGCTAGGACTTTAATGCGGTACGGAACAAAAGCAGCATGTATTGTATTTACATACATATCCACGCAAAAAAGACATTAAATCTGGGCACCCAGCTCAAAATCAATTGGCAATAAGTGGCTCGTCCCCGAGATTTATGTATTATATGCATGGGCGCATGGCTTCAGATACCCGATATGGGATAATAGATCTCACGATGCCCCCTAATGTGTGACGTATCTTTAGCCAAACATGTGGACACATTTTAATGAGTGATGTAAAGTACATGGGTATTTGGGGCGTCGCGTATCTTGAGCCAAACAAATGGACACTTTTTAAAAAAAACACACATATGTGATGTAAAGTACATGGGTATTTCAGGCCATAGAATAGTCTACTTTGATACCATATTAAATTTGGGTATCCAACTCAAAACCAATTGGCAATGAGTGGAGAGGCCCCATGATTCTTATAAAAGGGAACATCCTCTTCTCCCTATTGAGAACAAAGGTATGAATCTGGGTCTCAAACAGTAGAACATGATATCCGATATCGATTAAAAATCTCAAGAATAGAAAATACAGACTGTCAGGTATGTTGATATGATAAGAAGTCCTATATTCTCAAACACAAGCTGATTGAAATGCCATTGGAGATAAGGTTGACAAGGATAGGATACAAATTCCGAATACTTACCAAAGGTAACCAATCATTAAAGAAACGCCCCACACGGTGCTTTCCCTGCCTCTATTATGCGGACTAATGTCAGCTGCTGCCTAATTTCACCAGTTCAAAAGAAAAAGAAAAGAAAAGTAGATTCATCAACTTCCATCTCACAAGTTTCATGAAAGTCCACAAAAGTATATTCAAATTTAGTTTATTATATATTTTAGAAGTAAATAATGTAGATCTTAGACAGCAAAGACAAAATCTAATAGACAATGAAATAATATACATAAACAGGACTTGAGGTACCTATAAACAGAACGAGTAATTCCAAAGATAACCCATTAAGTTCCTAGTCTTCCTACGATAGGTCCAACCAAAGAGTAAAACAACATGCTCCTTATATAATTGATAGCTAAATATTCTGATTTTAAATTAGCATAGTAGGCGTTGGCAGCTTCTAAACCATTTTAAACTTTCACGTATCAAGACACTATGATGTTTTTGGATTCCCCAGAGAGAGGGGGGAGGGGGGTTGTTTTTAGATAAAATCCTAAGTGCAGATGAGAAAATTGATTATAGAATCCCAATCTTAGTAAGCTCAGTGTACAAGTTTGAGCAAGTAAACCTCCAAACCCTATAATAATGAGATTTAAACACATTGGGTAGTATGTTTTATCAACCTCTTATTCCATACCAGCATCTGATTTTACTCCTATTCCTCCACATCTCGTACCCAGTTTTCTAGTACCTAGTTCTTTACATATGATCATTGCAGCCCTACACCCCTTTTGTTGTACATTTTATAGAAGGTATTCATTCATGTTGGGGTTCCACAAACGCTTCACACAGAAAATTCCTCACGACAGTGAATAACATAATGGTCAAACACTCAAATAAACTAGGATAAGAGAAAAGAACTTCTAAAACTTAGAAGGAAGCTCTTAATAAGGGAAAGAACCACTCTTCAAAAGCATACCAACCTCTTCAACCCACTCGGTTTCTATCAAATCTCTCGATATGATCTCAAACAATTTGCGCCAAAGAATTTTCAAAAATAGACGAGGTATCCACCCAGTCGAGTACCCAAATTATTGTTCCCACAAAATACATTTTTAGAAGAAGTGATCTCAAGGAAAAATTCAAACCAAAAAATTATAAATAAAAGTAACAAGTCGCGAGGTGTCTTACTTAACAACCTAACTACCCTCGACGACACGGTGTCATCCATGAATTGTGTGAGAGAAATGTCAATGCCTATCTTCCAACCTTAAAGCCTTAAACCCAATTGGTTAATTTGCCTTATAAAATTCTCATCAGTACCCCAACCAGTACTATCAGCAAACGAGGGAAAAGGTTTCAACTCTGTTCCAAATTGGTATACTTTACACTCTAGTTTACGATTTACGCATAGTTCTTAAGGGATACTAAGTGGCAGATTTTGCTTGTGTATCCAACGAAACCCCTCACATTCAGGCAAAGCCAAGCAGGTAACAAATGGAAACATTTCTAAATTCATTTTGTGGGAGACAAAATACATTTTCAGTGAATACAAATGGTCAAAATGTCATGTTATCAAAAGAGAAAGGAGACAAAACAAAGGATAATAATGTTCAACTATTCTTTCAAATATTATCGTGGCTATTCATGTACAAGATAGCCAGTAATATAGTTTGTGATCCTTCTTTTACGGTTTTACACATTCATTAAGTGGATAATATGCCCATTCCACGACAGAGTAGTAAATCTGATTTGAAAAAAAAGAAATTATAGTAGTCGTACTGACACCCGTAAATAAGATAGGAATCTACTTAGCGAAAGAATTAACGGATATATGACAAATACCGAGCATCCTATAGTCACTACTACAACAATCAAGTAGTCTCGGCCCCTATATCTCTTCTGCATAATTAATGTGCCCCAAACCTGCAGATAAGAAAGGAAATCTTTTTGAGAGACAAAATATAATCATTTGACATGAAGATTCAGAACCTTGCTTAAGATGAATGGTAGAATATTTTTTCATCCTAAACTAAGTTATACAACCAATATTAAAAAAAGTAGACAATTACACAACATGAGGATGGAGGATTCCAAGCAAATAAGCTTGGTTCAGAATGAGAGTACAGGAGAGCCGAACTCAAAACGATGCCAGTATTTACTTTAGAACATTTATCTATGATACCGTGATACTTCAATAAACACAACTTATGCATATCCACGTTATCCAACACCGAAATCAACATGAGGACACCGACGATCGACACTTACATGGGTACTTCTTGAACAACTACCCCGTATCCTTTCGTGCTTACGTCTATTGCCCACACACTTATGAATTACTTAATTCCTTTCGAAACTGAGACACTAGATAGTATATTACAAACAAAAATTATTCTAGAAAGGAGTGCAATCCTTAAAGTGGTATTACATCTATTATCAACTGTGATTGCATTTACAATATGAATAGTACTTAAGATAAACTGCTAAACTTAAGAATAAAGCTATTGTCTACAAAGATGGTTGCATATTGCAGGTGCCGACTAGCAAAGTCGGTAAAACCTTTGGGTGATGATACCAGAGGTCTGGGGATCGAACCCCGCCAGCATTAAAGAGTTACTAATCTCATTTAAAACAGGCTTACCAATCAAAAAAAAAAATGGTTGCATATTAGCTTTAAACAAAAAAAAACACTAGAAAACATATTATGTATATTATGTACATACATACAGCAAGTAATCGTGCAAATGAAGTCAGGAAGCTAATTTTTCAGAGGCTATCTTCTTTAAATTGTTGTTGTACAAAATAACTACCACAATTCTTCATTCACTATCTATCCAATGCATTTAATGTATTGGCTAATACTTCTGGTTGTGACCACTAATATCATCAGATCACTTCTAAATATTGTAGCAGGACAAAGAATAACATACTCTCGGAGGAAGAAGAGTCTGTTGAAGATAATTTTGATGGCAGATGTGACACTGAGGATGAGATGTTGGATGTCGAATTATTGAAGGAATACTACAGCAGGGAGGTGGAAGGAGAAGACGAACAGAGGACAAGGAACAAGAGACCATCTAAGTCAAGTGATAGTGGTCATCTGGTGTAGGAACTAGGTTATGGTGGTGTTTTTGGGTGCTTTTGTTCTTGATTACCAACTGGTCACCTGCTTGTTATTTTCCGTTCTGTTTTTCTTTCCTTTCTTGTAATCAGGGGTTGGTGTCTTAGGGGTTATGGGGCAGGTTTTGGGCTTGAAAATTAGCTACTGGCTAATAATTGAACTGTTAATTTAATCCCATTCATTAATATTATTACATTTTCTTTTATGTATCCAAAAATAAAATAAAAATTGTAGCTGGAGTTGTTTCTTTTGAGCAAAAAGCTGATGCTTGGAGAGTCTGCTCCTAAAACCGTAGGAGCATACTTTTGGAGTCAATCGACCACCATGTCACTTTCGGTTACGTTCTCGATGGAAATGATACTTAACTCTGTCTTGCATACAAACTAGATCACTGAAGTAAAACAGGTGATTGTTAAGGAACAACATATAGCTCCTTGCAAATTCCACAAGGAAACATACAAGTCGTACATAAATAATTCTACGGAGCTAACCCTTAAAGTTTTTGTTTACTATAGGTAACACTTCAATAGGTAAGTTGTGGCGGGAATATATGCAGGATACTAAAATTTTGAATTCAGTCAAACATCTATCAAATCCAATAGAGCTAAAAGTTATTTTGCAATGTTCAGTGAGGATTAAAGAAACTTAAGACCTAGAAAACCTTTGGAAGCAACATCATAAAAAACGAGTTTGGAAAGATGAGAATAAATAAGTCACTTACCATAACGGGTATCATCTTAGCACATTTTGCAAGTGTCTGAACTGGAAAACTAACATACTTGAGGACTTGGAGAAAAAAACAGGTGACATCGTTAATATACAGGCGAAATTAATTAAAAAAAAAAAAAAAAAAAAGAAGAAATGGTACATACTTGATATTGGCAAGTTGTTGTGAGTATGTTTGATACTGAGATGAGGCAATACTTATAGATTGGAGCAACAGGGTCCAAGGCTTTTTTACTTGCCTAAAAAAGATATTGGTTAGGCAATGACACCATCTCCGGAAAGACAAATTAAATAATAATAATAAGGTTACATATATATAGTAGAGTACCCGATAAAAAAGCGGTTGCGCAGATATGTGCGACGTCATAATCTTTGTTGCAGAAAACAAGAAATAACGAGTACTTAAAATACTCTTTCTTTTCCCCATACGGAACTCTCATTATCTTTTCCTACATCATTAAATTTCTCTTTACTTTGTCAAAAAAATACACAAGACAAAACTCTTGAGACGAGAATTGAATTTTTTTTTAAAAAAACCTGGAAAACACCGTAAATGACGAGAGTGGTCATGATCCCAAAGACAGTGAAAATGCCTTTCCATAATAATTTATTATTATTATTATTATTATTATTCTCTTGTAATAATAATAAGCCACTCGATGGAGGAGGAGACGTCATGCTAATTATTAGACCGACCGTGGTGAGTGGAGGAGAGGCGGAAATGTGTATTAGAAGAGCTGGTGGTGGCTTTTGTATATTTTAGTTTTATTTTGCGAGGATGGACCGATCCAACCTTACTTATCTTTGCTCTTGCTGCCTACCTACAGAAATAAATATAAATACTATTGGACCAACTGGTTCATTTCCAAAGAGGCTTTGGGCTTTACACAGCACAGGCCCACGGGGTTGGGCTTCTACAGCCGCGGCGGTTACCCAATGTTTATATGCTTAAAAAATTAAAACACTTTGAAAGACAACAAGTGCATATCCACAAGATTAGATTCTACAACATCCAAATTAGGCGAAATATCTGTATTGACTAAGTTAAAAGCTAAATTTGAGCACGCTAGTTTTATTTTGATTGATGTTGCATTAGCAAGAGTGTTGCCTTGCCACCAAAATCTGGTGTCTCGAATATGTCACCAATTGTACCTAATTCTGAGCATTTGTCGAAATCTGTAAGTGATAAGAGCCCAAAATTGTAGTTTTAACCCTGTAACAGTCATACTTTTAGACCAATTATGTGAGTAATAATTAAGAGTTAACACTGATTACGTGTTTTTATGCATTCCAGGTTTCAAAGTCCATTATGTATAGAAATGTGCCACTTTAGCGAGATAAAAGAGCAAAGGTCGGTTACTAAGGAGTTCCGTGATTAAAGGCCTAGATTCAAGAAGACAAAGCCTTCCTAAAGCCCGGTCAAAAGCTGAAAAGTCAACACGGGCAGAAACAGCACACAAGTCAGCAGAACTTCTGATGGCCGTATCTTTGGACTCAAACCTTGGAATGGGGCCTACCTTATGTCAAAACAACCGGCTCGGAAAGAGCTTTCCAATGGTCCAAGCCTTGACCCAATCAGAGGAGAAAAAGTGGACGAAAACTCTGTTGAAGCCAACTGCAGTTGAAGATGCCTTTTTGGACTGAAAATATTGGGTTTTGGGCCTGATTCTCTGGCCCAAAACATGGCTCCAAGCCCATGCACGATTTTTGGATCTGGACATATAAAAACCAAAGCTTTGCTCTTTGTTAATGGTAGCTAGTTAGACCTAAAACAATATAGATAATTCTAGATCTAGTTTAATTAATTAAATTAAGTTTTAGTTCCATTTTCAATTCTTGTTTTAGATTAAGTCTTTGAATCATTGTTCTTGATTGATTAGATAAATAAAATAGTTATTCTATCAATTTCGAATTGTGTTATTTCAATCTATTAGATCTAGTTTTAATTATTGTTGGTTACCATTTCTTAGTTGTTAATTAGAATTTAATTATCGTTTAGTTTAGATTAGTAAATTTCGAATCTTGATAATATGTTTAGTTTAGATTCATATGGGAATGATTGCGGAATGATTCAAGGCTAAAACCTCCATTAGAGGGGTTGATGAAACCTTGATGAAAACTTAGTGGTATAGTGTAGAAGCATTGTAGAATCTATTCCAATCTAGAAGGTCGTGATTAAGCCATGAGAATGGGTGGGCGACCTCACATGCTAGTTAGTACTTTTTCGGTAGAAATGCCATGAACACTAGGGATTAGAACTCGAATTTCTTGCCGTAAGAACGTAAGAATCGAGATACAAGAATCTATGCTAGGCTATTAAGTTGGATTCGAGGTGGATTCAATTCCCCTCTAATCCTTTATCTAGATTCAACATAATCAATTTCATATAGGTATCGTAGTATAACACAGCTTCGTAAAGCTCTCATTAGACTTAAAAACGACTAATTAGATTAGAAAACAATTCCATGCTATAGCACTAGGAGTGGAACGAACTTCCTACTCCACTATATCTCATAGGATTAAGAGTAGAGAAATCTTTGATAAGCATATAGGATCATAAATAGTTTTAGTTTACTTACGTTTTGAGTTTCATCGTTCATTTCTTAGGTAAGCTATTCAATTTTATTGTTATCAAATGGCGCCGCTGCCATCTTAGTTGCACTTTAGCATTGTTTTCATAATAGAATTAGTCATTTTTAAGTCCCATTAGACCCACCCACCCTTGTTTGATTCATACTGTGGTTATCCATTTCAAAAAAAAAATTCGCGACAAAATTACACTTGTGTGACGGCGCTATAAGGGGCGCACCTGCCTCTATAGTCGGAACATGAGCGACCAGCCCTCACACCGACCGACAGCTAAGTCACTGAATAAGGAGACCGACCGGCTATCTGAGCGCAAAGCGCCCTAAGCCAAAAATTCCGGATTTCAACAGGTTTGTTTCAAACTTCGATTTTTAAGTTTTTCAGTGTTCTAACTTGTTATTTACACTGAACACGCGTAAACAAGACGCTATTCATAAGCGAAGCAAGGACGCTATTTGGTATTCCTTTCTTCCATACCTCGCATCTCTAGTTAGAGGTTCATACTAATATATCAAGATTGTTTGGATTGTTGTCGTGTTTATACTTAGACTTGCATGAGATTAAGGTCTGGTCGGAGAAAAACACCGAACGTAATTAACTGTCAACGTCAACAAACAAATCTATCGAGTATACCAATCACTACACCTCTAAGTAATATTCCACCAACCACACTTGACATAATGGCTGAAGAAAGAGAGACTCCTCTCTCCGACTTTTACAAAGCCTTGAGCGATAGCCCTAAATCTTGTATCGTTCTAGCAGACCCAGTGGGGGATTTTCAAATTCCCCCAAACATATTTAATTTGTTACCCGTTTTCCATGGTTTAGACCATGAAAAACCTTATCAACACATGCGTAGGATTGAACAAGTCCTTACAACATTCCATCATCCTACGGTTGGTATGGAACAAATTAAATTGAAGGTATTTCCCTTCACCTTAACCGATAAGGCAGCGTCTTGGTTACCTGCCCAAGCGCCTAACTCTGTGGACTCGTGGGCTAAACTTGTTCAGCTGTTTATGGAACATTTTTACCCACCCCTAAAAACGGATGAGATGCTTTCCAAGATTCATTTTTTCCGACAAAATCCTCATGAATCATTTTCTGAGGCTTGGAATCGTTTCACCGATCTGCTTATTGAGTGTCCACACCATAACCTAGCAAAAGACACGTTAGTTCGTGCCTTTTTCAAAGGACTTCAACATCACCATAAAGAAGTCCTTGACATAATGAATGGGGTAGTTTCCTAAGTAAAGGAGCCTCGGAGGCTTACAAATTTTTAGAAGATCAAACTAAACATAATAACAATTGGGGGGTAGTGATGATATCCCCCTCGCTCTGTTTGGTTCTTCTTCTTTTAACAGTTAAGGCCACGCGGTATGTTTGAGATGAAACCCGATCTAGAACTTAAAAATTTAATCGAATCTCTAACTAAAAAGGTTGAGGCTATTTACGCAACAACAAAAAGCCTATCCCCGAATGAATGTTAACTCCAACCCATGTAATGTCCGTTTTGAGTCCCGAGCACCCCGACTCCTATTGTCCTCTAAGCCTATGAACAACAACAATTAGAGCAAGATAATGTTTATTCCATTAATAACTATCCTATTCCTAATGCCCCATGGAGACAACATCCCAACTTTAGTTGGCGAAACAATCAACAAGTTTCATCTCCAGGGTCTAATAACCAAAATGTTAGGCAAGCAAACAACTATAATGAAGCTCCACCTAGGCAAGGCCAGGGACTAAGTCAGGGAAATTATAATAATTATAACAACCAAGCGCAACCATGACAAGGTTTAGCACAAGGTCGGGTAAATTATAATAGTTATAATACCAATAGAGGTATCGTTCCGGTTAACAATAGTAACTATCACAACCCACCCATAAATAATCAACGTGAGATAGTTCGGTCCCGCACCACACTGTGACTACTACACAATCACACCGGGATCGTATAGGCGCCTTTATACAAAGTTACCCAACAACTTTTCCAATCAATGACTCAATCAAACCAACAGATCTTACAATCCATAAATCGGGGCATACAACGGTTAGCCCAAGAAAAGCCCAACCAAAAGCGTTTTCGGGACAAGCCATACCCAACCCTAAAACAATAAACACAGCCTTTGAGGTAAACGGTAATACTAGTATGGAAACGACAATAGTAGGTGACCTGAATGCCATCACCACTCTCTGCTCTGGAAGAGTGGTTGATAACAAAGTAACTATGCCTATAGTTATCCCATCAGTACTCCCTACACCGGATATCGAACTAGATACCGAAATAGAAACTGAAGAGCCTACCACTGTAGAGGTACCAGTTAAACCACAACCTAAGAAACAGAAAGCCAAGGTAACACATGAAGTTGAGCCATAGGCTAAATATAGAGCAAAATCACCATTCCCTCAGAAGTTAGCCATGCTAACCAGGGATACAAACTTTGAGGAGATTAGGAACGTTTTCAAAAATCTAACGATAAACCTTCCTTTTCTCGAAGCTATTAAAAAGCTCCCTAACCACGCTAAGTTTCTTAAAGAGTTATGCACTACTAGGCGTAAGACCAACATACCTAAAGACGCCTTTTTAACTGAACAATTCCCAACTTTATCCGGAAATAATGGAATCGTTAAGTACAAGGACCCTGGTCGTCCTACTATAAAATGCACCTTAGGAGATTCCCACATGATGACCGCTTTATTAGACCTGAGGGCGAGTGTTAACTTACTCCCGTATTACTTGTATAAACAAATAGGTCTACGGAAATGCAACCTACAAAAATAACGTTGCAATTAGTGGACGGTCAATTAAGTATCCTAAGGGTGTAGTGGAAAAAACGCGTGCTTGTTAAGGTTCGAGGATTTCTACTATCCCGCTGATTTTGTTATCCTCGATCACGAAATTAAACGACTCTGTACCGATCATCTTAGAAGCCCCTTCTTAGCAACTGCCAACGCCAACGACTTATAAATTGCCGCGATGGTAAGATGTCCTTATCTTTTGGCCATCTTACGGTTGAGGTAAATGTTTTAAAATGATGAAACAATTACCAGATTTGTCTATAGATGGGGAGGTTAGCATGATCGAGAGCTTAGCTCAAGATTATTTTAACAACACATTTCCTGAAAACAATATGTACAAATTCCTTTCTTTTGGAACTTAAGATTTTGTAAATGACTCCTACTTAGAAGAAGTCAACACCATCCTTGAGTCCACACCAATTGTAGACACTTCGGTTGCTCCACATATTGAGTATGAAGACTTGCTACCTAAGCAAGTATTCATTATGCAAAATGAGGACCCCGACGAAACATCTATTGATTTTCCTTCCACCCCAGTGCTTAAACCCCTTCCACCAGAGTTAAAATATATTCAACTTGATCCGGATGGTAGTCATCCGGTAATTATATCTTCTCTATTATCTAAGAATGAAGAGACACGTTTAATCCGGGTGATTAGGGAACATCGGTCTATGATTGGTTGGTCCCTAGCCGACATTAAAGGAATTGACCCTAATGTTTGCACTCATCGTATCCATTTGGAGGATAACGCGAAGACTTCTCTCGAACCTCGTAAGCGCTGAACCCCTGCCATGAAAGAGGTGGTTAGGGAAGAAGTCTTACGATTACTTTCGATCTGCGGGTATCATATACCCAATCTCGATAGCGAATGGGTAAGTCCCATTCATGTAGTTCCTAAGAAATTGGGAGTTACCATGGTACGAAATGGGAAGGGTGACTATGTTGTCACACAAGGTCCTATGAAATGGAGGATCTGTATTGATTACAGACGGTTAAATGCTATGACACGAAAGGATTACTTTCCCTTACCTTTTATAGATCAAATGCTCGAACGCCTAACCGGTCATGCTTTTTATTGTTTTCTAGATGGCTACTCAGGCTATTTTTAGATTATTATTGATATTGATGACCAAGAAAAGACTACCTTCACATGTCCCTTTGGAACGTATGCCTATAAACGATGCCTTTTGGCCTTTGTAATGCTCCCCGGAACCTTCTGGTGTGTATGCTTCATATATTTAGTGACATGGTAGAGCGCTTTATGGAAGTTTTCATGGATGATTTTTCTATCTATGGAGACTCCTTCACGCATTTGTTTGTCTAACCTCTAAGGTTTTGACACGGTGTGAAGAAAAGAGCCTCGTTTTTAAAAAAGGGAAAAGTGTCATTTCATGGTGAAAAAAGGCATAGTGCTAGGTCACATTATATCTAGTGATGGCATCGAAGTAGATAAGGCCAAACTAGATAAGATAGCGACTTTACCTAAACCACGGACTGTCCGTGATATTAAAAACCTTTCTAGGCCATGCGGGGTTTTATGGGCGATTTATTAAAGACTTCTCAAAATAGCTAGGCCTTTAACTAATCTGCTTTTGAAAGATGCAATCTTTGATTTTAATTTTAAGCGTAAGCAGGCTTTTGAAACTTTAAAAGCCGCCCTAACCCTCTACACCAATTATACATCCTCCGATTGGTCTAAACCTTTTTCGAACTCATGTGTGATGCTAGTGACTATGCGGTTGGTGCGATCTTGGGACAAAAACTAGATAATAAGTCCATTGTTATTTATTATGCTAGTAAAACATTAAACGATGCTCAACGGAATTATTCAACTAGCTTAAAAAAATTCTTAGCCGTCATTTATGCTTTAGATAAGTTTCGGTCCTTATTTGGTTGGTTCTAAAACCTTAGTTTACACGGACCATGCAACCCTTAAGTACCTTCTTGCGAAGAAGGATGCTAAGCAGAGATTAATCCGATGGATCCTTCTCCTGCAAGAGTTCACATTAGAAATAAAGGACAAAAAAGGGGTCGAAAACGTAGTTGCCGACCACCTATCTAGACTCACAAACGACGATCAGACTGATTCTAAGTCCATACCGGACTCTTTTCCTGATGAGCATCTGTATGCCATTTTTTCAGCACCATGGTATGCTGACATTGTAAATTATTTAGTGGCTGATGTTATGCCTTATAATTGGTCAAGAAATGAACGTAAGAAGTTCTTGGCCAGAGTTAAGTTATACTACTGGGATGAGCCCTATCTTTTTAAGTATTGTGCGGATCAGTTATTAAATCGTTGTATTCCCGGTGGGAATACAATGAAGTTCTATCGTTCTGCCATGACAAAGAGTGTGGTGGCCATTTTAGTGGGATGAAAACAGCCGCTAAAGTTCTTCAATGTGGATTTTATTGGCCTACCCTTTTTAAGGATGCCCAACTGCATTACCAGACGTGTATTCGTTGCCAACAACTTTGGCGAATCCGCGGCGTAATATGATGCCATTAAATCCAATCTTGATAGTAGAAATTTTTGACGTTTGGGGCATTGATTTCATGGGTCCTTTCCCGGTTTCCCATGGTTTCATTTATATTCTAGTTGTCGTGGACTACGTGTCTAAATGGATAGAGGCCCTAGCTTGCCGTAGCAATGAACATAAGACCGTTGTATTTTTTATTAAAGAATATATTTTCTGTCGGTTTGGCATTCCGAAAGCCATCATTAGTGATGGTGGAACACATTTTGCAACAGAGTTGTTGCATCCCTAGTGAAAAAGTATGGAGTTACACACAAAGTAGCAACTCCTTATCATCCACAAACTAGCGGACAAGTAGAAGTTTCTAATAGGGAAATCAAAAAGATTTTAGAAACAACTGTAAACCCTGATAGGAAAGACTGGTCAAAGCGTCTATCGGATGCCTTATGGGCGATAGAACTGCTTTCAAAACTCCTATAGGTATGTCTCCCTTTTAGACTTGTATTTGGGAAACCATGTCATTTGCCCGTTGAATTAGAGCACCGTGCTCGTGGGCTATAAAAAGCCTTAACTTCAATATTGATGAGGCAGGTGTCAAACGCTTGTTTACAATTGAATGAGCTTGAAGAAATCCGTGGCGATTCGTGCGATCTCGAAAGGATTATAAAGCTAACATGAAACGTGTTCATGATAAGCATATCTTGTGCAAAGAGTTTGTGGTCGGTCAAAAGGTCTTGCTTTACAACTCCGTCCACATATTTTCCCGGGGAAAAACTAAAAACCCGTTGGTGCGCCCCTTCTCGTTCTTGAAGTCACCCCTTATGGGGCAATCACCTTGGTAAATCCAAATGACAACAAGTACCTTTCAAGTTAATGGTCAATGGTTAAAACATTTTCACGAACTTCTGTCCCCTGATGTAGAGGAAGTCCTTTTACAGGACCCTGTCTATGAGGACTGACCTTGTCATTTGGTGTACTTCCTTTCACTCCCATATAGTGGTAAGTGCACCATTCAGGGAACCGGGCCCTCCCTATGGAGTGTGTGGCTGTAAGTACCGGATCCTAAGTCCACGGTTAACATAATTCACGTTTTCCACTTTTGCATGTTTTCTCGGTTTTTGAGTCATGTTCCTCTATGGGGTGAATTATGTATTTATTGTTTTTCGTGTTTCTTATAATAAACTAATAAAAAAAAAAAAAAAAAAATTCTAAAATCATAGAAATAGCAATCCAACAAGTCTTGGGAATCTGACTTTAAACAACCCACGTTTTAAACAAATTTTGTGTTTAAAAATTTGTTTGGGGGTGGGCAGTCGATCTTTCCATCGGGATTGCTCAAACTTTCCATTGGTGTTGCTTAGGCCCATTACTTGTAGTTCAATTGGGTTGACGTAATCTAAACCTAGAATTCCTTTGTTCGTATAACTTACGTCACACACGCACTTCGAGGCGTTCTTCCACCCTCTTATACGTCACCCATGGTTGGAATTGAGTGTTTTATGGATCATTGGATTGGAAATTCTCTACTGATCATTTCCATAACTCATTCGCCAAAATCGGGCCAGTAACGAAGCGGCAAATTGAATTTGAAATTGCGAGAAAAATCGGAAAATTTCGGAATTCAAATTGGGCTTGGACCCAAACCGCACGCACGACTGTGCGTCTCCTTCCTTCCCAAACTGCACGCACAGTGTTTCCCTTTCAATCCCGTCGGTTACAAGTTAAATCAAACTTTGAAAACCAAAATAAAAAAAAATAGAGAGAGAGAAGGAAACCTAACTACACCCACACGAAGATAATCAAAGCCAACTTAAATCTTCTCTAAACCATTACCACCACCACCCCAACTCGAAAAAAAGCCACCGTTCAAGTAACCACCGCCACCACCGTGTTTTAGTAGTTTTTCTTCACACTCGCCTCCCCACAGTCTACAAAACCATTACTTGTCTAAGAAACTTCAATGGCGCTCACGACGTAGAATTTTTGCCGAACCACGCGTTTGCTTCCCGGTTCGTGCCATTTTACGACGAGAGATGATTAAGAGGCATTGGACGGACTGTGGTACTTTCGGTGAGGAGTTCTATCACTATGATTTGGTAGAACAATTTTATAAAAAGCGAGAATTGGAAGGGGATAGGATTTTCATAAAGTTAGGAGGAGCGAGGAGGGGAAGTAACGAGAGGCGGTTGTTGGCGGGCCGTTTAGGAATTACGGCAGAAAGCAACCTGGTAACGACAATTTAGGAATTCCAGTATACTGGAGTTCCTGCTTTGATGAAGGATACTGTCCTGGAGGGTGAATACAATCCGACATCTCATTGCGTCCGCCAGTCCATCCTGAGAACCAATCAACTAGATGTAGCTCAGTGGATTGGTAGGAACGTCCTCGGGAAAGACAAAGTCAGTGATATCGGCCTGCAATGTCTGCACGTTCTCTGGATTTTGCAAACAAATAAGTATAATTTCTGCATCCTTGATTTAATGTTTAATGTGATTCGAGGAGGGGAAGAGCTTGGCACCTCTTCCGTATTGATCACTAAGATCATGCCCTCCTTTAGAGTCGCCGCGATCTGCTCCTATTAAGATCAAATTGCATTCTAATGCAAGTATCTATCTGGATTGCATCCAAGAGACTTGGCCGTTATGCGAAGAAAAATGGTTGAGTCGGGAGGATGAAAGGGAAGATATGACATGTCCGGATGATGAAGATGCATTAGATAATTGTAATTCTAATTTAGAACGATGCAAGTGTTGCAAACTGCCTTGCGGTGCGTTTATGGTATTTGTGGAAATATCCGAGATAGACAGTTGTAGTTCAAAAGAAGCAAGGAACCTTCGGAGGAGATTTGAAATGCTTTCGAGGGGTTACGGGCGATATCTTGTCTAACATGGAGACTATCCACCAGCATCAACAAACCCAGTATGTAGTACTCGGTACTGAGATGGAAGCCCAGTGCTTGTTCCGAATAGAGATGCTATGACGCATGCCACCCGTGGAGGACTCTGTTTCAGCCGAGTCCGACAGGCATGAGCGTCGTCGCCAAAGGACAGATGGTTCAAGCCAATCTCCATCCCATGGCCCATCATCATCACAGAACTAGGTGTTCACCATCAGTTGTGTTCACTGTTATTTCATAATTTTGTTTTATTAGTTGGATTTTAATTCAGTAGTTAAATTTAAATAGTAATGTGTTTATTTAATGTTGTTTAGATTTAAATTTTATTTTTAATATAATTGGTTATTTTCAAGTACTGCTTGTTTTATCATTAATCCCACCTTCCCGACTTGTTTGGGGGTGGAAATATTTATACCGAGCATAAGTCGTTATATGATCATCTGCTGTAAAGTTGTATTGGAGGAAAGGTTGATAATTTGGCCGATATCGGCATATCTATGATTTGTGTGGTGGTAGCATGAAATCTAGGAGAGTTTAGAAGTTACTATTCTAAATCAAGTATGAAAGATACCAAGATTTATAGAAAATCATGGAAATGGTTTGTTTCTGTTTTCGGGTTTGGAATTTTTCTATTTCCAGAAATTGCCTTCAAACAATTTGGGAACTTCCCGATTCGTTTTGGTAGCTCAGAACCTATTTAAACACATTTATTTGTACACTAACAAACCACACTACACCCCACCATCATCCCGCACCTTCCACTCCAAGTTTTTCTTTCTTTTTGCTCTAAACCCCGGTTTCAGCACTTACGAGCGCGCCTGCGCCTCGTTAGAGCGCGCCTGTGCCCTCTACATTTCACGAAATTTTGTCAGAGCGTGACCCGCGCCCTCCTTGAGCGCGACCCGTGCCCAAAACACTGTAAAAGCATTAACACACGAGCGACCGCCGCTACGTGTGGCGCACCATATCCCGCTCCACCTTACGTAACGCGGAAATTCCAATTTTCAGAGGGTCAGTCCAGGATTTTTTGGAACTGTTCAAAGAGTAGTTAAGATGACATCTCCTATAGTCATACCTGAACAGTCTTTCGAAGATGTGTTGGGCACCGAGACCTATGGACATTGGTTCCGACACAGGATCCTGCAGTTAGGATGGCGTCATCTACTGGTAAGTGATGACGATTCATATTCACCATAGCTTACTGCTTATTTCTATGACCATGTTAAATTCTATTGTAATCAGGATGGAGAACAAGAATTCTCCGTCGTGAGTCGAGAAGACACGGCACATCAATTCGATAAAAATGTGGTCGCTTTAGTTTCGGGGATTACCAATACGATTCTGTTTACACATGGGCATATATGACCGATAATGCATATCTTTATGATTATACATATTTCCATGAGTATTATGGGGAGGGTATTTCGAGTAATGGACCGAGGCGATATAGTATTGCCCTTGGTAGCCTTTCCCTAAACGTAGGCACCACCATGTTATTCATCCCGATGAATATTTTGGGGAATGGCGGTTCATTTCTGCAAAGCGATCTTCTTGCGGTGACATTTTCCTCGCTTTAGGCGAGGGGCGTCGCCCGATATGACATTCCTGCAGTATTAGTCGCTAGTCTTAAGAGAGCCCAAACCATGAGGCGTAAGTATCTTCTTATGCCTGTGTTAGTAAGCCGCATCATGCGTAGTTGTTTACCTCAGATTACGTGCACAATTCACAGATTGGAAAAGGGTTGAAGTCATGAGACCCACAAATCGGGTGGTTAAGCTCGTTCGCGAATAATGACTTGGCGGGATGGCGGGTGCGACCTCATTTGATTGCCCCGTACATCCCATCGGACATGATAACACTTAACAGGTTAGCATTAGTAGATGATAACTGGCGGCAAGCTTGGCAAATTACAATGGACCGCGGGGATCACGAAGGAACCTCGTCTCACTAACGAGGAAAAGGATGCTTAAGCGGGAGATAAGGTAAGTTTTTAGTTTTGTTAGTGTCTGCTTATGTCCCAAGCAATTTAATTCGGTTAACCCCATAATGGGTGGAACTCTTATAGAGTTGCGTCGGTTTTATTTCCTATATTAGTATGCGTTCTAACTTTGTTTTGCAAATGTTCACGAATTTCACACGTTTCAATGGTATTTTTCCTACCCTCTTTATTTACAATACTTTGAGGACAAAGCATGATTCTTGTTTTGGGGGGCATAGAAACACGTGTAATTAAGGCATCTGTTAGGATATAGATATGTATAATATGCATTTGTTTTCTAGTTAAAGTTTCAAAAAATTTCAAAAATATAAATAAATAAGTTTATGCTATACACTTAGGAATATTGGTATTGTTTTCTTTCTCTATGCTCTTAACAATCTAGAAGTCTCATGTAGCTTTTACATCAGAATAATTGTTAGAAACTTAGGTTAATATGTAGGTAATAATCTTTGCATCTATCTATAAATATATTACATGAGTATCTATGATTGTTAGCGATAAGTTTAAAGAAATCTAGGCTAGAGTACTTATTCTACAAATCCTGTGAGAATATAGCCTAAAGCCTTATATGAAATGAAACATTTGAGAAATGACACAAGGGAGAAGTAAAATCCGGATAGAGAAATCACACGTCCACTTGCTTGATCACTATGCCATATCCTAAAAAAGCGAGAATTTAGGCCCTCTTTGGATCGATATAGCCAGAAATTCAAACCTATAAATTATTTTCCGCTAGTTAAGCCCCTCACGAGCCTTTCTTTAGCCTTTCATAACCCACAAATCCTTACCTGTTACAAAACAAAACAAAATAAAAAATTCAACTTACCCAATATAGAATAAGTCCGAGAATAGAATGAGTGAAGAAAGAAGAAGAAAAAAACATTATAAACAAATTAATAGTTGCTTGAGGAAAAGAAAAGAAGTTTCCATCCAAGGAAAAAAAAAAAAAAATAGAAATAAATAAAAACTCCAAAAATAGAATAAAAGGGGAGTCAAAAGCCAAAGAAAAGAAAAAAAAAAAATATGGCTAAGGATGGAAACAAAGTATAGAAGCAAAAGAAAATAACAAGGTTTTCTCTAAGTTACATAATATGAAGACTCTATTATCTCGGACTTGTCCTTTTGAATATCCATTTCATTCCATCTTAAACCATTTCCTAATCCCCGCAACACCTAATAAAGACCTCTAGCTCAATTAAGATTAGGTTAGTGTGATAGTAAGTGGCAGATGTGTTTGATCGACTCTGGCTTCCTTGTTTGTCATTGAGATTGTAAGGTAAAGTGTGCCCACTGCACAATTGGGAGTAAAAAACTGAGCGGAAAAATCAGAGTGGTTTTTGTCTTGACATTTATGTGAGGACCTACTTAAGGACGCTATTCCGAGTTTCAGAAATGAACCTGCTAGGCATTTCATAGTATTACTCGTAGTATTTATATTTGTATCATAGATGATTGATTATTATGCATGTATTAGTTTAGGGTTTTGACTTAGTTATTCTTATTCAGTTGCTAGTGAGATGTATAGATAGTTGGGACATGAATGAGGAAACAATAGTTTTATTTCTTAGTCGTTGTAGTATAGTTGAAGTTTGTGAGTACCTTCACTGGAAAACTCTCACGAGGCTATAACTCGTCCACTAGGGAATTCCTAGTGGTTTAAGGCCTTGTTGCATATGGTCAATGCAATCGCACTCAGCAAAACGAGTGTAGATAGAACTCCATTTTTGGTCACTTATTCTAATTTCTCATCTTTGCTTGAGGACAAGTAAAATGCTGTTTGGGGGTGGTTTGATAAGAGCCCAAAGCTGTAGTTTTAACCCTGTAACAGTCATACTTTTAGACAAATTATGTGAGTAATAATTAAGAGTTAACACTGATTATGTGTTTTTATGCATTCCAGGTTTCAAAGTCCATTATGTGCAGAAATGTGCCACTTTAGCGAGATAAAAGAGCAAAGGTCGGTTACTAAGGAGTTCCGTGATTAAAGGCCTAGATTCAAGAAGACAAAGCCTTCTTAAAGCCCAGTCAAAAGCTGAAAAGTCAACACGGGCAGAAATAGCACACAAGTCAGCAGAACTTTCGATGGCCGTATCTTTAGACTCAAACCTCGGAATGGGGCCTACTTTATGTCAAAAGAACCGGCTCGGAAAGAGATTTCCAATGGTCCAAGCCTTGACCCAATCAGAGGAGCAGAAGTGGATGAAAAGTTTGTTGAAGCCAACAGCAGCTGAAGAGGCCTTTTTGGACTGAAAATATTGGGTTTTGGGCCTGATTCTCTGGCCCAAAACATGGCTCCAAGCCCATGCACGATTTTTGGATCTGGACATATAAAAACCAAAGATTAGCTTTTTGTTAATGGTAGCTAGTTAGACCTAAAACAATATAGATAATTCTAGATCTAGTTTAATTAATTAAATTAAGTTTTAGTTCCATTTTCAATTCTTGTTTTAGATTAAGTCTTTGAATCATTGTTCTTGATTGATTAGATAAATAAAATAGTTATTCTATCAATTTCGAATTGTGTTATTTCAATCTATTAGATCTAGTTTTAATTATTGTTGGTTACCATTTCTTAGTTGTTAATTAGAATTTAATTATCGTTTAGTTTAGATTAGTAAATTTGAATCTTGATAATATGTTTAGTTTAGATTCATATGGGAATGATTATGAATGATTCAAGGCTAAAACCTCCATGAGAGGGGTTGATGAAGCCTTGATGAAAACTTAGTGGTATAGTGTAGAAGTATTGTAGAATCTATTCCAATCTAGAAGGTCGTGATTCGCCATAAGAATGGGTGGACGACATCACATGCTAGTTAGTACTCGGTAGAAATGCCATGAACACTAGGGATTAGAACTCGAATTTTTTGCCGTAAGAACGTAAGAATC
Organism: Coptis chinensis; assembly: GCF_015680905.1. Classification (NCBI taxonomy): domain Eukaryota; kingdom Viridiplantae; phylum Streptophyta; class Magnoliopsida; order Ranunculales; family Ranunculaceae; genus Coptis; species Coptis chinensis. The sequence continues at coordinate 46,116,892 of NC_141460.1, forward strand.
GAGATACAAGAATCTATGCTAGGCTATTAAGTTGGATTCGAGGTGGATTCAATTCCCCTCTAATCCTTTATCTAGATTCAACATAATCAATTTCATATACGTATCGTAGTATAACACACCTTCGTAAAGCTCTCATTGGACTTAAAAACGACTAATTAGATTAGAAAACAATTCCATGCTAGAGCACTAGGAGTGGAACGAACTTCCTACTCCACTATATCTCATAGGATTGAGAGTAGAGAAATCTTTGATAAGCATATAGGATCATAAATAGTTTTAGTTTACTTACGTTTTGAGTTTTATCGTTCATTTCGTAGGTAAGCTATTCAATTTTATTGTTATCAGTAAGCTCGATGATAAGCGGTGAATTTTCATCGTAGCGTCTGCCTAGTATAATCAATTCGAATTTATCTCCCATTTCACGAATCACACTGACTACACCTACCCCGTTGTTTACCTCCTCTTGTATATACGTGACTCTTTTGTTGTATGTAGTTCTCAACTTAAAATCCATTAATGTTTCCTCGTCAAATCTGTTCTCGGTGACATTTTCTTCAAGTTATATTCACAACTCTTCTTGACAATCGAATTACGGTGACCTTAATGTTTGGGTGTTCGGACATTCTTTCTGCATATGCTAGTGCCTCCCACGATCGTCCAGCCGCCCAAAAACCACTTGCCACATGATAAGATGACGAAGTTATCTAAACCACCACCGAGCACCCCCCGGTCAATAATGATACCAACAGAGAAAGGTGCATTTTCAAGGACATTCTTGTTCATTGTCCTTATCCCACTTTGTGGTGAAGCCGGTATCCAAATGTTTGTGGAAGGGAGAATTATGAGAGAAATCATTTTTCGATCGCAAGCTTACACGTCATTATTAGATAGATGTGTATTATGTTACCACGGTGTAGGGTGCAACTGAAACTCTCCCTTTGTTTTTTCTTCATAAGACCTGAACACACCGGCGATTCTTTGGGATCTTTGTATTAGGAGAAGAAGAAGATCTTTAAATGCGATCTGTGAGAAATGATTTGGGGAGTTTAAGTGGCCAACAATCTCAACAAAATGAATGATGTTCAAGTTGATGGGGCTAGTTTTTTTTTTGGATTGGTGGCCATCATGAGATAGATCACAGATAGTACATTCGGCTCATTGTGGATGCAAGCAAGAATTCACAGTGGAGTGTTAAGTTTAGAGTGTGCAATGGTTCTTCTATTGAGTAGATTATATTTCATTGACGACTTGTGGAGATATCTTACTAGGGGTGCAGAAGCCCCGGTTATGACCACTGTCGACAATACCATGATTTGAAAGTAGTCGTAATTGACTAGCTGCCATTTAAAAAAAACAAAAATAAAAATAAAAAATGAACCAGTTGTCGTACTTACATGAACATAAACACAGTAAGCCAACAATAAGAGGTATTATATATGGAGCATGATTTCCTGTAATATAGTATACCTGAACGGCCGTCAATACTTGGAAAAAGGAAAGATCCATAAAGCCTTGGGTATTCATTGTGAGGCCAAGTAAAATAGCATCCTTGGACGACATGTTGTAGTAAAGAGCAGGTAAAAATGCTCCTAAGAACTTTCCAGTGCAACTAACGAGAACAACCATTCTAACAATGAGAGCGGTAGATAAGTCGATCAGATATACATTCATCGCCATCCCATTCGTGGTGTAGAAAATTGGCATGATCAAACATTTATTGAAAAGTTCAAGCCTATTAACTAGGGCTGATCCTAGAGGTGGCCCTGGTGGTATCATCAGCCCAAAAATGAATGGCCCAAACATAATATCAAGGTCGAGAAGTATAGAAAAATATGCTAACAATACTACCGCTACAAACACCACAAACAGATATCCCTACTGCATTGTCTTTCCATCTAGTATCCGATTAATCATCCAATTTATCGCTGGCCGCAGTGCAAACATAACTACCATAACTACCATAACTACTATGGCTATAGTGAGACACCCATATATAGCTATATTTAGGATGCTTAGATTTTGTTGATGGGTCCAAAAAATTGTCATTACTGATATATACAATATACCACTGATCAATGAAGAACTTAAGGCTAACTGGCTGAACTCCGTGTTGAAAATATTAAGCTCAGAAAAATAACTAGCAATGGAAGGGAAAGCCGGAATGGATTCTGCAACTCCAACCATTATAAGATGATAGTATAACGTTTTGTTTACGTGTTGACTGAATATTGATGAGAAAAGAGTAGCACATGCTGTAGAGAGTATCGCTAGAAGTAAAATTACCAAAATGCAAGTTATTATAGCTTTTCTTCCTGTCCTTGGTATCATCCTGGGGTTCATCTTCACTCCAATCAAGAAGATTTGGAAAATTATTCCCAAAGTTGAATATAGATCTAATGTGGTGAAACTTGGCTCGACGAAAATTGTCCGTAATTGTTTGTTTCCAGTGATAGGACCCAAAATGCTAGGACCTACTACGATGCCCGCCTGTTAGATAAGAAACATTAAAATAATTATTATTAAAAAAAAATAAAAACATTCAACACTATTTTTTTTCAAAAATTTATTTCCCGTAATAAGGTCCAAAATTGTGTTAATGAAAGGAAATGCACACTATACATCTCTTTTGGTGTTGCTACAGTGGATGCAACTACCAACATTCAAGCTCAATTAAATAAAATTCTAAGCTCAATTAAATAAAATTCTTAGTAGACCACCCAGTTTTAGCCTCCTTGGGAGGCCTAGAATCCAATAGAATTAAATTCTAAACATACTCCAAATCCTTTTATGAAGTCTTCCACAGAGCTATGGTAATCCCATACAATCGTAGACAACATATTCATTGTGTTTCAAATACAAAAATCTAAATAGGAATTGAATTATGAAAGTTTGTCAAACACACATTTCGTAAATTTGAATCAAATTCTATTATAGTGGATTCCATTCCAATAGTTTCCAACTCCATCCTATTCCTAATTAGTTTCCACTTTAAGTTGCCAAACGTACTCAGGTACACCATATCATACTCCTCCCAATTACATGGTGGTTTGCATTCAGACCAAATTTGTTCAAAAATAGTTAAACTAGTACCATGCATGTTTTGCTATTATATCAGCCGTGAAGCTAGTTTTCTTCCTTCCCTGTGTGAAATTTTCCTAATCATATATAGAATCTTGTTTTGTTCAAGGTATATGCACAATATAGAATTCTAATCTAGTAATATATTAAATACATACCATATATCTTGTCATTATCTTGTCTTCCTCCACAATAATGACAATATATAAATCTTTTACAAAGATGGCATCTCTACTTATATTTGATGACATTAGCAAATTGAGTTCATATTTCCATAAAAAACATAGATGAAGTGGATAATAGCAATAGAAAGTGATCCGGTTTATGATCTATCAAGACTTGATTTTACTCAGATCCTCAATCCATCAACAACTTATTAGCTTTTGTATACAGTTAGTCAATTCAAATATCTATCACGATAGGGATATAACATTATATACAATATAAGGACAAATCTATCTATCGTGAATTTGAAATTGTAACTAAAAATTGGCAAACAAAGATAAATATGACTGGGCGCCTTTATATCTTTATCCACCCTTCATCATGAATATTTGATATAAACAGGTTTATTAAGGTTGCCGACTTGCCATTGAATTTCTGCTTACCCTTGAGAAAATCCCAATTCAACCCTGCTAGTGGACATGCACCACTAGCTTGAAGGGTGCCAGTTACGAAACTAAGTAAGGTAGATGCAAGGCATTCACTTTACAGTTAATTTAACGTTATAACTTATTAAATATATTAATTGATAGTAAGTTTGTGCAAATTAGCTTTTGAACTTAATATTGAGATTTCTAATGACTCCATCTTAAAAGCAAAACTGTTGTATTCTAAGTTACATTGATACGATTATGTGTGTCCATACCCGAAACGAATATGAAATGTCAAACATGGAATCGAGATATATTTTATACCATTTATGTCAGTTTTTGGTCCGTGTTTTGATCGATAGCATCTTAAGAAAGAATCGTTCATTCAAGGCAAAGCAAACTTCGCTTCTCTTTTCATAAATAGACTCAGTTAGAGATCTTCCTGATTGTGTGACCAAAATGGATACATAGATACTGATGTAGGATGAGAACGTTCACTTTTAGGTATTTCTATTAGTAGAATTATTAAGTTGATGTAGTAGTTTCTTATGTTGGGTTTAATTAGATTTAGAAGTCTAGGATTCTTGGTTATAAAGTTTGGCTTATTTATATAAGGAGGCCAATGTTAGTTGTTTTAGGTATTCAATTATTCAATCAGTTCAATTATCTAAATTATCTCAAGCCTAATATTTTCCTTCTCCAATTATTCTTCATCTCCTTCAATCTTAATTTATTATTCGTCTAAACTCTTCAATCTCCTTCGTTCAATTATTCTATTAAGGATTTCCATATCCTATCTTCTAAATCTAATTATTCCCCATCAGATACGTATCCGACACTGATTATTTTAAAAAAAACTTGTAAGTCCATGTAACATAAGTTGTATTTAAACAAAATCTAACATGACCACTTCCACAACACCCCAGTTCCATTTTTTTGGGAAGAGATTAAACACATCTTGTACTTAGGTAAAGCAGAACAAAATGCATCAATGTTCACTAAATTTGGCATATAATTCAAGGGCTAGGACTCTAATGTGGTGGGAAACAAAAGCAGCATGCATTATGTATTTACATACATATCCATGCAAAAAAGACATCAAATCTGGGCACCCAGCTCAAAATCAATTGGCAATAAGTGGCTCGTCCCCGAGATTTATGTGTTATATGCATGGGCGCATGGCTTCATATACCCGATATGGGATCATAGATCTCACGACGCCCCCTAATGTGTGACGTATCTTGAGCCAAACATGTGGACACATTTTAATGAGTGATGTAACGTACATGGGTATTTGGGGCGTTGCTTATCTTGAGCCAAACACATGGACACTTTTTTAAAATAACACACATATGTGATGTAAAGTACATGGGTATTTTGGTCCATAGAATAGTCCGCTTTGATACCATATTAAATTTGGGTATCCAACTCAAAACCAATTGGCAATGAGTGGAGAGGCCCCATGATTCTTATACAAGGGAACATCCTCTTCTCCCTATTGAGAACAAAGGTATGAATTTGGGTCTCAAACAGTAGAACATGATATCCGATATCAATTATAAATCTCAAGAAAAGAAAATACAGACTGTCAGGTATGTTGATATGACAAGAAGTCCTATATTCTCAAACACAAGCTGATTGGCATGCCATTGCAGATAAGGTTGACAAGGATAGGATACAAATTCCGAATACTTACCCAAGGTAACCAATCATTAAAGAAACGCCCCACACGGTGCTTTCCCTGCCTCTATTATACGGACTAATGTCAGCTCTTGCCTAATTTCACCAGTTCGAAAGAAAAAGAAAAGAAAAGTAGATTCATCAACTTCCATCTCACAAGTTTCATGAAAGTCCACAAAAGTATATTCAAATTTTTCTTTATTATATATTTTAGAAGTAAATAATGTAGATTTTAGAAAGCAAAGACAAAATCTAATAGACAATGAAACAATATACATAAACCGGACTTGAGGTACCTATAAACAGAACGAGTAATTCCAAAGACAACCCATTAAGTTCCTAGTCTTCCTACGATAGGTCTAACCAAAGAGTAAAACAACATGCTCCTTATATAATTGATAGCTAAATATTCTAATTTTGATTTAGCATAGCAGGCGTTGGCAGCTTCTAAACCATTTAAAACTTTCCAGTATCAAGACACTATGATGTTTTTGGATTCCCCAGAGAGATGGGGGAGGGGGGTTGTTTTTAGATAAAATCCCAAATGGAGATGAGAAAATTGATTTTAGAATCCCAATCATAGTAGGCTTAGTGTACAAGTTTGAGCAAGTAAACCTCCGGACTTGAGATTTAAACAAGGTTATGTTTTATCAACCTCCTATTCAAAACTAGTACCTAGTTCTTTACATATGATCATTGCAGCCCTACTCCCCTTTCGTTGTACATTTTATAGAAGGTATTCATTCATGTTGGGGTTCCACAAATGCTTCACACATAAAATTCCTCACAACAGTGAATAACATAATGGTCAAACACTCAAATAAACTAGGATAAGAGAAAAGAACTTCTAAAACTTAGAAGGAAGCTCTTAATAAGGGAAAGAAACACTCTTCAAAAGCATACCAACCTCTTCAACCCACTAGGTTTCTATCAAATCTCTCAATATGATCTCAAACAATTTGCGCAAAAGAATTTTCAAAAATAGACGAGGTATCCACCCAGTCGAGTACCCAAATTATTGCTCCCACAAAAAACATTTTTAGAAGAAGTGATTTCAAGGAAAAAGTCAAAGCAAAAAATTATAAATAAAAGTAACAAGTAGCGAGGTGTCTTACTTAACAACCTAACTCCCCTCGACGACAACAGTGTCATCCATGAATTGTGGGAGAGAAATGTCAATGCCTATCTTCCAACCTGAAAGCCTTAAAACCAATTGGTTAATTTGCCTTATAAAATTCTTATCAGTACCCTAACCAGTACTATCAGCAAACGAGGGAAAAGGTCTCAACTCTGTTCCAAATTGGTATACTTTACACTCTAGCTTACGATTTAAGCATAGTTCTTAAGGGATACTAAGTGATAGATTTTGCTTGTGTATCCAACGAAACCCCTCACATTCAGGCAAAGCCAAGCAGGTAACAAATGGAAACATTTCTAAATTCATTTTGTGGGAGACAAAATACATTTTCAGTGAATACAAATGGTCAAAATGTCATGTTATACAAGAGAAAGGAGACAAAACAAAGGATAATAATGTTCAACTATTCTTTCCAATATTATCGTGGCTATTCATGTACAAGATAGCCAGTAATATAGTTTGTGATCCTTCTTTTACGGTTTTACACATTCATTAAGTGGATAATATGCCCATTCGACTACAGAGTAGTAAATCTGATTTGAAAACAAAGAAATTATAGTAGTCGTACTGACACCCGTAAATAAGATAGGAATCTACTTAGTGAAAGAATTACCGGATATAGGACAAATACCGAGCATCCTATAGTCACTACTATAACAATCAAGTAGTCTCGGCCCTTATATCTCTTCTGCATAATTAATGTGCCCCAAACCTGCAGATAAGAAAGGAAATCTTTTTGAGAGACAAAATATAATCACTTGACATGGAGATTCAGAACCTTGCTTAAGATGAATGGTAGAATATTTTTTCATCCTAAACTAAGTTATACAACCAATATTAAAAAAAGTAGACAATTACACAACATGAGAATGGAGGATTCCAAGCAACTAAGCTTGGTTCAGAATGAGAGTACAGGAGAGCCGAACTCAAAACGATGCCAGTATTTACTTTAGAACATTTATCTATGATACCGTAATACTTCAATAAACACTGAAACCAACACGAGGACACCGTCGATCGACACTTACATGGGTACTTCTTGAACGACTACCCTGTATCCTTTCGCGCTTTCGTCTATTGCCCACACACTTATGAATTACTTAATTCCTTCCGAAACTAAGTCACTAGATAGTATATTGCAAACAAAAATTATTCTAGAAAGGAGTGCAATCCTTAAAGTGGTATTACATCTATTATCAACTGTGATTGCATTTTATAATATGCATAGTACTTAAGATAAACTGCTAAACTTAAGAATAAAGCTATTGTCTACAAAGATGGTTGCATATTGCAGGTGCCGACTAGCAAAGTCGGTAAAACCTTTGGGTGATGATACCAGAGGTCTGGGGCTCGAACCCCGCCAGCATCAAAGAGTTACTAATCTCATTTAAAACAGGCTTACCAATCGAAAAAAAAAAGATGGTTGCATAATAGCTTTAAACAAAAAAAAACACTAGAAAACATATTATGTATATTATGTACATACATACAGCAAGTAATCGTGCAAATGAAGTCAGGAAGCTAATTTTTCAGGGGCTATTTTCTTTAAATTGTTGTTGTACAAAATAACTACCACAATACTTCATTCATTATCTATCCAATGCATTTAATGTACTGGCTAATACTTCTGGTTGTGGCCACTAATAGCGTCAGATCACTTCTAAATCTTGTAGCAGGACAAAGAATAACATACTGTCGGAGGAAGAAGAGTCTGTTGAAGATAATTTTGACGGCCTATATGACACTGAGGATGAGATGTTGGATCTCGAATTATTGAAGGAATACTACAGCAGTGAGGTAGAAGGAGAAGACAAACAGGAGATGAGGAAGAAGAGACCATCTAAGTCAAGTGATAGTGGTCATCTGGTGTACGAACTAGGTTATTGTGGTGTTTGTGGGTGCTTTTGTTCTTGATTATCAACTGGTCACCTGCTTGTTATTTTCCGTTCTGTTTTTCTTTCCTTTCTTGTAATCAGGGGTTGGTGATTACTCAAATCATTCTAATGGTGGCAAAAATAGGGTGATTTTTATTCTTAGGGGTACTAGAGTAATTTAACCACAAAATTAGGAAAAAACATGAAAAATTCCATAAAAACTAGGGTTGTAGCAGCCGTAAGTCCTAGCACACCATCTGGAAGTGCTGGGTATATCTCATCTGATGAGTCCGATCTTGAAGTGGATAGCTTTGAGAGTGATATGAGAGCCAAATATGGCGAGAGATCGGTTGAAAATTATAGGAGAAAATTGCTGGAGGAGTTTGAGACCTTTAAAACATGAAGAGACCATGAAGAGTCACTAGAACTGAAGAGTCTTAAGCCATCAAAAGAGTCCTTACTCAGAGAGGCTCAGGGGTTGTTGGATGCTGTTAAAGCAATTGAAGACTCAATTGATACGACCTCACCAGTTAGACATGAAGAAGAAATACGAGAGGTAACAAGAACTGAGGGAGTCGGGGAAGATGGAGACTTTATTATTAAGAGAGTTGAAACCAAGGTGAGTGAAGAGAAAACTAAAGATTCTGAACTGAAGGGATCGGGAACTACTGTAACAAAGCCGAATGCTTTTGAAGATGGAGTAGCAGATCCTAAAAAATCTCAAGCGCGATCTGAGATGGCAAAGAATGCAACAGATGACAAAGATATTGGAAGTTCAAGCAAAGGACATGATGACAAAGAGGCGAAAGATGAAGAAAGTGAAATACAGCTAGAGAAAGGAGGAAGCTTTGAACCCAAGCAAGGTGTGTCTAATACAAATATTGCACTCGAGGCTTCTGCTATTGAGAACGAAAAACAAAAACAGAATAATGGAGGTCTCAAAGCTAAGAGCTCATGGGCAGAAGTTATTGGGAAACACAGCAGCAGGAAAAGAAGAACTAAGATATGTACCACCAACCATGGTTAATGGTAAGCCGATTATTCATGTGCAAAGCTAGCAATTCGCAGGCTTCAACAAGAAATTCGAAAATTTGATTGTGGGTTCTTTTGTGGGTAAGAGGATGAACTACAACTATGTTAAGGAGATAGTTAGTAGGACATGGCGGATAAAGAGTTTTGTAATGAAGCCTTATGGAGAAACGATGTTTACGTTCCAGTTTGAGAAAGATGATGATCGAAAGGCAGCTTTAGATATTGGTTCTTTCCATATTGCGAGTAAACTGTTTGTGGTTAGGCCGTGGAGACTTTTTGTCGAGGCAGAAATGCGAGAGCTGAAAAAATCCCAATATGGGTAGTGGTTAAGGGACTACCATGGCAATGTGGAATAAGGATGGTTTTAGCCAAGTGGGAAGTGTTGTCGGAATACCCATGTTTACAGACTGACTAACGGAAAACATGTCCAGAACATCCTACGCAAGAGTGTGTGTAGAGATTGATGTGCAATGCCCATACCCAGATAACATTCCTATGGTGCTAGACCAGAGAAGGGCATACAAGGTGGATTTTGAATACAGCTGGAAGCCACCAAGCTGCCAGTTATGTAAGGTTTTCGGTCACACGATACATAGCTTCCCAAAAAGGCCTATGGTAGAGAAACCAAAGGCAGAGAGTGGAGGGAATGTGGTGTGGCTGAAAAAAGAGGTAAAGGTGGTTGATGTTACCAAAGAGTTAGAAGAAAAGGGTGAACCAAGCACGATAGTAGCATCAGAGGAAAACAAAACATACCACACAACAACAGAAAAGGCAGAGGTGCAAGAAGTCGTGCAAGTAATAGATGAAGGGGGATGGGAATTGCCAGGTAAGAAGCGTAGATGCAAGGCTAAAAGTAATGAAGCCATGCACAGCTCAGAGAGAGATGGCATGAGGGGTCCAGAGAGGAGTAGCCTCTAATCTGAACGAGAAGTACAAAACAAGACCAAAGAAACTGAAGAGAACAATAAAAGGAGACTTTTGCTGTTACAGCATGGGGACAATAGATTCAAGCAATTATCTGAAATTGAACTCAGTGGAGAAAATGCAGCAGTCATACAAGAGACCACAGAGATGGAAAAAGAAGTGACCAGAGTAGTAGTAATAGGTGGGGGGAGTGGAATTTCCAGCAAAGAAAAGACGAGTTCTAGTCTTCAAGGTTCGTCTAAACCCTTAAATGATAAGTAAAGCCTGCTGGAACATGAGGGGCTTTAACAAAGCTTTTAAGCAGGTTGAAGTCCGAGATATGGTGAGGAAGTTTGATATAAGCATAATGGGTCTAGTTGAAATGCGAGTAAAGGCAAAAAATCGAGATAAAGTTTTTAACAAAACTTTTATAGAATGGCAAATGGAATGTAATGCTAATGGAGATGATTCGGAAATATATGGGTATGCTGGAATCCTAGAGAGTGTGAAGCCAAATTGATGAAAAAAGATGAACAGAAAATCACTATGGAAGTGGCAACAATTGCGAGGGAAGAGTTTATAATGACAGTAGTGTATGGTAGTACCGATATGGGAACAAGGAGGCAGCTATGGAGGACCATCATTGATCTTTCTTGCACCATTCAGAAGCCGTGGGTTGTAATGGGTGACTTCAATACAATATTAAGTGCCCAAGAAAAGATAGGAGGGACAAAGGTCAGACCATATCATTTTGCAGACCTCTTAGATTGTGTTAGTATCGCGGGATTGGTGGATATCAAAAGCAAGGGAAATTTTCTCACATGGTCCAACAAACAAGAGGTCCGAATTAGTAGTAAACTTGATAGAGTTATGGCTAATGCGGAGTGGATGGGTGAATATGGGGATTATGAGGCCAATTTTTTGAATCCAGGAGCAGTGTCAGACCACTCGGCTGTTGTGGTGAGATCGATAGCTCAAAGAAATCAGAAAAAGAAGGCGTTCAGGTTCTTCAATTTTTGGTATAAAGAGAGAGACTTTATGCATACAGTAGAGAGAGCATGGCAAAGTGCAGTGGTGGGTAACCCAATGTTTGTATTCATGAAGAAACTCAAGCTAACTAAGACCGCACTCATACAGTGGAACAGAGAAAGAGTAGGTAATGTGGTTAACAGAGTTAAAGACTCAAAAGCAGCTATGGATTTGGTGCAAACTGAATTACAGTCGCAGCCAATGGATCGAGCACTTATAAGAAAAGAAAAAGAAGCCATCACAACACATGTCCAAGCAGTTACATCCGAGGAGGATATGTACAAACAGAAATCGAGGGATCAAGTCATTGTACTGGGAGATAACAATACAAAATATTTTTTCAAATTGATGCAAGCCAGAATAGTAACTAACAAGATATCTTGCCTAAAAGATGCCTCTGGGAATGTTGTTCAAGATAGCAATGCTATTGGGGATGAATGTGTGGCCTTCTATACAGTTCTATATAGCCCAAATAACATGCAAGAAGTGGATTTCAGTGGCTTTCAACAGATGGAACCCCGACAACAGCTGGAAATAGAAGAGTATGAACAGTTACAGAGAGAAGTGACTCGAGATGAAATTATAGAAGCTCTTGCAGACATTGGTAATGATAAGGCCCCGGGAAATGATGGTTTCTCATCCTTTTTCTATAAATGCACTTGGAGAATCATCAGCGAAGACTTTATAAGGGCAGCAAATAATTTCTTCCGATCAAATCATATGTTGAATGAGGTAAACTTCTGCCAGTATTACTCTTATTCCTAAAGTGCATATACCTACTTCTCTGGGAGATTACAGACCCATTGCTTGCTGTGGTGTGATGTATAAATGTATCACCAAGGTCATGACAAGAAAAATGAAAGAACTGATGCCTAAGGTGATTATTCTAAACCAATCAGCCTTTATTACTGGGAGGAGCATACAAGACAACATCTTGTTATCTCATGAAATTATGCACAATTATCATCGTGATCACCACCCTCCAAGATGTGCTATAAAAGTGGATTTGAAAAAGGCTTATGATTCGGTGAGATGGGAAGCAGTGGAATTTGCCATAAGAAGAGTGGGTATACCAGAGAGATTCATTGCCTGGGTTAGAACTTGTGTGGAAACAACATCTTACTCCATAATGATAAATGGATCATCTTATGGCTATTTCAGAGGAAAAAGAGGGATTCGACAGGGTGATCCCATATCCCCTTACCTTTTTGTACTTGTAATGGACTTATTCACTGATATTATGATGCATAGCGTGAGCCATGGGCAGTACAAACTACATTATAAGTGTGTAGATCCTATTATTACACATCTGTCCTTTGCAGATGACTTGATGGCATTTATGAACGGAGATGTACAATCTGCTATTCAGCTCAAGTAGAATCTGCAAGTCTTTGAGAACACTACAGGGCTAGAAGTTAATTTACAAAAGAGCAACATCTTCTTTGCAGGAGTGGATGATGCCAGTTGCATAGAAATTGATCAAATTCTGCAGTTTGAAAGAGGGGTGCTACCTGTGAAGTACTTGGGCCTACCTTTAATCACTACGAGGTTAAGGTCGACTGACTATTGTTCTTTATTGTTGAAAGTGGCTACAAGAATTCAGAGCTGGAAGGGAAGGCTTCTATCTTATGCAGGAAGGCTACAGTTACTGAAGGCGGTGTTGAACAATCTAAGTGTATACTGGCTGGCCTCATACACTATACCATAGAAGACTTATGATGATATTAACAGATTGTGTCGGAATTTCCTTTGGATAGGACCAGATTGTACTCAGTCGCATGCACTTATAGGGTGGGATGACATTTTCCATCCATATGAAGAGGGTGGACTGGGGATCGAAACTTGGAAACAGTTAATCAAGCAGCTACTATGAAACATGTCTGGAAGATTGTTACAAGGGTAGAGAACTTATGGGTGAAGTGGGTGTATAAAAACTTGATAAGAGATAGAAGCTTCTGGCTCTTAAAGACTCCACAAGATTGCTCGTGGAGTTGGCGGAATATACTCAAGGTAAGAAAGGAGGCAGCAGAAATAGTGATTCATCAAATTGGTAATGGACGCGAGACAAGTTTCTGGAATGAACCATGGAGTGATGCTGGGATTCTGAGAGACAAATTCCCTCAGGCCTTATGGTATGATAGTACATGTAATGTGAATAACAGAGTATCTAATTTCATTAAGGAGGGAAGATGGAGCATTCTGCAGAGAATTCTAGTGCACTTTGCTGACTTTCGAAGGGAGCTAGAACAAGTTGAGATTATGGGGATGGAAGACAAGCTGGTCTGGACGTCATCTGTACATGGTGAGTATTGTATGAAAGGGACTTATGATAGCATAAGGAGTGTATAACAAAAAGTACGGTGGGCCAAGTTAGTGTGGTATACAAATAGAATTCCCCACCATTTAGTCATCAGCTGGTTAGCTTTAAAAAGGGGACTCAAGACGTTACAAAAATTGAAGGAGTGGAACAAAGTATCAACAGATACATGCGTACTCTGCTGGCAAGGCGTCGAGACAGAGGAACATATCTTCTACAGCTGCAGTTTCGCAAAGACAATATGAGGGTTCGCTACTTCAGAGAATGGGTTATGTTAGATTGGTCGCGAATTCATGGGAAGTTGAGATTGAATGGGTGATAGCAGAAACACGAGGAAAGGGATGGGAACAAGATGGTTTGAGGCTGGTGTGGAATGCCTTCATGTATAAGACTTGGAAAGCAAGGAATGACCGTATCTTCCAGAACAAACACTCCGATGCACACCAGCTGGTCGATGAAGTGTTCAGAGATGCTAGGACCAAATTGCTGGGACTAAACATTCGAATGGAGCAAGGCCCTGATGCTCATAACTTCATGGAAAAGTGGAATATGGACATTGGTGTGAAACAGAGGAACTATATGTACTGCAAATGGGTGAGAGCAGGGAGTGGTATTTGGAACCTTAATACTGATGGTACGCTGCAAGGAACTGAAGGTGGCTGGGCAGCAGCGCTACGCAATGACAAAGGAGAAGTTTTGGTAGCAAATTTTGGCAAAGCAAGCACACAAGATATCGCACTAATAGAATTACAAGCAGTTCAGCAAGGATTGGGAATGGTAGTGCGAAAGGGCATCAAGAAAATCGAGGTACAAACTGATTCGACAAATGTAATATCGTTTCTCAACACGAACAACAAGTACCCATGGGCAGTAGAAGCAATGATTCGGAGTATCAAGAACTTGAAGGAATAGTTTGATCATTTTCAAATTAATCACGTATATAGGGAAACGAACAGATTAGCTGATGCATTAGCGAGGAATATTCCTACTGTTAGCTACATAGATTTAGTTCCAAGTTCATTTTCTGAGGATGTAAAGAAAATTATATTTGAGGAAGCTAGTGGTAAACAATATCAAAGATTGTAATAATTCAAATTTTTTTATCCTCTATGAGGAAGGGGTAGGGGACATCTTAATTAAAAAACCCCGCTTACCCACCAAAAAAAAAAAATCAGGGGTTGGTGTCTTAGGGTTATGGGGCAGGTTTTGGGCTTGAAAATTAGCTACTGGCTAATAATTCAACTGTTAATTTAATCCCATTCATTAATATTATTACATTTTCTTTTATGTATCCAAAAATAAAATAAAAATTGTAGTAGGAGTTGTTTCTTTGGAGCAAAAAGCTAATACTTGGAGAGTATGCTCCTAAAACTGTAGGAGCATGCTTTTGGAGTCAATCGACCACCATGTCACTCAGTTCTGTTCTCTGTGGAAATGATACTTAACTCTGTCTTGCATACATACTAGATCACTGAGGTAAAACAGGCGATTGTTAAGGAACAATATATAGCTCCTTGCAAATTCCACAAGGAAACATACAAGACGTACATAAATAATTCTATGGAGCTAACCCTTAAAGTTTTTGTTTACTATAGGTAACACTTCAATAGGTAAGTTGTGGCGGGAATATATGCAGGATACTAAAATTTTGAATTCAGTCAAACATCTATCAAATCCAATAGAGCTAAAAGTTATTTTGCAATGTTCAGTGACGATTAAAGAACTTAAGACCTAGAAATCCTTTGGAAGCAGCATCACGAAAAATGAGTTTGGAAAGATGAGAATAAATAAGTCACTTACCATAACGGGTATCATCTTAGAACATTTTGCAAGTGTCTGAACTGGAAAACTAACATACTTGAGGGCCTGGTGAAAAAAAACATGTGACATCATTAATATACAGGCAAAATTAATTATAAAAAAAAAAGAAAAAGAAGAAATGGTACATACCTCATATTGGCAAGTTGTTGTGAGTATGTTTGATACTGAGATAAGGCAATACTTATAGATTGGAGCAACAGGGTCCAAGGCTTTTTTACTTGCCTAAAAAAGATATTGGTTAGGCAATGACACCATCTCCAGAAAGACAAAATAATAATAATAAGGTTACATATATAGTAGAGTACCAAGAAAAGCAGCTTCGCAATCAAACACACGTCATAATGCGGTTCTGAAAAACAAGAAATAACGAGTACTTAAAATACTCTTTCTTTTACCTATACGGAACTCTCATTATCTTTTCCTGCATCATTAAATTTCCCTTTTCTTTGTCAAAAATATACACAAGACAAAACTCTTGAGACGAGAATTGAATTTTTTATTAAAAAAACCTTTAAAACCCCGTAAATGACAAGAGTGATCATGACCCCAGAGACAGCGAAAACGCCTTTCCATAATAATTTATTATTATTATTATTATTATTATTCCCTTGTAATAATAATAAGCCACTCGATGGAGGAGGAGACGTCATGCTAATTATTAGAACGACACGTGGTGAGTGGAGAGGCGGAAATGTGTATTAGAAGAGTCGCGGGTGGTGGCTTTTGTATATTTTAGATTTTGTTTTGCGAGAACGGACGGTCAACGTTACTTATGCTGCTGCTGTGCCTACAACAGAAATAAATATAAATACTATTGGTCCAACTGGTTCATTTCCAAAGAGGCTTTGGGCTTTACACAGCACAGGCCCATGGGGTTGGGCTTCTACAGCCGCGACGGTACCCAATGTTTATACGCTTAAAAAATTAAAACACTTTGAAAGACAACAAGTGCATATCCACAAGATTAGATTTTACAACATCTGAATTAGGCGAAATATCTGTATTGACTAAGTTAAAAGATAAATTTGAGCACGCTAGTTTTATTTTGATTGATGTTGCATTAGCAAGAGTGTTACCTTGCCACCATAATTTGATGTCTCGAATATGTCACCAATTGTACCTAATTCAACACTATTTTTTTTCAAAAATTTATTTCCCGTAATACGGTCCAAAATTGTGTTAATGAAAGGAAATGTACACTATACATCTCTTTTGGTGTTGCTACAGTGGATGCAACTACCAACATTCAAGCTCAATTAAATAAAATTCTTAGTAGCTAGACCACCCACTTTTAGCCTCCTTGGGAGGCCTAGAATCCAATTGAATTGAATTCTAAACATACTCCAAATCCTTTTATGAAGTCTTCCACAGACCTATTGTAATCCCATACAAACAGACCTATGGTAATCCCATACAATCGTAGACAACATATTCATTGTGTTTCAAATACACAATGAAAGTAAATTTGAATTATGAAAGTTTGTCAAACACACATTTCATAAATTTGAATCAAATTCTTTTATAGTGGATTCCATTCCAATAGTTTCCAACTCCATCCTATTCCTAATTAGTTTCCACTTTAAGTTGCCAAACGTACTCAGGTACACCATATCAGACTCCTCCCAATTACATGGTGGTTTGCATTCAGACCAAATTTGTTCAAAAATAGTTAAACTAGTACCATGCATGTTTTGCTATTATATCAGCCGTGAAGCTAGTTTTCTTCTTTCCCTGTGTGAAATTTTCTTAATCATCTATAGAATCTTGTTTTGTTCAAGGTATATGCACAATATTGAAATCTAATCTAGTAATATATTAAATACATACCATATATCTTGTCTTCCTCCACAATAATGACAATATATAATTCTTTTACAAAGATGGCATCTTTACTAGGGCTGTCCACGGTTCTGTTCGAGTCGGTTTAGTCCAAATATATGAACCGAATCACAAGAGTCGGTTTCTAACTTTTCAAACCATAACCGAACCGCATCGGAAGAAAATCGAGTTCTAACCGAACTATAAAATCGGTATGGTTCGGTTTAAAACAGAATCTATTGACTTAAAGCCCAACTATTCCACCTTAAATCGGTTTATCGGTTCAGGCATTTATAAAACAGCAACATTAAGAAGGGAAATAACCAATTATACCAAATAAGATAACTAATTTTGATCTATTAAATCAATTAGATTTGAGATATGAATAGAAAGAATATCAAACCCAACATGAAAATTGATATCATTTGGCTTTAATTTATAGAAAACATATTTGTGAGATCTCTCAATCGATTGATCTATAACCAGTGTTCATTCTTCTCACGGTGAACAACGATCCTTGATAGAAAATTAGAAATTAAACTAGAAAAGAAGAAGGTGAGAGGTAGTGGTGGTTGGGTTTGTTATCTTGGAAAGGGTCACTGATATTTTGTTGAAGTGGTTGTTAGTTTGAACTTTGGAGATGAGAATATAAGAGAGGAGAGAGAATAAGAGAGGCACATGTGGCTGGTTGAGAGAGTTAGGGTTTGGTGGCTTAAGTTAGATAGTTCATTCAAAATCAATGGTCATAAATTAACTTAAAGATCTAAGGGTTTATAAAAATTATTACTAGTGTACAGCTATCGGTTCGGTTCGGTTAACCGAAGGCAAAAACTGTGAGCCGAACCAAATGAAGTCGGTGTTACAATTAGGAATCAAAAACCGAACCGGACATGTAGTAAACCGAAAAAAATGACAAATTCGGGCCACTCGATTCGGTTTTTCGGTTTTTCGGTTTTTGTGAACACCCCTAGTTATATTTGATGACATTAGCAAATTGAGTTCATATTTCCATAGAAAACAGATGAAGTGGATAATAGCAATAGAAAGTGATCTGTTTTATGATCTATCAACACTTGATTTTACTCAGATCCTCAATCCATCAACAACTTATTGGCTTTTGTATACATTTAGTCAATTCAAATATCTATCACGATAGGGATATAACATTATAAATAATATAAGGACAAATCTATCTATCGTGAATTTGAAATTGTAACTAAAAATTGGCAAACAAAGATAAATATGACTGGGCGCTTTTATATCTTTATCCACCCTTCATCATGATTATTTGATATAAACAGGTTTATTAAGGTTGGCAACTTGCCATTGAATTTCTGCTTACCCTTGAGAAAATCCCAGTTCAACCCTCGCCAATGGCCATGCACCACCAAATTGAAGGGGTGCCAGATTCTTAAACTAAGTAAGGTAGATGCAAGGCATTCACTTTACGGTTAATTTAACGTTATAACTTATTAAATATATTAATAGATAGTAAGTTTGTGCAAATTAGCTTTTGAAGTTAATATTGAGATTTCTAATGACTCCATCTTAAAAGCAAAACTGTTGTATTCTAAGTTACATTGATACGGTTATGTGTGTCCATACCCGAAACGAATATGAAGTGTCAAACACGGAATCGAGATATATTTTATACCATTTATGTCAGTTTTTGGTCCATGTTTTGATCGACAACATCTTAAGAAAGAATCGTTCATTCAAGGCAAAGCAAACTTTGCTTCTATTTTCATAAATAGACTCAGTTAGAGATCTTCCTGATTGTGTGACCAAAAACGGATACATAGATACTGATGTAGGATGAGAACGTTCACTTTTAGGTATTTCTATTAGTAGAATTATTAAGTTGATTTAGTAGTTTCTTACGTTGGGTTTAATTAGATTTAGAAGTCTAGGTTTCTTGGTTATCAAGTTTGGTTTATCTATATAAGGAGGCCAATGTTAGTTGTTTTAGGTATTCAATTATTCAATCAGATCAATTATCAAAATTATCTCAAGCCTAATATTTTCCTTCTCCAATTATTCTTCATCTCCTTCAATCTTAATTTCTTATTCATCGTAAACTCTTCAATATCCTTCGTTTAATTCTTCTATTAAGGATTTCCATATCCTAACTTCTAAATCTAATTGTTCCCCATCAGATACGTATCCGACATGGATTATTTAAAAAAAGTTGTAAGTCCATGTAACATAAGTTGTATTTAAACAAAATCTAACATGACCATTTCCACAACACCCCAGTTCCATTTTTTGGGAAGAGATTAAACACATCTTGTACTTAGGTAAAGTAGAACAAAATGCATCAATGTTCACTAAATTTGGCATATAATTCAAGGGCTAGGACTCTAATGCGATAAGAAACAAAAGCAGCATGTATTATGTATTTACATACATATCCATGCAAAAAAGACATTAAATCTGGGCACCCAGCTTAAAATCAATTGGCAATAAGTGGCTCGTCCCCGAGATTTATGTATTATATGCATGGGCACATGGCTTCAGATACCCGATATGGGACAATATATCTCACGACGCCCCCTAATGTGTGACGTATCTTGAGCCAAACATGTGGACACATTTTAATGAGTGATGCAAAGTACATGGGTATTTGGGGCGTCGAGTATCTTGAGCCAAACACATGGACACTTTTTTAAAAACACACATTTTTAAAAAATGGGTATTTCACCATAGAATAGTGATGATACCATATTAAATTTGGGTATCCAAGGAAAACCAATAGGATACCCAAATTCTTATAAAGGGAACATCCTCTTCTCCCAATTGAGAACAAAGGTAAATCCAATATCATTAAAAATCTCAAGAAAAAGAAAATACGGTTGTGTTATGTTGATATGACAAGAAGTCCTATATTCTCAAACACAAGCCGATTGGCATGCCACTTTCTAGATAAGGTTGACAAGGATAGGATACAAATTCGAATACTTACCAAAGGTAACCAATCATTAAAGAAACGCCCCACACGTGCTTTCCCTGCCTATTATCACGGACTAATGTCACCGGCCGCCTAATTTCACCACCAAAATAAAAAAGAAAAGAAAAGTAGATTCATCAACTTCCATCTCACAAGTTTCATGAAAGTCCACAAAAGTATATTCAAATTTTGCTTTATTATATATTTTAGAAGTAAATAATGTAGATCTTAGACAAAGAAAGACAAAAAAATCTAATAGACAATGAAACAATATACATAAACAAGACTTGAGGTACCTATAAAATGTAACAAGTAATTCCAAAGACAACCCATTAAGTTCCTAGTCTTCCTAAGATAGGTCCAACCAAAGAGTAAAACAACATGGTCCTTATATAATTGATAGTTAAATATTCTGATTTTGATTTAGCATAGCAGGCGTTGGCAGCTTCTAAACCATTTAAAACTTTCTAGTATCAAGACACTATGATGTTTTTGGATTCCCAGAGAGGGGGAGGGGTTTTTTAGATAAAATCCTATATGCAGATGAGAAAATTGATTATAAAATCCCAATCTTAGTAGGCTTAGTGTACAAGTTTGAGCAAGTAAACCTCCAGACCCTACAACAATGAGATTTAAACACATTGCGTAGTGTGTTTTATCAACCTCCTATTCCATTCCATACCAACCTCCTATTCTGCGACATCTCGTACCCAGTTTTCTAGTACCTAGTTCTTTACATATGATCATTGCAGCCCTACGCCCTTTTTGTTGTACATTTTTTCGAAGGTATTCATTCATGTTGGGGTTCCACAAACGCTTCACACATAAAATTCCTCACGACAGTGAATAACATAATGGTCAAACACTCAAATAAACTAGGATAAGAGAAAACAACTTCTAAAACTTAGAAGGAAGCTCTTAATAAGGGAAAGAACCACTCTTCAAAAGCATACCAACCTTTTCAACCCATTAGGTTTCTATCAAATCTCTCGATATGATCTCGAACAATTTGCACCAAAGAATTTTCAAAAATAGACGAGGTATCCACCCAAATGAAAGTACCAAATTATTGTTCCAAAAAAAAACATTTTTAAAAGAAGTGATTTCAAGGAAAAAGTCAAACCAAAAAATTATAAATAAAAGTAACAAGTCGCGAGGTGTCTTAATTAACAACCTAACTCCCCTCGACGACACGGTGTCATCCATGAATTGTGGGAGAGAAATGTCAATGCCTATCTTCCAACCTTAAAGCCTTAAAACCAATTGGTTAATTTGCCTTATAAAATTCTCATCAGTACCCCAACCAGTACTATCAGCAAACGAGGGAAAAGGTCTCAACTCTGTTCCAAATTGATATACTTTACACTCTAGTTTACGATTTACGCATAGTTCTTAAGGGATACTAAGTGGCAGATTTTGCTTGTGTATCCAACGAAACCCCTCACATTTAGTCAAAGCCAACTAGGTAACAAATGGAAATATTTCTAAATTCATTTTGTGGGAGACAAAATACATTTTTAGTGAATACAAATGGTCAAAATGTCATGTTATACAAGAGAAAGGAGACAAAACAAAGGATAATAATGTTCAACTATTCTTTCCAATATTATCGTGGCTATTCATGTACAAGATAGCCATTAATATAGTTTGTGATCCTTCTTTTACGGTTTTACACATTTATTAAGTGGATAATATGCCCATTCCACGACAGAGTAGTAAATCTGATTTGAAAACAAAGAAATTATAGTAGTCGTACTGACACCCGTAAATAAGATAGGAATCTACTTAGCGAAAGAATTACCGGATATAGGACAAATACCGAGCATCCTATAGTCACTACTACAACAATCAAGTAGTCTCGCCCCTATATCTCTTCTGCATAATTAATGTGCCCCAAACCTGCAAATAAGAAAGGAAATCTTTTTGAGAGACAAAATATAATCACTTGACATGAAGATTCAGAACCTTGCTTAAGATGAATGGTAGAATATTTTTTCATCCTAAACTAAGTTATACAACCAATACTTAAAAAAGTAGACAATTACACAACATGAGGATGGAGGATTCCAAGCAATTAAGCTTGGTCCAGAATGAGAGTATAGGAGAGCCGAACTCAAAACAATGCCAGTATTTACTTTAGAACATTAATCTATGATACCGTGATACTTCAATAAACACAACTTTTGCGTATCCACGTTATCCAACACCAAAACCAACACGAGGACACCGACGATTGACACTTACGACATGGGTACTTCTTGAACGACTACCCCATATCCTTTCGTGCTTACGTCTATTGCCCACACACTTATGAATTACTTAATTCCTTTCGAAACTGAGACACTAGATAGTATATTGCAAACAAAAATTATTCTAGAAAGGAGTGCAATCCTTAAAGTGGTATTACATCTATTATCAACTGTGATTGCATTTAGAATATGCATAGTACTTAAGATAAACTGCTAAACTTAAAAATAAAGCTATTGTCTACAAAGATGGTTGCATATTGCAGGTGCCGACTAGCAAAGTTGGTAAAACCTTTGGGTGATGATACCCGAGGTCTGGGGCTCAAACCCCACCAGCATCAAAGAGTTACTGATCTCATTTAAAATAGGCTTACCAATAAAAAAAAGATGGTTGCATATTAGCTTTAAACAAAAACAAAACACTATAAAACATATTATGTATATTATGTACATACATACAGCAAGTAATCGTGCAAATGAAGTCAGGAAGCTAATTTTTCAGAGGCTATCTTCTTTAAATTATTGTTGTACAAAATAACTACCACAATACTTCATTCACTATCTATCTAATGCATTTATTGTACTGGCTAATACTTCTGGTTGTGCCCACTAATGGCGTCAGATCACTTCTAAATCTTGTAGCAGGACAAAGAATAGCATACTCTCGGAGGAAGAGAAGTCTGTTGAAGATAATTTTGATGGCCTATATGACACTGAGGATGAGATGTTGGATATCGAATTATTGAAGGAATACTACAGCAGGGAGGTGGAATAAGAAGACGAACAGAGGACGAGGAACAAGAGACCATCTAAGTCAAGTGATAGTGGTCATCTGGTGTAGGAACTAGGTTATGGTGGTGTTTTTGGGTGCTTTTGTTTTTGATTACCAACTAGTCACCTACTTGTTATTTTCCGTTATGTTTTTCTTTCCTTTCTTGTAATCAAGGGTTGGTGTCTTAGGGGTTATGGGGCAGGTTTTGGGCTTGAAAATTAGCTACTGGCTAATAATTCAACTGTTAATTTAATCCCATTCATTAATATTATTACATTTTCTTTTATGTATCCAAAAATAAAATAAAAATTGTAGCAGGAGTTGTTTCTTTGGAGCAAAAAGTTGATGCTTGGAGAGTCTGCTCCTAAAACCGTAGGAGCATACTTTTGGAGTTAATCGACCACCATGTCAGTTAGTTATGTTCTCTGTGGAAATGATACTTAACTCTGTCTTACATACATAGTAGATCACTGAAGTAAAACAGGTGATTGTTAAGGAACAACATATAGCTCCTTGCAAATTCCACAAGGAAACATACAAGACATACATAAATAATTCTACGGAGCTAACCCTTAAAGTTTTTCTTTACTATAGGTAACACTTAAATAGGTAAGTTGTGGCTGGAATATATGCAAGATACTAAAATTTTGAATTCAGTCAAACATCTATCAAATCCAATAGAGCTAAAAGTTATTTTGCAATGTTCAGTGAGGATTAAAGAAACTTAAGACCTAGAAAACCTTTGGAAGAAACATCAAGAAAAACGAGTTTGGAAAGATGAGAATAAATAAGTCACTTACCATAACGGGTATCATCTTAGCACAGTTTGCAAGTGTCTAAACTGGAAAACTAACATACTTGAGGGCCTGGAGAAAAAACAGGTGACATCGTTAATATACAGGAGAAATTAATTATAAAAAAAAAAGGAAAAAAAAAAAAAATGGTACATACCTCATATTGGGAAGTTGTTGTGAGTATGTTTCATACTGAGATGAGGCAATACTTATAGATTGGAGCAACAAGGTCCAAGGCTTTTTTACTTGCCTAAAAAAGATATTGGTTAGGCAATGACACCATCTCCGGAAAGACAAAATAATAATAATAAGGTTACATATATAGTAGAGTACCAGTAAAGCAGCTGCAGATACAACAGACGTCATAATGCGGTTGCAGAAAACAAGAAATAACGAGTACTTAAAATACTCTTTCTTTTCCCCATATGGAACTCTCATTATCTTTTCTTGGATCATTAAATTTCCCTTTTCTTTGTCAAAAATATACACAAGACAAAACTCTTGAGACCAGAATTGAATTTTTTTAAAAAAACACAGAAAACGCCGTAAATGACGAGAGTGGTCATGATCCCGAGAGACAAATGAAAAGCTTTCCATAATAATTTATTATTATTATTATTATTATTATTCTCTTGTAATAATAATAAGCCACTCGATGGAGGAGGAGACGTCATGCTAATTATTAGACCGACACGTGGTGAGTGGAGAGGCGAAAATGTGTATTATAAGAGCGCGGGTGGTGGCTTTTGTATATTTTTGGTTTTGTTTTGCGAGGATGGACAGTCAACCTTACTTATGCTACTGCTGTGCCTACAACAGAAATAAATATAACTACTATTGGACCAACTGGTTCATTTCCAAAGAGGCTTTGGGCTTTACACAGCACAGGCCCACGGGGTTGGGCTTCTACAGCCGCGGCGGTTACCCAATGTTTATACGCTTAAAAAATTAAAACACTTTGAAAGACAACAAGTGCATATCCACAAGATTAGATTTTACAACATCCAAATTAGGCGAAATATCTGTATTGACTAAGTTAAAAGCTAAATTTGAGCACGTTAGTTTTATTTTGATTGTTGTTGCATTAGCAAGAGTGTTGCCTTCCCACCATAATTTGATGTCTCGAATATGTCACCAATTGTACCTAATTCTGAGCATTTGTCGAAATATGTAAGCTCGATGATAAGCGGTGAATTTTCATCGTGGCGTCTGCCTAGTATAATCAATTCATATTTATCTCCCATTTCACGAATCACACTGACTACACCTACCCCGTTGTTTACCTCCTCTTGTATATATGTGACTCTTTTGTTGTATGTAGTTCTCAACTTAAAATCCATTAATGTTTCCTCGTCAAATCTGTTCTCAGCTGACATTTTCTTCAAGTTATATTCACAACTCTTCTTCAGCAATCGAATTACAGTGACCTTAATGTTTGGGTGTTCGGACATTCTTTCTGCATATGCTAGTGCCTCACGATCGTCTGCGCCGCCCAAGAAAACCACTGCCACATGATAAGATGACGAGTTATCTAAAACACCACCAAGCACCCCCCAGCCCAATAATGATGCTAACAGAGCAAGGTGTATTTTCAAGGACATTCTTGTTCATTGTCTTATCCCAATCGTGGCGCCCGATATCAAATGTTTGTGGAAGGGGAGAATTATGAGAGAAATCATTTTTTCGATCGCAAGCTTACACGCGTCATTGTGCATATATGTGTATGATGGTACCACAGTGTAGGGCGCAACTGAAACTCTCCCTTTGTATTTTTCTTCATAAGACCTCAACACATTGATGATTCTTTGGGATGTTGTATTAGGAGAAGAAGAAGATCTTTCGTACGATCTGTGAGAAATGATTTGGGGAGTTTCGTGGTCAACAATCTCAACAAAATGAATGATGTTAAAGTTGATGGGGCTAGTTTTTGTCAGCTTGGTGGCCATCATGAGATAGATCGCAGATAGTACATTCGGCTCATTGTGGATGCAAGCAAGAATTCATAGTGGAGTGTTAAGTTTAGAGTGTGCAATGGTTCTTCTGTTGAGTAGCTTATATTTCATTGACGACTTGTGGACATATCTTACTAGGGGTGCAGAAGCCCCGGTTATGACCACTGTCGACAATACCATGATTTGAAAGTAGTCGTAATTGACTAGCTGCCATTTAAAAAAAACAAAAAACAAAAAAAAAAATGAACTAGTAGTCATAGTTACATGAACATAAACACATTAAGCCAACAATAAGAGGTATTATATATGGAGCATGATTTCCTGTAATATATTATACCTGAACGGCCGTCAACACTTGGAAAAAGGAAAGATCCATAAAGCCTTGGGCGTTCACTGTGAGGCCAAGTAAAATAGCATCCTTGGACGACATGTTGTAGTAAAGAGCAGGTAAAAATGCTCCTAAGAACTTTCTAGTGCAACTAACGAGAACAACCATTCCAACAATGAGAGCGGTAGATAAGTCGATCAGATATACATTCATCGCCATCCCATTTGTGGTGTAGAAAATTGGCATGATCAACCATTTATTGAAAAGTTCAAGCCTACAGCTTCAAACACCACAAACAGATATCCCTCTTGCGCTATCTTTCCATCTGGTATCCGATTAATCATCCAAATTATCGCTGGGCGCAGTGCAAACATAACTACCACAACTACTATGGCTATAGTGAGACACCCATATATAGCTATATTTAGGATGCTTGGATTTTGTTGATGGGTCAGAAAAATTGTCATTACTGATATATATAATATACCACTGATCAATGAAGAACTTAAGGCTAATTGGTTGAACTCCGTGTTGAAAATATTAAGCTCAAAAAGATAACTAGCAATGGAAGGGAAAGCCGGAATGGATTCTGCAACTCCAACCATTATAAGATGATAATATAACGTTTTGTTTACGTGCTGACTGAATATTGATGAGAAAAAAAGTAGCACATCTTTGTAGAGAGTATCATTTGGAAGTAAAATTACCAAAATGCAAGTTATTATTGCTTTTCTTCCTGTCCTTGATATCATCCTGGGGTTCATCTTCACTCCAATCAAGAAGATTTGGAAAATTATTCCCAAAGTTGAATATAGATCTAATGTTGCGAAACTTGGCTCGACGAAAATTGTCCGTAATTGTTTGTTTCCAGTGATAGGACCCAAAATGCTAGGACCTACTACGATTCCCGCCAGTTAGATAAGAAACATTAAAATAATTATTATTAAAAAAAAAACATTGAACACTATTTTTTTTCAAAAATTTATTTCCCGTAATAAGGTCCAAAATTGTGTTAATGAAAGGAAATGTACACTATACATCTCTTTTGGTGTTGCTACAGTGGATGCAACTACCAACATTCAAGCTCAATTAAATAAAATTCTTAGTAGACCACCCACTTTTAGCCTCCTTGGGAGGCCTAGAATACAATAGAATTGAATTCTAAACATACTCCAAATCCTTTTATGAAGTCTTCCACAGACCTATGGGAATCCCATATGAACAGACCTATGGTAATCCCATACAATCGTAGACAACATATTCATTGTGTTTCAAATACAAAAATCTAAAATCTAAATACAAAAATCCTGCTCATTTTAGGAATTAGGAGTTTTTTTGCTTTAATGGTGGCAAAAATAGGGTGAATTTTTATACTGAGGGATAGAAGAGTAATTTAACCACAAAATTAGGAAAAACATGCAAATTTAAAAAAAAACTAGGGTTGTAGCAGCCGTAAGTCCTAGCACACCTTCTGGAAGTGCTGGAAAAAGTTAACCTGATGAATCTGATCTCGAGGTGGATAGTTTTGAGTTTGATATGAGAGCAAAATATGGTGAGGGGGTCCGTTGAAATGCATATATAAAGAAAACCGGAGGAGTTTGTGAGTTTAAAAACATTAACATACCATGAAAAGTCACGGGAACTGAAGATGCTTAAGCCATCGAAAGAGTCATTGCTCAGAGAGGCTCAAGATCTGTTGGACGCTGTTAAAGCAATTGAAGACAACAGTGAAGGGAACGCACCAGGTAACAATGAAGAAGAAACATGTGTGATACCAAGAAGTGAGTGAGTCGGGGAAGAGGGAGAATCCCTGATCAAGCGGCTTGGTACCGAGGTGATTGAACAAAAAACAAAAGAAGGTGAACTGATGGAATCGGGAATAACTAGAACAAATTCTAAAGATTGGGAAAAAGGAACATCAGATCCTAAAATATCGGAATCACAGGTTAAGAGGGGAAAGAATGCTATAGTGTCTCCAAACACTGAACTGGATCAGAACAAGAACTCGTCTGCTATAAAAGAGAGTCAGCAGGGAACCAATGAAACGATCACAAAGTTGAAGCAAGCTGTCGGGATATACTTCAAAGAGCCAAAGGGTTTGTTAGAGAAAGATACAACTGATCAGAGGAATACAGGAACCCAAGCAAAGAAAATAGAGATGGCCATTGGAGACACCGCATCACTCACAGAAGGAAAAAATTTTATCGAGATGAAGGGGACGTGGGCAGAGATGCTTAGAGGGAAGACTGGGGGTACAAATGAACTCAAGTACATCCCACCATCTATGGTAAACGGCAAGGCAGTAGTGCATGTTAACAGCAATCAGTTCGCAGACCTTAACAAAAAATTTGAAAACATTATTGTGGGGTCGTTTGTTGGAAAAAGGCTGAACTACAATTTTGTAAAGGATATAGTAAGCCGCACTTGGAGAACAAAGAATTTTGTGATGAAACCATATGGAGATACCATGCTCACATTCAAGTTCCAGAATGATGATGAGAGGAAGGATGTTTTAGATCTTGGTTCCTTCCACATTGCGAGTCAACTATTTGTAGTTAGACCGTGGAAACTGTTTGTCGAGGCAGAAACCCGAGAACTTAAAACAATACCAATATGGGTAGTTGTGAAAGGTCTGCCAATGGAAATGTTGAATAAGCAAGGATTTAGCCAAGTTGGGAGTGTTATAGGTGTGCCGATGTTCACTGATCACTTAACTGAGAATATGACGCGAACATCCTATGCAAGGCTGTGCGTAGAGATAGATGCTGGTGCGCCGATCCAACTGATATCCCAGTGATTCTAGATCAGAGAAGAGTCTACAAAGTATTGTTTGAATACAACTGGAAGCCACAGAGATGTATGGGCTGTGAAGTGTTTGGCCACTTCGACCAAAGCTATCCCAAGAAGTTGAAACTGGAAAGAGATAGTGTAAACAAGGTTTGGCTGCATAAAACGGATACTATAAGCAAAGATGGGGAAGTGAACATGAGAAAGGAACCACAAGTAGATCAGAAGCTGAAAGGCAAGGCAATAGACACTGAGGTGCATGAAATTCATGAGATTGAGGAAGATGGGTGGGAGTCACCGAGTAAGAAACATCGATGTAGAAGGCATAATGGGAAGGGAGAAGGAACCTCGAGGGAAACCGAGACAGCAAAGAAGAGAAGTCCGATGGAGATAAAGCAATAGGAAATAAAGAGCGGAGAGAAAAACAAAGCAAGAATTCGGGCCGATGAGAGCAATGAGAACTCAACAGAGCAAGACGAGGGACATGAAAAGCAAAATAATATACCTACAGAGAAGGAACAAACAAGAAAGAGCGAAGGTAAAACAATGGGGACAAAAGTGAGAAGAGTACAAGAACCAAACTATGATGATAACCGGTTCAAACATCTGGCTGAAAACACTCACACAACTGTGGTTCAGAGAAAGGACGGGGGGCAACCTCTGAAATAGGTAGCAAGGACAGGGCAGAGTGTGAGCTGTAAGAAAGAAGGGGCAAAACAAAGCCTTTTGGTATACCCAAACAAACGTAAATGATGACAAACCTTTTCTTGTTGGAATGTGCGGGGGTTCAATCAAGCTTTTAAGCAAGTTGAAGTCAGAGAAATGATAAGGAAGTATGAAATAAGTGTTATGGGAATTGTCGATACTAGAGTAAAGCAGAAGAATCAAGATAGAATCTTCAATAAGACTTTTACAGGGTGGAGAATGGAAGGGAATAGTAATGGAACTGAATTGGGGAATATTTGGTTCTGCTGGAATCCGAGAGAGTGTGGGGTAAAACTGATACAAAAAGACTCGCAACAAATTACGATGGAAGTGGATAGAATATCAGGAGAGGAGTTCATCGAATCATTGGTTTATGACAGTAATGATATGGGGATAAGAAGGCAGCTGTGGAGAAGCATTCTAGAACTATCATGTACCATCCATAAACCTTGGATTATCTTGGGGGATTTCAATTCGATTTTGAATACTCAAGAGAAGATAGGAAGAACCGAGGTTAGGTCGTATCATTATGCAGATCTCTTAGATTGTGTTAATGCCGCTGGATTGGTGGATATAAAAAGTAAAGGGAATTTTCTAACTTGGAGCAACAAGCAAGAGGTGAGGGTTAGCTGTAAATTGGATCGAGTGATGGCCAATGCAGAATGGGTAGGAGCTTATGGGGATCATGTGGCTGATTTTAGGAACCCAGGAGCAGTATCTGATCATTCAGCCATGATAGTAACTTCAATAGCCCAGAAAAATCAGCAACACAAAGCCTTTAGATTCTTTAATTTCTGGTATACTGAGATGGGTTTCATGGATGTAGTAGGGGATACATGGAAGAGTGCAGTTGTTGGTAATCCGATGTTTGTATTCATGAAGAAGCTAAGGTTAACAGAGGCGGCACTAATACAGTGGAATAAAGAACGAGTTGGGAATGTGAAAAAATAGAGTCAAATTAATGAACAAAAAAATTCAATGGATCAAGTACAAACGCGAGCAAAAATCAAGCAATGCCCCATGGATCGAGCTCTGATTAGAAAAGAAAGGGAAGCAATTACAGCACATGTGCAAGCTATTAACTCTGAGGAGGATATGATACGACAGGTGATAGTAGTGAGAGATAATAATACCAAATACTTTTTCAAGTCTATGCAAGCAAGAAGGGTAGTAAACAAGATATCATGTTTGAAAGATGTGGCTGGAAATGTTATACAAGACTTAAAAGCTATATGAGATGAGTGTGTGGCTTTCTATGAAGCGCTCTACAGTCCTAGTAGCATGACGCCAGTGGATTTTTCAGTATTTCAGGATATGGAGCCTCGGCAACAGCTTGGCATGAGAGAATGGGATAGATTATAGCAGGATGTTACAAGGGATGAAATTATAGAGGCTCTAGCAGATATTGACAATGATAAAGCGCCGGGGAGTGATGGTTTCTCTTCTCTCTTTTATAAATGTACTCGGAAGATTATTGGCGAGGTCTTTATAAAAGCAGCAAAGAACTTCTTTTAGTCCAACCAGATGCTAAAGGAGGTAAATTCGACATGCATCACACTTATTCCTAAAGTACTTATACCTACTTCATTAGGGGATTACAGACCTATTGCTTGTTGTGGGGTGATATACAAATGCATAACTAAGGTCATGATGAGAAGAATGAAAGATATCATGCCAAAAGTTATTAACTCTAACCAATCAGCTTTCATAATGGGAAGGAGTGTATAGGATAATATTCTACTATCACATGAGATAATGCATAATATTCTACTATCACATGAGATAATGCATAACTACCACAGGGATCAGCAACCACCCAGATGTGTTGTGAAAATAGATTTGAAAAAAACTTATGATTCAGTGAGGTGGGAAGCGGTGGTTTTTGCAATGGAAAGAATAGGTATACCAGCCAGGTTCATTACATGGGTTAAAGCTTATGTGGAGACAGCTTCCTATTCTATAATGATTAATGGGTCATCTTATGGCTATTTCAGAGGAAAAAGGGGAATAAGACAGGGAGATCCAATCTCACCGTATCTCTTTGTAATGGTAATGGACCTATTCACGGATATGATGCATCAGAGTGTGAGGACTGGAAGGTATAGGTTACATCAAAAGTGCATAGACCCGCTTATCACTCATTTGTCATTTGCAGATGACTTAATGGCATTTATGTATGGGGATGTACAAAGTGCGAACACCCTAAAGCAAACCCTGGAGACTTTCAAAGTTGTGGTAGGACTAGAGGTGAACCAACAGAAGAGTAATATCTTCTTTGCAGGAGTAGATGAGATTACAAGTACAGAGATAGAGCAAGTGTTCCAGTTTGAAAGAGGAGAGTTGCCAATGAGATATCTGGGGCTACCCTTAATTACTACGAGGTTAAGATCTGTGGATTGTAGTTCTTTTGTGCAAAAAGTGGCAAGGAGAATACAAAGGTAGAAGGGAAAGCTACTTTTTTATACAGGAAGGCTACATCTTATAAAAGCAGTGTTAAACAACCTCAGTGTCTACTGGCTGACTTCGTTCAAAATCCCACAGAAAACTGTTGAGGACATAAACAGATTATGCCGGAACTTCTTATGGACAGGGCCAGATTGTATACAGTCACATGCATTAATTAGGTGGGAAGCTCTGTGTTTCCTTTACGAGGAGGGAGGACTAGGGATTAGGGACATGGAAAAGGTTAATCAAGCGGCAACAATGAGGCACATATGGAAGATTGTAACAAAGGCAGAGAACTTGTTGGTTACATGGATATACAGGAATAAGATTAAATACCAGAGTTTTTGGACTGTA
The DNA here is from genome assembly GCF_015680905.1 of Coptis chinensis. Classification (NCBI taxonomy): domain Eukaryota; kingdom Viridiplantae; phylum Streptophyta; class Magnoliopsida; order Ranunculales; family Ranunculaceae; genus Coptis; species Coptis chinensis. The sequence goes on from NC_141460.1 coordinate 46,149,505, forward strand.
AATATTCCACAAGACTGCTCATGGAGCTGGAGAAACATTCTAAAATGCAGAGCAGAGGTAGCTGATTTTGTCAAACACCAAATTGGTGATGGGAAGGATACAAGCTTCTGGAATGAACCATGGTACTCAACAGGTATACTGAGGTCAAAATATCCACATGCATTACTATATAACAGCTCATGCAATGTCCAGAACAAGGTAGTTGATTTCATAGAAGCAGGGAGATGGAATTTTCCAGAAAATGTTCAGACTCATCTCAGAGAATTTATGCCAGAGATTGATGATATAGAGATAGTGGGGCAAGAAGACAGAATTGTTTGGACGACATCAAACCATGGAGAGTTCAGTTTAAAAGAGACATACGAAAGTTTGAGAGGTTCCAGACAAAAAGTGAAATGGGCCAATATTGTGTGGTATTCAAATAGAATACCGCGCCATTCATTTATAACCTGGATGGCTATTAACTGCGGACTGAAGACACTAAAGAAGCTTAAGGAGTGGAAGAAAATCCAATCAGACACTTGTGTTCTATGCTGGCAAGGAACCAAAACTGAACACCATCTCTTTCATCACTGCAGTTTTGCAAAAAAGGTATGGAATCAAATTCTACAGAGGTTGGGTTTCAATAGAGTTGGTGCGATGATATAGGAAGGAGAGGTGGAATGGGTTGAAATAGAAACAAGAGGAAAAGGGTTTGTCCAAGATGGGTTGCGACTTGTATGGAATAGGTTTGTGTATATGATCTGGAAAACTCGAAATGAACGCATCTTCAAAAACAAAATGGCAGACGCACATCAGGTGTATGAGGAAGTGATTAGCTCGACTAGAACCAAGCTAATGGGTATCAATATAGTGATGAAACAAGGGTCTGAAGCACAACATTTCATGGAAACATGGAATATGGACATGGGGATTATAAAGGAAAAAAGGCAGTTATGCAAATGGGGCACAGCAGAAAGGGATGTATACATTCTCAATACAGACGGTACACTGCAGGGAGATGATGGGGGATGGGCAGCGGTACTAAGAAATGGAAATGGCGAAGTCACAACAGCAAGTCATGGCACCTCAAACATGGAGAGCATCTCGCTTATCGAGTTGTAGGCAGTTGAGCAAGGAGTACAAATGGCGCTAAGGCATGGCGTCAAATAGCTTGAGGTACAGACGGACCCTACCAATGTCATATCTTTCTTGAACAGTAGAAGTAAGTACCCATGGAAGGCAGAGAAACTTGTGCGAAGAATAAAAGCTATGAAGGAAGAATTGGAGCATTTCAATATTATACATGTGTTCAGGGAAACAAACAGGCTAGCTGATGTGCTGGCACAGAAACATTCCTTCTAGGAGATACATAGAATTAGTTCCTAGTTCGTTTTCTGAGGATGTAAAGAAAATTATATTTGAAGATGCTAGTGGTAAACAGTATCTAAGATTGTAATAATTCAACTTTTTTTTTATCCTCTATGAGGAAGGGGTAGGGGACCTCTTAATTAAAAAAACCCCGCTTACCCATAAAAAAAAAAAAAAAATCTAAATAGGAATTGAATTATGAAAGTTTGTCAAACACACATTTCGTAAATTTGAATTAAATTCTATTATAGTGAATTCCATTCCAATAGTTTCCAACTCCATCCTATTCCTAATTAGTTTCCACTTTAAGTTGCCAAACGTACTCAGGTACACCATATCAGACTCCTCCCAATTACATGGTGGTTTGCATTCAGACCAAATTTGTTCAAAAGTAGTTAAACTAGTACCATGCATGTTTTGCTATTATATCAGCCGTGAAGCTAGTTTTCTTCCTTCCTTGTGTGAAATTTTCCTAATCATATATAGAATCTTGTTTTGTTCAAGGTATATGCACAATATAGAAATCTAATCTAGTAATATATTAAATACATACCATATATCTTGTCTTCCTCCACAATAATGACAATATATAAATCTTTTACAAAGATGGCATCTCTACTAGGGCTGTCCATGGTTCGGTTCGGGTCGGTTTGGTCCAAATATATAAACCAAATCACAAGAGTCGGTTTCTAACTTTTCAAACCGTAACCGAACCGCATCGGAAGAAAACCGAGTTCTAACCGAACTATAAAATCGGTTCGGTTCGGTTTAAAACTGAATCTATTGACTTAAAGCCCAACTTTCCAACTTAAATCGGTTTATCGGTTCAGGCATTTATAAAATAGCAACACTAAGAAGGGGGTAATAACCAATTATACCAAATAAGATAACTAATTTTGATCTATTTAATCAATTAGATTTGAGATATGAATAGAAAGAATATCAAACCCAACATGAAAATTGATATCATTTGGCTTTAATTTACAGAAAACATATTTGTGAGATCTCTCAATCGATTGATCTATAACCAGTGTTCATTTTTCTCACGGTGAACAACGATCCTTGATAGAAAATTAGAAATTAAACTAGAAAAGAAGAAGGTGAGAGGTAGTGGTTGACTGGCTGTTATCTTGGAAAAGGTCACTGATATTTTGTTGAAGTGGTTGTTAGTTTGAACTTTGGAAATGAGAATATAAGAGAGGAGAGAGAATAAAAGAGGCACATGCGGCTGGTTTATATAGTTAGGGTTTGGTGGCTTAAGTTAGATAGTCCATTCAAAATCAATGGTCATAAATTAACTTAAAGATCTAAGGGTTTATAACAATTATTACTAGTGTACAGCTATCGGTTCGGTTCGGTTAACCGAGGGCAAAAACTGTGAGCCAAACCAAATGAAGTCAGTTTTACAATTAGGAATCAAAACCAAACCAGACATGTAGTAAACCGAAAAAAATGACCGGTTCGGTTTTTCGGTTTTTGTGAACACCCCTAGTTATATTTGATGACATTAGCAAATTGAGTTCATATTTCCATCGAAAACAGATGAAGTGGATAATAGCAATAGAAAGTGATCCATTTTATGATCTATCAAGACTTGATTTTACTCATATCCTCAATCCATCAACAACTTATTGGCTTTTGTATACAGTTAGTCAATTCAAATATCTATCACGATAGGGATATAATATTATATACAATATAAGGACAAATCTATCTATCGTGAATTTGAAATTGTAACTAAAAATTGGCAAGCAAAGATAAATATGACTGGGTGCTTTTATATCTTTATCCACCCTTCATCATGATTATTTGATATAAACAGGTTTATTAAGGTTGCCGACTTGCCATTGAATTTCTGCTTACCCTTGAGAAAATCCTAGTTCAACCCCCAGCTGGCCATGCACCACCAAACTTTGAAGTGTGCCAGTTATGAAACTAAGTAAGGTAGATGCAAGGCATTCACTTTACAGTTAATTTAATGTTATAACTTATTAAATATATTAATAGATAGTAAGTTTGTGCAAATTAGCTTTTGAAGTTAATATTGAGATTTCTAATGACTCCATCTTAAAAGCAAAACTGTTGTATTCTAAGTTACATTGATACGGTTATGTGTGTCCATACCCGAAACGAATATGAAGTGTCAAACACGGAATTGAGATATATTTTATACCATTTATGTCAGTTTTTGGTCCGTGTTTTGATCGACAGCATTTTAAGAAAGAATCGTTCATTCAAAGCAAAGCAAACTTCGCTTCTCTTTTCATAAATAGACTCAGTTAGAGATCTTCCTGATTGTGTGACCAAAACGGATTCATAGATACTGATGTAGGATGAGAACGTTCACTTTTAGGTATTTCTATTAGTAGAATTATTAAGTTGATTTAGTAGTTTCTTACGTTGGGTTTAATTAGATTTAGAAGTCTAGGTTTCTTTGTTATCAAGTTTGGCTTATCTTTATAAGGAGGCTAATGTTAGTTGTTTTAGGTATTCAATTATTCAATCAGATCAATTATCAAAATTATCTCAAGCCTAATATTTTTCCTCTCCAATTATTCTTCATCTCCTTCAATCTTAATTTCTTATTCGTCTAAACTCTTCAATCTCCTTCGTTCAATTCTTCTATTAAGGATTTCCATATCCTATCTTCTAAATCTAATTGTTCCCCATCAGATACATATCCGACATGGATTATTTTAAAAAAAATTGTTAGTCCATGTAACATAAGTTGTATTTAAACAAAATCTAACATGACCACTTCCACAACACCCCAGTTCCATTTTTTGGGAAGAGATTAAACACATCTTGTACTTAGGTAAAGCAGAACAAAATGCATCAATGTTTACTTAATTTGGCATATAATTCAAGGGCTAGGACTCTAATGCGGTAGGAAACAAAAGCAGCATGTATTATGTATTTACATATATATCCATGCAAAAAAGACATTAAATATGGGCACCAAGCTCAAAATCAATTGGCAATAAGTGGCTCGTCCTCGAGATTTATGTATTATATGCATGGGCGCATGGCTTCAGATTCCCGATATGGGATAATAGATCTCACAAACCTATTCCATACAAGTCGCAACCCATCTTGGACAAAACCTTTTCCTCTTGTTTCTATTTTAACCCATTCCACCTCTCCTTCCCATGTCATCGCACCAACTTTATTGAAACCCAACCTCTGTAGAATTTGATTCCATACCTTTTTTGCAAAACTGCAGTGATGAAAGAGATGGTGTTCAGTTTCGGTTCCTTGCCATCATAGAACACAAGTGTCTGATTGGATTTTCTTCCACTCCTTAAGCTTCTTTAAGGTCTTCAATCCGCAAGTAATAGCCATCCAGGTTATAAAGGAATGGCACGGTATTCTATTTGAATACCACACAATATTGGCCCATTTCACTTTTTGTCTGGAACCTCTTAAACTTTCATATGTCTCTTTTAAACTGAACTCTCCATGGTTTGATGTCGTCCAAACAATTCTGTCTTCTTGCCCCATTATCTCTATATCATCAATCTCCGGCATAAATTCTCTGAGATGAGTCTGAACATTTTCTGGAAAACTCCATCTCTCTACTTCTATGAAATCAGCTACCTTGTTCTGGACATTGCATGAGCTGTTATATAGTAATGTCTGTGGATATTTCGACCTCAGTATACCTGTTGAGTACCATGGTTCATTCCAGAAGCTTGTATCCTTCCCATCACCAATTTGGTGTTTGACAAAATCAGCTGCCTCTGCTCTGCATTTTAGAATGTTTCTCCAGCTCCATGAGCAGTCTTGTGGAATATTTACAGTCCAAAAACTCTGGTCTTTAATCTTATTCCTGTATATCCATGTAACCCGCAAGTTCTCTGCCTTTGTTACAATCTTCAATATGTGCCTCATTGTTGCCGCTTGATTAACCTTTTCCAAGTCCCTAATCCCTAGTCCTCCCTCCTCGTAAGGGAAACACAGAGCTTCCCACCTAATTAATGCATGTGACTGTATACAATCTGGCCCTGTCCATAAGAAGTTCCGGCATAATCTGTTTATGTCCTCAACAGTTTTCTGTGGGATTTTGAACAAATTCAGCCAGTAGACACTCAGGTTGTTTAACATTGCTTTTATAAGCTGTAGCCTTCCTGCATAAGAAAGTAGCTTTCCCTTCTAGCTTTGTATTCTCCTTGCCACTTTTTGCACCAAAGAACTACAATCCACAGATCTTAACATCGTAGTAATTAAGGGTAGCCCCAGATATCTCACTGGCAACTCTCCTCTTTCAAACTGTAACATTTGCTCTATCTCTATACTTGTAATCTCATCTACTCCTACAAAGAAGATATTACTCTTCTGTTGGTTCACCTCTAGTCCTGCCACAACTTTGAAAGTCTCCAGGGTTTGCTTTAGGGTGTTCGCACTTTGTACATCCCCGTACATAAATGCCATTAAGTCATCTGCAAATGACAAATGAGTGATAAGCGGGTCTATGCATGCACTTTTGGTGTAACCTATACCTTCCAGTCCTCACACTCTGATGCATCATATCTGTGAACAGGTCCATTACCATTACAAAGAGATACGGTGAGATTGGATCTCCCTGTCTTATTCCCCTTCTTCCTCTGAAATAGCCATAAGATGACCCATTAATCATGATAGAATAGGAAGCTGTCTCCACACAAGCTTTAACCCATGTAATGAACCTGGCTGGTATACCTATTCTTTCCATTGCAAAAACCACCGCTTCCCGCCTCACTGAATCATAAGCTTTTTTCAAATCTATTTTCACAACAGATCTGGGTGGTTGCTAATCCCTGGGGTAGTTATGCATTATCTCATGTGATAGTAGAATATTATCCTGTATACTCCTTCCCGTTATGAAAGCTGATTGGTTAGAGTTAATAACTCTTGGCATGATATATTTCATTCTTCTCGTCATGACCTTAGTTATGCATTTGTATATCACCCCACAACAAGCAATAGGTCTGTAATCCCCTAATAAAGTAGGTATAAGTACTTTAGGAATAAGTGTGATGCATGTCAAATTTACCTCCTTTAGCATCTGGTTTGACTGAAAGAAGTTCTTTGCTGCTTTTATAAAGTCCTCGCCAATAATCTTCCAATTACATTTATAAAATAGAGAAGAGAAACCATCACTCCCCGGCGCTTTATCATTATCAATATCTGCTAGAGCCTCTATAATTTCATCCCTTGTAACATCCTGCTATAATCTATCCCATTCTCTCATGTCAAGCTGTTGCCGAGGCTCCATATCCTGAAACACTAAGAAATCCACTGCCGTCATGCTACTAAGACTGTAGAGCGCTTCATAGAAAGCCACACACTCATCTCTTATAGCTTTTGAGTCTTGTATAACATTTCCAGCCACATCTTTCAAACATGATATCTTGTTTACTACCCTTCGTGCTTGCATAGACTTGAAAAAGTATTTGGTATTATTATCTCCCACTACTATCACCTGATCCCTTGATTTCTGTCGTATCATATCCTCCTCAGAGTTAATAGCTTGCACATGTGCTGTAATTGCTTCCCTTTCTTTTATAATCAGAGCTCAATCCATGGGCTGTGCTTGCAGCTGCGTTTGTACTTGATCCATTGAATTTTTTGTTTCGCTGACTCTGTTTATCACATTCCCAACTTGTTCTTTATTCCACTATATTAGTGCCGCCTTTGTTAACCTTAGCTTCTTCAAAAATACAAACATCGGATTACCAACAACTGCACTCTTCCATGTATCCCCTACTACATCCATGAAACCCTTCTCAGTATACCAGAAATTAAAGAATCTAAAGGCTTTGCGTTGCTGATTTTTCTGGGCTATTGAAGTTACTATCATGGCTGAATGATCAGATACTGCTCCTGGGTTCCTAAAATTAGCCTCATGATCCCCATAAGCTCCTACCCATTTTGCATTGGCCATCACTCGATCCAATTTACAGCTAACCCTCACCTATTGCTTGTTGCTTATGGTGGTGTTTTTGGGTGCTTTTGTTCTTGATTACCAACTGGAGTCAATCGACCACCATGTCACTCAGTTCTCTTCTCTATGGAAATGATACTTAACTCTGTCTTGCATACATACTAGATCACTAAAGTAAAACAGGCGATTGTTAAGGAACAACATATAGCTCCTTGCAAATTCCACAAGGAAACATACAAGACGTACATAAATAATTCTACGGAGCTAACCCTTAAAGGTTTTGTTTACTATAGGTAACACTTCAATAGGTAAGTTGTGGCAGGAATATATGCAGGATACTAAAATTTTGAATTCGGTCAAACATCTATCAAATCTAATAGAGCTAAAAGTTATTTTGCAATGTTCAGTGAGGATTAAAGAAACTTAAGACCTAGAAAACCTTTGGAAGCAACATAATGAAAAACGAGTTTGGAAAGATGAGAATAAATAAGTCACTTACCATAACGGGTATCATCTTAGCACATTTTGCAAGTGTCTGAACTGGAAAACTAACATACTTGAGGGCCTGGAGAAAAAAACAGGTGACATCGTTAATATACAGGCGAAATTAATTATATATAAAAAAAAAAAGATGAAATGGTACATACCTCATATTGGCAAGTTGTTGTGAGTATGTTTGATACTGAGATGAGGCAATACTTATAGATTGGAGCAACAGGGTCCAAGGCTTTTTTACTTGCCTAAAAAAGATATTGGTTAGGCAATGACACCATCTCCGGAAAGACAAAATAATAATAATAAGGTTACATATATAGTAGAATACCAGTAAAGCAGCTCCAGATACAGCAGACGTCATAATGAGGTTGCAGAAAACAAGAAATAACGAGTACTTAAAATACTCTTTCTTTTCCCCATACGGAACTCTCATTATCTTTTCCTGCATCATTAAATTTCCCTTTTCTTTGTCAAAAATATACACAAGACAAAACTCTTGAGACGAGAATTGATTTTTTTTTAAAAAAAACCTGTAAAATGCCGTAAATGACGAGAGTGGTCATGATCCCAGAGACAGCGAAAACGCCTTTACATAATAATTTATTATTATTATTATTATTATTATTCTCTTGTAATAATAATAAGCCACTCGATGGAGGAGGAGACGTCATGCTAATTATTAGACCGACACGTGGTGAGTGGAGAGGCGGACATGTGTATAAGAAGAGCGCGGGTGGTGGCTTTTGTCTATTTTAGTGTTTGTTTTGCGAGGACGGACTGTCAACCTTACTTATGCTGCTACTGTGCCTACAACAGAAATAAATATAAATACTATTGGACCAACTGGTTCATTTACAAAGAGGCTTTGGGCTTTACACATCGTAGGCCCACGGGGTTGGGCTTTTACAGCCGCGGCGATTACCCAATGTTTATATGCTTAAAAAATTAAAACACTTTGAAAGACAACAAGTGTATATCCACAAGATTAGATTTTACAACATCCAAATTAGGCTTAAATATCCTCATTTAACTAAGTTAAAAGCTAAATTTGAGCACACTAGTTTTATTTTGATTGTTGTTGCATTAGCAAGAGTGTTGCCTTGCCACCATAATTTGATGTCTCGAATATGTCACCAATTGTACCTAATTCTGTGCATTTGTTGAAATATGTAAGCTCGATGATAAGCAGTGAATTTTCATTGTGGCTTCTGCCTAGTATAATCAATTCGTATTTATCTCCCATTTCACGAATCACACTGACTACACCTACCCCGTTGTTTACCTCCTCTTGTATATACGTGACTTTTTTGTTGTATGTAGTTCTCAACTTAAAATCCATTAATGTTTCCTCGTCAAATCTGTTCTCAGCTGACATTTTCTTCAAGTTATATTCACAACTCTTTTTCATCAATCGAATTACAGTGACCTTCATGTTTGGGTGTTCGAACATTCTTTCTGCATATGCTAGTGCCTCACGATCGTCCGCGCTGCCCAAGAAAACCACTGCCACATGATAAGATGACGAGTTATCTAAAACACCACCAAGCACCCCCCCAGTCAATAATGATGCCAACAGAGCAAGGTGCATTTTCAAGGACATTCTTGTTCATTGCCTTTATCCCACTGTGGGCGAAGCCAGTATCCAAATGTTTGTGGAAGGGGAGAATTATGAGAGAAATCATTTTTTCAATCGCAAGCTTACACGCGTCATTGTGCATAGATGTGTATGATGTTACCACAGTGTAGGGCGCAACTAAAACTCTCCCTTTGTTTTTTTCTTCGTAAGACCTGAACACACTGACGATTCTTTGGGATGCTGTATTAGGAGAAGAAGAAGATCTTTCGTACGATCTATGAGAAATGATTTGGGGAGTTTCCTGGCCAACAATCTCAACAAAATGAATGATGTTCAAGTTGATGGGGCTAGTTTTTGTCAGATTGGTGGCCATCATGAGATAGATCACAGATAGTACATTCGGCTCATTGTGGATGCAAGCAAGAATTCGCAGTGGAGTGTTAAGTTCAGAGTGTGCAATGGTTCTTCTGTTGACTAGCTTATATTTCATTGACGACTTGTGGAGATATCTTACTAGGGTGCGTAAGCCCGGTTATGACCACTGTCGACAATACCATGATTTGAAAGTAGTCGTAATTGACTAGCTGCCATTTAAAAAAAACAAAAAACAAAAAAAAAATGAACCAGTAGTCGTAGTTATATGAACATAAACACATTAAGCCAACAATAAGAGGTATTATATATGGAGCATGATTTCCTGTAATATATTATACCTGAACGGCCGTCAATACTTGGAAAAAGGAAAGATCCGTAAAGCCTTGGGCTTTCATCGTGAGGCCAAGTAAAATAGCATCCTTGGACGACATTGTTGTAGTAAAGAGCAGGTAAAAATGCTCCTAAGAACTTTCCAGTGTAACTAACGATGAGAGCGGTAGATAAGTCGATCAGATATACATTCATCGCCATCTCATTCGTGGTGTAGAAAATTGGCTTGATCAACCATTTATAGAAAAGTTCAAGCCTACCGCTGCAAACACCACAAACAGATATCCCTCCTACGTTGTCTTTCCATCTGGTATCCGATTAATCATCCAATTTATTGTTGGCCGCAGTGCAAACATAACTACCACAACTACTATGGCTATAGTGAGACACCCATATATAGCTATATTTAGGATGCTTGGATTTTGTTGATGGATCAGAAAAATTGTCATTACTGATATATACAATATACCACTGATCAATGAAGAACTTAAGGCTAACTGGCTGAACTCCGTGTTGAAAATATTAAGCTCAGAAAGATAACTAGCAATGGAAGGGAAAGCCGAAATGGATTCTACAACTCCAACCATTATAAGATGATAGTATAACGTTTTGTTTACGTCGTGGACTGAATATTGATGAGAAAAGAGTAGCACATCTTTGTAGAGAGTATCATTTGGAAGTAAAATTACCAAAATGCAAGTTATTATTGCTTTTCTTCCTGTCCTTGATATCATCCCGGGGTTCATCTTCACCCAATCAAGAAGATTTGGAAAATTATTCCCAAAGCTGAATATAGATCTAATGTAGCTTAAACTTGGCTCGTTTAAAATTGTTCGTAATTGTTTATTTCCAGTGATAGGACCCAAAATGCTAGGACCTACTACGATGCCCGTCTGTTAGATAAGAAACATTAAAATAATTATTATTAAAAAAAAAACATTCAACACTATTTTTTTTCAAAAATTTATTTCCCATAATAAGGTCCAAAATTGTGTTAATGAAAGGAAATGTATACTATACATCTCTTTTGGTGTTGCTACAGTGGATGCAACTACCAACATTCAAGCTCAATTAAATAAAATTCTAAGCTCAATTAAATAAAACTCTTTGTAGACCACCCACTTTTAGCCTCCTTGGGAGGCCTAGAATCCAATAAAATTGAATTCTAAACATACTCCAAATCCTTTTATGAAGTCTTCCACAGACCTATGGTAATCCCATACAAACATACCTATGGTAATCCCATACAATCGTAGGCAACATATTCATTGTGTTTCAAATACAAAAATCTAAATAGGAATTGAATTATGAAAGTTTGTCAAACACACATTTCGTAAATTTGAATCAAATTCTATTATAGTGGATTCCATTCCAATAGTTTCCAACTCCATCCTATTCCTAATTTGTTTCCACACTTTAAGTTGCCAAACGTACTCAGGTACACCATATCAGACTCCTCCCAATTACATGGTGGTTTGCATTCAGACCAAATTTGTTCAAAAATAGTTAAACTAGTACCATGCATGTTTTGCTATTATATCCGCCGTGAAGCTAGTTTTCTTCCTTCCCTGTGTGAAATTTTCCTAATCATATATAGAATCTTGTTTTGTTCAATGTATATGCACAATATAGAAATCTAATCTAGTAATATATTAAATACATACCATATATCTTGTCTTCCTCCACAATAATGACAATATATAAATCTTTTACAAAGATGGCATCTCTACTAGGGCTGTCCACGGTTCGGTTCGGTTCGGTTTCAAACCGAATCTATTGACTTAAAGCCCAACTATTCCAACTTAAATTGGTTTATCGGTTCAGGCATTTATAAAACAGCAACATTAAGAAGGGAAATAACCAATTATACCAAATAAGATAACTAATTTTGATCTATTGAATCAATTAGATTTGAGATATGAATAGAAAGAATATCAAACCCAACATGAAAATTGATATCATTTGGCTTTAATTTACAGAAAACATATTTGTGAGATCTCTCAATCGATTGATCTATAACCAGTGTTCATTCTTCTCACGGTGAACAACGATCGTTGATAGAAAATTAGAAATTAAACTAGAAAAGAAGAAGGTGAGAGGTAGTGGTTGACTAGTTGTTATCTTGGAAAGGGTCACTGATATTTTGTTGAAGTGGTTGTTAGTTTGAACTTTGGAGATGAGAATATAAGATAGGAGAGAGAATAAGAGAGGCACATGCGGCTGGTTGAGAGAGTTAGGGTTTGGTGGCTTAAGTTAGATAGTCCATTCAAAATCAATGGTCATAAATTAACTTAAAGATCTAAGGGTTTATAACAATTATTACTAGTGTACAGCTATCGGTTCGGTTCAGTTAACCGAGGGCAAAAACTGTGAGCCGAACCAAATGAAGTCGGTTTTACAATTAGGAATCGAAAACCGAACCGGACATGTAGTAAACCGAAAAAAATGACCGGTTAGGGACGGTTCAATTCGGTTTTTCGGTTTTTGTGAACACCCCTAGTTATATTTGATGACATTAGCAAATTGAGTTCATATTTCCATCGAAAACAGATGAAGTGGATAATAGCAATAGAAAGTGATCCGTTTTATGATCTATCAGGACTTGATTTTACTCAGATCCTCAATCCATCAACAACTTATTGGCTTTTATATACAGTTAGTCAATTCAAATATCTATCACGATAGGGATATAACATTATATACTATATAAGGACAAATCTACCTATCGTGAATTTGAAATTGTAACAAAGATAAATATGACTGGGCGCTTTTAGATCTTTATCCATCCTTCATCATGATTATTTGATATAAACAGGTTTATTAAGGTTGCCGACTTGCCATTGAATTTCTGCTTACCCTTGAGAAAATCCCAGTTCAACCCTGCCAGTGGCCATGCACCACCAGCTTGAAGTGTGCTGATTTAAACTAAGTAAGGTAGATGCAAGGCATTCACTTTACAGTTAATTTAATGTTATAAGTTATTAAATATATTAATAGATAGTAAGTTTGTGCAAATTAGCTTTTGAAGTTAATATTGAGATTTCTAATGACTCCATCTTAAAAGCAAACCTATTGTATTTTAAGTTACATTGATACAGTTATGTGTGTCCATACCCGAAACGAATATGAAGTGTCAAACACGGAATCGAGATATATTTTATACCATTTATGTCAGTTTTTGGTCCGTGTTTTGATCGATAGCATCTTAAGAAAGAATTGTTCATTTAAGGCAAAGCAAACTTCGCTTCTCTTTTCATAAATAGACTCAGTTAGAGATCTTCCTGATTGTGTGACCAAAACGGATTCATAGATACTGATGTAGGATGAGAACGTTCACTTTTAGGTATTTCTATTAGTAGAATTATTAAGTTGATTTAGTAGTTTCTTACGTTAGGTTTAATTAGATTTAGAAGTCTAGGTTTCTTAGTTATCAAGTTTGGCTTATCTATAAGGAGGCCAATGTTAGTTGTTTTATGTATTCAATTATTCAATCAGATCAATTATCAAAATTATCTCAAGCCTAATATTTTCCTTCTCCAATTATTCTTCATCTCCTTCAATCTTAATTTCTTCTTTGTCTAAACTCTTCAATCTCCTTCGTTCAATTCTTCTATTAAGGATTTCCATAGCCTATCTTCTAAATCTAATTGTTCCCAATCAGATACGTATCTGACACGGATTATTTTAAAAAAATTGTAAGTCCATGTAACATAAGTTGTATTTAAACAAAATATAACATGACCACTTCCACAACACCCCAGTTCCATTTTTTGGGAAGAAATTAAACACATCTTGTACTTAGGTAAAGCAGAACAAAATGCATCAATGTTCACTAAATTTGGCATATAATTCAAGGGCTAGGACTCTAATGTGGTAGGAAACAAAAGCAGCATGTATTATGTATTTACATACATATCCATGCAAAAAAGACATTAAATCTGGGCACCCAGCTCAAAATCAATTGGCAATAAGTGGCTCGTCCCCGAGATTTATGTATTATATGCATGGGTGCATGGCTTTAGATACCCGATATGGGATAATATATCTCACGATGCCCTCTAATGTGTGACGTATCTTGAGCCAAACATGTGGACACATTTTAATGAGTGATGCAAAGTACATGGGTATTTGGGGCGTCGCGTATCTTGAGCCAAACACATGGACACTTTTTTTAAAAAACACACATATGTGATGTAAAGTACATGGGTATTTCGGGCCATAGAATAGTCTGCTTTGATACCATATTAAATTTGGGTATCCAACTCAAAACCAATTGGCAATGAGTGGAGAGGCCCCATGATTCTTATAAAAGGGAACATCCTCTTCTCCCTATTGAGAATAAAGGTATGAATCTAGGTCTCAAACAGTAGAACATGATATCCGATATCGATTATAAATCTCAAGAAAATAAAATACAGACTGTCAGGTATGTTGATATGACAAGAAGTCCTATATTCTCAAACACAAGCGGATTGGCATGCCATTGCAGATAAGGTTGACAAGGATAGGATACAAATTCCGAATACTTACCCAAGGTAACTAATCATTAAAGAAACGCCCCACACGGTGCTTTCCTTGCCTCTATTATACGTACTAATGTCAGCTGCTGCCCAATTTCACCAGTTCAAAAGAAAAAGAAAAGAAAAGTAGATTCATCAACTTCCATCTCACAAGTTTCATGAAAGTTCACAAAAGTATATTCAAATTTTGCTTTATTATATATTTTAGAAGTAAATAATGTAGATCTTAGACAGCAAAGACAAAATCTAATAGACAATGAAACAATATATATAAACAGGACTTGAGGTACCTATAAACAGAACGAGTAATTCCAAAGACAACCCATTAAGTTCCTAGTCTTCCTACGATAGGTCCAACCAAAGAGTAAAACAACATGCTCCTTATATAATTGATAGCTAAATATTCTAATTTTGATTTAGCATAGCAGGCGTTGGCAGCTTCTAAACCATTTAAAACTTTCCAGTATCAAGACACTATGATGTTTTTCGATTCCCCAGAGGAGGGGGGAGGGGGGTTGTTTTTAGATAAAATCCTAAATGCAGATGAGAAAATTGATTATAGAATCCCAATCTTAGTAGGCTTAGTGTACAAGTTTGAGCAAGTAAACCTCCAGACCCTACAACAATGAGATTTAAACACATTGGGTAGTATGTTTTATCAACCTCCTATTCCATACCAGCATCTGATTGTACTCCTATTCCGCCACATCTCGTACCCAGTTTTCTAGTACCTAGTTCTTTACATATGATCATTGCAGCCCTACACCCCTTTTGTTGTACATTTTATAGAAGGTATTCATTCATGTTGGGGTTCCAGAAACACTTCACACATAAAATCCCTCACGACAGTGAATAACATAATGGTCAAACACTCAAATAAACTAGGATAAGAGAAAAGAACTTCTAAAACTTAGAAGGAAGCTCTTAATAAGGGAAATAACCACTCTTCAAAAGCATACCAACCTCTTCAACCCACTAGGTTTCTATCAAATCTCTCGATATGATCTCAAACAATTTGCACAAAGAATTTTCAAAAATAGACGAGGTATCCACCCAGTCGAGTACCCAAATTATTGTTCCCACAAAAAACATTTTTAGAAGAAGTGATCTCAAGGAAAAAGTCAAACCAAAAAATTATAAATAAAAGTAACAAGTCGCGAGGTGTCTTCCTTAACAACCTAACTCCCCTCGACGACAACGGTGTCATCCATGAATTGTGGGAGAGAAATGTCAATGCCTATCGTCCAACCTTAAAGCCTTAAAACCAATTGGTTAATTTGTCTTATAAAATTCTTATCAGTACCCCAACCAGTACTATCAGCAAACGAGGGAAAAGGTCTCAACTCTGTTCCAAATTGGTATACTTTACACTCTAGTTTACAATTTACACATAGTTCTTAAGGGATACTAAGTGGCAGATTTTGCTTGTGTATCCAACAAAACCCCTCACATTCAAGCAAAGCCAAGCAGGTAACAAATGGAAACATTTCTAAATTCATTTTGTGGGAGACAAAATACATTTTTAGTGAATACAAATGCTCAAAATGTCATGTTATACAAGAGAAAGGAGACAAAACAAAGGATAATAATGTTCAACTATTCTTTCCAATATTATCGTGGCTATTCATGTACAAGATAGCTAGTAATATAGTTTGTGATCCTTTTTTTATGGTTTTACACATTCATTAAGTGGATAATATGCCCATTCCACGACAGAGTAGTAAATCTGATTTGAAAACAAAGAAATTATAATAGTCGTACTGACACCCGTAAATAAGATAGGAATCTACTTAGTGAAATAATTACCGGATATAGGACAAATACCGAGCATCCTATAGTCACTACTACAACAATCAAGTAGTCTCGGCCCCTATATCTCTTCTGCATAATTAATGTGCCCCAAACTTGCAGATAAGAAAGGAAATCTTTTTGAGAGACAAAATATAATCACTTGACATGAAGATTCAGAACCTTGCTTAAGATGAATGGTAGAATATTTTTTCATCCTAAACTAAGTTATACAACCAATATTAAAAAAAGTAGACAATTACAAAACATGAGGATGGAGGATTCCAAGCAACTAAGCTTGGTTCTGGTTCAGAATGAGAGTACAGGAGAGCCGAACTCAAAACGATGCCAGTATTTACTTTAGAACATTTATCTATGATACCGTGATACTTCAATAAACACAACTTATGTGTATCCATGTTATCCAACACCGAAACCAACACGAGGACACCGACAATCGACACTTACATGGGTACTTCTTGAACGACTACCCCGTATCCTTTCGTGCTTACGTCTATTGCCCACACACTTATGAATTACTTCATTCCTTTCGAAACTGAGACACTAGATAGTATATTGCAAACAAAAATTATTCTAGAAAGGAGTGCAATCCTTAAAGTGGTATTACATCTATTATCAACTGTGATTGCATTTACAATATGCATAGTACTTAAGATAAACTGCTAAACTTAAGAATAAAGCTATTGTCTACAAAGATGGTTGCATATTGCAGGTGCCAACTAGCAAAGTCGGTAAAACCTTTGGGTGATGATACCAGAGGTCTGGGGCTCGAACCCCGCCAGCATCAAAGAGTTACTGATCTCATTTAAAACAGGCTTACCAATAAATAAAAAAAAAGATGGTTGCATATTAGCTTTAAACAAAAACAAAACACTATAAAACATATTATGTATATTATGTACATACATACAGCAAGTAATCGTGCAAATGAAGTCAGGAAGATAATTTTTTAGAGGCTATTTTCTTTAAATTGTTGTTGTACAAAATAACTACCACAATACTTCATTCATTATCTATCCAATGCATTTAATGTACTGGCTAATACTTCTGGTTGTGACCACTAATAGCGTCAGATCACTTCTAAATCTTGTAGTAGGACAATGAATAGCATACTGTCGGAGGAAGAAGAGTCTGTTGAAGATAATTTTGACGACCTATATGACACTGAGGATGAGATGTTGGATCTCAAATTATTGAAGGAATACTACAGTAGGGAGGTGGAAGGAGAAGACGAACAGAGGACGAGGAACAAGAGACCATCTAAGTCAAGTGATAGTGGTCATCTGGTGTAGGAACTAGGTTATGGTGGTGTTTTTGGGTGCTTTTGTTTTTGATTACCAACTGGTCACCTGCTTGTTATTTTCCGTTATGTTTTTCTTTCCTTTCTTGTAATCGGGGTTGGTGTCTTAGGGGTTATGGGGCAGGTTTTGGGCTTGAAAATTAGCTACTTGGCTAATAATTCAACCGTTAATTTAATCCCATTCATTAATATTATTACATTTTCTTTTATGTATCCAAAATAAAATAAAAATTGTAGCGGAGTTGTTTCTTTGGAGCAAAAAGCTGATGCTTGGAGAGTCTGCTCCTAAAACCGTTGGAGCATGCTTTTGGAGTCAATTGACCACCATGTCACTCAGTTCTGTTTTCTGTGGAAATGATACTTAACTCTGTCTTGCATACATACTAGATCACTGAAGTAAAACAGGCGATTGTTAAGGAACAACATATAGCTCCTTGCAAATTCCACAAGGAAACATACAAGATGTATATAAATAATTCTATCGAGCTAACCCTTAAAGTTTTTGTTTACTATAGCTAACACTTCAATAGGTAAGTTGTGGTGGGAATATATGTAGGATACTAAAATTTTGAATTCAGTCAAACATCTATCAAATCCAATAGAGCTAAAAGTTATTTTGCAATGTTCAGTGAGGATTAAAGAAACTTAAAACGTAGAAAACCTTTGGAAGCAACATCACGAAAAACGAGTTTGGAAAGATGAGAATAAATAAGTCACTTACCATAATGGGTATCATCTTAGCACATTTTGCAAGTGTCTGAACTGGAAAACTAACATACTTGAGGGCCTGGAGAAAAAAAACAGGTGACATCGTTAATATACAGGCAAAATTAATTAAAAAAAAAATAATAATAAAAAAAGATACCGAGATGAGGCAATACTTATAGAAGAAATGGTACATACCTCATATTAGCAAGTTGTTGTGAGTTTGTTTGATACCGAGATGAGGCAATACTTATAGATTGGAGCAACAGTGTCCAAGGCTTTTTTACTTTCCTAAAAAAGATATTGGTTAGGCAATGACACCATCTCTGGAAAGACAAAATAATAATAATAAGGTTACATATATAGTAGAGTACCAGTGAAGAAGCTGCAGATACAGCAGACGTCATAATGCGGATGCAGAAAACAAGAAATAACGAGTACTTAAAATACTCTTTCTTTTCCCCATACAGAACTCTCATTATCTTTTCTTGCATCATTAAATTTCCCTTTTCTTTGTCAAAAATATATACAAGACAAAACTCTTGAGACGAGAATTGAATTTTTTAAAAAAACCTCAGAAAAGCGCAGTAAATGACGAGAGTGGTCATGATCCGCAGAGACAGTAAAACGCCTTTCCATAATAATATATTATTATTATTATTATTATTATTATTATTCTCTTGTAATAATAATAAGCCACTCGATGGAGGAGGAGACGTCATGCTAATTATTAGACCGACACGTGGTGAGTGGAGAGGCAGAAATGTGTATTAGAAGAGCGCGGGTGGTGGCTTTTGTATATTTTAGTTTTTGTTTTGCGAGGACGGACGGTCAACCTTACTTATGCTGCTGCTGTGCCTACAACAGAAATAAATATAAATACTATTGGACCAACTGGTTCATTTCCAAAGGGCTTTAGGCTTTACACAGCACATGCCCACGGGGTTGGGCTTCTACAGCCGTGGCGGTTACCCAATGTTTATAAGCTTAAAAAATTAAAACACTTTGAAAGACAACAAGTGGATATCCACAAGATTAGATTTTACAACATCCAAATTAGGCGAAAGATCTGTATTGACTAAGTTAAAAGCTAAATTTGAGCACGCTAGTTTTATTTTGATTACTGTTGCATTAGCAAGAGTGTTGCCTTGCCACCATAATTTGATGTCTCGAATATGTCACCAATTGTACCTAATTCTGAGCATTTGTCGAAATATGTAAGCTCAATGATAAGCGGTGAATTTTCATCGTGGCGTCTGCCTAGTATAATCAATTCGTGTTTATCTCCCATTTCACGAATCACACTGACTACACCTACCCCGTTGTTTACCTCCTCTTGTATATACGTGACTCTTTTGTTGTATGTAGTTCTCAACTTAAAATCCATTAATGTTTCCTCGTCAAATATGTTCTCAGCTGACATTTTCTTCAAGTTATATTCACAACTCTTCTTCAGCAATCGAATTACAGTGACCTTAATGTTTGGGTGTTCGGACATTCTTTCTGTATATGTTAGTGCCTCACGATCGTCCGCTGCCCAAGAAAACCACTGCCACATGATAAGATGACAAGTTATCTAAAACACCACCAAGCACCCCCCCGGTCAATAATGATGCCAACAGAGCAAGGTGCATTTTCAAGGACATTCTTGTTCATTGTCCTTATCCCATCGCGTGGGCCGGTATCCAAATGTTTGTGGAAGGGGAGAATTATGAGAGAAATCATTTTTTCGATCGCAAGCTTACACGCGTCATTGTGTATAGATGTGTATGATGTTACCACAGTGTAGGGCGCAACTGAAACTCTCCCTTTGTTTTTTTCTTCATAAGACCTGAACACAGTGACAATTCTTTGGGATGCTGTATTAGGAGAAGAAGAAGATCTTTCATACGATCTGTGAGAAATGATTTGGGGAGTTTCGTGGCCAACAATCCGATTAATCATCCAATTTATCGCTGGCCGCAGTGCAAACATAACTACCACAACTACTATGGCTATAGTGAGACACCCATATATAGCTATATTTAGGATGCTTGGATTTTGTTGATGGGTCAGAAAAATTGTCATTACTGATATATACAATATACCATTGATCAATGAAGAACTTAAGGCTAACTGGCTGAACTCTGTGTTAAAAATATTAAGCTCAGAAAGACAACTAGCAATGGAAGGGAAAGCCGGAATGGATTCTACAACTCCAACCATTATAAGATGATAGTATAACGTTTTGTTTACGTGCTGACTGAATATTGATGAGAAAAGAGTAGCACATGCTGTAGAGAGTATCGCTGGAAGTAAAATTACCAAAATGCAAGTTATTATTGCTTTTCTTCATGTCCTTGATATCATCCTGGGGTTCATCTTCACTCCAATCAAGAAGATTTGGAAAATTATTCCCAAAGCTGAATATAGATCTAATGTAGCGAAACTTGGCTCGACGAAAATTATTCGTAATTGTTTGTTTCCAGTGATAGGACCCAAAATGCTAGGACCTACTACGATGCCCGCCTGTTAGATAAGAAACATTAAAATAATTATTATTAAAAAAAAAAAAAAAAAATACATTCAACACTATTTTTTTTCAAAAATTTATTTCCCGTAATAAGGTCCAAAATTGTGTTAATGAAAGGAAATGTACACTATACATCTCTTTTGGTGTTGCTACAGTGGATGCAACCACCAACATTCAAGCTTAATTAAATAAAATTCTTAGAGATCTCATATCACTCTCAAAGATGCATTAATGGTGGCCTCTAAGGGTGATTTTTAACTTTGGGGGTATTTTCTTCTTTTTACCACAAAATTATGAAAACATTCAAAAAACACAAGATTTTAGGTTTGAAACAGCTACGAACCCTAGCACACCAACTAGGGTAGGAGACAACAATGATGATTCTGAACCAAATCTTGAGTCATCTGATGAGGAGGGAGATATAGAAGGGCTCAGGACTGCCTTAATAAAGAAATATGGAGTAGGTTCTTTAGAGAGACTCAGGAGACGGCTGGATGTAGATGGACCCTTGCCTGGAGAAGATGCAAACGAACGTATCCAGTTTGAATCCAGAGTTGAAGCAGCGCTAGAACTACAGAAACTAGAAGCAAGGGCTTCATTCAAAGCCCAAGCTATGGAGGCATAAAAAGATAATGTGAATGGAAAGAAAGCCAAAGACTTGGTAGAGGCAAGTAACACTGTAGGCAGCGAGGATACGCTTCAGAAACTACAACAAGATGTTGAGTACTATCGCAAGGAAGCGAGAAAGCGAGGATTCAAGGTACAAGCTCAGAATCTAATACCGAAAACATAGGATCTGAAAAAGAAACGAAAACAGAGTCTTTGAGAATGATAAAGACGGACAAATGCAGTTCGCAGAAATAATAAACCACAAGAGGGATTGAAAAAGGATCTCAGGGTAGAGGAGCAGCCGCCACAAGTTGTGATACAAACGACACAACCATTGGAAACACAAGGTCAAGCTGATTCGACAAGGAAAGCAACTGGTGCTGAACAGAATGAGAAGAATGAAGTAAATATCCCAGTTAAGGAAATCTCAGCAACAAAACCTTCATGGGCTGATGTGTTAGGAAGAGTGAATGTGGGGAAGAAGAGCCTGAACTTCGTACCACCAACAGTAGTGAATGGTAAACCAATACTACATGTGGAATCAAAAAGCTTCGAGCACTTACACAAAAAGTTTGAGATGCTAGTGGTGGGTAGCTTTGTAGGGAAGAGACCAAACTTCTCCTATGTGAGGGAGATAGTAGGTAGAACATGGAGGTTAAAGAATGGATTCACCATGCTGCCTTATGGGGAAACCATGTTCACTTTTAAATTTGAAAGTGAAGATGATAGACTGAAGGTTTTGGACATTGGGTCTTTCCACATTGCTAGCAAGCTTGTGATTATCAGGCCATGGAAGCTATTCATGGAGGATGATGATGCGGCACTGAAAACTATGCCCATATGGGTAGTGATGAAAAAATACCCAATGGAATTATGGGATGAAGAGGGATTCAGCCAGGTGGGTAGTGCTATTGGAAATCCATTGTTCACTGACAAGCTGACTGAAGATTGAAAGCGAACAAGTTTTGTGAGGGTTTACATTGAGATAAAGGCAGATTGTGCTTACCCGAAAGAATTGCCTGTAGTGATAGATATGAGGAGAGAAATAAAGATTGAATTCGAGCATAATTGGAAGCCTCCTTGTTGCACTCACTGCAAGTTGTTTGGGCATACTCTGAGCACGTGTGTGAAGGCAGAAAATAGAAAAGGGAAACCTCAAGTCAAAACAGAAGTGTGGATTAAAAAAGAGAAAGTAGAGGCAGTAGATAAAGGGAACTTAGTAACACAAACTGAGGGGAAAGAACTGGAAGTGCAAGAGGTGCACAATTTGGATGAGGAAGAGAGATGGCAAGTTCCAAATAGGAAACACAGAAGCAAAGATCGTAATGGGAGCACTGAATCTTCTGACACCAAAGGAACAGAGTCAGACAATGAGTCTGACAAAATGGTGACGATGATAGGAAATGAGAAGAGTGTGAAGAAAGGAACTGGAAAGAGGATCAAGGAAGGAAATATGACAAAAGAACCAAAGACTACTGATCATAATGTGGATTGAGGAATAGATGATGCTACCACAGATATGGGTATGAAACCAGGAACATCAAAAGAGGGGTATAGGTTTATTTCCCTAATCACGCTAAACTCCTCTCAATGATGATACACTTAGGGTGTTGGAACATGCGAGGATTCAACAAGAAGTTCAAACAAGTGGAGGTTCGAGAACTGATCCGGAAACATGAAATTGGCATGATGGGGCTGATTGAAACAAGGGTAAAGGAGAAGAAAAAGGACTATGTCATGAGGAATTCTTGTCAAGGGTGGAATATGGAACACAATTATGTACATAATGAACTAGGGAGGATTTGGGTGTGTTGGAATCCGAGAGTGTGTACTGCGACTGTTATGAAAAGGGAAGAATAGAGTATCACTTTGGAGGTGAATACGTTTACAAATAAAAATTTTATTGTAACTTTTGTATATGCTAGTACTGATATGGTGGCGAGAAGAGAGTTGTGGAGGAGCATAGTGGATCAATCCATCACTATCCATAAACCATGGGTAGTGCTGGGGGATTTTAATTCAGTTTTATGCCCGCTCGAAAAAGTTGGAGGGAGTAGACCGCCAAACTTTATGGAGTTTCTGAATTGTGTAACGTCAGCTACTTTAGTGGACATGAGGTTTAAATGGAACCTATTTACTTGGAATCGGCAAAAGAATCAGATTAGCTGCAAGCTGGATAGAGTACTGTGTAACTCAGATTGGATTGGTGAGTGTAATGACATGGAGACAGAGTTTATGAACCCAGGGGCTACGTCTGATCACAGCTCAATGATAGTCTACTCCATCATCAAGAAAAACTTCAAGAAACGGGCATTCAAGTTCTTTAATTTTTGGACGAAGGAAGATGAGTTCATGGAAATAGTTCAAAGGGCATGGGCAAATCAGGTGGTTGGAAATCCGATGTTCAGATTCATGAAATGGCTAAACCTCATGAAGGCAGCACTAATTGAGTGGAATAAGAATAAAATAGAGGATGTGACAGAGAGAGTTGAAGAAACAAAGAAAGAGGTTGAGTGGGTACAAACAGAACTATAGAGAACACCTCTTAACAGTGAACTGATAAGGAAGGAGAGAAGTGCCATAACTAGCCATGTCCAAGCAGCGAAGGCAGAGGAGGAGTGTTATAGGCAGAAATCGAGAGATCAATCTATCTTGTTAGGGGATAGCAACACTACATACTTCTTCAAGTTGGTACAGGCGAGAAAGAGTGTTAATAAGATAACATGTCTAATTAACTAAGATGGGTCAATGATAGAGGATGTGAATGTGATCGGAGAGAAATGTGTAGAGTTTTACAAAGAACTCTATAGTCCACACCAGATGGAGGAGGTTGATCTGTCAGTGTTGGATGGGTTACCACCGAAAATGCAACTCAGTCATGAACAGAAAGAGGCGTTAGAGGTGGAGGTGACTAGGGATGAGATAATTGAAGCATTATCTAAAATAGAGAGTGAGAAGGCTCCAGGAAAGGATGGGTTCTCATCATTGTTCTTCAAGAGCACATGGCGAATAATTGGAGATGATTTTACAAAAGCAGTACAAAACTTTTCAGGTCAGGTATGATGCTTCGTGAAGTCAATGCTACTTGTATTACTTTAGTCCCAAAGATAACTAATCCCACGTCTTTGGGGGACTATAGACCTATATCATGTTGTAGTTTCATGTATAAATGCATTACTAAAGTTTTAACTGCTAGGATGAAGAATTTTATAGCAATGATGGTAGCCCCTAATCAGTCGGCATTTATTCCGGGGAGAAGTATCCAAGACAATATATTACTGTCACATGAACTGCTGCATAACTACCACAGAGATAACCCCCAGGCTAGATGTGCGGTGAAGATAGATTTGAAAAAGGCCTATGACTCAGTGAGATGGGAGGCGGTAGTTTTTGCGCTGCAAAGAATAGGAGTACCGGGAAGGTTCATTCAGTGGGTGAAAGCATGTGTGTAGACTCCTGCTTACTCTATCATGATCAATGGGGCCCCATATGGATATTTTAATGGGAGAAGAGGGATTAGGCAAGGCGACCCAATGTCGCCATACCTGTTTGTGCTTGTCATGGATTTATTCTCGGAGATAATGATGCATTCTATGAGAAATGGGAGCTTCAAACTTCATTATAAATGCAATGACCCAGTCATAACTCATTAGCATTTGTGGATGATCTAATTGCATTTATGTATGGAGATATTGGTACTGCAATATGCTTGAAAGAGAATTTATTAATATTCAAGAATTGTACAGGGTTGGAGGTAAACATAAACAAAAGCCAGTTTTTCTGTGCTGGAATGGAATCTAGTGTTATTATTACGTATACAAGCAAGACTGCAGTTCCAAGAAGGCACTCTGCCAGTCAAATATCTAGGACTACCACTCATTACAACAAGACTATCTTCTAGATACTGTGCTCCTTTGATTAGCAGGCTGACAGATAGGGTACAAAGCTGGAAAGGATGCTTTCTTTCTTATGCCAGGAGAGTTCAACTCATTAAGTCAGTATTGAATAGTTTGAGCGTGTACTGGTTCTCGTCATTTATCATTCCGCAGAAAACAATTGAGGAGCTAAACAGAATTTACTGGAACTTCCACTGGAATGGTACTAACTGCTCATTGTCACATGCCTTGATTGGGTGGGAGGAGATATGCTTTCCATATGATGAAGGTGGTTTGGCGATACGTGATCTGGCCAAAGCATACCAAGCTGCCAACATGAAGCACATTTGGAATATTGTGAGCAGCAAAGATAACTTGTGGGTTCGATGGGTGCAGAAGCATCCTATTAGGGGAATGAATTTCTGGCAAATCAGGATACCCCAGGACTGTTCTTGGAGCTGGTGGAACATTCTGAAGCTGCTAAAAGATGCGGGGTTCTTTGCATTGCACCTGATAGGCAATGGAGCTAAAACTAAGTTCTGGCAGGACCCCTGGCACCTAGCTAGAATTCTGACAGAATACTTCCCACAAGCACTGAGGTATAGTTTGGATTGCCACATGGAGTCCACAGTAGCTTCACTGATCGAAAATGGCCAATGGAGGGTACCGAATTACATTGGTATTCATCTCTCGGGCATTATCTCAAACAGGTTGGGGGAGGTACAAATTTCAGGAGAGAGAGACAAATTGGTTTGGGCACCGTCTCATACTGGGGACTACACTCAGAGAGAAACATGTGAGAGTGTACGCAACACCAAAATCCCAGTACATTGGCATAACATCATTTGGTTTACTAACCGTATTCCGTGACACTCTTTTATCGCGTGGATGGCGTTGAAGGAAGGGATGAAGACTCTGACGAAAATGTAGGAGAGGAAAGTTGTGCGAGATGACTTGTGCGTGTTGTGTTGGAGAGAATCTGAAACCGAAATTCATCTCTTCTATGAGTGCTTTTATGGTCAGTATGTTTGGGCAGAGCTGATGAACCAAGGTGGGTATGCACGACCAAGAGCAGCAACATGGCAAGAGGAAGAAAACTGGGTTGTCACAGAGAGCCAAGGCAAGGGAGCATACCAAGATGCTCTGAGACTTATGTTCACTGGTTATTATTACTGGCTCTGGAAGGAGAGAAATAGCCGAATCTTCAACAACAAATACTTGATCGCAGCTACTGTGGTCCGGCTGATTACCAAAGATGTTAGAACCAAACTGATTTCGATGCAGCTGAAGATGGATAGAGGACTTGAGTTGCAAAGGTTTATGGGATTGTGGAATATGGGCGTGGAAGAAAAGAGGAAATGGATCATAAAATGCAAATGGGAGCACGCGCCAGAAGGTATTCAAAACTTGAACACAGATGGCACGATGCAAAATAATGAGGGGGGATGGGTTGCTGCCATTAGAGATGAGGATGGATTAGTGTTAGCTGCTACAAATGGGAAGTCTCACTATAGCAGTATTGATCTAATCGAGTTGCAAGGATTAGAACAAGGGCTCAGACTTGCCAAGGCCCATAATTTCCGAATAATAAAGGCCCAAATAGACTCGCGAAGTGTGGTGGGCTTTATTCAAAAAAAGACCTACCCATGGGAAGCGCATGTTTTGATGGCAAATATCAAAAAATTGGAAGCTTATTTTGAGTATTTTGCTATAGTACATGTGTTCAGAGAGTCCAATAGACTAGCAGATGCAGTAGCTACTAATATACCTACAGTTAGTTGTATTGAGTTGATTCCTAGCTCCTTTGCAGAGGATGTAAAAAAAATTATCTTTGAGGATGCTGCAGGGAAGGAATATATGAGAGAATGTACCTGGAACTAGATTCCACTTTTATTTTATTATTAATAATATAGGGGTAAGGGACCTCTCCTGCTAAAAAAAAAAAAAAAAAAAATCTTATATTGTGAAACACTTGATTGAATACAGTTACATGTGAGCTTGCAAAACACTTGATCGAATACAGTTACGTGTGAGCTTGCATTATAATGATTGTGAAACACTTGATTGATTGAATGAACATACCTACAAGCGAGATTGTGTTAGAAAGAATGCAAAACACTTGATTGAATGCACCTACGTGTGAGGTTGCGTTATAAAGGATGCAAAACACCTGATTGATTGATTGATTGTAGAAAACTCATGTTCTTTTCGCTTTTTCAGGATACAGCCCTATTCTGGAACTAATACATCAAATAGCGTGTTGTAGAGCCAAAAAGAGAAAAAGGGACCTCATGGAACATCTGGGAAAAAGTGCAAAAAATTCAAACTGTCAAAAGTCAAAGGTCAATGATCAAAGCCATAGTCAACGGTCATTGTGAACTCAAGGGTCCAAAAACTCAAAAGCTCAGGAAACACTCCAAGGTTTCAAAAAGCAATGACTAAACCCATTGTAAAACAAGGAATAAGCCTCTAAACGCTAAACCTTAGCCTAGATCATATAAGTTAGATCTAAGATGAACAACTTCCAAACCCAAAACCCCACTTTCTATACCAACAGAATGCAAAACCCATGATTTAATGCATCTACGTTCGAGTTTACATTAGAATGAATGCAAAACACTTGATTGATTGAATGAATGCAAAACACTTCACTTAATACACTTACGTGTGAGCTTCCATTATAATGAATGCGAAACACTTGACTAATCGAATGAACATACCTACAAGCGAGCTTGCGTTAGAAAGAGTGCAAAACACATGATTGATTGATTGATTGATCGTAGAAAACTCATGTTCCTATCTTCTTTTCAGGATACAGCCCTATTCTGGAACTAATACCTCAAAAGACGCGTTATAGAGCCAAAATGAGACAAAAGGACTCTAAGAAGGACCTCCTAGAACAACTGGGAAAAAGTGTCATAAAGTCAAACTGTGAAAAGCCAACGGTCAATGATCAAACCCGTAGTCAATGATCAAAGTGAACTCAAGGGTCCAAAATCTCAAAAGCTCAGGAAACACTCAAAGGCATCAATACCCAATGACAAAACCCATTGTAAGACAAGGACTAAGCCTCTAAATGCTAAACCTTAGCCTAGATCATATAAGTTAGATCAAAGATGAACAACTTCCAAACTCCAAAACCCGACTATCTACACCAATAGAATGCAAAACACTTGACTAAATGCATCAACGTGTGAGTTTTCATTAGAATGAATGCAAAACACTTGATTGAATACAGTTACGTGTGAGCTTGCATTATAATGAATGTGAAACACTTGATTGATTGAATGAACGTACCTACAATCGAGGCTTGTGTTAGAAAGAATGCAAAACACTTGATTGAATGCACCTACGTGTGAGGTTGCGTTATAATGGATGCAAAACACCTGATTGATTGATTGACTGTAGAAAACTCATGTTCTTTTCGCTTTTTCAGGATACAACCCTATTCTGGAACTAATACATCAAATAACGTGTTGTAGAGCCAAAAAGAGAAAAAGGGACCTCATGGAACATCTTGGAAAAAGTGCAAAAAAGTCAAACTGTCAAAAGTCAACGGTCATTGTCAACTCAAGGGTCCAAAAACTCAAAAGCTCATGAAACACTCCAAGGATTCAAGAATCAGTGACTAAACCCTCTGTAAGACAAGGACTAAGCCTCTAAACCATGGACCTTAGCCTTGATCATATAAGTTAGATCTAAGATGAACAACTTCGAAACCCCAAAACCCCACTTTCTACATCAACAGAATGCAAAACACATGATTTAATGCATATACGTGTGAGTTTGCATTAGAATGAATGCAAAACAGTTGATTGATTGAATGAATGCAAAACACTTCAATGAATACACTTACGTGTGAGCTTGCATTATAATGAATGCAAAACACTTGACTTATTGAATGAACGTACCTACAAGCGAGCTTACATTAGAAAGAATGCAAAACACATGATTGATTGATTGATCGTAGAAAACTCATGTTCTTATCGCCTTTTCAGGATACAGCCCTATTCTGGAACTAATACCTCAAAAGACGTGTTATAAAGCCAAAATGAGACAAAAGGACTCTAAGAAGGACCTCCTAGAACAACTAGGAAAAAGTGTCGTAAAGTCAAACTGTGAGAAGTCAACGATCAACGATTAAAGCCGTAGTCAACGTTCAAAGTGAACTCAAGGGTCCAAAAACTCAAAAGCTCAGGAAACACTTCAAGGCTACAAGAACCAATGACTAAACCCATTGTAAGACAAGGACTAAGCCTCTAAACGCTAAACCTTAGCCTATATCATATAAATTTGATCTAAGATGAACAATGATAACTATAAAATGAATAGTCTACCTACGAAATGAACTATGGATTCACAACGTAAGTAAACTAGAACTGAACTTTTACGTGTTTGATTATCAAAGCTTCTACTCTCAATGCGAATTGCACTAAATGGAGTACAAGTTCGCTCCACTCCTAGTTCCCTAGCATGGATTGTTTTCTAAGTCTAACTAGTAAACTCTTAAGTCAATGAGAGCTTTACTAAATATTATACTCACGATACTTAATTAAGATGATTACTAGAAATTAACTACAAATGCTACGGAAATACTATTGTTTGACTCTAGATAAAGGAATTAGAGGGGAATTGAATCCACCTCGAATCCAACTTAATGACCTAGTATAGATTGTGGTATCTCGATTCTTACGTTTTCACGGCAAGAATTCCGAGTCTAATCCCTAGTGTTCATGGCATTTCTACCAAGTACTAACTAGCATGTGAGGTCGCCCACCCATTCTCATGGCGAAACACGACCTTCTAGAGTGGAATAGATGCTAAAACGTTTCTATACTAAACAACTAAGTTTTCATCAAGGCTTCATCAACCCCTCTAATGGAGGTTTAGCCTTTAATCATCACTCTAACATTTCCCATTGAATCTAAACTAAACATAATGTAAGAAATTTAGATTTACTTAATTTGAACAATAATGAATCTAACTTAATGGTTTGGAATGAAATAGGAACAAGAATTGAAATTAGATCTATCTTTGGAAATGACAAAATTCAAACTTGATAAAAATACTACTTTATTTATCTAATCAATCAAGAACAATGATTCAGAGATTTAATCTAAAACAAGAATTTAAATGGAACTAAAACTTAATTTAATTAATAAAACTAGATCTAGAATTCTATATCTTAATTTAGGTCTAACTAGCTACCATTAACAAAGAGCTAAGCTTTTGTTTTTATACATGCAGATCCAAAATTCGTGCATGGGCTTGGAGCCATGGTTTGGGCTAGAGAATCAGGCCCAAAACCCAATTCTTTCAGTCCAAAAAGGCCTCTTCAGCTGCAGTTGGCTTCCACAGACTTTTCGTCCACTTTTGCTCCTCTGATTGGGTCAAGGCTTGGACCATTGCAAAGCTCTTTCCGAGCCGGTCGTTTTGACATAAGGTAGGCCCAATTCCGAGGTCTGAGTCCAAAGATATGGCATTCGGAAGTTCTGACTGACTTTTGCTCCTTTATCTCGCTAAAGTGGCACATTTCTGCAC
Organism: Coptis chinensis; assembly: GCF_015680905.1. Taxonomy (NCBI): domain Eukaryota; kingdom Viridiplantae; phylum Streptophyta; class Magnoliopsida; order Ranunculales; family Ranunculaceae; genus Coptis; species Coptis chinensis. Next base: position 46,180,425 of record NC_141460.1, read on the forward strand.
ATAATGGACTTTGAAGCCTGAAATGCATAAAACACGTCGATATTAACTCTTACTTATTATTCACATAATTGGTCTAACAAAGATGATTATTAAGGGGTTAAAACTACAGTTTTGGGCTCTTATCAAACCACCCCAAACAAAAGATTTTGCTTGTCCTCAAGCAAAGATGAGAATTAGAATAAGTGACCAAAATGGAGTTCTAACTACTCTCGTTTTACTGAGTCGCGATTGCATTGACCATATGCAACAAGGCCTTAAACCACTAGGAATTCCCTAGTGGGCCTATAACCTCGTGAGAGTTTTCCGTGAAGGTACTCACAAACTTCATCTATACTACAACGACTAAGAAATAAAACTATTGTTTCTCATTCATGTCTCAACTATCTATACATCTCACTAGCAAAATACATAAGAATAACCCAATCGAACCCTAAGCTAATATATGCATAATAATCAATCATCTAAAATAAACATATAACAATGAGTAATACTATGAAATGTAATAGCGAGTCCGTTTCTAAAACTCGAAATAACGCCCTTAAGTAGGTCCTCACATAAATGTCAAGACAAAACCACTCTGATTTTTCCACTCAAGTTTAAAGCTCTCGATTGTCGCACACTTTTTACCTTACAATCTCAATGACAACAAGGAAGCCGGGTCGATCAAACACATCTGCCACTTACTATCCCACTAACCTATTCCTAATTGAGCTAGAGGTCTTTATTAGGTGTTCATGGGGATTAGGAGATGGTTTAAGAAGGAAGGAAATGGATATTCAAAAAGGACAAGTCTGAGATAATAGAGTCTTCATATTATGTAACTAGAGAAAACCTTGTTATTTACTTTTGCTTCTACACTTTGTTTCCATCCTTAGCCATATTTTTTTTTTTTTTTTTTTGGCTTTTGACTCCTTTTTTTCTTTTTTTTTTTTTTTTTTTTATTTTTTTTTTTTTTTCTTTTCTTTGGATGGAAACTTCTTTTCTTTATTTTCTGAAGCAATTAACTAACTTTTGTTTACACAGGTTTTTCTCTTCTTCTTTCTTCACTCATTCTATTCTCAGACTTATTCTAGATTGGGTAGGTTGATTTATTATTTTTTTTTTTATTTTGTTTTGTTTTCGTAACAGGGTAAAGGAATTGTGGTTTATGGAAGGCTAAAGAAAGGCTCGAGAGGGGCTTACTAGCGGAAAATAATTCATAGGTTTGAATTTCTGGCTATATCGATCCAAAGAGGGCCTAAATTCTCGCTTAGGATATGGTTTAGTGATCAAGCAAGTGGACGTGTGATTTCTCTATCCGGATTTTACTTCTCCCTTGTGTCATTTCTCAAATGTTTCGCTCATATAAGGCTTTAGGCTATATTCTCACAGGATTTGTAGAATAAGTACTCTAGCCTAGATTTCAGAAACTTACTGCCAAACAATCATAGATACTCATGTAATATATATGTATAGATAGATGCAAAGATTATTACCTACATATTAACCTAAGTTCCTAACTATTATTCTGATGCAAAAGCTACGTGAGACTTCTAGATTGTTAAGAGCATAGAGAAAGAAAACAATACCAATATTCCTAAGTGTATAGCATACTTTTTATTTTTATTTTTGAGTTTTGAAATTTTAACTATAAAACAAGTGCATATTATACCTATCTATATCCTAACAGATGTCTTAATTACACGTGTTTCTATGCCCCCAAACAAGAAGCATGCTTTGTCCTCAAAGCATTTAAATAAAGAGGGTAGGAAAAATACCATTGAAACGCTGCGGAAATTCAGGAACATCCGCGAAAACAAAGTTAAAACATACAAATATAGTAATAAAAATCTCGACGCGAACTCTATAAGAGTTCCACCCATTATGGGGTTAACAGAATTAAATTGCTTGGGACATAAAGCGGACACTAACTTAACTAAAACTTACCTGCACCCCAAAGATCTACTCGTCATCCTCCTCTTCTATATGAGGTTCTTCGCGATCCCGCCATGCCATAACAACTTGCCTTTACGCCTTTTATCATCATCAACTAGTGCTAACCTCTAGTGTTATTTGGTCCGATGGGGTGTAAGGGGCAACCAAATGTGGTTGCACCTCGCCATCCCGCCAAGTCATGGCTCGAATGATCTTACCACCACGATTGGTGGGTCTCATGATTTCGACCCTTTCCCAATCTGTTGTAATGCGGTACGAATCACGGTAGGCAAGCGCCGCATAAGGCGGCAAAACCAAGACAGGCATAAGAAGGTACTTATGCCTCAAGGAATGGCCTCGCCAGAGTAGTAGCAACTAAAACTCGAAATGTCATACCGACGACGTCCCTCGGCTAAAGCAAGGAAAACGTCACCGATGATATTATTGGCGTAAAACCGCCGTTCCTAGAATGTTCATCATGATGAACAACATGGTTGTGCCTACATTCAGCGATAGGCTACTCAAATACATGTTATATTGGTCTTGGTCCATGATACCGAAACACCCTCCCCCATAATACTCATGGAAATAGGCATATTCATATAGGTATGAGTTATCATCATATATCCCCACGTGTGCATAGGGTCGTAATGGCAATCCCAAACCAAAGCTATCAAGTGCTTATCAATTCCATAGTCGTACCATCAAAAGCAAGGGAAAATTTTGTTCTCCTTTGGGTACAAAAGAAAGTAATATTATTATAGAAGAATTCAGTTAGCTTAGGTGAAAAAGAGTCGCCATCACTTACCGAAGATGCCGCCATCCTAATTGCACGATCCGGCCATGAACGATGCTCCATAGGTATAGGTTCCCATCAAGTCTTCAAAAGACTGTTCAGGAATCACTATAGGTGGTGTCATCTCAACACTACTTGTAGAATAGCTGCGAAAACCTGGAAGAACCTCAGAAAATCGAAAATTTCTGTGATTTATCGGAGAGAGCGGCGCAGCCAGAGAGTAGGCGAAGCTCTTTTTGGTTTTGAAATTACAGTTTTGAGCTGGTCGTCATTTTGCTTGCTGGCGCCGGTGATTTTTGATTTCCGGTGTTTGGCGAGCGCTGGCTCTACTTACTGGCTTGGCGCGCTCTAGGGATTTTTCGATTTACAATTATAATAGGGAAGTCGCGCGCTCTGCTTTGCGCGCCGGCTTCGTGGAGGGTGCAGAAAGTGAGTTTCTAAGAAAAACAAGGAAAAAGCGTGAGTGAAAAGTGAAAGATGATTGTGGTGTGTAGTGTGGGTTGTGAGTGTAGTATGATGGAAGTTTAAATAGGTTTCGGGTTTCCAAAACGAATCGGCAAATTGCCAAATTGTTTTAAGGCAATTTCCGAAATAGAAAACTGCCAAACCCAAACCCGAAACTAACCATAGTTTTGATTTCCTAACAACCCCGGTATCTAAACTCTCCTACATATCATGCTACCACTATTTTCAACTTTTACTCCAAGACAACCTTTACGAAAGATGATCAAAATAAATTATATTAAAATAATATGAAATCCAAGCAATCTAAAACAAACAACTTAATATTTAAATCTAACTACTTGAAATAAAATTCCACTAACTAAACAATAAAATGATAAGATAACAGGGACAACCGATGGTGAACACCTAGGCGTGTGAAGAAGATGGTCCCCGAGATGGAGATCGCTCGTGGTGACGAATGGCTTGAGCCATCCGGCTCCGCGCGACGACGCCATGCCTCTCGGACTCACCGAGACAGACGGACTCATCCACGAAAGTGGCATGCGTCGTAGCATCTCTATCCCGAACAAGCGCCGCGGCTTCCATCTCGCCTCTTGTATCGCGATAATGGGCTTGGTGATTCTTGTGGATAACCTCCAAGTCGGACAAGATATCTTCCTCGTCCCTTCGAGCATTTCAACTCGCCCGAAAAAGTTCGCTTTGCTTATTTCAATTACAATTTGTCTATGTCGATATCTTCACAGATACGATAACCGCATCGCGAAACCGGTTTTGCAAAGATTATCATTCGCTTCTAAATTAGAAGTATGACTATCAAAATTATCCTCAACCAACCATGTCATATCTTCCCTACATTATCCGACTCAACTTCCTTCTCTACGCACAACGCCAAGTCTTTTGGATGCATTCCTTATAAATACTTGCATTAGAAGGCAATTTGATCTTAATAGGAACAGATCTAGCGACGGCTCTAAATGAGAGCATAATCTTAGTGATCAATATGGGAAGAGGCGCCAGGCTCTTTCCCACTCCTCTAATCACATTCAAAATTAAATCAAGGATGCAGAAATTATACTCCTTCGTTTGCAAAATCCAGAGAACGTGCAGACACTGAAGTCCGATGTCGCTGACTTTGTCTTTCCCGAGGACGTTCTTACCAATCCACTGAGCTACAGCCAGTTGATTGGTTCCCAGGGTCGTCTGGCGAACGCAATGAGATATCGTATTGTATTCACCCTCTATGACCGTATCTTTCATCAAAACAGAACTGCAGATATCTCGGGTTCCCCGAATGGTCGTATCTAGGTTGGTTACAAAGCGTGATTCCTAATAGCTCACCAACAACCGCCTCGTAACTTCCTCCGCGTTCTGCTATCCTAATGAAAATCCTATTTCCTCCACTTCTCGTTTCTTATAAAACTGTTCTACCAAATCATAGTGATAGAAATCCTCCTGTCGAATACCACAAATTCTCCAATTTCTCTTAAACATCTCCGCCATAAAATGGCGCTGAACTCGGCTCGCGAAACGCATTTTCCGCAGAATTCTACGTCGTAAGCGCCATTGAAGTTTGAACTGATTTGGGGTTTGTAGATGGTGGTGGATTCGAGTTTGATGAAAACTAACTAAACCAACAAAGTGGTGGTTATGGTAGGTTCGGGCGGCAGGTTCAAAACTCGAATTGGTGGGTGGTTTCTTGGTGGAAACGGTTGGATTGTGTGGAAGATTGGTGTTTCACAATGGGCGGGTGGTCTTCTTTATTGTGATGTATTCTATTTTTATTATATTTTTTTTTTTTTGTTGATAGGGTTTGGATTTTAATTTGTGTCAGCGGCTGGAGAAGATGAAGGTCGCGATTTGTTTTGGAAAGGGCTGGCGCCATGGTGAGCTGAGTTGGCCCAAGCCCAATTCGTATATTTCGACTTTAAAATCGGGCCGATTTTTAGCGCAATTTCAAACTAGATTTCCCGCTTCGTTATCGGTCCGATTCTTTCGAATGAGATATGGAAATGATCAGGAGAGAATTTCCAATCCAATGATCCATAAACTACTCTATTCCGACCGGGGGTGACTAATAAGATAGTGCAAAACGCCTCGTAGTGCGTGCATGACGTAAGTTATGCGAACTAATGAACACTAAATTAGATGACGTCAACCCCAATGAACTATACTAATGGACCTAAACAACACAACTAGAAAGTTCGAAAGCAATCCGATGGAAAGATCGATTTCCACCCCAAAACAAATTTTTAAACACAAAATTTGTTTACAACGTCAGGTCGCTTTAAAGTCGATTCCCAAGACTTGTTGGATTGCTATGTCTATGATTTTTAAGAATTTTAATTTATTTTATTTGTTTATTATGAGAAACACGAAAACAATAAATACATAATTCACTCCATAGAGGAACATGACTCAACAATCGAGAAAACATGCGAAAGTGGAAAACGGAATTATGTGAACTGTGGACTTAAGATCCGGTACTTACAGCCCACACACTCCATAGGGAGGGCCCGTTACCATTCTGAATGGTGTACTTATCAAGATATGAAAATGAAAGTAAGTACACCAAATGACAAGGTCACCTCATAGACAGTGGTCCCGTAAAAGGACTTCCTCCACATCGTGGGGAAAAAGTTCGTGAAAATGTTTTAACCGTTGACCATTAACTTGAAAGGTACTTGTTGTCCTTGGGATTTACCAAGGTAATTGCCCCGTAGGGGTGACTTCAAGAACTTAAAGGACCGCACCAACGGGTTTTAGTTTCCTCGAAAATATGTAGACGGAGTTGTAAAGCAAAACCTTTTGTCCGACCACAAACTCTTTACGCTAAGATATGCTTATCATGAACACGTTTCATGTTGGCTTTATAATCCTTCACGAGATCGTAAGAATCGCTACGGATTTCTTCAAGCTCATTTAATTGTAACTTGCGTTTGACGCCTTCATCAATATTGAAGTTAAGGCTTTTTATAGCCCACGAGCACGGTGCTCTAATTCAACGGCAAATGACATGGTTTCCCAAATACAAGTCTAAAGGAAGACATACCTATAGGAGTTTTGAAAGCAGTTCTATATGCCCATAAGGCATCCGATAGACGCTTCGACCAGTCTTTCCTATCAGGGTTTACTGTTGTTTCTAAAATCTTTTTGATTTCCTATTAGAAACTTCTACTTGTCCGCTAGTTTGTGGATGATAAGGAGTTGCTATTTTGTGTGTAACTCCATACTTTTTAACTAGGGATGCAACAACTCATTGCAAAATGTGTTCCACCATCACTAATGATGGCTTTAGGAATGCCAAACCCATTTAAAAATATATTCTTTAATAAAAATACAACGGTCTTATGGTCATTGCTACGCAAGCTAGGGCCTCTATCCATTTAGACACATAGTCCACGGCAACTAGAATATAAATATAACCGTGGGAAACGGGAAAGGGCCCATGAAATCAATACCCCAAACATCAAAAATTTCTACTATTAAGATTGGATTTAATGGCATCATATTACGCCGCGGATTCGCCCAGTTGTTGGCAAATCTAATACACGCCTTGCAATGCACTTGGGCATCCTTAAAAAGGGTAGGCCAATAAAATCCACATTGAAGAACTTTAGCGGCTGTTTTCATTCCACTAAAGTGGCCACCACACTTTTGTCATGGCAGAACGATAGAACTTCATTATATTCCCACCGGGAATGCAACAACAATAATAATCTGATCCGCACAATACTTAAAAAGGTAGGCTCATCCCAAGTATAACTTGACTCGCCAAGAACTTCTTACGCTCATTTCTTGACCAATTATAAGGCATAACATCAGCCGCTAAATAATTTACGATGTCCGTATACCATGGTGATGAAAAAATAGCATACGATGCTCATCGTGAAAAAAGTCCCAGATGGACTCGAATCACTACTATCGCCATTTGTAAGTCTAGATAAGTGGTCCGCAACTACGCTTTCGACCCTCTCTTTTGTCCTTTATTTCTAATGTGAATTCTTGCGGGAGAAGAATCCATCGGATTAATCTCACGCTTAGCATCCTTCTTTGCAAGAAGGTACCTAAAAATCGCATGGTCCGTCCGTAAACTAAAGTTTTAGAACCAACCAAATAAGGATCTAAACTTATCTAAAGCATAAATGACAGCTAAGAATTCTTTTTCAGTAGTTGTATAATTCCGTTGAGCGCCGTTTAATGTTTTACTAGCATAATAAATAACCGTGGACTTATTATCTATTTTCTGTCCCAAGACAAACACTAACCGCATAGTCACTAGCATCACACATGAGTTCAAAAGGTTTAGACCAATCAGAGGTCAGATAATAGGTGCAGTGGTTAGGGCTTTTTAAGTTTCAAAAGCCCGTTTACAGTTAAAATTAAAATCAAAGATTGCATCGTTCAAAAGCAAGTTAGTTAAAGGCCTAGCTATTTTGAAAAATCTTTAATGAACCGCCTATAAAACCCCTGCATGGCCTAGAAAGGCTCTAATCTCACCGGACAAACCGTGGTTTTAGGTAGGGTCGCTATCTTATCTAGTTTGGCTTTATCTACTTCGATGCCATCACTAGATACAATATGACCTAGTACTATGCCCTTTTGACCATGAAATGACACTTTTCCCAATTTAAAACGAGGCTCTTTTCTTCACACCGGTCAAAACCTTAGACAACAGTTAGACAAACAACCGCGGAAGGAGTCTCCATAGATAGAAAAATCATCCATGAAAACTTCCATAAAGCGCTACCATGTCACTAAATATATGAAGCATACACACTGGAAGGTACAGAGCATTACAAAGGCCAAAAGGCATTCGCTTATAGGCATATGTTCCGGGGACATGTGAAGGTTGTCTTTTCTTGGTCATCAATATCAATAATAATCTGAAAATAGCCGAGTAGCCATCCAGAAACAATAAAAGGCATGACCAGCTAGACGCTCTAGCATCGATCTATAAATGGTAAGGGAAAGTGATCCTTTCGTCATAGCATTTAAACGCCCAGAAATCAATACAGATTCTCCATTTCATAGGACCTTGAGTGACAACATAGTCACCTTTCCCGCTACGCACTACCATGGTAATTCCCCGATTTCTTAGGAACTACATGAATGGGACTTACCCATTCGCTATCGGAGATTGGGTATATAATACCCGATCGAAAGTAATCGCAAGACTTCTTCCCTAACCACCTCTTTCATGGCGGGGTTCAAGCGACGCCGAGGTTCATGAAAGTCTTCGCTATCCTCCAAATGGATACGATGAGTGCGCACATTAGGGTCAATGCCCTTAATGTCACTAAGGACCAACCAATCGCAGACCGATGTTCCCTAATCACCCTTTATTAAAGATGTCTCTTCATCTTTAGTTAACAGAGAAGATATAATTATCGGGTGACTACCATCCGGATCAAGTTGAATATATTTTAACTCCGGGAAGAGGTTTAAGCTAATCGTGTGACGTAATGTCCGCTTGATGTTTCATAAGTGTCCTTATTTTGCGAATGAAAACTTGCTTAGGTAGCAAGTCTTCATACTCGATATATGGAGCAACCGACGGGTCTACAATTGGTGTGGATTCCAGATGGTGTTGACCTCCTCTAAGTAGAGTCATTCACAAAATCAGAAGTTCCAAAAGAAAGGAATTTGTACATATTGTTTTCGTGAAACGTGTTGTTAAAATAATCTTGAGCTAAACTCTCGATCATGCTAACCTCCCCATCTATAGATCGAATCCGTAACCGCTTCATCATTTTAAAAACATTTACCTCGGCGTAAAAGATGGCCAAAAGATAAGGACATCTTTCCATCGCGACAATTTATAAGCGCATTGGCGCCGCCAAGAAGGGGCGCCCTAAGATGATCGGTACGAGTCATTAGCTTAATTTCAGATCGAGGATAACAAAATCAGCAGGATAGTAGAAATCCCAACCTTAACAAGCACGCTTTCCACTACACCTTTAGGATACTTAATTGACCTCCGCTAATTGCAACGCTATTTTGTAGGTTGCATTTCCTGTAGACCTATTTGTTTATACAAGTAATACGGGAGTAAGTTAACACTCGCCCCGTGTCTAATAAAAAGCGGTCGTCGCGGTAGGAATCTCCTAAGGTGCATTTGACATGAGGGATCTACCGGTGGTCCTTGTACTTAACAATTCCATTATTTTTTCGATAAAGTTGGGAACCGCTCAGCTTAAAAGGCGCCTTTGGGTATGTTCGCCTTTACTTTAGTAGTGCACAACTCTTTAAGAAACTTAGCGGGTTAGGAAGCTTTTAATAGCTTCGAAAAGGGAGGTTTATCGTTAGATTCTTGAAAACGCTCCTAATTTCCTCAAAGTTTGTATCCCTAGTTAGCATGGCTAATTTTTGAGGGAACGTGGTTTCGCTTCTATATTTCACATATGGCTCTACTTGTCGTGTAACCTTGGCTTTTCGGTTTCATTGGTTGTGATTTAACCGGGTACTCTACCGTGGTAGGCTCCTCGCTTCTATCAAGGTATCTAGTTCGATATCCGGTGTAGGGAGTACCGATGGGGTAACTATAGGCGAAGTTACTTTTGTTATCAACCACTCTTCCGTAATCGGAGAGTGGTGATGGCATTTAGGTCACCTACGATTGTAGTTTCCGTACTAGAATTACCGCTTACCTCAAAGCGCGGTTTGCCGTTTTAGGGTTTGGTATCGCTTGACCGGAAACACACCTTTTTGGTTTTTCTCTTGGGCTAACCGTTGTATGCCCCGATTTATGGATTGTAAGATCTGTTGGTTTGATTGAGTCATTGTTTGGAAAAGTTGTTGGGTAACCTGTATAAAGGCGCCGATACGATCCGTTGTGTAGGTGTAGTAGTCACGGGTGGTGCGACCGAACTATCTCTCGCCGATTATTTATGGGTGGGTTGTGATAGTTAGTATTATTAACCTAACGATACCTCTATTGGTATTATAATTATTATAATTATTCTGACCTTGTGCTTGACCTTGTCGTGGTTGCTTTTGGTTGTTATAATTATTATAATTCCCTTGACTTTGTCCTTGTCCTTGCCTAAGTGGAGCTTGGTTATAATTGTTTGCTTGCCTAACGCTTTGATTATTGACTCGGAGGTGTTACTTGTTGATTATTTCTCCAACCGAAGTTGGGATGTTGTCTCCAAGGGCGCTAGGAATAGGATAGTTATTAATATAGTAAACATTATCTTGCTCGCGGTTGTTGTTCATAAGCTAGAGGACAATAATTGTCGTGGTGCCTGGACTCAAACAGAAATTACATGGGTTGGAGTTTACATTCATGACGGGGATAGGCTCTTGTTGAACGTAAATAGCCTCTACTTTTTTAGTTAGAGATTCGAAAATTTTTAAGTTCTCGATCGGTTTTATTCTCAAACATACCGGGCGGCTTTTGATCAAGAAGAAGAACTAGCGAGCGGGGGATATCATCACCCCCCAATTATTATTCCGCTTAGTTTGGTCTTCTAAAAATTTGTAAGCCTCCGAGGCTCCTTTACTTAGGAAACTACCCCCATTCATTATGTCAAGGACTTCTTTATGGTGATGTTGAAGTCCTTTGAAAAGGCACCTAACTAACGCGGTCTTTTGCTAGGTTATGGTGTGGACACTCTATAAGGAGATCGGTGAAACGATTCCATGCCTCCTTAAAAATGATTCATGAGGGTTCCGGCCGGAAAAAATGAATCTTGGAAAGCATTTCATCCGTCTTTAGGGGTGGGTAAAAATGTTCCATAAACAAATTTAACAACAAGTTTAGCCCACGAAGTCCACGTAATTAGGCGCTTGGGCAGCTTAACCAAGACGCGCCTTTTATCGGCTAAGGTGAAAGGGAATACCTTTAATTTAATTTGTTCAACCAACCGTAGGATGGTGGAATGTTGTTAGGACTTGTTCAATCCTAACGACGATGTAGCCGATAAGGTTTTTCATGGTCTAACCCATGAAAAACGGGTAACAAATTAAATATGTTTGGGGATTCAAAAAATCCCACCGGGTCCGCTAGAACGATGCAAGATTTAGGGCTATCGCCAAAGCTTTGTAGAAGTCGAGAGAGAGTCTCTCTTTCTTCACCCATTATGTCGTATGGTGTGTGTGATAGTAGCATGAGGTGTCGTGGGTGGTGTACTAGATAGACTTGTTTGTTGCCGTAATTACGCTTTGTTGTTTTGTTCGACCATCTTAATCTCATGCAAGACTAAGTTAAAGCTTTAACTAAACATGCAACACTCCAAACAATTCGATATATACTAGTAGAAAACCTCTAACTAGAAATGCTAGGTATGGAAGAAAGGAATACCGATAAGCGTCCTTGCTTCGCTTATGAATAGCGCCTTGTAAATGTGTTGTTCAGTATATAAGAGATTAGAACACCAAAAACTTGACAACTCTCGGTTCGAATCAAAATGTGGAAATCCCGAAATTTCAGCTAAGAGCTGCTGGCGCTGCCTCTTTAAGCTGGCCTTCGGTAAAAGTCGAAGCTCCAAGAACTTAGCTGGTCGCTTTTTGCAGCCAGTTGTTGTAAACGAATTCCAGAAGATAGCGGGTCGCTCTTCTTTTTGTGGCGGCTCGATTTTATTTTCTAGCGGAATTTTTCCAAAACTGAAACGGTAACCACAGTATGAATCAAACAAGGGTGGGTGGGTTTAATGGGACTTAAAAATAACTACTTCTACAAAGAAAACAATGCTAAAGTGTAACTAAGATGGCAGCGGCGCCATTTGATAAGAGTAAAATGATAAATGTACCTACGAAATGAACTATGGATTCACAACGTAAGTAAACTAGAACTGAACTTTTACGTGTTTGATTATCAAAGCTTCTACTCTCAATGCGAATTGCACTAAATGGAGTACGAAGTTCGTTCCACTCCTAGTTCCCTAGCATGGATTGTTTTCTAAGTCTAACTAGTCGCCTTTTAAGTCAATGAGAGCTTTACTTAAAATATTATACTACGATACTTAATTAAGATGATTACTAGAAATTAACTACAAATGCTACGGAAAATACTATTGTTTGACTCTAGATAAAGGAATTAGAGGGGAATTGAATCCACCTCGAATCCAACTTAATGACCTAGTATAGATTGTGGTATCTCGATTCTTACGTTTTTCCAAGAAGAATTCGAGTCTAATCCCTAGTGTTCATGGCATTTCTACCAAGTACTAACTAGCATGTGAGGTCGCCCACCCATTCTCATGGCTAAAACACCCACCTTCTAGAGTGGAATAGATGCTAAAACGTTTCTATACTAAACAACTAAGTTTTCATCAAGGCTTCATCAACCCCTCTAATGGAGGTTTAGCCTTGAATCATCAATCTAACATTTCCCATTGAATCTAAACTAAACATAATGTAAGAAATTTAGATTTACTTAATTTGAACAATAATGAATCTAACTTAATGGCTGGAATGAAATAGGAACAAGAATTGAAATTAGATCTATACTGGAAATGACAAAATTCAAACTTGATAAAAATACTACTTTATTTATCTAATCAATCAAGAACAATGATTCAGATTTAATTTAAAACAAGAATTTAAATGGAACTAAAACTTAATTTAATTAATAAAACTAGATCTAGAATTCTATATCTTAATTTAGGTCTAACTAGCTACCATTAACAAAGAGCTAAGCTTTTGTTTTTATACATCCAGATCCAAAATTCGTGCATGGGCTTGGAGCCATGGTTTGGGCCAGAGAATCAGGCCCAAAACCCAATTCTTTCAGTCCAAAAAGGCCTCTTCAGCTGCAGTTGGCTTCCACAGACTTTTCGTCCACTTCTGCTCCTATGATTGGGTCAAGTCTTGGACCATTGCAAAGCTCTTTCGGAGCCGGTCGTTTTGACATAAGGTAGGCCCAATTCCGAGGTCTGACTCCAAAGATATGGCATTCGGAAGTTCTGCTGACTTTTGCTCCTTTATCTCGCTAAAGTGGCACATTTCTGCACATAATGGACTTTGAAGCCTGAAATGCATAAAAACACGTAATCAGTATTAACTCTTACTTATTATTCACATAATTGGTCTAACAGTATGATTATTAAGGGGTTAAAACTACAGTTTTGGGCTCTTATCAAACAACTTCCAAACCCCAAAACCCCACTATCTACACCAATAGAATGCAAAACACTTGATTAAATGTATCAACGTGTGAGTTTCCATTAGAATGAATGCAAAACACTTGATTGATTGAATGAATGCAAAACACTTGATTAAATACAGTTACGTGTGAGGTTGCATTATAATGAATGTGAAACACTTGATTAATTGAATGAACGTACCTACAAGTGAGCTTGTGTTAGAAAGAATGCAAACAACTTGATTGAATGCACATACGTGTGAGGTTGCGTTATAATGGATGCAAAACACCTGATTGATTGATTGATTGTAGAAAACTAATGTTCTTTTTTTTAAACTTTTCAGATACGACCCTATTCGAACTAATACATCAAATAACGTGTTGTAGAGCCAAAAAGAGAAAAAGGGACATCATGAAACATCTGGGAAAAAGTGTAAAAAAGTCAAAATTGTCAAAAGTCAACGGTCAATGATCAAAGCCACAGTCAACGGTCATTGTGAACTTAAGGGTCCAAAAACAGAAAATCTCAGGAAATACTCCAAGGCTTCAAGAATCAGTGACAAAACCCTCTGTAAGACAAGGACTAAGCCTCTAAACCCTGAACCCTAGCCTCGATCAGATAAGTTAGATCTAAGATGAACAACTTCGAAACCCCAAAACCCCACTTACTACATCAACAGAATGCAAAACACATGATTTAATGCATATACGTGTGAGCTTGCATTAGAATGAATGCAAAACACTTCAATGAATACACTTACGTGTGAGCTTGCATTATAATGAATGCAAAACACTTGACTGAACGAATGAACATACCTACAAGCGAGCTTGCATTAGAAAGAATGCAAAACACATGATTGATTGATTGATCGTAGAAAACTCATGTTCTTATCGCCTTTTCAGGATACAGCCCTATTCTGGAACTAATACCTCAACAGACGTGTTATAGAACCAAAATGAGACAAAAGGACTCTAAGAAGGACCTCCTAGAACAACTTGGAAAAAGTGTCATAAAGTCAAACTGTGAGAAGTCAACGATCAACGATCAAAGCCGTAGTCAACGTTCAAAGTGAACTCAAGGGTCCAAAAACTCAAAAGCTCAGGAAACACTCCAAGGCTAAAAGAACCAATGACTAAACCCATTGTAAGACAAGGACTAAGCCTCTAAACGCTAAACCTTAGCCTTGATCATATAAATTTGATCTAAGATGAACAACTTCCAAACCCCAAAACCCCACTATCTACACCAATAGAATGCAAAACACTTGATTAAATGTATCAACGTGTGAGTTTCCATTAGTATGAATGCAAAACACTTGATTGAATACAATTACGTGTGAGGTTGCATTATAATGAATGCGAAACACTTGATTAATTTAATGAATGTACCTACAAGCGAGCTTGTGTTTGAAAGAATGCAAACAACTTGATTGAATGCACATACGTGTGAGGTTGCGTTATAATGGATGCAAAACACCTGATTGATTGATTGATTGTAGAAAACTAATGTTCTTTTCGCTTTTCCAGGATACAGCCCTATTCTTGAACTAATACATCAAATAACGTGTTGTAGAGCCAAAAAGAGAAAAAGGGACATCATGGAACATCTGGGAAAAATTGTAAAAAAGCCAAAATTGTCAAAAGTCATCGGTCAATGATCAAAGCCATAGTCAATGGTCATTTTGAACTCCAGGGTCCAAAAACTGAAAATCTCAGGAAATACTCCAAGGCTTCAAGAATCAGTGACTAAACCCTCTGTAAGACAAGGACTAAGCCTCTAAACCCTGAACCCTAGCCTCGATCATATAAGTTAGATCTAAGATGAACAACTTCCAAACCCTAAAACCCAACTTTCTACACCAACAGAATGCAAAACACATGATTTAAAGCATATATGTGTGAGTTTGCATTAGAATGAATGCAAAACACTAGATTGATTGAATGAATGCAAAACACTTGAATGAATATAGTTACGTGTGAGCTTGCATTATAATGAATGTGAAACACTTGATTGATTGAATGAACGTACCTTCAAGCGAGCTTGTGTTAGAAAGAATGCAAAACACTTGATTGAATGCACCTACGTGTGAGGTTGCGTTATAATGGATGGAAAACACCTGATTGATTGCTTGATTGTAGAAAACTCATGTTCTTTTCGCTTTTTCAAGATATAGCCCTATTATGGAACTAGTACATCAAATAACGTGTTCTAGAGCCAAAAAGAGAAAAAGGGACCTCGTGGAATATCTGGGAAAAAGTGTAAAAAAGTCAAACTGTTAAAAGTCAACGGTTAATGATCAAAGACATAGTCAATTGTCAATGTTAACCCAAGGGTCCAAAAACAGAAAAGCTCAGGAAATACTCCAAGGCTTCAAGAATCAGTGACTAAACCCTCTGTAAGACAAAGACTAAGTCTTTAAACCCTGAACCCTAGCCTCGATCATATAAGTTAAATCTAAGATGACCAACTTCCATACCCCAAAACCCCACTTTCTACACCAACAGAATGCAAAATACATGATTTAATGCATCTACGTGTGAGTTTGAATTAGAATGAATGCAAAACACTTCATTGAATACACTTACGTGTGAGCTCGCATTATAATGAATGCAAAACACTTGACTGATCGAATGAACGTACCTACAAGCGAGCTTGGGTTAGAAACAATGCAAAACACATGATTGATGGATTGATCGTAGAAAACTAATGTTCTTATCGCCTTTTCAGGATACAGCCCTATTCTGGAACTAATACTTCAAAAGACGTGTTATAGAGCCTAAATGAGACAAAAGGACTATAAGAAGGACCTCCTGGTACAGCTGGGAAAAAGTGCTGTAATATCAAACAGTGAAAAGTTAACGGTCAACGATCAAAGCAAATTCAAGGGTCTAAAAACTCAAAAGCTCAGGAAACACTCCAAGGCTTCAAGAACCAATGACTAAACCCATTGTAAGACAAGGACTAAGCCTCTAAACGCTATACCTTAGCCTAGATCATATAAGTTAGATCTAAGATGAACAATTTCCAAACCCCAAATCCGCCTATCTACACCAATAGAATGCAAAACACTTGGATAAATGCATCAACGTGTGAGTTCCCATTAGAATGAATGCAAAACAATTGATTGATTGAATGAATGCAAAACATTTGATTGAATACAGTTACGTGTGAGCTTGCATTATAATGAATGCGAAACAGTTGATTGATTGAATGAACGTACCTACAAGCGAGCTTGTGTTAAAAAGAATGCAAAACACTTGATTGAACGCACCTACGTGTAAGGTTGCGTTATAATAGATGCAAAACACCTGATTGATTGGTTGATTGTAGAAAACTCATGTTCTTTTCGCTTTTTCAGGATACGGCCCTATTCTGGAACTTGTACATCAAATAACGTGTTGTAGAGCCAAAAAGAGAAAAAGGGACCTCATGGAATATTTGGGAAAAAGTGTAAAAAAGTCAAACTGTCAAAAGTCAACGGTCAATGATCAAAGCCATAGTCAACGGTCAATGTGAACTCAAGGGTCCAAAAACAGAAAAGCTCAGGAAATACTCCAAGGCTTCAAGAATCAGTGACTAAACCCTCTGTAAGACAAAGACTAAGCCTCTAATCCCTGAACCCTAGCCTCGATCATATAAGTTAAATCTAAGATGATCAACTTCCAAACCACAAAACCCCACTTTCTACACCAACAGAATGCAAAATTCATGATTTAATGCATCTACGTGTGAGTTTGAATTAGAATGAATGCAAAACACTTCACTGAATACACTTACGTGTGAGCTCGCATTATAATGAATGCAAAACACTGACTGATCGAATGAACGTACCTATAAGCGAGCTTGGGTTGGAAAGAATGCAAAACACATGATTGATGGATTGATCGTAGAAAACTAATGTTCTTATCGCCTTTTCAGGATACAACCTATTCTGGAACTAATACCTCGAAAGACATGTTATATAGCCAAAAAGAGACAAAAGAACTCTAAGAAGGACCACCTAGAACAACTGGGAAAAATTGCCGTAACGTCAAATTCTGACAAGTCAACGGTCAAAGTGAACTCAATGGTCCAAAAACTCAAAAGCTAAGGAAACACGCCAAGGCTTCAAGAAGCAATGACTAAACCAATTGTAAGACTTGGACTAAGCCTCTAAACGCTAAACCTTAGCCTAGATCATATAAGTTAGATCTAAGATGAACAACTTCCAAACCCCAAAACCCGACTATCTACACCAATAGAATGCAAAACACTTGAATAAATGCATCAACGTCTGAGTTTCCATTAGAATGATTGCAAAACACTTGGTTGATTGAATGAATGCAAAACACTTGATTGAATACAGTTACGTATGAGCTTGCATTATAATGAATGCGAAACACTTGATTGATTGAATGAACGTACCTACAAACGAGATTGTGTTAGAAAGAATGAAAAACACTAGATTGAATGCACCTACGTGTGAGGTTGCGTTATAATGGATGCAAAACACCTGATTGATTGATTGATTGTAGAAAAATCATGTTCTTTTCGCTTTTTCAGGATACAGCCCTATTCTGGAACTAATACATCAAATAACATGTTGTAGAGCCAAAAAGAGAAAAAGGGACCTCATGGAACATCTGGGAAAAAGTGTAAAAAAGTCAAACTGTCAAAAGTCAATGGTCAATGTTCAAAGCCATAGTCAATGGTCATTGTGAACTCAAGGGTCCAAAAACTGAAAAGCTCAGGAAATACTCCAAGGTTTCAAGAATCAGTGACTAAACCCTCTGTAAGACAAGGACAAAGCCTCTAAACCCTGAACCCTAGCCTCGAACATATAAGTTACATCTAAGATGACCAACTTCCAACTTCCAAACCCCAAAACTCCACTTTCTACACCAACAGAATGCAAAACACATGATTTAATGCATCTACGTGTGAGTTTGAATTAGAATGAATGCAAAACACTTGATTGATTGAATGAATGCAAAACAATTCACTGAATACACTTACGTGTGAGCTCGCATTATTATGAATGCAAAACACTTGACTGATCGAATGAACGTACCTACGATCGAGCTTTTGTTAGAAAGAATGCAAAAGACATGATTGATTGATTGATCGTAGAAAACTAATGTTCTTATCGCCTTTTCAGGATACAGCCCTATTTTGGAACTAATACCTCAAAAGACGAGTTATAGAGCCAGAATGAGACAAAAGGACTCTAAGAAGGACCTCCTTGAACAACTGGGAAAAAGTGCCGTAAAGTCGGACTGCGAAAACTTAACGGTCAACGATCAAAGCCGTAGTCAACGGTCAAAGTGAACTCAAGGGTCCAAAAACTCAAAAGGTCAGGAAACACTCCATTGCTACAAGAACCAATGACTAAACACATTGGAAGACAAGGACTAAGCTTCTAAACGCTAAACCTTAGCCTAGATCATATAAATTAGATCTAAGATGAACAACCTCCAAACCCCAAAACCCGACTATCTACACCAATAGAATGCAAACACACTTGAATAAATGCATCAACGTGTGAATTCCCATTAGAATGAATGCAAAACATTTGATTGATTGAATGAATGGAAAATGCTTGATTGAATACAGTTACGTGTGAGCTTGCATTATAATGAATGTGAAACACTTGATTGATTGAATGAACGTACCTACAAGCGAGCTTGTGTTAGAAAGAATGCAAAACACTTGATTGAATGCACCTACGTGTGAGGTTGCGTTATAATGGATGCAAAACACCTGATTGATTGATTGATTGTAGAAAACTCATGTTCTTTTCGCTTTTTCAGGATAAAGCCCTATTCTTGAACTAATACATTAAATAACGTGTTGTAGAGCCAAAAAGAGAAAAAGGGACCTCATGGAACATCTGGGAAAAAGTGTAAAAAACTCAAACTGTCAAAAGTCAATGGTCAATGATTAAAGCCATAGTTAACGGTCATAGAGAACTCAAGGGTCCAAAAACTGAAAAGCTCAGGAAATACTCCAAGGCTTCAAGAATCAGTGACTAAACCCTCTGTAAGACAAGGACTAAGCCTCTAAACCCTGAACCCTAGCCTCGATCATATAAGTTAAATCTAAGATTACCAACATCCAAACCCCAAAACCCCACTTTCTACACCAATAGAATGCAAAACACAAGATTTAATGCATCTACGTGTGAGTTTGGTTTAGAATGAATGCAAAACATTTCACTGAATACACTGACGTGTGAGCTCGCATTATAATGAATGCAAAACACTTGACTGATCGAATGAATGTACCTACAAGCGAGCTTGGGTTAGAAAGAATGCAAAACACATGATTGATTGATTGATCGTAGAAAACTAATGTTCTTATCTCCTTTTCAAGATACAGCCCTATTCTGGAACTAATACCTCAAAAGACGTGTTATAGAGCCAAAATGAGACAAAAGGACTTTAAGAAGGACCTCCTGGAACTGCTGGGAAAAAGTGCTATAAAGTCAAACCGTGAAAAGTCAATGGTCAACGATCAAAGCGAATTCAAGGGTCCAAAAACTCAAAATCTCAGGAAACACTCCAAGGCTTCAAGAACCAATGACTAAACCCATTGTAAGACAAGGACTAAGCCTCTAAACGCTAAACCTTAGCTCAGATCATATAAGTTAGATCTAAGTTGAACAACTTCCAAACCCCAAAACCCGACTATCTACACCAATAAAATGCAAAACACTTGAATAAATGCATCAACGTGTGAGTTCCCATTAGAATGAATGCAAAACACTTGATTGAATACAGTTACGTGTGAGCTTGCATTATAATGAATGCGAAACACTTGATTGATTGAATGAACGTACCTACAAGCGAGCTTGTGTTAGAAAGAATGCAAAACACTTGATTGAATGCACCTACGTGTGAGGTTGTGTTACAATGGATGCAAAAAACATGATTGATTGCTTGATTGTAGAAAACTCATGTTCTTTTCGCTTTTTCAGGATACAGCCCTATTCTGGAACTAATACATCAAATAACGTGTTGTAGAGCCAAAAAGAGAAAAAGGGACCTCATGGAATATCTGGGAAAAAGTGTAAAAAAGTCAAACTGTCAAAAGTCAACGGTCCATGATCAAAGCCATAGTCAACTATCAATGTGAACTCAAGGGTCCAAAAACAGAAAAGCTCAGGAAATACTCCAAGGCTTCAAGAATCAGTGAATAAACCCTCTGTAAGACAAAGACTAAGCCTTTAAACCCTGAACCCTAGCCTCGATCATATAAGTTAAATCTAAGATGACCAACTTCCATACCCCAAAACCCCAATTTCTACACCAACAGAATGCAAAATACATGATTTAATGCATCTACGTGTGAGTTTGAATATGAATGAATACAAAACACTTCACTGAATACACTTACGTGTGAGCTAGCATTATAATGAATGCAAAACACTTGACTGATCGAATGAACGTACCTAGAAGCGAGCTTGGGTTAGAAACAATGCAAAACACATGATTGATGGATTGATTGTAGAAAACTAATGTTCTTATCACCTTTTCAGGATACAGCCCTATTCTGGAACTAATACTTCAAAAGAAGTGTTATAGAGCCAAAATGAGACAAAAGGACTATAAGAAGGACCTCCAGGTACAGCTGGGAAAAATTGTTGTAAAGTTAAACAGTGAAAAGTCAACGGTCAACGATCAAAGCCAATTCAAGGGTCTAAAAACACAAAAGCTCAGGAAACACTCCAAGGCTTCAAGAACCAATTACTAAACCCATTGTAAGACAAGGACTAAGCTTCTAAACGCTAAACCTTAGCCTATATCATATAAGTTAGATCT
Organism: Coptis chinensis; assembly: GCF_015680905.1. Lineage (NCBI taxonomy): Eukaryota > Viridiplantae > Streptophyta > Magnoliopsida > Ranunculales > Ranunculaceae > Coptis > Coptis chinensis. The sequence continues at coordinate 46,201,484 of NC_141460.1, forward strand.
AAGATGAACAACTTCCAAACCCCAAATCCGACTATCTACACCAATGGAATGCAAAACACTTGGATAAATGCATCAACGTGTGAGTTCCCATTAGAATGAATGAAAAACACTTGATTGATTGAATGAATGCAAAACACTTGATTGAATACGGTTACGCGTGAGCTTGCATTATAATGAATGTGAAACACTTGATTGATTGAATGAACGTACCTACAAGCGAGCTTGTGTTAGAAAGAATGGAAAGCACTTGATTGAAAGCACCTACGTGTGAGGTTGCGTTATAATGGATGCAAAACACCTGATTGATTGTTTGATTGTAGAAAACTCATGTTATTTTTGCTTTTTCAGGATACAGCCCTATTCTGGAACTAATACATCAAATAACGTGTTGTAGAGCCAAAAAGAGAAAAAGGGACCTCATGGAATATCTGGGAAAAAGTGTAAAAAAGTGAAACTGTCAAAAGTCAACGGTCAATGATCAAAGCCATAGTCAATGGTCAATGTGAACTCAAGGGTCCAAAAACAGAAAAGCTCAGGAAATACTCCAAGGCTTCAAGAATCAGTGACTAAACCCTCTGTAAGACAAAGACTAAGCCTCTAAACCCTGAACCCTAGCCTCGATCATATAAGTTAAATCTAAGATGACCAACTTCCAAACCCCAAAACCCCACTTTCTACAACAAATGAAATGCAAAATACATAATTTAATGCATCTACGTGTGAGTTTGAATTAGAATGAATGCAAAACACTTCCCTGAATACATTTACGTGTGAGCTCGCATTATAATGAATGCAAAACACTTGACTGATCGAATGAACGTACCTACAAGCGAGCTTGGGTTAGAAAGAATGCAAAACACATGATTGATGGATTGATCGTAGAAAACTAATGTTCTTATCGCCTTTCTAGGATACAACCCTATTCTGGAAATAATACTTCAAAAGATGTGTTATAGAGCCAAAATGAGACAAAAGGACTCTAAGAAGGACCTCCTGGTATAGCTGGGAAAAAGTGTCGTAAAGTGAAACTGTGAAAAGTCAACGGTCAACAATCAAAGCGAATTCAATGGTCTAAAAACTCAAAAGCTCAGGAAACACTCCAAGGCTTCAAGAACCAATGACTAAACCTATTGTAAGACAAGGACTAAGCATCTAAACGCTAAACCTTAGCCTAGACCATATAAGTTAGATCTAAGATGAACAACTTCCAAACCCCAAAACCCGACTATCTACATCAATATAATGCAAAACACTTGAATAAATGCATCAACGTGTGAGTTCCCATTAGAATGAATGCAAAACACTTGATTGATTGAATGAATGCAAAACACTTGATTGAATACAGTTACGTGTGAGCTTGCATTATAATGAATGCGAAACACTTGATTGATTGAATGAACGTACCTACAAGCGAGCTTGTGTTAGAAAGAATGCAAAACACTTGATTGAATGCACATACGTGCGAGGTTTCGTTATAATGGATGCAAAACACCTGATTGATTGATTGATTGTAGAAAACTCATGTTCTTTTCGTTTTTGCAGGATACAGCCCTATTCTGGAACTAATACATCAAATAACGTGTTGTAGAGCCAAAAAGAGAAAAGGGGTCCTCATGGAACATCTGGAAAAAAGTGTAAAAAAGTCAAACTGTCAAAAGTCAATGGTCAATGATCAAAGCCATAGTCAACGGTCATTGTGAACTCAAGGGCCCAAAAACTGAAAAGCTCAGGAAATACTCCAAGGCTTCAAACCCCACTTTCTACACCAACATAATGCAAAACACATTATTTAAAGCATCTACGTATGAGTTTGAATTAGAATGAATGCAAAACACTTCGCTGAATACACTTACGTGTGAGCTTGCATTATAATGAATGGAAAACACTTGATTGATCGAATGAACGTACCAACAAGCGAGCTTGGGTTAGAAAGAATGCAAAACACATAATTGATTGATTGATCGTAGAAAACTAATGTTCTTATCGCCTTTTCAAGATACAGCCCTATTCTGGAACTAATACCTCAAAAGACGTGTTATAGAGCTAAAATGAGACAAAAGGACTCTAAGAAGGACCTTCTGGAACAACTGGGAAAAAGTGCGTTAAAATCAAACTGTGAAAAGTCAACAGTCAACGATCAAAGCTGTAGTCAACGATCATAGTGAACTCAAGGGTCCAAAAACTCAAAAGCTCAGGAAACAGTCCAAGGCTTCAATAACTAATGACTAAACCCATTCTAAGTCAACGACAAAGCCTCTAAACGCTAAACCTTAGCCTAGATCATATAAGTTAGATCTAAGATGAACAACTTCCAAACCCCAAAACCCAACTATCTACACCAATAGAATGCAAAACACTTGAATAAATGCATCAAAGTGTGTGTTCCCATTAGAATGAATGCAAAACACTTGATTGATTGAATGAATGCAAAACACTTGATTGAATACAATTACGTGTGAGCTTGCATTATAATGAATGCAAAACACTTGATTGATTGAATGAACGTACCTACAAGCGAGCTTGTGTTAGAAAGAATGCAAAACACTTGCTTGAATACACATACGTGTGAGGTTGCGTTATAATTGATGCAAAACACCTGATTGATTGATTGATTGTAGAAAACTCATGTTCTTTTCGCTTTTTCAGGATACAGCCCTATTCTGGAACTAATACATCAAATAACGTGTTGTAGAGCCAAAAAGAGAAAAAGGGACCTCATGGAACATCTATGAAAAAGTGTAAAAAAGTCAAACTGTCAAAAGTCAATGGTCAATGATCAAAGCCATAGTCAACGGTCATTGTGAACTCAAGGGTCCAAAAACTGAAAAGCTCAGGAAATACTACAAGGCTTCAAGAATCAGTGACTAAACCCTCTGTAAGACAAGGACTAAGCCTCTAAACCCTTAACCCTAGCCTCAATCAAATAAGTTAGATCTAAGATGACCAACTTCCAAACCCCAAAACCCCACTTTCTACACCAACAAAATGCAAAACACATGATTTAAAGCATCCACGTGTGAGTTTGCATTAGAATGAATGCAAAACACTTGATTGATTGAATGAATGCAAAACACTTCACTGAATACACTTAAGTGTGAGCTCGCATTATAAGGAATGCAAAACACTTGACTGATTGAATGAACGTACCTACAAGCGAGCTTGTCTTAGAAAGAATGCAAAACACTTGATTGATTGAATGATCATAGAAAACTAATGTTCTTATGGCCTTTTCAGGATACAGCCCTATTCAAGAACTAATATCTCAAAAGACGTGTTATAGAGCCAAAATGAGACGAAAGGACTCAATGAAGGACCTCCAGGAACAACTGGGAAAAAGTGCCATAAAGTCAAACTGTGAAAAGTCAATGGTTAACGATGAAAATCGTAGTCAACGGTCAAAGTGAACTCAAGGGTCCAAAAACTCAGGAAACACTCCAAGGCTTCAAGAACCAATGACTAAACCCATTGTAAGATAGGGACTAAGCCTCTAAACACTAAACCTTAGCCTAGATCATATAAGTTAGATCTAAGATGAACAACTTCCAAATCCTAAAACCCGACTATCTACACCAATTGAATGCAAAACACTTGAATAAATGCATCAACGTGTGAGTTCCCATTTGAATGAATGCAAAACACTTTATTGATTGAATGAATGCAAAACACTTGATTGAATACAGTTACGTGTGAGCTTGTATTATAATGAATGCGAAACACTTGATTGATTGAATGAACATACCTACAAGCGAGCTTGTGTTTGAAAGAATGCAAAACACTTGATTGAATGCACCTACGTGTGAGGTTGCGTTATAATGGATGCAAAACACCTGATTGATTGATTGATTGTAGAAAACTCATGTTCTTTTCACTTTTTCAGAATACAGCCTTATTCTGGAAGTAATACATCAAATAACGTGTTGTAGAGCCAAAAAGAGAAAAAGGGACCTCATGGAACATCTTGGAAAAAGTGTAAAAAAGTCAAACTATCAAAAGTCAACGATCAATGATCAAAGCCATAGTCAACGATCATTGTGAACTCAAGGGTCCAAAAACTGAAAAGCTCAGGAAATACTCTAAGGCTTAAAGAATCAGTGACTAAACCCTCTGTAAGACAAGGACTAAGCCTCTAAACCCTAAACCCTAGCCTCAATCATATAAGTTAGTTCTAAGATGAACAACTTCCAAACCCCAAAACCCCACTTTCTACACCAACAGAATGCAAAACACATGATTTAAAGCATCTACGTGTGAGTTTGCATTAGAATGAATGCAAAACACTTGATTGATTGAATGAATGCAAAACACTTCACTAAATACACTTACATGTGAGCTCACATTATAATGAATGCAAAACACTTGACTGATCGAATGAACGTACCAACAAGCGAGCTTGGGTTAGAAAGAATGCAAAACACATGATTGATTGATTGATCGTAGAAAACTAATGTTCTTATCACCTTTTCAGGATACAGCCCTATTCTGGAACTAATACCTCAGAAGACGTGTTATAGAGCCAAAATACGACAAAAGGACTCTAAGAAAGACCTCCTAGAACAATTGGGAAAAAGTGCCGTAAAGTCAAATTGTGAAAAGTCAACGGTCAACGATCAAAGCCGTAGTCAATGGTCAAAGTGAACTCAGGGGTCCAAAAACTCAAAAGCTCAGGAAACACTCCAAGGCTACAAGAACCAATGATGAAACCTATTGTAAGACATGGACTAAGCCTCTTAACGCTAAACCTTAGCCTAGATCATATAAGTTAGATCTAGGATGAACAACTTCCAAACCCCAAAACCCCACTATCTGCACCAATTGAATGCAAACACTTGATTAATTGCATCAACGTGTGAGTTTCGATTAGAATGAATGCAAAACACTTGATTGATTGAATGAATGCAAAACACTTGAATGAATACACTTACGTGTGAGCTTGCATTATAATGAATGCAAAATACTTGATTGATTGAATGAACGTATCTAAAAGCGAGCTTGTGTTAGAAAGAATGCAAAACACTTGATTGAATGCACCTACCTGTGAGGTTGCGTTATAATGGATGCAAAACACCTGATTGATTGATTGATTATAGAAAACTCATGTTCTTTTCGCTTTTTCATGATCAGCCCTATTCCAGAACTAATACATCAAATAACGTGTTGTAGAGCCAAAAAGAGAAAAAAGGACCTCATGGAACATCTGGGAAAAAATGAAAAAAAGTCAAACTGTCAAAAGTCAACGGTCAATGATCGAAGCCAAGTCAACGGTCATTGTGAACTCAGGGGTCCAAAAACTCAAAAGCTCAGGAAACACTCCAAGACTTCAAGAATCAGTGACTAAACTCTCTGGAAGACAAGGACTAAGCCTCTAAACCCTGAACCCTAGCCTCGATCATATAAGTTAGATCTAAGATGAACAACTTCCAAACTCCAAAACCCCACTTTCTACATTAACAGAATGCAAAACACATGATTTAATGCATCTACGTGTGAGTTTGAATTAGAATGAATGCAAAACACTTGATTGATTGAATGAATGCAAAACACTTCACTGAATACACTTACGTGTGAGCTCGCATTATAATGAATGCAAAACACTTGACTGATCGAATGAACGTACAGTACACCAGAATGGCCATTTTATAACAGGGCAAAATTTTCATTTGTAACGCTTAAATCCGTTACTTGCTTTCTAACGGATATAAACGTTAGGCATTTCGGTATCCGTTACTGTACAACTATTTTCCCTTTGTTTATTTATTTGCCAAGGATTTATTTATTTTCTAATTTTGGCTAACAATTATATCCGTTAGAAAAGGCGTAAGTGAAAATAAAACACACTTAAAAGAAACTAAATAATTCCAAAATCCGAAAAGGGGTCAATCACATCTCTCAAGCTCAAGCTCAAGCCCATCTGCCTACACGAGTTCACTCTCTTCCTCTCAAGCAATGAAGTCTAGGGTTTCCAGATCTATCGGTTGAATAGGAAGACGACCAATTTTCTTCTATGGTTTAGGGAGAACAAATCAGACGATGCAGATCGAGGAAAGAGCATGAAGGAGGAAGACGAATCAGGTAAATCCCCTTTCAGTCTGATTTCTCTCTCCTCTAATTTGTTTGCGCACAAAATTCTAATTATATTTCTTTTTAGGTTTTTCAATTTGGGAATTACAGGAGCATATATACCTAATTGTGTATGAGCCCTTAGCTTAAAGGAGGTATCTTTGGCATTTGAGGTACAATTTTTTCTTCTCTTCCATATGCCCTTTTTATTTTGTTTGCAAGAGGAACTATTGTCTTCCTTTCTTCAAGAAAAAGCATCTAAAAATTATTGCCTAGACTTGAAGAAGAACAACACGTATAAGAAATAAATTTCTAACTGTTTATGTTGAAGGGTGGGTTTTTTGTGCTGTGCCACGATAGGGTTCTCAAAACCCAACTGGGAAATCTTCGACTTACTTAAATATATACAAGGTTTAATTAACTAATAGTATGAAAGAATAGTTGTGAAAGTAATTGTTTATCCTTAGAGCACAATTGTCTATTAATAAAAACATTAAAACATTTTGGTATAGGTGGGTTTTATATCCTTATCTTCATAGTTACAACATTACTATTAGTTGACCCTATTAGTTAACCTTGACTAGGTGAATTTGAGAATAGAGACCAAGACAAGTGTGTCATTGGACACTTTCGCAGGTCTACCTTTTCGGTTGGAATGAAGTAATAAAGTTTTTGTGTCAAAGTTTTCTTTGTTGTATTATTTCTCATTGTAAGAATCTCTTACTTCTTAATATATTTCTATTGGAGTATAAAAACTATATATACATAACTTGCTAGATTTAATTAGTTCACCGTGGAGCAAACTTAATTTTCTGAAGCAACTATCTTATATGTTTGTGAGGTTCTGGATGAATATAATCATAGTGGTAGTAAATGATTGTTAGAGTTGGGCTTAGTATTTTTACATATTTCAGTTGTCGATAGGACACTTGTTGGTTCTTTTGGAAATCAGAGAATTTATGCTTGAACATTCGCACGTAGTATGTAAATCTAATGAGACATGTATTAGATACATATTGCTAGATGAGCTTGTGTGGCATAGATACAAAATACATTTAGATTTTATACATTTGTGAAATACGCTTTTTAGATTTTACGATATGTACACTAAATTTAAGTTTGAAATGTGACGCCATGGTGTTCTACGTGGTGGCTCTAAAACTTTCCACGACAAATGGGATGGAGTTACGGACTTCATTTTATGTATTGCTAGGAACATCACTGTGTATGATTAATTTGTTCTACATATCACTATGTTTTGAGGTTCTTTTAGTAGTGTTTAAAGTCATTTCATCAGAATATTAGTAAACTCTGCTTGTCCTGTAAATGAGACATGACTCATTAATCTTGATTTCAGTAATTGTTGTGTATTCCATAAGTGATTGATTGCTAGTTATTGTACAAATGCATATATTCTGTAAATGAGACTTCCTTGTGATCCTAATTTGAGTATATACTATGTAGGAGGCGTACTGATAAAACATAAAATTGAATAGTTTACCTACGAAATGAACGATGAAACTCAAAACGTAAGTAAACTAAAACTATCTTATGTGCCTATATGTTTATCAAAGTTTCTACTCTCAATCCTATGAGATATAGTGGAGTAGAGTGATTCGTTCCACTCCTAGTCCTTCCGCATGTTAATGTTCTCTTCGTATAAGTACTCTTAACTCTAAAGTCTAATGAGAGATTTACGAAGTGGCAACTAGACTACGATGCAACTACCCACAAGATGCAACTAGTCGATTATCAGAACAACTATGGGAATGCTACGTTGATTCTATGATAAGGAGTTAGAGGGGGATTGATTCCACCTTAACTCGACTTAATCCTACTAACGACGAATCGTCGTAATCTGAATTGAACTGCTTCGCAGAACAATATGGTTACTCCTAATCCCTAATTACACATGGCATTCCTACCAATTCATAACTAGCATGTGAACGATTAAACCCATTCTCATGGTGAACTAATCGTTTCTAGAGTGGAAAGGAATTTACGACGACTCTACAATAATCAGAATCAAGCTTTCATCAAGGCTTCTCAACCCCCTCTAATGGAGGTTTAGCCTAGAATCATTACACAATCATTTCCGATTAAATTAAAACTAAACATAATATAAAGAATTGAAATTTACTAATCTAATTTAAACAATAATTAAAATCTAATTAATAACTAAGAATTGAATAACAAGTAATAAATGAAATCAGATCTAACACAAATGTAACTGACAAGAATCGAAATTGACAAAAATAACTATTCTTATTTATCTAATCAATCAAGAACAATGATTCAAAGACTTAATCTAAAACAAGAATTGAAAATGGAACTTAAACTTAATTACTCTACTGAAAACTAGATCTAGAATTCTATATAGTTTTAGGTCTAACTAGCTATCTACCCTATCTACCATTAACAAAGAGCTAAGCTTTGGTTTTTATACTTTCAGATCCAAAAATCATGCATGGGCTTGGAGCCAAGTTTTGGGCCAGAGAATCAGGACCAAAACCCAATTCTTTCAGTCCAAAAAGGCATCTTCAGCTGCAGTTGGCTTCAACAGACTTTTTGTCTACTTATGCTCCTCTGATTGGATCAAGGCTTAGACCATTAGAAAGCACTTTCCGAGGCGGTCGTTTTGACATAAGGTAGGCCCCATTCTGAGGTCTGAGTCCAAATATACGGCCTTCGGAAGTTCTACTAACTTGTGTGCTGTTTCTGCCAACGTCGACTTTTCAGCTTTTGACTGGGCTTTAGAAAGGCTTTGTCTTCTTGAAACTTGGCCTTTAATCTTGGAACTCCTTAGGAACCGACCTTTGCTCCTTTATCTCGCTAAAGTGGCACATTTCTGCACATAATGGACTTTGAAGCCTGAAATGCATAAAAACACGTAATCAGTGTTAACTCTTAATTATTACTCACATAATTGGTCTAATAGTATGATCATTATGGGTTAAAACTACAGTTTTGGGCTCTTATCAAACCACCCCAAACAAAGCATTTGCTTGTCCTCAAGCAAAGATGAGAAATTAGAATAAGTGACCAAAAATGGAGTTCTATCTACTCGTTCACGAGTCGCGATTGCATTGACCATATGCAACAAGGCCTTTAAACCACTAGGAATTCCCTAGTGGGACGAGTTATAACCTCGTGAGAGTTTTCCAAGAAAGCTACTCACAAACTTCATCTATACTACTAAACGACTAAGAAATAAAACTATTGTTTCCGTATTCATGCTCTAAATTAACTATACCTCTCACTAGCAATGCATATAGAGTAATCAAGTCGAAACCTAAGCTAATATATACATAATAATCAATCATCTACCATAAACATATATACAATGAGTAATACTATGAAATGTCTAGCAGGTTCGTTTCTGAAACTCGGGATAGCGTCCTTAAGTAGGTTCTCACAATAATAGTCAAGATACAACACTCACGATTTTTTTTCACTGAAGTTCATTATCTAAAGCGGCAAACAAGCACACTTTACCTTACAATCTCAATGACAACAAGGAAGTTCGAGTCGATCAAACACATCACGCCATTTACTATCACACTAACCTATTCCTAATTGAGCTAGAGGTCTTTATTAGGTGTTGCATGGGATTAGGAGATGGTTTAAGAAGGAAGGAAATGGCTATTCAAAAGGACAAGTCCTGAGATAATAGAGTCTTCATATTATGTAACTTAGAGAAAACCTTGTTATTTTCTTTTTGCTTCTATACTTTGTTTCCATCCTTAGCCATATATATATTTTTTCTTTTTCTTTTTCTTTTCTTTGGCTTTTGACTCCCTTTTATTCTATTTTTGGAGTTTTTATTTTATTTCTATTTTTATTTTTCTTTTCTTTGGATGGAAACTTCTTTTCTTTATTTTCTGAAGCAATTAACTAACTTTTGTTTACACATGTTTTTCTCTTCTTCTTTCTTCCTCATTCTATTCTCAGACTTATCTAAATTGGGTAGGTTGATTTTTTTTTTTTTTTGTTTTGTAACAGGGTAAAGGATTTGTGGTTTATGAAAGGCTAAAGAAAGGCTCAGAGGGGCTTAATTAGCGGAAAATAATTCATAGGTTTGAATTTCTGGGCTATATCGATCCAAAGAGGGCCTAAATTCTCGCTTAGGATATGGCATAGTGATCAAGCAAGTGGACGTGTGATTTCTCTATCCGATTTTACTTCTCCCTTGTGTCATTTCTCAAATGTTTCGCTTCATATAAGGCTTTAGGCTATATTCTCACAGGATTTGTAGAATAAGTACTCTAGCCTAGAGTCTTGAAACTTCATCGCTAACAATCATAGATACTTATGTAATATATTTATAGATAGATGCAAAGATTATTACCTACAAATTAACCTAAGTTTCTAAACATTATTCTAATGCAAAAGCTACGTGAGACTTCTAGATTATTAAGAGCATAGAGAAGGAAAACAATACCACTATTCCTAAGTGTATATCATGAACTTATTTATTTATATTTTTGAATTTTTGAAATTTTAACTAGAAAACAAATGCATATTATACATATCTATATCCTAACAGATGCCTTAATTACACGTGTTTCTATGCCCCCCCCCCCCCAAACAAGAATCATGCTTTGTCCTCAAAGTATTTTAAATAAAGAGGGTAGGAAAAATACCATTGAAACGTGTGAAATTCAAAGAACATCCTGTAAAATAAAGTTAGAACGTACTAAAATAGGAAATAAAACCGACGAACTCTATAATGAAGTTCTACCCATTATGGGGTTAACAAGAATGAAATTGCTTGGGACATAAGGCACACAAACTAGAATGAAAACTTACCTTATCCACCGCATACTCATCATCTTCCTCATCCTCTTCTTCCATAAAGAAGTGGGTTCCTTTAAATCTGCCATGCCATGATAATTTGCCAGCTTCCCGCCATTTATCATCTATTATTGCTAACCTATTAAGAGCCACTTGTCCGGCGAGGGTGTAGGGTGCAACCCGATGAGGTTGTATCCTCCCCCTTGCCAGTCATTACATTGAAAGATCGAATAATACTATTGGTGGGTCGTACAGTGTCGACCGTAATCCAATCCGTGAAACGTGTACAAAAAACAGGAAAGAAACATAGCATAATACGGGAAACTAGAACAGGCATAAGAAGGAACTTATGCCTCTTGCTATGGGATCGAGCTAAACTAGACATCAAGGTTCGGAAAGGTCATGACACATACGCCCCGTGGCTAAAGCAAAGAAGACGCCGCAAGTGGGCATCATTCACGTAAGAAAAACGCTATTCCCCTAAAATGTTTAGCATGATCCAAAACATAACAGCTCCTATGTTCATGGACAAAGCTACCAAAGCGCGACGTTATATTCCCTTTTGGTCCTCGATACGGAAAAATGCCCGCCCCATAGGACTCATGCAAAACTCATAAGTGTAGACATACATATTATCTACCCAATAGCACCATGGGTCTTGTATTTCAGCGGGCATAGGAAGTCCAAGAATAAATGCTAGCAAGAACCTAGTAATTTCCATTGGTTAATTATCAATGTTGATGGAGAACACTTGTTCTCCATCCGTCTTTCAAAGAAAATGCGCTTATCGTAAAAATAAGATGCTAGTGTTGGAGAATAAAGTGCATCGTCTTACCATAAGCAGCCTCCCAACCTAACGTATGTGATCGCCTCACAAAACCAAGCACCATAGGTAGTGCTTTCAACAAATCTTCGAAAAGACTGTTCCGGTATCAATGTTGGAGATGTCATCTCAAAATTACGCTCTGGAATAGCCTCGCTAATGATCTCGAAACTACCCGCAGAAAACCGGAATTTTTCGTCCACGGAAGTCGTATGCGAAGCGCACGAAGATTTGAAATCCGAAGTTTGGCGAGCGCTGGTCAAGCCAGCTTTAGTACGAAAAGCTCTGAAAAAATCTAAAAAATTGCAGAAGCGAAAGGCTCCTCTAGGGCGCTTGAAGTCGCTTCGGAGTCTTTGAAACTCGAAAAATGAGACGAAAACGTGGGAATCGTGGGAGTGAAAGGTGAGTGATGGAGGTTAGTGTAGTGTGAGTTGTGAGTGTAGAATGTATGAAGTTTATATAGGTTTTAAGTTGCTAAAACGGATCGGGAAGTTGCCAAAAGGTTTTTACGGCGGTTTTTAAAATACTAAAATTTCCAAACCCGAAAACGGAAACAACTCATTTTCTTGATTCTAAAACAAACCTAGTTTCTTTTAGGTTGAATTTATGATAGAATCTACCTATTTAATCAAGATTTCATCCTATAATGATACTTATTCATAGATATGCCTAAACGGCCATATTTTCACCTTGACTCCGCAATAAATTCTAAGACGAGGGTCATATAAAAATAATGCTGGAATAGATAAAACCACCCCTAAACAATTTGGGAAGGTGGAATCAATAGTAAACAACCACGCATAATGAAAATAACCGCATTATATTAAAATTTTCATTTGAAGTACATTTCACTACAAAATTCAAATTACGAAAATAAAACTTACATTAAAATAAATAACAATAATGAAACTACAAATAAACATCAAACGATACTATCCCTAACTACTTGGTAGTGGAGGGCACACGGTCAGGAGATAGCTCCCGAAGCTCCCTGATGGGCCACACCATTAAGCCTTTCGGGCGACGACGCCGCGGCCTCGATGGTGTGTCCTCGGAAGGAGAATCCCCATGAGGTGGGAATCGTGCATGCATGTCGGTCCGAAACTGGCGCCGAAGCTTCTAGCTCGGCCCTCATCCGTTTCCCACCTCTCATCCTCTCTCGGGTACGGATCTCGGTTATGATGGATAGTTGCCTGTCGAGTCCGGAGGACTTCGCGGATAGTGTTGAGCTTAACGCGATGCCACGATGAATTACGCCATGCCTTCTCGCATCCGACCAACACCTCTCCGTGGCATCCGCGATCAAAACAAGTCAAGTCCTCCCATCATCTTCCGACATTCCGATTTCCCCATCCTCCTAGACATTCTCGCTTCCACCATCCTCCTCGCCCTCTACCCTATCCTCAGTAACCTCCAAACTCGTTGGATACACTCCTTATAGATGCAGGGATTTCGGTAGGGTGATGTAAGACCTATCGATGCCCGAAATGCCTTCTCAACTTCAAAGATGATCTTGGTTATCAACACGTGGGAGAGGTGCAAATGACTTCCCTACTCCCCTAATCATGCTAAGCAAAAACTCCAAGATACGTAACTCGTATCGTTTCCCCCCCCGAGTATCCATAAAATGTGGAGGCAATTCAGGCGGTCGCCGACCTCTCCTTCCCCGACGCCCGACCAATCCACTTAGCTGCAGCCCACCGGTTTGGTTCTTAGGGATGCTCGGCGAACACAATGCGACCTCGCATTGTAGTTCCTTCTCGAATCGCCACGCTCATCAATGGCTCTACCCCATTATATTGGGACTCCCAGTAACGTGACATCCAGATGGATTATAGGCGGAATGCCTAGAATCTCAGCCAACAACCCAAGAGTCACTTCCTTCCTCCTCTTCGCCACCATAACAAAATCCTAGTCCCTCCAACTCCCCTCGTGATTGTAGAACCGCCGACTAAGTCTTCGTGGTAATAGGCTTCGAAAGTACCACAAGCTATTCCAGCCTCTACCGATCATTTCACATCAGAAACGCGCGGCAAGTGATCGCCAAAAAAAGCTTGTTCCGTAAAATTCGGCGTTGAGCCATTGGAAGTTTGAATACGGTTTGAGGTTTGTAGAAGGTAGGGGAAGAATGAGGACACCTCACCAAAAAGAACGATGGTGGTGGTGGTGGTGGTAGCGCCGCAGCACCAAATATATATATATATATATATATATATATATATATATATATGTATTTTTTTTTTTTTTTTTTTCGGGGTTTTGTTGATGTAAATTGGTGGAGGTTGTGGGCTGTTGGAGCAATTTTGGGGTTGGGTCTTGGATTGTGGGGCGGTTAATTACGTTTTGTTTTTAATTTATTTTTTGGTCGGGTTTGAAGCTTTTTAATGGCGGTTTGTGGAAAAAAAAATGATGAACTGATGGTGAAGGTAAGGGCGCAAGTGCGCTGCCGGTGGGCGCGGGTTGGGCCCAAGCCCAATTCGAAATTTGTGAATTTTTTTGATTTTTCGCGAAACTTCAAATCAAAATTGTCGCTTCGTTACCGGTCCAATTTTTGCGAATGAGATATGGAAATGATCAAGAGAGAATTTTCAATCCAATGATCCATAAAACACTCTATTCCGACCGTGGATGACATATAAGATATTGGAAAACGCCTCGAGCGCGTGCATGACGATGTTATGTGAACGACTGAACTCTAAATTCATAGATTATGTCAACCCGAATCGGAGTACAATTAAACGGCCTAAGCAATTCTAATGGGACATAAAACATTTTAGGACGGAAACACGAACACCCCACCCCTAAGCAAATTTTTTTACAACAAAGTTTCGAAAATTTGTTTTTTAACAGTGGGTCTTTTAAAGTCAGATTCCCGAGACTTCTTAGATTACTATGTTTATTATTTAATATTTTTTTCTTTTATAAGGAAAAACAATGAGCAAAAAAGACATAATTCACCCCATAGAGAAACATGACTAAAAAATCCAAGAAAAACATGCAAGAGTGGAAAACGTGAATTATGTTAATCGTGGACTTAGGATCCGATACTTACAGCCACACACTCCTAAGGGAGGGCCCGGTTACCTTAATGGTGCACTCACCAATATATGGAAATGAAAGGAAATGCTCCAAACACAAAAGTTGAGTCGCTTTATAGTCGATACTCGAGACTTTATCTAAACATATGCATGAACATGCAGCTTATCATATATCAACAAATTGAAATAGTTGTGGATCATTCCATAAATAAATATCACGTAAAACATATCCAAACACAATCAAGCACCAAGATTTCCTATGACGCAACCTAGTGAATTGAAAGCGAAGTCGGATAACCCTATTACGTAACCTAGCATGCACCTTCTTTTTCATTTTTGAACGAGTGGGTGTTCTAGTAAATAAGTGTGGAAAAGTGAATGGTTGTGGAGAATATGGTGGATATGGATAAGTTGTAGAAGGACAGAATGTAACTAATGAGGATGTGGTTTTAGCACAAAACTCATTCATGGTGTGTGTAGGGACTGTTTCAAGTCTGAAAATGAAGGTGTCAAACGCTTTTGTCTTCTAAAGTATTTGTTTACTAGGTGGATTTAAAAACTTATGAAGCATAGAAGAAACAAAATGATCGAGTGCAAACTCGAGATTCCTTTGAAAGGGTGGAAGGAGGGAAGTCGAAGTGGATGTTGTGCAAAGTAGTTCTTGATAGGGTGAATCATCACCTCCTCTAAGAAACTCATCGAATTGGTCATCTAGATTGGTCATATCCTCGTTACTATGATAGTCCTCTACATCTTTGAGAAAGTCATCTATCTCATCATCATCCGTAATATGTGTATCGACTAGTGTAGGGATGGAAATGTTGGAGTTTGAACTTCCAAAGGAAAGAAATTTGGGCATATGATTATCAGGGAACGTGTTGTTGAAATAATCTCGAGCAAAGCTCTCGATCATGCTAACCTCTCCATCCATGTATCTAATCGGGTAATCGTGGTCTTTCTTTTAAAAACATTGACTTCAAATGTTAAAGATGGCCAAAAGACATGGACATTGAACCATCGCGCAATTAATGAGCGATTGGCGCTGCCGTGAAAGGACGCCTAAGATGATCGGACAGAGTCGTTAATCCACTTCTCGATCAAGGATGACAAAATCAGCCGGATAGTAGAAATCCTGAATTTTTACCAAAGACATTTTCGACCACACCCTTAGGATACTTAATAGACCGATCAGCTAATTGCAACGCCATTTTAGTGGGTGGCATCTCGCCTAGACCTATTTGTCTATACAAATAAAACGGGAGTAAGTTAACACTAGCCCCCGTGTCTAATACCGCAGTCGTCGATAAGAATCTCCTAAGGTGCATTGTATGAGGATCTACCTGTGGTCCTTGTAATTTAACAATTCCATTATGTTCGATAGAGTTGGGAATTGTTCCGCTAAAAAGCGCTTTTTGGTATATTTGTCTTAATGCCTAGTAGTACATAATTCCTTAAGAAACTTAGCATGGTGTGGTAGCTTTTAATAGCTTCGAGGAAGGGAAGGTTTATAGTTAGATTCTTGAAAACGCCCCTAATCTCCTCATAATTAGTATCCCTAGTTAACACGGCTAATTTTGTGGAAACGGTGGTTTCGGCCTATATTTAGCAATGGTATCACCGGATGTTTAACCGCGGCTTTCTGCTTCTTAGGTTGTGTTGTAACCGGTACCTCTACAAAGGGTAGGCTCTTCAGTTCTATTTCGTATCTAGTAAAATAGCAGGTGTAGGGGCACCGGTGGGTACCTATAGGCATAGTTACTTTGTTATCAACCACTCGCCAAAACGGAGAGTGGTGATGGCCTTTAGCTCACCTACATTTTCATATTCATTAATAGTATTATTGGTTACCTCAAAGGTCAGATTTGTTGTTTCGTGTATTTCATGACCTGAAACACACCTTTGGGTTGGGCTTTATCTTGAGCCAACCGGTTGGGTTAAATTATTAACGGATTGTAGAAAGCCGTTGGTTAGATTGAGCCATGGTTTGGAAAAGTTTTTGGCTCACTTGTATGAAGGTGTCAAGACGATCTAGTTGTGTGGGTGTAGTAGTCACGGTGGTGTGGACCGAACTATTTCAATGAATTATTTATGGGTGGATTTTGATAGTTATTATTTACCTAACTATACTTCTATTAGCATTATAATTATTATAACTACCTTGACTTTGTGCTTGACCTTGTCGAGGTTGCACTTGGTTGTTATAATTATTAAAATTACCCCTCGACCCCGCCCTTGTCGTGGTGGAGCTTGGTTAAAACTTTGTGTTGGCCTAACATATTGATTATTGTACCGAGGTGTGACGGTTGGTTATTTCTCCAACCGGTTGGGATTTTGTCTCCAAGGGGCGCTCGGTTCACTATTAATGGAACAAGCCTGTTCATAGGCTATAGGACGATGGAAGTCGAGATGCCTCGTGGCTCCAAATGAAACTACATGGATTTGAATTTACATTCATGACGAGGATAGGCTTTTATTGAACCGAAATGGCCTCTACCTTTTAGTGAGTGATTCGATTAGAGTTTTAAGCTCGGGATCATGTTTAATTTCAAACATACCGGTGGCCTTTAATCAGTATTAGAAGAACTAGCGGAGCGGTGGATATCGTCACTACCCCCAGCTTGTTATTTCGCTTTTAGTTTGATCCTCTAAAATTTATAAGCCTCCGGGGCTCCTTTGCTTAAGAAACTACCCCCATTCATTATGTCTAGGACTTCTTTATGGTGGTGTGTAGAAGTCCTTTGAAAAAGGCACGAACTAATGTGTCTTTCGCTAAGTTATGATGTGGACACTCTATAAGGAGATCGGTGAAACGATTCCAAGCCTCTCAAAATGATTCATGAGGATTTTGTCGAAAACAAATGAATCTTGGAAAGCATCTCATCCGTCTTTAGGGGGGTAAAAATGTTCCATAAACAACAACAAGTTTAGCCCACGAAGTCCACGTAATTAGGCTTTGGGCGCTTTAACCAAGACGCCGCCTTTATCGGCTAAGGTGAAAGGGAATACCCTTAGTTTAATTTGTTCCGCACTCAACCGTAGGATGGTGGAATGTTGTAAGGACTTGTTCAATCCTACGCGATGTTGATAAGGTTTTTCATGGTCTAATCCATGAAAAATAGGTAATAAATTAAAATATTTGGGGATTCGGAAATCCCCACCGGGTCCGCTAGAACGATGAAAGATTTGGGGCTATCGCCGCGATAGCGCTGGTCGTGCTCGTGTTCCAAGAACTTAGGGCGGTCGCTACGGTATGGGGCTGGTCGCTACTGTTCCGTGCTATAGCGCTTAGGTGCGCCCTTATAGGCGCCGATCGCCGCTTCGTAATTTTTGTCGAATTTTTCAACGATGAAACGGAAAACAACAAGATGAATCAAACAAGGGTGGGTGGGTGAAATGGGACTTTCGAGAAAAGTACTTACACTACTAAAACAATGCTAATGTAAAACTAAGATGGCAAATGGCCATTTGATAAAACATAAAATTGAATAGTTTACCTACTTAAATGAACGATGAAACTCAAAACGTAAGTAAACTAAAACTATCTTATGTGCCTATATGTTTATCAAAGTTTCTACTCTCAATCCTATGAGATATAGTGGAGTAGAAAGTGATTCGCTCCACTCCTAGTCCTTCCGCATGTTAATGTTCTCTTTGTATAAGTACTCTTAATTCTAAAGTCTAATGAGAGATTTTTAAGTGGCAACTAGACTACGATGCAACTACCCACAAGATGCAACTAGTCGATTATCGTAACAACTATGGGAATGCTACGCTGATTCTATGATAAGGAGTTAGAGGGGATTGATTCCACCTTAACTCGACTTAATCCTACTATCCATTTAATCGTCAGAATCCGAATTGAACTGCTTCGCAGAACAATATGGTTACTCCTAATCCCTAATTACACATGGCATTCCTACCAATTCATAACTAGCATGTGAAGACTTAAACCCATTCTCATGGTGAACTAATTGTTTCTAGAGTGGAAAGGAATTTACGATGACTCTACGATAATCGGAATCAAGCTTTCATAAAGGCTTCTCAACCCCCTCTAATGGAGGTTTAGCCGAGAATCATTACGCAATCATTTTCGATTAAATTAAAACTAAACATAATATAAATAATTGAAATTTACTAATCTAATTTAAACAATAATTAAAATCTAATTAATAACTAAGAATTGAATAACAAGTAATAAATGAAATCAGATCTAACACAAATGTAACTGATAAGAATCGAAATTGACAAAAATAACTATTCTTATTTATCTAATCAATCAAGAACAATGATTCAAAGACTTAATCTAAAATAAGAATTGAAAATAGAACTTAAACTTAATTACTCTACTGAAAACTAGATCTAGAATTCTATATAGTTTTAGGTCTATCTAGCTACCTTAACTATCTACCCTATCTACCCTATCTACCATTAACAAAGAGCTAAGCTTTGGTTTTTATACTTTCAGATCCAAAAATCGTGTATGGGCTTGGAGCCACATTTTGGGCCAGAGAATCAGGCCCAAAACCCAATTCTTTCAGTCCAAAAAGGCCTCTTTAGCTGCAGTTGGCTTCAACAGACTTTTCATCCACTTCTGCTCCTCTGATTGGATCAGGGCTTAGACCGTTGGAAAGCTCTTTCCGATCCGGTAATTTTGACATAAGGTAGGCCCCATTCGGAGGTCTGAGTCCAAAGATACTGACGCCTTCGAAGTTTCTGGACTTGTGTGTTTCAAGCTTCCCACGTCGACTTTTCAGCTTTTGACCGGGCTTTAGAAAGGCTTTGTGTTCTTTAAACTTGGCCTTTAATCACGGAACTCCTTAGTAACCGACCTTTGCTCCTTTATCTCGCTAAAGTGGCACATTTCTGCACATAATGGACTTTGAAGCCCGAAATGCATAAAACACGAATCGGTTTAACTCTTAATTATTACTCACATAATTGGTCTAATAGTATGACTGTTACAGGGTTAAAACTACAATTTTGGGCTCTTATCACGTACCTACAATTTTGGACTTAGAACCATGAAGTATATCTTTAGGTTTTCATTCAATACAAGTTGGAACATATTATTAAAGTTGCATCTACTCTCATTATTTTTATGTTGTTTTTTGTTTTGTTTTTTAGAGGGGTTAGGATGTTAGGTGCTTATGGCGTGCACTACCACACCATTTCTCTTGCGTTTTTCCAACTTCTCACATCCTTACTATAACAAGTGTTACTTAAAATCTTGAATTAATATTTAATAATGTTTTCATAGTTATTTTGGGATATGCTAACATTTATATCCGTTAGAAAAGGAAACAAATATGCATAATAAATTGGAAAATAAAAAAATATCACGACCGGGCAAATTTGGTAATGCGGTCACATTTCCCCCTTCTTTTTTCTTATTTTTTTCGGATCACTTATTTTTTCGGCTAACACTTACAAAAGGAATTATCTCGCCTCTTTTTTCATACGGCAGGAAACAAAAAAAAAAACTCTCTGAAGAACCCTAGCTTCTCTACGCCCATCTTCTCCAATTTCTCTGACGAACCAGGTCAATCTCTTCGTAGATTATCAATTAAAAAAGGTTACTTTTTTGCTGACTCTCTCTCTCTTCTTGGTTGTTTGTAAACATGTTTGATTGATTGTATGTTAATCTATTCATAGAATCCTCAATTTGTTGTTGTCTGTGATTTGTAAGTGGGAGTAGTGCATACTAGTTTTCTTTATGCCTTCCATCATGTGGTCATGATTTACAATAAATATATTCTTCCATTATGTGATCATGTTCTCTACTCAGTTTTATCTGGACCTTGTCTTTGAGTAAGTCTTATGTAAACATTTAGTAGCTATTAATTTGCAATCTGGTTTCATAAAATAGGGTGATTTTGCTTTAATAGGGTGATTTTTAAACTTTAGGGGTAGTAGAGTAATTTAACCAAAAAAACAGGAAAAACATGCAAAAAACCAAAAAAACTAGGGTTGTAGTAGCCGTAAGTCCTAGCACACCATCTGGAAGTGCTGGGAATATCTCTTCTGATGAATCTGATATTGAAGTGGATAACTTTGAGAGTGATATGAGAGCCAAATATGGTGAGGGATCTGTTGAAAAGTATAGGAGAAAATTGATGGTGGAGTTTGAGTCTATGAAAACCCAAAGAGACCAGGAAGAGTTGCTGGAACTTAAGAGTTATAAGCCAACAAAAGAGTCTTTACTCAGAGAGGCTCAAGGGTTAGTGGATGCGGTTAAAGCATTTGAGGACTCAAGTGATGAGACTTCACCAGTTAGACATGAAGAAGAAACGGAATGGAAACAAGGTCCGAGGGAGTCGAGGGAAGATGGAGACTTTAATTATAAGTGAGTAGAAACCGAGGTGTGTGAAGATATAACTAAATTTGTTGAAATGGGCGGATCAAGAACCACCGAACAAAGCCAATGCTTTGGAAGATGGAGTTGTAGATCCTAAAAAATCGCAATCACTATCTGAGATTGCAAAGAAGCCATCAGATGACAAAGATAATGGGAGTTCAAGCAAAGGACAGGATGACAAAGAGACAAAAGTGGTAGAATGTGAAACAGAGGTAGAGAAAGGAGGAAGCTTTGAACCCAAGCAAGGTGAGTCTGATACAAATAATCCATTCGAGGCTTCATTCATCGAATGAAAAAAACAAAACGTAACAATGGTGGTCTCAAAGCTAAGAGGGTTGAGATACAGCAGCCAAAGGGGTTGGGGTTGAAAAGCCAGGAACCAAAAGCTGCTGTGATGAAGGATGCAGAGCTGGTGGATACAACTAAAGAGGGCCAAACACCTACAGTAAAATCCACATGGGCTGATGTACTAGGGAGATCAAATGTGGGAAAGAAGAATCTCAAGTTTGTATCACCGACCATTGTTAATGGAAAACCCATTCTGCACGTAGAGTCGAGAAACTTCACCCACTTGCACAAGAAATATGAGATGCTAGTGGTGGGCAGTTTTGTAGGGAAGAGACCAAACTTTGCTTATGTCAGGGAGATTGTCAATAGAACTTGGAGGCTAAAGAATGGATTCACAATGCTGCCATATGGTGAAACTATGTTTACTTTTAAATTTGAAAGTGAAGAGGATAGACTGAAGGTTTTGGACATTGGGTCCTTTCACATAGCTAGCAAGCTAGTGATCATCAGGCCATGGAAGTTGTTTATGGAGGATGACGATACAGCACTGAAGACAATGCCTATTTGGGTGGTGATGAAAAAATACCCAATGGAGTTATGGGATGAAGAGGATTCAGTCAGGTGGGAAGTACTATCGGGATTCCACTGTTTACTGACAAGCCAACTGAGGAACGAAACAGAACAAGTTTTGCGAGGGTTTGTATTGAGATCAAGGCAGATTGTGATTACCCGGGGAATTACCCGTAGTGATTGATAGAAGGAGAGCAATAAGAATAGAGTTTGAGTATAACTGAAACCTCCTTGTTGCACCCAATGGAAGATTTTTGGTCATACACCGAAAGTAATTTGTATGAAGGCGTAACAAAAGAAAAGGGAAAACTCAAGTCAAAATTGAAGTTTGGATAAAAAAAGAGAAAGTTGAGGAAGTAGAGAGAGGAAAACAAGAACTACAAAATTTGGGGCAAGAACTGGAAGTGCAAGAGGTGCACAATGTGGAAGAGAAAGGGGAGTGGCAAGTGCCGAAAAAAAATCACAGATGCAAAGGCCAAAATGAGAGGACTGAAACCTCTGACCGCAAAGGAATGGAGTCAGACAAAAGAGATATACTGATAGGAACTAACATTAGTGGGAATGAAGGAAATGGGAAGAATACAGCAGAATCAAAGGATACTGGGAAGAGTAAGGCTCGAGGAATAGAGGATGCAATACCAGATAAAGGGAAACCAGGAACATCAAAAGAAGGGAATCGTTTTAATGCCCTAATCACGCTCAACTCCTCTCAATGATGGTACATTTAGGGTGTTGGAACATGCGAGGTTCAACAAGAAGTTCAAACAAGTGGAGGTTAGAGAACTGATACGGAAACATGATATTGGCATGATGGGGCCAATTGAAACAAGGGTAAAAGAGAAGAAAAAAGACTATGTCATGAGGAATTGTTGTCAAGGGTGGAATATGGAACACAACTATGAGCATAATGAACTAGGGAGGATCTGGGTGTGCTGGAATCCGAAAGTGTGCAATGCGACAGTTTTAAACAGGGAAGAACAGAGTATCACTTTAGAGGTGAATACTGTAACAAATAAAAATTTTATTGTTACATTTGTATATGCTAGTACTGATATGGTGGCGAGAAGAGAGCTGTGGAGGAGCATATTGGATCAATCCATCACTATCCATAAACCGTGGGTAGTTTTGGGGGATTTTAATTCAGTTTTAGGACCGCTCGAGAAAGTTGGAGGGAGTAGACCGCCAAACTTTACGGAGTTTCTGAATTGTGTAATGTCAGCTGCATTAGTGGATATGAGGTTTAAAGGGAACCTGTTTACATGGAATAATCGGCAAGAAAATCGGATTAGCTGCAAGCTGGATAGAGTGCTGTGTAACTCAGATTGGATTGGGGAGTGTAGTGACATGGAGACAGAGTTTATGAACCCAGGGGCTACGTCTGATCACAGCTCAATGATAGTCTATTCCATCGTCCAGAAAAACTTCAAGAAGAGGGCATTCAAATTCTTTAATTTTTGGACGGCGGAAGACGAAGTTTATGGAGATAGTTCAAAGGGCGCGGCAAATCGTGGTTGGAACCGATGTTTAGATTCATGAAGCGGCTGAAACTTACGGGGCAAAGACTAATTGAGTGGAATAAGGCCAAAATAGGGGATGTGACAGAGAGAGTTGAGGAAACAAAGAAAGAAGTCGAGTGGGTACAGATAGAACTACAGAGAGCACCGCTCAACAGAGAACTGATAAGGAAGGAGAGAAGTGTCATAACTAGCCATGTCCAAGCAGCTAAGGCAGAGGAGGAGTGTTACAGGTAGAAATCGAGAGATCAATCTATCTCGTTAGGGGATAGCAACACTACATACTTCTTTAAATCGGTACAGGCAAGAAAGAGTGTTAATAAGATAACATGTCTAATTAACTCAGATGGGGCCATTATAGAGGATGTGAATGTGATCGGAGAGAAATGTGTAGAGTTTTACAAAGAACTCTATAGTCCACAACAGATGGAGGAGATCGATTTTGCAGTGTTTGATGGGCTGCCACCAAAAATACAGCTCAGCCAGGAACAGAAAGAGGCGTTAGAGGTGGAGGTGACTAGGGATGAGATAGTGGAAGCATTATCTAAAATAGAGAGTGACAAGGCGTCGGGAAAGGATGGGTTCTCATCATTGTTTTTCAAGAGTACATGGAGAATAATTGGAGATGATTTTACAAAAGCAGTACAAAACTTCTTCAGGTCAGGTATGATGCTTGGTGAAGTCAATGCTACCTGTATTACTTTAATCCCAAAGATAACTAATCCCACATCTTTGGGGGACTATAGACCTATAGCATGTTGTAGTGTCATGTATAAATGCATTACTAAAGTAATAACTGCTAGGATGAAGAGTTTTATATCTATGATGGTAGCACCTAATCAGTCGGCTTTTATTCCGGGGAGAAGTATACAAGACAATATTCTGCTGTCACATGAACTACTGCATAACTACCACAGAGATAACCCCCCAGCTAGATGTGCTGTAAAGATAGATTTGAGAAAGGCTTATGATTTAGTAAGATGGGAGGCGGTAGTGTTTGCACTGCAAAGAATAGGAGTACCGGGAAAATTTATTCAGTGGGTGAAATCATGTGTTCAGGCACCGGATTATTCTATTATGATCAATGGGGCGCCATATGGATACTTTAATGGGAGAAGAGGGATTAGGCAAGGAGACCCCATGTCGCCATATCTGTTCGTGCTTGTGATGGATTTATTTTCAGAGATTATGATGGATTCAGTGAGAAATGGTAACTTCAAACTCCATTATATATGCAAGGACCCTATTATAACTCATTTAGCTTTTGCGGATGATTTAATTGCATTTATGTATGGAGATATTGGTATTGCAATATGCTTGAAAGAGAATTTATTAATATTCAAGAAGTGTACAGGGTTGGAGGTTAACATGAACAAAAGCCAGCTATTCTGTACTGGAATGGAATCTAGTGTTGTTACAGAAGTACAAGAAAGACTACAGGTTCAAGAAGGCATTCTCACCGGCAAAAATATCTAGGACTACCACTTATTACAACAAGACTATATTCCGCAGATCGCGGTTCGCTTGATTAGCGTGGTTGACGATAGGGTACAAAGATGGAAATGATGCTTTCTCTCGTATGTCGAAAGAGTTCAACTCATTAAGTCAGTTCTGAACAGCTTGAGTGTGTACTAGTTCTCGTCCTTTATCATTCTGTAGAAAACAATTGAGGAGCTAAACAGAATTTGCCGGAACTTCCTCTGGAATGGAACTGATTGCTTATTGTCACATGCCCTGATAGGATGGGAGGAGATATGCTATCCATATAATGAAGGAGGGTTGGCGATACGTGATATGACGAAAGCAAATCAGGTTGCGAACATGAAGCACATTTGGAACATTGTGAGCAGCAAAGACAACTTGTGGGTTAAATGGGTGCAGAGGAATCTTATAAGGGGAAGGAACTTCTGGGAAATCAAGATACCACAGACCGTTCTTGAGCCGAGAAACATAATCCGGGCCGCGAAAGGATGCGGGAACTTAGCATTGCACCCCGATAGGGCAATGGAACCGATACTAGGTTCGGCCGGACCCCGCACCCACCGAATACTAACTGATTTGTTCCCACAAGCAACGCGCAGATAGGTCCGATTGTAACATGGAGTCAATAGCTCGCCTCTCGATTGAAAATGGCCAATGGAGAGTACCAAATCACATCGGGACTCATCTCTCGGCATTATATCGATAAAGGTTGTGTGAGGTGCGATATCGTGGGAGAGAAAAAGTCGATTTGGGCACCGCCATATACTCTGGGGAGTACACACAGAGAGAGACATATGAGAGTGTCCGCAACATCAAAATCCCAGTGAATTGGCATAATATCATTTGGTTTACTAACCGTATTCCGAGACATTCATTTATTGTGTGGATGGCGCCGAAGGAAGGGATGAAAACACTCCACGAAAATGAAGGAAAGGAAAGTGGTGAGAGATGATTTGTGTGTTCTGTGCTGGCGAGAATCTGAAACAGAGAGCCATCTCTTCTATGAGTGTTGTTATGGCCAATATGTGTGGGCAGAGTTGCTGAGGCATGGTGGCTATGCACGAACAAGGGCAGCAAGCTGGCAAGAGGAGGTAACATGGGTTGTTACAGAGAGCAGAGGTAAGGGAGGATACCAAGATGCACTGCTACTCCTCTTCACTGGGTTTTATTATTGGCTCTGGAAGGAGAGGAATGGGAGAATCTTTAATAACAAATATCAGATAGCTGCTACTGTAGTTAAGATGGTTGCAAAAGATGTGCGAACCAAGTTAATATCGCTACATTTGAAGATGGACAGAGGGCCTGAGATGCAGAGATTTATGGAGCTGTGGAACATGGGAGTGGAAGAAAACAGAAGAAAGAATGTTAAGTGTATATGGCAGAGAGTGCCAATTGGTATTCAAAACTTGAATAATCGATGGACGGGACAAAAATAATGAGGCGGGGTGGGCTGCTGCTATTAGAAATGAAGATGGTTTAGTTGTAGCTGCTGCGCAAGGGAAGTCGGACTATGACAGTATCGACCTCATAGAATTGCAAGGCTTGGAACAAGGGCTCAGACTAGCCAAGGCCCACAACATCCGGCGAATAAGGGCCCAAACAGATTCTAAATGTGTGGTAGCTTTTGTTCAGAAAAAAGTCTATCCATGGGAAGCGCATTTTTTGATGGCTAACATTAGAATATTTTAGAGAGACCAATAGACTAGCAGATGCACTAGCTGCTAATATACCTGCAGTCAGTTGTATTAAGTTGATTCCTAGTTCCTTTGCAGAGGATGTTAAAAAAATAATATTTGAGGATGCTGCAGGAAAGGAATATGTGAGAGAATGTAACTGGAACTAGATCACACTTTAGTTTAATTTTATTATCAATAATATAGAGGTAAGGGACCTCTCAAAAACCCTGCTTTCCAAACAAAAAAAAAATGGTTTCATAAGCACTGCAGAAGTTTCTGTTATTCTTCCAAATGTTCAGTTTGTATGGGACTGACTTAATTTCGTCCTTCAGTATAAGACCATAGATTAGGTATTGGTATTTGTTATATAAGACCATAGATGGTAATTAATAGAACAGAGGGGATAGCCAAGAAAGTGAATTGTCCTTTCTCTTGGGGAGTTTGAAGGCTCTTCATTGGTTTATTTGTACCTGATTTTTATGAAGACCCTTAGTGAATAGGTTGGCTGTCTGATGATCTGATCAGCAGATGGAACAAACTGAACTCAGTGAGTGCCATAAACAATAACTTTGAAGAGAGGAATCAAGGCTGCATTGAAGAGGAGGCGGCAACTGTTTGAGAAGGTTCTTTGGCATCTTGAGAAAAAGCGAACCCTTGGAGTAGAACTTAGTGCTCTTGATCCATCATAAGATTTAAAGTGAATGCGATAATTTTGTTCTTCTCTTGTGACACATATAAAGACATAAAGAAAGACATGTATGGCAATATAAAATCAACATGTGATAATAATACTAGCTAATTATGGGAAGACAACTCATGGTTCTACTGTTTCTATTTGCTGTTTTGAGCATTTATGCTCCTTAATGCATTTTTTATTAATTATTTTCTACCTCTTCTATCTGTAATCTTTGTATTTGGTACTTTGGTAGGACACCTCATCCTACTGTTGATGTGTATATTAATAAAATTGATTTACCTATCCAAAAAAAATAAAAAATAGTAATAATAATTGAAAATTGAAAATGAAAATTGATTTACCAGAAGATGAAGCACAAGGGTGAAAGAGAGGAAAAAGAGGATGAAAATGATCATTCGTCTTTGCAGAGACCTAGTATTTATAGCCACAAAATTTGGTGGGGAATTTCCGTCAGGGTCATCATGTAGGGTACACTGTACACGTGACGTTTGAATGCGATATTTTCTGGCTTGAATATTTCAAACGGATTGTGTCGTATCTCATTGTCCTTACAATGTTGAAAGATGTGGCTTCCATGTTAGGAGTAATAGGGGTCTTAACCATTATACTTGAACTGTCCTGCGTTGCTGGAAAGTGATTTCTTAGCGTGCCGAAAGTCCCCAGTTTAGGCAGTTGGCTTAGAGAAACAACTGTAAGATAGAATTTCTTTTAGTTAGTGATTCCGTAATTTTTTTTTATTATTATTCATTGAGAAAGAGAGATGTGTTAGTGGAGTTGTGGATACAATTTTCTGAAAATGTTGGTGTATGACACTTATCCATTGTGTATCTGCTTTTTCTCATTGGTGTTAATCTATTCATAGCATCCTCAATTTGTTGTTGTCTCTGATTTGTAAGTGGGAGTAGTGCATACTAGGCAGTTGGCTTAGAAAAACAACTGTAAGATAGAATTTTCTGAAAATGTTGGTGTATGACACTTATCCATTGTGTAGCTATTTTTTCTCATATTTGATATGTTTCTTTTTTGAAGAGTTGATTGATTTTCTCAAAAGTTTCACTTGTTGCTGCTAAGTCTAATTTTGAGGTAAAATATTAATCTTTATTGGTTTAATAGATGTGGTTATAAAAGTTGCTTCTTTGTTGGTTATGTACATAGCTCCAGGATTACATACTACTTGAAATGCGATAATTAGTTGTTGAGGACATAAGAATATAACTAGGCTAGACATTTTCTTTTAGGTTGGGGCATATTTAATTTCATTAGTTGCCTTGCACTAGAATAAATCAAATCAATAGGTAGTGCTAAAGTAGCATCTGTACTCACAAATACAATTTCCTAGTGGCTCTTTCATTCTGAAAAAATATGGGCGCATGGCATATATTCATAGTATTTGTTAGTTTTGAGTTGTAGATATGATGGAAATTATATGTTGCATTAAGCGACGAGCTATACACCTGCAAAATTTAGTGTTCGTTGCCCTTATGGATTGAAAACAATGTTACCTGCATTTGAATCTTATGATGCCGTTTGTTTCTTGCTTTTTGGTTGTACTTGGATAGCTAGTTGTCTGTTATTTATGCTGATCATTATTTCCCTTGGTGTCTAAATATAGTATAGAATGTCTGAACCAATAAACAAAGAATGGATGAGTGAAAAGGAAAGAGGCGCACAATCTATTCTATGGGAGTCGAGGTTTTTCTTAAATTTGCAAAGTGGAAGTTGGGTGGGAAGAAGTGTCCTTGCCCGTGCAAGAAGTGTCGAAATAGGTATTGGTTGACTTATAAAGATGTTGAGCACCATTTAGTCTCAAACGGTATAGAGAAGTCCTATTGTGTATGGACTTTACATGGTGAGGACTTATCTAACATTGTCGTTCATCCTCCAATGGTTGCAAATATTGGAGAAACAACCATTGGTGATGTTGCTATTGAGATGGAAGGCACCGAGGAAGAAACTATTGGGGAGGTCGGGATTGGGATGGGAAAGTTTGTTGACTCTTCTTTTGGATTGCATGAAAGAGTTGTGGGTGATGGCAGTCTGGGACCGGAGTTTGATGAGCCTTATGTTCCTGAACTAGACTTAGGAAAGAGGTATTATGAATATAAGAAAAAGGCAACTGAAAAATTGTATCCTGCATGTGAGGGTCCCGAGACAACTCTCTCTGCACTTGTAGAACTTCACAATGTAAAGAAGCAATTTGGTTGGTCTGGAACTGGTATGACAGTACTCTTATCCTTGTTGAGGCGATGGTTGCCTAAAGGTAACACACTCGGAGAAGTATCCAAGAATGAAGGAGATGTTGAAAGACTTAGGGATGAAGGCTACGTTCATTCATGCATGCGAGAACAACTGTATCTTATATTGGAAGACAGAGAAAGATTTGACAGAATGTCCTAAGTGCAAAGCTCCAAGATATAAAGTTAAGGAGGGGGGTAAAGGGAAGAAGAATTCCAAGGAGCCTAACAAAGTACTGAGACATTTTCCTTTAATTCCAAGACTTAAGCGGTTGTATAGTATACCGTGGATAGCACATGAGATGACATGGCATGCACGAGCAGAGACTTCCGTGGCTTATATGCTTCATCCAATTGATTCGGGTCAGTGGAAAATTTGTAAAGAAAAGTGGCCAGACTTTGCTAATGAGCAGCGCAATGTTTGGCTTGCAATTGTAACTGATGGGTTTAATCCGCGTGGCATTCAGTCTACTAGTTATAGCTGTTGGCCTGTCATCACTGTGCCTTACAATCTCCCCCCTTCCATGTGCATGAAATCAGAGTTTCAGATGTTGTCTTTGCTTATACCGGGTCCCAAGGCACCAAAAGGAGACATTGATGTTTTTCTTGAACCTTTGTATGACGAGTTGAAAGAGTTGTGGGAAGGAGTGCCAGCTTATGGCATGAACAAAAAAGAAGACTTCACTTTGAAAGCTATACTAATGTGGGGGATCCATGATTTGCCCGCATATGGAAACTTAGCGGGCTGCGTAACACATGGTTACAAAGCTTGTCATATTTGCGGTGACAACACTTCTTCCATATATTTGAAGTCTAGCAGGAAGAATGTATACCTTGATTACCGTATATTCCTTAATGGTAATCATCCGTTCAGGAGCGGTAAGTACTTGGGACTAGTGGGTAGCAAGAAAGAGGAGCATAGAACTCCTCCACAACGATTAAATGGTGATGCACTTTTGCAAACGTTGAGTTATGTGAAGTATAAACCTGGTAAAAAGCGGAAGAGAGGCGGTCAAAATGTGGCTAACGACAATGAGGGTAATGAAGTTACATTGGCATGGTACAAAAAGTCCATATTGGTTTTCCTTGTTTACTGGATTCATCATAAAGTTCGTCATGTTATTGATGTGATGCACATTGAAAAGAATGTTGCAGAGCACATACTCGATACGATCCTTAGTAAGAAAGACAAATCAAAGGATAATCGACCGTGCACGAGAGGATATGAGGGAACTTGGCATACACCAAATCAGTGGATGCAAATTGACCCTGCAAGTGGGAAACAAGTTAAACCTACAAAGACCGCTTCATTCTAGATAAAACGGAGAAGATGAATTTTCTTAAAACTTTAAAAATTTGAAGCTCCCATCGGGTTTTCATCTAATCTGAGTAACATCGTCGGTCTTGATCCACCTTGTTTGTTTCAGAATGAAATCACATGATTATCATGTGATTATACAATATCTTTTGCCCGTTCTACTTCAACATGCTTTTCCATCTCATCCTGATTTGCGGAGAGCTCTTCACCAAATAAGCTTATTTTTTAACATATTGTGTTCGAAAGTTGTAATTCGAAAAGAAATCCAAGATGCCAAATACATGGTTGCAGAGGCATTGTGCGGGTTGGAAAAATACTTTCCACCATCATTTTTTGATATTAGCATCCACCTTGTTGTGCATCTAGCTGACGAGGCATTGATGTGTGGACCAGCTAGAGATCGTTGGATGTATCCATTTGAGAGGTAAATTATGCTTCTTTCAATCCCCATTGTTTTTGTCTCGGTTTTAAATAAAATTAATAAATGCATTCATGGGTTATCGCTTAAATAGGTCGATAAAGGAGTGCAAAGATATACCTAGTAACAAACGATTTGTTGAAGGATCGATTGCAGAGTCGTATCTTGTCTCTGAGTCTGTTAAGTATACAATGGAGTACATTCCAAATCCACGGCGCAAAAATCAAAAAAGCACTACTGGTGAAGTGTTTCTAGATGAAAATGATGAATATATTGATGAAGGGCCTGTGTTTGAAGGTAAAGATGTGATTTTGTCATCGGAGCAAGTTGTACAAATCCGTAGATGGCTACTTTTTCAGTTGGAAGTCGATGGACTTGACGATCATTACAGGTGTCAGTTCTTCACATGTGTCTATTTCTGATAAGAGCCCAAAACTGTAGTTTTAACCCCTTAACAATCATACTTTTAGACCAATTATGTGAATAATAAATAAGAGTTAATACTGATTACGTGTTTTTATGCATTTCAGGCTTCAAAGTCCATTATGTGCAGAAATGTGCCACTTTAGCGAGATAAAGGAGCAAAGGTCGGTTGCTAAGGAGTTCTATGATTAAAGGCCAATTTTCAAGAAGACAAAGCCTCTGTAAAGCCCGGTCAAAAGATGAAAAGTCAAAGACCACGCGGGCATAAACAGTGCACAAAGTCAGTAGAACTTCCGAAGACCATATCTTTGGACTCAAACCTCGGAATTGGGCCTACCTTATGTCAAAACGACCGGCTCGGAAAGAGCTTTTCAATGGTCCAAGACTTGACGCAATCAAAGGAGCATAAGTGGACAAAACCTCTGTCGAAGCCAATTGCAAATGTAGAGCCCATTTCGGACTAAAGAAATTGGGTTTTGGGCCCGATTTTCCGGCCCAAAACATGGCTCCAAGCCCATGCACAATTTTTGGATCTGAAAGTATAAAAACAAAAGCTTGACTCTTTGTTAATGGTAGATAGTTAGGTTAGAAAATAAATTAGGTTAGGATAAGAAAAGTATCCATTAAACCTTAGTTCTAGATCTAGTTTTAGATTAATTAATTAGTTTTTATTCTTGCCTTAAATTCAGTATTAAATTATTGTTATTGCTATTCATTAGATAAATAAAGTTAATTAGTTCTCCATAATCTAGTTTCATTTTCATTTATTTATTAGCTTAAATCCTTAGATTTAATTATTTGTCATTATTAGTTAAATTCAATTATTGCATGAGTAGTTTCGAATTGAGTTTAAACAAGTAAAGTTCAAATCTTTATATATGTCTTGTTTAGATTCCATGAGAAATGATAGTCTTATGATTCTCGGCTAAACCTCCATTAGAGGGGGTTGAAAAACCTTCATGAAGCTTGATTTCGATTAGCGTAGAATAGTCGTAATTTCTCATTCCACTCTAGAAGTAATTAGTCCACCATGAGAATGGGGTTGAATACTTCACATGCTAGATGTTAGTTGGTAGAGATTACCATGAACACTAGGGATTAGGAAGAACCAATTGTTTTGCGTAGCAGTTCAATTCGGATTACGACGATTCGTCGTTAGTAAATTAAGTTGAGTTAAGGTGGAATCAATCCTCCCCTAATTCCTTATCATAGGATCGACGTAGTATTCCCATAGTTGTTTAAATAGTCAACTAGTTGCATCTTGTGGGTAGTTGCATCGTAGTCTAGTTATCATTTCGTAAATTTCTCATTTGACTTAGAGTAGAGTAATTACACTAGAAAACATAGCATGCGGAAGGACTAGGAGTGGAACGAACTTCCTACTCCACTATATTTGTTCAATAGATCGAGAGTAGAACAATCTTTGATAAACTTAGCCACGTAATTAAGTTTTAGTTTACTTACGTTTTGAGTTTCATCGTTCATTTCGTAGGTAAACTTTATCTTTTTATGTTTATCAAATGGCGTCGTTGCCATCTTAATCTCGTTCAAGACAAGAATTCAATTGATTGAATCCAAGGGGCAATCCCCCATTCTCTACCCACCCACCCTTTTAATTTTTCATTCTTATTTCTTGAATTTTTGGAACTATTCACTATTTAGGCATAGGGATGCGGATTCATAGAGGAAAACACTGCAATAAAGGTACTTTTAAATTTCTAAAAATTCTAAAAACTTACAGGTATAATACTTAATGTGTTATTGATTTATTGTAATTTTGTCAGAAATTTCCTAGTTGTTTTACCTTGTGAACAAATACGATCTTTACAGTGCCACATTTCAGTTTTCAAATCTAGTGTTCTTGGAAAAACTGTCGAGTAAGGTTACTTAGGAAGTTCTAAAAATTCTATAATTTTTGCAGGAGTATCTATTCCACGTCAGGAGCATGCAATAAAAATTTGACGAGTTTTTGAATTGTTTTGACCTCCTAAATAGTGGAGTGTTTCCAGTGTATTTCTGCAGTTTTGCAAACACTTAATTTTTGGAACACCAGCTCATAAGGAGAGTTTGTAGAACTCCAATTGCTCTAAAATTTTTACAGCAATAAGGAGAATCTGTTAGGAGTCTCCAGTAAAAATTTGGCAATTTTTGGCTTTGTTTTGATGGGTTAACCATTCTGTTGTTTGTATTGTGTCCGAAAACTGTTTTGTAAACTTCAAAGAGCAGTAGAGGGACTTTCATAGCTCCGATTGATTTGAAATTTTATAAGCTACTTGATAGACGTCTTAAAAAATTACTGTAAAAATTTCAAATTTTTTGAAATACGTTAAAATGCCTAAAACTCAAAAATTGACCTGAGCGCACCTGCGCCCAAACCGAGCACACCTGCGCCCAAACGCCTAGAACTTCGAGTGTCTTGAGCGCACCTGCGCCCAAACAGAGCGCGACTGCGCCCTAAACTGCTGAATTTGCCCGATTTCCTCAGGTTTGTTCAAAATTTTCATTTCTTCAAGTCATTCAGTGTTTCTAACATCATACAAGCACTGAGATCGCGTATACAAGACGCTATTTGTAAGCGAAGCAAGGAGGCATTTAGGTACTCCTTCTTTCACTCCTTGTTTCTTTTGTCAGAGGAGTTTTAATTCTAGTATAATCAGGCTTGTTTTCTTAAAATAAAATACCACACGCCTATCTAGAAATGTATGCTTAAAGTTGTGGTTGCATATTAATTGCCCTATAATATATTTGAAAAACCAATATGGCATATCAATATGTAGACCAACAATCATATGATAATTATGCAAACCCTTCACCATGTTCATGCTGTGGTAGTCTTGACCATTGGCTTCTCAATGCCCATCATATCAAGAGCAATCATGTAATTATTATGAAAACCCTTCACCATGTTCATGTTGTGGTAGTCCTGATCATTGGGCTCCTCAATGCCCATCATATCAAGAGCAATCTTGTAATTATTATGGGAACCCTTCACCATGTTCATGTTATGGTAGTCCTGACCATTGGGCTTCTCAATGCCCATCATATCAAGAGTCTGAGCCTACTATAGGATATAATAATAATTATGAGCCTCAATTTTCAAATTTTTATAGTGACTCATACAATCAAGAGTTTTCTAGTCATCCAAACTATTCATGTAATTCCACCAATAACAATCAACCAGCCATTCAACCTCAACCTAACCCATCACAAGATTTACATCAACCGTGAGTCACTCAAACGCCAATAACTATGACTATCAAACACCATACCAACCAGACCCAAACCACCAAGCTTCCCTCAGCTAACAACATTCGATGAAATAATGGCCCAAAACAAAATAATACTTCAGGAAATAAACCGGAACCTAAAGATACTAGGTTCACCTACGCCAGACATTTCTACCATGCCAGAGATCGACACTATTCCCATAACTAACCCAGTCAACCTAGTTCACACCTACCCTACATTTCATGAACTTCCGAAGACCCTCCCATTAACCATGATATTAACTCCACACCCCACCTGGATGAGGAAATTCTTGTAGACGACTCTTTAGGACTAGTTTCGGATGACCACTCAAACTTGAGAGATGTCTCCGATGAACTTCCCATTGATCCACCTGATGATGAATATAATGATAACACTTTAGAAGATATTTATAAAGGTGTGACGAAGGAAGAATTTGATAACTATTGGCATTCTCGTAATATGGACCCTCCTATTGAGCATGTCTAGGCCTTTGAGTTTGCTAACCACACTCGGCTGGATGATGTCTCGACACATTTGAATGAGGCCATTGAGGATACTTGTAGTGTTTTAGAGGAAGAGGGTGAGGACGTGGAGATTAACAATTCAAATCTAAGGTATGAACAAGTTAATGTGCAAGAAAACGAGGAAGTTACATCTTTAGAGCAATGTGAATCTCAATTCAGTTTGGCAGTTGAGGAAATAACAAGGAAAGAAATAGAGGAAAATCTTAAAGATAAAGTCACAAACCACAACCTTGTGGATTCAGCTAAGCCAGATGTAGAGTTCTTAAGAGCATGTGAGGATCCACCACCCGATGAACCACCAACCAACCACCATCCACCTGAGTTACCACCTCCTACAATCCAACCATCTACCACAACTAAGTCATCCATTCACCCACCATTTAAAAGGAACCTCGATTTTGCCCTTGAGCCAATTACCTCAGAGACCATCTATAATTTTTTCAACCCTCACAGTGAAGAGTGTTTGCCTAGCACACAATCCCATGAGTACACCATTCCGGTAATTGAGAGACAAGCTCTGACCGAGTGTAGTGAGAAACCTAGTTTGTCTTATTTTTCCTCATCTGAGCTTCATGAAAGACATCAGGATCCACACTTCATTCCCTTCTCACCTAAAGTATTGCTAATTCATCTTTTTGGTCATTCCAACTATTTAAAACAATTACAACATGATGGTTTGCATATGTTCTTTGATAGGATGCATAAGTTTTCATTCCTTCGCTTACATGTTTGCTTCCAATTATACAACATTATTCTTGGGGGTGCATTTAGTATCATATTTTTATGGCTAGTTTCATGCTTGTTTGGGGGACCACGTCATCCACTTTGTGCCACCCCGATCATGCTTGTTTGGGGTGTGCACGTAGGGGAATCTGTAAAAAATGACCCCACATTAAGTCTCGAATCGACTTTAAAAGACCCGTTTTTAAAACAAATTTTTACAAACCTGTTTTCAAAATTTGTTTGGGGGGGTGTTTTAGTTTTCCATTCTTGATCACTCAAATTCCTATTCTTACCCCACCTCCCCCCTTTAAAGAGTAGCTAGATTTCTTCTTGTTTGTTGTTTTGATGTTATTTTTTATTATTTTTAGTAGATAGGATGTTACGTTGTTAAATTCCGTAGTTAACTTTGAATTTGGTAGTTAAATGTTGTTTGAATTTCAATTTTAATATAATGTGGTTCTTTTCAAATTGCGCATGGATTTTATTGTTAATCCCACCTTCCCGAATTGTTTGGGAGTGGTATTATTTATTCTATCATGATTTGTAGAACATCCTCCATTTTAGAGTTTGTTTTGGAGTGAAGGTTGAGAATATTGCCGTAATTGGCATACCTATGATTAGATGTGGTGGTAGGATGAAATCTAAGAGAGTTTAGAAGTTACTAGTCTAAATCCATTATAAAATATATTAGGGTTGTTATAGAATCAAGAATATGGGTTGTTTCCATTTCTGGTTTTGGAAATTTCTGTTTCCAGCAATTTCCTTAAAACGTTTTGGAAATTTCCCGATTCATTTTTGG
This sequence comes from Coptis chinensis, assembly GCF_015680905.1. Classification (NCBI taxonomy): domain Eukaryota; kingdom Viridiplantae; phylum Streptophyta; class Magnoliopsida; order Ranunculales; family Ranunculaceae; genus Coptis; species Coptis chinensis. The sequence goes on from NC_141460.1 coordinate 46,238,466, forward strand.
AAACCTAACCCTATATAAACTTCATTCATTCTCCACACACACACATCTCTCACATCCATCCTTCATTTTTCACTCCCAATTTTCGTTTAATTTTCCTTCGCACTTCGGCACTACAAACCCTCGAAAGCACACTGGCCCAAGTTGAGTTGACTTCGACGCTTCAAAACAACAGAAATCCAAAACACTTGAGCGCACTTGCGCCCAGTGGAAGTGGAGCCTAACGCCCGAACTCGATGAACCACGAAATTTCCGATTTTTTGCATGGGTTGTTCCAGGATAGTTGCAGCTGTTCCAGAGGGTAGTTTTGTGATGACATCCCCGTGTATCATACCGGAACAATTTTTCGAAGACTTGTTCCAAAGTGAAACCTATGGTGCTTGGTTTCGCGAAGTAATCATATAAGCAGGATGGCAATCTTTAATGGTAAGTTCTGATGAACTTTACTCCCCTGCACTTGCCTCATATTTTTATAACCATTGTACATTCTTTTATCGGATGGATGGAGTGTTCTCCATCAACATTGATGACGAAACAATGGAGATAACTAAGTCCCTGTTGGCTTTTGTTATTGAGATTCCTATGCCTACTAAGATTCAAGACCCATGGGGCTACATAGTTGATAATTTCTCTGCCTACAACTATGAGCTTTTACATGAGAATTATGGGTCCGGCATTTTCCGTGTAGAGGACCAAGGGACATATAACGTAGCCCTTGGTAGCTTGTCCCTTAATGTGATACGGTAATGTTCTTTATCATGCTAAACATATTAAGGGAGTGGAATTTTTCTTCTGCAAATGATGCCACTTGCGATGTTTTCCTTGCTTTAGCTGAGGAACGCCTGCTATATGACTTTCCTAAGACCTTAATGTCTAGTTTAGCACGAGCCCATAGCATGAGGGATAAGTATCTTCTTATGCCTATATTAGTTTGTCGTATTATGCTATGTTTCTTCCCTGTTTTTTGTGCCCGTTTCACGCGGACCGGTTGGGAATTCGACATTGTGAGACCCACCAATTCTATTATTTGATCTTTCCGTGCAATGACTTGGCAAGGGTGGAGGATACAACCTCATCGGGTTGCACCTTACACCCCATCCGACCAAGTGGCTTTAACAGTTAGCATCCGTAGATGATAAATGGCGGCAAGCTTGGCAAATTATAATGGCATGGTAGGATGTGAAGGAACCTCACTTCTTTATAGAAGAGGAGGATGACGAGTAAACGCTGGAGTGGAGGTAAGTTTTTAGTTTCAGTTAGTGTATGCTTATGTCCCAAGCAATTTAATTCTGTTAACCCCATAATGGGTGGAACTCTTATAGAGTTGCGTCAGTTTTTTTTATTTCCTATATTAGTATGTTCTAACCTTGTTTTGCAGATGTTCCAGAATTTCATGCGTTTCCATGGTATTTTTCTACCCTCTTTATTTAAATGCTTTGAGGACAAAGCATGCTTCTTGTTTGGGGGGGCATAGAAACACGTGTAATTAAGGCATCTGTTAGAATAGAGATATGTATAATATGCATTTGTTTTCAAGTTAAAATTTTCAAAAATATAAATAAATAATTTTATGCTATACACTTAGGAATATTGGTATTGTTTTCTTTCTCTATGCTCTTAACAATCTAGAAGTCTCACGTAGCTTTTGCATCAGGATAATTGTTAGAAACTTAGGTTAATATGTAGGTAATAATCTTTACATCTATCTATAAGAGTATCTATGATTGTTAGCAGTAAGTTTGTGAAATCTAGGCTAGAGTACTTATTCTACAAATCCTGTGAGAATATAGCCTAAAACCTTATATGAGCGAAACATTTGAGAAATGACACAAGGGAGAAGTAAAATCCGGATAGAGAAATCACACGTCCACTTGCTTGATCACTATGCCATATCCTAAGCGAGAATTTAGGCCCTCTTTGGATCGATATAGCCAGAAATTCAAACCTATGAATTATTTTCCGCTAGTCGCCCCTCTGAGCCTTTCTTTAGCCTTCCATAAACCACAATTCCTTTACCCTGTTACAAAACAAAAAAAATTAAAAAATTCAACTTACCCAATCTAGAATAAGTCTGAGAATAGAATGAGTAAAGAAAGAAGAAGAGAAAAACCTGTGTAAACAAAAATTAGTTAGTTGCTTCAGAAAAATAAAAGAAGTTTCCATCCAAGGAAAAGAAAAAAAAATAGAAATAAATAAAAACTCCAAAAATAGAATAAAAGGAAGTCAAAAGCCAAAGAAAAGAAAAAGAAAAATATGGCTAAGGATGGAAACAAAGTATAGAAGCAAAAGAAAATAACAAGGTTTTCTCTAAGTTACATAATATGAAGACTCTATTATCTCGGACTTGTCCTTTTGAATATCCATTTCCTTCCTTCTTAAACCATCTCCTAATCCCCAACACCTAATAAAGACCTCTAGCTCAATTCTTAATAGGTTAGTGTGATAGTAAGTGGCAGATGTGTTTGATCCACTCCGGCTTCCTTCTTTGTCATTGAGATTGTAAGGTAAAGTGTGTCCACTGCACACTGGAGTAGCGAAACTTGAGCGGAAAAATCAGAGTGGTTTTTGTCTTGATGTTTATGTGAGGACCTACTTAAGGACGCTATTCCAAGTTTTCAGAAATGAACCTGCTAGGCATTTCATAGTATTACTCATAGTATATATATTTGTATCATAGATGATTGGTTATTATGCATATATTAGCTTAGGTTTTTGACTTGGTTATTCTTATTCATTTGCTAGTGAGATGTATAGATAGTTGAGACATGAATGAGGAAACAATAGTTTTATTTCTTAGTCGTTGTAGTATAGATGAAGTTTGTGAGTACCTTCACTGGAAAACTCTCACGAGGCTATAACTCGTCCACTAGGGAATTCCTAGTGGTTTAAGGCCTTATTGCATATGGTAAATGCAATCGCACTCAGCGAAACGAGAGTAGTTAGAACTCTATTTTTGGTCACTTATTCTAATTTCTCATATTTGCTTGAGGACAAGCAAAATGCTGTTTGGGGGTGGTTTGATAAGAGCCCAAAACTGTAGTTTTAACCCTTTAACAATCGTACTTTTAGACCAATTATGTGAATAATAAGTAAGAGTTAATACTGATTACGTGTTTTTATGCATTTCAGGCTTCAAAGTCCATTATGTGCAGAAATGTGCCACTTTAGCGAGATAAAAGAGCAAAGGTCGGTTGCTAAAGAGTTCTATGATTAAAGGACAATTTTCAAGAAGACAAAGCCTCTATAAAACCCGATCAAAAGATGAAAAGTCAAAGACCACGAGGGCATAAATAGTGCACAAAGTCAGTAGAACTTCTGAAGACCATATCTTTGGACTCAGACCTCGGAATTGGGCCTACCTTACTTCAAAACGACCGGCTCGAAAAAAGCTTTTCAATGGTCTAAGACTTGACCCAATCAAAGGAGTAAAATTGGACAAAACGTTTGTTGAAGCCAATTGCAGTTGAATAGCCCATTTTGGACTAAAGAAATTGGGTTTTGGGCCCGATTTTCCGGCCCAAAACATGGCTCCAAGCCCATGCTTGATTTTTGGATCTGAAAGTAGAAAAATAAAAGCTTGACTCTTTGTTAATGGTAGATAGTTAGGTTAGAAAATAAATTAGGTTAGGATAAGAAAAGTAGCCATTAAACCTTAGTTCTAGATCTAGTTTTAGATTAATTAATTATTTTTATTCTTGCCTTAAATTTAGTATAAAATTATTGTTATTGCTATTCATTAGATTAATAAAGTTAATTAGTTCTCCATAATCTAGTTTCATTTTCATTTATTTATTAGCTTAAATCCTTAGATTTAATTATTTGTCATTATTAGTTAAATTCAATTATTACATGAGTAGTTTCGAATTGAGTTTAAACAAGTAAAGTTCAAATTTTTATATATGTCTTGTTTAGATTCCACGATAAATGATAGTCTTATGATTCTCGGCTAAACCTCCATTAGAGGGAGTTGAAAAACCTTGATGAAGCTTGATTTCGATTAGCGTAGAATAGTCGTAATTTCCCATTCAACTCTAGAAGTAATTAGTCCACCACGAGAATGGGGTTGAATACTTCACATGCTAGATGTTAGTTGGTAGAGATTACCATGAACACTAGGGATTAGGAAGAACCAATTGTTCTGCGTAGCAGTTCAATTCGGATTACGACGATTTGTCGTTAGTAAATTAAGTTGAGTTAAGGTGGAATCAATCCCCCCCTAATTCCTTATCATAAGATCGACGTAGTATTCCCATAGTTGTTTAAATAGTCGGCTAGTTGCATCTTGTGGGTAGTTGCATCGTAGTCTAGTTATCATTTCGTAAATCTCTCATTTGACTTAGAGTAGAGTAATTAGACTAGAAAACACAGCATGCGGAAGGACTAGGAGTGGAACGAACTTCCTACTCCACTATATCTATTCAATAGATCGAGAGTAAAACAATCTTTGATAAACTTAGCCACGTAATTAAGTTTTAGTTTACTTACGTTTTGAGTTTCATCGTTCATTTCGTAGGTAAACTTTATCTTTTTATGTTTATCAATTTCCCCGTAATAAATTGACAGATATATACTAACTTTTTTGGTTAAATTGTAGTGAGTATCGTGAGTCTTTGCAATCTAGGTCCCGACGCAGTAGGAAAGGTATAGCAAAGACAGAAATAGAGATACAAACAGATTTTATCGACTGGTTATATAATAAGGTATTACTTAATGGGGATAGGAAGATACGATTTTTATATTTTTTACACTTTTTGAATTGTGTTATGTTTTCTTTGTGTAGTTGCTGGAGAATGATGACACTTCATCTGAATTGTAGTTCTTTGCTAGAGGGCCATTGTTCAAAGCTAAAACTTTTCGAAAGTATCACGTTAATGGTTATTTATTTTCTACTAAGTCTCATGATGAGACCGTTCTTACGCAAGACAGTGGTGTTTGCATGAGTTCAATTACTACATTCACATCAAGTAGGAAAGATAAAAATCCTATCGATGCATCTGCTATGTTGTATGGGGTCATCAAACAAATACTAGAGGTGGATTACACAAATTTCAAGGAAGTGGTGTTTTATTGTGACTGGGTTAGGGTGGAAGATAAGACCAATGGCTGTAAGCTATGCCCAGACTCTAACTTATTGATGGTAAATTTTAATCGGCTCAAGAGCTCTGACAAAATGTTAGATGAGCCGGTCATTTGCGCTAAAGAAGCCCATCAAGTGTTCTATTCGAGAGATCTGAAAAATCCTGATTGGTGGGTGGTCATACATTCACCAAGGGGAATAACTAGTCAAGTGGACCAGCTAGAAGTACCTGAAGACTTTCAATCTACTCTTGCACAACAACTTAATTTGAGATCATTGTTATAACCACGTCGATGATTGTAGTGTGTGTAGTTGTAATTTTGAAAACATGTTCAAAATACTAGTTTTCTCTTTTGATGATTATGTACTAGATTTGGGTGCTAATTTTTTGATATCCTGGTTAATTTGATAGTGCTCTTCCTTTAATTTTTCTTATTTTCTTTTTACTTTATCTATTCTACATTTTAAAGATCTTAAATAATTGTTTGTTATATGTCATATTTGAAGCATTGTGAAATCCTTGATAATATGTTTTCAATTGTTGGAAATTGTTAGGTTGTTTTTTAATAATGAAGTCAGGTAATACAAATGCACACCGCAGCGCATTAGATGCATCTTCTCCCACAGGTGAATGTAGTTCTCGATCATCTAAAACGACACAATTAAGAGGTCCCTCTGGGAAGTTGGTTGTTGAGGTGTGGTCTAATGGCCAAATTGTTGGACCAAATGCAAGCAACTTCAAGACTGCAATAGGGAATGAAGTGAGGCTTCATATCCCGATCAACACTAAAAATTGGCGACTAGTGAAAGATAGCTTTAAGGATGCTATTTGGAAAGCCTTGACGGTATTTTTTTTTGTATTGTTTTTGGTCAATTCTACCTTTCTTTCATCTATATCTCACTATATTTTTTCTTATCAATCACTTTACTCATGACAGAAGGAATATGAATTTAATATATCCAATTTTGCTGCTCGTCCATGGGTTGAGACGAATTATCCTCAAAAACTTAGGACTGTGAAAGCGACGTATCAGTCAAAGTTCTTGACAAACTCTGAAAGCATTGAAGCAGCTAAGGCAAACTGCCCACCTGGTGTTAATCCAACTCTTTGGGTTGATTTTGTTAACTATGAGCTACAACCTAAAGTAAAGGACAGAAATGCAAAAAATGCAAACAATAGGGCAATGAATGATATTGGTACTACTAATGGGAGGAAAACCTTCTCCCAAATACATAAGGAGCTGGTACGTATCACTTTTGAAATAAAAATGTCATTTGATCATGTATAAAATTTGCAAAACAATTAACTATGCTAGTTGACTAATATATTTTCTTTTAGTTGTCTTTCTTTTAGCACTATTACTAAGCATTGATTATTTGCTTGTAGCAAGAACAAAACCCTCAAGCAAAAAGGACTCGGGTAGATGATTGGTGCAAGGGTCGTGAACGCCGTGATGGTTCAGTTTTGTCAAGTGCCCGGGAAAAATATGTGAGTAGAAATTTTGTTTCTTTCTATTTAACTGTAGTTTTTTATTGCTATCGGACATATTTTTAGATATTTGATTTGATTTTTTAAAAAAAATATATATTGCAGGATCAAGTGAAAGCAGTTCAGAAAAGAAGACTAGCGAGTGGAGAGACTGACATTGAAGACATCTACTCTGATGCGTTGACTGAAGTACTTGGCAAGGAAAAGAAGAACCGTGTCCGTGGAGTTGGTTCTAATATTACTAGAAAGCAGCTACAACATGCTACTGTGGCAAATGATTTAATCAACTAGATGGCCACTACATCAGTTGCAAAGGTCGAGGCCGACATGGCTTCATTTAAATCAAAGGTCGATGGAGACATGTCTGAGGTCAAATCAATGCTCAAGGTCAATTTTTTCTTTGCAATTAGTGGTAATGGTTAGAGTTGTTAATACTTGATCCACACATAAAAAATATCCTTGCATCATCTACTCCATCGCAGGTTCTCATTCAACAACAACTATGCAATAATAATATGACAGCCAATGCCGAAGCACATATGGGTGTGACTACACCTAAAACTGAACTTGGTTCAAATTCTGCTCAACGCCATTCTCCAGCAACTCCTCAGAACTTGCATTGACCCCTGTTTTTGGGTCGCTTGAACAACCTAGAGTCACATTACTAGATAAGTTTGGTGCAGAAGTTGCTAAGGGGTCTGTTGATGTTGGTGCAACAATTTGTCATGGCAGAATTCTGGTTGGTGGAGAGAGAAGAGTGTATATTGATGAAGTATTGGTTCCCGATGCTGCTGTTTATGACGATCCCCAAGATGGTAATGCAACTTTGAACGCGTGGGTTGAAGGAGGGTATATAGCTTGGCTTGATGGGCGATTGAAGTATGATTGATGTTTTTAGGTTTTAGATCTTTTTTGGATTGCTCTACTTTTTGGTTTTTGTGCTTTAGTTTGGAAACTTAAGAAACAAATATGGCGTTAAACTTTGATGTGGTTGTGGTTGCCAGGACTTGGAACTGTTAGTGTTATCATGACTTAGAATCTTAATTGTACATAGATGTCAATTCTTTTTATTAGTTTTATGTCTTGACTTGCCTTGTTGTAAAGAAATCAAGGCCTTTCGTGTATTTAAGTTTCTGGTGCAGATGGCAACATGGATAGAGATGACGAGATGCTTGGAGCAATTAGTAGTCAGCCGGGGATCGTAAGCCCCGGTTAGTTTTTTTTTCCTTCTTTTTTCCATTAGCTATTTTAATTTGAAGTTTTTACTTTTATTTGCCACTAATGATTGTGTAATTGTTTGATGCATGCGAGGTTCATAATGTTGGAACTTCATTGTTGCTACTTGTGATTATGCGCAACAAACTGGTACATACTATCCTTCTATCTGTTTTTCTTTTTATTATTATTTTGGCTTTTCTAGTATATGAAAGCAGTACGTAACTAGTACATACCCTCCTTCTGGTTTCGGTATCGCGAGATCAAGACTGCATGATGAACCAATGAACACGCGAGAAGAAACATGTACAAGCTTAATATCTTGTTCTTATAGCTTATTTACAACTTCCTTTATTGTACGTGTTACTTCCTGATCTGTGTTTGATATTTTGGTTATGTAATCATCTTATAATGGTGTTCTGCTCTGATACAACAATAAGGAAGATGCTTGCCACACTAGATGATCCTTTCACTCACTTTCTTGAGCCAGAAAAGTTTAAGAGTTTTCGGGTACATTTACTTTTCTTATCTATCCAGTATTCTGCTAGGCAGGTGCTTGGATTATGTATGACTTTGGTTATGAAATCCCCCATCAATTGTTTACAGCTTATTCCTGAAGTATGTTGTTATTTTCTTTGAAGGCAGTCTGGTACTCAAGGTGCTCTTACTGGTGTAGGGTTGTCCATGGGCTTGTTGTTATATCTTCTTCTCCTGGAACCCCTGCAAGTAGGGCTGGCATTGCAAAGATCTGGTAAGCTTAATGATATATTCCTTAGAAACAAATCATAGCTTCCATGCATGTGTTGTGTATGTATACATGAACTTTAACAGACAGTGTCTTAGAACCATAGTTTTTTTTTTCATATTCATTTTCATTTTCTTGTACTTTTCCATTTTTGTTTTACAAATTTAGGTTAAAGAAAGGAGTCATTGTGTATATCTATGATAGTCATGGTGTTCGAGATATATATGAAGCAGATGGCAATGATGCAATTGCAACATCTGAACCTCTAGCAGTTCTGGTATGTTTTCTTATAGAGATCTAGCTATTGCATTCTCCAATATTAGGAAGTTCATCTTGCTTGGGAATTGCTGTCTCAGTCACTCCTCCAGCACCAGCTCCCCACAAGCTTCACATGGTCTGATCCCGCCCGTTTTTAAGTAGTTCATGCTTCTTTCCAGTTAATGGTAAGAGTTGGACATCTTTCATAGATCAAGCTGGCAATGAGATCATCAACATCCACTTGAGGTATAAACATAGAGGTATAAACATAGTGAAAGAGTTGGAATTGCATTTGGGGGTAAGATTCTAAATGGTGATTTCTTTATAGATGGCGAGCAAAGTCGTTATGCTTCAGGAACAGATATGGGGCATAAAGGGTTATGGTCTACAGTTGATGGGAAGGACCCGCAGATTGCCAGGTTATCCATCTGTTGATATGGGAAAAGGCGTGAAGCTTGTGACTGAATGCACAAAGATCTCCAGTAAATTTAGCCTTATTTAATCCAAGTAGATTTTAATTTTAGCTTATTGCTTTACACAGTCACTGAACCAAAGGTGCAAGGATTTTCGAGCATGTGGTTCACTGGTTCAGCTAGTCATTTGTTTACCACGCCACCCACGTTATCAATACCCTGAAAGTTTTGTTTCTGGAATTTGCTTTTTTTAACAAACACATTGTTCTTTACTAAGATAACTGTAGCTCCTAGGGGGTTCACTTTTGTTGGTTTTCGTAGTATCTCCATCGACATTATATCTACCTTCCTCTCTTAATTATAGATTCTTTTACTTGCTTAGAGCTCACATTTAGTCTCGACTTTATGTCTCAGGCTGACCATGTTGTGCCTGCATTTTAGACCCATGTGGACACACTTTCACAGGATAGGAGTGTGTTAGGTTACTTGTAGGTCGACATGTCGGAGGCGCCGTGTAAAAGTTGGACCCTGGATCAGGTTGTGTCATGTTTATGTTTATATTGTTCACGAGTCATTTCTCCATAGTTCAGTTTGAATTCGTCATAGTTACCACCTTGTAGATATGTTTGTGAGAGTTTCTGTCATATCCTAGTACTTGACTCTTATATGTTCTTCTAAAATCGTGCAGAAATGAACAATGCATGTAATTTATTGATCTCTAAGTGTCCAGGAACTGTTTTTCTTTGAGTAGAAATGAATAGTTCATGACTCATATTTCATATATGCAGCCTACGACTTTGTAATTAAATATAAATTGCATCTTACTTTTCAGATATACCACACATATAACGGAATACTTTTGGAATTTAAGTATGGACATTATATTGATAGTACTGGCTCATTATTCTTGATACTGACATAAGCTTATGTGGTGTGACAATTTATTGGTGCATCTCTGCAACCATATATGCTAATAGTCACGGATCTGATAAAAGGTGGTTCACTTAAAAAGTATCTGTGGGACATGAGTCCAAGCTGTCCAGATTTGCCCCCTCTCTAAACTTTGCATTAGATATTGCTCGAGTGATGGAATGCTTACATTCTAATGGCATCATTCACCGTGACTGAAGCTTTGGTAAAGTTCTTTCCCGATTTTTGCGAGGTTAACAAATTTAAAACTTTCATAGTTTATCCGTGTATTGCTCGTCCTCTATTTTGACTTGAATTTTAAATATAATAATCAAATATGGCTCAAGTTTATGCAAGTGAGTATTTCTACTACTAAATGATTGTTGTTTTACGTAATGTCTTTGTTAACAAGACCAAACAAAGGTTAAAGGGGCTGGCCCCGAGGTATGTCTACATCGAGATTGGTAGTTACTGGATGGATGGCCCCGAGGTATCTCCTCTGTGACTACTTGTTTGCTTTTGAAAATTGAAATAAATATCTTTGTCCAAAGCATATTATGCTCAACCTTCTCTATTTTAATCAGTTGTGCAGCACAACCCCACTTCTACGTGGAGAGAAGAAACACTATGATCATAAGGTTGACATCTACAGCTTCTCCATAGTTTTGAGGGAACTGCTCACTAATCTTACACCGTTCAAGGGGATGACCAGCATTCAAGCTGCATATGCTGTAGCTTCTAAGGTATTCACTTTTGTCTTGTTTCCAGAGAATCTCATTGCAAGAGATATGGGAAAACAGATATGGGAAATGATTTATTGAGTTATAGATCTATTGTCATTGTAAGAGATCTTTATGAAAATGTGAGAGAGTAACAAGTATATGATGATGAGTATGGCTGGAAATGGAGGAATGAATGGTAGTAATATTGGGAATGTTAGAAATGGAGGGGCAGCTTCAATTAGTGCAGCAACTACTGCTATTGACCATACTAGATTTCCTCGCCGAAGGGAACGGGTAATTGTTTTATGTTTGCATTCTGTTAAATGTTTTGTGTTTACTTAGATCTAGTGGAGAATGGAGAGTAATGAGGTTGGTATTTATAATAATTTTAATAGTGAAGGTTATAATGTTAAACGGTGAGCTGAAATTCAGATGACTTTGAGCTTTTCAAATCTATGTAGAATTCGGAAGAAGCGTCGATGGCGAAGGAGAGGGTCCAGTAATCAATTTGCTTCTCCATAGTCTCCTGACTTAGTCCATTCACGTCCACCACTCTTGAAGGCTTTGGGAGCTTCTTTTTCTGCCCAGCCTTGGTGAAAATTTTGTACTCATCATATCATTGCATATAAATATGAGAAGTCAGTCACATAGTTCTGCTTCTACTCATTTAACATTATTTGACCAAATTTGTATTGGATATTATTTGACCAAGGATTTTTTTTTTAGTGGCTCCAATTTACTAACGGATATACGTTACAAACAATAGTTAGTAAACAAGTGACCACATCCATTACTAACGGTTATATCCGTGACAAACAAAATATTTTCCCGCTAGAAATTGAAGCGCGCTAACTTGACTAACACTTATATCCGTTACAAATGCCAAATTTATCGGACCAGGGGTTGTTGGCTATCTGTTACAAATAATTTTAGTAACGGATATAACCGTTACTAATATTATTATCAGTAACGGTTATATCCATTACAAAAGTTGGCCTAACTGAGAGTGACGACCCAGAACTAACGGATATAACCGTTAGTAAAAATATTGGTAACGGATATAACCGTTAGTAAACGTCTTTTCTGGTGTAGTGGTACCTACAAGAGAGCTTGCATTAGAAAGAATGCAAAACACTTGATTGATTGATTGATCGTAGAAAACTAATGTTCTTATCGCCTTTTCAGGATACAACCCTATTCTAGAACTAATACCTCAAAAGATGTGTTATAGAGCCAAAATGAGACAAAAGGACTCTAAGAAGGACCTCCTGGAACAACTGGGAAAAAGTGCCATAAAGTCAAACTATGAAAAGTCAACAGTCAACGATCAAAGCCGTAGTCAACGGTCAAAGTGAACTCAAGGGTCCAAAAACTCAAAAGCTCAGGAAACACTCCAAGGCTTCAAGAACCAATGACTAAACCCATTGTAAGACAGGGGCTAAGCCTCTAAACAGTAAACCATAGCCTAGATCATATAAGTTAGATCTAAGATGAACAACTTCCAAATCCCAAAACCCGACTATCTACACCAATAGAATGCAAAACACTTGAATAAATGCATCAACTTGTGAGTTCCCATTAGAATGAATGCAAAACACTTGATTGATTGAATGAATGCAAAACACTTCACTAAATACACTTACGTGTGAGCTTGCATTATAATGAATGCAAAACACTTGACTGATCTAATGAACGAACCTACAAGCGAGCTTGAGTTAGAAAGAATGCAAAACACATGATTGATTGAATGAACGCAAAACACTTGATTGAATACACTAACGTGTGAGCTTGCATTATAATGAATGCGAAACACTTGATTGATTGAATGACGTACCTACAAGCGAGCTTGTGTTAGAAAGAATGAAAAACACTTGATTGAATGCACTTACGTGTGAGGTTGCGTTATAATGGATGCAAAACACCTGATTGATTGATTGATTGTAGAAAACTCATGTTCTTTTCGCTTTTTCAAGATACAGCCCTATTCTGGAACTAATACATCAAATAACGTGTTGTAGAGCCAAAAATAGAAAAAGGGACCTCATGGAACATCTGGAAAAAAGTGCAAAAAAGTCAAACTATCAAAAGTCAACGGTCAATGATCAAAGCTATAATCAATGGTCACTGTGAACTCAAGGGTCCAAAAACTCAAAAGCTCAGGAAGCACTCCAAGGCTTCAAGAATCAGTGACTAAACCCTCTATAAGACAAGGACTAAGCCTCTAAACCCTGAACCCTAGCCTCGATCATATAAGTTAGATCTAAGATGAACAACTTCCAAACCCCAAAACCCCACTTTCTACACCAACAGAATGCAAAACACATGATTTAATGCATCTACGTGTGAGTTTGCATTAGAATGAATGCAAATCACTTGATTGATTGAATGAATACAAAACACATCACTGAATACACTTACGTGTGAGCTGGCATTATAATGAATGCAAAACACTTGACTGATCGAAGGAACGTACCTACAAGCGAGCTTGCGTTAGAAAAAATGCAAAACACTTGATTGAATGTACCTACGAGTGAGCTTGCATTATAATGAATGCAAAACACATGATTGATTGATTGATCGTAGAAAACTAATATTCTTATCGCCTTTTCAGAATACAGCCCTATTATGGAACTAATACCTCAAAAGACTTGTTATAGAGCTGTATCTAATATTGTTAGTAGTAAGTTTCTGAAATCTAGGCTAGAGTACTTATTCTACAAATCCTGTGAGAATATAGCGTAAAGCCTTATATGAGCGAAATATTTGAGAAATGACACAAGGGAGAAGTAAAATCCGGATAGAGAAATCACACATCCACTTGCTTGATCACTATGCCATATCCTAAGCGAGAATTTAGGCCCTCTTTGGATCGATATAACCAAAAATTCAAACCTATGAATTATTTTCCGCTAGTCGCCCCTCTGAGCCTTTCTTTAGCCTTCCATAAACCACAATTCCTTTACCCTATTACAAAAACAAAACAAAATAAAAAATTCAACTTACCCAATCTAGAATAAGTCTGAGAATAGAATGAGTGAAGAAAGAAGAAGAGAAAAACCTGTGTAAACAAAAATTAGTTAGTTGCTTCAGAAAAAGAAAAGAAGTTTCCATCCAAAGAAAAGAAGAGAAAAAGAAAAATAGAAATAAATAAAAACTCCAAAAATAGAATAAAAGGGAGTCAAAAGCCAAAAAAAAAGAAAAGAAAAAATATGGCTAATGATGGAAACAAAGTATAGAAGCAAAAAGAAAATAACAAGGTTTTCTCTAACTTATATAATATGAAGACTCTATTATCTCGGACTTGTCCTTTTGTATATCCATTTCCTTCCTTCTTAAACCATCTCCTAATCCCATGACACCTAATAAAGACCTCTAGCTCAATTAGGAATAGGTTAGTGTGATAGTAAGTGGCAGTTGTGTTTGATAGACTCCGGCTTCCTTGTGTGTCATTGAGATTGTAAGGTAAAGTGTGCCCACTGCACACTGGAGTAGCGAAACTTGAGCGGAAAAATCAGAGTGATTTTTGTCTTTACTTTTATGTGAGGACCTACTTAAGGACGCTATTCCGAGTTTTCAGAAACGGACCTGCTAAGCATTTCATAGCATTACTCATAGTATATATATTTGTGTCATAGATGATTGATTATTATGCATATATTAGTTTAGGTTTTTGACTTGGTTATTCTTATTCATTTGCTAGTGAGAAAAATAGATAGTTGAGACATGAATGAGGAAACAATAGTTTTATTTCTTAGTCGTTGTAGTATAGATGAAGTTTGTGAGTACCTTCACTGGAAAACTCTCACGAGGCTATAACTCGTCCACTAGGGAATTCCTAGTGGTTTAAGGCCTTGTTGCATATGGTCAATGCAATCTGTCACTCAAATAAACGAGAGTAGATAGAACTCCATTTTGGTCACTTATTCTAATTTCTCATATTTGCTTGAGGACAAGCAAAATGCTGTTTGGGGGTGGTTTGATAAGAGCCCAAAACTGTAGTTTTAACCCCTTAACAATCATACTTTTAGACCAATTATGTAAGTAATAATTAAGAGTTAATACTTATTACGTGTTTTTATGCATTTCAGGCTTCAAAGTCTATTATGTGCAGAAATGTGCCACTTTAGCGAGATAAAGGAGCAAAGGTCGGTTGCTAAGGAGTTCTGTGAATAAAGGCCAAGATTCAAGGAGACAAAGCCTTTGTAAAGCCCGGTCAAAAGATGAAAAGTCAAAGTCCACGCAGGCAGAAATAGTGCACAAAGTCAGCAGAACTTTCCGAAGGCCGTATCTTTGGACTCAGATCTCGGAATTGGGAGTAGCTTATGTCAAAACGACCGGCTCGAAAAGAGCTTTCCAATGGTCAAAGCCTTGGCCCAATCAGAGGAGCAAAAGTGGACGAAACATCTGTCGAAGCCAACTGCAGCTGAAGAGCCCATTTTGGACTAAAGAAATTGGGTTTTGGGCCGATTTTCCGCCCAAAACATGGCTCCAAGCCCATGCACGATTTTTGGATCTGGAAGTATAAAAACACAAAAGCTTGACTCTTTGTTAATGGCAGTTAGGTTAGGAAGCTAATGTTAATGGAGTTTAGGGTTAGAAAAAGTTAGATCTAGATTAGTTAATTACTTAGTTTTCATTCCATTAATTAGTTTCATTCTTTGTTTTAGCTTAGTTATTTAAATCATTGAATATCATTCATTAGATAAATAAAATAGTTGTTATTCATTCAATCATATCTTGTTCTTATTGTTCTATTAGATAAATAAAGTTAATTAGTTCTCCATAATCTAGTTTCATTTTCATTTATTTATTAGCCTAAATCCTTAGATTTACTTATTTGTCATTATTAGTTTAATTCAATTATTGCATGAGTAGTTTCAAATTGAGTTTAAACAAATAAAGTTCAAATCTTTATATTATGTCTTGTTTAGATTCAATTGTTGGGAATGGTAGAATAGAAAATTCACATCAAATCATTACTCTCACTATTGTTCCTTTTGGGTTTGATTAGTTGAATTCAATTTAAGTCTTGAGGGTTTAAGAGTGGAACGAATCCT
The DNA here is from genome assembly GCF_015680905.1 of Coptis chinensis. Lineage (NCBI taxonomy): Eukaryota > Viridiplantae > Streptophyta > Magnoliopsida > Ranunculales > Ranunculaceae > Coptis > Coptis chinensis. Next base: position 46,254,348 of record NC_141460.1, read on the forward strand.
GACTCTCTGATATTACTTCATTATTGAGAGTAGGAATATTGATATAAACACGTATTTACATAAATTGATTATTTGTGTTTACCCATAGATAGTTAGAATACGTAAAATCACCATTATCAAATGCCATTTGCCATCTTAATTAATCTCGCTCAAGACAAGAATTCAATTGCTTGAATCCAGGGGCAATCCCCCATTCTCTACCCACCCACCCTTTTAATTTTTCATTCTTGTTTCTTGAATTTTCGAACTGTTCAATCGTTTTTGCATAGGGGTTTGGATTCACAGAGAAAAACATCAAGGGTGAAGGTATTTCTAAATTTTCGAAAATTCTGAAAATTTTCATACATATTATTTAATGTGTTGTTGATTTACTGGAATATTTTCAGATTTTTCAAAGTTGTTTTACCTTGTGAAAAAAATACGAAATTGACAAACTAACTATTTTATTTATCAAACTAATGAAGAACAATGATTCTAAGAGTTTAATCTAAAACAAGAATTGAATTTAAACTAAAATTAATTTTTATTTAATGAAAACTAGATCTAGAATTATCTATAGTTTAAGGTCTAACTAGCTACCATTAACAAAGAGCTAAGCTTTGGTTTTTATATGTTCAGATACAAAAATCATGCATGGGCTTGGATCCATGTTTTGGGCCAGAGAATCAGGCACAAAACCCAAAATTTTCAGTCCAAAAAGGCTTCTTCAGCTGCAGTTGACTTCGACAGACTTTTCGTCCACTTTTGCTCCTCTGATTGGGCCAAGGCTTGGACCATTGGAAAGCTCTTTCAGAGACGGTCGTTTTGACATAAGGTAGACCCAATTCCTAGGTCTAAGTCCAAAGATACGGCCTTAGGAAATTCTACTGACTTTGTGTGCTATTTCTGCCCGCGTTGACTTTGACTTTTCAGCTTTGACCGGGCTTTAGAAAGGCTTTGTCTTCTTGAATCTTGGCCTTTAATCACAGAACTCCTTAGCAACCAACCATTGCTCCTTTATCTCATCAAAGTGGCACATTTCTACACATAATTGACTTTGAAGCCTGAAACGCATAAAAACACGTAATCAGTATTAACTCTTAATTATTACTCACATAATTGGTCTAAAAGTATGATTATTAAGGGGTTAAAACTACAGTTTTGGGCTCTTATCAAACCACCCCTAAACAGCATTTTACTTGTCCTCAAGCAAATATGAGAAACTAGAATAAGTGACAAAAAATGGAGTTCTAACTACTCTCATTTCACTGAGTGCGATTGCATTAACCATATGCAACAAAGCCTTAAACCACTAGGAATTCCTAGTGGACGAAGTTATAGCCTCGTGAGAGTTTTCCAAAGGAAGGTACTCACAAACTTCATCTATACTACAAATCGACTAAGAAATAAAACTATTGTTTCCTCATTCATGTCTCAACTATCTATTTTTCTCACTAGCAAAATGAATAAGAATAACCAAGTCAAAAACCTAAACTAATATATGCATAATAATCAATCATCTATGACACAAATATATATACTTATGAGTAATACTATGAAATGCCTAGCAGTTTAGTTTATGAAAACTTCGAATAACGCCCCGATAAGAGCCCAAAACTGTAGTTTTAACCCCTTAATAATCATACTTGTTAGACCAATTATGTGAATAATAAGTAAGAGTTAATACCGATTACGTGTTTTATGCATTTCGGGCTTCAAAGTCCATTATGTGCGAAATGTGCCACTTTAGCGAGATAAAGGAGCAAAAGTCGTGAAACTTCCAATGCCATATCTTTGGACTCAGACCTCCGATTGAGGCCTACCTTATGTCAAAACGACCGGCTCGGAAAGAGCTTTGCAATGGTCTAAGCCTTGACCCAATCAGAGGAGTAAAAGTAGACGAAAAGTCTGTGGAAGCCAACTGCAGCTGAAGAGGCCTTTTTGGATTTGAAAAGAATGGGTTTGGGCCCGATTCTCGCCCAAAAACATGGCTCCAAGCCCATGCACGATTTTTGGATCTGGATGTATAAAAACAAAAGCTTGACTCAGTGTTAATGGCAGTAAAGGGCAGTTAGGTTAGGTAGATAGCTTAGAATAGAAAGTAGCCATTAAAATAGCTTCTAGATCTAGATTTAATTGTTTTATTTAATTAGTTTCAAATCCTTTATTAGATTAAACCTTTGGATCTTGTTCTTCATTTGATTAGATCAATAAAGTAGTATTTTTTATCAATTTCGATTTTGTCATTTCCATTTCTAGATCTAATTTCAATTATTGTTCTTATTTCATTTTAGTCATTAATTTAGATTTCATTATTGTTTAAATTAGTAAATTTTAATGCTTGTTATTATGTGTAGTTTTAATTTAAATGGAAATGATTATGAATGATTCAAGGCTAAACCTCCATTAGAGGGGTTGAGAAGCCTTGATGAAAGCTTGATTCCGTTTATCGTAGAGTCGCCATAATTTCTATTCCACGCCGAAAATAATTAGTTCACCATGAGAATGGGTTTAATTGTTCACATGCTAGTTATTAATTGGTAGAAATGCCATGTGTAATTAGGGATTAGGAAGAACCGATTGTTCTCGCAGTGGCAGTTCAATTCGATTACTTACGACTGTCGCTAGTGGATTAAGTTGAGTTAAGGTGGAATCAATCCCCTCTAACTCCTTAACATCGAATCAACGTAGCATTCCCTTTAATATTCGATAACGCACTAGTTGCATTTCGTGGGTAGTTGCATCGTAGTTCTAGTCCCCTTTTAAGTAAAAGCTCTAATTGACTTTAAGTAGAGTATTGAGACTAGAAAACAAGCATACGGAAGGACTAAGAGTGGAACGAATCACTCTTACTCCACTATATCTCATAGGATTGAGAGTAGAAGAAGAAAACTTTGATAAACGCTCTAACAAAAGATAGTTTTAGTTTACTTACGTTGTGAATTCATCGCTTCATTTCATTAGGTAGACTATTCATTTTACTTTTATCAAATGGCCATTTCATCTTAGTTTCACTTTCAGTATTGTTTTCATAGTGTTAGTACTGTTTTAAAGTCCCATTTCACCCACCCACCCTTGTTTGAATCATACCGGGTCGTCCATTTTAGAGTTGAAAAATTCGAGCAAAATTTATTAGACGGCATCTTCCTCCTTGAAACCACCCCTATGTTCTTGGACAATCGAAGCGACCCCCCATGTGGAGCGACCCCCTAAAAACACTGTAAATTGAAAATACCTTGGGGAGCCAAAGGCTACCTATGTTAAATTTTTCGGATTTCGGTTTTGATTCGAACTTTGCTCTTTCATATTTTTCAGTGTTCTAACCTCGCTATATACACTCAACAAAGCGTAAACAAGACGCTATTCATAAGCGAAGCAAGGACGCAATCAGTATTCCTTTCTTCCAAACCTCGCGATCTCCTCGTTAGAGGTTTTATACTAGTATATCAGAATTGTTTGGAGTGTTGCATGTTTAGTTAAGCTCGACTTAGTCTTGCATGAGATTAAGGTCCGGTAAACAAAACACCTAACGTAAATACACAACAACAACAAACAAACAAATCTATCTAGTATACCACACACTACACCTCTAGCTACTATTTTACACACACCACCGATATAATGGGGAAGAAAGAGACTCCTCTCTCGGACTTCTACAAAGCCTTGAGCGATAGCCCCAAATCTTGCATCGCTCTAGCAGACCAGGGGATTTCAGAATCCTCCAAATATTTTTAATTTGTTACCCGTTTTTCATGGTTTACCTTATCAGCACATGCGTAGGATTGAACAAGTCTTAACAACATTCCACCATCCTACGGTTGGTAATGAACAAATTAAATTAAGGGTATTCCCTTTCACCTTAGCCGATAAGGCGGCTTGGTTAACTGCCCAAGTGCCTAATTCTCAGGACTCGTGGGCTAAACTTGTTCAAATTGTTTATGGAACATTTTACCCCACCCCTAAAGACGGATGAGATGCTTTCCAAGATTCATTTCTTTCGACAAAATCCTCATGAATTATTTTCGGAGGCTTGGAATCGCTTCACCGATCGCTTATAGAGTGTCCACACCATAACCTAGCAAAATACACGTTAGTTCGTGCCTTTTTCAAAGGACTTCAACATCACCATAAAGAAGTCCTTGACATAATGAATGGGGGTAGTTTCTTAAGTAAAGGAGCCTCGAGGCTTATAAATTTTAGAGGACCAAACTAAGCGAAATAATAATTGGGGGTAGTGACGATTACTCCCCGCTCCGCTAGTTCTTCTTCAACAGTTAAGGCCGCGGTATGTTTGAAATTAAACACGATTCGAGCTTAAAACTCTAATCGAATCACTCACTAAAAAGGTAGAGGCCATTTCTGTACAACAAAAGCCTATCCCGTCATGAATGTAAATTCAAACCCATGTAGTTTCGTTGAGTCCCGAGCATCCCGACTCCCATCGTCCTATAGCCTATGAACAGGGCTTGTTCCATTAATAGTGAACCTAACGCCCTTGGAGACAAAATCCCAACTCCAGTTGGAGAAATAACCAACAAGTCACACCTCGGGTACAATAATCAATATGTTAGGCCAACGCGCATGCTTTAACCAAGCTCCACTACGACAAGGACGAGTGGTCAGGTAATTTTAATAATTATAACAACCAAGTGCAACCTCGACAAGGTCAAGCACAAGGTCAAGGTAATTATAATAATTATAATGCTAATAGAGGTATCGTTCCGTAAATAATAATTATCAGAATCCACCTATAAATAATTCACGGAAATAGTTCCACTCACACCACCCGCGGACTACTACACCCACACAACCGGATCGCCTTTGACACTTTCATACAAGTGAGCCAAAACTTTTCCAAACTATGGCTCAATCTAACCAACAAATTCTACAATCCGTTAATAATTTAACCCAACAGTTGGCTCAAGATAAAGCCCAAACCAAAGGTGTGTTGCCAGTCACGCAATACCTAATCCTAAAACAACAAACACACCCTTTGAGGTAACCGATAATACTAGTAATGAATATGAAAATGTAGGTGAGATAAATGCCATCACCACTCTCCGCTCGGCAGAGTGGTTGATAACAAGGTAACTATGCCTATAGTTACCCCACCAAGAGTCCCCTACACCTACTATTTTACTAGATACCGCAATAGAAACTGAAGAGCCTACCACCGTAGAGGGTACCGATTACAAACACAACCTAAGAAACAGAAGCCACGGTTAAACATCCAAATGATACCATAGCTAAATATAGACGTAAACCACCGCTTTCCACAAAATTAGCCATGTTAACTAGGGATACAAATTACAAGGAGATTAGGGACGTTTTCAAGAATCTAACTATAAACCTTCCCTTCCTCGGCTATTAAAAGCTACCACATCATGCTAAGTTTCTTAAGGAATTGTGTACTACTAGGCATAAGACAAATATACCAAAAGACGCCTTTTAAACGTAACAATTCCAACCTTATCTGCACATAATGGAATTGTTAAGTACAAGGACCCTGGTCGTCCTACTGTAAAATGCACCTTAGGAGATTCCTATACGACGACCGCGTTATTAGACCTGGGGGCTAGTGTTAACTTACTCCCATTTTATTTGTATAGACAAATAGGTCTAGACAAGATGCAACCCACTAAAATGACGTTGCAATTAGTTGATCGGTCTATTAAGTATCCTAAGGGTGTAGTCGAAAATGTGCTGGTAAAAGTTCAGGATTTCTACTATCCGGCTGATTTTGTAGTCCTCGATACAAAAGTCGCTAACGACTCTGTCCCGATCATTTTAGGGCGTCCGTTCTTGGCAACTGCCAATGCGCTCATTAATTGCCGTGATGGTTCAATGTCCATGTCTTTTGGCCATCTTGCTGTTGAAGTCAATGTTTTTAAAACAAGGACCACGGTTACCGATTCGCCTATGGATGGAGAGGTTAGCATGATCGAGAGCTTTGCTCGAGATTATTTCAACAACACGTTCCACGATAATCATATTACCAAAATTCTTTCCTTTGGAAAGTCGGACTCAACATTTTCATTCCTACACTAGTCGATACACATGTTATTGATGAGGACGGGATAGATGACTTTCTCAAAGATGTAGAGGACTACCATAGTAATGTGGATATGACCAATCTAGATGAGGAATTCGATGAGTTTCTTCGAGTAAGTGACGATTCACCCTATCAAGATCTACCTTGCACAACATCCACCTCGATTCCCCTCCTTCCACCCTTTCAAAGAAATCTCGAGTTTGCACTCGATCCTTTTGTTTCTCCTGTGCTTCATAATTTTTTAAATCCTCCTAGCAAACAGATACTTCAGAAGGACAAACTATTTGACACCTTCATTTTCAGAATTGAGACAGTCCCTACACACACAATGAATGAGTTCGGTGCTAAAACCACATCCTCATTGTGTACAAGCTGTCTTTCTACAACTTATCCATATCCACCATATTCTCCACAACCATTCACTTTTCCACACTCATTTACTAGAACACCCACTCATTCAAAAATGAAAAATAAGGTGCATGATAAGTTACACAATAGGGTAATCCGACTTAAACTTTCATTTCACTAGGTTGAGTCATAGGGAAAATTGGTGTTTCATTGTGTTTGGATATGTTTTATGTGATATTTATTTATGGAATGATCCACAACTATTTCGGTTGTTGATATATGATCAACTGGCATGTTCATACATATGTTTTAGATAAAGTCTCGAGTATCGACTATAAACGACTCAATTTCTGTGTTTGGTGCATTTCCTTTCACTTTAATATATTGGTGAGTGCACCATTAAGGTAACCGGCCCTCCCTATGGAGTGTGTGGCTGTAAGTACGGATCCTAAGTCCACGGTTCACATAGTTCACGTTTTCCAATCTTGCATGTTTTTCTCAGATTTTTTAGTCATGTTTCTCTATGGTGTGAATTATGTCTTTATTGCTTATCGTTTTTCCTTCTAAAAATAAAATAAAAATAAAAAATAAAAAATAAAAATAAACATAGTAATCTAGGAAGTCTCGGGAATCCGACTTTAAAAGACCCACTACTAAAAACAAATTTTCTAAGCTTCGTTGTAAAAATTTGTTTGGGGGTGGGGTGTTTGTGTTTCCGTAATAAATGTTTTATGTCCCATTAGAGTTGCTTAGGCCGTTTTATTGTATTATGATTCGGATTGACATAATCTATTAATTTAGAGTTCATTCATTCGCATAACTTACGTCATGCACGCACTCCGAGGCGTTTTCCACTATCTTGTATGTCATCCGAAGTCGGAATAGAGTGTTTTATGGATCATTGGATAGGAAATTCCCTCCTGATCATTTCCATATCTCATTCGCAAAAATCGGACCGGTAACGAAGCGGCAATTTTGATTTGAAATTCGCGAAAAAAATCGAAAAAATCAAAAATTTGGATTTCGGGCTTGGGCCCAACCCAACCCCGACCGGTAGCGACTTCGCCATACCTTCCTTCTTCAAAGAATTCAGTTCATCGTTTTTCATCTTCCACCGCCATTAACAAGCTCCAAACCTAGAAAAAAAAAAAAATTAAAAAGAAAATACCATAAACCCACGCGTCAAAAATCAAATCCTAACCCCAAATCTTCTCTAAACCAAACCACCACAACCCCCACCGATTTAAATAACTAAAACCACCAAAATTCAAAAATTTGGTGTCTTTGCGCCGCCACCACTCCACCACCACCACTGTTCTTTCAGTCGGTCAAGTCAAACCACCACCACCACATCATATTTAAACCCTCACTCCATTTCAAACACTAGATGATTCAACAACGCCGAATTATACCGGAGCAAGTTTTCACTGCCGACCATTTCGCTCCATTTTACGGTGACGAAATGGCTAGTAGAGACTGGAATAGTCTCTGGTACTCGACCGAAGCCTTCTACCACGAAGACTTGGTCCGACGGTTCTACAACACCAGGGAGTTGGAGGGGAGTAGGATTTTTGTGATGATAAGGAAGAAGAGAAGGGAGTTGACTACGGATCGTTGGTTGCCGGTGATTCTAGGCATTCGCCTAGAATCCATCTGGAGGCCACTTTACAGAGCCCCAGTTTGACGGGTAGAGCCGCTGATGGGCGCATCTTGTCATCAATGGGAGCTACAATACAAACTCCCATTGTGTTCGCCAGGCCCTCGGGGACCAACCAAATTTCTGACCCGGTGGATTAGGGTCGGAATGTCTAGGGAAGGACAAGGTCGACATCGGTCCGACCTGCCTCCACGCGTCTTATGGGTACTCCGGGGCGGAAGTGCGATTTCTGTATCCCGGAGTTTTTGCCGAAAGCATGATTAGGGGTCGGAAGGTCTTTGGCACCTCTTCCCGTGTTAATCACCAAGATCATCTTTGAAGATGAAAGTAGCTCCGTCGATAGGATTACATTACCCCGCACCGTAACACGCGCGTGTCCAACAAGTTTGGAGGAGGGCCGAGGATAGAGAAGAAGAAGAAGAGGATGGAGGAGCTGAGAATGAAGAGGAGGAGGATGAGGATGCCTCCGAGGATGAGGAGGACGTGACTGCTTTGATCGCGGATGCCTTCCGAGGTGTTGGTTACGATCGCGACGCATGGCTATGCTTCATAGGGGCATCGCGTCACTAAACACTATCTGCCTGGACCTCCGGACTCGACGGCGACTATTCATCACAACCGAGATCCGCACCCGAGAGAGAGGATGAGAGATGGGAGCAGAGAGGGTTGAGATGGAAGCCCGAAGCCGGTTTAAGTGGATATGCTTGCACGCTTCCCACCTCATACTGATTCGCTCGAGGACACAGCCTACGAGGCATGAGCCGCCATCGATCGAAGGGCGGACTATCTGCTGGACCTTCTGGAGCCCGTGAGCCACCACTAGAGAGTGTGCCCTCCGCCACCCGGGCGCGAAATTGTTTAGAAGAGTCCGAGGATTGATAGTGGTTGTTGTTTTATTTATTTTTGTTGTTTTATTGTAATATAACTTTTATTTCCGTAATTTGAATTTTGTAGTGGTACCCCGAATGAAATTTTAATATAAGGGCCTATTTTCATTATGCATGGTTGTTTCATATTGACCCCACCTTCCCAACTTGTTTAGGGGTGGTTTTATCAATTCAAGCATTATTTTTGTATAACCCTCGTATTAGAGTTAATTGCGGAGTCAAGGTGAAAATATGGATGTTTAGGCAGAAATATGATTAAGTATCATTGTAGGATGAAATCTAGATTAAATAGGTACATTCTATCATAAAATCAACCTAAAAGATACTGGGTTTGAATTAGAATCCAGGATATGAGTTGTTTCCGTTTTCGAGTTTGGAAATTTTAGGATTTTCGGAAACTGCCGTAATTAGTTTTGGCAACTTTCCGATCCATTTTAGCAACTTTAAACCTATATAAACTTGATACAAACTATCCTCACAACTCACACTACACCTAAACTCCATCACTCACTGTCACACCCCGAATTTCGACAGAATTCGGAAAAACATTATTTGTCCCCGACTCTTCGATCTCCGAGGTGTGACGCACTCTCCACTCCCAAAAACCCATAAACAGTTTTAAAATATGCGGATAATTAAAAACCAATAAAAATTTCAATTATACAAAAGTCCTCTTCATTACAAAAATTCCCAATTAAGATTAGGTTACAAATCTCTTTTCAATAACTCTTTAATTAAAATATACAAATGAGAATACAAAAACATTGTCTAGACTGAAAAGTTATATCACCTCAAGGGAAAAACAAAACGTATCCGGAGATGTAACGCTAATGCAAACCACAAGCAGCAGCCAACCTTCTTCAACACTAAACCTGTCAAAACTTATCAACTATGTTCATTTAATGAACACACCCGATAAGCAAACATGCAAATCGGGTCAGCATTATAAAAATGCTGGTGTGAGTAGTCCTAAAATACAACATATAATATACATATATATACACAATCCATACGGCAGTTAGTTCCTCCACCGAGGCGCCTTAACTTTCAACGACTAATACAACATTCTTAAGTACAATAATCTAGGCAGGTAGTTCCTCCACTGAGGCGCCTTAACATTCTTAAGTACACTAATCTAGGCAGGTAGTTCCTCCACTGAGGCGCCTTAACTTCCCACTAACCACACAACAAACTATACTCATAATAAATAAGGCATGTAGTTCCTCCATCGAGGCGCCTTAGGTTCTAACTAAACTATAACCAGCCAACCATATACAAATCATCTATCTAGAGATATATCATTTACCAACATATTACCATAATTAGATTATTTCAGGCTTTCTTTGTGTGTCCCTAAAATCACGTCGTATCTATGTCTTACCTAGTTTCCCTGGCTACCACAATCGCAACCCAACGCCGAACATGTACATCCACATGCCTCCCTTACATAATGAGCCACTCCGTCGCGTACCACCACGGAAGGGATGCCGCGACACCGTAAATCCTCACACGGAAGCCAAATCTATGTAAGCACCGCCACTATTCGCATAAAATATTAGCGATCATCGTCTATTTTGCTGAACTAATAATCAAGCCACTATTCAAGTTCGCCCGGAGGGGGCCGAAGGCCATTCAAATTTTAAAGCAAACGCGGAAGTGGGCAGCCGAAGCGCCATTCAGATTAATCAAACGCCGGAAGGGCCAATCACATGAGTTGTGGTAGTCGTTCTAGGATTTTCGTTATGTAATTTATTCAGGTGTCATACATTAATGACTCATAAACATTTCTACTATATCACGTGCGGTCAATTACCTTATTGCACTAAGCCATAATATTTAGAAACATCTCAATTATATCTCATAGTCACTTTCGCTCTTCTTTCGTGCCAATATATTATTATTGCACTACACCACACTCCCCGTGTAGTAAATATTCACCGATACTATATTAGCATCTCACATATAAAATAATGGAGTGTATATACATTTCTCCAAGATATTGCATTAATATATATATCCCAACATATGATATCATGTCATAATGCTTCAACGTATCACATACATTTTATTATAACGTATTAGGAATGTAATGTCTACTAACATCTCAATATCGTCACGTGTCAAAAATACACAACATCAAGGTCAAATCTTTCTTAGATAATGACCACCAAATTATACAAGCTTCCACAGCATTTTATTACTATATGTGTCCCTATAATATACACATAAAACGTAGCACAAATAAACAGTCCACAGTCCACAATCAAAGCCCAATATATATATATGCTTTACACACTACTCACGTCAAATCTAAATTAGATAATGACCATCCAAGTTATATAATATCGACAATATTTTATTACTATATTTGTCCATATAAACAAACATATGAAAAACTAGAAAAGTCAACATTCACAGTCAACGGTCAAAGTAAACGGTCAACAGTCAAAGTCAACGGTCAACGGTCAAAGGTCAACACCTCATGGTCAAGGTCAAACTCAACATGTCATGGTCAAAGTCAAACTGTCATCGTCAAAGTCAAAGGTGAAAGTCAACCGTCCATGGTCAAAGGTCAAAGTCAAACTGTCCTGGTCAAAGTCAACAGGTCATGGTCAAAGTCAAACTGTCCTGGTCAAAGTCAACAGGTCATGGTCAAAGTCAAAGTCAACATGTCATGGTCAAAGTCAAACTGTCGTTACCGGATTCGACAGGTTCAGAGTCGTAGCCATGGTGCATGGCTAAGGTCAAGGTGGTGCTTTCTGGAGGGCTCATGACCAAGGTCATGGTTCGGACCCAACCGACAAGCCCAAACCTTAAAACCCGAAAAGTCTAAAAAAGCTCCAAGACCCATGTAGATCTATTTTAAGTCCAATGGATCGGTCCATGCAATATTAAAATCGGCCCAAAAAGCGGTTAAGTGGTTCAAATCAAAATTTCAAAACAAAAAAGAAAAGGGCCCAACCACTTAAATTAGATTTACGCCCACATAAACTAAAACTGAAATTTCGCCAACCACCATCGAAATTTCAAATGAAGCCCATAATAGAATTTGGGCCCCAAACCAAACAATCTAAACCGCCCAAACAAAACCCAAAAGGCAAAGCCAGTGCCCAAAACCGAAATTGAAATCATCGCTTCATCATCTTCACCCATCAAAGACCCAAATCCGCCCCACCACCTCCACACAACCACCAATTTTGACTAGGCGGTTTTAATCGTCATAACCATCCCTACAACTTTAACAAACACAAAAAATCTCAAATCCTTAACCCGACATCACCAAACTAGATCTGGATAAAATTCGCCACCATTAAAGCTTGGTTAAAGCTTAAATCGACAAAGACTACTATCAAGCCCCCCACTCACCCAAACACCCACAACTAACAATAGACCAACCCACCATCCAAAATCCGCAGTTCAAACTACACGGATCCACACCACCACGGTTATCGCGATGAATGGTGTTCGCGCCATTAACGCTTCTTTGTGAGCTTCAAAATTCTATGCTAACCACCAATCTTAACCACGGCTATATGAGTTCAACCCTATCAATTCAACCCAAAACCAACCCAAAACAGCCCAACCGGGCTGCCATTAAGCGCTTCTCGAGCTTCGACATCAAGCCCCCACTCACCCAAACATCCACAACCAACAAAAACAACATTTAACAGTTAAATAAAAACATGGTACTGGCGATATGTTGGTCATAACCTTGGCCGCCATTAACGACCTCAACATAGCTACAACGGTTCTATCAAATGTACCGACACCCCGATATCCGCGATAATTTCAATGATAAGTGAATACTATTTTAACGCCTAACCAGGTCGAACGAGAATGAGAACAAAACCCGACATAGGAAAAAGCGAACCGGCGAGAACGAAACTATTACAAATTAATAAATACTAAACCAACGAAAAATCATAGTTTATGAAATTGTAAATTCTAAACGGACAAAATTATAGTTTTAGTACTTTCGGTGAAAGATAAAATCTACTCACGTGTCTTAACAAATTCCACGCGAATTTCTCTCCGAGTCCGAGCCGCCGCGCTCCACCCTCCGAGAAAACCAAATTTCTCTCTTTTCCTCCATTTTCATTATTCTATTCTCCGGGAACCCTATTTTCTAGAAAAATGTGTTTATATACTTGGGTCCGAAACCCAAGCCCAACACCGACTTCGGCCCAAAACCGGGCCCACATATCCCGAGTCGGTCCGGCCAATTTTGAAAATAATTAAATTAACTAATTAAATATAAAATACGTGATAAAAATACGGGCGTTACACTCACCCTTCACACCCGATTCCTAATGCTTTTACCTTCATTTTTGCAAAATCACTTCGAGGCCAAGCAGACGCCGAGGCCTACTCTACACTTCTCGACAAGAAAAATTTTGCTTTCGAGGCTTCAAGTCAAAGTCCAGCGACTCACGCTTAAAACACCGAATTCCAAATAAAGAGCGCGCCTTCGCTTCAAAATAGTTGCCACGCTTCATGCGACTTCCGTGGACCGAAATTTTCCAGTTTTCGTAGCGTATCCTCCGGATCTTCGCCCAGCTATTCCAAAGCGTAATTTTGATGACATCTCCAACATTGATACCGAACAGTTTTCAAGATTTGTTCCAAAGCACCACTTACGGTGCTTGGTTTCATGAGGTGATCACATATGTTGGTAGGATCCTCTTATGGTAAGACCGCTGAACTTTATTCTCCGGCACTTGCATCTTATTTTATAATAACTGCATTTTCTTTGAGAGACCGGACGGAGAACAACTAGCGTTTTGATTATTATTACCTGGAGGTGTTACTTGTTGATTATTTCTCAATGAAGTTGGGATGTTGTCTCAGGCGTTAGGAATAGGATAGTTATTAATAGAGTAAACATTATCTTGCTCACGGTGGTTGTTGTTAAGTAAGCTAGAGGACAATAATTGTCGAGGGTGCTCTGGACTCAAACAGAAATTACATGGGTTGGAGTTTACATTCATGCCGGGGATAGGCTTTTGTTGAGCGAAATAGCCTCTACTTTTTAGTTAGAGATCGATTAAATTTTTAAGTTACGGATCGGTTTTATTCTCAAACATACCCGGTGGCCTTTCTTGTTGAAGAAGAACTAGGCTGGGGGGATATCATCACTACCCCCATTATTATTCCGTTTAGTTTGGTCTTCTAAAAAATTTGTAAGCCTCGGGGGCTCCTTTACTTAGGAAACTACCCCATTCATTATGTCAAGGACTTCTTTATGGTGATGTTGAAGTCCTTTGAAAAGGCAACGAACTAGCATGTCTTTGCTAGGTTATGGTGTGGACACTCTATAAGGAGATCGGTGAAGCGATTCCATGCCTCGAGAAAATGATTCATAGAGGTTACGTGGAAGAAATGAATCTTGGAAAGCATTTCATCCGTCTTTAGGGGTGGGTAAAATGTTCCATAAACAATTTGAACAAGTTTAGCCCACGAGTCCAGAATTAGGCTTGGGCAGTTAACCAAGAGCCAGCGCCTTATCGGCTAATGTGAAAGGAAATACCCTTAGTTTAATCTCGTTCCCGCACCAAACGTAGGGTGGTGGAATGTTATAAGGACTTGTTCAATCCTACGCGAATAGCGATAGGGTTTTTCATGGTCTAACCCATGAAAAGCGGGTAACAATTAAATATATTTGGGGGATTCGAAAATCCCCGTTAGGTCTGCTAGAGCGATGCAAGACTTAGGGCTATCGCTCAAAGCTTTGTAGAAGTCGGAGAGAGGAGTCTCTTTCTTCACCCATTATGTCAGGTATGGTGTGTGTGATATTAGCTAGAGGTGTAAGGTGGGTGGTGTACTAGATAGACTTGTTTGTTGCCGTGTAATTACGCGTTTGTTGTTTTGTTCGACCCGGACCTTAATCTCATGCAAGACTAAGTTAAGCTTAACTAAACATGCAACACTCCAAACAATTTCGATATACTAGTAGAAAACCTCTAGCTGGAAAATGCGAGGTATGGAAGAAAGGAATACCGATAGCGTCCTTGCTTAAGCTTATGAATGGCGTCTTGTATAATGGCGTGTTGTTGTATATATAAGAGATTAGAACACTGAAAAGCTTGACAACTCGAGTTCGAAATCAAACTGTGGAAATCCTGAATTTTTCGAGAGAAGGCTGGCCTTCGATTATGAAGGTTGTCAAGGCAATGTCGAGCTCTCAGTAAGATAGCGGAATTGGCGCTCTCTTTGAAGCGTAGTATCTCTTGGAAACGAGAATTCGGTAAGATAAGCGTGGTCGCGGCTCTCTTTGAAGCGTGGCTGGCCAGTGTATATTTTCTCGCGGAATTTTTCCAAAACTGAAAGCAAAAACCACGGTATGAATCAAACAAGGGTGGGTGGGTTTAATGGGACTTAAAATAACTACTTCTACAAAGAAAACAATGCTAAAGTGCAACTAAGATGGCGGTAGTAGCCATTTTGATATCGTAAAATGAGTAGTTTACCTCGAAATGAACTATGAATTCAAAGCGTAAGTAAACTAAACTTATCCTTTTCGTGGTTGATTATCAATTCTTCTACTCTTCGCGAATTGCACTAAATGGAGATACGAAGTTAGTTCCACTCCTAGTTCCCTAGCATGGATTGTTTTTCTAAGTCTAACTAGTCGCTCTTAAGTCAATGAGAGAGCTTTCACGAAATATTATACTACTATACTTAATTAAGATGATTACTAGAAATTAACTACAAATGCTATGGAAATACTATTGTTTGACTCTAGATAAGGAATTAGAGGGGAATTGAATCCACCTTGAATCTAACTTAATGACCTAGCATAGATTGTGGTATCTCGATTCTTACGTTTTCCGCGGCAAGAATTTCGAGTCTAATCCCTAGTTTTCATGGCATTTCTACCCAAGTACTAACTAGCATGTGAGGTCGCCCACCCATTTCTCATGGCTAAACACGACCTTCTAGAGTGGAATAGATTCTACAACGTTTCTATACTAAACAGACTAAGTTTTCATCAAGGCTTCATCAACCCCTCTAATGGAGGTTTAGCCTTGAGTCATCAATCTAACATTTACCATTGAATCTAAACTAAACATAATGTGAGAAATTGAGAATTACTTAATTTAGCAATAATGAATCTAATTTAATGGTTTGGAATGAAACAAGAACAAGAATTGAAATTAGATCTAGAATGGAAATGACAAATTCAAATTGACAAACTAACTATTTTATTTATCTAATCAATCAAGAACAAACAATGATTGAGATTTAATCTAAAACAAGAATTTAAATGGAACTAAAACTTAATTTAATTAATAAAACTAGATCTATAATTCTATATCTTAATTTAGGTCTAACTAGCTACCATTAACAAAGAGCTAAGCTTTTGTTTTATACATCAGATCCAAAATTCGTGCATGGGCTTGGAGCCATGGGTTGGGCCAGAGAATCGGCCCAAAACCCAATTCTTTTCGATCAAAAGGCCTCTTCAGCTGCAGTTGGCTTCCCCAGACTTTTCGTCCACTTCTGCTCCTCTGATTGGGTCAAGGCTTGGACCATTGGAAAGCTCTTTCGAGCGGTCGTTTTGACATAAGGTAGGCCTCAATCCAATGTCCGAGTCCAAAGATATGGCATTCCGGAAGTTCTGATGGCTTTTGCTCCTTTATCTCGCTAATGGGGCACATTTCTGCACATAATGGACTTTGAAGCCTGAAATGTATAAAACACGTAATCGTATTAACTCTTACTTATTATTCACATAATTGGTCTAACATTATGATTATTAAGGGGTTAAAACTATAGTTTTGGGCTCTTATCGAGATATCGTATTGTATTCACCCTCTATGACCGTATCTTTCATCAAAGCGGGAACTCGGTATCTTGGGATTCCTGAATGGTTAAAAATCTAGGTTGGTTTACAGCGTGATTCCTAATAGCTCAGCCAACAACAAACTCGTTACTTCCTCCTCGTTCCTCGCTATCCTAATGAAAATCCTATTTCCTCGATTCGTTTCTTATAAACTGTTCTACCAAATCATAGTGATAGAACTCCTCATCGAATACCATAAAGTATGTTCCAACCCTCCTAATCATATCAAGGTCGTAATATGGTGTGAAGAAAGTCGGCCTCAAACGTGCTCGATGCAACATTCTTCGTCGAAAGCGCCATTGAAGTTTGAACCCGATTTGGGGTTTGTAGATGGTGGTGGATGCAAGTTTGATGAAAACCAACTAAACACCACGGTGGTGGTTATGGTAGGTGCGGTGGCAGGTTTGAAGACTTGAATTGGTGGGTGTTTTCTTGGTGGAAACGGTTGGAGATTGTGTTGGTGTTTCACAAAGCAATGGGTGGTATTTCTATTTTGATGTATTCTATTTTTATTTTTATTTATTTATTTATTTATTTATTTTTGGTTGCTAGGGTTTAATTTAAATTAGTGAAAGGCGGTTTGAGAAGATGAAGTAGCGATTATGTTTTTGGAGGGATGAAGAACAATGATTCTAAAGATTATGAAGTTGGCCCAAACAATAATTCGATTTTTCGACTTTAAACTTCGATTTTAATTATAACTTCAAACTAAATTTCCCGCTTAGTTATTGGTCCGATTTTAGCGAATGAGATATGGAAATGATCAGGAGAGAATTTCCAATCCAATGATCCATAAACTACTCTATTCCGACTGTGGGTGACATATAAGATAGTGGAAAACGCCCGAAGTGCGTGCATGGCGTCAAAGTTATCTTGACGAATGAACACTAAATTAGATGGCGTCAACCCCAATGAACTATACTAATGGACCTAAGCAACACAAATAGAAAGTTCGAAAGCAATCCGGATGGAAAGACTGATTTCCCACCCCAAACAAATTTTTAAACACAAAATTTGTTTTAACATGGGAATCTTTTAAAAGTCGATTCCCAAGACTTGTTGGATTGCTAGTTCTCGCGGGTTTAGATATATATCTATATCTAAAAATGAAAACAATTATTATTATTATTATTATTATTTTTTTTTTAATCAATAAGCAAAAAAAAGACATAATTCACACCATGAGAAACATGACTCAAAATCCGAGAAAACATGCAAGAGTGGAAAACGTGAACTATGTGAACCGTGGACTTAGGATCCAGGTACTTATATACCACACACTCCATAGGGAGGGCCGGTTACCTTAATGGTGCACTTACCATTAAATGGAAGTGAAAAGGAAGTACACAATGACAAGGGTCATTCCTCATATATAGGGTCTGTAAAAGGACTTCCTCTATATCGAGGGGAAAAGTTCGTGAAAATGTTTTAATCGCTGGACCGTTAACTTGAAAGGTCTTGTTGTCCTTGGGATTTACCAAGGTAATTGCCCCATAAGGGGTGACTCGATAACTGAAAAGCGGCCGCACGGACGGGTTTTTAGTTTTCTGGGAAAATATGTAGGCGGGGAGTTGTAAAGCAAAATCTTTTTGTCCGACCACAAACTCTTTTTCGCGCATGAGATATGTTTATCATGAACCACTTTTTCATGTTGGCTTTATAATCCTTGGCGAGATCATAAGAATCGCCACGGATTTCTTCAAGCTCATTTTAATTGTAACTGCGTTTGAGTTCCTCCATCAATATTGAAGTTTAAGGCTTTTTATAGCCCACGAAATGGGTGCTCTAATTCAACGGGCAAATGACATGGTTTCCCAAATACAAGTCTAAAGGGAGACATACCTATAGGAGTTTTGAAAGCAGATTCTATATGCCCATAAAGGCATCCGATAGGACGCTTCAACCATCTTTCCCTATCGAGGGTTCATTGTTTCTAAAATCTTTTTGATTTCCCTATTAGAAACTTCTACTTGTCCGCTAGTTTGTGGATGATAAGTGATAAGAGCCCAAAACTGTAGTTTTAACCCCTTAACAATCATACTTTTAGACCAATTATGTGAGTAATAATTAAGAGTTAATACTGATTACGTGTTTTATGTATTTCGGGCTTCAAAGTCAATTATAATGCGAGGAATGTGCCACTTTGATGAGATAAAGGAGCAATGGTTAGTTACTAAGGAGTTAGGTGATTAAAGGCCAAGATTCAAGAAGACAAAGCCTTTGTAAAGCCTGTCAAAAGATGAAAAGTCAAAGTCCACGCGAGTAAAACTAAATGCACACAAAGTCAATGAGAACTTAGAAGACCATATCTTTGGACTCGGACCACCGGAATTGGGCCTACCTTATGTCAAAGCGACCGCTCGGAAGAGCTTTCCAATGGTCCAAGCCTTGACCCACTCAGAGGAGCACAAGTGGACGAAACATCTGTCGAAGCCAACTGCATTTGAAAGAGCCCATTTTTGGACTAAAGAAATTGGGTTTTGGGCCCGATTCTCGGGCCAAAACATGGCTCCAAGCCCATGCACGATTTTTGGATCTGGAAGTATAAAACAAAAGCTTGACTCTTTGTTAATGGCAGTTAGGTTAGGAAGCTAATGTTAATGGAGTTTAGGGTTAGAAAAAGATAGATCTAGATTAGTTTTTAGATCTAGATCTAGTTTTGAATCTCCATTTTTTATTAGTTTTCATTTCCCTTGTTTTAATTTAAAGTATTAAAATATTGTTATTGCTTCATTAGATAAATCAAGTAGTTTATTATTGATCAAATTCGATTTTGTCATTTATCTATTGCTTAGATCTAATTTCATTTCTTGGTTGTTAGTCATTTCGTAGTTATTGATGTTAGATTTTAATTATTGTTTGTTAAATTATTGATGTTAGAATCTTTAGATTTAGTTGTCTTAAATTTATAATTAGTTTTAGTTTAAACACCAAACACATCACTCTCACCATTGTTCCTTGTGTTGGATCAATTTAATTTGTTTAAGTCTTGAGAATTAAGAGTGGAGCGAATTCCTTACTCATTATATTGCATGAATATGTTTTGAGAGTAAGAAGAATTGATTTAAAGCGTAAGAAACGGTAGGATTACGATATTAGTGTTCTTGTAGCATTAATATTTAGGATTACAATTTTTACGGTTATCAAATGGCGTCGCTGCCATCTTAATCTCGTTCATGACAAGAATTCAATTGCTTGAATCCAAGGGGCAATCCCCCATTCTCTACCCACCCACCCTTTTAATTTTTCATTCTTATTTCTTGAATTTTCGAAGGGCTCATTTCACTGTTTCAGGGCATAGGGGCTGCTGGATTCACAGAGAAAAACACTGCGGTGAAGGTATTTCTAAATTTTCGAAAATTCTGAAAATTTTCATACATATTATTTAATGTGTTGTCGATTTACTGGAATATTTTCAGATTTTTCAAAGTTGTTTTACATTGTGAAAAAAATACGATCTTTACAGTGCTGCATTTCAGTTTTCACACCGTATGTTCTTGAAAAACAGACGAGTAAGGTTACTTAGGTAGTTCTAAAAATTCTATAATTTTTACAGGAGTATCTATCCTAACTAAGGAGTTTGTAGTAAAAATTTGATGAGTTTTTGATTTGTTTTGACCTCCTAAATAGTAGAGTGTTTCCAGTGTGTTTCTGCAGTGTTGCAAACACTTAATATCTGAAACACCAGCCAATAAGGAGAGGTTTTAGAACTCCAATTGCACTAAATATTTTACAGGAACAAGTAGGATCTGTCAGGAGTCTCCAGAAAAATTTTGGCAATTTTTGGATTTTTTTTTGATGGGTTAACCATTCGGTTGTTTGTATTGTGTCCGAAAACCGTTTTGCAAACTTTGAAGGGATGTAGAGGGACTTTCACAGCTCCGATTGATCTGAAATTTTACAGGATACTTGATAGACGTCTTAGCAAATTACTGTAAAAATTTCAGATTTTTTGGAGTACGATAAAAGGCCTAAAACTTGAAAACTCTGGAGCGCGACCCGCGCCCATGTTGAGCGCGACCCGCCCTTAAACACTGTAATTTCAACTTACCTTGAGCGCGCCCGCGCCCAACCCGCGCCCTACAAGGAAAATTCATCCGAACAGCCCAATTTTCATAGGTAAATGCATATTTTTATTCCTTAAAGTTATTCAGTATTTCTAACTTGTTAAATACACCGGAAATCAGTATATACAAGGCGCTTATTCAAGCGGTAGTAGCAAGGAGGCATTCGGTACTCCTTCTTCCCTCCTCGCCTCTTCTTCGTGGAGGAGTTTTAATTCTAGTATAATCAGGCTTGTTTTTCATAGAAATAAATACAACATGCCTATCTAGAATTTTACACACTACACTTGCATCAATGGCTAAAGAACAAGCGACTCCTCTCTCGATTTTTATAAAGCCTAAACGATGGCCCTAAGTGGGTGCATCGTTTTTGCAAACCTAGTGGGGATTTTCGAATCCCCTAATATATTTAACTTGTTACCGGTTTTCATGGTTTAGACCACGAGAAGCCTTTTACGGCAACATCGTGGGATAGACCAAGTTCTCACTACATTCCATCATCCTAGCGTAAGTCCGGATCAAGTTAAACTTAGGGTGTTTCCTTTCACCCTAGCCGACAAAAGGCGGCGTCTTGGTTAACTGCCCAAACGCCAAACTCTGTGGACTCATGGGCTCAACTTGTTCAATTGTTCATGGAACAATTTTACCCACCACTAAAGGCAGATGAAATGCTTCAAAGATTCATTTCTTCCGCCGAGAATCCTCATGAATCCTTTTCGAGGAGGCCGGAATCGTTTCACCGATTTTTTCTCATTGAATGCCCACATCATAATCTTGCGAAAGACACGCTTTGTTCGTGCCTTCTTCAAGGGGCTTTTACATCGTCATAAGGAGGTTCTAGATATCATGACTGCGGGGGTAGTTTTCTTAGTAAAGGAGCCTTGGAGGCTTATACATTCTTAGAAGATCAATCTAAGAGGAACAACAATTGGGGGGTAACGATTCCTCCCCTCCTCTCCTTCTTCCTCGTGAGGTTAAACATGATCCCGAAGCTTAAAACTCTTATCGATGCCCTCACTAAAAAGGTAGATGCCATCTCTGTTCAACAACCACCCACTCCAGTCATGAACATTAACTCTGCGTTCGTTGTAATGTGCATTTGTAGTCTTGAGCATTCCGACTTCTATTGTCCTCTTGTCTATGCACAAACACCACCACAACCATCACACTTCAACCGGTTAACTCAACATCAAGGACAAGGGAACTTAGGTGACCGAATAGAGGTTTAGTACCCATAACCCGAGAACTATCAACATCAAGACATGAACGCTCAACAAGCTTTAATTCCAATACAACCATCTACGACAAAGTAGTAGTGACCTTGTTGGAGAAACAAAATCAAATTATGCAACAAAACTCCAACTTGATGAAAGATCGGCATGATCAAAACTCTAATATGATGAAACAAACGATGCAAATGATGCATCTTTTGTGCCAAAAGGTTATTGACATGTCTTCTAACCAAAATAATAACCAAACCCGGTGTTTCCAAGTCAAGCAAAGGCCTAATCCTAAGTCAACAAAAACCGCCTTTGAAATAAAAAGTATTCAGTGTAATGGTAATATAAACCAAAGGGGACCTACAGGCTGATCACTACCTACCCGTTCGTTGAAAGTAGTTGATAACCAAGTGACTATGCCTAAAGATTACCCACAAACTAAAAATGATACCATACCACATACTATAATAGAAACTGAAGACCCTACAACTGTTGTAGAAGTACCGGTTAAACCACAACCAAAAGGGAAAACATTACAAGATCCAATAATAGAAAGTGAAGACCTACACCTGTAGAGGTTCCAATATGGATACCTAGATGGAAAACGGATAGAGATAAAGCAAAAGCCTAATAATACTTTTATCCCTTCCGTTAAAAAATAGCGATAAAGCACCATATCCCCAAAGACTAGTTGTGTTTAAAAATGATGAGAATTTTGATGAGATTAGGGAAGTGTTTAAAAATTTGACTATAAACCTACCTTTTTCTAGAAGCTATAAAAGTCTACGGACACGCTAAGTTTCTAAAAGAGTTGTGCACCAAGAAGAGGAAAACCAACATACCCCACGAAGCATTCTTAATCCGAAACAATATCCCTCTTTATCCGAACATAACGGAATTGTTAAGTACAAGGACCCGGGTCGTCCTATTGTCTAATGCACCTTAGGTGATACCTTCATAACAACTGCTTTATTAGACACGGGGGCTAGTGTTAACTTACTCCCATTTTATTTTATATAAACAATTAGGTCTAACAAAACTTCAACCAACCAAAATGACTTTGCAGGTTAGCGATCGTTCTATTAAGTATCCCAAGGGTGTAGTTGAAAATATTCGTTAAAGTTCAGGATTTTTACTATCCGGCCGACTTTGTTATTCTTGACACGAAGTTGCTCATGATTCCATTCCCATCATCTTAGGGCGCCCTTTCTTGGCAACCGCCAATGCCCAAATCAATTGTCGGGATGGCTCAATGACTCTTTCTTTTGGAAATCTTTCTGTAGAAGTTAACATGTTTAGACAAAAACAGAGGGACAACTAGGTTTGCCTATAGAAGGAGAAGTGAAGTCCATTGAGAGTTTTGTACCTCACATTAGTGCGGTGACACTTTAGTCCCCACACTAGTAGATACCCCTCTTATGGAAAAAAGACAAGGATCACAATTTCTACTCCCCTAGGCGTAGATAACATCAAGGAGGATTTCCTTCGACTCTTTTGCAACCCTTCTTTTCGCCTCATGAAGTTCTCTCCTATTGACATCCATTCATCTCTTTGACGCCATGGCGGAAGAAGAATTTTTGCCCTTTATCCCGGTGATTCTTCTTACCCACCTATTGAGGAATGTCTTGCATATCTCAAGGCCTCGATGATATAGACCTAAGAACACTAGTTGAACACCATTCACCCACCTCACATCCTCATGTCACTCATTCACCTTCCATCCTTAATGTTCCTCGCCTCTACCTTTTCAAAGAACCATTGAGTTTGTACTTGACCTTGGTGTTTCTCCTATGCTTCATAACTATCTAAAACCAACTAGTGAAGAAGTAACACCCAAGGACAAGCCACGGACACTTTTTCATTTTTTCCATTTTTTCCTTCTCAAAATTATCCACATCCCCACGATCTTCCACAACCATCAATTTTCTCACGTTCATTTACTTGGCATCCCTTTCGTAGGAGGACAAAGAAGAAACCAGATGCTCGATTAGGTTTTAGATCTATAAGGCTTTACTCATTCCACTAAGCTACGCCATAGGGAATCTTGGTGCTTAATTACGTTTTGATGGTGCATTCCATGTTAATTATTTGTGGAAAGACCCACAACTTTTAGATTATTGATATATGGGAAACTGCATGTAAATACATATATATCACTTTAAGTCTAGGGAATCGACTTTAAAAGACCATACGTTTTAAAACAAATTTTTACAAACCTGTTTTCAAAAATTTGTTTGGGGGGTGTTTGGTTTTTCCATGCTTGATCACTAAACTTCCTATTCTTACCCCACCTCGCTCAAAAAAAAAAAAAAAAAAAAAAAACGTTTTCCACTCCAAGTTTTACCTTCTTTTTGCTCTAAACTCCGGTTTGGTGGCCTTCTGGCCAAGGCGCGCTTCGTCAGGCCTTGCCTTTACTTTTTTGAAGAATTTTGTCGAGCGCGCGGCCGCCCTCTTGGTTTGGACCCCGCCTATCGACTGGACCAACCGCCACCATACCTCTTCGGCGCTCAAAACCAAAAATGGAATTCTAAACACCGCGACTCACAGAGCGGCGCTTCATCGCCGCTGACTTCCGTGGACCAAAAATTCCAGTTTTCACGGGTAGTTTCGGATCATTCACAGCTATTCCAGAGCGTAATTTTGAGATGACATCTCTATACATTGATACGGAACAATCTTTCAAAGATTTGTTTCAAAGCACTACTTATGGTGCTTGGTTTCGCAAAGTGATCACACACGTAGGCTGGGAACCGTTTATGGTTCTTGCTAGCATTTGTTCTTGGACTTGCTATGCCCGCTGAAATACAAGACCCATGGTGCTATTGGGTAGATAATATGTATGTCTACACTTATGAGTTTTTGCATGAGTCGTATGGGGCGGATTTTTTTCGATATCGAGGACCAAGGGGAATATAACGTCGCCCTTGGTAGCCCGGGTCCATGAACATAGGAACTGTTATGTTTTGGATCATGCTAAACATTTTAGGGAATGACCTTTTTCTTCGTGAATGATGCCACTTGCGCGTCTTCCTTGCTTTAGCCACGGACGTATGTGCCATGACCTTCCCGAACTTTGATGTCTAGTTTAGCACGAGCCCATAGCATGAGGCATAAGTATTTTCTTATGCCTATATTAGTTGCCGTATTATACTATGTTTCTTCCCTATTTTTTGTGCCCGTTTCACGGATTGGGTTAGAATTCGACATTTGTGAGACCCACCAATTATATTATCGATCTTTCAGGTGCAATGACTTGGTAAGGATGGAGGATACAACCTCATCAGGTTGCACCTTACACCCCATCCGACCAAGTGGCGCTTAATAGGTTAGCAATCATAGATGATAAATGGCGTGAAGCATGGCAAATTATCATGGCATGGCGGGATGCTGAAGGAACCTCACTTCTTTATAGAAGAGGAGGATGAGTAAATTTGGAGTGGAGGTAAGTTTTTAGTTTCGGTTAGTGTGCGCTTATGTCCCCAAGCAATTTAATTCTGTTAACCCCATAATGGGTGGAACTCTTATAGAGTTGCATCAGTTTTTTTTATTTCCTATATTAGTATATTCTAACCTTGTTTTGTAGATGTTCCAGAATTTCACGCATTTCCATGGTATTTTTCTATCCTCTTTATTTAAATGCTTTGAGGACAAAGCATTCTTCTTGTTGGGGCATAGAAATACGTGTAATTAAGGCATCTGTTAGGATATAGATATGTATAATATGCATTTGTTTTCAAGTTAAAAATTTCAAAAATATAAATAAATAAGTTTATGCTATACACTTAGGAATATTGGTGTTGTTTTCTTTCTCTATGCTCTTAACAATCTAGAAGTTTCACGTAGCTTTTGCATCAGAATAATTGTTAGAAACTTAGGTTAATATGTAGGTAATAATAATTTTTCTATCTATCTATAAATATATTACATGAGTATCTATGATTGTTAGTAGTAAGTTTCAAATCTAGGCTAGAGTACTTATTCTACAAATCCCTGTGAGAATATAGCCTAAAGCCTTATATGAGCCGAAATATTTGAGAAATGACACAAGGGAGAAGTAAAATCCGGATAGAGAAATCACACGCCCACTTACTTGATCACTATGCTATATCCTAAGCGAGAATTTAGGCCCTCTTTGGATCGATATAGCCAAAAATTCAAACCTATGAATTATTTTCCTCTAATTAAGCCCCTCCGAGCCTTTCCTTAGCCTTTCATAAACCAAAATTCCTTTACCCTGTTACAAAAACAAAACAAAATATAAAAAAATCAACCTACCCAATTTAGAATAAGTCCGAGAATAGAATGATGAAAAAGAAGAAGAGAAAACCGTGTAAACAAAAATTAGTTAGTGCTTCGAAAAATAAAGAAAATAAGTTTCCATCCAAGGAAAAAAAAAAAAATAGAAATAAATAAAACTCCAAAAAAATAGAATAAAAGGGAGTCAAAAAAGCCAAAGAAAAGAAAAAAAAAAAATATGGCTAAGGATGGAAACAAAGTATAGAAGCAAAAGAAAATAACAAGGTTTTTCTAAGTTATATAATATGAAGACTCTATTATCTCGGACTTGTCCTTTGTATATCCATTTCCTTCCTTCTTAAACCATCTCTAATCCCCGCAACACCTAATAAAGACCTCTAGCTCAATTAGGAATAGGTTAGTGTGATAGTAAGTGGCAGTTGTGTTTGATCGACTCCGGCTTTCCTTGTGTGTCATTGAGATTGTAAGGTAAAGTGTGCCCACCGCATTGGAGGAGTAGCGAAACTTGAGCGGAAAAATCGAGAGTGATTTTTGTCTTGACTTTTATGTGAGGACCTACTTAAGGACGCTTATTCGAAGTTTTCAAAAACGGACCTGCTAAGCATTTCATAGCATTACTCATTGTATATATGTTTATTAAGTAGATGATTGATTATTATGCATATATTAGCTTAGGTTTCGGACATGATTATTCTCGTATTCAATTGCTAGTGAGATGTATAGATAGTTGAGACATGAATGAGGAAACAATAGTTTTATTTCTTAGTCGTTGTAGTATAGATGAAGTTTGTGAGTACCTTCACTGGAAAACTCTCCACGAGGCTATAACTCGTCCATTAGGGAATTCCTAGTGGTTTAAGGCCTTGTTGCATATGGTCAATGCAATCGTTTCAAAAGCGAGTAGATAGAACTCCATTTTTGGTCACTTATTCTAATTTCTCATCTTTGCTTGAGGACAAGCAAAATGCTGTTTGGGGGTGGTTTGATAAGAGCCCAAAATGTAGTTTTAACCCCTTAACAATCATACTTTTTAGACCAATTATGTGAGTAATAATTAAGAGTTAATCTCGATTTCGTGTTTTATGTATTTCGGGCTTCAAAGTCAATTATGTGCAGGAATGTGCCACTTTGATGAGATAAAGGAGCAATGGTTGGTTACTAAGGAGTTCGGTGATTAAAGGCCAAGATTCAAGAAGACAAAGCCTTTGTAAAGCCTGGTCAAAAGATGAAAAGTCAAAGTCCACGCAGTGAGTAAAGCAAATCTGACAAAGTCAACAGAACTTCCGAAAACCATATCTTTAGACTCAGACCTCGGAATTGGGCCTACCTTATGTCAAAACGACCGGCTCGGAGAGAGCTTTCCAATGGTCCAAGCCTTGACCCAATCAGAGGAGCAGAAGTGGACAAAACATCTGTCGAAGCCAACTGCAGCTGAAGAGCCCATTTTGGACTAAAGAAATTGGGTTTTGGGCCCGATTTCCAGCCCAAAACATGGCTCCAAGCCCATGCACGATTTTTGGATCTGGAAGTATAAAAACAAAAGCTTGACTCTTTGTTAATGGCAGTTAGGTTAGGAAGCTAATGTTAATGGAGTTTAGGGTTAGAAAAAGATAGATCTAGATTAGTTTTAGATCTAGATCTAGTTTTGAATCTCCATTTTATTAGTTTTCATTTCCCTTGTTTTAATTTAAAGTATTAAAATATTGTTATTGCTTCATTAGATAAATCAAGTAGTTTATTATTGATCAAATTCAATTTTGTCATTTATCTATTGCTTAGATCTAATTTCATTTCTTGGTTGTTAGTCATTTCATAGTTATTGATGTTAGATTTTAATTATTGTTTGTTAAATTTCATAAAGTTAGAATCTTTAGATTTAGTTGTCTTAAATTTATAATTAGTTTTAGTTTAAACACCAAACACATCACTCTCATCATTGTTCCTTGTGTTGGATCAATTGAATTTGTTGAAGTCTTGAGAATTAAGAGTGGAACGAATTCCTTACTCATTATATTGCATGAATATGTTTTGAGAGTAAGAAGAATTGATTTAAACGTAAGAACGGTAGGATTACGTATTAGTGTTCTTGTAGCATTAATATTTAGGATTATATTGTTTTTACGGTTATCAATAAGGAGTTGCTACTTTGTGTGTAACTCCATACTTTTTCACTAGGGATGCAACAACTCTGTTGCAAAAATGTGTTCCACCATCACTAATGATGGCTTTAGGAATGCCAAACTGACAGAAAATATATTCTTTAATAAAAAATACAACGGTCTTATGGTCATTGCTACGGCAAGCTAGGGCCTCTATCCATTTAGACACGGAGTCCACGGCAACTAGAATATAAATATAACCGTGGGAAACAGGGAAAGGGCCCATGAAATCAATACCCCAAACATCAAAAATTTCTACTATCAAGATTGGATTTAATGGCATCATATTACGCCAGGATTCGGCCCAAGTTGTTGGCAGCGAATACCGTCTTGCAATGCACTTGGGCATCCTTAAAGAGGGTAGGCCAATAAAATCCACATTGGAGAACTTTAGTGGCTGTTTTCATACCACTAAAATGGCCACCACATTCTTTTGTCATGGCGAGCGATAGTACTTCATTATATTCCCACCGGGAATACAACGACGAATAATCTGATCCGCGACAATACTTAAAAAGGTATGGCTCATCCCAAAGTATAACTTAACTCGGCCAAGAACTTCTTACGTTCATTTCTTGACCAATTATAAGGCATAACATCAGCCGCTAAATAATTTACAATGTCAAAGATACCATGGTCTTTGAAAAAATAGCATACAGATGCTCATCAGGAAAAGAGTCCGGTATGGACTCAGAATCACTACTATCGTCATTTGTAAGTCTAGATAAGTGGTCGGCAACTACGTTTTCGACCCCTCTTTTGTCCTTTATTTCTAATGTGAACTCTTGCAGGAGAAGAATCCATCGGATTAATCTCTGCTTAGCATCCTTCTTTGCAAGAAGGTACCTAAGGGCTGCATGGTCCGTGTAAACTAAAGTTTTAGAACCAACCAAATAAGGACGAAACTTATCTAAAGCATAAATGACAGCTAAGAATTCTTTTTCAGTAGTTGTATAATTCCGTTGAGCATCGTTTAATGTTTTACTAGCATAATAAATAGCGATGGACTTATTATCTAGTTTACGTCCCAAGGCGGCACCAACTGCATAGTCACTAGCATCACACATGAGTTCGAAGGTTTAGACCAATCGGGGTCTGTATAATAGGTGCGATGGTTAGGGCTTTTTAAGGTTTCAAAAGTCTGTTTACAGTTAAAATTAAAATCAAAGATTGCATCCTTCAAAAAGGGTTAGTTAAAGGCCTAGCTATTTTGAAAAATCTTTAATGAAAACGCCTATAAAAACGCATGGCCTAGAAAGGCTCTAATCTCACCGGACATCCGTGGTTTAGGTAGGGTCGCTATCTTATCTAGTTTGGCTTTATCTACTTCGATGCCATCACTAGATACAATATGACCTAGTACTATGCCCTTTTGACCATGAAATGACACTTTTCCCAATTTAAAAGCGAGGCTCTTTTCTTCACACCGTGTCAAGACCTTAGACGGGTTAGACAAGCATTACGTCAAAGGAGTCTCCATAGATAGAAAAATCATCCATGAACACTTCCATAAAGCTTCTACCATGTCACTAAATATATGAAGCATACATGTTTGGAAGGTACGGGGGCATTACAAAGGCCAAAAGGCATTCGTTTATAGGCATATGTTCGAAGGGACATGTGAAGGTTGTCTTTTCTTGGTCATCAATATCAATAATAATCTGAAAATAGCGGAGTAGCCATCCGAGAAAAAACAATAAAAGGCATGACCAGCTAGGCGTTCTAGCATCCGATCTATAAATGGTAAGGGAAAGTGATCCTTTCGTGTCATAGCATTTAAACGTCTCAGAATCAATACTGATTCTCCATTTCATAGGACCTTGGTGACAACATAGTCACCCTTCCCGTTCATTACCATGGTAACTCCCGATTTCTTAGGAACTACATGAATGGGACTTACCCATTCGCTATCGGAGATTGGGTATATAATACCCGCGATCGAGTAATCGCGAAGACTTCTTCCCTAACCACCTCTTTCATGGTAGGGTTCAAGCGTATTGAGGTTCGCGAGAAGTCTTGGCGTTATCCTCCAAATGGATCGATGAGTGCAAATATTAGGGTCAATTCCCTTAATGTCGGCTAGGGACCAACCAATCGCAGACCATGTTCCCTAATCACCCTTATTAAACATGTCTCTTCATCCTTAGTTAACAAAGAAGATATAATTATCGGGTGACTACCATCCGGATCAAGTTGAATATATTTTAACTCGGGGAAGAGGTTTAAGACGGTGTGGGACGGAATGTCCGTTTATGTTTCATAAGTGTCCTTATCTTGCGTAATGAAGACTTGCTTAGGTAGCAAGTCTTCGTGAATCAATATATGGAGCAACCGGACGGTTCTACAATTGGTGTGGACTCGGGATGGTGTTGACTTCCTCTAAGTAGGAGTCATTTACAAAATCTGAAGTTCCAAAAGAAAGGAATTTGTACATATTATTTCGAGGAAAGCGTGTTGTTAAAATAATCTTGAGCTAAACTCTCGATCATGCTAACCTCCCCATCTGAGACGAATCGGTAAGCTTGTTTCATCATTTTAAAACATTTACCTCGACGAGAAAGATGGCCAAAAGATAAGGACATCTTTCCATCAGCGACAATTTATAAAGCGCATTGGCGGTTGCCAAGAAGGGCGCCCTAAGATGATCGGTACTGAGTCATTAGCGACTTACGTATCGAGGATAACAAAATCGCCAGGATAGTAGAAATCCACGAACCTTAACAAGCACGTTTTCCACTACACCTTTAGGATACTTAATTGACTGTCCGCTTAATTGCAACGCGTTATTTTTGTAGGTTGCATTTCTATAGACCTATTTGTTTATACAAGTAATACGGGGAGTAAGTTAACACTTCGCCCCGTGTCTAATAAAGCGTCGTCATGTGGGAATCTTCTAAGGTGCATTTTCTGATGGGGCGACGGGGTCCTTGTACTTAACAATTCCATTATTTTAGGATAAAGTTGGGAACCTGTTCGGTTAAAAAGGCGCCTTTAGGTATGTTGGTCTTACGCCTAGTAGTGCACAACTCTTTAAGAAACTTAAGCGTGGTTAGGTAGCTTTTAATAGCTTCGAGAAAAGGAAGGTTTATCGTTAGATTCTTGAAAATGTTCCTAATTTCCTCAAAGTTTGTATCCCTGGTTAGCATGGCTAATTTTTGAGGAACGGTGGTTTCGCTCTATATTTCGCATATGGCTCTACTTTGCGTGTAACCTTGGCTTCGGTTTCTTTGGTTGTGATTTAACTGGTACCTCTACCGTGGTAGGCTCCTCAGTTTCTATTTCGGTATCTAGTTCGATATCTGGTGTAGGGAGTACTGATGGGGTAACTATAGGCGTAGTTACTTTGTTATCAACCACTCTTCCAGAACGGAGAGTGGTGATGGCATTTAGGTCACCTACGATTGTAGTTTCCGTACTAGAATTACCGTTTACCTCAAAGGCTGTGTTTGCTGTTTTAGGGTTTGGTATCGCTTTGTCCCGGAAACGCTTTTTGGTTGGGCTTTCGCTTGGGCTAACCAATGTTGTATGCCCCGATTTATGGATTGTAAAATCTGTTGGTTTGATTGAGTCATTGTCCGGAAAAGTTGTTGGGTAACTTGTATAAAAGGCGCCGATACGATCCGGTTGTGTAGGTGTAGTAGTCACGCGGGTGGTGCGCATTTGGAACTATCTCTCGTTGATTATTTATGGGTGGGTTGTGATAGTTATTATTATTAACCGAACGATACCTCTATTGGTATTATAATTATTATAATTATTCTGACCTTGTGCTTGACCTTGTCGTGGTGGTTTAGCGCTTTGGTTGTTATAATTATTATAATTCCCTTTGTCCTTGTCCTTGCCTAGGTGGAGCTTGGTTATAATTGTTTGCTTGCCTAACGTTTTGATTATTGTACCACTCGGAGGTGTTACTTGTTGATTATTTCCAACCAAGTTGGGATGTTGTCTTCAAAGGGTTAGGAATAGGATAGTTATTAATAGAGTAAACATTATCTTGTTCGGTGGTTGTTGTTCATAAGCTAGAGGACAATAATCGTCGTGGTGCTCGGACTCAAACAGAAATTACATGGGTTGGAGTTTACATTCATGACGGGGATAGGCTTTTGTTGAGCAGAAATAGCCTCTACTTTTTAGTTAGAGATTCGAGTAAATTTTTAAGTTTCGATCGGTTTTCTTCTCAAACATACCGCAGCCTTTCTTTGTTGAAGAAGAACTACTGAAGCGGGGATATCATCACTACCCCCAATTATTATTCCGTTTAGTTTGGTCTTCTAAAAATTTGTAAGCCTCCGGAGGCTCCTTTACTTAAGAAACTACCCCCCATTCATTATGTCAAGGACTTCTTTATGGTGGTGTAGAAGACCTTTGAAAAGGCACGAACTAACGTGTCTTTAGCTAAGTTATGATGTGGGCACTCTATAAGGAGATCGGTGAACGATTCCATGCCCTCGAAAATGATTCATGAGGATTCGCCGGAAAAAATGAATCTTGGAAAGCATCTCATCCCGTCTTTAGGGGTGGGTAAAATGTTCCATAAACAATTTGAACAAGTTTATCCCACGAGTCCATAGAATTAGGCTTGGGCAGTTAACCAAGACGCCACCTTATCGGGCTAATGTGAAAGGGAATACCTTCAGTTTAATTTGTTCCGCACCTACCGTAGGATGATGGAATGTTGTAAGGACTTGTTCGATCCTACGATGTAGCCGATAAGGTTTTTCATGGTCTAACCCATGAAAAACGGGTAACAAATTAAATATGTTTGGGGGGATTCGAAAATCCCCCACTGGGTCTGCTAGAATGATGCAAGATTTAGGGCTATCGCTCAAGGCTTTGTAAAAGTCGGAGAGAGGAGTCTCTCTTTCTTCAACCATTATGTCAGTTATGGTGTGTGTGATAGTAGCTAGAGGTGTCGTGGTTGGTGTACTAGATAGACTTGTTTGTTGCCGCGGTAATTACGCTTTGTTGTTTTGTTCGACCGGACCTTAATCTCATGCAAGACTAAGTTGAGCTTAACTAAACATGCAACACTCCAAACAATTACGATATACTAGTAGAAAACCTCTAACCGGAAATGCGAGGTATGGAAGAAAGGAATACCGATAAGCGTCCTTGCTTCGCTTTATGAATAGCGTCTTGTGTAACGCGTGTTTAGTGTATATAAGAGATTAGAACACTGAAAAACTTGACAACTCGAAGTTGAATCAAACCCGGGGAAATCCGGAAATTTCAGCTAAATGCGCTGGCGCTCTCCGTCTGGTCTGGTCGCAAAAAGTAAAGTCGAGTTCATAACTTAGCTGGTCGCTTTGGTATGGCGTTGGGCGCTTCGATGGTAGATGAAATTCCAGTAACTTAGCTGGGCGCCTCCTAAAAAATGGCGCTCCGTATTTTTTCTCGCGGAATTTGTCAAAGCTGAAATGGGCAACCGGTAGATGAAACAACCAAGGGTGGGTGGGTTTAATGGGACTTAAAAATGACTACTTCTACAAAGAAAACAATGCTAAAGTGCAACTAAGATGGCAGCGGCGCCATTTGATAAATGTAAAATGAGTAGTTTACCTACGAAATGAACAATTAATTCAAAACGTAAGTAAACTAAAACTAGTTTTTTTTTTAATCTCGATTATCAAAGGTTCTACTCTCGATGCGAATTGCACTAAGTGGAGTAGGAAGTTCGTTCCACTCCTAGTTCCCTAGCATGGATTGTTTTCTAAGTCTAAGAAATCAGTCTTAAGTCTAATGAGAGCTTTACGAAATGTTATGCTAACAAGACGCGTTAATTTAAATAACAAGATATAATAATATAATAAATAACAAGATAAAATATAAACTAAAGTTAATCTATTTAAAGCTACGGAATTACGATTGTTTGAATCTAGATAGAGAAATAGAGGGAATTAAATCCACCTCGATTCTAACTTAATAACCTAGTATAGATTGTCGTGATCTCGATTCTTACGCTTTTCACGGCAAGAATTTCGAAGTCTAATCCCTAGTGTTCATGGCATTTCTACCAAGTACTAACTAAGCATGTGAGGCCCACCCATTCTCATGGTGAAACACTCGACCTTCTAGAGTGGAATAGATTCTACAACCAATTCTATACTAACCACTAAGTTTTCATCAAGGCTTCATCAACCCCTCTAATGGAGGTTTTAGCCTTGAGTCATCAAACTAACATTTCCCATTGAATCTAAACTAAACATAATGTAAGAAATTGAGATTTACTTAATTAAACAATAATGAATCTAATTTAATGGCTGGAATGAAATAAGAACAAGAATTGAAATTAGATCTAGAATGGAAATGACCAAATTCGAAATTGACAAACTAACTATTTTATTTATCTAATCAATCAAGAACAATGATTCAAAGATTTAATCTAAAACAGGAATTGAAATGGAACTAAAACTTAATTAATTAATAAAACTAGATATAGAATTCTATATATTAATTTAGGTCTAACTAGCTACCATTAACAAAGAGCTAAGCTTTTGTTTTTATACATCCAGATCCAAAAATCGTGCATGGGCTTGGAGCCATGTTTTGGGCCAGAGAATCAGGCCCAAAACCCAATTCTTTTAGTCCAAAAAGGCCTCTTCAGCTATAGTTGGCTTCCACAGACTTTTCGTCCACTTCTACTCCTCTGATTGGGTCAAGGCTTAATCCATTGGAAAGCTCTTTCCGAGACGGTCGTTTTGACATAAGGTAGGCCCAATTCCAAGGTTTGAGTCCAAAGAGATGGTCTTCGGAAGTTCTGCTGTCTTTGTGCACTGTTTCTGCCTGTGTGGACCTTGACTTTTCATCTTTTGACCAGGCTTACAAAGGCTTTGTCTTCTTGAATCTTGGCCTTTAATCACCGAACTCCTTAGTAACCAACCATTGCTCCTTTATCTCATCAAAGTGGCACATTCCTGCACATAATTGACTTTGAAGCCTGAAATACATAAAAACACGTAATCAGTATTAACTCTTACTTATTACTCACATAATTGGTCTAAAAGTATGACTGCTAAGGGGTTAAAACTACAGTTTTGGGCTCTTATCATGGTATATAAATGAGCAACATAATTGTCGACATCTTGTAAGTCGACATTTGAGGCTAGATTTCCATATTGATCAGCACCAGTTCTAGCAGTTATTTCTTCATCAGTACCTTTCATAAGTTCCATTACTCTAGTAGACTCTCCACGACCTCTTGAAGTCACAAGTTTTAGTATTGAAACATGAGCACAAGGGTAGGCCAATCAGATAAAAGGCCCATGATGAAGTGTCGAAACTTTGTTTCAAGAGATGGGGTCATAGATAACATACCTCTAAGATTAAAAACATGGTGTACTAAGGAGGGAACAGCGACAAAAGCAGATCACTCCCATTAACCATATATAATGAGAGGATAGAGTGGCCATCTAAAGTCACTATCTTGACTGACTCTTATGATACCCTGTCGGTTACTTCGTTTCTTGGGATAAAAATAACCACTAGGCTCAGTTAAACCGTTTTTGTTTTTTTCAGTACGTTCGACAAAGGTATAGTGGGTCTGAATGTCGATAAGCTGAATTTTTTGGGATCTCCGCATATTAGGTTCAAGATGCGCATTATAATAGTTACAAATGTACATCAATCTCCAAAAATTATCTGTGCCTTGTCCATAAGAGATGGTCAAATGGTTCAGTACCTCTCGATCGAGGTCAGTCAAAGGAAGTTGCAAACCAGGAACTAGTTGCCCAACAGTGATGATGATTGACTGGGCATCACCACTTTGGCATTTGGTACCTTTCCTACATCCAGCGTAGTGTTGAAGAGTGACATTATCGGGTATCCGATATGCAACTCTAACTAATGCTAAGTTGGGACTTTTCGGGAAATGAGGATTTAAACCATCACTCCATATGCTGTTGTCCTCCATCATTTCACGCTCTGATTCCGAGGTCACAGTCTCGAAAGGATGGCATGCTAGGCCATCAACAAGATACATTGGGCACCATGCTGGCTCATCAGTTTCAGTCCTTTGTGATGTCGAGGCTGAAGAAGAAGAGCTGGTTCTATATTCAGACTCGATACCTTCATTTGACATATCGGTATCACTAGCAACAATAAATTTTTTATTAGAATTATATCCTTCATCTATACTACTATCACTATACTCAATACAATTGTATAATATATTATTTATTATACACGTATCGAGTTTTCGTGGTGACAATGATGGATTTCGTGGTGATGATGTGTGTCTCAAAAGCATACGCTCTTGACATCGAAGCCAGGATCGTTTCGAGATTGTTCGCCTAAAATTAACACAAGTTTTTCTCCCAGCAATACTGA
The DNA here is from genome assembly GCF_015680905.1 of Coptis chinensis. Taxonomy (NCBI): domain Eukaryota; kingdom Viridiplantae; phylum Streptophyta; class Magnoliopsida; order Ranunculales; family Ranunculaceae; genus Coptis; species Coptis chinensis. The sequence goes on from NC_141460.1 coordinate 46,291,139, forward strand.
AACAGATCAAAATATATAATTCAAAAATCTAGTTAGTATAGTGGTTGTACAGATAAAACATTTAAGTTCAAACCCTAACCCTAACACTCTTAATTTAAGAAGAGGAACAGACGCGATATTAAGGATAAACTGAATAAAGGAAAGGCAATTATGATAGCAAATAAGCATATTAAAGTTTATTCTAACTAACCTATCAAGCTTGCAGGAAAATCTAATGAAGATGACAGCGAGTAATTCCAAATCGAAGCTTTTCAGGTTTGTTAATGGTGGTGGGGTTTGAATGTTTCGAGCTTTTTGCGAATAAGTGAAGAGAGAGAAAGTGAAGGAGAGTTTTTATATTTGATATTTTGATATTACTTCTCTGTTTCCTACTGTAACCGCTTGATAATTTGAATTTTGAATTTGAGTATTTCAGATTGAATTTTTGGTTTTTCCCAGTTGTTTCTCGGAACATTCAAATTTCGAGATCGAAATTTGAAAGTTTCGAGAGGAGGCGATGTCGTGGGCAAATATCGTTAATCCAATATTCCAGCCCGAATATCGTAACTAACTCGAAATATCGACATGAATGTCGGTATCTTGTGCATAAGTTTATGTGTTACAGGCGGGAAAAGGAAAGATAAGAATGAGAATGGACACGTGTCAGGATAGGATTGGGCACCACTATAGCTGGAAGACTATATAAAGCGAGGATCAAGAGAAACAAAGGACATTCGATTCATTACAGAAATACTTGTAAAACCATAGCGAAACAGAGAGAGAGAGTGACTTTGTATCCACCATTAATGATGAATGAAAAAGCTTGAGTTTCATTTATTTCCGATTATTAATTCAATCCAAACTTATTCAATTCATAGCTGATGTTAGAAGAAAACACATGATCACTACAAGTACTGCTTTTAAGTTCATTGAATTGGACAAAGAAAGTAATCACTTCTTCTACTTCATATTCTCATTTTTAATATTTAATTTACGTGGTCGACAATCTACTACATGTAAAGATGAAATGGTTTTGATTAGTGATAAGAGCCCAAAACTATAGTTTTAACCCCTTAATAATCATACTTTTAGACCAATTATGTGAATAATAAGTAAGAGTTAATATCGATTCGTGTTTTATGCATTTCGGGCTTCAAAGTCCATTATGTGCGAGAAATGTGCCACTTTAGCGAGATAAAGGAGCAAAAGGTCGGTTACTAAGGAGTTTCGTGATTAAAGGCCAAGATTCAAGAAGATAAAGCCTTTCTAAAGCCCGGTCCAAAAGCTGAAAAGTCGACGAGGCGTAAAACAAGATACACAAGTCATTGAGAATTTCTTAAGGCCGTATCTTTGGACTTAGACCTCGGAATGGGGCCTACCTTATGTCAAAACGACCGGCTCGGAAAGAGCTTTCTAATGGTCCAAGTCTTGACCCAATCAGAGGAGCAAAAGTGGACGAAAAGTCTGTTGAAGACAACTGCAGCTGAAGAGGACTTTTTGGACTGAAAGAATTGGGTTTTGGGCCTGATTCTCTGGCCCAAAACATGGCTCCAAGCCCATGCACGATTTTTGGATCTGAATGTATAAAAACCAAAGCTTCACTCTTTGTTAATGGTAGATAGTTAGACCTAGATTAAAGATTAGATTAGTAGCCTCCATTAATTAATTCTAGATCTAGTTTTCCTTAGATTTAATTAGTTTAATTTAATTAGTTTCATATCTTGTTTTTATTTAATTCCTTGAATGATTGTTCATCATTTAATTAGATAAATAAAATAGTTATTATTATTCAATTTCGATTTTTGTCATTTGCATTTATGGATCTAGTTTAAATTCTTGTTCTTATTTCATTCTTAGTTAATTAATTAGATTTCAATTATTGTTTAATTTAGATTAGTAAAGTTAGAATTTTGATATGATGTGTAGTTATAATTCAATGGAAAATGATGGGTTGATGATTCGAGGCTAAAACCTCCATTAGAGGGGTTGATGAAGCTCTGATGAAAACTTAGTAGTATAGTGTAGAAGCATTGTAGAATCTATTCCACTCTAGAAGGTCGTGATTCGCCATGAGAATGGGTGGACGACCTCACATGCTAGTTAGTATTTGGTAGAAATGCCATGAACACTAGGGATTAGAACTCGAAATTCTTGCCGTAAGAACGTAAGAATCGAGATACAAGAATCTATGCTAGGTTATGAAGTTGGATTCGAGGTGGATTCAATTCCCCTCTAATCCTTTATCTAGATTAAAAAACAATCATATTTCCATAGCATTCGTAGTTTAAATTCAAATAATCAATTTCATATTGCATCGTAGTATAATTCCCCCTCGTAAAACTCTCATTAGACTTAAGACCGACTAATTAGACTAGAGAACATTCCATGCTAGAGAACTAGGAGTGGAACGAACTTGTTACTCCACTCTATTTCGATAGAATTGAGAGTAGAAAATTTGATAAATATAGACACATAAATAGTTTTAGTTTACTTACGTTTTAGAGTTCATCGTTCATTTCGTAGGTAGATTATTCATTTTTATCATTTATCAATTTGCCGGTTCGTTCTTTTAATTTATGAGGTGATCATTAATTTTTATTTCTGTCTTTTATGTTATGACACAAAATACTTGCTTGAATTGATATGTGTGTGATAAGGTTACGCTGGCGCACCTAGCTTAAGAAAGTATACTACTTGTCATGTTTTGCATAATATCCAAGCTTCGTTGCACCACTTTTACATCAGGAACCTTACTGTTTGATTTTATTAGAAGATTAGATTAGGTTGCACAAGATATAAAAGAAGATGTTAATTTGAAATCATTATTCCTTAATTTCTTCTTCAGTGACTTCCTTGAATATCAAAGTATGACTCGTATATTACTTTATGCTAGTTAGTTTTCATTTTAGTTGTCCTCCGTAATTACTCAAGAGTTTCTATGATACTTAGTTATATCGCTGTTACATTTTTTTCCTATTTTGTGTTTTTATTTTTGTTAAAGGTAAATTTTTTGTGTTCTTATTATGCTCAATAGCTTTTGCTTCAGATATATTAGTAATTATTCGGAGTATAACTTTTGGATTTATATGGCATTTTTCTTTCTATTGAAGGTGAGGGAAGAGAGGTCCAAGCAGCTCTGGCTGAGTTGACTGGACAGAGAACTGTCTTGAACATGTTCATTCGTGGGGAACATGTTGGCGGTTGTGATAGTATGATCTTTTCCCCTTTTCTTTTTCTATCCTTGGAGTTTATGTGTTGTTCTTTTGTTACTGGTTGTAGCTATGACATCAATCCACAGTGGAGGGAAGCTCGTCCCAAATACTCCCAATGCTAACTGAAGTAGGAGCAGTTACCAAATAGTTCTTCAGAAGACATTTAGCTAAAATGTGTGGAATTAACAGAACCATGCTACTACTTTTTTGTTTGGTACTTTATTGTGAATTGATATATGTTAAAATGATAGTTTACCTACGAAATGAACGATAAAACTCAAAACGTAAGTAAACTAAAACTATTTTATGATGACTATGTTTATCAAAGATTCTACTCTCAATCCTATGAGATATAGTGGAGTAGAGTGATTCGTTCCACTCCTAGTCCTTCCGCATGCTTGTTTACGCGTGTAATTACTCTCTACTTAAAGTCTAATGAGAGATTTACGAAAAAGGCAACTAGACTACGATGCAACTACCCACGAAATGCAACTAGTCGACGATAGGAATAACTAAGGGAATGCTACGTTGATTCGATGATAAGGAGTTAGAGGGGAATTGATTCCACCTTAACTCGACTTAATCTTATTAACTACGAATCGTCATAATCCGAATTGAACTGCTTCGCAGAACAATTGGTTCTTCCTAATCCCTAATTACACATGGCATTTCTACCAATTAATAACTAGCATGTGAACGATTAAACCCATTCTCATGGTGAACTAAACGTTTCTAGAGTGGAAAGGAAATTACGACGAATCTACGTTAATCGGAATCAAGCTTTCATCAAGGTTTCTCAACCCCCTCTAATGGAGGTTTAGCCGAGAATCATTACTTAATCATTTCGATTAAATTTAAACTAAACATGATATAAAGAATTGAAATTTACTTAATTAAACAATAATGAAATCTAATTTAATGACTAAAATGCAATAAGGACAGGAATTTAAATTAGATCTAGAAATGGAAATGACAAAAATCGAAGTTGATAGAAATACTACTTTATTGATCTAATCAAAATGAAGAACAAGATTCAAGGGTTTAATCTAATACAATAATTGGATTTTTAAACTACACTTAATCAAAAACAATTAAATAAAACTAGATCTAGAAGCTATTTTAATGGCTACTTTCTATTCTAAGCTATCTACCCTAATTCTCTACTAAATAATCTACCATTAACAAAGAGCTAAGCTTTTGTTTTTATACATTCAGATCCAAAAATCGTGCATGGGCTTGGAGCCATGTTTTGGGCCAGAGAATCAGGCCCAAAACCCAATTCTTTCAGTCCAAAAAGGCCTCTTCAGCTAGATTCGGCTTCAACAGACTTTTCGTCCACTTATGCTCCTCTAATTGGGTCAAGGCTTGGACCATTGAAAAGCTTTTTCCGAGCCGGTCGTTTTGACATAAGGTAGGCCCATTTCGAGGTCCGAGTCCAAAGATATGGCATTCGGAAGTTCTCACTGACTTTTGGTCCTTTATCTCGCTAAAGTGGCACATTTCTGCGCATTATAATGGACTTTGAAGCCCGAAATGCATAAAACACATAATCAAGATTAACTCTTACTTATTATTCACATAATTGGTCTAACAAGATGATTATTAAGGGGTTAAAACTACAGTTTTGGGCTCTTATCAAACCACCCCCTAAACAAACATTTTGCTTGTCCTCAAGCAAAGATGAGAAATTAGAATAAGTGACCAAAAATGGAGTTCTAACTACTCATTTCATTACTGAGTGCGATTGCATTGACCATATGCAACAAGGCCTTAAACCACTAGGAATTCCCTAGTGGACGAGTTATAGCCTCGTGAGAGTTTTCCAGTTGAAGGTACTCACAAACTTCATCTATACTACAACGACTAAGAAAATAAAACTATTGTTTCCTTTATTCATGCTCAACTATCTATACATCTCTCTAGCAATTGAATAAGAATAACCAAGTCAGAAACCTAAGTTAATATATGCATAATAATCTATCATCTACAATAAACATATACACAATGAGTAGTACTATAAAATGTTTAGCAGGTTTGTTTCTCGAGAGAACTTCGAATAGCGCCCTTAAGTAGGGTTCTCACAATAATAGTCAAGAAACAACACTCTGATTTTTCCACTCAAGTTTCGCTACTCCAATTAATGGTGGCACACTTTACCTTACAATCTCAATGACAATAATGTGAAGTTCTGGAGTCGATCAAACACATCCGCCACTTCCTATCACACTAACCTATTCCTAATTGAGTTAGAGGTCTTTATTAGGTGTTACGGGGATTAGGAGATGGTTTAAGAAGGAAGGAAATGGATATTCAAAAGGACAAGTCTGAGATAATAGAGTCTTCATATTACGTAACTAGAGAAACGTTATTATTTACTTTTGCTTCTACACTTTGTTTCCATCCTTAGCCATATTTTTCTTTTTCTTTTCTTTGGCTTTTGACTCCATTTTATTCTATTTTTGGAGTTTTTATTTTATTTCTATTTTTATTTTTCTTTTCTTTGGATGGAAACTTCTTTTTCTTTATTTTCCGAAGCAACTAACTAATTTTTGTTTACACGTGTTTTTTTCTTCTTCTTTTTCTTCATCATTCTATTCTCGGACTTATTCTAAATTGGGTAGGTTGATTTTTTTTTTTTTTTATTTTGTTTTGTTTTTGTAGGGGTAAAGGAATTGTGGTTTATGGAAGGGCTAATGAAAGGCTCGATTGGGGCTTACTAGCTTAAAAATATACTTAGGTCAGAATTTCTAGCTATATCGATCCAAAAAGGGCCTAAATTCTCTTTTTTTAGGATATGGTTTAGTGATCAAGCAAGTGGACGTGTGATTTCTCTATCCGATTTTACTTCTCCCTTGTGTCATTTCTCAAATATTTATTTCATATAAGGCTTTAGGCTATATTTCTCACAGGATTTGTAGAATAAGTACTCTAGCCTAGATTTTAAACTTATCGCTAACAATCATAGATACTCATGTAATATATTTATAGATAGATGTAAAGATTATTACCTATATATTAACCTAAGTTTCTAACAATTATTCTGATGCAAAAGCTATGTGAGACTTCTAGATTGTTAAGAGCATAGAGAAAGAAAACAATACCAATATTCCTAAGTGTATAGCATGGACTTATTTATTTATATTTTTAAATTTTTGAAATTTTAACTAGAAAACAAATGCATATTATATATATTTATATCCTAGCAGATGTCTTAATTACACGTGTTTCTATGCCCCCAAACAAGAAGCATGCTTTGTCCTCAAAGCATTTAAATAAAGAGGGTAGGAAAAATACCATTCAAGCTGCGTGAAATTGTAAAACATCCGCAAAACAAGGTTAGAACGCACTAATATAAGAAATAAAACCGACGCTTAACTCTATAAGAGTTCCACCCATTATGGGGTTAACAATTAAATTGCTTGGGACATAAGCGGACACTCAACGTAAACTAAAACTTACCTCCACTCCTTTGTTATTCATCATCTTCGCCATCCTCTACTTCTATAAAGAAGTGAGGCTCCTTCAAGGCGATCCGCCATGCTATGATAATTTGCCGGGCTTCACGCCATTTATCATCTATGGTTGCTAACCTATTAAGTGCCACTTGGTCTGATGGGGTGTAGGGTGCAACCTGGTGAGGTTGTATCCGCCACCCTTGCCAAGTCATTGCACGGAAAGATCGAATAATACTATTGGTGGGTCGGACCGTGTCTACCCTAATCCAATCCGTGAAACGTGTACAAAAAATAGGAAAGAAACATAGCATAATACGTGAAATTAGAACAGGCATAAGAAGGTACTTATGCCTCATGGTATGTGATAACTATAAAATGAATAGTCTACCTACGAAATGAACTATGACTTCACAACGTAAGTAAACTAGAACTATTCTTTTAAGTGTTGATTATCAAAGCTTCTACTCTCAATCGCTAATTGCACTAAATGGAGTCCGGGTTCGCTCCCCTCCTAGTTCCCTAAGCATGGATTGTTTTCTAAGTCTAAGAAATCAGTCTTAAGTCAATGAGAGCTTTTACTTAAATGTTATACTAACAAGAAAGCGTTAATTTCAATAACGAGATATAATAAATAACAAGATGAAATATAAACTAAAGTTAATCTACTTAAAGCTCTGGGGAAATACGATTGTTTGAATCTAGATAAAGAGATTAGAGGGGAATTGAATCCACCTCGAATCCAACTTAACAACCTAGCTGTAGAATGTTGTATCTCAATTCTCACGCGTTCTTACGGTGAGAATTTCGAAGTTCTAATCCCTAGTGTTCATGGCATTCCTACCGGATACTAACTAGCATGTGAGGTCCCCACCCATTCTCGTTATTTAAACACGACCTTCTAGAGTGGAATAGATTCTACAACGATTCTATACTAAACAACTAAGTTTTCATCAAGGCTTCATCAACCCCTCTAATGGAGGTTTTAGCCTTGATTCATTAAACTAACATTTCCCATTGAATCTAAACTAAACATAATGTAAAGATTCTAACTTTATGAAATTTAACTAATCTAAATTAAACAATAACAAAATCTAATTAATAACTAAGCATTGAATAACAAATAATAAATGAAATTAGATCTAACAATTGTAATTGACAAATCGAAATTGAATCAAGAACAACTATTTTATTATCTAATTCAAGGGAGAACAATTATTCAATACTAAATTTAAAGCAAGAATAAAACTAATTCCTTTAATCTAAAACTAGATCTAGAACTAAGGTTTAATGGAGGCTAACTAATCTAATTTATTTTCTCACCTAACTATCTACCATTAACAAAGAGCTAAGCTTTTGTTTTTATACATTCAGATCCAAAAATCGTGCATGGGCTTGGAGCCATGTTTTGGGCCAGAGAATCAGCCCAAAACCCAAATTTTTTCAAATTCAAAAAGGCCTCTTCAGCTGCAGTTGGCTTCCACAGACTTTTCGTCTACTTTTGCTCCTCTGATTGAGTCAAGGCTTGGACCATTGCGAAGCTCTTTCCGAGCCGGTCGTTTTGACATAAGGTAGGCCTCAATCCGAGGTCTGAGTCCAAAGATATGGCATTCGAAGTTCTGGCTGACTTTTGCTCCTTTATCTCGCTAAGCTAAAGTGGCACATTTTCGCACATAATGGACTTTGAAGCTGAAATGCATAAAAACACGTAATCAAGATTAACTCTTACTTATTATTCACATAATTGGTCTAACACTATGATTATTAAGGGGTTAAAACTACAGTTTTGGGCTCTTATCGTATGGGCTCGTGCTAAACTACACATCAAAGTTCAGGAAGGTCATAACCGGCCCCGCCCCGTATAAAGCAAGGAAAACGCTGCAAGTGGCTATCATTCACGAAGAAAAACGCCATTCCCCTAAAATGTTTAGCATAATCCAAAACATAACAGTTCCTATGTTCATGGACAAAGCTACCAAGGGCAACGCGTTATAGTCCCTTTGGTCCTCAATAATGGAAAATGCCCGCCCCATAAGCCTCGCGGCAAAAACTCATAAGTATAGACATGCATATTATCGAATCTAATAGCACCATGGGTCTTGTATCTCAGCGGACATAGCAAGTCCAAGAACAAATGCTAGCAAGAACCCGGTAATTTCCATTGGTTCATCGTCAATGTTGATGGAGAACACTTGTTCTCCATCCGTCTCTCAAAGAAAAAAAATGCAGTTATTATAAAAATAAGATCCTGGAGAATAAAGTTTAGCCGGTCTTACCATAAGAGGTTCCTACCAACGATGTGATCACCTCGCTAAAACCAAGCACCGTAAGTAGTGCTTTGGAACAAATCTTCGAAAGACTGTCCGTATTATTATAGGAAATGTCATCTCAAACTATTTCTAGAACAGAACCGCGCAAAACAACCGGCACAACTTATGAAAACTGAATTTTTCTGGTCCACGGAAGTCAAGGCGCTGAGCGCCATCAACTAGGGCGAAGTCGCTTCTTTGTATTTTGGAATTCCAGTGTTTGAGCGAAGTCGCTACTTGACTTGTATGCCTTGCTGGCCTCGAGCAAAATTTTCTATCAAGTGAAGTGTAGGCCTCCGGGCCATGGCCCGAAGCTGTGATTTGCTAAAATGGAGACGCAAAACGTGGGAATCGCGGGTGTGAAGGGTGCGTGATGGAAGTTAGATGTAGTGTGAGTTGTGAGTGTAGAATGTATGAAGTTTATATAGGTTTTAAGTTGCTAAAATGGATCGAAGTTGCCAAAAGTATTAACGGCAGTTTCGGAAATCCTAAAATTTCCAAACCCAAAACGGAAACAACTCATTTTCTTGATTCTAATTCAAACCCAAGATCTTTTAGGTTGATTTTATGATTGAATGTACCTATTTAATCTAGATTTCATCCTACAATGATTCTCAATCATAGATATGCCTAAACGGCCATATTTTCACCTTACTCGCGAATAAATTCTAACACTAGGGTTATATAAAAATAAAGCTTGAATTGATAAAACCACCCCCAAACAAGTTGGGAAGGTGGGATCAATATGAAACAACCACACATACTGAAAATAACCCTTTATATTAAAATTTTCATTCGAGTACCTTTCGCTACAAAATTCAAATTACGAAAATAAAAGTTACATTACAATAAAACAACAAAAAAATAAATAAAACAACAACCACTATCAATCCTCACACTCTCTAAACACCTCGCCATTGGTGGCGGAGGGCACACTCTCTAGTGGTGGCTCCGGGCTCCCCGGGTCCAAAGAAGAGTCGTTCTTCGTCGACGACGCCATGCCTCGAAGTTTGTGTCCTCGTAGCAGAGTCCAGATGAGGTGGGAAGCGTGAAGCATATCCACTCTAAACCGGCGCTGGCTTCCATCTCGGACCTCGCCTGTTCCCATCTCTCATCCTCTCTCTCGGGTGCGGAGCTCGAAGTTGTGATGAATAGTCGCCGTCGAGTCCGGAGGTCTGCAGATAGATAGTGTTTAGTGAACGCGATGCCCCTATGAAGCACGCCCATACGCTCTCGTGATCCGACCAACACCTCCGGAAGGCATCCGTGATCAAAGCAAGTCACGCCCTCCTCATCCTCCTCCGAATCATCCTCATCCTCCTCACCTCATCCCGTTCCCTATCCTCGGGCAATTTCCAGACTTGTTGGACACACTCCCTATAGATACGAAGTTACGGTGCGGGGTAATGTAAATCCTATCGACGGAGTGTGATTCATCTTCAAAGATGATTTTGGTAATTAACACGAGGAAGAGGTGCCAAAGACTTTCCGACCCCTAATCATGCTCAGCAAAACTCCAAGATACAGAAATCGCATTTCTACGCTCCTGGAGTACCCATAAGATGTGGAGGCAGGTCGGACCGATGTCACCGACCTTGTCCTTCCCTAGGACATTCCCGACCAATCCATCGAAGCCAGTACTGGTTGGTCCCGGAGGGATGCCCGCAAACATAATGGGAGTTTGTATTGTAGCTCTCATTGATGCGATCCACGCCCATCAAAGGCTCTACCCCGTCAAACCGGGCTCTCTGTAAAGTGGCATTCGGATGGATTCTAGCGGAATGCCTAGAATCTCACCAACAAATCAAAGAGTCAACTCCTTCCTCTTCTTCTTTACCAACACAAAAATCCTACTCCCCTCCAACTCCCCGGTGTTGTAGAACCGTCGGACCAAGTCTTCGTGGTAGAAGGCTTCGGTCGAAAGTACCACAAACTACCCCGGTGTTCTACTTAGCCATTTCACAATCAAAACGGCGTGAAGTGGTCGGCAGTGAAAACTTGCTCCGGTAAAATTCGGCGTTGTTGAGCCATCTAGTGTTTGGAATGGAGTGAGGGTTGAAATGTGATGTGGTGGTGGGATTTTAATAGGCCGGTTGAAGCAACAGTGGTGGTGGTGGAGTGGTGGTAGCGCAGACCAAAATTATGAATTTTCGGTGGGTTTTAGTGATGGAAATCGGTGGTGGTTGTGGTGGTATTGTTTTAGAGAAGATTTGGGGTTAGAGTTGGATTTTGGGCGTGGGTTGATTAGGTTTTCTTTTTATTTTGATTTTTAGGTCGGGTTGGAAGCTTTGTTAATGGAGGTTTGTGAGAAGAAAAAAAAAAAAAAAAAAAAAATGAACTGATGGTGAAGGCAGTGGGTGGTCGCTACTGTTGGTGCGCTGGTCAAGCGAGAGCCCAATGCGAATTTGTCGAATTTTACGATTTTTAGCGCGATTTCAAACTAAAATTGCCGCTTCGTTACCGGTCCGATTTTGGTGAATGAGATATGGACATGATCAGGAGAGAATTTCCTATCCAATGATCCATAAGACACTCTATTCCGACTTCAGATGACATACGAGATAGTGGAAAATGCCTCGAAGTGCGTGCATGATGTAAGTTATGCGAACGAATGAACTCTAAATTAATAGATTATGTCAATCCGAATCGTAATATAATAAAACGGCCTAAGCAACTCTAATGGGACATAAAACATTTTAGTACGGAACATTTAACACCTTTGATTCCCCAAACAAATTTTTACAACGGCTTAGAAAATTTGTTTTAGCAAATGGGTCTTTTAAAGTCGATTCGAGACTTCCTAGATTACTATGTTTATTTTTATTTTTATTTTATTTTATTTTTATTTTATTTTTAGAAGGAAAAACAATAAGCAATAAAGACATAATTCACACCATAGAGAAACATGACTCAAAAAAACCGGAAAAACATGCAAGAGTGGAAAAACGGAACTATGTGAACCGTGGACTTAGGATCCGGTACTTACAGCCACACACTCCATAAGGAGGGCCCGGTTACCTTTAATGGTGCACTCACCAATATATTAAAGTGAAAGGAAGTGCACCGAACACAGAAATTGAGTCGTTTATAGTCGATACTCGAGACTTTATCTAAAACATATGTATGAACATGAAGTTGATCATATATCAACAACCTAAATAGTTGTGGATCATTCCATAAATAAATATCATAGAAAACATATCCAAACACAATCAAGCACCAAGATTTCCTACGACGCTAGTGGAATCCAAACGAAGTCGGATAACCCTATTGGTAACCTATCATGCACCTTCTTTTTTAATTTTTGAATGTGTGGGTGTTTTAGTAAATAAGTGTGGAAAAGTGAATGGTTGTGGAGAATATGGTGGATATGGATAAGTTGTAGAAAGACAAAAGTGCATAATAAATGAGGATGTGGTTTTAGCAACCAACTCATTCATTGTGTGTGTAGGACCGCCTCAATTCTGAAAATGAAGGTGTCAAATAGTTTGTCCTTCCAAGTATCTATTTGCTAGGAGGATTTAAAAAATTATGAAGCTAATGGGAGAAACAAAAGGATCGAGTGCAAAACTCGAGATTCCTTTGAAAGGGTGGAAAGAGGGAATCGAGGTGGATGTTGTGCAAGGTAGATCTTGATAGGGTGAATCGTCACCTACCTCGAAGAAACTCGTCGAATTCCTCATCTAGATTGGTCATATCCACATTACTATGGTAGTCCTCTACATCTTTGAGAAAGTCATCTATCCCGGCCCTCATCAATAATATGTGTATCGACTAGTGTAGGGATGAAAATGTTGAGTCCGACTTTCCAAAGGAAAGAATTTTGGGCATATGACTATCGGGGAACGGTTGTTGAAATAATCTCGGTTTAAGCTCTTGATCATGCTAACCTCTTCCTCCATAGATGAATCGGGTAAATGTGTCTTTGTTTTAAAAACATTGACTTCAACAGCAAGATGGCCAAAAGACATGGACATTGAACCATCACGGCAATTAATGAGCGCATTTGCAGTTGCCAGGAAAGGACGCCCTAAAATGATCGGGACAGAGTCGTTAGCGACTTTTGTATCGAGGACTACAAAATCAGCCGGATAGTAGAAATCCTGAACTTTTACCAGACATTTTCGACTACACCCTTAGGATACTTAATAGACCGATCAGCCTAATTGCAACGCCATTTTAGTGGGTTGCATCTTGTCTAGACCTATTTGTCTACACAAATAAAATGGGAGTAAGTTAACACTAGCCCCCGTGTCTAATAACGCGGTCGTCAGATAGGAATCTCCTAAGGTGCATCAGATGATAGGGATCTACCGGTGGTCCTTGTATTTTAACAATTCCATTATGTTCAGATAAGGTTGGGAATTGTTCCGTTAAAAGCGCCTTTTGGTATATTTGTCTTACGCCTAGTAGTACACAATTCCTTAAGAAACTTAGCATGGTGTGGTAGCTTTTTAATAGCTCGAGGAAGGGAAGGTTTATAGTTAGATTCTTGAAAACGCCCCTAATCTCCTCGTGAATTTGTATCCCTAGTTAACATGGCTAATTTTTGTGGAAACGGTGGTTTCGTCTATATTTAGCAATGGTATCACCCGGATGTTTAACCGTGGCTTTTGTTTCTTAGGTTGTGGTTGTAACCGGTACCTCTACGGTGGTAGGCTCTTGGGTTTCTATTTCGTATCTAGTAAAATAAGCAGGTGTAGGATATTCTTGGGGTAACTATAGGCATAGTTACCTTGTTATCAACCACTCGCCGTAACGGAGAGTGGTGATGGCATTTATCTCACCTACATTTGCATATTCATTACTAGTATTATCGGGTTACCTCAAAGGCTGTCGGTTTGTTGTTTTAGGATTAGGTATTACGCGGACTGGCAACACACCTTTGGTTTGGGCTTTATCTTGAGCCAACTGTTGGGTTAAATTATTAACGGATTGTAAGAATTTGTGGGATAGATTGAGCCATGGTTTGGAAAAGTTTTGGCTCGCTTGTATGAAAGTGTCAAAGGCGATCCGGTTGTGTGGGTGTAGTAGTCACGGGTGGTGTGGACTCGAACTATTTCACGTGGAATTATTTATTGGTGGATTCCGATAATTATTATTTACTGGAACGATACCTCTATTAGCATTATAATTATTATAATTACCTTGACCTTGTGCTTGACCTTGTCGAGGTTGCACTTGGTTGTTATAATTATTAAAATTACCCCGACCTCGCCCTTGTCGTGGTGGAGCATGGTTAAAGCCGCGGCGTGCCTAACATATTGATTATTGTACTTCGAGGTGTGACTTGTTGGTTATTTCTCCAACCGAGTTGGGATTTTGTCTCCAAGGGTTAGGTTCACTATTAATGGAACAAGCCCTGCTCATAGGCTATAAGACAATGGGAGTCGGGATGCTTCAGGACTCCAATGTAAAACTACATGGGTTTGAATTTACATTCATGACGGGATAGGCTTTTGTTATACGAAATGGCCTCTACCTTTTTAGTGAGTGATTCGATTAGAGTTTTAAGCTCGAATCGTGTTTAATTTCAAACATACCGGGCGGCCTTAATTGTATTAGTAGAACTAGCTGAGCGGAGTAATCGCCACTACCCCCAATTATTATTTCGCTTTAGTTTGGTCCTCTAAAATTTATAAGCCTCGAGGCTCCTTTACTTAAGAAACTACCCCATTCATTATGTCAAGGACTTCTTTATGGTGATGTTGAAGTCCTTTGAAAAAGGCAACTAACTAAACGGTCTTTTGCTAGGTCATGGTGTGGACACTCTATAAGCAGATCGGGTGAAACGATTCCAAGCCTCTCAAAATGATTCATGAGGATTTTGTCGAAAGAAATGAATCTTGGAAAGCATCTCATCCGCCTTTAGGGGTGGGTAAAAATGTTCCATAAACAACTGAACAAGTTTAGCCCACGAGTCCATTAAATAGCGCCAAGGGTTAACCAAGACGCGCTTTATTGGCTAAGGTGAAACGGAATACCCTTTAATTTAATTTGTTCCGCACCAACCGTAGGATGGTGGAATGTTGTTAGGACTTGTTCAATCCCACGACGTAGCCGATAAGGTTTTTCATGGTCTAAACCATGAAAAACGGGTAACAAATTAAAAATATTTGAGGGATTCTCAAATCCCACTGGTCCGCTAGAACGATGCAAGATTTGGGGCTATCGCCAAGGCTTTGTAGAAGTCCGAGAGGAGTCTCTCTTTCTTCCCCATTATATCAGGTGGTGTGTGTGAAATAGTAGCTAAAGGTGTAGTGTGTGGTATACTAGATAGACTTGTTTGTTGCTTTGTTGTTGTGTATTTACGTTAGGTGTTTTGTTCGACTGCACCTTAATCTCATGCAAGACTAAGTCGAGCTTAACTAAACATGCAACACTCCAAACAATTCTCGATATACTAGTATAAACCTCTAAGAGGAGATACGAGGTGTGGAAGAAAGGAATACCTGACAAGGCCCTTGTTTTCGCTTTTATGAATAGCGCCTTGTTTACGCTTTGTTCGTATAGAGCAGGTTAGAACACTGAAAAATATGAAAGATCAAAGTTCGAATCAAACCGCCGAATTCGAAAAATCAGCTTTCGGCGCTGGCGCTGCCTCCTCAGCTGGTCGCTTCGGTGTAAATTAAATTGAATTACAGTTGTTTGAGCACGGTCGTCTTTTGGTATGGGGTATGGGCACGGCCGCTGGTAGATGAAATTCCAAAGAACTTAGCTGGTCGCGCTCTCCTTGGGAGCTGGGCTACCCTCGCGGTATTTTATCGCGGAATTTTTCCAAAGCTGAAACGGGCAACCACAGTATGAATCAAACAAGGGTGGGTGGGTGAAATGGGACTTTAAGAACAGTACTAACACTACGAAAACAATATGAAAGTGAAACTAAGATGGCAGCGGCGCCATTTGATAAAACATAAAAAGATAGTTTACTCACAAAATGAACGATAAAACTCAAAACGTAAGTAAACTAAAACTATTTTATGATGACTATGTTTATCAAAGATTCTACTCTCAATCCTATGAGATATAGTGGAGTAGAGTGATTCGTTCCACTCCTAGTCCTTCCGCATGCTTGTTTACGCGTGTAATTACTCTCTACTTTAAAGTCTAATGAGATTTAAGAAAAAGGCAACTAGACTACGATGCAACTACCTACCTAAATGCAACTAGTCGACGATAGGAATAACTAAGGGAATGCTACGTTGATTCGATGATAAGGAGTTAGAGGGGAATTGATTCCACCTTAACTCGACTTAATCCTATTAACTACTTAATCGCCATAATCCGAATTGAATCGCCTGCAGAACAATTGGTTCTTCCTAATCCCTAATTACACATGGCATTTCTACCAATTAATAACTAGCATGTGAACGATTAAACCCATTCTCATGGTGAACTAAACGTTTCTAGAGTGGAAAGGAAATTACGAATTTAATCTACGTTAATCGAATCAAGCTTTCATCAAGGTTTCTCAACCCCTCTAATGGAGGTTTAGCCGAGAATCATTACATAATCATTTCGATTAAATTTAAACTAAACATGATATAAAGAATTGAAATTTACTTAATTAAACAATAATGAAATCTAATTTAATGACTAAAATGCAATAAGGACAGAATTTAAATTAGATCTAGAAATGGAAATGACAAAAATCGGTTGATAGAAATACTACTTTATTGATCTAATCAAAATGAAGAACAAGATTCAAGGGTTTAATCTAATACAATAATTGGATTTTTAAACTACACTTAATCAAAAACAATTAAATAAAACTAGATCTAGAAGCTATTTTAATGGCTACTTTCTATTCTAAGCTATCTACCCTAATTCTCTACTAAATAATCTACCATTAACAAAGAGCTAAGCTTTTGTTTTTATACATTCAGATCAAAAAAATCGTGCATGGGCTTGGAGCCATGTTTTGGGCCAGAGAATCAGGCC
The DNA here is from genome assembly GCF_015680905.1 of Coptis chinensis. Taxonomy (NCBI): domain Eukaryota; kingdom Viridiplantae; phylum Streptophyta; class Magnoliopsida; order Ranunculales; family Ranunculaceae; genus Coptis; species Coptis chinensis. Next base: position 46,308,032 of record NC_141460.1, read on the forward strand.
CAAAACCCAATTCTTTCAGTCCAAAAAGGCCTCTTCAGCTAGATTCGGCTTCAACAGACTTTTCGTCCACTTATGCTCCTCTGATTGGCTCAAGGCTTGGACCATTGCAAAGCTCTTTCCGAGCCGGTCATTTTGACATAAGGTAGACCCAATTCCAATGTCTGAGTCCAAAGATATGGCATTCGGAAGTTCTGCTGACTTTTGCTCCTTTATCTCGCTAAAAGTGGCACATTTCTCGCACATAATGGACTTTGAAGCCTGAAATGCATAAAAACACGTAATCAGTATTAACTCTTACTTATTATTCACATAATTGGTCTAATAGTATGATTATTAAGGGGTTAAAACTACAGTTTTGGGCTCTTATCATGAATCCTATGTAATGAATCGTATAGTTACAAATCCAAACTGTGGAGCGGGCAGCACGGCCCGCCCCCCTTAAAATGGCATTCCCCACCTTTGCAAAATCCAAAGACTATGAGATTGAGGTTTTTTTTTACGCAAAGAAGCAAAGTTGGGGGTATACCTAATGTAGTGGACAAATTTCTTACCTATAAATATGCTCATTTCAGTGTTTTAAAACTCGAGATATTGGCATAAAGGCCAATATCTCGGTAGATCTCATGGGTATTTGAATTGTGTTACAGATAGAAGGCGGGAAACAAGGAAGAAAGACAAGGGACAGGTGTCAACAACGGATTGGGTCAAGGCTAATTAGGAGGGCTATATAAAGACTGGAAAAAGGAGAAAATGATTCATTCGATTCATATTACAAAAAATTGTAAAAATAGGAGAGAGAAAGAGAGAACCAGAGAGAAATTGTAATGAAATTTATCATCAATAAATAAATACATCACTTTTCTTCATCTTTCATTCATATCTTCATCATAAATTGTGTGAACTAAGAACATTAATTAGAAGTAAGTGTTCTTGGCAATCAAATTGGCGTCGTCTGTGTATCTAGAACAAGAAAATTTCAGATTTTCTTCTTCTAAGATCCAGAATCTAGAGGTTTCTACAGATTTGAATGAAGGAAGTGTGATAGAAAAGGGTGAATTCGGTCACAATGGCTCCGAAGAAGAAAGCAAACAACAAAAGAATGGAGAACGATAATCAATCGAATACAAGAAACACAAGAGCTTCAATAAGTTGAAGGGAGATGGAAGCAAATATGAATGTGGAGGTGTCGCTTCGGGAAGTGTTGGAAAGATTGAAGGAAGTAGAGAGGCAGAATGCTATTTTACTAAAGGAGAATCAAGAAATGAAGAAAGGAGAATCAGGGTTGAATAAAGGAGGTCCAAGTAACGTGGTTAGGGAGTTTCAGGAGGAAGAAGAGGAGGAATGTAGTTCGAAATTGGGTAGTCATGATACAAGAAAGGCATCAATAAGAAAGGAGAAAGGGGCAGAAGTATCGCCAGTAGCTGAAATGCCGATACCACAACCCATCACTAAAGAAATGATGTTAAAACAATTGGGAAATCAAGTGCTCGAGAAGACTTCAGCGTCAATAAGGAAATTGGCGGATAATGTTAGTAGGAATCCGATACATCAAAGTATCGAGATGATGCCTATTCCGCCAAAGTTTAAACTGCCTAAATTCACTCAATATGATAGGTCATCGGATCTGATGGACCATCTCTTCGCATACCGGCATTAGTTTTTGATATATAAGGGAACTGCATATCTAGATTCATTGCTATGCAAATCCTTTTCTTCAAGTCTGAAGGGGAAGGCATTGAAGTGGTTTTGTTCTTTACAAGAGGGATCAATATCATGTTATAGGGAGATTGAAGAAAAATTTCTAACTAATTATGGGCACCAGCGAGTGAAACCAAAGCAGATATCTCCTTTGTTCCAACTAAAGCAAGGAAAGAAGGAATCTATGAAAGGGTTTGTCTCGATTCAAGGTAAAGGCGCAGTTAGTAGAGCATTTGGATGAGTCAGAAATGACAACAGTAATAGCTTTTCAGACAAGGCTCATTCCTGCATCCGATATGCACAAGTATATGCTTCAAAAGGATATTAAGACTTTGAGAGAACTCTATGATAAAGCCGAGAAAGACGTGCAAGTTGAAGAGGGTGTTTTATCAGCTTTAGTTCAAACTATATTACAAGTGTCTGAGGCAAGCAATTCGGCCAAAGAAGAGACCCATCATAAATCCGATAAGAGAAAGTTGAATGATTCTTACTCAAAATCTGAGGGTCAACCTTCACAGAAGAAGAAATTCGAAAAATCATTAAGAGAGGAGTTGGATCCATCCAACTATATCGCTATTAATACTATATTAGAGGACATCTTGAGAAGGGTTGGGAAAGAGCCTTATTTCCAGCATCTGATTCCCAAGCCTCGAGAGATAGCAAATAAACCATTCTGTAATTTTCAAATGGTAAAGAATCACGAGACGAACAAGTGTCTTCAATTGCTCAGGGAGTTTAGAGCTAATGTTAGACCAGAGGTGGCGGCGGTGATGAATGATAAGCCTTTAGGGGTGATCAATATGATATATAAGGGGGTTATCCCACAGAAGAAAATCATAAGGGATAAAATTCAAAATATATCGACAGTCAAGGAGGTGCTGGAAGTAAATGTGGAGCCGATACCAGTAGGCCCTGCTCTCATATCGGCAAGTATACCTGGAGCTATTATGTTTGTACCTGACGATCTATCAAAGGTAATGTTACCTGATGATAATGCTCTGTTGATTACATTAAGAATATCAGGTTATGATGTGCAAAAGATATTGGTGGATTGTGGTAGTTCCATCAATATTCTGTTTTGGAGTACTTTTTATGCTATGAGAGCAGTTCTGGCAAGTATACATGCTATGAGAGCAGTCCCGAGTACTTTTTATCAAGTTATCAGATTTCCGACAGCGTATGGGCCACATGAGATAAGAGGCGACTAGTCAGAATCCAAGAAGTGCAATTTTGTTACCGTGAAAGGTATGATGAAAGAGAAGAAAGTGGACACTGGGGGAGTCTCAGAAGTCGCCAGATAACAATTAATGGAAAGTGCATCTCCAAAACCTGATAGCAAAAACCATTAGGAGGACTTTAGATTCATATCGGAGATGAAGATAGAGCCCGAGATAATTCCAAGTAAGACAATAGAAGAAGTGCAAAAGATCAATATCGGGCAAGATAATGAAAGTTGCTTTACTTTCATTGGAACAGAGATGAGTTCAGAAATCAAGAGTGATTTGGTCGATTTTTTAAAGAAAAATAAAAATATATTTGCCTGATCGATGGCTGATCTTCCAGGTATCGACCCTCAGATATGTTCCTATAAGTTGAATATGCGAGAAGGAGCAACCCTAGTTCATCAGCAGGATGGAAGGGTCAGGCCGATATATGCGCAAGCAGTACAAAATGAAATTCAAAAAATGCTCGAATGTGGAATCATCAAAGAGATTGATAATTCAGAATGGGTTGCAAACATTGTTGTTGTCCTGAAGAAGAATGGCAAAGTTCAGATATGTGTTGATTTCACAGATGTTAACAAACAATGCCCGAAGGACTATTATCCGATGCCTAGAATTGAGGAACTGGTGGATAGAACAGCTGGGTTCGAATTGATAAGTTTCTGGGATGGTCATTCTGGTTATTTCTAGATAATTATGTCAGTATTAGATCAATTGAAGACAACATTTGTTGTTGAAGTTTATTAGAATGCCATTCGGGTTGAAGAATGCAGGGGCAACATATTAGCGATTGGTGGAAAAGATGCTCAAACATCTGATTAAGCATATTATGGAAGTATACATAGGTGATATGGTCATCAAATCAAAAAAGGCGAGTAATCATGTTCAAGATTTAGATACGGTGTGTCGAATATTTCGACAGTTCAATATGAAGCTTAACCCTGAAAAATGTACTTTCAGGGTAAGCTCAGGAAAATTTCTTGGATATATCGTCACAAAATGAGGAATTGATGTTAATCCCGAACAGATTCGAGCTATCCAATAGATGCCTTCGCCCAGTACTTGAAAGCAAATTCAAAAGCTTACGGGCAGAATTGCAACTCTCAATAGGTTTATATCTCAAACTTTTGATAGATGTAAACCTTTATTCAAACTGTTGAAGAAGAATACAAAGTTTATATAGGGTGAGGAATGCGAATTCGCCTTCACCAAGTTAAAAAAGTATCTACAAGAAGTACCAACTCTGATAAAACCAGAAGAAGGCGATATATTATTCTTATACCTCGCTGTTTCGAATTTCTCTATCAGTTCAGTATTAGTCAAAGTGGAAGATGGAGTTGAGCGACCAGTGTATTTTCAATCTAAAACAATGCTCGAAGCTGAAACTCGATACTCAATGTTAGATAAATATGCATTAGCTCTCCTATATTCTACTCAACAGCTAAAACCTTATTTTCAATCCCATTCAGTAGTGGTCATGACAAATCTTCCTTTGAAGCAAACCATAGCTAAGACAGCTAAGTCGGGAAGAATGGTAAAGTGGTCAGTTCTTATCGATGAGTTCAGGATTGAATATAGGAATAGAGTATCAGAGAAAAGCCAAGTTCTAGCTGATTTCTTAGCAGATTTTGCTGAGAAGATGAAGATTAGAAGGCTGAAGGAGATAATCTTCTACTGTTGTGAGAGCCTGGTAATGCAATGGATGAGGACGATCCTTGGGTTGGCACAAATGGATGGAGGCTCTTTGTAGATGGATCATCAGGGCAAAAGGGATATGGTACCGGCGCTGTTATGATAACTCCCGAAAACCAAAGACTCGAGTGAGCAGTTACTTTAGGTTTTCATGCATCGAACAATGAAGCAGAATATGAGGCTCTAATAACAGGTTTGGAGATGGCTAAATCATTAAACGTCAAAGACTTATCAGTCTTCAGTGATTCTCAGTTGGTGATAAGCCAGATCAATGGAGAATATTCTGCAAAATGCGATAATATGATATATTATCTGAATGTGGTGAGAGTAAAGCTCAAGGATTTCAAGAAGATTATTTTTCAGCATCTCGATAGGGGAGAGAACCGACATGCTGATGCATTGACATATGTAGCTGTTATGCTCGAAAATGGGGAAGGTCGTCTGTTGCATATCGGTGTTCAGCAAACTCCAAGTATTAGTATAAAATATACAGAGTTGATGGAAATAGACACGCTGGGGGCGTCATGGTTAAGCGATTATATGCTGTTTTTGTCAGAAGGAAAATTGCCAGCAGATAAGAATAAAACCAGAAGGATAAAATGAGGAGCTGAAAGATATCTATTAATTGAAAATCAACTGTATCAAAAAAATCCAGGAGGACCACATTTTAAATGTATATCGGCAGAAGATTCTCAGAAAATTATTATAGAAATGCATGAAGGGGAATGTGGGAATCATTCGGCAGGAAGATCGTTGGCAAGTAAGATTACAAGGCAGGGATATTTCTGGCCAGAAATGCGGAGGAACTTCCTGTGATATGCAAAAAAGTGTCCAATGTCAGAAGCATGGACATGCCATTCATGTGCCAGCGGAGGAGTTACACTGTATCCCGAACCCATGGCCATTCGGTTTATGAGGGATGGACATTGTGGGTCCTCTAGTACCTGGAAAAGGGAAGAAAATATTCATGTTAGCAGTGATTGACCACTTCACTAAGTGGGTAGAAGCGATAGTCTTGCAACATGTCAAAGAGCAAGACATCATCGGTTTTCTTTTTGAAAGAGTGGTTTGCCGATACGGATTGCCATATGCTATTATATCGGATAATGGTCCTCAATTCATTGGCGGTAAAGTGAAAGATTTTTTAGAATCATACAGGATTAAGCACTTTACATTGGCACCTTATTACTCTCAAGGGAATGGGCAAGCTAAAGCAACAAATAAGACCATTATGGACAACATCAAAAAGAAGCTGGAGGATAAGAAAAGTTTATGGGTTGATGAGTTAAACAGTGTGTTGTGGGCATACAGAACAATGCTAAGAGTAGCAACGGGGGAATCACCATTTACTCTAGCGTATGGTATGGAAGTAGTGACTCTAACTGAGATGGTAGTATCGACATCAAGGACAATGCTTGTAGAAAAAAGGTTGAATGACCAGGGGATGTAGGCAGAAGTCTTGAATTTGGAAGAGAGAAGGGAGCAAGCAAGAATGAAGCTTGATTCTTATCATAGGCAGCTCAGAAAAGCATTCAATAAGAAAGTTAAAGAAAGAAATTTCCAAGAAGGTGACCTAGTGCTAAAAAAGGTTACACAGGCGACAAAAGAAAAGGGAGCTGGGAAGTTATCGACAAATTGGGAAGGTCCATACATTGTCCACAAGGTTGGGATAAATGGAGCGTATTATCTAAAGAAAGCTGATGGTGAATTGCTAGCAAAACCTCAGAATATCAATAATCTGAAGGTATTCTATCAATAGTGTACTTTTTCAAATTTATGGGAAATTAACATGTGTAGCATGAATTTTTAGTTCAATACAAATGGATTCAAGTTTCAAATCTCAATTTTCGTGTAAATATATATGGTGTTATCATATGATAAAAAGTCCTGGTATCAATAGAAATATTGATATTAGGCATATTGTCAAAAAGACCTGATATCAGAAACAGAGGCAGATATCAGGCATAAAAAGTCCTGGTATCGATAGAAATATTGATATCAGGCATATCGGCAAAAAGTCATAATATCATAAACAAAGGCAGATATCAGGCATAAAAAATCCTGGTATCAGTAGAAATATTGACATTAGGCATATCGTCAAAAAGTCCCCGATGCATCGAAACAATGGCGATATGTCGGTGTAAAAGCCCCGTGTCGGCAGAAATGGTGACATCAGGCATAAAAGTCCTGGTATCAACAGACGTGTTGGTATCAGGCATATTGTCGAAAGTCCTAATATTGATGATAAGAGCCCAAAACTGTAGTTTTAACCCCTTAACCATCATACTTTTAGACCAATTATGTGAGTAATAATTAAGAGTTAATACTGATTACGTATTTTTATGCATTTCAGGCTTCAAAGTCCATTATGTGCAGAAATGTGCCACTTTAGCGAGATAAATGAGCAAAGGTCGGTTGCTAAGGAGTTCTGTGAATAAAGGCCAAGATTCAAGGAGACAAAGCCTTTGTAAAGCCCGGTCAAAAGCTGAAAAGTCAACACGGGCAGAAATAGTTCACAAGTCAGCAGAACTTCCGAAGGTCGTATCTTTGGACTCAGACCTCGGAATTGGGAGTATCTTATGTCAAAATGACCGGCTCGGAAAGAGCTTTCCAATGGTACAAGCCTTGACCCAATAAGAGGAGCAAAAGTGGATGAAATATCTATCGAAGCCAACTGCAGCTGAATAGCCCATTTTGGACTAAAGAAATTGGGTTTTGGGCCCAATTTTCCGGCCCAAAACATGGCTCCATGCCCATGCACGATTTTTGGATATGAAAGTATAAAAACAAAAGTTTGACTTTGTAAAAAAAAGGAGGTTAGGTAGTTAAATTAGGTTAGGTAGAAAGTAGCCAATTAGAGATTAGTTTTTAGATCCAGATCTAGTTTTACATTAATTAATTAGTTTATTTCTTGAGTATTGAATCATTGTTTTTATTGTTCATTAGATTAATAAGTAGTTGTTATTCATTCAATCATAACTTGTTCTTATTGTTCTATTAGAGTTATAAAGTTAATTACTTATTCCATAATGACATGTTCTTATTATTGTTCTTGTGTTGGGAATGGTAGTATAGAAATTTCACATCAAATCATTACTCTCACCATTGTTCCTTTTGGGTTTGATTAGTTGAATTCAATTTAAGTCTAGACAGTTAAGAGTGGAACGAATCCCTACTCATTATATTGCATGATTATGTTTTGAGAGTAAGAAGAATTGATTTAAACGTAAGAACGGTAGGATTAGTATTAGTGTTGTTAACATTAATATTTAGGATTCTACTATTTTTACAGTTATCAAATGGCGCCGCTGCCATCTTAATCTCGTTCAAGACAAGAATTCAATTGCTTGAATCCAAGGGGCAATCCCCCAATCTCTACCCACCCACCCTTGTTCGATTCTAACTGTGGTTGTCTTTTTCAGCATTAAACTTCCTCGGAAAAAAAAAAAAAAAAAAAAAAGGCGATTCTGCGCTTAAAGTTCTTGGAAGCCGAAGGCGACCGTTCCCAAACCGAAAGCACACGACCGGCCAAACATCTTGTAACTTCGAAGTTTAACGGCGCCCAAGGCGCCTTCAAAGTGGCGCACCAGCCATACTAAGCTAAATTTTGCGGATTTCCACGGGTTTGTTTTTGAACTTCAATTTTCTAAGTTTTTCAGTGTTCTAACTTGTTATATACACTGAACACGCGTAAACAAGACGCTATTCATAAGCGAAGCAAGGACGCAATCAGGTATTCCTTTCTTCCATACCTCACATCTCCAGTTAGAGGTTTATACTAATATATCAAGATTGTTTGGAGTGTTGTCGTGTTTAGACTTAGACTTGCATGAGATTAAGGTCTGGTCGAAGAAAAACAACTAACGTAATTACACGGCAACGTCGACAAACACGTCTATCTAGTATACCACCCATTACACCTCTAGCTACTATTCCACACACACCACCTGATATAATGGCTGAAGAAAGAGAGACTCCTCTCTCTGACTTCTACAAAGCCTTGAGCGATAGCCCCAAATCTTGCATCGTTCTCTAGCGGACCCGAGTGGGATTTTCGAATCCCCAAATATTTTAATTTGTTACCCGTTTTTCATGGTTTAGACCATGAAAAACCTTATCGGCTACGTCGTGGGATTAAACAAGTCCTAACAACATTCCACCATCCCACGGTTGGTGCGGAACAAATTAAACGAGGGTATTCCCTTTTACCTTAGCCGATAAAGGCGCCTCGATGAAGCGCCCAAACACCAAACTCTGTAGAGACTCATGGGCTCAACTTGTTCAATTGTTCATGGAACAGTTTTACCCACCACTAAAAGCGGATGAAATGCTTCACAAGATTCATTTCTTCAACCGTAATCCTCATGAATCCTTTTTCGGAGGCCGGAATCGTTTCAGCGATCTTCTCATTGAATGCCCAAGATCATAATCTTTGCGAAAGACACGCTTTGTTCGTGCTTTCTTCAAGGGCTTTCACATTATCATAAGGAGGTTCTAGATATCATGGGGGGTAGTTTTCTTAGTAAAGGAGCCTTGGAGGCTTATAAATTCTTAGAAGATCAATCTAAGAAGAACAACAATTGGGGAGGTAACGATTCCTCCCGCTCCCTCCTTCTTCTCTGGAGGTTAAATATGATCCCGAGCTTAAAACTCTTATCGATGCCCTCACTAAAAAGGTAGATGCCATCTCTCGTTCAACAACAACCCACTCGGTCATGAACATTAACTCTACTCGTTGTAATGTATGTTGTAGTCTTGAGCATTTCGACTTCTACTGTCCTCTTGTCTATGCACAAACACCACCACAACCATCACACTTCAACCAGTTAATTCAACATCAAGGATAAGGGAACTTAGGTGACCAGAATAGAGGTTTAGTACCCATAACCCAAAACTATCAAAATCAAGACATGAACGCTCAACAAGCTTTAATTCCAATACAACCATCTACAGACAAAGTAGTAGTGACCTTGTTGGAGAAACAAAATCAAATTATGCAACAAAACTCCAACTTGATGAAAGATCAGCATGATCAAAACTCTAATATGATGAAACAAACGATGTAGTCTTTGTGCCAAAAGGTTATTGACATGTCTTCTAACCAAAATAATAACCAAATTGGCGTGTTTCCAAGTCAAGCAGTGCCTAATCCTAAGTCAACAAACACCGCCTTTGAAATAATATAGTATTTACTGTAATGGTAATATAAACCAAGGGGACCTACAGGCAGTCACTACCCTTCGTTCAGGGTGAGTAGTTGATAACCAAGTGACTATGCCTAAAGATTACCCGCAAACTAAAAATGATACCATACCAAATACTATAATATAAACTGAAGACCCTACAACTGTAGAAGTACCAGTTAAACCACAACCAAAAGGGAAAACATTACAAGACCCAATAATAGAAAGTGAAGACCCTACACCTGTAAAGGTTCCAATATGGACACCTAGATGGAAAATGGCTAGAGATAAAGCAAAGACTAATAAAACTTTTATCCCTTCTGCTAAAAATAGCGGTAAAGCACCATATCCCCAAAGACTAGTTGTGTTTAAAAAGAACGAGAATTTTGATGAGATTAGGGAAGTGTTTAAAAATTTGACTATAAACCTACCTTTTCTAGAAGCTATAAAAAGTGTACCTAGACATGCTAAGTTTCTAAAAGAGTTGTGCACCAAGAAGAGGAAAACCAACATACCCCACGAAGCATTCTTAACTGAACAATATCCCTCTTTATCTGAACATAACAGAATTGTTAAGTACAAGGACCCTGGTCGTCCTACTGTACAATGCACCTTAGGTGATACCTTCATAACAACTGCTTTATTAGACCTGGGGGTGAGTGTTAACTTACTCTCTTTTTATTTATATAAACAACTAGGTCTAACAAAACTTCAACCAACCAAAATGACTTTGCAGTTAGCCGATCATTCTATTAAGTATCCCAAGGGTGTAGTTGAAAATATTCTCGTTAAAGTTCGGAGATTTTTACTATCCGGCCGACTTTGTTATTCTTGACACGAAGTTGCTCATGATTCCATTCCCATCATCTTAGGGCGTCCTTTCTTGGCAACCGCCAATGCCCAAATCAATTGTTGGGATAGCTCAATGACTCTTTCTTTTGGAAATCTTTCTGTAGAAGTTAACATGTTTAGACAAAAAGCAGGGACAACTAGGTTTGCCTGTAGAAGGGAAGTGAAGTCCATTGAGAGTTTTGTACCTCACATTAGTGGCGGTGACACTTTAGTCCCCACACTAGTAGATACCCCTCTTATGGAAGAAGACAAGGATCACAATTTCTACTCCCTAGACGTAGATAACATCAAGGAGGATTTCCTTCGACTCTTTTACAACCCTTCTTTGCCGCCTTGCGAGTTCTCTCCTATTGACATCCATTCATCTCTTGACGCCATGACGGAAGAAGAATTTTTCGCCCTCTATCCCAGTGATTCTTCTTACCCACCTATTGAAGAATGTCTTGCATATCTCAAGGCCTCTGATGATATAGACTTAAGAACACTAGTTGAACACCATTCACCCACCTTACATCCTCATGTCACTCATTCACCTTCCATCACGAATGTTCCTCGCCCTCTACCTTTTCAAAGAACCATTGAGTTTGTACTTGACCTTGGTGTTTCTCCTATGCTTCATAACTATCTAAAACCAACTAGTGAAGAAGTAACACCCAAGGACAAGCCACCTGACACATTTTCATTTTTTCCATTTTTTCCTTCTCAAAATTATCCACATCCCACATTATCTTCCACAACCATCAATTTTCTCACGTTCATTTACTTGGCATCCCCTTCGTAAGAGGACAAAGAAGAAACTGTATGCTCAATTAGGTTTTAGATCTATAAGGCTTTGCTCTCATTCCACTAAGCTACGTCATAGGAAATCTTGGTGCTTAATTCTGTTTGATGGTGCATTCCATGTTAATTATTTGTGGAAACACCCACAACTTTTTCGATTGTTGATATATGGTAAACTGCATTTTAATACATATATATTAGTAAGTCTAGGGAATCTGACTTTAAAAGACCCAAGTTTTCGTACAATACCAACTTTCTGGAGTATAGGCCAAACAAAATTTTCAAACTTAAAAAGATTTTTCCAATTTTGTTTGGAGGTGGCGTATTTTGGTATTCATTTTAAATCATGTTGCCACCCTAAGCCTGTCATGTTTACTTCAGTAGAGTTTGTCTTAGTTAGTACGTACCAGTTTAATTGTGCTTCATATTATCATATCATCTTTACAATATTTTGTTTAGTGTAACGCCAATTTTTGCCACGTTTCTATGGTAAATTATTTCCTTATCTCTTTACACTTTGAAGACAAAGCGTTCGATTGTTTGGGGGTGAGATAGAAACATTTGCAAAAATTAGACACTTTTAGGATGTAAATTACGACTTTTATTTATAAAATGTTAAAAATTATAAAAATTAGTTAGTTACATAATTTAATTGTGCTATTGAATTGTTTCATGAACCCCTTCTCCCAAATTGTTTGGGGGTGGTATGGAAACACGATGTAAATGTTAAGCACATCTTAGGTTGTATATTACATTATTATTTGTCTTAAAAATAATAAAAATAAAAATAAAATAAAAAAAAAAAAGTTTATGCTATACACTTAGGAATATTGGTATTGTTTCTTTCTCTATGCTCTTAATAATCTAGAAGTCTCACGTAGCTTTTGCATTAGAATAGTTTTAGAAACTTAGGTTAATATGTAGGTAATAATCTTTGCATCTATCTATAAATATATTACATGAGTATCTATGATTGTTTGGCGATAAGTTCTGAAATCTAGGCTAGAGTACTTATTCTACAAATCCTGTGAGAATATAGCCTAAAACCTTATATGAGTGAAACATTTGAGAAATGACACAAGGGAGAAGTATATTCGAATAGAGAAATCACGTCCACTTGCTTGACCACTATAACATGTCCTCTGAGAGAATTTAGGCCCTTTTTGGATCGATATAGCTAGAAATTCCGACCTAAGTATATTTTCCGCTAAGTAAGCCCAGAGCCTTTCATTAGCCCTTTCATAAACCACAAATCCTTTACCCTGTTACAAAACAAAAAAAAATAAAAAAATTCAACCTACCCAATTTAGATAAGTCTGAGAATAGAATAAGGAAGAAAGAAGAAGAGAAAAACCTGTGTAAACAAAAGTTAGTTAATTGCTTCCGAAAATAAAGAAAAGAAGTTTCCATCCAAAGAAAATAAAAATAAAAATAAAAATAAAATAAAAACTCCAAAAAAATAGAATAAAAGGAGTCAAAAGCCAAAGAAAAAGAAAAAAAAAATATGGCTAAGGATGTAAACAAAGTGTAGAAGCAAAAGTAAATAACAAGGTTTTCTCTCGTTACATAATATGAAGACTACTATCTCAGACTTGTCCCTTTTGAATATCCATTTCCTTCCTTCTTAAACCATCTCCTAATCCCCGCAACACCTAATAAAGACCTCTAGCTCAATTAGGAATAGGTTAGTGGGATAGTAAGTGGCGAATCGTTTGATCAACTTCAGCTTCCTTGTGTGTCATTGAGATTGTAAGGTAAAGTATGCCCACTGCACACTTGGAGTAGCAAAACTTGAGTGGAAAAATCGGAGTGATTTTTGTCTTGACTTTATGTGAGAAACTACTTAAGGATGCTATTCCAAAGTTTCATAACGGACACATTCTGCATTTCATAGCATTACTCATTGTATATATGTTTATTAAGTAGATGATTGATTATTATGCATATATTAGCTTAAGTTTCGATATGATTATTCTGTATTCATTGCTAGTGAGATGTATAGATAATTGAGACATAAATAAGGAAAAAATAGTTTTTTTTCTTAGTCGTTGTAGTATAGATGAAGTTTGTGAGTACCTTCACTGGAAAACTCTCACGAGGCTATAACTCGTCCACTAGGGAATTCCTAGTGGTTTAAGGCCTTATTGCATATGGTCAATGCAATCGCACTCAGCGAAACGAGAGTAGATAGAACTCCATATTTGGTCACTTATTCTAATTTCTCATCTTTGCTTGAGGACAAGCAAAATGCTGTTTGGGGGTGGTTTGATAAGAGCCTAAAACTGTAGTTTTAACCCCTTAACAATCGTACTTTTAGACCAATTATGTGAATAATAAGTAAGAGTTAATATTGATTACGTGTTTTTATGCATTTTAGGTTTCAAAGTCCATTATGTGCAGAAATGTGCCACTTTAGCGAGATAAATGAGAAAGGTCGGTTCCTAAGGAGTTATGTGATTAAAGGCTAATTTTCAAGAAGACAAAGCCTTTGTAAAGCCCGGTCAAAAACTAAAAAGTCAAAGTCCACGCGGGCAGAAATAGTGCACAAAGTCAGCAGAACTTCCGAAGACCATATCTTTGGACTCAGACCTCGGAATTGGGCCTACATTATGTCAAAACGACCGGCTCGAAAAGAGCTTTCCAATTGTCCAAGCCTTGGCCCAATCAGAGGAGAAGAAGTGGACAAAACATCTGTCAAAGCCAACTACAGCTGAAGAGCCCATTTTAGACTAAAGAAATTGGGTTTTGGGCTCGATTTTCCGGCCCAAAACATGGCTCCAAGCCCATGCACGATTTTTGGATCTGAAAGTATAAAAACAAAAGCTTGACTCTTTGTTAATGGTAGTTAGGTTAGGAAGCTAATGTTAATGGAGTTTAGGGTTAGAAAAAGATAGATCTAGATTAGTTTTTAGATCTAGATCTAGTTTTTTTTTACATTCATTCAATTAGTTAGCTTAGAATCATATTTTAGTTTTTAGAATAAAGTATTAGTTTTTCATTTCAATTTAGATTATTGCTTAAATTCTTATTTAGATTTAGTTGTCTTAAATTCATAATTAGTTATTCACAATCTTAGTTCTAAATTAGTTTTAATTTCAGTTTAATTTAATTATGTCTTATTGTTATTATTGTTCTTGTGTTGGGAATGGTAGTATAGAAATTTCACATCAAATCATTACTCTCACCATTGTTCCTTTTGGGTTTGATTAGTTGAATTCGATTTAAGTCTAGAGAGTTAAGAGTGGACGAATCCTTACTCATTATATTGCATGATTATGTTTTGAGAGTAAGAAGAATTGATTTAAACATAAGAACGGTAGGATTACGTATTAGTGTTGTTAACATTAATATTTAGGATTCTATTATTTTTACGGTTATCAGCTTCTTTACCTATATAAAGAAAATGAGAAACTACGTCTGACCTGATTCAAGTTCCCCTAGAGAGAGCTGGATACGTAGGCAGTTTGTCCACACGAACTCGATCAAATCCAATCTTCCAACCCTTTCTCCCCCAAATTGCCTACGTTTGTAAGGTTAAACTAATCTTAGCCTTTACATTGGCGCCGTCTGTGGCTCGATTTCTTGAGTTCATAAAACCTTCAAACCAAATTTCCAAAAAAAATCTCAAGCCCACGAAGCATGGAAAGCCTCCAAGAGCAAATGAAGAGTATGGTCACCTAGATGGGAGCCATGAACGACAGCATCAACATCTTGCAATAGGAAAATGCCACACTAAAAAACCAAGTGGCAACCCAAAACCCAAACGGAGTCACCGCTGAGGACAACATAAATTGGGTGAACCAACAAATCAACAAGCTATCCTAGCGTATCGAGCAGAGTACTGTGAAGAAGGATGCCACTCAAATCGTCTAGAAGATGCTGAAAACGTATCGAGCGTCCCCATTCACAGCAAAGGTACTCAGTAAACCCTCCCCTTAAGATTTCATCCAACCGCGTTAGCAATGTATAATGGCAACACATGCCCTGGTCAGCACGTAGCTTGCCACATTCTCCTCGCACTCTATAGTACACAGGAGTTCGACCACTTGCAATGCAGCTTGCTTCCTGCAAGCCTGAAAGATGGAGCTCTCGACTAGTTCTACTTACTAGAACCGAACTCCATTGATAGCTTTGAGAAGCTAACCGATCAATTCACTAACCATTATGTCCATGACAGACGTAAGAAAATTGACCACGACTCACTCTTCCTGTTATCCTAGAAGTGCGATGAATTAATTCGCTCCTTCTTGGGACGGTTCAAGACCGAGTTGCTATCTATGGATAGCGACCTCAAGGAGTCCTTCGCAACCTTGGCATTTTCTAAGGTGATCCAAAAAAACACCTGGCTATACAGGTCGTTAATGAAGGAGCATCCTAAAAAATTGGAAGACATGTACACTCGTGTGTACAGGTATATAAAGCTACAAGAAGCTTTAGACCACGAAGGCGAGCAAGGGGAAGTCGCAGCAATCTCAAACGATGCCCTATCCTCAAAAAAGCAATCCAAACCACAAAAACAAAAGTCTGGTACTAGGATGCACACGAAATGCGAGTTTGTTGTGCTGACAAGATCTCCAAGCTACATACTGGAGAAAATAAAAATAGCGGCCTATTACCGACCTAAGGTAAAACGGCCAGAAGACACACTAGGAAAGTCGTACTGCACTTTCCATAAAGCAAAGTTCCATGAGACCAACGAATGTCGGGGGCTCAAACACTACTTCCAAGACCACATTGAGGCAGGGAATATCAAGCACTACACTGATATTGCTGATGGCGACCTGTGCCACAAGCTCATGGCTCGCAGGGAGCGAAGCCGAACTCCACAACGCAACACTAACAGAGAATGCTCTCACGCTCAAGGATGCTCATCATGAGCGCTGCCAGCACTCATCTGACAGAGATAATAATAGGACAATCAACATGATCACCTTCCAAGACGATTTTGTCACATCCACAAGGGAGAAAATGAGACGGGTATGCATTCTACAAGAAGTTTACTAGCTCTCCTCACAAGCGGCTCCTGCCCCATGCACAACTAGTCGTAGCTCAGGAGACATCACTTTTACCGAGGCCAACCTCAACAAGGTCTGCCGCCCATATAATGACGCTCTGGTTGTCCATGTCAAAATCGTGGATGGACAATAAAGCACGTCCTGATCAACCCAGGCAGCTCATGAGATATTATGTTTTATCAGACTATCAAGGAGATAAACATGCCCAAGTCGGTAATGATAGATCCAATAGCCCCCCTCTATGGTTTCAATGGATCTCGAGATGACCTAATTGGTGACATTATCATTCCTATCTCAGTTGGGTCACATGAGGACAAAGTCAGCATCAACACGTGCTTCAGTGTTCAGGATGGCAACTCATCATATACTGCTATTTTAGGACATCGTTGGATCAACAAGATGTAAGTAGTGCCATCAACACTCCATCAAGTTTTACACTTCCCTAGCCCCAGAGGCATGATAAATCTTAGAAGTAACCAGCTCGATGCTCACAATTGCAACCAGATCCTCTCAGTCAACAAGCCTGCTGGGGCTTCACTCAAAAACAAGGGAGAGATCGCCAAAACCAAGCTGGTAGAAGACTTCATCTCCGAGGTCAAGACCCTGACCAAGATCCCTCTAAGCAATCTACCAAAGGAAAAAACTGGGGACACGATAAAAAAACGTTCCTCTAGTAGCCAAGACCCCAGATGTCGCTCAGCCCGAACTGAAGGAAAATGTCAACCTATGAACTGAAGATGTACCTAAGTTCGTTTATGTTGGAGCTAACCCTGATCCTACTCTGAAGGCACAACTTGTAAGCTTTTTATCATTAAATAAAGATATTTTTACTTGGTCGTACATCGATGTCCCTGGAATTGATCCTAGTGTTGCATGTCATAAGTTAAACCTTAACCCAAATGCTAAACTAGTTCGCCAACGACCTCGAAAGTTATCCCTTTGATTTCAAAAAGCAATCAATGAAGAGGTCGAAAATCTCAAAAAATTGGCTACATTAGGAAGGTCGATTACCCTAAATGGGTCGCTAACATAGTAGCAGTCCCAAAAAAGAATGGCACAGCTTGCCTTTGCGTGGACTTTACCAACCTAAATTAAGAAACTCCTAAGGATAGTTTCCTTCTACCAAAAATCGACCAACTTGTGGACCAGACCTATGGCCACGAACTCATGTCGTTCATGGATGCCTACAATCAAATACCACTGGCAGAAGAAGACCAAGAGAAAACCTCATTCGTATAACAGAGCAAGGAATATACTATTACAACGTCCTCCCATTCGGTCTTAAGAACGCTGGAGCAACCTACCAACGACTTGTCACCGATATGTTCCAAGACATGTTAGGAGACACCATGGAAGTCAACATAGACGACATGGTCGTCAAATGCAATAAAGCTAGAGATCACTTAGATCATCTCACACAAGCGTTCTCAAAACTGCAACAAACTCAGATGAAACTTAACCCCGAGAAATGCCTTTTTGGAGCGTCCTCTGGGAAATTTCTGGGGTATCAGGTCTCACAACGTGGCATAGAAGCTAACCCAGATCAGATTCGAGCGTTCTTGGACATGATCGACCCAAAAACAAAGAAGTAGATACAAAAACTATCATGAATAGTGGCAGCTCTAAACTAATTCATATCGAGAGCATCATACAAATGCCGACCTTTCCTGTAACTTTTCAAGAAAGGTGAATAGTTTTCATGGAACGAGCAATGCCACCAAGCGTTCTCTACTTTCAAGGACTACTTGTCAACACCACCTGTGTTAGAAAAACCAATTGATGGTGAAACACTGAGGTTATACTTAGTTATGTCTAACTTCGCTATCAATTTATTTCTCTTCAAAGAGGAACAGCAGGCAGAAAAACCAATCTACTTCATAAGCAAGACATTATTGCCAGCTGAGAAGAACTACTCCCATATTGAAAATGCAGTACTAACATTACTTTACTCAACAACAAAGTTCAGGCCATACTTTCAAGCACATCCAATCAAAGTTCTCACTGAGCTCCCGCTAAAGAAGATCTTTCTTAAAGCAAACAAAATAACTCACATGGTAATATAGGTAGAAGAGCTCAATGAACACCATATTGAGTTCACCCCAAGAACCTCTCAGAAGGGTCAGGTCGTTATAGATTTCTTAGCAGATTTTCGAGTTGACGACCTCAACTAGTAACCAGAGGTCGATACCCCGACCTCTAAACAACATGATGCATCGGTATGGTCACGCTTCGTTGACGGAGCTAGCAATCCAGGTGGCAGCGAAGTCGGCGTAATCCTAGTGTAACCAGATGGTGCTATGGTGGAAAAATCAGTTCACATTGATTTCGCAACCTCCAACAACGAAGTTGAGTACAAAACCCTAATCATGGGGTTCCATATGGCGTTAGAACTTAAAGTTCAGGAGTTTAAGGTCTTTAGCGATTCACAACTGGTCGTTCGCCAGGTCGCCAATAAGTATTCCACCAATGAAGGTAACCTTTCTAAATACCTTCAAGTTGTAAATCAATTACTGCATTCTTTCAAGAAAGTCACCATACACCATTTCCTATGGGAAGAGAATCGCCATGCTGACAGCTTGGCATACCTCATGACACAAACACCGAACTGGCTAGGAAACTACTCATCGAAGTAATCGATAGACCTGTGAAGAAGTGTAAAGTGGGGGGTGTTGGGTTGTGTTGTTCATCTTGAATCTATGATAAGAATGAATGGATTTGATGGTGTAAAAACTAGACTTCTAACTCTTCTCTCCTACTTTCTAATGGGTATTGAAATTATTTCTTAGTGTGAAATTCTTGGTTGATTGGTATATAGATTTAAAACTTGCTTTTAACTTGTTGTTGAATCAAAACATGGAATGAAATTAGTTATAATGGATATCTTGCTCACAAAGTTATACTCATTTGAACTTGTCAAATGACTATGACTAATGTTTGTAGAATTGCATCAAAGATTAGAGAAATAATGAAAACTTGTATTAAAGAGAAGATTGAAAACTAGTATTGAAGATAATAAGAACTTGATTTTAATTACTAAAGCTTGAAGAACATAAAAATGGAAAATAAGTAAATAACAAATTACAATATTAATTTAAAACATATTATCTACTCCTAATGACCAAAGATTAGCTCTAGGGTAATGTTCTTTCTCCACAACTTTTGTTTATATAGGACACTAATTACATATTTGCCCTTTCTTCTAGAAACAACCTTTAAGCTTTGTGGGCTTTTGACTTAAGCCCATACAATTGAATTCTTGATTTTGGCTTTTAAGTATATGAGTCCATAGCGTTTAGCTTTGAGTCGTCCTTGAGTCTTCAGCTTTTAGTCTTGAGTCCTTGAGAGTTGACTTTAACTTTTTGGCACTTTTGCTCCTAAACTGGAATCTTCCCAAGCAGTGTCAATAGCAATTCTTTTTGTGTTAAAATACACGTTTAAGGAATATACGTCCTAAATGACTTGTATCCTATAAAAGGTAGCAACAGCTATAAGTTGTCTATTCATTATGCATAAGAATGACATAATTGAAGTATTGTAAAGGTAATAAAACGCACGTTTGGGGAATGATCAACCTACTGACCAAATTGAGCACATCCTATAAATCAAGGACCTATGCCCACTCTTTGACACTCAGATGAGTCAAGCATAGATGCAACCTATCATAGAGTATATCCAGCTAGGCAAGAGACCAAAAGATCGCGCCAAGGAGAGATAGGTTCAATACCAGTCAGGTCGCTACTGCGTAGTAACCAACAAACTTTTCAGATAGTCCGCCGAAGGGCCATATCTGAGGTGTATAAGCCTAGAACAGGGTCAAATGATTTTTGCAGAGATCCACTAGGGAGAATGCGAGAATCACGTAGGAGGTCGCTCTTCTACTAACAAAGTGATCTCACAAGGATATTTCTGGCCAAGAATGCTGATCGATGCCAAGAAATATGTACTGAAATGCATTAAGTGCAAAATATTTAGCCATAATATTATCTAGCCAGCTAGAAAACTCATCAGCATTGCCAACCCTTGACCATTTCAAATGTGGGGCTTGGACATCATGGGCTCATTCATTCCACAAAAGAGCATAGGTTTTCAGTTCGTCCTAGCGGCAACTGATTACTTCACTAAATGGGTGGAAGTGATCCCCTTGGCTCATGTAAAAGAATCTAATGTCAGAAACTTCATTTGGACCAACATCATTACCAGATTTGGCCTCCCCCACACACTGGTGATGGACAATGGCTCCCAGTTCAAGGGAAAAATAGTTAAGGAGTTTTTGGCTAAGTGGAAGATCCTTCACGCATTCTCCACTCCCCAGTACGCTTAAAGCAATGATCAAGCAGAAGCTAGTAACAAGGCAATTCTAAAGACCTTAAAAAAGAAGATTGAAAAGAACAAAAGGCAGTGGCCAATGCAGCTAGAAAACATTCTATGGGTTCATAGAAAGATGGCTCGTTCTAGTACAGGCAAGTCACCGTTCTCACTATGCTACGATACTGAGGCCGTTATTCCTACAGAGCTGACAATTACAACTACTCGATCTGAGATCGTCGAATCTAGTCAGAACGATTCCATTTTTGCTCGAGAGGTCGACTTAGTTGAAGAACGAAGCGACCTAGTAGCCATTCGAGTGGCATCCTACCACCAAACTCTAAGGAAGACATATATCAAACGAGTAAACCCTCGAAGTGTCCAACCTGGCGACCTAGTCTTGAAAAAGACTAAGGATGACTCAAAACTGGCACCAACATGGGAAGGCCATTACATAGTGGAACGAGTCGTTGGCAATGGAGCATATTGGATCAAAAACCTAAGACAGACAGACATTACCATATCCTTGGAATACTTTATTGTTAAAGAAATTTTATTAATAAAAGATTTCATTTGTATGAGTTCTTACTCTTACCACTATACACATAGTTCTTTTTTGCATCAATGCAAAGTAGTCTCTTATTGTTATGCACAACTCTCTCTTCAAGAGCTAAACGCCTACTCGAACTAAAACGCTCTCCAGAGCTTAAATGTTCTCCATAATAAAATGCTAACTCAAGCTCAGGGCTACATAGCTCACACACATCTTACTAGTTGGAGACCTACACTTCTACGGTCAACTCAGTGCAGAACGCTCTCTAAGAGCCAAACAATTACTTGAACTTAAACGCTCTCAAGAGCTTAAACGTTCTACACAATAAAATGCTCACTCGAACTCAGGTCTACATAGCTCACACACTTCTCACTAGTTGGAGACCTACACTTCTAGGGTCAACTTAGTGCAAAACACTCTCTAAGAACCAAACGATTACTTAAACTTAAACGCTTTCCAAAGCTTAAACGTTTTACACGATAAAACGCTCACTAGAGCTCAAGGCTACATAGCTCACACACTTCTCACTAGTTGGAGACCTACATTTCTATGGTTAACTTAGTTCAAAACACTTTCAAAGAATAAACACGCTCACTCGAGCCCAAAATGCTCTCTAGATTCAAAACGCTTTTCATAGTAGAGACGTTCAATCGAGCTTAAATGCTTCAAGGCATCCTAAGTCTTCCTAGACGACAAGACATACATCTCCAGGTCAAATTCCTATTGAGATGTCAAAACAACATGCGACAAGCATTCAAGCAAAACTAAGACAAAGCAAACATGCATTTCATAAGTGCAAAATATGAACTGCCTGAACATACTCAGGAAACTAGTTCTTTAAAGTCTACCGAACTACCACTTATGTGGAAACCAGTTCGTTCATATCTCAAAAATAAAGCGGTAAATAAAGCGAACTACCCAAGTTATCACAGGTTATCATCTCTTAATGTATCTGGCCAATGCCACAACAAACATAAAAGGTTAACTGCCCAGGCAAGCCGAGGAAACCAGCTTTAATGTTTCAGGCTCACGTCTAATCAAATGACTCTTACTCATTCAAATTTTCTAAACAATTTGTTCAAAAGTTTCAACTTGAAGCGGATACAACTCGGTAGAGGAGACAAGATCGGTCGATCGAGGTCGCAGTAGGAGAGACTACAGGGATCATTCCCAGTTCATCATCAGCAGGAGGGTCAGCAACAGAAGTAGCAACAACATGCACCATGGCAAGAGCGGCATTGACATCTAAGGTTGAGGAGACGTCCCTCCCACCTATAACCATACAAGCATGCTCCTCCTTGAGCCGTTTATGCTTCTACTCCAGCTTTTCTAATTCGATGCACATCGAATCATACGCCTCCTTCGCCTGTAGTGTGACTACTTTACACTTCTGAGCGAAGTCATTCACTGTGGCCAGCTTCCCTTGAGGTCGCTCAACTCGTTAACCGCGACTGTTCTCTCCAAAGTCATAGAAATGAGTTGAGCTTTCAGATCAGTCAGCTCCTTCTGCTCAGCCTGCTGCACATCCAGAACATTTGCCAAGCTCACCTTCGAGCTCGCCTTTCTCCATCTCAGCAATCTAGGCCACCATCACTACAACAGAATAGGTTTCTTGTAGCGCCATGCACCGTTGCAACAAGTGCTTTAAAGTGTTGCAAATGCTCTTTTGCCACGAACAAGATGGCGTCGCAAAGGCGCTACTAAAAAGTGGGTCACAAATACTCCACTACAATGCCAAAAGTGGCATTGCAAAAGATCCGAGTTTGTTGCCACCCTATTTGGCGTTGTTAATACACTATTGTTGTTGCTACTTCGTTCTTTGAAAATAAATTAATTGTAAATTTATTTCAAACTATTTGTAGTGCATGGCGTCGCAAAAGACAGCTTGTACCGACGACAATGGCGTGGTAATAATTACACCTTTGCTACACTACTAAGCGTCGCAAAAGACATGGTAATAATTACACCTTTTGCTGCACTACTAAGAATCGCAAAAGACAAACCTTTTGGTACATTGTTGGCGTTGCAGGAAATATGAATATTTAGCTGCACATTAGGAGTGGCAAAAGATGTCTCTACTGTACTCCTCCTTACTATACAATCAAAGTTTTTAGCCATACTAAAATTGTTGCTAACGGTATAAAATCCAAATGAAAGCACCTGCTTCATTAGTGACGCATTTAACATGGCTAATGGTGTAATTCATGTACTTGTACAATCCTGCCCAATACACTTTATATAGATGACAATATCCCTGTAACAATTAACCATAAATTATAATATAATGCATTTCATTAACTAAAATCATTCATTACAAATATCTTACAGAATCAACATAATTATTCTTTGCAAAAACATCGTCTCACAATCTTAACATTGATCAACTAAATTTAGGTAAATTATTCAAATCTAAAATTTCACAAATAATGTCTATAGTATCCCAATTTGATCAGCATCCTCCTGAGGTTTCTTCTTCAATCCACTACTAACGACAGATCAACCAATTTGATACAAGTAAAAAAAATGACACGTATGTAAATTTATTTAAAACATTAATAAACCTAATTTACACTCAAGTTGCCAATGCATATAAAACTATTTTTACCAACTTAAACCAATGCACCTCATATGCATAAATACCAGTGTACTGCTACAACATGCCACAATTGGTGCCCATGGCAGATAGCTTATAATGAACTCATCAAAGTTACAACTCACATTCATTAAGGTACAAATCAAATAAGAAGAAAAAAATTGCCAAAAGCTAATAGATTTTTAACTAAACAAGTCAATGTCAAACCATTGAAAACCTCATGTACGTCATGAAGTTATCAACAACCAAACAATAAATTAAGAAATCCAAAGGCTAAACATCAAGTAAGTCAAGAAAATAAGCTCAACTACAAAAGGTAGATCGATTTCACTAGCATCAAGCCACCAAGCTAACATATACACTCGCTCAAGGTGCATCCATTACTGTAGTCACTACCAAGGACTCAAGGTGGAAATATATCTATTTTTTCTAGGATATTGAACATCAACCACAACAAATCAATGAGTGAAGTTCTTTTCATTTGAGTGTTGCCAAATGGAACCTAATTCTCAAAGCCAAAAAAGGGTACTAAGGTGCTCCTGACTGCAGACACTAATATTGGGCTTAATCTTGTACGCCTAAGATTCACTGCATCATTTTTGAAACGCTTATAGTGCGAGTTAAGATGACACCTTCATCCTAGTTCATAACCATTGTATAGTATGAAGCAATACAAGCACTTGCACGTTTTTCAAACTAACAAGGAAATGACATTTCTTATCTCTCAGGTAAGTTGTGTGAGCTTTGCATTTGAAGCTCTGCCATGTGTTGACTGTGTGCATATCAAATATATATAAACTTAATAACTTAGAGTAGTTGATAATGAATAAAAGAGAATCGGTAAGCTAAATGCAATAGAACTTACTCTATATGTATTGAAATCTCTTCGGAACTATTCAACACATAGTAATGAGCCTTAGCGCAGTCCTTTGGATCAAGAATGATACTTGTATAGGGCCCCAAAGGTCGAACATGGATGCAACGTTCACACAAGAAGTCACATGGAACATGTTAACAGGAAGATAATGTGAATAATGATAAACAATAAAAACCAAAATTGGTTCACACTAATAGTAAACTACACCTATTGTGCAACAATATATATAGAATTATTATCAAAATAAAGCACACCATGGACACTGTTATGGGAATTAGAGTACTATGAACAACATGTGAAACACATGATATTTTTCAGAGCTATGCTTATAATCTACGAAGATACATGGGTAAGGACTTGGAGCTAATTTCATCCAACACATGAGTAACGAAGTGGAGTATCACTTATATACCCATACACATAACCCCTTAGCTATTAATTAAAACAGATCGAAAACCCAAAAATTCAATTGTAAACAAACACAAACTTATCAATAAGCAACAACTTCCTTTTCTGTTATGCATTGCAACAAATAAAAGTTCAACTTTGAATTAGAAATAGAAAAGAACATCAAAAGAATACCTGAAAAAAGTTTAAAGCTTAAGTTTTTTTTTTCCTGGCTAGGTGTGTTTAAGTTGAGGACCTGAACCATGTTTTAAAATAAACATTACCATCCAGATTAAAAACCTTTAATTTCAGTATACATAGAGCGTTTGCAACAATAAGAAATATTTATCAGTCCAAAAGAGAAGTAAAGATAAGGTAATAACCCATTTCATAGCTATGAAAGTCGTAAATGTGAACCCATTTTAGAGATACAAAGCTTAAACTGAATGTCGTAAACAAGTTAAATTAACTGGGACGTCAACACTAGAATTACTACCAGGTAATAACCGCATTCTAATTACTAACACCCCACTTCTCAAAATCAAAATTTGTACAATCCATTTATTCCAAAAATAGAGCAACATCAGAATTAATGATACCAACTATAAAATAATGATACCAAATATAAGCTGAAGAACAGAAGAAACAAAGAATGTGCATCTAATCTAGTTCACACAGAATGTCGGATCATATTCATTGAATGAATCAGTACACTCCTGGCTTCCTGGAAAAGCAACTAAGGAAACCCCAATTGCTTTAATGAGAGTGGACTGAGTGCTCCTGTTTTGCATTAGCCATAAGCTAACTATTTACAATGCTTTATGGAACTCCTAAATTAATAAGTGTTAAAACAAACTTCCTCCCAACAGGTTATATATGTCTGAAACCCATTTAACAGAAGCATCAAACTCTATATCGTTGATATTCCCATCTTAAACAGGGAATTTCTGATTAAAGCCATAGCCCGATGGCTGATGGCCAAGCAATAGTGATAAGTGGGCTAAGCAGTAAAGGCGAGGCTAATCCAAAATGGCGCTTTGAAGCTTAAGTGATTTCTATTTTCTCGATTGCAAACAAAAATAAAAAATTGATTAAATGAATATATAATCCCAAAGGAAATCGAATAAGAGATTAACCAAAATCCAAAGATTTTTAGGGGATTACTAATAAACCTAAAAACCAAAATCAAATAAAAGAATAAACAAAACAACCATTTAATATGATTTTTGAGAAAATAGAAAAGAGAAGAAGTCGATAGCTTACCTTAACTTCGATGGCACTAGAAGATAGATGGTTAAAGCTTCGAATCCTTCAATGGCAGTATATGGAAGATAGATGGCAGTATATGGAAAAGATATCGGTTGTTTGGCAGACGAAGTATTTGGGGAGAATATTTAGGTTTCCAATTTTAAGTATTTTCATAAAGTCACCCAACTCAAAACTAACCTCGCGAAAAAAAAATTTCGAGTGAAAATAAATAGTTAAATACTGCCCCCATTATAAAAAACCATATGCCACGCTAATAGCATTGCAACAAGGGTCAAGCCAAATAAATTTTTATTTTCATAAAATGTTGTTACAATGGGAAAGGTGTGGCCTATCTATGTCGTCATAATTGATACAAAGTTACCTAAACAGTAGCAACATCTATGTCGTCATAATTGATAATTTTTTTCAAAAACAATAAATTTTTTATTTTTAAAAATATTAAATTGGGGACATTTGTCACACCATAGGCATCTCAATAATGAAGTCCAAGTGACTTGGGTCACATAAAACGACAAACGTTTTTGCAACCCTATAGGCGTTGCAAAAGACAATTTTTAGCAACAATTTTTAGGCACTGCAAAAGAGTGTGTTGCAAAAGAACCCTTCTATTGTAGTGCTTCTTCAGTTTTTGCTAGCTAGCTATAAGTTGTACCCATTTACAAATGATTACACACCCAAACACAGCATATACAGATGAACATAATCAATCAAGTTGTAAAAATTTGGTACTTACCAAATAGTGAGCCAGGTCCATCACTCTTAGATTCTCTATCAGGTCTTTAGAATCCAAGTCCTTCCTGTCCACGTCCATCGTCATCCCTTTCAGCAAGCCAGACGCTATAGGTGCGGATTTATAGCTATAATCCGACCTTTTCACAATCGTGTTTTTCCTAGTTCTCTCATTCACATAGACCAGGTTGTGCTCTAGATCATCCTTCCCAATCTCCTTCCCCGCAGCCTTCTCTTTCCCCTTACCACCAAAAACGCCCCCTATAGCAGTGGTTGACCCAATTTCAGAGTCCCCAAGACCTAGAACACTAAAATTGACCTGGGCCCTCGATCTGGAGACACGAGTGAAGTTGTAGATTGTAGAAAGTATACTTCAAAGATTTGTAAGAAGTTGAGGTTCATCCTAGATTGTTTAGAGTTGAGAGATTGGGAGTTTAGGGGAAAAGGTAGACTCTTAGTTTAGGACTTTGCTAGTTTAGTTGTAAATGAAAACATTGAAAAGCAAGTGGTTTAAGATTGAAATGGCTCAAAACATTTAAAGCAAATGATTGAATGAAAGATTGAAACAAGAAGAAGAAGAAAATATTGATTAATTGAAATAAACAAGATAAAAGAACAAGATTGAAATACAAGAAAATGAAGAACAATAAAGTAAAACTTGAATTGAAAAACAAGACTAGCAAAGTAAAGCAAACATAATGGTTTGGATCCTAATACAATGGATGAGTTCTCTCTCCTTTGCTTTTTGATTATATACCCTTCCTTTTGCCAATTACAGATTTCCCCCCATCCATTCTAAACTAGACACCTCACACCTTTTACTTTTGCTTTATAGGTGCCTTCTTGACCAAGATAGGTTTAGGGATAATTCTTCATAATTTGAGATAAGGGTCTCCATCTTTGGTCTTCTTATTTGAATTCTTTGACTGTTGACTTTGACTGTTGACTTTGACCAGTTGACTTGAATTTTTTAGAACTTTTCCATAGCAGCTACTGGTCTTCATAATAAGCGTGATTAATGCTCCTTCTGGTGCTAAGATGCAGCTTTTATGATAAGTGGTCTGAAATACTCCTTAACCTTAAAAGGGTAGTAAAAGCTATGAGTTGTATTTTCATTAAGTGTAAGAGAGACTGTAATACATTAATAAAGGGGTAATAAAACCCATATTTGGGAGTTGATCAACGAGCTGTCTTTTCACCACTTTGGTCACCACTAGTAGTCCCAGAACTGCACCCAAGAATGTGCTCAGCCGCTTTAATGACCTTCTCAGATCTCGTGTCAGGCTCATCATCCTTCCTCTTTATTGAACTCTTTCATTCACAAGGAATGAAGGAGATGTCCTCCATATCGAAGGGGGAACTCTTCTGTCCACTCCCCTTTAGGATAGCCCCAAACCTTTCCACTTAAGGTCGCTTCATCAACCCACTACCACCAGCACCACCTCTAGGTCGCACCTGCCCTGACCGGCTCTTGTTCCTAGCCTCCCTATTGATAATACCACTATCTTCACGCTCCATGCTTGATTCACTCGAAAATCTTACTACGTCCTGACCTATTGACCTCTTCTTCTATTACTTCCTCTTGGCTCTGATCCCTCGTCCTCCCCTTTCAACAAAGTAGCTCGCTACTTCAGGTAGCTTCTCCACTTCTCAACACGAGTAAGACAAGCAAACTTCTCAATCATACCACGATCAGTTCTTTTGGTAATAGCAACCTCTAAAACACAAATAATTTGAAGGTCAGTTCGGTATAACACATACTTCTCAGTATACAACATAGAGGAATAATATAACAAACAACCTAGTACGTACCAGAAAAATTACAAACCCTAGTGAGGACACTAAACCCAGAAGCTCAATAATTCCCAAGTATCACCAACGACCTCTTCTCCCAAGGCTTGTTACTAACCCCATCCAGAACGCTTGACTTCCCAGTTGTCTGTAAGCTAAAGTTGTTAGCCCTAGATCGCTTCATAGCAAAATGCTCAGCAACATCAGCAACCTCAATGTGGTACTCACCACTTTCATTCAAAAAGTCGAAGACTATAAGCAAATGCCATGTGCTTCCAATGAGTTGGCATGACGCTTTCTCATAGAAATTCAAAAACTCACATGTTAGCCTAAACAATGGTAGCCTCATCCCTGCTCTTTGTGGCCCCTCACAGATAACTACCACATAGTCCCAGGCGACGAACGCATTACTAAAGACATCAACATCCTCTCCAAGTTTGTGTATTTCCAGGTCGCTCACACGAATATCATATGTGTGCGGAAAATCTCCAAAGCTTCTCAGAGCTCGCTTATCTACTACCCTAGGTAGTAAACCACTAGAGGATGATGAAACCCTATCACCAGAACTGCTCAAAACCAGAACCACAGAATCAGAACCAACCTCTTCTACTTCCTCACTCAATGACACCTCTCGAATCTCCTCAGATCGAGGGTCGCCTGAATCAGACATACTTCCTCTTCTTATACAAATTAACAACAACAAATAACTACAACTAAGCCTAATGACCTAATAGAAAACAAGAAGCAGAAGAAAGAAAAGCACAAAGCAAAAATGGCAGAAACTAACCTTAGCCTCTCGAACTTAAAAGATGCAAATGAGAAACTATTTAGTTCTCCAGGCGTATATCATAAGTCACCAGTTCATTTTCCAAAGAAGAGCAATCATTCTATTTAACCCTAATGTGCCACGTCTCCTTACAAAATGAGGCGGTTTACTTGTAACCTTTCAAATCATCCATCCCACGTGCCATCCACGTGCCAACTTAAATCTCTCACCAGATCGCTATCCAATACTTAACGAGCTGCTGAGAAGGGGCTATGTGAGGGAGTAATATACACTTACAGTGAATATTAAACATGTTTCTAACATACCAGGACGATCACACTCATCCACACATCCAGGTTAATGATGATCAGTTCATATAGATTAAGCGACCTCATCAGCACCCTAAACACTTTCCTCCCAGAACGTCCACGTCCAAAATGTTAAGCGTCCAGAACGCTAACATTAGCTAGCACCCCAACAACTAGTAACGTATGCCACAACTGGCATCATCAAGACCAGAGCTTCAGGTGCACATACCATTATTCCACCACGGGATGCCTTCATGTCTCATTAAATGTCATCAAGTCTAGAACTTGACCTAACGGGGGAGAGGATGAGATCGCGAGCTTCTTTGCCTATATAAAGAAGAGGAGGAACTACGTCTGACCTGATTCAAGTTCCCCCTAGAGAGAGCTTGATACGTAGGCAGTTCATCCACACGAACTCGGTCAAATCCAATCTTCCAACCCTTTCTCCCCCAAATTGCCTACGTTTGTAAGGTTAAACTAATCCTAACCTTTACAAAAACCTAGTAAAAATTATCTTTATGGAGACTGTTAAATGGTGGTGCACGAAGTTATAAAGGGGGAAATCTTAAGCTTTGTTTGATTGCTTGGAAAATTTTCTCGAGATATATCCATTTTCTCTTAGATAGTTTTCTTGTGATAATTTCCCTTATGAAAATGTATTGTTATGGTGATCATTCGCACCCACACGCACACCCTGGTTCCATTTATGGTCATCGCTTTATGAGCACGGCAAGAGCAGGGATTAGAGGTATCATGGGAGAATATAGTCCTAAAAAAATTATATTGGCTACAGTGTTAGCCATTGCACAGAAGGTCAACTTTATATCCCAAGCGATGAGGGTTGTATTCTACTTGGAGACTGTGATGTCAGATATCAGCTCAAGATTATATGCGTGCCGCGAGAATTAGAGTCAGAAACCTCCTCCATGGTATTGCCAGAACATTTGTGATGCTGTCAAATTGAAGACTTCGAGGCCTCGCTAGATGGAAGTGAAGTCAAGGTGCAAAGAGGCGTGTGAGGCGCAGCAAGGCGCATTCTTTTTGTTGGGGATGAGGCGGAAGTGTAGTCAAGGTGCAAAGAGGCGCGCAAGGCATGGCAAGGCTCACCTTTAGTGTCTTGCCTTGACCAAGGCGCGGGAGCTAACATAAGACGCACGCTCTTTGTTGAGGCTTGAGACGCACAAGGCGTGTGCTTTATCAACATTTACAGTTTTTTTCATTTTTTGTACAATTTTTGCTATATGTGACACATTTACACTCGATCTAATTGTTGTATGGTATAATAAATTGTACAAAATTAATAAGTTTAATCTTGGAGTACATTCTACGATTTAATTTTGATTAGTTTTTTTTAAAAATTGTATGGATTGAGAGATGACACAACGATGGATTAATATAAAGTTTTACGAGATTCCAAAATTCGAATCATGTATTTTATTTCTTGAAGAACTCATTTGGCTCAATTGGATTGGTTCACTCTTTTAGTTTATTGAAGTTGAGCTAGATTGTATTGAGAGATACACGTTTTATTTTGCTATTTACTTATTGCTTGTGTTTGTTCTTTTAAATGACTACTATGGTATGGAAATGACTCGTGGATTTTACGAGTGTTGCTCAATGGTTTCATGTTTACAATCACATAGAATTAATTTTAATGTTTCGCTAAGCAAATCAGTGATAATTCATGTCATATTTAATATTTATTTTATTTTTTGTATCTATTTTTTTATTACTGCGTGTCTCACTTTCATAAGGCGTGCACCATACCTCGTGCCTAAAGCACAAAGAGGGTGTTGCGCCTTACATGCGCCTTAATGCCTTGACTACACTGGCCAACATACATGGTTTTCGAGGGACCAACATTGCAGTGATGTTATTCTGAATATATGATGTACTTTATCCCTTAAATGTTCGACTACAATGTATTTTGGATGATGATTTCCAATATTTCCAATGGTAAAATTATGTAAAACCTATAGGGTCGGCCATAATCCCATAGGCCATAACGCTTACCTTCCAAAAAAAACAGGGTCAACAAAGAATAGAAAATATAGAGCAAAAGATATTTTCTTACTATTTTAAACCATAGATAATTTTATGAGGTCGTCTAGGGTGCGCAGGATTTTCAACCACACATACTGAAGGTCAAAACCGAAATAACCTGGTGAAGAAGTTTCCATTGTGGTGACTACCATTTACTGTTCATCTGTCCAAAACTAGAAACCAGAAAGGGGAAAGAACACAATTGAAACCAAGTTAGAGGAGGAAGATGATGGATGTAACCGAACTAATCTGGGCAAAGCCTTTAGGAGAAGCTCTAAACGGGAAGCTATATCCAATGACTTATCCAAAAGCAGGAATCAATTTTTTGAAAAACTCTGTAGGGAAGGAGTTTGAGCGGAATTCAAACTCTATATCCAGCTATTAGAACTCGTCATGTAGTCTAAAACAACTTTCTCCTTCCTGGCTTTTTAGCTTATTACCCAAACAAGGTCTAAACCTGGTGGAGAAACAAATGCCAATAAACTTGGGATTGATTCTGATTACATTGGTTCTTCTCCTGACGACCATATGGGAATCCATAGGTAATAAACTAGAAACCCCGTCCCCGTTCTAATGCTTTGTTTATTTTTTTCATTTTATGTTTTTGTTTTTTGAATTTATGACCGATCACTCTATTTGATGCATTTTCAGTAAAAGTGGTTCGTAAGAACCTTTGATCCGTATGAACTACTTTATAATATCCATTTTTTTAGATACTACAAATTTGATTTATCTATCTTGAATGGCCTAATAGCATGAGTGTCTGTTTAAATCGGTTGTGATAGTTTCTTTCTTAGACAAATTCAATTGGCCGTAAGGCAATCGCTTGACATAACTACATGAACAAGTTGATATGACAGGTACAAGTCTTCAACCATAACTGTATTCAAATATTTTTGTTTGACAATTAGCGTATTTATTTTTGGCAATGGTGTTATTTGCTAAGGTTCAGGACGCACTATAATGCCTTGATCACAATGTGCGGTTATGATTTAATTAGAAGTCTTAATTGTTAATTGTGAAAACCTACAAACCTTTCGAACTATGTATAAATCAAGGGTCGGGACGCGCACTGACCCAGTGTGAGAGCGATTAGGATTAGGAAGCAATATTCCTGTTGATGCAAGGGTCTTATTGTTTGGGTTTTTAATTATTTTCTTCTGTTTTATTGATTTAATTTAATTTATATAATGAATTATGAAACAATCCCATAGAGAGTATACCATAATTCAGTTTACGGCTTCTTTTTTGTGCAATAGGGGCAAGGTGTCATCCATAGTAACATCAACTAGATCACAAGATTAAAGCCTATTTTTGGGAGATAATTCTGCTTCTATGCTTCCATTATGAAAGCATCATATTTATGTTGATTTTGATGTTTGAAGCCTGTTAGTGATTATTAAAATGGAAATTAGTCTTAGAAATATGGCTCTTGCTAGGTGATAAATGCTCAAAAAGTGTTATTTAACCCTCGATTATGCCTCTTGTTTAGCCATCTTAGTGGACTAATAGTGTTTATAAGTTGTGTTTTAAGATTCTACAGGTGAAAAAGAGAGTTTTGTAGAATATTAGAGAAAATGGGGTAAAACGAAGCAATTTGGAGCATTAAGGATCACATGGGAGGCCCGTGGACAATCATGGAGAAGGCCAAGGAATTGGAGCTATTAAAGATGCGACTTAGACCTATTTTAAAGTCTATTTGGAAGCCCAAGGCCAAAGGATTCGTTGCTTGGACCAAAAGCCATAAAAGAGAATAGAAGGATAGAAGCGTAAGAGAGAAAATCGGCTTATCGTGCGACGTATGTATCGAAAGGCGTCGGGCAGCATTGATTGCATCTGGGACGATAGATCGGCGCCCGATGCATTGATTAAGTCTGGGACGCATGAATAATGCATCCAGACGCATGAATCGACACTGTAGCCAATTCTTTCTCAGTTTTGAAGACGAAGTCGGACTCTGGAAGAAGTCTATTTGTATTAGGAAACAAATGACGGTTTGGAATGTTTCTAGAACTCATTGTAACCCCTATAAATAGAGGACCTAAGTGCCTCATGTAATTTGCCAATTCACTTATATTCTTGTCTCCAAAACTTGAGGCAGAGAGAGATTAATAATAAAAGATCGGTTTTAACTAGCTGAGTCTTAATAAATTAGTCTTTCTAGTCTTATGTTCTTCGACTCTTCTTCTTCTTCGTTTTTCTTCGTGGTTTTCCTTCTTTATGGAAGGCTAATCTTCATCCTTCAAAGGGATGGAGATGAAGCCAATGTTTAAGGTTTAATGATTCTTACTTTTTCTTCTAGTAGGTTCATGGTGTTCTCCAATCAGGTTAGTTCTTTATGTTTTTAGTTATTAGTTCCATTTCCCACACCAGGGGATGGAAGTATAGAATAGGGTTTATGTTTTGCAATATTAATATCATGCTAGTGTTCTTTACTTTTCTTCTAGTAGTCTACTTGTAAGAACAACCATGAAACAGAAGGTCATAGATCAAAAGTATTGGTGGATTCTAATCTCTTGAATTCCCTCTCTTATAAA
Source organism: Coptis chinensis (assembly GCF_015680905.1). Classification (NCBI taxonomy): domain Eukaryota; kingdom Viridiplantae; phylum Streptophyta; class Magnoliopsida; order Ranunculales; family Ranunculaceae; genus Coptis; species Coptis chinensis. The sequence goes on from NC_141460.1 coordinate 46,342,633, forward strand.
TTCTCAATAATTTAGTTAGTTTATCTTAGTTTAGTATTTAAAATCTCTACAATCATAATTTTTAATCCCTCAAACCCCTTTCCAATTCTGTCCTTCACATAACATACACTTAAAAGTGGAACGATACCCTACTCATCCTTTACTTATTGAGGGATAACTAGGTTTTGATACGCTTCTATTTGTTCAATGACCATTGATAAGAGTCCAAAACTGTAGTTTTAACCCCTTAATAATCATACTTTTAGACCAATTATGTGAATAATAAGTAAGAGTTAATACTGATTATGTGTTTTTATGCATTTCAGGCTTCAAAGTCCATTATGTGCAGAAATGTGCCACTTTAGCTAGAAAAAGGAGTAATGGTTGGTTGCTAAGGAGTTCTGTGATTAAAGGCCAAGATTCAAGAAGACAAAGCCTTTCTAAAGGCCGGTCAAAGCTGAAAAGTCAAAGTCAACGCGGGCAGAAACAGCACACAAAGTTAGCAAAACTTCCGAAGACCATATCTTTGGACTCAGACCTTGGAATTGGGCCTACCTTATGTCAAAACGACCGGCTCGGAAAGAGCTTTCCAATGGTCCAAGTCTTGACCAAATCAGAGGAGCAGAAGTGGACAAAACATCTGTTGAAGCCAACTGCAGCTGAAGAGCCCATTTTGGACTACAGAAATTGGGTTTTGGGCCTGATTCTCTGGCCCAAAACATGGCTCCAAGCCCATGCACGATTTTTGGATCTGAAAGTATAAAAATAAAAGCTTAGCTCTTTGTTAATGGTAGATAGTTAGACCTAGATTAGAAATTAGATTAGTAGCCTCCATTAATTAGTTTTAGATCTCAGTTTTAGAATTTCATTCCCTGTTTTAGATTAAAACTTTAAATCATTGTTCTTTATTGATTAGATAAATAAAATAGTTATTCTTGTCAATTTTGATTTTTGTCATTTACAATTTATTAGATCTAATTTCAATTCTTGTTATCATTCAATTCTTAGTTATTAATTAGATTTCGATTATTGTTTAGTTAAATTTCATAAAGTTAGAATCTTTGTAATATGTTGTATTCAATTTCAATGGGAAATGATGGTTTGATGAATCAAGGGTAAAACCTCCATTTGAGGGGTTGATGAAGCCTTGATGAAAACTTAGTTGTATAGTATAGAAGCATTGTAGAATCTATTCCACTCTAGAAGGTCGTGATTCACCATGAGAATGGGTGGATGACCTCACATGCTAGTTAGTATTTGGTAGAAATGCCATGAACACTAGGGATTAGAACTCGAAATTCTTGCCGTAAGAATGTAAGAATTAAGATACAAGAATCTATGCTAGGTTATTAAGTTGGATTCGAGGTGGATTCAATCCCCCTCTAATCCTTTATCTAGATTAAAAAACAATCATATTTCCATAGCATTCGTAGTTTAAATTCAACATAATCAATTTCATATTGTATCGTAGTATAACACCCTTCGTAAAGCTCTCATTAGACTTAAGACTGATCAATTAGATTAGAAAACATTCCATGCTAGAGAACTAGGAGTGGAACGAATTTGTTACTCCACTCTATTTCGATAGAATTGAGAGTAGAAACTTTGATAAATATAGGCTCGTAAAGTAAGTTTTAGTTTTACTTGCGTTTGTAAGTTTAATCGCTTTATTTCGTAGGTAAAACTATTATTTTTACCATTTATCAAATGGCGCCGCTGCCATCTTAGTTTCACTTTAGCATTGTTTTCATAGTATAATTAGTCATTTTTAAGTCCCATTTCACCCACCCGCCCTTGTTTGATTCATACTGTGGTTGTTCGTTTCAGCATCGAAAAGTTCGGCGAAAAATTACCGCGCGGCGACCGCGCCCATACCGAGCGACCCGCTAAGTTATTGGAACACGGAGATGACCCGCCCCATACCGAAGCGACGACCACGCTAAGTTTCTTTGGAACACGGAGCGCAAGCGCATACTAAGCTGAAATTTTTCGGATTTCCACGGGTTTGTTTGAACTTTGATTTTTCAAGTTTTTCAGTGTTTTAACTTGTTATATACACTGAACACGCCGAAAACAAGACGCTTATTCATAAGCAAAGCAAGGGCCTTAATCAGGTATTCCTTTCTTCCACACCTCGCGATCTCCGGTTAGAGGTTTCTACTAGTATATCAGAATTGTTTGGAGTGTTGCATGTTTAGTTAAGTTCGACTTAGTCTTGCATGAGATTAAGGTCTGGTCGAAGAAAAACAACTAATGTAATTACACGGCACCGTCAACAAACAAGTCTATCTAGTTTCCCGCCCACTACACCTCTAGCTACTATTTCACACACACCACCTGATATTATGGATGAAGAAAGAGAGACTCCTCTCTCTGACTTTTATAAAGCCTTGAGCGATAGCCCTAAATCTTGCATCGTTCTAGCAGACCCAGTGGGGAATTTCCGCATCCCCCCAAATATATTTAATTTGTTGCCCGTTTTTCATGGTTTAGGATTGAACAAGTCCTTACAACATTCCACCATCCTACGGTTGGTGCGGAACAAATTAAATTGAGGGTATTCCCTTTCACCTTAGTTGATAAGGCGTCTTGGTTAAGCCAAAGCGCCTAATTCTGCAATGGACTTCGTGGGCCAAACTTGTTCAAATTGTTTATGGAACATTTTTACCCACCCCTAAAGACGGATGAAATGCTTTCCAAGATTCACTTCTTTAGACAGAATCCTCATGAATCATTTTCAGAGGCTTGGAATCATTTCACCGATCTCCTTATAGAGTGTCCACACCATCACCTAGCAAAAGACACGTTAGTTCGTGCCTTTTTCAAAGGACTTCTACACCACCATAAAGAAGTCTTAGACATAATGAATGGGGGTAGTTTCCTAAGTAAAGGAGCCTCAGAGGCATATATATTTTTGGAAGATCAGACTAAGCGTAATAATAATTGGGGGAGTAGTGACGATTACTCCCGCTCCGCTAGTTCTTCTTCAACAGTTAAGGCTACCAGGATGTTTGAGGTTAAATCAGATCCTGAGCTTAAAACTCTAATTGAATCCCTCACAAAAAAGGTAGAGGCCATTTTTACAACAACAAAAGCCTATCCCCGTCATGAATGTAAATTCAAATCCATGTAGTTTCTTTGGAGTCCCGAAAGCATCCCGACTCCTACCGGTCCTATAGCCTATGAACATTCTTGTTCCATTAATAGTGAACCTAACGCCCCTTGAGACAAAATCCCAACTTCGGTTGGAGAAATAACCAACAAGTCACACCTATTGGTGGTACAATAATCAATATGTTAGGCCAACGCGACGGTTATAACCAAGCTCCACCACAACAAGGACGGGATCGTGGTAATTATAATAATTATAACAACCAAGCGCAACCTCGACAAGGTCAAGCACAAGGTCAATGTAGTTATAATAATTATAATGCTAATAGAGGTATCGTTAGGTAAATAATAACTATCACAATCCGCCCATAAATAATCAACGCGAGATACTTCCAAATACACCACCCGTGCATCGCACCCACACAACCGGATCGTCTTGACACCTTCATACAAGTGAGCCAACAACTTTTCCAAACCATGGCTCAATCTAACCAACACATTCTACAATCCGTTAATAATTTAAACCAACAATTAGCCCAAGAGAAAGCCCAACCAAAAGGCGTGTTTCGGCCTGGCGATACCCAACCCTAGAGCAAAGCAAACGCGCCTTTGAGGTAAACGGTAATACTAGTACGGAAACTACAACCGTAGGTGAGCTAAATGCCATCACCACTCTCCGTTCTGGAAGAGTGGTTGATAACAAAGTAACTATGCCTATAGTTACCCCATCAGTACTCCCTACACCGGATATCGAACTAGATACCGAAATAGAAACTGAAAAACCTACCACTGTAGAGGTACCAGTTAAACCACAACCTAAGAAACATAAAGCCAAGGCTACACATCAAGTCGAGCCATACGCTAAATATAGAGCGAAACCACCGTTCCCTCATAAATTAGCCATGCTAACCAGGGATACTAACTTTGAGGAGATTAGGAACGTTTTCAAAAATCTAACGATAAACCTTCCTTTTCTCGAAGCTATAAAAAAGCTACCTAACCACGCTAAGTTTCTTAAGGAGTTGTGCACTACTAGGCATAAGACCAACATACCTAAAGACGCCTTTCTAACTGAACAGTTCCCAACTTTATCCGAAAATAATGGAATTGTTAAGTACAAGGACCCTAGTCATCCTACTGTACAATGCACCTTAAGAGATTCTCACACGACGACCGCGCTACTAGACCTGGGGGCTAGTGTTAACTTACTCCCGTTTTATTTGTATAAACAAATAGGTCTAGAGGAGATGCAACCTACTAAAATGACATTGCAATTAGCTGATCGGTCTATTAAGTATCCTAAGGGTGTGGTTGAAAACGTGTTGGTTAAAGTCCAAAAATTTTACTACCGGCCGACCGTTATCCCGACCACGAAGTCACTAACGACTCTGTACCTATCATTTTAGGCGCCCCTTCTTGGCATCGCCAACGCTAGCTCATAAACTGCAGCGATGGTTCGATGTCCTTGTCCTTTGGCCATCTTTACGTTGAGGTAAATGTTTTCAAAACGAGGACACAATATCCCGATTCATCTATAAATGGCAAGGTTAGCATGATTGAGAGCTTAGCTCAAGATTACTTCAAAAACATGTTTATGGAGAAACAGATTAACAAATTCCTTTCCTTCGGAAATTCCGACTTTAATAATGACTCCCTGGTAGTAGACAAAATCGAAGAAGAATTCCGCGAAGAACTCTTTTGCACGCTTCTTTACCACTTCGCGAGTCCCCCTTTGCCAACAACCATTCATCCCTTGATGCTATGACGGAAGATGAATTTTTCAATCTCTATCCCAGTGATCCTTTTGACCCACCTATTGAGGAATATCTTGCATATATCAAGATTTCTGATGATATGAACTTGAGAGCTCTAGTTGAGAATCATTCACCTTCCATCACCAATATTCCCCACCTTCCACCTTTTCAAAGAAACCTCGAGTTTGCACTCGATCCTTTAGTTTCTCCTGTGCTTCATGATTTTTTAAATCCACCTAGTAAACAAATACTTCCCAAGGATAAACCACTTGACACCTTCATTTTCAGACTTGAGACAGTCCCTAACTACACTATGAATGAGTTTTGTGCTAAACCCACATCCTCATTTTTTCCATGTTTTCCCTCTAAAACTTATCCCAATCAACCATATCTTCCACAACCATTCACTTTTCCACACTTATTCACTAGGACACCCTCTCGTTCAAAGATGAAACATAAGGTGCATGCTCGGTTATGTTATAGGTCTATCTAACTTCACTTTCATTCCACTAGGCTGCGTCGTAGGAAATCTTGGTGCTTGATTGTGTTTGGATATGTTTTCTGTGATATTTATTTATGGAACAATCCACAACTATTTTAGGTTGTTGATATATGATAAACCTGCATATTCATACATATGTTTAGATAAGTCTAGGGAATCGACTTTAAAAGACCCAAGTTTTTAAGACAATACCAACTTTCGGAGTATAGGCCAAACAAAATTTTCAAACTTAAAAAGAGTTTTCCAATTTTGTTTGGGGGGGTGGCGATTTTGGTATTCGTTTCAAATCATGTTGCCACCCTAAGCCTGTCATGTTTACTCCATTAGAGTTTGTGTTAGTTAGTGCATTACGGTTTAATTGTGCTTCATATTATCATATCATCTTTACAATATTTACATTACAGTGCATGCCAATTTTGCCACGTTTCTATGGTTAATTCTTTCCTTATCTCTTTACACTTTGAGGACAAAGCGTTCGATTGTTTGGGGGTGAGATAGAAACATTTGCAAAAATTAGACACTTTTAGGATGTAAATTACGCACTTTTATTTATAAAATGTTAAAAATTATAAAAATTAGTTAGTTACATAATTTAATTGTGCTATTGAATTGTTTCATGAACCCCTTCTCCCAAATTGTTTTGGGGTGGTATAGAAACAGGATGTAAATGTTAAGCACATATTAGGTTGTATATTACGATTATTTGTCTTAAAAAAAAAAATAAAAAAAAAATAAAAAGTTTATGCTATACACTTAGGAATATTGGTATTGTTTCTTTCTCTATGCTCTTAATAATCTAGAAGTCTCACGTAGCTTTTGTATTAGAATAGTTTTTAGAAACTTAGGTTAATATGTAGGTAATAATCTTTGCATCTATCTATAAATATATTACATGAGTATCTATGATTGTTGGCAAGTAAGTTTTTGAAATCTAGGCTAGAGTACTTATTCTACAAATCCTGTGAGAATATAGCCTAAAAGCCTTATATGAGTGAAACATTTGAGAAATGACACAAGGGAGAAGTATATTCCAAATAGAGAAATCACACGTCCACTTGCTTGACCACTATACCATGTCCTAAGAGAGAATTTAGGCCCCACTGAGCATTTCATTAGCCCTTTCATAAATCACAAATCCTTTACCCTGTTGCAAAACAAAACAAAATAAAAAAAAATTCAACCTACCCAATTTAGATAAGTCTGAGAATAGAATAAGGAAGAAAGAAGAAGAGAAAAACCTGTGTAAACAAAAGTTAATTAATTGCTTCAAAAAAAATAAAGAAAAGAAGTTTTCATCCAAAGAAAAGAAAAATAAAAATAGAAATAAAATAAAAACTCCAAAAAAAAAATAGAATAAAAGGAGTCAAAAGCCAAAGAAAAAAAAAATATATGGCTAAGGATGGAAACAAAGTGTAGAAGCAAAAGTAAATAACAAGGTTTTCTCTATTTACATAATATGAAGACTCTATTATCTCAGACTTGTCCCTTTTGAATATCCATTTCCTTCCTTCTTAAACCATCTCCTAATCCCCGCAACACCTAATAAAGACCTCTAGCTTAATTAGGAATATGTTAGTGGGATAGTAAGTGGCAGATGTGTTTGATAAACTTCGGCTTCCTTGTGTGTCATTGAGATTGTAAGGTAAAGTATGCCCGCTGCACACTGGAGTAGCAAAACTTGAGTGGAAAAATCAGAGTGATTTTTGTCTTGACTTTTATGTGAGAACCTACTTAAGGACGCTATTCCAAAGTTTCAGAAACGGACCTGTTACTTAAACTCATTGTATATATGTTTATTTGTAGATGATTGATTATTATGCATATATTAGCTTAAGTTTTGACATGATTATTCTGTATTCATTGCTAGTGAGATGTATAGATAATTGAGACATAAATAAGGAAACAATAGTTTTATTTCTTAGTCGTTGTAGTATAGATGAAGTTTTTTAGTACCTTCACTGGAAAACTCTCACGAGACTACAACTCGTCCACTAGGGAATTCCTAGTGGTTTAAGGCCTTGTTGCATATGGTCAATGCAATCGCACTCAGCTAAACGAGAGAGATAGAACTCCATTTTTGGTCACTTATTCTAATTTCTCATCTTTGCTTGAGGACAAGAAAAATGCTGTTTGGGGGTGGTTTGATAAGAGCCCAAAACTGTAGTTTTAACCCCTTAATAATCATACTTTTAGACCAATTATGTGAATAATAAGTAAGAGTTAATATCGACACGTGTGTTTTATGCATTTCAGGCTTCAAAGTCCATTATGTGCAGAAATGTGCCACTTTAGCTAGATAAAGGAGCAATGGTTGGTTGCTAAGGAGTTCTGTGATTAAAGGCCAAGATTCAAGAAGACAAAGCCTTTCTAAAGCCCGGTCAAAAGCTGAAAAGTCAAAGTCAACGCGGGCAGAAACAGACACAAAGTTAGCAGAACTTCCGAAGACCATATCTTTGGACTCAGACCTCAGAATTGGGCCTACCTTATGTCAAAACGACCGGCTCGGAAAGAGCTTTCCAATGGTCCAAGCCTTGACCCAATCAGAGGAGCAGAAGTAGACGAAACATCTGTTGAAGCCAACTACAGCTGAAGAGCCCATTTTGGACTAAAGAAATTGGGTTTTGGGCCTGATTCTCTGGCCCAAAACATGGCTCCAAGCCCATGCACGATTTTTGGATCTGAAAGTATAAAAACAAAAGCTTAGCTCTTTGTTAATGGTAGATAGTTAGACCTAGATTAGAAATTAGATTAGTAGCCTCCATTAATTAGTTTTAGATCTCAGTTTTAGAATTTCATTCTCTATTTTAGATTAAAACTTTAAATCATTGTTCTTTATTGATTAGATAAATAAAATAGTTATTCTTGTCAATTTCGATTTTTGTCATTTATAATTTATTAGATCTAATTTCAATTCTTGTTATCATTCAATTCTTAGTTATTAATTAGATTTCGATTATTGTTTAGTTAAATTTCATAAAGTTAGAATCTTTGTAATATGTTGTATTCGATTTCAATGGGAAATGATGGTTTGATGAATCAAGGCTAAAACCTTCATTAGAGGGGTTGATGAAGCCTTGATGAAAACTTAGTTGTATAGTGTAGAAGTATTGTAGAATCTATTCCACTCTAGAAGGTCGTGATTCGCCATGAGAATGGGTGGACGACCTCACATGCTAGTTAGTATTTGGTAGAAATGCCATGAACACTAGGGATTAGAACTCGAAATTCTTGTCGTAAGAACGTAAGAATTGATATACAAGAATCTATGCTAGTTTATTAAGTTGGATTCGAGGTGGATTCAATCCCCCTCTAATCCTTTATCTAGATTAAAAAACAATCATATTTCCATAGCATTCGTAGTTTAAATCCAACATAATCAATTTCATATTGTATCGTAGTATAACACCTTTAGTAAAGCTCTCATTAAACTTAAGACTGATCAATTAGATTAGAAAACATTCCATGCTAGAGAACTAGGAGTGGAACGAATTTGTTACTCCACTCTATTTCGATAGAATTGAGAGTAGAAACTTTGATAAATAATAGACACATAAATTTAGTTTTAGTTTACTTACGTTTTGAGTTCATCGTTCATTTTGTAGGTAGACTATTCAATTTTATCATTTATCAACCATCATACATCTATATCATCCATACACATCTACACACACAAAAAGAGGCAGTGTCACTAGGCTTACTGTTGAGGTTTGTTTGAAATCCTTTTTCTTATGTGTTTTCCTATTAATAATTACAAGTTTACAAGTCTTTGGGTGAAGTCCGGGGGGGGGGGGTATAACGAGCGTGAGGCTAGGAATGATGATTGTGAGATAGATCTTGACTAACATGTTTAGAAATCAGGAGTTATCTAACACAATTTTTTGTTGTTTGAAAGGACATAAGAAATACATGAATGTTTTAGTTGCTTCCATGTTCGAAGTAAAAAGGCCAAGAAATATGGAGTTGCTTATATCTTATTATTACGTTAAACTATGGGTGTGCAATTTTAGACTGGAAAAACTCCCTGGGAAAGCTACTTTCAAGTCCTAAGTTTCTTGAAGAACTGGCATCCAAGTGTTCAATGAACTCCCAAAATGAATTTTCAATATAGTTTGAGTTTTTAAATTTTATTTTTTCATGTGTAATTTGTTGCAACACTCTCTTATTAGCGTCAATATCGACCATTGCTGGTAAGTCACAATCATATCTTAAATGACTTTGCATTGTAAGTTTGTAAGATCATTTTTTACATAAATTGGATATGAGATGAATTGCCATAGCAATACATGCATGTATATGTTCTTTTTAAACTAAAATATATCTTACATAGGACTTTGTATGCAATGAATCCCCAGTACGTCCACATTACTTTGCCAATAAAGAATTGCAGATGTGCCAACTTGGCCACCTGCAGCAGTAGTGCAGTTCTACAACAAAAATGGAATGATTATTATTGAGTGATAAAGATTGTTGTGGAAATGGGTGTTGCAGAATGGCCTCTATTGGTTCAAGCATACATGGTTACTTGGAAACAAGTGAAAAGATAGCGAAGATAGTGACTAATGGGTATATCAGAAGAAGCAATATAGTGGAGGATGAATGTATCCCATCGAACCGTGCATCAAGTGTTAAAGTTCTCTATCTTTGTTTTTTTTTTTTTTTTTGGTGAATTATCATCAGACTGTAATGTAAAGAACAACTACTACCATATGTATAGAAACATGATCATACTCCAATTTTCAATCGAAGTTGTTGTGATACTAAATTTCAAGTGATGTCTATGTCTTCTAAGCGAGTTCCATTGTTCATACTAGATTGTCCGCATGTTATATTGCACTAAATGACATAACTACACTAAACGACTATATGTAGCATATAATTTAGTATCCAACAACAAATGAAATATTGTACAATAAAAATGAACTCAATTAGTAATGCAAGGTGTTTATGATGGCATTAGGTTGGTAATAGTGTACTACGCACTAATAGATCTCATTAGATCGTTCCTCGAGATTTTAGGCTTAATCGACCTGTGCAGACCGCGAGGTATCCTTCATGACCTCTCCAAACCGACTGTTGGCCTATAGAATTGAACAACCTCACCAGATCGTTTAAGTATACACCTAAATGACCCAGCCATGTCGATTCAATATATTTTACCAGACACATCTAGCCATAACGAGCAGTACAGATCGCTTGGGCATAACATACACAACCCAACCATGTCATCTAGACATTTGTAGACATTTTGAATTTTAATTATGAAATTTTGAGTAAAATTTGAAATTAAGATAGCTAGATAGAGCAATTTACATGAGACTTTGGTACAAAATTTCTAAACCCTAAACCCTAAACGATTTGTTGATTCACATTTGTGAAAGTGATTAAAACTTAGTAAAATTTACAATACCCCATACTTAATTGAACAATAATTGATAGACACAAATTATTAACTAACCATTTACTCAAGCATGTCAACAACTTAGTGAGTTTAAGGTTCAACCTAGCTACGTCTTATAAGTTTACAACTGATGAACACAACCAATCAAGATTTGTAAAATTGAAATATGATTTGTAAAATGTAAACCCTAACCAAATTTTACAAATAATATTTTAATTTTGCAAAATTTGGTTTGGAACAGCACAAGCAACATTCATTACATGCACTACTTGTAAAAAATGAGCTAGTGTTAGCTTTTGTATATGTATATGACAAAGTTAGGGTTTACATAAACAAGTTCAATAAGAATGATTATAATCAAACATTTTACAAATCAGATTTCAATTTTGCAATCTTGATTGGTTGTGTTTATCAATTGTAAGTTTATAAGACGTATCTAGATTGAACCCTAAACTCACTAAGCTGTTCGAGTAAATGGATGGTTAATCATTTGTTTCTATCAATTATTATTCAATTAAGTATGGGGTATTGTAAATTTTAATAAGTTTTAATCACTTTCACAAATGTGAATCAAAAAATCGTTTAGGGTTTAAGGTTAACAAATTGCATACCAAAGTCCCATGTAAATTGTTCTATCTAGCTATCTTAATTTCAAATTTTACTCAAAGTTTCATAATTAAAATTCAAAATGTCTACAAATGTCTGGACGACATGGCTGGGTCGTGCATTGTATGCCCAAGCAATCTGCAATGGTCGTTAAGGCTAGATGTGTCTGGTAAAATATATTGCAATGGCATGGCTGGGTTGTTTAGGTGTATAACTAAATGATCTAGTGAGGTCGTTCAGTTTTGTAGGCCAACGGTCTGGATATGTCGTGAAAGATACCTTGCAGTCTGCAGAGGTCAATTAGGCCTAAAATCTTGGGGAACGATCTGATGAGATCGTTTTGGATGCTTTTGTGAGACCTGGCTGGGTCGTCTGGACCAAAATCCAAAAAAAAAAATTTATTTGATTTTGTGTTTTTCATATCCAAATTAAATTCATATACACATATAACTTCAAATTCATATTCATATACATAAAACCATATTCAAATTCATATTCATATTCAAACACACATAACCTAATTCCAAAGGCAAATTCATATACAAATGATTCCAACTTCAAATTCCAAATTCATAAACTTCAAATTCCATACATTAGTATACATCAAATTTCTACCAAAACCAAAACCATGAAATTATACAATAAAGCTTAATCCACACAACAAACCCTAATTGATATACCAAAAAAAAATAACTTCATATCCATTAGACACGGTCATGATGGTAACGCCCACCAATAAACTTGCACCGGGTCAAGTTTTCTACATTGCGGAACTCAATCCTTGATTCCTCGGGAATCGCAAGCCTACCTAATTGTAGACCTCTCTCTAACATGAGATTAGTTTCATCGAGGATGTTGCTCTGTCAAAAAAAATGCAAAAGTAATTTAGTATGAGGAGCCATTTAGTATTTACAGTTTTAAAAGAGCGGAACTACAATTATCAAATGACAAAACTCACCAGGTGAGTACTAGAACTAGGAAGTGTCTATAGGTAGGAATGTATAGGAAGATTGTGATTTATCATTCAAATGAGAGTATTCTTTTCATACCATTCCATGTAGCCCAATTGACACTCCCATGGATAAGTAGCCGGAGGTCCTCGATTTTAGGATTGGATCACGTGATTCTCCCATGTGGTCTAATATGCCGATGCAAGATTCCGTTTCACCTTGTACCCACGTCCGCAAGTAGTTCTCGTCGCTTCAATTGGGTGTGGAGGATTGGTGGGTATAAATTGGACGTGACCCAACTGACGCACCGCCTTACAAACAACGTAAAGCTCCATGACACCAAGAAAACATATAAATTCCTTAAAATAAGCAATCTCATCCACCGGCCATGTGGCTCTGACATTGTTTTAGGGCCACCATTCAACCTGTGATATGAGAAAATCAACCATTAATGACATACTCCAACGATCAATTAATCAAGAAAATATTAAACAAATCCATATACTTACCATTTGACAATTTGTATCATCAAGAAACTTTCAATGCATGTTTTGTGTTAGTATAGTGTAGAGTGGTAACTGAGTGCCTACGACATCGAGGCTGGTCCAACTCATACTCCAGGTTTGGGATTGGCCTGAAGTGTGGGAAGTAATCGTAGATCCACGCTTAAATTTATATATACACACAATTAAAATACTAATAAATAGATAAAAGGTTAACATTGAAAAGATAAACAAAAATACTAAAGATTTACCTATAGGAGAGTGAAATAGCATGTAATGCCTTTCACTTTGGCACCTATGGCAACCCAAAACCGCGGTACAAGTATGCAAGTATTGGTGCACCCCACATATAGTCTTTGATCTCGCTAAACTTCAACGACAACCTCATATAACAAATAGGAACTGTAGTCCTAGACTTGTCAGGGAAAATAGTACATCCAAAGAAGAATAACAAATAACCTCTGACAGCACATTGTACCTCCTTCAAAGTTGATGCCTTTTTCACAGGTTTCCCTTTCACTAAAATATCACTATCATGCACCTTCCCTGCCATGTGATGCCTTAGGAATTCTAACCTTACTTTTGATATGAAGTGGTTGGCTTGTAACTCCGCCTTACTCGCTCCCATAGATATATCAAGAGCACGGTTCAGCAGCTTCTCAGTCTGTTCCAACTTCAAATCAATGTTGCCTTTCATGACTTTTCCTCTTATCGAGACTCTTAGGATTTGGGAGACATCATCCAAAGTGATAGTCATCTCCCCAAATGGCATATGAAATGTGTTGGTCTCCAGATGCCACCTCTCTACAAATGCAGAGACAAACACAGAATCCTGGTGCTCGTATACTCCCATCACGAGATCATACAAGCCCGTCCTTCTAAGCTCGATTTCAAATCTAGGATTCTTTTTAAATTTGACTTAAGATTCCATTGATTTAACTTGGTAAGGTGCTGACCACACTTCAAAGCTCCGCACTCCTTCTAAAGCAACAAATAGTCAATGAGGAGAAGGTTTCGTAAAAAAAAAAATTAAAGTACTAAGTGCATACTATATGATATTAATATTACCTGCCCTTCCTAAATATCGCGAGCCACGTGCACCGCATAGTCATACAAAACCTGCTCGTTATCACGTACACGCTCTGTATAAGGCCTATCACCATATGTGCTTAGTTGGTACTCCTTATCTTTCTTGGATTTTCTCATAATATTTTGAACTGGACGTACTTCCAATGGTGTTTGCACTATTTCCTCCATCGCTTCCTCCGAATTATCATCCTTTTCCAAATTGCCATCCTCCTCTAAATCATCATCCTCCTCTAAATCATCATCCTCCTCATCCTCATCACCCGACTCTTCCCCATCATCGTCGTTACCATTTTCTTCATCCTCATCCTCATCCTCATCACCATCACCATCACCATCCTCCTTTCCTCTTCCCCTTAACTATCACCATCATATACATTCTCCCTCATAACATCCAAGTACATCCTTATCTAAATTTATATCCTCATCTAAATCTACATCCTTATCTACATCCAAATTTACATCCTCATCTACAATAGGAGCCCTTTTTCTTTCCCCGGCCGGCCCCTTATTCTTTTATTTTTATCTACTAACTCTAAATCACCTACACCTACATTACTCGGATCGGGATCATCCGTTTTTCGATCCCCTCTACAAATGGATGCTGAGGTTCCCCTTCCTCTTTTTTTCTCAGGTAGGTTACCCAAACTACTACTCTTGCTACTAAGCAATTTCTTAGCACCTGTGTAGATGCTTTTCGCTACATTCTTCATATTATTTGATCGAGGACCCATTATTGCTACAAAAAAATAGTAATAAATAATAAGTATTAGTAACCAAAAGTTTCAATCTAATAATATGAAAACAAGCTTCATCGACAAAATGAAAACGAAAACAAAATGACATTGAGCAATGACTAACAAAACATAATATCAACCAATGAAACACAATCTATAATGTCAAATTAGTATAGCAAATTACAAGCAACAATGCAGCACAAAGATCACAACACTTCACCTACAATTTATACTTTATACTAACTTAATACAATTTATGTACACTTCATACAAACTTTATAATATTCTACATTCAACCAACAATGCAATACAGAGAACTCAAACAAAACTTGATAAACAAAACTGCTACTAAAACATAAAGCAAACTCAATCCTTTATTGCAGTTTTAATATACCAAAAAATAATATCATTTCAACTATTTACTATGTACAAACCCAAATTTCTATCCATTATAAATATAGACTATGGCAACATATAAATATAGACTATGGAAACAGTTTCAACATCCACACTATCTAACATCTTTTGTCTACAATTTACACACATTGCACATTGAAACAAAAATACTCACTTACTGAAGTGTCGACCAGACGGAGAGAAATGCTACCCGAGAGCTCGAGTGAAATAGCATCAACCAGACTTACTTCCAATTTGTTCTATTTCAGAACAAAATAAGTTAACTCTTAAGTTATTGTACTCCTATTTTGACCGGACAAGAAAATTGGTTTGCTGAAGCAAGAAAATGGTTTGGACAAGAAAATTTGTTTAAGCAAGAAAATGGTTTGGACAAGAGAAATTGGTTTGGAGAGAGTTTAGAGAATTCGGTTTGATGGAGAAGAAATGGGTTTGATTTAGCGTTCTAATTTAGTTTTGGGCCTATTATGAAAGTTGAGTTTATGTTGCATATCACAGGATATTAAATTAGAGTTTGGGCCTAAAGCCCACAATTCGAATGGTACACCCATTCCCAATCGTTAAAAATCGGTAAACATCGAGAATTAGAAGATTTTTACCATTTTTATTGTTTATTCGTTTTGAAATTCGATAACCTATCAATTCGGAGACTTTTTACATTTTTTTGAAAAAATCGAATATTTTTGTTTTGCAACGTGCACGTGAGTAACGTACTTAAATGAATGTGTCTGAGCTTGTGTACAATTTAAACATCGTATACACACAAAAGACTGAACAACAGCAGACTTATAGTGAAAATACGATAAATTTGCGAATGATTCACAAATTCGTATTATTCACCGAATTGCTAACTATGAAATCAATGCGGGAGTTAATTATTCAAGAATGAATGATTCCTTGCCGAATTAACGAATAATTTCATATCATTGAAAAATATGACCTTTTTAAATGTTTTCCGAATTAAACAATAAATTCGCAAATTATTCACGAATTATTCGCCGAATTGCTAACTATGGTCGAGACACTAGTATCAATAACAAAAGTGAATTAACACATTAATTCGTAATTATAGTGGGCTTTAATAAGGAGAATGGAGCCTTGAATTTGGTTTAGTGTTTGGGCATATGTATGGGCTCAGTCAACTTTCTTCTTCGCGCCTTACTTTCTCTCTGTTCTACCATGTTTAACATTATTGTACATTATGTGTTGGTAATGATTACTCCCTCAGGAAACAAGGACGACTTCAACAATATGGATCAATCTGCTTTTGTTATAAAAACTACTTCTCTCCAGCACTCATCTATTTCTCTATCCACTCTCAAGCTCTCATTACAAACTAAAAGAAACAAACTAGGGTTGGTTTTTAAGAGAGAAAGCATTCTAACATTTTCAAGGTCTTCATACTTCCTAAGCAAGCATGGTTCTTCCAAGGAAAGGTAATTAAGGAGACCATGGCTTAATTCGGTGCTGGTTACCTTTATGCAAATTTGCTTTCCTTGCTGACTGAAGTTTTTAGCATAGTAGTGAGTTCAAAGTGTTAAGTGAGGTTCACCATAAATTATTTAGAGCTTGAATGAATGGGAGTTTGAAGGAAGAAAGGTAGGTTTCTTAGTTTTTAGGACTTGTTTTGTTAACTCTAGTTGTATTGAAGAACATTATAAAAGACTTTGTAAATTGAATGATTGGACACACAAACATTGAAGAAATAACTTGATTGAAATGAAGAAAACAACTTGAAAGAAATAACTTGATTGAATTGAAGAACAAAAAGTAAACAGCTTGAATGTAAATGAGTTGAAAAATAAATCTTACACTACTCCTACATTACACTAGACTAAGTCTAGGTGCATTCTTTCATCCTACTTTTGAGTTCTTATGCCCCTACTTTTACAAAAGATTGATTTGCCCTCTCCCTCTACAATCAAGACACCTCACCAAGGTTGTTTTATGCTTTTCCTTTTTGCTTTTTGCTTTTGCTTTTTCATTTCTTCTTGATCAAGCTAGGTTTAAAGAAAGCCTTCTTTTGTATCAAGGACGTCTATCTCTGGTGTTCTGAGTTAAGGACTTGTCTTTCAGCTCTCTGGTTTTGAGTCATTGACCTTTGACCTTTGACTTTGACTTTGACTTTGACTTTTTCAGCACTTTTTCTTAGCAGATTCGAATATCCATTATAAGCATAAATAAGGCTCTTTTTGTTGCTAAGATGCAGCTTTTTTGATAAATGGTCGGAATTGCTCTGTAACCTGAAAAAGGTAATAAAAACTATGAGTTGTCTTTTCATTATGCGTAAGTAGGGTTGTAATGCAGTAATGTAAGGGTAATAAAATGCACATTTGGCAGTTGATCACCACCCCCAAATAGCATTTTGCTTGTGCTCAAGCAAAGATGAGAGAAAAACTAAGATCACAAATGAGTGATTTATTATTAATTATACTAATCTCATTTCGTGGAGTGTGATTGCATTAACCATATATAACAAGGCCTTAAACCACTAAGAATTCTCTAGTGGATGAAGTTGTGTTATTAATGAGTATCTTCAAAAGATTAGAAGTGAGGTTCACCATAGATTGTTTAGAGTTAGATGATTGGGAGTTTTAGAAGAAAGGAAGGTAGTTTCTTTTTAGGACTTGTTTAGTTTCTAGTTGAATGAAGAACATTAAAAGTTTAAGTTGTTTTGAAGATTAAAATGACACAAACATTGAAAGGAATGATTGAAATGAAGAACAACAAAAAGAAGATTGATTGATTGAAGGATAAAATAAAATAACAAGATTGAAATGAAGAACAATAAAGTAAATGACTTGAATTGAAAAATAAGAAAGTAAATCCTACATGACACTAGAATAAGTCTAGGTGTATTCTCTCTCCCTAACTTTTTTTTATATACCCCTACTTTATGCTTTTTACTGATTTGCCATTCTCCATCACATTTGAGACACCTCGTCCTTTACTTTATGATTATGTTTTTTCCTTTTCTTCTTGATCAAGATAAGTTTTAGAGAAAGCCATCTTTTGAGTTTAGGACATTTATCTATGGTCTTCTGAGTTGAGGACTTTGACTTCCAGCTCTTTGCTTATGAGTCATTGACCTTTGACTTTTTCAACACTTTTTCATAGCAGCTTCTAGTCTTCATAATAAGCATGATTAAGGCTCCTTTCCATGCTAAGACACAAATTTTATGATATGTGGTCTAAATTTCTCTGTAACCTGAAAAAGGCAATAAAAGCAATGAGTTGTCTTTTCATTAAACGTAAGAAAGGCTATAATACAGTAATATAAGGATAAGAAAATGCACATTTGGGAGCTGATCACCACCCCTAAATAGCATCTTGCTTGTCCTCAAACAAATATGAGAGAAAAAACTAAGATCACAAATGAGTGATTTATTATAAGTTATACTAATCTCGTTTCGCAGAGTGAGATTGCATTGACCATATGCAACAAGGCCTTAAACCACTAGGAATTCCCTAGTGGATGAGCTTTAAGCCTCATGAGAGTTTTCCAGTGAAGGTACTCACACACTTCTTCTATTTAGTACAAAGGGTTTTGTTTCCTTATTTATTCTCAGAAGTCCATACATCTCATTAGCGGGGAAATAAGGGGACAAGCTCTTTTGAACTTAGAATAACATATGTACAGTAATTTAATCGCATAAGGATAAATGTGCAAAACATGAGCAATGAAATGCAAAAGCAGAGTCGTTTCGAGACTTTTAGAGAGCGTCATTAAGGTGGGTTCTCATAGGGGTGTGTTATAATCAGAACTCTCTGAAAGATTCACTGAAGTATTGTTTTCTCAAGTGCAGTGGGCACTTATATTCCTCACATACTCAAATGACATCCAAAGAAACCGGGACTAGGGTGATGGTCTAGAAAGAAAAAGAAAGGGAAAAACAAAATCTGATAAGTTGAGAAACTGGGTCTTCAAGATACTTGTAACTAAAGAAGAACCTCGTTTTATTCTTTTGCTTCCAAATTGTGATTCTTTCAGGCCTTCGGCGTTGTGACTCCATATGATTTTGAATTTTGGGAGTTCTAACTTTGCTTTTGTTTCTTTTTAATTTTTTTTTGATATCGTCTCCTTTTGATTTTGATCTTTTGGGAGATTCAATTTTTTACTCCTTTGATTTTTTAGGAGTTTTGGTTTTTGATGGGTCTTTCTTTTCTTCTATTTCTTTTCTTTTCTTTTCGAAACAACTAACTGATCTTTTTTGTACAAGGTCTTCTCTTCTCTCTTTTTTTATATTTATCCAGTTCTCAACTCATCAGCGGGGTAAGCTTTTTATTGTGTGTCGTAACGGCAAGAATATTTGGCGAAGAATAAAAAGGCCTTTTCGAAAATGGTGAAGGCTCAAGGGGGTAACTAGAGGAAAAATATCTTTTTGGGGTTTTAATATTTATTTGGTTGTATCGATCCAAAAAGGGCCTAAATTCTCTCCTAAGATATGGCGTGGTGATCAAGCAAATGGACGTGTGGTCTTTCTATCTGGACATCCTTTGTGTCATCACTCAATAATCATTCAGATGAGGCTTTCGGCTAGGTTCTCATATGATATGGAACTTAATTGTTCTAACCTTAATCTCGGGAACTCACTGTTATATACAGACAAATGCTTATGCATGCCATTCATGAAAAGATGCAGAAACTATTGTACGTATATTTTCTAAGTATGAAGAACAAGTCCTTACTCTATTCCTATAATGAGACTTCTAAACTTTTTATTCATCCTAGAAAAAGGAAATTAGACTTTTTAATACTAAACAGAAAAATATTTTTGGTCTGTTTCGAAAAAGAAATTTTAGAAAGGAAGAAATATACTATTATATTTACTATAGAAAATGCATAGTTTTTGCAAAATGGTACTATACCACTCCCAAATAGAAATATGCTTTGTCCACAAAGTATGAAGAGATAAGGAAAGAGATTACCATAGAAACATAAGCAAAAACGGCGATACACCTATATTCTGCTCTTCATGATGAAAAAAGGTCACCCCCAATTAATTTTGGGGCGTGGGTTGTTTGATATAGAACAAGAAATATATAGTTTATTATACTAGGGATTATTATTCTACTATGAAATTTTTTTGGGTTTTTGAAAATATATGAAATACAGAAAAGAAAAATGGAAAATTTTAGCATGATGTATCTGTATTACCTTCTACTCATAAACCAAATTCCACAAGAAAAACAAACAAAACAAGCATATAATATTAAACATATAATTAAACTTATACGAAACGTCATACACGCAAGAAAGAAAAAGAAAAATAAATATATCCAACTATGCAAACACTAGGGAAATTCTTAGTTAGAATCTGTGCGTGACTCGTCTCGATGTCGAGAAGACCCTTCTCCTTGATGTCGGGTCTTAACGTGTATATCACTACGCGGGAGCGCAAATAGAGAGGTGGAGGCAAAAGATAGAATTAAATAGATAATAGTATCAATTTGAGTTACTCTATTTTGTTTAATTCTCGTTCGGAGACGCCTCGCCTTTTTTTTTTTTTTTTTTTTTGCAAGCAAAAGATATCTCTAACCATATAGAGGTTTTGAAAAAAAAATATAAAATTATACGTGAATTTGGTATCATTTTGGTTACTCCGGGGCGTATAATTTTCATTTTTATATCATTTAGTTTTGAAAACTATGGAGAGATATTTTAAGATACTCATACTCAAAAAGTTGTGATTCTAAATGCTAAGCTTTTGAAAACAAATCATAACAGGTAATCTCAGGCAACTTTTGTGTCGGCTCTTTATTGAACCCAATCCAGTCAGACTGTGGCTTCAGTTATGTGTGTTAGGGGGACTGCGCAAGACATAATGGAAGGGTTTAGCTAATTGGACAGTAGTGGGTGGTGGAACTAGGTCTTCTTGGTGGATTTTGGTAGTTCTGATTAAATTGGGATGGGAACCAATGTTCTGTTCTGATTGTTGTATTTTGTTCTTGTCTGAATGTATTTGATGGTTGACATGATGATAGGTTGGTAAGAAAGGGACAATTGGTATCTATATGGTTTAAGCTGAGTGATAATAAAGATTTGATATGTAAAAATAGTAGTTTAAACATTACTAAATCATGTTAATCAATAATAATAATACTCTCTAAACATAATAGAATAAAAGGAGTAGTCGTGTTATCCACTGTAATGGAGGTTTGTTTCATTGGAATCATACTAACTAAATAACAATAGAAAGACATAATATAAAAGAAGATAATTGAATATTAAAGAACTAAGCTTTTATTGATAGGGAATAATGGAGGCTACAATTAAACTACTTAACCTAAACTAAACTAAACTATTCTAAAGAAAGAGAGAGAGAGAACCCTAATTACAAGTAAACTAATGGGGGAGTAGCCAAGTTTTGTTTAACATTAACCCTCTTTATATAGGAGAGGATTAGGGTTACATTTTCATGTATGAGCCAAAAAGGGGGGCTTTGGGCCTCTAAAGTAAGACCAAAGTCTATTAGGTTAAGATTAAAAAGCCCAATTCTACTGGAAATTACTTTAGTGCCTTTTTTGTCTACTTTTAGATCTCTGATTAAGGCAAAACTGGATCCATTGGAAAGCTTATTCAGTGCCGGTCGTTTTGACATAAAGTAGACCCAATTTTAAGACTCGAGTCCAAAGATACGGCCTGCTGAAGTTCTGTTGGCTTTTCTATCCTTTTTTAACACGAATTGACTTTGACTTCCCAGCTTTGAATGACCTTAAAAATGGCTTTTCTACATGATTCCTGGGCTTTAAACATAGAACTCTTCTAGCAATCATCTTGACTCATTTTCCATGCAAAATGACATCTTTAAGCACATAAATAGCTTAAAGACCTAAACTACACAAAAACACGTAAACAATACTAACTCTTATTTATTATAAACATAATTGGCCTAAATATAATACTATTAAGGGGCTTAAACTACACTTTTGGGTGCTTATCACGCCACCCACAAACAGCATTTTGCTTGTCCTCAAGCAAAGATGAGAAATAAAAACAGATAAGTGGCCAAAAATGTGGTCCTAACTAATCTCATTTCGCAGAGTGTGATTGCATTAACCATATGCAATAAAGCCTTAAACCACTAAGAATTCCCTAGTGGATGAGTTATAGCCTCGTGAGAGTTTTCCATAAAAGATACTTACAAACTTCATCTATATTACAACAACTAAGAAATAAAAGTAATTGTCTTATAATTTTATCTCAGATTCTATACATCTCACTAGCAGTTAAACAAGGATGATAAATCTAACTCCTAAATTAATACATGCATAATAATCAAATCATCTTAAGATAAACAATTATACAATAAAGTATGCTATGAAATACAATGGCAGATTCGTTTATGAAACTTTTGGGTAGCGTGCCTAAGAAGGTTCTCACAAGGAATGTGTCAAGACACATAACACTTTGATTTTTCCACTCAAGTTTGTTAACTCCAGTGTGCAGTGGGCACACGTTTCCTCATAATCTCAATGACAATCCAAGAAAGTCGAGGTCGATCAAACACATCTACCACTTATTATCACACCAACCTATTCCTTATTAAGCTAGAGGTATTTATTAGGTGATACGGGGCGTAGGTGTTGGTCAAAAAAGGAAGGAAATGGATATTCAAAAAGACAAGTCTAAGATAATAAGGTCTTCAATTACATGTAACTAGAGAAAACCTTGTTCTTACTTTGCTTCTATACTTAGTTTCCATCCTTAGCCTTTTTTTTGGCGTTTTGACTACTTTTATTCTGTTGTTTTGGAGTTTTTATTTTTCTTTTCTTTTCTTTGGATGGAAACTTCTTTTCTTTTTCTTTTCTGAAGCAACTAACTAATTTTGGTTTTCCACAGGTCTTTCTCTTTATTTTCTTTACTCATCCTATTACTCATACTCGTTCAAGATGGGTTGGCTTATTTTTATTTTTATTGGTTTTAAATATGGGTAAAGGATTTATGGTTATGAAAAAGCTAATTTAAAGGCTCAGTGGGGCGACTAGCGGAAAATATACTTAGGTTAGAATTTATACCTATATCGATCCAAAGAGGGCCTAAATTCTAGCTAAGGATATGGTATGGTGATCAAGCAAGTGAATGTGTGATTTCTCTACTCAAATTTTACTTCTCCCTTGTGTCATCACTTAGATATTTCACTCTTATGAGGCTTAGGCTAGATGCTCACAGGATATGTATTAACTACTCTAACTTAGGTCTCAGAAAAATAATAGCAAGTACAATCCTAAATGCTCATGCAAGATGTTCATGGAAAGATGCAATGACTATTACCTACATATTAATCTAAGTTTCAAAAATTAAATCATAATTCAAGTACTACGTGAGATTTCTAGACTAATATCATTATGGAGAAGGGAACAATACCATTATCACTAAGTGCTTAGTATAAAATATATTTATGATTTGAACATTTTTCTAATTTTTATACGACAAATAATACGTAGTATGCAACCTAATATGTGCTTAAACATTTACAACGTGTTTCTATACCACCCCCAAATAGAATCATGCTTTGTCCCCAAAGTATGGAATGAAAATAAAGGATAGAGATTACCATTGAAACGTGCTTGTAAATGGGAGCACTTGAAAAGGAAAGCTAATCTATACTAATATAAAGAAATAAAAACATACACAACTCCTATAGGAGTTCTTCCCGTTATGGGAATAACATGAAATAATAAATAACGCTTGGGACATAAGCGTACTCTAACAGAAATTAAATAATACCATAAGTTCACAATTCAAGCATGCGCATATCGTAGATCCTATAGGATTAGCTTCCAAAATTCCGCGAAATAGTGAAATATCACAAAATTAAGGTACCTAATTACATTATGCATCAACAAAATCCATGGGTTCTATATTTTGATATTTATACATACAATTTTAATACGTGAAAGTATAATGTCTAAAATTAAATATATCACCCGAAAATAATTAGGGAGAAGGGGGTTCATAAAATAATTCAATAGCACAATTAAAATACATAACTAACTAACCTAGACTCTACTGGAGTAAACATGACAGGCAAAGGGTAGCAAAAAGTTTTGAAATGAAAGACCAAAATACGCCACCCCCAAACAAAATTTGAAAACCATTTTTAAGTTTCAAAAATTTTGTGGCCTATACTCCAAAAAGGTGGTATTGTATAAAAACTTGGGTCTTTTAAAGTCAGAATCCCTAAACTTACTAATACATGTTTATATTTTTTATTTTTTTATTTTTTATATGTTTGATTTGTTTGAAAAACAAAATTACGAAAAAGAAATAAAAATGGAACTCATGGTGTACTCCCATAATATAAGATTGGAATGGAGTACACCGAAGAATACTATGAGTCTTTTATAGTCAGATACTCGAAACTTTATCTAAAATATATATATGTTCGGTTTACTATATATCAACAAACGAAATAGTTGTGGATCTTTCAATAAATAATTATCACATAAAGCACCCCCAAACAGAATCAAGCACCAAGATGTTGTATGACGTGGCTTAATGGAATGGGAGTGAAGTCTAATGGACCTAGAACGTAACCTAGCATGCAATTTCTTCTTTTTCCTCCAATAGAAGGGTGGCCAAGTGAATGATCATGAAGAAATGGATGGTTATGGAAGATACGTAGAATCTGGATAAGTGTTAGAAGGAAGGGATGGAAAAAATGAGAAAATGTTAGGTGGCTTGTCCTTGGGTATTACGTCTTCACCAGATGGGTTTAGAAAGTCATGAAGCACAAGAGAAACAAGAAGATTTAGTGCAAACTGAAGGTGTCTTTGAAAAAGTGGAGGGAAGGGAATCTTGGTGGTGCTAAATGATTGGTATTTATGAGGGATTAGCTCAGGTGGATGATGGTCGGGTGGTGCTTTAGGTAGTTTTTGAGAGGGTGGATCAACACAGGCTCTTATAAACTCATCAAATTCCTCATCTAGGTTGTTTGCATCCACATAATTGTGGAATTCATTTGCAACTTTGAGGAATTCATCTACCCCGTCTATTTTGAGGTTGACTTCATCTTTTATATGGTCGGAAGGCAGGGTGGAAAATTCTTCCTCTATTTCAGTTATGTTCAGGGAGTCAAAATTGTGATCTTTGTTTTCTTCCCTAAGAGGGATATCTACTAGGGTGGGTACTAAGGCGTCAGCTGCACTGATGTGATATACAAAACTTTCAATACACTTCACTTCTCCTTCTACAGGCAACCTAGTTGTCTATGCTTGAGTATAAAGATGTTAACTTCCATATAAAGATTTCCAAAGGAAAGAGTCATTGATCCTTCCCAGAAATTGATTTGGGCATTGGCAGTTGCCAAGAAAGGGCACCCTAAGGTGATGGGAATAGAATCATGAGCAACTTCTGAGTCAAGAATAACGAAGTCGGCTGGGTAGTAAAAATCTTGAACTTTAACTAGAATGTTTTCAACTACACCTTTGGAATACTTAATAGAACTAGCTGTCTTGAACTTCTGCTAATTGCAAAGTCATTTTGGTCGGTTTAAGTTTATAGAGACCTAGCTGTTTATATAAATAAAAAGTGAGCAAGTTAACACTCGCCCCTATGTCTAATAGAGCAGTTGTTATGAAGTTATCACCCAAGGTGCATTGTATGGTAGGACAACTAGGGTCATTATACTTAACAATTCCATTATGTTCAGATAAGGAAGGATGATGCTCAGTTAAGAAGGCTTCTTGGGGTATGTTGGTTTTCCTCTTTGTGGTGCACAACTCTTTTAGAAACTTAGCGTGTCTAGGTAGACTTTTTATAGTATCTAGAAAAATTAGGTTTATAGTTAGATTTTTAAACACTTCCCTAATCTTATCAAAATTCTCATCTTTTTTAGACATAACTAGTCTCTGGGGAAACGGTGGTTTTTCTCTATACTTAGCATAAGGGTCAACAATAGTATTAACCTTGTATTTATCTTTTACCGCTTTCCAACAAGGTTTCCATATTGGAACCTCTACAAGTGTAGGATCATCAATTTCTATTTGTAAGGTTTTCCCTTTTAGTTGTGGTTGAACTGGAACTTCTACAGGTGTAGGGTCTTCAGTTTCTATGACAGTATTAGGTATGGTATCTTTTTTAGCTTCCATTTGTGGGCAATCTTCAAGCATAGTCACTTTTTTATCAACTACTCTCCCTGAACAAAGGGTAGTGATAGCCTGTAGTTCCCTTGAGGTTACATTACCATTACACTGAATACTGTTTACTTCAAAGGCAGTGTTTGTTGACTTAGGATTAGGCACAGTTTAACCTGGAAATAGACCTGTTAGGTTTTTATTTTGGTTAGCAGACATGCCAATAACCTGCTGGCACAAAGATTGCATCATTTGCATCGTTTGTTGTAGCATGTTAGTGTTTTGATCAGGCTGATCTTTCATAAATCTGGAGTTTTGTTCATTTTGTTCCTTCATCAAGTTTGAGTTTTGTTGCATGATTTGATTCTAATGTTGTAGCAAAGTTACTACTACGTCCTCTGTAGATGGTTTAACTAGTGGAGTGGTCATAGGAGTGAATGGAATTAAGGCTTGTTGAGCGTTCATGTATAGATGTTGATAGTTCTGGGTAATGGGCACTAAACCTTTGTTCTGGTGACCTAAATCTCATTATCCTAGATGTTGGTTAAATTGGTGGAAGTTTGTATTAGGCCTAACGTTTTGATTATTAAAACATGGAGGTGTGATAAGAGCCCAAAACTGTAGTTTTAACCCTGTAACAGTCATACTTTTAGACCAATTATGTGAGTAATAATTAAGAGTTAATACTGATTATGTGTTTTTATGCATTTCAGGCATAAAAGTCCATTATGTGCAGAAATGTGCCACTTTAGCGAGATAAAGGAACAAAGGTCGGTTGCTAAGGAGTTCTGTGATTAAAGGCCAAGATTCAAGAAGACAAAGTTTTTCTAAAGCCCGGTCAAAAGCTGAAAAGTCGACACGGGCAGAAACAGCACTCAAAGTCAGTAGAATTCCGAAGGCCATATCTTTGGACTCAGACCTCGGAATTGGGCCTACCTTATGTCAAAACGACCGGCTCGGAAAGAGCTTTCCAATGGTCTAAGCCTTGACCCAATCAGAGGAGCAGAAGTGGACTAAAATTCTGTTAAAGCCAACTGCAGCTGAAGAGGCCTTTTTGATTTGAAGAATTGGGTTTTGGGCACGATTCTTCCGCCCAAAACATGGCTCCAAGCCCATGCACGATTTTTGGATCTGAAAGTATAAAAACCAAAGTTTAGCTCTTTGTTAATGGTAGCTAGTTAGACCTAAAACAATATAGATAATTCTAGATCTAGTTTTCAGTAGATTAATTAAGTTTTAGTTCTATTTTCAATTCTTGTTTTAGATTAAGTCTTTGAATCATTGTTCTTGATTGATTAGATAAATAAAATAGTTATTTTGTCAATTTCGATTTTTGTCATCTCAATTTATAGATCTAGTTTTAATTCTTGTTGATTATCATTTCATAGTTTAAGTAGATTGAAACATTGTTAGTTAATTTAGTTAAGTTAGAATTTTAATATGATGTGTAGTTATAATTCAATGGGAAATGATGGTTTGATGACTCAAGGCTAAAACCTCCATTAGAGGGGTTGATGAAGCCTTGATGAAAACTTAGTGGTATAGTGTAGAAGCATTGTAGAATCTATTCCAATCTAGAAGGTCGTGATTCGCCATGAGAATGGGTGGATGACCTCACATGCTAGTTAGTATTCGGTAGAAATGCCATGAACACTAGGGATTAGAACTCGAATTTCTTGCCGTAAGAACGTAAGAATCGAGATACAAGAATCTATGCTAGGTTATTAAGTTGGATTCGAAGTGGATTCAATTCCCCTCTAATCCTTTATCTAGATTTAAAAACAATCATATTTCCGTAGCATTCGTAGTTAAATTCAACATAATAAATTTCATATAGGTATCGTAGTATAACACCCTTCGTAAAGCTCTCATTAGACTTAAGACCGATTAATTAGACTAGAAAACATTCCATGCTAGAGAACTAGGAGTGGAACAAATTTGTTACTCCACGCTATTTCGATAGAATTGAGAGTAGAAACTTTGATAAATATAGACACGTAAATTAGTTTTAGTTTACTTACGTTTTGAGTTCATCGTTCATTTCGTAGGTAAACTATTCATTTTTTATGTTTTATCAAATGGCGCCGCTGCCATCTTAGTTGCACTTTAGCATTATTTTCATAGTAGAATTAGTGCCATCTTAGTTGCACTTTACTGGAACACGAGCGCAACCCGCCCCCATACCGAGCGTGACCCACGCTAAGTTACTGGAACATGGAGCGCGACCGCGCCCTAAGCGAGCGCACCCACGCCCTAAGCCAAATTTTCCGGATTTCTACAGGTTTGTTTCAAACTTCGATTTTTAAGTTTTTCAGTGTTCTAACCTGTTATTTACACTGAACACGCGTAAACAAGATGCTATTCATAAGCGAAGCAAGGACGCTATCAGGTATTCCTTTCTTCCATACCTTGCATCTCCAGTTAGAGGTTCATACTAATATATCAAGATTGTTTGGATTGTTGTCGTGTTTAGACTTAGACTTGCATGAGATTAAGGTCTGGTCGGAGAAAAACACCGAACGTAATTAACCATTAACGTCAACAAACAAATCTATCGAATATACCAATCACTACACCTCTAACTACTATCCCACCAACCACACCTGACATAATGGCTGAAGGAAGAGAGACTCCTCTCTCTGACTTCTACAAAGCTTTGAGCGATAGCCCTAAATCTTGCATCGTTCTAGCAGACCCAGTGGGGGATTTTTGAATTCCCCCAAACATATTTAATCTGTTACCCATTTTCCATGGTTTAGACCATTAAAAACCTTACCAACACATGTGTAGGATTGAACAAGTCCTTACAACATTCCATCATCCTACGGTTGGTACGGAACAGATTAAATTGAGGGTATTTCCCTTCACCTTAGCCGATAAGGTAGCGTCTTGGTTAACTGCCCAAGCACCTAACTCTGTGGACTCGTGGGTTAAACTTGTTCAACTGTTTATGGAACATTTTTACCCACCCCTAAAGACGGATGAGATGCTTTCCAAGATTCATTTTTTTCCGACAAAATCCTCATGAATCATTTTCTGAGGCTTGGAATCGTTTCACCGATCTGCTTATTGAGTGTCCACACCATAACCTAGCAAAAGACACGTTAGTTCGTGCCTTTTTCAAAGGACTTCAACATCACCATAAAGAAGTCCTTGACATAATGAATGGGGGTAGTTTCCTAAGTAAAGGAGCCTCGAAGGCTTACAAATTTTTAGAAAATCAAACTAAACGTAATAACAATTGGGGGGGTAGTGATGATATCCCCCGCGCTGTTAGTTCTTCTTCAACAGTTAAGGCCGCCAGTATGTTTGAGATGAAACCCGATCTAGAACTAAAAAATTTAATCGAATCTCTAACTAAAAAGGTTGAGGCTATTTATGTGCAACAAAAGCCTATCCCCGCCATGAATGTTAACTCCAACCCATGTAATGTCTGTTTGAGTCCTGAGCACCCTGAATCCTATTGTCCTCTCGCCTATGAACAACAACAATTAGAGCAAGACAATGTTTGCTCCATTAATAGCTATCCTATTCCTAATGCCCCATGGAGACAACATCCCAACTTTAGTTGGCGAAACAATCAACAAGTTTCACCTCCAAGGGCCAATAACCAAAATGTTAGGCAAGTGAACAACTATAATCAAGCTCCACCTAGGCAAGGACAGGGACAAAGTCAGGGAAATTATAATAATTATAACAACCAAGTAAAATAACCACGACAAGGTCTAGCACAAGGTCAGGGTAATTATAATAGTTATAACACAAATAGAGGTATCGTTCCGGTTAACAATAGTAACTATCACAACCCACCCATAAATAATCAACGTGAGATAGTTCCAGTCGCACCACCTGTGACTACTACACAATCACATCATCCGGATCATTAGAGGCGCCTTTATAGGTGTTACCCAACAACTTTTCCAATCAATGACTCAATCAAACCAACAGATCTTACAATCCATAAATCAGGGCATACAACAGTTAGCCCAAGAGAAAGCCCAACCAAAAGGCGTGTTTCCAAGACAAGCGATACCCAACCCTAAAACAACAAACACATCCTTTGAGGTAAACGGTAATACTAGTACGAAAACGACAATAGTAGGTGACCTAAATGCCATCACCACTCTCCGATTCACTCCTCGGAAGAGTGGTTGATAACAAAGTAACTATGCCTATAGTTACCCCCATCAAGATTTCTACACCGGATATCGAACTAGATACCGGAAGTAGAAACTGAAGAGCCTACCACTATAGAGATACCGGTTAAACAACAAACTAAGAAGCAAAAGCCAAGGTAACACATTAAATGAAAATCCCGGTGGAGCCATCAAACGCTAAATATAGAGGTTTAAAAACCACCATTCCCTCGCTTAAAAAGTTAGCCATGCTAACCGGGGATACAAACTTTGAGGAGTTACAATCTTTTGAAATCGTGCTATCCTTATTATGTAGGGAACGTTTTCAAGAATCTAACGATAAACCTTCCTTTTTCTAAAGCTATTAAAAGCTCCCTAACCACGCTTAAGTTTCTTAAAGAGTTAAAGGCACCTTTTAAGGCACTACTAGGCGAAGACCAACATACCTAAAGATGCCTTTTTAACTGAACAATTCCCCAACTTTATCAAAAAATAATGGAATTGTTAAGTACAAGGACCCCGGTCGCCCCATGTAAAATGCACCTTAGGAGATTCCCATATTTGAATAAAAACGACGATCGCTTTATTAACTACTCCCGTTTTCAGATCGGGGCGAGTGTTAACTTACTAGGTTTAGGATTTATGATACTTGTATAAACAAATAGGTTCACAGAAATGCAACCTACAAAAATAACGCTGCAATTAGCGGACATGTCAATTAAGTATCCTAAGGGTGTAGTAGAAAACGTGCTTTTGTTAAGGTTCGTGGATTTTTACTATCCCGCTGATTTTGTTATCCTCAATACGAAATCGCCAATCGACTCAGATCGATCATATTTAAGCCCTTCTTGGCAATTGCCAATGCACTTAAATTGCCGATGGTAAGATGTCCTTATCTTTTGGCCATCTTACGGTTGAGGTAAATGTTTTAAAATGATGAAACAATTAAAAGAAAATCCATGGATTCGGCCTATAGATGGGGAGGTTAGCATGATCGAGAGTTTAGCTCAAGATTATTTTAACAACACGTTTTCGAAAACAATATGTACAAATTCCTTTCATTTTGGAATTTCAGAATTTGTAAATGACTCCTCCTTAGAGGAAGTCAACACCATCCTTGAGTCCACACCAATTATAGACCGCCCGGTTGCTTCATATACTCAAGATGAAGACTTTGCTACCTAAGCAAGTACTCATTATGCAAAATGAGGACCCGGCTTTAATTTTAAACATCTATTGATTTTCCATCCACCCCAGTGCTTAAACCTCTTCCCCCAGAATTAAAATATATTCAACTTGATCCGGATGGTAGTCATCCGGTAATTATATCTTCTCTGTTATCAAAGAATGAAGAGACACGTTTAATCCGGGTGATTAGGGAACATCGGTCAGCGATTGGTTGGTCCCTAGCCGACATTAACGGAATTGACCCTAATGTTTGCACCCATCGTATCCATTTGGAGGATAACGAGAAGACTTCTCGCGAACCTCAGCGTCGCTTGAACCTTGCCATGAAAGAGGTGGTTAGGGAAGAAGTCTTACGATTACTCGATGCGGATATCATATACCCAATCTCTGATAGTGAATGGGTAAGCCCCATTCATGTAGTTCCTAAGAAATCGGGAGTTACCATGGTACGTAACGGAAAGGGTGACTATGTTGTCACACAAGGTCCTATGAAATGGAGGATCTGTATTGATTACAGACGTTTAAATGCTATGACACAAAAGGATCACTTTCCTTTACCTTTTATAAATCAAATGCTTGAACGCCTAGCTGGTCATGCTTTTTATTGTTTTCTGGATGGCTACTCAGGCTATTTTCAGATTATTATTGATATTGATGACCAAGAAAAGACTACCTTCACATGTCCCTTTGGAACGTATGCCTATAAACGAATGCCTTTTGGCCTTTGTAATGCTCCTGGTACCTTCTAGTGGTGTATGCTTCATATATTTAGTGACATGGAAGAGCGCTTTATGGAAGTTTTCATGGATGATTTTTCTATCTATGGAGACTCCTTCACAGACTGTTTGTCTAACCTGTCTAAGGTTTTGACACGGTGTGAAGAAAAGAGCCTCATTTTAAACTGGGAAAAGTGTCATTTCATGGTGAAAAAGGGCATAGTACTAGGTCACATTGTATCTAGTGATGGCATCAAGTAGATAAGGCCAAACTAGATAAGATAGCGAATTCTACCAAAACCACGGACTGTCCGTGATATTAGAGCCTTTCTAGGCCATGCAGGTTTTTATAGGCGGTTTATTAAAGACTTCTCGAAAATAGCTAGGCCTTTAACTAATCTGCTTTTGAAAGATACAATCTTTGATTTTAATTTTAATCAGATCTGTGAGGCCGAAACTTTAAAAGCCAGCCTCTAACCTCTCGCACCAATTATACAACCTCCGATTGGTCTAAACCTTTCGAACTCATGTGTGATGCTAGTGACTATGCAGTTTGTGCAGTCTTGGGACAAAACTAGATAATAAGTCCACTGTTATTTATTATGCTAGTAAAACCTTAAACGATGCTCAACGGAATTATTCAACTCTGAAAAAGAATTCTTAGTCTGTCATTTATGCTTTAGATAAGTTTCGTCCTTATTTGGTTGGTTCTAAAACTTTAGTTTACACGGACCATGCACCCTTAAGTACCTTCTTGCAAAGAAGGATGCTAAGCAGAGATTAATCGTTGGATCCTCTCTCCGCAAGAGTTCACATTAGAAATAAAGGACAAAAAGAGGGGAAAACGTAGTTGCCGACCACTTATCTAGACTCACCAACGACGATCGAGTGATTCCGAGTCCATACCGGACTCTTTTTCCCGATGAGCATCTCAGTATGCGATTTTTTCAAGCACCATGGTATCTTCGACATTGTAAATTATTTAGCGGCTGATGTTATGCCTTATAATTGGTCAAGAAATGAACGTAAGAAGTTCTTGGCCAGAGTTAAGTTATACTACTGGGATGAGCCATACCTTTTTAAGTATTGTGCAAATCAGATTATTCGTCGTTGTATTCCCCAGTGGGAATACAATGAAGTTCTATCGTTCTGCCATGACAAAGAGTGTGGTGGCCATTTTAGTGGGATGAAAACAGCCGCTAAAGTTCTTCAATGTGGATTTTATTGGCCTACCCTTTTTAAGGATGCCCAAGTGCATTGCAAGACGTGTATTTGTTGCCAACAACTTGGAAATAATCAATGGAAGCATAATATGATGCCATTAAATCCAATCTTGATAGTAGAAATTTTTGACGTTTGGGGTATTGATTTCATGGGTCCTTTCCCTGTTTCCCACGGTTTCAATTATATTCTAGTTGCCGTGGACTATGTGTCTAAATGGATAAAGGCCCTGGCTTGCCGTAGCAATGACCATAAGACAGTTGTATTTTTTATTAAAGAATATATTTTCTATCGGTTTGGCATTCCTAAAGCCATCATTAGCGATGGTGGAACACATTTTTGCAACAGAGTTGTTGCATCCCTATTGAAAAAGTATGGAGTTACACAGAAAGTAGCAACTCTTTATCATCCATAAACTAGCGGACAAGTAGAAGTTTCTAATATGGAAATCAAAAAGATTTTAGAAACAACTGTAAACCCTGATAGGAAAGACTGGTCGAAGCATCTATCGGATGCCTTATGGCCATATAGAACTGCTTTCAAAACTCCTATAGGTATGTCTCCCTTTAGACTTGTATTTGGGAAACCATGTCATTTGCCGGATTGAATTAGAGCACGCGTGCTCGTGGGCTATAAAAAGCCTGAACTTCAATATTGATGAGGCAGGTGTCAAACGCAAGTTGCAATTGAATGAGCTTGAAGAAACCGTGGCGATTCTTACGATCTCGAAGGATTATAAAGCTAACATGAACGTGTTCATGATAAGAAAATCTTGCGCAAAAAGAGTTTGTGGTCGGTCAAAAGGTCTTGCTTTACAACTCCGCCTACATATTTTCCTATGAAAACTAAAACCCATTGGTGGTCCGCCCCTTTTCGTTATCAAGTCACCCTTACGGGCAATCACCTTGGTAAATCCAAATGACAACGGTACCTTTCAAGTTAATGGTCAACGGTTAAAACATTTTCCGAACTCACCCCCTAATGTAGAGGAAGTCCTTTTACAGATCCCCTGTCTATGAGGATTGACCTTTGTCATTGGTGTACTTCCTTTCACTCCCATATAGTGGTAAGTGCACCATTCAGGTAACCGGGCCCTCCTTATGGAGTGTGTGGCTGTAAGTACCGGATCCTAAGTCCACGGTTAACATAATTCACGTTTTCCACTTTTGCATGTTTTCTCGGTTTTTGAGTCATGTTCCTCTAAGGGGTGAATTATGTATTTTTTGTTTTTTGTTTTTCTTATAATAAACTAATAAAAAAATAAAAAAATAATAATAATAAATTCTTAATCATAGAAATAGCAATCCAACAAGTCTTGGGAATCTGACTTTAAACGACCCGCGTTAGAACAAATTTTGTGTTTAAAAATTTGTTTGGGGATTGGCAATCGGTCTCTCCATCTGGATTGCTCGAACTTTCCATTTATGTTGCTTAGGCCCATTACTTGTAGTTCAATTGGGTTGACGTAATCTAAACATAGATTTCCTTCGTTCGCATAACTTACGTCACACACGCACTTCGAGGCATTTTTCCACCCTTTTATATGTCAACCATGGTTGGAATTGAATGTTTTATGGATCATTGGATTGGAAATTCTCTACTGATCATTTCCATAACTCATTCGCCAAAATCGGGACAGTAACGAAGCGGCAAATTGAGTTTGAAATTACGCAAAAATCGAGAAAATTTTGAATTCAACCGGGCTTTGGGCCCAAACTGCGCGCGCGCCGCCGTGCGCTCTCCTTCCTTCCCAAAAAAAAACGGTTTCTTTCTTTTTTTAGTCAATCCCGCCGGTTATCAAGGTAAAACAAACCTTAAACACCAAAATAAAAAAAAAAAAAAAAAAAAAAAAAATAGAGAGAGAGAAGAAAACCTAACTACACCCACACCAAGATAATCAAATCCAACTAAAATCTTCTTTAAACCATTACCACCACCAACCTAACTCCGAAAAACCGCCACCAATTCAAGTAACCACCGCCACCACCGTTGTTTTAGTTGTTTTTCTTCAAACTCGCCTCCCCCACAGTCTACAAAACCATTAGTTGTCTCAGAAACTTCAATGGCACTACGACGAAGAATTTTGCCGGAGCACGCTTTTGCTTCCGACAGCTTCGCGCCATTTTACGACGCGGAGATGATTAGGAGGCATTGGAACGGACTGTGGTACTCGACTGAGGAGTTCTATCACTATGATTTGGTAGAACAATTTTATAAGAAGCGAGAATTGGAGGGGGATAGGATTTTCATAAAGGTAGCAGGAACGAGGAGGGAAGTAACGAGACAGTTGTTGGCTGAACTGTTAGGAATTACGCTTGAAAGCAACCTGGTAACGACAATTCAGGAATCCCAGTATACTGGAGTTCCTGCTTTGATGAAGGATACTGTCATGGAGGGTGAATACAATCTGACATCTCATTGCATCCGCCAGTCAACCCTGAGAACCAATCAACTGGTTGTAGCTCAGTGGATTGGTAGGAACGTCCTCGGGAAAGACAAAGTCAGTGATATCGGCCTGCAATGTATGCACGTTCTCTGGATTTTGCAAACAAATAAGTATAATTTATGCATCCTCGATTTAATGTTTAATGTGATTCGAGGAGTGGGGAAGAAATTGGCACCTCTTCCCGTATTGATCACTAAGATCATGCTCTCCTTTAGAGCTGTCGCAAGATCTGCTCCTATTAAGATCAAATTGCATTCTAATGCAAGTATCTATATGGATTGCATCCAAGAGACTTGGCTGTTGTCTGAAGAAAAAATGGTTGAGTCGGAGGATGAAAGGGAGGATATGACATGCCTGGATGACGATGCATTAGATAAATGTAGTTCTAATTTAGAACGCATGCAAGTATTGCAAACTGCCTTGCGTTGCATTTATGGTATTTGTGAAGATATCCGAGATAGACAGATTGTAATTCGAAAGAAGCAAACGAACCTTCAAACGAGACTTGAAATGCTCGAAAGGGTCAGGACGATATCCTGTCTAACATGGAGACTATCCACCAGCATCAACAAGCCCAGTATGCAGTACTCAGGACTGAGATGGAAGCACAGCGCTTGTTCCGAATAGAGATGCTACGACGCATGCCACCCGTGGAGGACTCTATTTCAGCCGAGTCCGGCAGGCATGAGCGTCGTCGCCGAAGGACAGATGGTTCAAACCATTCTCCATCCCAGGGCCAATGTCCATCTCAGGGTCCATCTTCATTACATAACTAGGTGTTCACCATCAGTTGTGTTCGCTATTATTTCATGGTTTTGATTGTTTTAGTAGTTGGATTTTAATTAAGTAGTTAAATTTAAATATTAATGTGTTTGTTTTATGTTGTTTGGATTTAAATTTTATTTTTAATATAATTGGTTAATTTCAAGTACTGCTTGTTTTTATCATTAATCCCACCTTCCGAATTTGTTTTGGGGGTGGTAATATTTATACCGAGCATAATTCGTTATATGATCATCCGCGGTAAAGTAGTCTTGAAGGAAAGGTTGATAATTTGGCCGATATATCGGCATATCTATGATTTGTGTGGTGGTAGCATGAAATCTAGGGGAGTTTAGAAGTTACTATTCTAAATCCAGTATGAAAGATACCAGGATTTTTAGAAAATCACGAATATGGTTTGTTTCCGTTTTCGGGTTTGGAATTTTTCTATTTCCGGAAATTGCCTTAAAACAATTTGGGAACTTGTCGATTCGTTTTGGAAGCTCAGAACCTATTTAAACTCCTTTCATTCTACACTAACAAACCACAATACACCCCACCATCATCCCGCACCTTTCACTCCAAGCTTTTCCTTCTTTTTCCTCTAAATTTTTGTTTCAGCACTTACGAGCGCGCCTGCGCCTCGGCAGAGTGCACCTGCCCTTTACACTTCTGGAAATTTTGCTCAGAGCGCGACCCGCGCCCTCCTTGAGCGCGACTCAAGCCCAAACACTGTAATTGCAAAAACCTACGAGCGACCCGCTTCTAAAACGAAGCGCACCACCGCCTTCGGAACGCGGAAAATTCCAATTTTCAGAGGGTCATTCCAGGATTTTTTTGGAATTGTTCAAAGAGTCGTTGAGATGACATCTCCTATAATCATACCTAAACAATCTTTCGAAGACGTGTTGGGAACCGAGACCTATGGACATTGGTTCCGACACAGGATCCTGCAGTTAGGATGGCGTCATCTACTGGTAAGTGATGACGATTCATATTCACCACAGCTTACTACTTATTTCTACGACCACGTTAAATTCTATTGTAATTAGGATGGAGAACAAGAATTCTCCGTCGTAGTCGATGACACGACACATCAATTCAATAAAAATGTGGTCGCTTTAGTTTCAGGATTACCAATACCTGATATTGTTCACACATGGGCATATATGACCGATAATGCATATCTTTATGATTATACATATTTCCATGAGTATTATGGGGGAGGGGTATTTCGAAAGTAATGGACCGGGCTTATATAGCATTGCCCTTGGTAGCCTTTCCTAAACGTAGGCACCACCATGTTATTCATCCCGATGAATATTTTGGGGGAATGGCGTTCATTTCGCAAAAAAGCATCATTGGTGACATTTTCCTCGCTTTAGGCGAGGGGCGTCGCCGATATGCCATTCCCCGAAGTTTTAGTCGATAGTCTTAAGAGAGCCCAAACCATGAGGCGTAAGTATCTTCTTATGCCTGTGTTGGTAAGCCGCATCACACGTAGTTGTTTACTCAGATTCGTGCACAATTCCACAGATTGGAAAAGGGTTGAAGTCATGAGACCCACCAATTGGGTGGTTCGCTCATTGCGAATAATGACTTGGCCGGGATGGCAGGTGCAACCTCAATTGGTCGCCCCGTACATCCCATCAGACATAATAACACTTAACAGGTTAGCATTAGTAGATGATAAATGGCGGCAAGCTTGGCAAGTTATAATGGACTGGCAGGATGCGAAGGAACCTCATCTCTTTACTGAGGAGGAGGACGTTTAAGCGGGAGATAAGGTAAGTTTTTAGTTTTGTTATTGTCTGCTTATGTCCCAAGCATATTTAATTCTATTAACCCCATAATGGGTGGAACTCTTATAGGGTTGCGTCAGTTTTTATTATTAGTACGTTCTAACTTTGTTTTTATAGATGTTCTGAATTTCACACGTTTCAATGGTATTTTTCCTACCCTCTTTATTTACAATACTTTGAGGACAAAGCATGCTTCTTGTTTGGGGTGGGGGGGCATAGAAACACGTGTAATTAAGGCATCTGTTAGGATATAGATATGTATAATATGCATTTGTTTTCTAGTTAAAGTTTCAAAATTTTCAAAAATATAAATAAATAAGTTTATGCTATACACTTAGGAATATTGGTATTATTTTCTTTCTCTATGCTCCTAACAATCTAGAAGTCTCACGTAGCTTTTGCATCAGAATAATTGTTAGGAACTTAGGTTAATATGTAGGTAATAATCTTTGCATCTATCTATAAATATATTACATGAGTATCTATGATTGTTAGCAGTAAGTTTCTGAAATCTAGGCTAGAGTACTTATTCTACAAATCCTGTGAGAATATAGCCTAAAGCCTTATATGAGCGAAACATTTGAGAAATGACACAAGGGAGAAGTAAAATCCGGATAGAGAAATCACACGTCCACTTGCTCGATCATTATGCCATATCCTAAGCGAGAATTTAGGCCCTCTTTGGATCGATATAGCCAGAAATTCAAACCTATGAATTATTTTCCGTTAGTCGCCCCTCTGAGCCTTTCTTTAGCCTTTCATAACCCACAAATCCTTTACCCTGTTACAAAAACAAAACAAAATAAAAAAATCAACTTACCCAATCTAGAATAAGTTCTGAGAATAGAATGAGTGAAGAAAAAGAAGAAGAGAAAACCACGTGTAAACAAAAATTAGTTAGTTGCTTCCAGAAAAAAGAAAAGAAGTTTCCATCCAAGGAAAAGAAAAAAAAATAAATAAAAAAAAAAAACTCCAAAAATAGAATAAAAGGGAGTCAAAAGCCAAAGAAAAGAAAAAGAAAAATATGGCTA
The DNA here is from genome assembly GCF_015680905.1 of Coptis chinensis. Taxonomy (NCBI): domain Eukaryota; kingdom Viridiplantae; phylum Streptophyta; class Magnoliopsida; order Ranunculales; family Ranunculaceae; genus Coptis; species Coptis chinensis. The sequence goes on from NC_141460.1 coordinate 46,382,054, forward strand.
AGGATGGAAACAAAGTATAGAAGCAAAAGAAAATAATAAGGTTTTCTCTAAGTTACATAATATAAATACTCTATTATCTCAGACTTGTCCTTCCGAATATCCATTTCCTTCCTTCTTAAACCATATCCTAATCCCCGCAACACCTAATAAAGACCTCTAGCTCAATTAGGAATAGGTTAGTGTGATGGTAAGTGGCAGATGTATTTGATCGACTCCGGCTTCCTTGTTGTCATTGAGATTGTAAGGTACAAGATGCAGCCCACCGCATTTTAATCGGAGTAAGCTTAAAACTCGGGGAAAAATTAGAATGGTTTTTGTCTTGACATTTATGTGAGGACCTACTTAAGGACGCTATTCCGAGTTTTTAGAAACGAACCTGCTAGGCAATTCATAGTATTACTCATAGTATATATATTTGTATCATAGATGATTGATTATTATGCATATATTAGTTTAGGTTTTTGACTTGGTTATTCTTATTCAATTGCTAGTAAGATGTATAGATAGTTGAGACATGAATGAGGAAACAATAGTTTTATTTCTTAGTCATTGTAGTATAGATGAAGTTTGTGAGTACCTTCACTGGAAAACTCTCACGAGGCTATAACTCGTCCACTAGGGAATTCCTAGTGGTTTAAGGCCTTGTTACATATGGTCAATGCAATCGCACTCAGCGAAACGAGAGTAGATAGAACTCCATTTTTGGTCACTTATTCTAATTTCTCATCTTTGCTTGAGGACAAGCAAAATGCTGTTTGGGGGTGGTTTGATAAGAGCCCAAAACTGTAGTTTTAACCCTATAACAGTCATACTTTTAGACCAATTATGTGAGTAATAATTAAGAGTTAATACTGATTACGTGTTTTTATGCATTTCAAGCGTAAAAGTCCATTATGTGCATAAATGTGTCACTTTAGCGAGATAAAGGAGAAAAGGTCGGTTGCTAAGGAGTTCTGTGATTAAAGGCCAAGATTCAAGAAGACAAAGCCTTTCTAAAGCCCGGTCAAAAGCTGAAAAGTCGACACGGGCAGAAACAGCACTCAAAGTCAGCAGAATTCTGAAAGCCGTATCTTTGGATTCAGACCTCTGAATTGGGCCTACCTTATGTCAAAACGACCGGCTCGGAAAGAGCTTTCCAATGGTCTAAGCCTTGACCCAATCAGAGGAGCAGAAGTGGACGAAAAGTCTGTTGAAGCCAACTGCAGCTGAAGAGGCCTTTTGATCGAAAAGAATTGGGTTTTGGGCCTGATTCTCTGGCCCAAAACATGGCTCCAAGCCCATGCACGATTTTTGGATCTGAAAGTATAAAAACCAAAGTTTAGCTCTTTGTTAATGGTAGCTAGTTAGACCTAAAACAATATAGATAATTCTAGATCTAGTTTTCAGTAGATTAATTAAGTTTTAGTTCCATTTTCAATTATTGTTTTAGATTAAGTCTTTGAATCATTGTTCTTGATTGATTAGATAAATAAAATAGTTATTTTGTCAATTTCAATTTTTGTCATCTCAATTTATAGATCTAGTTTTAATTCTTATTGATTATCATTTCGTAGTTTAAGTAGATTGAAACATTGTTAGTTAATTTAGTTAAGTTAGAATTTTAATATGATGTGTAGTTATAATTCAATGGGAAATGATGGTTTGATGACTCAAAGCTAAAACCTCCATTAGAGGGGTTGATGAAGCCTTGATGAAAACTTAGTGGTATAGTGTAGAAGCATTGTAAAATCTATTCCAATCTAGAAGGTCGTGATTCGCCATGAGAATGGGTGGACGACCTCACATGCTAGTTAGTATTCGGTAGAAATGCCATGAACACTAGGGATTAGAACTCGAATTTCTTGCCGTAAGAACGTAAGAATCGAGATACAAGAATCTATACTAGGTTATTAAGTTGGATTCGAGGTGGATTCAATTCCCCTCTAATCCTTTATCTAGATTTAAAAAGAATCATATTTCCATAGCATTCGTAGTTAAATTCAACATAATAAATTTCATATAGGTATCGTAGTATAACACCCTTCGTAAAACTCTCATTAGACTTAAGACCGATTAATTAGACTAGAAAACATTCCATGCTAGAGAACTAGGAGTGGAACGAATTTGTTACTCCACGCTATTTCGATAGAATTGAGAGTAGAAACTTTGATAAATATAGACATGTAAAATAGTTTTAGTTTACTTACGTTTTGAGTTCATCGTTCATTTTGTAGGTAAACTTTTCATTTTTATGTTTTATCAAGGTGTAGGTTGTTATTGTTGATTATAATTAGTGTTTTGCCTCCATTTTGTGTTAGGGTTGTTATTAAAAATGCAGATGTTGTCTGGCTATGGTGGTGGATGTTCATGGACAAGATGACAAGAAAATTCAGAATGGTCATGACTAAAATAGAAATTATAATGAAGAGAGTTTATATTCATGACTGGAGTGGATTTCGCTTCTTGTTTATTGATAGAGAGGGCATCGACTTTACAAGTGAGGGATTCAATTAAAGTTCTAAGTTTAGGATCTTGTTTTACCTCAAACATACTTGGTTGCCTTAACTGTTGAAGAAGACGAAGTGGAGCGGAAGTAATCGTTACCTCCCCAGTGGTTATTTTCTTGAATTGATTATCTAAGAAGTTATACACATCTGTGGCTCCTTTACTTAAAAAAGTACCTTCGTTCATTATATCTTAAGTCTCCTTATGGTGTTAGGATAGGCCTTTGAAGAAGGCACGAACTAGTGTGTCTTTACCAAGATTATGATGGGGACATTCTACTAAAAGATCAACGAAACGATTCCAAGCCTCAGAAAAAGATTTTTGAGGCTTTTGGCAGAAGAAATGAATATGTGATAGCATCTCCTCAGTCTTCTGTGGTGGGTAAAATTATTCCATAAATAATTCAACTTTCCATGTGTCAACAGAGTTCAGCTTTTGTGTTGTTAGCCAAGCTAGTTCTTTGTCAGCTAGGGTGAAAGGAAACACCCTAAGTTTTATTTGTTCAGGACCTACTTCAGGATGATGGAAGGTGGTTAATACTTGTTGTTGTTAATAGTATACTAAAAAGCAATGATTTGAGTATAAGTGGGAGATTGATAGGGTTATATACTAAAAGCATTACTTTTGTATTAACTCTAATTCTTCATTTTTTGAATGAGAATCATATGGGCAAATGTTATGCATATTATATATGTTATTAGTTATATACATGTGTCTAATACTTTATGTTGTAGATGATATGGTGTGAACACACAGAAGATCATATCATCAGTACCTTATAAAGTATAAGTATTCGTTCACTACCTAGATGGATTTGAAAAAACCATTGGTACGGTTGTAGTATAATCTGGTATTAGTCTATCTTAACTATAGGATTACACTAGTACACTTTGTGTGTATTGAACAGGACCAAGTGAGGTTGTTTCTCCTTATACTGACTATATAAGAGAACAAACGCCTCTGTTATTATGGATCCTTGTCCTCCTAATATGGATATAATAACGGGCACTTGCATGTATTATACATTGCTTTAAATCATCAATGAGTGAGATTCATTTGTGAATCAACAAACTTGATGGATTGGGTAATGACATTGTATGTAAGGTGTGTTGTTGATTATAGAAGGAATTCGTGTCCCGTAAGAAGTCGGGTTGATGATGTCCCCTTGAGGAGCTCAAAAAGATTGTCATGTAAACCCTGCAGGTGGATTTATTCCGACATGACAATGAGGTTGAGTGGTACTACTCAAGGACATAAGAAGTTGATTAATGTAGTTGTCAGTAACTTGACTTAATCAACGGACATTCGATATCTTAAACACGGGGAGATCAACGAGAATATAATATGGAGCCCATAAATGCTGACACATAATTTGGGATTAGAGTGGTAGTGCAACAATGACCTTTAGTGGAATAAGTCATTTGTTGATGAACTTGGGCCGTGTGTTCGGGGCGAACATGGGAAACCTAAGCCCATCAAGAGGCCCAACCCTAATTTCTCCTTATAGTCCCTGTTGTAGCCTATAAATAGAATACTCTTTCTCTCTTGCTGAAATTCACTATTCCTGGATTAGAAAAAGAGGCAAGGAAAGATAGATCCAAAATTGGATCTAACTTTAGGAGAAAGAAGGGGATTGGTAGATCGTTGTCCACACAACGTCCAATCTATTCTAAAGGAATACAACAGAAGATCAAGGGGTTGATTGTTGATTCGGATTCATAAAGCTTGGATTCTCAGAGTTATCCAAACCGGATCTAAAAGGTATGTTCTCTATCCAAATCGTGAGAACCCATTAATTCCGCTGGGTGTGGTTCTTGCGGTTTGTAGAAATATTGATTCTGAAAATAACGTTTCCTATAGTTGTATCCTATGTAAGTGGTGATAGGGTTTCTCATGGTCTAGCCCATGAAAAATATGTAGTAAATTAAATAGGGGGGATTCTAAAATCTCCTGTTGTAGCTGCAAGAACAATGCAAGATTGTGGTGCATCATTCAATGCTTTATAAAAATTAGAGAGAGGCATCTCTATCTCTTGAGCCATTGCTACATATGTGGTGTGTGAATTTCTAGATAGGCGTGTGGTATTGTGTCTATGATAAACAAGTAAAGCAGGTTTATGCGTACTAGATCTTAATCTCATACAAATTCAAGTCTAATATGTGATAAGTGCTCAAAAGTAATGATTTATATCCCCAATTATGTGTATGTTAGTCTTCATTTTATACTTAAATATTCTAATATGATGCAGTTTGAGTTTTTGCAAGTCAAAGAACCTAAATGTGAAATATGAAGGGAAAAGAAGTCAAACAGGTAAAAAAAGAGTCACTGGGAATTACAGCTAAAGGCCTAAGGCAAAAACGTCATATTTGTCACCATAAGTGCCAAGCCTAATGGGACTCTAAAAGAGGATAATAATTGAGTTAGAAGAGTCTTAAATCTAATCTCAAAGCCTTAATTTTGACTTCATAGGAAGAGGATACCAACATGAAAAAGAATTTAGAGTTTCACAAGAATTAGGAAACTGGGAGTTATTAGAAGCTACGCCATGGGAAATAGCCTGCAGGGCAAAGTGGAACATGTTCAAATTTTGTCTAACATAATCCAACATTTTTTAGGATTGCTTCTAGAAATATTCCAGAGAGTTTGACACCAAATAAACATAGGATTTGAATTTCTATCCAAACGAACATGTAAACCAATATATAAGACACAAAAACCTGAGTTTACATCATCTAGGAAATTTAGTTTGCATCTTAGATCTAGAATTAAGAGAGAAGAAAATTCAGACCTTTTTCACCATTACCATCAATAAAGATTATTCCTTTTCATATATGCTATTTTACTTCAAATAAGGCGCGGACGCGCTAAAAAATAAGCTACATTGGGCGCAGTTTTTTTTTTTGTAAATTTAAAAGACCGTGGGGCACGCTTAAGAATAGGGTAAATTAGGCGCGAGTCGCTCCTAGGGTGTAATGCGCGGGGCGCACTTTGTTAGGGAAAAATGAGGGCGCGTGCGTGCTTTCAGTAAATAACAAGGGTTGAATTTTTTAGGATCAGGTCACGAAGGTGCAAGGAGTTGGTTACTCAACTTGTATGCACTAAAACAGTAGCAAAAATATTTTGGAAAATTGTGAACAGTGAAAACAGTGTTTTGGTTAGTGAACAGTGAAAACAGTGTTTTGGTTAGTGAATAGTAAAAACAGTTTATCTACTCTAAACACGCGATACGTAACAAAGCAAGATAGCAAGCGGCGCCATTTGATAATAAAGATTTGATAATGTAAAAATAGTAGTTTAAACATTACTAAATCATGCTAATCAGTAATAAAAATACTCTCTAAATATCATAGAATAAAGGGAGCAGTCGTGTTCTCCACTCTTGCTTGTACGTACTTGTAACGAATTTAGACTAAACAACTATTTCACTAATGAGAGAGTAATATGTGATGTGAAAATAGTAAATTTAAATGCTAAAATAGTAGATTAAAGGATGAGAAAAAGATATAGAGATGGTTAATCCACCATGCGATTCGATTGACTTTTATCCCGGCAATGGCGTCATTGATAAGATAAATAAATTAGATGTGAAAACAGTAGTTCTAACATGCTAAAATCATTCTAATCAATATATATTAATACTCTTTAAACATGTTGATATAGAGGAGTAATCTTGTTCTCCACTCTTGCTTTTACGTACTTGACACGAATTTAGACTAAACTAACTATTGCACTAATGAGAGAGTAATATGATATGATAAAAATAGTAAAAATAAGTGCTAAAATAGTAGATATAATGATGATAAAAAGGATCAGAGAGGAGTTAATCCACCATGCAATTCGATTGGCTATTAGTTAGTCATCGAATCGTTTATTGATCCCTAGTAGACAACCTACATCTCTATAGTCATCGTCTAACTAGCATAAGAGATTAGCACCCCATAAATCTCTTTGATGGGGTTTCTAATCTCTAGCCTTTTGTTATGAGTTCTATCTCTAGAAACTTACAATAAAGAACTTGAAACTCTATTTCAAAATCAATGAATAACTAAGAACTAATCATCCTCACATGACTTGATAAACCTCCTATAATAGAGGTTTAGCCTTGTTTCATTGGAATCATAGTAACTAAATAACAATAGAAAGACATAATATAAAAGAAGAGAATTGAATATTAAATAATTAAGCTTTTATTGTTGGGGAATAATGGAGGCTACAATTAAACTACTTAACCTAAACTAAACTAAACTATTCTAAAGAAAGGGATAGAGAGAGAGAAACCTAATTACAACTAAACTAAAAGAGGAGTAGCCAAGTTTTTTTTAGCCTTAACTCACTTTATATAGGAGAGGGTTAGGGTTATATTTTTGTGCATGGGCTAAAAAGGTGGACTTTTTCCTTAACCCTTTAATGTGGGCCCAAAGTCTATTAGGTTAAGTCTAAAGAGGCCACAACTGCTGGAAATTACTTTAGTGCCATTTTTGTCTACTTTTACAACTCTGATTGGGGCAAGTCTCGATCTATTAGAAATATTATTTCGAGCAGATCGTTTTGACATAAAGTAGGCCCAATTCCGAGGCACGAGTCCAAAGATACCCCCATTTGAAGTTCTGTTGACTTTTCAATTCCTTTTCTACCCAAATTAACTTTGACTTCCCAGCTTTGACTGGGCTTGAAAAGGCTTTTTCTTCTTGATTCTTGGGCTTTAAACATAGAACTCTTCTAGTAATCATCTTTACTCGTTTTCCATGCAAAATGACATCTTTAAGCACATAAATAGCTTCCATACCTGAAATACACAAAAGCATGTAAACAATACTAACTCTTATTTATTATAAACATAATTGACCTAAATGTAATACTATTAAGGGGTTTAAACTACACTTTTGGGTACTTATCACACCACCCCTAAACAGCATTTTGCTTTTTCTCAAGCAAAGATGAGAAATAAAAACAAATAAGTAGCCAAAAATGTGGTCCTAACTAATCTCGTTTCGCAGAGTTGATTGCATTGACCATATGCTATAAGGCCTTAAAGCACTAAGAATTCCCTAGTGGACGAGTTATAGCCTCGTGAGAGTTTTCCAGAGAAGGTACTCACAAACTTCATTTATACTACAACGACTAAAAGATAAAAATAAAATTTCCTAATTAATCTCAGATATCTATACATATTAATAACAATATAATAAGAACAATGCTTTTGAAATCTAAGCTAATACACGCATAATAATCAAATCATCTAAAGATACACATGCATGCTATGAACTATGTTATGAAATGCAATGGCAGGTCCGTTTTTGAAACTTTTGGAATTATGTCCTTAAGTAGGTCCTCACAACTTGTCAAGACAAAAATACTCTGATTTTTCCACTCAAGTTAGCTCACTCTAGTGTGCAGTGGACACAAGTTTCCTCACAATCTCAATGACGTCCAAAGGAGCCGAGGTCGATCAATGACATCTACTACTTACTATCACACCAAATTAATCATAATTGAGCTAAAAGTCTTTATTAGGTGATACGGTGTTGAGGTGATGGTTTAAGAAGAAACGGAATGGATATTCAATTAAACAAGTCTGAGATAATAAGGTCTTCAATTACATGTAACTAGAGAAAACCTTGTTCTTACTTTGCTTCTATACTTAGTTTCCATCCTTAGCCTTTTTATTTTGGCTTTTTGACTCCTTTTATTCTATATTTTTTTTTTGGAGTTTTAACTTTTTATTTTTATTTCTATTTTTCTTTTCTTTTCTTTTCTTTTATTTTCTTTGGATGGAAACTTCTTTTCTTTTTCTTTTCTGAAGCAACTAACTAATTTTGGTTTTCCACAGGTCTTTCTCTTTATTCTCTTTACTCATCCTATTCTCAAACTCATTCAACGATGGGTAGGCTTATTTTTATTTTTATTGATTTAAAAGATGGGTAAAGGATTTGTGGTTGTGAAAAGGCTAACTGAAATGCTCAGTGGGGCGACTAGCGGATAATTATTTATAGGGGGTATTTAGGTTTTGGTCCAATATATAGTAGTGATATTAGGCTTTGATACATTTATAGTTGGAAATTAGACTTTAGTCCAACTTTTGGTAGTCAAACTCATTGATTGTCTTGAATTTTATTTAATACCTAGAATACCCTTACACGTGTGTCTTACACGTTTGATTAATTTTATGACCAAAGCCTAATATCTCTACTATAAATAGGACCAAAGCCTAAATACCCCTAATTTCAGATAGAAAAAAGGGATTAATTCTGATTATTCCCCTTTGATTGCCTTTTTCTTGCATGAGATTGCATACTGATATACAACATAATTAATAATCACAAGAAAAAAAAATTTATCTCAGACAATCAATTTTACAACTTTACACTATACTTTTTCTCCAAGTTTATCTAATTTTAAAGATGAGATCAAAAGAACTAGAGTATCAAGTCCTGAAATATGATCCATAATCTTACATTTCATTCTATGAAAGTTGGGATCATTTAAACCTTGAAGAAAATACAACTGATAGATTGCCTAGTAAAGACTCCTAGAAAGCTCGCACTTTATATTCGAAAAGTACAAAATTTGATCTCTTGTTGAGCTCTGCCATTTTGAAACTCACCTGTGTGAGGATGCCTTTTGCTTTGGACACCAGCGAGCGGGTTGCAATTTCCTTGGCGGCAAAGTTGTCTACTATTGACAGAACAACATATACTACAGGAAGAATTACCAAGTATATAATGACAGCAGTGACCGTCATTGGCATGTCAATTGCTATTGTATCACCCTTTGAGAATGTTGCATCGAGAGCATTGGCCACCATCCTATGTACGTATCATGTCACAGAAACATAAGATCAAAGACTCAACCAACATAAATGCCATTTAGGAATGACTAATTATTATATCTAAAGCTTGATTTAAATTAAACTATGCTATGGAAGTGAAATATACATCACTTGGTTTCTCAGTTCCTTCAGTGTCAAAGTATTGATAGGAGAATCATCAAAACCTTCATCCATCCATACAAAAACCACACTATCATCCTGTTTTTGTAAGTTATTTGACAAAAATAGACAACATTCAGCAAATATACACTACTTCAATACTAGGGGTTTCTAATGGTCTGGTTTGGCCCAAAATGAGCTTTGCTAGAACCCCATCGAGTAACTTTTTAAGTCTTTTTAATAGTAAGTCAGGCCTATCCACACACAAATTATTATGACTTTTGGATGTTATAAAGTTCTACTTGTTTACTTGCACTCTTTTGAACATAATGCATAAGCCTCTTCTTCAAAGGTATAGAAGAGGCTTAGGTAATCTTTCCACTCCAAGGATTCCTCTGCTTTGTAGGAACCGTTATGGTCGCAGTTTACAAACCGTGAAAATGATGCGCAGTGGAATAAAGGTTCTCACGATTTTGTTTAGAATCATACCTTGGATCAGCTGTGATAACTCTGAGAATCCAAACTTTACAAATCAGCAACCTCTTGATCTTCTGTTGTATTCATATCCTTAGAATGGACGTTGTGTGGGCAACGATCTTCCAGCCTCTTCTTTCTCTCTTGGCCTCTCTCACTCACAAAGTTGGAACCAAATTTGGATCTCACTTTTCTTGAGCAAAACCTTGGTATTTCGGCCAGAGAAAGAGGGTTTCTATTTATAGGCTACAATAAGGACCATGAGGAGAAATCAGGGTTAGGTCTCCTGACGGGCTTGGGCTTCCCATGTTCGCCCAGAACACACGGCCCAAGTCCGTCAACAAATGGCTTATTCCACTAAAGGCCATTGTTGCACTACCGCCCTAATCCCAAATTACGTGTTACGTTTATGGGCTCCATATTATATGCTCATTGATATCCCCGTGTTTAAGATATCGAATACCCGTTGATTAAGTCAAGTTACTGACAACTACATTAATCAACTTCTTATGTCCTTGAGTAGTACCACTCAACCTCATTATCATGTCGGATTAAATCCACCTGCAGGGTTTACATGACAATCATTATGAGCTCCTCAAGGAGACATCATCAACCCGACTTCCTGCGGGTCACAGATTCTTTCTATAATTAACAGCACACCTTACATATAATGTCATTACCCAATCTATCGAGTTTGTTGATTCACAAATGAATCTCACTCATTGATGATTTAAAGCAATGTACAATGCATGTAAGTGCCCGTTATTATATCTGGATTAAGAGGACAAGCATCCATAATAACAGAGGTGTTTGTTCTCTTATATAGTCAGTATAAAGATAAACAACCTCACTTGGTCCTGTTCAATACACACAAAGTGTACTAGTGTAATCCTGTAGTCAAGATAGACTAATACCAGATTATACTACAACCATACCAATTGTTTATCCAAATCCATCTAGGTTGTGAACGTTTACTTATACTTTATAAGGTAATGATGATATGATCTTTTGTGTGTCACCACACACCATATCATCTACAACATAAAGTATTAGATGCATGCATATAACTAATAACATATATAATATGCATAATATTTGTCCATTTGATTCTCATTCAAAATATAAAGAATTAGAGTTAATACAAAAGTAATGCTTTTAGTATATAACCTTATCATGCTTCGGGAACAAAACTTGTTCCATATCGATCGTTGTTCGTAAGTGAGTTCTCCTTGGTGTACATCATTTTCTCTTCAAATGGTAACCCGAAGAACTTCTTGGTAGCTTCCTTAACATTCTCTATAACTTCAATTGGCACCCTATTAACAACCTCGCTTGCTGATAAAAAAAAAAAACTAGTACCCCATGATTAGTAACCTGAAAGAACCCCATTATGTTATTACATTTAGTAACTTCAGTTGGTACCCCATTGTGTTATTACATTTTGCATGTCCATTCTCTCTTCTAGTGGTTGAATATATTGCTTTGGAACACTTTTTAGACCTATTTCTACAAGTCGTTTGACGCCATTGCCCTATTTTGTGACGAACTCTGTTAGGTCCCATGATTCAGATATAGCTGGAGCCATTGTAATAATCCCTTTTGTCTATCTGAAATTAGGGGTATTTAGGCTTTGGTCCTATTTATAGTAGCAATATTAGGCTTTGGTCCTAAAATTAATCAAAAGTGTGAGATGCATGTGCAAGGGTATTCTAAGTATTAAGCAAAATACAAGATGGTCAACGAGTTTCAGTACCAAAAGTTAGACTAAAGTCTAATTTCCAACTATAAATATATCAAAGCCTAATATCGCTACTATAAATAGGACCAAAACCTAAATACCTCTTATTTATAAGTATGCATTTTTAGTTATATCGATCCAAAGAGGGCCTAAATTCTTGCTTAAGATATGGTATGGTGATCAAGCAAGTGGATGTGTGATTTCTCTACTCATATTATATGTCTCCTTTGTGTCATCACTCAGATACTCCCTCATATGAGGCTTCTAGGCTAGAATCTCACAGGATATGTAAAATTAAGTAGTCTAACCTAGGTCTCAGAAAAATACTGCCAAGTACATTCATACATACTCATGCAAGATGTTAAAGAAAAGATGCAATGACTATTACCTATGTATTAACCTAAGTTTTTAAGAACTACGCTTAATTTTATTGCTACTTGAGATTTCTAGACTTTTTTTTTTTCAAAAGTTTAGAGGTTATGGCAGACCTCAACCTGTATAAGAAGAAAATCTCAAGTACATAGTTCCTTTTCTATCCTCTTCCACAATGTTATGGAACTTAAAATCAAGCGGAGGATAAAAGGAAATATCAAGATCAACTTGTGTTATGTACAACTTGGAGAGGTAATCAGCTGCCTAGTTTCCCTCCCTATATACATGGTTAAAACTACATTTGACAAAATGTTTTCTAAGCACTTCAATATGGGCCACTAAATTGAAACAGTGCCATGGGCTTTTACATGGGCCTCGAATGATACTTATAGCCCCTGAGGAGTCTGAGTTGACTTCAAGCTCGGTGATTCCTATCTCCTCTGTATACTAAATTCCCTTGGCAATAGCAAGGAGCTCTTGATAGAGGACCGAAGGCTTGTGCAAACTTTCTGCATATGCCAGAGTAACATTCCCCAGAGCATCTCTAATGATCCCTCCAAAACCATTTCCAATTTCTTGGACAGAACCATCTCTACTTAGCATAAATGATCCCTTAGCTGCCGATGCCCATTTGATCCAGTTGGGAGTTTAGCTTAAGCCCCAATCTCGCTGCTAAAATTCTTAGAGATGTCGATTCTTTTACATCTGATAGATTCCTTTGGAGGTATAGCTGCATATCAGACAGAATCTTGTTGCTTAACTGCTGTGTTGGGACCTTTTGATTCTCCTTCTTCCTTCTATTTTGTTCACACCAGATTTCATGAGTAGTAGCACCAATGCATGCCTTATAGATATCAACACTAGAGGAGTTAATTCTACAAAGTCTGAAAATCTTATACCATTCTTCAGTAGAGCCTTGTACAATCCCACGTATCCCAAGTCTTCTCTTAACTTGTTCCCACACTTCCTTTGAATATTAACAATCAAAGAATAAGTGTTTAGAGTGTTCTGTCGAGGCATTACAGAGACTGCATACATAGTGCTGCAAAACATTCTTTTGAATCAATCTGTCTTGAGTAGGAAGGCAATTTGAAAGTAACTACCATAAAGTAAAAGAATGCTTAGGTACAAAGAGCTTCCCCCATACCACTCTATACCATTTCACCTTAGAGTGCACTTTCCTTAGTATTGCATATGCAGATTTCACTATAAAGTCACCTGTGGTACTAGGAGCCCATACCACCTCATCCTTCTCAAGATATCTATTTACTTCAGTCCCCATAATAGAATTCTTGATATGTCCATTTGGGAAAGAAGTGGTAGCTGAAGACCATTCACCTTGTTCCAATACATCACTAACTTTAGCAGCCCCATTGAGATTGATAAGATTCCTTGCTTCAGGTATCTCCCACAGAGGTTTGCTTGTGCACCATAGGTCATGCCAGAACCAAGTATTCTTGTCGTCAGCAATGATATACTTAATATGATTCCGACCTATATCTCTGTGCTGTAAAATTTCTCTCCATACCCAGGAGCAGCTGGAAGGAATTTTCATAGTCCATAAAAACTATGTTTTGATCTGCTGGCTCCAGGTCCAGTTTGCCCACAAAGAGTCCTCTTTCACTGTAATTCTATATACTAACCCACAATATGCAACCTTATTCCATGTTTGTGCATCAGTCATGCCCAAACCACCCTACTCCTTTGAGTATCTGAGAACCTCATGACTTGCATGGTGCATCTTGTTTGTCATGCTAGGGCCAAACCAAAGAAATCAATTACAAATCTTGGAGACCTTGTCAAGAAGTTTCTTAGGAAGCACAAAAGTTTTGGACCAATAAACTTGAAAGGACGACATCACTAACTGAATGAATTCAAGTCTACCTGCTCTGGACAAAGATTTATTCTTCCAGTTGGTTCTGGAAGTTAATCTTTCCAACAATGGGAGACAATCTCTAATGCCAAGTCTTGTTGAAGTCAAGGGAAGACAAAGATAAGAGATAGGAGGTGATATGAGAAAGATGCCCATTGCATTAGCTAAATCCTCACCAGCAGCATGAGACATACAACCAACAAGAAGAGTAGATTTGGCAGAGTTTATATTCAGTCCTGTAACTTGAGTATCTCCTTCATAGCTAGCATGGAGTCCATGTCACCTTTGCAGAATAGTAAGGCATCATCCGCAAAAAACAGATGAGAGATACTTATTTTTTTGCACTTAGAGTGAGGATGAATCTGCCCAGAGAGGAGTGCTTGCCTTAGAAGACCAGATAGTATCTCCATAACAAGGACAAACATATATTGCGAGATAGGATCACCTTGTTGCAAACCTTTTTCGCCTTCAAAGAAGCCTTCCGAAGTGCCATTTATAATAATAGAGTATGTTGGAAAGACATAGCACATTGTAAGCCAATCGATGAAGAGAAAGGGAAATCCAAAACTATGCAGAATCATTTCCATTGCATTCCAGTTGACTGAATCAAATGCTTTCCTGATATCAATCTTGATAGCACAATTTCTTGTTCCATGTTTCCTTGAGTAGCCTCGAATAAGTTCATGGGCCAGAATGAGGTTATCTTGGATGTTTCTGCCTGGTACAAAAGCAAACTGAGCTCTAGAGATTAAGAAAATTATACACTCCTTCATCCTACTTGTAAGAATCTTAATAACACATTTATAAATAGTATTACAACAAGCAATGGGTCGGAATTCATCAACCTTTGAAGGTGCAAGAGTTTTAGATACTAAGCATAAAATAGTATAGTTTGTACCTCTCTGGATAAATTTATGTGAATACATATGCTTAATAGCAAGAATGAAATCCTTACCCACAATATCCCAAAACTTCTTGAAGAAGGAGTTAAACCCATCTGGTCCTGGGGTTTTGTTGTCATCCATAGAGAAAATGGCTTCTTTGATTTCCAAGTCTAAAATCTCCTTCACTAGGTTATTGGCCATATCTACTATTAACACTTTGAGATCTAGCTGCTCGAGGAATTGGGGAGACCATGTAGATAGAAAGGCTTCACCCAAGAGATCTGTGTAATAAGAGATGAATGCTTGGGCCATATTGTCTTGTCCTTCCTGCATAACTCCTTGTGAATCAATAATAGACCAAATGTTATTTCTGGTCTTTTTTTCTTTTACAGAGTTGTGAAAGAAAGAATTGCATTTGTCCCCAATGGATAGCCAATCAGTGTGAGTTCTTTGCAAAAGGTCATATTCCTCCATGAGCATGAGAGAACATAGCTCCAACCTCTTTACTCTTTCAAGATTAAATAGATGAATGTTTAGAGGCTTCGCATGCAACTACTTTTGTATCTCTTCTAGATTTGTTTTTGCAGTGTTCACCAAATTTTGAAGATCAGTGGAGCTGAGTCTAGGACATCCTTTGAGATTAGCCTTTAGAAGTTTAAGCTTCTTAGAGAGCATATAGGAAGGATTTCCTTGATTTGGTATAGACCAACATTTGCAAAGAGAATCCTTGAATAAAGGATTGACCAGCCAGTAGTTACAAAATCTAAAAAGAGCTCTGCAAGTAGCCTTATTAGAAAGGGTTAACACTATCGGAGTATGATCAGAGAGACCCTGTGGTAAGAACTCAACTCCAGAAGAGGGAAACATGTTTACCCACATAAGGTTGCTCAGGCACCTATCTATCTTGGACCACTTTCGAAAAAAGCCATCTCCATTGTTGGTCCAGGTAAAAGAACATCCACTATAGATGTGATCATAAAGACTTACAGTGTTGAGATAATGAGCAAAGGGAGTAGTTTCCCTTGGGTGAACCACTTCTGGGCTGATCCTTTCATGAGAGTAAAGGACATTATTAAACTCACCCATCACACACCAAGGCCCAGTAACTATGCCATGCAGGTTGATCGGATCTTGCCAGAGTATTTGTTTTTCAGATCTTTTATTGCTTGCATAGATACTCGTAAGATGAAAAACTTGTGAAATAGCTAGAACAATGACTGAGCATGAATAAATTGAGCACTTTCTAGGATTTTGGAGACATATAGCTTAGAAGGGTCCCAAGCGAGCCATATACGACCAGAGATATCACTAGAGTAATTGTTCTCAAAAGTCCAAGAAGGACAGCAAACATTACTAATACCTTGAAATTTTTCTCTTTTAACTTTCGTTTTAAGGAAGCAAAAACATGATAGTTTATTCCGAACTCTGAAAATATTGAGATCTCTTGCTTTTTTTAGTTCATTTATTCCTCTAATATTATATATGCATATTTTCATAAAAAAAACTATCTTTTTTGTTTGTTTTTGTTGCCGGAGCCCTTGGCCCTTCCTTTACCTCTTTTGCCTAAAAGTTGCTGCTATTGAAGTTGAGCTCTAGTGGTAACCTGTGATGGCATTCTCAGAGGTTGAGATGGATTCAATATCATATTATGGTCATCAAAAGGTTCATCATGCTGCTCTGAGATATCATCATCAGCTATTCCTTCTTCCTCAAGGACAAGGGCTGCATAAGTGTTATTTTCTACATTAAAGTGAAACAACTCTTCCTCAGTTAGGATGTTAACATCAATCCTTGCTATCTAGTTTTGCTCTTGAGCTAAAGTATAGATCACTACCTCTTTTCCTCGAGGACCAGATTCCCTGTGTCTGTCTCTAGATATTGCAGAGTTTGGAGATGTTCACAGAGCAAAAGGAGCATTACCACGAAGAAAGTTGAACAGCGAGCCTCTAGAAAGAGGTGAGTTCCTAACAAGGAGTGGCAATGTAGCTAATATTGGCCCCCTGCTACTGGGGGCTGACTCTGCTTGACCATTTGTGTCACCATGTCCAGCCTCAGCGAACTTAAAGGATACCAACTGTGAAGCGGGGGTAAGACTTGCAGTAGAAATATTGACATTAGCAGTGCTGGGAACAGCATCAGGACAATTGTCAAAGGTTGAAACTATAGCAGCAACTGGAGAAACTTCAGAATTCAAAGTAGAGGCAACAACATCATCAGGAGAAATTACCAAGTTCGTAGTTGTAGCTGATAATGTCCTTTCTTGGACTCTTGTAGTTCTTCCCCTAGGAACCCAGACCTGAGATCAAGAGGATGCACATTTGGTTGTTGCATGCCCAAACCGACAGTAGATGGTACAAGAGGGAGGCTTCCAAGGATACTCCACATCTAGAAAAACATATTTACCCCCAATCTTGAGTTTTACTGATGTGGGGAAGTCGAAGTCCAGGGGGATAGTTACGCATACCTTTGCAAAGTCAAGCTTTTTTTTCTCCGATGTAGCTCCATCCATACAGAGTGGCTCACCAATCAAACTGGCCAAGTATGAGAGGTCATTCTTTGTCCAGAGTTCTTTTGGGACTTTGAAGATTTTTGCCCAAATAGGTATGGTGTTAATATTGTTCCTTTGCCCTTCTATCTCAGGTGACCAAGACCGAACTATAAATATCTTCCCTGCAATGAAGAGTGGACCACCTTCCAGCACCATTTGTTTATCCTCAATCATATAAAACCTGATGAAAAACAAATCCCTGTTTGTAGTTATATCCATTGTCCCTTTGAGCTTCCAAGTTCTTTCCAAAGTACTTTTAACAAAAGAAAAAACCCAACCTCTTATCTAAGAAATACCCTACCAAAGTATCTTTCCATTCACTTATACCTTCATCTATGAGATCTTGCAGAACTACAGCAGCGCCATCTTCAAAGATGGGTGCACAACTATTTAAAGTTGTAGTTGTTGTTGAGTCTGTGTTACAATTCTAGAACAGAGAGCTCCAAAGGAAAGGAGGTGGTGGGGAGTGAGAGGGGTGGGATGAGGAAGATGATGCCATATCGAAATGGTTGACAAAAAATATCAAAATCTCCTTCTCAGTTGGTCTGAAGCTACCAAAAAAAGGAAAGAAGTGGAATAAGGAGAAGATAGGATCTAGAAACCTAATCTAAAAAGTTCTATTTTAGGAAAAACAAAGGCACACCAGATCGCTGGGTTAGAATAACTTAAGTTACCCCTTTTCTCTCACTTGAGGTCCTCACCAATTCTCAGTTTAGTTTTGAGATTTCTAGACTAATATCATCATGTAGAAGAAAATAATACCATTATCGTAAGTTCATAGTGTAACTATTTTTTATGTTTTTTTCTATTTTTATATGACAAATAATTCATAATATACAACCTAATATGTTCTTAAACATTTACAGCGTGTTTCTATACCTAATTCAAAAATGTATCACGCATAATATATGTTTATAGTGAGATAGTTAAACTACACTTTTGGGTGCTTATCACTGAGACAGAAAGTGCATGGTGATATGGGAGACCCTTAGTAACACATAACTGATCCTCAAACCACCCTTAAAAGAATGGAGATTGCGTACTTCTAAGGGTTGGTCTATGTGTAATCCATTGCTCGTTTTAGTTTTGGAAAATCACATAACTATTGATGTATCGAGAATCTAGCATTAACAGAACAAATAAAACAACTATTTTTGAAAAAAATAAATGTAAAATAAAGTAAACAAAAATTGTATACTTGCTCCACAGGTTCACACTTACTCAAACGACGAGTAAAAAGTGTTTTACAAAAAATATGTGGGGTCGTTTTAAGTCAGATTCCTTAAGACTATACATAAGATAGATGATATGTTGTTAACTATATACTAGTAATGTAAACAGTTGGGGATCTTTATAGAAAAACATATGAAAGCATACACCCCCAAACAGAATGAAATGATGTGTTTGGAGTGTAAGATGCAGAATTATAAAAGGATGTTTGTGTAACCCATCATGGAGCTTATGCAATAGCCCATCATAATTTAATTGTCCAAAAGACTGAGAGGTTGGTAGTAAATTTACTTCATGAGGCTCAAATGATAGGGAATAGGACATACCAGGTTTCTCAACCACTGAAATGATGGACTCTTGTATTTGTATATTGGGCAAAGTCTCTTCAATGGGAAGGTTTAGAAAATTATGAATGATCTTAAAGGCAATTGGCTTAAGTGCAAATTTAAGGTTTCTTTGAAATGGTTTCATGGTGCAGTCTTCAGAAATTGGTGGATTTTTTATGAATGGAGGTTGGATTTCAAAAGGTGTTACTTTGGGATGGTGATGGTTGGGTGGTGGTTCTTCATATAATCTTGAGGACTCAGAGAATTCTTTATCTAGTTCTAGCATTTTAACAAGATTGTGGTTCATTTCTGCAATAGTAAGGATGTCACAAATTTGTTCTATCGATAAGTCTTTAACAACCAAACTAAATTGAAATCCACTTTCCACCATAGATTGTATTCCCTCTTTTTCAAGCACTTCATTTTCTTTGTCCTCTCTACCTAGATCTTCATAAATGCCATTTTTCAAGTGTGTCGAGTCCAGTACATGCTCGTGAGTTTCTTCTGTCGGAGTTTTCTCATTTATGGTTGATGATGCATTAAGGCATGTGAGAGAAACTGTGACTTCGGGCATATAGTCATCATCATAAGATTTGGAATTCTCACGATAGTCAGGTGGAGGTTGATGAGGATTTAATAGGTCAGAAATTTCAATATGGGCTTTAGCAATTAGCTTTGTTATAGTAACACCTTGTTTCTCTTTTCGGTTCGGTTCTGGACTAGTGGGAAGAATATTAGTCTCAGATGTGGCATCATTTGAATCGGATTGGAGAAAACATAAAGTTGTTGCTATTTGTTGAGTTAGTATTGTTTACTTGGCCATTTCCTGGTAGAGTTGGTCTGTGATAGATGGTGGAGTGGGATATGAATTTGATATGAATGATGATATGAATGGTAATAGGTTTTAGGTGAAACCGTACTCTGACTGACCATATGGATATACGAATGGTGGTTGACTATTTGTGGTGGAACTCCATGAATTGTCGACATGATTAGAAAACTCTTGAGGTATGAAAATTAAAGTTCATAATTGTAAGGATTTCCCGTAGTAGACTCGAATTCGGCATATGATGGACAATGGGATAAGCACTGATAAGGACTTCTGCAAAAAGAGCAAGGTTTTGGGTTTGCATTGTAATTCCATAACGGTTGTGATGCATATTGATAAGACATGAACTCTCAATCAATGATGATGCACAAACAGTAGAAATTCATTTTTTGGGATTTTTGAAAATATTTGCATGGTCTATAAATTACTATGCCCTGTTCAACCGAACAATTAGGCGTGAAACTAGGATGGCTCTACTACACGCCTAAGAAGAGTAGGCAGTTACTTGACCAAGTGGTGTGCTACCAAGAATCTCACTCACGATGAATCTGGGGTAGGGGAGTGACGAAGGTAGTTGGTCCACCAAAATCTGGTAACTGATTACTTTAAATCCTCGTGGCTATATTTTTGTCCTTTTCTAGAGGAGCGTGACTACTTTAGGCTCTAGTTAGTTTATTTTAATTCATTTTTTTGGTTTAAGGCTTCAAGAATCAAGCATCGTACGATTTGCCTACATTGGGGAATGACTTTCAAATGGTTGTTATGTGGCTCAGGTTCAGCCTTATGTATGAATGTAAATTGCAATGATGAAATTAAATTTCAAACAATCACGTAAGAATGCTTGAACACATAAGGTATCCTCTTACTTGGGCTTCGAGGTGGTTTAAAATTTACCTGTCAAGTCATGCTTACATACTGCTTGAGAAGAAAGCGACGTCGGTTAGCACGTGATTTGAGAATCAGGCCCAACCTTTCGAGCTTTACCCTGTTTTTGGTTACAATAAAGGTCCACTACAAACTCCACAAGTTGGGTTTTGATAATTAAACAACTTTTCCTTCAAGGGCCCAAAACATAAAAGTAAACTAATACTAAAACTAATACTAAACTAATTTAATAGATTAACTAGTTTAGATTGATTATCTAGATTAACTAGTGTTGAATGGACATAGAGTGTGGATTACCAAGTTGATTCAAAGTATGTGAGCGATGATTCACGACTTGCCTCGTGCATTTGAACTTTCCAAGGCAATTAAAACTCTAATATCTTGGTACGTTTACAACTTCAAGCAAGTTCAACTCATGTTCATCCACAAAAATCAATCAAAAACCATTTTTCCTTTTTTTAGTTTTTCTTTTTATCTCTAACTATTACAAACAAGTTCCACTGATTTATCCTACTTTATTACAAAATCCAAGTCTGGAGTTCAACTACACATAAAAAATCAACTGGAACTGGAACAAACTAGACACACATGTGTGGAGGTGCCTGGGCGGTCTCCCGCCGGCTAGGGCGTGGTCGCCCGTCTAGTTTTTGTGAAAGTTAATCGGTTTTCCACTGCAACTTCAGCTCCTCTCTAGCATGTTAATCCCGAACCCTGATTTGCAAAAAAATAAGTCAGTAATGAAAAACAACAAAATAAAACAATGAAAAAAAAAAAAACAATAAGTGAAAGGATGAGAAAGATGTTTCCCTTCTTAGATGCTCAACCACTCATCTTTGCTCCTTCAATCCATGATGGCGGCACCATTTGAAGTTGTGTTATTGACGAGTATCTTCAAAAGATTAGAAGTGAGGTTCACCATAGATTGTTTAGAGTTAGATGACTGGGAGTTTTAGAAGAAAGGAATGTAGTTTCTTTTTTGGACTTGTTTAGTTTCTAGTTGAATGAAGAACATTAAAAGTTTAAGTTGTTTTGAAGATTAAAATGACACAAACATTGAAAGGAATGATTGAAATGAAAGATTGAAATGAAGAATAACAAAAAGAAGATTGATCGATTGAAAGATAAAAGAAAATAACAAGATTGAAATGAAGAATAATAAAGTAAATGACTTGAATTGAAAAACAAAAAAATAAATCTTACATGACACTAGAATAAGTCTCGGTGCATTCTCTCTCCCTAACTTTTAGTTTATATACCCCTACTTTATGTTTTTTACTGATTTGACCTTCTCCATCACATTTGAGACACCTCATCCTTTGCTTTATGCGTTTGCTTTTTCCTTTTCATCTTGATCAAGGTAGGTTTTAGAGAAAACCATCTTTTGAGTTGAGAACATTTATCTCTGGTCTTCTGAGTTGAGGACTTTGACTTCCAGCTCTTTGGTTATGAGTCATTGTTGACCTTTGACCTTTGACTTTTTTAGCATTTTTTCATAGCAGCTTCTAGACTTCATAATAAGTTTAATTAAGGCTCTTTTTGGTGCTAAGACTTAGCTTTTATGATAAGTGGTCTGAATTTATTTGTAACCTGAAAAAGGCAATAAAAGCTATAAGTTATTTTTTCATTAAAAATAAGAAGGACTATAATACAGTAATATAAGGGTAATAAAATACATATTTGGGAGCTGATCAGTGGACGAGCATTAAGTCTCGTGAGAGTTTTCCAGAGAAAGTACTCACAAATTTCTTCTATCCAGTACAAAGGGTCGTGTCTCCTTATTTATTCTCTGAAGTCTATACATCTCCATAGCGGGGAATAAGGACAAGCTTTTTTGAACTTAGAATAACATATGTACAATAATTTAATCATCTAAAGATAAATGTGCAAATATGAGCAATGAAGTGCAAAAGCAGAGTTGTTTTGAAACTTTTGGAGAGCATATTTAAGGTGGGTTCTCACAGGGATGTGTTAAAACACAAACTATCTTATAGATTCACTCCAGTTTCGTTTTCTCAAATGCAGCAGGCATTTTTATTCCTCACGTACACGAATGACGTCCCAAGAAAACCGAGGTCGATTGATCACGCTTGCCTTTTACTATCACACCATCCTATTCCTAATTGAGCTAGAGATCTTTTATTAGGAGTTACGGGGCTAGGGTGATGGTTTAGAAAGAAAAAGGAAGGGGAAAACAAAATCTTATAATTTCAGAAATTGGGTCTTCAAGAACTTGTAACCAGAGAAGAACCTCGTTTTGTTATTTGCTTCCGAATTGTGATTCTTTAGCCCTTTGGCTTTGTGACTCCATACGATTTAAAAATTTTTGGAGTTCTAACTTGCTTTTGTTTCTTTTTGCTTTTGTTTCTGATATCGTCTCCTTTTGATTTTGAACTTTTGGGAGATTCGATTTTTGACTCTTTTGATTTTTTTGGAGTTTTGGTTTTTAATGGGTCTTTTTTTTTTCTTTCTTTTCTTTTCGAAGCAACTAACTGATCTATTTTTGTACAAGGTCTCTCTTCTCTTTTTATGATATCCATCCAATTCTCAACTCATTAGCTGGGTAAACATTTTAATGTGTGTTATAACAGGTTAGGGATTTATGGTGAAGAATAAAAATGCATTTTGGAATTGGTGAAGGCTTAAGAGGGGTAACTAGAGGAAAAACTATATTTTTGGGTTTTTAACGTTTATTTGGCTATATCAATCCAAAAAGGGCCTAAATTCTATCCTAGGATATGGCGTGGTGATCAAGCAAGTGGGCGTGTGGTCTTTCTATCCGGACATTTTTTGCGTCATCACTCAATAATAATTCATATAAGGCTTTTGGCTAGATTCTCACAGGATATGGAACTTAATTGTTCTGACCTTGGTCTCGAAAACTTACTGATATACACAATCAAATGTCTAAACAAGAAAATATTTTTGGTCTTTTTAAAAAAAAATGTTTTTAGAAAGGAAGAAATATACTATTATATATAATATATATAAAATGCCTAGTTTTTGCAAAATATTACTATACCACCCCCAAATAGAAATATGTTTTATCGTCAAACTATGAAGAGATAAGGAAAGAGATTACCATAGAAACATGAGCAAAAACGATGATACACCTATATTCTGTTCTTCATGATGAAAATACATACGCCACCCCCAAATAAGTTTCGGGCGTGGGTTGTTCGATATAGAATGAGAAATACATGGTTTATTCTACTAGGGATAATTATTCTACTATGAAATTTTTTGTTTTTTGTATTTTTTAAAACATATATGTAATGCAGAAAATCTAACATGCATGCATGACTATTATTACACTAACAAGTGAAGAAATAAAAAGTGTGAAATGTAAAGTACGTAAAAAAGTATCTAAACGGACATATATGAAATGTGTGTGTGTGTGTGTATGTTTCAAAGTAATTGTTTTTCTCAATCAAAATGTATTTCTAACCATATAGAGGGTTTAACAAGAAAATAAAAATTATACGTGAATCTGGTATCATTTTGGTTACTCCGAGGCATATAATTTTCATTTTTATATACTCTAGTTTTGCAAATTATGGAGAGATGTTTTGAGATACTCGTACTAAAAAGTCGTGATTCTTAATGCTAGTTTTTTAAAACAAACCACAACTGATGATCTCAGACAACTTTTGTGTCGGCTCTTTATTGAACCCAATCCAGTCAAATTGTTGCTTCAGCTATGTGTGTTGGTGATTTACTACGCAAGACTTAATGGGAGGGTCTATCTGATTGGACACAAGTAGGTGGTGGAACTAGGTCTCTTTGGTGGATTTTGGTAGTTTTGGTTAAAATGGGATGGAACCAATGCTATGTTCTGATTGTTGTAGGTACTTTGTCCTTGTCTGAATGTATTTGGTAGTTTGATGTGATTGGTGAACAAACCCTGGAGTTGGTTCGGTTTGTAGATTAGTATTTTAGTGTTGCCTCCATGGTGCATTTGGTATATTGAAACACTGACTTCTTCTGGGTGAATTGATGATATGTTGGTGAGCAAGGGACAATTGGTATCTATGTGGTTTAAGTTGAGACAGAAGTGCATGGTGATATGGGCGACCCATATCAACATATAACTGATCCTCCCCCCTTAGAAGAATGGAGATTGTGTACTTCTAAGGGTTGGTCTATGTGGAATCCATTGCCCTTGTTTTTGGTTTTAGAAATATCACATAAATATTGATGTATCGAGAATCTTTCATAATGAGAACGGAGAAAAACAACTGTTTTGAAAAATAAATGTAAAAGAAAGAAAAGAAAAATTGTATACTCACTCCACAGGTTCACACTTACTCAAACAACGTGTAAAAAGTGTTTTAAAAAGAATATGCAAGATATACGTGGACTAAGGCTCCAACACTTACAACCACACTCTCCAAATAGAGGGTCAGGTTACTTTAATGATGCACTCCCATGGAATGCATCAAGAAAACACGATATGAACCTTTTATAGTCAGATATTCAAAACTTTATGTAGGGTCATTTTAAGTTAGATTCCCCAAGACTAGACTATACAAAAGATGGATGATATGTTGTTAACAATATATTAATAGCCTAAACAGTTGGGGGTATTTATAGAAAAACATATTAAAATATAAACCCCAAGAAGAATGAAATGATGTATTTGGAGTGTAAGATGCAGAATGATAAGAGAAAGCTTATGTAACCCATCATGGAATTTATGTAATAACCCATCATGTTTGAGTTGTCCAAAAGAGTGAGAAACTGGTGGTAGATGTCCTTCATGAGGCCCAAATAATGGGGAATAGGACATACCAAATTTCTCTACTACTGAAATGATGAACTCTTGTGTTTGTATATTGGGGAAAGTCTCTTTACTGGGAAGTTTAGAAAATTATGAATGATCTCAAATGAGATTGGCTTAAGTGCGAATTTGAGGTTTCTTTAAAATGGTTTCGTGGTGCGGTCCTTAGAAATTGGTGCATTTTTAATGAATGGAGGTTGGATTTTAATAGGTGTTAAATTGGGATGGTGTTGGTTGGGTGGTGGTTCTTCACGTGATCTTGAGGACTCAGAGAATTTTTCATCTAGTTTTGGCGTTTGGACAAGATTGTGGTTCATTTCTGCAATAGTAAGAATGTGACAAATTTGTTCCATCGATAAGTCCTTAAAGGCCAAACTAAATTGAAATCAACTTTTCACCATAGATTTTATTCCCTCTTTTCCAAGCACTTCATTTTATTTGTCCTCTCTACCTAGATCTTCATAAATTTTCACAATGCCATTTTCACTACTAAAAAAAAAGACTTATAATGACAGCTTTTAGCTGTCATGAAATAAGTTTAATGACATATTTTCATTAAAGAAACAACCGTCATTATAGAGCCCGTCATAAAAATTAATAAACCGTCATTATTTTAATGACAATTCTGGAGAAGTTGACATTAAAACTTGAACTTATATGACATAAATTTAGTTCAAAATGTCATAATTGGGGTTGTTTGCATGACATGTTTTTACATAACCGTCATATTTTAGTAGGAAAAATGTCAAGAAATAACCCGTTTTTATGACGGTTTCTCTACAGCCGACAATTGTTAATATGAAAAGCGTCAAGAGATGAACATTAAAACCGTTAAGAGATTGTATAGGTAACTACATGTCCTTTGAAGCCGTCACAAACTTTTTTTTTTTTTTTTTTTTTTTTTTGGGCACCCCGATGAAATGTTTTTCAAACAAAATTTCCTGGATATAACCTGTAAATCCATACATACTAACAAATGTAGACGCATACATCAACTCCATTGCATAAACCTAAATCATACTTTTATTACCAGCATAAATAATTCAAAAGAACTTTTTCATATTACATTATTTATTTAATCACCAAGAAAAATAACAATTAATTAACAAATAACACTTGAAGTGATTCAACAAATTCAAGTCAATCTCATAACCAAACATATCCAACAAAAAAAGCTAATAAACCGATAAACCAATCCATCTCAAACAATATAATCAACACAAGCGAGCTTTCCCAACATTATCCATCTCCCTATAATCATTTCTTTCCGAACATTTTGAAAGTAATCTCTTCATAAACTTCAAAATGAAAAAGAAGATTTGGTAATAAGTAAACGGAAAATCAAATTGATCGACCACTTAAATAAATTAAAATGAGAACACAAACCAATTAATGAAAAGTAGAAGCTAACTACCAACTTATATATGTAGAAGAATACATCCATCTCAAGTAGCAATAGCCAGGACACTTGTATTGTTTTTCTAAAAAAAATATCAAATAGCATACAATAGATGTCATTTTACATCTGATAACCACGCTCACCAAGGAATCAACGCAAGTACATATTGAACTCACCATAAGAACAATGTCGAAACCGTCCAACAAAACATTTATCGCCCTTCCAAACACATCAATGCCAACAAATTAAGTACCCTATCAAGCAATAATTTATAGAGGAGTGACAAATTTTCTAACCTACTTAGGACAAAGGGATATGATTTGCTGGAAAATTAAAAGGCACACCAAAATTATAGTTCAATGAAATTGAATTGGGAAAAAATTGGATGGGAGAAGAGTAAGACAAACCTGTCTTTGGTATGGTACATTCCTGAATTTGCTTTATGATGAAAAACGTACACCATCCAACTTCTATTAATTGATACATTGATTAAGTAGAAAATACATGCACACATTAGTAAGAAGTTACGAGCATAAAAAGGTTCTCAGGTGAAAAACCTAAGTACAAGCATGCAATGGTGCAGTATTGGCCAACAAGAAAATTAACAAAAAGACAATAGTTGAAACTAATCTGAAATTGGTTGTGTAACTAGGCAAAAAGAAACCACACACATACAACAAACTCATACAGTAGATGTAGATGACTAGGACAATATAAAAGAATGTGCTACCACTTGGGTACTTCCAACTAATCTTCACATAAAGTTTAAGTAGTTCAGACCCCTTATGAGTTCAACATATATATCATAGAAAGCCAAGAATAAATTTTGTAATAAGTCTTACAAAAATACAGTATTTCAACAAAAAGGAATATAGAACTATTTCAAGTATTTGAACAAAAAAGACTAGTTTTGTACCTTTGTGTCTCCATGTAATTGAATAAATGGTTTTGCAACAGTTGGTTTTCAGTGCAATCGTCAAAGTTCCGCCCAAAACATTTGAATGAGGAAGCCATTAAGCTAGCAAAAAGGGAAAAAAAGAGGTCCATTTGCTCAGCACATAATTTAAGAATGTGTTCATTTACCTATGAGTTGTTTAGTTGCCTATCATTGTATATATCCTTTGGTAACGTAATGTGTAAGTTTTGGTACGGGATGTGTAGTACCTGCATATATAAGAGATCATGTCAGTAGGACTCAAGTTCACTTTAGGACTTAGGTACATAATTAGTAAGAAACACAATAATAGCATAATTCAACTCAATTAACACCACACACTAACAACACACACACACACACATAAAAACCCACGCTAATTCCGAAATGAGTGTCGTAAGAACAAGGGTTTGAGTAACTAAACCATGGTATAACACCTTTAATACTAACATCTTATATTCCCCAACCTAATCTGAAAACATGATACAAAAAATAGCACATGTTCGAGTATAAAAATACATATATATACTGAAATATATAACAATAATGAGATCATATTAGTCATATATATCACCATCCACGCATCCATTTTTATGCTCTAAAATAGACTCCCTTCCACTAGTATTTTTTACAATACAACCATTCCAGTAACAAGTATTATAGATATGAATAAAGACCCTGGTCAATGAGATAAAGTCACCAAGCCTCTCGACTATCATGTTGCACTGTTCATGAGTAAGGGACTCAGCATACCATTCCACCTTGTTAGTAATACCACCTAGATATTTTGCATACCAATTTTAAAACCAAAGTAGAACAAAAAATCATCTAAACTTTTGCAACTCAGACATACTTTTAGCAAGTGGACTAGATTGCGTGATCGTATCATATATGAGATCTATAAGAATGAGTGTATGAGTGTTAGCTTAACTGTTTCAACTTTCAAAGACTTCAATCCCTCATCAAAAAATGAACAGCCTAGGTACTTAAAGTGATACTAGCCCATGAAAAAATCTATCATAATTTGTTCTACACTTCAGAAACAGAAAATGGTGATGGCGGCTAATTAGTTCAGAATTGTAATGCCAACTGTATTATGGATTAAGTAATTAACCGTCTATAATGCCAATTGTATAATTTCAAAGGATGAAATTAAGAAATATAATTTGGCTGAAGTAGCACTAATTGGAAGAAAACAACAAAAAATTCACCAAAGTTCATTAGATAAACAAAGGGCAATTTTTATGCTAATATTTTCTAAAGGTATTCATCTGATTAAGGAAATCAAAGAATGGGATCTAAATAAACCAAATCCAATACATCATATGACCTGTAAAGGTTGTCAAAAGTCTAGAAATGATCCAAATCAACAATAGAGAAGAACCACAACATCACTACATGTTAAGCATTTTACTAATATGGTAGTCAACACGTACAATACAACACTACCTGTTAAAAACCTTATGCGAGCAATTAATCAAACACCTAATGTACACAAAATTGCACTCCCATATATACAAATGGATTCAACCTACTACTACAAAAATCAAAAACTTGCCCAAGACATCATCAACATAATACGACATTTTTTGCAAAATTAGATTTTCAACAAAAATAACAACTTTTTTCGATTATAACAATTAAAAAGAACAGTTTTTAGAAACCAAAATGTTAATAAAAAAAGACTGAAATGAATAAAATATTTGAAAAATCACTCACTTGATTGCAATAAGTCAATCAAAAACCAAATTCCTCTTCTCGAAATAAGTAATGAAAATTGTATCTCGCACCATCCAATTTCAGTACAAGTAGTTATTGGTGGGATTTCGACAGTGGCGGAGGATAGAAAGAAAAAATGGTTTGAGAAGAGAGGGAGATGGAGTCGGGGGTTGGCGGGGACAGAGGGGAGTTGTTTGCACCAGTTCGTTGGAGGTTTAGTTCTAGACTTGTTTTCGTGAGTTATTTGCTAAAATTGTTTTGAGTCTTGACTCCAAACAAACCATTAATATTTAGGGGTAACAAAATGCAACCTTATATTATTGATGGTTACATTTTTTTTTTGTTTAGTTCTTGACGGTTCAATTGAATCCAACAACGTGCCCCGAAAAATTGTGAAAGGTTTTGACGGTTTATTACATTGCTTACTTGATTGTTTTTGTAAACACGTCATTAAATCATCGTATTTTATTGACGCCTCTATCATAAATGACAAAATGTTGTGATAACCGTCATACACTAATTATATTTTCTTGATGCATGTGTCATACATGACATAATATTGCAATAGCCGTCATAAAAATATAAGTAAAATACATATCTTGACAGTTTTCAACAAAGGCATTAAGATAGATAAAAACCAAGCGTCATAATATGTCTTTTTTTTAGTAGTGTTTCCAAATGTGTCGAGTCCAACACATGCTCTTGAGTTTTTTCTGTCGGAGTTTTCTCATTTATGGGTGATGATGAATTAACACATGTGAGAGAAACTGTAACTTTGGGCGTATAGTCATTATCATAAGATTTAGAATTCTCACGATAGTCAGGTGGATGGTGATGTGGTTTTAATTGGTCATTAATATAAGGATGGGCTTTAGCAATTGCCTTTGTTATTGTAACACCTTGTTTCTCTTTTTGGTTGGGTTCTGAACTGGTGGGAAGAATATTAGTCTTAGATGTGGCATCTTTTTAATCAGATTGGAGAAAACATAAAGTAGTTGCTATTTGCATAGTTAGTATTGTTTGCTTGGCCATTTCCTAGTAGAGTTGGTATGTGATGGATGGTGTAGTAGAATATGAATTTGATATGAACGGTGATATGAATGGTAATGGGCTTTGGGGGAAACTGTACTCTGACTAACCAGGTGGATATATGAATGATGATTGACTATTTGTGGTGGAAATCCATGAATTGTCGACATGATTAGAAACATCTTGAGTGTATAGGTGACTTGCTTTCTTTTTGTGTGTAGATGAGATGGTATATGGATGATATAGGTAGATGATGTAGATGGATGATGGTCGTTGAACAAAATAGAAGCATATCAAAACCTAATTATCTCTCAATAAGTAAAGGATGAGTAGGGTATCATTCCACTTTTAAGTGTATGTTTATATGAAGGACAGGACTGAAAAGGGGGTTTGAGGGATTAAAAACTATGATTATAGATATTATAGATTCTAATGCTAAACTAAACTAAACTAAACTAAACTATTAATAATTTATAAGAAAGAGAATTCAAGAGATTAGAATCCACCAATACTTTTGATTCAATGACCTTTTGCTTCATGGTTGTTCTCACAAGTAGACTACAATTAGGCAATCGAGCGAGTGTCGATGCCCTCTTGGACAAAACATCGTTAACAAATAACTTTACTTAAGGTTGTTCCTATGTTCATGTTACTAGTATCTTCTTTCTTTTTATGTGAGTTTGGGCAGCTATTCAATGAATCACCATCTAAGGCAAACACAAGGAATACTTCTCTTACTCTAAAACAATACACAACTAGAAGAAAAGTAGAGAATAATAGTATAATATTCAATTATAATAAATAAAACTCTATTCTAGCATTGTATTCAATTGCAATAAATAAAAGCATGTTACTAACAAATATTCAATTGCAATAAATACAACCCTAAACTAGCATGATATTCGATTGCAATAAATAAAAACCTTAATCTATACTTCCATCCCACAGTGCGGGCAATGGAACTAATAACTAAAAACATAAAGAACTAACCTGATTGAAGAACACCATGAACCAGAAGAATCATTAAACCTGAAGCACCGGCTTTATCTTCTCCCTTGAAGGAGAAGATTAGCCTTCCATAAAGAAGGAAGAACACGAAGAACGAGAAAAAGAAGAGTCAAAGAACATAAGACTAGAAAGACTAATTTATTAAGACTCAGCTAGTTAAAACCGATCTTGTATTATTAATCTCTCTCTGCCGCAAGTTCTAGAGACAAGAGTATAAGTGAATTGGAAAATTACATGAGGCACTTAGGTCCTCTATTTATAGAGGTTACAATGAGCTCTAGAAGCATTTCAAACCGTCATTTGTTTCCTAATACAAATAGACTTCTTTCAAAGTCCAACTTCGTCTCCAAAATTGAGAAGAAATTGGCTACTGTGTCGATCCATGCATCTGGATGCACTATTCATGTGTCTCAGACACAAGCAATGTGTCTGGATGCTCGATCCATGCGTCCCAGACACGTTAGCCAATTTTGTCTCTTCTGCTCTATCCTTCTATCATCTTTTACGGGCTTTGGTCCAAGCAAAGAATCCTTTGGCCTTGGACTTCCAAATAGGCTTTAAAATAGGTCCAAGTCGCATCTTTAATAGCTCTAATTCCTTGGCCTTCTCCATGATTGTCCACGGGCTTCCCATGTGATCCATAATGCTCCAAATTGCTCCGTTTTACCCCTTTTTCTCTAATATTCCACAAAACTCTCTCTTTGACCTGTAGAATCATAAAACATAACTTACAAACACTATTAGTCCACTAAGATGGCTAAACAAGAGGCATAATCGAGGGTCAAATACCACTTTTTGAGAACTTATCACAACTCCCAACTAGCCTTTTGGTAGTCTCTTAGCAAATAAGATAAAAAAATAGATAAGTGATCAAAATCACATCCTAATAACAAAAATAAAATCCTAACTCATTTTTGCAGGCATCGCGATTGCATTTACCATATGCAACATGGCTTTAAACCTTTAAGTTCCCCAAAAAGGATGAGTTATAGTCTCATGAGGGTTTTCAGGTGATATACCCACAAAATCAATCAATAGCATGTTCAAGAATGATAGTATTTTCAGAGAGAAAAATTCCTTACCCACTTAGTGCTTACTCCAGTAGACAGTCTCTGTTGCTAACTACATTGCTGCAAAAACTCATAAATTATGATGGGAGATAGTAAAAATTGACAAAATTCTCAATCAAGGCTTATGTGTGTACTCAGTCAATCTCCTATACTCTCTTATCCAAGAAACGGAATCCCTAGTTTACCTTTAGATAGATAATCTTGACTTTCAATCCTCACCGGTCATACTCTCAGAAAAGAATCTCTCAGAAGATGGTCTACTATTTTACCTCATGTATGTGGGGAAAAGAATAATGAATACAAACATCCCACATACTACCTTGAAAAATGGACTTCTGGATGAAATTAGTCTCATGGAAAGAATGTAAATCACATATGAAGTGTCGGGTCCTTCACTTTAGCATTTTCTCACCTATTCTAGACTTCGTACCATACTATAGTGATAAGTCATGGGTTGTAACTTGGCTTGGGTATTGGTTTATGAAGGAAAGGTAAAAAGGATTCTAAGGTTGTTTCTAAAAACACTAAGGGTTTTACTTCATTCTTTGGAAGATTTCTTCAAATTCTGTATTGCAGAGAAAATTCTTCTTTTGTCTTAGCTCTTCCATCCATTCTGTTCAACTTTTTTTTTTTTTTTTTTTTTTTAAACTCAGTGGTATATCCTTGATTATTACTGGATATGCTTCTTTTCCACTAGCTTCTTTCACTTAGAATAGAATGATGGTCTTCATTGTATCTCTCTGGTATTTCCTTGTAATCTTCCTTTTGTGCTATTTCTTCCTCTTTGTGCCCCTCGTATTCTCAGAAACATATGGGTATGGCTGATAAATATTTTGGCTATACTCCTTGTCTGGAGTTGGGTAAAGGATTTTATGAAAGAAAATTGCTTATTGTAAGGCTCAAAAGGGTTTAACATGATGGCCCTACTAGGTGGGATAAAGGCTGAATGGGTTCACTACTTGACTTATCAGTATGATACTCTATTTTAAATAGACTACAAGACCTAATGGCTATCTCCCCAGTTGATGTCACTTCGTGATCAACGAATAATGAGACTATATTATAACGACAAAGAGAACTGAAAGATGTTGAGTCACTAAGACTCGGATTTTTCGTAAGACTCTCTAAAGAATGGGTAAAAAGCTCAAGTCTCACGGGCTAAGTCTAAAAAAATCTGCTTCCAGTTTACTAGGGATTAAATCTCTCTTCTAACAAACGTACACAAAACTGACCAAGTACTATGGTGGTGCCTTGATAAAGAATTCTATCAACAAGAACTATGTCCGAGCATAATAAATAGTCTAAGCGGTAATGAAATCAATAATATCAACTATCTATCAAACTCAACACTAAGCAGTATAGAATATATATCCCAGACTCATCATTAAAATTCATTTTTCTCATGCTACTGATAGAGAAACAAAAATATTTTTGTTTTTGAAAACTAATTTTTGAAATTCATTTCTCAAGTACACCCTCCCCCAACTTAACATATGCATTGTCCTCAATGTATAAAAATTAAGTAAATGAAATGAATGAGAAAAAGGGAAGATGTTACCATTTGTTAGGTCTTTTTAAGTCAGATCCCTAAGACTATATATAATTCATTATCAATTTAGAGTGAGGAGATCAAATTTTCTTACCCAAATCTGACGAATGTTTAGAGGACGAGGAGGTCTCACCTTGTGGGTTGTCAAAAATACTCCTTGATATGCTGGAAAAATTGTTGGTGAAGTTGCTACTCTACCTTGAACTATTTCAGGTCTGATGATTATGTGATACACCTTGTGGTTCCTCTGTGTAGAAGATTGACGAAAATCTTTCTTTCTAACAAGACAATAGTATCTTATGTGCCCTTTACCCCCACAGTGATGATAATGGATGTCTGGTTGACTGTGCTCAGGGTGGGCGGTAGACTGGTTCACATACTTATCTCATTCAGACAATGATGGTGTAGAAGAGGTTTCAACAGTGTAATGCTTCTTATCAATATGGTCCACTTTCTGCTTCAGAAGACTCATTTCAATTTCTAGATTCTGTCATTTTTCTAAAACTTCTTTAAGCTGATTCTCTAGTAACTGATTTTTCTGGGCAGAAGTCTGTTGTTCATCCTAAAATGTAGAGTTCATCTTCTCAAGGTATGATACTCTCTCTACCAATTTTCCATTCTGCTCACTTAAATCCTGAATCTTCTGTAGAGATTCCAAGAACATGGATAGCAACGCCTCTGTGGTGGGGTTCTCAGGTTCATCACAGTTTTCTATAGATTGAGCACTCTCAATTCTATCTTCGAATGGGAATGATTCTTGTATCATGCTATCAAGGAAGTACACCTCTCCACCTTCAGTGTCATCACAATCCTTATGCAACAGGTGAAAGATATTTATGTCCATGGACATCTTACCAAAGTTGATCTTCATTTCACCATTGTGACAATTTATCAAAGCTTTTGCGGTAGCGAGGAAAGGTCAGCCTAGAATAATTGGTATTTTATCAAATACTTCCTTGGTGTCTATCACAATGAAATCCACTGGATAGTAGAAATCGGCTACTTGAGCAAGAACATCCTCAACTATGCCTCTGGGAATCATGGTAGAGCGATCAGCTAACTTCAATTTGACTTGTGTAGGCTTTAGGTTCTCCAGGCCCAATGCTTGGTACACATGATATGGCAAGAGATTAACACTAGCACCAAGGTCTAAAAGAGCATTACCCATGAATTTTTCTCCTATCTTGCATGATATTGTAGGACTTCCTGGATCTTTGAGCTTGACTAGAGCTTGCTGATGGATAATAGATGTTGTTTGTCCAGCTAGAAACGCTCGCTTTGGAACATGAGTACTTCTCTTTATGTTGCATGCATCCTTCAAGAATTTGGCATATGATGGCAACTGCTTGATCGCTTTGAGAAAGGGGATATTGATGTTATCTTTCTCAAATGCCTCCATCTCTAAAAAAACATTAGAAAAGGTGTCTTTGGTACAAACACATCAGCATGTGTTTTCTCTTCTTTCTCTTTGGCATTCTTGCATATCTTGTCTTGGTCATCTTGACAAATGGGAGTGGAAAGGATTTCCCCACTTCCTTTCGAACTTCATTTGAAATCTTGACCGATTGTTCTGTAACAATGTCATCATGAGAAGGTAAGTCAACCTTGTTGTCTATCTTCAATCCTGATCTGAGAGTAGTAACTGAGTTGACCTGATCATGGAGGTGATAAGTACTAGAAGTTGCCCCAATGTGGCATACATCTTCACTCCTCGATATCGGTTCCAATAAGCTAGGTTCAGTGGCTTGTGTCTTTACAGACAAAGCAATAGTGAGTTGGTCGACCTTAGCCTCTAGAGGCTCCATTCTAGAACATTGACTTGCCTCGAGATTCTTTGTAGATTGGTGAGAGGCGTGCAAGAAGCTCTAGAACACTTTCAAACTTTTGATTTTTCTGTGATAGCAAAGTAATAGCATTCTCCAAGTTGGCAGGTGCGGCATAATTTCTCCTAGGATCAGGCACTAACTCTCCACTTGTATTGGAATTCTGTTGAGAGTATAATTGTTGTTGAGGAACCAACTGTGAAGCTTGACTTATCTGTGGAATATAACTTTGATCTTGAGAACCTGGGGGTCTAGCGTTCTGCCTCCAATAATTGCCTTGAAAGTTATTACCACCTTGGTTGGGCCTCTGAAATAAATTTATATTGTACTCTCCAATTGATGCATGTTGATAGTAACCAGGACATTCTAGAGTTGCATGGGAAGTGTCCGAACAAACTTCAGTAGTATTGGCTAGCTTGCATGATTGGGAGAGATTTAGCTTGAGACTTGTTGATCTTGAAGGGATTCATGGAGAACTGGTTGAATTTCTTACTCAGAGTTTCAATGTTGGTGGTCAGGCTTGCCAATGTAGACTTCAGTTCTTGATCTGATTGTTCATCTGCTTGGTAACCAAATTGCTTTGGCTCCCCCTCCATGCTAGCGACATCCTCGTTGCTAGTAGTCCATTGTTATGTTTCTTCAGCTAAATTTTCGAGAAAGTTGTAAGCTTCCTCTCCATCCATTGATGTAAACTTGCCTTTGTGCATTGACTGTATCATCTGCTTATTCATCATCGAGAGTCCTCAATAGAAAAAATGAGCCAGTGTGCTCTTGTCATATCCATGATGTGGACATAAGACTAGCAGATTATTGAATTTCTCCTAGCTTTGATGATATTCTTCAGTCACTTTTCCTTTCAAATTGCTGATAACTTGCTGCATGGCATCTGTCTTCTGGGGTGGGTAGAACTTGTTGATAAACTTTTTTCTCAACTTCTCCCAGTTATCTATTGAATTGATCGGATGTGCAGTTAACCATTCAGAGGCTTTACCTTCGAGTGAGAGTGGAAAAAGAATCAACTTGATACTCTCATCTTTGATATTCTGGTTCTTGAAAGTTCTGATGACTGATAGAAATTTGTTCATGTGAACATAAGGCTGAACATTGTCTGGTTAGCTTCTGTCTCTGGAAAAATAATACTGCTTGGTGGGTCTCCAATGATTGGTGAATAGAAATCACTCAGCTTTTTCCTCTGTTGTACTTGCATGGGTGGGATATCTTCAGGATTATTGGTGTCCACAACACCTCCACCATTGCGTGCGGCCATTGTATCAATCCTATCTACTATTCTTGCTATGCGAAAATGATGAAAACTATCCTACTATGCTTGAATGCAATTAAACTAATATGTAACTATTCTAAATTATACTAATATGCAAAACTACTTTCCTTCAACTGGGTTGGGCTTTGCAGCTAGTATCTCACCAGTTGTCTAAAGCTGTCTCTTCTAGGGTTATGGTGAATCACTTGGATTGCTTAAGTACCACAGCCCACAGACGATAGTCCGTTTGTCAAGATTCAGACAAGAAACACTAGAGTTTGATGTTTCGCTGTGTTGGCTTACAACTTCAGTTGTTGAAAAGGTCCTAAATGCAATTATACTAGAAAGGAATAAAACTAAACTATGATGCAACTATACTAAGAAAGCAATAAAACTAAACTACGATGCAGCTATACTAAGAATGAAATAAAAAGAATGAAGATTCGACTAACCTGGATGGTAGATCTTGTCATTGAGATGTCCTTCAAGCTTCTCTCTTTCTCAAAAGGATAGATGATGCGGCTATAATTACAAAATTCTAATCTTGAAAGAAAACGTTAAACATAAACAACTCTCCCCGGCAGCGGCGCCATTTGACCTGCTTTCTTTTTGTATGTAGATGAGATGCTATATGGATGATATAGGTAGATGATGTAGATGGATGATGGTCGTTGAACAAAATAGAAGCGTATCAAAACCTAATTATCCCTCAATAAGTAAAGGATGAGTAGGGTATGTTTATATGAAGGACATGACTGAAAAGGGGTTTTGAGGGATTAAAAACTATGATTATAGATATTATAGATTCTAATGCTAAACTAAACTAAACTAAACTATTGAGAATTTATTAGAAAGAGAATTCAAGAGATTAGAATCCACCGATACTTTTGATTCAATGACCTTTTGCTTCATGGCTGTTCTCACAAATAGACTATAATTAGGCAATCGAGCGAGTGTCGATGCCCTCTTGGACAAAATATCGTTAACAAATAACTCTACTTAAGGTTGTTCCTATGTTCATGTTACTAGTATCTTCTTTCCTTTTATGTAAGTTTGGGCAGCTATTCAATGAATCACCATTTAAGGCAAACACAAGGAATACTTCCCTTACTCTAAAACAATACACAACTAGAAGAAAAGTAGAGAATAATAGCATAATATTCAATTACAATAAATAAAACCATATTCTAGCATTGTATTTAATTGCAATAAATAAAAGCATGTTACTAACAAATATTCAATTGCAATAAATACAACCCTAAACTAGCATGATATTCGATTGAAATAAATAAAAACCTTAATTTATACTTTCATCCCCTGGTCGGGGCAATGAAACTAATAACTAAAAACATAAAGAACTAACTTGATTGAAGAACACCATGAACTAGAAGAATCATTAAACCTAAAGCACCGGCTTCATCTTCTCCCTTGAAGGAGAAGATTAGCATTCCATAAAGAAGGAAGAACACGAAGAATGAGAAGAAGAAGATTCGAAGAACATAAGACTAGAAAGACTAATTTATTAAGACTCAACTAGTTAAAACCGATCTTTTATTATTAATCTCTCTCTGCCTCAAGTTCTGGAGACAAGAGTATAAGTGAATTGTCAAATTACATGAGGCACTTAGGTCCTCTATTTATAGAGGTTACAATGAGCTCTAGAAGTATTCCAAACCATCATTTGTTTCCTAATACAAATAGACTTCTTTCATAGTCCAACTTCATCTCCAAAACTAAGAAGAAATTGGCTACAGTGTCGATCCATGCATCTGGATGCACTATTCATGCGTCTCAGATGCAAGCAATGCATCTGGACGCTCAATCCATGCGACCCAGACATGTTAGCCAATTTTGTCTCTTCTGCTCTATCCTTCTATCCTCTTTTGCGGGCTTTGGTCCAAGCAACGAATCCTTTGGCCTTGGGCTTCCAAATAGGCTTTAAAATAGGTCCAAGTCGCATCTTTAATAGCTCCAATTCCTTGGCCTTTCCATGATTGTCCACGGGCATCCCATGTGATCCTTAATGCTCCAAATTGCTCCGTTTTACCCCTTTTTCTCTAATATTCCACAAAACTCTCTCTTTGACCTGTAGAATTATAAAACATAACTTACAAACACTATTAGTCCACTAAGATGGCTAAACAAGAGGCATAATCGAGGGTTAAATACCACTTTTTGAGCACTTATCAATAGGGTACTAGGGAAGTTTGAAAATTGAGATTCGTAATCGTAAGAAATTCTTGTAGTATACTCGAATTTAGCATATGATGGAGAATGAGATAACCAGTGATAGGGACTACCTCAAAAAGATAAAGGTTCTGGGTTTGCATTGTAATTCTATGACGGTTGCGATACATATTGATAAGATATGAACACTCAATCAATGATGATAAACAAACAATAGAAATTCATTTTTTTGGATTTTTGAAAATGTTTTGCTTGGTCTATAGATTATTATGCCTTGTTCAAACGAACAGTTATGAGCGAAACTAGGTGGGATCTACCTCACGGTTCAGAAGAGTAATCAATCACTTCACCGAGTGGTATGCTACTAAGAATCTCACTCACAATGAATCTGGGGGAGGGGAGTGAGGAAGGTAGTTGGTCTACTAGAATTTGGTAACTGATTACTCTAAATCCTCGTGGTTATAATTTTGTCCTTTTAACTTACTACTTTAGGCTCTAGTTGATTGATTTTAATTTGTTTGTTTGGTCTAGTGCTTCAAGAATCAACGATTTATCTACGTTAGGAAATGACTTCCCAATGGTTGTTATGTGGCTCGGGATCAGCCTTATGCGTGAATTTAAATTGCAATGTGGAAATTAAAATTCAAACAATCACGTGGGTAAGCATGCTTGAACACACAAGGTATCATGTTATATGGGCTTCGAGGAAGTTTAGAATTTACCTCTCAAGTCATGCTTACACGTTGCTTATGGAGATGGCGACGTTGGTTGGCGCGTGATCTGAGAACCAGGCCCAACCATTCAAGCATTCCCTGTTTTAGGTTACAAAAAAAGTCTACTTCGAAAGCCCACAATCTGGGTTTATAATAATTAAACAACTTTGCCTTCAAGGGCCCAAAACATAAAAGTAAACTAACACTAATACTAAACTAATAGA
Source organism: Coptis chinensis (assembly GCF_015680905.1). Classification (NCBI taxonomy): domain Eukaryota; kingdom Viridiplantae; phylum Streptophyta; class Magnoliopsida; order Ranunculales; family Ranunculaceae; genus Coptis; species Coptis chinensis. The sequence goes on from NC_141460.1 coordinate 46,422,318, forward strand.
TTAACTAGATTAGATACATTAACTAATCGATGCCGAAACCTACAAAAGAGATGCCTTTAAGACACCTCCCCTTGTGAGAAGATGCAATCTCTTCCTTTCACCATACACTCCATTTGCAAAGAGGAAGATAATAAAAGAGGTAATTGTGTTAGTTTCATATGTATTTTTACCTTAATAACACCTTATTATTATAATTTCTTTGCTTTCTAGATTGAATCGGACAATGAGGTTGAACATTATCCTTTTAAAGATGTGAAGGTTGATAAAAGATCAAAACTGTAGTTTTAACCCCTTAATAATATTACATTTAGACCAATTATGCTTATAATAAATAAGAGTTAGTACTTTTTTATGTACAGTTGTGTATTTCAGGTATTGGAGTCCACTATGTGAAAAAATATGTCACTTTTGCAAGAGAAAGGAGCAAAGGTTGGTTGCTAAGAAGCTTAATGTTTAAAGCCCAAGTTTCAAGGAGAAAAAGCCTTTTTAAAGCCCATTCAAAGCTGAAAAGTCAAAGTCAATGCGGGCAGAAATAGAGAATAAAAGTCAACAAAACTTCTACAGGCCGTATTTTTGGACTCATATCTTGGAATTGGGCCTACTATATGTCAAAACGATCGGCTCGGAAAGAGCTTTCTAATAGTCTAGGCGTTGATCCTATCAGCAGAATAAAAGTAGATGAAAAGGCTATTGCAGTGATTTCCAGCAGAAAAACACTTTTTGGACTTAAGTAATTAGGTTTTAGGCTTGATTTAATGGACCAAAACATAGCTCCAAAGCCCATGCATGAAATTTTAAACCTAGCCCTCTCCTATATAAAGAGGACTAAGGCACAACTCTAGAGAGCTCCCATTAAATAATAAATTAATTTCTTCTTTAGTTTTAAAACCTAGTTATTATTTTATTAGCCTAGCCTCCATTAATAAAAGCCAAGTTATTGTTATTGTTTCTATGATGCCTTATTCCTATTCTTTTAATTATGATAGTCTAATGAATCTTAGTTAAACCACCATTAGAGGGGTTTGATTAAAGCTTTGATGAAAACTTGATGTGTTAGTATAGAATAGTTGTAATAAGATATTCTACTCTAGAGGGTAGTTAATTCACCATGAGAATGGGTTTCAATTGCCTCACATGCTAATTATTAGTTGGTAGTAATCCCATGAATAATTATGGATAAAAAGACATAACTTTTATGTGAAAACATAAAGATTAATCAAGGTGGAATCAAATCCCAAAATCCCCATAAAAATTAATCAAGGTGCAACAAATCTATACTAACATATTAAGAATTAATCAAGGTGGAATCAAATCCCCATAATCTCTTCTTCTCATTCACATATTCTCATTAAATTGCCATAGTATAAATTAGAACATCTTAATTAGTTATTTTCACCATATTAGTATAATTAAACCATTGCTCTAATTGATATTGTAGAATTGTTTAAGTTAGATAAATAGTTACGTCTAAGGAACTAGGAGTAGAACAAATTCTGACTCCAGTTTTATTATAAGATAATCGAGAGTAGAACTTTGATAACAATAGAATTTAACATGTTTTTACTTCTACTGAGTTTAAGTAGTTAAATATGAGTAAAAGCATATCTTATAGTTATCAAATGGCGCCGCTGGCATCTTAGTTGTGTTTAGATTAGTTTCCCTTTGTGTTTTCAATTCTACCAATATCCCACTTCACCCACCCACCCGATTGTTTGTGTTCTCACTGTATTTACTTTTTTTCAGAAAAAACAGGATTTTTGCTCTGGGAAATTTTTTCGACACAAGATTCTTCGGCCGCCCTACCATAATAATAACTCTATTTCGAAGCGTCCAGCCCTCTTTTTTTTGGAATTTTTTTTTTTTTGAAACAATATTTTGAGCACGCCCGCACCCTTGCGTACTCTATATTTGAGCATGCCCGAGCCTCCTCTGAAGAAAGCCCAATTCACTGGTTAGTCACATGCTCTTTTTTTGTTCACATTATTTTTTATTTAGTGTTCCAAACTTCTTAAATACACTGACATCGCGTATCAAAGATGCTATCCATACGCGTAGTAAGGAGGCATTCAGGTACTCCTTCTTCCACTCCTCGCCTCTTCTATCAGAGGAGTTTCAATTCTAGTATATCAGGGTTGTTTGACTGTTGTTAGTGTTTCTTTCATATTGGACTTAGCCTTGTATGAGATTAAGGTCTAGTAAGAAAAAACCGTCTAACGTGATCTATCGTAAATGCCAATGCACACGCCTATCTAGAATACCACACACTACACCTACATCAATGGCTGAAGAAATAGAGACTCCTCTCTCTGGTTTTTACCAAGCCTTTAAATGGTAGCCCTAAGTCGCATCATTCTTGCAAACCTAGGGGGGATTTTTGAATTCCACCGAATATATTTAATTTGTTACTAGTTTTTCATAGGTTAGACCACGAGAAGCCTTATCAGCATATGTGTAAGATAGAACAATTTATTACTATATTTCATCATCCTACTGTAGGTTCAGAACAAATTAAACTAAAGGTGCTTCCTTTCACCCTAGCCGATAAGGCGGCATCTTGGTTAACTGCCTAAATGCCTAATTCTGTGGACTCATGGGCCAAACTTGTTCAATTATTCATAGAACAGTTTTACCCACCACTAAAGACAGATGAAATGCTTCAAAAGATTCATTTCTTCTGCCAGAATCCTTATGAATTCTTTTCAGAGACCTGTAATCATTTCACTGATCGTCTAATCGAGTGTCCATATCATAACCTTGCGAAAGACACGCTTGTTCGTGCCTTTTTCAAAAGGATTTTACATCATCATAAAGAGGTTCTTGATATAATGACTGGGGGTAGTTTCCTTAGTAAAGGAGCCTCAGAGGTTTATAGGTTTTTAGAAGATCAATCTAAGCGTAATAATAACTGGGGGGTAATGACATCCCCCGCACCGCTAATTCTTCTTCCATAGTTAAGGCTGCCAGTATGGTTGAGGTTAAATCTGATCCTAAGCTTAGAACTCTAATCGAATCCCTCAAGCCATTTCTATTCAACATAAGCCTACTCCTGTCATGAACATCAATTCTCTTCCATGTAATTTTTATTTTAGTCTTGAGCATACCAACCCCTATTGTCCTCTCGTCTATGAACAACCACCCACACAGCCGGCCAATGTTTGCTCCGTAAATAGCCTTCCTATTCCTAACACACCTTGGTGACAAAACCCCAATTTCAATTGGTGTAATAATCAATCTGTTACACCTCCGGGGTTTAATAATTAAAATGTTAGGCCAGCAAACAACTATAATCCAGCTCCACCACGACAAAGACAAGGACCAGGTAATTATAATAATAATAATAATAATAATAATAATAGAGGTATCATCCCGATTAATAACAACTATCACAACCCACCCGTTAATAATCAATGCGATATAGTTCCTGTCACACCACCTGTGGCCACTACACCTTCACAACCGGATCATTTTGATGCCTACATACAAGCTCAACAACAGATTCTATAATCGATATAATAGTTAACCCAAGATAAAGCCCAACAAAAAGGTGTGTTTCCAGGTCAAGCTATACCTAATCCTAAAATGCCAAACACAACCTTTGAAGTAACCGGTAATACTAGTAACGGAAATTTAAACATAGGTGAGTTAAATGCCATCACCACTCTCTGTTCTGGCAGAGTGGTTGATAACATCGTAACTATGCCCATTGATATACCACCAGTTAAATGAAAATTTACTAGATACCAAAATAGAAACTAAAAATCCTACCCCTGTAGAGGTACCAATTAAACCACAACCCAAGAGGAAAGCAGCCAAGGTTAAAACTCATATTGATCCATATGCTAAATATAGAGAGAAACCACTGTTTCCCAAGAGACTATCTATGTTAAACAAGGATACAAATTTTGACGAGATTAGGGATGTTTTTAAAAATCTAACGTTAAACCTAGCTTTTCTTGAAGCTATTAAAAAATTACCACAACATGATAAGTTTCTAAAAGAGTTGTGCACTACTAGGTGGAAAGCAAACATTCCAAAAGAAGCCTTTTTAACTAAACAGTTTCCCACTCTATCTGAACATAATGGAATCGTTAAGTACAAGGACCTTGGTCGTCCTACTGTACAATGCACCTTAGGGGATACCCACACGACAACTGCTCTATTAGACCTGGGGACGAGTGTTAACTTAATCCCTTATTATCTATATAAACAAATAGGCCTAAAAGAGATGCAACCAACTAAAATGACGTTGCAATTAGCTGATCGTTCTATTAAGTATCCTAAGGGTGTTGTTGAAAACGTGCTTGTTAAAGTTCAAGATTTTTACTACCCAGCCGACTTCGTTATCCTCGACACAGATGTCACTAACGACTCTATTCCTATCATCTTAAGATGTTCTTTCTTGGCAACTGCCGCGATGGTTCAATGTCCATGTCCTTTGGCCATCTTTCTGTTATGGTAAATGTTTTCAAAATGATGCAACAGTTATCTTATACAACTATCGATGGAGAAGTTAGCATGATCGAGAGCTTAACTTAAGATTATTTCAACAACACGTTTCCAAAGAATCAGATGCACCAATTCCTTTCCTTCAGAAGTTCCGACTTTGATGACAACTCCAACGTAGAGGAAGTCAACGCCTTTTTCGAGTCTACTCCGATCTTAGACCCTTCTGTAGCTCCATCTTCCGAGTTTTAAGACCTCTTACCTAAACAGGTCTTTACTATTCAAGACGAAAACCCTCTGGAAGCCTTTCTACCCATTCCTCCCACCCCTGTGCTTAAACCTCTTCCTGCTGAGTTGAAATATATCCAGCTTGATCCGGATGGTAGTCATCCGGTGATCATATCTTCTCAGTTGTCTGCTGATTAAGAGGCATGTTTGATTAGGGTGATTAGGGAACATCGTTCCGCGATCGATTGGTCCCTAGATGACATTAAAGGGATTGACCCTAGTGTATGCACACATCGCATACATTTGGAAGATAATGCGAAGACTTCACGTGAACCTCCGCATCGCTTGAACCCTACCATGAAAGAGGTGGTCAGGGAAGAAGTCTTACGATTACTCAATGTGGGTATCATATATCCCATCTTCGATAGCAAATGGGTAAGCCCCATTCACGTAGTTCCTAAAAAATCGTGGGTTACCATTGTGTGTAATGCTGTGGATGAATATATTTCTACACGAGTTCCTATGAAATGGAGGATTTGTATTGACTACAGACTCTTAAATGCCATGACACGAAAGGATCACTTTCCTTTACCTTTTATAGATCAAATGCTCGAACGTCTAGCTGGTCATGCTTATTATTGTTTTTTAGATGGCTACTCTGGCTATTTTTAGATCATTATCAATCCTGACAAACAAGACAAAACTACCTTCACATGTCCTTTAAGAACATATGCCTATAAACGAATGCCTTTCGACCTTCGTAATGCTCCTAGTACCTTCCAGCAGTGTATGCTTCATATCTTTAGTGACATGGTGGAGTGCTTTATTGAAGTTTTCATTGATGACTTTTCTCTCTATGGAGACTCTTTCAATGAATGTCTGTCTAACCTTTCCAAAGTGTTGACATGGTGTGAGGAGAAAAATTTGGTTTTAAATTAGGAGAAATGTCATTTTATGGTAAAAAGAGGAATAGTGCTAGGTCACATTGTATCTAGCGACAGCATAGAAGCAGATAAGGCCAAATTAGATAAAATAGCATCTTTACCTATACCACGGACTATCCGTGACATTAGAGCCTTTTTAGGCCATGCAGGTTTCTATAGGTGTTTTATCAAGGATTTTTCAAAATTAGTTAGGTCTTTAATTAATCTGCTTTTAAAAGAAGTCATCTTTGATTTCAATTATGACTGCAAATAGGCTTTTGAAACTTTAAAAGCCGCTTTCACATCTGCACCAATTATACAGCCTCCCAATTGGTCTAAACATTTCGAGCTTATGCGTGACGCTAGCGATTATGCTGTTGGTGCTGTGTTAGGCTAGAAACTAGATGATAAGTCACTGTTATTTACTATGCTAGTAAGACTTTAAATGATGCTTAAAGAAATTACACTACTACGGAAAAGGAATTTTTAGCTGTGATTTATACTTTAGATAAGTTCCGTCCTTATTTGGTTGGTTCAAAGACCTTAGTCTACACTGACCATGCAGCTCTTAGGTACCTTCTCGCCAAGAAGGATGCTAAACAGAGATTGATCCGATGGATTCTTCTCCTGCAAGAGTTTACCCTAGAAATTAAGGATAAACGAGGGGTTGAAAATGTAGTTGTCGATCACTTATCTAGACTAACAAATGACAGTGATAGTGATTCTGAGTCAATACCTGATTTTTTTCTTGATGAGCATATTTATTCTATTTTTCTCCACCTTGGTATGCCAACATTATGAATTATTTAGCTTCTTATATTATTCCTGATGTTTGGTCAAAAAATGAACATAAAATTTTTTTGGCCAGAGTTAAGCTATATTACTGGGATGAGCCCTACCTTTTTAAGTATTGTGCGGATCAGATTATTCGTTGTTGTATTCCCCAATGGGAATATAATGAGGTTTTATCCTTCTGTCATGACAAAAAGTGTGGTGACCATTTTAGTGGTATGAAAATAGCAGCTAAAATTCTTCAATGTGGTTTTAATTAGCCTAGCCTTTTTAAAGAGGCCCAAGTTCACTACAAGACGTGTGTTATTTGCCAACAACTTGGGCGTATCACTAAACGTAATATGATGCCTTTAAATCCCATTATGGTAGTAGAAATTTTTGATGTATGGGTAGTTAATTTCATGGGTCCTTTTCCTATTTCCCAAGATTTTATTTATATTCTAGTTGTTGTGGACTACATTTCCAAATAGATAGAGGCCATGGCTTGCCGTAGCAATGACCATAAGACAGTTGTGTTTTTTGTTAAGGAATATATTTTCTGTAGTTTTGGCATCCCTAAAGCCATCACCAGTGATGGCGGAATGGATTTTTGCAATAGAGTTATTGCTTCTTTAGTTAAGAAGTACTGAGTTACCCATAAGGTGGCAACTCCTTATCATCCACAAACTAGTGGCCAAGTAGAAGTCTCTAATAAGAAAATTAAAAAAATATTAGAAACAACAGTCAATCCTAATTGGAAAGATTGGTCTAAGTGTCTAACAGATGCCTTATGGGCGTATCGGAAAACTTTTAAAACTCCTATAGGAATGTCTCCCTTTAGACTTGTGTTTGGAAAACCTTGTCACTTGCCCGTTGAATTGGAGCATCGTGCTATGTAGGCTATAAAAAGGGTCTTTTGCATTTTGGTCCTACTATTAGTAGCGAATTTAGAGTTTGGTCCATAATTAATCCTTTATTGCAGTTTGGTCCCAAATTGACAGAGGTCCGTCAATACTTTCTTAATACCCAAATTATCCTAACACGTGTACTGCACGTGAAACTAATCAACGACCATCACTTAACTGTTATTTTGCAGTTTGGTCCTAGTGATAATAGTGATATTAGGATTTGGTCCACAATTAATCGTTTATTGCATTTTGGCCTCGTCAATCCATCTAAAATTTCATAATACCATATTTACCCTTAAAATCATTAGCCATCATTTAATCATTTTATTTTAATCAATGGCTCGTCTTACACCATGTGTATCTCAACTTATCGAGTCCCAAACTTACATTTTATATTCTTCATATCTTAACACCATAACCACCACCACCTTCTCCTCCACTACTCAATTATCACTGATAAGGTTATATACTAAAAGCATTGCTTTTATATTAACTCTAATTCTTTATATTTTGAATGAGAATCATATGGGCAAATATTATGCATATTATATATGTTATTAGTTATATGCATGTGTCTAATACTTTATGTTGTAGATGATATAGTGTGTGGTGACACATAGAAGATCATATCATCAGTACCTTATAAAGTATAAGTAAACATTCACAACCTAAATCGATTTGGGCAAACCATTGGTATAGTTGTAGTATAATCTGGTATTAGTCTATCTTGACTACAGAATTGCACTAGTACACTTTGTGTGTATTTAACAGGACCAAGTTAGGTTATTTCTCTTTATACTGACTATATAAGATAACAAACACCTCTGTTATTATGGATGCTTGTCCTTTTAATACGGATATAATAACAGGCACTTACGTGCATTGTACATTGCTTTAAATCATCAATGAGTGAGATTCATTTGTGAATAAACAAACTCGATAGATTGGGTAATGACATTGTATGTAAGGTGTGTTGTTGATTATTGAAGGAATCCGTGACCCGCAAGAAGTCGGGTTGATGATGCCCCCTTGAGGAGCTCATAAGGATTGTCATGTAAACCCTGTAGGTGGATTTAATCCGACATGACAATGAGGTTGAGTGGTACTACTCAAGGATATAAGAAGTTGATTAATGTAGTTGTTAGTAACTTGACTTAATCAATGGGAATTCAATATCTTAAATACGGGGAGATCAACAAGCATATAATATGGAGCCCATAAACGTAACACATAATTTGGGATTATGGCGGTAGTGCAACAATGGCCTTTAGTGGAATAAGCCATTTGTTGACGGACTTGGGGCGTGTGTTCTGGGCGAACATGGGAAGCCCAAGCCCGTCTGGAGGACCAACCCTAATTTCTCTCATGGTCCTTGTTGTAGCCTATAAATAGAAACCTCTTTCTCTGGCCATTTTTTTTTCCTCAGGGTTTTGCTCAAGAAAAATTGATCCAAAATTGGTTCCAATTTTGTGAGTGAGAGAGGCCAAGAGAGAAAGAAGAGGGTGGTAGATCGTTGCCCACACAACGTCCATTCCATTGATAGGAATACAACAAAAGATCAAGAGTTATCTAAAAGGTATCGTAGCCGATCTAAAAGGTATGATTTCTATCCAAAACCGTGAGAACCCCTTATTCCGCTGCGCGTAGGTTTTCACGGTTTGTAGATCATTCGTTGCAACCATAACAGTTCCTACAATCACCTCATTCATCACCATTCCACAATCACCGTCATCTAGTTTTCTCAACTTTATACAAAGATAAAAATCATTTGTCCTATTAAACTTAAAACACTATAAGACTACAAAAATTAATTTTGAATTTAAAAAAAAAATAAGATTCGGTATTTGAAATTTCAACTTAAACTCCCTAATAAATGAGACAAAAATCTTAACAGCCCTTATCTTAACTTGAAATCCAAAAAAAAATTGAGTAGTTGATTGGTAGTTGATTGTGTTAATGGCGGCCATTGCTGTTAGAAAGTGGTAGTGGTGGCAATTCAGATTGTTATGGAGGGTGGAGGTGGTGGTGGAGCGGTATTCAAGAAAAAAAATGGTAATTGTCTAAAACCGTTGGATTGAATAAATGAGATGATGTCATGTGTAGTTTTTAGTAATTGGTCCTACTTTTAATAGCAATATTTATGGTTTAGTACTTTTAATAGCAATATTTGCAATTTGGTCTTCAAATAAGTCACGTGTATGACATGTGCAGGGTATTATGGGCATTTTAGAAAATATATGGACGGAATACACGTGGGTCACTCGGTCAACTCACGGTCAACACACTTAACGGCAATTTTGGACCAAAGTGCAATAAACGATTAATTGTGGACCAAACCCTAAATTTGCTATTAATAGTAGGACCAAAATGCAAAAGACCCCTATAAAAAGCCTAAACTTCAATATTGATGAGGCAGGTGTCAAGCTCAAATTGAAATTAAATGAGCTTGAAGAAATCTGTAGCGATTCTTAGGATCTCGCGAAGGATTATAAAGCTAACATGAAACGTGTCCATGATAAACAGATTTTGCGTAAAGAGTTTGTAGTTGGTCAAAAGGTTTTGCTTTACAACTCCAATTTGCATATTTTCCCAAGAAAATTAAAAACCCGTTGGTCTGGTCCTTTTCTAGTTACTGAAGTCACCCCTTACGGGGCAATCACCTTGGTAAATCCCAAGGACAACAGTACCTTTCAAGTTAATGGACAACGTTTAAAACATTCTCATGAGTTAATGTCCACAGATGTGGAGGATGTCCTTTTACAGAACCCTGTCTATGAGGACTGACCTTTGATGTTTTGTGTACTTCCTCTCATTTCCATATATTGGTAAGTGTACCATGAAGGTAACCGGGCCCTTCTTTTGGAATGTGTGGCTATAAGTATCGGATCCTAAGTCCACGTTTAACGTAATTCACGCTTTCCACTCTTGCATATTTTCTCGATTTTTTAGTCATATTTCTCTATGGACTGAATTATGTGTTTATTATTTTATTGTTTTCCTTTATATTAAACCTTATTCATAAAAAATAAAATTAAAATTAAAACCCGATAAATAGTAATCTAGCAAGTCTCGGGAATCTGACCTTAAAAGACCCACATTTTTAAACAATTTTCTAAACCCTGTTTTCAAAAATTTGTTTGAAGGTGGGGTGTTTGGTCTTTCCTATTCTTGATCACTCAATTTTCTATTCTTGTTGGTTATGCCGTTTAGTTATAATTTGATTCGGGTTGACACTATCTATGAATTTAGATTTCTTTTGATCATATAATTTATGTCATTCATGCATTTCGAGACATTTTCTATCTTCTTATATTTCAACTACGATTAGATTTGATATTTTTTTTTATAGATCATTAGATTGTACTTTCTTTGTTGATCGTTTTCATATATCAATCGCCAAAATCGGACCGTTAACAAATCGGGAATTTTAGTTTTAAGTTTTACGAGGCATATGTCAGGATGGGTATTACGGATTTGTTTTGGGCTTGGGCCCAAATGATTTAAACCCTATGCGGTCACATGCCCCACACGTGACTCCCTAAAAATTAAAAAAAAAAAAAAACCCACGTCTTCTTTCTTCCTCTCCTCTATTCCTGGCCAAAGAAAAACCTTGAGCGCGCACGCTCTTTGGGCCAGACAAACTTGAGTGCACCCGCGCCCTAACCTCCACATAAACCCTTATCAAATTTTGATCGAGTGATTCATTCATTATCCCACACCTTACATTCACTACAATTTCCAAATCCAAAACTCAATGGCTCCTCAAACCCCAAAGATTCTTCCGGAACAAGTTTTTAATCAAATACAATTTTCACCCTTTTTCGGCACCAAAATGTGTATTAGGAAGTGGAATGGGTGGTATGGTATTCTCTGGATGATTTTATCACACTAATTTAGTGTTTGATTTTTATAAGAAGAGGGAGATTGATTGTCGTAGGATTTTTGTAAAGGTGGTAGTCGGAAGGAATTAATGTCACCAGTGTTGTCTAAGATTACTAGCATTGAGCAAAGAGACATCGTAGTCACAATGTAGGAATCTCATTTTGGTGAAATCGCTCCTTTGATGTCGGAGACTGTATTGGAAGGATTGTACAACCCTGGTTCGCATTGTGTTCATCAGACGTCTTTGTGAAGAAACCAGCTGGCTGTAACTCAGTGGGTTGATAGGAATGTTATTGCCACCACAAAGATAAGTGACATCAATTTGAGTTGTCTGCAAATTCTCTGGACCCTTTAGGAAAAGAGGTATAGGTTTTGCATTCTTAACTTTTTGTTAAATGAGATTAGAGCAGTTAGTAAATTAACCGCAGCCTTCCCTACATTGATTATGAAGGTTATGTTGTATTGGGGATATGTTTCGAAAACTGGTAAGGTTAATTTGAAGTTGCATGAAAATGCACATATTTATCGGGAATGTATTCAGAGGGATTGGAATTTGCCTGAGGTTTTGGGTGCTGAGATGGTATCAGATGAGGATGATGAGGAAGACACAACATGTTTTGATGCAGACGCTTTGGAAAGGGCTACTACGGATATAGCCCACGTCTCATTACTTCATCGTGGCCTGCGAACTCTCCATAACGAGTATGAGACGATTCGTACAGGCCAATGTTCTCTGCGTGACCTCTGTGAGGCTATTCAGACTAGGCAAGGTACTATTATCCGTAGCCAAGCAAACTTACACGCTAACATGGAGACTCTCGTCCAGAGTAATAATGAGCGTTGGGAAGCCATGGATGTTTTTATGGAGCAACAGTGCACGTTTCAAGTAGAAGTTCTACGATGCCTGCCACCTCATGATGGTTCTTCTTCTACTGACTCTGGAAGGCATGAACGTCATAGACGTAGGACGGATGACTCTGGCCCATCCTCATCTCGTGACTAGTTTTATTGTAGTATTGTTATTTTAAGACAATTTCCCTGTTTTTAGTAAGTAGTTAATATTGGATTATGTATTTGGTTGTTATTTGAATTTTAAGTTAATTAATTTTTTGTCCAAGCATGCTGTCTATTTTTCATGAATCCCACCTTTCCGACTTGTTTGGGGGTGGCATTATTTATTTAGCATTGTATTTACCCTATCCATATGTTTTTGGAAGTTAATATTGCAAGGTTGGAGGAATATAGTTTATATATGAGCATGCTGCTAATATGGTGTAGCTAGAATTAGCTCTGTTGTTGTTTGGTGCAACCTCAAGGGTTAAAGGCATTGAGATTGCTATTTTGATAGGCTGTTAAAACCATATAGAATTGCTACTAAGCATGTGCTTTTAGCTTTTTCTATTTTCATTTTTAGAAGCCTTTTCTTATTCCATCTCTTTCCTTATCAATTAAGGAACCTTGAGGACCTTTGTTTAAGAAACTAGTACTCTATAAATACATGGAACGCCATATACTTCACACCACACCTCTCAATTTCACCTCTAAATTCATACCAACATACAAGATTACTTTCGAGGCGTGCGCCCTCTCTCTTACCTTATAACAGAGCGTGCAGACCTTAGTGTCTAGTTTAGCATGAGCACATAGCATGAAGGTGGGGAATGACGTATGCTCTATGACCTTCCCCAAACCTTAGTGTCTAGTTTAGCACGAGCACATAGCATGAAGCATAAGTACCTTCTTATGCCTGTTTTGGTTTGCCGCATAATGCAATTTTTCTTTCCTGAGTTCTGTACCAGTTTCACAGATTGGGTTGGGCTTGACATTGTGAGACCCACCAATTGCATTATACGTTCTTTCTGTGCGATAATTTGGCCTGGGTGGAGACTACAACCTAATTGGGTTGCACCTTACACCCTATCTGACCAAGTGGCGCTTAACAAGTTAGCAAAGGTAGATGATAAATGGCGTGAGGCCTGGCAAATTATCATGGCTTGGTAGGATGCAAAGGAACCTCACTTCCTTATAGAAGAGGAGGACAACGCTTAAATGCTAGATATGAGGTATGTTTTACTTTTTGTGTGTGTCTGCTTATGTCCCAAGCAATTTAATTTTTGTTATTCCCATAACGGGTGAAACTCATATAAAGTTGCGTCTGTTTTTCTTTACCTATATTAGTATGTTCTGAATTTGTTTTGCAAGTGTTCTAAAATTTTCACGCGTTTCCATGATATTTTATATCCTTCTTATATCTATACTTTGAGGACAAAGCATGTTTTTGTTTGGGGTTGGCATAGAAACACGCATAATTTAAGGCACCTATTAGGATATATATATATTTGTATAATATGCACTTGCTTTCTAATGTATATATATATATATATATATATATGGGAAGGGATCCGTTTACCATGGTGTTTTATACCATGGTTTATACCATGCCCTTTTACAAGATGAGTTAAAAGCTAATATTTTGTGGATATGATCTCCTAACTATGGATAGATTTTCCACAAAAATTTGGCTCATTTGGAAACCTCTAACCTATTTAAAAATTGTTGACAACTTTAATTTCTTTTTAACGACCCAGATTTTTCGATTTTGCAATCATCTTTTGACATTGTTAAACAATATCAAATGAGCTAAAATTTTGTGGAGGTGATCTTTACGGTTTGTTGGACATATCCACAAATAATTAGGTTCTAGTTGGTCTTGTGGGTGAAGTTGCGAGCCATGGTATGAAAACTATGGTATATATATATATATATTTTATATATATATATAAAATAAGTATTTATACTATGCACTTAGGAATATTGGTATTGTTTCTTCTTCTGTGAGGATAGTAGTCTAGAAGTTTCATGTTAGCTCTTAAATTAGAATAGTTTTTAGAAACATAGGTTAATATGTAGGTAATAGTCATTTCATCTTTCCAGAAATATATTGCATGAGCATTTATGTTTGTATTGATAGTAAGTTTCTAAAATCTATGCTAGAGTACTTATTCTACAAATCATATGAGAATATAGCCTAAAAGCCTTATATGAGTGAAATATCGAGTAATGACACAAGGGAGAAGTAAATTCGAATAGAAATCCCCGTCCACTTGCTTGATCACCACTATACCATATCCTAAGCGAGAATTTATGCCCTTTTTGGATCGATATAGCCAAAAATTCCAACCTATATGAAACTATTTTCCGTTAGTCGCCCCTTTGAGCCTTTCTTTAGCCTTTTCATAAACTACAAATCCTTTACCCTTTTACAAAAACAAAATAAAAAATAAAATCAGCCTACCAACTTTTGAATGAGTCTTAGAATAGAGATGAAATGAAGAAAAGAAAAGAAAAGGACCTGTGGAAAATTAAGAATTTGTTAGTTGCTTCAAATAAGAAATGAAAAGAAAGTTTCCATCCAAAGAAAAGAAAAAATAAATAAATAAATAAAATGAAAAGTTAAAACTCTAAAAATAGAATCATAGGAGTCAAAAGCCAAAAAAAAAAAAAAAAATGGCTAAGGATGGAAACAAAGTGTAGAAGCAAAGTAAGAACAAGGTTTTCTCTAGTTACTTATTTTAAAGACTCTATTATCTCAGACTTGTCCTTTTGAATATCTATTTCCTTCCTTCTTAAACCATCACCTAATCCCCGCAATACCTAATAAAGACCTCTAGCTCAATTAGGAATAGGTTAGTGTGATAGTAAGTGGCCACTACAATACCCCGCGATATGTTTGATCGACTTCGGCTTCCTTGTACATCATTAATGTAAGGTAAAGTGTGCCTTGTTTGCATTAATTGGAGTAAGTGAAACTTTAGTGGAAAAATCGAGAGTGTTTTTGTCTTGACATATTTTTTAGGACCTACTTAAGGGCGTTATTCAAAAGTTTCAGAAACAGACTTGTTATTGCATTTCCTAGCATATCTCATAGTTCATTATATATATGTTTATCCATAGATGATTGATTATTATGCACATATTAGCTTAGGTTTCAAATTGATTATTTTGTATTCATTGCTAGTGAGATGTATAAATATCTGAGAATAAATAAGGAAACAGTAATTTTATTTCTTAGTCGTTGTAGTATAGATGAAGTTTTTGAGTACCTTCTCTGGAAAACTCTCACGAGGCTATAACTCGTCCACTAGGAAATTCCTAGTGGTTTAAGGTCTTATTGCATATGGTCAATGCAATCGCACTTGGCAAAACGAGATTAGTTAGAACTCCATTTTTGGTCACTTATTTAAATTTCTCATATTTGCTTGAGGACAAGCAAAATATTGTTTTGGGGTGGTTTGATAAGAGCCCAAAATTGTAGTTTTAACCCCTTAATAATATTACTTTTAGACCAATTATGCTTATAATAAATAAGAGTTAGTACTGTTTACGTACGGTTGTGTATTTTAGGTATTGGAGTCAACTATGTGAAGAAATATGTAACTTTTGCAAGAGAAAAGAGCAAAGGTTGGTTGCTAAGAAGTTCTATGTTTAAAGCCCAAGTTTCAAGGAGAAAAAACCTTTTAAAAGCCCAGTTAAAGCTGAAAACTCAAAGTCAAAGTCAAAGTCAACAGAACTTCTGCAGGCTGAATCTTTGGACTCAGACCTCAGGAATTGGGCCTACTATATGTCAAAACGACCGGCTCGGAAAGAGATTTCTAATGGTCTAGGTCATGATCCAATCAGAGGAGTAAAAGTGGACAAAAGGGCTGTTGCAGTGATTTCCAGCAGAGAAACCCTTTTTGGAATTAAGTAATTAGGTTTTGGACTTGATTTAATAGCCCAAAACATAGCTCCAAAGCCCATGCATGAAATTATAAACCTAGCCCTCTCCTATATAAAAAGGACTAAGGCATAACTCTAAAGAGTTCACATTAGATAATAAATTAGTTTTCTTCTTTAGTTTTAAAACCTTGTTATTGTTTTATTAGCCTAACCACCATTAATAAAAGCCAAGTTATTGTTATTATTTCTATGATGTCTTATTCTTATTCTTTTAATTATGATAGTCTAATAAATCTTAGCTAAACCTCCATTAGAGGAGTTTGATTAAAGCTTTGATGAAGACTTGATGTGTTAGTATAGAATAGTTGTAATAAGATATTCCACTCTAGAGGGTAGTTAATTCATCATGAGAATGGGTTTCAATTACCTCACATGCTAATTATTAGTTGGTAGAGATGCCATGAATAATTAGAGATAAAAAGACCTAACCTTTATGTAAAAACATCAAGATTAGGATTGCAACAAATCTATACTAGCATATTAAGAATTAATCAAAGTGGAATCAAATCCCCCAATCTCTTCTTCTCATTCACATCTTCTCATTAAATTGCCATAGTATAAATTAGAACATCTTAATTAGTTATTTTCACCATATTAGTATAATTAAACCATTGCTCTCATTGGTATTGTAGAATTGTTTAAGTTAAAGAAATTGTTACATCTAAGCAACTAGGAGTGGAGCAATTCTTACTCAGTTTTATTATAAGATAATCTAGAGTAGAACTTTGATAACAATAGAATTTAACATGTTTTACTTCTGCTGAGTTTAAGTACTTAAGTAGGAGTAAAAGCTTATTTTACAATCATCAAAGGCAGAGGGGTACAACCTCGCGTGATGTTAACATTGGAGGAAGCAACTATATTTAAGCTCAATATATTCTCCTTCAGAAAAGTCGAGTAAACGGTCTTGGCTTTTGTACATTCTTTATTTTAGTAGAACTTCATCCAACCCATATTGAATTACTTTTCTTTAATGTATGGACTTCATCATGGACTTCAACAGATGGTCAGAGAACAAATCCACATTTAAGTGCTTACTTGGAAACTGCAGAGTATCTAGCTTCGTATGTTATGATCACAATCATTGTGATGTGCTGAAATTAGAAACTACTAATGTCTTTTGGGATTACAAAATAATTTACCTTGCTACTTGTTATATTTGGTGTAGATTGTCTTTGCTTGGTGCGATACACGAGCGTGGAGCAAAAAAGCATGCCTAAGAACAATAATAGGCACTATTACTACCCAATGCTAATGGGTACGAGGAAGGTATGAAGCACAAATGGTTTTGTTCTATAATAAAAGGTTAACATAATTTTATTCCTATGATGTACCTTTTCAGTATCCAATGTTGTTTTTCATAGGATAAAATTAATAATGAGGTGCAGCTAACTTCCGCAGCTTGTGGAATTCACTTGGACAATGATATTAGCAAATATCGAAGGGTAAGATAATTTTATAATGACTCATGGTTTTATAAGGCAATTCCCAACTTTGGTAGAAAGTGCAACCTTGAACTACTTTTGATTGTGGTTGTGTAATGGTTTGTGCCTGTCGTCGAGGGTAATCACTGGTGGCTATATGTCTTTGATCCTAGTGCTCGCAAAGTTGTGATATTAGACTCTCTTGCATGTAGTGCATCCTACATTTATGGAGGGTTGGAGTCGATGAAGTCTATGGTTTATTTTGTTTTGTCTACTTTTGTGATCATTTGAGAATATACAGTCCATGCTTGATGTTTTCAAACTATAATTGACTTTTGTGTTTTCTTAGGTTACCAAAATGCACTTCACTTGTCTATTATTGGAGATGAATATGTCAAAAAGTGTGTTGTGAAAGACTGGGTTATTGAGAAATGCAAAGATATGCCACAACAATACAATGGGTATATAACTTATCTTATGACCATAACTTATAGTTTCAAATTTTAGTTTTGATTGTGGGTAACTAAGGATCTTTATCTCTATAGCTTCGACTGTGGGGTGTTCATGATGAAATTCATGGAGCTTTGGGATAGGGAAAAGTTGGTACAGTGTTTTGAACAAGTAACTATCTCACACAGTCTAGTATCTTTCTCATCGTCCAATTACTTATCTATAGTTTGGTTACCTTACATCTTCATTTTGACTAACCACGTGGATTTGTATATGAACTTGTAGAAGAATATGCCTTATTTCCGGCAACACATTGCCATCTCAATGGTAGTGTCAAAACTAAACAAAATGCGCCCATAGATGACATGGAGAACGTATGCTTCAAGAAGTTTGCACGTCTTTTTTGTTGGCTCAATAGTTTGGAGACGTTGAAACTTGATGACTTAAGCTTTTTGTGAATTTCGTAATTAGCCTTAACACAACATCTCTATCGTAGTGTTGTTGTTTTGGAAAATTTCATTTGTGAAGCTTGGGATGTAACTTGACTTGTAGTGCTTTGTTTTGTTTGTTTATGGGATACAATGCTATTATTTATCTACTTAGATTAATTTTCATATTCATGACTTGTGAACGATTTTAAACTCTGATCTATTCATGGTTTGTTGGTTGGGATGTTCAATGAGCTTTTTGACATTGTGAAATTGGCAATGCCAAAGGCCTGGATGTAGTTGGTTGGGATGTGAAATGAGTTTCACATTGTGATTTTGCAATGTCACTTACCTGAATGACCTGGTGACGTCATCCACATGCCCCGTGGACGACTTCATGACTCGTACACATGAAGCTTGGACAACTCCATGACATCGTTAGGAGCAAATTCATCTGTAATTTTAAATCTCTCACAATCTGCACACATCGTTAGGAGCAAATTTGTGCGGATTTTTTTCTCTCTCTCACAATCTGCACACATCGTTAGGAGCAAATTCATCTTCACACATCTAATCGAAAGGAAGTAGCTCGACTTCACCGCATCGAATGGAAGTCGATATCTTGACACGACCTTGTCAAGATAGTCTCATAGTCTCATATTGCAAATTATATGACATGAAATGTGATATTCAGAATTGCTTTCAACCATCATATCATCATTCCAAAAATAAAATGAAGTGAAATTAACAGACACCATTTAAAAAGGGAAAGGAAACAAGCCAAGTATTTTATTTCATAAAACAACTCATAAGCTAATACAACTAGTCCATTCTTCAAACAAGCAACTCTTGCAAATACAACAACAAAACAAGGGCTAACATAACTAAAACAGACCAACTCGAGCCCTAAATCTAACGAAATCCACATACTTCATTCCAACCTCATGAAAAACCCACGCATCCATAGTCAAATCCATAGCATCCTCATATGTAAAGCGCCCAATTAATCTGATCAACATTTGTTAGCTTTTCAAGGGTCTTGCTTCTATCCTGCTTTCTAGTAGTATGGTTCATCAGTTAGTAATTTGTACACTAACTACTCCCTGAAAATAGTCATCGCGTTTTCTTGTAATTTTAGGAAGGCATCAATGGAACGTACCTTCCACTCCATGAATTTGCACACATATAGTCCGTAGTCCACCTTAAATATTAAACAAAAGAAGTATTAAATCTCGTGTCACATTTCTAATGGTAGACAAACATTATCACAAAAGAACTAGGTTTGAAGTACTTACGAATCTGGTCGTTATTGAGGGCACTTTCCAATTTCCATATCCTAGCCTTTACAAGGGGCTTCTTGCACTTATTTTGTGCATTGTATTCATTTAAAATTGTATAGACATGTTCCATCTGTGTTGCCATTTAAAATTGACAGAAGATATTATAAATACTCTAACAAGTACAAATTAAAATCGACTAAAAAACGGTTTCACATGCAAGTGCACAAACTCAAGTTTAGTAACTCACTATTTTCCTGGCATTCCTATAGGGAATGGATGTGAGGGGATTTCTTGTATTCATTGAATCAAAGTGTGTCCATACGTTATCCATCATGTTATAGTTTAGGAGCATCCAATGTTATCCCCCCATTTTGTTTAACTATTTCGCCACTATTTATTTTAGGAAAGAATAGATTCTCAACATCTTCGTGAAGTTAATGCAGTGGATCAATCCATAAAACCTTCTCAAGGTGTTTTGCACAAATCACAACAGTCTATAAAAACATATTAATAATAACTATGATAAGATAAGTAATCAATATACCAATAGTATGCAACACTGTGTATTATATACGAACATACGAAAGTCATAGTGTCAAAGTAATAGCTAAGTGCTCTTTTCTGAGGCTTACAATCACTATCAATTATGTTCTCTATCTCTCAAGGATACAAATTTAATACCTTCATAGTGCATCTCAGAAGTAAATCAATTTTCATCGATGATATATAAGAAACCAATGTGTGCATAGCCTACCTGGCCATTAACAAATCTGTTAAGCATCAATTCTTCCAGCTGTTTACTATGTACTTGAATTGTGTCTCCATCCCAAGCAACAATGCTGAAATGAAACACATACATTACGTACACCAGTTAATATAATAACATATATATCTCGGTGATGGCAAATTCAATTGTCATTGCAAATACATACGACTACGCTTTCTTTACAGTCAAATGAACTTGGCATCATAAAAGGTTTTCTGATTGACTTAAATTTTACATACTTTACATGTGCAGACTTGAAAAACCTCCCAACCACTAGCTGCTTTCGAGAATCAAGACATTTAAACGTAGGTGATGAAGATTCTACTGAAAGTAGCTTTTCACCAAGCTTGGTTGTAGTCGGACAGTCGTCAACACATATTACCGTAACCACCTTTTGTTTTCCCTCTCTCTCATTCTTCTTGTTCACTTTTTGTGTAGGCTTTCTCGTCCTTTTCTTTTGATTTGCAACCATTGATCGCAACTCCAGTTGTAGTTCCTCTTGGTTGGCTTCATTGTTAGCATCGCGATCCACTTTGGAGCAGGCGGTATCAATGGTAATGCTTCCTCTTCATTGTCTCTAAAAGGTGACATCTCATTTTCAGCCTCCACCCCAGACTCCTTCTTGGACTCCTCTTTAGCAACCTCCTCGCTCTCCTTCTTACCCTCCTCATTATCCTTCTTGGTACTTATAAATTGAGAGCTTCTACACCAAAAGCTTTCAATTTCTTCTTCTCTTTCTTTTAATTTGAATTGGCCTTCAAGGCTTCATTCTCTGCCCGCAAGCTTTCATTTTCTTCTTCCAACTTAATACACCTTCCCCTTAAGTCCTTGATAAACGTAAAAATTAATAATTCTATTCCGAATAAATAATGAATATCAAACGGAAGTAAAACTAAAACTTATACGAAATAGTTGGTTATCAAAGATTTATACTCTCGAATCTATCGAAATAGAGTGGAGTAAAAGATTCGTTCCACTCCTAGTTCTTTAGCATTCAAAGTTTTCTATAATTATCAGTTTATCCAAAGTTAGTGAGAGTAATGGTGGGATTATACTACGATGCAAATTCAAATAACAAGATACTAACTATAATGATTCAACTACGAAATGCTACGGAATACTAAGGTTTGAATCTAGATAAAGAATTAGGGGGGATTGAATCCACCTTAACTCGACTTAATCAACTAACAAAGATTCATCGTGATCCAAATTTCAATGCTTCACATGTCAAAATGGTAATTCTAATCCCTAATTATACATGACATCTCTACCAATTAATAACTAGCATGTGTAGCAACCAAACCCATTCTCATAGTGAACTAATTACTTTCTAGAATTGAATAGATTATCAGGACGATTTCTAAGTTAACAAAAATCAAACTTCATCAAAGCTTCTTCAAACCCCTCTAATGGAGGTTTAGCCTAGAATCATTATGCTATCATTTCCATATGAAATTGAATTACACATAATATAAAGATTCTAACTTTATTAAATTCAACTAAACAATAATTGAAATCTAAATTAACAACTAAGAAATCATTAAATAACAAGAATTGAAATTAGATCTAAGAAATTTAAAATAACAAAATCGAAATTATCAAGAACTAACTATTTTATTTATCTAATGAATGATAAACAATGATTCCAATAACTAATCTAAAAAAAGGAATGAAACTAATTAATTAACTAATTCAAAAACTTAAAACTAAATCTAGATTATTCTCTAATGGCTACCTTCTATCCTCAGCTAATTGATACTTAAGAGCTAAGTCTTGTGTGTGAAAATGGAGGAGACCAGATCCACACTTTCGTCTATGGGCTGAGGGATCCATGTTTTGGGTTAGAAAATCGAGCCCAAAGCTTAATTTCTTCAGTCCACAGGGCTCTTTTCAGCTGGCTTTGACTTTAACAGATTTTTCATCTACTTCTACTTCTCTGATTGGGTGAAGGTTTGGACCATTGGAAATCTCTTTCCGAGCTGGTCGTTTTGACATAAGGTAAGCCCAATTTCAAGTCCTGAGTCCAATGATATGGTCTTCAGAAGTTCTGCTGACTTTTGTGTGTTGTTTCTGCCTGCGTTAACTTTGACTTTTCAGCTTTTGACCGGGCTTTACAAAGGCTTTTTCTCCTTGAATCATGGCCTTTAATCACAGAACTTCTTAGCAACCAAACCCTTGCTCCTTTATCTCGCCAAAGTGGCACATTTCTGCACATAATTGATTTCAATGCCTGAAATACATAAAAGCATGTAATCAACATTAACTCTTATTTATTACTCACATAATTGGTCTAAAAGTATTATTGTTAAGGGGTTAAAACTACAGTTTTGGGCTCTTATCAAACCACCCCCAAATAGCATTTTGCTTGTCCTCAAGCAAATATGATAAATTAGCATAAGTGACAAAAAAATGGAGTTCTAACTAATCTCGTTTCGCCGAGTGCGATTGCATTGACCATATGCAACAAGGCCTTAAACCACTAGGAATTCCCTAGTGGACGAGTTATAGCCTCGTGAGAGTTTTCCAGTGAAGTTGCTCACAAACTTCATCTATACTACAATGACTAAGAAATAAAACTATTGTTTCCTTATTTATGCTCCCAATTATCTATATATCTCACTAGCAATGAATAAAGAATAATCAAGTTGAAACCTAAGCTAATATATGCATAATAATCAATCATCTACGAATAAACATATATACAATGAGTAATACTATGAAATGCACTAGCAGGTCTGTTTCTGAAAACTCATAATAGCGTTCTTAAGTAGGTCCTCACATAAATATCAAGACAAAAACCACTCTGATTTTTCCGCTCAAGTTTCATTACTCCAGTGTGCAGTGGGCACACTTTACCTTACAATCTCAATGACACACAAGGAAGTCGGAGTCGATCAAACACATCTGCCACTTACTATCACACTACCATATTCCTAATTGAGCTAGAGGTCTTTATTAGGAAGTCGGAGATGGTTTGAGAAGGAAGGAAATGGATATTCAAAACAGACAAGTCTGGAATAATAGAGTCTTCATATTAAGTAACTAGAGAAAACCTTGTTCTTTACTTTTGCTTCTACACTTTGTTTCCATCCTTAGCCACACACACACACATATATATATATAAATATATATATTATTTTTTTTTCCTTTGGCTTTTGACTCCTTTGATTCTATTTTTGGAGTTCTAACTCTTTATTTTTTTTTTTTTTTTTTTTTATTTGGATGGAAACTTTCTTTTCTTATTTGAAGCGACTAACAAATTCTTGATTTCAAAAGTCTTTCTCTTTTCTATTCTTCATCTCTATTCTCAGACTCATTCAAAGAATGGGTAGGTTTATTGATTTTTTTTATTATTTTGTTTGTTTTGTAACAAGGTAAAGGATTTGCGGTTATGAAAAGCTAAAGAAAGGCTCAGAGGGGCGACTGGTGGAAAATAATTCATAGGTTTGAATTTCTGGCTATATCGATCCAAAGAGGGCCTAAATTCTCGCTTAGGATATGGTATAGTGATCAAGCAAGTGGACGTGTAATTTCTCTATCCGGATTTTACTTCTCTCTTGTGTCATTTCTCAAATGTTTCACTCATATAAGGCTTTAGGCTATATTCTCACACGATTTGTAGAATAAGTACTCTTAGCCTAGATTTGAAAACTAATGCCAACAATCATAGATACTCATGTAACATATTTATAGATAGATGCAAGGATTATTACCTACATATTAACCTAAGTTTCTAAAAATTATTCTAATGCAAAAGCTACATTGAAATTTTTAGATTATCAAGGGCCTAGAGAAGGAAATCAATACCAATATTCCTAAGTGTACAAAGATAAACTTTTTATTAATATTTTTAAAATTTTTGGATATTTTTAACTAGAAAATAAGTGCATACTGTACATATCTATATCCTAACAGATGCCTTAATTACGCGTGTTTCTATGCCCCCCCAAACAAGAAGCATGCTTTGTCCTCAAAGTATTTAAATAAATAGGGTAGAGATATACCATGGAAACGCGTGAAATTTTAGAACATCTGCAAAACAAGGTTAAACATACTAATATAGAAAATAAAAACTGACACAACTCTATAAGAGTTCCACCTGTTATGGGGTTAATGAGAAATAAATTGCTTGGGACATAAGCAAACACTAACTGAAATAAAAACTAACCTTAACTCCCGTTTAATCCTCATCCTCATTTCCCTCTCCAAAGAGAGGAGGTTCCTTCGCATCCTGCTATGCCATGATAACTTGCCAAGCCCGCCACCGTGTGTCGTCAACTTGTGCTAACCTGTCTAGTGTTACTCTGTCTGATGGGGTGTAAGGAGGAACCAAATGAGGTTGCACCTGCCATCCCAGCCAAGTTATTACTCGAAATGAGCGAACCATCTAATTGGTTGGTCTCATGACTTCAACCCTTTTCCAATCCGTGAACTGGGTACAGAATTCAGGTAAACAACTGAGCATGATGCGACAAACCAAAATAGGCATAAGAAGATACTTATGTCGCATGCTTTGGGCTCTCTTAAGACTAGCCACTAATACTCGGGGAATGTCATATCAGCGACGTCCCTCAGCTAAAGCAAGAAAAACGTCACCAGTGGTACTATTTGTAGAGGTAAACTGCCAATCCTCTAAAATATTAATCAGGATGAATAACATAGTGGTGCCTACATTTAGGGACAGGCTACCAAGGGCTATGTTGTAATGCCCTTGGTCTATTATACGAAATACCCCTCCCCCATAATACTCATGGAAATATGTATAGTCATAGAGGTATGCATTATCGGTCATATATCCCCACGTGTGAATAAGATTAGGTATTGGTATTCCCAAAACTAACGCTACCATATACTTATTGAATTCTAGTGGTGTGTCATCAACCGTGACGGAGAATAATTGTTCTCCATCCTAGTTACAATAGAACTTAACATTATTGTAAAAAAATTCAGTAAGCTTAGGTGAATACGAGTCGTCTTCACTTACCAGAAGATGCCTCCATCCAAACTACATGATCCTTTCGAGGAACCAATGTCCATAAGTCTCGCTCCCCAACAAGTGTTCGAAAGACTGCTTTGGTATTACTATAGGAGAAGTCATCACAAAACTACTTTCTAAAACAGCTGCAACGATCCTAGAACAACCCACAAAAAGTTGGAGTTTTTTGTGCCCACATGGGTCGTATGCCAGGTGCGCTCAACCTATGCCTGGGATGGGCGCGGGTCGCGCTCTAGTGAATTTCGAGTTCCAGGCACTTGGGTGCAGGGGGCGCTCACTTTTTGCCTGGGATGGGCGCGGGTCGCACTCAGGATGAAACTGGAATTCCAGTGTTTTGGGCCGCAGTGTCGCCAGGGCTCGATGAAATTCTAGGCCGACCGATTGCCTTGAAGCGAGGTGAAAACTCCATCAGAAGCCTTGGAAGCCTCCGAGCTGCCGAGTTGCTAAAATGGAGAAGAAAAATGGGAAACATGGGAGTGAAAGGTGAGAGATGAAAGTGAGGTGTAGTGTGGGTTGTGAGTGTAGAATGAATGAAGTTTTTATAGGTTTTAAGTTGCTAAAACGAATCGGGAAGTTGCCAAAAAGCTTTAAGGCAATTGCCAGAAACAAAAAATTTCCAAAACCGAAAATGGAAACAACTCATATTCTTGATTCTAAAACAACCCTAATATCTTTTAGATTTAATTTAGAATAGTAACTTCTAAACTCTTTTAGATTTCATCATATCACAACATCTAATTATAGGTATGGCCATATCGGCAATATTCTCAACCATCACTCCAAAACAACTTATAAAATGGAGGATCATATAACAAATCATGCTAGAGTAAATAATACCACCCCCAAACAATTCAGGAAGGTGGGATTAGCAATAAAAACAATGCACAATTTGATAAGAACCATATTATATTAAAAATGAAATTCAAACAACAGTTTAACTACCAATTTCACATTTTAACTTCGGAATTCAAAGTTTAACATCCGAACTAATAAAAATGCAAATACAAAACAACATCAACTCATAATATTCCTAAACCACTCGTTGCTGGTAGTGGAAGGCACCTGAGAAGGAGATGGCTCCTGAGCTCCTGATGGGCCAGAGCCATCCATCCTACGGTGACGACGCTCGTGCCTCACAGACTGATCCTCAATAGAACACCCCCCTTAGGGTGGGTAGTGGTCAAGCATATCTGCTTTGAACTTCCGCTGAGCTTCCATGTCGGCCTTCATCTCCTCCCAACGCTCATCCTAGCGCTAGGCACGAGTCTCGAAGTTACGATGGATGGTAGCTTGCGGAGTTCGGAGGTCTTCGCAAATAGTTTTGAGAGAACGCATGCCATGATGAATCATAGTCATGTGTTCTGCATCCGACCTACACCTCTCCAAGGCATCGGCATCAAAACATGTCGTGTCCTCCTTATCCTCCGAGTCAATCTCTTCTTGCACCCTATCTTCAGGCAATGTCTAAACCTTCTGAACACAGTCCATATATGCTACGACATTCGTATGCATCTCAACCATAGTACGCTCAGTTTTTGGAGTTGCTCTCCATTGCATCATGATCTTTGTTATTAATACGGGGAGAGGTGCAATACTCTTCCCAACTCCCCTAATCATATCAATCAAAAACTCCAGAATACAAAATTCGTACTTCTGCTCCTGGAGTATCCAAAGAACGTGAAGACAATTTAAACTGATGTCACTCACTTTCTCTTTTCCCGTGACATTCCTACCAATCCACTGAGCTACAGCTAGCTGGTTGGTTCGCAACGATGACTGGCGAACACAATGCGAGCTCGCATTGTAGTTCCCTTCCACAATTGTTGCATTCATCAAGGGATCAATCCCAGTAAATTGGGATTCCTGCAATGAGGCGTCGAGATGGCGTCTAGGTGGAATCCCCAAAATCTCAGCCAACAACCTCCTCGTTACTTCTCTCTCTTCTCGGCCACCTGAACAAAAATTCTATGCCCATCCACCTCTCTCTTCCTATAGAATTCCTCCACCAAATCTGAGTGATAAAAATCCTCAGT
This sequence comes from Coptis chinensis, assembly GCF_015680905.1. Lineage (NCBI taxonomy): Eukaryota > Viridiplantae > Streptophyta > Magnoliopsida > Ranunculales > Ranunculaceae > Coptis > Coptis chinensis. The sequence continues at coordinate 46,449,629 of NC_141460.1, forward strand.
CGAGTACCATAATCTACTCCAATCCCTCCTAATCATCTCGTCACCGTAAAACAGTACGAAGTGGTCGGCCGTAAACACTTGTTCTGGCAAAACTCTTCGTCTTTGAACCATTTTAAGTGTTGAAAGGATTTGAGGGTTTGTAGAAGGTGTAGGAAACAAGGTGAAACAACCTTACAAAAAAAAACGATGGTGGTGGCGCATGGGTGGTGCAGCAGTTCAAATTTTGTTGATTTTTCAAATTTTTCTAATGTTTTTGGTGGTGGAAATTGGTGGGGGAATGATTTGGGAAGAAAATATGTTTTGGGAATGAACTTGGGCATGGGCTAAGTTAGGTTTTTCTTTTTCTTTTTTTTATTTTGCTTCTAAGGTTGAAAACATGTTAATGGCGGTGGTGAAGGTGAAACGCGAACTGTTGGTTTGAAGATGGAGACGCACATGTGTGGCACATGCGCGCGAGATTGGGCCCAAGCCCAATTTGATTTTTCGATTTTTGTCGAGTTTTCGAGCAACTTCAAACTAAAATTGCCGCTTTGTTACCGGTCTGATTTTTGCAAATGAGCTATGCAAATGATCAGGAGAGAATTTCCAATCCAATGATCCATAAAACACTTAATTCCGACTGTGGATGACATATAAGAAGATGGAAAACGTCTCGAAGTGCGTGTATGACGTAAGTTATGCGAACAAATGAAATCTAAATTCATAGATAATGTCAACCCAAATTGAAATACGATTAAACGATCTAAGCAACACAAATGGAAAGTTGAATAATCCAATACGGAAAAACGAACATCCCACCCCCAAACAAATTTTAGACAACAGAGTTTGAAAATTTGTTTTAAAAGTGGGTCTTTTAAAGTCAGATTCCCGAGACTTCCTAAATTACTATTTTTATGATTTTAACAATTTTTATTTTTTATGAATAAGATTTAATATAAGAAAAAAAACAAGAAAGCAATAAATGCATAATTCACACCATAGAGGAACATGACTCAAAAACCGAGACAACATGCACTAGTGGAAAACATGGACTTAGGATTCGGTACTTACAACTACACACTCCTTAGGGAGGGCCCGGTTACCTGAGTGGTGCACTTACCAATATATGGAATTGTAAGAAAGTACACCAAACAACAAAATGAGTCGTTTATAGTCAGATACTCGAGACTTTAACAAATAACTGGATATATATATATACCCTACAGTTTTCCATATATCAACAACTTAAAGAGTTGTGGGTCTTCCCATAAATAAATAACATGGAATGCATCCCCAAACAAAATCAAACACCAAGATTTCTTACAACACAACTTAGTGAAATGGAAACAAAGTCTAATAGATCTAAAATGTAACCGCACATGCACCTTCTTTTTCATCTTTGAACAAGAGGGTGTCCAAGTGAATGATCGTGAGAAAATGGATGTTTGTGGAAGATATGGTGGATATGGATGAATTTTAGATGTAAGGAATAGAAGAAATGAGAATGTGGGTTTTGTACAAAACTCATTCATGGTGTAGGTGGGAACTGTCTCAATTCTGAAAATGAAGGTGTCAAGTGCCTTTCCCTTGGAAATTATTTCTGTATTAAGAGGATTTAGAAAATCATTAAGTACAGAAGAAACAAGAGGGTCAAGCGAAAACTCCAGGTTCCTTTGAAAAGGTGGAAGGTGGGGAATATTGGTGATGGAAGATGAATGAGTGTCAGCTAAAGCTCTCAGGTCTAGATCATTAGAAGCCTTGAGATATGCCAGCCTTGAGATATGCCAGACATTCCTTAATAGATGGGGCAAAAAAATCACTGGGATAGAGGGTGAAAAATTCATCTTCTGTTATAGCGTCAAGGAATAAATGGATGTTGGCAGGGTGGGACTCACGAGGTGGCAGGGAAGAGTTCCAAAAAAGTTGAAGGAAATCTTCCTCAATTTCCTCTACGTCCAAGGAGTCTTTGTCAAAGTTGGAACTTCCAAAGGAAAGGAATTTGGGCATCTGGTCATCCGAAAATGTGGTTTTGAAATAATCATGAGCTAAGCTCTCGATCATGCTAACCTCTCCATCAATATTCATATCAGGAAACTATTTGATTGTTTTAAAAACATTGACCTCAACGGAAAGATGGCCAAAGGACAAGGACATTGAACCATCATGGCAGTTTAGAAGCGCGTTGGCAGTTGCCAAGAAAGGGCGCCCTAAAATGATCGGAACAGAATCGTTAGCGACTTCTGTATCGACGATAACAAAATCCGCAAGATAGTAGAAATCCTGAACCTTAACCAGCACGTTTTCCACTACACCCTTAGGATACTTGATAGACCTATCAGCTAATTACAATGTCATTGTTGTAGGTTGCATTTCCTGTAGACCTATTTGTTTATATAAATAATAAGGGAGTAAGTTAACACTCGCCCCGAGGTCTAATAAAGCAGTGTTTGTGTGAGTATCCCCTAAGGTACATTGTATAGTAGGACGACCAGGGTCCTTGTACTTAACGATTCCATTGTGTTCCGTTAAAGTTGGAAACTGTTCAGTTAAAAAGGCGTCTTTAAGAATCTTTGTCTTACGCCTAGTAGTGCACAACTCTTTAAGAAACTTAGCATGGTGAGGTAACTTTTTAATCACTTCCCTAATCTCATTAGATTTTTAAAAACTTCCCTAATCTCGTCAAAATTTGTATCCTTTTTTAATATAGCTAATTTATGAGGAAACGGTGGTTTCCCTCTATATTTATCATATGGATCAACAGGATGTCTAACCTTTGCTTTCTGTTTCTTAGGTTGTGGTTTAACTGGTACCTCTACAGGGGTAGGATCTTCAGTTATCATTTCAGTATCTAGTTCGATATCCTATGTAGGGATTACTAGTGGGGTAACTATAGACACAGTTACTTTGTTATCAACCACTCTGCCAGAACAAAGAGTGCTGATGGAATTTATCTCACATACGTTTGCATATTCGTTACTAGTATTACTGTTTACCTCAAAGGATGTGTTTGGTGTTTTAGGATTAGGTACCGCTTTTCCTGGAAACACACCTTTGGGTTATACTTTCTCTTTAGCTAACTGTTGTAAAATTTTTTGTTGAGATTGTATAAAGGTATCGAAACGATCCAGTTGTGGATTAGTATTTGCTACTGGTTGTGTGACAGGAACTATGTCACGTTGATTATTAATGGGTGGATTTTGATAGTTATTATTTACCAGAATGATACCTCTATTAGTATTATTGTTATTATTGTTATAATTATTATAATTACCCTGACCTTGTCTTTGTCATGGTTGAGCTTGGTTGTTATAATTATAATTACCCTGACCTTGTCCTTGCCTTGGTGGACCTTGGTTGTAATTGGTTGTTGGCCTAACATTTGGGTTAAACAACCTTGGAGGTTGTTGATTATTTCGCCAACCGAAGTTGGGGTTTTGTCGCCACTCTGTGTTAGGTTCGCTATTAATGGAATAAACATTATCTTGTTGTGATTGTTGTTGTTCATAGGCGAGAGGACAATAGGAGTCTGGATGCTCAGGACTCAAACATAAATTACATGGATTGGAGTTGACATTCATGACGGGGATAGGCATTTGTTGAACAGAAATAGCCTCTACCTTTTTAGTGAGAGATTCGATTAAATTTTTAAGTTCAGGATCGTGTTTCATCTCAAACATACCGGCGGCTTTTACTGTTGTAGAAGAACTAGCATTACGGGAGATATCATCACTACCCCCCCAGTTATTATTATGCTTGGTTTGATCTTCTAAAATTTATAAGCCTATGAGGCTCCCTTACTTATGAAACTACCCCCATTCATTATGTTAAGGACTTCTTTATAGTGGTGTAGAAGTCCTTTGAAAAAGGCATGAACTAACATGTCTTTCGCTAGGTTATGGTGTGGACACTCTATAAGAAGATCGGTGAAACGATTCCAAGCCTCTGAAAATGATTCATGAGGATTCTGTCGAAAGAAATGAATCTTGGAAAGCATTTCATCAGTCTTCAGTGGTGGGTAAAAATGTTCTATAAATAGTTGAACAAGTTTAGCCCACGAGTCCACATAATTAGGCGCTTGGGCAGTTAACCAAAACGCCGCCTTATCGGCTAAAGTGAAGGGAAATACCCTCAGTTTAATTTGTTCAGCACCAACCGTAGGATGGTGGAATGTAGTAAGGACTTGGTCAATCCTACGCATGTGCTGATAAGGCTTTTCATGGTCTAACCCATGAAAAACAGGTAACAAATTAAATATATTTGGGGGGATTCGGAAATCCCCTACTAGGTCTGATAGAACGATGCAAGATTTAGGGCTATCGTTCAAGGCTTTGTAAAAGTCAGAGAGAGGAGACTCTCTTTCTTCAGCCATTATTTCATGTGGTGTGTGTAGTATATTAGCTAGAGGTGTAGTAAGTGGTAATACTAGAAAGGCGTGTTTGTTGACATTGCTGGTTGATTACGTTAGGCGTTTTTCTTCGGCCTGACCTTAATCTCATGCAAGGCTAAGAGCAATCTTAATGAAACACAACAACACTCCAAATAGTCCTAATATGCTAGTATGAACCTCTAACAGGAGATGCGAGGTATGGAAGAAAAGAGTACCTGAATGCCTCTTTGCTTCGCTTATGAATAGCGTCTTGTTTACGCGTGCTCAATGTGTATAACAAGTTAGAACACTGAAAACCTTGAAAGAAATGGAAGTTTGAAACAAACCTGTGGAAATCGGGCAGTTTCAGCAAAGGGCGCAAGTCGCGCTCAGAATTGGCTTTAGTAGGGGCAGCAGTCGCTCCAGTCAAATTTGGAGTTCAGGAGTTTGGGTCGGTGGCGCTCCAACTTAGCCTTGGTGGGGCGGTCACGCCTTCGAGGAAAAACTCAAGGTCCAGGGCACTTCAAAGACGGAGGGCTTCTCGAAGTTTTGCCTTCTTCACAAGGCGCGAGTCGCGCTCAGCTAAAAACTGGAGTTCTAGGCGTTTAGGCGCGGGTGGCGCTCCAATTTGGGCTGCCTAGGGCGCTGGTTGCACTCCGTGTAATTCTGTGAGGAAAAATTTTCAGTTCTGAAACGGACAACCACAGTTAGAATCAAACAAGGGTGGGTGGGTTTTGGGACTTTGGAAGACTAACAATTCTAAAGAAAACAATACTAAAGGGAACTAAGATGGCAGTGGCACCATTTGATAAACGTAAAAATTAATAATTCTATTCCGAATAAATAATGAATATCAAATGGAAGTAAAACTAAAACTTATACGAAATAGTTGTTTATCAAAGATTTATACTCTCGAATCTATCGAAATAGAGTGGAGTAAAAGATTCGTTCCACTCCTAGTTCTTTAGCATACAAAGTTTTCTATAATTATCAGTTTATCCAAAGTTAGTGAGAGTAATGGTGGGATAATACTATGATGCAAATTCAAATAACAAGATACTAACTATAATGATTCAACTACGAAATGCTACGGAATACTAAGGTTTTAATCTAGATAAAGAATTAGGGGGGATTGAATCCACCTTAACTCGACTTAATCAACTAACAAAGATTCGTCATGATCCAAGTTTCAATGCTTCGTATGTCAAAATGGCAATTCTAATCCCTAATTATACATGGCATCTCTACCAATTAATAACTAGCATGTGAAGCAACCAAAGCCATTCTCATGGTGAACTAATTACTTTCTAGAATTGAATAGATTATCACGACGATTTCTATGTTAACAAAGATCAAGCTTCATCAAGGCTTCTCCAACCCCCTCTAATGGAGGTTTAGCCTAGAATCATTATGCTATCATTTCCATATGAAATTGAATTACACATAATATAAAGATTCTAACTTTATTAAATTCAACTAAACAATAATTGAAATCTAAATTAACAACTAAGAAATCATTAAATAACAAGAATTGAAATTAGATCTAAGCAATTTAAAATAACAAAATCAAAATTATTAAGAACTAACTATTTTATTTATCTAATGAATGATAAACAATGATTCCAATAACTAATCTAAAACAAGGAATGAAACTAATTAATGGAATGAAAACTAATTAATTAACTAATTCAAAAACTTAAAACTAAATCTAGATTATTCTTTAATGGCTACCTTCTATCCTCAGCTAATTGATACTTAAGAGCTAAGTCTTGTGTGTGGAAATGGAGGTGACCAGATCCACATTTTCGTGCATGGGCTGAGGATCCATGTTTTGGGCCGGAAAATCGAGCCCAAAGCTTAATTTCTTCAGTCCACAGGGCTCTTTTCAGTTGGCTTTGACTTCAATAGACTTTTCATCCACTTTTGCTTCTCTAATTAGGTGAAGGTTTGGACCGTTGGAAAGATCTTTCCGAGCCGGTCGTTCTGACATAAGGTACACCCAATTCCGAGGCCTAAGTCCAAAGATACGGTCTTCGAAAGTTTTACTGACTTTTGTGTAATGTTTCTGCCCGCTTTAACTTTGACTTTTCAGCTTTTGACCGGGCTTTACAAAGGCTTTTTCTCCTTGAATCTTGGCCTTTAATCACAGAACTTCTTAGCAACCAACCCTTGCTCCTTTATCTCGCCAAAGTGACACATTTCTGCACATAATTGACTTCAATGCCTGAAATACATAAAAGTACGTAATCAGCATTAACTCTTATTTATTACTTGCATAATTAGTCTAAAAATATTATTGTTAAGGGGTTAAAACTACAGTTTTGGGCTCTTATCACTCATCTTTTGTTGGAATCTCATCACTTGTCAGCGTAACAAGCTCCACTTCCTTAAATTTGAATTCATCGATCACCTGAAAACACCAATAATAACTTCACACAATAAGAATGCAATGTAAAGTTCATTTGACATTGAAAATATTTGTTTGGACAAAAATTACATGGGTTAGTTAGACTTACCCCCCATTACTAGTTGCAATTAGTATTACCCCATTTTCAAAAATATTATTGATACCCCAATTGCAAGATCGAACGGTTACGAGATGAATTTTTTTTTTCAGATGAAGAAATCTGACCGTTGGATCACTCAAATGGAGGGGTATCACTAATATTTTTGAAAACGGGGGGGGGGTGATAAACGTAAAAAGAATAAAGTTTACCTACGAAATGAACGATAAAACTCAAAATGTAAGTAAACTAAAACTTAAATACGTGCTTAATTTATCAAGTTTTCTACTCTCAATTCTATCGAAATAGAGTGGAGTAACAAATTCGTTCCACTCCTAGTTCTTTAGCATGGAATGTTTTCTAGTTTAATTAATCGGTCTTAAGTCTAGTGAGAGATTTACGAGGGGAATTTTATACTACGGGGTGGATTCAATTGACAAGTTACGAATAACAGAATGCTACGGAATACTGAAATGTGAATCTAGATAAAGAATTAGAGGGGAAGTGAATCCACCTCGAATCCAACTTAATCACCTAGCATAGACTGTTGTAATCCAATTCTTATGTTCTTACGGTAAGAATTGCTCGTTTTAATCCCTAATTAGCATGGCATTTCTGCCAATTATAACTAGCATGTGAGGTCGTCACCCATTCTCATGGCGAAACACGACCTTCTAGAATGGAATAGACTCTACAACGACTCTACACTATACAACTAAGTTTTCATCAAGGCTTCATCAACCCCTCTAATGGAGGTTTTAGCCTTGATTCATCAAACCATTATTTCTCATTGAATTATAACTAAACATCATACCAAAATTCTAACTTGACTAATTTAACTAACAATACTTCAATCTAATTTAACAACTCATAAATGATACTCAACAAGAATTAAAATTAGATCTATAAATTGAAATGACAAAATCAAAATTGACAAACTAGCTATTTTATTTATCAAACTAATGAAGAACAATGATTCTAAAGATTAATCTAAAACAAGAATTGAAATGAACTAAACTTAATTTTATTTAATGAAAACTAGATCTAGAATTATCTATAGTTTTAGGTCTAACTAGTTACCATTAACAAAGAGCCAAGCTTTTGTTTTTATATGTTTTCAGATCCAAAAATCGTGCATGGGCTTGGAGCCATGGTTTGGGCCAGAGAATCATGCCCAAAACCCAATTCTTTCAGTCTAAAAAGGCCTCTTCAGCTGCAGTTGGCTTCGATAGACTTTTCGTCCATTTCTGCTCCTCTGATTAGGCCAAGGCTTAGATCATTGGAAAGCTCTTTCCGAGCCGGTCGTTTTGACATAAGGTAGACCCAACTCCGAGGTCTGAGTCCAAAGATACGGCCTTCGGAAGTTCTGCTGACTTTGTGTGTTATTTCTGCCCGCGTTGACTTTGACTTTTCAGCTTTGATCGGGATTTAGAAAGGCTTTGTCTTCTTGAATCTCTGCCTTTAATCACAGAACTCCTTAGCAACCAACCATTGCTCCTTTATCTCATCAAAGTGGCACATTTCTGCATATAATTGACTTTGAAACCGAAACGATAAAACACGTGAATCAAAGATTAACTCTTAATTATTACTCACATAATTGGTCTAAAAGTATGACTGTTACAGGGTTAAAACTACAGTTTTGGGCTCTCATCAGGGGGTAACACTAATTGTAACTAGTAATTGGGGGGTAAGTCTAACTAACCCAAATTACATTGGAAACACACTAGTGTCAAATGCATTTGACATTTCAAACGATCAATATCAAGTTAATTTGACATTGGAAAGAAGCTTAACTTCACAAGTGATAAAAAATCAATGTCAAATGAACTTGACATTGCAACAGAGTTCCAGACATTGAAAAATACCTCCACAATTGGAATGAAATTATGACAATATCGAAATTTTGAAGAAGACATCATATAGGGGCGAAGGGAATAACTTGAAATTCTAATACATTAGCTCACCTTGTCCATGCTCAAATTTGACAAGGCTTGGGTACGAAGCATTTTTTCGAGTGTTACAATATTCCATCTTGCGAGCGAAGCTACGTAATTACACGGTCTATTTGGCATTGCATCAACCAAATTGACGTGATCGCATAACCAGTACTAATATCAAGAGCAACAAAAAAAAAGCTAGTAAACATGTCAAAAATGAAATTTATTATCAAATGATAATCAACAAACTAAAGTGAATTGAGATTGTAACTTACCAAAACAAGAACTACACAAGATGTCACTTTTGTAGGTTCACGGTAGTACTTCTTCATTTGGCACATAAAGTATTGATGTATCACTTTTGGCTAGGATACTTCATTCATCATTTTGACACTCTCTAAGTACTTCAAAAACCACCACTGTGTTCTTGATGGTGTTGGAAAGAGAACAGTGTTGATAATGTATAATGAAACAAGTTTGATGAAGTTCTCTCCATCCTGCTTGCCATTCCGTGAATTCACCAATTTATAAATAGCATTTACAATCAATTCCTTGGAAAAGTACTTTTCCCAGCCAAAGTGATGAGTCACAAACCCCGTTTTACTCAACTCATCCGCCTCTACGTTCGTAGTCACATGACTCCCATTCTTTGGCATACCAAACACTCTAGAAACATCTTCAACTGTTAATTTGACAAACACCTCTCCAAACTTGAATGCTTCTTCCCTTTCATCATAAGTTTTAATAATATCCACTATGATGCTTGTTTTTTTTTACCAACATTTGTTTGTCCAACAAATCATCAAAAAAACACGCTAAAAATGTGACCAAATGGTGTTCTACCCATTAGATCATTTAAATCAACACCAGCTTTTGACTCACGGAGTTTATTGGCAAGATTAAAAATTGGTAACAAGCTTGAGTGAAAAGGCTCTAATTTCGTTTCTTTCTTATCTTCATCCACTGCCTTCTCTTCCTTATTTTTCTTATTATCTTCATCCACTCCCTGAACTACCACTTCCTTCCTTTTCCTCTTCTTATTAGCTGCTAACTGTATTTCTTGTAGATTATGCATGAAAATGTCCAAATAAGTCCAAATAACTATGGGAAACCAATTTATTCATATTCATTTATTTAATAGCATTATGATTTAAGGAATGTATGTTAAATCATCAATCTATAGCATCATTGCAAAGTGATGCCAACTGAGTTTCACATCATTGAAAAGTGAAGCCAAATGAGATCGACATCACTTTAAATACTACACAAACAAATTGATTTCATCTTGATTGACAACGCAGTATTCGTCATCACTTCAAATACAATAAACAACATGATTGATTCCATCTTCATTGACAATGCAGTATTCATTATACATTGAGAAGACCAATCAACAGAATCTCAAAGCTACCTCAACCTGAATTGTACTCTAAAATCTAAATGACTCATATTAAGGTTGGGACCCCAACACTACTTATATCGACTCCCACAGTAACCAAAGCACACATCAAACTACTCAATATGGACATTCCTCTAAATAATCCAACCTCTAAGTAAACCATGAGAAATTAAAATTACATATTACATGAAAAATCCATAAATATTAAGAGCAAGAAGTGGGCATTCATCAAAATCCGTAAATACTCAAAAAACTCAAATACCCAAGCTTAAAAATCCATAATTACCTTTTCTCCCAAGCATTGCTTTTTTCTCCCCTCCCCATTAACTGAAAATTCACATTTTCCTCATTTTTTTTCTCTTCTTCTCTCTATCCACTGTTTTCATAGGTGTTGATTTCTTAGTTGATGGTTTTTACTCTTGGTTGTTTTCTTTTTCATCTTCTGTAGTGGATTCGCAAGTTCTATTATTTTAGGTTGTTGGAAGTTTGGTTCTACTAAGAGAAACCAAGAAAGAAGAACAAAAGAAAGAGAAAATAACAAATTGGGTTTTGCATTCGAATTGTGGGCTTTAGGCCCAAAGTCTAGGTATCCCTCCACGACCTCTTCAGACCACTTCTTATACACCTAAACGACCTCACTTGATCGTTTAGGAATACACCTGAACGACCCAGCCATGTCATTCCAATATATTTTCCCATACACATCTGGCCTTAACGACCAATGCAGATCGCTTGGGCATACAATAAACGATCCACTCATGCCGTCTAGACATTTGTAGACATTTTGAATTTTAATTATGAAATTAATTTTGAGTAAATTTTGAAATTAAGATAGCTGATAAGAGCCCAAAACTGTAGTTTTAACCCCTTAACAATCGTACTTTTAGGCCAATTACTACTACAGAATGACACATATACCACGGTCAATAAGAACATTTATACTACGGTTCTTCAAAAAACCGTGGGAAATACTTATATACCACGGTGGAAATTTCTTTGGTCATTGGTTTACTAGTATATGCCACAGTTACATGAAAACTGTGGGATAAGTTGGGCCATATACCATGGTTAGTTTTTTTTCCAGCATGAGAGTACTTCACATCCCCACTATCTTAAACATAAACAGTGGTATATAAATTTTCCACTTTCTACCGTGGTTTATGACTTCTTTATCTTTATCAGAGGCCATTAATACTGAGTAGTGGAAAATGCTCCCAGTGACCCACGTCAGCCCCCCTTTTTTCTCTGTGACTAACACATCAGATTTTTCATAAAAAAAAAGAATTCTACGCCTTTTTTTGCCGATTTTAATTGTTGATGACCCAAAATAGATAAAAACATCTTTCCACGCTCTTTTTTCAATTCTACAAAACACTCCCAACTCTCAAAAAAAAAAATCATCTCTTCAAACCCTCTCTCTTATTCTTCTCTTCTTCCAAAATTAAACTAAGAATGATATTAAAAAAAAAAATCAGAAACAATCCCATCAAGATTTAAGGTATGCCCCCATCTTCTTCTTCTTCTTAATCCTTAATAATATCTCTCTTTATGCTTTTATCGAAATAGTCATATTTAAAAAAAAAAGCCTGCGCGCGTCAGTTCAATCTTCTTCTACGCTAACTAAAGAAGCAGAACCACTTGACTACTAAACACAAAATCTCCTTCCTTAAACCCAAACCCAAACCCAAAAACTCTCTCTCAACTTTTACCGCACACACAAATTTCCATAACAAAAAACTTTCATGTAAATGCTTCAACACACATATTGATTTAGTTCTCACTGAAAGCTTTTTAGTTTGGTAAGTTCATATATATATATATATATATATATATATATATACCCAACCGACACGGATTTTATTTTTTTCTTGAATTTATATTGTTTTTTTTTTATTCATTTTGGGGTTTAGACTTTTTTATGAATGATTTTTATGTGTTAATGGACATTTTATTCATGTTTTGTTGAATTTGAGTGATTTTATTGTAGGAATGCAAGTGCTTTATTTATTAATTTAAGTTGAATTCTTTATTTATATATTTGTTGTTTTTATGTTGAATTGGTTTTTTTTGGTAATGCACTGAAGAATTATAGGGGTTGGGCGAAGATTGTTCAGTTGGGAAAATGTCTACCGAGAAAGCTAATGTTAGTATTTTTAAGGCTGGTAGTTCTAGAATTTTGGCTACTATTGTGGTTTAAGAAACTGGAAGTAGAAATAAGAGAAATTTTTTGTCTGATTTACCTCTAATTGATCCAAATGAGGCCCCGGGTTCTCCTCCACACTACGTGTGCGGATGAAATTTCCAAAAAGTACGGACAAGTCTCAAAGTGTGAGTCTTCTAGGGTGATAGCCTCTTCTGGAGTTAAAGATGTTGGTGAGCCTGGAGAATTAGATGTGGATCAATATAAGGTTGACGCCTTGAAGGAGCTAAGCCCTATGTCTTTAGTTTGTCATATCTATTCTTAACACAGTCTTGATCTAACTTCAAATTTGCATTTCGTAGTGCAGGTAGTCAGCATTTACTCTGATGGTGTGCCTCCTCTGTGTCGGTATTTAGCAAAGAAAGAACTACAGCCCATAAATTCACAGTCAGTTCAGAAAACCAGATATGCGTGGTTGATGGAAGCAAAGGTGATGGCAAAAAAAAAAGAAAATGAGTAAGAAAGCTCATTTTAGCAGTGGAATCAATTTGAACACCATACTGCACGAAGAAGAAGAGATAGATGAAAGGGTTGATGAGAATACACATAAGAAACGACAAAACAAGTTCAACTCCATCAATCCCACAAAACTTGGTCTTGATTCTCAACATCCTCTCCAAAATGCCATTGCTTCTATATCAAATTTGGTGAGTAGTCTTAATTTCTTGATTTGTTCAAACATAGCCTCCATTTATTGTTAGAATCATAAAACAGACTTCTAAAGTGTCCAACAAAGTGCGAGCAACTATGCGGAGTGGTGAGAATCTGATTGGAACATGAAGGTGGGAGCGAGGAGGTAGCCGGTATTCAGATCAAGGCTTCTCAGATGCCATTCTATCTGACCACCGGGAGGACGCAGCATCAAGTGGAGCTAGCACACCTAGAGGAGATGGTTCACCTTCTCCGTTTGTTGTATCTTCTCATGGTACCTCTGAGGAGAAATCCTCTTGGAATCCGTTTAGAGATTTAAATGACAGAGGCGAGGGAAAGACTGGAATCCACAAGATCATAACTTCAAAGGTAGAGGCATGAATAGGTAAAAAGGGTAAATTGTGGCCCTGGAAAGGCAATGAACAGGATGTGGCAGATGCAAAGAATGCCCATCGCGAGTGGCCCGCTTTGAATCATGATCAAGTAGATGATTTTAGTCATGAGACCAATTTTGAATCAAATGCAAAGACGGGAATGCCGGTGGGAGAATATAACCGTGTGGGAACAATGATGCCTCTGGATCCTGGTCTTCGTCATTTAATGTTAACAAAGACACAAGTAGTGTGAGCAGAGTGGGAGTACCAGTAGTTGTGTTGTTTTTAAAATGGATATGGAAAATGATTGCTTGGACTATGAAATTTTGTGGGAAGACTTGCTAATTGGAGAGCAAATAGGGCAAGGTAATAATCTTGCTAAACTTTTCTATGTGCCGCTCCAACATAGCCACTTAATTTTAAGTTCTTAACTTTCAGAGCTTCCATCTCGAAATAGTTTGGCTATGAATGGAGCGGTCCTAGAAACTTATACAGTAATTTGCAAGGCTTTATACCCTCGATGTGGGATTAATCTATATATCTCTACCACTAACATCTAATCTCATCTTTATCCAATTACGTTTGAAATAATATTGGCTGATTAAGCAAAAAAATCATCGTTTTGAAATAATTAAGCAGCACATGTATTTCTAATTAGAAATAAGCGTGATGTACATAAATCAGAATCCGGACGTGCACATGTACATCATTGTGTTGTTGTTTTTGTTTACTTCTCCCTTAGTAATATCATGCATTCAGTGCTTATTGCTTAAAATCACGAGTTTTATTTCACATTGTCTTCGTACTAAATATTCAGTTTATGTGGAGAGTGTTGTTGCTATATATTGTATCTCTAACATCTTTTCTGCTGGATATTTAGGTTGATCTAAGAGGCGGTTACTATGATGCTAGAGACAATGTTAAGTTCAACTTCCCCATGGCATTCACAACTACTATGTTGTCATGGAGTACATTGGAATATGGTGGGCGCATGGGGAGCCAGTTGTACTTACAGACTTGATTAACTACCAATTGTAGTTGTTTCTGCTGTTCAAGGAATCCAATCAAGATCTGATAAGATTACTCAAAGTAAGCTTTTGATGTGATTATATCTGTATGGGCACTGTTTGAAGCAATCAAGCCTAGCTTGCAGGTTCGATATGGCTACAGGTACAATCTCATAATCAGAAAGCCACTTCCAACACTTCCACCTTCTCATTCTCTCAAAAAGACAGCTTAAAACTAAGTATATAACACAGGGGTAGCAACTGATGATTAATTGATTTCAGTTTGACCCAAAAATAATGAATCTTTTGAATCAATACCACCCATATTTCTCAACTCCTTATTCTTCTCCACATTGCTCCTCTAAAAAATCACATTTGCTTATTTCCTGCTCCTACTCTAACAAAACTGCTCCTTCTTTTTCACCCTTCACAGAAAAACATTCATTTGAGAGATACCAAAGAGATATCTGGTTATATAACAACAACACTACTTCTAAGTGTTCACTTCAAAATGATGACGATTCTAACACCATTAGAGAAAATGGCATTGCTTTACAAGTACCTGAGCTGAAAAAGTTGCTTTCTGTGCTGAGAAGTAAGAGAGAGAGTGAACAAGGTGGGAAGAGAGGGAATGGACAGGTTGGGAATGTTTTTTTGGTTGGAACTGGACCTGGGGATCCAAAGTTATTGTCATTGAAAGCTATGAGAGTTATTGAAAGTGCTGATCTTTTGTTGTATGATAGATTCGTGTCTAATGAAGTTTTGAATTTGGTTAGAGGTGATGCAAGGCTTTTGTATGTTGGCAAGACTGCTGGATATCATAGCAGAACTCAGCAGGTTTGATACTAACCGATTCATTTTCTATAGTTTTGATTATTTGTGTGTTGATTATCTATATTAATTTGATTAATTGGTTTAATTTGTTCTTATGGAATAAAATTCCCAGGTTTTCTTCATCTCTTCAATTCCCTATAAAGTATATGTCAAATCCATGTGTCCCTTATTTTCTTCATTTCACTGTATGGTCATAGGTTTTTATATATTGTTACTGATACACTTTCTTTGATCACAGTTCCTGGCGAGGTTGAGAGATGGCTTCCCAAATTTCCGAATTGCTTTGAAGGTTAGCCTAAAACTATTGCTCCAAAGAATTAGAATTGTTACCGTCTTTGTTGAGTCTATGTCTCACAATTAATTTGCTTAAGCACCCACAAGTTAGTGTCTGGCTCCACAAGTTAGTGCGTTGGATATACACCCAAAATGATATTTAACTGCTATTAATAACTGTCATAACTGGATGATCTAGATTTATGGTTGCTTTCTACGCCACATACAGTTACAAGTTTCAAAGTGACTGGTACACCGTTGGGAGAACCCAATAGCCCCGATTTCGGAGTAAATGGCTATTTCTAAATAAAAGTATAATACATATAGGTATTATTAAATGCAGTCACTGATAATGATAAACAAACCGTTGCATGGTCTCTTACGAGTTACGATTTGTGATATTTGTTTGAGATGAAAATATGATTGGACCATTGAATGTTCCTCTAGAGAACTTCTTTCACTTGGGATTTCGAAGCCCAAATTATTTTAGATTGTTTTTCTCTTTAATGGGTACAACACACAAGGTGTTTGCAGTTAGCTAGCTAAAAAATAGTAATGAAAAAGTTGTAGACAATTGTGAGGAGTGTCTAATAAGTTTCATGGTTCCGCTTACATAAACCAATGCCATGTTGCTCATATGCATGATTGTACATATTTGTTGATGTTTGGTGAACCTGCATACTAGAGTATGTAATGGAAATGCATGTTTGTGGTTATATCCTTTTAAGTTATTAGTATTGTTTTATTGAATAGTGGTTAAATTTTTGTTGAAGAATCGGAGGATAAAATTTGAGGATGTATATGCTCTTCAACTGTAGATGATTGATATTTTTTTTTCCTGGTTTTCCATTCATATTAATTTGGTTTTGAAGATACTACGAACCACCTTATTCCTTTTTGTTTCATAATGTGTCAAGTTGATGATTATCATTGATCATCCTTACCATAAAAAAATGTTAATTTATGGATGGAGTAAATCGTCTGATGAGGGACCTACTTGTTTACCCCTATTACCTGGTGGTGTTTTGCTTTAATCTTTCTAGTTTCTTCGATTCTCTTTCAATGCATCTATTCTCAAACCTCTTGGCAGCCATGTGTGAGGTGAAAACCTGTATGTACAAACTATGTGGGAGTGAATCATGTTTCGCTTAATAGAACGTAGCTTAGTTTCTATTTGTTGTCTCTAAACCTTGTGAATTAAATGTTTTGCATTTTTATCTTATTGTGAAGTGCGGTCCTCATATTGCAAAGGGTTGATGGGAAACGAGTTCCGCTGAAGTGGGACAAGATCAAGGTAAACAAATCCTACACATTATTGTCTTTTTCTTTGAAAAGTATATGTTTACATATGTTGTGAGTCTATATGTTAGGGCCCATATCAACCAGGTGGCACAGAGTGTGGGTATTATACAATGAAGTTTATGAGGGAAATAGTAGAAGCTTGTTCAACTGGATCATTTGAAAATAAGGTATTCGAAAGTTTTGACAAACACTCTATTTGGCTCAACGACTTCGCCTTATTCTTATATAGTAACTCCACATGTTGTGCTTTGACTCATCCAGATAACAAATTTAGAACTAAATGAGACATACATGCAAGATGAACTTGACGGTGTTCGACTCGATATTATTCAGTTCATCCAGGAAAATGGGGTGTTTCGAGCCGGGGTTTAATGAGGATGAGTTTTAGCTATGTTAGGACCCCTCTAGTTTAATTTATGAGTCTTACCTTTTAATTTATGAAAAGGAATTTGAAGTTTGTTTTCTTAGTGCACTCAAAAAAATTAATGGAGTTTTTTTTATTATTATTATTATATTTTTTGCAATGTTTGATAGTTTATTGTACATTTTGGAATTTGTTGGGAAGATGGAAATGTTGTATGTAGGCAGGCTGTGTAAATTTTGTTATGCAGGTTCGGTTTTTAAGTGGAAGACTGTTACTAGCATTATTATTAAATATATATATATATATATATATATATATATATATATATATATATATATATATATATATATATAACCACGGTTTGGCATAAACCGTAGTGTTTAGTATAACTATATACCACGGTATTATAACATATACACTAATATAAACCACGGTTTCAATAGCTTATATGCCACGGTTATGTTGACAACCGTGGTATATAATGGGCATTACAAACCACGGTTCTTTGAAAAACCGTGGTATCCGTTAAACATATATACCACAGTTTTGTTATTATTATATACCACACCACCTATTGTCACGGTTGTATAATAGTGGTAAATATATTTATACCACACTTAAAAACAGTGGTATAAGTGTCATTCTGTAGAATAATAAGTAAGAGTTAATACTGATTACGTGTTTTTATGCATTTTAGGCTTCAAAGTCCATTATGTGTAGAAATGTGTCACTTTAGCGAGATAAAGGAGCAAAGGTCGGTTGCTAAGGAGTTCTGTGAATAAAGGTCAAGATTCAAGGAGACAAAGCCTTTGTAAAGCCCGGTCAAAAGCTGAAACGTCAACACAGGCAGAAACAGTGCACAAGTCAGCAGAATTTCCGAATACCATATCTTTGGACTTAGACCTCGGAATTAGGCTTACCTCATGTCAAAATGTCCGGCTCGGAAAGAGCTTTCCAATGGTCCAAGCCTTGACCCAATCAGAGGAGCAAAAGTGGACAAAAAGTCTGTTGAAGAAAAATCCAGCTGAAGAGCCCTTTCCGAACTGAAAGAATTGGGTTTTGGGCCCGATTTTCCGGCCCAAAACATGGCTCCAAACCCATGCACGATTTTTGGATCTGAAAGTATAAAAACAAAAGCTTGACTCTTTGTAAAGATATAGATAGTTAGGTTAGAAAATAAAAGTAGCTTAGAATAGAAAGTAGCCATTAGAATAGCTTCTAGATCTAGTTTTAATTGTTTTTAATTAAGTTTAGTTTCATTTTCATTTCTTGTTTTAGATTAAACCTTTAAAATATTGTTATTCATTTGATTAGATTAATAAAATAGTTTATTATTATTCAATTCGTTTTCTGTCATTACATTTATAGATCTAGTTTAAATTCTTGTTGATTTCATTTCTTAATTATTAATTAGATTTTAATTATTGTTTAATTTAGATTAGTAAATTTCAATTCTTTATAGTATGTTTAGTTTTAATTTAATCGGAAATGATTGCGTAATGATTCTCGGCTAAACCTCCATTAGAGGGGGTTGAGAAGCCTTGATGAAAGCTTGATTTATGTTAGCGTAGGATAGTCGTAATTTCTATTCCACTCTAGAAATGATTAGTTCACCATGAGAATGGGTTTAATCATTCACATACTAGTTATGAATTGGTAGAAATGCCATGTGTAATTAGGGATTAGGAAGAACCAATTGTTCTGTCGTAGCAGTTCAATTCGGATTACGACGATTCATCGTTAATAAGTTAAGTTGAATTAAGGTAGAATCAATCCCCCCCTAATTCCTTATCATAGAATCGACGTAGTATTTCCATAGCTGTTTATTTAGTTGATTAGTTACATCTTGTGGGTAGTTGCATCATAGTCTAGTTTAGAATTCGTAAATCTCTCACTAGACTTTAGTTAAGATTATTTATACGTAGAGAACATTACCATGCAGAATAACTAGGAGTGGAACGAATCATCTACTCCACTATATCTCAATAGGATTGAGAGTAGAAATCTTTGATAAATTAGGCACGTAAACTATCGTTTAGTTTTACTTACGTTTAGAGTTTCATCGCTTTATTCATTAGTAAAACTATTCTTTTTACGTTTATCAAATGGCGCCGCTGCCATCCTAGTTTCACTTTCGCATTGTTTTCGTAGTATAAGTACTCTTCTTAAAGTCTCATTTCACCCACCCACCCTTGTTTGATTCTAACTGTGGTTGTCTTTTTCAGCATTAAACTTCCTCGCAAAAATTGCATGGAGCGCACCTGCGCCCCAAAGGAGCGCGACCTGCGCTAAAGTACTGGAAGTTAAGCGCTACCCGCGCCCAAAATGAGCGCGACCCGTGCTCAAACACTGTAACTTGAACTTACATGGAGCACACCTGCGCCCTCAGCTGATTTTTGCCAGATTTCCACAGGTTTGTTTCGAACTTCGATTTTGCAAGTTTTTTAGTGTTCTAACTTGTTATATACACTGAACACGCGTAAGCAAGACGTTATTC
Source organism: Coptis chinensis (assembly GCF_015680905.1). NCBI lineage: Eukaryota > Viridiplantae > Streptophyta > Magnoliopsida > Ranunculales > Ranunculaceae > Coptis > Coptis chinensis. The sequence continues at coordinate 46,469,319 of NC_141460.1, forward strand.
ATAAGCGAAGCAAGGACGCAATCAGGTATTCCTTTCTTCCACACCTCGCATCTTTTGTTAGAGGTTTATACTAGAATATCAGGATTGTTTGGAGGTTGTCGTGTTTAGTTAAGTTTGGTCTTAACCTTGTATGAGATTAAGGTCTGGTCGAACAAAAACACCTAACGTAATTACACGGCAACATCAACAAGCACGCCTATCTAGTATACCACTTATTGCACCTCTAGCTACTATTCCACATCTTGTACTCGACCAATGCCCGGCGAAGGAGAGAGACTCCTCTCTCGGACTTTTATAAAGCCTTGAGCGATAGCCCCAAATCTTGCATCGTTCTTTGTAGACCCAATGGGGATTTCGAATCCCCAAATATTTTAATTTGTTACCCGTTTTTCCATGGTTTAGACCATGAAAAAACCTTATCGACATCGTAAAAGATTGAACAAGTTCTTACAACATTCCACCAACCTACGGTGAGTGCTTTGAACAAATTAAACTCGGGTATTTCCCTTCACTTTAGCCGATAAGGCGTCTTGGTTAGCGCCCAAAGCGCCTAATTCTGTGGACTCGTGGGCTAAACTTGTTCAAATTTGTTTATGGAACATTTTTACCCACCCCTAAAAGACGGATGAGATGCTTTCCAAGATTCATTTCTTTCAACAAAATCCTCATGAATCATTTTAGAGGCTTGGAATCGTTTCACCGATCTCCTTATAGAGTGTCCACATCATAACCTAGCGAAAGACACATTAGTTCGTGCCTTTTTCAAAGGACTTCTACACTACCATAAAGAAGTCTTTGACATAATGAATGGGGGTAGTTTCCTAAGTAAAGGAGCCTCGGAGGCTTATAAATTTTTAGAGGATCAAACTAAGTGAAATAACAACTGGGGGGGGTAGTGACGATATCCACCGCTCCGCTAGTTCTTCTAATACAGTTAAGGCCGCCGGTATGTTTGAGATGAAACACGATCCCGAGCTTAAAACTCTAATCGAATCACTCACTAAAAAAGTAGAGGCCATTTCTATACAACAAAAGCCTATCCCCATCATGAATTTAAATTCCAATCCATGTAGTTTCTGGTTGAGTCCTGAGCATCCCGACTCCCACTGTCCTATAGCCTATGAACATGCTTGTTCCATTAATAGTGAACCTAACGCCCCTTGGAGACAAAATCCCAACTTCGGTTGGAGAAATAACCAACAAGTCACACCTCCAGGGTACAATAATAAATATGTTAGGCCAATGCCCAGTTATAACCAAGCTCCACCACGACAAGGACTGGGTCAGGGTAATTATAATAATTATAACAATCAAGCGCAACCTCGATAAGGTCAAGCACAAGGTCAAGGTAGTTATAATAATTATAATCCTAATAGAGGTATCGTTCTGGTAAATAATAACTATCACAATCCGCCCATAAATAATCAACGCGACATAGTTCCAGTCACACCACCCGTTACCACTACACCCACCCAACCGGATCGTCTTGACACCTTCATATAGGTGAGCCAACAACTCTTACAAACCATGGCTCAATCTAACCAACAGCTTCTACAATCCGTTAATAATTTAAGCCAACAGTTAGCCCAAGATAAAGCCGAACCTAAAGGTGTGTTTCCAGGTCACGCGATACCTAATCCTAAAACAACAAACACGGCCTTTGAGGTAATCGGTAATACTAGTAATGAAAATGAAAATGTAGGTGAGCTAAATGCCATCACCACTCTCCGTTCTGGCAAAGTGGTTGATAACAAAGTAACTATGCCTATAGTTACCCCATCAGTAGCCCCTACACATGCTACTTTACTAGATACCGAAATAGAAACTGAAGAGCCTACCACCGTAGAGGTACCGCCACAACACAACCTAAGAAACGAAAGCCAAGGTTAAACATCCAGGTGATACATATGCTAAATATAGAGAGAAACCACCGTTTCCACAAAAATTAGCCATGTTAACTAGGGATACAAATTATGAGGAGATTAGGGACGTTTTCAAGAATCTAACTATAAACCTTCCCTTCCTCAAAGCTATTAAAAAGCTACCACACCATGCTAAGTTTCTTAAGGAGTTGTGTACGACTAGGTGTAAGACCAATATACCAAAAGACGCCTTTTTAACAGAACAATTCCCAACTCTATCTGAACATAACGAAATTGTTAAGTACAAGGACCCTGGTCGTCCTACTGTACAATGCACCTTAGGAGATTCCTATACGATGACCGCGTTATTAGACCTGGGGGCTAGTGTTAACTTACTCCCGTTTTATTTGTATAAACAAATAGGTCTAGAGGATATGCAACCCACTAAAATGACGTTGCAATTAGCTGATCGGTCTATTAAGTATCTTAAGGGTGTGGTTGAAAACGTGCTGGTAAAGGTTCAGGATTTCTACTATCCGGCTGATTTCGTCATCCTCGATACAAAAGTCGCTAACGACTCTATCCCGATCATCGTAGGGCGTCCTTTCCTGGCAACTGCCAATGCGCTTATAAATTGCCACGATGGTTCGATGTCCATGTCTTTTGGCCATCTTTCTGTTGAAGTAAATGTTTTTAAAACAAAGACACAGTTACCCGATTCGTCTATGGATGGAAAGGTTAGCATGATCGAGAACTTCGCTCGAGATTATTTCAACAACACGTTCCCTGATAATCAGATGCCCAAATTTCTTTCCTTTGAAGGTTCAGACTCCAACGTTTTCATCCCTACACTAGTCGATACACATATTATGGATGAGGACAAGATAGATGACTTTCTCAAAGATATAGAGGAATACCATAGTACTATGGATATGACCAAGCTAGATGAGGAATTCGATGAGTTTCTTAGAGCAGGTGATGAGTCACCCTATCAAGAACTATTTTGCACAACATCCGCCTCGACTCCCCTCCTTCCACCCTTTCAAAGGAATCTCGAGTTTGCACTCGATCCTTTTGTTTCTCCTATGCTTCATAATTTTTTAAATCCTCCTAGCAAACAAATACTTCAGAAGGACAAACCATTTGACACCTTCATTTTCAGAATTGAGACAGTCCCTACCTACACCATGAATGAGTTTTGTGCTAAACCCACATCCTCAGTTTTTCCATGCTTTCCTTCTACAACTTATCCATATCCACCATATCTTCCACAACCATTCACTTTTTCACACTTATTCACTAGGACACCCTCTTGTTCAAAGATGAAAAAGAAGGTGCATGCTAGGTTACGATATATGTCTATCCGACTTCGTTTTCATTTCACTAGGTTGCGTCATAGGAAATCTTGGTGCTTGATTGTGTTTGGGTATGTTGTTTGTGATATTTATTTATGGAATGATCCACAACTATTTTAGTTGTTGATATATGATAAACTACATGTTCATACATATGTTTAGATAAAGTCTCGAGTATCGACTATAAGCGACTTCGGTTTTGTGTTTGGTGCATTTCCTTTCATTTCCAGATATTGGTGAGTGCACCATTAAGGTAACCGGGCCCTCCCGATGGAGTGTGTGGCTGCAAGTACCGGATCCTAAGTCCACGTTTAACATAATTCATGTTTTCCACTCTTGCATGTTTTCTCGGATTTTTGAGTCATGTTTCTCTATGGGGTGAACTATGTCCTTATTGCTTATTGTTTTTCCTTATAAAAGTAAAAAAATATTAAATAATAAACATAGTAATCTAGGAAGTCTCGGGAATCTGACTTTAAAAGAACCACTTTTATAAAAAAAACAAATTTTCTAAACTCTGTTGTAAAAAATTTGTTTGGGGGTGGGGTGTTCATGTTTCTGTCCTAGAATATTTTATGTCCCATTAGAGTTGCTTAGGCCGTTTAATTGTATTCTGATTTGGGTTGACATAATCTATGAATTTAGAGTTCATTCATTCGCATAACTTACGTCATGCACGCACTTCGAGGTGTTTTCCACTATCTTATATGTAATCCACGGTCAGAATAGAGTGTTTTATGGATCATTAGATTGAAAATTCTCTCCTGATCATTTCCATATCTCATTCGCAAAAATGTTAGTGTTAGTTTGAAGTCGCTTAAAATCGACAAAAATTGAAAAATTCGAATTGGGCTTTTTCCTAACTTCAAGACCAGAGACTGCTGCACCCCTATGTTACCACCAACAGTCGTGCATTTTCATCTTCCAAACCGCCATTGACAAACTTCCAAGCTTCAAACCCTAACAAACAATAAAATTAAAAAGAAACCTAACTGCACCCACGCCAAACATCCAAATCAATTTCAAATCTTCTCAAAAACCTTTCCACTACCACCTCCATCAATTTACAAAACCAAAAACCACCGAAAAATCCAAATCTTGGAGCTGCCGCGCCACCACACCACCACCACCATCGTTTTTTTAGTGAGGTTGTCCCTTATTGCTTCCCCCTACCTTATTCAAACCCCCTAACTTTATCAAAACTTCCATTGGCTCAACAACGCCGGATTTTGCCAGAGCAAGCATTTACTGGCGACCACTTCGCGTCATTTTACGGTGACGAAATGATTAGTAGAGATTGGAATAGCTTGTGGTACTTGACCGACGCCTTTTACCACGAAGAGTTAGCCCGACGGTTTTACAACACGAGGGAGTTGGAGGGGAATCGAATTTTTGTTATGGTGGCAAAGAGGAGGAAGGAAGTAACTACTGGGTTGTTGGCTGAGATTCTAGGCATTCCGCCTAGAATCCATCTTGATCCCATGTTACAGGAGTCCCAATATACTGGGGTCGAGCCGTTGATGAACGTGACTGTTACCGAAGGGAACTATAATGTGAGCTCGCATTGTGTTCGTTCCGGGCATCTCGAACCAACCGGTAGGCTGGCCGCAATTTCGATGGATTGGTAGGAATGTCATAGGGAAGGAGAAGGTCAGCGATATCGGTCTGAACTGCCTTCACATTCTATGGATACTCTAGGAGCAGAAGTATGAGTTCTGTATCTTGGAGTTTTTGCTTAACATGATTAGGGGAGTAGGAAAGTCTATTGCACCTCTCCCTGTTTTGATAACCAAGATCATGCTGAAGTTGAGAGCGACTCCGACGTATGATAGGATTTGCCTCACCCTACACCGAAATCCTCGGATTTATAAGGAGTGTATCCAACAAGTTTTGAGGTTGCCTGAGGATAGGGTAGTCGACGAGGAGGACGTCGAAAATGAGAATGACTCGGAGGACGAGGAGGACTTGACATGTTTTGATGCTGATGCCTTGGAGAGGTGTTGGTCAGATGCAGAACGCATGGCTGTGATTCATCGTGGCATGAGTTCACTCAATACCATCTGCGAAGACCACCGGACTCGACAGGCTACTATCCACCATAACTTCGAGATTTGTACCCAGCGAGAGGATGAGCGGTGGGAACAGATGAGGGCTAAGCTAGAAGCTCAGCGCCAGTTCTGAGCCGATATGCTTGCACGCTTTCCACCTCACGGGGATTCTCCTTCTGAGGATACATCATCGAGGCACGAGTGTCGTCGCCGAAAGACGAATGGTGTTGGCCCATCGGGAGCTTAGGAGCCATCTCCTGAGCGTGTGCCCTCCGCTACCAGTACCGACGTGTTTAGGGATAGTATAGCTTGATGATTTTTATTTGTAGTTTTATTATTGTTAGTTATTTTAATGTAAGTTTTAATTCGGTAATTTGAATTTTGTAGTGAAATGTACTTTGAATGAAAAATTTAATATAATGCGGTTATTTTCATTGTGCGTGGTTGTTTAATATTGATCCCACCTTCCCAAATTGTTTGCGGGTGGTATTATCTATTCCAGCATGATTTTTATATGACCCTCGTTTTTAGAAGTTATTTCGGAGTTAGGGTGAGAATATTGCCGATCAGGGCATATCTATGAATAAATATTAGTTAGGATGAAATCTCGATAAGTTAAGTAGTTTTATCCTAAATTCAACCTAAAAGATACTAGGGTTGTTTTAGAATCAAGAATATGAGTTGTTTCCGTTTTGGGTTTGAAAATTTTAGTATTTCCGGAAATTGCCGTAAAAACTTTTTGGCAACTTCTCGATTCGTTTTAGCAACTTAAAACCTATAAAAACTTCATTCATTATACACTCACAACCCACACTACACCTAACTTCCATCTCTCACCTTTCACTCCCACATTTCCCGTTGTTCTTCACCATTTTCACAAATCAGCACCTCGGAGCGCACCTGCGCCCCAGTGGAGCGCACTTGTGCCCTAAACCATTTTCAGAAATTTTACATTGAGCGCACCTGCGCCCAAAACACTGCTAAATCCAAAAGCACCCAAGCGCACCTGCGCCCTGACCTCCATAGACCATAAATTTCCAGTCTTCTGCGGGTTGTTCCCGGATCAGTTGCAACTATTCCAGAGGGTCGTTTTGAGATGACATCTCCTACAATAATACCGGAACAGTCTTTCGAAGATTTGTTCCAAAGCACTACTTATGGTGCTTGGTTTCGCGAGGTGATCACATACGTAGGGTGGGAACCGCTTATGGTAAGACCTAATGAACTTTATTCTCCAGCACTTGCATCTTATTTTTAAGATAACTGTATTTTCTTTGAGAGACCGGATGGAGAACAAGTGTTCTCCATCAACATTAATGATGAACCAATGGAAATTACCAGGTTCTTGCTAGCATTTGTTCTTGGACTTGCTATGCCTACTGAAATACAAGACCCATGGTGCTATTGGGTAGATAATATGCATGTCTACACTTATGAGTTTTTGCATGAGTCGTATGGGGCAAGCATTTTCCGTATCGAGGACCAAGGGGAATATAACGTCGCCTTTGGTAGCCTGTCCATGAACATAGGAACTGTTATGTTTTGGATCATGCTAAACATTTTAGGGGAATGGCGTTTTTCTTCTGTGAATGATGCCACTTGTAGCATCTTCCTTGCTTTAGCCCAGGGACGTATGTGCCATGACCTTCCCAGAACCTTGATGTCTAGTTTAGCACGAGCCCATAGCATGAGGCATAAGTACCTCCTTATGCCTGTTCTAATTTCCCGTATTATGCTATGTTTCTTTCCTGTTTTTTGTACACGTTTCACGAACTGGGTTGGGGTCGACATTGTGAGACCCACCAATTCTATTATTCGATCTTTCCGTGCAATGACTTGGCAAGGGTGGAGGATACAACCTCATCAGGATATAGATATGTATAATATGCATTTGTTTTCTAGTTAAAATTTCAAAAATTGAAAAATATAAATAAATAAGTTCATGCTATACACTTAGGAATATTGGTATTGTTTTCCTTCTCTATGCTCTTAATAATCTAGAAGTCTCACGTAGCTTTTGCATTAGAATAATTTTTAGAAACTTAGGTTAATATGTAGGTAATAATCTTTGCATCTATCTATAAATATACTACATGAGTATCTATGATTGTTAGCGATAAGTTTAGAAATCTAGGCTAGAGTACTTATTCTACAAATCCTATGAGAATATAGCCTAAAGCCTTATATGAGCGAAACATTTGAGAAATGACACAAGGGAGAAGTAAAATCCGGATAGAGAAATCACACGTCCACTTGCTTGATCACTATGCCATATCCTAAGCGAGAATTTAGGCCCTCTTTGGATCGATATAGCCAGAAATTCAAACCTATAAATTATTTTCTGCTAGTCGCCCCTCTGAGCCTTTCTTTAGCCTTCCATAAACCACAATTCCTTTACCCTGTTACAAAAACAAAATAAAATAATAAAAAAAAAATCAACCTACCCAATTTAGAATAAGTCTGAGAATAGAATGAGGAAGAAAGAAGAAGAGAAAAACCTGTGTAAACAAATATTAGTTAATTGCTTCAGAAAATAAAGAAAAAAAGTTTCCATCCAAAGAAAAGAAAAATAGAAATAGAAATAAAATAAAAACTCCAAAAAAAAAAGAAAAAAAGAATAAAAAAGCCAAAGAAAAAGAAAAAAAAAAAATATGGCTAAGGATGGAAACAAAGTGTAGAAGCAAAAGTAAATAACAAGGTTTTCTCTAGTTACATAATATGAAGACTCTATTATCTCTCAGACTTGTCCTTTTTGAATATCCATTTCCTTCCTTCTTAAACCATCTCCTAATCCCATAACACCTAATAAAGACATCTAGCTCAATTAGGAATATGTTAGTGTGATAGTAAGTGGCATATGTGTTTGATCGACTCCGACTTCCTTGTGTGTCATTCATTGAGATTGTTAGGTAAAGTGTACCCACTACATAATCGAGAGTAAATAAACTTGAGCGGGAAAAATCGAGTGTTTGTATCTTGACTTATATGTGAGAACCTACTTAAGGTCGCTATTCCGAGTTTTCATAAACAAACCTGTTACTGCATTTCATAGTATTACTCATTGTATATATGTTTATTGTAGATGATTGATTATTATGCATATATTAGCTTAGGTTTTTGACTTGGTTATTCTTATTCATTTGCTAGTGAGATGTATAGTTTATTTAGAACATGAATAAGGAAACAATAGTTTTATTTCTTAGTCGTTGTAGTATAGATGAAGTTTGTGAGTACCTTCACTGCAAAACTCCCATGAGGCTATAACTCGTCCACTAGGGAATTCCTAGTGGTTTAAGGCCTTGTTGCATATGGTCAATGCAATCGCACTCAGCTAAACGAGAGTAGTTAGAACTCCATTTTTTGTCACTTATTCTAATTTCTCATATTTGCTTGAGGACAAGCAAAATGCTGTTTGGGAGTGGTTTGATAAGAGCCCAAAACTGTAGTTTTAACCCCTTAACAATCGTACTTTTAGACCAATTATGTGAATAATAAGTAATAGTTAATACCGATTCACGTGTTTTATGCATTCAGGGCTTCAAAGTCCATTATAAATGAGAAATGTGCCACTTTAGAGAGATAAAGGAGCAAAGGTCGGTTGCTAAGGAGTTCTGTGAATAAAGGTCAAGATTCAAGGAAACAAAGCCTTTGTAAAGCCCGGTTAAAAGCTGAAAAGTCAACACGGGCAGAAACAGTGCACAAGTCAGCAGAATTTCCGAAGACCATATCATTGGACTCAGACCTCGGAATTGGGCCTACCTTATGTCAAAACGACCGGCTCGGAAAGAGCTTTTCAATGGTCCAAGCCTTGACCCAATCATAGGAGCAAAAGTGGATGAAAAGTCTATTGAAGCCAAATCCAGCTAAATAGCCTTTTCCGGACTGAAAGAATTGGGTTTTGGGCCCGATTTTCCGGCCCAAAACATGGCTCCAAGCCTATGCACGATTTTTGAATCTGAAAGTATAAAAACAAAAGCTTGACTCTTTGTAAAGATATAGATAGTTAGGTTAGAAAATAAAAGTAGCTTAAAATAGAAAGTAGCCATTAGAATAGCTTCTAGATTTAGTTTTAATTGTTTTTAATTAAGTTTAGTTTTATTTTCATTCCTTATTTTAGATTAAACCTTTAAAATATTGTTATTCATTTGATTAGATTAATAAAATAGTTTATTATTATTCAATTCGTTTTCTGTCATTACATTTATAGATCTAGTTTAAATTCTTGTTGATATTATTTCTTAATTATTAATTAGATTTTAATTATTCTTTAATTTAGATTAGTAAATTTCAATTCTTTATAGTATGTTTAGTTTTAATTTAATCTGAAATGATTGCGTAATGATTCTCGGCTAAACCTCCATTAGAGGGGGTTGAGAAGCCTTGATGAAAGCTTGATTTGTGTTAGCGTAGGATAGTCGTAATTTCTATTCCACTCTAGAAACGATTAGTTCACCATGAGAATAGGTTTAATCGTTCACATGCTAGTTATGAATTGGTAGAAATGCCATGTGTAATTAGGGATTAGGAAGAACCAATTGTTCTGCGTAGTAGTTCAATTCGGATTACGACGATTCGTCGTTAGTAAGTTAAGTTGAGTTAAGGTGGAATCAATCCCCCCCTAATTCCTTATCATAGAATCGACGTAGTATTTCCATAGCTGTTTATTTAGTTGATTAGTTGCATCTTGTGGGTAGTTGCATCGTAGTCTAGTTTATAATTCGTAAATCTCTCACTAGACTTTAGTTAAGATTATTTATACGTAGAGAACATTACCATGCGGAACAACTAGGAGTGGAACGAATCATCTACTCCACTATATCTCAATAGGATTGAGAGTAGAAATCTTTGATAAATTAGGCACGTAAACTATCATTTAGTTTTACTTACGTTTAGAGTTTCATCGCTTTATTCATTAGTAAAACTATTCTTTTTACATTTATCAATAGCTAGATAGAACAATTTACATGAGACTTTGGTACAAAATTTGTTAGCCCTAACCCTAAACGATTTGTTGATTCACATTTGTGAAAGTGATTAAAACTTAATAAAATTTACAATACCCCATACTTAATTGAATAATAATTGATAGAAACAAATGATTAACCGACCATTTACTCGAATATGTCTACAGCTTAGTGAGTTTAGGGTTTAACCTAGATACGTCTTATAAGTTTAAAACTGATCAACATAACCAATCAAGATTGCAAAATTGAAATTTGATTCGTAAAATGTTTGATTATAATCATTCTTATTGAACTTGTTTATGTAAAGCCTAACTTTGTCATACACATATACAAAAGTTGACACCAACTCATCTTTGACAAGTAGTGAATGTAATGAATGTTGCTTGTGTTGTTCCTAGCCAAATTTTGCAAAATTAAAATCTGATTTGTAAAATTTGGTTAGGATTTACATTTTACAAATCAGATTTCAATTTTACAAATCTTGATTGGTTGTGTTGATCAGTTGTAAACTTATAGGACGTAGATAGGTTCAACCCTAAACTCACTAAGTTGTAGACATGCTCGAGTAAATGGTCGGTTAATCATTTGTTTCTATTAGTTATTGTTCAATTAAGTATGGGGTACTGTAAATTTTATTAAGTTTTAATCACTTTCACAAATTTGAATCAACAAACTGTTTAGGGTTATGGTTAACAAATTTCGTACCAAAGTCTCATGTAAAGTGTTCTATCTAGCTATCTTAATTTCAAATTTTACTCAAAATTTTATAATTAAAATTCAAAATGTCTACAACTTATTAAGTTTTAATCACTTTCACAAATGTGAATCAACAAACTGTTTAGGGTTATGGTTAACAAATTTCGTACCAAAGTCTCATGTAAAGTGTTCTATCTAGCTATCTTAATTTCAAATTTTACTCAAAATTTTATAATTAAAATTCAAAATGTCTAGAAATGTCTGAACGGCATGGGTGGGTCGTGTATTGTATACCCAAGCGATCTGCACAAGTCGTTAAGGGCAGATATGTTTGGTAAGATATATTGGAATGACATGGCTGGGCCATTCTAGTGTATGCCTAAATGATCTGATGGGATCGTTTAGTGATCAGTCCCTAAATATGCATTTAATTACCTTTACAATACTTCAAATATGCCCTTCTTATGATTAATGAACAGACAACTTATAGCTTTTGCTACCTTTTGCAGCATACAAGCCATTTAGGACGTATATTCCTAATACGTGCATTTTAGCACAAAAAGGAGTGATATCGATGCTACTTGGGAAGATTCCAGCTTAGGAGAAAAAGTGCATAAAAGTCAAGGTCAAAGTCAACGGTCAACAGTTAGGGACTCAAAACCAAAAGATGGAAGATCATGTCCTTAATCCAGAAGACCAAAGATAATGTCCTCAACTCAAAAGTGGGCATCATTAGCAAGCTTGTTCAAGAAGATACCTAAACCTTAATGAGGTGTCTTATTTCTAAAGGATGAGGGCAAAGTTGTAATATGTAAATGGTGTAGTATATAAGTCAAAGTGAGAGGAGAGAAAACTTACCCTAGAATTAATCTTTGGTCATTAGGAATAGATTAATATGTTTTAAATTAATGGTTTAATTGTTATTAACCTTATTTTCCATTTTCATTACTTAAAGCTTGAAGTTTTGTTGAATCTTATTGCTTTTCTTCCATTCAAGTTATCTTATCTTCTTTTCCATAACAATAGTTCTTCAAAACATCTATTATTTTATTCATTCACCCAACCAAAGTTGGTTATACTCATTTGAATCAATCAAATGAGTATAACTTGCTAATCAAGTTACCTTGTTCATATCAAGTTCTTCATACTTTTCATTATCAAACAACTCTTATTTCCATGTTTTCAATATCAAAACAACAATAGCTAGTTCTAAACTTCATTATTCATCAAAAACAAACCCAAAAACAATAGAGGAATCAAGAAAAAGCTAAGGTTTTCTCCATCACCATTCTTCCCACTTAGATTTAAGATGAACAACAAAAACCCCAACTCAAACCACCAACTAACAATGTCAAATGGCGCTGCCATCATGGATTTACAGATTTGAGAAGAATAGTGAATCAAAAAGGGAGTATCTCTCTCTTTTTCCAAAAAAATTCAACTTGTTTTTTTTAATTTTTGTTTTCTTTCGTGTTAGATCTTACTGAACTGTTTTGTTTGTGATTTCAGGTCTCCATCTGAGTTGGAAACAACCTTGGTAAGAAACTGGAAGAAGTCGTTCAAAAGTGGTTGGAGCACCGACCGCTCCTGACTCGCGCCTGCCCGCGTCCGCCTACAATCCGCCCATCCGCCTCACTGAACCAGGACAATTCCTTGGCTCAAATTGAAGATTTTTAAGTGTATAACTCTCTGCTTAACTATTATTTGTCTAATTGTTAATAGTTTAAAACTAGATAGATTTCAAAGATTTAGTGTTCTTCAAATTCAAAAATATAAAAAAAAATGATAATAATAGAGATAAAAAAAAAAAAAAAAAAAAAAACAGCTTAGCTTATTATCATTTTTAGATAAATTTTAAGTTTTTTTTTAAGAAAAAATGAAGGTTTTGTACCATGAACTTTGTTGTTTTTATCAATTTAGGCCAAGAACTTTTTTTTTAGCAAATTGGGCCATGACCTCTCTTTTTTTCAAGTTAGGCCACTATTACCATTCTGTTACTTCACATGCTTATGTGGCGTGTCGGATGTATATGTGTCCGACCAAATGCTCATGTGGCACTCTTGAAGTGCACACCTAATAAGCCAACTATTTTTACTATTTTTTTTTTTTTGTTACTAGAAAAAAAGTGAAGAAAAAGCCCATGCCCTTTTATTTCTAAAATGCCACCAACTAATGTGGCCCATGAACACTTAAGTTAGTGCCACATGTTGTTATCAGAAAGATAGATGACCCACGATCCGACGACTACAATTTAATCTAATTTGACTGTCCTTACTCATCTTCTTTATCTAATCAACAACTACTTACACCACCGCACCACCACCGTCCTTAATAACCAACTTCACCAAGAAAGTTGGGCCTCTTTACAGACCTCCTTCCCTTATCTTTCTTCGTAATAGTGTTATTTGTTTCTATCCAATATAGGGGGAATGGTTCACCTGTTCAACCAGCATATGCCGCATGAGTCTGGATGTTTGTGAAAGAGAAGAGACGATTCACACTTTGCTCGATCTCTCGCTTTCACCGGCTGATCATTCTGGTCCAAATTACTAAAAGCCTTATCAACTGAACCACTCGTGAGAAATTAATCTTTTTGTATTGAACATCAAGTAGCTTCAAGTTGTTAGACATCCGCTCTGATAAAGTTGTTCAACACTCTCCACAATGGTACAAAAACAAGCAATTCATTCTTTCGACAAGTGTTACAACCCACTTTGCAAGCAAAGAAACTGATGGAATTTCAAGAAACATACACCTATCATAATGTCATTTTGCCTCTAAAAATTCAAAGTAAACTCGATTCCAAATGTCCTGCCTCATGCTGTTAATAGAAATCGCAAATTCTGACAACTTCTCCCAATAACTAGGCGCGTCTTGAGAGAGTGAATAGATTGTCAGTTGTATATGGAGAGACGTCAAGCGACTTAAACACATTACCTCCGTTAAGTTAGTGTCGGATTGGAGAGGTGTTGATCTTGGCATAACTTCCCATCCTGTAAAATGCAGTTCTTCTAACTGAAACAAACTTGAAATCACATTTGACAGAATACCTTTAGATGACATTGGCTTGCAATAGGGTAGCACAGTAAGTAAGAGACAGATTTTGTTTTTTATTGTTTTTTTCATTATGCAAACTACTCGTTTTACTATTGGCACTGAACTTCTAGTATTTGGGAAGGAGATAACATCACGTGCAACAAGCGTGATGTTGCTTGTCATGTAAGCGCCACATTAGATTTTGTTAGCTGTCCATTTGAATACCGACACGTCATCTTTCGTTAGCGCACATAGGCAGCCGTTTGCACATATAGGCAAATCTTCTAGCGGAACTACTCCGGTGGCCCAAACTGATACAAAAAAGAAAGGTCATGGCCCAATTTGCTCAAAAAAAAAAAGTTCTTGGCCCAAATTGATAAAAATAGAAAAGTTCATGGTACAAAACGACCATTTTTTCTTTTTGAAAATTTCATATTTTGCTTTTATCATTATTAATTAGGATAATATCAACTTGCTTAAACATAAGGTTTAGGATAATATCAAACTTAAATAGCAAATATTTGTCTTTTAGTTCAAGTGTTTAAACTTACCAAGTGTTGGATTTTTTATTAACTTGGGACATTCAAATGCGCGAGGCGAGTAGTGTGACAATGCGCTCGCGCATTATGAATCAACTCAGAAATTAAAAATTCAATCTTTGATATTTATTGTTAGATTTTCATAATCAAGTAATTAATAAGTTAAATCACGTTTACTTAAATTTTGTTAAACGTAGTTACTTTTTGCTTTACATTTCTGTCAATTTAGCCCACGAAGGCAAATTTGTAAACCTATTGGCTTTGCCATATTTCGACCCGACTTGTGGGTCTTAGATAGATTAAACTTGTAACCATAAGGAAACGCTCGAACGGTGGGTTAACACGCAAGACACCAAACACTTCGTCAACCCCACCAAGTCGCCTTCACCCCAAGGGTCATGTACGCACACCTTGGGTGGTACTTTATAAAACCTCCTCACTCCAAAGTATTAGAGGATACTTGTATGTTACTAAGTATGTGTGCATGATTGTGTTATTTTCGATTCAATCTTGTCTTTACATTTAACGCTAAGGCTAAACCTGAGCCCTTAAAGAATAAAAGTGGGATTAAGTTCCACTTAGAACGGACGTTGATTGCTTAAATTGATACACAGACTTAACTAAAACTTAAAATCAATCAAGTAGAGCCAATCTAATCACGTCCATCAGGACAAACATCTAGCATGAACAAAGAGAGTAGTGAGCTACCAGATTCTAGTGGACCAACCACCTTACTCACTCCCCTCCCTCAGA
This sequence comes from Coptis chinensis, assembly GCF_015680905.1. Classification (NCBI taxonomy): domain Eukaryota; kingdom Viridiplantae; phylum Streptophyta; class Magnoliopsida; order Ranunculales; family Ranunculaceae; genus Coptis; species Coptis chinensis. The sequence continues at coordinate 46,484,572 of NC_141460.1, forward strand.
TTCACCATGAGTGAGATTCTTGGTGGCACACCATATGGTGAAGTAGCAATCTTTTCCCTTGACGCGTGTAGTTCCCAAATCCCAGTTTCGCGCCCATTGTTAAATTCAAACAGGGCATAGTTTCTAATCTATAGGCATTGCATGCAAAGTTTTCAAAAACCTTCAAAGCTACAAACGAATTTCCCTGTTTGAGCATCCAATACATTTGTGTGCACATATAGATAGATTCTAAATAGTCTCGCAATCGTGCATGAGACTACACTCAGGCAATAAAAAACTTAGCGCGTTTAAAACTTATCCACATAGGAGACCACGTCGATCTCGACATACTCTTATTTCTCATCCCCCAACTGCTAAGATGGTGGATGAGGTAGTTCAAGCAGAAGAGCATCTCTCTAGTTTCAACACACCATTACAAGATGGCCCTCCATCTTGTATATGACTCACAAAGCTCACTAGCGATTTCCGCATCCCACCAAACGTGTTCAATCTCTTACCCGTCTTTCACAGTTTCAAACATGAGTTATCGTATGAACACCTACACCGGATACATGAGGTATGCAATACTTTCAATCCTCTAGGCGTTTCTGATGTTCAGGCTAAACTAAGAGTGTTTCCCTTCACTCTAGCTGGAAAGAGCCACGCATGGCTTCTATCTCAGAAGCCTGATTCTTTCAATACATGGGAAAAAGTAATGTTCTCCTCCATGAAGAAGTACTTTCCACCAAAGAAACTAGAGGAGATAGTAAACAAAACACAGTTCTTCAGACAGAGTCTGAGTGAGACATTCTCTGAAGCATGGGATAGATTCTTTGACCTGCTCCATTCATGTCCTCACCATAAACTAGAAAAATCCACTCTTGTCTAATGTTATTTCAAAGGTCTTCTCCAAGAACACAAAGTCACACTAGACATCATGAGTAATGGAAACTTTTTAGATAAAGGTGTTACAGAAGCTCTAACCTTTCTTGAAAACCAAGCAGAAAAGAGTAATCATTGGGGGGACACAAACAATTCCAGAACATCCCAACCCAGTACATCTAAAGCCAATGATATCTTTGAGATAAAATCCGATCCAGAGATTAAAACACTAATCAAAACCCTCACAAGAAAGATAGATGCCCTCGCAACCAAACAAAAAGACTGATAAGAGCCCAAAACTGTAGTTTTAACCCTGTAACAACCATACTTTTAGACCAATTATGTGAGTAATAATTAAGAGTTAATACTTATTACGTGTTTTTATGCATTTCAGGCTTCAAAGTCCATTATGTGCAAGAAATGTGCCACTTTAGCGAGATAAAGGAGCAAAGGTCGGTGCTAAGGAGTTCTGTGATTAAAGGCCAAGATTCAAGAAGACAAAGCCTTTCTAAGCCCGGTCAAAAGCTAAAAAAAAGTCGATCGCTGGGCGTAGCTTGACAAAGATACAAAGTCACCAGAACTTCCGAAAGCCGTATCTTTGGACTCAGACCTCGGAATGGGGCCTACCTTATGTCAAAACGACCGGCTCGGAAAGAGCTTTCCAATGGTCTAAGCCTTGATCCAATGAGAAGAGCAGAAGTGGACGAAAAGTCTGTTGAATCCAACTGCAGCTGAAGAGGCTTTTTTGGACTGAAAGAATTGGGTTTTGGGCCTGATTCTCTGGCCCAAAACATGGCTCCAAGCCCATGCACGATTTTTGGATCTGAAAGTATAAAAAACCAAAGCTTCACTCTTTGTTAATGGTAGATAGTTAATGGTAGCTAATTAGACCTAACACAATAGATAATTATATATCTAGTTTTTATTTAATTAAATTAAGTTTAGTTTATATTCAATTCTTGTTTTAGATTAAACTCTTAGAATCATTATTCTTAATTAGTTTGATAAATAAAATAGCTATTTGTCAATTTCAATTCTTGTCATTTACAATTGTTTAGATCTAATTTCCCTTATTACGTAGATATCTAGACTTAGATTAGTTAGATTATTAATTTAGTATTTGAATCATTGTTTTATTACTCATTAGATTAATAAAATAGTGTTCTCCATAAGTTAGTTTCATTTCCATTAATTGTTTAGTTTCAATTCGTAGATTCAAGTAATTGTCATTATTTGTTTAATTAAATTATTGCATTAGTAGTTTTGAATTGGGTTTAAACAAGCAAAGTTTCAATCTTTATATCATGTCTTGTTTGAATTCCATTGGGAATGATAGCGTGATGATTCTCGGCTAAACCTCCATTGAGGGGGTTGAGAAACCTTGATGAAAGCTTGATTCCGATTATCGTAGAGTCGGCGTAAATACCTTTCCACTCTAGAAACGATTAGTTCACCATGAGAATGGGTTTAATCGTTCACATACTAGTTATAAATTGGTAGAAATGCCATGTGTAATTAGGGATTAGGAGTAACCATATTGTTCTGCGAAGCAATTCAATTCAGATTACGACGATTCGTCGTTAGTAGGATTAAGTCGAGTTAAGGTGGAATCAATCCCCTTCTAACTCCTTATCATAGAATCAACATAGCATTCCCATAGTTGTTCTGATAGTCGACTAGTTGCATCTTGTGGGTAGTTGCATCGTGATCAAGTTGCCACTTCAGTAAAATCTCTCATTAGACTTTAGAGTTAAGAGCACTTATCGTAGAGAACACACGACATCTTGGAAGGACTAGGAGTGGAGCGAACTTCCTACTCCACTATATCTCATAGGATTGAGAGTAGAATCTTTGATAAAATATAGGTACATAAAATAGTTTTAGTTTACTTACGTTTTGAGTTTTATCGTTTATTTCGTAGGTAAACTATCAATTTTATGTTTTATCAAATGGCGCCGCTACCATCTTAGTTTCACTTTCGCATTGTTTTTGTAGTACAAGTACTTTTCTTAAAGTCCCATTAAACCCACCCACCCTTGTTTGATTCATCGTGGTTTTTCGAGTTAAGCGTTGGAAAGTTCCAAAAAATATACACGGTAGCGACCGGCGCTAACCGAAAGCCTTTTTGCGCCCAAAAGATCTGTAACATCGAGCTGACCGCCCCCATGTGGAGCGCGACCCGCCCTAAAACACTGTAACTTCAAGTTACACGGGGTGACGACGCATACTAAGTGGAGCTTGGCGCCCTAAGCTAGAGTTTTCCGGATTTCTACAGTTTTGATTCGAATTTTGATTTTTCAAGTTTTTCAGTGTTCTAACTTGTTATATACATTGAACACGCGTAAACAAGACGCTATTTATAAGCGAAGCAAGGACGCAATCAGGTATTCCTTTCTTCCACACCTCGTTTCTCCTGTTAGAGGTTTATACTAGTATATCAGAATAGTTTGGAGTGTTGATGTGTTTAGCTAAAATTGGTCTTAGCCTTGTATGAGATTAAGGTCTGGCCGAACAAAAACACTGAACGTAATTACACAACAACGTCAACAAACAAGTCTATCTAGTATACCACCCACTACACCTCTAGCTACTATTTCACACACACCACCTGACATAATGCCCGACGAAGGAGAGACTCCTCTCGGACTTTTATAAAGCCTTGGCGATAGCCCCAAATCTTGCATCGTTCTAGTAGACCCGGTAGGGGATTTCGAATCCCCCAAATATTTTAATTTGTTACCCGCTTTTCATGGATTAGACCATGAAAAACCTTATCGGCATTACGCGTAGGATTGAACAAGTCCTAACAACATTCCACCATCCTACGGTTGGTGCGGAACAAATTAAACTAAGGGTATTCCCTTTCACCTTAGGCGATAAAGGCGTCTTGGTTAACTTCCCAAAGCCTAATTAATCGTGGACTTCGTGGGCTAAACTTGTTGTTTGTTTATGGAACATTTTACCCACCCCTAAAGACAGATGAGAAGCTTTCCAAGATTTATTTCTTTCGACAAAATCCTCATGAATCATTTTCAGAGGCTTGGAATCGTTTCACCGATCTCCTTATAGAGTGTCCACATCATAACTTAGCTTAAAGACACGTTAGTTCGTGCCTTTTTCAAAGGACTTCTACACCACCATAAAGAAGTCCTAGACATAATGAATGGGGGTAGTTTCTTAAGCAAAGGAGCCTCGGAGGCTTATAAAATTTTAGAGGATCAAACAAGTTTTAAATAACAACTGGGGGTAGTGATGATATCCATCGCCCGCTTAGTTCATCAAATACTGATTAAGGCGGCGGGATGTTTGCAATTAAACACGATCCCGAGCTTTAAAACTCTAATCGAATCACTCACTAAAAAGGTAGAGGCCATTTCTGTTCAACAAAAGCCTATCCCCGTCATGAATGTAAATTCAAATCCATGTAGTTTCTGTTGGAGCCCTGAGCATCCCGACTTCCACTGTCCTATAGCCTATGAACAGGCTTGTTCCATTAATAGTGAACCTAACGCCCCTTGGAGACAAAATCCCAACTTCGGTTGGAGAAATAACCAACACGTCACACCTCCAGGGTACAATAATCAATATGTTAGGCCAACGCACAGTTTTAACCAAGCTCCACCACGACAAGGACAGGGTCAGGGTAATTTTAATAATTATAACAACCAAGTGCAACCTCGACAAGGTCAAGCACAAGGTCAAGGTAGTTATAATAATTATAATGCTAATAGAGGTATCGTTCCGGTAAATAATAATTATCAAAATCCACCCATAAATAATTCACGCGAAATAGTTCCAGTCACACCACCCGTGACTACTACACCCACACAACCGGATCGTCTTGACACCTTCATACAAGTGAGCCAAAAACTTTTCCAAACCATGGCTCAATCTAACCAACAGCTTCTACAATCCGTTAATAATTTAAGCCAACAGTTGGCCCAAGATAAATCCCAACCCAAAGGTGTGTTTCCAGGTCACAAAATACATAATCCTAAAACAACAAACACAGCCTTTGAGGTAACCAATAATACTAGTAATGAATATGAAAATGTAAGTGAGCTAAAGGCCATCACCACTCTCCGTTCTGGCAGAGTGGTTGATAACAAAGTAACTATGCCTATAGTGCCCACCAGTAGCCCCTACACCTGCTATTTTACTAGATACCGAAAAAGAAACTGAAGAGCCTACCACTGTAGAGGTACCAGTTACAATACAACCTAAGAAACAGAAAGCCACGGTTAAACATCCAGGTGATACCATTGCTAAATATAGACAGAAACCATCGTTTCCACAAAAATTAGCCGTGTTAACTTGGGATACTAATTATGAGGAGATTAGGGACGTTTTCAAGAATCTAACTATAAACCTTCCCTTCCTCGAAGCTATTAAAAAGCTACCACACCATGCTAAGTTTTTTAAGGAGTTGGGTACTACTAGGCGTAAGACAAATATACCAAAAGACGCCTTTTTAATAGAACAATTCCCAACTCTATCTGAACATAATGGAATTGTTAAGTACAATGACCCTGGTCAACCTACTGTACAATGCACCTTAGGAGATTCCTATACGACGACCGCGTTATTAGACCTGGGGGCTAGTGTTAACTTACTCCCATTTTATTTGTATAGACAAATAGGCCTAGGCGAAATGCAACCCACTAAAATGACATTGCAATTAGCCGATCGGTCTATTAAGTATCCTAAGGGTGTGGTGACAACAATGTTACGGTAAAAATTTAAGATTTCTACTATCCGGCTGATTTTGTCATCCTCGATACTGAAGTCGATAAACGACTCTATCCCGATCATCTTAGGGCGTCCTTTCCGGCAACCGCCAACGCGCTCATTAATTGTCGCGATGGTTTAATGTCCATGTCTTTTGGCCATCTTGTCATTTGAAGTCAATGTTTTAAAACAAAGAACCGCAGTTACCGATTAAGCCTATGGATGGAGAGGTTAGCATGATCGAGAGCTTTGCTCGAGATTATTTCAACAACACGTCCCACGATAATCATATGCCCAAATTTCTTTTCTTTGGAAGTTCAGACTCCAACATTTTCATCCCTACACTAGTCGATACACATATTACGGATGAGGATGAGATAGATGACTTTCTCAAAGATGTAGAGGACTATCATAGTAACGTGGATATGACCAATCTAGATGAGGAATTTGACGAGTTTCTTAGAGGAGGTGATGATTAACCCTATCAAGAACTACTTTGCACAACATCCACCTCGACTCCCCTCCTTCCACCCTTTTAAAGGAATCTCGAGTTTGCACTCGATCCTTTTGTTTCTTCTGTGCTTCATAATTTTTTAAATCCTCCTAGTAAACAAATACTTCAGAAAGGACAAACCATTTGACACCTTCATTTTTAGACTTGAGATAGTCCCTACCTACACTATGAATGAGTTTTGTGCTAAACCCACATCCTCATTTTTTCCATGCTTTCCTTCTACAACTTATCCATATCCACCATATTCTCCACAACCATTCACCTTCCCACACTTATTTACTAGAACACCCTCTCGTTCAAAAATGAAAAAGAAGGTGCATGCTAGGTTACATAATAGGGTTATCCGACTTCGCTTTCATTTCAATGGGGTTCGCCATAGGAAATCTTGGTGCTTGATTGTGTTTGGATATGTTTTTTGTGATATTTATTTATGGAATGATCCACAACTATTTCGGTTGTTGATATATGATAAACTGCATGTTCATACATATGTTTAGATAAATTCTCGAGTATCTGACTATAAACGACTCAACTTTTGTGTTTGGTGCATTTTCTTTCATTTCCATATATTGGTGAGTGCACCATTAAGGTAACCGGGCCCTCCCTATGGAGTGTGTGGCTGTAAGTACCAGATCCTAAGTCCACATTTAACATAATTCACGTTTTCCACTCTTGCATGTTTTCTCGGATTTTTTAGTCATATTTCTCTATGGGGTGAATTATGTCTTTCTTGTTATTGTTTTTCTTTTTTTTTAAAAAGTAAAATATATATATATACATATATATATTAAAGAATAAACATAGTAATCTGGAAGTCTCGGGAATCTGACTTTAAAAGACCCACTACTAAAAAACAAATTTTCTAAGCTTCGTTGTAAAAAAAAAAAAAATTGTTTGGGGGTGGGGTGTTCGTGTTTCCGTCCTAGAATATTTTATGTCCCATTAGAATTGCTTAGGCCGTTGAATTGTATTATGATTCGGGTTGACATAATCCATGAATTTAGAGTTCAGTCGTTCGCATAACGTACGTCACGCACGCACTTTGAGGCTTTTTCCACTATCTTATATGTTATCCAAGGTCGGAATTGAGTGTTTTATGGATCATTAGATTGTAAATTCTCTCCTGATCATTTTCATATCTCATTCACAAAAATCGGACCGGTAACGGTTTACAATTTTGATTTTAAGTTTCGCTAAAAATCGAAAAATTCAAAATTTCGAATTGGGCTTGGGCCAACCACAAGACCGGCAGCCTTATAACCAGCATACTTACCTTTCCCCAAACAGGTGGCGTTCCTCTTCCAAATCGCCATTAATCGACCACCAAGCTCCAAACTAAAAAAAAAAAAAAAAAAAAAAAAAATTAAAATTAAACCCAATTAAAGCTTCACAATCAAATCAACTTCAAATCTTCTATAAATCCATCCACCACCACCTCCACCAAGTAGAAAAAAGCCAAAAACCACCAGAAATCTCAAAAATTGTGAACTGTCGCGCCACCACCACGCCACCACCACGGTTTGTTTCAGTCGGTCGACTCAAATTCCAACACCACATCCCTTTTAAACCCCCACTACATTCCAAACTCTAAAATGGCTCAACAACGTCGAATCTTGCCGGAGCAAGCATTTACTGGCGACCACTTCGCGCCGTTTTACGGTGACAAAATGATCAGTAGAGACTGGAATAGCTTGTGGTACTCGACTGAAGCCTTTTACCACGAAGACTTAGTCTGACGGTTTTACAAGACGAAAGAGGTGGAGGGGACTAGAATTTTTGTTATGGTGGCGAAGAGGAGGAAGGAAGTAACTACTGGGTTGTTGGCTGAGATTCTAGGCATTCTGCCTAGAATCCATCTGGATGTCACGTTGCAGGAGTCCCAATACAATGGGGTAGAGCCATTGATGAACGTGACAGTTACCGAAGGGAACTACAATGCGAGATCGCATTGTGTTCGCCGAGCATCCCTCGAACCAACTAGCCGGGCCGCATTTCGATGGATTGGTCGGAACGCCCCTGGGCAAAGGAGAAGGTCAATGACATCGGTCCGAACCGCCTCCACATTTTATGGATACTCCAGGGAGCGAAGTCACGAAGTTTTGTATCTTGGAGTTTTTCTTAGCATGATTAGGGGAGTAGGGAAGGCATTTGCACCTCCCCGTGTTAATAACCAAGATCATCTTTGAAGTTGAGAGCGACTCGACGCCCGATAGGTCTTACATCACCCTGCACCGAAATCCTCGCATTTATAAGGAGTGTGTCCAACGAGTTTGGAGGTTGCCTGAGGATAGGATAGAGGACGAGGAGTATGGTGGAAATGAGAATGCCGAGGAGGATGGGGGAAATGAGATTGCCTCGGAGGATGAGGAGGACTTGACTTGTTTTGATCCGGATGCCCTGGAGAGGTGTTGGTCAGATGCAGAACGCATGGCCGTAATTCATCGTGGCATGCGTTCACTCAACACTATCTGCGAAGACCTCTGGACTCGACAGGCTACTATCCATCATAACTTTGAGATCCGATCCCAGCGGGAGGACGAGCGGTGGGAACAGATGAGGGCCGAGCTAGAAGCTCAGCGCCAGTTTTGGGCCGACATGCTTGCACGATTCCCACCTCACGGGGATTCTCCTTCTGAGGACACACCATCGAGGCACGAGCGTCATCGCTGAAAGACGAATGGTGCTGGCCCATCGGGAGCTCAGGAGCTATCTCCTGACCGTGTGCCCTCCGCTACCAGTACCGAAGTAGTTAGGGATAGTATCGTTTGATGTTTATTTGTAGTTTCATTATTGTTATTTATTTTAATGTAAGTTTAATTCCGTAATTTGAATTTTATAGTGAAATGTACTTCGAATGAAAATTTTAATATAATGAGGTTATTTTCATTGTGCGTGGTTGTGTAATATTGATCCCACCTTCCTAAATTGTTTGGGGGTGGTGTTATCTATTCCATCATGATTTTTATATGACCCTTGTTTTAGAATTTATTACGGAGTCAAGGTGAAAATATGGCCGTTTAGGCAAATCTACGAATAAGTATATGAAATCTCGATTAAATAGGTAGATTCTATCCTAAATTCAACCTAAAAGATACTAGGTTTGTTTTAGAATCAAGGAAATGAGTTGTTTCCGTTTTCGGGTTTGAAAAGTTTAGGATTTCCGTAAACTGCCGTAAAAACTTTTTGGCAACTTTCCGATCCATTTTAGCAATTTTAAACCTATATAAACTTCATTCATTCTACACTCACAACTCACACTACACCTAACCTTCATCACTCACCTTTCACTCCCACGATTCCCACGTTTCGTCTCAATTTCCGATCTTTCAAGATTTCGAGCTGGCCAAGGCTGCTGCAGGAGCGACTCGCTCCCGCAATTTTTTTTCAGAATTTTTGTCGAGCGCGCTTTCATCCTCTAACTTCCATGGACCAGAAAAATTCCAGTTTTCTGTAGGTAGTTTCCGGATCATTCGCAGCTATTCCAGAGTGTAATTTTGAGATGACATCTCCTACCTTGATACCGGAACAGTCTTTCGAAGATTTGTTCCAAAGCACTACTTATGGTGCTTGGTTTCATGAGGGCGATCACATACGTTGGCTGGGAACCGCTTATGGTAAGACCTGATGCACTTTATTCTCCAACACTAGCATCTTATTTTTACGATAACTGCATTTTCTTTGAGATACCAGATGGAGAACAAGTGTTCTCCATCAACATTGATAATGAACCAATGGAAATTACCGTGTTCTTGCTAGCATTTGTTCTTGGACTTGCTATGCCCGATGAAATACAAGACCCATGGTGCTATTGGGTAGATAATATGTATGTCTACACTTACGAAGTTTTGCATGAGTCGTATGGCGCTGGGCATTTTCCGTGATCGAGGACCAAGGGGAATATAACGCCGCCTTTGGTAGCCTTTGTCCATGAACATAGGAACTGTTATGTTTTGGATCATGCTAAACATTTTAGGGAATGGCATTTTTCTTACGTGAATGAGGCCACTTGCAGCGTCTTCCTTGTTTTAGCCCGGGGGACGTATGTGTCATGACCTTCCCGAACCTTGATGTCTAGTTTAGCTCGATCCCATAGCATGAGGCATAAGTACCTTCTTATGCCCTGTTCTAATTTCCGTATTATGCTATGTTTCTTTCCATTTTTTGTACACGTTTCACGGATTGGATTACGGGCATTAATCGCATGCGACCCACCAATAGTATTATTCGATCTTTTCCGTGCAATGACTTGGCAAGGGTGGAGGATACAACCTCATCAGGTTGCACCCTACACTCCGTCCGGACCAAGTGGCTCTTAATAGGTTAGCAATAATAGATGATAAATGGCGGGAAGCCCGGCAAATTATCATGGCATGGCGGGGCCTTGAAGGAACCTCATTTCTTTATAGAAGAAGAGGATGAGGAAGATGATGAGTAAAGCGGGAGATAAGGTAAGTTTTAATTCTAGTTAGTGTCTGCTTATGTCCCAAGCAATTTCATTGTTGTTAAACCCATGATGGGTAGAACTCGTATAGAGTTGAGTCAGTTTTTATTTCCTATATTAGTACGTTCTAACCTTGTTTTGCAGATGTTCCTAAATTTCACGCGATTCAATGGTATTTTTCCTACTCTCTTTATTTAAAATGCTTTGAGGACAAAGCATGTTTCTTGTTTGGGGGGGGGGGGCATAGAAACACGTGTAATTAAGGCATCTGTTAGGATATAGATAGAGATAATATGCATTTGTTTTCTAGTTAAAATTTCAAAATTTCAAAAATATAAATAAATAAGTTCATGCTATACACTTAGGAATATTGGTATTGTTTTCCTTCTCTATGCTCTTAATAATCTAGAAGTCTCACGTAGATTTTTGCATTAGAATAATTTTTAGAAACTTAGGTTAATATATAGGTAATAATCTTTGCATCTATCTATACATATATTACATAAGTATCGATGATTGTTAGCAGTAAGTTTCTGAAATCTAGGCTAGAGTACTTATTCTATAAATCCTGTATATGAGCGAAACATTTGAGAAATGACACAATGGAGAAGTAAAATCCGGATAGAGAAATCACACGTCCACTTGCTTGATCACTATGCCATATCCTAAGCGAGAATTTAGGCCCTCTTTGGATCGATATAGCCAGAAATTCAAACCTATGAATTATTTTCCGCTAGTCGCCCCTCTGAGCCTTTCTTTAGCCTTTTATAAACCACAAATCCTTTACTCTGTTACAAAACAAAACAAAATAAAAAATTCAACCTACCCAATTTAGATAAGTCTGAAAATAGAATAAGGAAGAAAGAAGAAGAGAAAAACTTGTGTAAACAAAAGTTAGTTAATTGCTTCAGAAAATAAAGAAAAGAAGTTTCCATCCAAAGAAAAGAAAAATAAAAATAGAAATAAAATAAAAACTCCAAAAATAGAATAAAAGGGAGTCAAAAGCCAAAGAAAAGAAAAAAAAAATTGGCTAAGATGGAAACAAAGTATAGAAGAAAAAAAGAAAATAACAAGGTTTTCTCTAAGTTACATAATATGAAGACTCTATTATCTCAGACTTGTCCTTTTTGAATATCCATTTCTTTCATTCTTAAACCATCTCCTAATCCCCGCAACACCTAATAAGACCTCTAGCTCAATTAGGAATAGGTTAGTGTGATAGTAAGTGGCAGATGTGTTTGATCGACTCCGGCTTCCTTGTTATCATTGAGATTGTAAGGTAAAGTGTACCCACTGCACACTGGAGTAGCGGAACTTGAGTGGAAAAATTAGAGTGTTGTATCTTGACTATTATTGTGAGAACCTACTTAAGGACGCTATCCCGAATTTCAAAAACGAACCTGCTAGGCATTTCATAGTATTACTCATAGTATTTATATTTGTATCATAGATGATTGATTATTATGCATATATTAGCTTAGGTTTCGACTTGATTACTCTATATGCATTGCTAGTGAGAGGTATAGTTAATTTAGAGCATGAATAAGGAAACAATAATTTTATTTCTTAGTCGTTGTAGTATAGATGAAGTTTGTGAGTACCTTCACTGGAAAACTCTCACGAGGCTATAACTCGTCCACTAGGGAATTCCTAGTGGTTTAAGGCCTTGTTGCATATGGTCAATGCAATCGCACTCAGCGAAACGAGAGTAGATAGAACTCCATTTTTGGTCACTTATTCTAATTTCTCATCTTTGCTTGAGGACAAGCAAAATGCTATTTGGGGGTGGTTTGATAAGAGCCCAAAACTGTAGTTTTAACCCTATAACAGCTATACTTTTAGACCAATTATGTGAGTAATAATTAAGAGTTAATACTGATTACGTGTTTTTATGTATTTCAGGCTTCAAAGTCCATTATGTGCAGAAATGTGCCACTTTAGCGAGATAAAGGAGCAAAGGTCGGTTGCTAAGGAGTTATGTGATTAAAGGCCAAGATTCAAGAAGACAAAGCCTTTCTAAGCCCGGTCAAAAGCTGAAAAGTCGACGCTGGCGTAACAAAGACACACAAAGTCGTGAGAACTTCCGAAGGCCGTATCTTTGGACTCAGACCTCGGAATGGGGCCTACCTTATGTCAAAACGACCGGCTCGGAAAGAGATTTCCAATGGTCTAAGCCTTGATCCAAACAGAGAAGCAGAAGTGGACAAAAAATCTGTTAAAGCCAACTGCAGCTGAAGAGGCTTTTTGGATGAAAGAATTGGGTTTTGGGCCTGATTCTCTGGCCCAAAACATGGCTCCAAGCCCATGCATGATTTTTGGATCTGAAAGTATAAAAAACCAAAGCTTCACTCTTTGTTAATGGTAGATAGTTAATGGTAGCTAATTAGACCTAAAATAATAGATAATTATAGATCTAGTTTTTATTTAATTAAATTAAGTTTAGTTTATATTCAATTCTTGTTTTAGATTAAACTCTTAGAATCATTATTCTTAATTAGTTTGATAAATAAAATAGCTATTTGTCAATTTCGATTCTTGTCATTTATAATTGTTTAAATCTAATTTCCCTTATTACGTAGATAGCTAGACTTAGATTAGTTAGATTATTAATTTAGTATTTGAATCATTGTTTTATTATTCATTAGATTAATAAAATAGTGTTCTCCATAAGTTAGTTTCATTTCCATTAATTGTTTAGTTTCAATTCGTAGATTCAAGTAATTGCCATTATTAGTTTAATTCAATTATTGCATTAGTAGTTTTGAATTGGGTTTAAACAAGCAAAGTTTCAATCTTTATATCATGTCTTGTTTGAATTCCATTGGGAATGATAGCATTGATGATTCTCGGCTAAACCTCCATTGAAGGGGTTGAGAAGCCTTGATGAAAGCTTGATTCGATTATCGTAGAGTCGGGCGTAAATTCCTTTCCACTCTAGAAACGATTAGTTCACCATGAGAATGGGTTTAATCGTTCACATACTAGTTATAAATTGGTAGAAATGTCATGTGTAATTAGGGATTAGGAGTAACCATATTGTTTGCGAAGCGATTCAATTCGATTACGACGATTCGATGGTTAGTAGGATTAAGTCGAGTTAAGGTGGAATCAATCCCCCTCTAACTCCTTATCATAGAATCAACGTAGCATTCTCATAGTTGTTCTGATAGTCGACTAGTTGCATCGCAGTCAAGTTGCCACTTCGTAAATCTCTCATTAGACTTTAGAGTTAATAGCACTTATACGTAGAGAACACAGCATGCGGAAGGACTAGGAGTGGAACGAACTTCCTACTCCACTATATCTCATAGGATTGAGAGTAGAATCTTTCATAAAAATATAGGCACATAAAATAGTTTTAGTTTACTTACGTTTTGAGTTTTATCGTTCATTTCGTAGGTAAACTATCAATTTTATGTTTTATCAAAGACCATACTCCCCAACTAGTCATGAACATAGATATAACACCATTGTCCCTTGCACAACAACATCACATCACTTCAACCAGGAGAAGTTTGTGCTTTCAATGTACCAAATGCACCATGGAGGCAACACCCAAATTTTCAATGGAATATGAATCCACAACCCCAACCACCTCCAGGGTTCACAAATCATGTCAAACCACAAAATACATTCAATCAGTTCGGACAAGGACAAAGTACCTACAACAATCAGAATAGAGTGATAGTTCCATCCAATTTTAACCAGAACTATCAAAATCCACCAATTGACAACCAAAGAGACCTAGTTCCAGTTGCCCAACCTACTAGTGTTTCGTTAGATAAAACATCCGAGATGATGCTATCTTTGATGTAACAACAAACATATATCATGGTAACCATAAAACAAACAATCCATCTGTTACATCAAAGACAAAAACAAGCTACCAATGATCAAAATGAAACTCCTAAAATACAAGAGATCAAAGCAGTCACAACTTTGCGTTCTGGCAAAATAGTTGACAATAAAGTAGTCTTGCCTAAAGATCCTACACCTATAGAGATACCTATTATAGTACCAGTATACCATAACCAAAATTTGAAAAACAAATACCTCCAAATATCCCTATAGATATTCCAGTTCTTAAACCATCATCTCACACACATAACCCAATTATGAAATATAAACCAAAGGCAACGTTTCCAGCACGCTTGATGACACCTAAGGATGATGAAATCAGAGAGACATTCAAGAATCTAACCATAAATCTACTCTTTCTAGATGTCATCAAACATTTACCCAAACATGCCAAATTTCTCAAGGTTATGTGCACCAACAAAAGAAGAACTAACATTCCAAAAAATGCCTTCCTTACAGAACAATTTCCATCCCTCACAAAACCAATGGAATCGTCAAGTATAAAGATCTTGGTCGTTCGACCGTTCCTTGCACTATAAGAGATAAGTACACAACTACTACTCTGCTCGATCTTGGAGCAAGTGTTAATGTCTTTCCATACTACCTATTCAAATAACTCGGTTTCCGTGAGCTTACACCTACAATTATAACATTACAATTAGCCGATCACTCCATTAAATACCCAAAAGGCATAGTTGAAAATGTTCTAGTCAAAGTAACAGAATTTTACTACCTTGTGGATTTCGTCATCCTTGACACCGAAGTAGCTTATGATTCCATACCAATTATTCTAGGGCGTCCTTTTTTGGCAACATCCAATGCCCTTATCAATTGCCGCATTGGATCTATGACCATGTCTTTTAAAAATCTTTCAATGGAAGTTAATGTTTTTAAGATGATGAAGTAACAAATTGAAGAAAAATTAGATGGAAAAGTGAGTATGATAGAAAATGTCGTCCAAGAATATTGCGACAAAACTTTCCCATAAAATGATTTGCATCAATATAATTATTATCCTTTGGAGACTCTGATTTCGACATAGATCATTATATGGAAGAGACCAGTAACAACTTGGCATCCGTTCCCTTAAACAATTCAAATGATGATCTACCTAAGCATGAAGAGAACTCACCAGCCCAAGTGTTCACTATGGAAGAACAAAACCCTGTGGAAACCTTGTTACCCAAATCACCTACATCTGACCTAAAAAATTTCCTTCCTAACTTTAAATATATTTATCTTGATTATGATAGCACCCATCCCATCATCATCTCATCCCAGTTAACAAAAAAGGAAGAAGAGCATCTACTTAGAGTAATTCAAGAACATCGCTCTGCAATTGGTTGGTTTCTTGATAATATAAAAGGAATTGATCCAAAGATTTGCACACACAGGATTCATCTAGAAGAGAATTCTAAGATTTCTAGAGAACCACAGCGTCGTTTAAATCCAGATATCAAAGAAGTAGTGCGAGAAGAGATCTTACAATTACTGGATGTCAGAATCATTTATCCTATATCTGACAACGAATGGGTTAATCCTATTCATCTAGTACCAAAGAAATTTGGGATTACGATGGCCTGTAATGCAGATAGGGAGTTACTTCCAGCACGAGTTCCTATCATGTGGATGATTTGCATTGATTATAGGAAGCTGAATGTTGTCACGAGGAAAGATCATTTTTCCCTGCCTTTTATTGATCAGAAGCTTGAACGCCTAGCAGGACATGTTTATTATTGTTTCTTGGATGGATATTTAGGATATTTTTAGATTTTAATCAATGAAACCGATCAAGAAAAGACCACCTTCACTTGCCCTTTTGGAACCTATGCTTATGCACGTATGCCCTTCGGTCTCTACAATGCACCTACCATATTTTAACACTACATGTTACACATTTTCAATGATATGGTGGAGAGATTCATGGAAGTATTTATGGATGATTTTTCCCTCTATGGAGACTCTTTTGTCGATTGCCTATCCAACCTTTCTAAAATATTGGCGCATTGTCAAGAAAAGAATCTAGTCCTCAATTGGGAGAAGTGTCACTTCATGGTAAAAAAGGGAATAATGTTAGGTCACACTGTGTCTAAAAATGGTATAGAGGTTAGTAAAGCTAACATAGATAAAATTTCTACTCTACCTAATCCACGAAACATCCATGATATACGAGCCTTTCTAAGCCACACTAGTTTTTATAGAAGATTAATTCAAAATTTCTCAAAAATTGTTAAGCCTTTAACCAATCTTCTTATAAAAGATACACCCTTTAAGTTTAATTCAGATTGCATATAGGCTTTTGGAACTTTGAAATCCGCCTTAATAACTGCTCTTATAATTCAACCTCCTGATTGGTCGAAACTATTCGAGCTCATGTGTGATTCTAGCGGCTATGTTGTTGGTGTCGTACTAGGTCAAAAACATGATAATGCACAGACAGTTATTTATTATGCAAGTAAAACACTTAATAAAGCTCAACGGAATTATTCAGCCACTAAAAAAGAATTTTTAGCCATTGTCTATGCTTTAGACAAATTTTGTCCTTATTTGGTAGGTTCAAACACAATAATTTATACCGATAATGCAGCACTTAGGTACCTTCTCGCGAAGAAGGATGCTAAGTAGAGATTAATCCGATGGATCCTTTTCCTACAATACTTCATATTAGAGATTAAAGATAAAAAGGGAGTTGAAAACATAGTGGCTGACCACCTCTCTAGATTAACCAATGATAGCGACAGTGATTCTGAGTCCATTTTAGATTCTTTTCCTGATGAGCACCATTAGGATATCATGTCCGCACCTTTGTATGCTGATATTGTGAACTATCTAGTAACTGAAGACACTCCACCCTTATGGAATAGAAATCAGCGGAAGAAGTTTTTAGTCCAAGTAAAGTACTATCAGTGGGATGATTCTTACAGTTTCAAGTATTGTCCGGACTAGATTATCCGACGTTGCATTCTAGATTGGGAACAATCTGTTATTCTATCTTTTTGTCACAAATAGTCTTGTGGATGACATTTTAGTGCAAACAAAACTGCATCTAAAGTTTTGCAATGTGGATTCTATTGGTCAACACTCTTTCATAATGCTTTTGATCATTGTAAAGCTTGCTTTCGTTGCCAACATCTTGGTCGTATCTCTAAATGTAACATGATGCCCTTAAATCCCATTCTCATAGTGGAGATTTTTTATGTTTGGGGCATCGATTTCATTGGACCCTTTCCCACATCTCACGGTTTCATCTACATCCTAGTCGTCGTAGACTATGTATCCAAATAAATTGAGGTCATACCATGTCGTAACAATGATAACAAAACTGTCATGTCTTTTATAAAAGAAAACATTTTTTCAAGATTTGGTGTTCCAAAAGCCATCATTAGTGATGGCGGGTCACATTTTTGTAATCGAGTATTTGAACATGTCATGAAAAAATATAGAGTAACCCACAAGGTTGCAACTCTATATCATCCCCAAACAAATGGTCAAGTGGAAGTCTCTAATCGAGAGATTAAGTGTATCTTGGAGAAAACAGTTAATCCAAATAGGAAAGACTGGTCTCTCTGTCTAAATGATGCCTTATGGGCATACCGAACCGCTTTTAAAACACCTATGGGGATATCACCCTACAGGCTTGTCTTTGGAAAACCTTGTCATCTGCCAGTGGAACTAGAGCATCGCGCCCTGTGGGCAATAAAAAACCTTAATTACAATCTCGATACGGCAGGTGAAAAGCATAAACTACAAATAAATGAACTTGAAGAAATTCGAAATGATGCTTATAATCTCTCAAAAGATTACAAAACCAACATGACAAGAATTCATGACAAGGATATTTTACGAAAACATTTCAAAATTGGTCAAAATGTTTTGCTTTATAACTCAAGGTTGCATCTATTTCCAGGAAAACTAAATATTCGATGGACTGGTTCTTACAAGATAATTGCAGCCACCCCTTATGGGGCTATCACCTTGAAAGATTACAAAGATAACAACACCTTCCAAGTAAATGGTTAGTGCCTAAAATACTATCATGAGTTATGGTCTACGGATGTAGAAGAGAAACCCTTCTCCATGATCCTATCTATGAGGATTAAATCTTCTTTTCCGTGATGTATTTCTAATCCATTCATTCTCTTACATTTGCTTTAATGGAATACATCATAATAGGTAACCAGACCCTCTACTTATAGTGTGTGGTTGTAAGTAGTGGAGCCTTGAGTCCACGTATACCTTAGATATTCCTTGTTAGCACTTTTTACTTCTAGTTTAAGTTGTGTACCTCTATGGAGCAAGTATACATTTTTTTTATTTCTTTATTTTACATTCTTTTTAATATAGTTTTATTTTTCTGTAATTTACTTTACATTTCATGCCTTCTATTATTTCCCAGTTTTCTGTTATTACAAGGATAAGTTCTTTCATTCAATCTTCACTTTTGACGCTTGAGTAGTCTTTCCTTTATAAAAAAGAAATGTGAAACAAAGCATAGATGAGATGGTGATTAAGTGGAGGTGTCTTACCCTTGCCTTTCATGGTTGTTTATCATGCTTCGTCTTATATAGGCATGCCAAACCATGGGATGGTTGGCAATTGGAGCCCTTTTAATTCCAAAATATTTCCTTCTGTAACTCACGCATTCATCTCTTGCACTTTTTCTCGTTATTTGAGTAGTGTTTCTCTATGGAGTGAGTTTCATTTTCATTTTATTTCTTTCTCGTAATTTTGTTTTTTCCAAAAATCAAATATATAAAAATTAAAAAATAAAATAAAATATAAATATGTATTAGTAAGTCTAGGGAATCTGACTTTAAAATACCAAGTTTTTGTAACATACCACCTTAATGGAGTATAGGCCACAAAATTATTCAAACTTAAAAAGAGTTTTCAAATTTTGTTTGGGGACGCCGTATTTTGGTCTTTCATTTCAAAACTCTTTGCCACCCTTTGCCTGTCATGTTTACTCTTGTAGAGTCTAGGTTAATTAGTTACGTACTTTTGAATTAATTCATGAACCCCCTTCTCCCAAATTGTTTGGGGGTGGTATATTTAATTTTAGCACATTATACATTCACGTATTAAAATTGTATGTATAAATATCGAAATATAGAACCCATGGACCTTGTTGATTTAATTGGGATGCATAATGTAATTAGGTACCTTCATTTTGTGAAATTACACTATTTCATGGAATTTCGGAAGCTAATCCTATAGGAGCCATGATATGCGCATGCTTTATTTGTAAACGTATGATATTATTATATTATTTATGTTAGAGTCTGCTTATGTCCCAAGAGCTATTTATTATTTCATGGAACTCATATAAGAGTTGCATATGTTTTTATTTCTTTATATTAGTATAGATTAACCTTTTTTTTCAGGTGCTCCCATTTACAAGCATGTTTCTATGGTACTCTCTATCCGATCCTTTATTTTCATTCCATACTATAGGGATAAAGCATGATTCTGTTTGGGGTGGGATAGAAACACGCTGTAAATATTTAAGCACATATTAGGTTGTATATTACGTATTATTTGTTGTATAAAAATTAGAAAAATGTTAAAATCATAAAAATAGTTTATATTATGCACTTAGTGATAATGGTATTGTTCCCTTCTCCATAATGATATTAGTCTAAAAATCTCACATAGTACTTGGATTAGGATTTAATTTGTGAAACTTAGATTAATATAAAGGAAATAGTCATTGCATCTTTTCATGAACATCTTGCATAAGCATCTATGATTGTATTTGGCAGTATTTTTCTGAGACCTAGGTTAGAGTACTTAATACATATCCTGTGAGCATTTAGCCTAAAAGCCTCATAAGAGTGAAATATCTGAGTGATGACACAAGGGAGAAGTAAATTCCGATAAGATAAATCACATATCCACTTGCTTGATCACCATACCATATCCTAAGCGAGAATTTAGTCCCTCTTGGATCGATATAGCTAAAAATTCATACCTATAAGTAATTATCCGCTAGTCGCCCCATTGAGCCTTTTCATTAGCCTTTTCACAAACCACAAATCCTTTACCCAATAAAACAAAATAAAAAATAAAATCAGCCTACCTATCTGGATGAGTCTGAGAAATAGGATGAGTGAAGAAAAAAGAAGAGAAAAAACCTATGTAAACAAAAATTAGTTAGTTGCTTCAAAAAAGAAAAATAAATAGAAAAAGAAAAGAAAGTTTCCATCCAAAGAAAATAAAAATAGAAATAGAAATAGAAGTAAAATAAAAACTCCAAAAAACAAAATCAAAGGAGTCAAAAGCCAAAACAAAAAGGCTAAGGATGGAAACTAAGTGTAAAAGCAAAGTAAGAACAAGGTTTTCTCTAGTTACATATTTTGAAGACCATATTATCTCAGACTTGTCTTTTTGAATATTCATTTCTTTCCTTCTTTAACCAACACCTACGCCCCGTATCACCTAATAAAGACATCTACCTTAATTAGGAATAGGTTAGTGTGATAGTAAGTTTTAGATGTGTTTGATCGACCTCGGCTTTCTTGGATTGTCATTGAGATTGTGAGGAAACGTGTGCCCACTCCACACTGGAGTTAGCAAACTTTAGTGGAAAAATTAGAGTGATATGTGTCTTGACACATTCCTTGTGAAAACCTACTTAGGCACGCTACCCAAAAGTTTCAGAAAAAGACCTGTCATTGCATTTCATATTATAGTTCATTGTATAGTTGTTTATCTTAAGATTATTTGATTATTATGTATGTATTAATTTAGGAGTTAGATTGATGATCCTTGTTTAAATGCTAGTGAGATGTATAAATATCTGAGATAAAATTAGGGGACAATTACTTTTATTTCTTAGTCGTTGTAGTATAAATGAAGTTTGTGAGTATCTTCTCTGGAAAACTCTCATGAGGCTATAACTTGTCCACTAGGAAATTCCTAGTTGTTTAAGGCCTTATTACATATGGTTAATGCAATCACACTTTGCAAACGAGACTAGTTAGGACCACATTTTTGGCCACTTATCTGTTTTTATTTCTTATTTTTGCTTAAGGATAAGCAAAATGCTGTTTGGGGGTAGTGTGATAAGCACCCAAAAGTGTAGTTTAAACCCCTTAATAGTATTACATTTAGGCCAATGATGTTTATAATTAATAAGAGGTAGTAATGTTTACATGTTTTTGTGTATTTCAGATCTTGAAGCTGTTTATATGCTTAAAGATGTCATTTTGCATGGAAAATGAGTCAAGATGATTGCTAAAAGAGTTCTATGTCTAAAGCCCAAGAATCAAGAAGAAAAAGCATTTTCAAGCCTAGTCAAAGATGGGAAGTCAAAGTCAATTCGGGTAGAAAAAGAATAAAAGAAGTCAACTGAATTTCAAATGGGCATATCTTTGGACTCGGGCCTCGGAATTGGGCCTACTTCATGTCAAAACAACCGACTCGGAATAAGATTCCCAAAAGACCCGGCCTTGCCCTAATAAGAGCTATAAAAGTGGACGAAAAGAGTACTGAAATAATTTCCAGTAGTTGTGGCCTCTTTAGACTTAACCTAATGGACTTCGGGATCACATTAGTGACCCAAAGTCCTCTTTTTTGGCCCATACACGAAAATATAATCCTAACCCTCTCATATATAAAGAGGGTTAAGGCTAAACAAAACTAGGCTACTCTCCTCTTTAGTTTAGTTGTAATTTAGGGTTCTCTCTCTCCCCCTTTTTTTAGTTTAGTTTAGGTTAAGTAGTTTAGTTTGTAGCCTCTATTAAATCCTTCAATAAAAAGCTTTAGTTTAATATTCAATTCTCTCTTTATATTATGTCTTTAGTTTATTATTTAGTTAGTTTAAATCCAATGACACAAGGCTAAAACCTCCATTATAGGGGGTTAATGAAGTCACATGAGGATGATTAATTAGTAGTTTAGTTATTGTTTTGCAATAAAGTTTCAAGTTTGATTCTTATAATCGTTTAGAGTTAAAAGTCATAAGAGTTGAACTAGAGTTTAGAGCCACCATCAACGAGATTTATGGTGGAGCTAAACTCTCATGCTAGTGTAACAATGACTATAGAGATATAGGTTAGTTGTTACCTAGGGATCAAGGAAAGTAATTCGATGACTAAACTAATAGCCAATCGAATCGCGTGGTAGATTGCCCTTCTCTATATTCTTTTTATCATCATTATATATCTACTGTTTTAGCATTTGAATTTATTGTTTTCATATTATATATTACTCTCTCATTAGTGAATTAGTCTAAATTTGTATTAAGTACATGCAAGCAAGAGTGGAAAACACAATTGCTCCTCTATATCAACATGTTTAGAGAGTATTATTATTGATTAATTAGCATATTTTAGTACTGTAGAAACACCTATTTTTACCTTATCAAAACTTCACTTATCACTTCCCTCCCTGTGATTTGCACTCTCATCATGCAGCAATAGAGTTTTGAGCTTCCTGACGACACAGTGGAAGTCGAGTATGCTACGGTAGGTCCCACCTATGCTCACTGTGTCCAACAATACTGGCAGCCTCCTGCATCTAGAGAAGCCGAGCAAGTTCGTGCTAGTCCAGAACCTGAACACTACTTTGCTCCAGGCACTACTCGCCAGTTCTCTCAGCCGGTGGATGGAATTCATTTCCTCCATGAGGACCAGAGACTCCTCCACGAGCAAGTTCTCGAGATCAGGCAAACTCAAGAAGCCATTCTAGCTGATCAACAAGCCTTCCAGCATGAGTAGAGATTCTTTCAAAAGAATGTCACAAGGACATTGCGTAGGATACAGAATGATGTGACCGGTAAAGATACGTAACGCAGAAACCGTCGTTAACCAGGAGAAAGATCTTCTCGACATAACGATGAGTCATGCACGGATTCTGACTAGGCACAACCCTAGTGTCCGTATAGATAGTTTTATGTTAATTGTTTGCACTTATTATTTGTAATAATTGTTAGTTTTACTATGTTAGTAGTATAAATGCATGTTTAGAATTTTCTTTTGCGGAATTTGTTATATGAGTAGAAGGTAATACAAATACATCATACTTAAAAAATTCGTATTTCTGCATTATATATGTTTTTCAAAAATAAATACAAAAACCCAAAAATTTCATGGTAGAATAATTAGATAACTTACTATTTAGATAAACCATGTATTTCTTGTTCTATATCCAGCAACCCACGCTCCAAACTTGTTTGGGGGTGGTATATTTTCATCACGAAGAACAGAGTACTGGTGCACTGCCATTTTTGTTCATGTTCCTATGGTAAACTCTTTTCTTATCTCTTCATACTTTGAGGGCAAAGCATATTTCTGTTTGGGGGTGGTATCGTAATATTCTACAAAATCTAGGCAGTTCTTATATTAGGTATATTAATATATTTCTTTATTTCTTAAAATATTTTTGAAAAGACCAAAAATATTTTTTCTGTTTCGTACTAAAAGTCGTGATTCTTTTTTCTATGATTAATACATGGTCTAGAAGTCTCATTATAGCAATAGAGTAAGGATTCGTTCTTCGAACTTAGACTAATATACGCACAATAGTTTCTGCATCTTTTCATGAATGGCATGCATCAACATCATTGATTGTATATAGCAGTAAGTTTCCGAGACCAAGGTTAGAACAGTTAAGTTCCATATCCTGTAAGAATCTAGCCAAAAGCCTCATCTGTATGTTTATTGAGTGATAACACAGAGGATGTCCGGATAGAAAGATCACACGTCCACTTGCTTGATCACCACGCCATATCGTAGAATAGAATTTAGGCCATTTTTGGATCGATATAACCAAATAAATGTTAAAAACCCAAAAAGATAGTTTATCCTCTAGTTACCCCTTTTTTAGCCTTCAAAATTTTCTAAAAGCCTTTTTATTTTTCGCCATCAATCCCTAACCCGTTACTACACACAATAAAAAGCTTACCCAACTGACGAGTTGAGAATTGGATGAATAGTAAAAAGAAAAGAGAAGACCTTGTACAAAAACAGAACAGTTAGTTGCTTAGAAAAGAAAAGAAAGAAAAGAAAGATTCATATCAAAAATTGAAACTCCCAAAAGTTCAAAATCAAATGGAGTCGATTTCAAAAGAAACAAAAGCAATGTTAGAACTCCCAAAAATCAAAATCATATGGAGTCACAAAGCCAAAGGGCTAAAGAATGAATCACAAATTCTGAAGCAAAGAACAAAACAAGGTTCTTCTCTAGTTACAAATATCCTAAAAACCCAATTTCTCAACTTATCAGACTTTGTTTTCCCTTCCTTTTTATTTTTAAACCACTATCTTAGCACCGTAACTCCTAATAAAAGACCTCTAACTAAACTAGGAATAGGATGGTGCGATACTAAGTGGATATTGTGTTCAATCAACCCCAGTTTCTTTAGACGTCATTCGTGTATGTGAGGAATATAAGTGCCCTCTGCACTTATGAAAACGAAACTTGAGTGAATCTATCAGAGAGTTGTGATTGCAACACACCCCTGTGATAACCCACCTTAAGGACGCTCTCCAAAAGTTTGGAAAAGACTCTGCTTTTGCATTTCACCGCTCATATTTTGCACGTTTATCTTAGGATGATTAAATTACTGTGTATATGTTATTTTGAGTTCAAAGGATCTTGTCTTTATTCCCCGCTAATGAGATGTATAGACTTCTGAGAATAAACAAGGAAAGAAGACCCTTTATACTAGATAGAGGAAGTTTGTGAGTACCTTATTTGGAAAACTCTCATGAAGCTTAAGCTCGTCCACTAGGGAATTCCTAGTGGTTTAAGGCCTTGTTCCATATGGTCAATGCAATCACACTCCGCGACACGAGACTAGTATAATAAATCACACATTTGTGATCTTAGTTTTTTTCTCTCTCATCTTTGCTTGAGGACAAGCAAAATGCTGTTTGAGGGTAATTGATCAGTCCCTAAATGTGCGTTTAATTACCTTTACAATACTTCAAATATGCCCTTCTTATGCTTAATAAACATAAAACTTATAGCTTTGGCTACCTTTTGCAGGATACATGCCATTTAGGACGTATATTCCTAATACGTGCATTTTAGCGCAAAAAGGAGTGATATCGACGCTGCTTGGGAAGATTCCATCTTAGGTGAAAAAGTGTCGAAAAGTCAAGGTCAAAGTCAATGGTCAACAGTTAGGGACTCCAAACTAAAAGACGGGAGATCATGTTCTTAACCCAAAGACCAAAGATTATGTCCTCAACTCAAAAGTGGGCATCATTAGCAAGCTTGTTCAAGAACATACCTAAACCCTAATGAGGTGTCTTATTTCTAAAGGATGAGGGCAAAGTTGTAATATGTAAATGGTATAGTATATAAGCCAAAGTGAGAGGAAAAAGAACTTATCCTAAAATTAATCTTTGGTCATTAGGAGTAAATTAATATGTTTTAAATTAATAGTTTAATTGTTATTTAACTTATTTTCCATTTTCATTACTTAAAGCTTGAAGCTTTGTTAAATCTTATTGCTTTTCTTCCATTCAAGTTGTGTTATCTTGTTTTTCATAACAATAGTTCTTCAAAACATCTTTTATTTTATTCATTCACCCAACCAAAGTTGTTTATACTCATTTGAATCAATCAAATGAGTATAACTTGCTAATCAAGTTACCTTGTTCATATCAAGTTCTTCATACTTTTCATTATCAAACAACTCTTATTTCCATGTTTTCAATATCAAAACAACAATAGCTAGTTCTAAACTTCATTATTCATCAAAAACAAACCCAAAAACAATAGAGGAATCAAGAAAAAGGTTTTCCCACTTAGATTTAAGATGAACAACAAAAACCCCAACTCAAACCACCAACTAACAATGTCATTTAGGTCTATAGAACATCGGTCTGCAGAGGTCGTGGAGGGATACCGAGCAGTCTATAGAGGTCGATTAGGCCTAAAATCTCTGGAAACGATCTGATGAAATTGTTTTGGATGCTTTTCTGCGACCTGGTAGGGTCGTCTCGACCAAAACATTAGTTGTGTTTAATTGGAACTGTCAGATGGGGGAGGAGTGCGTGGGCAAGATTTAGAGTGGGTTGGGGCGGAGTGGGAGTGGTTGTGTCCCTCCCCAAACATTATACCACATGAAATGTGATATGAGCTTTTATCATCTTAAATGACTCATGCACTGACAAGTTCCAACATCAATGAAGTTCCTGGATTGTAATAAACAAAATCATAATATCTATCGGATTCATGAATCCAAAATAAAGCCACAGATGCTAGATTCTGTTACAAATGAAGATCATTGTAATAATTGCTCTAACTATTAAAAACAAAACAATTGCTAAACCTTGTGAGAAGCTTAGCAACAAATGCTTCAAATAACACAAATACTCTACATTGTTCAGTTGCACATCTATTTCCCTCACATAAAATATCTATCATACGGAGAAACACCTGCCCATCCTCACTACAAAACTTGTCAACATTGAATTTTTCTAAAGTGTTATACCTAATATCATAACCTAGAACATCACCACCAGGAACCTGACCAACTTCACCACTAGGAACATCACCACCACAAAATCCTGTAGGTTCAACAGAAAATAAAAATAAAAATAAATAGTTGAGCCAACAGTACAATCTAAGTTTACACTATAATGTCATCACCATATAAGTTAAACAAGTGTGAAGCCAAAACATGTGTACTACCTTGCTCACCATTGTGTTTATGCGGATGTGGACACCTAGGCTTTGTGTGCTCTGTAGATTGGCAGTTAATACACTTGTACCTTCGAGATCCCGGTGTTCCTTTATCCAATCTCACTACGGCCACGAAACAGACAGCATTACTTACTACTACACATGCAAGAAATAAAATGTCATGTGCTCCAAGTGGAAAGTTCTAAAACTAAAAGTGAGATGTACATTCATGCATGTTCTTATGTCTTCCCACACCTTGTAATAACATCTTTTGATGTAACTAAAAGATAAATGAACAATCTTATCAATGCACGTTATCCACAGGTCTATACAAAAATGAATTTTATAACGTCAAACTTTCAACTTACACCCTGTATCTCTGTTCAACTCGTCATCTTTCTCACGTACATCAGCAACTCGAGCAGTGCGTTCAACATAGTTGCGGTTAGTACTTGGACTTGTAAAATAGTGCAACACAACGAAAAATGTTGCCTAAATAAAGTAGAATCAACAACTAATAAAAATATACAATTGGAAATATAGACATTAGAAAGTTGGGAGCAAACGAAAGAAAATATCGCAAAGGTAAATAAAACTTACCTCCATCCTTCAGATGCAAGAGTGTGCACGTAGGTTTTGTGTGACTTGTCTGACCACAATGGCCACACTTATTCTTTTTGGTCTCATTGTGACCTTGAAATCTGCTAGGATTTTGCGGTCGACCTTTGGATTTTACATGTGGGGGATCATTAACGGATTGCCGATATGTGGTTTTAGGCGGAGTAAAAGGCATCTCAAAAGAAACACATGGGCTGCCTTCATAAGCTGGTGAAGTCTCATCGATTATTGAATTTTTTGGTGGACTGTTAGGCATCTCAAAAGGAGCATGTAAACTGCATTCAGAAGCAGATGGAGTTCGATTCTTTCTAGAAAAAAAACCTGAAAAAACTTTGAAAGCTTCTATGCTTTTGGCTATTTGGGAGGCCCATGAACATATCTCATTACATTTGGTTGTAAGCTCACTGAAACGTATAACAGAGGCCGCTCGGTCATAAAAGTTGGGATCGCCTAATGGAACAACCAATTTAACAACCTGTGTCCATTTCTTTAAAAAGCAGCTCTAAGGTATCACACGAATGTCCTCATGTTTATAAACTGAAATGATATGTCTACATAGAAATCCACACGACTCAAATAGTTCACACGAATAGCTAGCGTCCTGCAATACAACATTGTATCTCACAGTTGACTTTTTCTGCCTGTTCAAATAGCGACTCATGGTGTACGAATGAATATTTTCACCCACATTTTTTTACCGTCTGTAGTGTACAACACTCCCTCCTTTAATTGGTTCTTAAAACAACCAAAAGCAGCCCGAGCATAGATAGATGCAGCCTGATTTGCATATTCGTTCAAGTAGGTATGAATGACTAGTTTGGTTACTGTTGTCGTTACCTCTTCCTCGTGCTCTTGATGTTGGATATTTGCAACTATCACTTCCATTTTTCCAAACAGCTTAAACAACTGCATTCTAGCTTTCACATGAAGCCGGATTACAGAGTTTATACTCTCACAATGTTGGGTAGTTCTGCAACCGGCAAAGAACTCACCATGGAGATATGCTTCTGCCCACATCTCTTTTTTCTGGTATATCAGATTCACCCATTTCCTATTACTGACTTGGAATTTCTTAACGAGCATTTCCCACCTTTCTTCGAACTCATTGGACAAGCACTTCATAAACATAATAGCGGAGAAATCTTTTGAAAATCCAATGATGTTGATATTGTTGAGGCAATTTTTCATAATGTGCCAAGAGCATAAGCAGTGTTTCAAATTTGGGAGAGTAGATCTCACAACCTCAGCTCGCATATCGCCAAGTCACCATCAGTGATTATTGACTTAGGGTGTTTGACATACATCGCGCCAACAAAAGATTTCAATACCCATTCGTAAGACTCCACACACTCACTTGTCAACAATACAAAACCAAACACTATTGTTTGTCGATGGTTGTTCACTCCAGCAAACACAACAATCAGCATCATGTACTAGTTGCTCATGTATGTTGAATCAAACAACAATACATCTCCAAAGCAACTGTAGTCCGCACATGAGGTGGAATCTGCCCAAAACACTCTAACCAGCTGCCCACCCACATTTAAGTTATACTTGTAATTAAATAAGGGATCTTCCTTCACCTTGTTATCCATAAAAGGCAGCAGTGTGTTGGCGTCACCACCAATACAACAATTTCTCCTATCAAGCCCCATTTGATTATACAAGTCTTTCTTCAAAAAACCAACACTTGAGAAACCTCCAGTCCTATGTGCCAAAACATCCATCACCTTGCATTTACGAACACCAACATCAACTAGTAGGGGTGTCCACAGTTCGGTTCGGTCCGGTTTTAGGTAAAATCTTAAGCCGAACCGGTAGTACTCGGTTCCTAAAAAACAGAACCGATAGCAAACCGATGGATCATAAAAACCGGGTATAGACCGAACCGTAAATTCGGTTCGGTTCGGTTTAAAACCGGCGCTTAAGCCCCTTTTCTAAAAATTCTTATTTAAGCCTGATTTGCACCAAGCCCATACACTGAAAGCCTTCATACATATTGAAAAGCCCAAGTACATGGTCCAATATTTTTTTAGTTAAGTCCAAGCTCTTTAAAGACTTCTCCTAACAATTTTCTTGTAATTTTAGGTGATGTGGGACTAAAAGAAAATGAAGTTATGGTGGACCAGGTAGAGGAGTACTTGCTGAGACAAATTTAGTCCCATATGGGCAAGAGAACACCATATATAAACAAAACTCTTAATAAATAGAGTTACCCTTTTACCACATTTCATGAGCTGTTGGGCTGGACTTTTCATAAGTGCGGTCAAACTTCAATACTAACTCTTGGGGTGTGCTGTATATAGCCGGTTCGGTTCGGTTTAAACGGTTGACCGAGAGCATAAACTGAAAATCGGGCCGAAATGATTCGGTTTACAAAATAAAAACCGTTAACCGAACCGAACTGTGAATAAACCATTGGAACCGGCCGGTTCGGAGCGGTTCGGTTTGGTTTTTTGGTTTTCCGGTTTTAGTGAACAGCCCTATCAACTAGGCTCATAACAAATTTCAAATCTTCTTCATTTACATTTCTATGCGATCTTAAGAACATCGAGCTCAGATCCGGTACAAGTGGATGTGTGTGTTCCCCAATAAAATCATTCACAACCCACAAATTTGATTCAAAATCATAACCAACTTCAAAGCGGGTTTTACATTTAAACCTAGTGATGGGCTTCGACTCTTTGGATTCGATGTCGCATTTTCTGGGTGTGACACTCTTTAGATTTCGTTCACCAATAGCTGAGCATAGAAATCTCCGCTTAACACGAACACCATTTGTACGCATTCTATAAGTATCTTTACGAACACTGAAACCGACTAACTTCACATATTGATTGTAAATTGTGAAAGCCTCCTCAGTGGTCTTGAACTGCATAGAATAGAATGTTGCTTTGTCTTCTTCGAAAACTCTACTAGCCTCACACCCGTCACTGTCTCCATCACTGTTCTCATGAATTTCAACATTTCCACCATCCTCTATAGATCTCCCCATAGATGTCACATCCACAAAATTCCTATCCTCATACGTAAAACTATCAAAACATGCATTGCGAAGCCAATCTTCTTCATCGTCAGAAATGTGATTCACCATCGGATCGCTACATGAAACAAGTGCACTTTTAACGCATATTCACTCGATTTCATACTCTACTAAGTAATCACAGTGGTAATAGAAAAACAAAAAAACATAAATGCTTGAACAATAAAATGGTCATAAACAAACAACTATGGTGCTCAAACCATATGCCACTTTGGAAAAATTCAATGTCAAGTTCATTTAACATTGGAGAAAAGCTCAACATGATATACCTGTCTAACTACTGCGCATCAATTTTTAAATCAACAAAAGAGCAAATGTGTGTGATTTACAGTTCAAATTGTGCAAATCACACCATTCAATTGAGAAATTTTACTTTGACATGAAAAAGAGAAGGAGCCAAAAGAGAAATCAACTAACCTCATATTTAGAATTATGGAAGATCAAAGTACACTATGAGAGTAAAGAAATGGAGGCAAGAGTTCTCTAATTGAACGGATTTTAGTGAGAGAAAAAGTTTAGTTGCGCACCATAACCCATAATGCGGTTATGTTGTTGTTGTTGACTTGTTTTGAGAGATAACTCTATTACTTGTTGACTTGTTTTGTTACTCGGTTAATAATGATGACCTTCAATTAAGCCCATAACTTTTCTTCTTAGATTAGAATTGAATTATGGTACTTGCTATGGGCACCTTTCATTTTTTGTTGATATATATTATTACTAGTTTGCCATTGACCTATGAACAATGGGTCTCGTCGCAACAGTCAAAATGTACGCCAAACGGAATACAATCCATATGGTTCCAAAACTGATGCGCAGATGGTGTAGAGCTCGACACTTAATTACAAATAGTTGAGATACTGCATTACAAGCAAGACAATCACAATTTATAGCATTGAATATTCTCAGTCTAATATTGACAGACGAACACACTAATGATGGATCCAAAATACCAATAGTATATGTTATCGACTAAGTCCAAATTGTTTTCCAATTTGATGTGAATGGGTCGTTTGGAACTGACCAAATTCGATGTGGTTATGCTAATTTGGTTTTTAATTCAATTTTTTTTCTTGAATAAGATGTCTGTATTGGTAAAATTTGTTTGGTTTGGATGTATGTATGTTTAGAATTTGGATAGGATGAAACTTACAAAATTCCAATGTGTTTTGGACCCAATGGCATTGTGGAGTCGTTTGATGTAGAGTTGGATGGTCTAGTGAACTCGTTGAAAGCATACTCACCAATCTAGAGAGGTCGTTTAGACGAAATACTGCAAACGGCATGGTTGGGTCGTGGGAGTGTTCTGTGGACGGTCTAATTAGACCGTTGAAAGCATACTCGAGTGATCTTGGTGAGAGTAGCGGAAAGAGTATTCTGTTTATTGGTTTTTACATTTTCTACCCTTTTATGTGGAAACTTCGTTTTTACCCTTTACTGTTCCTTTCACTAAAACTTACTCGCCCGGTCACCAGCCATAAATCTAGCGCACCCATACACCCTGCGCACCCTAGATTTAGCCTAATTTTATTACTTTCGCCATTCACAAATATTCATGGTGAAAATCACCATGAAGAAAAATAAACGTTTAAATACATTCCTATCTCACTTTGCCATATGGAAGCGTAAATAACCAAGAAGTCAAAATTTGCCATGACATTTTCAGTTGGAGCTCAAGAGAGACTGATCATCACTTCATCCTTCTCTTTCTGTAATGGATAAAAGATGAAAAGTAGGTCAAATATCTTCACTCGTGCAACACGTACTAGGGGAGCATAACAGGTCATTAGCAAGGTTCACTTACATTTGATATAGTTATCCAAGATTCTAGTGTCTGAAGAGCTTTTCCAGATAAATGTGTGTCTCGAGCGACTTGTACTCCTTCAGCTAGATTGCTTACACGCCCACAGACTAAGAGAGCTGCTGCCGCATTTAGGACCTATTGATTGTTCAGATATTACAATAAACTCTTTAGTCATACAAAATCATATAATGAAGTCATTTTTATGAGGTAAGCAGTTACTTGGAATAACATGGTTGTGTATACAGAAAAATATATAAAGCCAAAATCGCTTTAATTACGATTTGCCAGAGTCATGATGAAAGCCCTGAATATTTATCAAATGGAAGACAGCTACCACATACTGCCAAAAGGTGCCGTCTGGGAGCCACATGGGTAGGTTTTCGACTGCTTCAAAATCCACCCATGACCTGCCCAGCAGCAGTGGCGCTGCCCAGGCAGACACCTTTGTAAAGTGGGAAAGACGTTTAAAACCTAAGTTACATTGACACGGATGTGTGTTCGACTCCGACACGGATACAAAGTGTTTGACACGACGAAATATCAAAAATTGAGGTATATCACATACAACATGCATCCAATATGAGTCCGACACGGACACGTGGATATGTGTCCGACGCAGATTATTTTTTAAACATGGCTTGTCCATGTAACATAGTTTAAAACTAAATGTAACTTCAGAAAATAAAAGCCCAACAGAACACAACTTTCAAAGAAGCCCAAACTTCAATCAAACTCTCGACCTTCTATCCTAGAAGTAAGCCTTCTCTCCCTTCACTCCCAACGGCTGTACGCATTTTTCAGTACTTGTACGACACTCCAACACTTTTGGTGTTTACAGGTTTAGAAAATATGATGTATCACACTATTGTGAAAATACTCATAAGAGCAAAAAAAGCTGAAAGAAATGTATTTCCTGAGATGTAGACATGTTTTATGTTACTGTAAAACATTAAAAAAAATATGAGTCAAAATACATGTTAACACCACCACCTCCCTTTACTTTGACAGCATAGAAGCTACCACACTCACTTAGTGAACATTTTTGAGAATCTGAGAGACCACGAATTAGGCAAAGTTCCACCATGTTATGCTTCAATCTAAGTGCAAAATGCACATTAAGTTTTTACATGGTAAAGAAGAGTTGACTGCAAAGTGGACAAGTTACTTGGGTTTAGTGTCAAACCATATATATGTAGTGTCAAACTTGCAACAAATTGGCTATACTCAATGAGACAATGACTGTCTTTAGAGTTGGCCTCATAAAAATTTGGTTTAAAACAAAAAAAAATTAATGTATTCAAAAGAAACACTTTCAGGCCTTCTGAAAACTTTAAGAAAATAAAAGTTAACAAAATTAAGAATAAATATTATAAGAGAGAAAAAGAATCTTTCAATAATCTAAACGATACAAGATTCATTTCTAATTTCCTCCCTTGGTAAGTTGGTAGTAATGACGGGGGACGGGCCATTGACCAAATGTTGTATCTATCCAAAAATTAAGTATATACTATAGAATTAGAAAGTAATAGATCTCAGACAGAACAAGAAAGAAAACACACTTACAAGTGAATCTGCTATAGATCCTTTCTCGCCGGAGAGAACACGCTTTAGTACCTCAGCATTGAACTCTGGACCTCCCCCTCGCAAGCTTTCAAGAGTACAGCGAGGAATACCAAACTCCACTATACAGCACACGATGTCGCTGAGTTAGAATTATCATCCAAATTAATAACAATTACAATTAACAGCACACAAATCTCATTCCTCCATTGAAAACAAGTACTTGGCACTGATCTAAGGAACACCATAAAGAGGTTCAGACAAATGATTTTTCAGAAGGATTTCAAATTTGTAAGAAAATGAAAGTGTACATTAAAAGCTTAAAATGGATATTCCCAATACTGTGGTTGGTTGATATAATACGTTTTGCCTAAATAAAAAATACCATTATTACTAATATAAGAGTAAAATTTTAGTATAGCTAATGAGAGAAATTTTTTGAGAGAAAAGAGAGTCTGGCTTAATTATTTATATATGAAAAATAGCGGTTTACAATATGTAAGTGTCTCGGCTTAGAACTCTATATATGACCATAGCATTGTAACTCATCCAATTTAATTGCTTAAGACAAGTATGAAACCTCATAGAGCGTTTACAATATGGGGAGGCAAAGTGCCCAACCTATATAATGTCTCGGCTAGAACTCTAACAATTAGTACTATTATTATTATTACTGTAATTATATCATTACCACTACTACTTTTATTTTTATTTTTGTTGATAACAGTCAATTTCCTCCGCATAGATTTTTGTTGATAATAGCAAACTTACTGTTATTATACTATAACATAGAATTTTGTTCACAAATCTACAAAGAGATTACAACTTGATAGGCCACCGTAGCAAGAACTACTCCGCCTCCATACAGAGGAAACCCCATATATATTAGATTCTCTCAAAGGACACGCATATCCCACTTACACATGAAATCTTGAAATTTCACCCCCTTGAAGCTAGGATCAGAGATTTTCTGAACTTAACAAGAAGCAATGATGCAAAGGAGGAAATGACACTAAAATTTGATCAACTGCAAATGCATTAAATTGCAGAAGCATTAAAAGGCTTTCAAGGGCGTACTAGCCTTTGAAACCTTTCTCTGATTATCATTTAATGCAATCGCAATCACATAAAATGTAAACTCCACAAATTCTCCGCTAAAATCAATATTCAATTCAATCAAACTCTGATTTGGTTAAAGGCCTAGAACTCCTTAAATAATGGGGAAAAAAATCTAAACTAATCACAACCCTAATTTCAGCATAACTCTCTACATTCATTTGAAACCCAAAATTCGCCTAAACTAAATAATCTCAAAACCGAAATTAACCTAATCTAATCATCCCTTAAAATAAGGAAACCAATTGGGACTCGAAATAAGGGTAAAAACCCCCAAATTACATAATAGCATAATCCTCTCTCCAAATAAGCTACAACCTTTGCTCTTTAATTAGAGTTGAACCAAAATTATTCCTTGAGCAAGGTCCTGCACACCCATATATGCTCCCAAAAAGAAATGGAACAACTGGCCCCAGTTTAAAAATTATTTATGAGCATACCCCAAACAGTAATCCAATACGGGATCTTAGGCTCCATAAAGTACCACTTACATACACGTTCCCCCATATTAAGCCATCACAACCAACTTAAGGCCTCGTCTTCTGGATACCTCCATCGCCTTTTTGTAATTAATACTTTCTTGTAATTAACAACAAGTACTTGCAACCCAAACCTGTCTCTTGGGAAGGAAAAGTTCGTCTACGTAACCAAACAAAGTTATCCCCCAAAGGCCCAAACTATTCGGAAAACACACACACACTATAGATTAGATGTGACCTGAATAGCTTCTTCGAAATGGATTTGAATGCTTTTAGCTCCAAATGGAAAGCTTACCACATCCCAACCCATTGGCAATTACTTCTATATTATCCAGCTCCCCCACTTCATAAATCTTCGACTTTGTCAAGTTAACTATCAATCTGCATATCAAATCAACTCAAACAAGCAAGAAGATTTTTTAGAGCATTTTTATTCTCCCAGTGGCACTGGTGGAAACTGTTGGGTGATTTGGAAACAGCAAATGTTAGATGGAAATCACCCTCCCTACTAGACACTATGAGCCTATCAATAGTTCTTTCTCTACCAAGAGACCGTCATCCCACTATAAGTAGTCTATTGCCTATTATGTATTTTCCATTTATTAAGTTTGCATGTGCATGGCATGTGCCTATACCTCTATAAATAAGTAGGTGGTGTGTACAAGAAAGACACACTTTTTTACCCTAAACTATTTTCTTTTCTCTGTTTTTCCATTTGGTATGGGAGCCTCCACAACCCAAACCCACCATACCTCCCTCTCCATTTCAGCACCACCAGTCAGCCTTGGCTGCTGGAATCTTTCTAGGAGGCTGATTAGCCACATGTAAAAGGCAATCAACACTCCTTTTTTTTGTTTATTTTCTTTTCCCACCAATATATTCCTATGATGATGATCTAATATAGAGTCAATCATCCACTCTTGTCATCAAATACTTTTTTTTACGTGATTTGTGATTTAATTGCCTATTCAATATGGCCAAGAACGATGAGCAGACAACTTCTCCCCCTCCCACATCTGAAACTGGTGTGTACAATGCAATCTCGATAGATAATCCTAGTCTCCAAATCACCACAGTAAGACTTGATGGCAAGAATTTTCTGATATGGGCGCAGTCTGCCAGGATGTATATTGTCGGCCGAGGTAAATATGGATATCTGACAGGAGATCCAAAAGAACCCACTTCTTCTGACAAATCCTATCCCAAGTGGTTTTCTGAGAACTCACTTGTGATGTCGTGGCTTGTTCATTCCATGCAACCGAATATTGCAGTGGGATATATGTTCATGCGGACAGCCAAAGAAATATGGGATTCAGTCCACAACACCTATTCACAACGCCAGAATAATGCTAGAAGTTTTCAACTTGGTACATAAATCACCGACCTCAAATAGGGTGATCTGTCTCTTTCTGAATATTATGCCAAATTGCGTGCTATTTGGGAAGAAATGAATCATTATGAATCGTTTCTTCTTTGGAAAAATATTGAAGATGCACGACTTTATGTGATGTTCATTGACAAGCAGAGTGTTTCAGTTTTTAATGGGGTTAAATTTAGAATTTGAGTATGCTCGGATTCATATCCTTAATCGGGAACCGTTTCCAAATCTGAATGAAGCCTACTCATTTGTACTGTCTGATGAGAGTAGATGATCTTGTCTACCCCCTCTTGTTTCTACTGCTGATAAGTCAGCCATAGTCTCACAATCTGTACGCCAATCACATGGGTCATCTGGTGCACCTTCTCCACCTTTGCTCCATATTCCAAATCGTAAGAACTCTTCTGGTACTTCACAAAAAGGTGGTCGACCTCGGTGTGAACATTGCAACAAGTGGAATCACATGAAGGCCACATGTTGGATTCTTCATGGACAACCTGCTCTCCCACCTAATTCTGGTCAGCAGCGTTCTTCTTAGCCTCGGTCTTCAGCCCATGCCATCTCTTAATCTGACACCACTTCTCCTGTTGCAATTACACTGGAGGACATTGAGAAGTTTCGAAAGTTTTTTTCTCAAATGGATAATGCAGCTCCTACATCAACTTCAACATTTGCTCAAATAGGTACATTTGCATCTGCAATGTGTCGACCTCAAGGTCTCCAGTTTGGATTATCGATTCCGGTGTGTCTGACAGTATGACTGATATGGCATCTTTCTTTCGGTCTTATGGGGTCTTATCTGGCCTAGATAAAGTGCGCCTTGCAGATGGTTCTCAATCCTCTATTGCAGGGAAGGGGCAAATTCCTCTTACCCCTTCCCTACCACTTACTGATGTGCTCCACGTTCCTAAATTAACTACAAATCTAATTTCCGTAAACAATATTACAAGAACATTAAACTGTCGCATAACTTTTTATCCATCTCATTGTGTTTTCAGGATCTGGTGACACAGAAAGTGATTGGCAGTGGACGTGAAGAAGGAGGTTTATACTTGTTGGATTTACCACAGTCTCTTGTCCATGCATGTTCTTCTCAAAGTTTAGTGCCTAGTGAGAATAAAAAACAGTTGATACGATGGCATATCTGCCTAGGTCATGTTTCGTTTAGTTATCTTAGGTATCTTGTTCCGTCATTATTTCAGCAAGTGTCCTTCTCAGAGTTGAGTTGTGAAGTGTGTCAGCTTTCTAAGCATACTAGGGTTGTATATCCACCAAGTATTAATAAAATTGCAAATTCTCCTTTTGACCTTGTGCACTCTGATGTCTGGGGTCCTTTCCCTGTCCCCTCAACTTTGGGCTTTCGCTATTTTGTTTTATTTATTGATGATTGCACTCGTGTGACTTGGGTGTACTTGATGAAAACTAAAGATGATATGTATTCCATCTTTCAAAAGTTTATAGTGATAGTTCAGACCCAGTTCGAGAAGACAATTAAAACAATCAGATCTGATCAAGGAGGTGAATATACTTATGGTGGTGTTAAAGAATTGTGTGACGAGTTAGGTATTCTGCATCAGTTTTCTTGTGTAAAGACACCTCAACAAAATGGGTGAGCTGAGAGGAAAAATCGCCATATCCTCGATTTGGCTAGAGCCATATCGATTGGGATGAATGTCCCTAAGACTTTTTGGGATGATGCTGTTTTTACAGCTATGCAAATGATCAATCACACACCTTCTCGCCTCTTACAGTTCAAAACACCACATTCTTCTCTATCCTACTTCTCCACTTTTTCTAATTCCACCCAAGGTCTTCGGGTGTGTATGTTTTGTTCAAAATATGAGTCGGGATCGTACCAAACTTGATCCACGGTCGTTGAAATGTGTGTTTTTGGGATATGCCCACTCTCAAAAAGGTTATAGGTGTTATCACCCACCCAGCCGCCGTTTTTTGGTCTCTATGGATGTCACTTTTTTTTAGCACGAGGCCTATTTTCAGGGAGCGGTTGAGTCTCAGGGGGAGTGGTTTAACTCTATGGTTTATGATCCGCCTCTTTTTCCTGTTGCATCCATTCCACTACCTGTTATGTGTGAGGATTCTCCAGATACTGAATCTGCTCCCACTTTCGTCTCCAATGATGGCCCACCACTAAAGGTCTATGCTCACCGCAAGAAAAAATTGAAGACCACGTCCCCTCCATACTGCCAAGTCATTTCGGCACCAGATCTAGAAAAATTGAAGTCTGCATCCCCCTACTGAATGCCAAGTCACTCCAGCACCAGATCCTACACCTGTTGTCGTTGCGCATCCTATTGCTCTACGTAAGGAACATCGTAAGTGTACCACATCCCGTTCAGATTGCCAAGTCACTTCCATGCCTGATCCTATGCCGGACTTGAATGATCGTCCTATTGCTATACGCAAGGAACGTCGTAAGTGTACATATCCCATCTCCAACTATGTTTCTTATCATGCATTATCTCCTTCGTATCATGCATTTCTTGCCTCTTTGGACTCTTTTACTGTACCAACAAGTGTTTCAGATGCTTTGTCTCACCCTCAATGGCGGGATGCAATGAATGAGGAGTTGCAGGCACTTGAAAAAAATCAGACTTGGGAGTTGGTGTCTTTACCTCTAGATAGGAAAGCGGTTGATTGCCGCTGGCTTTTTACAGTGAAACAGAATCCTGATGGATCTATCAACAAATACAAGGCACGGTTGGTTGCTAAAGGCTATGCTCAAACACGTAGGGTTGATTATCAGGAAACTTTTGCACCTGTAGCAAAAATTGATACTATTTGTGTACTTATCTCCATTGCCGCTAATAAATCT
The DNA here is from genome assembly GCF_015680905.1 of Coptis chinensis. NCBI lineage: Eukaryota > Viridiplantae > Streptophyta > Magnoliopsida > Ranunculales > Ranunculaceae > Coptis > Coptis chinensis. The sequence continues at coordinate 46,524,444 of NC_141460.1, forward strand.
TGGCCTAAGTTTCATTTACATATTAAGAACGCATTCCTAAATGGCGATTTAAAAGAGGAGGTATACATGAGAACTCCTCCTGGCTTCCGCTCCACTCATTCTGATGGTATGGTATGTCGCCTTAAACGGTCATTATATGGGCTTAGGCAATCTCCTCGTGCTTGGTCTGATCGGTTTGGTAATGCCATGGTGGCTTTTGGTTATGTTTGGAGTCGAGCAGATCATACTCTCTTTCTTCGCCATACTCAAGGTGGCTCAGTTTCTCTAATTGTGCATGTAGATGATATTGTTATTACTGGTGATGACGCTTCAGGTATCCAAAGTCTTAAGGATTATCTCAGTCAGCAATTCGACATAAAAGACTTAGGTCCTCTTCGGTTCTTCTTGGGTATAGAAGTTGCTCGTTCTGATAGTCGTATATTTATCTCTCAACGTAAATATGTTCTTGACTTACTTACCACTACCAGCCAGTTAGGTGCCAAGCCTGCTGAGACTCCAATTGAGCAAAATCACCATCTAGGCGATTCTGAAGGGGAGCTCTTACCTGATGTCAACCAGTATCAACGTCTTGTGGGCAAGCTGATTTGTCTCTCCATGACTTGTCCTGATATTGCTTATGCGGTAACTGTTGTTAGTCAGTTTATGCACTTACCTCGTACGCCTCACCTGGTTGCAATTACTCATATCCTTCGGTATTTAAAAGGAACTCCAGGTCGTGGGCTCTTCTTTCAGTCCAATGGCCACCTTCGCATACCTTCGCATTGAGGCATGGACTGATGCCGATTATGCTGGTTCTGTGTCTGACCGTCACTCCACTTCTGGATATGTGCTATGGTTGGTGGTAATCTTGTCACGTGGAAGAGTAAAAAACAGTCGGTGGTTTCTCGCTCTACTGCTGAGGCTGAATTTCGTGCCATGGCTCATGGGGTCTGTGAGTTTATGTGGTTGAGGAAGCTGCTCTCTGATTTTTTTGTCTGTCTCTTTACCTCTTTCTCTATATTGTGACAACAAATCAGCTATCAGTATTGCTGCCAATCCAGTTCAGCACGACCGCACCAAGCATGTTGAAGTCGATAGACAATTTATCCGTGAGAAATTGTTATCGGGTCTGATCTGCACTCCGTTTGTTCCTACTTCTGAACAACTCGCTGATGTGTTCACCAAAGCAGTTAGCCGCAATGTGTTTTCATCTTCTATGTCCAAGCTGGGCATGTCTGATATCCACGCACCAGCTTGCAGGGGAGTATAAGCAGTCTATTGCCTATTATGTATTTTCCATTTATTAAGTTTGCATATGCACAGCATGTGCCTATACCTCTATAAATAAGTAGGTGGTGACGTGGTGTGTACAAGAAAGACACTTTTTTACCCTAAACTATTTTCTTTTCTCTATTTTTCCATTCCAACTTCGCAACTTGATTACCATCGGAAATAAGAAAGGTAACGAGGGTCCACCTTGTTTCAACCCTCTTGTACTTGGTGGATATAACGGTCTATATTGTTGCGATCTTGTATCAAATGCTTTCCATGCATGAGTTTTTTGGAAATGACGATAGACCGATAGCCATGGTGCATAGTTTAGCAAGGATCAATAATAATAGAGTTGAAACTTTTTAATGCACACAGACTTGGCGATTTCCATGGCTTGCCATGGCACATTCAATCCATGTGGTCCCATCCTTTTGTGCCCTTGTTTATTTTGCTTAGTGCAATCAAAATTGAGATCAGTTCGAAGAATCGAGTATATAGGGTTCTACGGTTCTAGGAAGCACGGACATAGTTTAGCTAAAGACGCGACATTATAATTTTACTTACTGATCGTATAAATAAATAAGAAATTTACACAGTAACCATGTTATCTTATTATGTAAATATTGATACTATTTATGAGATCTTAAACTTATTCACAAGTCACTTATGTTTTTAGTGAGCACATCCATTATATTTGAAGTGTACAAGACTACTAAGTGACAGACAGGTGGTCTGACACAACAGGTCACTATGTTTAAAGTGTCTGTGTTCCCTAGATTGGGGATGGTGTTTGTTACTTGGTTTGTGTATATATTCGAAGCTCCACCGAGAGATATGGAAGTTAATCCACGTCTATCAGAAGTAAGTTATACAGTTGTAAACTCAAACAAAGTAGCTTGGGCTTGTCTGCATTGTGAAAAATTGGGTAAGTATCTTAGAGATAAGATATTAAAGTTTTCTTATTTTTCTATACTCATGGTCTAGGCAACTTACATATTTGTTAATTAAAGTTTTCTTATTTGTCTGGGTAGTAATGATTATGGTATTTCAGTGCAAGGGCTATTATGTCTGGCTCTGGCATAGCCATATAGGGGTAAGGCTGAACTTCTATATCTCCCTGCTAGTGCAGTACTTCCTTTTCTCTGTTCCCTCTAAAAGCCCACCATTTATCTTGTCGCTTAGTAAGCGACAATGAAAACTATTATGGTGCCTAGCCATTTAATTTTCCAAATGTAGTCAAGAGTCATTTAAAGGTTTGTGATGGACGTAAAAGGATGCAGAAGTATGGCGTACAATCAGAAGGAAGTAAATATGTTAATATAAATTGGTGAGTGAAATGTAGTTATAATTGGAGAGCCACCAGGCAATCTAAATGTACGTGATTCAATTAAATTTCAACTCCAAGTCAATTTTCATGAACTAAAGTGTTGGAAGCTAAGTTACATTGACATGGATACGTGCGTCCGTATCCGACACGGATACAAAGTGTCTGACACAGCGAAATATCAAAAATTACATACAATATGTGTCCATGATGTGTCCGACACAGACACGTGGATATGTATCCGGCACGGATTTCTTTTTAAATATGCCATGTCCATGTAACATAGACTTGGAAGGGACTGGAAAACTGGGTTTATAATGATGGCTCCGTTGGACTGGATGAATGACTATGCAATTGAGAGTCCACAATTTATTTAACTAAATACAAGAGATAGGTACAGATCATGTTACTTGTAGGAACAAAAATTGAAAAGATGTGGGAAGAAAAACTTTACATGGATCAAAGGGGAACCTCTCAATACCCTGGGGGGTGACATCAAGGACTAGTCCTGGACCTGTAAAAACAATACCACGCAGAGTAGATGTAAGATTCATGCCAAGCCTATTGATTCACACAAGAAGACCACACAGAAAACATCCTACTAAGAATTCCAACACATCACTGCAAACATATGGTAACAAGTTCGAAAGTAGCTTAACTTTCCATTAAAAACTTGATTAAAAAACTCAAAAAATGAAAAATACAGTGGTATGTACAAAACATACTTCAGACTAGATGATCTTTTATTAAAATCTATTGTTTATGCTACTATTTTTTATTTTTAAAATAAGACTATACGTTTAACAATTACTGGATGCTACAAAGATTATGTGAAAAATAAACAGGTTATACAGATAGTTCTATGAAAACTCCGTTACAGGCATGAGTTGCAGAGCAGATTGCTAAAACATCTACTAAGAAAGCGTAGTTCAGGTAATAATAAGAAAAAGATCTTACCTAAGGGACTCATCTCGTCCAAACCCTCTGAGTGAACGACTAAAGCCCTTTTCATGCCAAATCTTTGCAGTGCATTAGCCATTTTCTCCACCTGTTCAAAAACATCAATTTAGTAGAGCATCAATGAAGAAAAATAACAGAACCCAAACAGGTGTATCATATGGAAATTATCGTGTTAATGCACATCAATGTCTAACATTTATTTTAGCAAGTATAGAAATGGAAAATATTCTGTAAACAGGTCTTTTGATTATTATAGAACTTCATACTTTCCATGCAAATGGTCAAAATATGGGCATACAGGTTTTAAGGACGATTTGACATGAAAATGAGATTGAAGAACAGATTGTGGAATGGCAGTGGAAACTATTAGCAAAGGAGTTGAGAACCTGAAATGTAGGCACCAACCTCCTACAACAAGTATCAAGAAATTTATCGACACTGATAGAGATATAGTAGGCATGATAAATTTAATAACCAGTGTGCTAACCTGTAAATGAGGATAATTACTAGACTTGGAATACACTGGTTTAGGTCTCTACGAATCTGACAGTCGAAAACATAAAACTGGGAGTGATGAAACAGAAAACAGAAACAGAAACAATTAACCCCCACTACAATATTACCTATACACATCTTCAGCCATAAAATACTCAAAAACTATTACAACATTCAAGCCGTCTAATGTATTCAATGCAAATATAAATAAATAAAATAGTCTAAATAAAAATGAAGAATGACACACATGAGTAATTGATGTGTCCAAATATAACATCGAACTACAATAACCAACTGAAATAAAGGAAACTGGTGTTACTTAGAGCCATAAGCTCTCCAGAAAGGCTAAATGGAGAACATTTCTTCCACCCAAAAATTAACTAAGTAAATAAAAAGAATCCAGAAAATTCAAGTATCCGTCAACTATGCAGTCAAAAGTGTGCCTAGTGCTTGTGCGTAGAGGCTCGCACCAGCACCTTCAACGGATAAAAGTTGGACTGATGTAGTAAAAAAGGAGAATAAAGAGCAAAAGACTAGAAGCTATAATCCACAAGGTAGGAACTTACTAACTCTTCCTTGTACACGCCAACAACTGCAAAAGGTACCCGTGCAGGATTTAGCATAGGACCCAAGATATTGAACACAGTCTTCACCTTTAGTTTTTTTCGGACAGGACCAACAATTTTCATTGCAGGATGGTACTTGGGGGACATCATAAAACCAATGCCTGCTTCCTCAACACACCTTTTTACCTCCTAATACCAAAAAACAAAATACAATCGAGAATACCATAAATAAACAAAACTGAGAAGCCAAGTATTCAGGCACATTTAAGTTTTTAATTGGATACCACACAGTTGCCAAATTGAATGCAAGAAAATCTCTAAAAGCATGTGTTGTTTTCTACTGACAGTAACGATCATGTTCGAACTGCTAGTACGTGTCAAGACATTATCAGAAAGTCTAATTGATAGATCACTATGAGAATAAACGATGAGAAGGGCTTTAAGAGTAAGCTCTGTAATTGACACAAAAGAAAATAAAAAATAAAAATAAAATAAGAAGCAAGCAAGCAAGCAAATTACTGATATTATCAATTTGGCTAGTTATTTATCCTGTCAATCTTTTCCCCCAAGTTAAAATGAAATTGAAGTTCTAGATGTGAACAGGGACCAGTTGAATAAATGAAGCAGACCAGATGGTCCTACTTTTTCAGTTTTGAAAACAAATATTTTCATAACCAGCTCTATTGCAACAACCACTAATTTATTGATTGGTGGGTTCAGGATAACTAGTCTCCCAGCAAGTATGCTTTATTACCCCAAGTACATATATATTTTACAATGAGGCCTCTTCAATGCTCTTCTAGTATTAATAGCATTTGCAACATGCTTCTGACTTAAAATACAGGTTGTTAGAGAACCACATAAATTCTACCAACCAGATAAAAATATCTACAAAATAAAAACAGAGCAAAAAGTATATATCAATGATTCAGAACTACATAACCATATCAGATTCACTGACCTCAGGTTCCAAATCAATGGCAACTCCTAATTCTTCTAAAACATCAGCACTTCCACAAGCAGAAGAGCTAGACCGGTTTCCTTGCTGCAATCCAAAAACAACATACCATTAATCACAACATTTTTTTTTTCTGAAACAATTTCCAGTGTCATAAATGAGTAGTGGGGAGACTATCTTCATCACCTTTGCAACTTTGGCACCAGCAGCAGCAGCAAGAATAGATGCCCCAGTTGAAATATTAACAGTATTTGCCCCATCACCACCTGTCCCAACAATATCAACAACATCACCAAGTCCTTCAATCTTCCTACATTTCTTAATCATCGCACGTGCCAATCCTACAATCTGCACAACTTCACAAATAAGTAAAACCTCTTCTACTAAAAAGCAAAAAAAAAAAAAAAAATTTACCTCTTCAAAAGTCTCTCCTTTGGCTCTTAAAAGAACAAGAAAAGCACTGATCAAAGCTTCGTTCCCTTCATTCAGTAAATAATCAAGTGAATCTTCTGCCTCTTCTTCTGATAAATCCACTCGACTTATAAGCGATTCTATTAACTACACCGGAACAAAAAAAAAAACATCATCATATATATATACAAAGCAAAAGTATTAATCCAGTTAAAGATTTACTACCTTATTAAAAGACGAAGAAACTGAAATTCCAGGAGCACTACTAATAGCCTTAGCTGTTAAAGCTGTTTGTTTAAATGGAAAAGCAATAGGTGATGTGGTTTGAATCCCGAAACATTTCTGAGAAGGCTTGGGAATGAAGCAATAAGAAGAAGAAACAGGAACAACAAGAGAGTGTATGAATGCTGCCATGTAACTCTCTCTTCTTGACCAGATTCTAAAAACAATTCTTTACTCTTCTTATTCTTATTCTTATTCTTATTCTTATTCTTATTACTTTCAAATTATATATACTAGTGGAGGGCACGTGCTACGCACGTGAATGATGGCAAGTATATTGTAATTTGTTATGGTAAAGATCGCAATTTGATTATTATTATTGAAAGAACTAATTTACAACACATTCGAAAAGTATTTTTAATGCCACAAAGCTAGAGCACCATCAATCATACACTCTTTCACTGGTGCAGTTCTTTATTCCATTTCTCATATGACTTCTCCAAAGACTCACTACACTTTGAGATCATCTCGAGAACTTAATAAACAAATAAAATGGTTGGAAATCTAGTTTGAGTATCTATCTAGGTTCTATTACGATGGTATTGTAATATATGAATTCAGCGTAATAGTTTCTAGGTTCCCTTCTTTTGTCGCAACATCCGCGATGAAATCATCGGCCCTCGCGAATGTATGTGAGATGCACCACGACGTGGTCAAGTTTTTTGGGCGCCCTCTTCCATCTTCTTTGTTAGGGTCCATGGAATGGTAGTTTTTCTAAATAGGGAATTGCCGACATAGAGATGAGATTGAAATTGAGATCTTTGTCAAAGTTGATACAGGCATTTGGTCTCTTTGATTGGGTTACGCGGAAGAGAATGATGAGATGATCTTGGTGTATGATTACACGGCAATGGCACTCTAAGGGAGCATATATATATAAGAGCAACAGCCCTCAACTCTCATGGAAGCAAAGGTTGGGGATTTGCATTGGAGCCGCTAGAGGACTTTACTACCTTCATACAGGTGCCAAGTACACCATCATTCACTTTCGGATGTAAAGACCACCAATACGGTGGACTACAATTGGGTCGCCAAGGTATCGATTTTGGACTCTCAAAAACAGTCAAAATCTCAACCGGACTCCATGTTAGTCTTGTGGTGAAAGGGAGCTTTGGTTACTTGGATCCCGAGTATTTCCGGACGGCAGTGACCGGACAAATCGATACTCTTTTCGGTGTTGTCCGCTTTGAGGTCTTATGTGCAAGGCGCACTAAACCCTACCCTTCCAAAGGAGCAAGTAAGTCTAGATGATTGGGCTCAGACCGCCAAAGGAAGGGAATTCTCGAGGACATTATCGATCCCGGCTAAAGGGAAAGGTGAACCCCGAGTGCTTAAACAAATTTGCAAAACAAATTGAGAAATGATTATCCGATCAAGGGAAGGATCGCCCATCTATGGGTGGCGTGTTGTGGAACCTTGAGTTTGCTCTCGGTTGCATGAAAATCCAAATGGTGCAAGCCTCACTGCAGATGAAAGGTCTAGTAGAACAACTGGAGCCATTAACAGTGGGACTAATGGAAGCAATGGAGGCAAGAGCTCCATTGGACGTAAGTCCTTCCTATATTCCTTAGAATGATGGGTGATCCGATATCGAGGCTCAATGACTTTCAGTTCTCCCAAATATGATCGGTCTCCCATTAGCCATTTGCTTAGACTACTGACTACAGACTACACATCACACACCATACATATGAAGTAAGCGTTGATAGAGGATGTGCATGCGGTTTCATCTATGCCCGGTATATTCACTTCTTACGTTGCCCAAGACGGTAATGAGGGCAAAAAAAGACAACCGACATATATCCAACATGACATTTTAACCCGGTATTATATTACATAGATGATAGATCGATCCATTGCCACTATAGAATTCGATATTATGCGATACTATAGCCACTAAAACATACTGCGACCCATTGTGTACCATTACAAAAAGGTCAAATAAGTCAAATCACAACGATCAACAGCCACATGAAGGGCTTGTCTCGTTTCGTTGAATATGATACAAAAATCTTACATACACAAGGCGGTCTCCTACACTATGGAAAGGTCTAGTAGAACAACTGGAGCCATTAACGATTGGGACTAATGGAAGCAATGGAGGCAAGAGCTCAATAGATGAACAAATGCACTTTTTTATTGAAATAGTTTACATTCTTGAACCAATTGACATCACATGACCACCAAAGGGTTCTAGATGTCTGTTCGGACATTTATTGAAATAGAAAATATTCAGAGTCATCATCTCCTAAAATATATAATTAATTAAGTATATATTACAAAATCTTTTCTTTTAATCTTCTTCCACTTAGCACGCACCAAGCTTGATTCTGTAAAACAAAGCATAAATATTAATATCGGTTTCAAAAGGTAATAGATAAATATTTAAGGTTGCTATTTAATGCATTTAATGGATGTCGAGAAACATGCAATACCTTAGTCATATTTCTTCCGCATTCTCTTATATTTATGGCGTTTGGTGGTTAAACATTCAAGTATTATCCCTTTTGTAGCAGGAAATTCCTATCATACGTTGTAATAAAATGTGAGTATAACAATATGTATACTAAATTTTTAAAAAGCATGTGGAATAGAAGTGTGACAGTGAACCTAACCTCACATTCAATTACTTCTATGTTTGAAGTACCACATTCCAATTGTGTACTAAGATCTTCATTTGCTTTCAATGTGTTTGTACCCTATATATACACAATAATGTATTTGTTTAAATATATAGATATCTTGATATGCACATTATAATACAAAATGTTAGAATATATTTTACCGTTTCAAATTGGTGCGAAACACTCTAGTAGTTGTCAATGACTGCCTCACTTCACCCGAAAAGCTGTATTCATTGACTTTTAGTTCAAACACAAATGAGCAGCCAATTAGCTTGTTCAATATGTCTTTAACAACTTGAGATCCATTTGGCTGTCCAAAACAAAATGAGTTAAAAGGAATAGAGTTATTTTATTATGCATACACACTATGTGCTAAAAGGATAATATTTGATTTACCGATTGATTGATATCTTTCAACTCGGATGCTGATTGTTGCACTAACGACTCGACCTCATTTCCAAATATGAGTCATTTTCGAGGTATCCGTATGATCCTTAATTGTTTTCAGAATAAATGAAACCGATGCTTTTTTAGTAAGAAGATTGCACTAAAAAAGATTGACGCATTGAAATATGTTATTATTTATACCTTGGTATTGGAGATGAGACAAATTTATTGCATTTGTTGCACCATTGATCAACCAGTTTCTTCCGACATTTATTCTTATCGCACGAGTCGTAATAAGGTTCATATGCATGTATTACTTCACAAATTGTTGCTGCACATGTAAAGCTTCTTCCCTGCATATCGCAATTCTTATAACTCACACACACCAAGTTATTCTAATATTAATGTATACTAACCTTGCATATATTATAAATTATATATGTACGTACAACTTTAGTGGTTTCAGCAGCAATTTCTGAAAGCGTCTTTCTATTCCTTACAGATCTCTCTTCCACATTTGATTGAGTTGATGAAGAACCAATCAACAGCTCAACTTTTCCATCGTCAAAACTGTATAATCGTGAAAACAATCATGAAAGGATTTCATGTATCAACAACAATACACTATCAATGTGAAGACCATGTCTAGGAATTCATCGAAAAAATAAAGAAATAAAAAGAGCACTGTTCATGATACTTCTAACTTCTGGGATTTCCAAGTTAAATAACAATTGAGTTGAATTTGTCGATGAGAAATGGTATTCATCTGTATTAACAATACTTATTAAATTATAAGCAAGAAGGGGTAAATAAATGATAAGCTTGAACATTACCAAAGAATTCCCTGATAATCAGTGAAGTGACAACCAAAACAGGACCACTTGTAGCAGTTTCAATCACATCTTTGTCTATTAAATTATTTGTATTTCCCCGGAGGGTAACCTTAGCTTCGCTTCGCTGGTTGTTATTGTAGCGTTAGCATGTAGGTATATTTAAGAAAATAGACAAAATATGCTAACAAATTATATAAGCAAGAAAGGAGAAATGAATACCGGCCGTTGTCCAAATAAATTTTCTCGAGTGTGCCGCTGTGGTCTCCATTATTTCTGAAATTTTTGTTAATCTTCCATAGGCATCTGCAACTAAAAGTTGTGTTAAAATAATGATCTAAACCGATAACTTTATAAATAGACAATGATTAAATACCGAAAGCAGTTTCTAATATCACCCGAAACGAAGTCGCTAAATCGCCAAATTCGAGAAAATCAAAGTCATACATTGGGATTTCGAATGTATTCCATTAATTGTCTTAACAATTGTGTCCCAATTGAAAAAAGCCTACACTTGTTTGAACAGACGATAGTCATTGAGAACTGATGTAACACTAAAGTTTTCAATGTGAAGAACCTGTCCTTCTTGTAGAAGAGGCGATAGTGATTGTGCATGCCGTTTGAACAGTAGCATGTACTTGAACTCCCTGTAATATTAATACAAAAGATCATAAGGTTTAAGTTGTTTTATCATTGTGTATTAAGAAATGATTAAAATAATAGTTTAACTTTTGCTACTTACAGTTTCATCAATTAATATCATATCTATCCTCATGTTGCCTATTTGTTTGTCTAACGGAATGTTTTGATCAGCAACATTCCATTTTCTAGATAGTCGAACCTTGATTTTGCAACTATCCATTCCAACAGATATGTCGGATAAAGGATGATATCGAGTCTCTTCCATATCCATTTGAACCTGAAGAATAAGCAGGAAGCCGACGTCAATAAATTCATCAAACGATCATGGAGGCAGAGAGCATACAAAATTAATGTTGGAATTTTGAAATGAAAATATATATCTAAAGCAATATACCTTTTCCATAAAAAGTGATGTAGTTTCTGAAGGTTTATGAGGATAGTATAGGTTATTTTGTCGATCTCCTCAAGAGGTGCGAAAGAGAGACAGCAGGATTAGGCGAAGAACGAGAGAGATTTGAACTTAAGTAGAAGCCCATATTTATAGTGACAATCACATTTCTAATGAGAACAGTTATAAACGGTTTTTTTTGTAGCAACTGATTGGAAGTTGGCAACGTTTGGAAAGTTTGAACACATTTGAACGGACACATTTGAAAGGGTTCCATGTGTTGGTATACATGGACATAGGAGAATGGGCTATTTGAAAGTGATACACTTGTTATTTGACAAATTTCCATTATGCCTATTCAGGAGGTTTTAAGTTTTGTACATATGTCGGTCAGGTTACAATACTTATGCCAAATTCCAAATTCTATTTGAGTAACCAATTTTTTTATTTGGAGAAGTAGAATTGCCAATTTAAAAGGTAGAGTAATATCCGGTGCTAAAAATTAAAGTGAATATAAATATTGTGAACCATGACTTTGAAGTGAAATTATCTAATAAAGCCTTTGAAATAATTGACAGCAAAACCATGCCAGAAATGATAGGGTCTACAATGTTTCAAAGGCGCATTAATACTTTTAATGGTAGCAATAAGAATACAATTTTCATATGATGGATCATTTTTCAAACATGATTGTCATTTTGCATCTCGAAATATTCCCGAGAGTGTAAAATCTCGAGGAATTTATTCTTCACAGATCGCCAACATCAAAATTGCCACTATGGTAAATTTCCCGAGTGCAAATGTGAAATTGCCAATTTTAATCTTATTAACGTGTCCGTGTCAGACACATATTGTATGTAATTTATCTCGAATTTTGATATTTTGCCGTGTCCAACAATTCTTATCTGTGTCCAATCCAATACGGAGTGTCAATGGAACCTAGTTTTATTTCTACTCAGAGGGATATTTGCAAGCGTAACACTTGATTGGTTGTGGCTCATAGGCAAATGGTGGTCTCCTGAATAAATAATTTCTGTATAGTGATAGAATTGAAGCGTGTCTTCCACAATATTTGAGTTAGTATTAAAGCTACTCTTGCTGAGTTAGTATTAATTGGGTGCAGTCCTGTAGCCTTCAGTAAATTTCTTGAAGTACAGCATATGTAGTAACAACTTGTCAGAGTTATAGAGCCTTCTTTAATTAGTACAGAAAACCGTCATTGTTTTTCATTTTCTGTAGTCTTATAACCATCTCTTCTAAGAAAATGATCATTTTGTTTGGGTGGTTTTGGTGTTGCTAATGCGAAGTTACTTGCACAAACTGAACATGTGTCCGTTTACATTGCCCAGAGAGCAATGTTAGCAACATGTACGCTAATGTTGGACCATCATGCTTTATGATATCTAGAATCAGAAGATCACTCTGTTTTGATCACTGTGGAACAAAAGTTACTAACTGAAGTAAAAAACTCAAGCTAAAGACATGGAGTCGCAAAATCTATTAGTTGTACACTTTTGTTTTTATACTTTTCCAATGAAACGAACGTATCGATTGGATCCCTATAAGAAAGTAACTTGTACATGCTTAGATCTTGAATAGATAAAGGTTGACATGTGTGGCATCAAACAAAAGGCCACATAGTGTTTGATAAGCATGTACTTCGATTCTGCTTTCTGGGTCTTGAACTTGTAAAGTGCAGCTTTAAGTTCGGGTGACCTACATAGTGTCTGGTGAAGCTCTTGAAAGGATTCCTGTACAGATTATAATGATAGTACAATAATGTCAGCTATAACCATAATAAAAATGACAAAATAAAAGGTACACTATACTCAGAAGGTTATATAAGAATCTGCGAAAATGCCCCTTTTACTATAAGTGTAACGTACCTAACCGAGTAATTTGGGTTTGGGTTGAGGAACTTGCAATGCAGAGGAGATTACATCAGCTGCCTAACTGATTAAAGATGTAAGTGAAAAAAGACGATTAGCCAAAGAAAATAATAACATTAACAATAATAATAATCAAGAATAATAGTGAGAGAGAACTTGCAATGCAGAGGAGATTACATCAGCTGCCTAACTGATTAAAGATGTAAGTGAAAAAAGACGATTAGCCAAAGAAAATAATAACATTAACAATAATAATAATCAAGAATAATAGTGAGAGAGACATTACCTGTTACTGATTATTGGGAATGAGATGATTCTTCATCACCATTTGAAAACAATATGTCCCGATACACGACATTTCTTGTATATGTTCCACTATGTCTAGGTAAGTTTCATTTTTCACCAAAACTTTTGTGTTATTCCTTGAAACGCCCTCGATAATGCAACATATAGTTGTCCATGTGTAAAAACATGATCATCAAGATATATACCGACAACCTGGAATAGTTTGTCCTTGCGATTTGTTAATAGTCAAAGCAAAGCTAAGTTTAACTGGAAACTGTTTTCTTGTGAAAGTGAAGGGCATCTGTTCATTTTCCTTTGGTTTGAGAGGTATACGTGGTATAAACTCTCGTTTACCTCTAAATTGTCCAGATGCAATTTCAGCATATATAGAATTGTCATAAAACCGAAGACAAATTAATCTAGTACCATTACAAAATCCTATACTTGGATTAATGTTCCTAAGAAGCATGATGGGACAACCTTTTTTTAATACTAATTCATGGGGTGGCAATCCCCCAGGAGCAATAGAATTTAAGAATTCTTGTTGATATAAGCTACGAACATCATCAGGAACGCTATCAAATGAATAATATATTGTTTCTTCCCCTGGAAAAAGTCTAATAACTTTGTTGTTAAGTTTATCTACAACATCATTTCTTGGTGCTAATAACGCTCACGTTAACAACGTAGTCACTATTACATCCATTAAGACTTAGAGAGGGATAAACAAAATTTATTAACGATCTATCGATTGTTCACCGGTCCATTGTATTATCATATCATCCGGCAATCTAATCATGTCATCAATCACATAAGGTTCTTCACCATTACCAATACAAAACAGAAATTCAGCAAACATTGGATCGTTTCTAGCACATATTTTGGTTTAAATGAATAATTTCAACTTTTGACCAAAACAAAGACTTGATTACAGATGCATCAATAGTTTGAGCTATAGTAGAACGAGGAACTATTGGAAGTGTTTGACGGAAATCACCTCCAAGAACTAAGACTTTCCCACCAAAAAAAAGATCGGAGTCTGTAAAGTCTTTTAAGGATGTATCTACAGCCTCAAAGGCATGTCGATGAGCCATAGTTGCCTCATCCCAAATAAGTATGTCCGCAAGACACAAAAGCTTGGCAACATCAGACTGTTTGCTAAATCTACAACTGGATGAACCATCTATGTTAATTGGAATGCCAAATCTAGAATGTGCGGTTTCGTCCCCGTGTAACGATATCTTTGCAATTCGGATGTTGCAGTTTGCAATTGCAATATGACCTTCATTCCTTAAGTAAGCAAGAATTGCTCGATATAAGAAAGTTTTGCCTGTGCCTCCTGGTCCATCTATGAAAAAAATAGAATTTCTTTTTTCTTTAACAGATGGAATGATCCTATCAAAAGCCAATCTTTGTTCAACATTTAGGTTTTGAATGGCCATGATATCTTCTTCTGGGATTTCCAAAGATATCTCTTCATTTATTAATTGTGATAAACCACTATCATGATTATTGTTCATAGTAATTTTGGGGAGATCGAATCGGAAATACCTTTACGCTCTGAACTTGGCCTAAAATATTATCAAGATCTTTAAGCAAGCGATAAACCGAATTATCAACATTAGCATTTCCATCGCTTGATGAGGCATAGTCCTCTATCATAAAAGGATGAAACTCATCCCATAAGTCTCGTACACCATTTGGCTGGCAATAGACTAATATTGTAGCAAACAATTGTCTCAAAGCGGAAGGCATATGTGTGTTGTCGCCCTCTCTCGGACAACTCTTAATGCTATCGCCGGTTTCAAGCAAGCCTTTTTTTCTGGCGATTCTTTAAAAGTAGAACACGGTGTGCCATTCACTATTAACAAATCATCAAAAGATGTCGGACCTCGGACATGGAGCAATAATAGGCGTAAATAATAGCGTTCTCCCTCGGGAGGAGATAGTATTCATTCATTCTTCCTATCGACGTCGATTGAGAGGCTGCGTCAGATCCACTCTTTTCTTTTGAGATCCCAATAAAAATATTCTGGAAATTCCAAGTAAAGAAATTTCCGTGCTTCTTCAAAAATACTATTAGTTTTAAAAAACTCGGTAAGCATTGTCTTGGATCTATGCTCGTTATCTACTATATCTTTAACTTTCTCATGCCTATAGTAAGTAACTTGTTGTCTATTAGGCAAATGTAACTGCAAAGCTACAACAGAAGGAAATATTCCATTCAAAGGGAACTTATAAAGTCTCCAAAAAGATTCATGTGGGCAGATCCATCTCGCATTAACAAATTCAGATATCTCGTCCTGACCTCCACATGACTTAGTACTAACCCCAAACGACACCCTATCTGGACCTTTATAGACATACTTATATAAATATTTAACAGAAGTTATACTGGAACAAATCTCGACATTTATATGACAATCATATTTTAAAAGCAAATAAGGATTGTATGGAATTACCCAACGATTATCTAGCGTATGTTTTCCTTTAGGGACATGCCTCCCATTATCACGTCTCATATATGCAGCATATGAATTCGTACCTAGTGAAGTAACGGAAGCAAATGCTTTTGGAAATCCACTTTTACAACGTCTATCTTTCATACAAACAGCATTCATATTTTTAATTCCACATGCATTATGCATCATATGCTTTACAACTGCATTATACAAATCAGGCTCAGTCTCAGGATCAGGAATTTCAGCAGATACTATTTCATCTATATCTTGAGGATTTTTTATTTTGTCATTTTCATCAAGGATGAGCAATATATGAGCATGGGGCAGTCCTCTTTTTTGAAATTCTATAACATGAACTTGTGCAATAACCCTGCCTAATATATGCTTGCGAAATAGGTCATCTTTTAATTCTTCTAACAGTGAATGAAATAGTCTAGTGACTGCATCAGGTCTATCTTGTGTACGCTGACCAAAATCTATCTCTCTAATAATTGAGGACCAAGATTGATTGCATGTAACAGTAATAAATAAATCAGGTTTTCCGTACCTCCTTACTAATCCCATAGCATCTTGATAACGGTGATGCATATCACGTGGACTACCCGTATAAGAGGATGGAAGTATCGTTCTTCTACCAATATTGCCTAGTTATCACAATTAAATATATTAGGTAACTATAACATAACAAAACAAATTAATATGAAAACTGTACAAAAAGTGTCTGCATTGGTTTCTCGAATTTAGAGCATCTTGTAAACCTTGATACAATTCAAGCTCTAATGTTTGCACGATTATCACGATAATATCTCGAGTGCCATTGTTTCTATTTTTTTACACGGATGTCAACAACAAATTGTTGAAGAAGACAACAACCAAGAAGAAAACAAAGATACCTCGCAAGGACGAACGGAATATATAATGAAAGAATTATTTATAATTATAAAAATGAATTTGATTTTAAAAAGGGAAGACAGTAAAATATCGCAAAAAGCAAAGAAGAAATTTATATTTACTTGAAGAATATAAGAATAGTAAGAGCGACAACTAATTCTTCTCGTACTACTACGATGTACACTCAGGTCCCACCCATATTCACCGAATGGCAATAAAAGAGGATATTGCAATGGATCGTAATATCCCGCGGTGTCTGGAATTGGACGAATATGGCCTGTTTGTGTTTGAACTATTATATCTCTTGGTTCCAATAGTTCTGGATCATTATCACCAATCAAGACAGCGGCAACTTGCGATTCTGTTGGCAATGTGTGTTCCCTACGATCAATTTTCAACTCTTTAATGATTAGTCTGCATTGTTGTAAGTCGTCCCTCTGTCCAATTTGCCTAAACACACCTACAAATGGATTATTGCAATTATCCAAGATAGATTTTATCTTAGAAATAATGTGTATATTTAAATTTTCATTTTCAGCATGACGATTTTCAATCTCATGATCAGTGTCAAAGATATACAGTTGCAAAAATCTAGGTTTGCTACCAGGTGTTGGTAAGAGGCTCCCTATTTTATGATAAATAGAACCTCGTGCACGATATGAAAAAACACCATCCCTACCACTTGCAATTTTTTATCAGTCAACACCCATCGAAGTAAATGAAAAAATATGATTGTAAGAACGTATGTTTTCTCTAAAATGTTGTCCACATTCACCTTGATCAAGAAACAACTCTTTTAGTTCATCTGGTGCTGTTGGCCTTGGAAGATTTATTCTACCTTTAGAACAACAAATTTCTGGGGTTTCATGAATAAATCGTTTTTTGCTCCACAATATTGACAAATAGTCGAATTGGGTATCATGTAAGGGGTGAAGTTATGATCCGAATGAATCCTCTCAAGCATCTATAAAACCCTTTGCTAATCCTAGAAGTTTGTGTTGATGCTGCTATGGCGTAGACAATGTATTTGAGCTTTGAATGTGGTGAACTAAATAACAAAACGATTGATTTGTGTTAGCAAACTATAATGACCAACATGCATTAAATTATAATGTAGATAATTAATAGAAAATTTTGATGATAATTTTGTACCTCTAGTTGTAAGATTATGTAATATGTCCAGATCTTGAGAACTCCTATTCCTTGCTTGCCGTGAATATGTAAAAGACGATCCCGATAGGATTTGTAGAATTGTTGTTCAATCCTCGCATGAGAGGGTTTTTTTTTTAAATGTATATATCTATTATAACGAAAAGTTATGGTTGTATTTCATGAGGTTTAAAAATGATGGGAAACATTAGAAAATTTCAATATTTATTTGAGACATGACTACATATAATATGGACTTCTTATTAGTGTCTTTATCTTTGTTTCACTAATTCAATTTTAACCCTAAAAATATTTTCATTATGCTTAAATAAAATTCAACATCAGAAGCATAATGAATCCTTAAAAATAAAATGCATGTTAGAAAAAAGTAAAACTAAATAATTTTTTAATAAGAAAGGCCATTACTGAGTAGTAGAGTTGTACCTGCCGTTTGGTTTACATTATTTGGTGATAGCGATTTCTATCCCTAATCATACGGGTATTTTCACTGTTCATTCTCGGGGATCCATTGCTGGTGTCTACTGGCCGATCAACACTTTTCATTATCTGTTATCCATATTACTTAGAAAATCGAGTACCATAAAACCGGAAAAAATAATAATAAAAAAGAATAAGATTTAAGAAGCTAATGAGAAGAAAATAAGAAAATTCGGAGATCGATGTTACCCAAACATTGATAAACAGCAGAATCGAAAACCCGTGAGAAGACTATCTAAATTCTAGAAGTTTATAGCCGAAGCTTAAGCATAAATAAATCAGAAAATTGAAATTAGGAATAGTAAAAATGTTTAAATTCACTGAACTCACCTCTTCCATTGCAATTGAATAGAGGTGATTTAGTTGAACATGATTTACTACTACTTAACCCAATGCAGCACGTTAAAGGTAAATCACATGAAATAACTTAAAAAATTGGGGGCTTCATTAAAGATTAAGAAAAGCATATAAATATAATAATATAAACAGGAACAACTTTGTTTGTTACAACCACTAATGGCGACTTGGTGAATGACATCAAACAACGAGCGTACCATCACGCGGTGTATAAACATGCTTTTCAATCTGCTAATCTTCGTAATTGATCACTGTTCAACATCATTGGCCGATAGATAGGAAAACAAAATAACGCTAAACTAATAGAAAAATAGCATGTAGAAGATCAGGCAATAATTGGGCATGGGTATTTCTTTTTGCCATAAGCGAACATTAAAAGTAAAAACGTTTGATTACAAAAAAGCAAGCCGTTTTTGTTCAACAGCACAATCTCAAGAGCATGTGTTCAAAGTAAAAAATAGAAACTTAATTTAAGAGGAATGGGTAAAACACCATACCATTGCGCTCGAAACGGGAAGTTGTGAATCACAATTGATGAAATAGAAGTGCTCTGAAATCAGAACGATCCTTAATATTGAAATGTAAAATTCAAAATTGACTCTCTCCTCTTTGATTTTCAGAACTCCAAGCGCGACAGGAAAGGGATTGGATTATTTTGAAGAACAGAAACAGATAGATTTTTCAGACGGTCGAATATGGGAAAAAGGAGATGGGATGGTCAGAAGAAACACTCTTAGAATTGAGAGAGAGAGAGAGAGAGAGAGAGCGCTGTCTGTGTGATAAGAAGAGTCGGGATTTTTAGAGCATAACTGTTTTTTTTTTCAAATTACCGGAATGCCCCAATGTTTAAAGGGCATTAAGAGTTTGAGTGGTGAAAGTTTTCGGAACCCTTTTTTAAAGAAAGTTTGGGCTAAATAATTTTTTGGTCCAACTAATTGAAAGCCGGGACTTTCTAATTATATAGTAGAATAGATTAAGAAAATATATCTTAAAAATGGAAACTACAATTTAGAAAAGGGAAATTCGTTAAAACTTTATTTACTCCTATTTTACATTAACTTCGTCACCAAATTAAACCAATATTATAATAATTTGAAGAATACTTATGAGGATAACAAGTTAGAAACACTCAATTAAAGAGGTTAGGTATATCTTTGTTTGAAAAAAGTGATCTTGGACATACCCATAAAAACACTCTTATACCCCAACTTTAAAATAAATAAATAAAATTGTTTTAGACATATTTAGATTCCTAAATTATCCTTTTTTTATTACATGTATCTAAGACAAAATAATTCATTTATTATAATATATTAAGGACCCAACAATTCACTAAAGACTTCCAGATTTTGTAGCAGAAGAGAGTCTCTTCACTTGATTTCCCAATGGAGCATATCATTATTAGGCAAACATGCCAAGGCTCACTGATACTGAATGAAAATTAAAAAGAGGAAAAACAGAAGATAAACGTCGATGTTGTTTTTTGTGGGATATTGTATGTTGCAGATTGTAAAAGCGCCGGCAAGCAGTTGTTGCCTCTTTACCAGTTAGGGACCCTTGCTTTTCCTTTTGAAGAAATCTCTTCAGGTTGAGTATTTATGAGCATTATGATATACAATTATACATAATATTAAAAGTATGGGTTGTCCTGTTTCTTATTTTTCAGTTGAGTGTGTGTTTTTTTTTAAGCTAAATCTATGGTGCGTGAGATGTATGGTGTGCCATTACATCTCGGCCACTCATACCAAGGGGTGCGTGTGGCAAAGTACTGATCCAAAGGCCCAATATTACAAAGGCCCAATATTACCTGCGCACGCACTGAAGACATGCTCTTTTTTTAAAACTTATATGAAATATATACAGCAACCTCTCGACAATAGATGCGACTTTGTTCGACTGGTATCTCTTCGGCTCCTCCGAATGATATTCCACAAAGTTTATATCTTGTGACCCACCTACCTCCTATATGTGTTTTTTTTTTCTAAAAAGCAGTTGTCTCTATAGTTATGTCAGTTAGTTGATGTAATTTGTATATCATAATGAATTTGGATTAAGGTGTTAAACCTTAAAAAAAAATCAAAATGTGAAAATTGATTGTGCTTGTGATTGCAGCTCGTATACAATGACTTGTGACTCTCGCACTTAATATGTTTTGTAAAATTCAAAATGACGAATCAGTTTGTGTTGAGTGTAGTAATGTTGAGATTTTCTCATTGACATCTTAAGCAATTCAACATGAATTACACATAATCATATATATTACATACATTATTAAGATTCTAAACTAAACCCTCCGCTTCCTCTTCTTTCTGGTGTTTCCTTGAGAGCTGTCAGATGACTCTTGAGTCTAATTCTGTGCGAGCTGAGTGAACTCAAAGTCACTGAATCCTCATCTTTTTCTGTCATACTCTTTCGTTAGTAAATGGGCCTTGGCATTTCTTAAGGCATTCCCTAAGGTTCCCAGTCATACCGTACCACCTAGTCTGATTGACGTAAAGAAGTTGATGCAAAATCTGGTATTCTTGGGGTTATCCTTTGGGAATACCGATTCAAAATAAGCCTGCACTAGTGGATCTTCAAGCCTTTCATTCAGCAATCAAATGCCAAGATGCTCAGACAGTTCCTTAAACAAAATCTTAATGAAGATGCGGAAGATGATGTCGTATCTTCCTGTCAAACTTACGTAAGAGAAGACTTGCCAAGGCAATGCATCGTTGGCAAGGAGCTGAGCGAAGAACTTTGCCACATTACGCAGCTTACAAGTTTCAAGCTGATGAATCGATGAATATTGCTTGACAAAGCATGTCTGGTAGATGTCACTGAACATGCAGAGGCGATGCCCAAAAGACCAGGTTTGCTTCTGGCTGCAACACTCCAGGAGCATGATGCATAGTTCCATCTCTTGGCCTGGCTGAACCTTAATTTATAAGAGTTTGTGCCCAGCCTCCTCGAAGTTGATGCTTGACATGATGGTCAGATAAATCGTACGTCGCAAATTCACAATGTTAGTCTCTGTTTCGTCTCTTATGTCCATCTTTTCATCATCAGATTCTTCATCGATCTGACCCCGCTTCATCATCTTAGAGCAACAGAAAGAGGAGGATCAATGGTGAGGAAAACATCTCAAAAGATAAAAGACACTTTTCTTGTATCATGATATTAGACCCAGATGGATTCGAACCATCAACCTCTCAACTAGTGAGCGCTCTTTCCATTTTGAGCTTATGGATCTACTGATAGCAAACACAGGGAAACAAATATTTGGGATGCAATAGTTATCATAAAGTTTGTTATGATACACTTTTAAGAGGTGCTACACCATAAAGAAGGAGAAAGAGAAGAAACCAGGAATCTGGAAATGGGAGAATGCTCGCCAGAGAAAAAAACAGGATGTGCTTCAATGATATACAATGGAATTTTTCGTTTTCGAAGCTTCTGGCCGAGACGGTCAACCTCAACGGGTGGGTGGAATCCCATCACCCAGCAACAGTGCTGGTTTAAGAGGATGTTGCACGCCGCTTGAATCTGCGGTTGCAAGCGAAAAAGGAGGAGGGATTTGAGTTCTACAAGATCATTCACCAGCCCTCCAACACTGCACAGCAATGCCTTGTAAGATTATCATCCTCCCCTAGAACATCTTTATGTGGACTGTAAGTTCATTGCTAATATTATCTCCATAAATATCAATTCTTAATTTTCAGTTTGGTTAAAAAAGAAAGTTGCCCATGTGTTTCCAAGTTTTATTCACTCTGCTTACAGTAGAATATATCCAAAAAAAAATATAAAATTGAAACATTATTTTCAAAATAAACAGTTAACTAGCCTACTAATGAACTTTTATTTGGTATGAAACAGTATAATGAATAGTAGTTTCACTTAGAAACTACCCCAAGTTGAATCCCTTTTCCCAGACAAAACCTTAAAACACATGGGGTTCATTCTGTCAAGTTTACGCAAGCATAGTTGTGTGTTATGATTATTTACAAGAGAAACATGACTTGAATGAAACTCTTATTCTGTACTAACCATTATGAAGATCATAGTTCTATTGTCCACACTGCCACACTGGTCTTCTACTTATTCATTTACATTGGTAACTTCATTTGCAGAGGCTCCCACCGAAGTTCGTGTAGAAGTTTAGTAAGGATTTGTCTGATTTCGCACTCCTAAGTGTTCCTGATGGCAAAAAGTGGCAAGTGAGGTGAGTTGCAATCCCGTCACCCAGCAACAATATTCTTGATTATCTTCCTAAGACGGCACATGAGGTGAGTTCAAATTCTTATGGTAAGTCTGGTGATAGTAACACTGGTAGTAATGCTGCCAAAAGTAATATAGCAAAGAAGACTAATGAGAAGGAGAATCGTCAAGACAATGACACAACAGGCTCCCTTTGTCGTGCTTTATCGACTCGCATGGATCCTGAGCAATTAAAAATGTTGGGAAATGAGGATTTTAAAGAGGGCAGGTTTGCTGAGGCGTTGGCATTGTACGAAGCAGCAATTGCGATCGATCCAAGTAAGGCATCATTTAGAAGCAACAAGAGTGCTGCTTTAACATCTCTAGGGCGATTTTCCATATGTTTTGTGCGTGTATGAAAATGAAACACCATTCCATATCAAATACTGCACCTCATCAAGACAAAATATCTCAAACAAGAAAAAATCACATACTAGACCATCAAAAGGATATAAAGTTACTTCCTGAAGATGCTTCTGAAGAGTACTAAGCTTTGCATCTGATTCTCTGTTCTCGCGAAGTAAATCAGACAGCATTTCTCCAATTGATTTCTCAAGATTGTAGCAATACAATTCCAACTGTGACAGGTGTGCACTAATTCCTTCAAGAAAGCGGGGGAAATCGAAGTGAGTTTTCCAGCTATGCTCCGGAAAAGAGTGTCTATTTTCTCTGAACATGGGTGAAGGAGATCTCTCTAAAGCGAGCGTATTCAATACGAAAGCCAAAGGATGAAAAGTGAGCTTTAACTTGGTACATGTCATCCATTCGACCGAAGTGAAGTATTAAAGAATGGGTTTCAGAGATTCCGCCTTCATACCGTACCATTTAATGTAATGAGTTCGTCTACCACGAGGATATCCCTATAGGGACGCCAGCCGAGACCGTTGGATCCGAGATCTAACGGTCCGAAAATCCAAAACAAACCCATATTCTCTCTTTTTTTTTTGGTTTTTTGATTTTCGGACCGTTGGATCTCGAAACACTCATTCTTATAGGGATATCCTCGTGGTAGCCCAGATCTAATGGAATTCATATGAATTGTGCCCCAAAATTGTTTTTCCCATTCTTCCCATTTTTCCATAGACATGCCGTTATTTTTCTTTTCTTTTTTTGGGTTTTTGCCTATGTACTTATACTTATGGGAAATATCTCAAATAATTTGGAAGATATTATTGGGTGATCTTGGACACACCCATAAAAATACTCTTTTATCCTAACTTTGAAATAAATAAATAAAATTATTTAAGACACATTTAAGTTTCTAAATTATTCTTTCTTTTATTAAGTATATCCAAACAAGTGTTTATTCTTCCATCAAACACAAACCCTTTGCACTTATTTTTCTTTTTTTTATGTTACTTTTTTTGCCCTTACCAAAAGGAATTAGAAAGGGTAAAATTGTAGAATTTGGGAAAACAAAGAAGTCTTCCTCCTCCTTCACTTATTAGCCATTAATGCATTTTTTTTCCTTTCTCATTTTTCGCTTGAGAAATTTCCAATTGGATATATTTCTACTAAACTCCTTTAACCCTTCTACAATTATAAAGAAGAAGTAATTTGATAAAAAAAAATCGAAATTGAAACAATTTCTAGAAAAGAAAAAGACAATTTGTTTTTTGGGCATTCTTTTACCTTTATTAGAAGTTCTATTATACTGCAGTGTGCTGCAGTAACACTGTAACACAAAGATTCTTCAAGGTCCCTTCTAGAGTATTACTTTCACATTTTTTTTATTTGTTGTTTTCTTTTAGAATAAGTTTTTTTGGAGTACGACAAAAAATTGTGTTAGTTATGGGGTAGGGAGTGTTTTGTTGGGAATGTCAAAATCACCCTTGAAAGAGAACGATAAATTTGTTGGTAGTGAAATTTGACTTAAATCGAGTTCGGTAGTGGGACATAGAAAAGTAGAAAGTTCGTTGGTTTTTGAAGAAAGTTAACCAGTGAAAAGACATCTCTATCCTTTCCACTTTAAGAAAAAAATACCAATCATGTATGTGTGAGTGTGGGACATACATACGGATTAAGACGTGCATTCCTCTATCACATTGTTACGCGGCATATTGCGTGAGGCTATACCCAACTATTTATTTGACCTACTATTTAAATCTACCGATTATGTCAAAAGTCATAATCATTGATTTATATAGAAATATATATTCATATGTATTGCAATGCAAAACAAAGTTATCCAAATATTAAGTCGCAATAATAGGTCTAAATAATAGATCCATGTAACACTACTCAAATTTGTGGGAGGCAATTTTAATGTATTAAGAAAATTGCATAACAGTGGGAGTGAGCGTAGTAATTAGCGAGGGAGGAAAAAAAAATGTTTAGGACATTAACCCATTTTTATTTACTGTAGAGAGAGTTAATTAAAAAGAATTATGCTATAACCCCTGGTTTTGTTGTATATCGAGGTCACAATATGATAAATAAGAACACGAGAAACACATGAGTTTAATTTTAATTTAGACCTGTGATTGTGATGGATTGAAATACACGCCGATGGAAGTGGATGGTTATGGGTTAGTAGGTATGAATAATTGGTTAGGGGTTAGTAGGTATGAATAATTGGTTAGTTATATATTGTCTCTACTGTTTTGATGGCATTCTTAAAACGAGCCAGGGCCGTTATATGAACTCCACATTATATGAATTTCAAATGAACTCCACCACCATAAGTAGATTTAGAAGATGAATTGTGGGCTGATTTTTGGTGAAGATAGTTTTCTCATCATAGAGGATCTTTTTACAAAAAATCAGCCAAAACAAAAATGTTTAACATTATCAAAAGTTATTTTAAAATTTGAAAAATCTGACTGTCAGATAATTTTATAACATTGTAAGTAAATTTTGATACGTCTAGATATCTTCAAATGCGCTGATTTTTTCTAAGGATGATTTATATTATGGGAATAACATCTCCACCAAAAATCAGCTTCTAATTCATTGTTTTTTATGGTGGAATTTTTTTGGAGTTTGTATAAGTGGAGTTCATAACGGGCATGTTCTTAAAAATATGTAGATTTTATTAATATCTAAAAAAAGGTGTCCTGAATCTTTTTTTTTAAAGTAAATTTAATTATGGAATTGATTACTATTTAGACCGATTGTTCCTAAAAATAATTTATGGGGTCACATTTCATTTAAAGTAACTAATTAAAAATAATGACATTACTAAATATATTTGATCGAGGCACAAATACTTGTATTGTGAAGCCATTAGCAAGCCAGTGGTCTAATAAGCTCAAATCCAACTCACGGAAAAATGAAGGCAGTGTACTGACATGAAGAAGCAAATTGGACAAACCACACTGCTGAATGCCCTGGAGAGGAAGGAGGTGGAAACTGACGCAGGTTAGAAGGGCATTTTGGCTGCAGTAAAAGCTTTTACTTTTGGCGGCCTGCCCTGGCAAATGAATATTAGGTGGAAACACCGAATAGTTTTGCCATCACATATACGGGCAAACTTTGCAGATGAATTCTGGTCAAGTACGGATCCAATTTTCCTCATAATCTGATTGAAGTGTATAAAGGGGCCACCCATGGCTGTATAAATAGAACCCTGTGACCACCTACGTTAGACTTTGAGAGTACCTGAACTCTAAATCTCTGACATCCAATTTACTGGTGCAGAGACACCTGATAATACGGTCATTGGGATAACAAAATCTTGAAATTTGTTTTTCCATTTTTTTCATCATTACCACATTCATTATTTGCCTGGAAAAGAGATTATAAGGAAAAACACATCACTTTCAGCTATGCCGAGTGCAGCTGTGCTGGAGTATCAAAATAGCTGTGGGCGTATGAAGGCAAAGGCTATTGTATGCTGAAAACTGGTTCCTTAAAACAGCAAACACAAAATGGTATTACCCTCAAATTTGCTACAACATGACCCATCGAAAGGTTACTAATTATACAGTGAGGTGGTGTCCGTCAGCTGAGTACATGCCATGACACAAATGTTGGAACTGAAGAATCGGAAAACAAAGACAAAACCGAATACAAACAGATTAAAAGCTGGTCTTGAAACTTTATGCTGCTGCAGTGATGCACTCAATTGCTTGTTTGCATATGCCTGTCATCGTAGCTTCAGGACCATAGACCTGCAAAGGAAATTATGTCAAGACCTCAAACCTAATCATAATACTAGAACAAATTTCCTTTGTCATTTGAGTTTGGCTTCAACAAGATAACTCGCATGTGGAACAAGGTTTGGCAGTAGTTGGTTTGCATATCCAAGAGCTACCACATCTTATTCCCACATGATTTCCAGGAGTTTAACCGGTCTTTCATTATATCATAAACTTCCTTGACAAAGAAGTATACGAAGTTCTAATGATTTGCAGACCTCAAACACATAAGATATATCATCATTTTCTCATGCTTTATTGTTACCTCAAGAGGAATGCCAATCTCCTCTCCAAGATTTCGCATTTTTGCCAGACCTGTTTGATAGTTTGGACCTCCTCTCCTTACATAGACATGCATTCTTGCTGCTTTAAGCTTTGACTCCTGTTAACCAAAACAATCCTCAGCATATAAAGCTTAAAGCGGAAATGAGTAAAGCAATGTAGCTCACACACGTTTTCACTCACCTTCTCCCTCAAAGCTCGAATTATACCATTAAATGTAGCAGCAACATCAGTAAAATTAGCTATTCCTCCTCCAACTACAAGAGCTCTCTTCTGGCCATCAGGATCTGTGGTTGCACACTATAAACACACACACACACTAATTAAGCAGACCCCAACCACAGCCAACTGAATATGAAGCACAGGTACAAGAATAACGTAAGGCTTGAGTTGTGGTGTTGCACATAAGCTAGAAACGAACTTGAAAAGCAAGAATGAGAGTTCTTACATCAATGACAACTCTGGCATACTGCAATACCTCCTCTTCATTTGGTGCCCCACTATATTCTGCATAGTTTCCCAACTCAGAAGCATATCCAAGATCTCCGACCTGATCAAGTACAATTTCTGGCACATGAGTCGATACTTAAGAAAAGCACAGTACCATAAGGATAGATGGTGTACCGTATCAGCATAGATTACACTTGCACCTCCTCCAGCTACCATAGTCCAAATTCGTCCTTTCGGGTTCAAAACTGTGAATTTCAAAGACGCGCTAGTCTGCAAACAAAAGCTAAATTAGAAAAGGCATGCCAAATGCTCACAGGAAAGTGTTTGTAAAATTTAATACAGTGAATCAATCTATTCTTGAAGGCTGATTACATTTAATTTGCAAACAAACACCATAATATGATGCAGCAAAGTGGAAAATGTGATTTTTTTTAACCAGTAAACTCGACCAAAGGATGAATAATAAGCCTTACAAGATCCTCCAAAAACAAATTCTCATTATTGAGCAACTGCTACATATGTTTTTTCAGTATGTGTAAAAAGCAGAGTACTTATCCTTGGAGGAAGCAACAAATGGAATAAGCATTAACATCGAAAACATACACCACAAGCTACAGAAACATACTAATTCTAGATAGACACCCTAAAGAAAATATTGCTTGAATTATTGAGAATAAGTCTGAAACCACGTCATGCTCTGATTATTAGTAATTTACTAATTTTCTACTGCCCGAGGAAAGAGAAAACTCATACGACAAAAGAACTTCAAGTGAGACTTGGCTCCTACCTTTTCATCTAGCCCATGGATAAAGCTTTCCGTAGGGCTCATAACTCTGCCAAAAGGCATTGGAAAATCCAAGTTACCCCACCTGAAACATTCAGGCAATATGAGATCAGAGAAGATAACAATCAGCTAGTTGTTGTATTTGTTAATTAACAAGAAGCGTGGAATCAGTAGTAGAAACAAAACCTTACTTCTTAAAGTTCTTGAAAGCAGCAGTGTCATCCAGCTCTCCTCTCATATCCAAAGGATAAGGCTTTCCATCAATCAAAGTGAAAGGATTCATCTCAAGAAAGGTGAAGTCAAGATCTGTTGTGGAAATAATTCATATATATCAATTAGAATTGAAGTCGATTTTGCAATTATTTATGAAAAAGATACAAAGACACGTACCCAAAAATATAGCAAACACCACTTTAATGAAATCCTCAACTTCCTTTTTAATCTGAATCAAGGGAACATATATTAGTTTCTGTAGCTCCGGTCTAAAATAAACTAAAGTTAAACCCAACAAATATACTTGCCTTAAGTGGCTCTATAGAAAACGAACACTGTTGGAGTGAAAATTTC
The DNA here is from genome assembly GCF_015680905.1 of Coptis chinensis. Classification (NCBI taxonomy): domain Eukaryota; kingdom Viridiplantae; phylum Streptophyta; class Magnoliopsida; order Ranunculales; family Ranunculaceae; genus Coptis; species Coptis chinensis. Next base: position 46,553,551 of record NC_141460.1, read on the forward strand.
ATAGGTGAATATATAACTTTTATCTCACAATTCAATATCAGGTTTCAAATTTATCAATAAACATATCATTAAAAAAGAAGGGGACATTTCATTAGGTCATAAAGACATAAATTACCTCCAATGGAAGTGTTGCAACAAGCGGAGCACAGATTTCTGATGTAAGAGATGACCCAGTTGGGATGAATATTGTTTTAACCTAGACATGGAAAACAAATGCTCAGATACTACAGAAACAAAGTAACATAATATAAGGAACCAAATATGCTCCTGTTTGACACTTAGGGTAATTCCCAACACGAGATGAGCACTTTCAATCATGATTCTGTTCTGTTATATTATTTGGTGTGTTAAGCCCATTTTGAATCATTTTGTCCTCTACTACCAAGATGTCTAGAGATCTGGTGTGATGCTTTTATCACCAATCATCATACACCGTTTGTTGGACTCATTGCAGTATCTTTTTAACCAGCTCATCATCGAATGTATTTATGGAACGTTAGAATAGTTAACCTACCCCTGGGAACTAAAACTTTACGATAAGCATACCTTATCCCAGTTTTCTTCAATTTCAATTCCACCACATTCAGAAAAGCTCAAGCTGCAGCCAAGTCGCTCAGAAACAATATTGAGGTAATATTCATCAGTATGTGGAACAAATGGTTCAACAATGAATGTAGTTATAGGTCCTTTACATCCACCCATCTCTACCTACAACCCAGAAAAAACATATATAATTAAAGAAACATCAGGTCACATACTATGCTTAAAGTATACCGAGGCTAGTATCGAACGAACCTCTTTTCCAAGACGTTCTTTCACGAAGATGGCAACATGAGCAAGATCTAGATTTAAGGCCACCAAACCACTCTTCCCACGCTTTCCAAACAACATATCAGGCTTTACAACCAAAGTTCCCGAAGAGAGCCATGGTTCTTTGTTTGCTAGTTCGTTTAAATCAGTTGGCTCAGTAACCTATTTCATCACACCAAGAAAAATATGTTTCAAGTCTAATAAATTTCAATATAAAAAAATTGAAGTATATAAATATTGAAGTATGTACCTGGGCGGATTTGATAGCTAATTCGGAACCATTAGCAAATCTTTTGTAATGTTCCTTCAACAATCTTTTGGAATCATACTCTCTGATCTTCTTACGTGCCATTTATACCTGATGATGAATCAAATATATAAAAATAGATCATTGAAATGCCGGCGTATAAAAAAATATAATGGAAATCGTGCAATGAAATGAGGAAATAAGGAGAAGTTTACTTGTTTGAAGGGAGAGCGAGAAATGAGATGTGTGCGAGTTTGGTTGTGCTTATTTGTAGATCAGAAAATTTTGTGTTATTATTTTTATTTTTAATAAAAATGGAATTGAAAGGGAAGGAATGTGGGAGTCACCTAACCAATGCCAACACCTAACTGTTTGCCACTTGCCACTTGCCACTTTTATTTTGAGTAAGACTTTTTACCAAAATATCATTGGCATTTCCAATGGGGGGTGTAAAATTACACCTCCACCTAGGCTCCACGTAGGTGCCATTAGGATTTTACACCTCTAATTGTATAGTATTGTATAGCTCATAAATATCCACACTCTATACTCTCCAAATGGAAGAGTGTAAAAAAATTGATTTTAAACTCCGGACGCCACTCCAAGTGACGCCTCTCTTTAATTTAAACCTGGGACGCCACTTTGGTGACGTCCCGAAGTTAAAAAAATAAAGCTTCAAACGTGTGTTGAAGTGACATCCGAAGTTTTTAAGTTAAACAGACGTTATTTTAAGTGACGTTAGGGCTTTTTTTATTAACTAATAAAGCGAGAGGGAATTCCCCCCCTCTCTATTAGCTAATACACTATTACCTACGGGTTTAGCACCCCCATTGGAGAGAGTTTTTTTATATTTGGGGTGTAAAATTTCCACTCTATACGGTTTACACTCCCCATTGGAGATGCCCTTAGTGAATATTATAGACTTATAGAAGAAAATGAGATCTCAGCGTGTTTCTTGTTTTGATTCCTAATCTCACTCACGTTTAAATTTTAATGTGATGGGTGAAAAAAAAAAAAAAAAAAAAAAAAAAGATATCTCAGCGTGTTTGGTAACTTTGGTCTTTGTACTGTTTATTTTTAGATCTAAAAAATGGTGTTGCTATTTGCTAAATTTTTTATTTTATTAATTTTTTATTTGAAAAATGGAATATGTTTTTGGCTGGACTAACCCTTTGCCACTTACCAGTTAGTCAGTTACCACTTCTATTTTGAGTATTGACTGTTACCAAAATATCATTTACTGGAAATAAGAATAAAAGTGACAGCGACTCAGAGTGATTCAGGATAGGCGACGGTGGATTTTTGTTTTGGAAACAAGGATATATTAAGGCGCACCATCAACTCTGTCTACTCCTTAATTAGTTCTTTTTATTATATCTTTTTTACTCATATGTATAGAGAGTGTAACAGAGCGGCATAACCATATATCCAAGTTCAAACCCATCAGCCTTTGTAATTTCACTTATAAAATTATCTCCAAAGTTTTGGTCAATATGTTGAAACAATATCTACAACTTTCTAAGGGGTTTTTATCAAGGGTAGGAGTATTGGAGATAATGTTGGTTTGGCTAGTGAAGTCTTTCATAGGATGGCCAAGATAAAAAAAAAAAAAAATGATGGCTAGTTTTGAAACTGGATAAGGCTTATGATATGATTGAATGGAAGTTTTTGGATAAGATTTTTGAGAAGAAGCTATAGTTCTCTAGGAAGTGGAGGACTCTAATAAAAAATTGTCTCTCTACAGTTTCCTTTAGAGTTTTGTTAAATGGTTCACCTCTTGAACATATATATTTTGGGTGGTGATATTGGCACCACCCTTATTACACACTTTTATGACTAAACCCACCTAGCTAAAGATTTGCACCCACTTGATTAAGAAACACACATTTTATTTTTTGTTATTCCATCTCTTGTCTATCATGAACAAATGCAATCATTTCTCCCATTTATAATACATTAATCCACCATAGCTTATAATATATATTCATCATGCATCCCAAAAATGAAGCAATTCACAAGCTATAACCTTGGTAAGATGTAAACTCCCTAAAACCAACATCATAAATTAAAAAACCCAAGAACCTCATCTATCTCTAGTACATGCTCTTCTATGATAAGCATATGAGCTTCATTAAATTTAGTCGTGTAGCTCGACCAAGGTCATGACTAGTTGTGTATTATTGTGTGAGTTCGAAGGCCGCCAAGGGATTTCTTAATGAACTAGGGATGATTTTGATGGAAGAAAGTGTTATGAAGCTCTCTTTTTGTAGTTTAACTTTTTCTAATAAATTACTATATGAAAACATGTTTGAATGATGTTTGTGCAGAAAGCTAATGATTAAAAACATGATTGGAATGGTTTGTATTGAAGGCTAATGATCAAAACATGATTGAAAGAGTTTGTATGGAAGGCTAATTATTAAAACAAGATTGAAATAAAGAAAAGAACTTTGTATTTGAATAAAACTTGAACCTTGAAATGATTACAATGGAAAATAAGGAAAAACAAATTAAAACTTCAAATCTATTATACTCCTACTCCTAACTTAACTCTACTCTACTCCTACATTATGAATTCTCTCTCTTCATCTTTTTCCTTTTTGTAGAGAATTTTACATGATTACAGATTTGTCCTCTTCCATTATCTTAGTGACAACACATCGCTTGCTTTTGCTTTATGCTTTATGGATTTTGTCTCCATTACTTTTTCTATTTCAAATACAAACGTACACTAGATAAAATCAAATTAATTTATCTTGTAGACTTTTGAGTTGAGAATAAGTCTTCTAAGCATTCGAGAAATAATCCTTGGTCTTTGGTCCTTGGTCCTTGAGCTTTGACTTTGACCATTGACTATTTTGGATTCCTTTCCAATAAGCTTTAGTCTTAGTAAGATGTCTTATTTTGGTTCTTTTTGGCGCTAGAATTCATCCTTAAAGACATTTCATCCAAAATAGGCTTGTAACCTGAAAAAGACAATAAGAACATAAGTTTTAATTTCCACATTATTGATCATATAATTTGACTAAATTGAAGCATTCTAAGGGGATAAAAATACATATTTGAGGTCTGAACAACTACCCCTAAACAACATTTTGCTTATCCTCAAACAAAGATGAGAGATAAAAATATATGAAGTCAAATATGTGATTATTATACTAATTTCGTTTCGCAGAGTGCGATTGCATTGACCATATGCAACAAGGCCTTAAACCACTAAAAATTCCCAAATGGACGAGATTAAGCCTCGTGAGAGTTTTCCAAATAAGATACTCACAAACTTCTTTTATCTAGTACAAAGGGTCTTGTCTCCTTATTTATTATCAGAAGTTTATACATCTCATTAGTGGGGGAAATAAGGATAAGCTCCTTTGAACTTAGGATAACATATGTATAGTAATTTAATCATCTAAAGATAAATACGCAAACATGAGCGATAGAATGCAAAAGTAGAGTTGTTTCCGAAACTTTTGGAGAGTGTCCTTAAATTGGGTTCTTACAGGGATGTGTTGAAACACAAACTCTATGATAAATTCACTCAAGTTTTGTTCTCTCAAGTGTAGCGGCCACTTATATTCCTCACATACATGAATGATGTCCAAAAAAATTGAGGTCGATTGATCATAATTATTGCCACTTACTATCACACCATCTTATTCCTAATCGAGCTAGAGGTATTTTCTTAGGAGTTATGGGGCTAAGGTGATGGTTTATAAAGAAAAATAGGAGGGAAAACAAAATATGATAAGTTAAGAAATAAGGTCTTCAAGATATTTGTAACTAGAGAAGAACATCGATCATTTTGTTCTTTATAATTAGCTTCTGAATTATGTTTCATCTTTTAGCCCTTCAGCTTTGTGACTCCATTTGATTTTTATTTTTGGGAGTTTTAACTTTGTTTTTGTTTCTTTAAAATTGACTCCTTTTGATTTTGAACTTTTTAGAGTTTCGATTTTTTACTCCTTTTGATTTTGGAGTTTTCTTTTTGATGGATCTTTATTTTCTTTTTGAAGCAACTAACTATTCTATTTTTGTACAATGCTTTCTCTTCTCTATTTCTAATGTTCATCCTATTATCAATTTGTCAGCTGGATAAGCTTTTTATTGGGGCAACCAACGATTGAGGGATTTATAGTGAAAAATAAAAAAGGTTAAATGAAATTGAAGACTCAAAAGGGGGAAACTAGAGGAAAAATATTTTTTTTGGGTTTTTAACATTTATTTGGCTACATCGATATAAAAAGGGCCTAAATTATCTCTTAAGATATGACGTGGTGATCAAGCAAGTGGACGTGTGGTCTTTCTATCCAGACATCCTTTGTGTCATCACTTAATAATCATTCAGATGAGGTTTTTGGCTAGATTCATATAAGATATGGAACTTAACTATTCTAACTTTGGTCCCGAAAACTTACTGCTATATACAATTAATAATGTTTATGCATGTCATTCATAAAAAGATAGATGCAGAAACTATTGTACATATATTAGTCTCAGTTCGAAGAACAAATATTTAACTCTATTGCTAGAATGAGACTTCTAGACTATTTATTCATTACAAGAAAAAGAAACAAGACTTTTAGTACTAAATAGAAAAATATTTTTAGTTTTTTGAAAAAAATTTAAGAAATAAATAAATATACTTAATATATCTAATATAAGAAATGTCTAGTTTTTGCAAAATGTTATTATACCCCCAAACAGAAATATGTTTTATCCTCAAAGTATGAAGAGATAAGGGAAGAGACTACCATAGAAACATGAGCAAAAATGGCAGTACCACTTGTACTTTGTTCTTCGTTGAAAATTTACCGCTCCCAAACAAGTTTGGAGCGTGGGTTGCTTGAAATAGAATAAGAAGTATATGGTTTATTTGAATAGTAACAAGGAAAACAATTTTGAAAAAAAATGTAGAATAAAGAAATAGAAAAATGTATACTCGCTCCATAGGGGGTACACTACTCAAACTACGAGTAAAAGTGCGAACAAGGAATATGCGAGATATACATGGACTATGGCTCTGGCACTTACAACCACACACTCCAAGTGGAGGGTCCGGTTACCTTATGTGATGTATTCCATTGAAGAAATTGTAATAGAATGAATAGATAGGAAATACATCATGGAATAGAGGATTGGATTTAATCTTTATAGATAGGATCATGGAGAAGGGTTTCTTCTACATCCGTAGACCGTAACTCATGAAAGTGATTTACTTGGGATCACTTGTAGCTTCAAAGGCTGTGTTTGCTTGTTGAGGATTGGGAATTGCTTGTCTTGGGAACACACCTTTCTGGGCTTTTTCTTGAGTTAATAGGTTTAGAGATTGTTGTATGGATACCAAGATTTGAGCTTGTTGTTGCATCAAAGATAGCATCATCTCAGATGTTTTGTCTGATGGGACACTAGTAGGTGGTACAGTGTAACTAGAACTAGGTCTCTTTGATTGTTGATTGGTGGATTTTGGTAGTTCTGGTTAAAATGGGATGGAACCATTGCTCTATTTTGATTGTTGTAGATACCTTGTCCTTGTCTGAACTGATTGAATGTATTTTGTGGTTTGACATGATTAGTGAACCCTGGAGGTGGTTGAGTTTGTGGATTAGTACTCCATGTATAATTTGGGTGTTGCCTCCATGGTGCATTTGGTACATTGAAAGCACAGACTTCTTCTGGTTGAAATGATGATATGTTGTTGAGCAATGGACAATTGGTATCTATGTGATTTAAGTTGAAACAGAACATGCATGGTGGGGTATTTATGTTCATGACTGGGTTAGGAGAATGGTTATTTTGTTTGGCTATGAGGGCATCAATCTTTCTTGTGAGGGATTCAATTAATGTCTTGATCTTAGGATCGAATTTTACTTTAAAAATACCATTGACTTTAGATGTACTGGGCTGGGATGTTCTAGAGTTGTTTGTGTCACCCTAATGTCATTTCTTGTTGGTTTAATTTTCAAAAAATGTTAAAGCTTCGCTTGCACCTTTATCCAAAAAATTGCCATTACTTATGATATCGAGTGTTACCTTGTGTTCTTGGAGAAGACCTTTGAAAAAACATTAGACAAGAGTGAATTTTTCTAGTTTATGGTGAGGACATGAATGGAGCAGGTTAGAGAATCTATCCCATGCTTCGGAGAATGTCTCACTCGGACTCTGTCTGAAGAACTGTATCTTGCTTACTATCTCTTTTGTTTTCTTCGGTACGTGGAAAATACTTCTTCATGAAGGAGAACACAACCTTTTCCCATGTATCGAAAGAATCAGGTTTCTGAGACAGAAGCCCTACGTGGCTCTTACCAGCTAATATGAAAGGAAACACTCATAGTTTAACCTAATCATTAAAAACACACGTATGATTGAAAGTATTGCATACCTCATGTATTCGGCGTAGGTGATTGTACGGTAACTCGTGTTCAAAACCATGGAAGATGGGTAAGAGATTGAACACGTTTGGTAGGATGCAGAAATCGCTTGTGAGTGGTATCAGTCATATACAAGATGGAGGATCTTCTTGTAACGGTGTGTAGAAGTTAGAGAGAGGCTCTTCAGCTTGTACAACTTCATCCGCCATCTTAGAAAGTGAGGGACGAGAGATAGGAGTTTGTCAAGACTGACGTGCTCTCCTACGTGAGTGTGTTTTAGTTGCGGTAAGTTTTTGATTGCCTAATCGTAGTCTCATGTAGGTTTGCAAGACTAGTAAACTCTAACTATATTCGCAATCAATGAGTTGGATGCTCAAATAATCGAAATATATTTATGCGCTTTGGAATTTTGGAAAATTTGTTTTGTCTGTAGATTTGATACTATGCCCTGTTCGAAACAGACAGTTGGGCACAAAACTAGGTTTTGGGGCTCTACACGCATTAAAAGGGAAGATCACTACTTCACTATGTGGGGTGCTACCAAGAATCTCACTCGTAATGAAATGAGGGAGGGGAGTGAGGAAGGTAGTTGGTCCACTGGAATCTGGTAGTTTTCCACTCTCAATCTTCGTGGCAAGTGTTTGTCCTATGGACGTGACTAGATTGGCTCTAGTTGGTTGATTTTAGATTTTAGTTTAGTCAATGTAGCATTTGAATCATGCAACGTCCGTTAACTAAAGTGGGGCTTAATCCTAGTTTTTGTTTGTTATGGCTCGGGTTTAAGCATGTAAAGTAGATACAATACGGAAGTTAAAACACGAAGTCACACAAGCATGCTTTTGTAAACAACCAAGTATCCTCTGACTGGGAGTTGCAAGGAGGTTAAGTGCTTACCTCCCAAGTGTGCGTACACGTACTTGGGGATGGAGTTGGCGTTGGTGGGGTTTGATCAAGTGTGTGGTATCTTGATACGTCAAACTCTACTGTTCAAGCCTTATATTTTTTCGGTTACAAAATTTCTAAACTAAACCCACATGTTGGGTTGGAATGGTGGCAAAGCCAATAAGTTTACAAAATTGCCTTCATGGGCTTAACTTATAGAAATATTAAGACAAGAATAAATAAGCTAAACTTCTTAACTAATGATGATTGAACTATTAACTATGTGAGTATGAAAAGATAACAACAAGTCAAAGATTGAATCTTTAATCCCCAAGTTGATTTGTAATGCGTGAGCGTTTTGTTACATGACTCGCCTCGCGCATTCAAATGTCCCAAGGTGATCAAATCTTCAACACTTGGTAAGTTTGTCAAACTTTAACCAAAAGACAATTACTTTCTATTTTAAGCCTAAGTTTGATATTATCCTAAATATCTTTAAGCAAGTTGGTATTATCCTAACTTTTTGTGTTAACCATAATTAATAATGATAAAAGCAAAATATGATATTATCAAAAAAAAAAACTAACCTGCTTTATCTAATAATGATAATAAACTAAGTTGTTTTTCTTTTCTTTTATTTATTTCATTATTTTTTTTTTATATTTCAGATTTTGAAAAACTCTAAACATTGAAAACCTAACTAGTTTGAAAACACCAACACTTGAAACAACCTAAACCTATATATTTATTCTATTATAAATTACGAAGATTTTGTACCAATAGAATCGAATTCTGGCGAACTCGAAGGGGCGGGCACACTTTAGAAAGGGGCAGACGCCCGTCTAGCTCCAACAGCTTTCCTTCGGTTTTCTTTGGTGGCTTCATGGAGTTATGTTTACTCAAATTGAAAACCTGGAATCATAAACAAACTAGATCAGCGAGATTCAAACAAACAAGAAAAACTTTAAATAAGAAAAAAACTGAAAAAACATTAAGAAAAGATAAAGGTAGCTACTCCCTTTTGATTCATCCTTCTTTTCAAATAAGTAGATCCATGACGGCGATGCCATTTGAAGTAAAGATAATGGTGAGTATTGGGTTGAAGTTGTTAATCTTAGATCTTATGAAGAGAAGAAGTATGATGGATAAAAACTAAACCTTTTCTTAACTTTTCATTTCCTATTAGTAAACTTTTGGTGTATGAAGATGTAGACAACCACTAGTTATTAAGGCTTTTGATGATTAAAACATGAATACTTGGTTTGGTTAAGTGTAAAACATGTAGATTATAATATGTAAAGATAACTTGGTTAGCAAGTTATACTCATTTGATTTATTCAAATGAGTATAACTAATTTTTGGGTGTTGAATGAATGAATAAGAAGATGTTTTGAAGAACTAGTTTGATGAAAGACAAGATTAAAACACTTTGAATGGAAGAAAACTTATTTTGATTCAATAAAGCTTGAAGCTTGAAAACAATGAAAATGGAAAACAATAATAAAAACTAAATAAAAACTATTTTCTAATTATGATATCCTATTCCTACTAGAGTCTATTTACTACTTAGCTAGGTCTCTTATTTTGTGGGCATCTCTACACTTATATACTTATGTAGAGATGTACACATTTACCCCTCCTCTTTTGCTTATCCATTAAGCAACCTAATCTAGAACTTTCTTGTGCCTTCTAGAGTTGAGTGGATAGGACCAAGCCTTTGGGCCTAAGCCCATGTCTTTGGAAGTTTGAGCCTTTGGTATTTTGAAGCTTTAGGTGTTTAGCCATTGTCTTGGAAATGGTTGAGCCATTGGTCTTTGAAGCCTTGGAGCGTTTTGAAGCTGGTGTAGAGTGATGAGTCTTCAAAAGAGTGTTAAAAGTGAGGTTCATCTTAGATTGTTTGGGCTTGAATGATGGGAGTTTGAAGAAAGGAAGGTAGAGTTCTTATCTTTAGGACTTGTGTTTTTATCTAAGTTATGAAGAACATTGAAAACAAAGTTAAAGTTGTTGAATGATTGAAAGAAACATAACTTGGAAACAAATAAAGAAAATGATTTATTGAAGAACTAACACAAAGAAATAAGATTGATTGATTGATTGAAAATGTAAAAACAAGAACAAGATTGAAATGAAATAAATGAAGAACAATAAAGTAAATGACTTGAATTGAAAAACAAGAAAAATAAATCCTAATGACACTAGATTAAGTCTAGGTACATTCTCTCTCCCTAGCTTTTAGATTATATACCCATACTTTTGCCTTTTATTGATTTGCCCTCCTCCATTACTTTTAAGACACTGCACACTTCACTTTTGATTTTGCTTTTACTTTTGCTTTATGCTTTCTTCTTGACCAAGGTAGGCTTTTGAGAATGCCATATTTTGAGATAAGGGCCTCCATCTCTGGTCATCTGAGTTGAGGGCTTTGACCTTTGACTTTCACCATTGACTTTAACTTTTTCAGCACTTTTTCATAGCAGCTTCTGGTCTTCATAATAACTGTGATTAAGGCTCCTTTAGGTGCTAAGACACAATTTTTATGATAAGCTGTCTAAAATTCTCTGTAACCTAAAAAAGGCAATAAAAGCTATGAGTTGTCTTTTCATTAAGCATAAGAAGGTTTGTAATACAACAATATAAGGATAATAAAACGCACATTTGGGAGCTGATTACTGATAAGAGCCCAAAACTGTAGTTTTAACCCCTTAACAATCATACTTTTAGACCAATTATACGAGTAATAAATAAGAGTTAATGCTGATTACGTGTTTTTATGTATTTTAGGCATTAAAGTTAATTATATGCAGAAATATGCCACTTTGGCGAGATAAAGGAGCAAGGGTTGGTTGCTAAGAAGTTATGTGATTAAAGGCCAAGATTCAAGGAGACAAAGCCTTTCTAAAGCCCGTTCAAAAGCTGAGAAGTCAACGCGGGCAGAAATAGTGCACAAGTCAGCAGAACTTCCAAAGACCATATCTTTGGACTCAGGCCTCTGAATTGGGACTACCTTATGTCAAAACGACCGACTCGGAAAGAGCTTTCCAATGGTCTAAGCCTTGACCCAATCAGAGGAGCAGAAGGGGACAAAAAGTCTGATGAAGTCAAAACCAGCTGAAACGGGCTCTATAGACTGAAGAAATTGGGCTTTGGGCTAGATTTTCTGGCCCAAAACATGACTCCTCAGCCCATACACGAAAATGTGGATCTGGTCTCCTCCTTTACAAAAGACTACAAGTCTTAACTCTTAAGTCATAGTTAGTTAAGTTAGAAGGTAGCCATTAGAGATAATTTTTTTTAAAATATAGATCTAGTTTTTACATTCAATTAGTTAGTTTAGAATCATATTTAGTTTTTAGAATAAAGTATTAGTTCTTCATTTCAATTTAGATTATTGATTCAATTCTTAGTTATATTTAGTTGTTTTAAATTCAATTTAAATTCATTTTGAATCATTGTTCTTATTGTTCATTAGATTAATAAGTAGTTGTTATTCATTCCATAATGACATGTTCTTATTGTTCTTGTGTTGGGAATGGTAGTATAGAAAATTCACATCATTATATTGTTAGTTAATTTAGTATAAATTCGTAGTATCATCATAATAAGTTAATTTCTTATTCAAATCATTACTCTCACCATTGTTCTTTGTGTTTGTTCAATTGAATTTGTTTAAGTCTTGAGAGTTAAGAGTGGAATGAATCCGTACTCTTATCTATACTGCATGAATATATTTGAGAGAGTAAGAAAATATAATTGATAATATAAAAATGGTAATATTACGTATTAGTGTTGTTAACATTAATATTAGTGTTTAACTGTTTTTATGGTTATCAAATGGCGTCGCTGCCATCTTAATCTCATTCAAGATAAGAATTCAATTGCTTGAATTCAAGGGGCTATCCCCCATTCTCTACCCACCCACCCTTTTAATTTTTCATTCTTATTTCTTGAATTTTCGGAACTGTTCACTATTTTAGGCATATGGGCTGCGGATGCACAGAGGAAAACACTGCGGTAAAGGTATTTTTAAATTTTTGAAAATTTTGAAAAGTTTCAGGTATAATATTTAAGGTGTTATTGATTTACTGAAATATTTTCAGAATTTTCCTAATTGTTTTACTTTGTGAACAAATACGATCTTTACAGTGCTGCATTTCAGTTTTCAAACTGTAAGTTCTTGAAAAACAGACGAGTAAGGTTACTTAGACAGTTCCAAAAATTTTAAATTTTTTACAGGAGTATCTATCCTAAGTTAGGAGTTTTTAGTAAAAAATTGACGAGTTTTTAATTTGTTTTGACCTCCTAACTAGTGGAGTGTTTCCAGTGTGTTTCTGCAGTGTTGCAAACACTTAATGTTTGGAACAATAGCCAATAAGGAGAGTTTGTAGAACTCCAATTGCTCTAAAATATTTACAGAAATACCCATGATCTGTCAAGAGTCTTCAATAAAATTTTGGAGATTTTTGTCTCTGTTTTGATTGGTTAACCATTCGGTTGTTTGTATTGTGTCCAAAAACTGTTTCACAAACTTTGGAAGGCAGTAGACGGATTTTCATAGATCCGATTGATCTAAAATTTTACAGCCTACTTGATAGACGTCTTAGAAATCTACTGTAAAAATTTCATATTTTTTGGAGAGCGCGACCTGTGCCCATACAAGGCCAAACCTGAGCGCGACCCGCGCCCAAAGCACTGGAATTCCAAATTCCACATGAGTGTGACCCGCGCCCTGGGCAAGCAAAAGTTGGGCGCCACCCGCGCCCAAACGCCTGGAAATCCACTTTTTGGCTAAGCACAACCCACGCCCTACCAAGGCTAACTGCGAGTGCGACCCACGCCCAAATGCCACGGAACTCCGGCTTGACTCGAAGCGACGACCGCACCTACTACCTAGGCCTATTTTTGAGCGAGCGCCTTTTGGGGGGGCTTGACCCGATTTTCACAGGTCAGTCCAAATTTTCATTTCTTCAAGTTATTTAGTGTTTCTAACATCATACAAACACTGAGATTGCATATACAAGACGCTATTCAAACGCGTAGAATGGAGTCATTCAGGTACTCCTTCTTCCACTCCTCGCCTCTTCTGTAAGAGGAGTTTTAATTCTAGTATAATCAGGCTTGTTTTTCGTAGAAATAAATGCAACACGCCTATCTAGAATTTCACACACTACACCTGCATCAATGGCTAAAGAACAAGAGACTCCTCTCTCTGATTTTTATAAAGCCCTAAACGATGGCCCTAAGTCGAGCATCGTTCTTGCAGACCTAGTGGGGGATTTTCAAATCCCCCCTAATATATTTAACTTGTTACTGATTTTTCATGGTTTAGACCGCGAGAACCCTTACCAGCATATGCGTAGGATAGACCAAGTTCTCACTACATTCCATCATCCTAGTGTAAGTCCGGATCAAGTTAAACTTAGGGTGTTTCCTTTCACTCTAGCCGACAAGGTGTCGTCTTGGTTAACTGCCCAAACGCCAAACTCTGTGGACTTATGGGCTAATCTTGTTTAATTGTTCATGGAACAGTTTTACTTACCACTGAAGACATATGAAATGCTTCAAAAGATTCATTTCTTTTGCCAGAATCCTCATGAATCCTTTTCGAGGAGGCACGGAATCGCTTTAATCGATCTTCTCATTGAATGCCCGCATCATAATCTTGCGAAGGACACGCTTGTTCATGCCTTTTTCAAGAGGCTTTCACATCATCATAAGGAGATTCTAGATATCATGAATGGGGGTAGTTTTCTTAGTAAAGGAGCCTTGGAGGCTTATACATTCTTAGAAGATCAATCTAAGAGGAACAACAATTGGGGAGGTAACGACTCTTCCCGCTCCACTCCTTCTTTTGAGGTTAAACCTGATTCCGAGCTTAAAACTCTTATCGATGCCCTCACTAAAAAGGTAGATGCCATCTCTGTTAAACAACAACCCACTCCTGTCATGAACATTAACTCTACTCGTTGTAATGTCTGTTTTAGTCTTGAGCATTCTGACTTCTATTGTCCTCTTGTCTATGCACAACCACCACCACAACCATCACACTTCAACCAGTTAACTCAACATCAAGGACAAGGGAACTTAGGTGACCAGAATAGAGGTTTAGTACCCATGACCCAGAACTATCAACATCAAGATATGAACGCTCAACAAGCTTTAATTCTAGTCCAACCATCTACAGACAAAGTAGTAGTGAGCTTGTTGGAGAAACAAAATCAAATTATGCAACAAAACTCCAACTTGATGAAAGATCAGCATGATCAAAACTCTAATATGATGAAACAAATGATGCAGTCTTTGTGCCAAAAGGTTATTGACATGTCTCCTAACCAAAATACTAACCAAACAGGCATATTTCCAGGTCAAGCAGTGCCTAATCCTAAGTCAACAAACACCGCCTTTGAAATAAATAGTATTCACTGTAATGATAATATAAACCAAGGGGACCTACAGGCAGTCACTACCCTTCGTTCAGGGAAAGTAGTTGATAATAAAGTAACTATGCCTGAAGACCACCCGCAAACAGAAGCTGAAAATGAAACCATACCAAATACTATAATAGAAACTGAAGACCCTAAAACTATAGAAGTACCAGTTAAACCACAACCAGAAGGGAAAACCTTACAAGACCCAATAATAGAAATTGAAGACCCTACACCTGTAGAAGTTCCAATATGGACACCTAGATGGAAAATGGATAGAGATAAAGCAAAGACTAATAATATGGCTAAAAATAGCGATAAAGCACCATATCCCTAGAGACTAGTTATGTTTAAAAAGGATGAGAATTTTGATGAGATTAGGGAAGTGTTTAAAAATTTGACTATAAACCTACCTTTTCTAGATGCTATAAAAAGTCTACCTGGACACGCTAAGTTTCTAAAAGAGTTGTGCACCAAGAAGAGGAAAACCAACATACCCCACGAAGCATTCTTAACTGAACAATATCCCTCTTTATCCGAACATAACGGAATTGTTAAGTACAAGGACCCGGTCGTCCCTATCAGACAATGCACCTTAGGTGATACCTTCATAACAACTGCTTTATTAGACCTGGGAGCGAGTGTTAACTTACTCCCTTTTTATTTATATAAACAACTAGGTCTAACAAAATTTCAACCAACCAAAATGACTTTGCAGTTAGCCGATCGTTCTATTAAGTATCCTAAAGGTGTAGTTGAAAACATTCTCGTTAAAGTTCAGGATTTTTACTATCCAGCCAACTTTGTTATTCTCGACATAGAAGTTTCTCATGATTCCATTCCCATTATTTTAGGGCGTCCTTTCTTGCCAACCACCAATGCCCAAATTAATTGTCGGGATGGTTCAATGACTCTTTCTTTTAGGAATCTTTCTGTGAAAGTTAACATGTTTAGACAAAAGCAGAGTCAACTAGGTTTTCCTGTAGAAGGTGAAGTTAGGTCTATTGAGAATTTTGTATATCACATTAGTGCTTCCGACGATCTCGTCCCTACACTAGTAGATACCCCTTTTATGGAAGAAGACAAAGATCACAATTTTGACTCCTTGAACATAACTGAACTAGAGAAAGAATTTTCCACCCTACCTTCCGACCCTACAAGAGATGGAGTAAACCTCACGATAGACGAGATAGATGAATTCCTCAAAGATGGAGATGAATACCATAATTATATTGATGCGAACAACCTAGATGAGGAATTTGACAAATTTCTAAGAGCCTATGATGATCCACCCTCTCAAGAACTACCTAAAGAGCCACCTGATACCTTCATTTTCAGATGTGTGATAATACCAACCCATGCCACCAATAAGTTTTATGCTAAAACCACGCACTTATTTTTTCCATTCCTTCAATCTAAAACTTATCAACATATCTTCCACAACCATCCATTTTCTCACGATCATTCACTTGGACACCTTTTCATTCAAAGAAAAAGAAGAAACTGTATGCTCGATAAGGTTCTAGATCTATCAGGCTTCGCTCTCATTCCACTAAGCCACGTCATAGGAAATCTTGGTGTTTAATTATGTTTGATGGTGCATTTCGTGTTAACTATTTATGGAAAGATCCACAATTATTTAGATTATTGATATTATGGGAAACTACATGTTAATACATATATATCACATTAAGTATAGGGAATCTAACTTTAAAAGACCCAATTTTTCGTACAATACCAACTTTCTGGAGTATAGGCCAAACAAAAATTTTCAAACTTAAAAAGAGTTTTCCAATTTTTTTTTTTTTTTTTTTTGGGGTGAAAATATTTTGGTATTTCATTTCAAATCTTGTTGCCACCCTTTGCCTATCATGTTTACTCCAGTAGAGTTTGTGTTAGTCAGTACGTAACAATTTAATTGTGCTTCATGTTATCATATCCTCTTTACAATATTTCTGTTACAGGTACTGCCAATTTTTGCCACATTTCTATGCTAAATTCTTTCCTTATCTCCTTACACTTTGAAGACAAAGCGTTCGATTGTTTAGGGGTGAGATAGAAACATTTACAAAAATTAGACACTTTTAGGATGTAAATTATGCACTTTTATTTATAAAATGTTAAAAATCATAAAAATTAGTTAGTTACATAATTTAATTGTGCTATTTAATTGTTTCATGAACCCCCTTCTCCCAAATTGTTTGGGGGTGGTATAGAAACATGATGTAAATGTTTAAGTACATATTAGGTTGTATATTACGTATTATTTGTCTTATAAAAATTAGAAAATTCAAAAATATAAATAAAAAGTTTATGTTATACACTTAGAAATATTGGTATTGTTTCTTTCTCTCTGCTCTTAATAATCTAAAAGTTTCACGTTAGATTTGCATTAGAATGATTTTTGAAACTTAGATTAATATATAGATAATAGTTACTGCATCTTTTCACAAACATCTTGCATGAACATCTTTGATTGTACTTGACAGTATTTTTCTGAGACCTAGGTTAGAGTACTTAATACATATCCTGTGAGCATCTAGCTTAAAAGTCTCATAAGAGTGAAATATTTGAGTGATAACAAAAGGGAGAAGTAAATTCAGAGTAGAGAAATCACACATCCACTTGTTTGATCACCATACCATATCCTAAGCGAGAATTTAGGCCCTCTTTGGATCGATATAGCCAGAAATTCACACCTATATGAAATTTATTATCCGCTAGTTGCCCCACTGAGCTTTTCATTAGCCTTTTCACAAACCAAAAATTCTTTACCCAATAAAAAAAATATATATATATATATATATATATATATATATATATATATATATATATATATATAATAAAAAATAAAAACTTACCTATCTAGATAAGTCTGAGAAATAAGATGAGTGAAGAAAAGAGAAGAGAAAAACCTGTATACACAAAAATTAGTTAGTTGCTTCAGAAAAGAAAAAGAAATCCATCCAAAGAAAAGAAAAGAAAAATAAAATAAAATAAAAACTCCAAAAAATAGAATAAAAGGAGTCAAAAAACCAAAATATAAAGGCTAAAGATGGAAACAAAGTGTAGAAGCAAAAGAACAAGGTTTTCTCTAGTTACATAATATGAAAACCCTATTTTCTCAGACCTGTCTTTTTGAATATCCATTTCCTTACTTCTTTAACCAACACCTATGCCCCGTATCACCTAATAAAGACCTCTAGCTTAATTAGAAATAGGTTGGTGTGATAATAAGTGGTAGATGTGTTTGATCGACCTCGACTTCCTTGGATTGTCATTGAGATTGTGATGAAACGTGTGCCCCCTGCGCACTGGAGTTAGCAAACTTGAGTGGAAAAATTAGAGTGTTATGTGTTTTGACACATTCCTTGTGAGAACTTACTTAGGCACGCTACCCAAAAGTTTCAGAAACGGACCTACCATTGCATTTCATATCATAGTTCATTGTATAGTTGTTTATCTTAAGATGATTTGATTATTATGCATGTATTAGTTTAAGTTTTAGAATGATCATTCTTGTTTAAATACTAGTGAGATATATAGATCATTGAGACATAAATAAGGAAACAATAGTTTTATTTCTTAGTCATTGTAGTATAGATGAAGTTTGTGAGTACCTTATCTAGAAAACTCTCACGAGGCTATAACTCGTCCACTAGGGAAATCCTAGTGGTTTAAGGCCTTGTTGCATATAGTCAATGCAATCGCACTCAGCGAAACGAGAGTAGTTAGAACTCCATTTTTGGTCACTTATTCTAATTTCTCATATTTGCTTGAGGACAAGCAAAATGCTGTTTGGGGGTGGTTTGATAAGAGACAAAAACTGTAGTTTTAACCCCTTAACAATCATACTTTTAGACCAATTATGCAAGTAATAAATAAGAGTTAATGCTGATTACATGTTTTTATGTATTTCAAGCATTGAAGTCATTTATTTGCAGAAATGTGCCACTTTGGCGAGATAAAGGAGCAAGGGTTGGTTGCTAAGAAGTTCTGTGATTAAAGGCCAAAATTCAAGGAGACAAAGCCTTTGTAAAGGCCAGTCAAAAGCTGAAAAGTCAACGCGGGCAGAAACAGTGCACAAGTCAGCAGAACTTCCGAAGATCATATCTTTGGACTCAGGCCTCGGAATTGGGTCTACCTTCTGTCAAAACGATCGGCTCGGAAAGAGATTTCCAATGGTCTAAGCCTTGACCCAATCATAGGAGCAGAAGTGGATGAAAAGTCTACTGAAGTAAAAGCCAGCTGAAACGGGCTCTGTGGACTGAAGAAATTGGGCTTTGGGCTCGATTTTCCGGCCCAAAATATGACTCCTCAGTCCATGCACAAAAATGTGGATCTGGTATCCTCCTTTACAAAAGACAAGACTTAACTCTTAAGTCATAGTTAGTTAGGTTAGAAGGTAGCCATTAGAGATAGTTTTTTTTAGATCTAGATCTAGTTTTTACATTCAATTAGTTAGTTTAGAATCATATTTAGTTTTTAGAATAAAGTATTAGTTCTTCATTTCAATTTAGATTATTGATTCAATTCTTAGTTATATTTAGTTGTTTTAAATTCAATTTAAATTCATTTTGAATCATTGTTCTTATTGTTCATTAGATTAATAAGTAGTTGTTATTCATTCCATAATGACATGTTCTTATTGTTCTTGTGTTGGGAATGGTAGTATAGAAAATTCACATCATTATATTGTTAGTTAATTTAGTATAAATTCGTAGTATCATCATAATAAGTTAATTTCTTATTCAAATCATTACTCTCACCATTGTTCTTTGTGTTTGTTCAATTGAATTTGTTTAAGTCTTGAGAGTTAAGAGTGGAACGAATCCATACTCTTATCTATATTGCATGAATCTATTTGAGAGAGTAAGGAAATATAATTGATAACATAAAAATGGTAATATTACGTATTAGTGTTGTTAACATTAATATTAGTGTTTAACTGTTTTTATGGTTATCAAATACCACCCCCAAATAGCATCTTGCTTATCCTTAAGCAAGGATGAGAGAAAAAACTAAAATCACAAATGAGTGATTTATTATAAGTTATACTAATCTCGTTTCGCAGAGTGCGATTGCATTAACCATATGCAACAAGGCCTTAAACCACTAGGAATTCCCTAGTGGACGACCTTTAAGCCTCGTGAGAGTTTTCTAGTGAAGGTACTCACAAACTTCTTCTATTTAGTATAAAGGGTCTTGTTTCCTTATTTATTCTCAGAAGTCCATACATCTCATTTAGAGAAGGAATAAGGACAAGCTCCTTTGAACTTAGAATAA
The DNA here is from genome assembly GCF_015680905.1 of Coptis chinensis. Taxonomy (NCBI): domain Eukaryota; kingdom Viridiplantae; phylum Streptophyta; class Magnoliopsida; order Ranunculales; family Ranunculaceae; genus Coptis; species Coptis chinensis. Next base: position 46,573,566 of record NC_141460.1, read on the forward strand.
CAAATGTACAGTAATTTAATCATATAAAGATAAATATACAAAACATAAGCAATGAAATGCAAAAGTAGAGTTGTTTTCGAGACTTTTGGAGAGCGTCTTTAAAATGGGTTCTCACAGGGGTGTGTTGCAATCACAACTGTCTGATAGATTCACTCAAGGTTCATTATCTCAAGTGCAGCATGCACTTATATTCCTCACATACTCAAATGACGTCCAAAGAAGCCAGGGTCGATTGATCACGCTTTCCACTTACTATCACACCATCCTATTTCTAATTGAGCTAGAGGTCTTTTATTAGGAGTTACGGGGCTAGGGTGATGGTTTAGAACAAAAAAAGAAAGGAAAAACAAAATCTAATAAGTATAGAAGCTGGGTCTTCAAGATACTTATAACCTAGGGGTGTCTCTTTTTTCCAAAAACCCAATTTTTTCAAATTCTGATTTGATATTTTTCCAAATTTGGCAATGATATTTATGTTATGATATCTGAAATTCCAATATCCGATTTTTTTGAAAAATAATTAGATCGGAATTGGATGTGTTTTCAAAATCCGATCCGATCCGATTTTCAATTAATTTTTGAATTTTTAACATATAGCGATTTATTTCATATAGTTACTAAATTAAAACTATATATAGTTTACAAACCAAATAAACCCTAGAGAAGTAGAACATTGTCTCTTTCACAACTTCAAGAAATCAATATTGTCATTGTTGTACATGTCTCAATTTATCCCATATTCCTATTTAGTGAATTAATGCATTAACATGAAGAATTTTTTTGCTGAATAAAAGTGTTAAAAGGTCTAAGTTGTTTATTGAATTAATACATTTCAAAATGACTACTAAATGAATATATTAACTTGATAAAAAATGGTTATTCTAAAAGAGAATCCGATTATATAATTCAAATATCTGATTTACTTCCATATTTTGCGGATTCTGAAATTTCCGAAAATTTTCCGATTTTCCGAACTTTTCGAATTCGGAAAAAAAATTACCATCCGAAAAATAATTAGATCGGATTTGGAAAGGATATTGGCATCCGAAAAAAATTGGAAATTTTTGCTGAAAGCCCTTTATCCGATTCGATCCGAAGTCACCTCGTTTTGTTCTTTTGCTTTCGAATTGTGATATATTTTTTAGGCCTTTGGCTTTGTGACTCCATATGATTGGGAGTTCTAGCTTTGCTTTTGTTTCTTTTTGCTTTTGTTTCTGATATCGTCTCCTTATGATTTTGACTTTTTGGGAGATTCGATTTTTGACTCCTTAGATTTTTTTAGAGTTTTGATTTTTAGTGGTTCTTTCTTTCTTCTCCTTTCTTTTTTTTTTTTTTTTTTTTTTCAAAACAACTAATTGTTCTATTTTTGTACAAGGTCTTCTCTTTTCTTTTTCTGATATTCATCCAGTTCTCAACTTGTCAGCTGGATAAGCTTTTTATTGTGTGTTGTAATGGGGTACGAATTTTTGGTGAAGAATAAAAAGGTTTTTTAGAAAACGGTAAAAGCTCAAAAGGGTTAACTAGAGGAAAAACTATCTTCTTTGGGTTTTAATGTTTATTTGGCTATATCGATAAAAAAAATGGCCTAAATTCTCTTATAGGATATGGTGTGGTGATCAAGCAAGTGGACGTGTGGTCTTTCTATCCGGATATCCTTTGTGTCATCACTCAATAATCATTCAGATGAGGCTTTTTGGCTAGATTCTCACAGGATATGGAACTTAATTGTTCTAACCTTGGTCTTGGAAACACACTGCTATATACAAACAAATGCTAATGCATGTCATTCATAAAAAGATATAGAAACTATTGTACGTATATTAGTCTAAGTACGAAGAACGAATCCTTACTCTATTGCTATAATGAGACTTCTAAAATTTTTATTCATCATAGAAAAAGGAAACAAGACTTTTTAATACTAAACAGAAAAATATTTTTAGTCTTTTTCAAAAAAATATTTTTTAGAAAGGAAGAACTATACTATTATATCTACTATATAGAAAATGCATAGTTTTTATAAAATGTTAGTATACCACCCCCAAATAGAACTATGCTTTGTCCTTAAAGTATGAAAAGATAAGGAAAGAGATTACCATAGAAACATAAGCAAAAATGGCGATGCACCTGTATTTTGTTCTTCATGATGAAAATACACCACCCCCAAATAAGTTTGGGGTGTGGGTTGTTTGATATAGAACGAGAAATACATGGTTTATTGTACTAGGGATAATTATTCTACTATGAAATATCTTTTTGGGTTTTTGTATTATTGAAAACATATGTAATGCAAAAAATCTAACATGCATGCATGATTATTATTACACTAAAAAGTTCGAAATGTAAAGTATGTAAACAACTATTTATACGCACATGTATCATTTTGGTTAATTGTTTTTCTCAATCTAAAGGTATCTCTAACCATAATTTTTATTTTTTATATCCTCGGATAATTATAATTTTGAAAACCTCGGGTTTTGTAGAGATGTTATAAAGAGACTCGTACTCAAAAGTCGTGATTCTAAATGCTAATTTTTGAAAACAAACCATAACAGTACTTTCAGGCAACTTTCGCGTCGGCTCTTTATTGAACCCAATCTAGTTAGACTATGGCTTCAGTTATGTATGTGTTGGGGATTTACTGTGCATGATGTAATGGGAGGCTTTAGCTGATTGGACACTAATGGGTGGTGGAACTAGGTATCTTTGGTGGATTTTGGTAGTTCTGGTTAAAATGGGATGGGAACCAATGCTCTGTTCTGATTGTTGGAGGTATCTTGTTCTTGTCTAAATGTATTTGATGCTTGACATGATGATATGTTGGTGACCAAGGGACAATTGGTATCTATATGGTTTAAGCTGAGACATAAAGTGAATGGTGATATGGGCGACCCTTAGTAACACATAACTGATCCTCAAACCGCCCTTAGAAGAATGGAGATTGCATACTTCTAAGGGTTGGTCTATATGGAATCCATTGCCCGTTTTGTTTTTGGAAAATCACATGACTATTGATGTATCGAGAATCTAGCATAATGAGAATGGAGAAAACAACTGTTTTTGAAAAAGAAGTGTAAAAGAAAGAAAAAGAAATTTGTATACTCGCTCCATAGGATCACACTTACTCAAACAATGAATAAAAAGTGTTTTACAAAGAATGTGCGAGATATACGTAGACTAAGGCTCCGATACTTACAACCACACACTCAAAGTAGAGTGGTCCAATTACCTTAAGGATGCACTCCCATGGAATGCATCGAGAAAACATAACATGAATCTTTTATAGTCAGATATTCAAGACTATATGTGGGGGTCGTTTTAAGTCAGATTCCCCAAGACTATGCATAAGATGGATGATATGCTGTTAACTATATACTAATAGTCTAAATAGTTGAGGATCTTTATAGAAAAACATATGAAAGCATACACCCCCAAATAGAATGAAATGATGCATTTGGAGTGTAAGATGCAGAATGATAAGAGGATGTTTGTGTAACCCATCATGGAAGTTATGCAATAACCCATCATAGTTGACTTGTCTAAGAGAGTAAGAGGTTGGTAGTATATGTCCTTCATGAGGCTCAATTGATGTGGAATAGGATATACAAAGTTTCTCAACTACTGAAATGATGGACTCTTGTGTTTGTATATTAGGCAAAGTCTCTTTACTAGGAAGGTTTAGAAAATTATGAATGATCCCAAAGGCAATTGGCTTAAGTGCGAATTTGAGGTTTCTTTGAATTGGTTTTGTGGTGTCTGATAAGAGCCCAAAACTTTAGTTTTAACCCCTTAATAATATTACATTTAGACCAATTATGTTTATAATAAATAAGAGTTAGTACTGTTTACGTACTTTTGTGTATTTCAGGTCTTGGAGTCAACTACGTGAAGAAATATGTCACTTTTGCCAGAGAAAGGAGCAAAAATTGGTTGCTAAAAAGTTCTATGGTTAAAGCCCAAGTTTCAAAGAGAAAAAACCTTTTTAAAGCCCAGTCAAAGCTGAAAAGTCAAAGTCAATACGGGCAGAAATAGAGCATAAAAGTTAACACAACTTCCGCAGGCCGTATCTTTGGACTCAAACCTTGAAATTGGGCCTATTATATGTCAAAACGACCAGCTCGGAAAGATATTTCTAATGGTTTAGGCCTTGAGCTAATCAGAGGAGTAAAAGTGAACAAAAATGCTGTTTTAGTAATTTCCAGTAGAGAAACCCTTTTTGGACTTAAGTAATTAGGTTTTGGTCTTGATTTAGTGGCCCAAAACATAGCTCCAAAGCCCATGTACGAAATTGTAAACCTAGCCTTCTCCTATATAAAGAGGACTAAGGCAAAACTATAATTAACTACTACCTCTTCTCTTTAGTTTAACCTAGTTTATGTTTTATTAGCCTAGACTAGGGGTGCAAACAGATAGGTTCGGATGATATGCCTGTATCCGTAATCTGAAAATTTATACCGATATCCGAATCCGAATCCGAATCCGATTTCGAATATCTGAAACGGATATCGGATAATATCCGATCCGAAAATTAAAATTAATTAAAATTTTATTTGCTTTAAATAATTCATTTTACCACTATAAAAATTAGTATAAATATATATATTTGTTATTTATTATTATTATTTTGTTATTATAGTTTTATATTATTAGTTTATGATTTTATATAATATTTTATACAATAAAAAATAAATAAATTAACTATATATAATAACTATTAATTTTTTAAATCGGATCGGATATTATCGGATGCGGATATAGTACTATTCGAATCCATATCCGAAACCAGTTCGGACATAAAAAAAAATATCCGAATCTGAATCCGAATCCTAAATTTTCGGATAATATCCAATTTTTTGAATACGAATTCGAATCGGATTCACATCTTATTATTTAATTATCATAGTTTAAATTAGAATATATTCAATCATAGTTTTCACCATATTAATTATATTTAGAATAATTTCTCTCATAATGTTTAATTGTTAATTATTAGTAGAATTAACTATGCTCTAAGCAACTAGGAGTGGAACGAATTCTTACTCTAGTTTTATTGCATGATAATTTATAGTAGAACTTTGATCAAAAGGTATAAATTATAATTTTCTTCTTCCTAGTTTAATTAGCTAAGGAGTAGTTTAGCATAATTTTAGTATTATCAAATGGCACCGTTGCCATCTTTGTTGTCTTTAGAATTTAATTCTCTTAGTTTTTTTAATTCTACAAATAGCCTAATTCACCCACCCACCCTATTGTTTGAAAGTTTGTGTTTCTGACTGTGTTTTCTGTTTCTTGAAAACAGGATTTTGCTCCTAGAAGTATACTGGAAAATTTTCGGAATTGTACTCGGAGCGTTCCCGCGCCCCATTTACACTATATTGAAGCACGCACGCGCCCTTCCTTCTAGCCCAACCCATTAAGAATCGCGTGAAGTTCTATTTCTAACAAAATTGACAAAAGCGCGCACGCGCCCTTGTTACCTTATCATTGAGCGCGCCCGCGCCCCTCTGGAAAAAGCTCGATATAAACAGGTTAGTTACAGGTCACTTTTCGTTGGAAATTATTGTTTATTCAGTGTTCCAAGCTTCCACAGGACGTTGAGGTTCGTATAAAAGACGTTATTCACAAGCGTAGCAAGGAGGCATTCAAGTTCTCCTTCTTTCACTCCTCGTCTCTTCTGTCAGAGGAGTGTAAATTCTAGTATATCAGGTTGTTGTTTGACTGCTGTTAGTGTTTCTTTCATATTGGACTTAGCCTTGCATTAGATTAAGGTCTGGTAAGAGAAAACCATCTAACGTTATCTATCATAAACGTCAACGTACACGGCTATCTAGAATACCACACACTACACCTACATCAATGGCTGAAGAAGCAGAGACTCCTCTATCTGATTTTTACAAAGCCCTAAACGATGGCCCTAAGTCTTGCATCTTTATTGCAGACCCAGTGGGGGATTTCCGAATTCCCCCAAATATTTTTAATTTGTTACCCGTTTTTCATGGTTTAGACAACGAAAAGCCTTATCAGCATATCCGTAGGATAGAACAAGTTCTCACTATATTCCATCATCCTAACGTAGGTTCTGAACAAATTAAACTGAGGGTGTTTCCTTTCACCCTAGCCGATAAGGCGGTGTCTTGGTAAACTGCCCAAACGCCTAATTCATTGAACTCATGGGCCAAATTTGTTCAATTGTTCATGGAACAATTTTACCTACCACTCAAGACAAATGAAATGATTCAAAAGATTCATTTCTTCTGCCAGAACCCTCATGAATTCATTTTTAGAGGTCTGGAACCGGTACACTAATCTTTTTATAGAGTGTCCACATCATAACCTTGAGAAAGACACGCTTGTTCGTGCCTTTTTCAAGGGGCTTTCACATTATCATAAGGAGGTTCTTGATATGGGGGCAGTTTAATTAGTAAAGGAGCCTCAGAGGCTTATAGGTTTTTAGAAGATCAATCCAAGCGTAATAATAATAGGGGAGGATAACGACATCCCCCGCTCTGCTATTTCTTCTTCCACAGCCAAGGCTGCCAGTATGTTTGAGGTTAAACCTGATCCCGAGCTTAGAACTCTACTCGAATCCCTCACAAAAAAGGTAGAAACCATTTCTATTCAACATAAGCCTACTCCTGGCATGAACATCAGCTCTCTTCCATGTAATTTCTGTTTTAGTCTTGAGCATACCGACTCCTATTGTCCTCTCGTCTATGAACAACCACCATAACAGTCGGACAATGTTTGCTCCGTAAATAGCCTTCTTAACGCCCCTTGGAGACAAAACCCCAACTTCAGTTGGCGTAATAATCAACCAGTTACACCTACGGGGTTTAATAATCAAAATGTTAGGCTAGCAAACAACTACAACCCAGCTCCACTAAGACAAGTACAAGGACCAGGTAATTATAATAATTACAATAATTATTATAATAATAATAATAGAGGTATCATCCCGGTTAATAACAACTATAACAACCCACCCATTAATAATCAACGTGAGATAGTTCCTGCCACACCACCTGTGGCCACTACACCTTCACAACCGGATCGTTTCGATGCCTACATGCAAGCTCAACAACAGATTCTATAATCCATACAACAATTAACCTAAGATAAAGCCCAACAAAAAGGTGTGTTTCCAGGTCAAGCTATACCTAATCCTAAAACGCCAAACACAGCCTTTGAAGTAATTGGTAACATTAGTAACGCAAATTTAAACGTAGGGGAGTTAAATGCCATCACTACTCTCTGTTATGGCAGAGTAGTTGATAATGCCGTAACTATGCCCATTGATACACCGCTAGTGGTCATTGAAAATGAAACTTTACTAGATACCGAAATAGAAACTGAAGATCCTACGCCTGTAGAGGTACCAGTTAAACCATAACCCAAGAAAAAAGCGGCCAAGGATAAAAATCCTATTAACCCATATGCTAAATATAGAGAGAAACCACTGTTTCTCCAGAGACTAGCCATATTAAAAAAGGATACAAATTTTGACGATATTAGAAAAGTTTTTAAAAATCTAACGATACACCTACATTTTCTTGAAGCTATTAAAAAATTATCACAATATGCTAAGTTTCTAAAAGAGTTGTGCACTACTAGGCGGAAAACAAACATTCCAAAAGATGCCTTTTTAACTGAACAGTTTCCCACTCTTTCTGAACCATAGTTTGGAATTTTGGAAATCTCAAAATTTTGACAAATCCAAAAACCGAAATTCATCAAATTTCGACCCTATCATATTAGGATTTTCGATTGATTTCGGAATAATCAATATTTCGACTCTATATTCGGAATTCCGATTTTTTGAAAAACTGAAATATTGGGCGGAATTCTGAGGTTTCGTTTGGAATCACGAACAATGATCTGAACATAATGAAATCGTTAAGTACAAGAACCCTGATCGTCCTACTATACAATGCACCTTAGGGGATACCTACACGACAACTGCTCTATTAGACCTGGGGGCGAGTGTTAACTTACTCCCTTATTATTTATATTAACAAATAGGTCTACAAGAGATGCAACCATCTAAAATGATGTTGCAATTAGCTGACAGTTCTATTAAGTATCCAAAAGGTGTTGTTGAAAACGTGCTTGTTAAAGTTCAAGATTTTTACTACCCAGCCGACTTCGTTATCCTCGACACAGAAGTCGCTAACAACTCTGTTCCTATCATCTTATGGCGTCCCTTCTTGGCAACTGCTAACGTGCTCATAAACTGCCACGATAGTTCAATGTCCATGTCCTTTGGACATCTTTCTGTTGAGGTAAATGTTTTCAAAATGATGAAATAGTTACCCGATACGACTATCGATAGAGAAGTTAGCATGATTGAGAGATTAGCTCAAGATTATTTTAACAACATGTTTCCAGAGAATCAAATGCATCAATTCCTTTCCTTCGGAAGTTCTGACTTCGATGATGACTCCTACGTGAGGAAGTCAATGCCTTTTTTAGTCTACTCAATCTTAGATCTTTTTGTAGCTCCATCTTCCGAGTTTGAAGACCTCTTACCTAAAATAGTCTTTACTACTCAAGACGAAGACCCTTCGGAAGCCTTTCTACCCATTCCTCCCACCCCTGTGCTTAAAAATCTTCCTACTTAGTTGAAATATATTCAACTTGATCTGGATGGTAGTCATCCGGTGATTATATCTTCTCAGTTGTCTACTGATGAAGAGCCACGTTTGATTAGGTTGATTAGGGAACATCGTTTCGCGATCGGTTGGTCCCTAGACGACATTAAGGGGATTGACCCTAATGTATGCACACATCGCATACATTTGGAGGATAATACGAAGACTTCACGTGAACCTCAGTGTCGCTTGAACCCTGCCATGAAAGAAGTGGTAAGGGAAGAAGTCTTATGGTTACTCGATGCTGGTATCATATATCCCATCTCCTATAGCAAATGGGTAAGCCCCATTCACGTAGTTCCTAAGAAATCGAGGGTTACCATTGTGTGTAATGCTGCTGGTGAATATGTTTCCACACGAGTTCTTATGGTTCCTATTAAAAGAAGGATTTGTATTGACTACAGACTCTTAAAAGGCATGACACGAAATGATCACTTTCTTTTACCTTTTATAGATCAGATGCTCGAACGTCTAGTTGGTCTTGCTTATTACTGTTTTTTAGATGGCTACTCTGGCTATTTTTAGATCATTATCGATCCTGACGACCAAGACAAGAGTACCTTCACATGTCCTTTCGGAACATATTCCTATAAACGAATGCCTTTTGGCTTTTGTAATGCTTCTGGTACCTTCCAGCGGTGTATGCTTCATATCTTTCGTGATATGGTGGAGCGGTTTATGGAAGTTTTCATGGATAATTTTTCTATCTATGGAGACTCTTTAGTGACTGCCTGTCTAACCTTTCTAATGTGTTGACACGGTGTGACGAGAAAAATCTGGTTTTAAATTGGGAAAATGTCATTTTATGGTTAAAAGAGGAATAGCTCTAGGTCATATTATATCTAATGATGGCATAGAAGTAGATAAAACCAAATTAGATAAAATAGCGTCTCTACCTATACCTCGGACTATCTGTTACATTAGAGCCTTTTTAGGCCATGCAGGTTTCTATAGGCTTTTTATCAAGGATTTTTCAAAATTAGCTAGGCCTTTAACTAATCTGCTTTTAAAAGATGCCATCTTTGACTTCAATTATAACTGCAAACACACTTTTGAAACATTAAAAGCCGCTTTAACATCTGCACCGATTATACAGCCTCCCGATTGGTCTAAACCTTTCGAACTTATGTGTGACGTTAGCGATTATGCTGTTGGTGCTGTGTTTGGCCAGAAACTAGATGACAAGTCCACCATTATTTATTATGCTAGTAAGACTTTAAATGATGCTCAAAGAAATTATACTACTACGGAAAAGGAATTTTTGGCTGTGGTCTATGCTTTAGATAAGTTTCGTCCTTATTTGGTTGGTTCAAAGACCTTAGTATATACTGATCATGCAACTCTTAGGTACCTTCTCGCCAAGAAGGATGCTAAACAGAGATTGATCCAATGGATCCTTCTCCTGCAGGAGTTTACCTTAGAAATTAAGGGTAAATGAGGGGTCAAAAATGTAGTTGTCGATCACTTATCTAGACTAACCAATGACAGTGATAGTGATTCTGAGTCCATACCTGATTCTTTTACTTATGCGCATCTTTATTCTATTTTTTCTGCACCTTGGTATGCCGACATTGTGAATTTTTTAGCTTCTAATATTATTTCCGATGTTTGGTCAAAAAGCGAACGTAAGAAATTTTTGGCGAGAGTTAAGTTATACTACTGGGATGAGCCCTACCTTTTTAAGTATTGTGCGGATCAGATTATTCATCGTTGTATTCCCTAGTGGAAATATAATGAGATTTTATCCTTCTGCCATGACAAAGCATGCGGTGGACATTTTAGTGGTATGAAAATGACAGCTAAAGTTTTTCAATGTGGATTTTATTGGCCTACCCTTTTTAAAGATGCCCAATTACAATGTAGGACATGTGTTCGTTGCCAACAACTTGGGCGTATCACTAAACATAATATGATACCTTTAAATCCCATTATGGTAATGGAAATTTTTGATGTATGGGGCATTGATTTCATTGGTCCTTTTCCTGTTTCCTATGGATTTATTTATATTCTTGTTGCAGTGGACTACATTTCCAAATGGATAGAGGCCATGGCTTGCCATAGCAATAGCCATACGAAAATTGTGTTTTTTGTTAAAGAATACATTTTATGTCGTTTTGGCATCCCTAAAGCCATCATCAGTGATAGCGGAACGCATTTTTGCAATAGAGTTGTTGCTTTTTTAGTTAAGCAATACGGAGTTACCCATAAGGTGGTAACTCCTTATCATCCGCAAACTACTGGCCAAGTAGAAGTCTATAATAGGGAAATTAAAAAAATATTAGAAAGGACAGTCAATCCTGATTGGAAAGATTGGTCTAAGCGTCTAACAGATGCCTTATGGGCGTATCAGACAACTTTTAAAACTCCTATAGGAATGTCTCCCTTTAGACTTGTGTTTGGAAAACCTTGTCACTTGCCCGTTGAATTGGAGCACCGTGTTATGTAGGCTATAAAAAGCCTGAACTTCAATATTGATGAGGCGGGTGTCAAGCGCAAATTGCGATTAAATGAGCTTGAAAAAATCTGTAGCGATTCTTATGATCTCGCGAAGGATTATAAAGCTAACATGAAATGTGTTCATGATAAACAGATTTTGCGTAAAGAGTTGTAGTTGGTCAAAAGGTTTTGCTTTACAACTCACGTTTGAATATTTTCCTAGGGAAATTAAAAACCCGATGGTCTGGTCCCTTTCTGGTTACTGAAGTCACCCCTCACGGGGCAATCACCTTGGTAAATCCCAAGGACAACAATACCTTTCAAGTCAATGGGCAACGTTTAAAACATTTTCACGAGTTAATGTCCCCAGATGTGGAGAATGTCCTTTTACAGGACCCTGTCTATGAGGACTGACCCTTGATGTTTGGTGTACTTCCTTTCATTTCCATTTATTGGTAAATGCACCATTAAGGTAAGCGGGCCCTCCATTTGGAATGTGTGGCTGTAAGTACCGGATCCTAAGTCCACATGTAACATAATTCACGCTTTCTACTCTTGCATGTTTTCTCATTTTTGAGTCATGCTTCTCTATGGAGTGATTACATCTTTATTGCTTTATTGTTTCTTTTATATTAAACCTTATTCATAAAAAGTAAAAAAATATTAAAACCCTATAAACAGTAATCTAGAAAGTCACAGGAATCTGACTTTAAAAGACCCACATTTAAAACAAATTTTCTAAACCCTGTTTTCATAAATTTGTTTTGGGGTGGGGTGTTTGGTTTTTCCATTCTTGATCGCTCAACTTCCTATTCTTGTTGTTTATGCCATTTAGTCGTACTTTGATTCGGGTTGACACTATCTATAAATTTAGATTTCTTTTGATCACATAACTTATGCTATTCACGCATTTCGTGTCATTTTCCATCTCCTTATGTGTAAACCACGGTTAGATTTGAGTTTTTTTTTATTGATCATTGGATTGTAATTTCTATGTTGATCATTTTTATAGCTCATTCGCCAAAATCAGACCGTTAGCGAATCAAAAATTTTAGTTTTAAGTTATACGAGGCATAGGACAGGATGGGTATTACGGATTTGTTTTGGGCTTGGGCCCAAAAATTAAAAACCCTACCAGGTCACGTGCCGCGCACGTGACTCCCTATCTTAAAAACCCACGCGTTTTTTCTTCTTCTCTTCCTCGCCACCATTACAGAACACCGCCTGACCAAAGAAAAACTTAGAGCGCGCACGCCCTTGTGTTTAGACCATTCTGGGCACGCCCACGCCCTTAACTCCACAGACCTCCAGTTCCAATTTCAACTAATTATTTTTTAACTATCCCAAACATTAACCGTCACCACAAATTCCATTTCCAGATCTCCATGGCTCCTAAAACCCCAAAAATTCTTCCCAAACAAGTTTTCTCCAGTGCACAGTTTACACCCTTCTTTGATACTGAATTGCATATTAGGAAGTGGGAAGGGTTGTGGTATTCTACTGATAATTTTTATTACCATGATTTGGTGTTCTCTTTTTACAAGAAGAGGGATATTAGTGGTCGTAGGATTTTTCTAGATGTGAATGGTAGTCATAAGCAGTTGACTATAGCAGTGTTGGTTGAGATTACTGGCATTGAGGAAAGAGACATCGTAGTCACAATGCAGGAATATCAGCTTGGGGGAATCGGTACGTCGATGATGGAGACAATATTGGAAGAACGTTACAATCCTGGGTCGCATTGTGTTCGTCAGTCGTCTCTTAGAAGAAACTAGCTGGCAGTGGCTTAGTGGGTTGGTAGGAATGTTATTACTACCACGAAAGCCAATGACATCAATTTGAGTTGTCTGCACATTCTCTGGACCATTCAGAATAGAAGGTATGGGTTTTGCATCCTCAAATTTTTATTACTAGAGATTGTAGCAGTTGGTCAATTGATCGTAACTTTCCTTGCATTGATCATGAAGACTATGTTGTATTGGGGATGTGTTTCGAAAACTAGTAAGGTTAAGTTGAAGTTGCATGAGAATGCACGTATTTATCGGGAGTGTATTCAGAATGAGTGGAATTTGCCTGAGGTTTTGGCTGCTGAGATGGAATTGGAGGAGGAAGATGCAGCCTGTTTTGATGCAAAAGCTTTGGAAAGGGCTACTACGGATATGAATTTGAGAGGTGCAGAGTGAAGTACATGGTGTGCCATGTATTTATGGAGCACTAGTTTCTTAAACAAAGGTCCCCAAGGTTCCCTAATTGATAAGGAAAGAGATGGAATAAGAAAAGGGCTTCTAAAACCAAAATAGAAACAGCCGAGAGCAAACTCAACATTAATTCTATATGGTTTTTAAGCATGGAATCAAAATAGCGAACTTAATTCTTCAAACCCTTGAGGTTACACCAAACAACAGTAGCTAATTCTAGCTACACCATAGTAGCAGGATGCTCACATAAACTATATTCCTTAAACATTGCAACATTAATTCCAAAAACATGTGGATATGGTAAAATACAATGCTAAGCAAATAATGCCACCCCCAAACAAGTCGGAATTGTGGGATTCATGAAAAATAGACAGCATGCTTGGACAAAAATTAAACCAACTTAAAATTCAAATAACAACCAACTTACATAATCTAATATTAACTACTTAACTAAACAACTGGGAATAAAAATTCTACTAAAACAGGAAAATATTCTTAAAAATAATAATATAAAGGAACTAGCCACGAGATGAGGATGCACCAAAGACATCCGTCCAACGTCGATGACGCTCACGCCTTCCAGAGTCAGCAGAGGAAGAACCATCATGAGGTGGCAGGTGTCGTAGAACTTCTTCTTGAAACGTGCGTTGTTGTTCCATTAAAATATCACTGATCCTGGTGACTATCACTGATCAACTGAAAATTTTTCTGAAGCTTATCTTGGTTACGGATAATGGTACCTTGCCTAGTCTGGATAGTCTCACAGAGGTCACTAAGAGAACGTTAGCCTATACAAACTGTCTCATACTGGTTATGGAGAGTTCGCAGGCCACGATGAAGTAATGAGAAACGGGCTAGCCATATAGAAATCAACAGTCATACCAGAACCAACAATACTAAACCAACATAAACAGAGAGTTAGTACCAGATCTTATGAGTGGATACATTGCCCCTACGCCTTAGTCGAGCAAGGCAATTATCCCACATTTGGAAGAAGCTATCACCACCAATGTCAATGAGCTGAAACAGACAAATCAAAGAACCTAGAAGTTGGAGAATAACTAGTGTCATTCAAGGCTAGATAGGGCAAATTGCTGCCGCCTTAACAGAAAGATCAAAAGGAGAATTACCAAGCCAGCCGGAGCCAAATCCGAAAGGAAAAGGTGTCTTGCAAGTGGATAACCTGGTGTTACTCAGTCGAATGACCAAGTTAATGCTATCACCACTCTGAGGTCAGGCAAGAAGGTTGATAACAAGATTGTCTATAAACCAGGAAAAGATTCTACAGAGCCTGAGGTAACTTATGTGCCCACCATCCCACCTAGTTCTAACACTCCAGATATATATAGTATTGTGCCACCCGCTGAAGTAACTGTTGAGAGAGAAGCTAAAGGAACTACTGTGGAAGTAACTAAGAAGAAGCCATCATGAGTGACTCCACCTATCACTCCACTATCTATTACCAAGCCAACCAAAGCCGAAAGAAGATAACCGATATTAAAGAATCTGCCAGTACCATTTCCTTCGAAACTAGTGAATACCAGAAAGGGATCACCAGTACAAGGAGATTTGTGATGTATTTCAGATTTTGCATATTAATATCCCATTTCTGACCGCCATAAAGCAAGTTCCCTCATATGCCAAGTTCGTGAAAAATCTAGTGAAGAAGAAGACCAATATTCTAAAAGAAGCTTTTATTGCTCAAAGATGTTCATCGTACCTACAGAATCTAACGGTTATGAAACTGAAAGATCCTGGAAGTTCCACTGTTACATGCAGAATTGGAGATTCTTTGGAGGAGCAAGCTTTATTAGATTTGGGTGCAAGTGTGAATCTTCTACCATATTTTGTCTATGAGAAGTTAAGCTTGAATGATCTAAAACCGACTGATGTTACTTTACAGTTGGCAAATAGAACAATGAAGATACCTAGAGGAATCATTGAAGACGTCATAGTTAAGATCGAAGATTTTTATTATCCGGTTGATTTCATAGTACTCGACACAGAACCTACATCTGGTAGGCAGATACCAAACATTCTAGGCAGACCATTCTTGGCCATTGAAAATGCACTCATTAACTGTTGAAGTGGTAATATGACATTATCCTTTGGTAATATGAGAGTTGAGACCAATGTTTACCATATGTTACAACAACCATAGGAGGTGTGTGCTATGAATGAGGTATGCATGATTGAAGCGTTAGCACAGGATTATCTGACTCATTCATATCCTGCTTTGATTCCAACTAGGATTTTGACTGGATGGAGAGTTTGCATCAATTACAAAAAGCTGAATAGCGCATCGAGGAAAGATCATTTTCCATTGCCTTTTATCGATCAAATGTTAGAAAGATTAGCTGGACAAGCTTACTACTGCTTTTTTGATGGTTACTCAGGATATTTTCAGATCCATATTGACCCTGAGGAACAAGAGAAGACCACATTCACATGTCCGTTCAGAACATTCGCCTACCGTCGTATGCCTTTTGGTCTATGCAATGCACCGGCCACTTTTCAGAAATGCATGATGAGTATTTTTGGCGACATGGTGGAGAAATACATGGAAGTTTTTATCGATGATTTTTCAATTTTTGGATCATCTTTTGAGGATTGCCTGCACCATATCTCCTTAGTCCTTAAACGTTGTTGAGATACCAACTTAGTTCTGAACTGGGAAAAGTGTCACTTCATGGTAAAGGAAGGGATAGTGCTGGGTCACCAAGTTTCGAAGGAAGGAATTATAGTAGATCGAGCAAAGATTGATATTATAAAGGATCTACCCAAACTGAGAACTATCAAAGATATCCGTGCTTTCTTAGGTCACGCGGGATTCTACCGTCGATTTATCAAGGATTTCAGCAGAATTGCAAGACCAGTGTCACATCTATTAAGGAAAGATGTTGTCTTTGATTTTGATGACCCATGTGTCGAAGCTTTTATGAAGTTGAAGGAAGAACTCACTTCAGCACCAATCATTCATACGCCCGATTGGAGCCAGCCGTTTGAGATCATGTGTGATGCATCTGATTATGCTATAGGAGCCGTTCTAGGACAAAGAGACAAGAAAGTACCGTATGCAATCTATTATGCTAGCGAGACTCTAAATGAAGCTCAGATTAATTATTCTACCACTGAGAAGGAGCTCTTAGCCATCATCTATTCTCTTGACAAATTTTGTCAATATCTGATAGTTTCAAAGGTAATAGTTTATACTAACCATGTTGCCTTGTGTTATTTACTTTCTAAGCAGGATGCCAAGCCTAGGTTAATCTGATGGATACTAATTTTATAAGAATTTGATTTGGAGATACGTGATAAGAAAGGAACAGGGAATGTCATTGTTGATCACCTTCTAGATTGCTAGTGGAGAATGCGGAAGACAACTTACAAATCTGTGAGACTTTTCTTGATGAACAATTGCTCAGCATACCAGAAGTACCATGGTACAGCCACATCGCAAATTATCTTGTGACCGACTAGGTACCATCGCATTGGAGCAAGCAAGAAAAAGATTTATTCTACTCAAAGGCCAGATATTATTTTTGGGGTGATCCATACTTATTCAAGAATTGTTCTGATCAGATTATTCGAAGATGCATCCTAGAATCGGAACAAGAATCCATTCTATCATTTTGTCACGATCAGCCTTACGAATGACACTTTGGCCCACAGCCTACTGCAGACAAGGTATTACAAGCTGGATTCTATTGGCCTACTCTTTTGACAGATGCAAATGTTTATTGCAAAGCATGTCTGGGATGCCAATTTTTGGGTAAGACCTCGAAAAGATTTGACTGGCCTAAACAACCGATCCTTATCTCAAAAATCTTTGATGTATATGGCATAGATTTTATGGGACCATTTCCGCATTCTTTTGGTTACACCTACATTCTACTGGCTATGGACTATGTTTCAAAGTGGATTGAAGCAGTTCCTACAAAGACCGCTGATAACCGTAACAATGCTAGTTTACCTACGAAATGAACAATAAAACTCAAAACGTATGTAAAACTAAACGATTTTACGTGCCTACTTTATCAAAGATTGTTCTACTCTCTATCTATTGAACAGATATAGTGGAGTAGGAAGTTCGTTCCATTCCTAGTTCTTTCACATAGTAATGTTCTCTAAGTATAAATAATCTTAACTAAAGTCTAATGAGAGATTTACGAATTATAAACTACGATGCAACTACCCACAAGATACGACTAATTAACTACTGAATGCTGAGTTGATTCTATGATAAGGAATTAGGGGGGATTGATTCCACCTTAACTCAAGTTAACTTACTAACGACGAATCGTCGTAATCCGAATTGAACTGCTACCCAGAACAATTGGTTATTCCTAATCCCTAATTACACATGACACTTCTACCAATTCATAACTAGCATGTGAACGATTAAACCCATTCTCATGGTGAATTAATCGTTTCTAGAGTGAAATAGAAATTACGACGACTCTACGATAATCGGAATCAAGCTTTCATCAAGGCTTCTCAACCCCCTCTAATGGAGGTTTAGCCGAGAATCATTCCGCAATCATTTCCATATGAATCTAACTAAACATAATATCAAAATTCCAACTTCCCTAATTTAACAAACAATAATTGAAATCTAATTAATAACTAAGACATGATCAACAACAAGAATTTTAACTAGATCTATAACTGCTATTGACAAAATCGAAAGGACTAATAATAATACTAATTTATTTATCTATTCAATGAATAACAATTTTTTTCAAGGTTTAATCTAAAACAAGAAATGAAATGAACTAAACTTAATTAAAAAACCATTAAAACTAGATCTAGAAGCTATTCTAATCTAACCCTAGCTACCATTACAAGGAACTAGTTTTCTAAATATAACTAGATCCCTAAGAACTAAACTTTTCTTTGTTTTTATATGTTTCAGATCCAAAATCGTGCATGGGCTTGGAGCCATGTTTTGGGCCAGAGAATCAGGGCCAGAGAATCAGGCCCAAAACCCAATTCTTTCAGTCCAAAAAGGCCTCTACAGCTGTAGTTGTCTTTGACAAAATTTTTGTCCACTTCTATTCCTTTGATTGGGTCAAGGCTTAGACCATTAGAAAACTCTTTCCGAGCCGGTCGTTTTGACGTAAGGTAGGCCCAATTATGAGGTCTGAGTCCAAAGATATGGTCTTCGGAAGTTCTGCTGACTTTGTGCACTGTTTCTGCCCGCGTGGATTTTGACTTTTCATCTTTTGACCGGGATTTACAGAGGCTTTGTCCTCTTGAAAATTGGCCTTTAATCACAGAACTCCTTAGCAACCGACCTTTGCTCCTTTATCTCGCTAAAGTGGCACATTTATGCACATAATGGACTTTGAAGCCTGAAATGCATAAAAACACGTAATCAGTATTAACTCTTACTTATTATTCACATAATTGGTCTAAAAGTACGATTGTTAAGGGGTTAAAACTATAGTTTTGGGCTCTTATCAAACCACCCTCAAACAGCATTTTGCTTGTCCTCAAGCAAATATGAGAAATTAGAATAAGTGACCAAATATGGAGTTCTAACTACTCTCGTTTCGCTGAGTGCGATTGCATTGACCATATGCAACAAGGCCTTAAACCACTAGGAATTCCCTAGTGGATGAGTTATAGCCTCGTGGGAGTTTTCCAGTGAAGGTACTCACAAACTTCATCTATACTACAACAACTAAGAAATAAAACTATTGTTTCCTTATTCATGCTCTAAATTAACTATACATCTCACTAGCAATGCATATAGAATAATCAAGTCGAAACCTAAGTTAATATATGCATAATAATCAATCATCTACGAATAAACATATATACAATGAATAATACTATGAAATGCATTAACAGGTCCGTTTCTGAAACTCGGAATAGCGTCCTTAAGTAGGTTCTCACAATAATAGTCAAGATACAACACTCTGATTTTTCCACTCAAGTTTCGCTACTCCAATGCACAGTGGGCACACTTTACCTTACAATCTTAATGACAAACAAGGAAGCCGGAGTCGATCAAAACACATCTGCCACTTACTATCACACTAACCTATTCCTAATTGAGCTAGAGGTCTTTATTAGGTGTTGCGGGGATTAGGAGATGGTTTAAGAAGGAAGGAAATGGATATTCAAAAGGACAAGTCTGAGATACTAGAGTCTTCATATTATGTAACTTATAGAAAACCTTGTTATTTCCTTTTGCTTCTATACTTTGTTTCCATCCTTAGCCATATTTTTCTTTTTCTTTTCTTTGGCTTTTGACTCCCTTTTATTCTATTTTTGGAGTTTTTATTTATTTCTATTTTTCTTTTTCTTTTCCTTGGATGGAAACTTCTTTTCTTTTTTCTGAAGCAACTAACTAATTTTTGTTTACACAAGTTTTTCTCTTCTTCTTTCTTCACTCATTCTATTCTCAGACTTATTCTAGATTGGGTAAGTTAAAATTTTTATTTTGTTTTGTTTTTGTAACAGGGTAAAGGAATTGTGGTTTATGGAAGGCTAAAGAAAGGCTCAGAGGGGCGACTAGCAGAAAATAATTCATAGGTTTGAATTTCTGGCTATATCGATCCAAAGAGAGCCTAAATTCTCGCTTAGGATATGGCATAGTGATCAAGCAAGTGGACGTGTGATTTCTCTATCCGGATTTTACTTCTCCCTTGTGTCATTTCTCAAATGTTTCGCTCATATAAGGCTTTAGGCTATATTCTCACAGGATTTGTAAAATAAGTACTCTAGCCTAGATTTCAGAAACTTATTGCTAACAATCATAGATACTAATGTAATATATTTATAGATAGATGCAAAGATTATTACCTACATATTAACCTAAGTTTCTAACAATTATTCTGATGCAAAAGCTACGTGAGACTTCTAGATTGTTAAGAGCATAGAGAAAGAACAATACCGATATTCCTAAGTGTATAGCATAAACTTTTTTTTATTTATATTTTTGAATTTTTTTTTTGAAAATTTTAACTTGAAAACAAATGCATATTATACATATCTATATCCTAACAGATGCCTTAATTACACGTGTTTCTATGCCCACCCCAAACAAGAAATATGCTTTGTCCTCAAAGCATTTAAATAAATAGGGCAGGAAAAATACCATGGAAACGTGTGAAATTCTGGAACATCTGCAAAACAAGGTTAGAACATACTAAAATAGGAAAAAAAAAACTGACGCAACTCTATAAGAGTTCCACCCATTATGGGGTTAATAGAATAAAATTGCTTGGGACATAAGCAGACACTCACTGGAATTAAAAACTGACCTTATCTCCCGCTTTTATTCTTCATCCTCCTCATCCTCTTCTTCTATAAAGAAGTGAGGTTCCTTCGCGTCCTGCCATGCCATGATAATTTGCCAGGCTTCCCGCCATTTATTATCTATTATTGCTAACCTATTAAGCGCCACTCAGTCTGACGGGGTGTAGGGTGCAACCTGATGAGGTTGTATCCTCCACCTTTGCCAAGTCATTGCACGGAAAGATCGAATAATACTATTGGTGGGTCGATAAGTATCGTAATGGCCGTAATCCAATCCGTGAAACGTGTACAAAAAATAGGAAAGAAACATAGCATAATACGGAAATTAGAACGGGCATAAGAAGGTACTTATGCCTCATGCTATGGGCTCGAGCTAAACTAGACATCAAGGTTAGGGGAAGGTCATGGCACATACATCCCGTGGCTAAAGCAAGGAAGACACCGCAAGTGGCATCATTCACGTAAGAAAACGTCATTCCCCTAAAATGTTTAGCATGATCCAAAACATAATAGTTCCTATGTTCATGGACATGCTACCAAAGCGACGTTATATTCCCCTTGGTCCTCGATAACGGAAAATGCCTGCCCCATACGACTCATGCAAAACTCATAAGTGTAGACATGCATATTATCTACCCAATAGCACCATGGGTCTTGTATTTCAGCGGGCATAGCAAGTCCAAGAACAAATGCTAGCAAGAACCTGGTAATTTCCATTGGTTCATCATTAATGTTGATGGAGAACACTTGTTCTCCATCCGGTCTCTCAAAGAAAATACAATTATCATAAAAATAAGATGCAAGTGATGGAGAATAAAGTTCATCAGGTCTTACCATAAGCGGTTCCCAGCCTACGTATGTGATCACCTCGCAAAACCAAGCACCATAAGTAGTGCTGTGGAACAAATCTTTGAAAGACTGTTCCGGTATTATTGTAGGAGATGTCATCTCAAAACGACCCTCTGGAACAGCTGCAACTGATCCGGGAACAACCCGCAGAAAACTGGAAATTTATAGTCTACGAAGGTCAGGGCGCAGGTGCGCTCCTCTTGGGCGTAGGTGCGCTCAGTGTAAATTTTTTGACAATGGCTTTAGAACGAAGCGCATCCATGCGGGCACAGTGCGCTCCGGTCTTGATTTGGGAAAATGGTGAAGAATAACTAGAAACGTGGGAGTGAAAGGTGAGAGATGGAAGTTGGGTGTAGTGTGGGTTGTGAGTGTAGAATGAAAGAAGTTTTTATAGGTTTTAAGTTGCTAAAACGAATCGGGAAATTGCCCAAAAAAATTTTACGGCAATTTCCGGAAATACTAAAATTTTCAAACCCGAAACGGAAACAACTCATATTCTTGATTCTAAAACAACCCTAGTATCTTTTAGGTTGAATTTAGGATAAAACTACCTAACTTATCGAGATTTCATCCTAACCAATATTTATTCATAGATATGCCCAGATCGGCAATATTCTCACCCTAACTCCGAAATAACTTCTAAAAATGAGGGTCATATAAAAATCATCTATTGGAATAGATAATACCTCCCCCAAATAATTTGGGAAGGGATGAAATGGGATAAGTTAGGTAGTTTTATCCTAAATTCAACCTAAAAGATACTAGGATCAATATTAAACAACCATGCACAATGAAAATAACCGCATTATATTAAAATTTTCATTCAAAGAACATTTCACTACAAAATTCAAATTAACGAATTAAAACTTACATTAAAATAACTAACAATAATAAAACTACAAATAAAAATCATCAAGCTATACTATCCCTAAACAGGTCGGTACTGGTAGCGGAGGGCACACGCTCAGGAGATGGCTCCTGAGCTCCCGATGGGCCAGCTCCATTCGTCTTTCGGCGACGACGCTCATACCTCGATGATGTATCCTTAGAAGGAGAATCCTCGTGAGGTGGAAAGCGTGCAAGCATATCGGCTCGGAACTGGCGCTGAGATTCTAGCTCAGCCCTCATCTGTTCCCACCGCTCATCTTCTCATTGGGTACGAATCTCGAAGTTATGGTGCATAGTAGCCTGTCGAGTCCGGAGGTCTTCGCAGATAGTATTGAGTGAACGCATGCCACGATGAAACACAGCCATGCGTTACGTGATCCGACCAACACCTCTCCAAGGCAAAGATCAAAACATGTTAAGTCCTCCTCATCCTCCGAGTCATTCTCATTTCCGACGTCCTCCTCGTCGACTACCCTATCCTCAGGAAACCTCCAAACTTGTTGGATACACTCCTTATAAATCCAAGGATTTCGGTGTAGGGTGAGGCAAATCCTATCGACGCCGGAGTCGCTCTCAACTTCAAAGATGATCTTGGTTATCAAAACAGGGGAGAGGTGGAATAGACTTCCCACTCCCCTAATCATGTTAAGCAAAACTCCAAGATACGTAACTCATACTTCTCGCTCTGGAGTATCCATAGAATGTGAAGGCAATTATGACACCGATGTCACCGACCTTCTCTTTGCCCCTATGACATTCCAATCTCTAATAACCATTTATATTTGGACTCTCACCGAAAAGATGGTAGGCGAATGCCTAGGTCTTTGCCAGAACAAAAAGGATTTGACTAACTCTCGTGGTAAAAATACCACGTTGTTGAGCCATTGGAAGTTTTGATAAAGGGGTTTTAATAAGGTAGGGGGAAGCAATGAGGGACAACCTCACTAAAAAAACAATGGTGGTGGTGGTGTGGTGGCGCGGCAGCTCCAATATTTGGATTTTTCGGTGGTTTTTGGTTTTGTAAATTGATGGAGGTGGTGGTGGGACGGTTTTGAGAAGATTTGGAGTGGGTTTGGATGTTTGGCGTGGGTGTAGTTAGTTTTCTTTTTAATTTTAATTTTTGGTTTAGGGTTGAAGCTTGGATGTTTGTCAATGGCGGTTTGGAATTGAAAACTCACGACTGTTGGTGGAAACAAAGGGGCACAGGTGCGCTGCCGGTGTGCGCGAGTTAGGCCCAAGCCCAATTCGAATTTTTCGAATTTTTGTCGATTTTTAGCGCGACTTCAAACTAACATTGCCGCTTCGTTACCGGTCCGATTTTTGCGAATGAGATAAAGAAATGATCAGGAGAGAATTACCAATCCAATGATCCATAAAACACTCTATTCCGACCGTGGATGACATATGAGATAGTGGAAAACGCCTCAAAGTGCGTGCATGATGTAAGTTATGCGAACGAATGAACTCTAAATTCATAGATTATGTCAACCCGAATCGGAATACAATTAAATGGCCTAAGCAACTCTAATGGGACATAAAAAATTTTAGGACGGAAACACGAACACCCCACCCCCAAACAAATTTTTTACAACAGAGTTTAGAAAATTTGTTTTTTTTTTTATTTTAAAAGTGGGTATTTTAAAGTCAGATTCCCGAGACTTCCTAGATTACTATGTTTATTATTTAATATATATATATTATATATATATATATATATATATATATATATATATATATATATATATATATATATATATATATATTTAATAAATGGATTAATATATAGAAAAACAATAAGTAATAAGAACATAATTCACCCCATAGAGAAACATGACTCAAAAACCGAGAAAACATGCATGAGTTTAAAATGTGAATTATGTTAAACGTGGACTTAGAATCCGGTACTTACAGCCACACACTTAATAGGGAGGGCCCGGTTACCTTAATGGTGCACTCACCAATATCTGGAAATGAAAGGAAATACACCAAACACAAAAATTGAGTCGTTTATAGTCAGATACTCGAGATTGTATCTAAACATATGTATGAACATGTAGTTTATCATATATCAACAACCGAAATAGTTGTGGATCATTCCATAAATAAATATCACAAAAAACATACCCAAACACAATCAAGCACCAAGATTTCCTATGACGCAACCTAGTGAAATGAAAGTTTAAGTCGGATAAACCTATAACGTAACCTAGCATGCACCTTCTTTTCATCTTTGAACGCGAGAGGGTGTCCTAGTGAATAAGTGTGGAAAAGTGAATGGTTGTGGAAGATATGGTGGATATGGATAAGTTGTAGAAGGAAAGCATGGAAAAAATGAGGATGTGGGTTTAGTACAAAACTCATTCATGGTGTAGGTAGGGACTGTCTCAATTCTGAAAATGAAGGTGTCAAATGGTTTGTCCTTCTGAAATATTTGTTTGCTAGGAGGATTTAAAAAATTATGAAGCAAAGGAGAAACAAAAGGATCGAGTGCAAACTCGAGATTCCTTTGAAAGGGTGGAAGGAGGGGAGTCGAGGCGGATGTTGTGCAAAGTAGTTCTTGATAGGGTGACTCATCACCTGCTTTAAGAAACTCATCGAATTCCTCATCTAGCTTGGTCATATCCACCTTACTATGGTATTCCTCTATATCTTTGAGAAAGTCATCTATCTCGTCCTCATCCATAATATGTGTATCGACTAGTGTAGGGATTAAAACGTTGGAGTCCGAACCTTCAAAGGAAAGAAATTTGGGAATCTCGATTATCGTGGAACGTGTTGTTGAAATAATCTCGGCGAAGCTCGATCATGCTAACCTCTCCATCCATAGACGATCGGGTAATCGTGGTGTCTTTGGTTTAAACACATTTACTTCAATGAAAGATGGCCAAAAGACATGGACATCGAACCATTGCGGCAATTTATGAGCACATTGGCAGTTGCCGAAAGGAAAGGGATTCTAAGATGATTGGGGACGATGTCGTTAGTTTAACTTCCAGATCGAGGATGACGAAATCAGCCGGATAGTAGAAATCTTGAACCTTTACCAGCACGTTTTCAACCACACCCTTAGGATACTTAATAGACCGATCAGCTAATTGCAACGTCATTTTAGTGGGTTGCATCTCCTCTAGACCTATTTGTCTATACAAATAAAATGGGAGTAAGTTAACACTAGCCCCCAGGTCTAATAACGCGGTCGTCGTATAGGAATCTCCTAAGGTGCATTATATAGTAGGACGACCAGGGTCCTTGTATTTAACAATTCCGTTATGTTCAGACAGAGTTGGGAATTGTTCTGTTAAAAAGGAATCTTTTGGTATATTGGTCTTACGCCTAGTAGTACATAACTCCTTAAGAAACTTAGCATGGTGTGGTAGCTTTTTAATAGCTTCGAGGAAGGGAAGGTTTATAGTTAGATTCTTGAAAACGTTCCTAATCTCCTCATAATTTGTATCCCTAGTTAACATGGCTAATTTTTGTGGAAACGGTGGTTTCTCTCTATATTTAGCATATGTATCACTGGATGTTTAACCTTGGCTTTTCGTTTCTTAGGTTGTGTCAGAATCGGGTACCTCTACCGTGGTAGGCCCTTGAGTTTCTATTTTGGTATCTAGTAAAGTAGCAGGTGTAGGGGCTACTGGTGGGGTAACTATAGGCATAGTTACTTTATTATCAACCACTTTGCCAGAACGGAGAGTGGTGATGGCATTTAGCTCACCTACGTTTTCATTTTCATTACTAGTATTACCGATTACCTCAAAGGCTGTGTTTGTTGTTTTAGGATTAGGTATCTCGTGACCTGGAAACACACCTTTGGGTTGGGCTTTATCTTGGGCCAACTGTTGGCTTAAATTATTAACGGATTGTAGAAGCTGTTGGTTAGATTGAGCCATGGTTTGGAAAAGTTGTTGGCTCACCTGTATGAAGGTGTCAAGACGATCCGGTTGGGTGGGTGTAGTGGTCACGGGTGGTGTGACTGGAACTATCTCGCGTTGATTATTTATGGGTGGATTGTGATAGTTATTATTTACCGGAACGATACCTCTATTAGCATTATAATTATTATAACTACCTTGACCTTGTGCTTGACTTTTTCGAGGTTGCGCTTGGTTGTTATAATTATTATAATTACCACGACTCTGTCCTTGTCGTGGTGGAGCTTGGTTATAACTGTGCGTTAGCCTAACATATTGATTATTGTACCCTGGAGGTGTGACTTGTTGGTTATTTCTCCAACCGAAGTTGGGATTTTGTCTCCAAGGGGCGTTAGGTTCACTATTAATAGAACAAGCATGTTCATAGGCTATAGGACAGTGGGAGTCGGGATGCTCAGGACTCCAACAGAAACTACATGGATTGGAATTTACATTCATGACGGGGATAGGCTTTTGTTGCACAGAAATGGCCTCTACCTTTTTAGTGAGTGATTCGATTAGAGTTTTAAGCTTAGGATCGTGTTTTATCTCAAACATATCGGCGGCCTTAACCGTATTAGAAGAACTAGCGGAGTGGTGGATATCGTCACTACCCCCCCAGTTGTTATTTCGCTTAGTTTGATCCTCTAAAAATTTATAAGCCTCCGAGGCTCCTTTACTTAGGAAACTACCCCCATTCATTATGTCAAGGACTTCTTTATGGTGATGTAGAAGTCCTTTGAAAAAGGCACGAACTAACGTGTCTTTCGCTAGGTTATGATGTGGACACTCTATAAGGAGATCGGTGAAACGATTCCAAGCCTCTGAAAATGATTCATGAGGATTTTGTCGAAAGAAATAAATCTTGTAAAGCATCTCATCCGTCTTTAGGGGTGGGTAAAAATGTTCCATAAATAGCTGAACAAGTTTAGCCCACTTAATCCACGTAATTAGGCTTTGGCCGCTTAACCAAGATGCCGCTTTATCGGCTAAAGTGAAGGAAATACCGAAGTTTAATTTGTTCAAGACTCACCGTAGGATGGTGAAATGTTGTAAGAACTTGTTCAATCCTATGCATAATGCCGATAAGGTTTTTCATGGTCTAAACCATGGAAAACGGGTAACAAATTAAAATATTTGGGGATTCGAAATCCCCCATCGGTCCGCAAGAACGATGCAAGATTTGGGGCTATCGCCAAGGCTTTATAAAAGTCCGAGAGAGGAGTCTCTTCTTCGTCGGGCATTGGTCGGGGTAGAGTATGTGGAATAGTAGCTAGAGGTGCAATGAGTGGTATACTAGATAGGCGTGCTTGTTGACGTTGCCGTGTAATTACGTTAGGTGTTTTGTTCGACCGGACCTTAATCTCATACAAGGTTAAGACCAAACTTAACTAAACACGACAACCTCCAAACAATCGATATTCTAGTATAAACCTCTAAACGTAAGACGCGAGGTGTGGAAGAAAGGAATACCTGACAAGGTCCTTGCTTCGCTTTTATGAATAGCATCTTGTTTATGCGTGTTTAGTGTATATAACAAGTTAGAACACCTAAAAAAACTTGAAAAATCGGGTTCAAAACAAACTTGTGGAAACGGAAAAAATCAGCTAAGGGCGCAGTGCGCCACTTTGGCGAGTGCTTTCGGTGTAAACTTCGAAGAAGTTGAGTGTTTTGGCTGGTCGGCTCTGTTTTAGGCGCTGGTCGCTCAACTTCCGAGAACTTTAATTAAGTCGTCTCTCTTTGGGCGCAGTGTACTCGTGCAATTTTTGCGAGGAAGTTTAATCTTTGAAAAAGACAACCACAGTTAGAATCGAACAAGGGTGGGTGGGTGAAATGGGACTTTAAGAAGAGTACTTATACTATGAAAACAATGCGAAAGTGAAACTAAGATGGCAGCGGCGCCATTTAATAAACGTAAAAATGCTAGTTTTACCTACGAAATGAACGATAAAACTCAAAACGTAAGTAAAACTAAACGATTTTACGTGCCTACTTTATCAAAGATTGTTCTACTCTCTATCTATTGAACAGATATAGTGGAGTAGGAAGTTCGTTCCATTCCTAGTTCTTTCACATAGTAATGTTCTCTAAGTATAAATAATCTTAACTAAAGTCTAATGAGAGATTTACGAATTATAAACTATGATGCAACTACCCACAAGATACGACTAATTAACTTTTGAATCTTTGCGTTGATTCTATGATAAGGAATAGGGGGATTGATTCTACCTTAACTCAACTTAACTTACTAACTAATTTAATCGTCAGAATCCGAATCGAATGAATCGCTACGAGAACAATTGGTTCTTCCTAATCCCTAATTACACAAGGCAATTCTATCAATTCATAACTAGCATGTGAACGATTAAACCCATTCTCATGGTGAATTAATCATTTCTAGAGTGGAATAGAAATTACGATGACTCTACGATAATCGGAATCAAGCTTTCATCAAGGCTTCTCAAGCCCCTCTAATGGAGGTTTAGCCGAGAATCATTCTGCAATCATTTCCATATGAATCTAAACTAAACATAATATCAAGATTCCAACTTTACTAATTTAACAAACAATAATTGAAATCTAATTAATAACTAAGACATGATCAACAACAAGAATTTTAACTAGATCTATAACTGCTATTGACAAAATCGAAATGACTAATAATAATACTAATTTATTTATCTAATCAATGAATAACAATATTTTTCAAGGTTTAATCTAAAACAAGAAATGAAATGAACTAAACTTAATTAAAAAACCATTAAAACTAGATCTATAAGCTATTCTAATCTAACCTTAGAACTAAACTTTTCTTTGTTTTCTAAATATAACTAGATCCCTAAGAACTAAACTTTTCTTTGTTTTTATATGTTTCAGATCCAAAATCGTGCATGGGCTTGGAGCCATGTTTTGGGCCAGAGAATCAGGCCCAAAACCCAATTCTTTCAGTCCAAAAAGGCCTCTTCAGCTGGAGTTGGCTTTGACAAACTTTTCGTCCACTTTTCTTCCTCTGATTGGGTCAAAGATTAGACCATTGGAAAGCTCTTTCCGAGCCGGTCGTTTTGACGTAAGATAGGCCCAATTCCGAGGTCTGAGTCCAAAGATATGGTCTTCGGAAGTTCTGTTGACTTTGTGCACTATTTCTACCCGCGTGGACTTTGACTTTTCATCTTTTGACCGGGATTTATAGAGGATTTGTCCTCTTGAAAATTGGCCTTTAATCACAGAACTCCTTAGCAACCGACCTTTGCTCCTTTATCTCGCTAAAGTGGCACATTTATGCACATAATGGACTTTGAAGCCTGAAATGCATAAAAACACGTAATCAGTATTAACTCTTACTTATTATTCACATAATTGGTCTAAAAGTACGACTGTTAAGGGGTTAAAACTACAGTTTTGGGCTCTTATCAACCGCCTATCATAAAGTCGTCGTGGACTTTTTGAAGAAGAACATTCTACCAAGATTTGGAGCAACGAGGGCCATCATCATTGATAACGATTCTCACTTCTGTAACCATATATTTGGGAATCTTATGGCAAAGTATGGAGTAATAGTCCATACTTTGCCATAAGTAGTTTTACCATATCATCCTCAGACTAATAGTCAAGCAGAAATTTTGAATAGGGAAATCAAGAGTATTTTGGAGAAGACAGTTAATCCTTCTAGGAAAGATTGGTCTCTTAGACTCCAAGATGCACTATGGGCATACAGAACAACATTCAAAACACCCATAGGGATGTCACCCTATCGCCTGGTATATGGAAAGGCGTGTCATCTACCTGTTGAGTTAGAACATAAAGCCTATTGGGCACTGAAAGAGATGAATTTCAGCCTAGATCATGTAGGAGAAAGGAGGAAGCTTTAGATCAGTGAATTAGAGGAATTGAGAAGTGATTCTTATGATAAGTCAATGATTTACAAGGATAAGACTAAAGCATTACATGATAGAAGAATTCTGAAGAAAAAATTTGAACCTGGACAGAAGGTTCTGGTATACAACTCTCGTCTATAAATTTTCCCTGGAAAGTTGAGATCTAGATGGATGGGACCATTTGTAGTAAGACATGTCACACCTTTTGGAGCTATTGAAGTAGAAGACATAAAAAGAAGGACTCGTTTCAAAGTCAACGCTTATCGACTGAAGCCTTTTTTGGAGTTACATACTGGAGACGTGGAGGCCGTTTTTCTCAAAGATCCGGTTTATCAGACCACTATTAAAGTGGAAAATTGGGGTAAGTTACGTACACACCTTAAAGATTATGTTCTATGTCTTGCTGAACCTGTTACTCTGTATAGTTTAAGTTTTTTGCATGAAGAAGCCAAGCGTCATAAGCTTGAATCCTTAGGATCTCATTAGTATAAGTGCCACTGATAGTCGGGCCCTCAGATTTTCATAACTTTATCCTCTACTGAGAGGAGTTGCAAGCGCCGGAGTCAAAGTCTCATCACTCTAGTAGACCGAGTATAAAATGTCTATAGGAAGTAAGCATGTTGTTGAGAGATCAGTTTTGAGATGGAAACCTAAGTGTTCACCTGATAAAAGGTAAAAAGATAGTATTACCTACGCATAAGCGATGAAACTCAAACATAAGTAAAACTAAACTATTTTCTATTCTATATATCAAAGTTTTCTACTCTCGATGCTATTACAATAAGTTGGAGCAGAGAATTCGTTCCACTCCTATTTCTTTAGAATTCACGTTAACTAAGATGATCAGTTCTATCAAAGTCGATGAGAGTACGGATTATATAATTATGCTAACAATGATGGAAAATAACGTAATCGAAATGTTTTAAATAATAAGATGGCAATTAAAATACTAAGGTTCGAATCTAGATAAAGAATTAGGGGAATTTGATTCCACCTTAACTTGACTTAATTTACTAACGAAGAATTGTCGTAATCCGAATTGCAATGCTTTCACATAACAATTGGGTCTTTCTAATCCCTAATTGTTCATGGTAATCTCTACAAACTAACAACTAGCATGTGAAGCAATCAAACCCATTCTTATGGTGAACTAATTACTTTCTAGAATGGAATAGAATATTATGATCCATTCTATGCTAATCGAAATCAAGTTTCATCAAGGCTTCCTCAAACCCCTCTAATGGAGGTTTTAGCCTTGAATCATTACACTATCATTTCTAACACAAGAACACATAGAACAACCTATTATTGAATAAATGATTAAACTTTTAAATCTAATTGAGCAATATTAATAATGATTCCAAATGAATTAAAACAAGATTTAAAACTAATTTAGAACTAAGATGATGATTAACTAATTATCAAATTAAGACAACCTAATTATGAATTTAAGACAACTAAAACTAAATAAGAATTGAATCAATAAACTAAATTGAAATAAAAAACTAATAATTTATTATAAAACTAAATCTGATTCTAAATAATATTCATTTTTTTTTTGATAAGCTAGGGTTAGGCTGACCCTCACCTGTATTAATTAACCAAATCTTACATAGATAGTACCTAAAGCATCCTCCTTAATGAGTCTATACAAATCCCTATCTAGGGGAGGAATAAACATTACTAAGTCATTACAGACAGAAGTCTTTAGCCCTGCAAGTAAGTCTGCCGGCTTATTAGCTTCCCTAAAAACATGCGCAAAAGAACAATAGCTGAGTTTCGCAGCTTGCTTTGATATCAAGGCCTCTAAATTCGAACAAGTCCATGGTGGTTTTGCAATTTTAGTGATGATATTCACTGCTATAAGGGAGTCAGTTCCAACTTCCACCTTATTATATCCTAGATCATAGCATAGCTCGAGTCCAATCGCGATTGCTTTCACTCTGGTAGATTACGGCTTTGCATGTCACCACTTCCCGATGATAGGCTGCTAACACCCATCCTCCTTGACTTTTTCGATGATACCTCCATGGCTGGATTCAAAGCCTAGCTTCCAAAGCTCCATCTGCATTTAGCTTTACCTTCCTCCTCCGGTGGGAGCCAATTGCACTCTAAAACGCCTCCCTTCCCTTTTTCCCTAAACTTGATCTTGAATTCCCGATGGTGACAAAGCTTTCTAGCTTCCAACAGATCTTCAATCTCAGCTGCTTGCATCTGGACATACATCTTTGTATCTCTGAGTATTTTCTTCAAGACCACTATCGCTGGTCTAGCCTTACTCTTAAAACGCGTCTCCCATTCCTTTCTTTCCATATCCTATCAACTGCGAGGTTTACAAATGTAGACCTTGTAAATTTCTACCACTAAACTGGATCCTCTACATAATCGCATTAGATGATGACCAAATTCCCTATTTGAGCTTACGCCATCGGTCATAATTCCCAGAGCTGTTTTATACCATTGATGATCTCTTTGAGTAAACGCAAAGTAGTTTTAAAAAATCAGTGATTTGAAAATTCTCTACTTTGATTGCACAAGCAAAGGAGGAGAAAGAGAGGATTTTTGTGCACCGGAATGAGGCCTACCTATCCTGCTTTGTTGACAAACTATTAAAGAACGAAAAGTGCCAAAGTGAAGAGGTAAAGGAGTGTCTTGGTATAACCAATTTGCCCCACACAAGCCTCTACCATCTTACATTTTTTTCTTTTTTTATCTGATTAAGTATAGAGCTTCATATGCACTTCTTCATTCGATGTGAATTTCCTTTTGGTGAGGTTTCCACTGGCCCTTATTTCGATCTTGAACTAGATGCTTGTTGATTCTTGTATTCAAGATATCTTCTCGAATGATTAGCCTATTACATTGGATGTCGATTATCGGTACCACTTCATTCCAATCACCTTCATGATAAGAGTTGATCCACTGTGGCATTTATTGGAAGCTGAATTTCTAAGAATCGCTTGTGCATTGAACAAGAGAGGGCTACTATTACACCATAAATTGTGCCATACTAATATCTCTCCCATTGGTGATCGAGTACGAATAAACTCTCTCATTCTTTTTTCGCTCTTTAGTATGTTCCTTTATGACCATGAGCGGTCTTGCAGGATTGTCATAGTCCACAAGTATTTTTGGGCCAAAAGATTCTTCCATACCCATTCTTTAACCAAAATACTACTTTCCTTCGCCGCTACTTTGAATACCAAACCACAAGAATTCAAGCTCATTTTTGTTCCATACTTCCATATTCATGATCCCCAGCCCACCTTCTTCCTTTGTCTTGCATATGGTTCTTAGACTTCGCTTGATGCACACATCTCTTTATATCGGTTCCACTCTTTGTTCGGATAATTCATGACATTTTTTCCACATGTTCTAGAACTGTTTTTGGTAATATGAATGTTCTGGCCCAATAAACATGTAATGAGCTAAGCATTGATAATATGAGTTGCAATCTACCTGCATGAGAGAGCAGTTTAGCTTTCCAGTCCTTGATCCTGCTTGTAACCTTATCTATCAGTGGTTGACATTCTCTGATTCCAAGCCTAGCTGAGATGAGAGGAAGTCCTAGGTATCGCACTGGAGGGGTTACGAGTTCAATACCTAGAATCTGAGCCAAAACCAAACCATCCTGTTGTCCCATGGCACCAGTCATAATAGTAGTCTTCTGTGAATTTATTTGTAGCCCAGTAGCTGTGCTAAATTCCACCATACAATGTCTGAGAGCATATATGGAGTTCACTTCCCCTTTACAGAAGATTAGGACATCATCCGCAAAAGCCAAATGCATGAGTTGATTCATTTTGCATTTATGATGGAATTGGATTAGTTTATTTTCCACACTCTCTCTGATTAGGCAGCCAAGAACTTCCATTATAAGCACAAACAAATATGGAGACATGGGGTCCCCCTGCCTTCAACCTCTACCTCCGGGGAAAAAACCTTCAAGCGAGCCATTTATGAGGACAGAATAAGAAGGTGTGCTGATGCACAACTGAGTCCACTTTTTCAGCTTGGATGGGAAATGGAATCTATCCATCATGTACAAGATAGCCTGCCAACTCACCATATCATAGGCCTTCCTTATATCCAGTTTTATAGAGCATTTTGGGGTTCCATGTCTTCTATCATATCCTCTCAGAACTTCATGGGACAAAAGGATATTATCCTGTATAGATCTCTCTGGGATGAACGCTGACTGATTGTAGTGTACTAGCACTGGTATCACCATCTTCAACCTATTGGTGATGACTTTGGAAACAAATTTGTAAATCGTGTTACACAGAGCAATCGGTCTGAAATCTTCAACTTTAGCTGGCGAAGCCACTTTTGGAATCAGACATAGAAATGTAGCATTTGTTCCCCGAGGCATTTTGTTTGTTCTAAAGACATTTTTGATAGCATTCACAACATCCACCCCTACTGTATCCCAGCAAAATTTGAAAAAGAATGGGTTGTACCCATCTGGTCCTGGCACCTTGTTGTTTTCCATCTCAAACAAGGCTTCCCTGATTTCTGTGTCAGTCACCTCAGCTTCCAACATCGCACTCATTTCTGAATCAACAATATTTCTAACATTCAGCTCCATGAAAAAATCTCTATCACTCACCAGTGGCGCTGTAATACCTAACATCTGAGTGAAGTATTTCACTATGCTCTGTGCGATTTCTGCCTGACCATGCACTGTATCACCACTATCATTCGCTATTGCCCATATACTTTTCTTGGCTGCCTTTTCCTTCAAGGAGTTAAAGAAAAAACTTGAACATCTATCCCCTTCTGTCATCCATTGAGCTTCAGTCTTCTGTTCCAAATCTATTGCTTCCGCTCTTGCTAGATCAATATATTTCTGCATAGACCTGTTTTTCACATCTTCCCAAACCTAAATCCGATGGATTGTTCTGGAGGTGAATCTGTGCGTCACTTAACTGCTACCTTGCGGCTATAACTCTCTCATGTAAATTTGAGAAGTTTTTCCTGGCCCAAGTTCTGATCCTCTCCTTAAGCATCTTGAGTTTTTGGATTAGAACATACATAGGATTAGCATATATCCTTGTATTCCAGACTTCTTCTAGAATGTTTTTGAACTCCGGTTGATAAACCCAAAAGTTACAAAATCTAAACGGAATCGGGGACCGACTAAAATCAGTCCATGTGAGAAGCATGGGGGAGTGGTCGGAAACTCCCTGAGGTAAGAATTCAGCCCCTGAATTTGGATATTCCTTCATCCACAAACTGTTTACTAGGCATCTATCTATTCTTGACATAATGCTTGCCACACCCACAGATTTATTCCACCATGTGTAAAAGAATCCACTGGAATTGATATCCGTTAACCCCGCATTCTGAAGACAGAGTATAAAGTCCTGGGCTTCTTTTGGATGCATAGACTCACCCCTTGTTCTTTCATTCGCTGTTCTGATGTTATTAAAATTTCTTGCTACACACCAAGGTTTTGTGATTGAGTTCCGCAGCCTTATCACATCTTTCCACAATGCTAGCCTTTCTTGAAAAGAATTGCTCGCATACACCACTGTAAGAAAAAGATCTTCCGCCTTTGGTAGGTATTCAACCTTACAATGAATGAATTGCTCGGTCATATCTAATTTCTTTACCTTCACCACAAAAGGATCCCAGCATACCCAAATTCTGCCTGATAAAGCTTTCTCGTAATTATTTTCATGCTCCCATGTAGGACATCAAATG
Source organism: Coptis chinensis (assembly GCF_015680905.1). Taxonomy (NCBI): domain Eukaryota; kingdom Viridiplantae; phylum Streptophyta; class Magnoliopsida; order Ranunculales; family Ranunculaceae; genus Coptis; species Coptis chinensis. The sequence continues at coordinate 46,609,346 of NC_141460.1, forward strand.
CTCCTTATGCCATCATACTTCCCCTCTTTCACTTTTGTTTCGAGTATCCCAAACAAACATAACTTCTTTTCAACTCTCACCTTATTTATTTCCTTTGCTTTCAAAAGGTCATTCGCTCCTCTCACATTCCAAACGCATATAGGGCCTATCATTAGTGACGGTGTTTTTTGTTCTTTGCTCCCTTGGGTCTCCCCCTATTTTTGCTTCCTTGTTGTTTTTTTTTTCCAATGACTGATTGGGTTTGTTTTCCTTGACTTCGAGTCACTACTCCACCTTTAGCGGCCGTATGAGGTTCTTCGGACAAAGGAATCAGATTTCTGTCTCTGAAGTATTCAGTTTCTTCATCAGACACTACTTCATCAGACAACTCCCCCAAATTTTATGCTTTCATCGATTTTATTATATTCGTCGTGCTCCTCCTCATAGCACATAAGAGGGTTAAACCCTATAACTTGTTCAATACCTTGTGTGATCTCCACATAAGGCACTAAGGCATTTTCGTATTCTCCCACTTCCACCTCTGGAGTATTCACCCTACTTTCATTTGTCTCCACTCTATTATGCTCCTGTTCAATTTCTATACCACTTGCAGGTTCTGGTATCTCTGTATCTTGCTCATTTTCATTAACTGGCCTTGTCCGAACCCCTTGGTCCATCTCACTAACCTCATCACTGCTTTTCTATTCAATCTCCCACTATACTCGGTCCTCTTTCTTTCACCTTGTTCACCTTGTTCATAGCTACCATCAGATCGTCTCCCCTATATTGTTTCTCTCAGGTTGCCCGGTGCTAACCATCTCCTCTCTTCTATCACAAGATCGTAGCACTTTGTATCATCTCAGTACCACTATCTAGGTTCCTTGTTTCTCTTTCTTCATTGGTGTTACTATTTGTCAACTCTCTATCTGCTGATAGTTCCTCTGGGGCTTGCCGTAGCGCAGCTTCAGCAAGGCTTGTGATTTCTGCCTCGATTCATTCCTAAGTGTGCTACTCTCAGGAATAGTGATGTAATTGTCGTCCATCACCTCCTTCTCGTCTTTCATTGTCTCCTATGTTACCTTTCAAAAACACCAGCAGTCTTGTGCCCGAACTTCTTACAACAAATACACGGCTTGGGTATCCAACCATATTCCACCGAAATCGTTCTAATGTCACCGCACACCCATATCTATATCAAAGGTTTTAGGCAACTCGATTATCTCTACTAACACACTAACTCGCAAAAGTTAATCTTTTCCTCAAAATGGGTTTCATCCATCCTCCGGGTTCCCCAATCTGCTTGCTAGAAATCCCAAGCCTTCCCCATTCCACAAGTCCTTTGGCACATTATGTAAGTTTACCCAAATCGGAATAGCCTTTTTCTTGTATTTTTCCTCTTTTCAACATCTTGATTCCATTGGGTAACAATGAAACACTTCCCCGCCATGTATATTTGTGCCATTTCCAGCACCTTTCTCTTGTCTTCTTCATTGGTAAATTTGAAGTAAAACAGGTTTGCATCCGCAACCATCTCATAGTCTCCCTTTGTTTTCCATTTTTTCCTGAGGAAATCTCTGACCACAGGGTATGGAAGTTTCTGTTCTAAGAAAAACCCCACAACATAATCTTTCCATAATGTCCGACATTTTTTAATTAGCTCCTCTGGGACTTGCGCAACTCCTTCAACCATGTCCAGGTTAAACTGTTTAAGCCCAGTTTCGAGTGTACCTCCTTTTTCTCCATGGAAAAGTGCATTCCAGTTTCGTGTTTGTCCTCTTAAGTTAGCTCCATTTGCTTCTTGAATGCTATCTCTATCCACCACTTGTGTGGGGTTTTGTATCTGAGCCGCTGTGGTTGCTGTTTGTAGGGATGGGAAGTTTTGGCTATTCAAAACAAGAGAATTCATATTTCATTCAAGGTTTTTCCACTCAAGAACTCTCACTGTACACAATGGAGGATTTTACCTTAAGTGAAAAAAAACTTTCTATTGAACAAGATAAGGAAACTTGTCCGAGGGTTTTTTTCCTATTCTAGGAAATAAGAGGTTCACTGTATCATGATATAGTTTAGGTTTTGTTGCAGCCGTTTTCCACAACAATGGTCCCCATTTTTTTTAAAACAATACAAGTTTTTCCACTTTGGTTGTATGTTTAGCATATATATAAATATTAATATATTTATATATATGCTAAACTCTCACTATATTAATATTCATTCTTTGTTCTAACTAATTTATTGGAATGGAAAACTAATTCTATGAAGTAAAAAACTAGATCTAAAACAAGTTATTGGATAATTACTAAGTAAAAAACTAGATGCTCAAGAGTTAAGTCTTGTGTTTGCAAATGGAGGAGACAAGATCCACTTTTTCGTGCATGGGCTGAGGAGCCATGTTTTGGGTCGAAAAATCGAGCCTAAATCCCAATTTCTTCAGTCCATAGAGTGGTTTTCAACTGGATTTGACTTCAATAGAATTTTATTCCACTTATACTCCTTTGATTGTGTCAAGGCTTAGACTAATAGAAAGCTCGTTCCGAGTCGGTCGTTTTGACATAAGATAGGCCCAATTCCAAGGTCTTAGTCCAAAGATACGGCTTCCGAAAGTTCTGCTGACTTTTTTGTGCTATATCTGCCCGCATTGACTTTGACATTTTAGCTTTGACCGGGCTTTAAATGACCTTTTTCTCCTTGGATCTTAGCCTATAATCAAAGAACTTCTTAGCAACCAACCCTTGCTCCATTATCTCGCAAAAAGGGCGCATTTCTGCACAAATTTGACTCTAATGCCTGGAATACATAAGAACACGATAACAGTACTAACTCTTACTTATTAATCACATAATTGGTCAAAAAACAATATTGTTAAATGGTTAAAACTACAGTTTTGGGCTCTTATCATCAACACCTATTAGTTTGTGGGATTTACTACCCATTGACCTTCAAAGGAAGATTATTTCTATCGCTCGTGTAGGGTTCGGTAAAAGTTCATTTGCATGTAAGAGCTGAGGAGAGTGCATAATGTAGGTTGGTGTAAGAATTGCCATTCTGAAACTTGTCATGGGTTACAGTCATTAAGAGAAAATTGTTGGTACAAGGTATACTTTTGTCAATCACTTGCTGAGAGAGATCGGAAGAATCCTTACAAAGTGACTTTAAAGGACTAAAAAGTCTTGAGAATCTGACTTTAAAAGACTCACATTGCGTTTTGGGGATCTGACGTAAAAAGACCTAAAATAAAATTGATACATGATTATGAGGACTAATGCTGATTATGAGGATTAATTTTGATTTGACCTAATTGTATTTGATTTTCTCTATTTTGTGAGCTTAACCTTTATATGACAGAGAAAGATCAAAATATTGATATTCGGCATCAATGGTAATATCTTACCTTTTTCTAATCCATTTCATTTACTTCTTTATACATTGAGGTCAATACATGCATAAGTAGGGGGAGGGTGTACTTGAGAAATGAATTTCGAAAATTAGTTTTCAAAAACAAAAATATTTTTGTTTCTATATTAGTAGCATGAGAAAAATGAATTTTAATGATGAGTTTGGGATATAGATTCTATATTGTTTAGTGTTGAGTTTGATAGATAGTTGATATTATTGATTTCATTACCGCTTATCCTATTTATTATGCTTGGACATAGTTCTTGTTAATAGAATTCTTTATCAAGGCACCACCATAGTACTTGGTCAGTTTTGTGTACTTTTGCTAGAAGAGAGATTTAACCCCTAGTAAACTGGAAGTAGATTTTTTTTAGACTTAGCCCGTGAGACTTGAGCTTTATACCCATTCTTTGGAGAGTTCTTATGAAAAATCCGAGTCTTTGTGATGCAACATCTTTCAGTTCTTTATGTCGTTGTAATATAGTCTCATTATTCGTTGATTTGGTTAATCATGAAGTGACATCAACTGGGGAGATAGCCATTAGGTCTTGTAGTCTATTCAAAATAGAGTATCATTCTGATAAGTCAAGTAGTGAACCCATTCAGGCTTTATCCCACCTAGTAGGACCATCATGTTAAACCCTTTTGAGCCTTACATCAAGCCATTCCTTTCAAAATTATCCTTTACCCAACTCCAGACAAGAAGTACAACCCAAAATCTTTATCAGCCATACCCATATGTTTATGAGAATACGAGGGGTACAAGGAGGAAGAAAGAGCACAAAAGGAAGATTGCAAGGAAATAGCAGAGAGATATAATGAATACCATCATTTTATTCTAAGTGAAAGAAGCTAGTGGAAAATAAGCATATCCAGTACTAATCAAGGGATATACCACTGAGCTAAAAAAAAAAAAAAAAAAAAAAATTGAACAGGAAAAGAAGAAGTTGAACAGAATGGATGGAAAATCTAAGACAAAGGAAGAATTTTCTCTGCAATACAGAATTTGAAGAAATCTTTCAAAGAAAGAAGCAAAACCCTTAGTGTTTTCAGAAACAACCTTTGAATCCTTTTTACCTTTCCATCATAAACCAATACCCAAGCCAAGTTACAACCCATGACTTATCACTATAGTATGGTACGAAATCTAGAATAGGTGAGAGGATGCTAAAGTGAAGGACCCGACACTTCATATGTGATTGACATTTTTTCCATGAGACTACTTTCATTCAGAAGTCCATTTTTTAAAGTAGTATGTGGGATGTTCGTATTCATTATTCTTTTCCCCACATACGTGAGGTAAAATAATAGACCATCTTCTGAGAGATTCTTTTCTGAGAGTATGACCAGTGAGGATTGAAAGTTTAATGTATCTGTCTAAAGGTAAACTAGGGATTCCGTTTATTGGATATGAGAGTATAGGAGATTGATTGAGTACACACATAAGCCTCGATTGAGAATTTTGTCAATTTTTACTATCTCCCATCATAATCTGAGTCTTTGCAGCAATATAGTTAGCAATGGAGATCGTCTGTTGGAATAAACACTAAGTGGGTAAGGAATTTCTCTCTCTGAAAAATACTATCATTCTTGAACATGTTATTGATTAATTTTGTGGGTATATTACTTGAAAACCCTCACGAGACTATAACTCGTCTTTTTTGGGGAGCTTAAATGTTTAAAGTCTTGTTGCATATGGTAAATGCAATCGCGATGCCTGCGAAAGTGAGTTAGAATTTTATTTTTGTTATTAGGATGTGATTTTGATCACTTATCTCTTTTTATCTTATTTGCTAAGAGACTAGCAAAATGCTAGTTAGGGGTTGTGATAAGTGCTCAAAAAGTGCATTTTAACCCTCGATTATATCACTTGTTTAGCCATCTTTGTGGACTAACAGTGCTTGTAAGTTATATTTTATGATTCTACAGGTGAAAAAAAGAGTCTTGTAGATATTATTGAAAAGGGGGTAAAATGAAGCAATTTGGAGCATTAAGGATCACATGGGAAGCTCGTGGACAATCATGGAGAAGGCCAAGGAATTGAAGCTATTAAAGATGCGACTTGGACCTATTTTAAAGCCTATATGGAAGCCCAAGGCAAAAGGATTTATTGCTTAGACCAAAGCCCGCAAAAGAGGAAAGAAGGATGGAGCAAAAGAGGAAAAATAGACTCTTGCATCACGGGACACAAGGATCGTGCATCCAGACACGACGCTCGCATCTGAGACGCAAGGATCGTGCATTCAGACGCATGAACTGACACTGTAGCCACTTATTTCATAGTTTTGGAAACGAAGTTGGACTTTGAAAGAAGTTGATTTGTTTTAGGAAACAAACCACGGTTTGGGATGTTTCTAAAACTCATTATAACCCCTATAAATAGAGAACCTAAGTGCCTCATGAAACTCACCAATTCGCTTATATTATTGTCTCCAGAATTTAAGGTAGAGAGAGATTAATAATAAAAGATTTGGTTTTAACTAGACGAGTCTTAATAAATTAGTCCCTCTAGTCTTATGTTCTTCGACTCTTTTTCTTCTCGTTCTTCGTGTTCTTCCTTCTTTATGGAAGGCTAATCTTCTCCTTCAAGGGAGAAGATGAAGCCGGTGCTTAAGATTTGATGATTCTTCTGGTTCATGGTATTCTCCAATCAGGTTAGTTCTTTATGTTTTAAGTTATTAGTCTCATTGCCTACACCAGGGGATGGAAGTATAGAATAAGGTTTATGTTTTGCAATATTAATATCATGCTAGTGTTCTTTACTTTTCTTCTAGTAGTGTAGTTATTTTGAGTTAGGGAAGTATTTTTTGTGTTGCCCTAGAAGGGGCAGCTTAGGGAGTGGCTGCCTAGGGGAAGTATTCTTTGTGTTTGCCTTAAGGGGTAGCTTAGGGAGTGGCTGCCCTATTAGGAAGTACTCCTTGATGTTGCTCTTGGTAATACATTGAATGGATGCCCGAGCTTACACAAAAGGAAAGAAGATATTAATAGCATAAACATAGGAACAACCTTAAGTAGAGTTATTCGTTAATGATGTTTCGTCTAATAGGGCATTGGCACTCGCTCGATTGCCTAATTGTAGTCTACTTGTGAGAACAACCACGAAACCAAAAGTCACAGATCTAAGGTATCGGTGGATTCTAATCTCTTGAATTCCCTCTCCTATAAATTCTCAACAGTTTAGTTTAGTTTAGTTAAATAATTTACAATATCTATAATCATAGTTTTTAATCCCTCAAACCCCCTTTCTAGTCCTGTCCTTCATATAACATACACTTAAAAGTGGAATGATATCCTACTTATCCTTTACTCATTGAGGGATAATTAGGTTTCGATACGATTTTGTTTTGTTCAACGACTATCATCCATCATCCATATACACATTCCATATACCATTCATCTCATACATATAAAGAGCGCATGTCAGTAAGTGACGACCATGAACGGAGTCGTTATCGAAAAAAAAAAAAGAGACCATGAATGGAGTATTTTAGCAAAGCTAAACTAGCAATTTGGTGGACAATTTACTTCAAAGATGGATGGTATGGTCACGGACTTAGCATTAGTGATAAGATCCCAAAACTATAGTTTTAACCCCTTTAACAATATCGCTTTTGACCAATTATGTGATTAATAAGTAAGAGTTAGTACTGCTATCGTGTTCTTATGTATTTCAGGCAATGGAGTCGAATATGTGCAGAAATGCGCCCCTTTTGCGAGATAAAGGGGCAAGGGTTGGTTGCTAAGAAGTTTGGTGATTAAAGGCCAAGATTCAAGGAGAAAAAGCTTTTTTTAAAGCCTAGTAAAAGCTGAAAAGTCAAAGTCAACGCGGGCAGAAACAACACATAAAAGTCAGCAGAACTTCCGAAGGCCGTATCTTTAGACTCAGACCTTAGAATTGGGCCTACCTTATGTCAAAACGACCGGCTCAGAAAGAGCTTTCCAATGGTCTAAGTTTTGACCCTAATTAGAGGAGCAAAAGTGGGCGAAAAGTCTGTGGAAGTTAAATCCAGCTGAAAAGGCCTCTGTGGACTGAAGAAATTGGGTTTTGGGCTCGATTTTCCTGCCCAAAACATGGCTCCTCAGCTCATGCACGAAAAAGTGGATCTGGTCTCCTCCATTTGCATGGAGAAGACTTAGCTCTTAAGATTACCGAGATCTAGATTAGAAAATTAGGTTAGACTCCATTAATTAGTTATAATAGCTTGTTTTAGATCTAGTTTTTACCTTTAATTAATTAGTGTTAGAACAAAGTAGATTATTATTTAGAATCACTATTAGTTTTATAATAAAGTATTAGTTTTCATTTCAATTTAGTTATTGATTAAATTCTTATTTAGTTTTAGTTGTTTTAAATTCATAAATTAGGTTATCTTCATTTTGATTCTTAGACTATTGTTAAAATTAGATTTATAAAGTTTAAATTAGTTATTAAATTATGACTTGTTATTATTGTTCTTGTGTTAGGAATGATAGTATAATGATATTAGGTGGATTGATTACTCTTCTCTATAACTTTCTCTTCCATCAAAACCCTATTTTTATTAGTTTAGTTAATTTAGATTTATTTGAATCCATCGTATAATCGTAGAATAGAAATTTCACATCACACATTACTCTCACCATTGTTCTTTGTATTTGATTAGTTGATTTCGTTTAAGTCTAGAGAGTTAATAGTGGAATGATTCCGTACTCTATATATTGCATGAATATATATATGAGAGTAGGAAATAAATAATTGATACCATAAGAATGAAGTTAGAGTAATCTAATTGAGTTTTTATGGGTTATCAAATGGTGTCGCTGCCATCTTAATCTCGTTCAAGACAAGAATTCAATTGCTTGAATCCAAAGGGCAATCCCCCATTCTCTACCCACCCACCCTTTTAATTTTTCATTCTTATTTCTTGAATTTTCGGAACTGTTCACTATTTTAGGCATAGGGGCTGCGGATTCACAGAGGAAAACACTACAGTAAAGGTATTTGTAAATTTTGAAAAATTCTGAAAATTTTCAGGCATAATCCTTAAGGTGTTTTTGATTTACTGTAATTTTGTGAGATATTTCCTAATTGTTTTACCTTGTGAACAAATACGATCATTACAGTGCTGCATTTCAGTTTTCAAACCATAAGTTCTTGAAAAACAGGCGAGTAAGGTTACTTACGCAGTTCCAAAAATTCTAAACATTTTACAAGAGTATCTATCATAAGTCAGGAGTTTTTAGTAAAAATATGATGAGTTTTTATTTGTTTTGAGTTCCTAACTAGTGGAGTGTTTCCAGTATGTTTCTGCCATTTTGCAAACACTTAATTTTTGGAACAACAGCCGGTAAGAAGGGTTTGTAGAACTCCAATTGCTCTAAACTTTTTATAGGAATAGCCATGATCTATCAGGAGTCTCCAGTATAAGTATGGATATTTTTTTCTCTGTTTTGATTGGTTAACCTTTCAGTTGTTTGTATTATGTCCAAACTCTATGGACTCATGGGCTAATCTTGTTCAATTGTTCATGGAACAGTTTTACCCACCACTGAAGACAGATGAAATGCTTTAAAAGATTCATTTCTTCCACCAGAATCCTCATGAATCCTTTTCAGAGGCCTGGAATCGTTTCACTGATCTTCTCATTGAATGCCCGCATCATAATCTTGAGAATGACATGCTTGTTCGTGCCTTCTTCAAGGGGCTTTTACATCGTCATAAGGAGGTCCTAGATATCATGACTGGGGGTAGTTTTCTTAGTAAAGGAGCCTTGGAGGCTTATACATTCTTTGAAGATAAATCTAAGTGGACCAATAATTGGGGAGGTAACGACTCTTCCCGCTCCACTCTTTCTTCTTTTGAGGTTAAACATGATTCTGAGCTTAAAAGTTTTATCGATGCCCTCACTAAAAAGGTAGATGCCATCTCTGTTCAACAACAACCCACTCCAGTCATGAACATTAAATCTAATCGTTGTAATGTTTGTTTTAGTCTTGAGCATTCCGACTTCTATTATCCTTGTCTATGCACAACCACCACCACAACCATTAAATTTCAACCAGTTAACTCAACATCAAGGACAAGAAAACTTAGGTAATCATAATAGAGGTTTAGTGCCCATGACCCAGAACTATCAACATCAAGATATGAACACTAAACAAGCTTTAATTCCAGTATAACCATCTACAGACAAAGTAGTAGTGACCTTGTTGGAGAAACAAAATCAAATTATGCAACAAAACTCCAACTTGATGAAAGATCAGCATGATCAAAACTCTGATATGATGAAACAAACGATGCAAATGATGCAGTCTTTGTGCCAAAAGGTTATTGACATGTCTTCTAACCAAAATAATAACCAAACCGGCGTGTTTCCAGGTCAAGCAGTGCCTACTCCTAAGTTAACAAACACCGCCTTTGAAATAAACAATATTCACTGTAATGGTAATATAAACCAAGGGGACCTACAGGCAATCACTACCCTTCGTTCAGGGCGAGTAGTTGATAACCAAGTGACTATGCCTAAAGTTCTCCCGGAAACTAAAAATGATACCATACCAAATACTATAATAGAAACTAAAGACCCTACAACTGTAGAAGTACCAGTTAAACCACAACCAAAAGGGAAAATATTACAAGACCCAATAATAGAAATTGAAGACCCTACACTTGTAGAGGTTCCAATATGGACACCTAGATGGAAAAAGGCTAGAGATAAAGCAAAGACTAATAATATTGCTAAATATAGAGATAAACCACCATACCCCGAGAGACTAATTGTGTCTAAAAAGGATGAAAATTTTGATGAGATTAGGGAAGTGATTAAAAATCTGACTATAAACCTACCTTTTCTAGATGCTATAAAAAGTTTAACTGGACACGCTAAGTTTCTAAAAGAGTTGTGCACGAAGAAGAGGAAAACCAACATACCCAATGAAGCTTTCTTAACTGAACAATATCCCTCTTTATCTGAACATAACAGAATTGTTAAGTACAAGGACCCTAGTCGTCCTACTGTATAATGCACCTTAGGTGATACCTTCATAACAACTACTTTATTAGACCTCTGGGGCGAGTGTTAGCTGACTCCATTTTTATTTATATAAACAACTGGGTCTAATAAAACTTCAACCAACCAAAATGACTTTGCAGCTAGCCGATCGTTCTATTACGTATCCTAAGGGTGTAGTTGAAAACATTCTCTTTAAAGTGCATGATTTTTACTATCCAGCCGACTTTGTTATTCTTGACACAGAAGTTCCTCATGATTTCATTCCCATCATCTTAGGGCGTCCTTTATTGGCAACCGCTAATGCCCAAATCAATTGCCGGGATGGCTCAATAACTCTTTCTTTTGGAAATCTTTCTGTGGAAGTTAACATATTTAGACAAAAGCAGAGACGACTAGGTTTTCCTGTAGAATATGAAGTTAAGTCTATTGAGAGTTCTGTATATCACATTAGTGCTTTCGACGATCTCGTCCCCACACTAGTAGATAGCCATCTTATGGAAGAAGACAAAGATCACAATTTTGACTCTTTGAACAGAACTAAATTAGAGACAGAATTTTCCACCCTGCCTTCTGACCCTATGAGAGATGGAGTGAACCTCACAATAGATGAGATAGATGAATTCCTCAAAGATGGAGATGAATACCATAATTATACGGATGCGAACAACCTAGATGAGGAATTCAATGAGTTTCTAAGAGCCTGTGATGATCCCCCCTCTCAAGAACTACCTAAAGAGCCACCTGATACCTTCATTTTCAGATGTGTGCTAATACCAACCCATGCCACCAATAAGTTTTATGCTAAAACCACGCACTCATTTTTTCCATTCCTTAAATCTAAAACTTATCCATACCCTACATATCTTCCACAACCATCCATTTTCTCAAGATCATTCACTTGAACACCTTTTCGTTCAAAGAAAAAGAAGAAACTTTATGCTCGGTTAGGTTCTAGATCCATCAGAATTCACTCTCATTCTATTAAGCCATGCCATAGGAAATCTTGGTGCTTAATTCTGTTTAATGGTACATTCCGTGTTAACTATTTATGGAAAGATCCACAATTATTTAGATTATTAATATATGGGAAACTGTATGTTAATACACATATATCACATTAAGTCAAGGGAATCTGATTTTAAAAGACCCAAGTTTTCGTACAATACCAACTTTCTAGAGTATAGGCCAAACAAAAATTTTCAAACTTAAAAATAGTTTTCCAATTTTGTTTGGGGGTGGCGTATTTTGGTATTTAATTTCAAATCTTTTTGCCACCCTTTGGTTGTCATGTTTACTCCAATAGAGTTTGTGTTAGTTCGTACGTAACAATTTAATTGTGTTTCATGTTATCATATCATTTTTATAATATTTATGTTACAGGTACTGCCAATTTTTTCCATGTTTCTATGGTAAATTCTTTCCTTATCTCTTTACACTTTGAAGGCAAAGCGTTCGATTGTTTGGGGGTGAGATAGAAACATTTGCAAAAATTATGCACTTTTAGGATGTAAATTATGCACTTTTCTTTATAAAATATTAAATATTGTTTATATATATTGTTTATATATTGTTATATTGTTTATACTAAGCACTTAGTGATAATGGTATTGTTTCCTTCTCCATGATGATATTAGTCTAGAAATCTCATGTAGTACTTGAATTAGGATTTAATTTTTGAAACATAGATTAATACGTAGGTAATAGTCATTGCATCTTTTCAGGAACATCTTGCATGAGCATCTTTGATTGTACTTGGCAGTATTTTTCTGAGACTTAGGTTAAAGTACTTAATACATATCTTGTGAGTATCTAGCCTAAAAGCCTCATAAGAGTGAAATATTTGAGTGATGATACAAAGGAGAAGTCAAATCCGAGTAGAGAAATCACACATCCACTTGCTTGATCACCATACCATATCCTAAGCGAGAATTTAGGCCCCTCTTTGGATCGATATAGCCAGAAATTCATACCTATATGAAATTTAGTATCCGCTATCGCCCCACTGAGACTTTCATTAGCTTTTTCACAAACCACAAATCCTTATACCCAATAAAACAAAAGAATAAATAAAATCAGCCTACCTATCTGGATAAGTCTGAGAAATGGGATGAGTGAAGAAAAGAGAAGAGAAATGTAAACAAAAATTAGTTAGTTGCTTCAAAAAAGAAAAAAAGAAAAAAGAAAAGAAGTTTCCATCCAAAGAAAAAAAAAAAAGGAAAAGAAAAGAAAAACTCCAAAAATAGAATAAAATGAGTCAAAAAGCCAAAATAAAAAGGCTAAGGATGGAAATAAATTGTAGAAGCAAAAGAACAAGGTTTTCTCTAGTTACATAATATGAAGACCCTACTTTCTCAGACTTGTCTTTTTGAATATCCATTTCAGCTTCCTTCTTTAACCAACACCTACGCCCCGTATCACCTAATAAAGATCTCTAGCTCAATTAGGAATAGGTTGGTGTGATAGTAAGTGGTAGATGTGTTTGATCGACCTCGGCTTCCTTGGATTGTCATTGAGATTGTGAGGAAACGTGTGCCTACTACACACTGGAGTTAGCAAACTTGAGTGGAAAAATCAGAGTGTTATGTGTTTTGGCACATTCCTTGTGAGAACCTACGTAGGTACGCTACCCAAAAGTTTCAGAAATGGACCTGCCATTGCATTTCATATCATAGTTCATTGTATAGTTGTTTTTCTTAAGATGATTTGATTGTTATGCATGTATTAGTTTAAGTTTTAGAATGATCATTCTTGCTTAAATACTAGTGAGATGTATAGATCATTGAGACATAAATAAGGAAACAATAGTTTTATTTCTTAGTCGTTATAGTATAGATGAAGTTTGTGAGTACCTTCATTGGAAAACTCTCACGAGGCTATAACTCGTTCACTAGGGAATTCCTAGTGGTTTAAGGCCTTGTTACATATGGTCAATGCAATCGCACTCGGCGAAACGAGATTACTTAGAACTCCATTTTTGGTCACTTATTCTAATTTCTCATATTTGGTTGAGGACAAGCAAAATGCTGTTTGGGTGTGGTTTGATAAGAGCCCAACACTGTAGTTTTAACCCCTTTAGTTGACCAATTATGTGATTAATAAGTAAGAGTTAGTACTGCTATCGTGTTCTTATATATTCCAGGAATTGGAGTCGAATATGTGCAGAAATGCACCCCTTTTGCTAGATAAATGGGCAAGGGTTGGTTGCTAAGAAGTTCGGTGATTAAAGGCCAAGATTCAAGAAGAAAAAGCCTTTTTAAAACACGGTCAAAGCTGAAAAGTCAAAGTCAACGTGGGCGCGCAGAAACAGCGCACAAAAGTCAGTAGAACTTTCAAAGGTCGTATGTTTTGACTCAGACCTCAGAATTGGGCCTACCTTATGTCAAAACGACCGACTCGGAAAGAGCTTTCCAATGGTCAAGTCATGACCCAATCAGATGAGTAGAAGTGGGTGAAAAGTCTATGGAAGTCAAATCTAGCTGAAAAAGCCTCTGTGGACTGAAAAAATTGGGTTTTGGGCTCGCTTTTTTGGCCCAAAACATGGCTCCTCAGCCCATGAACGAAAAAGTGGATCTGGTCTCCTCCATTTGCATGGAGAAGACTTAGCTCTTAAGATTACCAAGATCTAGATTAGAAAATTAGGTTAGACTCCATTAATTAGTTATTGATTAAATTCTTATTTAGTTTTAGTTGTTTTAAATTCATAAATTAGATTATCTTCATTTTGATTCTTAGACTATTGTTAAAATTAGATTTATAAAGTTTAAATTAGTTATTAAATTATGACTTGTTATTATTGTTCTTGTGTTGGGAATGATAGTATAATGATATTATGTTGATTGATTACTCTTCTCTATAACTTTTTCTTTCATCAAAACCCTATTTTTATTAGTTTAGTTAATTTAGATTTATTTGAATCCATCGTATAATCGTAGAATAGAAATTTCACATCATACATTACTCTCACCATTGTTCTTTGTATTTGATTAGTTGAATTCGTTTAATTCTAGAGAGTTAAGAGTGGAATGATTCCGTACTCTATATATTGGATGAATATATATGTGAGAGTAGGAAATAAATAATTGATACCGTAAGAATAAAGTTAGAGTAATCTAATTGTGTTTTTATGGGCTATCAATTAGCAAGGGAGCAATAGGTCAACTTTGCAGAGTATCTCGAACAAAATCCTAAGGCACATCTTGGAATCAATTTGAACTTGATTGTCTTAACTACAGTATTCTGGACAATTAAGCAACAAATCTGCTGAGATCAGATTACCCACTAAGATGGTTAAGTGTGTGGAGGCCTTCAAAGAGTACTATGCAACAAAAACCAAATAGTTCAGCTTTTGGTTCTGTAGCTCGTACTGATTGTGCGCTTGTATCTAGCTCGTGTTCTCAAGTTCTTGCTCTATAGGTGGTGCTTTTCCAGCAAATCTTTAGCCAGCCGTACTGTTCTTTAGCTTAAGGTACTGTTCCAGATTAGCCTGTACACATAGGTGCTTGTCGTAGCTGGGGTAAATTCATAACCTGTCGATTAAGCTATTCTTCTAATATGATTCTAATTTCGATGAAGTAAAAGGTGGAGGTTATTCAGGTGAGAAGTCATCTCAGCAGTTTCTTCCTCAGTCGATTGAGGCTGAAGCACACCCTGGGACCAATGTGAAATATGATATGAAACAACTTGCACTTTCCCCCGGAGTTCTCTCTGGCTTACAAGTGCTTTATTTTAATGGCTTCCTAGAGTTCATAAAGGTTAGAGAAGCTAAAGATAGAACAAAAATGATCGAGCTATCTCAAGACTAGTAGCTAGGCGCATGTAGGATAGAAATAATCTATTGCCTAATTGGTTTAGCTTATCGATAAAGTAGAAAGCTAAGAGCAAGAAGTCTCACTCCGTTCCTTACTCTCATAACTCACACCTCTTATAGTTATAAGAGTGATGCCTTCCTCTATTCCTTGGAATAAATAGGGCAGTCAAGAGGCTATAAGTCAAGCAGTGCATCTTACAACCTATCTTCCTATATATGGTTATCTGCTGTCTGCTGCTCCCTAACAACCTAGCCGAGCCTTTACTTTAAGTATAATCCACCAAGAAAGGCTTGCTGATTTTGAACCTTTTGCAGCATGTGTGTGTGATAGGTAGGGCGGGGCTAATCAGTATCCCTTACCTGCGCTTCCAGCTCGAGAATAAGATCTTTATGATAATCTTTCTTCGTCTCTTGTCATTAAGCACACCCATTGGCATTGACTGCATGGGATCGAAAGACTTCCAATTTCATGAACGTGTCCATAACTTTCTCATGGATCTGATTTGGATGAATACACGGGAAGCCCATAGACCACATTTAGCATTGTGCGGCTTCCTTAATTGCACTAGCACACTCAGGTAAGCAACAAGTCGTTGGTTGAAACAATAGGGGCTCTGGTAGAAGATGATATCACTAGATTGTTTAACTCCCTGGCCTGTGCTTCACCAGGCCATGGGATGTCAAAGTGTCAGTGTGTCACTCTCTAGTCTCTACACTTGTACAGAGAGTATTACTACGGTAATACAGTACGTTTGCCACTGCCCTATATACGTTCCGGGGAATTAGAAATGTAAGGATCGATCATATTTACATTTCAATTTTCAAATCTTATTTTGGATTTTAGTGGGAGGGGGAGGAGCTTGTGATCCAAGTGGTGGCAAAGAACTTAGGCTGGGTAAAAGTAGCTTCATATTCTAATTGGGCAGCTAAAAAAATACACAACAAAATCCTTAGAAAACAAATTATACTAGAAAAGCATATATAATCGATTACCATCTTATTGGAGAGGCCAACATAACCATCCTTGCCTATTCGATGGTCATATTCATTCATATCCTTTCTCTCCTAAAGGTTTCGAAGAAAAAAAGAATCAGTTTAATTATCTTAACTTGCCTCCAAAATATTATTTAGTGGAAATTATAAGTAAAACATTATTAACATGGAATTCTTCTGAACATCTAATCATTACAAATTTCAGCCAATCCGGTTTCTTGATGTCTGGATAAACATCCCACAAATATGGTGGATTTTCTAGCAGTTCTGGATCATCTAAGTATGGTTTGATTTTTTTTTTGTCAGATGAGTCTTGAACCTCCTCCATAATACACCACAATGGGATATTGCTTTTATATTTTACATCTACAATAAATCTCAACTGCAAATATTCAATTAAACAAATTGTATTTTACAAATAAAATAGCAAAAGAATTTAATAACCACTTCAACAACGATAAGCTCAATAAACACTTACCTTCATTCCTACCCATAAATCCTCTTTCATGGGTTTAGGCACTTTAAACCAATTTGGATATTCAGCTAGTGGAACAACACCTCTGACCAATGCACCTGCCCAAGTAGCAACTTTTTTTCGTACCACTTCTCCGATAAGCATGAAATTTTCATCAAACTCCACTACAATCTTTATACTATCCCATTTCTTTTTCATGTCGTGAGACACTGTTTGACCTCTCACATTTTTTTCACCGGGAGGTACCACAACTAAATGTCTTCTCTTCCTTTTTTTAAGTGAACCAACACTTGTTTCAAGGTCCATTGCTTAAGCTTCAAAACCTATTAAAAGCACACATGTTGTAATTTTTAGTTTACCACAAGAAAAAACAGCAAAAAATGAATAAACTTAAGCATACACACTTTTTTTTCATAATAATAAGCTACTTGGGAAAAACTTATTATATGTAAATCAGTAATAAGTCCACATATCCAGGGGAATGAAAAACAGGAGTATAGACTCTTAAATTGTTTTTTTTTATGCAAAGGACTACAACACAAAGTTGACAGACATACTTCCATGTTAATTGTGCCTACACAAAAAAGGTTCAAGCAAGACCAAGTCAAATGTGTTTAGTAAGAACATGAGTTAGTACTTTTCATTCTCAAAGCATGACTACCATACTTCATTAATGCTATGTATTTCACTTGAAGCCTTCTTAGTTGCATATCGAGCTTCCTATAAGAGCCAACAACTGCTAATCTCCTAAAATGATTAAAACGAATGAACAGGTTTAGACACGTACACCAATATACACTTTAGTAGACATCACAATTAGCAAATCTTGTTCAACTTACAATTAAGTTCCTACATCTCAAGTTACTAATACAACCCAATTTCCTAAACTCATGTTCAGAATATTTTTTAGAAGAATACATATAAGCTAAGTAAAGCATTTATGAGCTATTCATTACTAATGGAATGCTCCAATAGTAATGAATTCCATATAAGATGCAATGTATTTATATTACTTCTAGAAATATAATCATTGTTATTGTTACAACTCAATTTTTTAAAAATCCAATAACTACGCAAAATCTTATGTATTTGGTGCCAAAGATGAATTAAGTTACAACACCTATGTAACACATATCTTATTGAATCCTATTAACATATATGTGTTTATATAGATATTAGGCAAAAAAACATCTTATGTGGCTCGAGTAGTGAACATGGAAATTAAGGTAATTACAAACCTAATAAAGGAAATTACAACTACTACATTCCTAGTTAGTATATGCGGTTCGCTTCTTGTACATTATACATGATTAATTTATTATAAAATGAGATATGTTAAGGCCCTTGAACCTTGTTTTTAATGGTAACTTAGAGCACAAAGAAATCATTTAAGTCAAATAGTGAATAATTTGCTACAAGAACATCTTAAATTCTAGGGCATCCAAGATAAATAGGCATTTCAAATCTTTTCATGTTGTGTAATAGGAAGAGCGCATAAAGCTTGATTAAAAGTGCTACACTCTTGAGTCATAAGTTTTTGATTAGTGAGTTTTTAAGTACATTAGCCAAATCCTAGGCATCTTGTGCATGGTGACTAATGCACGTTCAAAAGTGTTAATTAGAAACTCATCATATTCAAGTTTTGAGTTGAGATTTTTTACCATGACCGTCTTCTGAAGATCGTGTAGATAAGAATTCCAAAGCTAATAGCTCCCAAGTAAGACTTTCAACATTCTCTTAGACAAAAACTTACACACTCCAAATGAAGGAGCACAAACTCCTAACAAAGAACTGCCAAATAAATTAATCAATTTTGTCTTTAGACATTAAGCAATATATCATATATACTCCTCAAATGTTGTAAAGAGCTATGAAGAATAGTATGAAGGCAAATAATGTGAAAAGAAAAGGAGAGAAGGGAGTCTTCCTTGGGGAATATGTCTGTTTAAATAAATTCGTAATTCATTTCTACCATAAACCATAGCCGAAAAAAGATTAAAACAAAAGTACCACTGTATCCGATTATAATAATGATAACCGAAAATCTTGTGCGTGTTATATTATCGTTAACAAAAGTTCTATATGCTCCCTTTTTAATTAAGATCAAGATACAAAAATCCACATTTTTATACGTTGCCTCCTTTACATGGCATTATGCTTTTGTCATAAGAAAAGCTCAACTTACCTAGTTGGGTGTTTGTAGGACATGGTCAAGATGATAACTTATATTTCTAATTTCGACAGATATGGATTGCCACTCTTCTGCATTTAACCATAAGAAACACAACTTAAATCAATGTATTAGTTCATTGTCCATTTTGCAATTAAAAATAAAGCATCTCTACTACAACTTAAAAACACAAAGTTTAGCAAATAGTGGCCATGATTATGACATCGTACAATTTTAATAGAAGATATACTTCATTTCAAGCAAATGCAATAACCCTCACATAGTGACATAGTAACAAAAAAAAAAAACAAAAAAAAAAATGCTTAGATTGTCTTAAAAGGTTTAAAAATCAATAAAAAACTAAAATTTAATGCTAAGAAGTAATTTATCATTGAATCATTAAAATTGTTGATGCGTACCATGCTAATACGAAACATCAATATAATATACTTCGAATTAGGGACTCAAGTCATGCCTATTAATTAAGAATGTGTCAGTTTTCACAGCAAGGTTAGTTGTACAGACAATTTGGTAGCTTCTCTCTGCACCCTACATTCCAATTATAATATATATGTCTCATTTGGTGTTCCTTGGAGCGAGCAACTAACTAACAATTAGCTAATACCTTGAAACCTTACATAAACCAATACAATAGGCACACCAACATTTGACAAACAACTACTTGAAGAAGATAGATGTTGAAAAAATATATTCACCTTTCTAGTGCAATCCCAAGTAGCGTCTCATTTTCCATAATCATCTTCAAGTCTGCTTCATTAAATGAACCGCGTTCCCAAAATCTAAGCTAGAAAATAGAAGAACGAATTAAATATGACGAACAACGACTCAAAGAAGATAGCAGTGAAAAAAATATAATCACCTTTTGACATGTTTATTTGAAGTAAATACCTTAGCATTTTAGTCAAAAATCCTACTGATACAACATACAAATAAATATACATGTCTTAAAGTTCTACAATGTTAGGATTTGATGGCAGTCAATTATCTTACGACCTACAACACTGTTGGTGACCTTAGACGATTGAACAACATGTCATCACCAAGATATTTCACCAATGAAAAATAGTATCAAACAATGGTTGGATCATGGTAAGGTTGCTACACAGACTTAGGTGAGTTACATCATTACGAAGGCAAACAACTTGGGAGGTGCATGATAAAACATGCTTTAAGATTCGCTTCAGCCCACGTGCACATATGCGTGCGTTTCCAATATAATAATTGTTGAAGTCACCTTCTTCCATCAACCTAGAAGTCTAGCATTCTTTATACCTAGGAATGGTTAAATTAGAACATATATATCACAACGTGTTTCCCAAAGTTATACCTCTAAGTAACATTCAATTGTTATTGAGTAACTAACAAAGTTTAGGCAGATGCTGTGGGCATCCTACTATTTGGTTCTAAAGATGGTTAGCACGAAAGTTCTCTACTTTAGTATACTATATCCAAGGTTTACCTCCCAGTTGAAAAAATATATTCTCAGACACCACCATAAAATATAATCTATAAGTTTTCGTATTAATATTAACCTATTGGACTTTCCCCTTGTATATGAATTATTTTGCATCATCTCCCTAGAATTCATGATAACCAAATTGATAAAAGAAATTCAATTTAAGATTTGCCATCGACTCAGAAAACAAAATGACTAAATAATCATCGAATTATCATTAATAACTAATTGCCCCATTAAAGTAAGTTAAATTTGAGAATATGTCTCAAACTAAGTGATAAGAGCCCAAAATTGTAGTTTTAACCCCTTAACAATAATACCTTTAGACCAATTATGCGAGTAATAAATAAGAGTTAATGCTGATTATGTGCTTTTATGTATTTCAGGCATTGGAGTCAATTATGTGCAGAAATGTGTCACTTTGGCGAGACAAAGGAGTAAGGGTTGGTTGCTAAGGAGTTCTGTGATTAAAGGTCAAGATTCAAGGAGAAAAAGCCTTTAAAAAGCCCGGTCAAAGTTGAAAAGTCAAAGTCAATGCGGGCAGAAACAGTACACAAAAGTCAGCAGAACTTCCGAAGACCGTATCTTTAGATTCAGGGACCTCGGAATTGGGCCTACCTTATGTCAAAACGACCGCTTGGAAATAGCTTTGCAATGATCCAAGACTTGACCATATCAGAGGAGCAGAAGTGGACAAAAAGTCTGTTAAAGTCAAAGCCAACTGAAAAAGGCTTTGTGGACTGAAGAAATTGGGCATTGGGCTCGATTTTCTGGCCCAAAACATGCCCCCTCAGCCCATGCATGAAAATGTGGATCTGGTCTCCTCCATTTCGACACACAAGACTTAACTCTTAAGCATGAATTAGGTTAGGTAGAAAGTAGCAATTAGAGAATAATTCTCGATCTAGTTTTGAGAATCAATTAATTAATTAGTTTTTATTATCTTGTTTTAATTTAGTTATTTGAATCATTGTTTTATTATTCATTAGATCAATAAAGTTAGTTATTCTTCATAAATTAGTTTCATTTTCCATTAATTACTTAGCTTCAATTCATAGATATACTTATTTGTCATTATTAGTTTCAATCAATTCTTGCATGAGTAGTTTCCATTTGAATTCAAACAAGTAAAGTTAGAATCTTTATACCATGTCTTATTTAATTTCATTGATAAATGATATCATAATGATTCTAGGCTAAACATCCATTAGGGGGGCTTAAAGAAGCCTTGATGAATCTTGATTTGTGTTAGCGTAGGATAGTCGTGATTTCCATTCCATTCTAGAAAATGATTAGTTCACCATGAGAATGGGTTTGATTGTTTCACATGCTAGATGTTAGTTGGTAGAGATTACCATGAACAACTAGGGATTAGGAAGAACCAATTATTATGCAAAAGCAGTTCAATTCGGATTATGACAATTCTTCGTTAGTAAATTAAATCGAGTTAAGATGGAATCAATCCCCCCTAATTTCTTATCATAGTATCAATTTAGCATTGTCGTAGTTGAATTTTCATAGTTAAGTATTTGAGCATAACTTGCATCGTAGTATAATTCCCCCCATTACTCTCACTAACTTTTGATAGACTCGCAGTCGTAGAAAATATTGAATGCTAAAGAACTAGGAGTGGAACGAATCTTTTACTCCATCTCTATTTCAATAGAATCGAGAGTAGAATAATCTTTGATAAACAGTCTTCGCTTAGTTTTAGTTTTACTTGCGTTTAGAGTTCAATCTTTAATTCGTAGGTAAAACTATCATTTTATGTTTATCAAATGGCACCGCTGCCATCTTAGTTCCCTTTAGTATTGTTTTCTTTAGTATTGTTAGTTTTCCAAAGTCCCATAACCCACCCACCTTTGTTTGATTCTAACTGTGGTTCTTTGTTTCAGAACTGAGTTTTTCCTTGCAGGAATACACAGAGCGCGACCCGCGCTCTACTAAGGCAAAACTAGAGTGCCCCCCACGCCTAAGCGCTTGGAACTTGAGTTTTACCTGAGCGCGACCCGCACCTTGCCAAGGCAAAACTTGAGCGCCCCCCGTGCCTAAGCGCCTGGAACTTGAGTTTTACCTGAGCGTGACCCGCGCCTTGCCAAGGCAAAGTTCGAGCGCCCCCCGCGCTGAAGCGCCTGGAGCTTGAGTTGGACATGAGCGCGACCCGCGCCCTCTACTGAAACTGCCCAATTTCCACAGGTTTGTTTTAAACTTCCATTTCTTCAAGGTTTTCAGTGTTTGATAAAACGCGGAATTGTACGTTATTGGGTTTTAGTTACTTAAGTCCGAAGTCCACAGTCCGAAGTCCGAAGTCCGAAGAACAAAGTCCAAAGTCCAAAGTTCGTATAGTCGTTCGTTTAGTCAAGTTACCTTACTCACGTGGGTTTGGTAGGATAGGTCGAGTAAGGGATCGTCCAAACGTTAGGGCTCGACAAGGTTCACAACTGGAATTACAACTTTTAGTGAGTAGGATTTTAGGTTTTTTTAATTGGTTTAATTAAGTTAAAGGAAATATAATGTAAATTACTAACGGTGATTTCGATGTAAATAAACAAAGATAGAGAAACAGATAGAGGGTTAATCATACTCATGCAAGAATCATTTTTTAACAGTTTATATTACTACGTCACTATAGCTCTAATTCACCTCGAGTTCATAGACAAACCCGAGATGACGTCGAGTATTGATCCCTAACGAAACGCACACATCTCTGAGTTGCATCGCACTAGCATAAGAAGTTAAACTAATATTTCATCTCTGGAATGTCATTTCAGCTCCTGGCTCGATTCTACATCAGCTGGACAAATTAGAGAGCTGTTGGACACAAAAGAGTTGCACGCAAGACATTTTGGGTCTCTCGCAAGACTGTTCTGGGGCTTTAGCACTCAAAATTTGTACAATCTCAGTCATTTTGGGACCGGATGTCTAATCTACACTTAATTCCTAAGTAGTGATTCTAGAATAATAAAGAGTCAATTTGGATTCTCACACGAGCAGCATAACCCTCCCCCTGAGGGGGGGGGGATTAGCTCATGGTCATTGAAGGAATAATTAAACTTATTGTATACATTAAATACATAAATGCAGGACACAAATTAAACTTGAAAAGAAATGACTTTCATTAAGAAGAAAATGACTTTGGAATAAAAAGGGCCGGAATAAAAAGGTCTAATGTAATAAAACTAACTAATGCATAAGCTAAAGCATAATTCTAAAGTAGAATATCTGAAGACTCAGAATATATAGGCTGGAGGGCTGGAGAAGGATTAAAGACTGGAGAAGTATTAATTGTGTTTTGTTCGTTTCTCAAATTGAGACGTTCAAAACTTTGATATTCATATCAAAGTTAAAGTTTTGTTTTTACTTTGTTTAATTTGGTTTGTCTTTTACTTATTTAAGGTTTTGTCTTTTTATGTTTTGATTTTGTCTTTTAGCCCAATTCAATTCAAACATTGAATTGGTACGTGTCCTTCCCATTGCGAGGCGGCACAAATTTGTGACCATCACTTGCCACCTGCCTATGCTGACTCTTCATGCCTTTTGGGCCTGCCGAGTGGGTCCACTTAGTGTGTCCAGTGACGGCGCTGATATTAGTGTTTTTGCAAGTTTTTGTCTTTGCGTAGAGTTGGTCGCCCTGGTCGCTCTGGCAGTTCATTAGCCAATGTCGGCATCTAGATTTATCAGATGTAAGCTTCAGAAGTTTGCTGCTTCTTTATATGTGGACCCGTTATGCACTGGTTTTGTTCTTTTGAAAACTTTGCCTCTAGTCAGGCTTTGTTAGGCTTCACTGGGGTTGAGTGAGAAACTTCAAATATTCCGGTATTCCCGTACTTCGATGCATGTTTTATCATTATATTCATGTTAACTGCGGAAACCTGCAAAAGTACAAAATTATAATTATTACATGATTATTAAATACATAATTGATCAAAATGCTATGTCTCTCGAGGTTTAATATTACAGTTTTGGGTGCTTATCACACCACCCCCAAACTGTACTTTGCTTGTCCTCAAGCAAAGAAGAGACATTAAAATGATAAGTGGTCAAAAATGTGTTGTCCTAAGCTAAATCTCATTTCGCAGAGTGAGGTTGCATTGACAGTATGCAACAAGGCCTTGAACCAATAGGAATTCCCAAGTAGATGAGTTATAGCCTCTTGAGAGTTTTCTAGAGAAGATACTCACAAACTTCGTTTATACTACAACGACTCAGTAACAAAGATCTCAGGTATCTAGACATCTCATTAGCGGGGGAAACAAGGATTTAATTCTTTCGAAATTCAAGTTAATATATATACAATAATCAAAACATCTACGTATGAGCATGCATGCAGTGATCTTATAATGAAATGTACGAGCAGGGCCGTTTCTGGATCCTTTAGATAGCGTCCTCAAGTAGGTTCTCACAGGTATGTGTTGAAACACAATTTCTCTCTTATTTTTCCACTCAAGTTTGCTATCTCCAGTGTGTAGTGGCCACACGTTTCCTCACATACTCAATGACAATCAGAGGAGCCGAGGTCGAGAAGTCAGAACTACTACTTATTATCACATTATCCTACTCCTAATTGAGCTAGAGGTCTTTATTAGGTGTTATGGGGCTTAGGAGGTAGTGTAGAAGAAAATGGAATAGAAAATTCAAAAAATGATAAGTATGAGAGAATAAGGTCTTCGAGATATTTATACTAGAGAAATCCTTATTTTCTTTCCTGTTTCTAACATGGGTTTCCATACTTGGATTTTTCAAGCTTTTGTATTCCCTTTTGATTTGATTTTTAGGGGGAATTCTAACTTTGATATTTCTTTTGATTTTTGAAAACATATTTCTATTTTCCTTTTTCTTTTCTTCTGAAACAGGTAATTGAATTTGATTTGTGACAAGGTTTTTCTCTTCATTTTTCTGCACTTCATCTTATTTCTCATACTCATCATCTAGGTAGGCTTATTTATTTGTGGTTAATAGATGGGTAATGAATTTTTGGTAAAATAGAAAGGGTTAATGAAAGGTTTAGTGGGGCGACTAGCGGTAAATTTTTTTTACAGGTGTGAATTTTTGGCTATATCGAACCAAAGAAGGCCTAAATTCTCGTCTAGGATTTGGGTAGTGATCAAGTAAGTAGACGTGTGAACTTCTCTATTCGGAAAAACTACTCCTCTGTGTCATTAACTCACATATCACACATTTTGAGGCTTTTTGGTTAGATTCTTATAGGATATGGAAACTAAGTTGTCTAACCGTGGGTCCCAAAAACTTACTGCTGTGTACATTTAATGATAGTCATTGCATGAATGCTCATGAAAAGATGTAAAAACTATTGCATACGTAGTAAATTAAGTTTCTAAGAACAAGTCCTAATTCTGATGCTAGGGTGAGATTTCTAAATATTTTTCATCACAGAAAAGGAAACGAGAATTTGTCACTAAATACGTTTATTTAGACATAAAGTAAACTATATACAACTATGCATGCTTAATTTTTTTTTGCAAAAGGTTCTCACCACCCCAAATAGTCGGATATTGTGTCCTCAAAGTGTTAAGAGGAAGAAAGAGTATACCTGAGAGGCTTTGAGCAAAAATATAGCTGACATCTTCCACAAAAATTTATTGTAACACACTATATATTATACATCATAAAAGTGAAAGCACATTGTTAGATTGGCACACTGTTAGGTTATTTATTTATCTCACATCAAAACATAAAATAAATATGTACATGCATCAACTCACATTGCCCTAACCTTAAACTGGGGGATAGTCCATCCTTGCCTCGTCCCTGTAGAAATGCCATTCCTTTGCATCACGCCAATCTATCATAGCTTTCCAGACTTTGCTCCACTTCCTCTTCTTTGTAGTGTCCAGATGAGCTATCATTTTATCATCATTAGGGAAGGAACGCACTTCCTTTAGATACCTTGCAGGGCGTCGCCATGTCCGAAATCGCAAGGAACGAATGATTTTGTTGGTTGGACACATAGAGTCGACCTTTACCCAGTCCTGAAAGGTGGTCGCAAACTGTGGGAAGTACGTCCTCACTATCCTGCATGCTGTGACTGGCAAGGTGATATAGTGCTATCGAAAAGACCGAGCCTTCTTTAGGTTCTCAATTACTAGGTCTGTGATGTCGAAGGCGATATGTTGCTGTGCTAGTGCATGGAACGTCTTACAGGCTGACTTTGATGCAGTGGAAAAATGCTAATCCCCCATGATGTTCAGAAGAATAAATAACATGGCAGTTCCAACATTCATGGTCATACTGGCAAGTGGAATAGTAAAGTCTGGCCATCGGCTAGCTACGGCACGTTCCCTGACCTGGGCAAGGCCATCGCCATAACGGGAGGAAATTTTTTCCCAAGAATAGTCGTTGAAGTTGTTTTCTACCATGTATTGGATGGGGATGTCTGGCTGAAAGGGAGGAAGGTCTAGAGCCATAGCAACTATTGGCTCGTAAAAAGAGTATCGGGTGTTACCAATACGGATTGTAAATCCGTTCAAAGGGAAACCCTGTACAGCAGGTAGATCTTCCATATGATCATAAAAATAAGTTGTCAAACCTGGGGAGTATGTCTACTCCGGGTGTAGAATAAGATAGTTCCAACCGACTCGAGTGATGCAGTCTTTGAAAAGATGTCCATATGCAGGAGAATTCAGCAACGAATGGAAAGATTGTTCTGGAATCATCTTTGGAGCTTCCATTGTAGAAGATGTGTGAAGAAAGATGCTACCTGTTAGACAAAGATAAACAATTATTAGAATATGATTAGAATAATTAAGAGAAAAAAACAAATTACCATAGGGAAATTTCACTATATTTAAAAAACTAAAAAGAAAATGACAAAGAACATAAAATTGCAAAATTTAAATTGTGTCATGGGCCCAAGTAACGGCGATGATCCTTTTGTGAAAGGAATCCATTTATAAGATCTTCGATTCCGTCAATTCTGGCAACAGCTCGTTGCATAATTTCACTCTGTGTCTGGTAAATCTCGGCGTGGTTCTCCATTATGAGAGTGTGATTTGCCGAGAACAGGTTGTGACTGTGCAAGAATTGTGCTTCTTCGTCTTCTTGTATTGTCCGCAGGTCGTGAAATTCAAGGAGACTGGTGATGATAATGTTTTGATGTTTGTATAATGTCATCAATCCTTGTTGAATTAAACGAAGGCCTTCCATAGGATTAAATACATTGCTTAATGCATTTTCAGTGAAGATGTTATCAGCGGAACAAGCTTCTTCGGTTTCTGTACTGACATGGTTTTTTGCAACATCGGGATTCCAGAAACCGTTCCTACAAACCGAGTGAATGGTAAGAATGTTAGCTGTTCTGAGAGGTGTATTAGGAGAACTACTAGAAAAACCCCAACATATCATGATAAGTGTCATAATGGTTGGCAAAGGAGCTGCCTTTTTCCTGGCACGTACGATAGCGTTCCAGATAAATTTAATAATGCAAAAATCATTGTAGTTAGTCTACAAGACCCATAGTAGATAGAGGAGAGGCTTTGTTATTTCAGAAGTCTTAGACGTGCCGAGCACATTATGAGCCATCCATTGGATCACAAATAATTGGCTCTTTTGCAAGGATCGCTGATAAACAACTTCGATTTTTCGGTTATATTCACCGTGAAGGATAGTTGCAAACATCAGATGTCTGATATTGTCAAATGGTGAATCCTGAAGATGTATCCCTTGGTTTCTAATGAGAATTTGAAGTACCTCAGAGATAATATTCATAGTCAATTCACACTCGCATCCGTTTGCTTGAACAAAGAATTGCCCGTTTTGGAAATAACCGCTTTTATAGAACAACATGACTAATTCTCTGGGAAAAAATGCCTGCTTATGATGTAAAAGAGGGTACCATCCTCGACGTCAAATTTCAGTGTCAAAAAATGGATGAAAAAGACCGTTTTGGAAATTTTCCATAAAATTTTGTTCGGGGACGAAAATTCGAGTGAGGGCCATTAAAGATGGAGTGGTGAAGAAAATTTTAGTGGAAAAAGGGAAGTTGGATTTTAGAGGTGTCTATCCTTGTTATAAATAGGCACCAATCCGAAGATGTAGAAAATACGGAACGAGGTGTCGCAGGGTAGTTAGACCACGTGTATTTTCTAAATTTTGGCGCAAAAGATGTAGTGTGGATGAGAAGAATAGGGCATGTGACGTGACTACAAGGAGAGGCCTTTTTTTTTTTTTTTTTTTTTTTTTTTTTTTTTTTTTTAGCGTAAATAAATAGAGTAAGTAGAAGGCAAAGGAAGATGTAAATATAATATTACAATAAGATGTAAGAACGTACAGAGGTGTGGAAACACATCATAATGCTACGGGAAATAAAATACAAACCTAAATATTAGATAGAACAATATGCCACATTAACAACATTACTATAATAAAACAAACGAGCATGAAGACTTGAGTGACATATTTAATTTGCCGCTGCTCAAACTTTTCTAGTGCATCCATGAAGCTTGAAATTTCGAGCGGACTAAAAACGATTTTTAGAATAAGAAGTGTAGAGGGAAGAATATGAAATGAGTGAATGTGAAGTATGTGTTGAACTTATTTATAGAAAGAAAAATGAGCCGTTTTCTGACCATTTTTAGAAGCGATTTCATGACCGTTTTCTGACCGTTTTTAGTGCGTTTTCATGACCGTTTTGTAAAACGTTAGTTTATGGTAAAATTTGCTGTTAAGTGTGACGTCTAATATATATAAATTATTATTACTAATATTATTATATATGGTTCTACCTATATAATATTGGAGATGACTAAAATATCAAGGCGTAAATTTTTAGGAAATAACAGACTATGAAGTTGGAAATGCAAGTACATAAATCAAATATCTAACATAAATATTATACAAGACTGGAAAAATAAACTGGCTACTGATGGTCCTCAGGGGCTACAGAAGAATCCTCGGGGGCTGCAGATGAAGAACTAGGAGTCCTGTGACGTCGTGCAGTATGAGCTCCCGTGGAGGCTAAGTGCTCCTAGATATCACCCAGAGTATCCATCACCTGAGCCTAAAACTGATGCTGGTTCGCCATGAGCATGCGCTGAAACTGGTTCTGGCGAGTAGTCATATGGTCCTGAAATGCAGTCAAGGAAGTTCGCATTTCTCTTTGGAATTCGCCCATCTTTTCATCATCGATTGATTTCGTGGTGAGTGGTCATATCCATCCTTAACTCGCCCAAGGTATGTTTCATCGATACCTGGCGAGTGTACATGTCTCTCATGCCATTGTTCATAGCACGCAAGGCATCCATAGGGTGACTCATCTTACTCATAGCAGATCTCATCAAAATAGGGTGGGTGAGATGGGCCTACGTTAAGCGTGCTTTCGGCAGCCATTTGGGTCTTTGTGGGTTCCCAAAGGGTCAAGATATGCATTTCTTGAATACAAGCATATTCTCATATTGTGGTATGGGGAGTAGCGGGGTGGTGGACAGAAAACCCAAATTAATCATAACTTGCGTTACAAGAACTGCAAGAGGGGCTGACCTAAGAGTGACATGTGTAAAAATATCAAAAAGAAAGGTAACTATGCAGAAGTTACCCTTTCACTCCTGGAGGATCCAGAGAAGGTGGAGGAAGGTCTTGTTGACGTCCGAGGGCTTCGAGGTGCCAATGACGTTCAGTCCCAGCCATTGAGTCACCGCCAGCTGGTTCCGTCGCACCGAGTGCTGATACGCGCATTTCCCATCTATGTTGTACTTTCCCTCAATTAGCGTGTCGAGCATTAGGTGGTAAGTCCATGGGTACACAGACTGCTGCTGAGTCAGTACGTGGTCGACCAGAGGAATGTCCGTGATCCCAGAGATTAAAACAGGTGTGACTTCGTGGCGCACACCCTCGACGATAACCCAAAAATGGTCGCCATTAAAGCTCCCATTGTCGTAGAATTTCATCACCAAATCCTTGGAATAAAGCCCGCCATTAGCATATAACAAGTACTCCCATCCTCTAGAGTGAATTTCATTATGAAAGAATGGAGCAAACATCCCATTTTCGAACAAATTTCCAAAAAATTCTCCACACAAATTCGCCTGTTTCCAGCCATCACTGGTCTTAGGCCGGCTATTGATTTATGATGAGGGGGAGAAATGGGACTTCCTAACGGAAAGGAATTAGGGTCGGAGTTGTAGGAGTCTCGCGCAAGACCTGGATATAATGTGGGCCTGTCTCGTGCGAGACTTAATCAAGAGGGGACAAGATCCGAAAATTTGGGAAGACGAAGTGTGTGATGGTGACGCATGTGGTTGGGTTTGTCGGGTTTAAAGGGCCCGAGATTTCGAGATTTGGTTGGGCCAAAAAAATTTCCCAAGCCCAAATCAAGCCTAAAGCCCGATTTAAGCCTAAAAAATCTAAACGCTCACCCACGACTCGTTTGGACTCCGAATTGGATGAATGAGATATCGAAAAGATCGGCACAAAAAATGCTATCCAATTGTATGAGTCATTCTCAAAGGTCACAAGAGTTTTGAAAAGAAAGGAGGGGTGTTTTATTTATAAACAAATATTTTATTTATATACAAGGGAGATTACGTGAAAAATACTGGATGTCTAGAAGAGTCACCATCTAAATTCATAGGCAACTGTCATGTCGGCTCTGAAGCGAACCCAATCGAGCCAGACTGTGGCTTTACCTCTATGTATTATGGGGTTAGGGGCAGGATGGTACCATCCTGGACCGTGCGCTACAGTCTAATAAAATTGCCCTTATTACATAAGGCTATCCTCAAACCGCCCAAAGGGAACTTAAAGTAACTAATTCTAGGGGTTGGTTTGGTGGAATCCATTGCCCATTTGTGTTCCAAGTATGTAACATCCGAGGTTGAACACGAATCTCTATGTGCACAACTTAATGCATGGGGAATTGGTTTATAAAAGGCAACAATATATACATATCTACAAGGTGACTCTTTTAACGTCAGATCCTCAAGACAATTCGAGTCTTTTAATGTCAGATTCTCAAGACGTGTGTGAGTCTTTTAACGTCAGATTTTCAAGACGATTTCCAACCCGTGGGAGAAATGGTGCGGCGGCGAAGATTATCCTGCACAGCTGGTGTCAGACAAAAGTATACCTTAAACTGGCTAATATCGGATAGGAAGTCAAGACCTTAACAGAAGGGTGTTTGGCAATACATACACCACCCTTTTCTTCGCGCACGTCGTTTACGAGCAAAAGTACTACGACCATTCCCTATTCGTGATGAGTGAGACTTACACCAAATGATTAGCTGAAGTTCGTGAGGCAGAGAATAGAAAAGGGAAGAGAAGGAAGGAAGTGAAATTTTAGGCACCCATCGTTTACCAACATGCACGTTTGCTCATGTTGCAGAAGACATTTATACTCAGTTCTGAAATAGAGTTTTCGTGGACTAAGGTTCCGGCACTTGCAACCACACACTTCAAAGAACTTTTGAGAACATAAACGACGTACCCTCTATAGAGACAAGATTGAGTATACCAAATGAAACATCTAGTCTATGTAGAATGGATCCTGAAGAAAAGTCTGTTCAACATCTGGGGAGCGTAATTCGTGGTAATGTTTTAGGCGTTGTCCATTGACTTAAAATTCGCTGTTATATTGTGGATTAAGCAAAGAGATTGCCCCATAATATGTCACAGTTGACAAAATGAAAGGACCAGACCATCGTGTTTTCAATTTACCAGGAAAAATGTGTAATATGGAGTTGTACAATAAAACCTTTTGGCTAATTTTAAAATCCTTACGGAAAAATGTTTTGTCGTGCACTCTTTTTATATTAGCTTTGTAGGATTTTGAGAGATCATAAGCATCACTCCGAATCTCCTCAAGCTCATTTAATTGTAGTTTTTGCTTCTCGCCTGCCTCGTTGATATTGTAATTGAGGCTTTTGATGGCCCAAAGGGCACGATGCTCAAGTTCAACTAGCAAATGACAAGGTTTTCCAAAAACAATGCGGTAAGGAGACATCCCTATAGGTGTCGTAAATGCTGTTCGGTATGCCCACAAGGCATCTGATAAGCGGGGAGACCAGTTTTTTCTTGATGGATTGACAGTTTTCTCCATAATGGACTTTATCTCTCTATTGGAGACTTCCACTTGGCCACTCGTTTGTGGGTCATATGGAGTAGAAACTTTGTGAGTAACTCCATATTTTTTCATTAAAAACCCAAAAATTTTATTACAAAAATGTGTACCCCCATCACTGATGATAGCCTTGGGAACACCAAAACGAGAGAAAATGTTTTCTTTTCCAAATTTCACGATAGTCTTATGGTCATTTGAGCGACATGCGAGTGCCTCAATCCATTTGGACACATAGTCCACAATGACTAGAATGTAGAGAAAACTTTGAGAAATCGGGAAGGGTCCCATAAAATCAATGCCCCAAACATCAAAAATTTCTACAATCAAGATAGGATTTAGGGGCATCATATTGTGTTTTGTAATTTGACCTGAATGCTGACAACGAATGCAGGCTATGTAATGTTCGTGTGCATCGCGAAAAATGGTAGGCCAGTAAAAACCACATTGTAACACCTTGGCCGCAGTTTTTTTTCCACTGAAATGACCTCCGCAAGATTGTTCGTGGTAAAAGGATAATACGTCGGTGTGCTCCTAGTCGGGAATGCAGCAACGAATGATTTGGTCGGAACAATACTTAAAGAGCTAGGGGTTATCCCTGAAATAATATTTTACAATGGATAAAAACTTTTTACGATCGAGACGTGACCAAGAGGAAGGAACTTCCTCAGTAACTAGGTAATTAACGATATCCGTACCATGGAGCGGAGAAAATGGAGTACAAATATTCGTCTGGGAAGGAATCACAGATGGCTTCAGAATCACTATCAATGTCACCAACCAGCCTTGATAAATGGGCAGCCACGACATTTTCGGTTCCTTTCTTGTTTTGATTTGCAGGGTGAATTCTTGCAAGAGAAGGATCCAGCGGAACAATCGCTGTTTCGTGTCCTTTTTCGCGAGTAAGCATCGAAGTGCGGCATGGTCTGTATATACGATGGTGGATGATCTAACTAGGTAAGGGCGAAACTTATCTAAAGCATAGACAACAGCTAGAAACTCTTTCTCAGTTGTTGTGTAATTGCGTTGAGCATCATTAAGAGTTTTACTAGTATAGTAAATGACAATGGGTTTGTCGTCACGTCGTTGGCCTAGTACGGCGCCAATAGCAAAGTCGCTAGCATCATACATCAGTTCGAATGGTTGAGACTAATTAGGGGGTTGAATGATAGGAGCGGTAGTTAGGGCAGTTTTTAGAGTTTCAAAAGCTTGTTTCCAATTGTAATTGAAGTCGAATACTGCATCCTTAAGCAGGAGATTGGTTAAGGGTCGAGCAACCTTAGAAAAATCCTGAATGAATCTCCTATAAACCCAGCGTGTCCTAAAAAGGCATGGATATCACGAACTGTACGTGGGAAAGGTAGCGAAGCAATTTTAACAATTTTAGCTTTATCAACCTCTATCCCGTCTTTTGAAACAAAATGACTTAGAACAAGTCCTTTGGTAACCATGAAATGACATTTCTCCCAATTAAGTACCAGATTTTTCTCTTCGCAACGCGTCAACACCTTAGAAAGGTTGGATAGGCATTCGTTAAAGGAATTTCCATAAATAAAAAAGTCGTCCATGAAGACTTCCATATAACGTTTCACCATATCACTGAAAATGTGGAGCATGCAGCGTTGGAAGGTGCCCGGGGCATTGCAAAGACCAAAAGGCATTAATCTATATGCAAAGGTTCCAAAGGGACATGTGAAAGTTGTCTTTTCTTGATCGGTGGGTTCGATGACAATTTGGAAGTATCCGGAATAACCATCAAGAAAACAGTAGTAAGCATGACCGGCTAAACGTTCTAGCATTTGGTCAATGAATGGGAGAGGGAAGTGATATGTACTTGTTATGGCATTAAGTTTGCGATAGTCAATGCAAATTCTCCATTTTAATGGAATGCGAGTGGAAATGCATTCACCATTTTCATTCTGTACAACTTGAATGCCGGACTTTTTAGGAACAACGTGGACAGAACTAACCTAGTTACTATCAGAGATAAGGTATATGATACCCGCGCCAAGTAAACGTAAAACTTTCTCTCTCACCACCTCTTTCATGGCGGGGTTAAGGCGATGTTGTGGTTCTTGCGATGTCTTTGAGCCGTCAAATAGATGTATACGATGCGTGCATACGCTAGTGTCTATTCCCTTGATATCATCTAAAGACCACCCGATAGCGGAGCGGTGTTCACGAATGACACGAATTAGACGTGCTTCTTCGTCGGTGGTTAAGTGAGCATAAATTATTACCATCGGGATCGAGATGCACGTACTTCAAATCAGAGGGTAGATGTTTTAAATCTGGAGTTGGAGGATTAGGGATTAAGGATTCGTGAGCGACCATCTCTTCAATGGAAAAGATCGAGTCCGGTTCTTCTGGATCAGTTAGTACCGTAGTAGTAGGATCAAATAGTGGTACGTACTCTAATAATGCATGGACGTCCTTGATGTACGAGTCATCATCAAGGTCAGGATTATCAAAAGAAAGAAATTAGTGTACCTCGTCTTCGGGAAAAGAGTTTGTGAAATAATCGTGTGCTAGACTATCAACCAAGCTAATCTCACCCTCTATTATAAGATCAGGAAATTGTTTCATTAATTTGAACACGTTGAGTTCGACAAAAAGGTTCCCAAAAGACAACGTCATCGAACCGTCTCGACAATTTATGAGAGCGTTAGCAATTTCAAAAAATGGACGTCCCAAGATGATAGGAATGGAATCACATGCCACTTCGGTATCTAGAATGACAAAATCAACGGGGTAGTAAAAATCTTGGACCTTGACTATGACGTTTTCTACTATGCCCTTTGGGTAGTTGATGGAGTGATCCGCAAGTTGTAGAGTCATATTGGTAGGTTTTAACTCATGAAGACCTAACTGCTTAAATAAGTAGTAGGGAAGTAGGATAACACTGGCGCCTAGGTCTAAAAGTGCGGTAGCGGTATACTTGTCGCCCAATGTGCATGGTAATACGGTTAATTGGTCTTTGTATTTAACCACCCCATTGGTAGTAGTAATCGAGGGAAACTGCTCAGTGAGGAACGCTTGTTGAGGAACATTCGTACGTCGTTTGGTGGTGCACATGTCCTTCAAAAACTTGGCATGCTTGGTCAAATGCTTAAGCGCATCTAAAAAAGGTAAGTTTATGGTCAAATTTTTGAAGGTTTCACGGATCTCATCGTAATGTTCGTCACGTTTGTTCTTTGTCAAACGGGTAGGGAACGGAGCTTTTGGGCGGAATTACGCAAAAGGTTTAGTGGCTTCTTTTCCTAGGGACTTGGGTGTAGATTTGGAAGGAACAACTTCGTCCGTTATAGGTTGCGAGGTAGGAGCTGGAAGGACGTCAGCCGTGGCTTTCGTCGATTCTTCGTTTGGCATACGTATGTTATTGTCGATGGTTCAGCCAGAACGAAGAGTGGTAATGGCATTTACCTCACCCTGGCTTGGATTACTAGATCCTGGTGCATTGTTGAGTTCAAAGGCAGTGTTTGTTGGCTTATGGTTTGGAACTGCTTGGCCAGGGAACACACGCTTTTTACTTTTATCCTGTGCTAACAGCTGAAGAGACTGTTGGATAGATGCTAAGATTTGATTCTGTTGATTCATGTAAGTCAGAAAAGTTTCAGCTATTTTATTGGTAGCAGATTTTACCAGTTGAGCAATAGGAACAAGTTCATGGTTATTGTTTACAGGTTGATTTTGGTAGCTATATCCTTGATTAGCGGGAACAAGGTTGCGGTTGTTTTGATACCCTACATTTGCGTTATTAGGAAAATTATTTTGCCCTTGCTGAAATTGTGGAGGGTTTCCTTCACGGTAGGAATTGTAGTTCGCGGGTGGTCGTGCAGAAGCGTTGTTGACACCCGAAAGAGCTTGTTGTTGGGCAGGAGGTGCCCAAGCCAAATTCGGATGTTGTCGCCAAGGTGCATTAGGGATGTTAAAAGCACAAGCCTCTTCAGAAGATTGGGGAGGGCACTCGTATACCAAAGAACAATAAGAATCGGCGTGCTCAGAACTTAAGCGAAGAGGACATGGGGAAGTGTTGGCAGCTATGACCTGATTGGGTTTTTGATCATTTACTTGAACCGAAAGAGCATCGACCTTTTTGTTTAGGGACTCAATCAGGGTTTTTAATTCCGGATCGGGTTTGACCTCGAACATAGATGTAACCTTGGTAGGAGTGTCTTTAGAAGATCTGGAAGAATCAGTGTTTCCCCAACGGGGTGCCATTGAAGCCTGTTTCTCAAGGAAAGTATGCTTCAGTAGCGCCTTTGTCCATGAAACAACCATCGTTCATGATATCTAATGTTTCCTTTTGATAGTCAGAGAGACCATTAAAGAATGAACGGACTAATACAGTGGTGTCGAGTTGATGATGGGGACATTCGAGAAGCAAATCAGTAAATCTGCTCCAGGCTTCCGGAAAGGATTCCTGGGGGTGTTGGCGAAAGAATTGAATCTTCTGAAGCATTTATGTAGTTTTCTTCTGAGTATAGAATTTAATCATGAATGATTATACGAGTTTGGCCCATGTGTCAATGGATTACGACGCTTGTCCGGCGA
Organism: Coptis chinensis; assembly: GCF_015680905.1. NCBI lineage: Eukaryota > Viridiplantae > Streptophyta > Magnoliopsida > Ranunculales > Ranunculaceae > Coptis > Coptis chinensis. The sequence goes on from NC_141460.1 coordinate 46,646,258, forward strand.
GCCAAACTGAAGCATTATCAGCTAAGGTGAATGGAAACAACCTAAGCAAGACTTGTTCGTTGGTAGCTGTCGGATGGTGGAAAGTGGTGACTACTTGTTGCATCCGACGAAGATGATTGTACGGTTTTTAATGGTCTAAACCATGGTAAACAGGTAACAAACCGAAAATATTTGGCGGAATGCAAAAATCACCTACAATCGCATCGAGTTTAATGTAGGAAGCAGGTCCTTCCTATAAGGCAGTATAGAAATCTGAAAGGGGTTTCTCAACGGTGGGATTTTCCTGAGCCATAACTAAGGGAGATAATGGACACGGAGATGTTTGACGAGGTTGGTTTATGGAGGAGGAACTATGTCTAGGAGATAGCATAAGCAGTTGTTTATTGTATTTCCGACGACGATATGTAAGTTCTAATTCCTTATGTTTACCAGACCATAGTCTCATACAAATACAAATTTTAATTCAAGGCTCATAAGGAACGAATTATGACTAGAGATTTCAGAATTAAGGGAGGAGGGAGGTGAAGCACGTCTTCCTGAGCTGTTGCTAACTTGAGCAGATAAGCTAGGACAACGTGTGAATATTCCAGCAGTCAGGTCACCTGATAGAATTGAGGGAGGTTGTTCGTGCTAGCACGTTCCTTAATTAGGCAACCTCAATTTTTTTCAAGTTTCCTAGGGCGATGGAATAGGATGATGATTTATGATGGTGTATTATCGCGGGGGTTATTAAGATGATTAAGATGAAATTTTAATTATTAGGATTTTATATATATATATATATATATATATATATATATATATATATATATTTTTTTTTTTTTTTTTAAATTTTAAATTTTTAAAATTTTTAGTTTACGTAATTAATGTATTATAGAGACGTGATTACGAAACATGCAATTAAAAACGATGGATGTCAAAATAGAAACTAAACATACAATTAACACATTCTAGTTTTACACAGGAAGTCTACATATGCAAATCTATGTGAATAGAAATGTGTCCTACGCATGCAATAATCTATAGCTATCGATACGTGCAACTTAAATGTGAGCTAGGGGAATGTCGAGAACGAACTCATACAAATGAATACCGCGTACGTGAATTGATGTAACATACACATACAAAAATATTCTAAGCAGGTGGTTTGAAACTACACATACATCCCAATACGAATCATATTAATCGTGTTACCGTGAAGATGTAATGACGAACCACATTTATATGTAAAGAGTTTTCATGCCAACACACAAACATGCAAGGTAAAACAGGTTATAGCAACAACCAAATAATATCATCGACAAAGTTTGAGGAGTTTAAGAATTTGAAACCTGGCATCCCGCAATTTCTCGTACATGATCGAACTAACTCCCGAGCTCGTGAACTTACTAGATAAACTGGACTAGAGAGTTCAAAAGAGTACTGAAAGGGAAAGTGGCCTGTACCTGAAAACCGGAGTGTTGATACTCCAGGTTAGTCTCGTGCGCTACTAAGATAGTCTCGTCCGAGACTTTTTTGTCAGTTTAATGCTTCAAGTTCCTACGGAATACTTAGACTGTGCTAATAAAAATAAACTAGACTTGGTTCACAGATATCTGTTAGTAGAAAAAGTTGGGCAATAAGGTACGTAACGCGTTAGTATTACAAAAGAAATGGAAATTAAAAAGATGAGGATATAGGGGAGGGGGTTTTTATGTTTGTTGTATTCCAGTTATTACGTTAAATGTCTAGAGTCCTTCGGCGTGCAGCGGCGCCATTTGATAAAATGCGGAATTGTACGTTATTGGGTTTTAGTTACTTAAGTCCGAAGTCCACAGTCCGAAGTCCGAAGACCAAAGTCCAAAGTCCAAAGTCCAAAGTCCGTATAGTCGTTCGTTTAGTCAAGTTACCTTACTCACATGGGTTTGGTAGAATAGGTAGAGTAAGGGATCGTCCAAACCTTAGGGCTCGACAAGGTTAATAACTGGAATTACAACTTTTAGTGAGTAGGATTTTAGGTTTTTTTAGTTGGTTTAATTAAATTAACGGAAATGTAAATAATGTAAATTACTAATGGTGATTTCAATGTAAATAAACAAATCTAGAGAAACAGGGAGAGGGTTAATCATACTCATGCAAGAATCATTTTTTAACAGTTTATATTACCACATCACTACAACTCTAATTCATCTCGAGTTCATAGATAAACCTGAGACGATGTCGAGTATTGATCACTAGCGAAACGCAGCACATCTCTGAGACGCATCACACTAGCATAAGAAGTTGAACTAATATTTCATCTCTGGAATATCATTTCAGCTCCTGGCTCAATTCTACATCAGCTGGACAAATTCTACATCTCCTGGCTCCTGGCGCGCGAGACATTTTGTATCTCTCACAAGACTGTTCTGGGGCATCAGCACTCCAAAGTTTTGTTTTTACTTTGTTTCATTTGATTTGCCTTTTACTTATTTAAGGTTTTGTCTTTTAGCCCAATTCAATTCAAACATTGAATTGGAACGTGTCCTTCCCATTGCGAGGTGGCACAAATTTATGACTATCACTTGCCACCTGCCTATGCTGACTCGTCATGCCTTTGGGCCCGCCGAGTGGGTCCACTTAGTGTGTCCGATTGGCGTTACCGATATTGGCGTTTTACAACTATCGTCTTTTTGCGTAGAGTTGGTGCATGGGTCGCCTCTGGCGCAGTTCACTAGCCAATGTCGGCATCTAGATTTACCAGATGTAAGCTTCGGAAGTTTGCTGCTTCTTTATATGTGGACCCGTTCTACACTGGTTTTGTTCTTTTGGAAACTTCGGCTCTAGTCAGACTTTGTTGGGCTTCACTGGGGTTGAGTGGGAAACTTCAAATATTCCGGTATTCCGTACTTCGATGCATGTTTTATCATTATATTCATGTTAACTATGGAAACCAGCAAAAGTACGAAATTATAATTATTACATGATTATTAAACACATAATTGATCAAAATGCTGTCTCTCGGGGTTTAATATTACAGTTTTGGGTGCTTATCAGTGTTCTAACTTGTTATATGCACTGAACTCGCGTAAACAAGACGCTATTTATAAGCGAAGCAAGGAGGCATTCAGATACTTCTTTCTTCCACACCTCGCATCTCCAGTTAGAGGTTCATACTAGTATATCAGGATTGTTTGTAGTGTTGTCGTGTTTAGTTAAGATTGGTCTTAGCCTTGCATGAGATTAAGGTCAGGTCGAAGAAAAACACCTAACGTAATCAACCGGCAATATCAACAAACATGCCTTTCTAGTATACCACTTACTACACCTCTAGCTAATATACCACACACACCACCTGAAGTAATGGCTGAAGAAAGAGAGTCTCCTCTCTCTGACTTTTACAAAGTCTTGAATGATAGCCCAAAATCTTGCATCGTTCTATCAGACCCAGTGGGGGATTTCCGAATCCCCCCAAATATATTTAATTTGTTAAACCCATTTTTCATGGGTTAGACCATGAAAAACCTTATTAGCACATTCCACCATCCTACGGTTGGTGCTGAACAGATTAAACTGAGGGTATTTCCTTTCACCTTAGCCAATAAGGCGGCGTCTTGGTTAACTGCCCAAGCGCCTAATTCTGTGGACTCGTGGGCTAAACTTGTTCAACTATTTATGGAACATTTTTACCCACCCCTGAAGACAGATGAAATGATTTCCAAGATTTATTTCTTTCGACAGAATCCTCATGAATCATTTTCAGAGGCTTGGAATCGTTTCACTGATCTTCTTATAGAGTGTCCATAACACAACCTCGCGAAAGACACGTTAGTTCGTGCCTTTTTTAAGGGACTATTACACCACCACAAAGAGGTGCTTGACATAATGAATGGGGATAGTTTCCTCAGTAAGGGAGCCTCAGAGGCTTATAAATTTTTAGAAGATCAAACAAAGTGTAATAAAAACTGGGGGGTAGTGATGATATCTCCCGTTTCGCTAGTTCTTCTACAACTGTTAGGCCGTCGATATGTTTGAGATGAAACCCGATCCTGAACTTAAAAATTTAATCGAATCTCTCACTAAAAAGGTAGAGGCTATTTCTGTTCAATAAAAGCCTATTCCCATCATGAATGTCAACACCAATCCATGTAATTTCTGTTTGAGTCCAAAGCATCCCGACTACTATTGCCCTCTCGCCTATGAACAATAACAATCACAACAAGATAATATTTGTTCCATTAATAGCGAACCTAACGCAACTTGGCGACAAAACCCCAACGATAAATCTACCCTTTCTCGAAGCAATTAAAAAATTACCTCACCACGCTAAGTTTCTTAAAGAGTTGTGCACTACTAGGCGTAAGACTAATATTCCTAAAGATGCCTTCCTAATTGAATAGTTTCCAACTTTATCAGAATATAATGGAATCGTTAAGTACAAGGACCCTGGTCGTCCTACTATACAATGCACCTTAGGAGATTCCCACACGACCACTGCTTTATTAGACCTGGGGGTGAGTGTTAACTTACTCCCATATTATCTATACAAACAAATAGGTCTACAAGAGATGCAACCGACTCAAATGACGTTGCAATTAGTGGATCGGTCTATTAAGTATTCTAAGGGTGTGGTTGAAAATGTGCTTGTGAAGGTTCAGGATTTTGACTATCCTTTATATGGAAGTCATTAATGACTCTGTTCCAATCATCTTAGGGCGTCCATTCTTGGCAACTGCCAATGCGCTTATAAATTACCGCGATGGTTCGATGTCCTTGTCTTTTGGTCATCTTTCTGTTGAGATAAATGTTTTTAAAATGATGAAACAGTTACCAGATTCCTCTATAGATGGGGAGGTTAGCATGATCGAGAGCTTAGCATGATCGAGAGCTTAGCTTAAGATTATTTTTACAACATGTTTCCAGAAAACCATATGCATAAATTCCTTTCTTTTGGAAGTTCAGATTTTGTCGATGACTCCTACTTAGAGGAAGTTAACACCATCTTTGAGTCTACACCTATCATATACTTTCTGTTGCTCCATCTCCTGAGTTTGAAGACCTACTGCCTAAGCAAGTATTCATTACTCAAGATGAGGACCCTCCAGAAGCATTTATCGACATTCCAACCACCCCGGTACTGAAACCTCTTCCTCCTGAGTTAAAATATATTCAACTTGATCCGGATGGTAGTTATCCGGTAATTATATCTTCTCTGTTATCTAAGGAGGAAGAGACACGTTTGATCAGAGTGATTAGGGAACATCGTTCTGTGATTGGTTGGTCCCTAGCTGACATTAAGGGAATTGACCCTAATATTTGCACTCATCATATCCATTTGGAGGATAATGCAAAGACTTCTCGCGAACCTCAGTGTCATTTGAACCCTACAATGAAAGAAGTGGTAAGGGAAGAAGTCTTACGGTTACTCGATGTGGGTATCATATACCCAATCTCTGATAGCGAATGTGTAAGTCCCATTCATGTAGTTCCTAAGAAATCAGGGATTACCATGGTACGTAATGCCAAGGGTGAATATGTTGCAATGCATGGTCTTATGAAATGGAGGATCTGTATTGATTACAGACGTTTCAATGTCATGACACGAAATGATCATTTTCCTTTACCCTTTATAGATCAGATGCTTGAACGTCTAGCTGGTCATGCTTTTTATTGTTTTTTGGATGGCTACTCTGGCTATTTCCAAATTATTATTGATATTGATGACCAAGAAAAGACTACCTTCACATGTCCTTTTGGAATATACGCCTAGACACGAATGCCTTTTGGACTTTGTAATGCTTCTGGTACCTTCCAGCGGTGTATGCTTCATATATTTAGTGACATGGTAGAGCGTTTCATGGAAGTATTCATGGATGATTTTTCTATCTATGGAGACTCTTTCACTGATTGCCTGTCTAACCTGTCTAAGGTTTTGACATGATGTGAAGAGAAGAGTCTGGTTTTAAATTGGGAAAAATGTCATTTCATGGTGAAAAAAGGCATAGTACTAGGTCACATTGTATCTAGTGATGGAATCGAAGTAGATAAGGCCAAACTAGATAAGATAGTGACTCTACCTATACCATAGACTGTCCGTGATATTAGAGCCTTTCTAGGCCATGCAGGTTTTTATAGGTGTTTTATCAAAGATTTTTCGAAAATAGCTAGGCCGTTAACTAATCTTCTTTTAAAGGATGCCATCTTTGATTTTAATTTTAACTGTAAACAAGCTTTTGAAACTTTAAAAGCCGCCTTAACTTCTGCACCCATTATACAACCTTCCGATTGGTCTAAACTTTTCGAACTCATGTGTGATGCTAGTGATTATGCAGTTGGTGCTGTCTTGGGACAGAAACTAGATAATAAGTCCGCTGTTATTTATTATGCTAATAAAACTCTAAACGATGCTCAAAGGAATTATACAACTACTGAAAAAGAATTCTTAGCTGTCGTTTATGCTTTAGATAAGTTTCGCCCTTATTTGGTTGGTTCTAAGACTCTAGTTTACATGGACCATGCAACCCTTAGGTACCTTCTCGCAAATAAGGATGCGAAGCAGAGATTAATCCGATGGATTCTTCTCCTGCAAGAGTTCACATTAGAAATAAAGGACAAAAAAGGGTCGAAAATGTAGTTGCCAACCACTTATCTAAACTTACAAACGACGATGATAGTGACTCTGAGTCCATACCAGACTCTTTTCCTGATGAGCATCTGTATGCTATTTTTTTTGCACCATGGTATGCTGACATTATGAATTATTTAGCATCTGATGTTATTCCTTATGATTGGTCAAGAAATTAACGTAAGAAGTTCTTGGCCAGAGTTAAGCTATACTACTGGGATGAGCCCTACCTTTTCAAGTATTGTGCGGATCAGATTATTCGTCGTTGTATTCCCCAATGGGAATATAATGAGGTTCTCTCATTCTGCCATGACAAAAAGTGTGGTGGCCATTTTAGTAGTATGAAAACAGCTGCTAAAATTCTTCAATGTGGGTTTTATTTGCCTACTCTCTTTAAAGATGCCCAAGTGCATTGCAAAACGTGTGTTCGTTGCCAACAACTTGGGCGAATCACGAAACGTAATATGATGCCATTAAATGCAATCATGGTGGTAGAAATTTTTGACGTATGGGGCATTGATTTCATGGGTCCCTTTCCAGTTTCCCACGGTTTCATTTATATTCTAGTTGCCGTGGACTACGTGTCTAAATGGATAGAGGCCATGGCTTGCCGTAGCAATGACCATAAGACAGTTGTGTTTTTTGTTAAGGAATACATTTTCTGTCGATTTGGCATTCCTAAACCCATCATTAGTGATGGTGGAACACATTTTTGCAACAGAGTTGTTGCATCTCTAGTGAAAAAGTATGGAGTTACACATAAAGTAGCAACTCCGTATCATCCACAAACTAGAGGACAAGTAGAAGTTTCTAATAGGGAAATCAAAAAGATCTTAGAAACAACTGTAAATCCTGATAGGAAAGACTGGTCAAAGCGTCTATCTAATGCTTTATGGGCATATAGGACTGCTTTCAAAACTCCTATAGGTATCTCTCCCTTTAGACTTGTATTTGGGAAACCTTGTCATTTGTTCGTCGAATTGGAGCACCGTGCTATGTGGGCTATAAAAAGCCATAACTTCAATTTTGATGAGGCAGGTGTCAAGAGCAAGTTGCAATTGAATGAGCTTGAATAAATCCGTAGCGATTCTTATGATCTCGCGAAGGATTATAAAGCTAACATGAAATGTGTTCATGATAAACAAATCTTGCGCAAAGAGTTTGTGGTAGGTTAAAAAGTCTTGCTTTACAACTCCCGTCTACATATTTTTCCAGGGAAATTAAAAACCTGTTGGTCTGGTCTTTTTCTGGTTACTGAAGTCACCCCTCATGGGGCAATCACCTTGGTAAATCCCAAGGACAATAGTACCTTTCAAGTTAATGGCCAACGGTTAAAACATTTTCACGAGCTATTGTCCCCTGATGTAAAGGAAGTCCTTTTACAGGACCCTGTCTATGAGGACTGACCTTTGTTGTTTGGTGTACTTCCTTATAATTTCATATATTGGTAAGTACACCATTCAGGTAACTTGGCCCTCCCTATGGAGTGTGTGGCTATAAGTATCGGATCCTAAGTCCACGTTTAACATAATTCACGTTTTCCACTCTTGCATGTTTTCTCGGTTTTTTAGTCATGTTCTTCTATGGTGCGAATTATGCATTTATTATTTTTTGTTTTTCTTATAATAAATCTTATTCATAAAAAGTAAAAAATATTAAAACAATAAAAATAGTAATCTAGGAAGTCTCGGGAATCTGACTTTAAAAGACCCACTTTAAAACAAATTTTCAAACTTCGTTGCCAAAAATTTGTTTGGGGGTGGGGTGTTCATTTTTCCGTCGTTGATTCTTCAACTTTCCATTTGTGTTGCTTAGGCCATTTAATCGTATTTTGATTCGGGTTGACATTATCTATGAATGTTGATTTCATTCGTTCGCATAACTTACATCACACACGCACTTTGAGGTGTTTTCCATATTCTTATGTGTCACCTACGGTTGGAATAGAGTGTTTTATGGATCATTAGATTGGAAATTCCCTCCTGATCGTTTCCATATCTCATTCACAAAAATCAGATCGGTAACGAAGCTACAATTTTAGTTTGAAGTTGGGTGAAAAATCGACGAAATTCGAAAATCGAATTGGGCTTGGGCCCAAAATCACCCACGCACGCGCGTCTCCTTCCTCCAAAAACAAAAAAGTCGCGAGTTTTGCTTTTCACTTCCTCCATTAAAGAGTTTAAACCCTAACCAAATAAAAAAAAAAAAAAAAAAGAAAAACCTAACTTAACCCACGCCCAAGTTCATTCCCACCCAAAATATTCTCCAAACCTCTCCCACCACTATCTCCATCAATTTGAACCACCCAAACATTCGAAAAATCCAAAAAAATTTGAATTGCTGCGCCACCACCATTGTTTTTTTAGTGAGGTTGTTTCACATTATTTCTTACACCTTATACAAACCCTCAAATCAGTCCAAAACTTCCAATGGCTCAAAGACGGAGAATTTGGCCGGAACAAGCGTTTACGGCCGACCGTTTCGCGCCATTTTACGGTGACGAGATGATTAGGAGGGATTTGAGTAGGTTCTGGTACTCGACAGAGGATTTCTATCACTCTAATTTGGTGACACAGTTCTATAAAAAGAGAGAGTTGGATGGGAGTCGAGTTTTTGTTAAAGTGGCCGAGACGAGGAGAGATGTATCTACAGGGTTGTTGGCTAAGATTTTAGGCATTCCGCCTAGACGCCATCTCGATGCCACATTACATGAATCCCAATTTACTGGGATCGAGCCTTTGATGAATGCGACGGTTGTGGAAGGGAACTACAATGCGAGCTCGCATTGTGTTCTCTCAGTCGTCACTGCGAACCAACCAGCTAGGCTGTAACTCAGTGGATTGGTAGGAATGTCACGGGAAAAGAGAAGGTAAGTGACATCAGTTTAAACTGTCTTCACGTTCTTTGGATACTCCAGGAGCAAAAGTATGAATTCTGTATTCTGGAGTTTTTGATTAATATGATTAGGGGAGTTGGGAAGAGTATTTCACCTCTCCCTGTATTGATAACAAAGATCATGATGACTTTGAGAGCAACTCCAAAAATTGAGCGTACTATGATTAAGATGCATACGAATGTCGTAGCATATACAGACTGTGTTCAGAAGGTTTGGAGGTTGCCTGAAGACAGGGTAGGGGAAGAGACTGACTCGGAGGATGAGGAGGACACTTCATGTTTTGATACTAATGCCTTGGAGAGGTGTAGGTCGGATGCAGAACGCATGTCGGTGCTTCACTGTGGCATGCGTTCCCTTAATACTATTTGCGAAGATCTTCGGACTCAGCAAGCTAGCATCCAACGTAACTTCGAGACTCGAGCCCAGCGCGAGGATGAGCGTTGGGAAGAGATGAAGGCCGAGATGGAAGCTCAGCAGAAGTTCTGAGCAGATATGCTTGACCACTACCCACCCCACGGGGGTTCTTCTTTTGAGGAGGCATCTGTGAGGCACGAGCGTCATCGCCGAAGGACGGATGCCTCTATCCCATCGGGAGCTCAGGAGTCATCTCCTTCCCATGTGCCATCCACTACCAGCAGCGCGTTCTTTAGGGATATTATGCGTTGATGTTATTTTGTATTTGTTTTTATTTAGTTCGGATGTTAATTTTTGGATTCCGTAGTTAAATTTGAATTTGGTAGTTAAATGTTGTACGGATTTCAATTTTAATATAATGTGGTTCTTTTCAAATTGTGCTTTGTTTTTATTGTTAATCCCACTTCCCGAATTGTTTGGGGGTGGTATTATTTACTATATCATGATTTGTTATATGATCCTCCATTTTAGAAGTTATTTTGGAGTGATGGTTGAGAATATTGCCGATATTGGCATGCCTAGGATTAGATGTGGTGGTAGGATGAAATCTATAAGAGTTTAGAAGTTACTATTCTAGATTCAGTCTAAAAGATATTAGGTTTGTAATAGAATCAAGAATATGGGTTGTTTCCATTTCCGATTTTGGAAATTTTTGTTTCCTGCAATTGCCTTAAAACTTTTTGGAAACTTCCCGATTCGTTTTGGAAACTCAAACCTATATAAAATTCATTCATTCTCCACACATAACTCACATATCTCACATTCATTTCTCACCTTTCACTCCTACGTTTTCCTTCTTTTTCCTTCTAACTTCTGCAATTCAGCACCTCGGAGCGCACCTGCACCCCAGTGGAGTGCCACTTATGCCCTAGGCACTGTCAGTCAAATTTTACCATGAGCGCGACCCGCGCCCTACCAAGCCAAACATGAGCGCAACCTACGCCCAAAACACTGGAATTCCAGTTTTCCTTTTGAGCGCGACCCGTGCCCATCCCAAGCAAAAAGTGAGCGCGCCCTGCGCCTAAGTGCCTGGAACTCAAAATTCACCAAGGCGCAACCCACGCCCTACCCAGGAATAGCTTGAGCGCCCCCTACTCTCTGACATCCGTAGGCACGAAAAATTCTAATTTTTTGTGGGTTGTTCCAAGATCGTTCCAGCTGTTCTAGAGAGTAGTTTTGCGATGACATGACCTTGTATCATACCGGAACAATCTTTTGAAGACTTGTTCCAAAGTGACACTTATGGTGCTTGGTTTCACGAGGTTATCATACACGTAGGCTGGGAACCGCTAATGGTAAGACTTGATGAAATTTATTCTGCCGCACTAGCTTACATCTTATTTTTATGATAATTGTAACTTCTTTGATAGACCAAATGGAGAACAAGTGTTTTCCATCACCATCGGGGATGAACCAATGGAAATTTCTAGGTTCTTACTTGCCTTTGTTCTGGGACTTGCTATGCCTGCTGAAATACAAGACTCATGGGCCTATTTGGTAGATAATATGTACATGTATAACTATGAGGATTTGCATGAGCATTATGGGGTAGGAATCTTTAGGATAGAGGACTAAGGGGATTATAACGTCGCCCTTGGTAGCCTGTCTATGAACGTGGGCATTGTTATATTTTGGATCATGCTAAACATTAGAGGGGAATGACGTTATTCTTCTATGAATGACGAAACTTGTGATATTTTCCTTGCTTTAGCTGGGGGACGTACACTCTATGATATTCCCCAGACCCTAATGTCTAGTTTAGCCCGAGCCCATAGCAAGAGGCATAAATACTTTCTTATGCCTGTTTTAATTTGCCGTATTATGCTATGTTTCTTTCCTATTTTTTGTGCCCGCTTCACGGATTGGGTTGGGGTCGACATTATGAGACCCACCAATTGTATTATTCGATCGTTCCGTGTAATAACTTCGCAAGGGTGGAGGATACAACCTCATCAGGTTGCACCTTAAACCCCATCCGACCAAGTGGCGCTTGATAGGTTAGCTATAGTAGATGATAAGTGGCATGAAGCCTGACAAATCATCATGGCATGGCAGGATGCGAAGGAACCGCATTTCTTTATTAAGGAATATGAGGAGGATGAGGATTAAACGGGAGTTAAGGTAAGTTTTTAGTTTCAGTTAGTGTCTGCTTATGTCCCAAGCAATCTAATTCTTATTAACCCCATAACGGGTGGAACTCCTATAGAGTTGTGTCAATTTTTATTTTCTATATTAGTATGTTTTAACCTTGTTTTGCAGATGTTCCAGAATTTCACGCGTTTCCATGGTATTTCTCTACCCTATTTATTTAAATACTTTGAAGACAAAGCATGCTTCTTGTTTGGGGGGCATAGAAACACGTGTAATTAAAGCATCTGTTAGGATATAGATATGTACAATATGCACTTATTTTCTAGTAAAGAAATCAAAAAAAATTTCAAAAATATAAAAAGTTTATGTTATATTCTTAGGAATATTGGTATTGTTTTCTTTCTCTATGCTCTCAATAATCTAGAAGTCTCAAGTAGCTTTTTCATTAGAATAGTTTTTAGAAACTTAGGTTAATATGTAGGTAATAATCTTTGCATCTATCTATAAATATGTTACATGAGCATCTATGATTGTTGGCAGTAAGCATCTAAAATCTAGGCTAGAGTACTTATTCTACAAATCCTGTGAGAATATAGCCTAAAGCCTTATATGAGTGAAACATTTGAGAAAGGACACAAGGAAGAAGCAAAATCCAGATAGAGAAATCAGACGTCCACTTGCTTGATCACTATACCATATCTTAAGCGAGAATTTAGGCCCTCTTTGGATCGATATATCCAAAAATTCAAACCTATGAAATTATTTTCCGCTAGTTGCCCCTCTGAGCCTTTCTTTAGCATTTCATAAACCGCAAATCCTTTACCTTGTTACCAAAAAAAAAAAAAAAATCAACCTATCCATTGTAGAATGAGTCTGAAAATAGAGATGAAGAATAAAAAAGAGAAAGACCTTTGAAATCAAGAATTTGTTAGTCGTTCCAGATAAAAAAAGAAAGTTCCATCCAAATAAAAAAATAAAAATAAAAATAAATAAAAGAAAATAAAGAGTTAGAACTCCAAAAAATAGAATCAAAGAAGTCAAAAGCCAAAGAAAAAAAAAGAAAAAAATATGGCTAAGGATGGAAACAAAGTATAGAAGCAAAAGTAAAGAACAAGGTTTTCCCTAGTTACATTATATGAAGACTCTATTATCTCAGACTTGTCCATTTTGAATATCCATTTCCTTTCTTCTTAAACCATCTCCTAATCCCTGTAACACCTAATAAAGACCTCTAGCTCAATTAGGAATATGTTAGTGTGATAGTAAGTGGTAGATGTGTTTCATCGACTCCGACTTCCTTGTGTGTCATTGAGATTGTATGGTAAAGTGTGCCCATTGCACACTGGAATAGCGAAACTTGAGCGGAAAAATCAGAGTGGTTTTTGTCTTGACATTTATGTGAGGACCTACTTAAGGACGCTATTCCGAGTTTTCATAAACGGACCTGCTAGTGCATTTCATATTATTACTCATTGTATATATGTTTATTCGTAGATGATTGATTATTATGCATATATTAGTTTAGGTTTCGACATAATTATTCTTTATTCATTGCTACTGAGATATATATATAATTGGGAGGATAAATAAGGAAACAATAGTTTTATTTCTTAGTCGTTGTAGTATAGATGAAGTTTGTGAGTACCATCACTGGAAAACTCTCACGAGGCTATAACTCGTCCACTAGGGAATTCCTAGTGGTTTAAGGCCTTGTTGCATATGGTCAATGTAATCGCACTCGGCGAAACGAGAGTAGTTTGAACTCTATTTTTGGTCACTTATGCTAATTTCTCATATTTGCTTAAGTTGAAGCAAAATACTGTTTGGGGGTGGTTTGATAAGAGCCTAAAACAGTAGTTTTAACCCCTTAACAATAATACCTTTAGACTAATTATGCGAGTAATAAGTAAGAGTTAATGCTGATTACATGCTTTTATGTATTTCAGGCATTGGAGTCAATTATGTGTAAAAATGTGTCACTTTGGCGAGATAAAGGAGCAAGGGTTGGTTGCTAAGAGTTCTATGATTAAAGGCCAAGATTCAAGGAGAAAAAGCCTTTAAAAAGCCCGGTCAAAGCTGAAAAGTCAAAGTCAACGCGGGCAGAAACAACGCACAAAAGTCAGTAGAACTTTCGAAAATCATACCATTGGACCCAGGCCTCGAAATTGGGCCTACCTTATGTCAAATCGACCGGATCAGAAAGAGCTTTGCAATGGTGCAAGCCTTGACCCTACCAGAGGAGCAGAAGTGGACGAAAAGTCTATTGAAGTCAAAGCCAGCTGAAAAGGGCTCTGTAGACTGAAGAAATTGGGCTTTGGGCTCAATTTTCCGGCCCAAAACATGGCTCCTCAGCCCATACACGAAAATGTGGATCTGGTCTCCTCCATTTCCACACACAAGACTTAACTCTTAAGCATGAATTAGGTTAGGTAGAAAGTAGCCATTAGAGAATAATTCTAGATCTAGTTTTGAGAATCAATTAATTAATTAGTTTTTATTATCTTGTTTTAACTTAGTTATTTGAATCATTGTTTTATTATTCATTAGATCAATAAAGTTAGTTGTTCTTCCTAAATTAGTTTCATTTTCCATTAATTACTTAGCTTCAATTCATAGATATACTTATTTGTCATTATTAGTTTCAATCAATTCTTGCATGAGTAGTTTCCATTTGAATTCAAACAAGTAAAGTTAGAATCTTTATACCATGTCTTGTTTAATTTCATTGAGAAATGATAGCATAGTGATTCTAGGCTAAACCTCTATTAGAGGGGGTTGAAGAAGCCTTGATGAAGCTTGATTTATGTTAGCGTAGGATAGTCGTGATTTCCATTCCATTCTAGAAAATGATTAGTTCACTATGAGAATGGGTTTGATTGTTTCACATGCTAGATATTAGTTGGTAGAGATTACCATGAACAACTAGGGATTAGGAAGAACCAATTGTTATGCGAAAGCAGTTCAATTCAGATTACGACGATTCTTCGTTAGTAAATTAAGTCTAGTTAAGGTGGAATCAATCCCCCCTAATTCCTTATCATAGTATCAATTTAGTATTACCATAGTTGAATTATCATAGTTAAGTATTTGAGCATAATTTGCATCATAGTATAATTCCCCCCATTACTCTCACTAACTTTGGATAGACTCGCAGTCGTAGAAAACATTGAATGCTAAAGAACTAGGAGTGGAACGAATCTTTTACTCCATCTCTATTTCGATAGAATCGAGAGTAGAATAATCTTTGATAAACAATCTTCGTTTAGTTTTAGTTTTACTTGCGTTTAGAGTTCAATCTTTTATTCGTAGGTAAAACTATCATTTTATGTTTCACTAAGCACTACCCAGGTAATGGAGATCATCCAACAATCGAAGCTAACAACAACATATATATATATATATATAATGGTGTAGCCATAAAAAATATGAAAAACCTTTTGCAATAATATAATAGCATTAGCAGCAATGAAACCTTTACAGGTACATTCATTGACTGATAAAGACGTCTTCTCTGACTTGTATCACACCTTAAGCTACATATCAATTGAATTAATTCATGCAATTAGTTTATGATATACAAAAGATGAAGGCTTAAATACTGTCTCCTACTTTTCATAAAACTTACATATTAGAGTAAAAATTATTCTTGGTATTAGTAAAAACTGTAAAAGAGCAAAAAAACTGACCTAAAAAAATCCTCGCCAATTCCCTGGAATTGCATGTAACTAAATAAATTGTAAGACAAACTTATGGACACAATTGAAAGCTATCAAACCTGGAAAGAAATAAGATCGTTCAAAGTCCTCACTGTTTTCCATGACTTGGGCACGATCAACTACATAAGACCTATCTCCACCCTGCTCAAACACTCTATCTCGGGCTTCATCATTTGAGGCGGGTGACCTGAAAAAAGATACCGCAATTCCTAGAAGTTCATAACTGTACCATGCTAATGTAATCAACACATTCTTGATCGACTCAGAGTTTTCATTAGTTGGTGAACTACTTGTTTGCTTCTTCCCACTATATTGGATTGTTTAAAATTTGAGGTGAGGTGATCGAAAAGTAACAATATGGTGT
Organism: Coptis chinensis; assembly: GCF_015680905.1. Classification (NCBI taxonomy): domain Eukaryota; kingdom Viridiplantae; phylum Streptophyta; class Magnoliopsida; order Ranunculales; family Ranunculaceae; genus Coptis; species Coptis chinensis. Next base: position 46,662,322 of record NC_141460.1, read on the forward strand.
GCTGAGAAATGGTACATGAGAAGTATTAACAAAAGCTTCCACGCATGGATGATGCATCTATATACTACTAAATAATTAGTTTCTACACTTGCAAAAGAAAGGCAACAATTTTTGCATACCAAGACGTCAAAGATGAATCAAAATGAATTTTTTTAAAATAAAATAGAAAGCAACAGACAAAGAATTCACCCAAACAAAATTTTGGTGTGTACGTCTGAAAATGAGAATCATGTATGCATGAAAATCATATGGTCTGTAGCCTAACCTGATAGTCCATGGACCCCATTTGATAGCATAAAGAAAGAATGGTTGATTTGTACTTAATGTTATTCACATGAATTTTAATAAAGATTTCAGTTGTCCTGCAAAATGATGGCAAAATTTTCAGAAGACGTGAGAAAGTGAAAAGCAAAAAATTGTTTTGTTTAAAAATTAAAGCAAAGAAGTACATACATGGTTTTAAGAACTCTGTAGATTGTTGTCACTTGATTACAAAGAAATCAATGTCTAAATTCGAGTGAAAGGAACACGTAGTGGGTGGTTCAAATTTATTGTTCCATTGACATGGATAATCTCTTCAATCTGCTACTAAACAAAGAAGACACAGATTGAGATTTTTTTAAAAAATGAATAAAATTAAGGTGAGACATTTCAACAAACAATTCAAACGACAATTAATTAAAACTAAACGTGAAAATTAAATGTGAAATAAGAAAAGAATGAATTACAATGGAAACTTTGCTGGTTAATATTGCGGTGGTATAAACGTAGAAGAACTCCAATGTTCCCCATTCAACAACACAAATACAAAAAGAAATCTCTAACCAAAAAATACAATAAGAATAACTCAAAATTTAATATATATCTCAATATATTCCTTGAAAGAATAGTGAAAAATAGATTAATAAAAAAAACTTACGAATCAATGGACAGGCGAATTGTGAACATATTTTTCGTTGATGAAAATTGTTTCCTTTTCCTTCGTCAATGAGAGACCTCTTCATTTTGTTGAGGTTGAGAACTCGTGGGTTTTGGCTTTTGGGTGTTTTTATTTATTTGGCTAATAATAGTCCAAGGTGTTTTGGATTTTTAGGATTCCAAGTTGAAGTCGAAGGTTTTTTTTTTTTTTTTTTTTTTTTTTTTTGAAGATTCAAATTTTGTGTTTGAATGATTTGTAGTTATTGTGAATTGGTTTAAAGATTGTGCGTGTAATTGTTTTGTTCTTATTATATGTATCTTGAGAACATCTAACAAATCTCGAGCAAATCCAACGTTTGATAAAATTTTGTAGTAGGGATTGACTCACAAATAATCAAAATATTGTCTTGACTTTAATTAACTTTGTGTACCCACTTAAAAATTGTGCTGATATGGCATCCTGAAATCCCTTAGGAGCATTTTTGCCCCATTGTGCATTAATAGATTTTGATATGTGCTTAAACATTTACAACGTGTTTCTCTACCACCCCCAAACAGAATCATGCTTTGTCCCCAAAGTATGGAATAAAAATAAAGGATAGAGAGTACTATAGAAATGTGCTTGTAAATGGGAGCAACTGAAAAAGAAGGTTAATCTATACTAATATAAAGAAATAAAAACATACACAACTCCTATATGGGTTCCTCCCGTTATGGGGATAACATGAAATAATAAATAGCGCTTGGGACATAAGCGTACTTTAACAGAAATAAAATAATATCATACGTTCACAAATCAAGCATGTGCATATCATGACTCCTATAGGATTAGCTTCTAAAATTCCACGAAATAGGGAAATTTTACAAAATTAAGGTACCTAATTACATTATGCATCCCAATTAAATCAACAAGGCCCATGGGTTCTATATTTTGATATTTATACATGTAATTTTAATACATGAACGCACAATGTGCTTAAATTAAATATACCACCCCCCAAACAATTTGGGAGAAAGGGGTTCATGAAATAATTCAATAACACCTTTAAATTTCGTAACTAACTAACCTAGAATTCAATAACATAATTTAATAGACTCGACTGGAGTAAACATGAAAGGCAAAATGTGGAAAAAAGTTTTGAAATGGAAGACAAAATACGCCACCCCCAAACAAAATTTGCAAACTTTTTTTAAGTTTGAAAATTTTTGTGGCCTATACTCCATTAAGGTGTTATGTTTCAAAAAATTATATGGGTCTTTTAAAGTTAGATTCCCTAGACTTAATGTGGGGTCGTTTTAAGTCAGATTCTCCAAGACTTTGCACATCCCCAAAGAAGCAAGAAACTAGGGTGGCACAAGATGGATGATGCTTGATCAACTATAAACTAATAGTTGAAAGAGTTGGGGGGTCTAGCCATAGAAACATGATACTAAATGTACCCCCAAATAGAATGAAGTGGTATAATTGGAAGTAATCTTGTAGAAGAATGAATGAAAACTTATGCAACCTATCAAAGAACATATGCAAACCATCATGTTGTAGCTATTTTAAAGAGTTAGAATGACCCAAAAGATGAACTAGTGTTACTTTAGGTGAGAAAGGAATGAAGTATGGATCCTGATGTCTTTTATGAGACTCAGATGATGAAAAATAAGACAAACTAGGTTTCTCACTACACTAAGTCAAAGCATGGCTCTCAACTACAGGAATGGTGTACTTATGGGATTGTCTGCTATGCAAAAACTTTTCATCTTTAGGGTTGAAAAAATTATAGAGGATCTCTGAGGCAAAAAGCTCAAGTGCAAATTTGAGGTTCCATTGAATTGGTGGAAGAATGGATGGCTTAGTTATGGTAGATGGTTGTATTTTAGGATGTTGTAACTCAGGTGGATGGTGGTTGGTTGGTATTGGATCCTCACATGCTCTTGAGAACTTTACATCTAGCTTGGCTGAATCCACAAGGTTGTGGTCATTGGCTTCATCCTTAATAAAGTCATCAATAGCTTCTATTGTTACATTTTTAGCTGCCAAACTAAATTGAGATTCACATTACACTAAAGAAGTTACTTCCTTTAATTCTTTCACATTAACTTGTTCATGCCTTAGATTAGAATTGTTGATTTATATTTCCTCACTCTCATCCTCTAAAACAATATAAGGTTCCTCAATGAAGAGTCATCTTCAAGAATTTCCTCATCCAGGTAGGGTGTGGAGTCAATACAATGGTTAATGGGAGGGTCTTGGGAAGGTAATGGTTCATGAAATTCAAGGTAAGTCTCAACTAGATCTAATGGTTTGGTTATGGGAATAGGTTGTTCTACTTGTGTGTCGATCTCTAGTAAGGTTGAGAGTTCTGTGTTAGGTGAGGGGATCGTGGAAATCATATGTGCTATGTTCTGAAGCATAGTTTGGGTGTTGGCATTTTGTTCCCTAAACGTTTTTGCTGAGTCGGCCATTTGTCCCTAAACGTTTTTTCATTGTTGGCCATTTGTTCCCTAAATGTTTTTGTTGAGTCGGCTACTAGTTGGGAAATTCGATCTGGGAACGGTGGCGAACTAGATGGGTGGTTGATTTCTAGCATGGTGGAAAGGTATGGCATAGGTGAGTTTAGCAGCAATCTTGTCCGTTCTAGGTTCTGAAGTATTATTTCATTTTGGGTCATTATTTCCTCAAATGTTGTTAGCAGAGGGGAAACTTGGTTGTGTGGTTTTGGTTGGTATGGTGTTTGATAGTCATAGTTATTGGCGAAGGGATACGATATGAGTCCCTCTTAGGATATGGCGTTTGAGTGACTCTAGTTGATCTCATACTGTGATAGGTTAGGTTGAAGCTGAATGGCTGGTTGATTGTTTTTGGTGGAATTCCATGAATAATTTGGATGACTAGAAAACTCTTGATTGTATGGGTTACTATGAAAGTTTGAAAATTGAGGCTCATAATTATAATTATATCCTATAGTAGGCCCAAACTCTTGGTATGATGGGCACTAAGAAGCCCAATGGTAAGGACTACCATAGCATGAACATGGTGAAGGGTTTGCATAATAACCACATGATTGTTGGTCTACATATTGATAAGCCATATTGGTTTTAAAGATATATTCTATGTTAATTAATATACAAAAATTTTAACTATAAAATTTATGAGAAAAATAATGCCCAAATACTCCTCTAGCTGGGGATTCGAGGATGTAAAGAGCTGTTACCTAGAGTGTCCTTGCTACGAGTATAAATAGCGCCTTCAACAGCCTTGAAACACGTCTAGTATTACTTAAAACAATTATACGGGTATTGGTCTAGGATCACGGGGTGGATTATGGAGTCCTGTAAAAAGATTAACCTTATTAGTCCAAGAGTTTTAAGAATTAGGGTAAGGTTTTTTACTTTGGGCTTCGTGTTGGGCCTGGATGTCAGGCCTGTGAAACAGGCTTTGGTAGTGGGTGGGCTTACTACTTTAACTAATATTAATTTTTTTTTTGTATTTTTGTATAAAACCAACGGCCAGGGCACTTAAGAATTGAGGGAGGTTGTTCGTGTGTGCACGTTCCTTAATTAGAGAACCCCAATTCTTTGAGTTTTCTAGACATCGTTTAGTATGAAAAAAAATTATTTTTATAATTTTGTAGTTGGTAACTTACGTATACTATACTCATGAGATAATATTGCAGTTAATATAAAAAAATTAATTTAATTTAATTAACCTAGGGCGCACGCGCGCTTCGAAATAAGGCAAATTAGGCGCCTAAGGGGTAGAATGCGGGTCACGCTATGTAAAGGCAAATCTAGGACGAGCACGCGCTCTCAAGTTAATAACTAAGGGTGAAAGTTTTAGGGTCAGGTCGACAGGGAGTTGAAATCACAACTCGTATGCACTCAGGCAGTACTAGAAAAATTTCAAGAATTACAAACAGTGATTTCAATGTTGATTTTGGAAAACAATGAACAATGTATTCTACTCTAAACACGCGATACGTAACATAGCAAGATGGAAAGAGGCGCCATTTATAAATAGAATTTAATTAAGAAACAATAAATTTAATGTTCTAAACAGTGAATCTAATCAATATCAAATGGTGAAAAAGATATAGAAGGGGTTCAATCCACCATGCGATTCGATTGGCTATTAGTTTAATCATTGAATCGACTTTCTTGATCCCTAGTAAACAACCTACATCTCTATAGTCATTGTTTGACTAGCATGACAGATTAGCACCCCCACAAATCTCTTTAATGGGGTTTCTAATCTATAATTTTATGTTATGAGCTCTATCTCTAGACACTCACAATGAAGAACTTGAAGTTCATATGCAAAACAATAATAAAACTAACTACTAATCATCCTCATGTGGCATCATAAACCCTCTCTAATGGAGGTTTAGCCTTGTGTCATCGGATGTTCTAAACTAAAGTAATAAGAGAAAGACATAATGTAAATAAGAATTGAATAAATACTAAAACTTTTATTGAAAGGTTTAATGGAGGCTACACTACAAAACTTAACCCTAAACTACACTAACGTACTCTACACTAAAGAAAGGGGGTGCTAGAAGAGGAGTATAAAGTTTAGCCTTAACCCTCTTTATATAGGAAAGGATTAGGGTTATATTTTCGTGCATGGGCCAAAAATGGGGACTTTGGGCTTATAATGTGAGCCCAAAGTCCATTAGGTTAAGTTTAAAGAGGCCACAACTACTAGAAATTACTTCAATGCCCATTTCATCCACATTTACAGTTCTAATTGGGGCAAGTCTGGGTCTATTGGATTGCTGGTTTCGAGCCGGTCGTTTTGACATAAAGTTGGACTAATTCTAAGGTCCGACTCCAAAGATACGCTATTTTGAAGTTCTAATAGCTTTTTGTCCTTTTTCTACCCGAAATAACTTTGACTGGGCTTGAATTGGCTATTTCTTCTTGATTCTTGGGCTTTAAACATAGAACTCTCTTAGCAATCATCTTGACTCGTTTTCCATGCAAAATGGCATTTTTAAGCACATAATTAACTTCAAGACCTGAAATACACAAAAACACGTAAACAATACTAATTCTTATTTATTATAAACATAATTGGCGTAAATGTAATACTATTAAGGGTTCAAAACTACAGTTTTGGGTGCTTATCATATCTAACTATGCTATAGGAGCTGTTCTAGGACAAAGAGATAAGAAAGTGACACACGCAATCTACTATGCCAGCAAGAGTTTAAATGGAGCTCAGATTATTTATTCCACCACAGAGAATGACCTCTTGACAAATTCGTCAATATTAGATAGGTTGGAAGGTAATAGTCTATACTGACCATGCTGCCTTGCATCATTTACTCACTAAGCAGGAAGCCAAGACAAGAATTTGATTTGGAGATACGTGATAAAAAAAGAACAATGAATGTCATTGCAGATCATCTTTTAAGATTGCTAGTGGAGAGTGTGGAAGACAACTTGCAAATCTGTGAGACTTTTCTTTATGAACAGTTGTTAAGTATATCAGAAGTGCCATGGTATGGCCACATCGCAAACTATTTTGTGACTGACAAGGTACTATTGCATTGGAATAAGCAAGAAAAAGAGGTATTCTTTTCAAAGGCTAGATATTATTTTTGGGATGATCCATACTTATTCAAGAACTGTTCGAATCTGATCATTCGAAGATGCATCCTAGAATCAGAACATGAATCCATTCTATCATTCAATCACGATCAGCCTTATGGAGGAAACTTTGGTCCCCAATGTACTGCAGACAAGGTATTACAAGCTGGATTCTATTGGCTTACTATTTTTGAAGATGCAACTGTTTATTGCAAAGCATGTCCGAGATGCCAATTTTTGGGCCAGACCTCGAAAAGGTTCAAATGGCCTCAACAACTGATACTTATCTTAGAAATCTTTGATGTATGGGGTATAGATTTTGTGAGACCATTTCCACCTTCTTTTGGTTACACATATTCTACTGGCCGTGGAATATGTTTCGAAGTGGATTGAAGCAGTTTCTACAAAGATCACTGATAAAATGTAAAACGAATAGTTTTACCTACGCATAAGCGATGAAACTCAAACGTAAGTAAAACATAAACTATTTACGTGCTTATATTATCAAATTTTCTACTCTCGATGGTATTGCAATATAGTTGGAATAGAAGATTCGTTCCACTCCTAGTTCTTTAGAATTCTAAGTTAACTAAGATTACCAGTCTATCAAAGTTAATGAGAGTAACGATGGAATTATACTATGATGAGAAACTACTAATCAATATGCGAATAACGAAATGATGGAATTCAAATACTAACTTGACAATAGAGAATGAATTAGGGGAATTCGATTCCACCTTGATTCGACTTAATTAACTAACAAAGAAATGCATAATCCAAATTTCAATGCTTTCGCATAACAAACTGGTAATTCTAATCCCTAATTATTCATGGCAATCTCTACCAAATAATAACTAGCATGTGAAGCAATCAAACCCATTCTCATGGTGAACTAATTACTTTCTAGAATTGAATAGATTATCACGACGATTTCTAAGCTAACAAAATCAAGTTTTCATCAAGGCTTCCTTAAACCTCTCTAATGGAGGTTTTAGCCTTGACTCATTAAACTATCATTTCTATATGAATTTAAGCAAGACATGATATAAAGATTATAAATTTACTATATTGATCTAATCAAGAATTCAAAACTAAATTAACAACTAAGAAAAGATTAATAACTAAATAATTGAAATTAGATCTAAGTGATTTAATAATGAAAACTAGATTATGAGTAACAAACTAACTTTATTGATCTAATGAAATAAAAGAGTATTGATTCAACAATTGAATTAAAAACAAGTACATAAAACTAATTAATGGAGTCTAACTAATTTATTTTCTAATCTAGGTCTAGCTAATTAGTCTGCCTCCTTTCTTTTTTTCAACAAGAGAAAGAGATCCCCAATTTCGTGCATAGGCCTGGACCCTTGTTTTGGGCAGAAAAATCGAGCCCAAAACCCAATTTCTTCAGTCCACAGAGGTTTTTTCAGCTAAATTTGACTTCAATAGACTTTTCTTCCACTTTTGCTCCTCTGATTGGGTCAAGGTTTGGACCATTGGAAAGCCCTTTCCAAGACGGTCGTTTTGAAATAAGGTAGGCCCAATTCCGAGGTCTGCGTCCAAAGATACGGTCTTCGGACGTTCAATTGACTTTTGTGCGCTGTTTCTGCCCGCATTGACTTTGACTTTTTAGCTTTGACCTGGCTTTATAAAGGCTTTTCTCCTTGAATCTTGGCCTTTAATCATAGAACTTCTTAGCAACCAACCCTTGCTCCTTTATCTCGCAAAAGTGACACATTTCTGCACATAATTGACTCCAATGCCTAAAATACATAAAAACACATAATCAGCATTAACTGTTATTTATTACTCACATAATTGGTCTAAAAGTATTATTGTTAAGGGGTTAAAACTATTATTTGGGCTCTTATCAATCACCGATCATAAAGTCGTCGTGGAATTTTTGAAGAAATTTCTTCTACCAAGGTTTGGAGCACCGAGAGCCATCATAAGTGATAATGATTGTCACTTTTGTAATCGTATATTTGGGAATCTTATGGCAAAGGATGGAGTAAACCACAAGCTAGCTCTGTGATCAATCTCTAAATATACGTTTTTATCCTCTTATAATGTTTTAATTTAGTCAAATTATATAATCAATAATGTAGAAAACTCATGTTCTTATCGCTTTTTCAGGACACAAGCCTATTGTGGACCAAAAGGAGCCAAAAAGGGACCTATGGAAAAACTGAGAAAAAGTGCCAAAAAGTCAATAGTCAAAGTCAACTCAAGGGTCTATAAACTCAAAAGCTTAGGAAACACTCAAAGGCTTCAAGGACCAATGACTCAACCCTTTCCAAGACAAAGACTAAGCACAAAAGTCTCAAAAGACCAAATAATCAAATTCCCAAAGACATGGGCTTGGGCCCAAAAGACTTGACCTTATCCACTCAAAGAAGGCATAAGAAGCTTCTAGATTAGGTTGCTTATTGGATAAAATAAGATATGAGAGGGGTAATTATGTACATCTCTAAACATATATAAGTGTAGAGATGCTCACAAAATAGGTATGTTTGTTATAGTAGTTTAGTTAGGAGTAGTATAAGTAAGTAGGAGGTAGGAGATCATAATTAGTTAATTGTTTTTATTTACTTTTAATTCATTGTTTTCCATTTCCATTACTTTAAAGCTTGAAGCTTTGTTGAATCTAGTTAATTTTTTCCCATTCAATGTGTTTAATCTTGTTTTTCATCACAATAGTTCTTCAAAAGAACTTCTATTTCATTCATTTATCCAAACAAAGTTGGTTATACTCATTTGAATCAATCAAATGAGTATAATTTGCTAACCAAGCTATCTTTCTCTTATCTAATCTTCATGTTTCTCAAGCTAAAACAACTCTTATTTTAATATTTTCAGCACCAAAACAGTAATAACTAGTTTCAACATCATCATACATAAAAAACCATACCAAAAACAATAGAGAAATGAAAGAAAAGTTGGGTTTTCTCCATCACCATTCAACTCATATTTGATCTAAGATGAACAACTTCAAAACCCCAATACCCTACTTTCTACTTCTTCAAATGGTGCCGCCGTCATGGATCTACTAATATGAGAAGAAAAGTGAATCAAAAGGGGAGTATCTCTCTCTTTTCCTAAAATTTCTCAACATGTTTTTCTTATTTTTTAGTTTCTTTCCTGTTGGATCTTACTGATCCATTTTGTTTATGATTTTAGGTCTCACTCTGAGCTGAAAACAACTTTGTGATGCAATTGGAGGAAGCCGGTCAAAAGTGGCTGGAACACCGACCACGACTGCTCGCGCCAGACTTGCGCCCGCTCGGTACGACTCGCGACTGCCCGTGACCTGCCCCTTCACCTTACAACACTAGGAAAAACCCTTGGCTCAGATTGAAGGCTTTGTTCAATATATCTCTCTGCTTAACTCCTATTTGTTCAAATGTTAATGGTTTGAAACTAGTTAGATTTCTAATATTTACTGTTCTTCATCTCCAAAAAAAAAATAGAAAAAAATTAATTTATTTTCACTATTTGATAAATGTTAGATTTTTAGGATAATATCATATTCTGACATTATCTTTATTATGTTTTTTTATTATTTTTTTATTATTTATTTTTTTAGTATAAAAATAATAATAAAATAAAAATTAGGATAATATCAACTTAGGCTTTAAATAAGAAGTATTTGTCTTTTGGTGGGTTTGATGTATTGAGACACCCAACAGTCGGTCAAACCCCACCACGTCACTTCCATCCCCAAGTACGTGTACGCACACTTGGTAGGTAATTTCTTCACCTCCTCGCAACTCCCAATTAGATGATGCTTGGTTGTTTACAAAAGCATGCTTGCATGACTCCGTGTTAAAATTCAATATTGTATTTACTTTACGAGCTTAAGGCTAAACCCGAGCCATAACAAAACAACAAGTGGTACTAATTCCCACTTTATTTAATCGATGTTACGTGATTCAAATGCTACATTGACTAAACAAAAATTTTAAATCAACCAAGTAGAGCTAATCTAGTCACATCCATAGGACAAACACTTAGCACGAAGATTGAGAGTGGAAAATTTCCAGATTCTAGTGGACCAACTACCTTACTCATTCCCCTCCCTCATTTTATTGAGAGTGAGATTCTTGGTAGCACCCCACTTGGTGAAGTAGTGATCTTCTCTTTTAAAGCGTGTAGAGCCCCAAAACCTAGTTTTGTGCCAAATTGTCCAATTCGAATAGGGTATGCATCAAATCTACAGACTTTCAAAGTTTTTATATACAAATCCAATAAAAAGAATTTCTATTGTTTGTGCATCATCCTTGTTTGAGCATCCATGATGATAACCCGTAAAAACTTAACTAGATTACTCTAATTTTATTCTTACGGTATCAATTATTTATTTCCTACTCTCATATGTATATTCATACAATATATAGAGTACGGAATCGTTCCACTCCTAAACTAACAAGAAAACAATAGTGATAGCAATATTTATAGAGGTGAATTTATACTATGAAACTAAATATATGAATTTAACTTATACTAATTTAACTAAGCAATTGAATATGACTTGAATAAAATATGGAGAAGAAATTAGGGGGATTTGATTCCACTTTGATTCATTCCTAATATGCTAGTGTAGATTATTGCAATCCTAACCAATTAAGATTAAATATTTGATCCCTAATTATTCATGGCAATCTCTGCCAACTAATAATTAGCATGTGAGGAAGTTCAACCCATTCTCATGGCAAATCAACTAACTTACTAAAGTGAAACTCTTAACAAGCAATAATTCTAACTAACATATCAAGTCTTCATCAAGCTTCATCAAAGCCCTCTAATGGAGGTTTAGCTAGATGTCATTAGACTATCATAAACATAATAAAAAATAGAAGACATAATGAAGAACAATAACTTGACTTTTATTAATCTAATGAAGGCTACAAACTAAACTAATTAACTAAAACTAAACTAAACTTAAAAAGGGAGAGAGAGAGAGAACCCTAAACTATATTAAACTAAAGTGGGAGTAGCCAAGTTTTGTTTAGCCTTAAACCTCTTTATATAGGAGAGGTTTAGGTTTATAATTTCGTGCATGGGCTTTGGATCCATGTTTTGGGCCATGAAATCAAGCCCAAAACCTAATTACATATGTCCAAAAAGAGTTTCTCTAGGAAAAATTACTTCAATACCCCTTTTGTCCACTTTTGCTACATTAATTGGACCAAGGCTTAGACCATTAGAAAGATCTTTCCGAGCCGGTCGTTTTGACATATAGTAGGTCCAATTTCGAGGTCTGAGTCCAAACATACGGCCTACGGAAGTTCTATTGACTTTGACTTTTCAGCTTTGACTAGGCTTTAAAAAGACTTTTTCTCCTTGAAACTTGGGATTTAATTATAGAACTTCTTAGCAACCAACCTTTTCTCCTTTATCTCGCAAAAGGGACACATTTCTGGACATAATTGACTCCAATGCCTGAAATAGATAAAAACACGTAAACAACATTAACTCTTATATTAATCACATAATTGGTCTAAAAACAATATTATTAATGGTTTAAAACTACAGTTTTGGGCTCTTATCAAACCACCCCCAAACAGCATTTTGCTTGTCCTCAAGCAAATATGAGAAATTAGAATAAGTGACCAAAAATGGAGTTCTAACTAATCTCGTTTTGCCGAGTGCGATCACATTGACCATATGCAACAAGGCCTTAAACCACTAGGAATTCCCTAGTGGATGAGTTATAGTCTCGTGAGAATTTTCTAGTGAAGGTACTCACAAACTTCATCTATACTACAACGACTAAGAAATAAAACTATTGTTTCCTTACTTATTCTTAGATATCTATCCGTCTCACTAGCAATGAATACAGAATAATCAAGTTGAAACCTAAGCTAATATATGCATAATAATTAATCATCCACGAATAAACATATATATAATGAACTATGCTATGAAATGCAATAACAGGTCCATTTCTGAAACTTTGGAATAACGTCCTTAAATAGGTCCTCACATAAATGTCAAGACAAAAACCACTCTGATTTTTCAACTTAAGTTTCGCTCACTCCGGTGTGCAGTGGGCACACTTTACCTTACAATCTCAATGCCACACAAGGAAGCCGAAGTCGATCAAACACATCTGCCACTTACTCTCACACTAACCTATTCCTAATTGAGCTAGAGGTCTTTATTAGGTGTTGCGGTGATTAGGAGATGGTTTAAGAAGGAAAGAAATGGATATTCAAAAAGGACAAGTCTGAGATAATAGAGTCTTCAAAATATGTAACTAGAGAAAATCTTGTTTTACTTTGCTTCTACACTTTGTTTCCATCATTAGCCATTTTTTTCTTTTTCTTTTGGCTTTGGACTCATTTGATTCTATTTTTGGAGTTCTAACTTTTTATTTTATTTTATTTTTCTTTTTTTTCTATGGATGAAAATTTCCTTTTCTTATTTGAAGCAACTAACAAATTCTTGGTTTCATAGGTCATTCTCTTTTCTATTCTTCATTTCATCTCTATTCTCAGACTTATTCAAAAATGGGTAGGCTGATTTTTATTTTTATTTTGTTTTGTATAAAAGGGTAAAGGATTTGCAGTTTATGAAAGACTAAAGAAAGGCTCAGAGGGGCGACTAGCGGAAAATTATTTCATATAGGTTTGAATTTTTGGCTATATCGATCCAGAAAGGTCCTAAATTCTCGCTTAGGATATGGTATAGTGATCAAGCAAGTGGACGTATAATTTCTCTATTCGGAATTTACTTTTCCCTTGTGTCATTTCTCAAATATTTCACTCATATAAGGCTTTAGGCTATATTCTCATAGGATTTGTAGAATAAGTACTCTAGCATAGATTTCAAAACTTTTTTTTTTTTTTTTTGTAAAAATTAAGCTGAGATTAGGAAGACCTCCAGCTGTATTGATTTAACCTTTTCTTACATACCTTTGTCCACTCGCATCATCATTTATAATACTCTACAGTACATGATCTAGTGGAGGGACAAATTAAATTGAAAGATTTCAACTACCCTGAATTGGAGAGGCTAGGTAATCTGCCGTTCTGTTTACTTCTCTGTATACATATGAGAAAGAAACAAAGAGAAACTTTTCCTTTTTCTTTTCAATGGCTTCCAGAATATCCCAATAGTACCAAGGTGGCTTCTCCAGTTTATTGATACTGCCCTCAAGGAATCAGTTTCCATCTCTACTTCCTTATATCCCTCTGACAGGCATCTCTGTAGACATACATCGATGGCTTTTAATTCTTGAAATAGCACTGAATGCATTCCTCCACTTCCATTAAAACAAGCTAAAACACTGCCATCTTGATTCCTTATCATACCACCATGCCCTGGCCCATTGATACTCAACGCACTATTAGCATTTGCTTTCACACGATTTCCAAGTGGAGGAGTCCAGAAATAGTCAGTATATCTTGGAGACTTCAGCTGGATATCTATATTCAACCGATGGAATAAATTACTGGCAGTGATGGACTCTTTAATTTCCGGTTTCAGAACTTGCAGGTAATTTCTTAACTCACTTACCAGTTTGTCAAATATCATCCTAGCTGGTTTAAAACTTTGCATGAATCTGTGGGAGTTTCTTTCCTTCCATATACTATCAACAGTTGCACAAAAGAAGACTTTGTAGATTTTTCCCACCTCCTCAATCTTACAGAGTCTTTGGATCAAAGACCATTCTCTGTTTGATGTTCTATTATCCGTAACTATGCCCAGCAGATGCTTGACTCTGGTAATAATCTCCCTCGAATAAGAGCACTCAAAGAGCAGGTGCTCAGAGAACTCTCTGCTGTTACTGCAAAGACAACATGCTGAAGAGGAAATGATTTTTCTTTGTACCAACCTGTCTTGACTAGGAATGATGTTTGAGAACAGTTGCCAGTTAGTAAATGAGTGTCTTGGCAGTACCCATCTTCCCCACACCAGTTTATGCCATCCTTTCTTTTCTCTCCTCTGAGTTAGAGCATCGTAGGCACTATGAGATGTGAAAAGTCCACTCTGATGTGGAGTCCATACAATCTTATAAGCTGGCAGATGCTGATTAATCTCCACTTTCCTAATAGTTTCTTTCAGTGATAGTGATTGTAAACCATTAACTTCTCCATTCTACCTCCCATTTTCAATTATTGCACTCAATTTTGTATTAACAGGGAAATTCCACTCTGCTTTAGCTTCTTCATCTTCTATCAATGGTGATCGGTCACACCATATATCATGCCACAATGAGATGTCATTCCCATTTGCAATGGTGTATTTTATGAATTTTTTGGCCACTGCTCTTGTCTTCAGAATACTACGCCATGTCCACGAGCAATCTTGTGGCACCTTCATAGTCCAAAAGTAACTTGACTTGATGTGTTGTTTCCATGTCCAATCAACCCATCTTGTATCTTCTTTTGTCACCAATTTAAAGATCAAACCACAATACGCACCAATATTCCATCTATGCAAGTTCATAAATCCTAACCTACCTTCTTTTTTTGGCTGACAAACCATTCTCCAACTTGCTTGGTGATAGCCTTTCTGGGTAGAGCTTCCAGACCATAATAACTTGGCATAGATCCTTTCAACTTGCTCCAGAACAATCTTGGGTAAAATGAAGGTTCTAGCCCAAAATGGTATGAAAAGATAACAGCACTGATTGGATTAGTTGTACTCTTCCTGAATGAGAAAGCAATCTCGATTTCCAGTTTGTAATCTTGCTTGTTGCCTTCTCCACAAGAGGCTGACATTCCCTTATGCTTAATCGAGCGGAGATGAGTGGTAAACCAAGATATCTCACTGGTGGTTTAACCAACTCCACCCCTAGTATAGAGGCCAAGGAAACATAATCTTGCTCATTTAGACCTCCAGCTAAGAGAGATGTCTTGTACTTGTTGATCTGTAAGCCTGTAGCTTTTCCAAACATGTCAAGAGATTCCTTGATTGCTTGAATAGAGGAAGACTTCCCTTTAAAGAACATGAGTACATCACCCACAAATGCCAAATGGGCAGCTTAACCTGCTTGCATTTTGAATGATATTTAATGGATTTATCATCAATCTTTTCCTTGAGAATACAACTGAGAATCTCCATGACAAGCACAAAGATATATGGAGATAAAAGATCTCCTTGACGAACTCCTCTTAGTCCAGAAAAAAATCTTTCAGGTGAGCCATTTTATCAAAACAGAGTAGGAAGGAGTTAAAATACACATTTCAATCCATTTGCATATGTTAGGAGGGAATCTGAAAATCTTCAACATGGATTTGATAGCCTCCCAACTGACCATATCATATACCTTCCTAATGTCCACCTTGATGGTACATCTCGGAGTACCATTCTTCCTTTCATAACCTCTGAGTAGCTCATGTGAAAGGAGAATGTTATCTTGGATTGATCTGCTACGGATGAACGAAGATTGATTAGTCTGCATTAGGTCATTGATAACAAGCTTTAGCCTATTTGAAATGACTTTAGAAAGGCATTTGTATGTAGTATTACACAATGTTATAGGCCTGAAATCCTCAACCTTTGAGGGATTGCTGACTTTTGGTATGAGACATAGAAAAGTAGCATTAATACCTCTAGGAAATCTACAATAAGCGAAAGCATTTAAGATAGCAACAGTGAAGTCATGACCAACAATAGACCAGCATCTCTTGAAGAAAATTGGAGTGAAGCCATCTGGTCCCTGGGTTTTGTTGTCCTTCATCTCAAAGAAGGTTGTTCTGATTTCCTCTGCTGTGACCTCTGTATCAAGCATAAGTTTCATCTGGTCAGATACTGAGTTTCTGACCTACAAACTATTAAAGACCTCCTCTTCATATATCTCTCCCGCATATGCTCCAAGCAAATCAGTGTAATAATCCAAGATAGACTCGATAACTTTAGCATGTCCAGTGATAGTTCCACCTTGTGAATCCTTCAGAGCCCAGATACCTTTTCTCGCTTTCTTTTCTTCAAGAGATTTAAAGAAAAAAGGCAGTACACTTATCCTTTTCAAGCATCCAATCACTATCTTGTTTACCCTTGATCTCAGAAAACTCAATTCTTGCTAGTTCACTATACCTCTGCAAAACCTCTTTCTCTTTCTGTCCCAGATATGGATCCATCGGACCATTTTGGATTTTCTTCTGTATGTCATACAAACTTTCTCTTGCTTACGTTACCCTTCCATGAATATCTGAGAAGTTACTACGTGCCCATGGCTTAACTCTCTCCTTGAGCATTTTCAGTTTTTGCATCAGGACATACATTGGGTTAGAGAGGATATCAACCTTCCAAACATCATGCAAAATATTTTGGAATTCCTCTTGTTCTACCCAGTAATTCTTAAATAAAAAAGGTGTTGCCTTGCTACTGAAATCATTCAAAAGGAGTAAAATTGGTGAATGATCGGATACTCCTTAAGGTAAAAATTCAACCTTAGAATTCGATAGATCATCATTCCAGTGACTATTAACTAAGTATATGTCAATCTTGGACATGATTCTGCCTTTCCCTTCCACTTTATTGTTCCATGTGTGAAAGAATCCATTATAGCTCAGATTTGTTAATCCTGATTTTTGCAGGCAATCCACAAATTCCTTTGCTTCACTAGGATTCATAGGCCTTCCACCCACTCTCTCAACAGCTTTTGTTATGTTATTAAAATCCCCTACTACACACCAAGGTATGTTAACAGAATTATGAATAGTCACAAGGTCTTGCCAAAGCTTTAATCTGAGAGACTTAACATTTCTAGCATATACCACTGTTAAGAGGAACTCTTCATTAATAGGCTTGAACCTAACTTTGCAATGAATAAATTGGTCAGTTTCTTGTAACTTGCTGATGTCGATCTTATATGAATCCCAACAAACCTAAATATGCCCTGTAGGATCCTTACCATAATTATTTGTATGCTCCCAAGATGGACAACAAATGTTTCTAATAAAGTCATACTTATTCAGCCTCACTTTAGTTTCCAGTAAACAAAAAACATTAAGTTTCTTTTCCACTCTAAACTTATTTATTTCCTCTTGCGTTTTCTACCTCATTTGCACCTCTAACATTCCAAAAGCACATGGGTGTACTTATCGATGTCCTTTATTTTTGGAGCCTCTAGATCTGCCCCTCCCCTTCTTGCCGCTGGTTTTCCTTTTTGCTGCTAATGCTTTCTGTTTGCTGTTATCAATATTGCTTCCCTCTCCACACTATTTACCCAATCTTGTAACAATTCATGTTGTTCTCACAGGGTCTGGGGGTACTAGGGACATTCACATCAGCTTCTACCTCCATGATACGATCATGAAAGTAATCAGTTTCCTTGTCAGAGCATTCATCCAATGAGTTCTCTTCTACTTCTTCTCTATCTGTTAAGAGATGAAACCTCATTTCCATATTATACCTCATAATGCCTTATTCATCAATTCTAGAATTTAGCGACTCATACAACATCTGCTTATGAGGAACAATTGCATGCATATTCTCCTCATCGTTTCCATTCTCTTGTTCATCCATATTCACATTTGCTTCTGCTTCACCTACACCACTAGCACTAGGATTTCCCTCAACTGCCCTTGGGTTGTAGCAAACAAATATGTCACTTACTGGTACCTGTTCCTACCTAATTTCTAGTCTCATCTCTGCTGTGGGTGGAACATTTATAGGCCTCCAAAAAGTTTCTCTATTCCTTCTTTTTAATCTTCTTTTTTGGCTCTTAGAAAGTCTAACACCTTCCCCTTGTGTTTCATGTACCATTGGTTCCTTTCCTCTGTCATTATGTTGAACTGTTCCAATTGGATTCTCTTGAGTCACTGTGTCTTGTTCCATATTCTTAGTACCTTGTCTACACTCTGCCACTAAATGCCCGACAATGTTGCACTGGTTACAAAATTTTGGAATTATACCATACTAAATTTTTTGCCAAAACTCAATGCCCAGTTCTGGCACTTTAACAGATATGTGGTCTGGTAGAGGCTTTGATAGATCAATATCTGCCAACACACTGGCATAATAACCATTAGTTCTTTCTAGAGAGTTCATATCCACTCGAATTGGACATCCAAGCCCTCTTCCCATACTTATAAGAATATCTACTTCCCAGTACTCGAACGGTAAACCTAGAAATGTAACCCATACAAAGCTAGTTGTTTGTCTATAAGTTTCTATGTTAAAATTTGGAGTCCACTTAGTAAATCTTGCTAGCTGACCTTGTACATACCAAGGACCACCAAAATACATCTTGTTGAAATCTTCCTCATTAGTGAATTGGAAAATGATGAACCCTTTACCCAAAGGTGAAATCTTTACTGTTCCTCAATCAATGTTGGCTACCAATCTTATTGTATCAATGTTCACTATATTGGTATCCATTCTTGCAATCAGGGCAAACTTACAAGCTTCAATACCTCTTTCCAAAGCTGCAAGAGGAATTTTGATGGCAGGTTTGTCTTCCTTTCTTGTAGGAATAGGAAGAGAAGAAACATCAACAGTTTGTTTCATCCTTCCTCTTGTTTTGCTGGCATAAGTCTCTTTGTTTGTATTTTCAGCACCGTTATTTCTACACGCCCCTTGCCTAGAAGTTTCTGCTTCATTGCGATTAGGGAACGTGACATGGTGTCTATCCATTCCAAACCCCAAGGGGACAGAACCCATGAAGACTGCTGTGAAGAAAATGAACAATCTAAAAACTAGTCAGATAGGAAGAAAAGAGTAGTGAACAATGCTGACTTCAGGTTGCAACTCCCTCTTTAGAACTTGCACTTTTGTAAGTGAAGGATTTTACCCAAAGAGTTAGAAATCAAGAGGAACAAGTCGAGATTAAATTACCAAGCTTTTCAGAACTTTCACTGTTAATCAGTGGAGGATTTTACCGAAAAAGGAAGGAATTTTGAGAGCTGAAGAGATAGAGTTATCTCACCAAACTTTTTTTAACTAAAAGTGGCAAAATTTTGGAGTCTTGGATCATAAATGCAACTTATGTTACTTCACACCCTATCGCCCAACAGTTGGTCCCCATTGTTACCAACACTCTTCCCCACCTTCTAAAACATTACAACGTGAATAGATTTAGAAGGTGCTCATGCAATACAACCATAGATGCTCATGCAATATATTTATGAAAAGATGCAATGATTATTACATACATATTAACCTAAGTTTCTAAAAACTATTCTAATTTAAAAGCTAAAGTGAAATTTCTAGATTAATATCATCATGGAGAAAGAAACAATACTAATATTCCTAAGTTCATAGTATAAATACTTTTTATTATTTTATTATTTTCTAATTTTTATTAGACAAATAATACGTAATATACAACCTAATATGTGCTTAAATATTTACAATGTGTTACTATGCCACCCCCAAACAATTTGGGAGAAGGGGGTTCATGAAACAATTCAATAACACAATTAAATTATGTAACTAACTACTTTTTATGATTTTTAATATTTTATAAATAAAAGTGCATAATTTACATCCTAATAGTGCCTAATTTTTGCAAATATTTCTATCCTAACCCCAAACAATCGAACGCTTTGTCCTCAAAGTCTAAAAAGATAAGGAAAGAATTTACCATAGAAACGTGGTAAAAATTGGTAGTACCTGTAATAGAAATATTATAAAGATAATATGATAACATGAAGCACAATAGAACTGTTACATACTAACTAACACAACTTCTAATGGAGTAAACATTACATGTAAAGGGTGCAAAAAGATTTGAAATGAAATACCAAAACACGCCACCCCCAAACAAAATTTGAAAACTCTTTTGAAGTTTGAAAAATTTTGTGGCCTATACTCTAGTAAGGTGGTATTTTACAAAAAAATATGTCTTTTAAAGTAAGATTCCCTTAGACTTAATGTGGGGTCGTTTTGAGTCAGATTCCCCTAGACTGTGCACACCCCCAAACAAACAAGAAACTGGGGTGGCACAAAATGGATGATGCGTGGTCAACTATAAACTAATAATCGAAAGAGTTGGGGGTCTAGCCATAAAAACATAATACTAAATGCACCTCCAAACATAATGAAGTTGTATAATTGGAAGCAATCATGTAGAAGAATAAAAGAAAACTTATGCAACCCATCAAAGAACATACGCAAACCATCATGTTGTAGCTGTTTTAAAGAGTTAGAATGACCCAAAAGATGAATTAGTAATATTTTAGGGGAGAAAGGATTGAAGTATGAATCCTGATGTCTTTCATGAGGCTCAGATGAGGAAAAATAAGCCAAACTAGGTTTCTCACTACGCTCGGTCAAAACTTGGCTCTCAACTATAGGAATGGTGTACTCATGGGATTGTGTGCTAGGCAAACACTCTTCACCGTGAGGGTTGACAAAATTATAGAGGGTCTCTGAGGCAATTAGCTCAAGTGCAAATTTGAGGTTCCACTGAAATGGTGGGTGAATGGATGGCTTTGTTTTGGTAGATGGTTGGATTTTAGGAGGTGGTAACTCAGGTGGTGGTTCATCAATTGGTGGATCCTCACACGCTCTTAAGAAATCATAGAAATCATAGAAATCTTCATCTAGCTTAGCTGAATCTATAAAGTTGTGGTTCGTGGAATTATCGTGAAGAAATTCATCTATTTCGACCATTGTTATTTCCTCAGCTGCCAAACTAAATTGAGATTCACATTGCTCTAAAGATGTTACTTTGTCTTTTTCTTGCACATTAACTTGTTCATGCCTTAGATTAGAATTGTTAATCTCTATTTTCTCACCCTCTTCCTCTAAAACACTATAAGTATCCTCAATGGCATCATTTGAATGTGTCGAGGAATCATCCAGCCGAGTGCGGTTAGCAAACACAAAGGCTTGGACATGCTCAACAGGAGGGTCCATATTAAGAGAATGCCAATAGTTATCAAATTCTTCCTTCGTCATATCTTTATAAATATCTTCCAATGTGTCATCATTATATTCATCTTCAGATGGATCAGTGGGAGGTTCCTCGAAAGCATATCTAAAATTTGAGTGGTCATCCAAAACAAGTCCTAAAGAGTCGTCTTCAAGAATTTTCTCATCCAGGTGGGGTGTGGAGTCAACATAATGGTTAATGGGAGGGTCATAGGAAGGTAATGATTCATGAAATTCAGGGTAGGTCTTAACTAGGTCGAATGGTGTGGTTATAGGAATAGATTATTCTAGTTGTGTGTTGATCTCTGGCAAGGTTGAAAGTTCTTTGTTAGGTGAGGGGATCATGGAAATCATCTGGGCTATGTTTTGAAGCATAATTAGGTTATGAAGCATAGTTTGCAAAATTCGGTATGGGAAGGGTGGCAAACTAGATGGTTGGGTAATTTCTGGTATGGTTGAAGGGTCTGGCTGGTACGGTAGGTAATAGTCATAGTTATTGGCGTTTGAGTGACTCTGGTTGATATCGTACTGTGATGGGTTAGGTTGAGGTTGAATAAATATGGGACATGAATGGGCGGTGTGGTCTAGATAACCCGTAAAAACTTAACTAGATTACTCTAACTTTATTCTTACAGTATCAATTATTTATTTCCTACTCTCACATGTATATTCATATAATATATAGAGTACGGAATAGTTCCACTCCTAAACTACCAAGACATAATAGAATCCAATTAATCAAATACAAGGAAACAATGGTGTGAGCAATATTTATAGAGGTGAATTTATACTATGAAACTAAATATATGAATTTAACTTATACTACTTTAACTAAGCAATTGAATATAACTTGAATAAAATATGGAGGAGAAATTAGGGGGATTTGATTTCACTTTGATTTATTCCTAATATGCTAGTGTAGATTATTGCAATCCTAACCAATTAAGATTAAATATTTGATCCCTAATTATTCATGGCAATCTCTGCCAACTAATAATTAGCATGTGAGGAAGTTCAACCCATTCTCATAGCGAATCAACTAACCTACTAGAGTGAAACTCTTAACAAGCAATAATTCTAACTAACATATCAAGTCTTTATCAAACCCCTCTAATGGATGTTTAGCTAGAAGTCATTAGACTATCATAAACATAATAATAAATAGAAGACATAATGAAGAACAATAACTTGACTTTTATTAATCTAATGGAGGCTACAAATAAACAAATTAACTAAAACTAAACTAAACTTAAAAAGGGAAAGAGAGAGAGAAAACCCTAAACTATATTAAACTAAAGTGGGAGTAGCCAAGTTTTGCTTAGCCTTAAAACTCTTTATATAGGAGAGGTTTAGGTTTACAATTTCGTGCATGGGCTTTGGAGCTATGTTTTGGGCCATGAAATCAAGCCCAAAACCTAATTACATATGTCCAGAAAGGGTTTCTCTGTGCGAAATTACTTCAACACCCTTTTCATCCACTTTTGCTACTCTAATTGGGTCATAGCTTTAACCATTAGAAAGATCTTTCCGAGCCGGTCGTTTTGACATATAGTAGGCCTAATTCTAAGGTCTGAGTCCAAAGATACAGCCTACGGAAGTTCTGTTGACTTTTCTACTCTTTTTCTACCTGCGTTGACTTTGACTTTTCAGCTTTGACTAAGCTTTAAAAATGTTTTTTCTCCTTGAAACTTGGGCTTTAATTATAGAACTTCTTAGCAACCAACCTTTGCTCTTTTATCTCTCAAAAGGGACACATTTCTACACATAATTGACTCTAATGCCTAAAATACATAAAAGCACATAAACATCACTAACTCTTATTTATTAATTACATAATTGGTCTAAAAGCAATATTATTAAGGGTTTAAACTATAGTTTTGGGCTCTTATCACATGACTTATCAATATGCATCGTAACCATCATGGAATTACAATGTAGACCCAAAACCTTGTTCTTGTTGTGGTAGTCTGTATCATTGAGCATCTCAATGCACATCATATACCAAGTTCGAGCCTCCTATGGAATATTCTTACAATTATGAACCTCAATTTTCAAATTTCCCTAGAACCCAATACACACAAGAGTTTTCCACCACAAATAGTCAACTATCATTCATATATCCACCTGGTCATTTAGAGTGCGGTTTCATCCAAAGTCCATTATTATTCATGGCAAATTCATAGCTTACTCCACCATCTATCAAAGACCAACTTTACTTGGTAATGGCCGAGCAAACAATACAAATTAGCAAATAGCAAAGACTTTGTGTTTTCTCCAATCCACTTCAATCAATACCACATCTGAGACTAATATTCTCCCCACCAATCCCGAACACAACCAACAAGTTAAACAAAGTGTTACTATAATAGAGCCAATTGCTAAAGCTCATCCTAATATTTATGACCAATTAAAACTACAACACCATCCACTTGACTATCGTGTGAATTCCAGATTATTCTATGATGATGACTATATACATGCGAACACTCCGACACAAGAAATTCTAGAACATGTGTTGGACTCGACACACTTGGACAATGACGTTGAGAAAATTTATGAAGTTCTAGGCAGAAAGGATAAAGAAAATGAAGTGCTTGAAAAAGAGGATATAAAATCTATGGTGGAAAGTGGATCCCAATTTGGTTTGGCCGTTAAAGGCTTATCGATGGAACAAATTTGTGACATCCTTACTATTGCAGATATGAACTACAATCTTATGGAAACGCCAAAGCTAGATGAAGAATTCTCTGAGTCCTCAAGATCATGTGGAGAACCACCACCCAACCATCACCATTCTAATTTAACACCTCTTGAAAGATAATCTCTATTCAAATAAAATACACCAATTTTTGAGGACTGCACCACTAAACCATTTCAAAGAAACCTCAAATTCGCACTTGAGATCCTTCATAATTTTCTCAACCTTCCCAGTAAAGAGACTTTGCCCAACATACAAACTCACAAATCTATCATTCCAATTGATGAGAACCACGTTTTGATTGAGTTGCCAAAAAAAGAGGAAATAAAATCTATGGTAGAATTTGGATCCCAATCTAGCTTGGTGGTTGTGGACTTAACAATGGAGGAAATCGGTGATTTTCTTAAAAATGTCGACACTAACTCTATTTTTGTAGATTCACCCAAGCTAGATGAAGAGTTCCTTGAGTTCTTGAAAGCATGTGATGATGAGCCTATCATTCAAGTGGTTGAAAAGCCTAGTTTGTCATATTCTGTATCATCTGAGCTTCATGAAGAACAACTACTACCACACTCACTCTCTTGGACAATTCAAACATAATGGGTTATTGTATAAGTTCCATGATGGGTTACCTAAGCGTTCTCTTATCATTCTGCATCTTACACTCCAAATTCATCATTTTATTCTGTTTGGGGGTAAATCCTTTGTCATGTTTCTATTGATTGATCCCCAACTGTTTAGACTATTAGTTTATAGCTAACAATATATCATCCATCTTATGCATAGTCTTGTAGAATCTGACTTTAAACGACCCCACCTATAGTCTTGAATATCTGACTATAAAATATTTATATTATGTTTTCTCGATGCATTCTATAGGAGTGCATCTTTAAGGTAAGTGGACTCTCTACTTGGAGTGTGTGGTTGTAAGTGCTGGAGCCTTGAGTCCACGTATACCTTGTATATTCCTTCACTACAAGAAAATAGACTTTTGCCCACGGTTACCCGACATTTTTACCCACGGTCATGGGCATATTTGCCTACGAATTTTGACCTTGGGAAATAAGTTTCTCCTAGTTCTGCTGGTTCAATATTTTTAGCCACGGCTTAACTATTTTCTTTGAACGTGGGTGCAGCCACGAGAGAAACCGTTGGGTCAGATTTTTTCATCTTGACGGCTATTCTATGTGTATTAACCGTGGGGATAGGGCTCTAAAATTTGGGCGGGTCAACCAGTTTGCTTCCCCCCAACAAGAACACACTTAATGAGGCAACTATTTTCTCCAATACCCACTTAGCTTCATCCCCCACGCCACCGCCAGTTAACCTTTTCCTCTATTTTTTTTTCTTGTTTCTCCTTCTCTCATCTCAACAAAGGTAGTTATTTCAAGAACCGATTTTTTTGCCTTCATTCAATCACCGATTTTTCAAGCACCCATTTTTTAGGGTTTTATTTGACAAAATTTTAATCTTCTTAGGATTTACAGAGTGGGAAAGGGATTACAATCTTTTAGTCTCTTCTCCAAACGCGATTTTGCCATTACAAGTATGTTTTCTTGCTCTTTTTTTCTTCTCATCACTTCTTTCATAATCATTCTTATTTATTATATTAAAGCTATTTGGTTTTGGGTAGTTTGTTTGAAAATTTTGTGCCTTTGGTGTTCTCCTCTCTTTCTAGCAAAACATTTATGTAGTCAATCACTGGAATTTAAACATTTGGTTTTTATGTTTTGAACTTGTTTGATTAATTGTTGTTCTAATTGGTGTAGCATGTGTTGATTGTTTATATTGAGTTCATAGATAAAGTAAATGCCATACTTGGATTAGATGTTGTGTTTGAATGTTTGGTACAACTACAGTCATTCCAATGATACTTTTATGTTTAAAGCTAGGCTTGAACTGCTTTTCTTGATGCTATATTTATCCTCCTTTTGAGGTGTGTCTCTAGTATACTCTTGTTTATATAGCTTATGTTCGACACACTGATATGGTTAATATGTTGAACTTGTATGTATGTACATAGTGAAGGGGCTGATTTCTGTATTACTCAAGAATCTATTTTTCTCATCAACAAAGCAACGGTACATTTTTTCAATTTATAATTTTTTGGATTTCTGTTAATTATATTTATTTATTTTTGCTTGGATATACTTTTTTAAAATACGTTATCTAATTCTTAACACTAGTACTGATCAAGAAAAAAAATATTAAGACTAGTGCTTTTATGAAATAGTTTATTCCGAAAGGGTACTCCAATATATATGCATTGAATTGATATATTATTATGTCTAACATTTTTGAATGTTGTGTGTATCTTTTATTTATTCCTAGATACTCCATGGAAGGTTCTATTCCAATCGATAGAAGTTGGATTGAATTAGATCACCATGACGAACGATTTCTTAATGGTGTTGAAGAGTTTCTAGAGTTTGCAAAAAAGTACCATCATAATAAGGTATTGATACCGTGTCCATGTCGTGTGTGTAGAAAGAGAGTGAGAAATTGCATGCATGTAATCAATATAATCCGAGAGATTATGAAATCTTCGAAGTAATTTGAAAGCAGCTGCTTCTCCAAGAATAGCAAGTTGTTGTCTTCCTCTAAAATCAAGTCGTGGCATGAAGTATTCGTTGTAGATTATTCTTAGTTGTTTTTCTATTGAAGGTGGTAGCTTTACTTCTCTTTCTTCTGACCTAGAGAAATAAGAAATTGCCATTTGTTTTTTTTCATAGTTGAGAGAGAGTGAAGAAATGTGACCTGTTAGTTGTTTCAAAAGCAGTGTTATTGGGGCTTAAATATGCATGTTTGCCTTAAGAATTAGGAAAGTCATACGTGGTCATGTGGGTGACAAAAGTGACATGCTGATGTGGTACACTGGTGCTGGTTAAGTGTACTACTGTATATAAAGTAGGAGAGTAGTCTTTTGTTTTTTGATAACCATTTGTAGAGTAGTTAGAAAGTAGTAATTACTTTGTTAAGATTCTTTTAAACTACTACAGAAAAGCTCATATACCACTGTTATTTATAGTGGTAAAAAGCCTTTAGCCACTATTTTCATACCGTGGTAACAACCACCGTGACAAATACTTCTAACAAAACCGTGGGAAAAAGTACCTCTTAAATACGACGGTTTTAAGTAAAACAGTGGTATTAGGATTTACAAACCGTGGTTAATAGTCCGAAAAGTTTGGTCTTATATTTACAACCCGTGGGAAATAGTGATAATATATACGACGGTTGGATCCAAACCGTAGGTTATATAAACTGATTATACCTCGGTTCTTATCAAACCGTGGTGTATAGTCATTACAAACCGTGGGTTATATAAATTTATACCTCGGTTCTTATCAAACCGTGTTTTTTTTTTTTTTTTATAAAAACCCCTAATTATTTGATTCTAATCAAATTCATTCAACCTGCAACCTACCCATTTTCACCATATATATCCACACTGGATTTAAAAACACATTGCTCAAATAAACAATTCATAGTGCAACACAAACAAAAGAAATAAATTTACACATCCAACACAAAGACATTGCATTGCTAAAAGAATTTTGAACTTTTTTGAGTCATCAATAATGAAAGAAACATCCAAATTTATTTGTTATATCAAAATAATAATGACCTAACTTGTTGCATCAATAAAAAAAACAATCTATTTGTTCTATCTAAAATATCAAAAAAAAAAAAAAATGGTGAGACCAAGCACCACACCTTAATTGGAAAGGGTCAAAACCTAGCTAAGACTCGACGCTTAGCTCGAACGCTCCATTATGCTGGATGAATCTAAGAATTTCAAGTCAAACAACATCAAGTTCCTCTTGTGTGTATGTATCTTTGAGGGATAGATTTGTCATCTGCACGATCAAAGATAAAAAAGTATATAATAACTAAATAATGAAGAGTAACACAAAATAGAGAATGCTAGTGTATGAATTTAATTATACCTTATTTTCAAAAGAATTATCTGAACAAGCTTCCATTATTTCTCTCATAAACTTCATTACGTAATACCCACACTCTTTACTACCAGGTTGGTACGGGCCCTAAGTACAAACATGGAAAATATTCATAAGCATATATTTTTCCAAACACACAATATGTATGCATAAGAATTTGTTTATTACCATAATCTTCTCCCACTTCACTGAACCTTTACTTCCTTTCCCTTCAAGTCTTTCTATTTTCATGACCGCACTTCAAAATAAGATCAATGTAAAACCTAATTAACAAGTAAAAGATAAACACGTAATGATCTAATTATTTAATATACATACACAATCATGACAAACCTGTTAAAATAGATATCCATATCATTAGATGGTAGATTATGCATCGAATCGAACCAATTAAAAGTCATCCGTGATAAATTAATAGAAATCAAAACCCAATGTCCACTACAAAAAGATCAGAGGCATGTGTGGTTAAAAAAGAAAAATTAGACATTAAAACTATAATATACATTATAAAACATGGATAGTATTAAAAATATAAGACAATATCCTTACCCTGGATTATAAGGGATAAGAACAACTCTTTTTCCACTTGTATTCTGCAAGCTCTC
Organism: Coptis chinensis; assembly: GCF_015680905.1. Lineage (NCBI taxonomy): Eukaryota > Viridiplantae > Streptophyta > Magnoliopsida > Ranunculales > Ranunculaceae > Coptis > Coptis chinensis. Next base: position 46,690,923 of record NC_141460.1, read on the forward strand.
CACAATAATTTGGGTTTTCTCATTCCCATTAGCTCTTGTGAAAGATAAAGGGTTTACAAATCCGACGACATCACGACAACTCACAAATTCGTCATAAAGAATCCTAGAGAAAGAAAAATAAAGAAATCATAATTACTAAAACTAAATATGAATATCTAAGATTTTCAATAGCACCAACAATGAAATTTTGCAGATATTCTAACCTCATGTATACCACCAAAATAGCAGCATCTAACCAACCCATGTTACATACATCCGTTATATCGCTTTTCTCCATAATGAAACTACCCATATTATCTCCAAACAATTCTCCTCCCATCTTTGGAAAATGTATCGAACCTTGGTCCCCCGAAGGCGCATATTGAGGAATCCCACAAACGAATCTATTGCACCTTGATTATGACTATCACTAGTTTGATTTATACTTCCCTAAATTAAAAATTCAGAACAACCAATTATTAAAAGAGAAGCCAAATTCAGAAATCGATCATATAACTTCATATTAAAGAATCTTGTTATTTACCTCAATGTCGTCTTTATAATAGACATGGTCCTTTGCCCAAGGAACTTGTGTGCCAAGAGCATCTGCGACATATCTAAGCTCCTCATTCACTTGTATAGGAAGAGCAAGATGGCCAGCTTTTTTAGAAACAAGCGATACAACCGCAACACGAACATTATTGAGTCCCAAAGGGTAATCGTGAATTTCTTTTCGTTTATTTCCCTCGTATACCAAGCCTTCAGAACAATATTTGTTCAGCCAACCGCAGCCAAATAACATTCTTTTTCCTATATAAATGTCTAAGTATCATAATAAGCACACAACATTATATTTTAATAACATATTATGTGTAAACTACAATTTACCTCCCTAGACCAAATGTTTGACCCCGTGTTTTCTTATTTGCCTTGTTCACATGATCAAATTGAGCCAAATTACACTCTAGGACCTACAATTGAAGTATCAATCTTAGAACCATTTTAAAATTATATATATAACATGTAAAACACTACGTACCTCTCCTGGACCAGATGTTGGACCCTGAAATGATGTTTGACCCCGTGTTTTATTCTTATTTACCTTGTTCACACGATCAGATTGAGCCAAATTACACTCTAGGCCCTACAATTGAAGTATAAATCTTAGAACCACGCAACATTATTAAAATTATATATATCACGTGTAAAATGCTACTTGCCTGTCCTAGACCAGATGTTGGCCTCAAAAATGGTGTTTGACCTTCTTGTGTTTTCTTATTTGCTTTGTTACCATGATTTGCTTTGGGCTTTGATGGAGGTTGGGCTGCCTTCCCATTTTTTTCCAGCTATTAGTCAGAAAAATAAAATTTGTAGTTAGAAGGTCGGAATGCATAAAATGGTTGGGTCAAACTGTTGTTGCACAAACACTAGATGCAACGATGAATGATGCACAAATAGATGGCAGGTTACCAATAAAAAAAATAAAAGAAACATTCACAGTAGTAACTTACTTGCTGAACATTTTTTACTAGTCTACCAGATTGATGTTTGCCAGATGAGTGTATCGTCTGATCAATATTGACACTCGTATTGCTGTTTGAAGAGATTTTTTTTCAGATGGTAAGGAGTTATCTTTGTCCTCCAATCTTCTGACTCTATCCAACAGCAACCTAACGTCTTCCTGAAGACGGTAGTTTTGGTCTCGTTGCTCTTGAATTGTTGATTCCAACTTTGTAACATGTTCCTTTGAGCCACGTTTGTTAACATGGAAATATGTGGTGGGGGTGATCCCCTTTCCAACCGCCGAGTGCGACCGGGGATGCTCGGGTGTGCCCAATGCTAGAGTTAAGATGTCTTTACTTCCTTCAATAACTACCTTTCCTCCTCTACTTCCTTAATCAGCACATCCTTCAATTAAGTTTTGAAGTAAACAACAATTTAGCAAATCCAAATCACAACAAGCATTCATGTCTAACATTAAAACATAATAATAAATGATTAGAAAACTTACAATCTTTTCAGCCACTCTTTCATAGCTACTTCAATATATTTTCCTTTTTTTTTGAGTAAGCTCTTTTCCATATTGAAGGCCTTCGATTTTTTCCATTAAAGGATGGTCCCAACTCTTTTTTTCTATGGTTACAAAATAATCACATAAAATGACAGGGGTTAATAACGATGCATGTCTTCAAAACTCTTGGTTGAAGGTTTATCATACCCAAACAAATTAACAAGTGCCTACATGTATAAATGTTGAGACGGACAATGTACTCACCAATTGTTCTCCAATATCAAGAAATCCCGTCTTGCCCGGCCCCGTGGTTATATACTTTTCTTTGTCATTTTGTGAATTAAGTTTGCTAATTTCCGGAAAACATGGAATTAGTCGCCTTTAGGAATAAAAAACAATATATGGGTTTAATGTGATTGGATGTCTTTAATAGTCAAGGAATTAATTATCACAGCACACGTCAAAGGCAATTTGGGGAGGTCACATTCCTATTAACAACCTAGGTTGGCACACAATCCTAGACTATCAAAGGGGCTGCCTGAGTTCAGATGTGCAAAAATACCACTTGTAGATGACATCCTATGACAGCAGCAATTTGGGGAGGTCACATTCCTATTAACAGACAAGTAAATTTTTTTTAGAGGACCAACTATTTAAAGGTGCTTCTTGTGGTGGGTTTGTCGCATGATTGATTGCCATGTTGTTAGGGCCTATATTGACAACATTCATTGTGTTTATTGGAGAACAAAAGAGTGAATGAGACATTTCGAGGCTTAGTCACATGATTTTCACGACTTAATGTTGGCGGCATATGCATTTTCATGACTTAATGATCCGGAAGTCATAACTTAGCTCCTAACTCTCCTGCATTTAGCTCCAACTCTCACTTTCGTCATAATGATTTTCATGACTTAATGTTGGCAGGAAGTCACTACTTAGCACTAGCAGAAGGTTCTATTTACACAAAGAAGAGTAGCTACCCTACAAGGAATGCATATATAAAGATAGCAGTCACTATCCATAGCTCCAACTCTAGCTCGTCACTCAAGCTCGACAAGACCTCGGCCTTTAGCTATGTTATCCTTGTTAGAACATTTCGAAAGTCGACTACAAGTTATAAATCGAGGGGGGAAGGCGGTGAAGTCCTTTCCTCAAACCGGCAATTCCTTGGATTTCATCGAACTGGAAGGAGAATCAAAGGTAAGCCAAAGCTTTCCGCGATAACGCCACTACCCGTTCCCTATAAGCCATAGCTCCTCACTCTTCAATCGACCAACTATAGCTCATAACTCCTCTCTGCCTAGCTCCAACTCTCTCACTCGTCATAATAGTTTCATTTTCGGTTCTCTGTTGTAAACAAAATTTTAGTGAGCTTACGCTTTGGGGACCTGTAGCTAATTAAAGCTTAGAATAAAATGGAAGAGCGACTTTAGGGAAAAACATTACTGGAAGCAGTTGTAAACAGATGAGACCTACTAAAGTTCTAATTTTCTGGAAAATATTTTGTACAACTTATATTTAACAACAAGACCATGAATTACTGAATTCCACTAAAGGTTGGGGAGAATTTTCTATTTCTTTTTTAAGAAACAGTCCTCGGAAGATTAATGGTTAACTGATAAAGAGGACCACACACAAAAATGGGGTGTAATCTAATAACCCAAATCTCTAACCTTTGCATGTAGATGAGAAAAGAAAGTCTATTTTTTTTAGTTCATACTTGTGAACCAAGTGTATGCCAGCTTGTCAAGACCCAGGACTTGCTAATCAACTACAGTCGGTACATTTTCATACAATAGCGCCTGTGTTAAAAACAATCATCAAGCATTAGGTTTGTCCCAGTTCATTTCCATAGAGGTCTAAAGTGTATAACAATTTTTCCAGTACATAATCTCTTGAGGATTTTCAACTGGGAATTATGACTGGTGTATAACAGTTTACATAGAGGTCTAAAGTGTATAACAATTTTTCCAGTACATAATCTCTTGAGGATTGTGCTCGGAAAGAAATCAGATTGCTTTCTATATTGTTTATTTCATCGCAAGGTGGAAGCAGTGTTTGAAATGTAAAGTTTTCAGGCACCATCTCCATTTTCCACAGCTTCAGAGAGTACGTGTGATTCAAATTACTGGCAGTCTATAGGTCCACTACTCCACTGGACCATGAATTACTGAATTCCACTAGGCAGCATGAAAAGAGAGGTCTTAAAGAGCAATAAAGTTTCCAGTTGGCTATCCAAGGGTAGGATGCACACCGCCACGACAGACTTAAGGATACTAAGAAGACTGGATGTTCAAAACAGAAGGGCAGACTAAGAAGACTTGATGTTCAGAACAGACTTAAGGATACTAACAAGACTTGATGTTCAGAACAGACTTGATACTAAGAAGACTTCACTGGGTAATATCAGTCAAATTCTTACAAGTCTAAGACTTATAAGTCCCCTGATATTCTCTGCAACAGCTAATAGGTGATTGTTTTCAAGGTCCGAAGGCAATCGAAGGTCAAGTTTTTGAATATTCGATCTGCTTTGACTAATAAACTGATGAAGACCCTCTCTACTACCACCATCATAGAGTAATAGTGAATTAAGAGACATGCAATGTTCAGCTAATAGTAATAAAATTCTATCAACAATAGTCCTACAAGTTCTAATTTCCAATTATTGTAGAGCTTTTAAACACTTTATAAAGGATGTAAATGAATTACCATCTCCAATACCTTCACAGCTTCTCAATTCCAACCTTTTGAGCTTAGTGCAACTTCTCCACAACCAGCCCAAACCGCAATCCCCAACCCCAAGTCCTGATACACTAAGACACTCTAAAGGCAACTCCGATGATTTATGTGAAACACTAGACACCCCCACTTCATATTCTTCATCAAATTCCAATCCAAATTCCTCTTCTCCATCAAAGTCATATTCCCCTGTTTCAACTCTGTTTTGAAACTTAGTAAAACAGAGTATTTTAAGAGAAGGGAAAGAAATAAGTCAAATTCCTGGATAACACTCACTTTTAAATCAAACTCCAGCTATATCGGTATCGGTAGCTACGAACACATGGAACACGAACACAATCGAAGTACCTGTGTATGAACTTAACTCAACTTGCAATCGATCTGATAGTTCTGTTTTGTTAAGGAACTACAAAGGGAGGGTAGTATGCGCTAACGCGCTACATCGCTTCTCGCTCGATTGGTTGATTGTTTGTTTGAAAAGTAAGAAGATAGCTCCTAAAAAGGATAGCTCTTCCTGCGCTTCACGTTCAAGACAAGCACTTCTAAAGTCAATGTTCAATGAGGAGATAAGCCCCGTAAGGGCCAATTCTCATGCCTTTATGGTCGACTCGACCTCGTTACATCGGTTTCTCCTTAATAGACATAGGTTCCTGCAGCGAACTCTTATAGATGTCGGGTTGTTTTCTTTCTCCTATAGCTAACGAACAAGCAAAGGATGAGCGGGCTACCGCGAAAGCCGTATAGCGTTAGCTGATAGATTTGAAATGAATAGTCTACCTACGAAATGAGTGATGAATTCACAACGTAAGTAAACTAAACACTATTTTTTTGCTTATTTATCAAAGATATTTTCTACTCTCAATCCTATGAGATATAGTGGAGTAGAGTGATTCGTTCCACTCTTAGTCCTTCCGTATGCTTGTTTTCTAGTCTCAATACTCTACTTAAAGTCAATGAGAGCTTTACTTAAAAGGGGACTAGACTACGATGCAACTATCCATGAAATGCACTAGTCGGTTATCGTAATACTAAGGGAATGCTACGTTGATTCGATGTTAAGGAGTTAGAGGGGATTGATTCCACCTTTAACTCAACTTAATCCACTAGCTTACGAAGTCGTCGTAATCCGAATTGAACTGCTAAGCAGAACAATTGGTTCTTCCTAATCCCTAATTACACATGGCATTTCTACCAATTAATAATTAGCATGTGAACGATTAAACCCATTCTCATGGTGAACTAAACGTTTCTAGAGTGGAAAGGAAATTACGACAATCTCCGATAATTGGAATCAAGTTTTAATCAAGGTTTCTCAACCCCCTCTAATGGAGGTTTAGCCTTGAATCATTCCGCAATCATTTCCATTAAAATTTAAACTAAACATAATATAAAGCATTGAAATTTACTTAATGCAACAATAATGGAATCTAATTAATAACTAAGAATTGAATGATAACAAGAATTGAAATTAGATCTAATAAATTGTAAATGACAAAAACGAAATTGAATAATAATAACTATTTATTTGTCTAATGAAATGAAGAACAAAGATTCAAAGGTTTTATCTAAACAAGGATTTGAAACTAATTAAATAAAACAATTAAATCTAGATCTAGAAGCTATTCTAATGGCTACTTTCTATTCTAAGCTATCTACCTAACCTAACTGCCATTGACTGCCATTAACACTGAGTCAAGCTTTTGTTTTTATACATCCAGATCCAAAAATCGTGCATGGGCTTGGAGCCATGTTTTGGGCCAGAGAATCAGGCCCAAAACCCAATTCTTTCAGTCCAAAAAGGCCTCTTCAGCTGCAGTTGGCTTCCACAGACTTTTCGTCCACTTTTGCTCCTCTGATTAGGTCAAGGCTTAGACCATTGCAAAGCTCTTTCCGAGCCGGTCGTTTTGACATAAGGTAGGCCTCAATCCGAGGTCTGAGTCCAAAGATATGGCATTCGAAGTTCTGGCGACTTTTGCTCCTTTATCTCGCTAAAGTGGCACATTTTTATTACATAATGGACTTTGAAGCCCGAAATGCATAAAACACGTCGGTATTAACTCTTACTTATTATTCACATAATTGGTCTAACAGTATGATTACTAAGGGGTTAAAACTACAGTTTTGGGCTCTTATCAAACCACCCCCAAACAAAGATTTTGCTTGTCCTCAAGCAAAGATGAGAAATTAGAATAAGTGACCAAAATGGAGTTCTAACTACTCTCCGTTTCACTGAGTGCGATTGCATTGACCATATGCAACAAAGGCCTTAAACCACTAGGAATTCCTAGTGGACGAGTTATAGCCCTCGTGAGAGTTTTCCAAATGAAGGTACTCACAAACTTCATCTATACTACAACGACTAAGAAAATAAAACTATTGTTCCTTATTCATGCTCCAAATTATCTATACATCTCACTAGCTATGAACAAGAATAACCAAGTCAAAACCTAAGTTAATATATGCATAATAATCTATCATCTACAATAAACATATACACCATGAGTAGTACTATAAAATGTTTAGCAGGTTTGTTTATGAGAACTTCGGAATAAGCCCTTAAGTAGGTTCTCACAATAATAGTCAAGAAACAACACTCGATTTTTCCACTCAAGTTTCACTACTCCAAATTAATAAGTGGGCACACTTTACCTTACAATCTCAATGATACACAGGAAGCCGGAGTCGATCAAACACATCTGCCACTTACTATCACACTAACCTATTCCTAATTGAGCTAGAGGTCTTTATTAGGTGTTACGGGGATTAGGAGATGGTTTAAGAAGGAAGGAAACAGATATTCTAAAGGACAAGTCTCAGATAATAGAGTCTTCATATTATGTAACTAGAGAAAACCTTGTTATTTACTTTTGCTTCTACACTTTGTTTCCATCCTTAGCCATATTTTTTCTTTTTTCTTTTATTTGGCTTTTGACTCCCTTTTATTCTATTTTTGGAGTTTTTATTTATTTCTATTTTTTTTTCTTTTCCTTGGATGGAAACTTCTTTTCTTTTTCTGAAGCAACTAACTAATTTTTTGTTTACACAGGTTTTCTCTTCTTCTTTCTTCACTCATTCTATTCTCGGACTTATCTTCATTGGGTAGGTTGATTTATTATATATATATATATATATATATATATATTTTTTTTTATTTTTTTTTTTTATTTTGTTTTGTTTTTGTAACAGGGGTAAAGGAATTGTGGTTTATGGAAGGCTAAAGAAAGGCTCGAGGGGCGACTAGCGGAAAATAATTCATAGGTTTGAATTTCGGCTATATCGATCCAAAGAGGGCCTAAATTTCGCTTAGGATATGGTTTAGTGATCAAGCAAGTGGACGTGTGATTTCTCTATCCGGATTTTACTTCTCCCTTGTGTCATTTCTCAAATGTTTTAGCTCATATAAGGCTTTAGGCTATATTTCTCAGGATTTGTAGAATAAGTACTCTAGCCTAGATTTCAGAAACTTATCGCTAACAATCATAGATACTCATGTAATATATTTATAGATAGATGCAAAGATTATTACCTACATATTAACCTAAGTTTCTAACAATTATTCCGATGCAAAAAGTTATGTGAGACTTCTAGATTGTTAAGAGCATGGAGAAAGAAACAATACCAATATTCCTAAGTGTATAGCATGACTTATTTATTTATATTTTTAAGTTTTTGAAATTTTAACTAGAAAACAAATGCATATTATGTCTATCTATATCCTAACAGATGTCTTAATTACACGAAGTTTCTATGCCCCCAAACAAAAGCATGCTTTGTCCTCAAAGCATTTAAATAAAGAGGGTAGGAAAAATACCATTGAAACGGCGTGAAATTCAGGAACATCCGTAAAACAAAGGTTAGAACGCACTAATATAGGAAATAAAACTGACACAACTCTATAAGAGTTCTACCCATTATGGGGTTAACCTAATTAAATTGCTTGGGACATAGCGGACACTAACGAGAAACTAAAACTTACCTCCACTCCCATTTGTTATTCGTCATCTTCGTCATCCTCTACTTCTATAAAGAAGTGAGGTTCTTCAGCGGCCCTGCCATGCTATGATAATTTGCCGGGCTTCACGCCATTTATCATCTATGGTTGCTAACCTATTAAGTGCCACTTGGTCCGATGGGGTGTAGGGTGCAACCTGGTGAGGTTGTATCCGCCACCCTTGCCAAGTCATGCGCGGAAAGATCGAATAATACTATTGGTGGGTCGCACCGTGTCTACCTTAATCCAATCCGTGAAACGTGTACAAAAAATAGGAAAGAAACATAGCATAATACGTGAAATTAGAACAGGCATAAGAAGGTACTTATGCCTCATGGTATGGGCTCGTCTGCTAAACTAGACATCAAAGTTCCGGGAAGGTCATGGAACCGGCGTCCATTGGCTAAAGCAAGGAAAACGCGCAAGTGGCGTCATTCGTAAGAAAACGCCATTCCCCTAAAATGTTTAGCATAATCCAAAACATAACAGTTCCTATGTTCATGGACAGGGCTACCAAGGGCAACGTTATAGTCCCCTTTGGTCCTCAATACGGAAAAATGCCCGCCCCGTAAGCCTCGTGCAAAACTCATAAGTATAGACATGCATATTATCGACCTAATAGCACCATGGGTCTTGTATCTCAAATGGGCATAGCAAGTCCAAGAACAAATGCTAGCAAGAACACGGTAATTTCCATTGGTTCATCGTCAATGGTGATGGAGAACACTTATTCTCCATCCGGTCTCTCAAAGAAAATGCAGTTATTATAAAAATAAGATGCAAGTCTTTGGAGAATAAAGTTCACCGGTCTTACCATAAGAGGTTCCCAGCCAACATATGTGATCACCTCATGAAACCAAGCACCGTAAGTAGTGCTTTGGAACAAATCTTCGAAAGACTGTTCCGTATTATTATGGGAGATGTCATCTCAAAACTATGTTACGCTTTGGGAATAGCTGCAAAATGATCCGGATACTACACAAAACTGGAAAAATTTTGGAAATTTTTCGGTCCCGAGAAGCCAACCAGGCGCTCTTTGCTCTTTTTGTATTTTAGAATTCCAAGAACTGGGCGAAGTCTGGTCAAGGGTCACGCTTGGCTTGATATTAGTATTTTGGAATTTTTTTAGCGAAGTGTTTTCTCGACAACATTTTCTCGTCGAAGTGTAGAGGCAACTGAATGCCGGCTCGAGTTGCGATTTTGTGAAAATGAAGTCTAAACGTGGGAATCGCGGGTGTGAAGGGTGAGTGATGGAGTTTAGGTGTAGTGTGAGTTGTGAGGATAGTTTGTATCAAGTTTATATAGGTTTAAAGTTGCTAGAATGGATCGGGAAAGTTGCCAAACTTAATTACGGCAGGTTCAGGAAATCCAAAAATTTCCAAACTCGAAAACGGAAACAACTCATCTCACGGATTCTAATTCAAACCCAATTATCTCTTATTTGATTTTATGATAGAATGTACCTATTTAATCTAGATTTCATCCTACAATGATTCTCAATCATAGATATGCCTAAACAACCATATTTTCACCTTGACTCATGAATTAATTCTAACACTAGGGTTTTACAAAAATAATGCTTGACATAATAAAACCACCCCCAAACAAGTTGGGAAGGTGGGGTCAATATGAAACAAACCACACATAATGAAAATAACCCTTATATTAAAAATTTTCATTCGAGGTCCTTTCACTTACAAAATTCAAATTACGGAAATAAAAGTTACATTACAATAAAAACAACAAAAATAAATAAAACAAATAAAACAAAAAATAAATCGACTATCACTCCTCATCCTCTAAACTCCTCGCCATTGGTGGCTGAGGGCACACTCTCTAGTGGTGGCTCTGGGCTCCCGAAGGTCCAGAAGCAGTTGTCCTTCGTCGGCGACGCCATGCCTCAGAAGCTGTGTCCTCTGAGGCGAGAGTCTGTAGAGGAGGTGGGAAGCGCTTAGCATATCCACTCTAACCGGGCGGGGCTTCCATCTTCCATCTCGCTGCTCCCATCTCTCATCCTCCTCTGGGTGCGGATCTCGAAGTTGTGATGAATGGTCGCTTGTCGAGTCCGAGAGGTCTGCTGCAGAGAGTGTTTAGTGAGCGATGCCCCTATGAAGCATAGTCATGCGCTTTCGGCATCAGACCAACACCTACGGAAGGCATCCGTGATCAAAGCAAGTGCCATCCTCCTCATCCTCCTCCGAATCATCCTCATTCCCCAGCCTCCTCTTCTTCTTCTTCTCTCTATCCTCAGCCCTCCTCCATACTTGTTGGGCACACTCCCTATAGATACGCCGGGTTACGGTGCGGGGTAATGTAAATCCTCTCGGACACGGGGAGTTGCTTTCATCTTGACATGATCTTAGTAATAACACACGAGGGAGAGGTGCCAAAGACCTTCCGAACCCCTAATAATGTTCAAAAGCAAAAACTCCGGATGCAGAAATCATACTTACGCTCTGGAGTACCCATAGATGGAGGCGGTCGGACCGATGTCGCCGACCTTGTCCTTCCCTAGGACATTCCGACCAATCCATCGGTTTGTAGCCCGGTTGGTTTGGTCCGAGGATGCTGGCGAACACAATGGGAGTTTGGATTGTAACTCCCATTGATGACGAATGCGCCCATCAATGGCTCTACCCGTCAAACCGGGGATCCTGTAAAGTGGCATCAGATGGATTCTAGGCGAATGCCTAGAATCTCACCCAACAAGCCGTAGTCAACTCCCTTCTCTTCTTCGACCATCACAAAAATCCTACTCCCCTCCAACTCCCCTAGTGTTGTAGAATCGTCGGACCAAGTCTTCGTGGTAGAAGTCTTGGTCGAAAGTACCGAGACTATTCCAGTCTCTACTAGCCATTCGTCCACCGTAAAAACGGAGCGAAATGGTCGGCAAAGTGAAAACTTGCTCGGTATGATTCGGCGTTGTTGAGCCATCTAGTGTTTGGAATGGGTGAGGGTCTAAATATGATGTGGTGGTGGTGGATTAGCTTGACCGACCCTAAAGAACAGTGGTGGTGATGGAGTGGTGGTGCAGTAAACACCAATTTTATAAATTTGGTGGTTTTAGTTATTTAAAATCGGTGGGGTTTGTGGTGGTTGTTGTTTTTTAGAGAAGATTTGGGGTTAGGATTTGATTTTTGGCGTGGGTTTATGGTATTTCTTTTTAATTTTTATTTTCTAGGTTTGGAGGTTTGTTAATGGCGGTGGAAGATGAAAACGATGAACTGTTGCTAAAGAAGGTAAGAGCGCGAGTGCGCTCTCCATGGGCGCGGGTTGGGCCCAAGCCCAAAATCGAAATTTTTGATTTTTTTGATTTTTTTCGCGATTTTCAAATCAAAATTCCCGCTTCGTTACATGTCCGATTTTTGCGAATGAGATATGGAATTGATCAGGAGAGAATTTCCTATCCAATGATCCATAAAACACTCTATTCCGACTTCGGATGACATACGAGATAGTGGAAAACGCCTCGAAGTGCGTGCATGACGTAAGTTATGCGAACGAATGAAATCTAAATGAATAGATCATGTCAATCCGAATCGTAATACAATAAAACGGCCTAAGCAACTCTAATGGGACATAAAACATTTTAGTACGGAAACACGAACACCCCACCCCCAAACAAATTTTTTACAACGAAGCTTAGAAAATTTGTTTTTAGCGATCAGGTCTTTTAAAGTCGATTCGAGACTTCATAGTTTATTTTACTATGTTTATTTTATTTTTTTTTTATTTTTTATTTTTTATTTTATTTTTTTTAGAAGGAAAAACAATAAGCAATAAAGACATAATTCACACCATAGAGAAACATGACTCAAAATCCGAGAAAAACATGCAAGATTGGAAAACGTGAACTATGTGAACCGTGGACTTAGGATCCGGTACTTACAGCCACACACTCCATAGGGAGGGCCGGTTACCTTAATGGTGCACTCACCAATATATTGGAATGAAAGGAAATGCACCAAACACAGAAATTTGAGTCGTTTATAGTCGGATACTCAAGACTTTATCTAAAACATATGTATGAACATGCAATTGATCATATATCAACAACCGAAATAGTTGTGGATCATTCCATAAATAAATATCACAGAAAAATATCCAAACACAATGAAACACCAAGATTTCCCTATGACTCAACCTAGTGGAATCCAAAGGGAAGTCGGATAACCCTATTATGTAACCTATCATGCACCTTCTTTTTCATTTTTGAATGAGTGGGTGTTTTAGTAAATAAGTGTGGAAAAGTGAATGGTTGTGGAGGATATGGTGGATATGGATAAGTTTTAGAAAGACAGCTTGTACACAATGAGGATGTGGTTTTGGCACCGAACTCATTCATTGTTTGTGTAGGACTGCCTCAATTCTGAAAATGAAGGTGTCAAATAGTTTGTCCTTCTGAAGTATCTGTTTGCTAGGAGGATTTAAAAAATTATGAAGCACAGGAGAAACAAAAGGATCGAGTGCAAACTCGAGATTCCTTTGAAAGGGTGGAAGGAGGGGAATCGAGGTGGATGTTGTGCAAGTTAGTTCTTGATAGGGTGAATTGTCACCTACTCGAAGAAACTCATCAAATTCCTCATCTAGATTGGTCATATCCACATTACTATGGTAGTCCTCTACATATTTGAGAAAATCCTCTATCCCTTCCTCATCAATAATACGTGTATCGACTAGTGTAGGGATGAAAATGTTGGAGTCTGACTTTCCAAATGAAAGAATTTTGGGCATATGACTATCAGGGAACGTGTTGTTGAAATAATCTCGAGCGAAGCTCTCGATCATGCTTACCTCTCCATCCATAGGCGAATCGGAGAATCTTGTGTCCTTGTTTTAAAACATTGACTTCAACAAAGCAAGATGGCCAAAAGACATGGACATTGAACCATCACGGCAATTAATGAGCGCATTGGCAGTTGCCAAGAAAGGACGCCCTAAAATGATCGGGACAGAGTCGTTAGCGACTTCTGTATCGAGGACTACAAAATCAGCCGGATAGTAGAAATCCTGAACTTTTACCAACACATTTTCGACTACACCCTTAGGATACTTAATAGACCGATCGACTAATTGCAACGCGTCATTTTAGTGGGTTGCATCTTGTCTAGACCTATTTGTCTATACAAATAAAATGGGAGTAAGTTAACACTAGCCCCCAGGTCTAATAACGCGGTCGTCGTATAGGAATCTCCTAAGGTGCATTGATGGGGCGACCGGGGTCCTTGTACTTAACAATTCCATTATGTTGAGGATAAGGTTGGGAATTGTTACGTTAAAAAGCGTCTTTTGGTATATTTGTCTTACGCCTAGTAGTACACAATTCCTTTAGAAACTTAGCATGATGTGGTAGCTTTTTAATAGCTTCGAGGAAGGGAAGGTTTATAGTTAGATTCTTGAAAACGTCCCTAATCTCCTCGTAATTTGTATCTCTAGTTAACATGGATAATTTTTGTGGAAACGGTGGTTTCTATCTATATTTAGCAATGGTATCACCTGGATGTTTAACTGTGGCTTTATGTTTCTTAGGTTGTGTTGTAACTGGTACCTCTACAGTGGTAGGCTCTTCAGTTTCTATTTCGGTATCTAGTAAAAGAGCAGGTGTAGGGGCTACTGGTGGGGTAACTATAGGCATAGTTACCTTGTTATCAACCACTCGCCGAGCGGAGAGTGGTGATGGCATTTATCTCACCTACATTTTCATATTCATTACTAGTATTATCGGTGACCTCAAAGGCTGTGTTTGTTGTTTTAGGATTAGGTATTGCGTTACACGGAAACACACCTTTGGGTTGGGCTTTATCTTGAGCCATTTGTTGGGTTAAATTATTAGCGGATTGTAGAAGCTGTTGGTTAGATTGAGCCATTGTTTGGAAAAGTTTTGGCTCACTTGTATGAAGGTGTCAAGGCGATCCGGTTGGGTGGGTGTAGTGTTCACGGGTGGTGTTACGGAACTATTTCCGTGAATTATTTATTGGTGGATTTTGATAGTTATTATTTAGGAACGATACCTCTATTAGCATTATAATTATTATAATTACCTTGACCTTGTGCTTGACCTTGTCGAGGTTGCACTTGGTTGTTATAATTATTAAAATTACCCCGACCTCGTCCTTGTCGTGAGTGGGGCTTGGTTAAAGCTTTGCGTAGGCCTAACATATTGATTATTGTACCGCTTGAGGTGTGACTTGTTGGTTATTCCTCCAACCGAAGTTGGGATTTTGTCTCAAGGGCGTTAGGTTCACTATTAATGGAACAAGCCTGTTCATAGGCTATAGGGACGATGGGAGTCGGGATGCTCGGGACTCCAAATGAAACTACATGGGTTTGAATTTACATTCATGACGGGGATAGGCTTTTGTTGTACAGAAATGGCCTCTACCTTTTTAGTGAGTGATTCGATTAGAGTTTTAAGCTCGAATCGTGTTTAATTTCTAACATACCGGGCGGCCTTAACTGTTGAAGAAGAACTAGGCTGAAGGGGGATATCCTCACTACCCCCAATTATTATTTCGCTTAGTTTGGTCTTCTAAAATTTATAATCCTCGAGGCTCCTTTACTTAAGAAACTACCCCATTCATAATGTCAAGGACTTCTTTATGGTGATGTTGAAGTCCTTTGAAAAGGCACGAACTAACGTGTCTTTTGCTAGGTTATGGTGTGGACACTCTATAAGCAGATCGGTGAACGATTCCAAGCCCTCGAAAATGATTCATGAGGATTTTGTCGAAAAGAAATGAATCTTGGAAAGCATCTCATCCGTCTTTAGGGGTGGGTAAAATGTTCCATAAACAATTTGAACAAGTTTAGCCCACGAGTCCACAGAATTAGCGCCAGGGGCGTTAACCAAAGACTTTATTTATCGGCTAAGGTGAAAGGGAATACCCTTAATTTAATTTGTTCCGTACCAACCGTAGGATGGTGGAATGTTGTTAAGACTTGTTCAATCCTACGCATGTGCTGGTAAGGTTTTTCATGGTCTAAACCATGAAACACGGGTAACAAATTAAAAATATTTGGAGGGATTCTGAAATCCCCCGGTGGGTCTGCTAGAACGATGCAAGATTTGGGGCTATCGCTCAAGGCTTTGTAGAAGTCCGAGAGAGGAGTCTCTCTTTCTTCCCCCATTATATCAGGTGGTGTGTGTGATATAGTAGCTAGAGGTGTAGTTTGTGGTATACTAGATAGACTTGTTTGTTGATGTTGTTGTGTATTTACGTTAGGTGTTTATGTTCGGCCAGACCTTAATCTCATGCAAGACTAAGTCGAGCTTAACTAAACATGCAACACTCCATACAATTCTGATATACTAGTATAAACCTCTAACAGGAGATCGAGGTGTGGAAGAAAGGAATACCTGACAAGTCCTTGCTTCGCTTATGAATAGCGTCTTGTATGCGCGTGTTCAGTGTATATAAGAGAATAAAACACTGAAAAACTTGACAACTCGAAGTTGAAGCAAACCGTGGAAATCCGAAATTTCAGCTAAGGCGCGCTATCTATGTAAATTCGAAAGTCCAAGAACTTAGCTTAGCTGGTCTTTCTTTGGTATTCGGTGTGTATTGATCAAATTCCAAGAACATAGCGCGGTCGCTCTCTTTTGAGGCTGGCGCCTTCGATTATTGATCAAATTCGGTAACATAGCTGGTCGCGCTCTCTTTGAAGCGTGGCGCTTCGATTGTATTTTCTCGTGAATTTTTCCAAAACTGAAAGCGGCAACCACAGTATGAATCAAACAAGGGTGGGTGGGTGAAATGGGACTTAAAAATTACTAATTCTATTATGAAAACAATGCTAAAGTGCAACTAAGATGGCAGCGGCGCCATTTGATAAAAGTAAAATGAACTGTTGATTCACTACGTAAGTAAACTAAACTTATCCTTTTACGCTCTTGAGTTATCAAAGATTTCTACTCTCAATCCTATGAGATATAGTGGAGTAGATAAGTTCGTTCCACTCCTAGTGCTCTAGCATGGATGTTTTCTAATCTAACTAGTCGTTTTTAAGTCTATGAGAGTTTTACGAAGGGAATTATACTACGATGCAACTACCCACAAGATGCAACTAGTCGATTATCTAAATAATTATGGGAAGGCTACGTTGATTCTATGATAAGGAGTTAGAGGGGGATTGATTCCACCTTAACTCAACTTAATCCACTAATCTAATTTAATTGTCGTAATCGAATTGAATCGCCTCTCAGAACAATTGGTTATTCCTAATCCCTAATTATACATGGCATTTCTACCAATTCATAACTAGCATGTGAACAATTAAACCCATTCTCATGGTGAACTAATCATTTCTAGAGTGGAATAGAAAATACGACGACTCTACGATAATCGGAATCAAGCTTTCATCAAGGCTTCACAACCCCCTCTAATGGAGGTTTAGCCTTGAATCATTCCGCAATCATTTCCATTTAGATTAAAACTAAACATAATATAAAGCATTGAAATTTACTTAATTTAACAATAATGAAATCTAATTTAATGACTAAATTAGAAATAAGGACATGAATTGAAATTAGATCTAGAATTGGAATTGACAAAATCGAAATTGATAAAGAATACTACTTTATTGATCTAATCAAATTGAAGAACAAGATCCAAAGGTTTAATCTAATAAAGGATTTGAAACTAATTAAATAAAACAATTAAATCTAGATCTAGAAGCTATTTTAATGGCTACTTTCTATTCTAAGCTATCTACCCTAATTCTCTACTATTTAATCTACCATTTTTTCTACCATTAACAAAGAATTAAGCTTTTGTTTTTATACATCCAGATCCAAAAATCGTGCATGGGCTTGGAGCCATGTTTTGGGCCGAGAATCAGCCCAAAACCCAATTCTTCGATCCAAAAGGCCTCTTCAGCTGCAGTTGGCTTCCACAGACTTTTCGTCCACTTCTGCTCCTCTGATTGGGTCAAGGCTTAGACCATTGCAAAGCTCTTTCCGAGCCGGTCGTTTTGACATAAGGTAGGCCTCAATCCGAGGTCCGAGTCCAAAGATATGGCATTCGGAAGTTCTCAATGACTTTTGCTCCTTTATCTCGCTAAAAGTGGCACATTTCGCACATAATGGACTTTGAAGCCTGAAATGCATAAAAACACTTAATCAGTATTAACTCTTACTTATTATTCACATAATTGGTCTAACAGTATGATTATTAAGGGGTTAAAACTACAGTTTTGGGCTCTTATCATTACCAATAAAAAAAATAAAAGAAACATTCACAGTAGTAACTTACTTGCTGAACATTTTTTACTAGTCTACCAGATTGATGTTTGCCAGATGAGTGTATCATCTGATCAATATTGACACTCGTATTGCTGTTTGAAGAGATTTTTTTTCAGATGGTAAGGAGTTATCTTTGTCCTCCAATCTTCTGACTCTATCCAACAGCAACCTAACGTCTTCCTGAAGACGGTAGTTTTGGTCCCGTGCTCTTGAATTGTTGATTCCAACTTTGTAACATGTTCCATTGAGCCACGTTTGTTAACATGGAAATATGTGGTGGGGGTGATCCCCTTTCCAACTGCTCGAGTGCGACCAGGATGCTCGGGTGTGCCCAATGCTAGAGTTAAGATGTCTTTACTTCCTTCAATAACTACCTTTCCCTCCTCTACTTCCTTAATCAGCACATCCTTCAATTAAGTTTTGAAGTAAACAACAATTTAGCAAATCCAAATCACAACAAGCATTCATGTCTAACATTAAAACATAATAATAAATGATTAGAAAACTTACAATCTTTTCAGCCACTCTTTTCATAGCTACTTCAATATATTTTCCTTTTTTTGAGTAAGCTCTTTTCCATATTGAAGGCCTTCGATTTTTTCCATTAAAGGATGGTCTCAACTCTTTTTTCTATGGTTACAAAATAATCACGCAAATGACAGGGTTAATACGATGCATGTCTTCAAAACTCTTGGTTGAAGGTTTATCATACCCAAACAAATTAACAAGTGCCTACATGTATAAATGTTGAGACAGACAATGTACTCACCAATTGTTCTCCAATATCAGCAAATCCCGTCTTGCCCGATCCGTGGTTATATACTTTTTTTGCTTTCGCCCATTTGTGAATTAAGTTTGCTAATTTCCTGGAAAATATGGAATTAGTCGTCTTTAGGAATAAAAAACAATATATGGGTTTAATGTGATTGGATGTCTTTAATAGTCAAGGAATTAATTATCACAGCACACGTCAAAGGCAATTTGGGGAGGTCACATTCCTATTAACAACCTAGGTTGGCACACAATCCTAGACTATCAAAGGGGCTGCCTGAGTTCAGATGTGCAAAAATACCACTTGTAGATGACATCCTATGACAGCAGCAATTTGGGGAGGTCACATTCCTATTAACAGACAAGTAAATTTTTTTTAGAGGACCAACTATTTAAAGGTGCTTACTGTGGTGGGTTTGTGCGTACAGTGATTGCCATGTTGTTAGGGCCTATATTGACAACATTCATTGTGTTTATTGGAGAACAAAAGAGTGAATGAGACATTTCGAGGCTTAGTCACATGATTTTCACGACTTAATGTTGGCGGCATATGCATTTTCATGACTTAATGATCCGGAAGTCATAACTTAGCTCCTAACTCTCCTCTGCCTAGCTCCAACTCTCACTCGTCATAATGATTTTCATGACTTAATGTTGGCAGGAAGTCACTACTTAGCACTAGCAGCAGAAGGTTCTATTTACACAGCAGTAGTAGCTACCCTACAAGGAATGCATATATAAAGATAGCAGTCACTATCCATAGCTCCAACTCTAGCTCGTCACTCAAGCTCTGACAAGACCTCAGCTTTAGCTATGTTATCCTTGTTCGAACATTTCACGAAAGTCGACTACAAGTTATAAATCGAGGGGAAGGCGGTGAAGTCCTTTCCTCCAAACCGGCAATTCCCTGGATTTCATCGAACTGGAAGGAGAATCAAAGGTAAGCCAAAGCTTTTCGCGATAACGTCACTACCAGTTCCCTATAAGCCATAGCTCCTCACTCTTCACTGACGCAACTATAGCTCATAACTCTCCTCTGCCTAGCTCCAACTCTCACTCGTCATAATAGTTTCATTTCGTTCTCTGTTGTAAACAAAATTTTAGTGAGCTTACGCTTGGGGACCTGTAGCTAATTAAAGCTTAGAATATAATGGAAGAGCGACTTTAGGGAAAAACATTACTGGAAGCAGCTGTAAACAGATGAGACCTACTAAAGTTCTAATTTTCTGGAAAATATTTTGTACAACTTATATTTAACAACAAGACCATGAATTACTGAATTCCACTGGGCATGAATTACTGGGGAGAATTTTCTATTTCTTTTTTAAGAAACAGTCCTCGGAAGATTAATGGTTAACTGATAAAGAGGACCACACACAAAAATGGGGTGTAATCTAATAACCCAAATCTCTAACCTTTGCATGTAGATGAGAAAAGAAAGTCTATTTTTTTTAGTTCATACTTGTGAACCAAGTGTATGCCAGCTTGTCAAGACCCAGGACTTGCTAATCAACTACAGTCGGTACATTTTCATACAATAGTGCCTGTGTTAAAAACAATCATCAAGCATTAGGTTTCTCCCAGTTCATTTCCATAGAGGTCTAAAGTGTATAACAATTTTTCCAGTACATAATCTCTTGAGGATTTTCAACTGGGAATTATGACTGGTGTATAACAGTTTACATAGAGGTCTAAAGTGTATAACAATTTTTCCAGTACATAATCTCTTGAGGATTGTGCTCGGAAAGAAATCAGATTGCTTTCTATATTGTTTATTTCATCGCAAGGTGGAAGCAGTGTTTGAAATGTAAAGTTTTCAGGCACCATCTCCATTTTCCACAGCTTCAGAGAGTACGTGTGATTCAAATTACTGGCAGTCTATAGGTCCACTACTCCACTGGACCATGAATTACTGAATTCCACTAGGCAGCATGAAAAGAGAGGTCTTAAAGAGCAATAAAGTTTCCAGTTGGCTATCCAAGGGTAGGATGCACACCGCCACGACAGACTTAAGGATACTAAGAAGACTGGATGTTCAAAACAGAAGGGCAGACTAAGAAGACTTGATGTTCAGAACAGACTTAAGGATACTAACAAGACTTGATGTTCAGAACAGACTTGATACTAAGAAGACTTCACTGGGTAATATCAGTCAAATTCTTACAAGTCTAAGACTTATAAGTCCCCTGATATTCTCTGCAACAGCTAATAGGTGATTGTTTTCAAGGTCCAAAAGCAATCGAAGGTCAAGTTTTTGAATATTCGATCTGCTTTGACTAATAAACTGATGAAGACCCTCTCTACTACCACCATCATAGAGTAATAGTGAATTAAGATACCTGCAATGTTCAGCTAATAGTAATAAAATTCTATCAACAATAGTCCTACAAGTTCTAATTTCCAATTATTGTAGAGCTTTTAAACACTTTATAAAGGATGTAAATGAATTACCATCTCCAATACCTTCCGCGACTTCTCAATTCCAACCTTTCGAGCTTAGTGCAACTTCTCCACAACCAGCCCAAACCGCAATCCCCAACCCCAAGTCCTGATACACTAAGACACTCTAAAGGCAACTCCGATGATTTATGTGAAACACTAGACACCCCCACTTCATATTCTTCATCAAATTCCAATCCAAATTCCTCTTCTCCATCAAAGTCATATTCCCCTGTTTCAACTCTGTTTTGAAACTTAGTAAAACAGAGTATTTTAAGAGAAGGGAAAGAAATAAGTCAAATTCCTGGATAACACTCACTTTTAAATCAAACTCCAGCTATATCGGTATCGGTAGCTACGAACACATGGAACACGAACACAATCGAAGTACCTGTGTATGAACTTAACTCAACTTGCAATCGATCTGATAGTTCTGTTTTGTTAAGGAACTACAAAGGGAGGGGTATCGCTTAAACGCTACATCGCTTCTCGCTCGATTGGTTGATTGTTTGTTTGAAAAGTAAGAAGATAGCTCCTAAAAAAGATAGCTCTTCCTGCGCTTCACGTTCAAGACAAGCACTTCTAAGGTCAATGTTCAATGAGGAGATAAGCCCCGTAAGGGCCAATTCTCATGCCTTTATGGTCGACTCGACCTCGTTACATCGGTTTCTCCTTAATAGACATAGGTTCCTGCAGCGAACTCTTATAGATGTCGGGTTGTTTTCTTTCTCCTATAGCTAACGAACAAGCAAGGGATGAGCGGGCTACCGCGAAAGCCGTATAGCGTTAGCGCTTTAGTTTTCTTCCTGCATACGTTTTCTTGGTCGCTAGTGCGCTCATCCCTTGCTTGTTGGGACCAATTGTTCAATCAATCAATAGGTGGTTACAACACTAGCATCTGTGGAGAATTCCACTGACAATGCCTAAGGTCAAGCAGCTTATAGTTGAACTTACTCAATGAAGAACCGACCAAGATTCGGGCTTAGCTAGGTTACCTACACTTAGTCGGGTTGCCACCGTAGCTTAGACGGGCTGGTGGAATTGCTTTTCCTATCTTTTTGTCGAGCTGCTCCTTGATACACAAGTGAAAGTCTTCCTCCTAAAGCGCTTGCCTATCTTGTTGCTTAATCGGTCGTCTTACCGAAAGCAAAGATACTTTTTTTGTTAGGCACGGCTGTTTGGCTTGATCGGACCGACCAATGGGAAAAGAAGATGACTTATAACGGGGGTATGGCCTACTCATAGTGATATATGGTGCTCCCTTCCTGATCTCCCTATATTCTCTGTCTCTAATCGAGGGTTCCTCTCTACTTCCTCCTATTGAGATTCTAATAGGTACCGGTTCGTCACTTGTCCACAAGGTAGGCCATGGACAAGAAGCAAATGTAAGCTAATGGGCGCCCGGTGTGTTACCTCCTCCTAAAGTCGGTCGATAATAGATATCATTGAGCTCCTCAATTGTCTCACTAAGTAAATTGAATCTTGAATAGTCGGGCCGGCGAATCTTGTTTTCTCGGGTCATTCTGTTAGTCGTTTTTATTGATCTCTTGCATTTGCTAGAACGACCGGGCTCTTCTAATGTTGTTGAAGGTTTCATTTTAAGCATCAAGATTGGGTAGGTGTGTCATAGCAGCTCGCTCCAACCGATCAGGAGTGGGGAACTTTATGAACTATATCTAGATCTTCCTTCTGCTCCGCCCCCTTCCATCCCTCCTTCTAAAGGAACGAACGCGGGTGCTCTTTCTTGGCTTTTATGGAGGCTTTAACGATTTATGGACTAGTCGTAGCACTTTTCTTTGCAAATCCTTTGTTTCATCCTATAAAAATGTTTACCCTCCACATCTACCCACACTTAAGAGTAGAATTCAATTTCTTCTTTGCTTTGGCTGGCTTATAAGCTACGAATTCCCCCTTGCACCCTTCCCAGAACCCCAGGTTATTGGTTTTTAGAGAAAGAGAAGGCAACTTAGTAAGAAGCTTCTCTCCCCGCCAAGAACCCATTCCCGCCGTTTAGCTTAACCATTCCAGTCAGGTACCTTATAGCTTGCTAACTCCAACTCTGCACCGTTTCCGCAGAAGAGTCGGATGAGGCGACAGTAGCAGTATCGTAAGTCCCACCCCGTAGGTGAGACGACCAACATACTTTACACGCCCGTGAGTGCGTTTCAAGATAACTCATATTGATAACTTTCCTTGAATCCTGGGCTCCACTCAGAATGGTTATTGGACAAGAGCAGGGTTGGCGAGTCCCTCAAAACATAGCCGAACCAGAGGTTTTGTGTAGTGAATATATCTTTCGCGTCTCTATTCGTTCCTCCTCGAGTTCATTCACTCGAGAGGAGAGTAGCGATCATCGGGATTTTATGGCCCTGAAGCGTGAGAAACGCATTTGATCGGAACAAGTTCTCGGTATCGATCTTGACACCTTTGAATGGACTTCCCTTTAGCTGCAGCTACAAACAACTCCTTACTTGCTACCAACTCCTTAATGCCCGGACTCGCTCCCATCGACCCGGACTTCGCTTTTAAATTTGAAGCTACAAACTAGGGACTTGGAACTTGCTAGAGAAACTGAACTGAAGCGGCTTCAGCCGCAAATAACAAATGGGGACTACTTGATAAGAGCCCAAAACTGTAGTTTTAACCCCTTAATAATCATACTTTTAGACCAATTATGTGAGTAATAATTAAGAGTTAATACCGACACGTGTTTTATGTATTTCAGGGCTTCAAAGTCCATTAATGCAGATATGTACTACTTTAGCGAGATAATGGAGCAAGGGTTGGTTGCTAAGAAGTTATATGATTAAAGGCCAAGATTCAAGAAGACAAAGCCTTTGTAAAGCCCGGTCAAAAGATGAAAAGTCACCCACGCGTAAACAAATGCACAAAGTCGTGAGAACTTCCAAGACCATATCTTTGGACTCAGATCTCGGAATTGGGTCTACCTTATGTCAAAACGACCGACTCGGAAAGAGCTTTCCAATGGTCCAAGCCTTGACCCAATCAGAGGAGAAAAAGTGGACGAAACATCTGTCGAAGCCAACTACGGTGAAGAGCCCTTTTGATCGAAAGAATTGGGTTTTGGGCCTGATTCTCTGGCCCAAAACATGGCTCCAAGCCCATGCACGATTTTTGGATCTGAAACATATAAAAACAAAGTAAAACTTAGTTCTTAAGTTATCTAGTTTTATTTAGAAAACTAGTTCCTTGTAATGGTAGCTAGGGTTAGGTTAGAAAAAGTAGATCTAGATCTAATTAGTTTTAATTAATTAGTTGCAAATTCTTGTTTTAGTTTCAACATTTGAATCATTGTTCTTCATTTCATTAGATAAATAAAATAGTTATTATTAGTCATTTCGATTTTGTCATCTTACATTTATAGATCTAGTTTAAATTCTTGTTTGTTATCATTATTAGTTTAATTCAATTTTTGCATGAGTAGTTTCGAATTGAGTTTAAACAAGTAAAGTTCAAATCTTTATATTATGTCTTGTTTAGATTCCATGAGAAATGATAGTTTAATGACTCTAGGCTAACCCTCCATTAGAGGGGTTGAGGAAGCCTCGGTGAAAACTTGATTTTGTTAGCTTAGAATTCGTCCTGATAATCTATTCAATTCTAGAAGTAATTAGTTCACCATGAGAATGGGTTTAATGCTTCACATGCTAGTTATTACTTGGTAGAGATTGCCATGAATAGTTAGGGATTAGATTTACCAAATTGAACATTTCAATTTGGAGTGCGACAGTTCTTTGTTAGTAGATTAAGTAGAGTTAAGGCGGAATCAATCCCCCTAATTCCTTATCATAGAGTCCAGTTAGTATTTCTGTAGTTGAATTATCGTATCTTGTTAGTATAAATTGAATCCGTAGTATAATCATAGAATAGATATTTCATATAACACATCACTCTCACTGTTCCTTGTGTTTGATAAATTGAATTCTATTTAAGTCTTGAAGGTTTAAGAGTGGAACGAATCCTTACTCTATATATTGCATGAATATATATGTGAGAGTAGGAAATAAATTATTGATACCGTAAGAATAAGGTTAGAGTAATCTAATTGAGTTTTTTCGGGTTATCAAATGGCGCCGCTGCCATCTTAATCTCGTTCAAGACAAGAATTCAATTGCTTGAATCCAAGGGGCAATCCCCCATTCTCTACCCACCCACCCTTTTAATTTTTCATTATTATTTCTTGAATTTTTGGAACTGTTCACTGTTTTAGGCATAGGGGCTGCGGATTCACAGAGACAAACACTGCGGTGAAGGTATTTCTAAATTTTTGAAAATTCTGAAAATTTTCAGACATAATAAATAATGTGTTGTTGATTTACTGGAATATTTTCAGATTTTTCAAAGTTGGTTTACCTTGTGAAAAAAATACGATCTTTACAGTGCTGCATTTCAGTTTTCACACCGTATGTTCTTAAAAAAACAGACGAATAAGGTTACTTAGGGAGCTCTAAAAATTCTATAATTTTTGCAGGAGTATCTATCCTAAGTAAGAAGTTTTTAGTAAAAATTTGACGAGTTTTTTATTTGTTTTGACCTCCTAAATAGTAGAGTGTTTCCAGTGTGTTTCTGCAGTGTTGCAAACACTTAATATCTGGAACACCAGCCGATAAGGAGAGGTTGTAGAACTCCAATTGCTCTCAAAGTTTTACAGGAATAAGTAGGATCTGTTAGGAGTCTCCAGTAAAAATTTGGCAATTTTTGGATTTGTTTTGATGAGTTAACCATTCGGTTGTTTGTATTGTGTCTGAAAACCGTTTTGCAAACTTTGAAGGGCTGTAGAGGGACTTTCACAGTTCCGATTGATCTAAAATTTTACAGGCTACTTGATAGACGTCTTAGCAAATTACTGTAAAAATTTCAGATTTTTTGGAGTACGATAAAAGGCCTAAAACTTGAAAACCCTGGAGCGCGACCCGCGCTCAAACCGAGCGCAACCCGCGCCAAAACACTGTAATTTCAACTTACCTTGAGCGCGACCGCGCCCAACCCGCGCTTAACCCGCGCCCTACAAGGAAAATTCATCATGAACAGCCCGATTTTCACAGGAAAGTTCAAATTTCTATTCCTTAAAGTTATTTAGTGTTTCTAACTTGTTAAATACACTGAAATCGCGTATACAAGACGCTATTCGTAAGCGAAGCAAGGAGGCATTCAGGTACTCCTTCTTTCACTCCTTGTTTCTTCTGTCAGAGGAGTTTTAATTCTAGTATAATCAGGCTTGTTTTCTTAAAACGAAATACCACACGCCTATCTAGAAATGTATGCTTAGAGTTGTGGTTGCATATTAATTGCCCTATAATATATTTGAAAAACCAATATGGCATATCAATATGTAGACCAACAATCATATGATAATTATGCAAACCCTTCACCATGTTCATGTTGTGGTAGTCCTAACCATTGGGCTTCTCAATGCCCATCATATCAAGAACAATCTTGTAATTATTATGAGAACCCTTCACCATGTTCATGTTGTGGTAGTCCTGACCATTGGGCTTCTCAATGCCCATCATATCAAGAGCAATCTTGTAATCATTATGGGAACCCTTCACCATGTTCATGTTGTGGTAGTACTGACCATTGGGCTTCTCAATGCCCATCATATCAAGAGCCTGAGCCTACTATAGGATATAGTAATAATTATGAGCCTCAATTTTCAAATTTTTATAGTGACTCATACAATCAAAAGTTTCCTAGTCATCCAAACTATTCATGTAATTCCACCAATAACAATCAACCAGCCATTCAGCCTCAACCTAACCCATCACAGTACGACATCAACCAGAGTCACTCAAACGCCAATAACTATGACTATCAAACACCATACCAACCAGACCCACACCACCAAGCTTCACCTCAGCTAACAACATTCGATGAAATGATGGCCCAAACCAAAATAATACTTCAGGAAATCAACCGGAACCTAAAGATACTAGGTTCACCTGCGCCAGACATTTCTACCATCCCAGAGATCGACACTATTCCCATAACTAACCCAGTCAACCTAGTTCACACCTACCCTACATTTCATGAACCATTGCCTTCCGAAAACCCTCCCATTAACCATGATATTAACTCCACACCCCACCTGGATGAGGAAATTCTTGTAAACGACTCTTTAGGACTAGTTTCGGATGACCACTCAAACTTGAGCGATGTCTCCGAGGAACTTCCCACTGATCCACCTGATGATGAATATAATGATTACACTTTAGAAGATATTTATAAAGATGTGACGAAGGAAGAATTTGATAACTATTGGCATTCTCGTAATATGGACCCTCCTGTTGAGCATGTCCAGGCCTTTGAGTTTGCAAACCGCTTTTCGGTGGATGATGTCTCGACACATTCGAATGAGGCCATTGAGGATACTTGTAGTGTTTTAAAGGAAGAAGGTGAGGACATGGAGATTAACAATTCAAATCTAAGGCATGAACAAGTTAATGTGCAAGAAAATGAGAAAGTTACATCTTTAGAGCAATGTGAATCTCAATTCAGTTTGGCAGCTGAGGAAATAACAATGGAAGAAATAGAGGAAAATCTTAAAGATAAAGCCACGAACCACAACCTTGTGGATTCAGCTAAGCCAGATGTAGAGTTCTTAAGAGCATGTGAGGATCCACCACCCGATGAACCACTAACCAACCACCATCCACCGAAGTTACCACCTCCTATAATCCAACCATCTACCACAACTAAGCCATCCATTCACCCACCATTTAAAAGGAACCTCGATTTTGCCCTTGAGCCAATTGCCTCGGGGAGACCATCTATAATTTTTCAACCCTCACAGATTGAAGAGTGTTTGCCTAGCACACAATCCCATGAGTACACCATTCGATAATTGAGAGACAAACTCGACCAAGTGTAGTTAAAAACCTAGTTTGTCTTTTTTTTTTTCATCTAAGCTTAATGAAAGACATCAGGATCCACACTTCATTCCCTTCTCACCTAAAGTATCGCTAATTCATCTTTTTGGTCATTCCAACTATTTAAAACAATTACAACATGATGGTTTGCATATGTTCTTTGATAGGATGCATAAGTTTTCATTCCTTTGCTTACATGTTTGCTTCCAATTATACAACATTATTTTGTTTGGGAGTGCATTTAGTATCATGTTTTTATGGCTAGACCCCCAACTCTTCCGACTATTTGTTTATAGTTGACCACGCATCATCCACTTTGTGCCACCCCAGTTTCATGCTTGTTTGGGGGTGTGCATGTCTAGGGGAATCTGACGTAAAATGACCCCACATTAAGTCTCGGGAATCTGACTTTAAAAGACCCACGTTTTAAAACAAATTTTTACAAACCTATTTTCAAAAATTTGTTTGGGGGTGGGGTGTTTGGTTTTTCCATTCTTGATCACTCAAATTCCTATTCTTACCCCCACCTCGTTGCCTTGAAGAGTAGCTAGATTTCTTCTTGTTTGTTGTTTTGATGTTGTTTTTTATTATTTTTAGTAGATAGGATGTTACATTGTTAAATTCCGTAGTTAACTTTGAATTTGGTAGTTAAATGTTGTTTGAATTTCAATTTTAATATAATGTTGTTCTTTTCAAATTGTGCATGGTTTTTATTGTTAATCCCACCTTCCCGAATTGTTTGGGGGTGGTATTATTTATTCTATCATGATTTGTAGAAGATCCTCCATTTTAGAGTTTGTTTTGGAGTGAAGGTTGAGAATATTGTCATAATTGGCATACCTATGATTAGATGTGGTGGTATGATGAAATCTAAGAGAGTTTAGAAGTTACTAGTCTAAATCCAGTATAAAGATATTAGGGTTGTTATAGAATCAAGAATATGAGTTGTTTCCGTTTTCGGGTTCGGAAATTTTATTGTTTCCGGAAATTGCCTTAAAGCTTTTTGGCAACTTACCGATTCGTTTTAACAATTCAAAACCTATAAAAACTTCATTCATTCTACACTCACAACCCACACTACACCTAACTTCCATTTCTCACCTTTCACTCCCACGTTTCCCTAACGCTTTCGCGTCGCATTTTTCACGAATCAACACCCTCGGGCGCGCGCCCGTTCTGTGAGGGCGCTTTTCCTCTACACTTTTGTCGAAATTTTGTTGAGTGCACCCGCCAAGGCCAGCGACTTCGGCCAAAACACTGGAATTTCAAATATACAGAGCGACTTCGGCGCTCTAGTTAATGGCGCTTGCGCATCGACTTCGTCGACCCGAAAAATTCCAGTTTTCAGCGGGTTGTTCCGGTTCATTCGCAGCTATTCCAGGCGTAGTTCGAGATGACATCTCCTATAATAATACTGGAACAGTCTTTCAAAGATTTGTTTCAAAGCACTACTTATGGTGCTTGGTTTTGCGAAGTGATCACACACGTATGTTGGGAACCGCTTATGGTTCTTGCTAGCATTTGTTCTTGGACTTGCTATGCCCGCTGAAATACAAGACCCATGGTGCTATTGGGTAGATAATATGTATGTCTACACTTATGAGTTTTTGCATGAGTCGGTATGGGGCAGGCATTTTCCGTGATCGTCGACCCAAGAGGAATATAACGTCGCCCTTGGTAGCCCTGTCCATGAACATAGGAACTGTTATGTTTTGGATCATGCTAAACATTTTTAGGGAATGGCATTTTTTTTCTTCGTGAATGATGCCACTTTGTTGTCTTCCTTGCTTTTAGCGGGGACGATGTGCCATGACCTTCCCTTAACTTTGATGTCTAGTTTAGCTCGAGCCCATAGCATGAGGCATAAGTACCTTCTTATGCCTGCTCTAATTTCCGTATTATGCTATGTTTCTTTCCTATTTTTTGTGCCCGCTTTCACGGATTGGGTTGGGAATCGACATTGTACCCACCAATTATATTATCAGATCTTTCCGCGTGCAATGACTTGGCAAGGGTGGAGGATACAACCTCATCGGGTTGCACCTTACACCCCATCCGACCAAGTGGCTTTTAATAGGTTAGCAATCATAGATGATAAATGGCGTGAAGCATGACAAATTATCATGGCATGGCAGACGCGGAAGGAACCTCACTTCTTTATAGAAAAGGAGGATGACGAAGTTAAACGCTGAAGTGGAGGTATGTTTTAGTTTCAGTTAGTGTCCGCTTATGTCCCAAGCAATTTATTTCTTGTTAACCCCATAATGGATGGAACTCTTATAGAGTTGCGTCCGTTTTCTTTTCTATATTAGTATGTTATAACCTTGTTTTACGTGATGTTCAGAATTTCACGCGTTTCCATGGTATTTTTCCTACCCTCTCTATTTAAATACTTTGAGGACAAAGCATGTTTCTTGTTTGGGGGTGGGCATAGAAACACGTGTAATTAAGGCATCGGTAGGATATAGATATGTATAATATGCACTTGTTTTCTAGTAAAAATTTCAAAAATTCAAAAATATAAATAAATAAGTTATGCTACACACTTAGGAATATTGGTATTGTTTTCTTTTCTATGCTCTTAATAATCTAGAAGTCTCATATAGCTTTTGCATTAGAATAATTGTTAGAAACTTAGGTTAATATGTAGGTAATACTTTTGCATCTATCTATAAATATATTACATGAGTATCTATGATTGTTAGCGAAGAAGTTTTCAAATCTAGGCTAGAGTACTTTATTCTACAAATCATGTGAGAATATAGCCTAAAGTCTTATATGAGTGAAACATTTGAGAAATGACACAAGGGAGAAGTAAAATCCGGATAGAGAAATCACACGTCCACTTGCTTGATCACTAAACCATATCCTAAAAGAATTTAGGCCCTCTTTGGATCGATATAGCAGAAATTCAAACCTATGAATTATTTTTCCGCTAGTAAGCCTAATTGAGCCTTTCATTAGCCCTTCCATAAACCACAATTCCTTTACCATGTTAAAAAAAAACAAAATAAAAAATATATATATAAAAAAAATCAATCAACCTACCCATTTTAGAATAAGTCTGAGAATAGAATGAGGAAGAAAGAAAAAGAGAAAAAAACCTGTGTAAACAAAAATTAGTTAGTTGCTTCAGGAAATAAAGAAAAGAAGTTTCCATCCAAAGAAAAAGAAAAATAGAAATAAATCAAAACTCCAAAAATAGAATAAAAGGGAGTCAAAAGCCAAAGAAAAGAAAAAGAAAAATATGGCTAAGGATGGAAACAAAGTGTAGAAGCAAAAGTAAATAACAAGGTTTCTCTAGTTACATAATATGAAGACTCTATTATCTCGGACTTGTCCTTTTGAATATCCATTTCCTTCCTTCTTAAACCATCTCCTAATCCCCAACACCTAATAAAGACCTCTAGCTCAATTAGGAATAGGTTAGTGTGATAGTAAAGCAGATGTGTTTGATCGACTCCGGCTTTCTTGTGTGTCATTGAGATTGTAAGGTAAAGTGTGCCCACTGCGCACTGGAGTAGTGAAACTTGAGCGGAAAAATCAGAGTGATTTTTGTCTTGACTTTGATGTGAGGACCTACTTAAGGACGCTTATTCGAAGTTTCAAAACTTAACCCGCTAGGCATTTCATAGTATTACTCATAGTATATATATTTGTATTATAGATGATTGATTATTATGCATATATTAGCTTAGGTTTTTGACTTGGTTATTCTTATTCATTTGCTAGTGAGATGTATAGATAGTTGAGACATGAATGAGAAAACAATAGTTTTATTTCTTAGTCGTTGTAGTATAGAAGAAGTTTGTGAGTACCTTCACTGGAAAACTCTCACAAGGTCAGTAACTTCGTCCACTAGGGAATTCCTAGTGGTTTAAGGCCTTGTTGCATATGGTCAATGCAATCGCACTCAGCGAAACGAGAGTAGATAGAACTCCATTTTTGGTCACTTATTCTAATTTCTCATATTTGCTTGAGGACAAGCAAAATGCTGTTTGGGGGTGGTTTGATAAGAGCCCAAAACTGTAGTTTTAACTCCTTAATAATCATACTTTTAGACCAATTATGTGAGTAATAATTAAGAGTTAATAATACCGACACGTGTTTTTATGTATTTCAGGCTTCAAAGTTCATTATGTGCAGATATGTACCACTTTAGCGAGATAATGGAGCAAGGGTTGGTTGCTAAGAAGTTCTATGATTAAAGGCCAAGATTCAAGAAGACAAAGCCTTTGTAAAGCCCGGTCAAAAGATGAAAAGTCAAAGTCCACGCGGGCAGAAACAGTGCACAAAGTCAGCAAAACTTCCGAAGACCATATCTTTGGACTCAGACCTCGGAATTGGGTCTACCTTATGTCAAAACGACCGAATCGGAAAGAGCTTTCCAATGGTTCAAGCCTTGACCTAATCAGAGGAGAAAAAGTGGACGAAACATCTGTCGAAGCCAACTGCAGCTGAAGAGCCCTTTTTGGACTGAAAGAATTGGGTTTTGGGCCTGATTCTCTGGCCCAAAACATGGCTCCAAGCCCATGCACGATTTTTGGATCTGAAACATATAAAAACAAAGTAAAACTTAGTTCTTAAGTTATCTAGTTTTATTTAGAAAACTAGTTCCTTGTAATGGTAGCTAGGGTTAGGTTAGAAAAAGTAGATCTAGATCTAATTAGTTTTAATTAATTAGTCGCAAATTCTTGTTTTAGTTTCAACATTTGAATCATTGTTCTTCATTTCATTAGATAAATAAAATAGTTATTATTAGTCATTTCGATTTTGTCATCTTACATTTATAGATCTAGTTTAAATTCTTGTTTGTTATCATTATTAGTTTAATTCAATTTTTGCATGAGTAGTTTTGAATTGAGTTTAAACAAGTAAAGTTCAAATCTTTATATTATGTCTTGTTTAGATTCCATGAGAAATGATAGTTTAATGACTCTAGGCTAACCCTCCATTAGAGGGGTTGAGGAAGCCTCGGTGAAAACTTGATTTTGTTAGCTTAGAATTCGTCCTGATAATCTATTCAATTCTAGAAGTAATTAGTTCACCATGAGAATGGGTTTAATGCTTCACATGCTAGTTATTACTTGGTAGAGATTGCCATGAATAGTTAGGGATTAGATTTACCAAATTGAACATTTCAATTTGGAGTGCGACAGTTCTTTGTTAGTAGATTAAGTAGAGTTAAGGTGGAATCAATCCCCTAATTCCTTATCATAGAGTCCAGTTAGTATTTCCGTAGTTGAATTTTTCGTATCTTGTTAGTATAAATTGAATCCGTAGTATAATCATAGAATAGATATTTCATATAACACATCACTCTCACTGTTCCTTGTGTTTGATAAATTGAATTCTATTTAAGTCTTGAAGGTTTAAGAGTGGAACGAATCCTTACTCTATATATTGCATGAATATATATGTGAGAGTAGGAAATAAATTATTGATACCGTAAGAATAAGGTTAGAGTAATCTAATTGAGTTTTTTCGGGTTATCACTACTTGCCCTAGCCACTAGGTATTAGGATACCTTTACGGACTCTTCTAAGACACTTGGCTTCCCAGGAGTTGACTCCTGCATTCGGCCGGACGGATAGTGACTAACTCATAGATACGAGATACCATACACTAACTAACAGAGCTCTTAGCTCTAGCTTCATTAGAGGCTAGACACCTTCACTTTCTCTGCTAAGAAGACCTTTAGCTTACTCATAGGTGGGGAAGGGAGTGGTTGCTTATGAGTTACTTGCTTTAGGGGCAGCTTCTGCCGAAGAGAAAAACTCGTTACTAGCTTGCCGTTTACAAGTTGTTCAAGACTTATGAGAAACGGTATTATTTCTTTCTTGAACGATTTCCGAAATATTTAGCCCCGTATTCTTTCTTGAGTGACTCCGAAATAGTAGGTCGGATACGGAATCTATTATATTTGGAACGAAGAGACAGAATATAAAAACTACTAATCATTAGTATGAAAATGAGAATGAAAAAAGCAAAAATGAATACCAAATTACTAAAGAGACTACCAAATTACTATGAATATCTAGCAAGCGTCTACACTCGTGAGACTCGCCCCCAGACTATGACTAAAATGACTACCAAATTACTACCCACACCCGCACCCGGTAGAAAATCCAGCAGAAAGTAAGAGCACATGGGCTGAGGTTTTAGAGAAGTAGGCAGTAGGAAGTATCAGAAGATAGAATGCTTGTTAACCATAAATGAATACAGTTATCCAAAACCAATCAAACTAACAAAAATAAGTTATCCTAACCTGAAATTTTGGTGTCAGTCTTGACTTCACAAATCTTTCCCAATCTTCCTGTCTAATATTTTTCTCGTGTTTTTTAAGCAGCTTCAAAAGCTTTTCAGGTTGGTCTTTGTAGGGAGTGATATAGTACCTAGTCAACCGACTCTTGAATTCTTTCCATTTCTCACCA
Source organism: Coptis chinensis (assembly GCF_015680905.1). Lineage (NCBI taxonomy): Eukaryota > Viridiplantae > Streptophyta > Magnoliopsida > Ranunculales > Ranunculaceae > Coptis > Coptis chinensis. The sequence goes on from NC_141460.1 coordinate 46,725,418, forward strand.
ATATCTGAGACAACACCCTTCTTTTCGTCTTCTGTCAAGTTGAATTTGGCCTATAAAAAAACAATAAGCTATAAAGTTACAATAACCTAAGACTAATTAGACAATTAATAGTACAACTGGAGCTATTTACCTTTATAGTATCCCATAACAAGTCTCTCACTTCATCTCCAACAGCATGCCAATTTTCATAATCAACAATAGAGATTCGGGATTCTGCTAACAAACCTGAGTAGCTTGCCAAATCCTTTCCGCCTTCCCCTATACGTTGACCATCTTCATTGTATTGAACATTCAATAGTTCACCCTCTCTCATTTTTGTTATCCTTTTGCATTGAACTGCTCCTCTTCCTGTCCTTTCTACACTTGAATCTTGTGTATTGTTAACTTCCATTGGTGTATCGGAAGTCTCGTCAACTCCCATATCTAAATCAGAATTAAAATTCTCTCCTGGATCCATGCTGATTTCCTATATACCGAGTATAGATATGAAGACTTTAACCAATGACAACATATGAAATAAGCTAGGTATCAATAACTTGGACAATATTAATTAAACAATAATAAGACAAATGATCATCCATAACATGAATTAAAGTATTAAGGCAAATATAAATATCAAAGTAGGTATGAATTCACATTTAATAACAATATTCAATAGTCAAATAATAAAGGAACAAACTTGTTCAAACATCCCCATAGAAAGAAAAAAATCATAACATGCTCTAACTTAATCGTTAGAGGTAGGGTTGACATAAGTCCCCTCACAATCTACACGCGCATAAGATGATACTGATGCACCTGAACTAAGGAAGTCGACATCTGGAAATACTTTACTACTTGTATGATCTAGCTCATCCTCATTCCCTTCCTCAAGGTAGTCTATTTCAGGAGTCCTCAAAGCTATTGACCATTTTGGATCGAGTTGGTCAGGTACATAAAAGACTTGCTTGGCCTGAGAGGCCATCACAAAAGGGTCTTCCTTATGTCCAATTCTACCAAGGTCAACAAAAGTGAAACCCAAATCGTCTACTTTGATGTCATTTTTGTTGTCAACCCGGTCACACTTAAATCTTTGGGACTTTGAGTACCGGATAGTCGAAAGCACCATATCTCGGTTATAACACCGTAGTAACCCATTTTCGAAACAACGGGTTCTTATCCTTGGCACTAGAAATTTGCACTGTTGTCGCCATTAAACCTACACCACTATTTTGGTTTACTAGTGAAGCTTCATGATCCTTCGTATGAAAACGGTATCCACCAATAACATAGCCTGAACAATTTAGAACGTCTCGACGAGGTCCTTGAGCTATAACTTTCAGGGTGTTTGAAAGTTTGCTACCGGTAACTGCTGCCTCCTCCTTAACCTGATTATCCAAGTTATCTAAGAATCTTAGTCGAATTTAGCAAAGTTGTATTAGATGTAAAATAATTTCAGATAATCTTACCCTTTGACGAATCCAATAAATGAATGTGCGAGTGTGCTCATCTTGATACCATTTGGCTGACTTACAAGGATAAGTAAGCTTTAGGTGTTCCATATGCTTCCTATCAAGTTAATAAAATAGCTTGGTCACCATTATCTGTCTAGGTGAAATAAGGAAAAAGAAAATCCTATACTAACGTACTTGATATAAGGTTGAACGTCATTAGTGTTTGCCAAAACACATTGATGAGCTTGCCCCCAAGTCTTCTCGTCAACTTCAACAACATTCATACCACCAAGAGGCTTTCCCTTAGAAATTGTATTTTCTTTCTCCGTATCATTAGTATCCATGTTTCTAACTGATGGGACTCCCACAACATTCACTCCAGATAAGTACTCGCTAAGAAACTCAACAACTTCTTCAAAGATATAATTTTCAGCAATGCATCCTTCTGGACGATTTCGAATCTGAACGTAGCCCTTTAGTATTTTCATGAACCTAATATTCAAAAAGTAACAAAAAAAGAGAAAATACAAACAAACAAACAATCAAATTGATGAAGCTTTACTGAATTATTGAAAGTAGTTAATTCAATTTTCTGTGTACTTGCCTCTCAAATGGATACATCCAACGAAAGAATACTGGCCCACAAAGCTCAACCTCCCTTATAAGATGAACAGATAGATGCACCATGACGTCAAAGAACGATGGTGGAAAGTACATTTCCAGTAGACATAAAGTGAGGACCAAATTGTCTTGAATTTCCTTTAATTTGGACACATCCACTACTTTGGTGCAAAGAGAGTTGAAAAAGAAACACAATCGAGTGATGGTATACCTCACATGCTTTGGCAACACTGATCGTATTGCCACAGGAAGAAGTTGCTGCATCAATATGTGACAGTCATGAGACTTGAGACCATACACTTTTAGATCTTGCATCGACATGCGGTGTTTAAAATGTGAAGAATATCCATCTGGCACTTTGAGTTCACGCAAAGTGTTGCAAACTGTTACATTCTCAGCTCTAGATAATGTATGACATGCTGGTGGAAGATAAGTCCTATTTCCCCTTTTCTCTGGTGCTAGTTCCTTCCTCATGTCCATTTCTAAGAGGTCTAGGCGACTTTTGAGGTCATCTTTTGTCTTATACTTAATGTTAAGTAGTGTGCCGATGATGCTATCACAAATATTTTTCTCAATATGCATGACATCCAAGTTGTGTCACACAAGCAAGAATTCCCAATATTCAAGCTCAAAAAATATGGATCTCTTCTTCCAATATTTACCACTTTCATTCTTATCAGAAGTGCTAGGCTGCTTCTCTCGTGTTTGTGACTCTTCATTGGATGCCTTTGACTTCTTTCTTGATGTTTTTGGCTTTGGAATCACCACTTTGGTTTCCCCATCTAACTTTCATCTCTTTGAGCTTTCTCGAAATCACCTCTCCGGTTAACGGTCCGGATGTGATCTTAACTCTTTGTCTGACCATTAAATGCCTTCCTTTGCCTTCGATAACGATGATTTTTTGGAAGGAACTTTCTATGGGACTGATATATGTTTTTATTCGAGTGTTTCAATCTTGTAGAATCAGTTTTCTCACCACATATTGGACAAGCAAGATATCCCTTGACACTACACCTAGCTAAATTTCCAAGAGCAGGAAAATCATTGATCGTCCACAGTAGAACAACCCTTAATGTAAAAGATTCTTGCTTGTAGGCATCATAAACCTCCACACCAGGATTCTAAAGAGCCTGTAAATCTTCAATTAAAGGTCTAAGGTAAACATCAATATCATTACCAAGTTGTCGGGGACCTGATATCAACATTGTCAGCATCAGAAATTTTCTCTTCATACATAACCATGGCGGAAGATTGTAAGTGATCAACATAACCGGCCAACAACTATTCCTAGAGCTGAGATTACTATGTGGACTAATCCCATCTGTCGAAAGAGCAAGTCGCAGATTTCTTGGATCTTCAGCGAACTTTGGCCACCTTTTATCAACCTCTTTCCATGCTGGAGAATCTGCTGGATGACGCATTTGACCATCAACTTCTACTCTTCTATCTACATGCCATACCAAATCCTTTGATGTCTGAGCTGATTGAAACATCTTTGCAAACCTTGGGAAAGGAGGAAAGTACCACAAAACTTTCGCAGGCACTTTACCCTTCTTTTCCTGATATCTCGACGTTCCACAAGTTGGACAACTAGTTAAATCCTTGTACTCATCTCCTCTGTAAAGTATGCAATCATTGGGACATGCATGTATTTTTTGAACTTCCATTCCAAACGTAGACAAAATATTTCTAGCTTTGGTCATGGATTGTGGCACTTCGTTATTATCCGGCAACATTTTTCCCAACACCTTCAATAGCTTGGTAAAACTCGTGGTTCGACCACCCACTACTGGCTTTCAAGTTGAACAATTCCACAAGGGATGATAGCTTTGTATAGCTTTTGCAACCTTTGTACAAAGGTTTCTCAGCATCTTCAAGCAATTTACAAAGCTTTTCAGGATTCCCCGTAAAACTCTCATATGCATCTTAACCATTCTAACCGTGTCCCCAAAATCACATGGGGTTTCCATATCAAAGTCTTGACATGGAGGTTCATGCGTGTCGAAACTTCGGGACTTTCCACTGTAAGGCTTTTCCCCATGCCATATCCACGTTCTGTAACTTTTTTCAAAACCAACATGAAATAGATGATCCCTGATATCGTTCAAACTCTGATGTAAGTGGTTCCCACAATTAAGGCATGGGCATCTTATGAAATTAAGATTGTCTGGGCCTGCATGCTCTCCAGCTTATTTTATAAAATACTTGACCCCTTCCTCGTATCCATCAAAAAGTCTATCCATAGTCATCCAAGGCTTATCCATACTCAATGTCAGAAATTTAATACACAAGTACTACATACACATGAAAAAAAAAAGGTGATTAAGCAAGATAAAATCATGCAATTCATAGATTTTGGCTCAATCTGGTGGTTGAAGCAAATACAAACATACAATATAACCTTGTACTAATCAACCTAAGGTGCCAAAAGTGTAGCGTGGGAATGGATTTAGGCGTATGAATGGGGAAATTCCTAGTTTCCTTACATGTGCCCGGCCAGCCACCAAGATACTTGGTAGAGTAAAATGAAATAGTTAAGTGTCACATTAAGATTAGGGTCTTGATACTAGAAATTCCTAGCAATCATAATATTCAGTACCCTAACTTTGCAAAAGAAACACACACACACAATCAACAAATTGAAAGCTAGTAATTTTTTTACCGTTGAGTACGTGTTTATCTATTTGTCAGCTCAAATCACGATCAGCCAGGCGTTCCTGCCCAATATATCAATCAACAATAAGCAAACTTGCAAACTAATAGTAAAACAACAGGCATAAGAGCTTCTAAAATCAGTTTATGTACGAGAACAGTCTCCATCTCTTACTCATTCAATCAAACACCTTAAGCCACTAACAAAAACCGTAAACATAAACTGCCAAGCCATTATACAAGCAACTACATGCCATCACTAGGCCAATATATCAATTAACAATAAGCAAACTTGCAAACTAAAAATAAAACAACAGGCATAAGTTTCTAAAACCAGTTTATGTACGAGAACAGTTTCCATATCTTATTCTTTTAGTCAAACACCTTAAGCCGCTAAGAAAAATTGTAACTGCCAGGCCACTATATAGGCAACTACATGCCATCACCAGGCCATTACAAGTTTTACTAGGCTACTAAAACGCAAGTATTTGGTGAGAACTAAAACCTTGCTAAACCTTTCATTGGACCACATTTTGACGATCGAGACAGTGCTATGGGATTTCATATAATTTTGGGACCTCACATGAAATTCCATGAAAAATATCCCCAAGCAGTTCAGTGAATTATAATTTGAAGAATGCAAACACCTGACCAATGCACCTACTATAGTGGGGGAAGAAAAGCACTAAACACACGGCAGGCAGTGTGATACAAAATCTATTCGAATGATTCGCTCAAATCCTTCTGGAGTTTTGACAAACAGTAACGATTTTCTTAAGGTGATTCAATTGAAAGTACTAGCCTACTAGGAATAACTTAGTGATTCTAATAGCTGAGTATATTTACATTCCCCCCACCCCACCTGTTTTACAAGTTTAGTATCAACCAAAGGATTTTGTGGTTAGCAAGATCTCCTAATTGTACAAGTTTTATCAGGCTTTGGTAAGAAGGAAAACAATGTCCGCTTTCATCTATCTGCTCAAGACAGTACATGGGTTGATGCATTGTAGACCGATAATGATTTTGGTAGAACCAAATGACCACAAAGGTGGAAAATAGACAGAAAAAATGGACTAGGCCATCAGTTCATCTACATTATATTCACAAGACTATACGTCCATTTCAAGCCAAGTTACTCCTTCCGTACTTAGGTCTTTGATTCTATTTTGAGTACTTGACCTACTGATGTTGGTAGGCACACTTGTCAACTGTCTGTAGTAATTTGGTGAGTATAGGTGGTCGTTACTATACATTGTCATTGACTATCAAAAGAATCGCCAGTTTATCATCTTCTTTGCATACCAAGTTACCTACATTCTACAAATGCTTTGAAGCCTTCATCTTTTCAACTAGAAAATTGGTGTAGCATACTGCATATAACCTCAAAACCACTGGGTTTATGTTTCACTTTTCAGTGTGTATAGAGACGACACATTACACATCTACTTAGTTAGATCCAGGTAACTAGGTAAGCAAAAAATAAAAAATAAATACTGAATAATCTGGCATATGAACGCCACCATTAAATTACAGGATCAGATTACCAATTATTAGTTAAATAAAATAGTGACACTTACAAACAAGGGTGTACAACTACTGGAAGGAGCCCGTACATGATAACTATCAATAGTCAGCATTCATCAATGTTATCGTTCGGAACGTCCTGCAACAGAAAGGAGAATCTTCTTTCTTGGTCCCTGCAGATCATAGCAACCATTCATAAATACAAAAAGGTAGGTAACATCAAATAACAATAGGCAGTATAACCATGAGTACCTATTACCAATAGAAGAAGAATGATGATAATTGACAGAGATTAGAACACATCGATGGCAATTTAAGAGGCGCTAGACGGTTCAATAATCATATAATGGTTCCACATGTTTCAAATCTTCAAAGAATCTTCTTAAATAATACGAATAGAACATCAGTGTTACTATTAGAGTATTGCGTAAAAGCAAATGATACCAGCACATATATGACTTTTAACATTTACTATTTTACTCGATTACTTTTTGTTTATATAACTTTCTTTATGCAATTAGTTTCTCCACCAAATCTTCTTGAGCTTCCTAACATATTTAAAGAAATATATGATTCAAGTAACAAACACTGTACTGACCAAGCACATTAGATTTACATCAAGACCAAACTAATTTAATGGTGGCTTGTTGTTTCGGTTTAGGCTACACATTGGTGAAGAACAATAGCGAGGGAAATCTTTTTTTTTTTTAAACATCAAAAGAAAAGATTAAGCAAAATTAAACCTAAACCACAATAGAACATAATCTATCTACTCTCCGATTTTTTTCAAGTCCCATAACAAGTCTGCAATTTTTACACTAAAATCCCTAAATTTTATAGTCCAAATTTTGCAAAGAAAAATTGGAAAGATTTTTTTTTGTGAACCCTATCAACAGCTACCAATGATATAAAGCAAAAACAATTGCTTTACAGCCAAAATTGAAATTAAATAGAGCAAAAAACAATTACCTGATAGCCGAAATTGGTGAGAGTTGTAGAAGTTAAAGAAGTTGAAGTTGAAGTTGATATTCTGCTGCTTTACTGGTGGCGATGAGAGACCGATAGAAGTTAAAGAAGAACCCTAGTGGATGATGGAAGTTAAGAAAAAAAAAAGCGACCGATAGAATTTTAGAGAGAGTTTCGGAAGTTAGAAGTTTTGAGAGTCTGGGAAGTTGAAAAGAGTAAGTTTTAGCGCCATAAGGTTTTTGACCCTACTTTCAAAATATTTGGGCGTGGGGTTTTTGGTAGACCGACTTTGTCCACGATATGGTTATATTTTTGCACAACATTAGCCACTTTTTAGTTGATACGGTGGGGTATATGAACATCAAAATACAAATTAGGCGATATTGGTTGGTTCCGTGGTATATGAGATACTATATACCACTGTTTTATGAGATTAGTGGCATTTGCTTTTACCGAAATTAGAAAAGGTATTCTTACCGTGGCATATGACTATTAGCCATTGTTATTAGGGAAACAGTGGTATATACGCTTTGACCTACCGTGGCTAATGAGCATTTATGTAGTAGTTCCGCTCTTTTTTTTTATAGAAAGTGGGATTCCTTCTTGAGAACTTGCTTGACGGATCAATCCAATTACAAGTTTAATTCGATAGTCTAGTTTTTACTTTTTACAACAAAGTAAAAAGAGGAAAAAGAAAGAATCTTAACAAAGTAATTACTACTGGCCTCGCGCATTCAAAGAAGAAGTTGAATGAAAACATTGAAAAGCAAGTTGTTGAAGATTGAAATGACTCAAAACATTGAAAGAAAATGATTGAATGAAAGATTAAAACAAGAAGAACAAAAAAATATCTATTGATTGAAATAAACAAGATAAAATAACAAGATTGAAATACTAGAAAATGAAGAACAATAAAGTAAAACTTGAATTGAAAAACAAGACTAGAAAAGTAAAGCAAACCAAATGGTTTGGATCCTAATACAATGGATAAGTTCTCTTTCCTTTGCTTTTTGATTATATACCCCTCTTTTTGCCAATTACAGATTTGCCCTCATCCATTCTAAACTAGACACCTCACCCCTTTCACTTTTCCTTTATGGGTGCCTTCTTGACCAAGATAGGTTTAGGGATAAGTCTTCATAATTTGAGATAATGGCCTCCATCTTTGGCCTTCTGATTTGAGTCCTTCGACTATTGACTATTGACTATTGATTGTTGATTTTGACAGTTGACTTTGACCGGTTGACTTTTTCAGCACTTTTCCATAGCAACTACTGGTCTTTATAATAAGCGTAATTAATGCTTCTTTTGGTGCTAAGACGCAGCTTTTATGATAAGTAGTCTGAAATACTCTTTAACCTGAAAAGGGTAGTAAAAGCTATGAGTTGTCTTTTCGTTAAGCGTAAGAGAGACTGTAATGCATTAATAAAGGGGTAATAAAACACATATTTGGGAGCTGATCAAGTTTCTAGGGCTTCACACCACCTCATATCAACTTTCAATTTAATAAAACATCCACCCATGGCTGCCAATTGAAAGATTGTACCTGGAATGGATTTTTCAAATCTATTTGATTCAGGGGTTTTTGATGTTTTCTTTTAGGGTCAGATCTTTAGAAGAGGTTGGAGGTCACTTTTGCTAGAACGTACTACTCACCACTCCCCTTCTCTTGTTCAAGCTTCCTATCGCAGCTTAGCTCGCAATAACGAGGCTTTCATTACCATTTCCTTTGGGGGAGGTTTGCATGAGTTGACTAGGCAGTCAATTGGGTCAGTTTTGGGTATCCAGGCACTACATGAAGTCCTTGAGAGTCAGCAGTTCTATTGCACAGTGTTCGATTTGAGGCATGCGACTTTGTTAGAGGGCAAGTACGTCATTGGTTCCACCTGCGCGAGGCAGACTTCCTTGAGGAAGAACCAGCTGGCAGTGGCAACTTCGATTGCGCACAACCTAGTGGGGATGATGAAACCTTCAGATATAGATAAGTCGATCCTTCACATTCTTTGGATCTTACAAACCCAAAACAACGGGTTCTGTATTTGTTTTTTCTTGTGAGACTAGCTTACTCAGACTAGATGAAATACTGCTCCCCTTCCTACCCTTGTAACTAAGCCATGCTTAGTTGGGGAGCAGTAGTTCCGAGTGAGTTTGTGGTAGTGAAGTCTGCCACATTCAGTTTTGTCTACCTTCACTGCGTTCATCAAGACTGGTCCCCAAAGGCTGTAGACGAGATCGAGCATTGTCTCGACAACGACGCCGCTCCTCCTCCACCTCTAGTAGCCTACTTTGCTATAGGAGATCGATCTCAGTTCACGCGACCCATAGATACTTTGAGATTCATGCATGAGGGTCAACGTCAACTTCATCAGTTGTTGAGTACAGTTCAGTGAGAGTTGCGTGACTTTCAGGCCAGCACTCTCGAGACTCTTCAGGAGCTGAGAGATGCGATAGTTCCAGATCCTAGTCCTCGTACTTGGAGAGCTCTACGCGTGCAGGGAGATAGTAGTTCGAGTTCGTCTCGACGTAGTTAGTCACCACGCACGAATTCTGACTAGGCAGCTCCCTAGTGTCCGCATAGATAGATGTAGTTTGTTTTCGTATTAGTACATGCCTTTACTTTCTGCACTTGTAGTTGTATATATGCTGATATTAGTATTATTTGTTATGTATGCATGTGTATTGTGGAATTTGTATGAGAAGTTGTGGTATATGAGTAGAAGAAAATACAAATACATCATGCCCAAATTTTCTTATTTCTGTAATATGCATGTTTTTACAAATAAATTAAAAAAAAAAACCTAAAATTTTCATGTTAGAATAATTATGTTTTTACCTTTTAGTTACCCCATGTACATCTTGTTCTATATCTATCAACCCACGCTCCAAACTTGTTTGGGGGTGGTATATTCTCATCACGAAGAACATAGTACATATTACAATCGTTTTCGTTCATGTTCCTATGGTAATCTCTTTCATTTTTTTTTTCATACTTTGAGGATAAAGTATATTTCAGTTTGGGGGTGGTATAGTAACATTCTGCAAAAACTAGGCATTTATTATAAAGCAATTCTTAAATAGATATATTAAGTATATTTTTATATTTCTTTCATTCTGTAAAAAAAAATTCGGAAAGACCAAAAATATTTTTCTATTTAGTACTAAAAGTATTGTTTTCCTTTTTCTATGATGAACAAATGGTTTAGAAGTCTCAATATAGCAATATAGTAAAAATTCATTCTTTGAACTCAGACTAATATACATACAATAATTTCTGCATCTTTTCGTGAATGGCATGCATTAGCATCATTGATTGTATATAGCAGTAAGTTTCCGAAGTCGAGGTTAGAACAATTAAGTTTCATATCCTGTAAGAATCTAGCCAAAAGCCTCATTTGAATGATTATTGAGTGATGACACAAAGAATGTCTGGATAGAAAGACCACATGGTCCACTTGCTTGATCACCACCCTATATCCTAGGAGAGAATTAAGGTCCTTTCTGGATTGATATAACCAAATAAATGTTAAAAACCCAAAAAGATAGAATTTCCTCTAGTTACACCCTTTGAGCCTTCACCAATTTCTAAAAGCCTTTTTATTCTTTACCATGAATCCCTGAACCGTTACAACACAAAATGAAAAGCATACCTAGCTGACGAGTTAAGAATTAGATGAACAGTAAAAAGAGAAGAGAAGGCATTGTACAAAAACAGAATAGTTAGAAGCTTCGAAAAGAAAAGAAAAGAAAAGATTCAAAAATCGAAATCTCCCAAAAGTTCAAAATCAAAAGGAGTCGATTTCAAAAGAAACAAAAGCAAAGTTAGAACTCCCAAAAATCAACATCATATGGAGTCACAAAGCCAAAGGGCTAAAGAATGAATCACAAATTTGGAAGCAAAAGAACAAAATGGGGTTCTTCACTAGTTATAAATATCTAGAAGAACCAATTTCTTAACTTATGAGAGTTTGTTTTCCCTTCCTTTTTATTTCTAAACCACTACCTTAGCCTCATAATTCCTAATAAAAGAGCTCTAGTTCAACTAGGAATAGGACGGTGTGATAGTAAGTGCGAAGTGTGATCAATCAACCTTGGCTTTCTTTAGACGTCATTCGTGTATATGAGAAATATAAAAGCCCGCTGCATTTGAGAGAACAAAACTTGAGTGAATCTATCAAATAGTTTGTGTTTTAACACATTCCTGTGAGAACCCACCTTAAGGATGCTCTCTAAGAGTTTCGGTAACGACTCTGCTTTTGCATTTCATCGCTCATGATTTGCACGTTTATCTTTAGATAATTAAATTACTGTGTATATGTTATTCTGAGTTCAAAGGAGTTTTTCCTTATTCCCCCGCTAATGAGATGTATAGACTTCTGAGAATAAACAAGGAAACAAGACATTTTGTACTAGATAGAGGAAGTTTGTGAGTACCTTCTATGGAAAACTCTCATGAGGCTTAAGCTCGTCCACTAGGGAATTCCTAGTGGTTTAAGGCCTTGTTGCATATGGTCAATGCAATCGCACTCCGCGAAACAAGACTGGCATAACAAATTACACATTTGTGATCTTAGTTTTTTCTCTCATCTTTTCTTGAAGACAAGCAAAATGCTGTTTGAGGGTAGTTGATCAGTCCCCAAATATGCATTTAATTACCTTTACAATGCTTCAAATATGCCCTTCTTATGCTTAATGAACAGACAACTCATAACTTTTGCTACTTTTTTCAAGATACTGGCCATTTAGGAATTATACTCCTAATACATGCATTTAAGCACAAAAAGGAGTGTTATTGACGTTGCTTGGGAAGATTCCAGCTTAGGAGAAAAAGTGGCAAAAAGTCAAAGTCAACGGTCAACAGTTAGGGACTTAAAACCAAAAGGCAAAAGATCATGTCCTTAACCCAAAAGACCAAAGATTATATCCTCAACTAAAAAGTAGGCATCCTTAGCAAGCTTGTTCAAGAAGATACCTAAAGCATAAAGTAACCCTAATGTGGTTTCTTATTTCTAAAGGATGAGGGCAAAGTTATAAAGTGTAAATGGTGTAGTATATAAACCAAAGTGAGAGGAGAGAGAACTTACCCTAGAATTAATCTTTGGTCATTAGGAGTAGTTTAATATGTTTTAATTAATAGTTTAATTGTTATTTACCTTGTTTTCCATTTTCATGTTCTTCAAGCATTAGTTAATGATTCAAGTTCATATTTGTCTTCAATACAAAGTTTTCAATCTTGTTCCTACTACTCTTATCTCATTACATCTTTCTAAGCTTGCATTCACAACCCCAAACACAAATTCACTCATTTGACAAGTTCAAATGAGTGTTACTTGGTGACTAATTAGCAATCTTAACAAATCTCTTTCCATACATGTTTTCATCTTAACAATATTAAAAGTCTAGTTTTGAAGCTTCCCATTAACCAGCTAAAGTTTTTACTTTGATAACACCAAAAAACAACCCATAGTTTGATTAGAAAAGCTTAGAGAGTGAAAGTTTCTATCATCAAAACCATCTTTCTTGGCATAGATTCAAGATGAACAACAACACCCCTTACTCAGGTGTCGCATATGACTTTGGTTTGGAACTGATTTTGCATGCCAAGTCATATTCTAAGCAAGCCACGGCACACTATACATCTTCTGCAACCTTTCAGATAAAGGAAAATATCTTAGCTTCTTCATTGGGAAAGGTTTAGCCCTTGGCTTGGATTCATCAGCTGGCTTCCATCTGCTCGCACCACATGCAGGACAAATAACTCTATTTTCATTATCTTTCCCTTGTATAGAATATAATCATTTGGACATGCATGGATAACCTCACACTTCACACGCAATGCCTTTATCATACTTTTAGCACTATCTATTTTAACAGCCAATGTACTCTTATCCGGCAGAATCCTCTTTAAGAATCCCAACAACTGTGTGAAACTATTATTAGACCACTGATGTCTAGACTTCATCCTTAATAGCTCAATTGTCGCTGACAACTTTGAATGTTTACCTTCACACGAAGGATACAAGGGCTGCAATGCATCTTCCATCAATTTCTTGTACCGAACGTCCTCATGTATATTGATTTGAATATCATCTTGCGAAATACTACTATCATGAGCATTAGGAGCATCATCTTCGTCGTGAACATCATCTACCTCATCTAGAATCCAAGTCATTAGGTTGACTATGCCCACTAGATGCATTTTGACGGCCTCGAGAAAAGGCTTAATGTCGAACTCTGCATCCCCCATTTTGTCATCCATGCTGAAAGTGTCTTTGTCGTCTGCAAGCATACAAAAGCCATTAAATTAACTATCTTCACAATACGAACAATATACTGGTGTTTAAACTACAACAATATACTGGTGTTTAAACTACAGAAATCAAAGGCTATGCAAATTTAAAATTTTTATGAATTCTACAGAAACACTTCAGATAGCCAAATGAGTTGGGCCATTTCATGAGTAACAAGATGAAGTATGGCAATGATGGTGATAGTGGTGTTTGTGCTGTAACTGCTCAAAGGGTCTTCACATGTGGGACCTGAACCCCCAGGGATCCCCACTTAGATACTTATCCCATAAGCAAATATCTTTGACTCTCAGTGATCAAATTTTTCAGTGATCAAATTGATTCTATTATATCAAAGTGATCAAAGGTCCTATCTCAGACTCTCAGTGATCAAATTTTTCTGACGCCATTATAGAACTAACAGTAATGTTTCTTAGCAAACCAACTTATATAAAAGGATGGGAAAATTTCCTTTAGTTGTGGTATCAGAGACTGAAGACAATAAATACCAAGTAGATAAGATGGCTTACAAGCTTGACTGGAATACTAATAGAAACCATAACTGCTACTTCCTTCTCCCTGTGAGCTCGAGTAACACATGGATGGATCAGTTGATTCACCCACAAAATGAGGGACATATACATCCTCCCTTGAGATAGATGGTCGAGTCTGAACTTGTGGGGGGGTTATCTGAGGCGCAACTACTTCAGGGTATTCAGAATATGAAATGTCATGACTATTCAATTCTTGACGAGCGTATTCCAATATATCATCCTTATTAACATGCAACCCACTATTCATTTTGCAAATAAAACTAGCCATAGAAGCCTTGGCATGCATATAGTCCTCTAACATCGTCTTCAACTGTGCCTAAATTGATACCATAATTAAATAAATTAAAAATTGATACAAAAAATAAAATAAAATAAACTATTTAATTTACTTACTGGTGTCAAGTTGACATCAATAGGGAGATGTGGCACCAAATCTTTGTCAATTGGTGGAACACGTAAATTAAAGATTTCACCATTACGACAAGTAATAGGGATAACCCAATTGGCTTCAGGAGTAACAACTACCTCAACTTGTGACAATGGGGGATATGATAAGCTATTAAGGGTTGCCCCCATCGGCTGTGAGATACCTACATCCTCCTTAAGACCAGATGCACCAACAAAGTCCACATTCACACCTCTATAAGTTGGGGGTAGAAGCATCCCCACTGAGACACGAGCCCAATAGTCAGTGTATTGCTGCTCACTAACCTGTCTAATCAAGGCATCAATAGAAATGTTGCCACTGTTGTACCATTGGAGCAATATATCAGTCTGGCATCCGTTAAGATTCATATGCGAAGGGGGATCACAAGGAATTGAAGGAACGCTAGTGACTTGGCGACGACAACGCTCTCCTGAATACCAAACATTTACTAACGGTCCAAACAAGATGCATCACCAACTAGTCAACTCTAATTCTTTCCAAACATACGGATGATTTATGCGTATGCATGTGGAATCTACCCATGGTAGCCATACAATAGAACTCCGAGTACGAGACTCTACCTGCTATCATGCTAGACTTAGATTACAATGGGCTTCACCCACAACCTTATGACGGTAAGTTGGACCCCAATTATTTATAACAGGAAATTGGTCGGGCTCTTCAAGTATCCGAACGTGCATGCCATTTTGAAAATAGGAATAATACTAGTATTGAACAAAAACAAATATATTAGCACATAACTAACTAATCAAATCCATTTAAAAAATAAATAAATTTAACTACCTCAATGACTTGCCACATCCCCACCACAGCTTTACTACCATTGCCAATACCAAAACGACATACCAAGTCCAAAGACATAATCAGATGCGTATATGCAGCTCCTCTCCAGTCAAAACTACCGATCTCATCTATCTGAATAAGACTAGCTAGATATCCCAAACGAACCTTGTTGTGGGAATTTGCTAACAATACATTTCCAATAACATACAACATGAAAGCACGAAACCCTATTTCTCTTTTATTAACACCATCTTGCACTGCATAAGCTGTATACATCTCTAAATGACTCAGTTTGATGCTGCCACTATAAATTTCATCCACTGTTAAAAAAGGTAAATATTTGACAGCCTCATCAAATAACTCATATTTTGAATCAAAAGCTACAATCTTTCCTTCTCCAACACGCAACCCTGTAAGCATTGAGAAATCAAGGGGCGTAAAGCCTATCTCGCCACATGGAAAATGAAATGTGTGGATAGAGTCCCACCATCTCTCTACAATTGCTTCAACTAACTGTCTATCGTACTTTTCAATATCAATTTGAGAAAAGACGTCAAAACCAACATTTTGAAGCATCAATTGAAATTCTCCAAAGTTCACTTGGCTCAACCATTCCATAACAGGGGCCAAAGTCCCTTTCTTACCGACTTTTTCCTTCGTTCCACCACCTTCACGAAGAGTAAAGGATATGTGTGTACTTTCCTCTACAATAACATGTTGATAAGAACTAGGATCAAACTCAGAATAAGAAGTCCCTACACGTACATCTTCTGGATTTGGGGCATTTGGTGTCCCTGACTTTTTCGACTTTGTACCCTTACCTCTGAATTTGTGTAAAATGCCGGACATTGTAACTGGTGAGAAATAAATTAACACCAAAATCAAACATAATTAATAATATGAAACTAAATAAATTGGTCTTGCATTACGACAAATAAAATTAAGTGCAAGTTAAGATATGACACAAAATTAGATGATATGGCATTACGACAAATAAAATTAAGTGTCGCATTTTCTTTCTACTGATGGTATGACACAAAACTAGACCACACTATAGTATTCTACGTATATCAACACACAATCGTAGTCTCCTTAACCTAGAAAAACTCCAGTTATCCTTCAAAAGGATACTAACACATCATTTACCAAATCAAGTGGACGTATTGCTGAGACTTAAACAATGTGTTTCTAACCTTGGCTTCGAATGAAGGAGCAACTCGCTAATATGTATTGAGAATCCAAGTCAAAGTGCTTGAAGAACTAGCTTGCAGGGAAGTTATTAGTGACTAAATTGTCCCACAAAAACTTGTAGCACATCAATTGAAACTTGCCATGGTTTTATAACACATCATTATAAACTAACGAAAATCTAACCAAATTATAAAAACATAATTGTGTACGATAAGAAAGTGAAATTATAAAAGAAGAATTGAGAGAACAACATCAAAGTGAAATATTGATAAATAACAATTGAAATTCAACAAATTTTAAAAGGCCTCTCCTAAAATAGCTAATCATAACACGCACTCTCTTGTATAGACTAGCAATGAGGAGGACTTTGTCAATCTCAGCACCTTCATTTTTGTCCACTAGAATAACCATTGCCATAATTCCTTCTATGATGCATCAACTGGTTCAAGATAGATTCAAATAAGAGACGCGGATTGTAACAAGTTCGAAAACTTGAATATATAAAAGGCCTAACACCCTGTTTGCCCATATCTTTAGAATATGGCTAGATTGGCTAACACCCTACACGCAACTATATGGCCTAAAGAATTCACTCCCCCCAATGTATTATAACCATAAAATGTGCTATCTCCGAAATTGAACAGTATATGGCCTAAAGGACATTATGAATGGTATTTGCAGAGAAGAAGATACTGTAACCAAAGGTTGCGACGTAACAATGATAAAACTAGAGGGAGTTAATTCAATACCAATACAAGAGAAATGAAACCTGAGAAAGCGTAATTTAGTCGAACCTCCCTCCCCCTAGGTTTCACTAGAAAAGTAGAGTAGTAACTAAGTTGCATATAATCTACAAAACTATTTTGTTTCTCCCTTTAATTTTGCTTACACGACATTCAGGTTCACACTGTAAAGATTTCAGTGTAGATACAGATGTTCCAACTTCCAAGGTGTTGTTATCTTGAAATTCTACTTAAAAGAGACGCAAAAACCTGGTAATTTGAAGTCCGCTAAATTTGCACCCTTTCTTCAGTGGGTGGAAACACTAAAACACCTACACTTGCAAATATGCAAAATACTAGTTCAAACTATTGAGTTCTAGGTTCATAATTTCATATCACATGGAAATGTTCACAGATGAACAACTGACGTCCCAATTAGGAATAAAAGCAAAACCAGATCACCATTTCTCAAGACTCCGAGTCTCTGAGAGAAAAAAAAAATGTGTGCCATTTTTATTGGGGGTGTTATAATGCAACCGTAATGTTAGCATTGATGGTTTCATTAGTTTCAACAATTTGGTAAAGGGTCAAAATCAATTATATTCATTACAACAAGATAACAAAAAAAAAAGGCTCACATCATAAATCATAATCATAATCATAATCACAGACATTAAATTTTTAATAGGTCACCCCACACAAATATGCAATTGACATTTGAAGATTTGATCGTCGCCATTGAACCATATGGTCTTTCATCCAATACAAAGGTAAAAATACCTCAGACAATATAAGAGTTGAACATTTCGGCTATCACATAAAGATGAGTGATTGTACATACTATAGCACTTAGATATATGCATATTTCAGAGAAATAAAAGAGAATAATATGTTCGGGGCGTTCTCTTTAGCTTGATCATGCATGACTGATTTGATTGTTTGGAGTTGACATCCACCTTTACTATGGTCATAAACAATGCAATGAACTAATACTTCTAACCTCTGGGGGGGTGTGATTATTTGCGTAGCTGCACTCACTCACTCACTCATTTTATGTTGGCCCAAGTTTCACGCATTCCAAGAAACTTATCTATTGAAGTAACAAAAACAATTTCCAGAAACTTATTAGAATAAGAAATGGCGAAGAGCAGAAACAAAAAGAAAGATAAGAAAAATGGTGCAACTTCGATGGATATCTCGATGCCCACAGTATCAGATACTCCCCAAGGAATGGACACAACAGAAGTTACAGCTAAAGATTCTGTTCACGGTGTTCTCAACAGAAAGATCAAGAAGGGAGTGCCCATGAAGAGATCAAAGAATGTTAGAAAGATGAAAGCCATCAAGAAGGCTATATCCAAAAATGAGAAGTCAGAAGAGAAAATTACGAAGAGTGAAAAAAAAGTGTTGAGAACTAAATCTGCAAAATTGCTATACGAATAGAGTTTAAACACCCTTAATATTGTTGAGAGAAAGTTAGAATGCTACAAAGGAGATGATCTCGTCGCGAATGCCCTTGGCAATCTGAACAGTCCATATCTAGATAAAGTGTTATTACCTCTTTTAAATGCGTGTCATTGAGATATAATTCATTTACCCTGTACTAAGTTTTACAGAACAAATTTTGGAATTGTTTGACCTATGGAACAGGTTAAGGTAACCACCCTATCAAGTGATTTATACATTTCCACAGCCATGTAACAAATATAGTGTGAATGTCGCACTACTCTTGGTTGTATTTGTACCATCTTTAAAAAAAAAAAAAGTTTCACGCATTTATATGTACCATAAAAACATGCTTTGAAGGAAATTGAACAAATAATTGGTGTGCAATCACAAAAACAACTATAAATCAAAACAAAGGGATTTCTTGATTCACATTTTAGCTTGATGTAAAGTACAAGAGTACTATAAACAAGCTTGTAGAATTACTGCTGCAGTTTTTTTTGCTTCCCTCTTTCTTTCAAACCATTTTATGGGAAGTGGCAATGAAAATTCCAAAATTTGGCCAATTTCTTGACTTCTATTTTTCTAGCGGTGGTGTTGAGCGTGTTGAGAGTGAGAGTGAGAGTGAGAGTTTTTTTTTTGGTGTTCGGGTGTTTTTGTTTGAAAAGGGTAATATTAGGAGATAAATAACTACACTGTGGTGGGAGTGGCGATTTAAAAAATGGTTTTTTTTTTTTTTTTTTTTTTTATTTTTTGCCCGCCTTTGCTGATGGCGGATAACAAAAGTCAATATTATTGTTGGAAACAAATAACCGATATTTAATATTTCAGGCCGCACGCCATTGTCATCGGGCGAATTTTGGAAAAATAAACCATTGGGTTTGATTTCGCTATCCCACTAACTGTATCCACTGTGCTATTGTGGTTTGGTGTTTTGGTGCACCAAACCATTGGACTTAGCCTAAGGTATCTGTTAGGATATAGATATGTATAATATGAGAAGGAACCGCATCTCTTTATTAAAGATGAAGAGGATAATGCTTAGAAACGGGAGTTAAGGTAGGTTTTTACTTTCAGTTAGTGTTTGCTTATGTCCCAAACAATTTGATTCTTCTTAACCCCATAATGGGTGGAACTCATATAGAGTTGCGTCTATTCTTCCTTTTCTATACTAGTATGTTATAACCTTGTTTTGTAGATGTCCTAGAATTTCACGCGTTTCCATGGTATTTCTCTACCCTATTTATTTAAATACTTTGAGGACAAAGCATGCTTCTTGTTTGTTGGGGGTGGGGCATAGAAACATGTCTAAATAAGGCATATGTTAGGATATAGTTATGGATAATATGCACTTGTTTTCTAGTTAAAAAAAAAAAAAAAACAAGTGCATACAATTTTTTTAAAAATATAAATAAAAAGTATGCTATACACTTAGAAATATTGGTATTATTTTCCTTCTCTATCTATGCTCTCAATAATCTAGAAGTCTATCGTAGCTTTTGCATTAGAATAGTTTTTAGAAACTTAGGCTAATATGTAGGTAGTAGTCTTTGTATCTATCTATAAATAAGTTACATGAGTATCTATGATTGTTAGCAGTAAGTTTTTGAAATCTAGGCTAGAGTACTTATTCTACAACTCCTGTGAGAATATAGCCTAAAGCTTTATATGAGTAAAACATTTGAGAAATGACATAAGGGAGTAGTAAAATCCGGATAGAAAAATCACACGTCCACTTGCTTGATCACTATACCATATCCTAAGCGAGAATTTAGGCCCTCTTTAGATCGATATAGCAAGAAATTCATACCTATGAATTATTTTCCGCTAGTCGCCCCTCTGAGCCTTTCATAAACCGCAAATCCTTTACCCTGTTACAAAACAAAACAAAAAAAAAAATCAACCTACCCAATTCTTTGAATAAGTATGAGAATAGAGATGAAGAATAGAAAAGGGAAGAACCTTTGAAATCAAGAATTTGTTAGTCGCTTCAGATGAGAAAAGTAAGTTTCCATCCAAATAAAAAAAAAAGTAAAAAAAAAAGAAAATAAAGAGTTAGAACTCCAAAAATAGAATCAAAGGAGTCAAAAGCGAAAGAAAAAGAAAAATATGGCTAAGGATGAAAACAAAGTGTAGAAGCAAAAGTAAAGAACAAAGTTTTCTCTAGTTACATAATATGAAAACTCTATTATCTCAGATTTGTCATTTTTGAATATCCATTTCCTTCCTTCTTAAACCATCTCCTAATCCCCACAATACCTAATAAAGACCTCTAGCTCAATTAGGAATAGGTTAGTGTGATAGTAAGTGGCAGATGTGTTTGATCGACTCCGGCTTCCTTATGTGTCATTGAGTTTGTAAGGTAAAGTGTGCCCACTGCACACTGGAGTAGCAAAACTTGAGCGAACAAATCAGAGTGGTTTTTATCTTGACATTTATGTGAGGACCTACTTAAAGACGCTATTCCGAGCTTTCATAAACGGACCTGCTAGTTAATCTCATAGTATTACTCATTGTATATATGTTTATTCGTAGATGATTGATTATTATGCATATACTAGCTTAGGTTTCGACTTGATTATTCTGTATTTAATGCTAGTGAGATGTATAGATAATTGAGACATAGATAAGGAAACAATAGTTATTTCTAAGTCGTTGTAGTATAGATGAAGTTTGTGAGTACCTTCACTGGAAAACTCTCACGAGGCTATAACTTGTCCACTAGGGAATTCCTAGTGGTTTAAGGCCTTGTTGCATATGGTCAATGCAATCGCACTCGGTGAAACGAGATTAGTTAGGACTCCATTTTTGGTCACTTATGCTAATTTCTCATATTTGCTTGAGGACAAGCAAAATATTATTTGGGGGTGGTTTGATAAGAGCCCAAAACTGTAGTTTAAACCTTTTAACAATAATACTTTTAGACAAATTATGCGAGTAATAAATAAGAGTTAATCCTAATTACGTACTTTTATGTATTTCAGACATTGAAGTCAATTATGTGCAGAAATATGCCACTTTGGCGATATAAAGGAGCAAGGGTTGGTTGCCAAGAAGTTATGTGATTAAAGGCCAAGACGGGCAGAAAAAGCACACAAAAGTCAGTAGAACTTCCGAAGATTGTATCTTTGGGCTCAGTCCTCAGAATTGGGCGTACGTTATGTCAAAACGACCAGCTCGGAAAGAGCTTTCCAATAGTCCAAACCTTGTCCCAATCAGAGGAGCAGAAGTGGATGAAAAGCCTGTTGAAGTCAAAACCAGCTGAAAATGGCCCTGTTAACAGAAGAAATTGGGCTTTGGGCTCGATATTCCGGCCCAAAACATGGACCCTCAGCCCATGCACAAAAATATGGATTTGGTCTCCTCTATTTACACACATAAGACTTTGATCTTAAGGATCAATTAGCTTAGGATAGAAAATAGCCATTAAAGCTCAGTTCTAGATCTAGTTTTTCAATTAATTAATTAGTTGTTATTCTTGTTTTAATTTCAATATTGAATGATTGTTATTTAGTTGTTAGATCAATAAAATATTTAGTTCTTGATAATCTAATTTTGTTTTCCATTAATTATTTGTTTCTATTCTTAGATTTACTTATTTGTCATTATTAGTTTAAATCAATTATTGCATGAGTAGTTTCCATTTCAGTTTAAATAAGTAAAGTTCCAATCTTTTTATGATGTCTAGTGTTAATTCATATGGAAATGATAGTTTAATGAATCAAGGCTAAACTTCCATTAGAGGGGTTTGATGAAACCTTGATGAAAAGTTGATTGCGTAGTGTAGAATCGTTGTAAAAGTCTATTCCCCTCTAAAAGGTCGTTTATTCGCCATGAGAATGGGTGGACATCCTCACATGCTAGTTATGAATTGGTAGAGATGCCATGTATAATTATGGATTAGAACGACCAATTCTTACCATAAGAATGTAAGAATTGGATTACAACAATTTATGCTAGTATATTAAGTTGGATTGAAGGTGGATTCAATTCCCCCTAATTCTTATTCTAGATTCAAACCTTAGTATCCCGTAGCATTTCGTAGTTGAATCATTATAGTTAGTATCTTGTTCTTAGAATTCCCTTCGTAAAACTCTCGTTAGACTTTGGATAGATTCGCAATTATAGAGAAGTTGAATGGTAAAGAACTAGGAGTGGAACGAATCTTCTAATCTAACTCTACTTCAATAGTATCGGGAGTAGAAATCTTTGATAATCACGAGTATAGTTCAGTTTTAGTTTTACTTGTGTTTAGAGTTTCATCGCTTTATTCATTAGTAAAATTATATCAATTTTATCGTCTTATCACACGCGCGCCTGTCACACGCGCGCCCATGAATGAAATGCACCCGCATATGTCAGACATGTGTCCGCGTGTAACACACACCCGCGAACCATTTCCCATCGAACGTAAATGACACGCGATCGCGTCGAGTCTTGTTTTCATCAGATGAAGATTCTGTTGGCTCAAAATCTTCATATGTAAGTCCACTTTAATTTACCATACACTACTACAGAAAAACTCATATACCACTATTATTTACAGTGGTAAAAAGCCTTTAGCCACTGTTTTCATACCGTGGTAACAACCACCATGACAAATACTTCTAACAAAACCATAAGGAAAAGTACCTCTTATATACCACAGTTTTGAGTAAAACAGTGGTATTAGAATTTACAAACCATGGTTAATAGCCCGAAAAGTCTACTATATTCGATGTGAACCGTGGGAAATATGATGATATATACGACGGTTGGATACAAACCGTGGGTTATATAAACTGATTATACCTCGGTTCTTATCAAACCATGGTGTATAGTCATTGCAAACCGTGGGAAATAAATATGATATATACGACGGTTGGATACAAACCGTGGTTTATAGTCAATTTTTTTTAAAAATAAAAGACCCTAATTATTTGATTCTAATCATATTCATTCAACCTGCAACCTGCCCATTTTCACCATATATATCCACACTAGATTTAAAAACACATTGCTCAAATAAACAATTCATAGTGCAACACAAACAAAAGAAATAAATTTAGACATCCAACACAAAGACATTGAATTGCTAAAAGAGTTTTAAACTTTTTTGAGTCATCAATAATGAAAGAAACATCCAAATTTACTTGTTCTATCAAAATAATAATGACCTAACTTGTTGCATCAATCAAAAAAGCAATCTATTTGTTTTATCTAAAATATCAAAAAAAAAAATGGTGAGACCAAGCACCACACCTTAACTGGAATGGTCAAAACCTAGCTAAGACTCGACGCTTAGCTCGAGCGCTCCATTATGCTGGATGAATCTAAGAATTTCAAGTCGAACTACATCAAGTTCCTCTTGTGTGTATGTATCTTTGAGGGATAGATTTGTCATCTGCACGATCAAAGATAAAAAAGTATATAATAACTAAATAATGAAGAGTAACACAAAATAGAGAATGCTAGTGTATGACGAATTATACCTTATTTTCAAAAGAATTATCTGAAGAAGCTTCCATTATTTCTCTCATAAACTTCATTACTTAATACCCACACTCTTTACTACCAGGTTGGTACGGGCCCCAAGTACAAACATGGAAAATATTCATAAGCATATATTTTTCCAAACACATAGTATGTATGCATAAGAATTTGTTTATTACCATAATCTTCTCCCACTTCACTGGACCTTTGCTTCCTTTCCCTTCAAGTCTTTCTATTTTCATGACCGCACTTCAAAATAAATTTCAATGTAAAATCTAATTAGCAAGTAAAAGATAAGCACATAATGATCTAATTATTTCATATACATACACACTCATGACAAACCTGTTAAAATAGATATCTATATCATTAGATGGTAGATTATGCATCGAATCCAACCAATGAAAAGTCATCCGCGATAAATTAATGGCAATCAAAACCCAATGTCCACTACAAAAAGATCAGAGGCATGTGTGGTTAAAAAAGAAAATTTAGACATTAAAACTACATTATACATTCTAATGAAAATGATAAAACATGGATAATATTAAAAATATAAGACAATATCCTTACCATGGATTATAAGGGATAAGAACAACTCTTTTTCCACTTGTATTTTGCAACCTCTCCCCAATAATTTGAGTTTTCTCATTCCCATTAGCTCTTGTGAAAGATAAAGGGTTTACAAATCCGACGACATCACGACAACTCACAAATTCATCATAAAGAATCCTAGAGAAAGAAAAATAAAGCAATCATAATTACTAAAACTAAAGATGAATATCTAAGATTTACGATAACACCAATAATGAAATTTTGCAGATATTCTAACCTCATGTATACCACCAAAATAACAGCATCGAACCAACCCATGTTACATACATCCATTATATCGCTTTTCTCCATAATGAAACTACCCATATTATCTCCAAACAATTCTCCTCCTACTGGAAAATGTATCGAACCTTGGTCCCCTAGAAATGCCATATTGAGGAATCCCACAGACGAATCTATTGCACCTTGATTATGACTATCACTAGTTTGATTTTTACTTCCCTAAATTAAAAATTCAGAACAACGACACTACTAAAAGAAGGGCTTTTTGTGTCACTTTTTAAGTGACACAAGAAGTCACTTGTGTCACTTTTGAAACTAATTCTGGAGTGACCTATAAGCCCCCGACACATAAAGTTCTACCAAAAGTGACACAAAAGCCTTACTAAATGTGTCACTTTTTGTTAATAAAAGTGACACTTAAGAATAACCTCTTGTGTCACTTTTAAGAAAGAGTGTCACAGTGCTTATCAAAAGTGACACTAGTTGTATCCGTTTAGAACTAGAGTGAGACATAATTTCGTTAAAAGTGACACATTAAGTATACTAGTTGTGTCACTTTTGGACCAGAGTGAGACATAAGTACGTCAAAAGTGACACATTAAATATACTAGTTGTGTCACTTTTGGACTAGAGTGAGACATAAATGCGCCAAAAGTGACACATTAAGTATACTAGTTGTGTCACTTTTGGACCGAGAGCGAGAGACATAAGTCGTCAAAAGTGACACATTAAGTATACTAGTTGTGTCACTTTTTAGACCAGAGTGAGTGAGACATAATACGTCAAAAGTGACACATTAAATATACTAGTTGTGTCACTTTTTGGACCAGAGATGAGATATAAACGCCAAAAGTGGCACATTAAGTATACTAGTTTGTGTCACTTTTGGACCAGAGTGAGACATAGAATGCCAAAAGTGACACATTAAGTATACTAGTTGTGTCACTTTTGGACCAAAGTGAGACATAAGTACGTCAAAAGTGACACATTAAGTATACTAGTTGTGTCACTTTTGGACCAGAGTGAGACACAAGTACGTCAAAAGTGACACAAAAGCCCCTTACTTCTTGTGTCACTTTTGGGAATCAACTCCATATAACTCGTATGAAAAAGAAAGCGACACATAAGAGTGGTCAGTTGTGTCACTTTGAATAGATATTATGTCACTTTTTTCAAAAGTGAGACAAATGAAAATAATTTTTTTTAAAAACATTTTCTCATTTTAGTATTCAATCAGATTCATTTCTCAACCTGCATCCTATATCGTCATAACCAAAATCCCATTAACCTGCTTTTTATGACATAAACAAACATCCACATACATTTATCAAAACATCACAACCAAAATCACTTTAACCTGCTTTATGATACGGAAACAACATCCACTCAAGAAGAAAGAAACAACATTTAAAACAATTAACTTCTATTGATTTCATCGATCAAACCAAGTATTTTTCATCTAGTTTGACTCCCAACAAAAGAAGTCATTCCAATACCAAAAGAATCATAATTAAAAAAAAACAAAAAAAAAAAAAAACTACATAACGCCAATAATATCCTAGCAATATCTTAGCTTGTCAGGCGACTTCCAACACCAAAACCTAGCTGCCATCTATTCATCTCGTTAATCGATCCATGACACCGTGATCATATCATGAAGTCGTCATTCCACTATGACTAGTATATAAAATTAAAAACAAGTGAATCAAGAAGGGTATATTATACAAGTAAAAAAAAAACGATAAGAAAAGTATATATACATAAACAAAGGGAAAATATGGAAACCCACTTACCCAAATTAACTACTCGATAAATTGTTGGATAAAGTCGATGAATTCAAGACTAAGTTCATCTATTTCATTGGTGTAACTCTTCTTGCTAGAGAACTCCAATAATTGCTCGACGAAAAATATATTATAAATATTATGAAAATAAATGATGCAGGCAATGCATTGCCTACCATATTTACAAATGCACCAATTTATAAGCTAGCTAAGACTATATGAAAAATAATGCTACTTTGTAGTCACCTTCTTTTTATCGGTGGACCGGGATCCTCTACTAAATCTCGTGATAAAAGCGCAATACATAATATCCGCATACAATCCCTCCCCTTGTTGTTGTTGTGGGCACTATACATAATTAATACTTGCATTAACACATACACAAATTGAAAGATACTTTGTATTGTATTCCAAAGAAACTAAGCTTTATGTCACATAGTTCCAATTTGGATTTGATTCATCTTTCTCTTTCCTTTGGACATATTTGATGTCTTGATCGCGACTGAAAATGAAAATGCATTTGTTTCATTCTCATTATTTTCAAGATAGAATCAAATATACAATGAAAAAATACAATAAATAAAGACTAAACTCACGTGTTTACTAATAATTTAAAAATTCTGGATCCGCGCCCACTTAAAAATCTTTTAAAGAATCCAACCAAGATTACACTTCCATTGATGGTATGTCAAGAACCATTAAGACCCAATGCCCCTACATGACCAGTTATGTGGATACAAATTCAATTAAGTACTTTTAATTATATAACCAATCGGAAAAAAATAAATAAAAATAAAAATAAAAATAAAATAATTTTAATTATATGAAAATAATGTATATGTACTACAAATGTATAAACACAGTTACCCTGTGTTGAAAGGAATTAAAAGCACACGATCACAGTGTTCTTCAGCCAACTTCTGAATATATCGAGCCTTCTCATCATCTTTTGTATAAATAGTAAAAATTTATGGGTTACCAAATGCATAGTTTGCTCGAGCAATTCCAAAAGTCGCATATAAATATCTACAACATATATATACATTTTGTTAAGTCATCGCATATGAAAAGTTAAATTATAACTAACACAAATAAGTTCACCAAATTATTCATACCTCATGTAGGAGATAATGCAGCTACCATTTAACATTCTCTTCTCACACACATCCATCAACTCATCTTTTAAAACTCGTACTTCCTCCATCTCATCATGGAAAAGAGTTCCAACCATTGGAACTTCTATAAAAGCGTTTTCTTTTCACTATTTTGTCGACACAATCCACAAACTTTTCGATCTTATATTGAAATCTGCCCCGCTGAAGTGGAATACGCTTTTCTACCTAACAAAAAGTTGATGAACAAAATTGATATTTATATAACAAAATTAAATAAATTACCATACAAATATCCATATCCTTATACTACCTCGTCAGTTTTAAGTATCACAAGTTCCTTAGGCCATGCCACAAACGAAGTTTATCGTGATCTTTAACAAATACATGTTCATCGCCGTTTCAAACTGGGAGAAAGGCATCACCACACAATGCTTTATTTATTGAGACCTTCATATATGACTCTCCCAAAGGCATGTTGTGAAGTATCCTCCCGCCCCTTCCTTGCTAAAACACCCACCGGCAACAATGTTGTCTTTAGATCCCAATGCCAATCTACAATCTTGGTCCTATAACAAATAAGCAAAACAAAGACAGGGATTATCTAGTAACAAATTTGACACAAACATTTAATCAACCTTTTTAATTAAGAAAATATTTTTTTTACCTTCCCATCTTTAGCTTTAAGTTTTTCGGAATCCACAATGCTCTTTCCGTTGTCTATTTTTGACTATACGACAAAGTGTACATCAAGTTAGTATATGTGAAGCACTTGGAATAAAAGAATGAAAAAAACTACACGATCATTCCCTGCATTTACTCCTATAACAAATAAGCAAAACAAAAACAACATTATCTAGTAACAAATTTGACACAAACATTTAATCAACCTTTTTAATTAAGAAAATATTTTTTTTACCTTCCCATCTTTAGCTTTAAGTTTTTCGGAATCCACAATGCTCTTTCCGTTGTCTATTTTTGACTATATGACGAAGTGTACATCAAGTTAGTATATGTGAAGCACTTGGAATAAAGGAATGAAAAAGCTACGTATCATTCCCTGCATTTATTATACCACAATGAATATAACATGGTTAAGGCAACTATAGAATGAGCTTACCTGTACATTTTTCGACTTAAGTTTTACTGAAGTCACACCTTTTTTTTGTTGACCACCATCTTTTCTCTATACATTAAATATGAGTTTAGTTAAAGAGAACACTTGAAATATGTAGAAAATCAAAAATACAAATTTAAAGCCAAAAAACTTACCTGCTTAGACTTGCCAATCACCTTATGCCTATTATCACTTTTGGCACTATTGGATTCCACATTTTCTAATGGCAACGAGTTGACGAGTTTTGGTCCTTGCTTGAGCAACTCGCTCAACAGTTCTGTCATCGCTGGTGAATTAGTCTCACCTTGTTCTTTAAGCACATGTAGCACCAAAATTTTCAACTTCTCGTTTTGAGCTTCTTTCTCTTTCAACTTCACTTCCAAATCCTCGTGATATTTCTTTGATCTTTTATTAGGAAGATTGAAGTACATAGTGGGAGTCGATATTGTCCAACCGCCCTAACTTCGACCACTAGGCTCTCGAGTTCCCAATGCCATAGTAAGTATGTCATTCTTTTCCTTCTGTTGCCAAAACCCTCCTTTACCTTATTTTTCAGCTCCTCCAGCAAAAATAGATATAAAATTCAAAATCAACGAATGAGAGACCACAGGCTGTTCTAAGAAGAGACGAAGACGGCGGATTTTCAAGATTGTCATTATGTTTCTGCAAGAGTAGTATATCGTTAAAAACCATCATAGAAAACTTAGTCAATGTGTAGGAGATAATATCGATATGTAAATAATTAAGCTAATTTATGATCGGATTATTCTTATCTTTCTTCAGACAGAGAAGATGAGTAGATACCGACATATTAGAATTGTAGATCTTGCCAACACCTCAACTTCAGTTGGCGAGATACGTGTCAAGCGAGTGGTGACTCGAGATCCGGTGAAAGTTATGGTTCAACTGGATTGTGTACCATATCTTCATAACTCGACAAGCGGCTCCATCGTTTGTTTCCACCTGCTCAAGGCTTCCTCAGCTCGGCGAAAGTAAAACCCATCTCAACTATAGTAGCAATAGTTGCTTCATCTCGAGGTGGAGCCATACTTATTCTATATCTATACTATAATAAGAAAAAAGAAATATTACTTTGTCGTAGAAAATAAGATAGTATTATACTATTATAGGTAAGATGGTTCAATTGGATGAACTAACCATAAATAGAAAAGTATCTGCAAGAAATTGACCAGGTTAATGCATATAGAGTCCAACTTAGCTCAACACCCTTTGCTTGAGGTGTTGTTAACCTCAAAGTTGTGATCTTAAAACGTTCTGATGAAAGTGGCACAAGTGTGGGCAAGACGCCAATACCACAAGACCAAGTCTAACATTTGGACAAGACGAGGAAAATAGCCAAAATGGCAAAACACGGTACAAGAAGAAGAGCAAAATACTGAAAATAGTGTAAAGATCTCATTTATAACTGTTTGAACTTGCAGTAAATACATATATCGGTAGAGTTTAATTCGTGATGCAAGACACATGCAATTACGGCTTAGTGGCCATAGGTACTCAAGAAAATCCTTCAACTTGTTATTGCAATAATAAAAACAACTCACATACAACAATCAACTAATCAAGTGAGCTAATATTCTTGGCCGAGCTTTCTATTAGTGAAATAATCAAACTACTATGAGTCTATGACCCGCATTACGGAGAGCTCGAACATAATCACAAAATCAAGTTCAAATGCATATTCCAAGCAAAATAAAAGTTCATATGCATATGATAAATTGCTTAGCATAGAAAAAGCAAATCAAAGTGCCCAAACATTGGGAACTTTTTAGGTTTATACTCTTCCACTATATAGGGGCCGACACATTTGGTTTGCAGAGTCGCACTACTTAAAACCAAGCTGCTGAATTCTAGTCCTAACTTCGACCTAAGTAGCTTCGGGTTGAGTCTAATCACCTAGAACTGAGAAAAACTTCCATCAATAGAGCGACAAATCAATTAAATGCAGAAAACTAGGTCCAAAGATAGCGAGAATAAAGTCCCTCGCCTCACACGATATCCACTTCCAAAATAATGGGTGTCACTAGACCATAACATTTGCAAGTTCATCGTGAGTCTCATGAGCTTTTCTTTCCAAACCTAGTGTTTGGCGATAATACCCTCAATTTGTCTCGGGTGACTTCTAATTTCATTATTACAAACACCTTTTCCACCCGGTGGATAGTGTGAATATTAATTCAGGACCTTGGATATGGTCCCCCATCGCCGACCAATATACCCACCGGGAGGTAGAGTTAAAAAAGCTTTGAGTGACATGTAAAAACTTCACCTTCTTTAACTCACATCTCAACACCGTATCAAAGATAACTTTTTACACGAAATAAAATAGAATAAATTTTGCATCATCCGCCAAGGAAGGAGCTTCAACCCTATGACCAATCTTTGAAATGGTAAACAATATCTCCATTAACATATCCACTCCGGGACCACGCGAATGAAGAAGCATGACGATTAGTTCATCCAATCAGAGACAATGATCCTGGAGCATCCCCGAAAAGAGCCCGCGTACATACGCCCTAGAAGCAAATATTCTTACAAAGGACCTCAAAGCATTGCAATCCTTAACGACTTGCAGGCCTTTGTTATTCAAGCACAATGCATCCAAGCACGTGGTATGCATGCAACTTCAACAGAGCAAATAACACCACCCATTACAGCCTTTAGGAAAGCGGATGGCAAATCGGCAACATCTAAGACAGGGAAAACAAGTAGGATCTGTATGAATGGGATCACTCATGCGGATTGCCGCAAGTGAGAATACCCCACCACCAAAATCTTTTGCTCTTCCGAAGATGATACAAAGGCAATGAGGCAATAAACTTTTCGGTGAACCGTATAAGCGAGCCGAGCTCCGGGGGCATAAGTTCCAAGTGAAATAGCACGTAACAAAGCTTTCATTAGTAACCGCCCGGTGGTATGCAACAAATCCATCGAATAAATAGGTCACTTTTGTTATCCATATCGCCCAAATTTCAACATCAACAACTTGTTTTCCTTACCAAAACTATGAGAGTCTTCACCCCGTTTCGGAGCCACTTTCAATATAACAAACTTACGTCTTGAGACGAGCAATAGTGTCGCCTAACCCCCAAGTCTCTCGAGCGGTCAGCATTGCCGGGTTGCTATAATCTATAAATGCCTCAAGAACATGAACTGCAAAGCATTACCAACCAAATGTAAATGTTGGGGTTCAGTCTTTAAGAAGAGGAAGAAGAGTAGGTATTAAATCGCTTCACGCAATAACCGAAAGCAAACGTAAGAGGATGAAACCAAAAAGTTACTAGTGACAAGAGAGCCTCGAAAAAAAAAAACGAGAACATTTTGAGTAATCACCGGTGATGGAATCGATAGTCTTTTGCATGAAACTTGGTAGAATGCCACGGTGCCCACCGGATGTGATAGCGATCAACACCGCCGCCTCGGGCGTGATCTATCTTGGCAAAGGGCAACCAATGCTAGAGTAGACAATTCGGATCTTTTTCGGGAACCATATCTTCATAACTTCGATTAGTACCATATGATTACCTATAGCAGGTATTATAATGTAACCGGGCGTAAATTTTATCTAATAATCAACGTGTCTTTTGTCGCCAAAGGTTTCGTATGCGGTAATTCCTCTCAATTTTAAGCTTATAAACAAAACTTCAATTACAAGTTTCAAACGATTGTAAAACAAGCCAACTGCTCACTATAAATATTTCAATTTAGATTTACAACCTAAACTGCGATATGGAAAATGGTGCTAATTATTATAATATCTGAACTTATCACGGATGACAATCTATTATCAATTCAACATGTCGGGTCCCTCCGTATGATATGGATGATCTCTAACAACATGCACACACTCTCCATTTCGGGATTCGGATCCTCAATGATGCATCCTCCTCGAACCAAGACAAACCATTTTACCATCACGGGTAAAATCACCACACGTGATGTTGTTACTATGACCAGAAAACATATTCAAAAGACATTCTTGTCTCCATTCCACATCCATCTTTGTGGAATCCTCCGAACCAGCTAAGACCACATATCCTCTTGGATGCCACCTAACCCACTCAATACCCCTCCTAGACCTTCAAGTGTACACTTGAGACTACCCTCAAGTGATGTCCCACACTTGAATAAGTCCATCAAACCCTCCAGAAGCGAGGAGCTTCCCGTCAGAACTAAAGACAGTTGCTTGCTTTGGCTTACTCAATAGGGGATACCCTGATCTTTATTTCCGGGTATGCGTCGAGGAAGCGAAAGATCACTTCACTTAAAAGGAGAGGAAGCTTCCAAGAAAGGAAGCCTTGGAGGGATAAGCGGCGAAGTCAAAGGTAGCAAGCAAAGGTTGTGAAAAGCCATGCCCGTAGAAGCTTTGAAAGCTATCTCTCTAAAGGGGTTTGGAACCAAACCCTAATGGAAAGGTGCCTAGAAGTGCCTACTACTAGACTACATTCAATCTCAGGTCGGAGCGTTCATCGTTATGCTTGCTAGTTCAGTAAAAAAAAAATCATAAATCGAAGTTAGATCAAGCTAGATAGGGAACCACATCATCTAGATCAGTACAAAAATACATCAATATATCAAGCTAGGTATCCTACACAATATCAAATATGCTTCAAAAAAAACACACATACAATGATGAGCTTGATACTTACAATCTTTTGAACTACCTCCTTTATGGCATCATCAAAGATATTCACCACTTTTGTATTGTCGAGCTAAACGCCACAAAAGAGATCTATCATCTTCATCAATAGGTATCCCAGCTTCTATCTATTATCAATTACAAATAACCAAACCAACCAAGTAATATTAGATTACCTACGTTGGTTTTATCTAACAAACTTAAATATAATATCTACTTACCATCTTATCGACAAGGCCATCATAACCTAATTTGCTTAGTCGATGGTTATACTTGTTCAAGTTTCTTCTTTCCAATTGAATCTTGCTTAGTTCCTAACAGCCCAAATGAAAATAGTATATTAGTTTATCACACCTTAACAAAATTATAAATTTATTAGAAATGAAAATTCAAAGGAAATGAGGATATATACACGGAACTCTTCCGATAACCTTATTTTTACAAATTTCTCCCAATCTTGCTTCTTAACATCAGGATAGATTTTTGGTGGATTCATTAGATCGGGTCATCTATGTAAGGTATGACAAAATATTTTGTGCAATAATTCTTAAATTTCCGCCATATCTTACCACATTCTTTTGCAATCTTTTTTTTTCTTAAACTTAGGATCTGCCTCAAATTTTTCCTACAAATAACCAAGGCAGAGATGAGTCTACACTTCTATAAAGACAATAATAATAATTCAAAATCAGTATAATAGGCAAAACAACCGCTTACCAAAGACTCAATCCCATACATCATCTTTTTTATTTGCTTGTCAACTTTCGTCCCGGTTTGGGTACTTTCGGCTAGTGGAACCATATTTTTAACTAGTGTGCCAACCCAATTACTGAACTCGCTTGAATAAATGCACCTTTGATCTTTCCCTTTTCGTGATTAAACTCCACCACAAGCTTACCTTTAAAATGCTTAGTAAGTGAAAGTTTTTTTAGCTTGACCCCTAACACTTGTAATATTGTCACCTTCCTCGATTGGATGCTTCCTTTTTTTCTAAGATGATTTGGCACTTGTTTTTGGATCCATATCTAACTAAACCTTACAAAAAACTATAGAATAGGAAAATCATTAGAAGATGACATTGATCAAGAGCAACAAACATGTCTATGGCAAAAACTTGATATCATAATTTGAACGTAACCAAAATAATCGTAAGGACAATACATAAATGACAAAAGTTGGTCACAATCTCTTATTAACAAACCAAATATCGATTCCACCACAAAAACAATGAAAACTAATAAATCAAGAAGTTTCTTTATGCTCAACCCAAGTGCCCTCAAGAATCTTCACGGACGTAAACTGACTGAGATTCGTCATTAACATCCAATGAGTCAACATTTGGCAATTCAACAAAATTGTCATCTCCTACATGAGCATCAACGAGCTCATCATCGTTATCGTCGTCGTAGATTCGCGGAAAGCATCTTTGAGGAGATTCTACAACAACTGACCACGTTGGGTCAAGTTGATCGTACATAGAAAACTTGTTCGGCACCGAGAAGCTAGGATGAAGGAATCAGATTTATAGCCAACTCTACCAAGATCCACTAAAGTGAAACCCATGTCATCCTTCCTAATTGCATTCTTGCTATCAACCCAGTCACACTTGAACATTGGAATCTTGAAATTTGTATAATCGAGCAACCATATTTCAGCAATAACACCGTAGAAAGACATGTTCAAAAAAATTGGGTTTTGATCCTTTTGGCTTTGAAACCCGTGGTGTTGTTTTGTCAAACTCACGCCACTATTTTGATTTACTCGTAAAGCGTCTTGCCGTTTCGTGGCAAAACGATAACCATTAGTGACATAGGTAGAATATTTGTAAACATGTGCCAAAGGCCCCTTCGATACCCACTTCAAGGTGTTTGACACCTTGTTTGTCGATTTCCCCTCTCCAAAAAAAACATTGCATTGTTGTGTAAACATTTTAGTCCTAATCTAAGTTAAATTAACATACAAAAAAACAAAAAAAAAAAAAACCAATTTGAAAAATATACCTTGTCTCTAAGCCAATCACTAAATGAGCGATTGTGTTCAAAGATGCAACCATGTGGGGTTTTTTTGATTTCTGAGGTTGTTGTTCCTTCAGATAGTTCATATGTTCTCTATCATGTTAGGCCACAAAATAAACTAGTTAGCTATCGAATCGAAACCAAGGAACTAAAATAGACTTTTAAAGTGAACAACTAAAGAAACCTTACTCGATGTAAAATTTGAACATCTCTTGTGTTTTGCAACACATAGAGATGTGCCCGGTCCAATGTTTTTCTATCTACTTGACTATGGGTACTTCCTCGGGAAGATTTCCAGATGATATCAAATCTGTGGTAGTGTTATCTTTACGAAGAGGAATCCCAATTGCATCTAAGTTAGGTAAGAATTCGCTACAAAATTCAATTGCTTCCTCTGCAATGTAATTCTCAGCAATACAAGCTTCCGGTCGATTTCGATTACATGATAAAGCCCCTTTAACAC
Source organism: Coptis chinensis (assembly GCF_015680905.1). NCBI lineage: Eukaryota > Viridiplantae > Streptophyta > Magnoliopsida > Ranunculales > Ranunculaceae > Coptis > Coptis chinensis. The sequence continues at coordinate 46,761,499 of NC_141460.1, forward strand.
GGTCATGTACCTAAGAGATTGAACAATAGTAATGTTTATAAAGAAAAGCGATTAAGAAATATTGAAGGGTAATATATAATTCATTGTACCTCTCAAATGCATACATCCATCGGTAGAATACAGGACCACAAAGATCAACTTCTCTGACAAGGTGCACTGTTAGATGAATCATAACGTCGAAAAATGATGGCGGAAAATACTTTTCCAGCAAACATATTGTGAGCACAATGTCTTCCTGAATTTGAGGCAATTTTTCCTTATCTATTACTTTCGAGCAAATAGCCTTAAAAAAGAACATAGCCTAATAATTGCACATCTCACATTCTTTGGCAAAATTGTTCTTATTGCAACCGGAAGAAGTTGCTGCATCAAAACATGACAGTCGTGCGACTTCATATTTTGCAGTTTTAGATCTTGCATCGAGACAAGAGGCCTAAAATTCGAAGAGTATCCACTTGGGACTTTTAACTCATGCAAAAGTTTTGCATAGTCTTTTTTCTCATCTCTAGATAGTGTGTGACAAGCCGGAGGCAAGAACGATCGCTTTTCCCCAATTGTTGGAGCCAATTCTGTCCTTAGACATATTTCTTGGAGGTCAAGACGAGACTTAATGGTGTCTTTATTTTTACGTGGAATGTTAAGTAGGGTCCCAACAATGCTGTCACATACATTTTTCTCCGTGTGCATAAAATCCACATTATGTCGGAGTTCTAGATATCTCCAGTATGGAAGCTAAAAAAAAACTGATTTCTTCTTAAAACAATTGGTAGCACCCGTAATGGTTCCCTTTGTTCCCCATATGACTTTGATCCCTTCAACTTCTTCTAGTACTTTCAAACCAGTTAAGGGTTCAGGTGCCTCCCGCAGCTCTGTTTTACCATTGAAGGCTTTTTTTTGTCTTCGATATGGATGATAGCGCGGAAGAAATCTTCTATTGGCTGTGTATACGTTCTTCCCAGAGTGCTTAAGCCTGGTTGAAGACGTGCCCTCGCCGCAAATAGGACAAGCAAAATAACCTTTCACAAAGGCACCCGTAAAGATTGCTATAACGCGGGGAAGATCATTGATTGTCCATAACAAAACAGCTTTAGGTATAAATGATTCATGACGGTACACATCATAAGCATCCACCCCTATCTCCCACAAAACATGTAAGTCGTCAACCAAGGGTGCCAAGTAGACGCGTCGATATTGTTTCCAGTTGATTTGGACTGATATCAACATCGTAAGCATCATATACTTTCTTTTCATGCATAGCCACGGTGGGAGGTTGTATGTGACCAAAGCATAACAGGTCATAAACTATACATAGTACTAAGAGTACGGTGTGGATTAACTCCATCGGCTGAAAGTGCTAGGCTTAAGATTTCGGATTTCGCGCAAATTCGGATATTTTTCGTCAACCAACTTCCATCTTTGGAGAGTCTGGCTGGGTGGCGATCTTACCATCAACCACCCTTTCATCGGCATGCCATGTCATTGACTTTGATGTTTGGGCAGATTGAAACATCTTCTTGAATCTTGGAATTGGTGGAAAATACCACAAAACTTTTGCTGGTACTCCACCTGATTTGTTGGTCGCTCTCTTGTTCTCTTTATATCTTGAGACTCCACAAATAGGGCACATAGTTTCATCTTTGTATTTATCACCCCTATAGAGTATACAATCATTTGGACATGCATGTATTTTCTCGTACTTCATCCCATAAACAGACAATGTCTTCTTGACTGCATTCAAGGATTTCGGCAAGAGATTTGGTTGAGGAAGCATCTGTCCCAGTAGCTTCAATAACTTCAAAAAACTTGTGTCAGACCACCCACTATTTGCTTTCAGATTAAATAAAATAATAACTATTGATAGCTTTGTGAATTTTGAGCAACCCTCGTACAAAGGCGTTTCGGCATCTTCAAGCAATTCCTTAAATTTCTCGGGATCAGTCGTATAATGGTCCTCTGCAGCCTTCGCCATTTCTCTCATGCGTTCAACATCTTCAGGAGTCTCAATCTCATCATAATATCCAACATCTTCAGGAGTCTCAGTCTCATCATAATGTCCAACATCTTCAGAAGTCTCAACCTCATCATAATGTCCAAAAGTGTCTTGTTCTGTAAAACTAGTCGGGGTCTCGGAAAATAGAGAGCTTTTAGCCATGAAACCGCCAAATAGTGTAACCTTGGCTAATACCACGCTCGAAAAAGATGATTTTCGACCTGGGTCTTAGTTAACTCGTTGATATTTGAACAATCTCTACATGGACAACGTATGAAACTTCCTTCTTCCTTTCCAACACTAATTAACCTTTCAACTCCTTGAATACATTCGCTTGTTAACCGGTCAACTTATCCATATCGTAGCAAAATGCAACAAACCGATCTCTTATAGAAAAACAGAGTAAAAAAAAAAATGAAGTACAAAGACCACACATTCAAAAATAAAGTATCATGGCAAGATGATATCAACACATGACACATTAGTTGGAAAAACATTAAGTAAGTCTAAGATGATATGATAATGGTATTATGCAAAATCAAATTACATTGGAAATCTAACTAACCAATTTAGGCTACTCTCAATAACCAAATAGAAGCTAAGAAGCACGGATACGACACACGCTAATAATGATACAATAATTATTACACGGATACGCGGACACGGCATTTTTCAAAAATATAGGAAACGGATACGTCCTGGACACGTTTGAATAATATATATATATATATATATATATATATATATATATATATATATATATATTTCGCCATCACAGAAGGGGCACGGAGCCAGTGGAGTATTAATGAATGTTGCACTGTGATTCAGAATACAGCATAAATGCAGTACTAAAAATCTTTATGCAACATGGAGTTCCACAGCTGACTTCTCTAGTGGAACATAACTGCTGGAAACTTCATTGAACTTGCGTTACAAGAATTCACACCGCGATATACGTTGTAAATTTAAAACCAAAATGGACTCGGAATGACAATCTCATTTGAAACATAAGTGTTTCACTTTCGAAAACAGGACCGCCAAATTAGATGAGGTGGGCTATATATACAAGGGTTAAAAAAATCTCTTCGTGACCGTACTTTCGGTCAACAAAATGATGTACCATACCACTTTTTTTTTACTTCTGAGTTTCTAAAACAGAATAGCCAGTGCAGGGATTTACTAAATCATATACCATAAGGAGAAACAAATTAAGTGTAAAGGGTGCACCGCTTCCCATTTATGTATGTTGTTTTGCATTTTTTATATAAAACCAATTTTTATTTATTGAACCCGGTCAAAAGTGGCTCTTACGAAGTAGTTTTAGGCTTTTAGCAAATGTAAGAAAGTGGGTACATTAACGGTACCTCAGTAAAACTTCTCATCCCGATGTTTACAAGGACAGGGAAATAACTAAATTACAAACAATATATATCAATAGCCAACAGATTGAAAATACAAAATCAACATACATGCGACAAAGAATTCAGAATTGCCGCGGCTCGGGCTAAAAAGACTGGCCATATGAACCGATATCACTTGCAACATTCATAAAATGCACAACCGCACTCATTCATCATTATACCCATCGGAAGATGGATGAATTAGTTGAAACATTAGGGCACCAAAAGCAATGCAAAGGGTCCTACCGACAATTTGTCAATGAAATTCTATATACAGACCTAACCATATATCTTTGATCCAGTACACCATAAAATTCCTATAGATCTATAGAAAATGCTAGACACAATGACAAGTGTAATCTCTTTCGATTTCATGAGTCTCCTTAGTCAGGGTCGGCCCTGCCTACAGGAAATGATCCATAAAAAATATAACAATCCAGTCCAGTCTAGGTTCCAAGCATTGCTTCTTCACCAAAATCCAAAAGAAGAAATGGGCACAAATGAATCAATTAAGTACAAACAACATTTAAAGGTACATTAAAAAGAGATTTAAGTTTCACTAATGCATACTGCAGTCATAATACTAGTATTTCCCTAAAGCAGTGTCCAAAAGAACCGTTCAGTCAAAATACAACAGTGACATATCAAAACTAACATAGTTCTCTAAACTTGATATATTTGATAGAGCTCAAACAATGCAATCCAAAGCCCTTTCAGCAAGAAACATAGGGTAACATGGCAATCAAAGAGCAAAATACACAAGGATCCGCATCACAGAATACCCTGTCAAATGCCCTTTTCCTATGAACAGAGAAGGGTTCTTACTTGAAAAAAAATTAAGTAAAACAAAAATACTTCAAAGAATTTTTGGTAAAGATCTTGAAACATAAAAAAGAATGCAAAAAGTTGCTCGAGGCCAAAACGGGATAGAAGAACGTTTTCTTTATAATACAACTTTCAATTGGGTAACCAAACAATAAAAGCGTCGCGAGGAAAGCGAGAAGGGCACAACACGATCAAACGGGGAGATTAGAGGTGGTCGACGATATGTTCGAAATCCCACAATTTTTGACAAATGACAAAAGCAAAAAATCCAAAGAAACAACTGAAAGAGCAACATAATAGATGCTACTACCACAAAAACAAAACTTTGATCAGATTAATAGCATCCAAAACATAGACAATTAAATAAAAACGAAAAAAAAAAAAATATTACCTTTATTTTTTTTGCTAGAGAGAGAGAGAGAGAGCTGGAAGTTTAACCGGAGAACGAGGGATGGACGAGAGATGGGTGAGGCTGGCGTGGTGCAATAAAACACCGGTGAGAAGTTGGGAGGAAGAACGGTTCTGAGTGCAGTTTTTCTTTTCTGGTTTTTTTCTTCTGTTTTTTTTTCTTTTTAACCTAAGTGATGAGTTACGAAGTGATTTAAACACCTTCAGTTTCTATTTCTATTCTCTTTCTATTCCGTTTCCTTTTAGGTTTAGAAAGTTAGTTGTTTTTGGGAGGGAACTTAAAAATATAGCGGCGCGCACAAAATCATGACTTTGAGTTTCATGGCATACAAAGTAATTATTCGTGACTTTCATTTTTCTTCTTTCGTGTTGCTTATTTATTTCGATAATTTGTTAATTTTTGTTTTCGATATTTTTACATCCAGAAGTGACACATCAAGGCAAACCACTAGTGTCACTTTCAAATAATGGGACACAAAAAATAAAATTACTTGTGTCACTTTTCCTAGAAGCAACACATCAGCCCTCCTTCTATAAAAAAGTGACACATCAAAACTCTGTGTGTCACTTTTTTCTAGTAAGTGACACAAGACAAAAAAAAATAAGTGACACAAAAAGCCCTTCTTTTAGTAGTGAACCAATTATTAAAAGAGAAGCCAAATTCAGAAATCGATCATATAACTTCATATAAAAGAATCTTGTTATTTACCTCAATGTCGTCTTTATAATAGACATAGTCCTTTGGCCAAGGAACTTGTGTGCCAAGAGCATCTACGACATATCTAAGCTCCTCATTCACTTGTATAGGAAGAGCAAGACGGCCAGCTTCTTCAGAAACATGCGATACAACCGCAACACGAACATTATTGAGTCCCAAAGGGTAACTGTGAATTTCTTTTCGTTTATTTCCCTCGTATACCAAGCCTTCAGCAACAATATTTGATCGGCTAACCACAACCAAATAACATTATTTTTCCTATATACATGTCTAAGTATCATATTAAGCACACAACATTATATTTTAATAACATATTACGTGTAAACTATAATTTACCTCCCCTAGACCAAATGTTTGACCCCGTGTTTTCTTATTTGCCTTGTTCACATGATCAAATTGAGCCAAATTACACTCTAGGCCCTACAATTGAAATATAAATCTTAGAACCATTTTAAAATTATATATATAACGTGTAAAATACTACTTACCTCTCCTAAACCAGATGTTGGACCCTGAAATGGTGTTTGACCCCGTGTTTTATTCTTATTTGCCTTGTTCACACGATCAGATTGAGCCAAATTACACTCTAGGCCCTACAATTGAAGTATAAATCTTTTAACCACGCAACATTATTAAAATTATATATATCACGTGTAAAATGCTACTTTCCTGTCCTAGACCAGATGTTGGCCTCGAAAATGGTGTTTGACCTTCTTGTGTTTTCTTATTTGCCTTGTTACCATGCTCTGCTTTGGGCTTTAATGGAGGTTGGGCTGCCTTCCCATTTTTTTTAGCCATTATTCAGAAAAATAAAATTTGTAGTTAGAAGGTCGGAATGCATAAAATGGTTGGGTTAAACAATTGTTGCACAAAATCTAGATGCAACGATGAAGGATGCACAAATAAATGCCAGGTTACCAATAAAAAAAAATAAAAGAAACATTCATAGTAGTAACTTACTTACTAAGCATTTTTTACTAGTCTACCAGATTGATGTTTTCCAGACGAGTGTGTCAATATCGTATTGTTGTTTGAAGAGATTTTTTCAGATGGTAAGGAATTGTCTTTGTCCTCCAACTTTCTGACTCTATCCAACAACAACCTAACGTCTTCCTTAAGACGGTAGTTTTGGTCTCGTTGCTCTTGAATTGTTGATTACAACTTCGTAACATGTTCCTTTGAGCCACGTTTGTTAATGTGGAAATATGTGGTGGGGGTGATCCCCTTTCCAACTGCTCGAGTGCGACCAGGATGCTCGGGTGTGCCCAATGCTAGAGTTAAGATGTCCTTACTTCCTTCAATAACTACCTTTCCCTCCTCCACTTCCTTAGTCAACACATCATTCAATTAAGTTTTGAAGTAAACAAGGATTTAGCAAATCCAAATCACAAAAAGCATTCATGTCTAACATTAAAACATAATAATAAACGATTAGAAAACTTACAATCTTTTCAGCCACTCTTTCCGTAGCTACTTCAATATATTTTCCTTTTTTTGAGTAAGCTCTTTTCCATATTGAAAGCCTTTGATTTTTTCCATTAAAGGATGGTCCCAACTCATTTTTCTATGGTTACAAAATAATCACGCAAACGACAGGGTTAATACGATGCATGTCTTCGAAACTCTTGGTTGGAGGTTTATCATACCCAAACAAATTAATAAAGTGCCTACGTGTATAAATGTTGAGACAGACAATGTACTCAGCAATTGTTCTCTAATATCAGCAAATACCGTCTTGCCCGTCCTGTGGTTATATACTTTTGCTGCTCGCCGCTGTGAATTAAGTTTGCTAATTTCCTGGATAATATGGAATTAATCGTCTTTAGGAATAAAAAACAATATATGGGTTTAATAGAAAACACCAAGTAGTAAAAGTTACGCTTCAGAAATGAGTGGCATGAGTAGAGAGATTTGTGAGAATCCCTCCTCCCCGCACACTCCTTCGAATGCTAATGTCATGCTGGAAGAAAGCAGTAAACTGCTGAATATGTACTGGCACTACTAGAAGCTGTATTGAATGGTACAACTAGAATAAAGTAAACCAAAACAGTTGCTAGAACATGCACGGTTAATTATATCCTTGTATTTGAAGGCATGCATATTGATGTATTTCCATGTTTCTCTTGGTACAGTCAAAATAAGCTGTTAAAGCGTACTGATCGATTTCTAACAAACATAAGAAATCTGCAAATGTGATTGCTCAAGGAAAATAAACAAAGGAATAAAAATGGCTCAAGGAGCTGTAGAAGTTTTGCTTGGGAAGGTAATATCTTCTCTGGAGAATGAAACGTCTATTTTAGGAGGAATTTGTCGTGAGTTCAATGAAGTAAAAAGTGAGCTGGAGAGCATGAAATTCTTCTTGAGTGATGTTGATCGAAGAGGAGTAACCAACCAAGGAATAAGAACTTGGGTGGAACAAGTGAGGGACATTGCTTATGATGTGGAAGACGTCACGGATGAGTTCATGTATTTCGTAAGCGGCCAAAGGAGAATCACTAACTTCATGGGTAAATAGATGAACACTATCAAGAATGTTTGGATGGGCGGCGTAAAATCACGTCTAGACTACAAGCAATCCAGAAACAAGTTAAGACTATTTCAGAAAGAAGCAAACAATATAGATTTGATCATACTGAAGCTACAAATCCAAGCGATACTGGTCAAAGATTGCCACGATCAGAATCACTTCCTTTTAAAGAAGATGAAAATTTGGTGGGCATTGACAAAGATAGAGACTTAATTTTCAAGTGGCTAAATGAAGGAGAGCCACAATGCACAGTAATGTCCGTCTATGGAATGGGTGGTTCAGGGAAAACTACTCTTGTTTCCAGCATTTATAACAACCAAAATGTTCAGAGTAATTTCGATTGTTATGCTTAGATAACTGTGTCCCAGACTTACAAAATACAAGAGCTATTCAGAAGTTTGATAAAAGAGTTATTTGAGTCTCGAAAAGAATTAGTTGCACATGTTTGGAGTATTAGTCTTTGGTGGGAAATAAGAGCTGCGCTTCCAGAGGGCGGAAAGAGCAGCAGGATAGCATTCTCATATGTCAGAAATAAATGTTGTCCCAATGAAGTTACAAAGATAGCTCATCTGATCGTCTCCAAGTGTCAGGGGTTACCACTTGTTATTGTAGCTATAGGGGGTCTCATGTCGAAAAAAAGTATGACAGAAACGGAATGGAGGACAGTCTATAATAGCCTCAACTGGGAGCTTAATGATAAGAGTCCAAAACTGTAGTTTTAACCCTGTAACAGTCATACTTTTAGACCAATTATGTGAGTAATAATTAAGAGTTAACACTGATTATGTGTTTTTATGCATTTCAGGTTCCAAAGTCCCTTATGTGCAGAAATGTGCCACTTTAGCGAGATAAAGGAGCAAAGGTCGGTTACTAAGGAGTTCCGTGATTAAAGGCCAAGATTCAAGAAGACAAAGCCTTTCTAAAGCCCGGTCAAAAGCTGAAAAGTCGACGCGGGCAGAAACAACACACAAGTCAGCAGAACTTCCGAAGGTCGTATCTTTGGACTCATACCTCAGAATTGGGCCTACCTTATGTCAAAACGACCGGATCGGAAAGAGCTTTCCAATGGTCTAAGCCTTGATCCAATCAGAGGAGAAAAGTGGACGAAAATTCTATTGAAGCCAACTGCAGCCGAAGAGGCCTTTTTGGACTGAAAGAATTGGGTTTTGGGCCTGATTCTCTGGCCCAAAACATGGCTCCAAGCCCATGCACGATTTTTGGATCTTAAAGTATAAAAACCAAAGCTGAACTCTTTGTTAATGGTAGCTAGTTAGACCTAAAACTATATAGAACTCTAGATCTAGTTTTCAGTAGAGTAATTAAGTTTAAGTTCCATTTCCAATTCTTGTTTTAGATTAAGTCTTGAATCATTGTTCTTGATTGATTAGATAAATAAAATAGTTATTTTTATCAATTTCGATTTTTGTCATTTCAATTTATAGATCTAATTTTAATTCTTGTTGATTATCATTTCGTAGTTTAAGTAAATTGCAACATTGTTAGTTAAATTAGTTAAGTTAGAATTTTAATATGATGTGTAGTTATAATTCAATGGGAAATTATGGGTTGATGACTCAAGGCTAAAACCGCCATTAGAGGGGTTGATGAAGCTTTGATGAAAACTTAGTGGTATAGTGTAGAAGCATTGTAGAATCTATTCCACTCTAGAAGGTCGTGATTCGCCATGAGAATGGGTGGACGACCTCACATGCTAGTTAGTATTTGGTAGAAATGCTATGAACACTAGGGATTAGAACTCGAAATTCTTACCGTAAGAACATAAGAATCGAGATACAAGAATTTATGCTAGGTTATTAAGTTGGATTCGAGGTGGATTCAATTCCCCTCTAATCCTTTATCTAGATTCAAAAACAATCATATTTCCATAGCATTCGTAGTTTAAATTCAACATAATCAATTTCATATTGTATCGTAGTATAACACCCTTCGTAAATCTCTCATTATACTTAAGACCGATTAATTAGATTAGAAAATATTCCATGCTAGAGAACTTGGAGTGGAACGAATTTGTTACTCCACTCTATTTCGATAGATTTGAGAGTAGAAACTTTGATAAATATAGACATGTAAATAGTTTTAGTTTACTTACGTTTTGAGTTTCATTGTTCATTTCGTAGGTAAACTATCAATTTTATGTTTATCAAATGGCACCGCTGCCATCTTAGTTTCACTTTAGCATTGTTTTCATAGTATAATTAGTCATTTTTAAGTCCCATTAAACCCACCCACCCTTGTTTGATTCATACTGTGGTTGTCCGTTTCAGCGTTGAAAGTTCAAGAAATATATACGAGCGCATCCGCTTCTAAGCGGCGCACTGCTTAAAAAGACTATAACACGGCGACCGACCCCCATGTGGGAGCGACCCGCCTAAAAAACACTGTAACTTCAAGTTACACGAGCGACAGCGCTTCTAAGTGGCGCACCCGCCTCTAAGCAAAAATTTTCCGATTTCTACAGGTTTGTTTCTAACCCGATTTTTTAAGTTTTTCAGTGTTCTAACTTGTTATTTACAGCGAACACGATAAACAAGACGCTATTCATAAGCGAAGCAAGGACGCTATCAGGTATTCCTTTCTTCCATACCTCGCATCTCCAGTTAGAGGTTTATACTAAAATATCAAGATTGTTTGGAGTGTTGTCGTGTTTAGACTTAGACTTGCATGAGATTAAGATCTGGTTGGAGAAAAACACCGAACGTAATTAACCGTCAACATCAACAAACAAATCTATCGAGTATACCAATCACTACACCTCGAGCTACTATTCCACCAACCACACCGGACATAATGGCTGAAGAAAGAGAGACTCCTCTCTCCGACTTTTACAAAGCCTTGAGCGATAGCCCTAAATCTTGCATCGTTCTAGCAAACCCAGTGGGGGATTTTCGAATTCCCCCAAACATATTTAATTTGTTACCCGTTTTCCATGGTTTAGATCATGAAAAACCTTATCAACACATGCGTAGGATTGAACAAGTCCTTACAACATTCCATCATCCTACGGTTGGTACGGAACAAATTAACTGAGGGTATTTCCCTTCACCTTAGCTGATAAGGCAGCGTCTTGGTTAACTGCCCAAGCGCCTAACTCTGTGGACTCGTGGGCTAAACTTGTTTAGCTGTTTATGGAACATTTTTACCCACCCCTAAAGATGGATGAGATGCTTTCCAAGATTCATTTTTTCTGACAAAATCCTCATGAATCATTTTCTAAGGCTTGGAATCGTTTCACCGATCTGCTTATAGAGTGTCCACACCATAACCTAGCAAAAGACACGTTAGTTCGTTCCTTTTTCAAAGGACTTCAACATCACCATAAAGAAGTCCTTGACATAATGAATGGGGGTAGTTTCCTAAGTAAAGGAGACTCGGAGGCTTACAAATTTTTAGAAGATCAAACTAAATGTAATAACAATTGGGGGGGTAGTGATGATATCCCCCGCTCTGTTAGTTCTTCTTCAACAGTTAAGGCCTCCGGTATATTTGAGATGAAACCCGATCTAGAACTTAAAAATTTAATCAAATCTCTAACTAAAAAGGTTGAGGCTATTTCTGTGCAACAAAAGCCTATTTCCGTCATGAATGTTAACTCCAACCCATGTAATGTCTGTTTGAGTCCTGAGCACCCTGAATCCTATTGTCCTCTCGCCTATGAACAACAACAATTAGAGCAAGACAATATTTGCTCCATTAATAACTATCCTATTCCTAATGCCCCATGGAGACAACATCCCAACTTTAGATGGCGAAACAATCAACAAGTTTCACCTCCAGGGTTTAATAACCAAAATGTTAGGCAAGCAAACAACTATAATCAAGCTCCACCTAGGCAAGGACAGGGACAAAGTCAGGGAAATTATAATAATTATAACAACCAATCGCAACCACGACAAGGTTTAGCACATGGTCAGGGTAATTATAATAGTTATAATACCAATAGAGGTATCGTTCCGGTTAACAATAGTAACTATCACAACCCACCCATAAATAATCAGCGTGAGATAGTTCGGTCGCACCACCGTGACTACTACACCATCACATCCGGATCGTATAGGCGCCTTTATACAAAGGTTACCCAACAACTTTTCCAATCAATGACTCAATCAAACCAACAGATCTTACAATCCATAAATCGGGGCATACAACAGTTAGCCCAAGAGAAAGCCTAACCAAAAGGCGTGTTTCCAGGACAAGCGATACCAAACCCTAAAACAGCAAACACGACCTTTGAGGTAAACGGTAATACTAATATAATTGAAACTACAATCGTAGGTGACCTTAATGCCATCACCACTCTCGGCCTCGGAAGAGTGGTTGATAACAAAGTAACTATGCCTATAGTTACCCCATCGATACTCCTACACCGGATATCGAACTAGATACCGCCGAGAGAAACCGAAGAGCCTACTACTTTGTAGAGGTACCAGTTAAACAACAAACTAAGAAACAGAAAGCCAAGGTAACACATCAAGTCGAGCCATACGCTAAATATAGATCGAAACCACCATTCCCTCAGAAGTTAGCCATGCTAACCAGGGATACAAACTTTGAGGAGATTAGGAACGTTTTCAAGAATCTAACAATAAACCTTCCTTTTCTCGAAGCTATTAAAAAGCTCCCTAACCATGCCAAGTTTCTTAAAGAGTTGTGCACTACTAGGCGTAAGACCAACATACCTAAAGACGCCTTTCTAACTAAACAGTTCCCAACTTTATCCGAAAATAATGGAATTGTTAAGTACAAGGACCCCGGTCGCCCCATCAGTAAAATGCACCTTAGGAGATTCCCCCACACGACCGCCGCTTTATTAGACACGGCTGAAAGTGTTAACTTACTCCCGTATTACTTTTATAAACAAATAGGTCTACAGGAAATGCAACCTACAAAAATAATGTTGCAATTAGCGGACAGGTCAATTAAGTATCCTAAGGGTGTAGTGGAAAACGTGCTTGTTAAGGTTCAAGATTTTTACTATCCTGCTGATTTTGTTATCTTCGATACAGAAGTCGCTAACGACTCTGTACCGATCATCTTAGGGCGCCCCTTCTTGGCAACTACCAACGCACTTATAAATTGCCGCGATGGTAAGATGTCCTTATCTTTTGGCCATCTTACAGTTGAGGTAAATGTTTTTAAAATGATGAAACAGTTACCAGATTCGTCTATAGATGGGGAGGTTAGCATGATCGAGAGCTTAGCTCAAGATTATTTTAACAACACGTTTCCCGAAAACAATATGTACAAATTCCTTTCTTTTGGAATTTCAGATTTTGTAAATGACTCCTACTTAGAGGAAGTCAACACCATCCTTGAGTCCACACCAATTGTAGACCCTTCGGTTGCTCCATCCTTGAGTCAACACCTAAGCAAGTATTCATTATGCAAAATGAGGACCCCGACGAAACATCTATTGATTTTCCTTCCACCCCAGTGCTTAAACCTCTTCCCCCGGAGTTAAAATATATTCAACTTGATTCGGATGGTAGTCATCCGGTAATTATATCTTCTCTGTTATCTAAGAATGAAGAGACATGTTTAATCCAGGTGATTAGGGAACATCGGTCGGCGATTGGTTGGTCCCTAGCCGACATTAAGGGAATTGACCCTAATGTTTGCACTCATCGTATCCATTTGGAGGATAACGCGAAGACTTCTCGTGAACCTCAGCGTCGCTTGAACCCTGCCATGAAAGAGGTGGTTAGGGAAGAAGTATTATGCTTACTTGATGTGGATATCATATACCCAATCTCTGATAGCGAATGGGTAAGCCCCATTCATGTAGTTCCTAAGAAATCGGGAGTTACCATGGTTCGTAACGGAAAGGGTGACTATGTTGTCACACAAGGTCCTATGAAATGGAGGATCTGTATTGATTACAGACGTTTAAATGCTATGACACGAAAGGATCACTTTCCTTTACCTTTTATAGATCAAATGCTCGAATGCCTAGCTGGTCATGCTTTTTATTGTTTTCTGGATCGCTACTCAGGCTATTTTCAGATTATTATTGATATTGATGACCAAGAAAAGACTACATTCACATGTCCCTTTGTAACGTATGCCTATAAACGAATGCCTTTTGGCCTTTGTAATGCTCCTGGTACCTTCCAAATGGTGTATGCTTCATATATTTAGTGACATGGTAGAGCTTTATGGAAGTTTTCATGGATGATTTTTCTATCTATGGAGATTCCTTCACGATTGTTTGTCTAACTTGTCTAAGGTTTTGACACGGTCGAAGAAAAAGAGCCTCGTTTTAAACTGGGAAAAGTGTCATTTCATGGTGAAAAGGGCATAGTACTAGGTCACATCATTATCTAGTGATGGCATAGAAGTAGATAAGGCCAAACTATATAAGATAGCGACCCTACCTAAACCACAATTTGTCCGTGACATTAGGGCCTTTCTAGGCCATGCGAGGTTTTATAGGCGGTTTATTAAAGACTTCTCAAAAAATAGCTAGACCTTTAACTAAATCTGCTTTTGAAAGATGCAATCTTTGATTTTAATTTTAAGCGTATTACGGGCTTTTGAAACTTTAAAAGCGCCCCTAACCTCTCTGACCAATTATACACCTCCGATTGGTCTAAACCTTCGAACTCATGTGTGATGCTAGTGACTATGCAGTTGGTGCAGTCTTGGGACAAAAACTAGATAATAAGTCCACTGTTATTTATTATGCTAGTAAAACCTTAAACGATGCTCAAAGGAATTATTTAACTACCGAAAAAGAATTCTTAGCTGTCATTTATGCTTTAGATAAGTTTCGTCCTTATTTGGTTGGTTCTAAAACTTTAGTTTACACTAGGGCTGTCCACGGTTTGGTTCGGGTCGATTTAGTCCAAATATATGGACCGAATCACAAAGGTCGGTTTCAAACTTTCCAAACCGTAACCGAACCGCAGCTGAAAAATACCAAGTTCTATCCGAACTGTATAATTGGTTCGGTTCGGTTTAAAACCGAAATCTATGACTTGAAACCCAACTAACAACAATTTTCACTTCACCACGGGCTCATTTAATAAAGGCCCATTCCAAAACCTTTGGATCAGGCCCTGCCGCCCAGGGGCATGCTTACTACTATAACCTTGGCCCTAACTATCTATAACTTCTTTGAAAGAAACTTGACTTGCTCATAGATGATATGGGACTAAAAAAATTGAATAAAAATGGAGTTTTATTTTGCAACCTAACACTTTAACACCGCATCAATAATTTCCAAAGGTTTGTCCATTGATTTCATGACTACTAGCGGTCTAGCCCAAACTCTCACATCAACCATTTGATTGAATTAGAGCCAATTATTCACTACAAGGTATCTTAAAAACATAACCAATCAATGGTGAAGAATGGATATAATATGGGGTTTGTTCTAAATTGTTGTAGATCAATATGGAGAGTTGTATAGTAAAGTTGAAGCTTCTAGAACTATAATTGATCCTGATGGTACTGTCTTAACTTGCGCTCATGCCGTGGTAGACTTCCATAGCACAAGGTCTTTTGGTAAAGCAAAGGTATAGAGAATTAACTTCTGTTTTCGGATGATCATCGTTGTGATTCCTTTTGACTTTATAGATGCTTGTTTTCTAAATTAGCTATTGATTTTGAAGATAATTTATGGAAGATTGATGTCACCCTACAAGATGGTCGGACATTTCAGGGCACTCTGGTCAATGCTGATTTTCACTCTGACATTGCCATTGTGAAAATTAAATCAAAGACTCCTTTACCGACTGCAAAACTTGGCTCGTCTCGCAAATTGTTGGCGGTTTCTTCTTCTCTTTGTGACAACTGTGAATCCTTCTCCATCGCCATTCTTAGTCTTATTTACATCTACTTTCCTAGACTGCTGGTTGTCAGTGGAGTAAGATCCAACCCTCGCTTTACTTTCATTGCCATAGTGAATTTTGATTATTGCACTATCCCTCTCAATTGGATCGGAAGAGTGTCGACAATTTCTTGTTACTCTCGAGAGCTGCAGTGTCATTTGATGAATCTAGATTGCTCACGGACTGACTTAACAATAAAGTTGGTGATATCGCCTTTGCCAACTTTGAGTTACGTGGACTCACCAAAACAATGAAGAGTTGCAAACTTGAATCCATATCTTAATTTTCTGTTTTGAAGCTTCGATTCAAAACAAATACTCAAATTATTGCAAGCAACCGGAGTGAAGAAATGTTTACATCCGTTTGTATGAAATCAAATCTTGAAAGCTAGATTCACAACTTTTAGTAGACCATTTCTCCTCTCATGATTTGTTTTTTAATAAACTTAGTCCTGTTTGTAAGCTTGTAAATTAAAACACAAATGTTCTTAAAAGAATGCATCAAGTAGTCTTATCAAAACACAACAAAAAACATTTGTTTATAACATTCAACTTAACACTGTCTTCAAAATATACAAAAGGTCAGCATATTCACTGCTATATATGCCTATATATCCACAAATTCACATAACTACGTTAAGCACATTCACTGTCATAGCTTTTGCATCTCCACAAATTCACAAAAGTACACTTCTTCACAAATTCACAACAATAAATCAAAGATAGCTTTCGGCAAACAAGCCCATGGTGTAGCATATCTTCGAACATTCACGAAAGCAAGTCAAAAATTATCTCCAAAACTGTTCATCACCACTAGAGAAAACAAAATCATATTTAAAAAAAAAAATGAATGTAAAGTCGAAAACCAGCCATCAGAATTTTAAAAGGTTAGAGATTTCTCATTTACCAAAATTCCAAAAGAAACAACAAGGCTACTGCCCTTACATCTCAATCCTTCAATCAGACCTGTTGTCCAAAGAAATCGCAGCTTCGAACAACTCTGAAAATGAGTTAAATTATTTTAGTGTAATAGTTTAGTAGAAACGACTAAATTTTTTAAAGGATACATTACCAGAATCAATTTCTTCATATTGCTCTAGTTCCTTCATTGAAGCTTGTAGATCAATTGGCTTTGCATTAGACCGAAGCCAATTTTGAGTGCAAATGAGGGCTTCAACTGTGTTAGGACGCAAACAGCTACGAAATGGATCAAGTATTCTGCCTCCCATGCTAAAAGCCGACTCCGATGCAACTGAAGTCACTGGAATGGCCAATACATCCCGTGCAATGAGAGAGAGGATGGGAAACTTAGTGGCATTACTCTTCCACCAACCCAAGATATCAAAGGCATTTGATACATTTTGTTCTTTGAGAGTCGAAGTCAAATACTTGTCAACCTCCGTCATACTTCCTAAACTTCCATACAAGTTATGCATCATCCATTTTGTCGCTGGATCTTTGGA
This sequence comes from Coptis chinensis, assembly GCF_015680905.1. Classification (NCBI taxonomy): domain Eukaryota; kingdom Viridiplantae; phylum Streptophyta; class Magnoliopsida; order Ranunculales; family Ranunculaceae; genus Coptis; species Coptis chinensis. Next base: position 46,778,679 of record NC_141460.1, read on the forward strand.
GGCAATTGGTTCAATTTCAGTTTCCAATGTTGTGCTTGGGCTCTTCCCATTACTAGCATACCATCCATGCAAACGTACTAGTGTGTCCTTCACCTTCTTTTTTATTGTTTCAATTGTGGATGCTCCATACAACCCCGTCATACTAAACCCCACATATTCTAATTTCAAACGAGGGTCAAGAACTACTGAAACTAACAACAATGGATTAATCTTTTCGGGCTCCAATACTTCAAACTTTGCAATCATCCTCACACCTATATCATTTAAGTACAAATCGAGTGATTCAGATAACTCTTTCAAGCTAGACCTCACAATAATAAGCTCATTAAACAAAAGATCGGAAGTTACATAGTTAGATCCAGAAATTTTGTTAGTAGTTTTATAATAAATTTCAAGAAATTGAACAAACATTCTAGCTCTAATCCAATCCCTATTATCTAGAGGCCAATTGTTAGACTTCTTCATTGTTTGGGGTTCTTGTGTTACCCTCATCCTCATCCTCATCCTCATTCGAGCGTGAATTGGTGTGTCAAAGTCGCTCTATACCCATCGCCCTCATCCTCTAGCCTATCAAATGCTTTCTCAAACTTCTCTGCTGCCTCCAACATCGAATAATCACGCCGAGTTCCACCTTGTTGCCACATCTAAGCACACACTTTTTGCACAAACAATTTTTTTCATTTTTCACACACTTGTTCCAAATTAAGCCCATCTAGAAGGAGATGATCTCACATATCTTACCGCAGTCCTTATTCTAACAATTGATTCATCAAATTTTTTCAAGCCATCACGAACAATGAGATTCAAAATATGAGTAGAGCATCTAATATGCAAACATTTATGCTCCAAGACTGTATTTTTCCAATGACTAGTCTTTTTCTTCAACCAATCAATAGCTAAGTTGTTTGAGCTTGCATTATCACATGTAACAGCTAAAAAGCTATCAATACCCCACTCTAGTAAACACTTCTCCACCATCCTCCCTATGGTCTCACCTTTATGGTTTGGCACTACACAAAAGCTAAGGATTTTTTTGTTCAATTTCCACTCGCTATCCACATAATGAGCAGTGAGACACATGTAATTAATATTTTGGAGAAAGGTCCATGTATCGGTAGTACCACATATTTTTTGGCCTTTCAAGGCACGCTTCAACTTATTTTTCTCCTCAAAATATAAAGCAATACAATGCCATGTAATTGTCGTGTGACGTGGGACATTGAATTGTGGAACCGCGACTCGACAAAAGTTCATAAACCCTTGATTCTCTACAAATCTAAACGGAAGCTCATCAATAATAACTGTTTGGGCAAGGGCTCCTAGGCAAGACTCTTGACTGAAAGTAGTGGCCACAAGATCATGCCCACCATCTTCTTTTACTTTGAAGGATAACGTTGACTGTTTTGGGTCTTTTGGTTTTCTGTTAGGGTATTTCTTACATACTTTCTCAATGTGAGACTTCATACTAGAGGTCCCATTGGAAGAGGTATCACATTTGAATGGTGTCTTACAGTAGTTACAAAGAGCCTTTAAAGGAATACTACCTTCAACTTTTTTAAAATGACTCCATACCTCTGATCTATCTCCTCTCTCTTTTCGCCGGCATTTGCACCCGTGCTCAAGTGTTTGAGTGGCATTAACATCTTAATATATACGGATCCACTTGAGGCATTGAAGAATCCATGGTTAAAGAAAAAGAAGATGTATTAATTAGTGGAGATGGAGAGTTAAAGATGTTGGAATGGATGAATGTAAATCTCTTCCCTCCTTGTTGTTGTTGGGTTTTGATCTACAGAATGGTGGCTGCATAGTTGAAGTGAAGTGTGTGAGAGAGAATACGTTGCTTTTATGGTTTTGGGAAATAGAAAATACAATATGTGATCCAACGGTTGTTGTTACACATCGTACTAAAAATAGAATAAAATTTATATACATCAATAAATCTGGTTCGGTTCGGTTATATCGGTTAACCGAGGTACAAAACCGAAAACCACTTTGAAGTGGTAGGTTCTTAGTTTTCAGAATCTGAAACCAAACCGGTTATGTCAAAAACCGAAAAAAATGGCCGGTTTGGACCGATTCGGTTCGGTTTTTGGTTTTCAGTTATTTGTGGACAGCCCTGGTTTACACGGACCATGCAGCCCTTAAGTACCTTCTTGCAAAGAAGGATGCTAAGCAGAGATTAATCCGATGGATCCTTCTCCTGCAAGAGTTCACATTAGAAATAAAGGACAAAAGAGGGGTCGAAAATGTAGTTGCCGACCACTTATCTAGACTCACAAACGACGATCAGAGTGATTCGAGTCCATACCGGACTTTTTCCGATGAGCATTTGTATCGATTTTTCAAAGACCATGGTATGCCGACATTGTAAATTATTTAGCGGCCGATGTTATGCCTTATAATTGGTCAAGAAATGAACGTAAGAAGTTCTTAGCCGAGTTAAGTTATACTCTTTGGGATGAGCCATACCTTTTAAGTATTGTGCGGATCGATTATTCGTCGTTGTATTCCCGGTGGGAATATAATGAAGTCCTATCGTTTTGCCATGACAAAGAGTGTAGTGGCCATTTTAGTGGGATGAAAACAGCCACTAAAGTTCTTCAATGTGGATTTTATTGGCCTACCCTTTTTAAGGATGCCCAAATGCATTGCAAGACGTGTATTCCTTGCCAACAACTTGGGCGAATCACGAAACGTAATATGATGCCATTAAATCCAATCTTGATAGTAGAAATTTTTGACATTTGGGGCATTGATTTCATGGGTCCCTTCCCTGTTTCCCACGATTTCATTTATATTCTAGTTGCCGTGGACTACATGTCTAAATGGATAGAGGCCCTAGCTTGCCATAGCAATGACCATAAGACCGTTGTATTTTTTATTAAAGAATATATTTTCAGTCGGTTTGGCATTCCTAAAATCATCATTAGTGATGGTGGAACACATTTTTGCAACAGAGTTGTTGCATCCCTAGTGAAAAAGTATGGCGTTACACACAAAGTAGCAACTCCTTATCATCTACAAACTAGCGGACAAGTAGAAGTTTCTAATAGGGAAATCAAAAAGATTTTAGAAACAACTGTAAACCCTGATAGGAAAGACTGGTCGAAGCGTCTATCGGATGCCTTATGGGCGTATAGAACTGCTTTCAAAACTCCTATAGGTATGTCTCCCTTTAGACTTGTATTTGGGAAACCATGTCATTTGCCCATTGAATTAGAGCATCGTGCTCTATGGGCTATAAAAAGCCTTAACTTCAATATTGATGAGGCAGGTGTCAAACGCAAATTGCAATTGAATGAGATTGAAAAAATCCGTAGCGATTCTTACGATCTCGCGAAGGATTATAAAGCTAACATGAAACGTATTCATGATAAGCAAATCTTGCGCAAAGAGTTTGTGGTCGGTCAAAAGGTCTTGCTTTACAACTCCCGTCTACATATTTTCCTAGGGAAACTAAAAACCCATTGGTCTGGTCCTTTTCTGGTTACAGAAGTCACCCCTTACGGGGCAATCACCTTGGTAAATCCTAATGACAACAATACCTTTCAAGTTAATGGTCAACAGTTAAAACATTTTCACGAACTTCTATCCCCTAATGTAGAGGAAGTACTTTTACAGGACCCTGTCTATGAGGATTGACCTTTGTCATTGGTGTACTTCCTTTCACTTCCATATAGTGGTAAGTGCACCATTCAGGTAACCGGGCCCTCCCTATGGAGTGTGTGGCTGTAAGTACCGGAACCTAAGTCCACGGTTAACATAATTCACGTTTTCTACTTTTGCATGTTTTCTCGGTTTTGGAGTCATGTTCCTCTATGGGGTGAATTATGTATTTATTATTTTTCATTTTTCTTATAATAAAATAAAAAATAAATAAAAAAATAAATAATAATAAAAAATTCTTAATCATAGAAATAGCAATCCAACAAGTCTTGGGAATCTGACTTTAAACGACCCACGTTAGAACAAATTTTGTGTTTAAAAATTTGTTTGGGGGTGGGCAATCGGTCTTTCCATTTGGATTGCTCGAACTTTCCATTTGTGTTGCTTAGGCCCATTACTTGTAGTTCAATTGGGTTGACGTAATCTAAAACTTAGATTTCCTTCGTTCGCATAACTTACGTCACACACGCACTTTGAGGCATTTTTCCACCTTTTTATACGTCACCCATGGCTGAAATTGAGTGTTTTATGGATCATTGGATTGGAGATTCTCTACTGATCATTTCCATAACTCATTCGCCAAAATCGGGCCAGTAACGAAGCGGCAAATTCAATTTGAAATTGCGCAAAAACTCAGAAAATTTTGGAATTCAAATTGGGCTTGGGCCCAAACCGGACGCATGTCTGTGCGTCCCCTTCCTTCCCAAAAATGCACAGTTCTTTCCTTTTCAACCCGCCGGTTACCAAGGTTTAAAACAAACCTTAAACACCAAAATAAAAAAAAAAAAAAAATAAAAAAAAAAAAAAAAAAAAAAGAGAGAAAAGGAAACCTAACTACACCCACGCCAAGAAATTCAAATCCAACTAAAATCTTCTCCAAACCATTACCACCACCAGCCTAACTCCGAAAAACAGCCACCAATTCAAGTAACCACCGCCACCACCACCACCGTTATTTTTAGTTGTTTTTCTTCAAACTTCGCCTCCCCAGCCTACAAAACCATTAGTTGTCTCGAAACTTCAATGGCACTACGATGAAGAATTTTGTCGAAAGCACGCATTCTTTCTTGCCGACGACTTTGCCATTTTACGACGTGGAGATGATTAGGAGGGATTGGAATGGACTGTGGTAATTTCGATCGAGGAGTTCTATCACTATGATGTGGTAGAACAATTTTATAAAAAGCGAGAATTGGAGGGGATAGGATTTTTATAAAGGTAGCGAGAACGAGGAGGAAGTAACGGTGACAGCGGTTGTTGGTTGAATCGTTAGGAATTACGCTTTGAAAGCAATCTCGTAGCGACAATTCAGGAATCGAGATATCCGGAGTTCATGCTTTGATGAAAGATCTTGTCGTGGAGGGTGAATACAATCCGACATCTCATTCGTCCCGGCCAACCACGAGAACCAATCAACTGGTCAGAGCTCGGTGGATTGGTAGGAACGCCCTCGGGAAAGACAAAGTCGGTGATATCGGCCTACAATAATGCGACGTTCTCGGATTTTGCAAACAAATAAGTATAATTTCTGCATCTTTGACTTAATGTTTAATGTGATTAGAGGAGTGGGAAAGACCTTGGCCTCTTCCCGTATTGATCACTAAGATCATGCTCTCCTTTAGAGCTGTCGCCAAAAATCTACTCCTATTAAGATCAAATTGCATTCTAATGCAGTATCTATCTGGATTGCATCTAAGAGAGGCGTGGCCGTTGTCGGAAGGAAAGGTTGTTGAGTCAGAGGATGAAAGGGAAGATATGACATGTCTGGATGACGATGCATTAGATAATTGTAGTTCTAATTTAGCACGCATGCAAGTGTTGCAAACTGGCTTGCGTTGCGTTTATGGTATTTGTGAAGATATCCGAGATAGACAGATTTTAGTTCGAAAAAAGCAAACGAACCTTCAGACGAGACTTGAAATGCTCGAAAAGGTTCAGGACGATATCTTGTCTAACATGGAGACTATCCACCAAGCATCAACAAGCCCGGTATGCATTACTCAGACTGAGAGGGAAGCACAGCGCTTGTTCCGAATAGAGATGCTACGACGCATGCCACCCGTGGAGGACTCTCGCCGAGTCCGAGTCCGATGCATGAGCGTCGTCGCCGAAGGACAGATGGTTCAAGCCATTCTCCATCCCAGGGCCAATCTCCATCTCAGGGTCCATCTTCATCACATAACTAGGGTTTCACCATCAGTTTGTGTTCGCTATTATTTCATGATTTTGTTTTATTAGTTGGATTTTAATTCAGTTGTTAAATTTAAATATTAAGGTGTTTGTTTATGTTGTGTGGTTTTAAATTTAAGTTTTAATATAATTCGTTATTTGATCATCTCCTGTAAATTTGTCTTGGAGGAAAGGTTGAGAATTTGGCCGATATCGGCATATCTATGAATTGTGTGGTGGTAGCATGAAATGTAGGAGAGTTTAGAAGTTACTATTCTAAATCCAGTATAAAAGATACCAGGATTTTTAGAAAATCAAGAAGATGGTTTGTTTCCGTTTTCGGGTTTGGAATCTTTCTATTTCCGAAAATTGCCTTTAAACAATTTGGCAACTTGCCAATTCATTTTGGAAGCACAGAACCTATTTAAACCCCCTTCATTCTACACTAACAAACCACACTACACCCCACCATCATCCCTCACCTTTCACTCAAAGTTTTTCCTTCTTTTTCCTCTAAACTCCTGTTTCAAAGATTCTACGCCGCGCGCCTCGTACACTTTCACAAAGTTTAGTCAGAGCGCGACCCGCGCCCAAACTATGTAATTCTAAAAACTCAGAGCGTGACCCACGCCCAAACTCTGTAATCCAAAAAACCCACGAGCGCGACCCGCACCCAAAGCGAGCACACCCGCGCCCTGCCATCTGTGAACACAGAAAATCCAATTTTTTGAGGGTCATTCTAGGATTTTTGGAACTGTTCAAGGAGTCGTTGAGATGACATCTCCTATAGTCATACCTAAACAGTCTTTCGAAGATGTGTTGGGAACCGAGACCTATGGACATTGGTTCCGACACAGGATCATGTAGTTAGGATGGCGTCATCTGCTGGTAAGTGAGGACGATTCATATTCACCACAGCTTACTACTTATTTCTACGACCACGTTAAATTCTATTGTAATCAGGATGGAGAACAAGAATTCTCCGTCGTAGTCGATGACACGACACATAAATTCAATAAACATGTGGTCGCTTTAGTTTTGGATTACCAATACCGATCCTGTTCACACATGGGCATATATGACCGATAATGCATATCTGTATGATTATACATATTTCCATGAGTATTATGGGGGAGGGGTATTTCGAGTAATGGACCAGGGGCGATATAGCATTGCCCTTGGTAGCCTTTCCCAAAACGTAGGCACCACCATGTTATTCATCCTGATGAATAATTTGGGGAATGGCGATTCATTTCTGCAAAGCGATCTGCTGGTGACATTTTCCTCGCTTTAGGTGAGGGACGTCGCCCGATATGACATTCCCCGAAGTTTTAGTCGCTAGTCTTAAGAGAGCCCAAACCATGAGGCGTAAGTATCTTCTTATGCCTGTGGTTGGTAAGCCGCATCACGCGTAGTTGTTTACCTATATTACGTGCGCAATTCACAGATTGGAAAAAGGGTTGAAGTCATGAGACCCACCAATAGGGGTGGTTATTTCGGTCGCGAATAATGACTTGGCGGGATGGCGAGGTGCGACCACATTTGGTCGCCCGTACATCCCATCGGACATAATAACACTTAACAGTTAGCATTAGTAGATGATAAATGGCGGCAAGCTTGGCAAGTTATAATGGGACGGGATCGCGAAGGAACCTCATCTCTTTAATGAGGAGGAGGATGCTTAAAGCCGGGAGATAAGGTAAGTTTTTAGTTTTGTTATTGTCCGCTTATGTCCCAAGCAATTTAATTGTTAACCCCATAATGGGTGGAACTCTTATAGAGTTGCTTTTTTTTATTTCCTATATTAGTATGTTCTAACCTTGTTTTGCAGACGTTCCAGAATTTCACGCATTTCCATGGTATTTTTCTACCCTCTTTATTTAAATGCTTTGAGGACAAAGCATGCTTCTTGTTTGGGGGGGGGGGCATAGAAACACGTGTAATTAAGGCATCTGTTAGGATATAGATATGTATAATATGCATTTGTTTTCAAGTTAAAAATTTCAAAAATATAAATAAATAAGTTTAACTATACACTTAGGAATATTAGTATTGTTTTCTTTCTTTATGCTCTTAACAATCTAGAAGTCTCATGTAGCTTTTGCATCAGAATAATTGTTAGGAACTTAGGTTAATATGTAGGTAATAATCTTTGTATCTATCTATAAATAAGTATCTATGATTGTTAGCAGTAAGTTTCTGAAATCTAGGCTAGAGTACTTATTCTACAAATCCTGTGAGAATATAGCCTAAAGTCTTATATGAGCGAAACATTTGAGAAATGACACAAGGGAGAAGTATATTCCGAATAGAGAAATCACACGTCCACTTGCTTGATCACTATGCCATATCCTAAGCGAGAATTTAGGCCCTCTTTGGATCGATATAACCAGAAATTCAAACCTATGAATTATTTTCCGCTAATTAAGCCCCTCTCGAGCCTTTCTTTAGCCTTCCATAAACCACAATTCCTTTACCCTGTTGTTAAAAAAACAAAACAAAATAAAAATTCAACTTACCCAATCTAGAATAAGTCTGAGAATAGAATGAGTGAAGAAAAAGAAGAAGAAAAAACTGTGTAAACAAAAATTATTTAGTTGTTTGAGGAAAAAGAAAAGAAGTTTCCATCCAAGGAAAAGAAAAATAAAATATAGAAATAAATAAAAACTCCAAAAATAGAATAAAAGGGAGTCAAAAGCCAAAGAAAAAAAAAAAAAAATATATATATATGGCTAAGGATGGAAACAGTATAGAAGAAAAAAGAAAATAACAAGTTTTTCTCTAAGTTACATAATATGAAACTCTATTATCTCGGTGGTCCTTTTGAATATCCATTTCCTTCCTTCTTAAACCATCTCCTAATCCCATGAACACCTAATAAAAGACCTCTAGCTTAATTAGGAATAGGTTAGTGTGATAGGAAGTGGCAGATGTGTTTGATCGACTCGGCTTCCTTGTTTGTCATTGAGATTGTAAGGTAAAGTGTGCCCACCGCATTAATCGGAGTAAAAAAACTTGAGCGGAAAAATCAGAGTGGTTTTTGTCTTGACATTTATGTGAGGACCTACTTAAGGACGCTATTCCGAGTTTTCAGAAACGAACCTGCTAGACATTTCATAGTATTACTCATAGTATATATATTTGTATCATAGATGATTGATTATTATGCATATATTAGTTTAGGTTTTTGACTTGGTTATTCTTATTCATTTGCTAGTGAGATATATAGATAGTTGGGACATGAATGAGGAAACAATAGTTTCATTTCTTAGTCATTGTAGTATAGTTGAAGTTTGTGAGTACCTTCACTTTGGAAAACTCTCACGAGGCTATAACTTCGTCCACTAGGGAATTCCTAGTGGTTTAAAGGCCTTGTTGCATATGGTCAATGCAATCGCGACTCAGTAAAGCGAGAGTAGTTATAACTCCATTTTTGGTCACTTATTCTAATTTCTCATCTTTGCTTGAGGACAAGCAAAATGCTGTTTGGGGGTGGTTTGATAAGAGCCCAAAACTGTAGTTTTAACCCTGTAACAGTCATACTTTTAGACCAATTATGTGAGTAATAATTAAGAGTTAACACTGATTACGTGTTTTTATGCATTTCAAGTTTCAAAGTCCCTTATGTGCAGAAATGTGCCACTTTAGCTAGATAAAGGAGCAAAGGTCGGTTACTAAGGAGTTCCGTGATTAAAGGCCAAGATTCAAGAAGACAAAGCCTTTCTAAAGCCCGGTCAAAAGCTGAAAAGTCAACGCGGGCAGAAACAGCACACAAGTCAGCAGAACTTCCGAAGGCCGTATCTTTGGACTCACACCTCGGAATGGGGCCTACTTTATGTCAAAACGACCGGCTCGGAATGATATTTCCAATGGTCTAAGTCTTGATCCAATCAAAGGAGCAAAAGTGGATGAAAAGTCTGTTGAAGCCAACTGCAACCGAAAAGGCCTTTCTGGACTGAAAGAATTGGGTTTTGGGCCTGATTCTCTGGCCCAAAACATGGCTCCAAGCCCATGCACGATTTTTGGATCTGAAAGTATAAAAACCAAAGCTAAACTCTTTGTTAATGGTAGCTAGTTAGACCTAAAACTATATAGAACTCTAGATCTAGTTTTCAGTAGAGTAATTAAGTTTAAGTTCCATTTCCAATTCTTGTTTTAGATTAAGTCTTGAATCTTTGTTCTTGATTGATTAGATAAATAAAATAGTTATTTTTATCAATTTCGATTTTTGTCATTTCAATTTATAGATCTAATTTTAATTCTTGTTGATTATCATTTTGTAGTTTAAGTAGATTGAAACATTGTTAGTTAAATTAGTTAAGTTAGAATTTTAATATGATGTGTAGTTATAATTCAATGGGAAATGATGGGTTGATGACTCAAGGCTAAAACCTCCATTAGAGGGTTGATGAAGCTTTGATGAAAACTTAGTGGTATAGTGTAGAAGCATTGTAGAATCTATTCCACTCTAGAAGGTCGTGATTAAGCCATGAGAATGGGTGGGCGACCTCACATGCTAGTTAGTATTTGGTAGAAATGCCATGAACACTAGGGATTAGAACTTCGAAATTCTTACCGAAGAGCGTAAGAATCGAGATACAAGAATCTATGCTAGGTTATTAAGTTGGATTCGAGGTGGATTCAATTCCTCTAATCCTTTATCTAGATTCAAAAACAATCATATTTCCATAGCATTAAGTAGTTTAAATTCAACATAATCAATTTCATATTGTATCGTAGTATAACACCCTTCAGTAAAATCTCTCATTAGACTTAAGACCGATTAATTAGATTAGAAAACATTCCATGCTAGAGAACTAGGAGTGGAACGAATTTGTTACTCCACTCTATTTCGATAGAATTGAGAGTAGAAACTTTGATAAATATAGACACTTAAATAGTTTTAGTTTACTTACGTTTTTAGTTTCATTGTTCATTTCGTAGGTAAACTATCAATTTTATGTTTATCACTTAACAACAATCCTACACTTGAAGTGGTGAGGAGCATCTTATTTCTTAGTTACAGTGATTTACCGTATTTCCTTCACCATTGTTTCTTTTACTTTTCTGTTTTTTCGAAGGACTCATTTATTAAGCCCAAGAGACTTTTTAGACTATGGATTGCTGAAGGATTTGTTGCAGAAAGGAGAGGGATGACATTGGAGGCTGGAGGTTGCTGAAACGTATTTCATGGAACTTGTTTCTCGAAACATGGTTCAAGTGGAAGAAAGGAGAGACTATGGAAGACCAACATTATGCTGGATGCATGATCTCTTACGTGAGTTAGCTCTTTTGACATCTGAAAGTGAGAACTTTTGCTTGGTGTATGAAGAAAGTGTAGCAACATAAATTTGTAGAGTTCGCCGTCCATCAATTCATGCTGGTGATCAGTGGGGGAAGGCAAGTGAAACCGTTTCCTCTGAAAATGGCAATGCCCTGGATTTCATCGGAACTGGAAGGAGAATCATAGGTAAGCAGTATGCGTAAGCCAAAGCTTTCCGCATAACGTCACTACTCGTTCCCTATAAGCCATAGCTCCTCACTCTTCACTGATGCAACTATAGCTCCTAACTCTCCTCTGCCTAGCTCCAACTCTCACTCCTTGCTGATCTAAGTAAGTGTCTCACCCTACATGAACTCCACTTTCTCATTCATTATTGAATTTGTGACTTTATGTGGCAGAAAGACTTTGACAGTGGGTGCTAAATATTGCTGGTGTGATATGTTCAGAACAGCTACTTTAATAGTTTCATTTTGTTCTCTGTTGTAAAGAAAATTTTAGTGAGCTTAGGTTTATATTGCTATATTATATCAGGAAAGCATTGCAGATGAATTTCTATAGAAACTCGTCAGCTGGACCAAAAACATAAAGATTGTAAATCCCTTGGAGGAGGGGTGCATACAACGCAAGCAACTAGGTAGAGATCTTGCATACAACGCAACGCAACTAGGTGCTATGCAGTGAAATGAAATCATTGTCACTTAAATAGTACCATCCCTTCCACATCAACAAGAGCCTTTACTACCTTTACAAAGACTCTCTTTCTCTTTGGTCCATCTGGCCTAAAAGAGTGAAGGCCATTACTTAACGACTCCAAAGGGATCGGTAGCCAGCTTGTCACGAAGGCTAACATCATCAGCCCCGACTCACGAGGCTTAATTGTTCTTCGAACGATAAGTAGCTCTAGACCCTGACCCAAGAAGTTGTAATCAATCTAACTTTTAGCTGATGTCATAGTAGAAGAATTGGAATTTATCCTTCATTCATGACAGTTATATTTTAGAGTTTATTTACCACAAACAAGATTTTTCGGCCTAATCTTATATATTTTTTTTCTGTTGATTTTTTCCTTTGGGATTCTTTCAAGTGTTATCAGGAAAATAAAGGATGGCAAGGGTAGATGGATTTCTGTCTTACCTTATTCAGTGGCTGGTATTGAAAGTGGCACGCCACACAAATCACCACTTGCCTAAGCAATACCTAAGCAAGAAATCCACTTTTCAAGGACTGAAGACAGAACATAAATACCTAAGCAAGGATTAGAGAATAAGAATACCAAAGCAAGAAATCCACTTTTCAAGCCAAGCAAGCTCGGGTAAATGGCCTAGAAATAAAAAAATACCACTGAAAAATAGCGGTACTAAGGGTTGCTAGCTTCAAGGGATCCATGAAATAGAAATCTTCATAGTAGAATAATCCAAAGAGAAATTGAATAATGAGCAGCAAAATAAAGGACAAACAATGTTTCTTAGGGGTCGAACTTGACTGTTATCTTTCCAAAAAGAATGAGAGCGCATAATGGCCGACTTGCTAAAAAGCCAGGTAGAACCCCTACTTATCTAGCCCTTGATCAAGGAAGTATCCACAAAAGATGCTTAAATGGGCATAATCTAAAGGAAAGAAGAATATTATAATAAGAAATAAAAACAGAACTAAAGAAAGGATTTCCGGAATATTCAGCCCCGTATTCTTTCTTGAGAGACTCCGGAATAGTAGGTCGGATACATAATCTATTATATTTGGAACGAAGGGACATAATATAAAAACTATTAATCATTAGTATGAAAATGAGAATGAAAAAAGCAAAAATGAATATGACATAATGGGCGGCTTCTTGGTTCCTATGTAGGAAACAAATAAATAGTGCGTTAATAAGATAGAAAAGAGAAGAAGGGAACGAAAGCACCAAAAGCACATCTAGTTAGGAAAACCTCCTTAACTAGTAGCACCTGTTTTAGAGAGGAGGTAGCAGCTGCTATCTAGCAAGCATCTAGACTCGTGAGACTCGCCCCCAGACTATGACTAAAGAGACTACCAAATTACTACCCACACACCGCACTAGGTAGAAAATCCAGCAAAAAGTAAGAGCACATGGGTTGAGGTTTTAGGGAAGAAGGCAATAGGAAGTATCAGAAGATAGAATGAGTGTTAACCATAAATGAATACAGTTATCTAAAACCAATCAAACTAACAAAAATAAGTTATCCTAATCTGAAATTTTGGTGTCAGTCTTGACTTCACAAATCTTTCCCAATCTTCCTGTCTAATATTTTTCTCGTGTTTTTTAGGCAGCTTCAAAAGCTTTTCAGGTTGGTCTTTGTAGGGAGTGATATAGTACCTAGTCAACTAACTCTTGAATTCTTTCCATTTCTCATCAATATCTGAGACAACACCCTTCTTTTCGTCTTCTGTCAAGTTGAATTTGGCCTATAAAAAAAGAATAAGCTATAAAGTTACAATAAACTAAGACTAATTAGACAATTAATAGTATAACTAGAGCTATTTTCCCATAACAAGTCTCTCACTTCATCTCCGACAGCATGCTGATTTTCATAATCAACAATAGAGATTCGGGAATCCACTAACAAACCTGAGTAGCTTGCCAAATCCTTTCCGCCTTCCCCTATACGTTGACCATCTTCATTGTATTGAACATTCAATAGTTCACCCTCTCTCATTTTTGTTATCCTTTTGCATTGAACTGCTCCTCTTCCTATCCTTTGTACACTTGAATCTTGTGTATTGTTAACTTCCATTGGTATATCGGAAGTCTCGTCAACTCCCATATCTGAATCGGAATCAGAATTCTCTCTTGAATCCATGCTGATTTCCTATATACCGAGTATAGACATGAAGACTTGAACCAATAACAACATATGAAATAAGCTAGGTATCAATAACTTGGACAATATTAATTAAACAATAATAAGACAAATGATCATCCATAACATGAATTAAAGTATTAAGGCAAATATAAATATCAAAGTAGGTATGAATTCACATTTAATAACAATATTCAATAGTCAAATAATAAAGGAACAAACTTGTTCAAACATCCTTATAGAAAGAAAAAAATCATAACATGTTCTAACTTAATCGTTAGAGGTAGGGTCGACATAAGTTCCCTCATAATCTACACGCACATAAGATGATACTGATGCACCTGAACTAAGGGAGTCGACATCTGGAAATACTTTTCTACTTGTATGATCTAGCTCATCCTCATTCCCTTCCTCAAGGTAGTCTATTTCAGGAGTCCTCAAAGCTATTGACCATTTTGGATCGAGTTGGTCAGGTACATAAAAGACTTGCTTGGCCTGAGAGGCCATCACAAAAGGGTCTTCCTTATGTCCAATTCTACCAAGGTCAACAGAAGTGAAACCCAAATCGTCTACTTTGATGCCATTTCTGTTGTCAACCCAGTCACACTTAAATACTGGGACTTTGAGTACTAGATAGTCGAGCAGCCATATCTTAGTTATAACACCGTAGTAACCCATTTCTGAAACAACGGGGTTTTTATCCTTGGCACTAGAAATTTGTACTGTTGTCGCCATTAAACCCACACCACTGTTTTGGTTTACTAGTGAAGCTTCATGATCCTTCGTATGAAAACGGTATCCACCAATAACATAGCCTGAACACTTTAGAACGTCTCGACGAGGTCCTTGAGCTATAACTTTCAGGGTGTTTGAAAGTTTGTTACCGGTAACTGTTGCCTCCTCCTTAACTTGATTATCCAAGTTATCCAAGAATCTTAGTCGAATTTAGCAAAGTTGTATTAGATGTAAAATAATTTCAGATAATCTTACCCTTTGACGAATCCAATAAATGAATGTGTGAGTGTGCTCATCTTGATACCATTTGGCTAACTTACGAGGATAAGTAAGCTTTAGGTGTTCCATATGCTTCCTATCAAATTAGGAAAAAAGCTTGGTCACCATTATCTGTCTAGGTGAAATAAGGAAAAACAAAATTCTATACTAACGTACTCGATATAAGGTTGAATGTCATTAGTGTTTGCCAAAACACATTGATGAGCTTGCTCCCAAGTCTTCTCGTCGACTTCAACAACATTCATACCACCAAGAGGCTTTCCCTTAGAAATTGTATTTTCTTTCTCCGTATCATTAGTATCCATGTTTCTAACTGATGGGACTCCCACTGCATTCACTCTAGATAAGTACTCGCTAAGAAACTCAACAACTTCTTCAAGGATATAATTTTCAACAATGCATCCTTCTGGACGATTTCGATTCCGCACATAGCCCTTTAGTATTTTCATGAACCTAATATTCAAAGAGTGACAAAAGAAGAGAAAATACAAAAAAACAAACAATCAAATTGATGAAGCTTTACTGAATTATTGAAAGTAGTTAATTCAATTTTCTTTGTACTTGCCTCTCAAATGGATATATCCAATGAAAGAATACTGGCCCACAAAGCTCAACCTCCCTTATAAGATGAACAGATAGATGCACCATGACGTCAAAGAACGATGGTGGAAAGTACATTTCCAGTAGACATAAAGTGAGGACCAAATTGTCTTGAATTTCCTTTAATTTGGACACATCCACTACTTTGGTGCAAAGAGAGTTGAAAAAGAAACACAACCGAGTGATGGTATATCTCGTGTGCTTTGGCAACACTGATTGTATTGCCATAGGAAGAAGTTGATTCATCAATATGTGACAGTCATGAGACTTGAGACCATACACTTTTAGATCTTGCATTGACGCGCGGTGTCTAAAATGTGAAGAATATCCATCTGGCCCTTTGAGTTCACGTAACGTGTTGCAAACTGTTACTTTCTCAGCTCTAGATAGCATTATGGCATCTTTGGTGGAAGATAAGTCCTATTTCCCCTTTTCTCTGGTGCTAGTTCCTTCCTCATGTCCATTTCTAATAGGTCTAGGCGACTTTTGAGGTCATCTTTTGTCTTATACTTAATGTTAAGTAGTATGGCAATGAAGCTATCACAAATATTTTTCAAAATATGCATAACATCCAAGTTGTGTCGCACAAGCAAGAATTCCCAATATTCAAGCTCAAAAATATGGATCTCTTCTTCCAATAATTACCACTTTCATTCTCATCAGAAGTGCTAGGTTGCTTCTCTTGTGTTTGTGACTCTTCATTGGATGCCTTTGACTTCTTTCTTGATGTTTTTGGCTTTGGAATCACCAACTTTGGTTTCCCCCATCTAACTTTCATCCCTTTGAGCTTCTCTAAAATCACCTCTCCAGTTAACGGGTCTGGATGTGATCTTAACTCTTGCTGACCATTAAATGCCTTCCTTTGCCTTCGATAATGATGATTTTTTGGAAAGAACTTTCTATGGGACTGATATATGTTTTTCTTCGAGTGTTTCAATCTTGTAGAATCAGTTTTCTCACTGCATATAGGACAAGCAAGATATCCCTTGATGCTACACCCAGCTAAATTTCCAAGAGCATGAAAATCATTGATTGTCCACAATAGAACAACCCTTAATGTAAAAGATTATTGCTTGTAGGCATCATAAACCTCCACACCAGGATTCCAAAGAGCCTTTAAATCTTCAATTAAAGGTCTAAGGTAAACATCAATATCATTACCAGATTGTCGAGGACCTGATATCAACATTGTCAGCATCAAAAAATTTCTCTTCATACATAACCATGGTAGAAGATTGTAAGTGATCAACATAACCGGCCAGCAACTATGCCTAGAGTTGAGATTACTATGTGGATTGATCCCATTTGTCGAAAGAGCAAGTCGCAGATTTCTTGGATCTCCAGCAAACTCTGGCCACCTTTTATCAACCTCTTTCCATGCTGGAGGATCTGCTGGATGACGCATTTGACCATCAACTTTTACTCTTCTATCTGCATGCCATACCAAATCCTTTGATGTCTGAGCGGATTGAAACATCTTTGCAAACCTTGGGAGAGGCGAAAAGTACCACAAAACTTTCGCAGGCGCTTTACCCTTCTTTTCCTGATATCTCGAAGTTCCACAAGTTGGACAACTAGTTAAATCCTTGTACTCATCTCCTCTTTAAAGTATGCAATCATTGGGACATGCATGTATTTTTTGAACTTCCATTCCAAACGTAGACAAAATATTTCTAGCTTTGGTCATGGATTGTGGCACTTCATTATTATCCGGCAACATTTTTCCCAACACCTTCAATAGCTTGGTAAAACTCGTGTCTGACCACCCACTACTGGCTTTCAAGTTAAACAATTCCACAAGGGATGATAACTTTGTATAGCTTTTGCAACCTTTGTACAAAGGTTTCTCAGCATCTTCAAGCAATTTACAAAGGTTTTCAGGATTCCCCCTGAAACTCTCATATGCATCATTAACCATTCTAACCGTGTCCCCAAAATCACATGGGGTTTCCATATCAAAGTCTTGACATGGAGGTTCATCTGTGCGGACACTTCGGGACTTTCCACTGTGAGGCTTTTCCTCATGCCAAATCCATGTTTTGTAACTTTTTTCAAAACCTACATGAAACAGATGATCCCTGAACTCTGATGCAAGTGGTTCCCATAATTAAGGTATGGGCATCTTATAAAATTAAGATTGTGTGGGCCTGCATGCTCTCCAACACATTTTATAAAATACTTGACATCTTCCTCGTATTCATCAGAAAGTCTATCCATAGACATCCAAGGCTTATCCATACTCAATGTTAGAAATTCAATACACAAGTACTACATACACATGAAAAAAACAAGGAGATTAAGCAAGATAAAATCACGCAATTCATAGATTTTGGCTCAATCTGGTGGTTAAAGCAAATACAAACATACAATATAACTTTGTACTAAATACTAATCAACCTAAGGTGCCAAAAGTGTAGCGTGGGAATGGATTTAGGCGTATGAATGGGGAAATTCCTACTTTCCTTACATGTGCCCGGCTAGCCACCTAGATACTTGGCAGAATAAAGTGGATTTAGGCGTATGAATGGGGAAATTCCTACTTTCCTTACATGTGCCCGGCCAGCCACCTAGATACTTGGTAGAATAAAATGAAATAGCTAAGTGTCGCATTAAGATTAGGGTCTTGATATAAAAAATTCCTAGCAATCATAATATTCCGTACCCTAACTTTGCAAAAGAGACACACACACAATCAACAAATTGAAAGCTAGTAATCTTTTTACCGTTGAGTGTTTATCTATTTGTCAACTCAAATCACGATCAACCAGGCGTTCCTGCCTAATATATCAATCAACAATAAGCAAACTTGCAAACTAATAGTAAAACAACAGGCATAAGAGCTTCTAAAATCAGTTTATGTACGAGAACAGTCTCCATCTCTTACTCATTCAGTCAAACACCTTATGCTACTAACAAAAACCATAAACATGAACTGCCAGGCCACTATACAAGCAACTTGCAAACTAAAACAATAAGCAAACTTGCAAACTAAAAATAAAACAATAGGCATAAGTTCCTAAAACCAGTTTATGCACGAGAACAGCCTCCATATCTTATTCTTTTAGTCAAACACCTTAAGCCACTAAGAAAAATTGTAACTGCCAGGACACTATATAGGCAACTACATACCATCACCAGGCCATTACAAGTTTTACCAAGCTACTAAAAGGCAAGTATTCGGTGAGAGCTAAAACCTTGCTAAACCTTTCATTGGACCACATTTTGATGTATCGAGATAATGCTATGGGATTTCATATAATTTTGGGACCTCACATGGAATTCAGTGAAAAATATCCCCAAGCAGTTCAGTGAATCATAATTTGAGGAATGCAAACACCTGATCAATGCACCTACTATCTTGGGGGAAGAAAAGCACTAAACACATGACAGGTACTGTGATACAAAATCTATTCGACTGATTCGCTCAAATCCTTTTGGAGTTCTAACAAACAGTAACGATTTTCTTAAGGTGATTCAATTGAAAGTACTAGCCTACTAGGAATAATTTAGTGATTCTAATAGTTGAGTATATTTACATTCCCCCTACCCCACCTCTTTTACAAGTTTAGTATCAACCAAAGGATTTTTTGGTTAGCAAGATCCCTTAACTGTACAAGTTTTATCAGGCTCTTGTAAAGGAAAACAATGTTCGCTTTCATCTATCTACTCAAGACAGTACATGGGCTGATGCATTGTAGACCGATAATGATTCTGGTAGAACCAAATGAGCACAAAGGTGGAAAATAGAAAGAAAAAATGGACCACATAAAGAAAATATAAAATATAAAATAAACATCAAGTAAACAGGTGAAGAACAATAGCGAGGGAAATCTTTTTTTTTTAAAAAACATCAAAAGAAAAGATTGAGCAAAGTTAAACTTGAACCACAACAGAACATAACCTATCTACTCTCCGATTTTTTTTCAAGTCCCATAACAAGTCTGCAATTTTTACACTAAAATCCCCAAATTTTAAAGTCCAAATTTTGCAAAGAAAAATTGGAAATAAATTTGTTTGTGAACAACTACCAATGATATAAAGCAAAAACAATTGCTTTACAACCAAAATTGAATTTAAATAGAGAAAAAAACAATTACTTGATAGCCGAAATTGGGGAGAGCTGTAGAATAAAATCACTACTATTCTGCTGCTTTACTGGTGACGATGAGAGACCAAACTGGTGACGATGAGAGACCGATAGAAGTTGAAGAATAACCCTAGTGCACGATAGAAGTTAAGAAAAAAGGTGGGGTATATGAACATCAAAATACAAAATTAGGCGATATTGGTTTGTTCCGTGGTATATGAGATACTATATACCACTGTTTTACGAAATTAGTGGCATTTGCCTTTACCGAAATTAGAAAAGGTATTCTTACCATGGCATATGACTATTAGCCACTATTATTAGGGAAATAGTGGTATATACGTTGTGACCTACCGTGCCTAATGAGCATTTATGTAGTAGTGATAGTCTGTTTAATTCAACTGTTAGTAGATAAAAAGTAGATAGATTTACAACTTTTTGAGTTTTCAAAAACCAAAAATTCAATTAAAAAGCAATTTCAAAATTAAAAATGTTTTTTTAATTAAAATGAATTAGTAATCCATCAGCAAGGTTAAAAGTTAATTTTAGTTTAGTACCATGTTTAGGTCTTAGTTTTCATTAATTATTGTTTATACATGTTTAGATTAAGATAATATCATATAGTTAAGTCAAAACACAAAAAAATTAATTAGGATAAATACAAAATAGTTTAAGTTTTGGAAGTTTAGTCTTTTGGTTTAAGTTTACTTACCAATAGTTGGGGATTCAACTAACTTGGACCGGTTGGAAGTTCGAGGCACGAAAGAGTAGTACCACGCGCACACATCACAACCCAACTTGGGGGTTGAAGTTCCAATCTTTGGAGAACACTTTCCAAACTTTTACATATTTTGTTTAATTACGTTATTAGTTAATTAAGTTAAACATAGTTAATTTTCGTGTTTACCACGTTCATAGTTTAAGCCTACGAAGGCAAATTTGTTTTAGGACCACGAAGGCAATTAATTGTAATTTATTGGCTTTGCCAACATTTCGATCCGACTTGTGGCTCTTAGTTAGATTAAATTTGTAACCGTATGGAAAAGCTTGAATGGTTGGTTAACATGCAAGACACCAAATACTTCCTACGTCACCTTCACCCCAAGGGTCGTGTACGCACACCTTAGGAGGTAATTTCTAAACCTCCTCGCTACAAAGTGTAAGAGGATACTTGTGTGTTAATAAACATGCTTGGATGATTATGTGATTTACATTTCAGTCTCGTCTTTACATTTAATGCTAAGGCTAAACCTGAGCCCTAAAAGAACAAAAACTGGGATTAAGCCCCACTTTAGAATGGATGTTGTGTGAAATGTTTGTTATATAGACCAAATTAAAAAGATAAAATCATTCAAGCAGAGCCAATCTAGTCACGTCCATGAGGACAAACATCCAACCACCTTCCTCACTCCCCTCCCTCAAAAATACCGTGGGTGAGATTCTTGGTGGCACATCATCTGGTGAAGTAGCGATCTTCTCCCTTGACGTGTATAGTTCCCAAAACCCAGTTTTGCGCCCACTGTTAAATTCAAACAGGACATAGTTTCTAATCTATAGACATTGCATGCAAACTTTTCAAAAACTTTAAAGTCACAAATGAATTTCTGCAGATTGTTTCATCATTCTTGTTTGAGCATTCATGTCTTATCAATATGCATTGCAACCGTCATGGAATTACAATGCAAACCCAGAACCTTGTTCTTACTGTGGTAGTCCGTATCATTGGGCATCCCAATGCACATCATATATCGAGTTCGAGCCTCCTATGGAATATCCTTAAACTTTTGAACCTTAATTTTCATACTTTCATAGTACCCAATACACCCCCAGAGTTTTCTAATGATGCAAACAATTCATGGATTTCAGACACAAATAGTCAACCATCATTCATACCTACACCTGGTCAGTCAGAATATGGGTTCACTAACAGTCCATTACCATTCACATCACCATCCATTTCAAATTCATATTCCACTCCACCATCTATCACAGACCAACTTTACCAAGCAATGGTCGAGCAAACAATTCAAATACAATAAATAGCAAAGACCTTATGTTCTCTCCAATCCATTTCAATCGATACCACATCTGAGACTAATATTCTTCCCACCAGTCCAGATTCCAACCAAAAAGAAGAAAAAGGTGTTGCTATAATAGAGCCAATTGCTAAAGCCCATCCTGATATATATGATCAATTAAAACCATATCACCATCCACCTGACTATCGTGTGAATTCCATATTCTATGACGATAACTATATGCATGAGAACACTTCAACAAAAGAAACTCTAGAACCTGTGTTGGAGAGTAACTTGACAAACTTAGACGATGACATTGAGAAAATTTATGAAGTTCTAGATAAAGAGGACAAAGAAAATGAAGTTCCTGGAGGAGAGAATATAAATTCTTTAATGGAAAGTCGATCTAATTTTAGTTTGGCCGTTAAAGACTTATCGATGGAACAAATTTGTGACATCCTTAAAATTGCCGATATGAACCACAAATTTTCGGAAACGCCAAAGCTAGATGAAGACTTCTCTGAGTTCTCGAGATCATATGAAGAACCACTACCCAACCATCATTCCCCCGAGTTCTCAAAATCCTTCATAATTTTCTAAACCTTCCCAATAAAGAGACTTTGCCCAACATACAAATCCCCGAGACTATCATTCCAGTTGAGAAAAGCCCCGCATTGATTGAAGTGCCAGAAAAAGAGGAAATAAAATCAAATGTGGAATATAAGTTCTTGAGAGCATACAATGATCCCTTTATTCAAGTAGATGAAAAACCCAGTTCGCCATATGTCGTATCATCTAAGCCTCATAAAGAACAACTACAACCACACTCACACTCTCTTGGAAAATTCAAACATATCAAGTTATTGCATAAGTTCCATGATGTGTTGCATAAACTTTCTCTTATCATTCTGCATCTTACACTCCGAATGCATCATTTCATTCTGTTTGGGGGTGTATACTTTTACATGTTTTTCTATAAAGTTCCCCAACTGTTTAGATTATTAGTATATAGTTAATAACATATCATCCATCATATGCATATAGTCTTGGGGAATCTGACTTAAAATGATCCCACATATAGTCTTGACTATAAAAGACACATCGTGTTTTCTCGATGCATTCCATGGGAGTGCATCCTTAAGGTAATCGGACCACTCCACTTGGAGTGTGTGGTTGTAAGTGCCGGAGCCTTGAGTTCACATATACTTGTATATTCCTTGTTAGCACTTTTACTCGTAGTTTGAGTAGTGTACCCCTATGGAGCAAGTATACAATTTTCTTTTTCTTTATTTTACTCTTCTTTTTCGATTAGCTTTTCTATTCCTATCATTTACAATTCTTGTCTTTATTTTCATTTCCCTGTTTTCTATTTTTACATAAGCATTTTTCTTTCAATCTCACCTTTGATGCTGAGTAGTCTTTCCTCTATAAAGAAGAGATATGAAACAAAGAAGATGGCGATAGGGATTGAGTGAAGGTGTCTTACGGTTGTCTCTCATGGTTGTTTAGTATGTCTCGTCTTCCATAGGCATGCCATACCGTGGGATGGTTGGCAGTTGGAGCCCTTGATTTCGATTTTTTTTTTCCTTCTATGGGTGATATCTAATTGTTTCAAGTTTTTTCTTGCTCTCTAGTTTGAATAGCTACAAAATAGGGCTAACTAGAGATTAGGAGAGGAGAGACTAGATTATCTAGTAATAGAGCTAGTCCTCTTCACTAGATTCTCTTTCTTGCAAAACAAGGAAGTGCACAATTTAGGGTACACAGGTTTTCAATTAGAATCACTTAATTTCAAACATTTTTTCATTCTATTGAGTGGATCACTTTCGTTATAGTGAGTTTTTTAGTAGTTTTATAGTTTATATTTCTTTGTCATAGTAATTTAGGAACAAAAACCAAAAAAGCCAAAAACAAAATTTTCTCTCACTTCTTCATAAAAGTTCTTATTTTTCCTGTGCTCATAATAGATGATTCTCGATACATCAATAGTCATGTGATTTTTTGAAAATAAAAACAAAACGGGCAATGGATTCCACATAGACCAACCCTTAGAAGTATGCAATCTCCATTCTTCTAAGGGCGGTTTCAGGATCAGTTATGTGTTACTAAGGGTCGCCCATATCACTCTGCACTTTCTGTCTCAGCTTAACCCATATAGATACCAATTGTCCCTTGCACACTAACATACCATCAAGAAGTATGTGCTTTCAATATACCAAATGCACCATGGAGGCAACACCCAAAGTCACAAACCCAACCACCTCCAGGGTTCGTCAAACCACCAACTACATTTAGACAAGGACAAAATACCCACAGCAATCCGAACAATGCATTGGTTCCACCCCATTTTAATTAGAACTACCAAAATCCACCAAAGAGACCTAGTTCCACCATCCACTAGTGTCCAATTAGATAAACCATCCCACTACATTTTGCACAGTAAGTCCTGCAACACACATAACTGAAGCCACAGTCTGACTGGAAAGTTATCTAAGATCACTTATTATGGTTTGTTTTCAAACTTAGCTTTAGAAATCACAACTTTTGAGTACGAGTATCTCTATAACATCTCTATATAGTTTTCAAAAGTTGAGGATATAAAAATAAAAATCTTACGCCCTAGAGTAACCAAAATGATACTAGATAAACGTATGATTTTGTCTCTAGGAACCGTTATTTCAGAATGTAAATTTCTACAAACCGTGAAAACCATGTGCAGCGGAATTAATGGGTTCACGATTTTGATTGCAAAACATACCTGTAAATCGGCTAAGATAATCAAAGAATATAAGATATATGAATCAGCAACCTCTTGATCTTTTGTTGTATTCCTATCCTTAGATTGGATGTTGTGTGGGCAACGATCTACCAACCCTTTCTTTCTCTCTTTCCTTGCCTCTCTTTTTTTTAATCAAAAATGAAATAATGAAAATAGTGAATTCGGCCAGGAGATAAGGGTTTCTATTTATAGGCAACAACAGGGACCATGAGGAGAAATTAGGGTTGGGCCTCCTAACGGGCTTGGGCTTCCCATGTTCGCCCAAAACACACAGCCCAAATCCGTCTACAAATGACTTATTCCACTAAACGCCATTGTTGCACTACGGCCCTAATCCCAAATTACGAGTTACGTTTATGGGCTCCATATTATATGCTTGTTGATATCCCCGTGTTTAAGATATCGAATGCCCGTTAATTAAGTCAAGTTACTGACAACTACATCAATCAACTTCTTATGTCTTTGAATAGTACCACTCAGCCTCATTGTCATGTTGGAATAAATCCACCTGCAGGGTTTATATGACAATCCTTATGAGCTCCTCAAGGGGACATCATCAACCCGACTTCTTGCGAGTCACAGATTCCTTCTATAATCAACAACACACCTTACATACAATGTCATTACCTAGTCCATCGAGTTTGTTGATTCACAAATGAATTTCACTCATTGATGATTTAAAGCAATGTACAATGCACGTAAGTGCCAGTTATTATATCCGGATTAAGAGGACAAGCATCCATAATAACAGAGGTGTTTGTTCTCTTATATGGTAAGCATAAAGAGAAATAACCTCACTTGGTCCTGTTCAATACACACAAAGTGTACTAGTGTAATCCTATAGTCAAGATAGACTAATACCAGATTATACTACAACCTTACCAATGGTTTGTCCAAATCCATCTAGGTTGTGAACGTTTACTTATACTTTATAAGGTACTGATGATATGATCTTCTGTGTCTCTCCACACACCATATCATCTACAACATAAAGTATTAGACACATGCATATAACGAATAACATATATAATATACATAACATTTGCCCATATGATTCTCATTCAAAATATAAAGAATTAGAGTTAATACAAAAGTAATGCTTTTAGTATATAACCTTATCATTTGTCTTCTTGTAAAAACCCTTTATATGGTTAGAGATACCGTTTGAGAAAAACAAGATTGAAAAAAAAAAACACACACACACACACACCCATTTCATATAGATAGTTGTTTACATACATGCATTTCCTATCTTTTTATTTTTAACTTCTAAGTATAATTCTGCATGCATATTAAGTATTTCATAGTAGAATAATTACGTATATTCCTAGTACTGTTAACCCATGTACATCTTGTTCTATATCTATCAACCCACGTTCCAAATTGTTTGGGGATGGTATATTTTCATAACGAAGAATAGAGTATAGGTTACTTCCATTTTTGCTCAAGTTCCTATGGTAATCTCTTTCCTTTTCTTCATACTGTGAGGACAAAGCATATTTCTATTTGGGGGTGGTATAGTAACATTTGCAAAAACTAGGCATTTATTTATTAGCATTTCTTCTATTAGATATATTTCCTATATTTCTTTCCTAAAATATTTCGGAAATACCAAAAATATTTTTCTGTTTAGTACTAAATGACTTGTTTTCCTTTTTCTATGATGAATAAAAGGTTTAGAAGTCTCATTATAGGAATAGAGTAAAGATTCGTTATTTGAACTCAGACTAATATACGTACAATAGTTTCTACACCTTTTCATGAATGGCATGCATCAGCATTTGATTGTATATAGTAGTGTGTTTCTAAGACCAAGGTTAGAATAGTTAAGTTTCCGTATCCTGTGAGAATCTAGCCAAAAGCCTCATCTGAATGATTATTGAGTGATGACACAAGGATGACCGGATAGAAAGATAACACATCCACTTGCTTGGTCACCACGCCATGATCCTAGGAGAGAATTTAGGCCCTTTTTGGATCGATATAACCAAATAAACGTTAAAAACCCCTAAAAGATAATTTTTCCTCTAGTTACCCCCCTTGAGCCTTCACCAAATTCTAAAAGTCTTTTTATATCTTCACCATCAATCCCTGAACCCTTACCACACACAATAAACAGCTTACCCAGCTGACAAGTTGAGAATTGGACGATATGTAAAAATAGAGAGAAGGTATTGTACAAAAACAGAATAGTTAGAATCTTCAAAAGAAAAAGAAGATAAAGAAAAGAAAGAAAAGATTCGAAAATTGAAATCTCTAAAAAGTTCAAAATCAAAAGGAGTCGATTTCAAAAGAAAACAAAAGCAAAGTTAGAACTCCCAAAAATTCAAAATCATATGGAGTCACAATGACAAAGGGCTAAAGAATGAATCATAATTTTGGAATCAAAGAACAAAACGAGGTTCTTCTCTAGTTACAAATATACTGAAGACCCAATTTCTAAACTTATCAGAGTTTGTTTTCCATTCTCTTTATTTCTAAACCACTACCTTAACCCCGTAATTCTTAATAAAAGACCTCTAGCTCAACTAGGAAAGGAATGGTGTGATAGTAAGTGGATATTGTGATCAATCGACCCCGGTTTCCTTGGACATCATTTGAGTATGGGAGGAATATAAGTGCCCTCTGCACTTGAGAAAACAAAACTTGAGTGAATCTATCAAAGAGTTGTGATTGCAACATACCCCTGTGAGAACCCAACTTAAGGACACTCTCCAAAAGTTTTAGAAACGACTTTGCTTTTGCATTGTACCGCTCATGTTTTGCATGTTTATCTTTAGATGATTAAACTATTGTATATATATTATTCTGAGTTCAAATAAGCTTTTCTTTATTCCCCCGCTAATGAGATGTATAAACCTCTGAGAATAAATAAGGAAACGAGACCCTTTGTACTAGATAGAGGAAGTTTGTGAGTACCTTCTCTAGAAAACTCTTACGAGTCTTAAGCTCGTCCACTAGGAAAGTCCTAGTAGTTTAAGGCTTTGTTGCATATGGTCAATGCAATCACACTCTGCGAAACGAGACTAGTATAATAAATCACACATTTGTGATCTTAGTTTTTCTCTCTCATCTTTTGCTTGAGGACAAGCAAAATGTTGTTTAGGGTAGTTGATCAGTCCTTAAATGTGCGTTTTATTACCTTTATAATACTTCAAATATGCCCTTATTATGCTTAATGAATAGACGACTTATAGCTTTTGCTACTATTTGCAAGATACATGCCATTTAGGATGCATATTCCTAATACGTGCATTTTGGCCCAAAAAGGATGGCTATTTACGATGCTTCGGAGCAACAGTGCTGGAAAGTCAAAGTCAAAAGTCAAGTCAACTGTCAAAGTCAATGACTCAAGGACTCAAAAATGAAAGCTACTGACCCAGGGACTTAAAGGCAATTTCAAGACTTCTAGTGTATGGGCTTAAGTCAAAAGCCCATGAGTTTGTTTCTAGAAAGAAGGGTATAATTGTAAATGGTGTCCTTTATAAACCAAAGAGATGTAGAGATTTTCTTATCCAAGTTTTAGAGTCCAAACTATTTGGTTTGTTAGGAGTAGAAACCCTAGATCTAATCTTTGGTAATTATGAGTAGGTTAAATGTTTTTATTTTAAATTGTTATTTACTTATTTTCCATTTTTATGTTCTTCAAGCTTTAGTGTAAACCAAAGTTCTTAATCAATTCAATACAAGTTTTCTAATCATTTCAATACAAGTTTCTAAATCATTTCAATACAAGTTTAAGATTGAGAGTAATTCCAAATAGCCAAGTAGGAGAGAATAGTTAGAAAAGTTAGTGTTTTATCCATCAAAAACCATCCTCCAAACAAAGAGTCTAAGATGAATAACAAAACCTTTTCCACCACTAACAATAACCACACATCAGATACAACAAGTACTGATTGCAATACTACAAAAATGATATTTCACTCTAAGCTCAAAGCTAGTGACATATATACGCAACATATGTAACAGATGAATTAGCTTATGGAGTTACAGGTGCCATAAATAATTAAAATAACTACAAAGAAATTTTACCTAAGTTCAGACTTATTCAAAAGAAGAGTAGGCAAAACTCCAGGCAAATTGTTTATCAACAGAATGATAGTTTTTTGAAATTGTTTTTTTTTAATCATTCATTTCTTACAAATTCAATAAATTGAACGGATTAAAACTCCTCAATCACTTAATAATTCACCCCACAACAACAATGAAATATTCACAAAGTAATTTTTTAATACACCCCCATATCAGCAACTCCAATAAATTTCATGAGAAAGATGCATCATGTGAAATTGAAGTTTACTGAATTTGTTAGCTTTGGTGGAATTTGTTTGAAGTTGTTGTAGAGATGAAATTGTTAGCTTTGGTGGAACTTGTTGTATATGACGGCGAGTTCTTGGTTTTGACCAAATAAAAACCGAAAGAGAGAAAATTGGAAAAGAGCGAAAATTTTGGGGGGAAGGTATCGCGCTTTAGGATGGTCATGAAAATTTTCTTGACAAGCGTGGTCGGTCGATTTTTTGTTTGACGGTTATGGACCATTAATTTCATAAAACGTTCATCAAAAATATTCTTGACGATTAGTACCCGTCAATTCCTACCCAGGCTACGATTAAAAAAACCATGTTTTCACCTAGCTGAGTGAACTCGCGAGTAGCGCCTAGAGAGAAGTAGTCTTCAGGTTCTAGACTAGCACGAACGTGCTCGGCTGTTCTGGATGCAGGAGGATGCTAGTATTACTGGACACAGTGGGTATAGATGGGACCTGCCATAACGTACTCGACTTCCACTATGTCGTCAGGAAGCTCAAAATCCCATTGTTGCATGATGAGAGTGCAAATCATAGGGAGGGAAGCATAAGTCTTACGGACTTTACGAAGCTGTTCCCAAATGAAATGAACTACGTAGAAACTATTTTTCTGCTCTTGCAGAATCCAAAGAATGTGCAGAATGCTCTTACTGATATTAAAGGGCTTCGCTGAGCCTATAAGATTGTAAGCTATCCAATGCGAAACTGCCAACTGGTTCCTCCTCAGTGAATTCTGATAAGCGCAGTGAGATGCGGTGTTCTTCCTACCCTCCAAAAGCATCTCGGCGATCAGAACAGCCACAAACTTGTTTTCTGGAGACTGTTTTGTTTGAGTGTAAGCCTTCAATGGAATCCCGATGGCTTCACTCACCACCTCAGGTGTAAGCTCAAACATACCCTCAACAAACATACATAAAACCTTACCATCTGCCACTCGGTACTATTATAAAATGAAAGACTGAGTGAGGGAGAGTAAGTTGTATGCACCAACTCTACCAAAGACTCCCAATGTCTTCTCACTATCTTTGCTATGAAATGTGTGTCAAAAAGAACGGAATTGAACAAGTGCTCAAAATTATGTTCCGAAATGATTTTGTGACCTAGTTCATTTTGGCTTTGAATTAGTGAAATAGGAGTGGATAGTTGTTATTGGTGGTGGTGGTGGGTAGAGGGGTGGTCGCAACCTGGTTAGGGGCTGGCGCAGGTTGAGTTGCGGTGGCTAGAGTTTTATTTTGGCTATGGAAGATGGAGAATGATGGGGGCGAGCGCTGGGGTAGAAAAGAAGTAGGCACGTTCACCACACGTGCCATTTTTTCGGTTTTTAATTTTTGGCCCGAGCTCATATGAAATGCAATAATTCCGATTTTGTCCTTTGTATCTCGAAAAGTGTAAAATGCAGATTCCCGCTTCGTTACCTATCCAATTTGGATCAATGAGCTACCAAACAATCGGCTAAAAAAAACCAATCCAACGGTATATCACATGCTACCATTTAAGGGTGAATGTCATAAAGGATGATGGAGAAACATCTTGAAGTGCGTAAATGATATGTTTTAAACACGAATGAACTCTAACAGAAATAGAGAGTGTCAAACTTGAAAAGAATGTGTACAAATGGCGGAATGAATCAAAAAGAAGGCTACGAGACCAAAGGAGAATGAAACATTATTTTGAATTTACAAACTTCAAAATTAAAGAATAATTAATTTTTTTGGACTACATTTTTGAAAAGTTATAAAAAGGTAGGTTGTTTATAGTCATATCCCCAAGACTGAACACAACACAAATCATTCACAACCAGATGGTGGAATGACACGTAGAAGTTATTGACGACTTGCTGGTGTTAAACAAGTATAAACTGTGAAAATTGAACCTTCACTAAGAGGTTGAAGGCCAGGGCAATCTGGTGTTTGACAGCGCATACACTAGTTTTCCTTAACTACATGTCTTTTGCGTGTGGAATAAGTTTTCCCTTGACCTGGTTTTGTATCGTTCACTCTTTTCCAAATATCAAGTTTTATATCAACTGGAAGAGCTATAAAAACTTCAGAAAAGGGGTTGGTACACATCTTCATTGAGTATTGCTCGGTCGAGAAAAAACTATTTTTAGACATTTTTGAAAAGTTTGTAGGCTTTTTAGAAAGGGGGGGGGGAAAGAATTTTTGAAATTGTTGTACAAAACTGAGTCTTTTAACATCAGATTCTCGAGACAATAATAGATAGGTGTATATAAGATAGAATTGAACAAATAATGGTTTCACTTTGGGTTACACAATTTGTTTAATTCTAGATTTCGACGCCTCATCAATTTTTTTTTTTAAGGTATTGTTTTTCTCAAAAGGTATCTTTAACCATATATAGGGTTTTACATAAGAAGATAAAATCATACGTTTATCCAGTATAATTTTGGTTACTCTAGGACGTAAGATTTTCAATTTTTATATCCTCAAGTTTTTGAAAAACTAGTATAATTTTGGTTACTCTAGGACATAAGATTTTTAATTTTTATATCCTCAAGTTTTTGAAAAACTATCTAGAGATATATAAGGATAACTTGTACAAAAATCGTGATTTCTATGGCTAAGTTTTGAAAACAAACCATAACAGGTGATCTTAGGAAACTTTCGTGTCGGCTCTGAAGTGAACCCAATCCAGATAGATTGAGCTTCAGTTTTGCGAGTTGGGGGATTTACTGCGGAAGACATAAACATCCTCACCCGTGCGATTAGCGCAGTGATATAGGTGACCCTTAATAAGCAAAACTAATCTCAAACCGCTCATAGATTGTGTTATTCTAGGAGTTGGTCTGTGTAGAATCTATTGCCCGTGTTTTAGAAAATTACATGACTAGTGTTGTATCAAGAATCCTCTATTATAATAAGCACTGGAAAAACAAGAACTTTTATGAAAAGGCGAGAGAAGGGTTTTGCTTTTTGGTTTTTGGGTTTTGTTCATAAATTACTTGAAACAATAACAGAAAAAAAGAAAACTACTAAGAAAAATCACTATGAGAAGAGTGATCCACCCAATAGAAGGAAGTTTTTTTTGAAAGTAGGTGACTCAAATTGCTAACCAACGAATGGTTTGGCCTCCCTAGATTGTGCACCTCTTGTTTTGCAAGTAGGCGAATCTAGTGAAAAGGACTAGGTCTATTTCTAGATAATGTAGTCTCTCCTCTCCTATTTTATAGTTAGCCCTAATCATAGCCATTCCAACTAGAGAGTAAGACGAAACTCAAAACAACCAGAATCACCCAAAAAAGGAAACAAAATTTGAAATAAAAGGGCTCAAGTTGCCAACCATCCAATGGTTTGACATGCCTATATATAAATTGAAGCATGCTAAACAACCATGAAAAGCAACCATAAGTCACCTTCAAGCAATCACCATCTCACCTCTGCTCTGTTTCACATATCTTCTTTATAGGGGAAAGACTACTCAAGCGTCAGTAGTGAAGATTGAAAGAAATAACTTATGCAAAATAGAAAACAAGGAAAACTACTTAAAAAAAATGTAAAATAAAGAAAAAGAAAAATGTATACTCGCTCCATAGGAATACACTACTCAAACTACGATTAAAAGTGCTAACAAACACTACAAGAAGCCATTTTCCCACGGTTTTGGACCATCGCAGGACCATGGGCCTTTTGTGCGTCGGAAATAGTCTACCTACAGTCATGATCGTGGGTAAAGCATACCAATAGCGACGGTCTTTGCGTCAGCTTTTGCCATCGGTATGGCCACGATAGAAACCGTTAGAAAGGCCGTGGCAAGAGGTCACTTTTACCGACGGTTGTGGGCCGTGGAAAAAAGTAACTTTTACCTACAGTTTTGGGCCATGGCAAAAGGTCACTCTTACTTACGGTGTTGGACCATGGGAAAAGGGCATTTTGCCTACGGTTTTGATCCGAGGGATCTAAGTTTTTGCTATGGCTATAGACCGTGGGAGAGTTATTTTAAAAAAAAATAATAATAATAATTGATATTTCAATTCTTAGATCTTTTCACCTGCAATCCACAAATAACCACCAATCACCTAGCAAAGGTCTTACACCTCCAAATAACCATCATACACCTCATTAATTATCTTGAAAGATATATAAAAAAAAACTCGCAAAGCCAAGGACTGAATTAACCAAGATCTTGAAAACAAACATACTAGGTATATAAAAGATAATCATTTATGCATGCAAGTTAATGCTAAACACAACGTATACTTTTTTATACAAGCACGAACCATGAAAATCATAGAAACAAACATATATATATACCTAGTATGTTTGTTTATATATATATATATATATATATATATATATATATATATATATGTTTGTTTCTATGATTTTCATGGTTGTGTGTAAAAAGTGTGTGTGTGGTGGTGGTGGGGGAGGGGGTTACACCTTCCGGCAAAGTGCTTCGCCATTTCCAACCTTATTAGTTATCTAGACTCATCATCACAAGTTCACTAATAGACCTTACATTTGCATCTTAAAAAAATAAACTAACCATGTCGGCCAACATTTGCTGAAACACTCTAACCACCTGGGCTCCTGCCGAATGTCCAACAAAATGAATGAGTAATGCTCTGCATTGAGATCAAATACACCAACACAAAATATGAAATTCAACAGATATACAACTTCCACAAATAAAATGTAACAATCTCGCCAATAACAATCTTCTAACCATCTTCATATATCCTCCCAAACTGCGAATGACCAAATATTTTGCTATGTTGTTCTCCATAATCTACTTGTCCACCTTTCAAATAATAAAACAATTCACGAGCCCTGACAAATGCCAGAACGACATAAGTAATCCAACTAATACAGAACAAAAAGTCACAAAAACTAAAGTAGCCTACCTATTATGTATGCTTGTTAAAGAGCCCAAGTCATGAACTAGTACCTGTTCATCTTTCTCCTCTGCTCCAATGAAATACGACAAGCCTCCCAATCTCTACAAATAAGGTAAATCCCAAAACTCCAATCAATAATAAAATGAAACATAAATCCTAAAACTCCAATCAATCATAAAACGAAACAGTGAAAATCTCAAACAAAAATATAAAGATTACAAGGCACCCTTTACCAAATCCAAAAATTCCATGAACCAAAACAATAGGAGGCAGCTCATTACTAGAAAATACTTGGAAGGGGGAAGTACTTGGGACACAGTATCCATTAAGCTATTCAAAATTCTTCAATTACGAATACATACAAATACAACTAGAGTTTAAGTAGCTGAAAGTTATTTGCCAGATACTAATATGTACGTCACTATTTTATCGACAGGACATACCTTTTGCTTATCACTAATATACCCAGAACCATTATACAAACTAGCCAGTCAGCAGAGGATACGGCCTTAGCTGGTTTCAGCCTATATATAAGAATATAACAGGGAGATGTCCTCTTAGAACTTTCACATGGATTTTAAATCTTAAAAAGGGATTCACATGAATACATGATTTATATAACACCTTAGTGTTTAATCCCCTCCGACAGCTAAGGCTTAGCTATCTTGTCTGTAACACTCTTATTATTATTGGGAATGAAATTTAACTTTTACGGATCAAAAAAAAAAAAACCCCCCTTCGACAAATGTCCTCTTAGAACTTTGACATGGATTTTAACTCTTAAAAAGGGATCCCTAAAAAATACCTTAGTGTTTACCTAAAAAAGTAAGATAAAAAAAACTTAAATACCATAGTGCTATCTGTAGATTAAAGCAATTTATGTGTAAGAAAAAACTAAAAGTGTATCTCACTAATTGTAATCTTATTTGACTTATTTCACACAGTTACGCAATGCGTAAGTGAAGTGGGGTCATTACTCCTGCCTCTACCTTTTTGGAAGAAAGTAATGTAATGATGAAACTATCTATCTTAAGATGAGACTTTTAAGAGTATATAAGGGCAAAATAATCTACTAGACGATCATGGGAATTTATGTATTTGCCCAACTTTTTATTTAGCATGTAAATTATTCCAAGGATCACATTTGGTATTAAAGGAAAAAAGGCAATTGAAAATCCGATGCCGAAGCCTTTATAAGAGGAGAGGTTTCACTTACAATCAGAAAAGCAAATTACTGATGAATTTAGTTAAAATCAATATATGAAGAAATAAGAGTTAGCCTAGAGTTCTTTAATAAAAGTCACAAAAAAGTACATACCATTTTATCAATGGACCCCGTTGCAAGACTCTGCAAACAAACCATACAATCGATTAAAGCAGCAATTCAATTAGAAAATTTGGAGATTTTGGGTGAGAAACACATGCCTTAGGTGCAGAAGTATTAAATGAAACTGTAGTAATAGCCTCGTCATGAGCATGGAGAGTGAAGCATGGCTTGCAACCAGAATTTGGGTTTGATTTAGCACCCAAAGATGGTGCCGTTATTTCGTTACTGATCTATTTTCTTACAAATCAGGGTGCGAAACCAAGAACCTGAAGAGGAGCTGAAAAAGTAGCTGGAAGACGATCGACTTTGGATGAAGTCAAGGGGCGTCTGTGCGGGCGACCCAGGGCTAGCCAAGTGGTGACCGTCCAGTCACCTCTAGTGATGTGGGTCTAGTTTTTTGGCTGCATGGTTGGTTTGTGATGAACAGTGGTACACTGAGCCCAGATTTTGTAATATAGTAGGATAAATTAGTGGAACTTATTTGTAATAGTTAGGGATAAAAAGAAAAATGATTTTATTTTAGGAAAAGTGATTTTTGATTGATTGCTTATAATGAACATGAGTTAAACTTGGTTTAAGTTATACACTTACTAAGGGGTTATAGTTTTAATTGCCTTGGGAAAGCCAATTGTGTGAGGCAAGGATAGAATCATAGCTCACACACTATGGATCAACTTGGTAATCAACACTCTAAGTCCATTTGACTCTAGCTAATCTAAAAACCCTATTCCTCTATTACCAAATTTTAAACCCTAACCAAAATAAAAAAAAAAAAACCTAAACACCACCATGCCAAAATAGTTTCACCCTAATCCAAAACATCTCCACCACCATTTCCAACATTTTGCACCACCAAAAAAAAAAATCGCCAAACTATAAAAAATTATGAACCACCACCACGCCTCCTCCTAAATTTTTAGTAAGTTGCTCAAACTCGTCTCCTCCACCTTATTCAAACCCACAAATCGTTTCAAAACTTCAATGGCTCTAAGACGAAGAATTTTGCTGAAACAAGTTTTAACTGCCGCCCGCTTTACGCCGTTTTTTTGTGACGAGATGATTAGGAGGGATTGGAATAGGTTGTGGTACTCGACAGATGATTTCTACCACTCCGATTTGGTCAAACAATTCTATAAGAAGAGGGAGTTAGAGGGTCAGAAAATTTTCGTGAAGGTGGCTGGGACGAGGAGAGAAGTATCGAGAAAGTTGTTGGCTGAGATTTTAGGCATTACGCCTGAATGCCACCTCGAATCCACTTTGTAGGAATCTCAGTATATTGGAGTTCCTACATTGATGAAAGACACTATCATGGAGGGTTAGTACAATTCGAATTCTCATTGTGTTCGACAGTCATCTCTGCGAACCAACCAACTAGCTATAGCTCAATGGATTGGTAAGAACGTCATTGGGACAGAGAAAGTCAGTGACATCGGTCTGACATATCTGCACGTTCTCTGGATATTCCAGGAGAAGCGGTATAACTTCTGCATACTCGAGTTTATTTTAACTATGATTAGAGGCGTTAGAGAGAGTGTTGCACCCTTTCCAGTACTGATCACTAAGATCATGCAGTCTTTTAGAGCTGTTACAAAATCTGTTCGTATTATGATAAAATTGCATTCAAATGCAATTATTTGTATGGAGTGTATCCAAAAGACTTGGAAGTTGCCGGAGGATAGGGTGGTTGATACGGATGAGGAGATGGAGCATATGACATGTTTGGATGAAAATGCCTTGGAAAGATGTACTTCTGATTTAGAATGCATGTCACTGCTCTATAATGGCTTGCGTTGCGTTTATGGTATTTGTGAAGATGTACGGGATAGGCATATTATAATTCAAAATAAACAAAAGAACCTTTAGATGAGTTTTGAAGCACTCGACAAGGGTCAGGCGGATATCCAGTATGACATGGAGACTCTCGTTCAGTGTCAGGATGCACATTACACAGAGATGAAGGTAGAGATGGAAGCACAGTGCCGGTTTCGAGTAGAGATTCTAGAACGCATGCCAACCCTGGGGGGTTCTATTTCAGATGAGTCTGAGAGACATGAGCATCGTCGCCAAAGGACGGATGGCTCGGGCCCTTCTTCATCTCAGGCCCCATCTTCATCGTAGGCCCAATCTTCATCTCAGGGTCCATCTTCATCATGTGGCTAGTTGTTTAGAAAATTTTGTTGTTTTGCTGTTATTTAGTTGTTTTATTGTTTTAATTAGTTTGGATGTTAAGTGGTTGAATTCAGTAGCTAAATTTGAATTCGGTAGTTAATTTGAATTTGAATTTCGATTTTAATTTAATGTGGTTCTTTTCTACGTATGCGATAAGTTTAACATTAATCCCACCTTCCCAAATTGTTTGGGGGTGGTATTATGTCTTTCAGAATTGTTTTTATATAATCCACAAATTTAGAAGTGATATTTCGATGATTGTTGGGAATGTTGCTGATATGGGCATGACTATGATTAGATATTGTTGTAGGATGAAATTTCGATGAGTTAGGAAGTTGATATTCTATATTCAACCTAAAAGATATTAGGTTTGTTTTGGAATAAGGAATATGGGTTGTTTCCGTTTTAGGTTTTTGGAAATATTTTGTTTCCGGCAATTGCCTTAAAGCTTTTTGGCAACTTGTTAATTCGTTTTAGAAACTAAAACCCTATATATACTTCATTCTACACTCACAACCCACACTACAAACCTTGCACTCTCACCTTTCACTCACAATTTTTTCTCTTTTGTTTCTTCACTTCAGCACTCAAGACATACGGAGTGCGCCCTGCACCTCAGTGAGTGCGCCCTGCGCTTGAACCGCCTATTACTTAATTTAGACTGGAAGCAGCGCCCTCACAAGACCAAATCTGAAGCGACCAGCCAAAAACTGGAACTAGCCCAAGGCACGGCGCACCTTTGCGCTCATCCCGAACAAAAGTGAGCGCCCTGCGCTATGCTTTGAACTTCGATCATAGCCAGAGTGCACCCCGCGCCCATACAAGGCATAGTTTGAGCGCCCCCCGCGCTCTGACATCCGTAGGCACAAAAAATTCCTATTTTTTGTGGGTTGTTCCAGGATTGTTTGCAGCTGTTCTAGAGAGTAGCTTTGTGATGACATCCCCTCGTATCATACTAGAACAGTCTTTTGAAGACTTGTTCCAAAGTGACACCTATAGTGTGTGGTTTCACCAAGTAATCATACAAGCAGGATGGCAATCTTTAATGGTAAGTTCTGATGAACTTTATTCTCCTGCACTTACCTCGTATTTTTATAACCATTGTAAATTCTTTTATCGGATGGACGTGTTCTCCATCAACATTGATGATGAAATAATGGAAATAACCAAGTTCTTGTTGGCTTTTGTTGTTGAGCTTCCTATGCCTACTGAGATTCAAGACCCATGAGGCTACATAGTTGATAATTTCTCTGCCTACAACTATGAGCTTTTGCATGAGAATTATAGGGCCGACATTTTTCGTATAGAGGACTAAGGGACATATAACGTAGCCCTTGGTAGCTTGTCCCTTAACGTGGGCATGGTCATGTTCTTTATCATGCTAAACATATTAAGGGAGTCGCATTTTTCTTCTACGAATGATGCCACTTGCGACATTTTCCTTGCTCTAGCTGAGGGACGCCGACCTGCTATATGACCTTCCCAAGACATTAATGTCTAGTTTAGCATGAGCCCATAGTATGAGGCATAAATACCTTCTTATGCCTGTTTTAGTTTGCAGTATTATGCTATGTTTCTTCCCTATTTTTTGTGCCCATTTCATAGATTGGGTTGGGGTCGACATTGTGAGACCCACCAATTGTATTATTCGATCTTTCCGTGCTATGACTTGGCCGGGATGGCAGGTGCAACCTCATTGGGTTGCCCCCTACACTCCATCCGACCAAGTGGTGCTAAACAGGTTATCGATTGTAGATGATAAATGGTGTGAAGCCTGGCAAATCACCATGGCATGGTAGGATGCGAAGGAACCTCATTTCTTTATAGAAGAGGATGAGGATGACGCTTAAACGATGGAGTTAAGGTAAGTTTTTAGTTTCAGTTAGTGTCTGCTTATGTCCCAAGCAATTTGATTCTTGTTAACCCCATAACGGGTGGAACTCATATAGAGTTGCGTCTGTTTTTCTGTATTAGTATGTTTTAACCTTGTTTTGCAGATGTTCCAGAATTTCATGCGTTTCCATGGTATTTTTCTACCCCTTTTTATTTCAATACTTTGAGGACAAAGCAAGCTTCTTGTTTGGGGGTGGCATAGAAACACGTGTAATTAAGGCATCTGTTAGGATATAGATATGTACAAAATGCACTTGTTTTCTAGTAAAAATTCAAAAATATAAATAAAAAGTTTATGCTATACAATTAGGAATATTGGTATTATTTTCTTTCTCTATGCTCTCAATAATCTAGAAGTCTCACATAGCGTTTGCATTAGAATAGTTTTTAGAAACTTAGGTTAATATGTAGATAATAATCTTTGCATCTTTCTATAAATATATTGCATGAGTATCTATGATTGTTGGGCAATAAATTTCTAAAATATAGGCTAGAGTACTTATTCTACAAATCCTGTGAGAATATAGCCTAAAGCTTTATATGAGCAAAACATTTGAGAAATAACACAAGGGAGAAGTAAAATCCGGATAGAGAAATCGCACGTCCACTTGCTTGGTCACTATACCATATCCTAAGTGAGAATTTAGGCCCTCTTTGGATCGATATAGCCAGAAATTCAAACCTATGAATTATTTTCTGCTAGTTGCCCCTCTGAGCCTTTCTTTAGCCTTTCATAAACCGCAAATCCTTTACCCTTTTACAAAAACAAAACAAAATAAAAAATCAACTTATCCATTATAGAATGAGTCTGAGAATAGGATGAGTGAAGAAAAGAGAAGAGAAAAACTTGTGTAAACAAAAATTAGCTAGTTGCTTCAGAAAAGAATAAGAAAAGAAAGTTTCCATCCAAATAAAAAAATAAAAATAAAATAATAAAAATAAAAGAAAATAAAGAGTTAGAACTCCAAAAAAAATAAATGGAGTCAAAAAGTCAAAATAAAAAGGCTAAGGATGGAAACAAAGTGTAGAAGCAAAAGAAAAGAGGTTTCTCTAGTTACATAATATGAAGACCCTATTATGTCAGACTTGTTCTTTTTGAATATCTATTTCCTTCATTCTTAAACCATCACCTAATCCCCACAACACCTAAATAAAGACCTCTGGCTCAATTAGGAATACGTTAGTGTGATAGTAAGTGACAGATGTGTTTGATCGACTTCGGCTTCCTTGTGTGTCATTGAGATTGTAAGGTAAAGTGTGCCCACTGCACACTAGAGTAGCGAAACTTGAGCGGAAAAATTAGAGTGTTTTTGTCTTGACATTTATGTGAGGACCTACTTAAGGATGCTATTCCCAAGTTTCAGAAACGGACCTATTAGTGCATTTCATAATATTACCCATTATATATATGTTTATTCATAGATAATTATGCATATATTAACTTAGGTTTCGACTTGATTATTCTGTATTCATTGCTAGTAAGATGTATAGATAATTGGCAACATAAATAAGGAAACAATAGTTTTATTTCTTACTAGTTGTAGTATAGATGAAGTTTGTGAGTACTTTCACTGAAAAACTCTCATGAGGCTATAACTCGTTCACTAGGGAATCCCTAGTGGTTTAATTCCTTGTTCCATATGGTCAATGTAATCGCACTCGACGAAACGAGATTAGTTAGAACTCCATTTTCGGTCACTTATGCTAATTTCTCATATTTGCTTGAGGACAAGCAAAATGTTGTTTGGGGGTGGTTTGATAAGAGCCCAAAACTTTAGTTTTAACCCCTTAACAATAATACTTTTAAACCAATTATGCGAGTAATAAATAAGAGTTAATGCTGATTACGTGTTTTTATATATTTCAGGCATTGGAGTCAATTATGTGCATAAATGTATCACTTTTACGAGATAAAGGAGCAAGGGTTGGTTGCTAAGAAGTTCTGTAATTAAAGGCCAAGATTCAAGGAGAAAAAGCCTTTTTAAAAGCCCGGTCAAAGCTGAAAAGTCAAAGTCAACACAAGCAGAAACTGCGCACAAAAGTCAGCAGAACTTCCGATGCCCGTATCTTTGGACTTTGACCTTGGAATTGGGCCTACCTTTTGTCAAAACGACCATCTTTGAAAGATCTTTCTAATGGTCCAAACCTTAATCCAATCAGACGAGCAAAAGTAGACAAAAATTCTATTGAAGTCAAATCTAACTGAAAAGGGCTCTATGGACTGAAGAAATTGGGTTTTGGGCTTGATTTTCCAGCCCAAAACATGGCTCCTCAGCACATGCACAAAAAAGTGGATCTTGTCTCCTCCATTTCAAGAAACAAGACTTAGCTCTTAAGCATCTAGTTTTTTTGTTAGCCATTATCCAATAACATGTTTTAGATCTTTTTTTTACATTCAATTAATTAGTTAGATCAAAGTAGATTATTATTTAGAATCAGATTTCAGTTTCATAATAAAGTAGTAGTTTTTCATTTCAATTTAGATTATTGATTCAATTCTTTTTTAGATTTAGTTGTCTTAAATTCATAATTAGCTTGTCTCCATTGATAATTAGTATTCATAATCTTAGTGCTAATTTAGTTTTAAATCTTATTTTAATTCGATTGAAATCATTATTATTATCGTTCAAATTAGATTTATAAGTTAATCATATATTCAATAATGGGTTGCGCTATGAGTTCTTGTTTAAAAAATGATAGCGTAATGATTCAAGGCTAAAACCTCTATTAGAGGGGGTTGAAGAAGCCTTGATGAAGCTTGATTTCGATTAGTGTATAATAGTTCATAATATTATATTCCATTCTAGAAAGCAATTAGTTCACCATGAGAATGGGTTTAATTGTTTCACAAGCTAGTTGTTAGTTGGTAGAGATTACCATGAACAATTAGGGATTAGGAAGTCCCAATTGCTATGCGAAAGCATTTCAATTCGGATTACGACAATACCTCACTAGTGGATTAAGTCGAGTTAAGGTGGAATCAATCCCCCCCTAATTCCTTATCATATTATCAATTTAGTATTTCGTAGTTGAATTATCGTATCTTGTTAGTATAATTTCCATCGTAGTATAATTTCTGTGTTACTCTCATTAACTTTGATAGATTGATAATATTAGTTAACGTTAATTCTAAAAAACTAGGAGTGGAAGGAATTCACTACTCTAAATATATTGAACGATAACGAGAGAGTAGAAAAACTTTGATATATTAAGCGTAAAATAGTTTTAGTTTCATCGCTTATTCCTAAGTAAAACGATCATTTTACTTTTATGTTTTAGTTTTAGTTTTAGTTTTACTTACGTTTGAGTTTCGATACTTATTCGTAGGTAAAACTATCATTTTCTCTTTTATCACCCAGCTGACAAGTTGAGAATTGGATAGATATCAGAAAAAGAGAAGAGAAGACCTTGTACAAAAACAGATTAGTTAGTTGCTTCGAAAAGAAAAGAAAGAAAGAAAAGAAAGACCTATCAAAAACCAAAAACTCCAAAAAAAAAACACACAAACAAAAATTCAAAGGAGTCAAAAATTGAATATCCTAAAGGTCAAAATCATAAGGAGAAGATATCAAAAACAAAACAAAAAGAGGAACAAAAGCAAGTTAGAACTCCCAAAATTCATATTCATATGGAGTCACAAAACCACAGGGCTAAAATAATGAATCATAATTCGAAAGCAAAGAACAAAACAAGGTTCTTCTCTGGTTACAAGTATCATGAAGACCCAGTTTCTCAACTTATCAGATTTTGTTTTTCTTTTCCTTTTTCTTTCTAGACCATCACCCTTGCCCCGTAACTCCTAATAAAAGACCTCTAGCTCAATTAGGAATAGGATGGTGTGATAGTAAGTCGCAACCGTGATCAATCAACCCCAATTCCTTTAGACATCATTTGAGTATGTGAGGAATATAAGCGCCCGCTGTACTTGAGAGAACGAAACTTGAGTGAATCTATCAAAGAGTTGTGATTGCGACACACCCCTGTGAGAACCTACTTGAAGGACGATCTCCAAAAGCCTCGGAAACAACTCTGCTTTTGCATTTCATTGTTCATGTTTTGCACATTTATCTTTAGATGATTAAATAACTGCACATATGTTATTCTAAGTTCAAAGGAGTTTTTCCTTATTCACCGCTAATGAGATGTATGGACATCTGAGAATGAATAAGGAAACAAGACTTTTTGTATTAAATAGAAGAAGTTTGTGATTACCTTCACTAGAAAACTCTCGCGAGGCTTAAAGCTCATCCACTAGGGAATTCCTAGTGGTTTAAGGCCTTGTTGCATATGATAAATGCAGTCGCACTCTACGAAACGAGATGTTTAGTTGATAATAAATCACACATTTGTGATCTTAGTTTTTTCTCTCATCTTTGCATAAGGACAAGCAAGATGCTATTTGGGGGTGGTGATCAACTCCCAATTAGACGTTTTATTACCCCAAATATGCATTTTATTACCCCAAATATGTGTTTTATTACAGCCCCTCTTATGCTTAACGAAAAGACAACTCATAGCTTTTACTACCCATTTCAGGTTAAGGAGTATTTCAAACTACTTATCGTAAAGGCTATGTCTTAGCACCAAAAGGAGCATTAATCACTCTTATTATGAAGAACAGTAGTTGCTATGGAAAAGTGCTAAAAAAGTCAAGTCAACCGGTCAAAGTCAATGGTCAAAGTCAACAGTCAAAGTCAACAATAAAATGACTCAAATCAAAAGACCAAAGATGGAGGCCCTTATCTCAAATTATGAAGACTTATCCCTAAACCTATCTTGGTCAAGAAGGCACCCATAAAACAGAAGCGAAAGCAAAAGTGAAAGGGGTAAGGTGTCTAGTTTAGAATAGATGAGGGCAAATCTGTAATTGGCAAAAGGAGGGGTATATAATCAAAAAGTAAAGGAGAGAGAACTCATCCATTGTATTAGGATCCAAACCATTTGGTTTGATTTATATTTATAGTCTTGGTTTTCAATTCAAGTTTTACTTTATTGTTCTTCATTTTCTTGTATTTCAATCTTGTTATTTTATCTTGTTTATTTCAATCAATCAATATTTCCTTGTTCTTCTTGTTTCAATCATTTTCTTTCAATGTTTTGAGTCATTTCAATCTTCAACAACTTGCTTTTCAATATTTTCATTCACAACTAAACTAGCCAAGTCCTAAACTAAGAGTTTACCATCTTCCCTAAACTCCCAATCTCTGAACTCTAAACAATCTAGGATGAACCTCAACTTATTACAAATATTTGAAGTATACTTTCTACAATCTACAACTT
This sequence comes from Coptis chinensis, assembly GCF_015680905.1. Taxonomy (NCBI): domain Eukaryota; kingdom Viridiplantae; phylum Streptophyta; class Magnoliopsida; order Ranunculales; family Ranunculaceae; genus Coptis; species Coptis chinensis. The sequence goes on from NC_141460.1 coordinate 46,822,954, forward strand.
CAAAACTGTAGGAAAGATTTTTAATTTGGTGAAGATGGAGGCGCGGCGCTGGTTTATGAAGCGCGGGCGCGACTCAATTTGATTTTTCTGGAATTAAAATTTTTTCAAAAGAGAAAGTTGTCTGGTGGTTGGATTTTAAACCCACATACGATCATCAGTTGTTGGATTTTTAGGGTTTTGAAATTTTGGCCCAAGCCTATATAAAATTCATAAATACCGAAAAAGTCATGTTCCTTCTCATAATGCGTAAAATGCCAATCCCCACTTCGTTACCAGTCCGATTTGGACAAATGAACTATCTAAACGATCAGCGCAAAAAATCTTATCCAAAGGTATATCACATGCTTTGATCCAATGGTGTATGACACACAAGATAATAGATGAACGACTTGATGTGTGGAGATGACATAAGTTGTATACACGAAACAACTTTCACTTTCATTTCCGTTTTTGGATCCCAAACACACTTCTATTCTTTCTTCTTTCGGTAAAATCCTTCGCTGATTACAGCGAGAGTTCTTTGGTGAAAGAAATATCTCTCTGTTTAGTTTCAAGTATCTTGGTAGAGTAACAACAGTGTTGGGTTCGGAAGTAACTAATGCTTAGTATCTCCATCTTCTTGTGTAACGGTAAAATCCTACTCTGACTACAGTGATAGTTTGGTATTGTAAGCAAATCCTTCTGTTTTCTTTGCATCCTTTCTATTCCTCTCTGCTGCTACTTCACTCGATTTTGGTTCTTATGGCTATGGTACCCTTTGGTTTTGGTAGAGACAAACACCAAGCTACCTTTCCAAGTGGGAATGGTGTTGAATCAATAAGACAAGGTGAAAGTAGGAATTGAGCGGAAGTTGCTACAACCAGAGAATCTTATGCCAACATAGCTAAAGGCAGGATGAAACAAATTGTGGATGTGTCAACTTTGCCTCTGCCGTCCAAGAAAGATGATAAGCCAGCTATAAAGATTCTACTAAGCACCTTAGAAAGAGCAATAGAAGCATGTAAGTTCGCTCTTATTGCTCATTTGGATTCTAAAGTGTGAAATTTAGACTTTATTAGCTCAGAAGTTAGCAATGTTTGGGGGCTAATAGGAAAACTAAAGTTGTCACCTTTAGGAAAAGGATATGTGGTTTTTCGACTGGATAATGAAGGAGACTTTAATAAAATCTTTTTTGGGGGACCTTGGCATCTACAAGGGCAACTGATCATGTTTATTAGGTGGATGCCAAATTTTAACATAGAGACGCACAGAAAAACCTCTGGTTTTGTTTGGATCAAGTTTCCAGGACTTCCGTTTGAATACTGGGAGGTGGACATTCTTATGAGTATGGGCAGAGGTTGGGCAGAGGTTTTGGAAGCCCTATTCGTGTTGATATGAACTCACTGGAACTCAATAATGGTTACTATGCTAGCGTACTTGTGGATGTTGATCTATCCATAGCTATACCAGATCAGATATATGTTGATGTGTTGGAACGAGGGATCGAGTTTTGGCAAAAAGTTCAAATAGGAACTTTACCCAAGTTTTGTAACCAGTGCAAAATTGTTGGGAATCTAGTGGCAGAGTGTAGGCAGGCACCCACCAATAATGTACCAGCTACTACGCCCCAATAGGTAGTATCCGCAGCGCAGCAACAAGCTCGGGACAAAGGAAAGGAACCGATGACACAAGATGCTCAGGGGCAAGAAAACAATGAAAGATTGTCTAAGAGCCAAAAAATGAAGACTAAAGAGGAGGAATCAGGCCACAGAGTGGAGACCTGTAAATTCTACAGCTAAGTCTGAAGCAGCCACTGTTGCAGCAGGTAACTCTGAAGTAACCAGGGGTTTAGTTACAAACATGCAGCAACCAAGTGAAGAAGGATCAGGTCCTTCTATAATAGTGCAGACTCCTTCCATTTCTTGCCAGGTGGAAGAGGTATTACAAGGAGCTCCAAAGCCCATGGAACCGAATATCTCTCCTTGCATTGTGGACGTGCCTATTGAGGTAGCACAAAATGGAACTAGTGACATTGTCGTATGGAATGCGCAGCGGCAGAATTCAGTTTTAGTCGAGGAGAAAGCTCTAGTCCTTCATGACCATGAAATAAGCATGAATGCGATATTAGAACAGGAAATGGCTATGGCTTTTAACATGGAGGCTAGCAGGTTCCACGTGCTAATTGATGTTACTGAGGAGAAGGAAACATCGGACTTAGAGGAAGTGCAAGAGGAAATTCAGTTTTTTCATGACAAATTGTTAGAGAAGGACAATACTGAAGCTGAGCTAGCTACCCCATTGATGCCCAATGGTGTTGTTACACGATTGGGTAAAGTATGTAGTGCAGCAAGTAAGCAATCCAACAAAAAGCACAAAGAAGCAACAACCAAGAATCAAAGCAGTGGTAAAAAGGGAGGGGGCAGACCAAAGGGCTCCAAGAATAAAAATCACAAATGATTACATCTATGTGTTTTTGGAATGTTAGAGGTACTAATGACTTTGAGAAAGCACGGGAGATAAATAAAGTAAGAGTAAATAAAAAGCTTAGTGTTTTTTGCCTACTTGAGACCAAAGTTAGGCAAGACAAGTATGACTATATAAGAAACATTTATTGCCCGCTGTGGGAACATACAAATAATTATGGTAAAGATCCAGCAGGCAGAATTTGGATTTGTTGGAATTCTTACTTGATAAGTATTGAGAAGATACAGGACTCCGACCAGTTTATCCATTGTCAAGTTACTTTCAAGCCTTCCAATGAAGTTTTATTGCTAACAGTGGTGTATGCTAGAAACTCTAAAGATCTCCGACAAGCTCTCTGGCGGCGAGATATAAATGTTCTTCAAAGCTCAGTTATGCTTCCTTGGGCGGTAGTTGGTGATTTCATTAACATAACTAAAGCCGAGGAAAGGATGGGGGGAAACCCTATGCATCCTAGAGAAGTCGAGGGCTTTGTGGAATGTCTACAAAGGTCAGGATTGTCTGATCTGAGTTTTAATGTGTTTTTTCACTTGGAATAACAAGGTAAAAGTTAAGGGCAGAATACAGTCCAAGATTGATCGCTGCCTAGTCAACAATTTATGGACTGATATGTATCCGTTATCAAAGGCAAAGTTCTTACCCTATGGGTTGTTGGATCATTCACCAATCCTCCTCATTTGGCATGATTATGACAGGAAAGCTTTACCTTTTAGATTCAAGGATTATTGGGTAGAACAAGATGAATTCCAAGGCATGTTACAAGAGGTTTGGGAGGTACAATTGTTTCCAAATCCAATGTACGTCCTCATACAGAAACTAAAACTTTTGAAGGACAGAGTTAAACCTTGGGCTAGAGCTCAGTTCTTAGATATTCATGGTAGAGTTGAGCAAGCTAAGGAAGTGTTGTATGATGTGCAAAGGCAATTGCAAGCCACACCTTAGGATTTGGTGGTGGGACAAAAGGAAAAGGAAGCTCTTCAGAAATATAGTGACTTGGCAAGAATAGAAGCGGCTGAAATCAAGAGTAAACAAGATGATTTATGGGCTAGAGATGGAGACAAATGCACGACGTATTTCTTTAAATCATTAGAAAAAAAAAAAAGCTAAGAATGGTTTATGGTGCATACAAAATGCAAATGGGGATACTATAACTGGGCAGGCTGAGGTTATACAATCATTTGTAGGCTACTATACTGAGATTCTGGGGTCTGAGGCAGGGGAAATCTGTGGTATAGAGTTCTTCAACAATCTTCAAGTTAAAGCTATTATCTCACCTGCCATGAATCTTCTTTTAGACTCTGATATTACTCCTGTGGAAGTTAAAGAATCTCTTTTTGGGATGAAAGAGAATGCAGCTCCTGGGCTAGATGGTTTCATTCAGTTCTTTTTCAAGAGTTGTTGGGAAATAGTTGGTGGCAATTTTACATGTGCTATCCTTAATGCATTTAAATTTTATAGATTTCCTAGAGGTTTCTATGCTACCTTTATATGTCTCATTCCCAAAGTTAACAACCCCACAAATGTTGAAGAATTTAGATCTATATAGCCTTGTGTAATACCATATATAAATGTATCTCTAAGGTTGTAGCGTTCAGAATAAAGCTAGTCATTAATGACATTGTCCAAGCTAATCAATTAGCTTTTATTCCTGACAGATCTATACAGGAGAACATTTTTCTTTCACATGAACTTTTTCGGGGGTATGATAGGAAGCATGGAACGCCTAGATGCTCAATCAAATTAGATATCAGGAAAGCGTATGATACAGTAAGCTGGGATGCTATCTTAGCTATGATCAAGGTTTTTCACTTTCCTCCTTCAATGGCTAAATGGATAGAGATTTGCATTGCAACCCCTTCTTTCTCCATCATGATTAATGGTGCCCCAGAAAGTTATTTTGCAGGCAAGGGAGGTATACGACAAGGAGATCTTTATCACCCTATCTGTTTGTTCTAGTGATGGAAATTCTCAACTCGGTTATAATGCAGAATATCAACAACAAAGCCATCTCTCTTCATTCAAAATGTAACAGAGTGAGACTGTCACATCTAGCATTTGCGGATGATGTCCTCTTGTTTTGTAAGGGAGATTGTGCCTCTGTCAATGCTATTAAAGAGTGCTTAAAAACTTTTGGAGAAGCGACGAAGTTGAATATCAACAAGCACAAAACATCTTTATTAGTCAAAGGTTTAAATCATCAAGATGCTCTAGCTTTGGCAAATATCTTGGGGGTGGAACTTGTGAAACCTTCGGTGAGATACTTAGGCCTACCACTCATTTTAGCCAGATTGGGTATAAGGGAGTGCCAACCTCTTGTGGAGAAGATCACGAAGAAGATTACAAACTGGAAATCAAAGTTACTCTCTCATGCAGGTAGATTGATGTTGATAAACTTAGTTCTTATTTCTTTCCACACTTGTTGGTCGAGAACCTTTATTCTCCCAGTAACTGTTCTTGAACAAGTGGAAAAGATATGTGCACAATTCCTACGGACTGGTACAACTATGAAAAAAGGCCATCACCAAGCATGTTGGAGTACAGTCTGTTTCCCCAAGGATGAGGGTGGCTTAGGAGTTATGAATCTACTGAGGTGGAATCTAGGAGCATATTGTGGATTAATTTTCAAACTGGTGACAAGAGAGGAGACCATTTGGGTTTATTGGACTTGGAAGCAACATATTAAGGACAAAATTTTCTGGTACATGAGGATACCAAAAGACTGCTCGTGGACTTGGAGGAATATGTTGAACACTAGAGTGGTGGTAAAGAAGTTTATCAAGTATTCGATAGCAAATGGGGAAAACACTCTACTATGGCATGACATATGGTGTTCTCGATCTCCGTTGATCCAAGACGTCGAAGCTTTGGCTGCATGGAATTTTCCCCTAAACTCTAAAGTTAGTGTTCTCATGACTGATGGAAGATGGAATGATGAAGTACAAGGGATACAATCTCCTACACTGAAGGGAAGCATAATGGCAATGGAGATAAATCACCACCTTAATGCTGACTTTATAGTCTGGACACCTCATCAGAGTGGAAATTTTACCTCCAGCAGTGCTTACGCAGCTTTGTCTCCTGAGCGAGAGAAGAAAAGATGGTGTAAAATGGTGTGGGGATGATGGGTGATGCCACGACATTCCTTCACCACTTGGCAGCTATTTTCGAACAATATACCCACACAAGACGGGTTAGTCCACAAGAAAATTCTCACACAGTCGGCATGCTGTCTTTGTTCCTCCAGTAGGGAATTCTCTGCTCACCTATTCTTTGATTGCCAATACTCTAAAGATTTCTTCTCAAGAGTAAAAGGACTGCTGGGCATCTATACAGATAATAATAATGCAAATAGGGAATGGGAATCTTTGTTGAGATTGTGTAAAGTACAAAAAGTGGGTGAGATATATAAGGTTTGCTTTTGTGCTTCGGCCAACTTCATATGGAAGGAGAGGAATGATAGGAAGTTTCGCCAAACTACTAAGCCAGTGGAGGTAGTGTTTCACAAGTTGGTTTGTGACTTAAGGAACTATCTCCAAGTACTAAGATTGAATGCCAGAGACACCGAGATGGTTAGAAACCTTTTCCTCAGTCTTAATATAACCACTCAGTTTAAGCAGCAAGTGGAATCTAATTGCTCCTGGAACCCTCCTAGGGACAATAGAATCAAAGTGAATGCTAATAGGGCCTTGAATAAAAATAGGCCAAGCCATGGGGTGGGGGGTGATGAGAGACAAAGATTAGTGATATTCCAAGAACTTAAGGTGATAGATGCTTGCTTGGAGAGATGTGTGCTCGAGGGCTTTATGGAGGTTGAAGTGGAATCAGATTCCATGATATCTATTAATGCAATCAACAAGATAGAGAAACCTCCCTGGTACTGTAGAGATGTGGTGGCTGTAATTGAAAGGAAAATTTTTAATTTTGGGTACATAACCTTTTCACATGTCTTTAAGGAAGTGAATAAGGTAGTTGATTACCTTGTTGGACTAGTCCATAATCTTGAGCTGAATATTCTACACTTTCCTAATCCTTTAGATTTTGCGTTACATAACATTGTAATTGAGGATGCAAGTGGAAAAATCTATGTAAGGAAAAATTAATCTAATACAGGTGGGGGTTTGCCTAACCCTAGCTTATTTGGGGGAAAAAAAAGGTGTATACACGAATGAGCTCTAAAAAAGAATAGAGTGTGCCAACTTGAAAGAAAATGTGTACGAATAATGGAATGAATCAAAAAGAGTGTTACAAGAGCAAAGGGAACGGATGGTGGAAAGAATATACAAATGTGAAATTAAAGACTAATTAATTTTTTTGGATTAAATTTTGAAAAACTATAAAAAGGTGGGTCGTTTTCAGTCAGATCCTCAAGAATGAATGCAACACAGATCATTCCTAACCAGATGGTGGAATGACATGTAGAAGTTGTTGACGACTTGCTAGTGTTAAACAAGTATACACCGTGAAAACTGAATCTTCGCTAAAAGGTTGAAGGCCAGGGCAATCTGGTGTTTGCCAGCACATACATCAGTTTTCCCTAACTACACACCTTCTGTGCATGTAGGAACTTCTTCCTACACCAGGTGTGATGGTGTGAATTCTTTTCTAGACTTCACGTTGAATATTAATCGGAAGAGATGCAAAAATTTCAGAATCAGAGGGTACAAGTCTCCATTGAGCATTGCTCGATGGAGAACTATTTTTAGACATTTTTAAAGGTTTTTAGAAAGGGTGTTTTGAAAAAAAAAATTAGCATTGCTCCATTGTAATTTTTGGTAGCTGAAAACTTTGTACAATTTTGAGTCTTTTAACGTCAGATTCTCGAGACAAACATAGAGTAGTTCAAAGATTTAAATTGGTCATGGTTTCACTTTAGGTTACACCATTTGTTTAATTCTAGATTTCGACACCTCGTCGATTTTTTTTTTTGGTTCTTGTATTTCTTAAAAGGTATCTCTAACTATATAGAGGGTTTTTACAAGAAAATAAAATCATACGTTTATCCAGTATCATTTTGGTTACTTTAGGATGTATGATTTTAAATTTTTATATCCTCAAGTTTTTGAAAAAAAAACTATATATATATAGAGAGAGAGAGAGAGAACTCGTACAAAAGTAGTGATTAAAAACATTCCATAACAAATTGTCGTTGGGAACTTTCATGTTGGCTTAGGTGAATCCAATCCAGACAGATAGAGCTTTAGTTATACGAGTTGGGAGATTTACTGCACAAGATATGATACGTCCTGACCCGTGCGAATAGCACGGTGATATAGGCGATCCTTAATAAGCAAAACTGATATCAAACCGCCCCTAAATTGCATTGTTCTAGGGTTTGTCTGGGTAAAATCCAATGCTCATTTTGTTTTTGGAAAATCATATAACTATTGATGTATCGAGAATCTTACATTAATAGAATAGAGAAAACAACATTATGAAAGGGTCTAAGAAGAGTTTTTCTTTTTGGCTTTTAGGGTTTTCGTTTCTAAATTACTTAAAACAATAACATAAAAAAAGAAAACTGCTAAGAAAAATCACTATGAGGAGAGTGATCTACCAAATAGAAGGAAAATATTTTGAATTTAGGTGACTCAAAATGCAAACCAACCCATGGTTTGGCATCCCTAGATCTTCCACCTCTTGTTTTACAAGTAGGCAAATCTAGTGAAGAGGACAAGCTCAATTTCTAGATAATCTAGTCTGTCTTCTCCTACTCTCTAGTTAGCCCTAGTTAAATTCATTCTAACTAGATTGTAAGACAAAACTTCAAACAACTAGAAATCGCCTACAGAAGGAAAATATTTTTGAAATAAAAGGGCTCAAGTTGCCAACCATCCCATTGTTTGGCATGCCTATATAAGACGAAGCATGCTAAACAACCATGAAAAGCAACCATATAAGTCACCTCCACACAATCACCATATCACCTTTGCTTTATTTCACATCTCTTCTTTATAGAGGAAAAACTACTCAAGCGTCAATAGTGAAGATTGAAAGAAAGAACTTATGTAAAACAGAAACAGGAAAAACATTTTAAGAAAGAACTTATGTTAAAACAAAAAGGAAAGCTATTTTAAAAAGAATGTAAAATAAAGAAAAAAAGATGTATACTTACTCCATAGAGGTACACTATTTAAACTACGAGTAAAAGTGCTAACAAGGAATATGCAAGGTATATGTGGACTCAAGGCTCCAGCACTTATAACCACACAATCCAAGTGGAGTGGTCCGGTTACCTTTTATGATGTATTCCATTGAAGAAAATGTAAGAGAATGAATGGATTAGAAATACATCATGGAAAAAAGGATTTAATCCTCATAGATAGGATTGTGGATAAGTGTTTTTTCTACATCCGTAGATTGTAACTCATGATAGTGTTTTATTTGGATCACTTGTAACTTCAAAGGCAGTGTTTGCTTGTTTAGGATTGGGAATTGCTTGTCCTTGGAACATACCTTTCTGGGATTTTTCTTGAGTTAGTAGGTTTAGAGATTGTTGTATGGACACCAAGATTTGAGATTGTGGTTGCATCAAAGATAGCATCATCTCGGATGTTTTATCTAATGGAACACTAGTAGGTTCGGTAATTGGAACTAGGTCTCTTTGGTTGTTGATTGGTGGATTTTGGTAGTTCTAGTTAAAATTGTTTTCTGATTGTTATAAGTACCTTGTGTCTGGACTGATTGAATGTATTTTGTGGTTTGACATGATTTGTGAACCCTGGAGGTGGTTGGGTTTGTGGATTAGTATTCCATTTAAAATTTGGGTGTTGCCTCCATGGTGTATTTGGTACATTGAAAGCACAAACTTCTTTTGGTTGAAGTGATGCGATGTTGTTGAGCAAGGGACAATGGGTAGATACTTGATTTAAATCAAAATAGAAATTGCATGGTGCTATATCTATGTTCATGACTGGTTGAGGAGTATGGTATTTTTATTTGGTTGCGAGGGCATCTATCTTTCTTGTGAGGGTTTTAATTAGTGTTTTAATCTCTAGATCGGATTTTACCTCAAAGATACCATTGGCTTTAGAGGTACTGGGTTGGGATGTTCTGGAATTGCTTGTGTCGTCCCAATGAGTACTATTTTCTACTTGGTTCTCAAGAAAGGTTAAAGCTTCTATAACACCTTTATCTAAGAAGTTTCCATTACTCATGATGTCTAGTGTGACTTTGTGTTCTTAGAGAAGACCTTTGAAAAAACATTGGACAAGAGTGGATTTTTCTAGTTTATGGTGAAGACATGAATGGAGCAGGTCAGAGAATCTATCCCATGCTTCAGAGAATGTCTCACTCGGACTTTGTTTGAAGAATTGTATCTTTCTTACTATCTCTTCCATTTTCTTAAGTGGAAATTACTTCTTCTTGAAGGAGAACACTACCTTTTCCCATGTATCAAATGAATTAGGCTTCTGAGATAGAAGCCATGCATGTCTCTTACTAGCTAGAGTGAAGGGAAACACTCTTAGTTTTACCTGATCATCAGAAATACCCGGATGATTGAAAGTATTGCATACCTCATGTATCCGACATAAGTGTTCATACAGTAACTCGTGTTCAAAACAATGAAAGATGGGTAAGAGATTCAACACATTTGGTGGTATCCAGAAATCATTCGTGAGCTGTGTGAGTCGTATACAAGATAGAGGGCCATCTTGGAACGGTGTGTAGAAACTAGAGAGAGGCTCTTCAACTTATACAACCTTGTCTGCCAATTTAGCAAGTGGGGGATAAGAAATAGGAATATGTCTAGATCCACATTCTCTCCTACTTGGGTAAGTTTTAAACACGCTAAGCTTTATATAGCCTGAGCATAGTCTCAAGCAAGATTGCAAGACTATTTAGAATCTACCTATATGCGCACACAAATGTATTGGATGCTCAAACAACAAAATTCATTTGTAGCTTTAAAGTTTTTGAAAAGTTTGCATGCAGTGTCTATAAATTAGAAACTATGCTCTATTTGAATTAAACATGTAGGAACCGTTATGGTCACAGTTTACAAACCGTGAAAACCATGCACAGCGGAATAAAGGTTCTCAGGATTTTGTTTAGAATCATACCTTTTAGATCAGCTCTGATTTCTTTGAGAATCCGAATCAGCAACCTCTTGATATTCTGTTGTATTCCTATCCTTAGAATGGACGTTGTGTGGGCAACGATCTACTAACCCGTTCTCTATCTCTTTGCCTTTCTTTTTCAATCACTGAAATTGATTAATTTCGGCCAAAAAGAAAGGTTTCTTTATGTAGGCTACAACAGGGACCATGAGGAGAAATTAGGGTTAGGTCTCCTGGCGGGCTTGGGCTTCCCATGTTCGCCCAGAACACACGGCCCAAGTCCGTCAACAAATGGCTTATTCCACTAAAGGCCATTGTTGCACTACCGCCCTAATCCAAAATTACGTGTATTATGTTTATGGGCTCCATATTATATGCTCGTTGATCTCCCTGTGTTTAAGATATTGAATGTCCGTTGATTAAGTCAAGTTACTGACAACTACATTAATCAACTTCTTATGTCCTTGAGTAGTACCACTCAACCTCATTGTCATGTCAGATTAAATCCATCTGCAAGGTTTGGAGTTCCAGGCGCTTGGGCGCGGGTTGCGCTCCGTGTAATTTTTCAAGGAAAATTTTCAGTGCTGAAACGGACAACCACAGTGAGAATCAAACAAGGGTGGATGGGTTATGGGACTTTGGAAAAGTAACAATTCTAAAGAAAAACAATGCTAAAGGCAACTAAAATGGTAGCGATGCCATTTGATACGGTAAAATGAATAGTTTTACTAATGAATAAAGCGATGAAACTCTAAACACAAGTAAAACTAAAAATTGAACTTATACTAGATTTATCAAAGATTTCTACTCTCAATACTATTGAAGTAGAGTTGGAATAGAAGATTCGTTCCACTCCTAGTTCTTTAGCATTCAAGTTTCCTATGACTATCAATCCTACCAAAGTCAATGAAAGTTTTACGAATTATACTACAAAATGCTACGGAATACTAAAGTTTGAATCTAGAATAAGAATTAGGGGGGAATTGAATCCAACTTAAGAAACTAGCATAGATGGTTGTAATCCAATTCTTACGTTCTTACGGTAAGAATTGGTCGTTCTAATTCCTAATTATACATGGCATCTCTACCAATTCATAACTAGCATGTGAGGACGTCCACCCATTCTCATAGCGAATCAACGACCTTCTAGAGTGGAATAGACTCTTACAACAATTCTATACTACACAATCAAGTTTTCATCAAGGCTTCATCAAACCCCTCTAATAGAGGTTTAGCCTTGATTCATCAAACTATCATTTCCAAATGAAATTGAATAAGACATAACATAAAGATTCTAACTTTATTAATATAAAGATTATAATCAATTATTCAAAACTAAATTAAACGACTAAGAACTGAATAACAACTAATAACTGAATTTAAAATAGGCTTGTCAATCAAAAAAATAATAATAATAATAATAATTGAATTTAGATCTAAGTAATTCAATAAGTCAAAACCGAAATTATCAAGACTAACTATTTTATTTAATCCAATGAATAATAACAATCATTCAATAATCTAAATTAAAACAAGGAATGAAAACTAATTAATAAACTAATTAAATTTCTCAAAACTATATCTAGAACTAAGGTTTAATGGCTACTCTAATGCCTACTTTCTAACCTAAACTAATTGATACTTAAGAGCTAAGTCTTGTGTGTGGAAATGGAGGAGGCCAGATCCACATTTTCGTGCATGGGCTGAGGGTCAATGTTTTGGGCCGAAAAATCGAGCCCAAAGCCCAATTTCTTCAGTCCATAGGGCCCTTTTCACCTAGCTTTGACTTCAACAGGATTTTCATCCATTTATACTCCTCTGATTTGGTCAAGGTTTGCGCCATTAGAAAGCTCTTTCCGAGCCGGTCATTTTGCCATAAGGTACGCCTAATTTCAAGGCCTGAGTCCAAAGATACAATTTTCGGAAATTCTGCTGACTTTTGTGTGCTATTTCTGCCCGTCTTGGCCTTTAATCCCAGAACTTCTTAGCAACCAACCCGTTTGCTCCTTTATATCACCAAAGTAGCACATTTCTACACATAATTGACTTCAATACCTAAAATACCTAAAATCACATAATTAGCATTAACTCTTATTTATTACTCGCACAATTGGTCTAAAAGTATTATTGTTAAGGAGTTAAAACTACAATTTTGGGCTCTTATCACTTTGCTTATTTAAACTCAAATGGAAACTACTCATGCAATAATTGATTTAAACTAATAATGACAAATAAGTAAATCTAAGAATTGAAGCTAATAATTAATGGAAAATGAAATTAGATTATCAAGAAATAAATATTTTATTGATCTAACAACTAAATAGCAATCATTCAATACTGAAATTAAAACAAGAATAACAACTAATTAATTAATTGAAAAACTAGATCTAGAGCTAAGCTTTAATGACTACTTTCTATCCTAACCTAATTGATACTTAAGAGCTAAGTCTTCTGTGTGGAAATGGAGGAGACCAGATCCATATTTTCGTGCATGGGCTGAGGGTCCATGTTTTGGGCCAGAAAATCGAGCCAAAAGCCCAATTTCTTCAGTCCACAGGGCCCTTTTCAGCTGGCTTTGACTTCAACAGGCTTTTTTTCCACTTCTTCTCCTCTGATTGGGCCAAGGTTTGGACCATTGGAGAGATCTTTCTGAGCCGGTCATTTTGACATAAGGTACGCCCAATTCCAAGGCCTCAATCCAAAGATACGGTCTTCGAAAGTTCTGCTGACTTTTGTGTGCTGTTTCTGCCCGCGTTGACTCTGACTTTTCAGCTTCCGACCGGGCTTTACAAAGGCTTTTTCTCCTTGAATCTTGGCCTTTAATCACAGAACTTCTTAGCAACTAACCTTTGCTCCTTTATATCGCCAAAGTGGAACATTTCTGCACATAATTGACTTCAATGCCAGGAATACATAAAAACACGTAATTAGCATTAACTCTTATTTATTACTCACATAATTGGTCTAAAAGTATTATTGTTAAGGGGTTAAAACTACATTTTTGGGCTCTTATCAGTCAACGATCAAAGTCAACAGTCAAAAGACTCAATTTAGAAGACTAAAGATGGAGGCCCTTATTTCAAATTATGAAGACTTATCCCTAACCCTATCTTGGTCAAGAATGCACCCATAAAGCAAAAGTGAAAGGGGTGAGGTGTCTAGTTTAGAATGGATGAGAGCAAATCTGTAATTGGCAAAAGTAGGGGTATATAAATAAAAAGCAAAGGTGAAAGAACTCATCCATTGTCTTAGGATCCAAACCATTTGGTTTGTTTATTTTCTTGTCTTGTTTTTAATTTCTTGTTATTTCATTTCCTTTATTTCAATCAACTTGTTATTTCATTTATTTTATTTCAATCAACTTGTTACTTGTTCTTTGTTTCAATCTTCATCTTGTTTGTTTGTTTCATCTCAATGTTTTAATAAATCTTCATTTCATGTTTTCAAGTTATTTTAATCTTTAATCAAAGCTTTCAAGTTCATTAACTTAGAATCATTCTAAGATTCAAGAGTCTACCTTTCTTCTTCTATCTCCCTAGCCCACTCAAACTCTAAACAATTGAGGATGAACCGTCAACTTCTAAACTCTTTTGAAGTATACTTCCACCACTACTAAAGCTTCATTCACCACTGATAGATGTATAATGAATAATTTACCTACGAAATGAACGATGAATTCAATCCGTAAGTAAACTAAAACTATTCTTTTACACTCAATTATCAAATCTTCAACTCTCGAATCTATCGAAATAGAATGGAGTACGAAGTTCGTTCCACTCCTAGTGCTCTAGCATGGATGTTTTCTAATCTAACTAGTCGTTTTTAAGTCTATGAGAGTTTTACGAAGGGAATTATACTACGATGCAACTACCCACAAGATGCAACTAGTCGGTTATCAGAATACTAAGGGAATGCTACGTTGATTCTATGATAAGGAGTTAGAGGGGGATTGATTCCACCATAACTCAACTTAATCCACTAACGACGAATCGTAAGTAATCGAATTGAATCGCCATGCGGAAAAATTGGTTATTCCTAATCCCTAATTATACATGGCATTTCTACCAATTCATAACTAGCATGTGAACAATTAAACCCATTCTCATGGTGAACTAATCATTTCTAGAGTGGAATAGAAAATACGACGACTCTACGATAATCGGAATCAAGCTTTCATCAAGGCTTCACAACCCCTCTAATGGAGGTTTAGCCTTGAATCATTCATAATCATTTCCATTTATATTAAAACTAAACATAATATAAAGCATTGAAATTTATTTAATTAAACAATAATAAAATCTAATTTAATGACTAAATTGAACTAAGGACATGAATTGAAATTAGATCTAGAATTGGAATTGAAAAAATCGAAATGGATAAAGAATACTACTTTATTGATCTAATCAAATGAAGAACAAGATTCAAAGGTTTAATCTAATAAGGGATTTGAAACTAATTAAAGAAAACAATTAAATCTAGATCTAGAAGCTATTTTAATGGCTACTTTCTATTCTAAGCTATCTACCATAATTCTCTACTCTTTAATCTACCATTAACAAAGACTTAAGCTTTTGTTCTTATACATTCAGATCCAAAATTCGTGCATGGGCTTGGAGCGGGGTTTGGGCGGAGAATCGGGGCCCAAAACCCAATTCTTCGATCAAAAGGCCTCTTCAGCTGCAGTTAACTTCCACAGACTTTTCGTCCACTTCTGCTCCTCTGATTGGGTCAAGGCTTGGACCATTACAAAGCTCTTTCCGAGGCGGTCGTTTTGACATAAGGTATGCCCAATTCGAGGTCTGAGTCCAAAGATACGGCTTTTCGGAAGTTCTGGCGACTTTTGCTCTGTATCTCGCTAAAGTGGTACATTTTCGCACATAATGGACTTTGAAGCTGAAATGCATAAAACAGCGTAATCGGTGTTAACTCTTACTTATTATTCACATAATTGGTCTAACAAGTATGATTATTAAGGGGTTAAAACTACAGTTTTGGGCTCTTATCAAACCACCCCAACAAAGATTTTGCTTGTCCTCAAGCAAATATGAGAAATTAGAATAAGTGACCAAAAATGGAGTTCTAACTACTCTCGTTTATTTGAGTGCGATTGCATTGACCATATGCAACAAGGCCTTAAACCACTAGGAATTCCTAGTGGGACGAGTTATAGCCTCGTGAGAGTTTTCGATGAAGGTACTCACAAACTTCATCTATACTTCAACGACTAAGAAAATAAAACTATTGTTTCCTTATTCATGCTCAACTATCTATACATCTCTCTAGCAATTACATAAGAATAACCAGTCAAAACACTAAGTTAATATATGCGTAATAATCAATCATCTACAATAAAACATATATACAATGAGTAGTACTATCAAATGTTTAGCGAGGTTTGTTTTCGAAAACTTCGGAATAAGCGTCCTTAAGTAGGTTCTCACAATAATAGTCAAGAAACAACACTCGATTTTTCCACTCAAGTTTAGCGTTACTCCGATTGTACGGTGGGTACACTTTACCTTACAATCTCAATGACAACAAGGAAGGGTCGATCAAACACATCTGCCACTTACTATCACACTAACCTATTCCTAATTGAGCTAGAGGTCTTTATTAGGTATTTACGGGGATTAGGAGGTGGTTTAAGAAGGAAGGAAATGGATATTCAAAAGGACAAGTCTGAGATAATAGAGTCTTCAGTATTATGTAACTTAGAGAAAACCTTGTTATTTTCTTTTTGCTTCTACACTTTGTTTCCATCCTTAGCCAGTATTTTTTTTTTTTTTCTTTCCTTGGCTTTTGACTCCTTTTTTATTCTATTTTTTTTTGGAGTTTTATTTTATTTCTATTTTTCTTTTCTTTGGATGGAAACTTCTTTTCTTTATTTTCTGAAGCAAGTAACAATTTTTGTTTACACGGTTTTCTCTTCTTCTTTTCTTCACTCATTCTATTCTCGGACTTATTCTAAATTGGGTAGGTTGATTTATTTTTATTTTTTTTTTTTTTTTTTTTTTGTTTTTGTAGCGGGGTAAAGGAATTGTGGTGTATGGAAGGCTAAAGAAAAGGCTCGAGTGGTGACTAGCGGAAAATAATTCATAGGTTTGAATTTCGGCTATATCGATCCAAAGAGCGGCCTAAATTCTCACTTAGGATATGGTTTAGTGATCAAGCAAGTGGGCGTGTGATTTCTCTATCCGGATTTTACTTCTCCCTTGCGTCATTTCTCAAATGTTTCGGCTCATATAAGGCTTTAGGCTATATTCTCACAGGATTTGTAGAATAAGTACTCTAGCCTAGATTTGAGAAACTTCTTGCTAACAATCATAGATACTCATGTAATATATTTATAGATAGATGCAAAGATTATTACCTCATTATTAACCTAAGTTTCTAACAATTATTACGATGCAACAACTATGTGAGACTTCTAGATTGTTAAAAGCATGGAGAAAGAAACAATACCAATATTCCTAAGTGTATAGCATGACTTATTTATTTATATTTTTAAATTTTTGAAATTTTAACTAGAAAAAACAAATGCATATTATGTCTATCTATATCGTAACAGGATGTCTTAATTACCGTGTTTCTATGCCCCCAAACAAAAGCATGCTTTGTCCTCAAAGCATTTAAAAAAGAGGGTAGGAAAAATACCATTGAAGCAGCGTGAAATTCAAGAACATCTGCAAAACAAAGTTAGAGCGATACTAATATAGGAAATAAAGCCCGACCACAACTCTATAAGAGTTCTACCCATTATGGGGTTAACCTAATTAAATTGCTTGGGACATAAGGACACTACGAGAACTAAAACTTACCTCCACTCCCGTTGTTATTAAGTCATCGCCGTCATCCTCTACTTCCATAAAGAAGTGAGGTTCCTTCAGCGATCTGCCATGCTATGATAATTTGCCGGGCTTCACGCCATTTATCATCTATGGTTGCTAACCTATTAAGTGCCACTTGGTGCGATGGGGTGTAGGGTGCAACTGGTGAGGTTGTATCCGCCACCCATGCCAAGTCATTGCACGGAAAGATCGAATAATACTATTGGTGGGTCGCACCGTGTCTACCTTAATCAATCCGTGAAAGCGTGTACAAAAATAGGAAAGAAACATAGCATAATCATTGAAATTAAAACAGGCATAAGAAGGTACTTATGCCTCATGGTATAGGCTCGTGCTAAACTAGACATCAAAGTTACGGGAAGGTCATAGAATCGGCGTCCATTAAAAAAGCAAAGGAAAGCGGCTGCAAGTGGCGTCATTCCGGAAGAAAACGCCATTCCCTAAAATGTTTAGCATAATCCAAAACATAGCAGTTCCTATGTTCATGGACGGGCTACCAAGGGAACAGCGTTATAGTCCCCTTGGTCCTCAATCTGGAAAATGCCTGCCCATAAGCCTCGTGCAAAGACTTCATAAGTGTAGACATGCATATTATCGACCCAATAGCACCATGGGTCTTGTATCTCGTGGGCATAGCAAGTCAAGAACAAATGCTAGCAAGAACACGGTAATCTCCATTGGTTCATCGTCAATGTTGATGGAGAACACTTGTTCTCCGTCCGGTCTCTCAAAGAAAATGCGGTTATTATAAAAATAAGATGCAAGTCTTTGGAGAATAAAGTTCAGCCGGTCTTACCATAAGAGGTTCCCAGCCAACATATGTGATCACCTCGCATGAAACCAAGCACCGTAAGTAGTGCTTTTGGAACAAATCTTGAAAAGCTGTTCGGTATTATTATTGGAGATGTCATCTCAAAACTACGCTTTGGAATAGCTGCGAAATCCGGATACCGGCACAGCGAAAAACTGGAAATTTTTCTGGTCCCGAAGTGGCAAATCAAATAGAAGCTGGGCTCGCTCTTTGTATTTTGATTTCCGAGTAACTTAAGCTGGGTCAGCTTGACTTGAAGCTTGAAGGGCCTTCGACCAAATTTTTTCGACAGAATTTTTAGCGAGCGGCCAACTATACAGGAAACTAGAAGCGTGGCTCCCGAAGATTCTTGATTTTGTGAAAATGGAGGCGAAGCGTGGGAATCGCGGGTGTGAAGGGTGAGTGATGGAGTTTAGGTGTAGTGTGAGTTGTGAGGATAGATTGTATCAAGTTTATATAGGTTTAAAGTTGCTAGAATGGATCGGAAAGTTGCCAAACTTAATTCTGGCGGTTCAGGAAATCCTAAAATTTCCAAACTCGAAAGCGGAAACAACTCATCTCACGGATTCTAATTCAAACCCGATTATCTCTTATTTGGATTTTATGGTGAATGTACCTATTTAATCTAGATTTCATCCTACAATGATTCTCAATCAGGATATGCCTAAACTACCATATTTTCACCTTACTCATGATGAAATTCTAACGGTAGGGTTTTATAAAAATCTGAGCTTGACATAATCAAACCACCCCCAAACAAGTTGGGAAGGTGGGGTCAATATGAAACAAGCACACAAACTGAAAATAACCCCTTATATTAAAATTTTTTCATTAGGAGGTCCTTTCACTTACAAAATTCAAATTACGAGAATAAAAATTACATTACAATAAAACAACAAAATAAATAAAACAACAACTAATAAAACAAAATAACTACCACTATCACTCCTCATCCTCTCTAAACACCTCGCCTTTGGTGGCGGGGGGCCTGAACTTCAGTGGTGGCTCACGGGCTCCGGAAGGGTCGGCCAGCGATCGAGATCGCCCGTCGTCGACGACGCTCATGTCTCATATTTGTGTCCTCCGAGGCAAGAGTCCGTATGAGGTGGGAAGCGTGCTAGCATATCTACTCTAAGCTGGCTACTTGGGCTTCCATCTCTCCCTCGCCTGCTCCCATCTCTCATCCTCTCCTGGGGTGCGGATCTCGAAGTTGTGATGAATGGTGCCTGTCGAGTCCGGGAGGTCTGTCTGCGAGAGAGTGTTGAGTGAACGCATGCCCCTATGAAGCATAGCCATGCGCTCGACATTAGACCAACACCTCACGGAAGGCATCCCGTATCAAAGCAAGTGCCATCCTCCTCATCCTCCTCCGAATCATCCTGCTGTCCCCGGCCTCCTCTTCATTCCAGCTCCACCATCCTCTTCATCTCTATCCTCACCCTCAACCGGACTTGTTGGACACACTCCCTATAGATCTGGCGGGTTCTTGTGCGGGGTAATGTAAATCCTCTCGAGGCGGAGTTGCCTTCATCTTGACATGATCTTAGTAATAAGCAAAGGGAGAGGTGCCAAAGACCTTCCGACCCCCGATCATGCTTTCGGCAAAAACTCCGGGATACAGAAATCGTGCTTACGCTCTGGAGTACCCATAACACGATGGAGGCAGAGTCGGACCGATGTCAAGCGACCTTGACCTTCCCTAGGACATTCGACCTAATCCAGCGGAACAGTAGCGGTGGTTGGTCCTCGGGATGCTGGCACCAATGGGAGTTTGGATTGTAACTCCCATTGATGGCGAGAACGCCCATCAGCGGCTCTACCCGTCAAAACTGGGGCTCTGTAGAGTGGCCTCGGATGGATTCTAGGCGGAATGCCTAGAATCTCGACCAACGATCCGTAGTCAACTCCGCTTCTCTTCTTCCCACCATCAAAATCCTACTCTCCTCCAACTCCACGGTGTTGTAGAACCGTCGGACCAAGTCTTCCGTGGTAGAAGTCTTCGGTCGAAAGTACCCTGAACTACTCCAGTCTCTACTAGCCATTTTCGTCACCGTAAAAAGCGGCGAAATGGTGCGGAGGAAAACCTGCTCGGTATGATTCGGCGTTGAGCCATTTAGAGTTTGATTACGGTTTGGGGTTTGTAGAGGGTGTGGTAGTTGTGGTTTAACTTGACCGACCTAAAGAAAAGTGTGGTGGTGGTGGAGTGGTGGCGGCGTTGGCAACAAATTTTGAAATTTTGGTCGTTTTTGTTAGGTTAAATTGGTGGAGTTTGTTTTGATTGGTGTTTGAAGTCGATTTGGGGTTGGGATTTGATTTTTTGGCGTGGGTTTATGGTATTTCTTTTAATTTTGATTTTCTAGGTTTGGAGGTTGTTAATGGCGGTGGAAGATGGAAAAGATGAAGCTGTTGCGTGAGAATGTAAGGCTTGGCCAGCGCTCTCCATGGTGGTGTTGAAGTTGGGCCCCAAGCCCAAAAAATCGAAATTTTCGATTTTTCGATTTTTCCTTGAATTTCAAATCCAAATTCCCGCCGTTACATGTCCGATTTTTTGCGAATGAGATATGGAAATGATCAGGAGAGAATTTCCTATCAATGATCCATAAAACACTCTATTCCGACTTCGGATGACATACGAGATAGTGGAAAACGCCTCGAAGTGCGTGCATGGCGTAAGTTATGTGAGCGAATGAAATCTAAATGAATAGATCATGTCAATCCGAATCGTAATACAATAAAAGCGGCCTAAGCAACTCTAATGGGACATAAAACATTTTAGTCTGAAACACAAACACCCCCCCCCAAACAAATTTTTACAACGAAGCTTAGAAAATTTGTTTTAGCGAATGATAAGGTCTTTTAAAGTCGATTCAGAGACTTCATAGATTACTATGTTTATTTTATTTTTTTTTTTTTTTTTTATTTTAGTTTTAGAAGGAAAAACAATAAGCAATAAAGACATAATTCACACCATAGAGAAACATGACTCAAAAATCCGAGAAAAACATGCAAGAGTGGAAAAAGCGTGAACTATGTGAACCGTGGACTTAGGATCCGGTACTTACAGCCACACACTCCATAGGGAGGGCCCGGTTACCTTAATGGTGCACTCACCAATATATTGGAATGAAAGGAAATGCACCAACACACAGAAATTGAGTCGTTTATAGTCAGATACTCAAGACTTTATCTAAAACATATGTATGAACATGCGGTTGATCATATATCAACAACCGAAATAGTTGTGGATCATTCCATAAATAAATATCAGAGGAAACATATCCAAACACAATGAAACACCAAGATTTTCCTACGACCACGACCTAGTGGAATCCAAGCGAAGTCGGATAACCCTATTGTGTAACCTATCATGCACCTTCTTTTTCATTTTTTGAATGAGTGGGTGTACTAGTAAATAAGTGTGGAAAAGTGAATGGTTGTGAAGGATATGGTGGATATGGATAAGTTTTAGAAAGGCAGCTTGTACACAATGAGGATGTGGTTTTAGCATCGAACTCATTCATTCATTGTGTGTAGGGACTGTCTCAATTCTGAAAATGAAGGTGTCAAATAGGTTGTCCTTACAAGTATCCGTTTGCTAGGAGGATTTAAAAAATTATGAAAACGGAAGAAGAAACAACGAGGATCGAGTGCAAACTTCGAGATTCCTTTGAAAGGGTGGAAGGAGGGGCATCGAGGTGGTTGTTGTGCAAGTTAGTTCTTGATAGGGTGAATTGTCACCTACTCGAAGAAACTCATCAAATTCCTCATCTAGATTGGTCATATCCACATTACTATGGTAGTCCTCTACATCTTTGAGAAAGTCATCTATCGATCCTCATCAATAATATGTGTATCGACTAGTGTAGGAATGAAAATGTTGGAGTCGACTTTCCAAAGGAAAAATTTTGGGCATATGATCATCATGGAGCGTGTTGTTGAAATAATCTCGAGCAGCAAAGCTTTCGATCATGCTAACCTCTCCATCCATAGGCGAATCGGGTAATGGCTTGTGTCCTTGTTTTAAAAACATTGACTTCAATGACAAGATGGCCAAAAGACATGGACATTGAACCATCACGGCAATTAATGGCGCATTGGCGGTTGCCAAGAAAGGGCGCCCTAAAATGATCGGAATGAGTCGTTAGCGACTTACGTATCGAGGACTACAAAATCAGCCGGATAGTAGAAATCTGCACTTTTACAAGCACATTTTCGACTACACCCTTAGGGTACTTAATAGACCGATCGACTAATTGCAGCGTCATTTTAGTGGGTTGCATTTTGTCTAGACCTATTTGTCTATACAAATAAAATGGGAGTAAGTTAACAGCCCCCCGTGTCTAATAGCGGTGGTCGTATAGGAATCTCCTAAGGTGCATTATGCGATGGGGGCGACGAGGGTCCTTGTACTTAACAATTCCATTATGTTCGGATAAGGTTGGGAATTGTTACGTTAAAAAGCGTCTTTTGGTATATTTGTCTTCGCCTAGTAGTACACAATTCCTTAAGAAACTTAGCATGGTGTGGTAGCTTTTTATAGCTTCGAGGAAAGGAAGGTTTATAGTTAGATTCTTGAAAACATCCCTAATCTCCTCGTAATTTGTATCTCTAGTTAACATGGCTAATTTTTGTGGAAGCGGTGGTTTAAATGTCGATATTTAGCAATGGTATCACCTGGATGTTTAACCGTGGCTTTTGTTTCTTAAGTTGTGTTTATGGCTGGGACCTCTACGGTGGTGGTAGGCTCTTGAGTTTCTATTTCGGTATCTAGTAAAATAGCGGTGTAGGGACTCTTGGGGAGGTAACTATAGGCATAGTTACTTTGTTATCAACCACTCTGCCGAGCGGAGAGTGGTGATGGCATTTATCTCACCTACATTTTCATATTCATTACTAGTATTATCGGTGACCTCAAAGGCTGTGTTTGTTGTTTTAGGATTAGGTATTGCGTTTACGGAAACACACCTTTGGGTTGGGCTTTATCTTGAGCCAACTGTTGGGTTAAATTATTTACGGATTGGATTAGAATTTTGTTGGTTGGATTGAGCCATGGTTTGGAAAAGTTTTTGGCTCACTTGTATAAAGGTGTCAAGGCGATCATTTGTGTGGGTGTAGTGGTCACGGGTGGTGTTCTTTGGAACTATTTCCGTGAATTATTTATTGGTGGATTTTGATAGTTATTATTTACAGGAACGATACCTCTATTAGTATTATAATTATTATAATTACCTTGACCTTGTGCTTGACCTTGTCGGGTTGCACTTGGTTGTTATAATTATTAAAATTACCACGACCACATCCTTGTCGTAGTGGGGCTTGGTTAAAGCTTTGCGTAGGCCTAACATATTGATTATTGTACCCTTGAGGTGTGGCGTTTTGGTTATTCCTCCAGCCGAAGTTGGGATTTTGTCTCAAGGAGGCGTTAGGTTCACTATTAATGGAACAAGCCTGTTCATAGGCTATAGGACCGATGGGAATCGGGATGCTTTCGGGACTCAATGAAACTACATGGACTTGAATTTACATTCATAGCGAGGGGATTGGCTTTTGTTGTACGAGATATGGCATCTACCTTTTAGTGAGGGATTCAATTAGAGTTTAAGCTCGGGGATCTGATTTAACCTCAAACATCTTGGGTAGTCTTAAGCGTGGAAGAAGAACTAGCGGAATGCGGGGATATCATCACTACCCCCGGTTGTTATTTCGCTTAGTTTGATCCTCTAAAAATTTATAAGCCTCAGAGGCTCCTTTACTTAAGAAACTACCCCATTCATTATGTCAAGGACTTCCTTATGGTGATGTTGAAGTCCTTTGAAAAGGCAACGAACTAGCGTGTCTTTTGCTAGGTTATGGTGTGGACACTCTATAAGCGATCGGTGAAGCGATTCCAAGCCTCGAAAATGATTCATGAGGATTTTGTCGAAAGAAATGAATCTTGGAAAGCATCTCATCCGTCTTTAGGGGTGGGTAAAAATGTTCCATAAGCGGTGAACAAGTTTAGCCCATGAGTCCAGAATTAGAAGGCAGGCGGTTAACCAAGGCAGCCTTATCGGCTAAGGTGAAAGGGAATACCCTTAATTTAATTTGTTCGAACCAACGTAGGATGGTGGAATGTTGTTAGGACTTGTTCAATCCTACGCGTGTCTTTGGTAAGGTTTTTCATGGTCTAAACCATGAAAAGCGGGTAACAAATTAAAATATTTGGAGGATTTACGAAATCCCCGTGGGTTTGCTAGAAGCGATGCAAGATTTGGGGCTATCGCTCAAGGCTTTGTAGAAGTCGAGAGGAGTCTCTCTTTCTTCCCCATTATATCGGTGGTGTGTGTGATATAGTAGCTAGAGGTGTAGTTTGTGGTATACTAGATAGACTTGTTTGTTGATGTTGTTGTGTATTTCGTTAGGTGTTTTTGTTGGCCGGACCTTAATCTCATGCAAGGCTAAGTCGAGCTTAACTAAACATGCAACACTCCAAACAATTACGATATACTAGTATAAACCTCTAGGGAGATCACGCGAGGTGTGGAAGAAAGGAATACTGATGCGTCCTTGCTTAAGCTTATGAATAGCGTCTTTTGTATGCAGCGTGTTCGAGTGTTTATACGAGAATAGAACACTGAAAAACTTGACAACTTGAAGTTTGAAGCAAACTGGTGGAAATCCGAAATTTCAGCTAAAGGCTAAGCGCGCTCTATCTTGAAGTATTTCTTCGAATAAATTCGAAATTCCAGTAACTTAGCGGGTCGCTCTCTCTCTTTGAAGCCGGCGAGTTCGGTTTAATAAGCGAGTTCGATTAAGATAAGCGGCGGTGGCGCTCTCTTTGAAGGTGGCGCTTCGGTGTATTTCCTCGCGGAATTTTTCCAAAACTGAAAGCGGCAACCCACGGTATGAATCAAACAAGGGTGGGTGGGTGAAATGGGACTTAAAAATTACTAATTCTATTATGAAAACAATGCTAAAGTGCAACTAAGATGGCAGCGGCGCCATTTGATAACTGTATAATGAATAGTCTACCTACGAAATGAACGATGAATTCAATCCGTAAGTAAACTAAAACTAGACTTTTTACACTCTCAATTATCAAATCTTCAACTCTCGAATCTATCGAAATAGAATGGAGTACGAAGTTCGTTCCACTCCTAGTGCTCTAGCATGGATGCTTTCTAATCTAACTAGTCGTTTTTAAGTCTATGAGAGTTTTACGAAGGGAATTATACTACGATGCAACTACCCACAAGATGCAACTAGTCGGTTATCAGAATACTAAGGGAATGCTACGTTGATTCTATGATAAGGAGTTAGAGGGGGATTGATTCCACCATAACTCAACTTAATCCACTAACGACGAATCGTCGTAAGTAAATGAAGCTGCCTTGTGGAGAACAATTGGTTATTCCTAATCCCTAATTATACATGGCATTTCTACCAATTCATAACTAGCATGTGAACAATTAAACCCATTCTCATGGTGAACTAATCATTTCTAGAGTGGAATAGAAAATCGGCGACTTCTACGATGTCGGAATCAAGCTTTCATCATCAAGGCTTCACAACCCCTCTAATGGAGGTTTAGCCTTGAATCATTCATAATCATTTCCATTTATATTAAAACTAAACATAATATAAAGCATTGAAATTTATTTAATTAAACAATAATGATATCTAATTTAATGACTAAATTGAACTAAGGACATGAATTGAAATTAGATCTAGAATTGGAATTGACAAAATCGAAATGGATAAAGAATACTACTTTATTGATCTAATCAAATGAAGAACAAGATTCAAAGGTTTAATCTAATAAAGGGATTTGAAACTAATTAAAGAAAACAATTAAATCTAGATCTAGAAGCTATTTTAATGGCTACTTTCTATTCTAAGCTATCTACCCTAATTCTCTACTCTTTAATCTACCATTAACAAAGACTTAAGCTTTTGTTCTTATACATTCAGATCCAAAATTCGTGCATGGGCTTGGAGCCGGGGTTTGGGCGAGAGAATCGGGGCCCAAAACCCAATTCTTCGATCAAAAAGGCCTCTTCAGCTGCAGTTAACTTCCACAGACTTTTCGTCCACTTCTGCTCCTCTGATTGGGTCAAGGCTTGGACCATTACAAAGCTCTTTCCGAGCGGTCGTTTTGACATAAGGTATGCCCAATTCAGGTCCGAGTCCAAAGATCTGACTTTCGGAAGTTCTATTTGACTTTTGGTCCCAGATCTCGCTAAAGTGGTACATTTCGCACATAATGGACTTTGAAGCCCGAAATGCATAAAAACGCGTAATCAGTGTTAACTCTTACTTATTATTCACATAATTGGTCTAACAGTATGATTATTAAGGGGTTAAAACTACAGTTTTGGGCTCTTATCAACCACCTATTATTTTGTGGGATTTACTCCCCATGGAACATCAAAGGAAGATTACTTCTATCGCTCGTGTATGTAGGGTTAGGTAAAAGTTCCTTCGCATGTAAAAAGAGAGTGTGTAAGCTAGGATAGTGTAAGAATTGTCATTCTGAAACTTGCCCTAGATTACAGCCATTAAGAGATAATTGTTGGTATAAGATTTACTTTTGTCAATCACCTACTAAGAAAGATCGGAAGAATTCCTACAAAGTGAAACTTAGTGGATAGGAATAGATAGTCTTAAGGATCTAACTATAAAGGACTCAAAAGTCTCAATGATATGACTTTAAAAGACTGATATTATGTCTTGGATATTTGATGTAAGAAGTCCTAACTCCTGATCATTCTTGTGAAAAACTTTCACTTTCGTAATTTGAAGAAGTAGAAATAGTGGTGTTGAGGGTTGCGTTGTTCATCTTAAATTCTTTCTTTGGAGGAATGGCTTGATGGTTTGAGAAATCACTTTCTAGTTCTTCTAGTCTTTCTCTACTCTTGTTCTTGAAGTTTTAATGGTGGGAACACTACTTCTTTATCTAGAATGGGGTTAAATCTTGAATAAACTATTGATTTGATTGCAAACATGTATGGAAATGGTTTTATTGGATATCTTGCTGATAAGAGCCCAAAACTGTAGTTTTAACCCCTTAATAATCATCTTTGTTAGATGCATTTCAGCTTCAAAGTCCATTATGCTAAATGTGCCACTTTAGCGAGATAAAGGAGCAAAAGTCAAGAGAACTTCGAATGCCATATCTTTGGACTCAGACCTCGGATTGAGGCCTACCTTATGTCAAAACGACCGCTCGAAAGAGCTTTGCAATGGTCCAAGCCTTGACCCAATCAGAGGAGCAGAAGTGGACGAAAAGTCTGTGGAAGCTAACTGCAGCTGAAGAGGCCTTTTGGATCGAAGATTGGTTTTTGGGCCCGATTCTCCGCCCAACCCATGGCTCCAAGCCCATGCACGAATTTTGATCTGATGTATAAAACAAAAGCTTAGCTCTTTGTTAATGGTAGCTAGTTAGACCTAAATTAAGATATAGAATTATAGATCTAGTTTTATTAATTAAATTAAGTTTTAGTTCCATTAAAATTTTTGTTTTAGATTAAATCTCTGAATCATTGTTCTTGATAGATTAGATAAATAAAGTAGTATTTTTATCAAGTTCGAATTTGTCATTTCCATTTTAGATCTAAATTCAATTCTTGTCATTGTTTTATTTCCAGCCATTAAATTAGATTCATTATTGCTAAATTAAGTAATTCTCAAATTCTCACATTATGTTTAGTTTAGATTCAATGGTAAATGTTAGATTGATGACTCAAGGCTAAACCTCCATTAGAGGGGTTGATGAAGCCTTGATGAAACCTTAGTTGTTTAGTATAGAAACGCGTTGTAGCATCTATTCCACTCTAGAAGGTCGCGTTTTCGGCCATGAGAATGGGTGGGCGACCTCACATGCTAGTTAGTACTTGGTAGAAATGCCATGAACACTAGTGGATTAGACTCGAATTCTTGCCGCGGAAAACGTAAGAATCGAGATACAACAATCTGTACTAGGTCATTAAGTTGGATTCGAGGTGGATTCAATTCCCTCTAATTCCTTTATCTAGAGTCAAACAATAGTATTTCCATAGCATTTGTAGTTAATTTCTAGTAATCATCTTAATTAAGTATCGTAGTATAATATTTCGTAAAGCTCTCATTGACTTAAGAGTGACTAGTTAGACTTAGAAAACAATCCATGCTAGGGAACTAGGAGTGGAACGAACTTCATACTCCATTTAGTGCAATTCGCATTGAGAGTAGAAGATTTGATAATTGACACGTAAAAGTTATAAGTTTAGTTTACTTACGTTTTGGATTAGTAGTTCATTTCAGAGGTAAACTATTCATTTTATGTTTATCAAAAATGGCTACCGCCATCTTAGTTGCACTTTAGCATTGTTTTCATAATATAATTAGTTATTTTAAGTCCCATTTTCACCCACCCACCCTTGTTTGATTCATACCGTGGGTTGCCTTTCAGCTTTGGAAAAATTCGCGAGAAAACGACCGACCGAAGCTTCACGCTTCAAAGAGAGCGCCACCCGCTTATCTTATCGGACTTCTCTTATACATCGAAGGCCACGCTTCAAAGAGAGCGACCCGCTTATCTTCATCGAGGTCGACTTTTACCTTGAGCTACCGCTAAGATAGAGCTGGCCCCTTCTTCAAAATCCGTGGTTTTCCACGGTTTGATTTGAACTTCGAATTGTCAAGTTTTTCAGTGTTCTAATATCTTATTACATCAACACGCTGCATAACAAGACGCTATTCATAAGCCTTAAGCAAGGACGCTTATCGTATTCCTTTCTTCCATACCTCGTGATTTCCAGGTTAGAGGTTTTATACTAGTATATCGTAATTGTTTGGAGTGTTGCATGTTAGTTAAGCTCAACTTAGTCTTGCATGAGATTAAGGTCCGGTCTAACAAAACAACAAACGAATTACACCACAACAAACAAGTCTATCTAGTACACCACCCACTCCACACCTCTAACTACTATCACACAAACCATACCCGACATAAATGGAAGAAAAAGAGAGACTCCTCTCTCCGACTTCTACAAAGCTTTGAGCGATAGCCCTAAATCTTGCATCGTTCTAGCAGACCAAAGTGGGGATTTTCGAATTCCCCAAACATATTTAATTGTTACTCGCTTTCCATGGTCTAGACCATGAAAAACCTTACCAACACACGCGTAGGGATTGAACAAGTCCATAACATTCCACCATCCTACGGTTGGTACTGAACAGATTAAACTAAGGGTATTTCCTTTCACATTAGCCGATAAGGCGGCGCTTGGTTAACCGCCAAATTTCTAATTTGTGGACTCGTGGGCTAAACTTGTTCAAATTGCTGTTTATGGAACATTTTACCCACCCCTAAAGACGGATGAAATGCTTTCCAAGATTCATTTCTTCCGACGTAACCCTCATGAATCATTTTCTCGAGGCATGGAATCGCTTTCACCGATCTCCTTATAGAGTGTCCACACCATAACCTAGCAAAAGACACGTTAGTTCGGCCTTTTTCAAAGGACTTCAACATCACCATAAAGAAGTCCTTGACATAATGATCGGGGTAGTTTCCTAAGTAAAGGAGCCACCTGAGGCTTACAAATTTTAGAAGACCAAACTAAACGAAATAATAATTGGGGGTAGTGATGATATCCCCCGCCTAGTTCTTCTTCAACAAGAAAGGTCTGCCGTATATTTGAGAATAAAACCGATCCGTAACTTAAAAATTTATCGAATCTCTAACTAAAAAGTAGAGGCTATTTCGCTCAACAAAAGCCTATCCCCGGCCATGAATGTAAATTCCAACCCATGTACTTTTCGTTTGAGTCCAGAGCACCCCGACAATTATTGTCCTCTAGCTTATGAACAACAACCACCGTAATCAGGATAATGTTTACTCTATTAATAACTATCCTATTCCTAAACTTTGAGACAAAGATCCCAACTTCAGTTGAGAAATAATCAACAAGTAACACCCCGTGGTACAATAATCAAAACGCGTTAGGCAAGCAAACAATTATAACCAAGCTTCACTTAGACAAGGACAAGGACAAAGTCAAGGGAATTATAATAATTATAACACCCAAGCTTAAACCTAGGCAAGGTCAAGCACAAGGTCAAATAATTATAATAATTATAATACCAATAGAGGTATCGTCCGTTAATAATAATAACTATCACAACCCACCCATAAATAATCAACGAGAGATAGTTCCAATGCACGCACCACCCGCGGACTACTACACCTACACAACCGGATCAGATCGACGCTTTTATACAAAGTTACCCAACAACTTTTCCAATCAATGACTAAATCAAACGAACAGATCTTACAATCAATAAATCAGGGCATACAACAGCTTAGCCCAAGAGAAAGCTCCAACCAAAAGGCGTGTTTCCGTGTCAAGCTATACCAAACCCTAAAACAAAAACACAGCCTTTGAGGTAAACGGTAATTTAGTACGGACACTACAATCGTAGGTGACCTAAATGCCATCACCACTCCGCTCGAAGAGTGGTTGATAACAAAGTAATCGCTCCTATAGTTACCCCATCAAGATCCTACTACACCGATATCGAACTAGATACCCAAATAGAAAACGAGGAGCCTACCACGGTAGAGGTACCGCTTAAACCACAACCAAAGAAACCGAAAAGCCAAGGTTACACGTTAAAGTAGAGCCATATGCTAAATATAGAGTTTTAAACCACCGCCCTCAAAAATTAGCCATGCTAACTAGTGGATACAAACTTTGAGGAAATTAGGAACGTTTTCAAGAATCTAACGATAAACCTCCTTTCTCGGCTATTAAAAGCTTCCTAACCACGCTTAAGTTTCTTAAAGAGTTGTGCACTACTAGGCGAAGACTAACATACCCAAAGACGACTTTTTAACCGAACAGTTCCCAACTTTATCCTAAAAATAATGGAATTGTTAAGTACAAGGACCCCGGTCGCCCCATCAGAAATGCACCTTAGAGATTCACACACGACGACCGCTTTATTAGACTCGGGGCGAAAGTGTTAACTTACTCCCCGTGATACATTTGTATAAACAAATAGGTCTATGTGAAATGCAACCTACAAAAATAACGCTAAATTAGCGGACAGTCAATTAAGTATCCTAAAGGTGTAGTGGAAAACGTGTTTGTTAAGGTTCGTGGATTTCTACTATCCCGCCTGATTTTGTTATCCTCGATACGTAAGTCGCTAATGACTCATCGATCGATCATCTTAGGACGCCTTCTTGGCAACCGCCAACGCGCTTTTATAAATTGTCGCGATGGAAAGATGTCCTTATCTTTTGGCCATCTTTCCGCCGAGGTAAATGTTTTTAAAATGATGAAACAGCTTACTGATTCGCCTATAGATGGGGAGGTTAGCATGATCGAGAGTTTAGCTCAAGATTATTTTAACAACACGCTTCCTCGAAAACAAT
Source organism: Coptis chinensis (assembly GCF_015680905.1). Classification (NCBI taxonomy): domain Eukaryota; kingdom Viridiplantae; phylum Streptophyta; class Magnoliopsida; order Ranunculales; family Ranunculaceae; genus Coptis; species Coptis chinensis. Next base: position 46,854,532 of record NC_141460.1, read on the forward strand.
ATGTACAAATTCCTTTCTTTTGGAACTTCGATTTTGTAAATGACTCCTACTTAGAGGAAGTCAACACCATCCTAGAGTCCACACCAATTGTAGACCCGCCGGTTGCTCCATACATCGATTATGAAGACTTGCTACCCGAAAAGGTATTCATTATGCAAAATGAGGACCCCGGATTTAAATATCTATTGATTTTCCACCCACCCCGGTGCTTAAACCTCTTCCGAATTAAAATATATATTAACTTGATCCGGATGGTAGTCATCCGTAATTATATCTTCTTTGTTATCTAAAGATGAAGAGACATCTTTAATAAGGGTGATTAGGGAACATCGGTCCGCGATTGGTTGGTCCTTAGTCGACATTAAGGGCATCGACCCTAATGTCCGCGACTCATCGTGATCCATTTGAGGATAACGCCAAGACTTCTCGCTAACCTCGCCGCTTTTAAACCCCGCCATGAAAGAGGTGGTTAGGGAAGAAGTCTTATGACATCGATGCGGTATTATATACCCAATCTCCGATAGCTTAATGGGTAAGTCCCATTCATGTAGTTCCTAAGAAGTCGGAATTACCATGGTACGTGAACGGAAGGGTGACTATGTTGTCACCAAGGTCCTATGAAATGGAGAATCAGATTGATTACAGACGCTTAAATGCTATGACACTAAAGGATCACTTTCCCTTACCATTTATAGATCGATGCTAGAACGCCTAGCGGTCATGCCTTTTTTTATTGTTTTCTCGATGGCTACTCCGCTATTTTCAGATTATTATTGATATTGATGACCAAGAAAAGATAACCTTCACATGTCCCTTCGAACATATGCCTATAAACTAATGCCTTTTGGCCTTTGTAATGCCCCCCGAACCTTCCAAATGTGTATGCTTCATATATTTAGTGACATGGTAGAGCTTTTATGGAAGTTTTCATGGATGATTTTTCTATCTATGGAGACTCCTTCACGATCGCTTGTCTAACCTCGCCTAAGGTTTTGACACGGTGTGAAGAAAAGAGCCTCGCTTTTAAATTGGGAAAAGTGTCATTTCATGGTCAAAAGGGCATAGTCCTAGGTCATATTGTATCTAGTGATGGCATCAAGCAGATAAAGCCAAACTAGATAAGATAGCTTAATTCTACCTAAACCACGGACCGTCCGCGGAGATTAGAGCCTTTCTAGGCCATGTGGTTTTATAGCGCTTTCATCAAAGATTTTTCAAAATAGCTAGGCCTTTAACTAACCTCCTTTTGAAAGATGCCATCTTTGATTTTAATTTTAATCAGAAACAGTGCTTTTGAAACCTTAAAAGCCGCCCTAACCATCGCGACCTATTATACAGCCTCCCGATTGGTCTAAACCATTCAACTCATGTGTGATGCTAGTGACTATGCAGCTTGGTGTCGCTCTTTAGGACGTAAACTAGATAATAAGTCCATCGTTATTTATTATGCTAGTAAAACTTTAAACGATGCTCAACGGAATTATACAACTACTGAAAAAGAATTTTAGCTGTCATTTATGCTTTAGATAAATTTCGGCCCTTATTTGGTTGGTTCTAAAACTTTAGTTTACACGGACCATGCAGCTTTTTAGGTACCTTCTTGCAAAGAAGGATGCTAAGCAGAGATTAATCCGATGGATTCTTTCTCCGCAAGAGTTCACATTAGAAATAAAGGACAAAAGAGGGGTCGAAAACGAAGTTGTCCGACCACTTATCTAGACTTACAAATGACGATAGTAGTGATTCTCGAGTCCATACCGACTCTTTTCCCCGATGAACATCTCAGATGCTATTTTTTCATCACCATGGTATGCGGACATCGTGAAATTATTTAGCGGCTGATGTTATGCCTCATAATTGGTCAAGAAATGAACGTAAGAAATTCTTGGCCGAGTCAAGTTATACTATATGGGATGAGCCCTACCTTTTAAGTATTGTGCGGATCGATTATTCGCCGTTGCATTCCCCCTGGGAATATAATGAAGTCCTATCGCTCGCCATGACAAAAAGTGTGGTGGCCACTTTAGCCGGAATGAAAACAGCCGCTAAAGTTCTTCAATGTGGATTTTATTGGCCTACCCTTTTAAGGATGCCCAAGTGCATCAGAAGACGGTATTCGCTGCCAACAACTTGGGCTTAATCAACGGCTTTAATATGATGCCTTTAAATCCAATCTTGATAGTAGAAATTTTCGATGTTTGGGGTATTGATTTCATGGGCCCCTTCCCTATTTCCCACGGTTATATTTATATCCTAGTTGCCGTGGGACTACGGTCTAAATGGATAGAGGCCCTAGCTTGTCGTGAGCAATGACCATAAGACCGTTGTATTTTTATTAAAGAATATATTTTCAGTCGGTTTGGCATTCCTAAAGCCATCATTAGTGATGGTGGAACACATTTTGCAAATGAGAGTTGTGGCATCCCTAGTTAAAAAGTATGGAGTTACACATAAAATAGCAACTCCTTATCATCCACAAACTAGCGGACAAGTAGAAGTTTCTAATAGGGAAATCAAAAAGATTTTAGAAACAACAAGAAACCCCGATAGGAAAGATCGGGTCGGTTGCCTATCGGATGCCTTATGGGCATATAGAACTGCTTTCAAAACTCCTATAGGTATGTCTCCCCTTTAGACTTGTATTTGGGAAACCATGTCATTTGCCCGTCAATTAGAGCACCGCGGCTCGTGGGCTATAAAAAGCCTTAACTTCAATATTGATGAGGCGGTGTCAAACGCAGTTACAATTAAATGAGCTTGAAGAAACCGCAGCGATTCTTACGATCTCGCAAGGATTATAAAGCCAACATGAAACGCGGTTCATGATAAGCATATCTTGGCGAAAGAGTTTGTGGTCGGACAAAAGGTTTTGCTTTTACAACTCCCGCCTACATATTTTCCTGTGGAAACTAAAACCCGCTGGTCCGGGTCCTTTTCTCGTTATCAAGTCACCCCTTACGGGCAATTACCTTGGTAAATCCCAATGACAAAAAGCATCTTTCAAGTTAATGGTCAACGGTTAAAACATTTTCACTTAACTTTTGTCCCCCCGATGTGGAGGAAGTCCTTTTACAGACCCTCGCCTATGAGGATCGACCTTTTGTCATTTGGTGTACTTACTTTCATTTCCATTTATCGATAAGTACACCATTCAGTAACCGGCCCTCCTTATGGAGTGTGTGGTCAGAAGTACCGGATCCTAAGTCCACGCTCACATAATTCACGTTTTCCACTTTTCGTGATGTTTTTCTCGATTTTGAGTCATGTTCCTCTATGGAGTGAATTATGTATTTATTGTTTTTCGTGGTTTTTATAGTAAACAAATAAAAATAAATTAAAATTCATAAAAATCATAGACATAGCAATCCAACAAGTCTTGGGAATCGACTTTAAACGATCGACGTTGTAAACAAATTTTGTGGTTAAAAATTTGTTTCAAAGGGAAATCAGTCTTTCCATCCGGATTGCTCGAACTTTCTAGTTGTGTTGTTGTAGGTCCATTAGTATAGTTCATTTGGGTTGACGTTATCAAATTTAGTGTTCATTCGCTCAAGATAACTTACGCCAAGCACGCACTACGAGGCGTTTTCCACTATCTTATTCGTCACCCCCGGTTGGAATCGAGTGTTTTATGGATCATTGATTGGAAATTCTCTCCGATCATTTCCATATCTCATTCGCAAGAATCGGACCGATAACGGCTGGAAATCTAGTTTGAAATTGCGCTTAAAAATCGACAAAAGTCAAAAAAATACGAATGGGCTTGGGCCTTCTTCTATATTAATCGAGCGCCACGCTTCAATCATCATTTAATTCGCCAAACTCTGTAAGTCCAAAATCCAAAGAGCGACTCGCTCTTATAATGAAGCGGCCTTTCTTTCCAAAACCAGATCGCGATCTTCTTTCTTCCACCGCTTGACACAAAGTATAAATCAAAACCTAGCAACCAAAAAAAAAAAAAAAAAATAATAATAATAAATAATAGAATATATCCAAATAGAAACACCACCCACGCCCATAATAGAAACTCAACACCAATCTTCCACAATCTCCAACCGATCCCACCATCGAAAAACCACCAACCAATTCGAAGTTTCAACTCCGCCACCGAACCTACCATAACCACCATCGTTGGTTTGGTTAGTTTTCATCAAACTCGTGATCCACCACCATCTACAAACCCCAAATCAGTAAATAACTTCAATGGCTTAACGACGAGAATTCTCGCCGAAAACGCTTTGTTTCCCGATAGCCAAGGCCATTTTATGACGCGGAGATGTTAAAGAGACATTGAACGGACCGTGGTATTCGATGAGGATTTCTATCACTATGAATTGGTAGAACAGTTTTATAAGAAACGAAGTGGAGGGAAATAGGATTTTCATTAGATAGCAGAACGCCGGAAGGAAGTTACGGAGACGCTTGTTGGTCGAGCTATTAGGAATCACCCCTCAGAACCAACCTAGATACCACCATTCAGAATCCAAGAATACCGCAGCCTCGCTTTGATGAAAGATACGGTCATGAGGGTGAATACAATACGATATATCATCATTGCGCTCGCCAGACGATTACCTCGAGAACTAATCAACCGGCCGTCGCCGCTGGATTGGTAAGAACGCCCCTGAAAGACAAAGTCACGACATCGACTTCGTGTCCGTGACGCTCTCCGAATTTGCAAACGAAGGAGTATAATTTCTGCATCCTTGATTTAATTTTGAATGTGATTAGAGGAGGGAAAGAGCCTAGCTCTTCCCGTATTGATCACTAAGATTATGCTCTCATTTAGAGCCGCCGCTAGGTCCGCTCCTATTAAGATCAAATTGCCTTCTAATGCAAGTATTTATAAAGAATGCATTCAAAAGACTTGGCCGTTGTCCGCAGAGAAGGAAGTTGAGTCGGATAATGAAGGGAAGATATGACATGGTTGGTTGAGGATAATTTTGATAGTCATACTTCTAATTTAGAGCTTAATGATAATGCCGCAAACCGGTTTATGATGCGCTTATAATATCCGTGGAAGATATGAGACATAGACAAATTGCACTTCGCGAATAAGCAAACGGACCTTCGTGAGGACGCTTGAAATGCTCGTGAAAGGGTCGAAGATATAATGTTTAACTTGGAGGTTATCCACAAGAATCACCAAGCCCAAGATGCGACTTAAGATCGAGATGGAAGCACAACGCTTTGTTCAGATAGAGATGCTACGACGCGATGCCACTCATTGATGAGTCCGTCTCCCGAAGTCCGAGAGGCATGAGCCGCCGCCGCCAAGCAGCCAGATGGCTCAAGCCATTCGACACCACAGAGCCTCCATCTCGTGGACCATCTTCTTCACACTAGGTGTGCACCATCACAGGTCCTTTTATTTCATTGTTTTATTGTTTTTGTAGTGGAATTTTACTTCAAGAGTTAGATTTGAATATTAAGTTGTTTGTTTTAGATTATTTGGATTCCATATTATTTTAATATAATTTATTTTGATCATCTTCGAAAAGGTTGTCTTGGAGTAAAAGTTGAAATTAGGCCGACATCGCATATCTATGATTTTTTTGTAGTGGTAGCATGATATATAGGAGAGTTTAGAAGTTACTATTCTAAACCAAGTTTAAAAGATACCGTGGTTGTTAGGAAATCAAAGACATGGTTAGTTCCGTTTTTGGTTTGGCGTTTCCTATTTCCGAAATGGCCTTAAAACAATTTGGCAACTTGCCGATTCGCTTTGGAAACCCGTAACCTATTTAAACTTCCATCATACTACACTCACAACCCACACTACACCCCACAATCATCTTTCACTTTTCACTCCAGCCCTTTTTTTCTTGTTTTTCTTGTTTTTCTTAGAAACTCAATTTTCAAGACTTCACGAACGCCGCCAAGCGCCAAGCCGAGCGACTCGCCCTACTTTATCAGAACTGAAAAATCACTAGAGCTACTACGCTTCAAGTAGAGCGACCATTCGCCAAACACACCGGAAATCGAAAATTTAAAATTTAACAGCGCTTACCAAACACCGGAAGTAGAGCCGCTTCAATTCGCGACCCGCTTAAAAACACCAGAATTAAAAAACCCAAGAGCTACCGCTTCAAGATAGAAGCGCCAGCGCCCTCTCCAAGAAAACACGTAAATTTTAGATTTTCCGAGGTTCTTCCGTGTTTTCGCAGCTATTCTACAAAGTAGTGTTGAGATGACACCACCTATAGTCATTCCCGAACAGTCTTTTGAAGACTTGATGGGAACTTATACCTATGGAGCATCGTTCGCGAGCGGATCTTGCAATTAGGATGGCGACATCTTCCTCGTGAGTGATGACGATTCTTTTCACCTAAGCTAACTGAATTCTTTTATAATAATATTACTTTCTTTTGTACCCAAGAAGGAGAACAAAAGTTTCCCTTACTATTGATGGTACGCCTATGGAATTCAATAAGCACTTGATAGCTTTGGTTGGTTTGGATTGCCATTACCCCCGACCCTATGCACACATGGGGATATATGATGATAACTCATACCTATATGAATATGCCTATTTCCATGAGTATTATGGGGAGGGTATTTCAGATCATGGACCAAGACCAATATAACATCGCCTCGAAAGTAGCCTATCACTGAATGTAGGCAATAACCATGTTGTTCATCATGATGAACATTCTAGGGAACGGCAGTTTATTTCGCCAATAATACCGCCGGTGACGCTTTTCCTTGCTTTTAGCCGAGGGACGCCGCCGGGTATGACATTCCCCGAAGTTTTAGTTGCTACGCTGAAGCGAAAGGCCATACCTTGAGGCATAAGTACCTTCTTATGCCTGCCTTTGGTTTGTCGCCTTTACGCCGCTTTGCCTACCCCAGATTCGCATTATTACGCATAATGATTGAAAAGGGTCGAAATCATGAGACCTACCAATCGCGGTGGTAAGATCATTCCGAAGCCATGACTTGGTCGGATGGCAGGTGCAACCACATTTGGTTGCTCCTTACACCCCATCGCACCAAATAACACTAGAGAGGTTAGCATTAGTTGATGATACACCACGAAGGGCAAGTTGTTGTTATGGCATGGCAGATGCTAAAGAACCTCATATAGAAGAGGAGGATGACGAAAGTAAAATGCTGGGGTGCAGGTAAGTTTTAGTTAAGTTAGTGTCCGCTTATGTCCCAAGCAATTTAAGTCCTGTTAACCCCATAATGGGTGGAACTCTTATAGTGTCAATACGCTTTTATTTCCTATATTAGTACGCTCTAACATTGTTTTTTGCAGATGTTTTCCGAATTTCACGCGCTTCAATGGTATTTTTCCTACCCTCTTTATTTAAATGCTTTGAGGACAAAGCATGCTTTTTGTTTGGGGGGCATAGAAACACGTGGTAATTAAGGCATCCGTTAGGATATAGATATGTATAATATGCACTTGTTTTCTAGTTAAAATTTCAAAAATTCAAAAATATAAATAAAAAGTATGCTATACACTTAGGAATATTGGTATTGTTTTCTTTTCTCCATGCTTTTAACAATCTAGAAGTCTCAATGAGTTTTTGATCGTAATAATTGTTAGAAACTTAGGTTAATATGTAGGTAATAATCTTTGCATCTATCTATAAATTTATTACATGAGTATCTATGATTGTTAGCAAGAAGTTTCAAATCTAGGCTAGAGTAATTTATTCTACAAATCCGTGGAGAATATAGCCTAAAGCCTTATATGAGTGAAACATTTGAGAAATGACACAAGGGAGAAGTAAAACTGATAGAGAAATCACACGCCCACTTGCTTGATCACTATGCCATATCCTAAGTTTTAGAATTTAGGCCGCTTCTTTGATCGATATAGCCGTAAATTCAAACCTATGAATTATTTTCCGCTAGTCGCCACTCGAGCCCTTTTTTAGCCTTCCATAAACCACAATTCCTTTACCCTGCTACAAAACAAAACAAAAAAAAAAAAAAAATCAACCTACCCAATTTAGAATAAGTCCGAGAAGAGAATGAGGAAGAAAGAAGAAGAGAAAACCCGTGGTAAACAAAAATTAGTTAGTTGCTTCGTAAAAATAAAGAAAAGAAGTTTCCATCCAAAAAAAAAAAAAAAAAAAAAAAAAAAAAAAAAAAAAAAAAAAATAGAAATAAATAAAAAGGATAAAAAAAAAAAAAAAAATAGAATAAAAAGGGAGTCAAAAAAGGCCAAAGAAAAAAAAAATATGGCTAAGGATGGAAACAAAGTGTAGAAGCAAAAAGTAAATAACAAGGTTTTCTAGTTACATAATATGAAGACTCTATTATCTCAGACTTGTTCTCTAGAATATCCATTTCCTTCCTTCTTAAACCATCTCCTAATCCCAAAGAACACCTAATAAAGACCTCTAGCTCAATTAGGAATAAAGGTTAGTGTGATAGTAAGTGGCGATGTGTTTGATCGACCCCGCTTCCTTTGTTGTCATTGAGATTGTAAGGTAAAGTGTGCCCACCGCATTAATCGGAGTAGCTTAAACTTGAGTGGAAAAATCAGAGAGGTTTTTGTCTTGACATTTATGTGAGGACCTACTTAAGGACGCTTATTCCGAAGTTCTCTAAACAAACCCGCTAAACATTTCATAGTATTACTCATTGTTATATGTTTATTGTAGATGATTGATTATTATGCATATATTAACTTAGGGTTTTACTGTTATTCTTATGTAATTGCTATAGAGATGTATAGATAGTTGAGCATGAAGGGAAAACAATAGTTTTATTTCTTAGTCGCCAGAAATAGATGAAGTTTGTGAGTACCTTCATCGAAAACTCTCACGAGGTTATAACTCGGCCCACTAGGGAATTCCTAGTGGTTTAAGGCCTTGTTGCATATGGTCAATGCAATCGCGACTCAATAAACGAGATTAGGTAGAACTCCATTTTGGTCACTTATTCTAATTTCTCATATTTGCTTGAGGACAAGCAAAAATGTCTGTTTGGGTGGTTTGATAAGAGCCCAAAACTGTAGTTTTAACCCCTTAATAATCATACCGTTAGACCAATTATGTGAATAATAAGTAAGAGTTAATACCGATTACGTGTTTTTATGCATTTCGTGCTTCAAAGTCCATTATGCAGTAAATGTGCCACTTTAGCGAGATAAAGGAGCAAAAGTCGCAGAACTTCCGAATGCCATATCTTTTGACTCAGACCTCGGATTGAGGCCTACCTTATGTCAAAACGACCGCTCGGAAAGAGCTTTGCAATGGTCCAAGCCTTGACCCAATCAGAGGAGCAGAAGTGGACGAAAAGTCTGTGGAAGCTAACTGCAGCTGAAGAGGCCTTTTTGATCGAAGAATTGGGTTTTGGGCCCGATTCCGGCCCAACCCATGGCTCCAAGCCCATGCACGAATTTTGATCTGATGTATAAAACAAAAGCTTAGCTCTTTGTTAATGGTAGCTAGTTAGACCTAAATTAAGATATAGAATTATAGATCTAGTTTTATTAATTAAATTAAGTTTTAGTTCCATTTAAATTTTGTTTTAGATTAAATCCTTGAATCATTGTTCTTGATAGATTAGATAAATAAAGTAGTATTTTTATCAAGTTCGAATTTGTCATTTCCATTTTAGATCTAAATTCAATTCTTGTCATTGTTTTATTCCCAGCCATTAAATTAGATTCATTATTGCTAAATTAAGTAATTCTCAAATTCTCACATTATGTTTAGTTTAGATTCAATGGTAAATGTTAGATTGATGACTCAAGGCTAAACCTCCATTAGAGGGGTTGATGAAGCCTTGATGAAACCTTAGTTGTTTAGTATAGAAACGTTGTAGCATCTATTCCACTCTAGAAGGTCGCTTTTCGGGCCATGAGAATGGGTGGCTTAACCTCACATGCTAGTTAGTACTTGGTAGAAATGCCATGAACACTAGGGATTAGACTCGAATTCTTGCCGTGGAAAACGTAAGAATCGAGATACCACAATCTGTACTAGGTCATTAAGTTGGATTCGAGGTGGATTCAATTCCCTCTAATTCCTTTATCTAGAGTCAAACAATAGTATTTCCATAGCATTTGTAGTTAATTTCTAGTAATCATCTTAATTAAGTATCGAGTATAATATTTCAGAAAGCTCTCATTGACTTAAGAGCGACTAGTTAGACTTAGAAAACAATCCATGCTAGGGAACTAGGAGTGGAACGAACTTCGTACTCCATTTAGTGCAATTCGCATTGAGAGTAGAAGATTTGATAATTGACACGTAAAAGTTATAAGTTTAGTTTACTTACGTTTTGGATTAGTAGTTCATTTCGTAGGTAAACTATTCAATTTATGTTTATCACTTGCTCACAAAGTTATACTCATTTGAAGTTCTCAAATGAATATGACTAGTGTATGTGGGATTGAATCAAAGATTAGAGAAGTAATAAAAACTTGTATTCAGAGAAGATTGAAAAATAGTATTGAAGATAATAAGAACTTGATTAAATCACTAAAGCTTAAAGAACATAAAAATGGAAAACAAGTAAATAACAAATTACACTATTAATTTAAAACATATTATCTACTCCTAATGACCAAAGATTAGCTCTAGGGTAAAGCTCTTTCTCCTCATAGTTTGGTTTATATAGGACACCAATTACATATTTGCCCTTTCTTCTAGAAACAACCTTTAAACTTGTGGGCTTTTGACTTTAGCCCATACAATTGAATTCTTGATTTTGGCTGTAAGTCTTTGAGTCTATAGCTTTTAGCTTTTAGTCCTTGAGTCTTCAGCTTTTAGTCTTTGAGAGTTAACTTTGATAGTTGACTTTGACTTTCCGACACTTCGCTCCTAAACTAGAATATTCCCAAACAGTGTCAATAGCAATCCTTTTTGTGCTAAAATGCATGATTTAGGAATATACGTCCTAAATGGCTTATATCTTGCAAAAGGTAGCAGCAGATATAAGTTGTCTGTTCATTAAGCATAAGAAGGGCATAATTGAAGTAATGTAAAGGTAATAAAATGCACATTTGGGGACTGATCAACTACCCCCAAACAACATTTTGCTTGTCCTCAAACAAAGATGAGAGAGAAAAAACTAAGATCACAAATGTGTGATTTATTATACTAGTCTCGTTTCGCGGAGTGTAATTGTATTGACCATATGCAACAAGCCCTTAAACCACTAGGAATTCCCTAGTGGACGAGCTTAGGCCTCGTGAGAGTTTTCTAGAGAAGGTACTCACAAACTTCCTCTATCTAGTACAAAAGGTCTTGCTTCCTTGCTTATTCTCATAGGTCTATATATCTAATTAGCGGGGGAATAAAGAAAAGCTCCTTTGAACTCAAAATAATATATACACAATTATTTATTTATCTAAAGGTAAACGTGCAAAACATGAGCGGTGAAATGCAAAAGTAGAGTCATTTCCGAAACTTTTGGAGAGCATCCTTAAGGTGGGTTCTCATAGGGGTGTGTTGTAATCACAGCTCTCTGATAGATTCACTCAAGTTTCATGTTCTGAAGTGCATAGGGCACTTATATTCCTCACATACATGAATGACGTTTAAAGAATATCCATTTACTATCACACCATCCTATTCCTAGTTGAGCTAGGAATCTTTTATTAGGAATTACGAGGCTAAGGTAGTGGTTTAGAAATAAAGGGAAGGGAAAGCAAACTCTGATAAGTTGAGAAATTGGGTCTTCAGGATATTTGTAACTAGAGAAGAACCTCATTTCGCTATTTTACTTCTGAATTTGTGATTCATTCTTTAGCCCTTTGGCTTTGTGACTCTATATGATTTTATATTTGGGAGTTCTAACTTTATTTTTATTTCTTTTGACATCGACTCCTTTTGATTTAAAACTTTTGGGAGATTTCGATTTTTGAATTTTTTCTTTCTTTTCTTTTTAAAGTTTCTAACTATTCTGTTTTTGTACAAGACCTTCTCTTCTCTTTTTACAGTTCATCCAGTTCTCAACTCGTCAGCTGGGTATGTTTTTTATTGTGTGTATACCTAGAAGTTAAGAAATAAAAAGATGGGAAATGCATGTATGTAAACAACTATCTATATGAAGTAGGTGGGTTTTTTTTTTTTTTTTATTGAATCCCGTTTTTCTCAAAAGATATCTCTAACCATATAAAAGGATTTTACAAGAAGATAAAGTCATACGTTAATCCAATATCATTTTGGTTACTCTGGGGCATAAGATTTTAATTTTTATATCCTTAAGTTTTGAAAACTATGTAGATATGTTATAAAGATACTCGTACTAAAAAGTTGTGATTTCTACGCTAAGTTTGAAAACAACCTATAACAGGTGATCTTAAGCAACTTTCATGTCGGCTCTTTATTGAGCCCATTCCAGTCAGGCTTCAGTTATGTGTATTATAGGATTTATTGTGCAAAACTTAAGATGTCTCGTAAAAATATCATGGTGATATGGGCAACCCTTAGTAACACATAATTGATCCTCAAACCGCCCTTAGAAGAATGGAGATTGCGTACTTCTAAGGGTTGGTTTATGTGGAATCCATTTTGTTTTTGGAAAATCACATAACTATTGATGTATCGAGAAACTCTATTATAAGCACAAGAAAAACAAGAACTTATATGAAAGGGTGAGAGAAGGGTTTTTCTTTTTGGCTTTTTGGGTTTTAGTTCCTAATTTACTTAAAATAATAACAGAAAAAAGAGAAAACTACTAAGAAAAATCACTCTGAGGAGAGTGATCCACCCAATAGAAGGAAAAGATTTTTGAATTTAGGTGACTCAAATTGAGAACCATCCCATGTTTTGGCCTCCTTAGATCTTCCACCTCTTGTTTTGCAAGTAGGCAAATCTAGTGAAGAGGACTAGCTCTATTTCTAGATAATCTAGTCTTTCCTCTCCTACTCTCTAGTTAGCCCTAATTAAAGCCATTCCAACTAGATTGTAAGACGAAACTCAAAACAACTAGAAATCAACCATAGAAGGAAAAAAGTTTTCAAAATCAAGGGCTCCAGTTGCTAACCATCCCACGGTATGGCATGCCTATGGAAGACGAGATATGCTAAACAACCATGAGAGACAATCGTAAGACACCTTTACTCAATCCCCATCGCCCTCTGCTTTGTTTCACATCTCTTCTTTATTGAGGAAAGACTACTCAGAGTCAAAGGTGAGATTGAGAGAAAAATGCTTATGTAAAAATATAAAATAGGGAAATGAAAATAAAGACAGGAATTGTAAATGACAGGAATAGAAAAGCTAGTCTAAAAAGAAGTGTAAAATAAAGAAAAAGAAAATTATATACTTGTTCCACAGGGGTATATTACTCAAACTACGAGTAAAACTGCTAACAAGGAATATGCAAGGTATATGTGGACTCAAGGCTCAGGTATTTACAAGCACACACTCCACGTGGAGTGGTCCAATTACCTTAATGATGCACTCCTATGGAATATAACAAGAAAACATAACATGAATCTTTTATAGTAAGATATTCAAGACTATATATGGGGTCATTTTAAGTCAGATTCCTCAAGACAATGCATATGAGATTGATGATATGTTGTTAATTATATACTAATAGTCTAAACAGTTGGGGATCTTTATAGAAAAACATATGAAAGCATTCACCCCTAAACAAAATGAAATGATGCATGTGGAGTGTAAGATGCAGAATAATAAGAGAAAACTTATGTAACACATCATAAAATTTATGCAATAACCTGTCAAGTTTGAATTGTCCAATAGAGTCTGAGTATGGTAGTAGTTGTTCATCATGAGGCTTAGCTGATGCGACATATAGTAAACTAGGTTTTTTAACCAGTTGAATAAAGGGATCATCGTACGCTCTCAAGAACTCATATTCCACCTTAGATTCTATTTCCTCTTTTTCTGGCACTTCAATCAATGCGGGGCTCTTCTTAACTAGAATGATAGTCTCTGGAGTTTGTATGTTGGGCAAAGTCTCTTTACTAGGAAGGTTTAGAAAATTATGAACAATTTCGAAGGCAATTGGCTTAAATGCGAGCTTGAGGTTTCTTTGAAATGGTTTAGTGGTGTAGTCATCAGAATTTGGTGGATTTTTTATGAATGGAGGTTGGCTTTCGAGAGGTGTTAACTGATAAAGTGTAAAACGATAGTTTTACCTACGAATAAGTGATGAAACTCAAATGTAAGTAAAACTAAAACTATTTACGATTGTTCAAGTATCAAAGTTATCTACTCTCGTTATCAATGAAATATGTTTGGAGTAGAGAATTCGTTCCACTCCAAGTCCGTTTAGATGTGAAGTTTCCTAGTTCGTGTAAGCTAATAAAGTCGTGAGAGTAATGGAATTGAATTTAACTATGATGGTGAATTAACTAATCAAGATGTGATAAATCAAACTACTGAAATACTAAATTGACAATATGAGGAGGAATTAGGGGGATTTGATTCCACCTTAATTCAACTTAATAAACTAGCATAGAATACGTTATAATCCTAATTGTTACGTTTTCACGTAAAGGTTGGGTATTTCTAATCCCTAATTATTCATGGTAATCTCTACCAACTAATAATTAGCATGTGAAGCAATCAAACCCATTCTCACAGTGAACTAATTACTTTCTAGAGTAGAATAGAACATTACAACTCTATCTATGCTAACAAAAATCAAGTCATCATCAAGGCTTCCTCAAGCCCATCTAATGGAGGTTTAGCCTTGAGTCATAAGAACAATAAAAACAAGACATTATGGAAGAAATGATAATTACTTTATTAATCTAATTAAACAATAGTATAATGATTCGAAATGAATTAAAACTGAATTTAAAACTAAGATTATGAATAATTAATTATCAATTTAAGACAAACTAAATCTATGAATTAAGTATGGAATTAGAAACTAAACTTGAAATATAAACTAAGTATTGATTTTAAAAACTAAAATCTTGTTTTAACCACTAATTTCTTGATAACTAACTAGATAACTTAAGAGCTAAGCCTTAGTCTCTTGATATATAAGAGGCTAGATCCATAATTTTGTGCATGGGCTGAGGAGCCATGTTTTGGGCCGGAAAATCGAGCCCAAAACCTTATTACTTCAGTTTACAAAGGGGTTTTTAGCTGGAAATGACTTCAACAGCCTTTTCGACCACTTCTGCTCCTCTGATTGGGTCAAATCTTAAACCATTAGAAAGCACTTTTCAAGACGGTCGTTTTGACAGAAAGTAGGCCCAATTCGAGGTCTAAGTCCAATGATACGGCCTCCGGAAGTGTTGCTGACTTTTGTGCACTATTTCTGCCTGCATTAACTTTGACTTTTCAGCTTTGACCGACCTTTAAAAAGGCTTTTTCTCCTTGAATCTTGGCCTTTAATCATAGAACTTCTTAGCAACCAACCTTTTCTTCTTTATCTCACAAAAGGGACGTATTTCTACACATATTCGACTCCAATGCCTGAAACACATAAGAACACGATAACAACACTAACTCTTACTTATTAATCACATAATTGGACTAAAAGTAATATTGTTAAGGGGTTAATACTACAGTTTTGGGCTCTTATCAAACCACCCCCAAACAGCATTTTGCTTGTCTTCAAGAAAATATGAGAAATTAGAATAAGTGACCAAAAATAGAGTTCTAATTAATCTTGTTTCGCCGAGTGTGATTGCATTGACCATATGCAACAAGGTCTTAAACCACTAGAAATTCCCTAGTGGGCGAGTTATAGCCTCGTGAGAGTTTTCCAGTGAAGGTACTCTCAAACTTCATATATACTACAATGACTAAGAAATAAAACTATTGTTTCCTTATTTATTCTCAAATATCTATACATCTCACTAGCAATGAATACAAAATAATCAAGTCAAAACCTAAGCTAATATATGCATAATAATCAATAATCTACGAATAAACATATAACATGTAATGCACTAACATATATAATTTGTTAGGTGATGGTTTAAAAATGAAGGAAATAGATATTCAAAAAGAACCAGTCTGAGATAATAGATCCCCAACTAGAGAAAACTTTGTTCTTACTTTGCTTTTACACTTTGTTTCCATCCTTAGCCATTTTTTTTTTCTTTTTCTTTGGCTTTGACTCCCTTGATTCTATTTTTTGGAGTTCTAACTCTTTATTTTATTTATTTATTTTTATTTTCTTTGGATGGAAACTTTCTTTTCTTATTTGAAGCAACTAACAAATTCTTGATTTCAAAGGTCTTTCTTTTTTCTATTCTTCATCTCTATTCTCAGATTCGTTCAAAGAATGGGTAGGCTGATTTTTATTTTTATTTTGTTTTGTAAAAAGGTAAAGGATTTGTGGTTTATGAAAGGCTAAAGAAAGGCTCAGAGGGGCGACTAGCGGAAAATAATTTCATATAGGGTTGAATTTCTGGCTATATCGATCAAAAGAAGGCCTAAATTCTCGCTTAAGATATGGCATAGTGATCAAACAAGTAGACGTGTGATTTCTATATTTGGAATTTACTTCTCCTTTGTGTCATTTCTCAAATATTTCACTCATATAAGGCTTTAGCCTATATTCTCATATGATTTGTAGAATAAGTATACTAGCCTAGATTTTAGAAACTTACTGCCAAAACAACATAGATACTCATGCAATATATTTATAGACAGATGCAAAGATTATTACCTACATATTAACCTAAGTTTCTAAAAACTATTCTAATGCAAAAGCTAACGTGAAACTTCTAGATTATTAAGAGCATAGAAAGAAAACAATACCAATATTCCTAAGTGTATAACATAAACTTTTTATTTATATTTTTGAATTTTTGATATTTTTACTAGAAAACAAGTGCATATTGTACATATCTATATTCCAACAGATGCCTTTAAATTATGCGTGTTTCTATGCCACCCCCAAACAGAAAGCATGCTTTGTCCTCAAAGTATTGAAATAAAAAGGGTAGAAAAATACCATGGAAACGCGTGAAATTTTGGAACATCTGCAAAACAAAGTTAAAACATACTAATATAGATAAATAAAAACAGACGCAACTCTATATGAATTCCACCCGTTATGGGTTAACAGAAAGGTAAATTGCTTGGGACATAAGCAGACACAAACAAAAATAAAAACTTACCTCCTATCCATGATTAAGCGTCATCCTCCTCTTCTATAAAGAAGTGAGGTTCCTTCGCATCCTGCCATGCCATTATAATTTGCCAGGCTTCATGCCATTTATCATCTACTATAGCTAACATGTCAAGTGCCACTTGGTCGGATGGGGTGTAAGGTGCAACCTGATGAGGTTGTATCCTCCACCCTTGCCAACTCATTATACAGAAAGATCGAATAATACAATTGGTGGGTCTCATAATGTCGACCCCAACCCAATCTGTGAGGTGGGTACAAAAAACAAGAAAGAAACATAGCATAATACGACAAACTAAAACAGGCATAAGAAGGTACTTATGGCTCATGTGATGGGCTCGTGCTAAACTAGATATTAAGGTATGGGGAATATCATAGAGTATATGTCCCCCAGCTAAAGCAAGGAAAATATCACAAGTTTTGTCATTCACAGAAGAATAATGCCATTCCCCTCTAATGTTTAGCATGATCCAAAACATAACAGTGCCCACGTTCATGGACAGGCTTCCAAGGGCGACATTATATTCCCCTTGGTCCTTTATCCTAAAGATTTCTACCCCATAATGCTCATGCAAATTCTCATAGTTATAAAGGTACATATTATCGATCAAATAGGGCTATGAGTCTTGTATTTCAGCGGGCATAGCTAGTCCAAGAACAAAGGCTAGCAAGAACTTAGTAATTTCCATCGGTTCATCCTCAATGGTGATGGAGAATACTTGTTCTCCATCCGGTCTATCAAAGAACTTACAATTATCATAAAAATAAGATGTAAGTGCAGGAGAATAAAGTTCATCAGGTCTTACTATTAGCGGTTCCCAGCCTACGTGTATGATCACCTCGCGCAACCAAGCACCATAGGTGTTGCTTTGGAACAAATCTTCAAAAGACTGCTCTGGTATGATACGAGGGGATGTCATCACAACCATTACACTCTAGAAGTGCTGCAAACAACCTAGGAAAAACTGACAAAAAATCAAAAATTTAAGTGGCTGCGAAGGGCGAGGCGCGGGGTGCGCTCTTGTCTTGGTCGAGGTCCAGTCACTACAGCGCAGGGTGCGTTCAGAATTGGTATGTATAGGGCGCGTGGTGCGCTCTTGCCTTGCTCGAGTTCCAGGCACTTCAGCACAGGGTGCACTCGGATTTATCCTGTATAGGGCACAGGGTGCGTTCAGTATAACTTCAGTGCTATACAGTGAAAAACTAAGAGAAAAGTTAGGAATGAAAGTGAGAGGTGTGGTTTGTGAGTGTAGAGTGAATCAAGTATTTATAGGGTTTTAGTTTCTAAAACGAATATACACAAGTTGCTAAAATTTTTAAGGCAATTGCCGGAAACAAAATATTCTAAAACCAAAACGGAAACAAGTTAGGTGCATATTCCGAATATAAACCAATAGCTTTTTGGCTTTATTCAAAATAGCAACTTCCTAATTCTATTCATTGAAATTCCATCACTACAACAATATATAATCTTAGCCACACCAATATTAGCAACATTATTAAACACTCATATTTTCATAGTTTGCAAATTTTAACTTCTAAAACGGTGGATAAGATAAAAGCAATGCAAAACATAATAATACCACACCCAAACAATTTGGGAAGGTGGGATTCATGGAAAAATCATTTCATGCTTGGACAAAAACCAAATTAAATTAAAAAGTTAACTAATGATCAAATATTCAAAAACGATTACATAATCCAAATCTAATCAATAAACTAAACAACTCGAAATAAAATTCTATGAAAACAGGGAAATTTCCTAAATCCAAAACAACTACACTACTCGCCATGAGACGAGGAAGGGCCATGAGATGAGGAAGGGTCAGTGTCATTCGTCCTTCTGCGACGACGCTCATGCCTCACAGACTCATCAGAAGAAGAACCTTCATAGGGTGGCATACGCTATAGAACTTCCACTCAGAACCTGCTTTGTGCTTCCATAAATGCCTTCATCTCTACCCAACGCTCATCCTCGCGTGGGGCGTTTGTCTCCACAATCTTTTGCAGGTTAACATTCTCATCAAGAATAACAACCTGCCTATTCCGTAAGTCTTCACAAATATGGTTCAGGGAACGCAAACCACGATGGAGCATTGCCATGCGTTCCATATCAGAATTACACCTCTCCAAGCCATTGGCATCAAAACATGTCGTGTCCTC
Source organism: Coptis chinensis (assembly GCF_015680905.1). Lineage (NCBI taxonomy): Eukaryota > Viridiplantae > Streptophyta > Magnoliopsida > Ranunculales > Ranunculaceae > Coptis > Coptis chinensis. Next base: position 46,873,741 of record NC_141460.1, read on the forward strand.
TTCCTCATCATCCGATTTAACCTCTTCCACAACCCTATCTCCAGGCAATCGCCACATTTTCTAAACACATTCCGTATAAGCAATTGCATTTGCGTGCAACTTCAATATAGTCAACTCAGTTCTTGGTTTCTCACCAAAAGACAACATTATTTTAGTAATTAAAACAAGAAAGGGTGCGGTACTCACTCCAACTCCTCGAATCATAGTTAACAAGAAGTCGATGATACAAAAATCATACCTCTGTTGCTGTAATACCGAGAGTACGTGCAGATAGTTCAGACTGATGTCAGTGAACTTCTCTTTCCCAATGACATTCTTACCAACCCACTGAGCTACATCCAGCTGGTTGGTTCTCAGAGACGATTGTCAGACGTAATGCGATTTCGAGTTGTACTGTCCCTCCAATACAGTCTCTCTTATCAATGACTCTACCCCCCACCCCTCATACTGGGATTCCTGCACAGTGGCTACAAGCTGGCGTTTTGGCATAATGCCCAGAATATGTGTCAACATTGAAGCACACACTTCTTTCTCCGCACCATTTACCTTCACAAAAATCTTCCTACCCTCGATTTTTTGCTTCTTATAAAAATTTAAAACCAAATCTTCATGATAAAAATCATTCTCCGTATACCACAACCATTGCCAATTCCTACATTTCATCCCATCATCGTAAAAATAGCAAAATGGTCCTATTTGAAAAATTATTACGGGAGGATTTTGCGTTTTTGGGCCATTGATACTTAAAATCGAAAATGGGTTTAAGGTAAGGTGTAGGAGAGGTGTTGAAACAATAAATCAAACTTTGGTTTGATTGGTCGTTTGATTTGGGAGATTTTTTTTTTTTTTTTTTTTGGATTTTTGGACGAACTGTTGGAGAGAGAAGTGAACTGGAGGGGGAAAAATTTGGTATGGGTGAGTTGATTTGAGGTGGTTAAAATTGGAGTGGTGGGTTTTTTTTTTTTAGTTGTTGGTTCGTTAATGGAGATCTGGAGGCATGAGGAAGAAGAACACGATGTGCTCTTGGGTTTTACTTTGGACTTGGGCCCAAGCCCAAACAATTTCGAAAATACCTATTTTTTCCCTATGCGCGCAAAATTAAAAATTGAAATTCTCGACTCGGTACCGGTCCGATTTTTGCGAATGAGATATGAAAACAATCAGGAGAGAATTTCCAATCCAATGATCTATAAAACATTTTATTCTAATCGTAGTTGACATATAAAAGGTGGAAAATGCCTCGTAGTGCGTGAATGACGTAAGTTATGCGAACAAATAAAATCTAAATTCATAAATAATGTCAACTCGAATCAAAATACGATTAAACGGCATAAGAAACAAAAAAGAAAGTTGAGCAATCAAGGATGGAAACACCAACACCCCACCCCGAAACAAATTTTATAGAACAGAGTTTAGAAAATTTGTTTTAAACGTGGGTCTTTTAAAGTCAAATTCCCGAGACTTCCTAGATTACTATTTTTATGGTTTTAATATTTTTTTACTTTTTATAAATAAGATTTAATATAAGGAAAACAATAAAGCAATAAGGACATAATTCACACCATAGAGAAACATGACTCAAAAACCGAAAAAACATGCAAGAGTGGAAAACGTGAATTTAAACATGGACTTAGGATTCGTTACTTACAGACACACACTCCATAGGGAGGGCCCAGTTATCTGAATGGTGCACTTACCAACATATGGAAGTGAAAGGAAGTACACCAAACAACAAAGGTCAGTCCTCATAGACAGGGTCCTGTAAAAGGACCTCCTCTACATCAGGGGACATTAACTCGTGAAAATATTTTAACCATTGACCAATGACTTGAAAGGTACTGTTGTCCTTGGGATTTACCAAGGTGATTGCCCCGTAAGGGGTGACTTCAATAACCAGAAAAGGACCAAACCAACGGGTTTTTAATTTCCCTGGGAAAATATGCAGACAGGAGTTGTAAAGCAAGACCTTTTGACCAACAACAAACTCTTTGCGCAAGATTTGCTTATCATGAACACGTTTCATGTTAGCTTTATAATCCTTTGCGAGATCATAAGAATCCCTACGGATTTCTTCAAGCTCATTTAATTGCAATTTGCACTTGACACTCGCCTCATCAAAATTGAAGTTAAGGCTTTTTATAGCCCATATAGCACAGTGCTCCAATTCGACGGGCAAATGACAAGGTTTCCCAAATACAAGTCTGAATGGAGACATACCTATAGGAATTTTAAAAGTAGTCATATACGCCCATAAGGCATCAGTTAGACACTTAGACTAATCTTTCCTATCAGGATTTACAGTTGTTTCTAAGATTTTTTTGATTTCCCTATTAGAAATTTCTATTTGGCCGCTAGTTTGTGGATGATAAGGAGTTTCCACCTTATGGGTAACTCCGTACTTTTTAACTTGGGACGCAACAACTCTGTTGCACAAATGTGTTCCGCCATCACTAATGATGGCTTTAGGAATGCCAAACCGACAGAGAATGTATTCCTTAACAAAAAACACAACTATTTTATGGTCATTGCTACGGCAAGCCATGGCCTCTATGTAGGAACCGTTATTTCAGAATGAATTCGCCGAATGATTCACTACGAACCGCGAAACACCCACGCACAGCGGAATAAGGGGTGTCACGGTTTGGTTAGAAAGTTACCTGTAAATCCAGCTAAGATAACTCTGAGAATCCAATAGCTATGAATCTTATTCAATCTCTTGATCTTCTGTTGTATTCCTATGCACGGAGTGGACGTTGTGTGGGCAACGATCTTCCAGCCTCTTCTTTCTCTCTTGGCCTTTCTCACTCACAAAATTGGATCCAATTTCTGGATTTATTTTTCTTGAGCAAAACCTTGATTTTTCTTTTGTAGAAAATGGCCAGAGAAAGAGGTTTCCTTTATATAGGCTACAACAGAGACCATGAGGAGAAATTAGGGTTGGGCCTCCTGACGGGCTTGGGTTTACCATGTTCGCCCAGAACACACAGCCCAAGTCATCAACAAATGGCTTATTCCACTAAAGCCCATTGTTACACTACCGCCCTAATCCCAAATTATGTGTCAGCATTTATGGGCTCCATATTATATGCTTGTTGATCTCCCCGTGTATAAGATATCGAATGCCCGTTGATTAAGTCAAGTTACTGACAACTACATCAATCAACTTCTTATGTCCTTGAGTAGTACCACTCAACCTCATTGTCATGTCGGATCAAATCTACCTGCAGGGTTTACATGACAATCCTTATGAGCTCCTCAAGGGGACATCATCAGCCCGACTTCTTGCGGGACACAGATTCCTTCTATAATCAACAACACACCTTACATACAATGTCATTACCCAATCCATCGAGTTTGTTGATTCACAAATGAATCTCACTCATTGATGATTTAAAGCAATGTACAATGCACGTAAGTGCCCGTTATTATATCCGGATTAAGAGGACAAGCATCCATAGTAACAAAGGCGTTTGTTCTCTTATATAGTCAGTATAAAGAGAAACAACCTCACTTGGCCCTTTTCAATACACACAAAGTGTACTAGTGTAATCCTATAGTCAAGATAGACTAATACTAAATTATACTACAACCGTACCAATGGTTTGTCCAAATCTATCTAGGTTGTGAACGTTTACTTATACTTTATAAGGTACTGATGATATGATCTTCTGTGTGTCACCACACATTAGATCATCTACAAAATAAAGTATTAGACACATGCATATAACTAATAACATATATAATATGCATAATATTTGCCCATATGATTCTCATTCAAAATATAAAGAATTAGACTTCTTACAAAAGTAATGTTTTTAGTATATAACCTTATCACTCTATCCATTTAGACACGTAGTCCACGATAACTAGAATATAAATAAAACCGTGGGAAACAGGAAAATGACCCATGAAATCAATGCCCCATACATCAAAAATTTCTACTACCATGATGGGATTTAATGGCATCATATTACACTTAGTGATTAGCCCAAGTTGCTGGCAACGAACACACGTCTTGCAATGCACTTGGGCATCTTTAAAAAGGGTATGCCAATAAAACCCACATTGAAGAATTTTAGCAGCTATTTTCATACTACTAAAATGGCCACCACACTCTTTGTCATGTGATAAAAGTGAAATTTATATATTTTTACTAATGAATAAAGCGATGAAACTTTTATCGCAAGTAAAACTAAAACTGAACAATACTCAGGATTATCAAAGATTTCTAATCTCGATACTATTGAAGTAGAGTTGGAATAGAAGATTCGTTCCACTCCTAGTTCTTTTGCATTCAAGTTTCCTACGACTATCAATCCTACCAAAGTCAATGAGAGTTTTACGAATTATACTACGAAATGATACGGAATACTAAAGTTTGAATCTAGAATAAGAATTAGGGGGGAATTGAATCCACCTTGAATCCAATTTAAGAAACTAGAATAGATTGTTGTAATCCAATTCTTACATTCTTACGGTAAGAATTGGTCGTTCTAATCCCTAATTATACATGGCATCTTTACTAATTCATAACTAGCATGTGAGGACGTCCACCCATTCTCATGGCGAATCAATTACCTTCTAGAGTGGAATAGACTCTTACAATGATTCTATACTACACAATCAAGTTTTCATCAAGGCTTCATCAAACCCCTCTAATGGAGGTTTAGCATTGATTCATCAAACTATCATTTCCATATGAAATTGAATAAGACATAATATAAAGATTCTAACTTTATTAAATTCAACTAAACAATAATTGAAATCTAAATTAACAACTAAGAAATCATTAACGACTAAGAATTGAAATTAGATCTAAGCAATTTTAAATAACAAAATCAAAATTATCAAGAACGAACTATTTTATTTATCTAATGAATGATAAACAATGATTCAATACTTAAGTTAAAACAAGAATAACAACTAATTAATTAATTAAAAAACTAGATCTAGAACTAAGCTTTTATGGCTACTCTAATGGTACCTCTATCCTAAGCTAATTGATACTTAAGAGCTAAGTCTTGTGTTTGGAAATGGAGGAGACCAGATCCACATTTTCGTGCATGGGCTGAGGGTCCATGTTTTGGGTTGGAAAATCAAGCCCAAAGCCTAATTTCTTCAGTCCACATTGCCCTTTTCAGCTGGCTTTGACTTCAACAGGCTTTTCGTCCACTTATACTCCTCTGATTGGGTTAAGGTTTGGACCATTGGAAAGTTCTTTCTGACATAAGGTACGCCCAATTCCGAAGCCTCAGTCCAAAGATACAATTTTCGGAAGTTCTGCTGACTTTTGTGTGCCTGTGTCTACCCGTCTTGGCCTTTAATCACAGAACTTCTTAGCAACCAACCCTTGCTCCTTTATATCGCCGAAGTGGCACTTTTCTACACATAATTGACTTCAATTCCTGAAAGACATAAAAGCACATAATTAGCATTAACTATTATTTATTACTCGCATAATTGGTCTAAAAGTATTATTGTTAAGGGGTTAAAACTACAGTTTTAGGCTCTTATCAAACCACCCCCAAACTGTATTTTGCTTGTTCTAAATTAAATATGAGAAATTAGCATAAGTGACCCAAAATGGAGTCCTAACTAATCTCGTTTCTCCGAGTGCGATTGCATTGACCATATGCAACAAGGCCTTAAACCACTAGGAATTCTCTAGTGGACGAGTTGTAGCCTCGTGATAGTTTTCCAGTGAAGGTACTCACAAACTTCATCTATACTACAATGACTCAGAAATAAAACTATTGTTTCCTTATCTATGTCTCAATTATCTATACATCTTACTAGCAATGAATACAGAATAATCAAGTCGAAACCTAAGCTAATATATACATAATAATCAATCATCTACGAATAAACATATATACAATGAGTAATACTATGAGATGTATTAGCAGGTCCATTTGTGAAAACTCGGAATAGCGTCCTTAAGTAGGTCCTCACATAAATGTCAAGACAAAAACCACTCTGATTTTTCGGCTAAAGTTTTGCTACTCCAGTGTGCAGTACGTGGGCACACTTTACCTTATAATCTCAATGACACACAAGGAAGCCAGAGTCGATCAAACACATCTGTGACTTACTATCACACTAACCTATTCCTAATTGAGCTAGAGGTCTTTATTAGGTGTTGTGGGGGATTAGGAGATGGTTTAAGAAGGAAGGAAATGGATATTCAAAAAGGACAAGTCTGAGATAATAGAGACTTCATATTATATAACTAGAGAAACCTTTGTTATTTACTTTTGCTTCTACACTTTGTTTCCATCCTTAGCCATATATATTTTTTTCTTTTTCTTTGGCTTTTGACTCCTTGATTCTATTTTTGGAGTTCTAACTCTTTATTTTCTTTTATTTTATTTTATTTTATTATTTTATTTTATTTGGATGGAAACTTACTTTTCTCATCTGAAATGACTAACAAATTCTTGATTTCAAAGGTTCTTCCCTTTTCTATTCTTCATCTCTATTCTCAGACTTATTCAAAGAATTAGGTAGGTTGATTTTTTATTTTGTTTTGTTTTGTAATAGGGTAAAGGATTTGCGGTTTATGAAAGGCTCAAGAAATGCTTAAAGGGGCGACTAGCGAAAAATAATTCATAGGTTTGAATTTCTGGCTATATCGATCCAAAGAGGGCCTAAATTCTCGCTTAGGATATGGTATAGTGATCAAGCAAGTGGACGTGTGCTTTTTCTCTCTGGATTTTACTTCTCCCTTGTGTCATTTCTCAAATGTTTCACTCATATAAGGCTTTAGGCTATATTCTCATAGAATTTGTAGAATAAGTACTCTAGCCTAGATTTCATAAACTTACTGCCAACAATCATAGATACTCATGTAATATATTTATAGATAGATGCAAGGATTATTACCTATATATTAGCCTAAGTTTCTAAAAACTATTCCAATGCAAAAGCTACGTGAGACTTCTAGATTATTGAGAGCATAGAGAAAGAAAACAATACCAATATTCCTAAGTGTATAGCATACTTTTTATTTATATTTTTAAAATTTTTGAATTTTTTTTAACTAGAAAACAAGTGCATATTATATATATCTATATCCTAACAGATGCCTTAATTACACGTGTTTCTATGCCCCTCCCAAACAAGAAGCATGCTTTGTTCTCAAAGTATTTAAATAAATAAGTTAGAGAAATACCATTGAAACGCGTGAAATTCTGGAACATCTGCAAAATAAGGTTAAACATACCAATATAGAAAAGAAAAACTGATGCAACTCTATAAGAGTTCCACCCGTAATGGGGTTAATGAGAAACAAATTGCTTGGGACATAAGCAGACACTAACTGAAATAAAAACTAACCTTAACTCCTGTTTAAGCATTTTCCTCCTCATCCTTAATAAAGAAATGAGGTTCCTTCACATCTTGCTACGCAATGGTAATTTGCTAGGTGTCACGCCACTTATCGTCTGCTATAGCTAACCTGTCAAGTGCCACTTGGTCGGATGGGGTGTAAGGCGCAGCCTGATGAGGTTGTATCCTCCACCCATGCCAAGTCATTGCACGGAACAATCGAATAATACAATTGGTCGGTCTCACAATGTCGACCCCAACCCAATCCGTGAAATGGGCACAAAAAATAGGGAAGAAACATAGCATTATACGGCAAAATAAAACAGGCATAAGAAGGTACTCATGCCTCTTGTTATGGGCTCGGGCTAAACTAGACATTAGGGTCTAGGGAATATCATAGAGTTTACGTCCCCCAGCTAAAGCAAGGAAAATATCACAAGTTTCGTCATTCACAAAAGAATAATGTCATTCCCCTCTAATGTTTAGCATGATCAAAAACATAACAGTGCCCACGTTCATAGACATGCTACAAAGGGCGACATTATAATCCCCTTGGTCCTCTATCCTAAAGATTCCTGCCCCGTAATGCTCATGCAAATTATCATAGTTGTACATGTACATATTATCTACCAAATAGGCCCATGAGTCTTGTATTTCGGCCGGCATAGCAAGTACAAGCACAAAGGCTAGCAAGAACCAGGAAATTTCCATTGGTTCATCCCCGATGGTGATGGAGAACACTTGTTCTCCATCTGGTCTATCAAAGAACTTACAATTATCATAAAAATAAGATGTAAGTGTGGGAAAATAAAGTTCATTAAGACTTACCAATAGTGGCTCCCATTCTGCTAGAATGATCACTTCGTGAAACCACGCACCATAGGTGTTGCTTTGGAACAAGTCTTCAAAAGACTGTTCCGGTATTATACAAGGGAATATCATCCCCAATAAATTTGCTGGAATAGCTACGAATGATCTTGGAACAACCCACAAAAAATTGGAATTTTTCTTGGCCACGGGTTCGGGGGCGCGAGGAGGTGCTTCGGGGATGAAAACTGGAATTCGGTTGTTGTGAGCAGGTCGGCTCTTCATTTCGGAGGCTTGGCTGAGGCGGCTCTCGATGAAATTCTGTCGATCAGGCGATACCTAGGGCACAAGTCGCGCTCCATTGGGGCGCAGGCGCGCTCCGAGCTGCTGATAGTGCTAAAATGGATAAGAAAGATGGGAATTGTGGGAGTGAAAGGTGAGAGATGAAAGTGAGGTGTAGTGTGGATTGTGAGTGTAGAATGAATGAAGTTTTTATAGGTTTTAAGTTGCTAAAACGAATCGAGAAGTTGCCAAAAAGTTTTAAGGCAATTGTCGAAAACAAAAAATTTCTAAAACCAAAAATGGAAACAACTCATATTATTGATTCTAAAACAAATCTAATATCTTTTAGAGTGAATTTAGGATAGAAACTGCCTAACTCATTGAGATTTCATCCTACCACAATATCTATTCATAGGGATGTCCAGATCGGCAATATTCTCAACCCTCACTCCATCACAAATTCTAAATTGGAGGATCATATAAAAAATCATGCTAGAATACCAGCCCCAAACAATTTGGGAAGGTGGGATTAACAATAAAAACAATGCACAATTTGAAAAGAACCATATTATATCAAAACTTAAATTCAAACAACATTTAACAACCAAATTCAAAATTAAATATGGAATTCATAAATTAACATCCGAACTAAATAAAAAACAAATACAAAACAATATCAACTCATAATATTCCTAAACCACTCGCTGCTGGTAGTGGAAGGGACATGGGAAGGTGATGGCTCCAGAGCTCCTGATGGGCCAGAGCCATCCGTCCTGCGGCGACGACGCTCGTGCCTCACAGACTGCTCCTCAGAAGATGCATCCCCATGGGGTGGAAAGCGTGCAAGCATATCGTCTTGGAACTTGCGCTGAGCTTCCATCTCGGCCCTAGTCTGTTCCCACCCCTCATCCTCGCACTGGGCACGAGTCTTGAAGTTATGATGCATGGTAGCCCACCAATTTTGAAGGTCTTCGCAAATAGTATTGAGAGAACGCATGCCACGATGAATCACAGCATGCGTTCTACATCCGACCTATACCTCTCCAAGGCATCGACATCAAAACATGACGTGTCCTCCTCATCCTCTGAGGCATCCTCTTCGACAACCTTTCTTCAGGTAACATCCAAACTCTTTGGATACACTCCGTATAAATATGAGGATTTCGGTGCTCTTTCAGGCAAATCCTATTAGAAGTCGGAGTCGCTCTCAAGGTCATCATGATCTTCGTTATCAAAACAAAGAGAGGTGCAATACTCTTCCCAACTCTCCTAATCATGTTACTCAAAAACTTTAAAATACAGAACTCGTACTTCTGCTCTTGGAGTATCCATAGAATGTGAAGGCATTTCAGACCGATGTCACGGACTTTCTCCTTCCCTATGACATTCCTACCAATCCATTGAGCAACAACTAGCTGGTTGGTTTTGAGGGACGACGGGCGAACACATTGCGAGCTCACATTGTAGTTCCCTTCCGAAACAGTCACGTTCATCAAAGGCTCGACCCCAATAAATTGGGAATCCTGTAATGTGGCATCGAGATGGCATCTAGGCAGAATGCCTAAAATCTCAGCTAACAACCCAGTCTCCTCCTACCAACCACCTTAACAAAAATCCTTTTTCCATCCAACTCCCTCGTCCTATAAAATTGTCGGACCAAATCTTCATGGTAAAAATCGTCTGTCGTGTACCACAAACCACTCCAATCTCTCCTAACCATCTCGTCACCGTAAAACGGCGCGAAGTGGTCGGCAGTAAATGCGTGCATCGACAAAATCTGACATCTTTGAGCCATTGAGACTTTGGAACGATTTGGGGGTTTAAATAGAATGTAGGCATGGAGTTTGAGACAACCTCACTAACCAAACAGTGGTGGTGGCGCGGCAGTTCAAATTCCTCAAATTTTTCGATTTTTCGCGCAACTTCAAACTAAATTTGTCACTTCGTTACCGGTCCGATTTTTCCGAATGAGCTATGGAAATGATCAGGAGAGAATTTCCAGTCCAATGATCCATAAAACACTCTATTCCAACCATGGATGGCATATAAGAAGATGGAAACTGCCTCAAAGTGTGTGCATGATGTAAGTTATGCGAACGAATGAACTCTAATTTCATAGATAATGTCAACCAGAATTGAAATACAATTAAATGGCCTATGCAACACAAATGGAAAGTTGAACAATCTAGTACAGAAATGAACACCCCACCCCAAAACAAATTTTTGGCAACGAAGTTTAGAAAATTTGTTTTAAAAGCGGGTATTTTAAAGTCAGATTCCTGAGACTTCCTAAATTACTATTTTTCTGATTTTAACAATTTTTATTTTTTATAAATAATATTTAATATAAGAAAAACAATAAAGCAATAAATGCATAATTCACACCATAGAAAAACATGACTCAAAATCCGAGAAAACATGCAAGAGTGGAAAACATGAATTATATTTAACGTGGACTTAGGATTCGATACTTACAGCTAGACACTCCATAAGGAGGGCCCGGTTGCCTGAATGATGCACTTACCAATATATGGAAATGAAAGGAAGTACACCAATGAAAAAGGTTAGTCCCCATAGACAGGGTCCTGTAAAAGGACTTCCTCTACATGAGGGGACAATAGCTCGTGAAAAAGTTTCAACCGTTGGCCATTGACTTGAAAGGTACTATTGTCCTTAGGATTTACCAAGGTGATTGCCCCATGAGGGGTGACTTTAGTAACCAGAAAAGGACCAGACCAACGGGTTTTTAATTTCCCTGGTAAAATATGTAGATGGGAGTTGTAAAGTAAGACTTTTTGACCTACCACAAACTCTTTGCGCAAGATTTGCTTATCATGAACACGTTTCATGTTAGCTTTATAATCCTTCGCGAGATCATAAGAATCGCTACGGATTTCTTCAAGCTCATTCAATTGCAACTTGTGCTTGACACCCGCCTCATCGTTATTGAAGTTAAGGCTTTTTATAGCCCATATAGCATAGTGCTCCAATTAGACGGGCAAATGACAAGGTTTCCCAAATACAAGTCTAAAGGGAAACATACCTATAGGAATTTTTGAAAGCCGTCCTATATGCCCATAAGGCATCAGATAGACACTTTGACCAGTCTTTCCTATCAGGATTTACAATTGTTTCTAATATCTTTTTGATTTCCCTATTAAAAACTTCTATTTGTCCACTAGTTTGTGGATGATATGGAGTTGCTACTTTATGTGTAACTCCATACTTTTTCACTAGAGACGCAACAATTATGTTGCAAAAATGTGTTCCACCATCATTAATGATGGCTTTGGGAATGCCAAATCGACAGAAAATATAATCTTTAACAAAAAACATAACTGTCTTATGGTCATTGCTACGACAAGCCATGGCTTCTATCCATTTAGACACGTAGTCCACGGAGACTAGAATCTAAATGAAACCATGGGAAACTAGAAAGGGACCCATGAAATCAATGCCCCATACATTAAAAATTTCTACCACCATGATTAGATTCAATGGCATCATATTATGCTTCGTGATTCGCCCAAGTTGTTGGCAACGAATGCACGTCTTGCAATACACTTGAGCATCTTTAAAGAGAGTAGGCCAATAAAACCCACATTGAAGAACTTTAGCAGCTGTTTTCATACCACTAAAATGGCCACCACACTCTTTGTCATGGTAGAATAAGAGAACCTCATTATATTCCCATTGGGGAATACAACGACGAATAATCTGATCCGCACAATACTTGAAAAGGTAGGGCTCATCCCAGTAGTATAGCTTAACTCTGGCCAAGAACTTCTTACGTTCATTTCTTGACCAATCATAAGGAATAACATCAGACGCTAAATAATTCACAATGTCAGCATACCATGGCGCAGAAAAAATAGCATACAGATGCTCATCTGGAAAAGAGTCCGGTATGGAGTCAGAATCACTATCATCGTCGTTTGTAAATCTAGATAAGTGGTCAGCAACTACGTTTTCGACCCCTCGTTTGTCCTTTATTTCTAATGTGAATTCTTGCAGAAGAAGAATCCATCGGATTAATCTCTACTTAACATCCTTTTTTGCTAGAAGGTACCTAAGGGCTACATGGTCCGTGTAAACTAGAGTCTTAGAACCAACCAAATAAGGATGAAACTTATTTAAAACATAAACGACAGCTAAGAGTTCTTTTTCAGTAGTTGTATAATTCCTTAGAGCATCGTTTAGAGATTTACTGGCATAATAAATAATAGTGGATTTATTATCTAGTTTTTGTCCCAAGACAGCACTAACTGCATAATCACTAGCATCACACATGAGTTCGAAAGGTTTGGACCAATCGGGAGGTTGTATAATGGGTGCTGATAAGAGCCCAAAACTGTAGTTTTAACCCCTTAATAATCATACTTTTAGATCAATTATGTGAATAATAAGTAAGAGTTAATACTGATTATGTGTTTTTATGCATTTCAGGTTTCAAAGTCCATTATGTGCAGAAATGGTTGGTTGCTAAGGAGTTTTGTGATTAAAGGCCAAGATTCAAGAAGACAAAGCCTTTCTAAAGCCCGGTCAAAGCTGAAAAGTCAAAGTCAACGCGGGCAGAAACAGCACAAAAACTCAGCAGAACTTCCGAAGACCATATCTTTGGACTCAGACCTCTGAATTGGGCCTACCTTATGTCAAAACGACTAGCTCGGAAAGAGCTTTCCAATGGTCTAAGCCTTGACCCAATCAGAGGAGTAGAAGTGGACAAAACATCTGTCGAAGCCAACTGCAGCTGAAGAGCCCATTTTGGACTAAAGAAATTGGGTTTTGGGCCTGATTCTCTGGCCCAAAACATGGCTCCAAGCCCATGCACAATTTTTGGATCTGAAAGTATAAAAACAAAAGCTTAGCTCTTTATTAATGGTAGATAGTTAGACCTAGATTAGAATTAGATTAGTTAGCCTCCATTAATGAGTTTTAGAACTTAGTTTTAGAATTTCATTTCTTGTTTTAGATTAATTTCTTGAATCATTGAATATCATTCATTAGATAAATAAAATAGTTATTATTCTTGTCATTTCGATTTTTGTTATTTCAATCTATTAGATCCAGTTTTAATTATTGTTTGTTACCCATCTCTTAGTTGTTAATTAGATTTTAATTATTGTTTAATTTAGATTAGGAAATTTCGAATCTTGATATCATGTTTAGTTTAGATTCATATGGAAATGATTGAGGAATGATTCTCTGCTAAACCTCCATTAGAGGGGTTGAGAAGCCTTGATGAAAGCTTGATTCGATTATCGTAGAAGTCGCCGTAATTTCTATTCCACTCTAGAAACGATTAATTCGGGCCATGAGAATGGGTTTAATCATTCACATGCTAGTTATGAATTGGTAGAAATGTCATGTGTAATTAGGGATTAGGAAGAACCAATTGTTCTGTGTAGCAGTTCAATTCGGATTACGACGATTCGTCGTTAGTGAGTTAAGTTGAGTTAAGGTGGAATCAATCCCCCCTAATTCCTTATTATAGAATCAACGTAGTATTTCTGTAGTTGAATCAATTATAGTTTGTATCTTGAGGGTAGTTGCATCGTAGTATAATTCCCCCTCGTAAAACTCTCATTAGACTTAAGACCGATTAGTTAACTATGAAATCATTCCATGCTAGAGAACTAGGAGTAGAACAAATTTGTTACTCCACTCTATTTCGATAGAATTGAGAGTAGAAACTTTGATAAATATAGACTCGTAATAAGTTTTAGTTTACTTACGTTTTGAGTTTCATCGTTCATTTCGTAGGTAAACTAGCATTTTATCATTTATCAGGTGCAGAAGTTAAGGCTACTTTTAAAGTTTCAAAACCTATTTACAGTTAAAATTAAAATCAAAGATGGCCTCCTTTAAAAGCAGATTAGTTAACGGCCTAGCTATTTTTGAAAATCTTTGATAAAGCGCCTATAAAAACCTGCATGGCCTAGAAAGGATCTAATATCATGGACAATCCGTGGTATAGGTAGAGTCACTATCTTAGCTAGTTTGGCCTTATCTACTTCGATACCATCACTAGATATGATGTGACCTAGTACTATGCCTTTTTTCACCATGAAGTGACATTTTTCCCAATTTAAAACGAGACTCTTCTCTTCACATCGTGTTAAAACTTTAGACAGATTAGACAGGCATTCAGTGAAAGAGTCTCCATAGATAGAAAAATCATCCATGAACACTTCCATAAAATGCTCTACCATGTCACTAAATATATGTAGCATACACCGCTGGAAGGTACCAGAAGCATTACAAAGGCCAAAAGACATTCGTTTATAGGCGTATGTTCCAAAAGGGCATATGAAGGTAGTCTTTTCCTGGTCATCAATATCAATAACAATTTGGAAATAGCCAGAGTAGCCATCCATAAAACAATAAAAAGCATGACCAGCTAGACATTCAAGCATCTGATCTATAAAGGGTAAAGGAAAATGATTCTTTCGTGTCATGGCATTTAAACGTCTGTAATCAATACAGATCCTCCATTTCATAGGACCATACGTGGCAACATATTCACCCTTGGCGTTACGTACCATGGTAATCCCTGATTTCTTTGGAACTACATGAATGGGACTTACCCATTCGCTATCAGAGATTGGGTATATGATACCCGCATCGAGTAACCGTAAGACCTCTTCCCTAACCACTTCTTTCATGGTAGGGTTTAAACGATGCTGAGGTTCGCGGAAAGTCTTTGCGTTATCCTCTAAATGGATACGATGAGTGCACACATTAGGGTCAATTCCCTTAATGTCGGCTAGGGACCAACCAATCGCACAACGATGTTCCCTAATCACCCTGATCAACTGGTCTCTTCCTCCTTAGATAATAGAGAAAATTGAATATACTTTAACTCAGGAGGAAGAGGTTTAAGCATCGGGGTGGAAGGAATATCGATAAATGCTTCTGGAGGGTCCTCATCTTGAGTAATGAATACTTGCTTAGGTAGCAGGTCTTCAAACTCTGTATATGGAGCAACCGAAGGGTCTACAATTTGTCTAGACTCGAAGATGGTGTTGACTTCCTCTACGTAGGAGTCATCGACAAAATCTGAACTTCCAAAAGAAAGGAATATATGCATATGGTTTTCTAGACATGTGTTATTAAAGTAATCTTGAGCTAAGCTCTCGATCATGCTAACCTCTCCATCTATAGACGAATCTGGTAACTGTTTCATCATTTTAAAAACATTTACCTCAACCGAAAAATGGCCAAAAGACAAGGACATCGAACCATCGCGGCAGTTTATAATTGCATTGGAAGTCACCAAGAAGGGATGCCCTAAGATGATTGAAACAGAGTCATTAGCAACTTCTGTATCGAGGATAACAAAATCAGTAGGATAGTAGAAATCCTAGACCTTAATAAGCACATTTTCAACTACACCCTTAGGGTACTTAATAGATCTATCTGCTAATTACAACGTCATTTTAGTAGGTTGCATCTCTTGTAGACCTATTTGTTTGTATAGATAATACGGGAGTAAGTTAACACTCGCCCCCTGGTCTTGTAAAGCGGTCGTCATGTGGGAATCTCCTAAGGTGTATTGTATAGTAGGATGACCAGGGTCCTTGTACTTAATGATTCCATTGTGTTCCGTTAAAGTTGGAAACTGTTCAGTTAAAAAGGCGTCTTTAGGAATATTTGTCTTACACCTTTTAGTGCATAACTCTTTAGGGGAACACCTTTTAGTGCATAACTCTTTAGCATGGTGAGGTAATTTTTTAATTGCATCTAGAAAAGGTAAGTTTATTGTTAGATTTTTAAAAACTTCCCTAATCTCGTCGAAGTTTGTATCCCTGTTTAACATAGCTAATTTTTGGGGAAACAGTGGTTTCTCTCTATATTTAGCGTATAGATCAACTGGATGTCTAACCTTTGCTTTATGTTTCTTAGGTTGTGGTTTAACTGGTACCTCTATAAGGGTAGGCTCTTCAGTTTCTATTATGGTATCTAGTACAATCTCCGGTGTAGGGACAACTGGTGGGGTAACTATAGGCATAGTTACTTTGTTATCAACCACTCTCCCAGAATGGAGAGTGGAGATGGCATTTAGCTCACCTAAATTTTCATTTTCCGTTCTAGTATTACTATTTACCTCAAAGGTTGTGTTTGTTATTTTAGGATTAGCTATTGCTTGACCTGGAAACACACCTTTGGGTTGCACTTTCTCTTGAGCTAACTGCTGTAAGGAAAGTTGGATGGCTTTTAAAATCTGTTGTTGAGATTGCATAAAGATATCAAAACGATGCGGTTGTGGAGTAGTATTTGCTACTGGTTGTGTGACAGGAACTATGTCACGTTGATTATTAATGGGTGGATCTTGGTAGTTATTATTTACCAGAACGATACCTCTATTAATATTATAATTATTATTGTTATAATTATTATAATTATCCTGACCTTGTCCTTGTCATGGTTGAGCTTGGTTGCTATAATTATAATTACCCTGACCTTGTCCTTGACCTTGTCGTGGTGGGCCTTGGTTATAATTGTTTGCTGGCCTAACATTTTGATTATTAAATGAAGGTGTTACTTGTTGATTATTTTTCCAACTGAAGTTAGGATGTTGTCTCCAATGGGTGCTAGGAATAGGAAAACTATTAATCGAGCAAACATTATCTTGTTGTGACTGTTGTTGTTCATAGGCGAGAGGACAATTGGAGTCAGGATGCTCTGGACTCAAACAGAAATTACATGGATTGGAGTTGACATTCATGATGGGGATAGGCGTTTGTTGAATAGAAATAGCCTCTACCTTTTTAGTTAGAGATTCGATTAAATTTTTAAGTTCCGGATCGGGTTTCATCTCAAACATACCGGCGGCTTTAACTGTTGTAGAAGAACTAGTGGAATAGGAGAAATTGCCACTTACCCCCAGTTATTATTATGCTTAGTTTGATCTTCTAAAAATTTATAAGCCTCTGAGGCTCTCTTACTTAGGAAACTACCCCCATTCATTATGCCAAGCATCTCCTTGTGGTGGTGTAACAATCCCTTGAAAAAGGCACGAACTAGCGTGTCTTTCGTGAGGTTATGGTGTGGACACTCTATAAGTAGATCGGTGAAACGATTCCAAGCCTCTGAAAATGATTCTTGAGGATTCTGTCAAAAGAAATGAATCTTGGAAAGCATTTCATCGGTATTCAGTGGTGGGTAAAAATGTTCTATAAATAGTTGAACAAGTTTAGCCCACGAGTCCACATAATTTGGCGCTTGGGAAGTTAACCAAGACGCCGCCTTATTTGCTAAAGTGAAGGGAAATACCCTTAGTTTAATTTATTCAGCACCAACCGTAGGATGGTGGAATGTAGTAAAGACATGGTCAATCCTACGCATATGCCGATAAGGCTTTTCATGGTCTAACCCATGAAAAATGGGTAACAAATTAAATATATTTGGGGGGATTCGGAAATCCCCCACTGGGTCTGATAGAATGATGCAAGATTTAGGGCTATCATTCAAGGCTTTGTAAAAGTCAGAGAGAGGAGACTCTCTTTCTTCAGCCATTACTTCAGGTGGTGTGTGTGGTATATAAGCAAGAGGTATAGTTAGTGGTATACTAGAAAGGCGTGTTTGTTGACGTTGCCGGTTAATTACGTTAGGTGTTTTTCTTTGGCCTGACCTTAATCTCATGCAAGGCTAAGCCAATCTTAACAAAACACAATAACACTCCAAACAATCTTGATATGGTAGTATAAACCTCTAACAGGAGATGCGAGGTGTGGAAGAAAAGAGTACATGAATGCCTCCTTGCTTCGCTTATGAATAGCGTCTTGTTTACACGTGCTCAGTGTGTATAACCAGTTAGAACACTGAAAACTATGAAGAAATGGGAATTTGAAACAAACCTGTGGAAATCGGGCATTTTCAGCAGAGGGCGCAGGTTGAGCTCAGAATAGGCCTAGGTAGGGTGCAGGTAGTGCTCAGTTCAAGCTGGAGTTCCAGGCGTTTGGGAACAGGTCACGCTCTAATTTAGCCTTGGTAGGGCGCGAGCCATCTAAAAAACAATAATAAGTGTGACCAACTAAACGTTCACGCATCTGATTGATAAAGGGTAAAGGAAAATGGTCCTTTCTTGTCATGCCATTTAAACGTCTGTAATCAATACAAATTCTCCATTTTATAGGGACTCATGTGGAAACATATTCACCCTTAGCATTACGTACCATGGTAACCCCCAATTTCTTAAGAACTACATGAATGAGACTTTCCAATTCGTTATCGGAAATGTGATATATGATACCAGCATCGAGTAAACGTAAGACTTCTTCCTTGACCACCTCTTTCATGGCAGGGTTCAAGTGATGCTGAGGTTCGCGAGAAGTCCTTACATTATCCTCCAAATGGATACAATGTGTGCATACACTAGGGACAAACCAATCACGGAACGATGTTCCCTAATCAAACGTGCCTCTTCATCAGCAGACAATTGAGAAGATATGATCAACGGATGACTACCATCTAGATCAAGATAAATATACTTCAACTCAGAAGGAAAAGAATTGAGGACAGGGGTGGGAGGTATGTCGATAAAAGTTTTTGGTGGTTCCTTATCTTGAGCAGTGAAGACTTGTTTAGGTAACATGTCTTCATACTAGGTAGATGGAGCAACAGAAGGGTCTACGATAGGAGTAGACTCGAAAATGGCGTTGACTTCCTCTAAGTAGGAGTCATCAGCAAAATCTGAACTTCCAAAGGAAAGGAATTTATGCATTTGGTTTTCTGGAAATGTGTTATTAAAATAGTCTTAAGCAAAGCTCTCGATCATGCTAACCACCCCATCTATAGACGAGTATGGTAACTGTTTCATCATTCTAAAAATGTTTACCTCAACAGAAAGGTGGCCAAAAGGCATGGACATCGAACCATCACAGTAATTTATAAGCGCGTTAGCAGTTGTCAAGAAAGGACGCCCTAAAATGATCGGAACAAATTCGTTAGCGACTTCCGTATCGAGGATAACAAAATCAGCAAGATAGTAAAAATCCTAAACCTTAACAAGCACATTTTCAACCACACCCTTAGGATACTTAATAGACCAATCAGCTAATTGCAACGTCATTTTAGTAGGTTCCATCTCCTGTAAACCTATTTGTTTATATAAATAATAAGGGAGTAAGTTAACACTCACCCCCAGGTCTAATAACGCGGTCGTCGTGTGGGAATCTCCTACGGTGCATTGTACAGTAGGACGACTAGGGTCCTTGTACTTAATGATTCCATTATGTAAAGTTGGAAATTGTTCAGTTAGAAAGGCATCTTTTGGAATATTTGTTTTACGCCTAGTCGTGCACAACTCTTTAAGAAACTTAGCATGGTGAGGTAACTTTTTAATTTCTTCAAGAAAGGGTAGGTTTATCGTTAGATTTTTGAAAACTTCCTTAATCTCATCGAAATGTGTATCCTTGGTTAACATGGCTAATCTCTGGGGAAACGGTAGTTTCTCTCTATATTTAGCATATGGATCAACAGGATGTTTAACCTTGGATTTTTGTTTCTTAGGTTGTGGTTTAACTAGTACCTCTACTGGGGTAGGATCTTCAATTATTACTTTGGTCTCTAGTAAAATCTTCGGTGTAGGGACTATTGGTGGGGTAGCTACAGGCATAGTTACGGCATTATCAACCACTCTGCCAGAACGGAGAGTGGTGATGAAATTTAGCTTACCTACGTTTCCATTTTCACTACTATTATTACCGTTTACCTCAAAGGCTGTGTTTAATGTTTTAGGGTTAGGTATCGCTTGACCTGGAAACACACCATTTGGTTGTACTTTCTCTTGTGTTAACTGCTGTAAGGAAAGTTGGATGAACTATAAAATATGTTGTTGGGTTTGCATAAAGGCGTTGAAATGATCTGGTTGTTGAGGAGTGTTTGTTACAGGTTGTGTGACAAGGACTATGTCACGTTGATTATTAATGGGTGGGTTGATATAGTCATTATTTACCGGAACTATACCTCTATTAGCATTATAATTATAATTATTATAATTATTATAATTCCATTGTCCTTGTCCTTGTCCTTGTCGTGGTGGAGCTTGGTTGTAATTGTTTGCTGGCCTAACATTTTGATTATTATACCCTGGAGGTGTAACTTGTTGATTATTTCTCCAACTGAAGTTGGGATTTTGTCTCCAAGGGGCGTTAGGAATAGGATAGCTATTAATGGAGCAAACATTATTTGGTTATGATTGTTGTTGTTCATAGGCGAGAGGACAATAGGAGTCGGGATGCTCTGGACCCAAATAGAAATTACATGGAATAGAGTTGACATTCATGACGAGGATAGGCTTTTGTTGAACAGAAATAGCTTCTACCTTTTTAGTGAGAGATTTGATTAACGTTTTAAGCACAAGATCGGGTTTAATCTCAAACATACCGGCAGCCTTAACTGTTGAAGAAGAACTAGTGGAGCGGGGGATATCGTCACTACCCCCCCAGTTATTATTATGCTTTGTTTGATCTTCTAAAAACCTATAAGCCTCTAAGGCTCCTTTACTGAGGAAACTACCCCCATTCATTATATCAAGGACCTCTTTATGGTGGTGTAACAGTGCCTTGAAAAAGGCACGAACTAATGTGTCTTTCACAAGGTTATGATGTGGACACTATAAGAAGATCAGTGAAATGATTCCAAGCCTCTGAAAAGGATTCATGAGGATTCTGGCAGAAAAAATGAATCTTGGAAAGCATTTCATTTGTCTTCAATGGTGGGTAAAAATATTATATAAACAATTGAACAAGTTTGGCCTATGAGTCCACAGAATTAGGTGTTTGGGCAGTTAACCAAGACGCCGCCTTATCGGCTAGGGTGAAAGGAAACACCCTCAGTTTAATTTGTTCCACACCTACCATAGGATGATTGAATGTGGTAAGAACTTGTTCAATCCTACGCATATGCTAATAAGGTTTTTCATGGTGTAACCCATGAAAAACTGGTAACAAATTAAATATATTCAAATTAAATATATTTGGGGGGATTCGAAAATCCCCCACTGGGTCTGCAAGAACGATGCAAGATTTTGGGCTATCATTCAAGGCTTTGTAAAAGTCAAAGAGAGGAGACTCTCTTTCTTCAGCCATTATTTCAGGTGTAGTGTGTGGTATACTAGATAGGTTTGTGTGTTGACATTCACGATAGATTGCGCTTAGTTTTTTGTCGACCTGACCTTAATATCAAGCAAGGCTAAGTCCAATATTAAAGAAATAGGACGACAGTCAAAACAATCCTGATATGCTAGTATAAATCCTCTAACAAGAGATGCGAGGAGTGGAAGAAAGAAGTACCTGAATGCCTTTTTGCTTCGCTTATGAATAACATCTTGTATACGCGAGCTCAGTGTATATAACAATTTAGAAACACTGAATAACTTGAAGAAATAGAAATTTAGACTAACCTGTGAAAATCGGGCTGTTCAGAAGAGGGCGCGTGGTGCGCTCAGAAATTGCCTAGGTAGGGCGCGTGTCGCACTTTTGCTTGACTCGAAGTCCAGGCACTTTAGCGCGGGGTGCACTTCAAATTTGCCTAACAAGGACACGGGGTGCGCTCTTGCCTTGGACGATTTTCAGGCACTTAAGCGTGTGGCACGCTCAATGTATTTCTGCGAGAAAAAATCAGTTTTGAAGCAAACAACCACAGGTAGAACCAAACAAGGGTGGGTGGGTTTAATGTGACTTTGGTAAGAGTAACACTACTTAAAGGAAATGTAACTAAACACAACTAAGATGGTAGCGGCACCATTTGATAATATGGAAAATGATAGTTTTACCTACGAATAAGTGATGAAACTCAAATGTAAGTAAAACTAAAACTATTTTCTTGCTCATATATCAAAGTTTTCTACTCTCGTTATCAATGCAATATGTTTGGAGTAGAGAATTCGTTCCACTCCTAGTCCATTTAGATGTGAAGTTTCCTAGTTCGTTAAGCTAACAAAGTCATGAGAGTAATGGAATTGAATTTAACTACGATGGTGAATTAACTAATCAAAATGTGATAAATCAAACTACAGAAATACTAAATTGACAATATGAGGAGGAATTAGGGGAATTTGATTCCAGCTTAATTCGACTTAATAAACTAGCATAGAATACGTTGTAATCCTAATCGTAATGTTTTCATGTAAAGGTTGGGTATTTCTAATCCCTAATTATTCATGGTAATATCTACCAACTAATAACTAGCATTTGAAGAAATCAAATCCATTCTCATGGTAAACTAATTATTTTCTAGAGTAGAATAGAACATTACAACTCTATCTATGCTAACAAAAATCAAGTCATCATCAAAGCTTCCTCAAACCCCTCTAATGGAGGTTTAGCCTTGAGTCATTAAACTATCATTAATGGAATAAGAACAATAAAAACTAGATATTATGGAAGAAATGATAATTACTTTATTAATCTAATTGAACAATAGTATAATGATCCGTAATGAATTAAAACTGAATTTAAAACTAAGATTACGAATTAAGTATTGAATTAGAAACTAAACTTGAAATACAAACTAAGTATTTATTCTAAAAACTAAAATCTTGTTCTAACCACTAATTTCTTGATAACTAACTAGATAACTTAAGAGCTAAGTCTTAGGCTCGTGATATAGAAGAGGCTAGATCCACAATTTCGTGCATGGGCTGAGAAGCCATGTTTTGGGCCGGAAAATCGAGCCCAAAACCTCATTACTTTAGTCCACAAAGGGGTTTTTAGCTGGAAATGACTTCAACAGTCTGTTCGTCCACTTTTGCTCCTCTGATTGGGTCAAGGCTTAGACCATTAGAAAGCTTTTTCCAAGCTGGTCGTTTTGACATAAGCTAGGTCCAATTCCGATGTCTGAGTCCAAAGATACGGCCTTTGGAAGTGCTGCTGACTTTTGTGCACTATTTCTGCCCACGTTGACTTTGACGTTTCAGCTTTGACCGAGCTTTAAAAAGGTTTTTTCTCCTTGAATCTTGCCTTTTAATTATAGAACTTCTTAGCAACCAACCTTTGCTTCTTTATCTCATAAAAGGACGTATTTCTGCACATATTCGACTCCAATGCTTGAAATACATAAGAACACGATAACAATACTAACTCTTACTTATTAATCACATAATTGGTCTAAAAGTAATATTGTTAAGGGGTTAAAACTACAGTTTTGGGCTCTTATCATTAACTCGGGGGAATGATGGTCGGGTGGTAGTTCTTCATATGATCCCGAGGACTCAGGGAACTCTTCATCTAGCTTTGGCATTTCTACAAATTTGTGGTTCATATCGGCAATATTAAGGATGTCACAAATTTGTTCCATCAATAAGTCTTTAATGGCCAAACTAAAATTAGATCCACTTTCCACTATAAAATTTATATCCTCTTCTCCAGGCACTTGCACTTGATTTTCTTCACCTTCTTTATCATTGTCCAAGTGTGTCGAGTCATTTTCCAACATATGTTTTAGATTTTCTTCTACCGAAGTGTTCTCATCCATGGGTGTACTAAGACAAATGGGAGAAACTGTAACTTTAGGCATGTAATCATCATAAGAAATGGAATGCACAGGATAGTCAGGTGGATGGTGATGGGGTTTTAATTGGTCATAAATGTCAAGATGGGCGTTAGCAATTGGTTTTGTTATAGCAACACCTTGTTTCTCTTGTTGGTTGGTTTTTGGACTGGTGGGAAGAACATTAGTCTTAGGCATGGTATTGATTGAAATGAATTGGAGAGAACAGAAAGTCTTTGCTATTTGTTGTATTTGAATTGTTTGCTCGGTCATTACCTGATAAAGTTGGTCTGTGATAGATGGTGAAGTGGAATATGAATTTGAAATGGATGGTGATGTGAATGGTAATGGACTGTTAGTGAACCAATATTCTGACTGACCCGGTGGATATATGAATGATGGTTGACTATTTGTGGTGGAATTCCACAAATTGTTTACATGATTAGAAAACTTTGGGGTGTATTGGGTATTATGAAAATTTGAAAATTAAAGGTTGTAATCGTAAGAATATTCCATAGGAGGCTCGAACTCGATATATGATATGCATTGAGATGACCAATGATAAAGACTACCATAACAAGAACAAGGTTATAGGTTTGCATTGTAATTCCATGAGGGTTGCGATGCATATTGATAAGCCATGAATGCTCAAACAAGAATGATGCACAATCTACAGAAATTCATTTGTGAACTTGAAGTTTTTGAAAAGTTTGCATGTAATGTCTATAGATTAGATACTATGTCCTGTTCGAATCGAATAGTGGGTGCAAATCTAGGATTTTGGCTCTACACTTGTCAGGAGGGAAGATTTAAACATCACCAGATGGTGTGCCACCAAGAATCTCACTCACGGTGAATCTGAGGGAGGGGAGTAAGTAAGGTGGTTGGTCCACTAGAATCTGGTAACTCACTACTCTTTTTGTTCATGCTAAATATTTATCCTGATAGACGTGATTAGATTGGCTCTGCTTGATTGATTTTATCTTTTTAGTTTGGTCTATGTAACAAACAATTCACGCAACGTCCATTCTAAAGTGGGGCTTAATCCCATTTTTTGTTCTTTTAGGGCTCGGGTTTAGCCTTAGCGTTAATATAAAGACGAGACTAAAACGTAAATCACACAATCATCCAAGCATGCTTAGTAACACACAAGTATCCTCTTACACTTTGTAGGGAGGAGGTTTAGAAAGAACCGTCTAATATGTGCGTACACGACCCTTGGGGTGAAGGCGACGTGGTGGGGTCGACAAAGTGTTTGGTGTCTTGTGTGTCCACCCACCATTCGAGCTTTTCCTTATGGTTACAAGTTTAATCTATCTAAGACCCACAAGTTGGGTCGAAATGTGGTAAAGCCAATAAGATACAATTGGTTGCCTTCGTGGGCCTAAAACAAGGTTGCCTTCATGGGCTTAAAACTATGAAAGCGGTAAACACAAAAATTTAACTAAGTTTAGCTAATTAACTAATGATTAATTAAACAAAATATTTAAAAGCTTGGAAAGTGTTTGTCAGATATTGGAACTTCAACCACCAAGTTGGGTTGAGATGTGCAAGCGTGGTATTACACTACTCGCCTCGCACATCTAACCGGTCCAAGTTGGTTGAATCCCCAACTTTTCGTATGTAAACATAAACCAAAATAGTAAACTTTCAAACTTAAACTATTTTGTATTTATCTTAATTTAATTTATTTGTATTTTGACTTAACTATATGATATTATCTTAATCTAATCATGCATAAACAACAATTAATAGAAAAAAGAAAATAGACCTACCAAAAAAAGATTAATAGAAAATAAAACCTAAACATGCTACTAAACTAATTTTAATGTTTACTTTACTGATTGGTTACTAATTCATTTTAATTAATAAACATTTTAAAATTTTAAATTCCTTTTTAAATTGAATTTTTGGTTTTGAAAACTCAAAACTTAACAAATCTATTTACTTTTTATCTACTAACAGTTGAATTAAAAAGACTAGGGGGAATTACAGGTGACTTACACACAAAGATTCTGAACAAATGGAATCTTCACCAGAAAAAATCAAGGTGTGGCGCAAGTAAACGATATGCGGACATGTGTCACATGCAGGCGTGGGTAAACAATGTGTGGGCGCGTGTCTTACGCGGGTGCATGTCTAACAGCTGCAAATGTGTGTCACGCGCGGGCGCGTGTGTGATAGGCACGATGCGGGTGAATTTGCTCCGCTTGTGCTAGTTTTTCTCCAGCAATCTCTAATGATTTGTCTTGTGCTATTCTTGGGCTCCATTTGCTCAGAACTGTACTAGGAAAGACTGGAAAAAGAAACATCAGTAACAAAATAAAGAGAAAAAACTTTAAAAAAATTGAAAATAAGATTGAGAAGAAGAGTTCAATGATTGATTTTTTTCTCCATCTTTCTCTTTCCATTTGGATCCATGATGGCGACGCCATTTGAAGCAGTAGAAATAGTGGTGTTGAGGGTTGTGTTGTTCATCTTAAATCCTTTGTTTGGAGGAATGGTTTGAAGGTTTGAAAAATCACTTTCTAGTTCTTCTAGTCTTTCTCTACTCTTGTTCTTGAAGTTTTAATGGTGGAAACACTATTTCTTTATCAAGAATGGAGTTAAATCTTGAATAAATTATTTATTTGATTGCAAACATGTATGGAAATGGTTTTATTGGATATCTTTCTCACAAAGTTATACTCATTTGAACTTGTCAATGAGTATGACTAGTGTATGTGGGATTGAATCAAAGATTAGATAAGTAATAAAAACTTGTATTAAGAGAAGATTGAAAACTAGTATTGAAGATAAGAATAACTTGATTAAATCACTAAAGCTTGAAGAACATAAAAATGGAAAACAAGTAAATAACAAATTACACTATTAATTTAAAACATATTATCTACACATAATGACCAAAGATTAGCGCTAGGGTAAAGCTATTTCTCCTCATACTTTGGTTTATATAGGACACCTTACATATTTACCCTTCATTCTAGAAACAACCTTTAAGCTTGTGGGTTTTTATCTTTTTGACTTTAGCCCATACAATTGAATTCTTGATTTTGGCTTGAAGTTGTTGAGTCCATAACTTTTAGCTTTGAGTCCTTGAGTCTTCAGCTTTTAGTCCTGAGTCTTTGAGAGTTGACTTTGACTTTTTGACACTTTCGCTCCTAAATTGGAATCTTCCCAAGCAGTGTCAATAGCAATCCTTTTTGCGCTAAAATGCACGTTTTAGGAATATACGTCCTAAATGGCTTGTATCCTACAAAAGGTAACAACAGCTATAAGTTGTTTGTTCATTAATCATAAAAAAGGCATAATTGAAGTATTATAAAGGTAATAAAATGCACATTTGGAGATTGATCATAATTCCAGTCAATTCATTTCGTGTCTCATCTATTTTAAAAATAAATTTCATCACCTTGTGCTAGAAATTTTGAAATATCCCAAAATTTTGATTTGGAAGTTATTCTTTATGGTCGGATAGTTTTTAAAATGAATTTCAAAAATTGACTTTAGCCATAGTTTTGAAATGGTCTCTTTAGTCTTGAGTAAAAATTTCATTAAAATCCGAGTGTTTTTAGGACAAGGTTATTTTTGTCTTTTCAGACTAGGGTTTGTGGTAAAATTCGTTTAGGAAATTCTATTTTCATTTATATTCTATTTTATAGGTTTCTAAACTCTAAAAACTCTCTCTAAATCATCTAGATTCATTTTTAGGAGCACATTGCTATTTTGTTTGGTTAAAAATACAAAGACAGTCAAAATAGGATGTATTTCTAAAATCAATTGGGAAACTGCTAAAAAGCCATGCATCCATACACACGAGCCATGCGTTCCAGATGCATGAGCTTCTACCTATATATGCATGATACTTTATTCTTCACAATTCAATCCATATTGTGCGAGAGAAAGAACCAAACTTAGCGAACATGTATCAAGTCCAAAATAATAGTTGTGAAACTTCTTTTCGTGCCATCTTTTCCTAACCATCATTTGCGGAGTTTTCATGAAGGAATTTGAAAGAAGGAGATGGAGCAAGCTTCTATGTGTTGGAGGAGAATTTATTCCTACTTTCGTGAGTAAGTTCTATAGTTGTTTTAGGAAGCAAGACATCGACCTGATGACAAAGATCATCTATGTGAGAACTACAAGAAAGGTATTCGAACTTATTCCTAGTATGATTAGATCGATTCTTTCATTAAGAGATGTTGAAGATGGAAGAAATAAGGAGAAAAGGGATATGTTTGAATACACTACTTTAATTGGAAAGAATTTGAAGATGGGATATGATAGAGGTATTTTAGTTAGGAGCATGCAAAAAAATCAAGTTGCTATAGTGGCATGGCTAGCTAACAATGTCTTTTTTGTACCTATGCCTTTGACGATATATGAAGACTTTTGTGAGATTGTTTTTAAACTTCAACAAGAAGAAGATGATATTGACATAGGAAACATCCTTTGGGAACCCATCGCTTAGTCGAAGTTGGGGGAAGAGGACACATATCCTTTACCTTTATTAGTAAGTACGATAGCCAAGAAGTTGTTTATAGCGGATGGACATGATATGATACCCGTCAATGTAACAACACCTAATAGAGAGTACTTTTTTAATTGTGTGCAAACACAATGGGGGAAAAGGTAAAGGGGGGGGAGGGGGGGATTTCATTGATGACTATTACTCCATCTTGACTAACAACGGAACTAACGAGCTTATTACGAAAAGATATATTGAAGGGGAATCAAGTAATATAGTTGAAGTTTTAGATTCGTCAACATATGATCAAAGTGAGTACAATGATGAAGAGGAAGATGAGGAGAAAGTATCTTCTAGCAAGAGAAGGAGGACTTAGATTGAGGGAAGAGTTTTTCATGGCCATAGGTTAGGATTTCAGCTTTTGTACAAGTATCTAGTTTTAGGATTTCGTTTTCCGTTGTGTGTTTACTTTTATTAGTATTTTATTTGTTTTGTTTGTTTATAATAAAGGCCATGTGTTTAGAAACATTCATTCTTAAAAAAAAAAAAAAAAAAAAAAAAATATGATATATGGGCTTGGGCTAAAACAATTCACTTTTGCCTCATTACTCCA
This sequence comes from Coptis chinensis, assembly GCF_015680905.1. Classification (NCBI taxonomy): domain Eukaryota; kingdom Viridiplantae; phylum Streptophyta; class Magnoliopsida; order Ranunculales; family Ranunculaceae; genus Coptis; species Coptis chinensis. The sequence goes on from NC_141460.1 coordinate 46,902,732, forward strand.
CAAAAACCGCCATTAAACCTTAACCTAGATCCGCCACCACCACCACCACACACCTCATTGCTTGTTTTCACTTGAAACAGTTGAGAAATCATCCCACTAGATTTTTTTTTATCAAAAATCATCTCGATGCACTATCTGGGACGCATTGGTTTAAACTTGCCCTTGCGTCCAGACGCATCCACCCAAAAATTTTCTATTTTTGGATTTTTAGACCACCAATTCATTCCATTTTCACTTATATCATTCACACCACACCCGCAACCTCCCCACCATCACCATTTTCAAAGAAAACCATCACATCTTTGAACCCGCCAATTTTTAAAATACTTGAGTTTGACTTGTGAGTCTGGGACGCATTGGATTGTATTGAGCATTGCGTCCAGCCGCATTGATGCTGTTAATACAAATTTTTTTAGTTTCTATTTCCATCGTTTGTTTGTATCTCTTGATCAGCATGGCACAACTACAAGAGATACACCCAGAGTTGAGGTTCAATGACTTGTTTGAGAGAGAGGGTTTCTCAACCCATTTTGGGAATGCCATCTTGATGTTGAGTTGGGATGTGTTTCGTTATGACGAGAGCGACTCATATGATGAGGGTTTAGTTCAACAGTTCTTTAATGTTATAGACCGATTCATACTTGAGACGAGTGAGCTTGTCCTGAGGTTTGATATAGGAGAGTTTATGTTGACGAGGGAGATGCTCTAGGAGCATACTCAGATTCCAATGTACGAGGGGGATGAGACATTGCACATGGACTTGGAGGATTGAAGGAATACCATGGACGTCATCTGGCCTACATGTAGAGGTTAACAAACTTGGCCAGACGAAGACTTCGTCACGGTAGAAGAACCAACAACTAGCATACAGATGGCTTTGTCACAACGTCGTAGGCACGTGTCCGAGAACACATTATACCAACCAGGCCTACATTTACTTTGGATGTTGATGACTAGGGATATAATGATCTATATGTGTAAGTTTATTCTAGGAAGGCTGGGAAGTATGAAGAAGAAAGGGGAGCGTACAAAGATAACATTGCCAGTTATTGCCACAAAGATAATGGTAGGCTTAGGATTTAGATCATCTGCTCGGATAAATCTTGAGAGCTATGATACTAAGAGCATTTTGGCTACGAAGACTGAGGGGGAGTGGAGCCCCGAGTATTTAGATGTACATGGGCAACCGACATACCCTACACCAGCACCACACCCTGCTGAGTATGATTTTGCAAACATAGCACCTTATGAGACTTTTAAGGATCAAAATATGAGGGCTACTACGATACATATATATATATATATATAGAAGGGGATGCAGATTATGTTTGACCACAAGAGGACTAGCGGAAGCACAGACTAGCCATACGCTTTTAAGACTGACGCAGCCAGTAGACACCCTAGATGGTAGTGTAGATGAGATAAGAGTGCACTTAGTTAGGATCGGGGGTCATCCGAGAGGTGGCGGGCCAGCAGACAAAGGACATCGTAACGTCAGAGGGCGGCACTAGTAGTTTTTTAGCACTGTTTGCTCAGTAGGATTTGTTTCTTTAAAAATCCTGTATATTTGTTTAATGAACTAATCATATTTGATTTTCTCTACTTTGTGAGATTAACCTTTATATGACAGAGAAAGATAAAAATACTGATATTCGACATCAATGGTAATATCCTACCACCCTTTTCTTATCCATTTCATTTACTTCTTTATACATTGAGGTCAATGCATGTGTAAGTAGGGGGAGTGTGTACTTGAGAAATGAATTTGAAAATTAGTTTTCAGGAAAAAAAAAATAGTCTGTTGAGTTCCTTGAGAGATTGCAGAAAGTTATGGACTGCAACGTAATGATAGCTGGTTCTAATGAGTTTGTATTTAGGAGGATAGGATTTGCCATTCAGAAAGGAATTGCGGTGTAGCTTGTGGCACGCTTGTCCAAATTATTTGTAAAACTCATTATAATTATCAATAAAATTTGCACTAGAAAAAAAAAAAAAAAAAAAAAAAAAAAAAAAAAAAAAAAAAAAACCCCAAATCCCATGTTTTCTTCTCCACGCCGCACCACACCCCACTCCACCCCTGTCTCCTTCCACTAGAACTAACTTGGTGCTGCCATTGCTACCGCCACCACCATACCTCCACCATCTCTACTTATCCAAAACCCAATCCACCATCTCCACCGATTTAAAACCCTTCTTCTCGATTGCTGGCACCTCACCACCACCACCAATTCCTCACCTCACCATCACCACAACCACCAAACTAAAATCAAGCGATCTACAATAATCCCAACCCGACGGTGTAGCACCACACGCTGCCCTCCCACCGTGCACCACCTACTCGCCACCACTTCATCCACCAAATTAAAACCCGACCCACAGCACCACACGCTGCCCTCCCACCATGCACCACCTACTCGACACCACTTCTTCATCCACCAAATTAAAACCAGACCTTTTCCTGCTCCCCACCATCCACCATCACCACCATCATTACTGTTAAAAAAAAAACAAAAAAAAACAGCATAACGAAGCTTGTCGTAGCACTGCCACTCACCACCGTCAGCATCATTGGCGTAGCACTGTCACTCACTCACTCACCACCGTCAACAACAGTGCAATAGTGCACTCACTGGTTTTGCTTTTCAGAGTTTTTGTTTGCTGGAACAGTGTCGTATACTGTTTCTTTTCTTGTCTGTTTTTGTAACCGAAGACTTCATAACCAATTCCCCGCCATTAAGCTGAACTGCTGGCAGCATTTGGTTTTGGATTTGTTTGTTAGATTGGTTTTGGGATTTGTCTGTGGATTTGTCTATATTGGGTTTTGTGTGTTGTTGTTCGACAGGTTTTGGGGTATGGGATATGTATAGTTTGGGATTTGTTTGGTTTGGGATTTGTTGACCTGATTGCGAGATTTGGCTATGAGAGGGAAGAAAGGTCTCGCCCTCTCAGTTACTTCATCGGGGGTCTGTGCCCCACCCCTTAATAAACTTGTCCATTGTCCTTTCCAGGATCATCATGGATGCACAAATGGAGTGAATGGTAATGGGTTTACTATTCCCTACATTTTCAAACATTTCGATAAACAACATTTGGATTGCCAGTTGAGTATCGATAGGGTACGAGATGAAATTAAGGATGATCGTGAACTGTATTTGTCACTAAATAACTCCTTATGGTCATTAGACAAATATGTTTTTGGCATTTGTCTTTGCGTCCATGCACTTGGGATATCGTGTCGTCATCCAGATGATACCATAGAACCGCCTGCTTTGATGGAGAGTGGAGAACTCGCATGTGTTATTGTGGGCATACCACAGCCACCCTCTAAGCCCAACACTACAGATCTTACACTCACAACACACAGGGGTGACGGTGATACCCCTAATCAGCTTGGTGATGTTTCGCATCTTGATGAGACGTTACTTGATAGTGCATTCAGTATACCATTTTGTACTGTGAAAAGTATACCACGTGCTTGTCGTTTGGCTTTTTATGGTGCAATGAAATCTACTCTCTGGGATATTACGGCTGATCCGGGTTCAGTTATGCCCTGGGTTCGTCTCCTTCTTTCTGCGCTGTACTCTACAAGGTTTTCAACCACAGAATCGTTAGGAACGTTGTTCTGGTACTAGAAAAAACCTTTAATAGAAACAGATTCTCCATGCTTTGACGACATGGAATGAGCCTGGTGGAATGTTTCGTCTCTTAGAGTTTGTAATAGAGCCTCTTTCAATCCAGCCACCCTAGAGATCTGTCCCCATTCTGAATGTGCGTCGATTCTTGCAGAAAGTTGCTAATGGACATTTTGCTACAGCGGTAAAAGTGTTGACTTCATCAGGAGTTGCCCCTAATACTACAGAAACCATATGTGCATTAGAAGAGAAGCACCCGATGCAACAACCACCAGTAAGACCAACTGTTCCTTTTGTTGAGCCACCTTTAGTGGTAGAGAGACGCCCTATTGTTATGTATTAGGTCATTTTCGAAAGGTACTTCTTGTGGCGTGATGGTCTTCGAGCTCAGCACTTGTTGGATGCCATGAGTGGTGCTGTAACAGCAATATCGTCTGATTTTCCAGATGTATTGACCCCTGTGGTGAATCTTTGGTTACAGGGACGATGTCCACAGCCATTAGCGGAGTTCATTGCGAGTGCTCCACTTACTCCATTTCTTAAGCCGGATAATAGTATTCATCCTATAGCTGTGGGCATGGTTTGGCGTCGTCTAGTCTCCAAGATTGCAATGAAAAGAGTTTCCAAAGAAGTGGTAGGGTACTTACAGGATTTTCAATATGGGGTTGGAGTTTTTAGTGGAGCAAAAGTAATTTTGAACGTTGTCAACCGTATAGTGTATGCTAACAGGGACAATACTGTAGGAACCGTTATGGTTGTAGTTTACAAACTGTGAAAACCATGCGCAGCGGAATAAAGGTTATCACAATTTTGTTTAGAATCATACCTTAGATCAGCTCTTATAACTCTGAGATTTCAAGATCTACAAATCAGCAACCTTTTGATCTTTTGTTGTATTCTTATCCTTAGAATGGACGTTATGTGGGCATCGATCTTCTGGCCTCTTCTTTCTCTCTTAGCCTCTCTCACTCACAAAGTTGGAACTGAATTTGGATCTCACTTTTCTTGAGCAAAACACAGAGAAAGAAGGTTAGATCTCCTGACGGGCTTGGGCTTCCCATGTTCGCTCATAACACACTGCCCAAGTCCGTCAACAAATGGCTTATTTTACTAAAGGACATTGTTGCTACCTCCCTAATCCCAAATTACGTGTTACGTTTATGGGCAATATATTATATGCTCATTGATCTCCCCGTGTTTAAGATATCGAATGCCCGTTGATTAAGTCAAGTTACTGACAACTACATTAATCAACTTCTTATGTCCTTGAGTAGTACCATTTAACCTCATTGTCATGTTGGATTAAATCCACCTGCAGGGTTTATATGACAATCCTTATGAGCTCCTCAAGGGGACATCATCAACCCGACTTCCTGCGGGACATGGATTCCTTCTATAATCAACAACACACGTTACATACAATGTCATTACCCAATCCATCGAGTTTGTTGATTCACAAATGAATCTCACTCATTGATGATTTAAAGCAATGTACAATGCACGTAAGTACCCGTTATTATATCCGGATTAAGAGGACAAGCATCCATAATAACAGAGGTGTTTGTTCTCTTATATAGTTAGTATAAAGAGAAACAACCTCACTTGGTCCTGTTCAATACACAGAAAGTGTACTAGTGTAATCCTGTAGTCAAGATAGACTAATACCAGATTATACTATAACCGTACCAATGGTTTGTCCAAATCCATCTAGGTTGTGAACGTTTACTTAAAGTTTATAAGGTACTGATGATATGATATTCTGTGTGTCACCACACACCATATCATCTACAACATAAAGTATTAGACGCATGTATATAACTAATAATATATATACTATGCATAACATTTGCCCATATGATTCTCATTCAAAATATAAAGAATTAGAGTTAATACAAAAGTAATACTTTTAGTATATAACCCTATCAATCTCCCACTTATACTCAAAGCATTGCTTTTTAGTATACTACTAACAAATCTCCCACTTATACTTAAAGCTATGCTGCCAAGCATTTGATTCCCATCTCCTCAACATGCCTGTCAAAAGACTTACCTAGTAAGCTCTTTGTAAAGGGTTCAGCCAGGTTATCTTCTGATGCTATCTTCGTAACAGTAACATCTCCTCTTTTTACGATGGATCGTATCAGGGGGTACTTGCGCTCAATGTGTTTACTTGCTTTATGGGCTCGTGGTTCCTTCGAGTTAGATACCGCACTAGTGTTATCACAATAAAGTGTGATACTCATAGGTAAACCAAGTACCACTGTCAAGTCCAATAAGAAGTTTCGGAGCCAAACTGCCTCTTTGGCTGCCACATATTCAGCTTCCATGGTGGAGTCAGACACGTATTTCTGCTTGACATTCCTCCATACTATGGCTCCACCGCCTAAGGTAAACACACAATATGAGGTAGACTTACTCTTGTCCTTATCTGACTAAAAATCAAAATCTGTATACCCTAAGGGAACCAAACTATTTGCATGGTATACTAACATATAATCCTTAGTCCTTTTGAGGTACTTCAGAATATGTTTTATAGCAGTCCAGTGCCCTTGTCCTGGGTTCTTCTGATATCTGCTAACCATGCCAACAACAAAGAAGATGTCTGGCCTCGTGCATAGCATGGCATACATTAAGCTTCCTATAGCCGAAGCATAAGGAACCGCTTTCATGTCGTCTATCTCTTTTGGTATCTTGGGACACATATCCTTTGATAGAGGAACTCCATGCCTGAAAGGCAAGAAATCTTTCTTGGAATTTTGCATGCTAAAACGAGTCAACATAGTATCAATATAGGTAGCCTGAGATAATCACAACATCCTTTTCTTGCGATCTCTTATAATTTTGATCCCAAGGATGTGACCTGCTTCTACCAAGTCCTTCATATCAAATTGCTTTGATAACCATACCGTTATGTCTGACAACACTTTCACATTATTTCTAATGAGTAAGATGTCATTTACATAAAGCAAAAGAAATACCACTACGTTTCCATCAAATTTCTTGTACAAATAAGATGCTCTTGAGCTTTTTCAATGAATCCTTCTAGTTGCTTCATATAGATGGTTTCCTCAAGATTTCCATTAAGGAAAGCTATCTTGATATCCATTTTATAGACCCACTTGCATCCAATGGGTTTTGCACCATTGGGTGGCTCTACAAGCTCCCAGACCTGATTAGAATCCATAGATTCCATCTCAGAATTCATTGCCATTTTGTCAAGATTCTACATCTCTATCTTGGAGTGCTTCGTTGTAGGTCCAGGGATCGGGATCTTGGTTATCAGTGGTTATGTCTGAAGACATTCCCAAACCAATCCACCTATTAGGTTGTCTAACAACCCTCCCACTACGACGAAGCACCTCTTGTTCTTGTACGTCATTAGTGACACGTTGTGGTTCCTATTCTTGCATTATTGGTACTGAAGGAGTTTAATGTCTCTCCTTTCAATACTTCTAGAATAATACTACTCAGGGTAATAATTTAATGCACTGTGGGTGGAATAAGATTAATGATGTATAAATTGCCTTTTAATGCACCAGAACAGATAAAATGTTTATTTTTCTTAATGACGATCTTGTCATTTAAAAGAAATAGGATACCCATCCTTAATTAACATAGAAACTGAAATCAAGTTCTTTCTAAAATTAGGCACATAAAGACAATTATTTAACACCATAGTCTTATTTCTACCAAAAAATAAATAAACATCTCCCCATCGCAATGGCTACTACTACTATCGTGAAGCATCTCCAAAGATATGGTAATCTCTCCAAAGACTAAGTTTTTCTTGTTTCCGGAACCTCTCAAGAATGAAATGCAGACATGGTTAGTGGCTTTCGTATCTACACACTAGGTACTGGTAGATAACACCGCTAAACATGTTAAACGACTAGTGCATGAGACATACCTCCATTATTCTCTTGGTTGAGAAAAGGACAATCTGGCTTCCAGTGTCCTGACTGCTTGCACTTGAAGCACTTGCCCTTAGGCTTTTTCACAGCTCCTTGAGGTCCCATGCCCTTCTTTGCCATATTCCTATGCTTCTAAACATTATTCTTCTTCTTACCGCCATTAGGCATAGAAGTAGAAACCGTCTCAGTAGCATAAACCTGAACATAACTCTGCTTAAAGAGACTCTCAGCTGCCTGAAGTTCTGTCATATGTTCCGCCAAAGAATACAACATTTTGCTCATGTTGTAGTTAAGGCGGAACGGTTCAAATCTCTCTGGCAGCGTTATGAGAATGATATCGACCTGCATTTCTGCATCGATATCAGCTCCAAGGATCTCCAACTCATTCAGATAAGCCATCATCCTGAGTATATGATCCCTACAGAGTCCCTTGGTCATAGTTGTGGTCATCAAGTTTTTCCTGGCAGTTTGCCTAGCAGCCCTATTTTGGTGTTCGAAGAGTTCCTTGAGATTGATCATCATATCATAAGCCGTGGTCATGGCCTGATGTTGATGTTGCAGCACACCTGACATAAATGCTAGAATGTAACACCGCGACATCTCATCTGCCTTGATCCACTTCTTATATGTACCTTTGTCCTCTTCTCCAGCACCATCTTTAGGCTTAGGTGGGAATTCCTCATTAAGTACATATTTGTACTCTTCAGCAGTCAACATGATATCCAAGTTGCGTTTCCAGTCTATGTAATTAGGGACAAGAAGTTTGTTTTCCTTAAGAATAGTTGCTAGTAGATTGAAAGTAACCATTTTGAAAACTTGAGAATCACATAAAATTAACTATTCTGTAGGGCAAAAACTTCTTGATTTAATAACAAAAATTAATTAATTAATCAACCCATCAACATCCTCCACAACGAGAAGTAGTAAGCCACGATAGTGTGGACGTTTACCATTCTACATTTGTGGAAATACTTTTGGAGTTAACTTAAAAATTAATTAATTAACCCGTTAGCACCCTACACACCGATAAGTAGGAAGCCACGATAGTGTGGACGTTTACCATATCTACATTCGTCTAGAGAGGTTTTTCCTATTAGTTCTACTTCTCTTCAACTTAACAGCACACCACTCGTTAGAGTGGACACATGCCGTCTAGACAAGTAAAACTTAAATGCTGACCTTTCTTTGGTCCTACAAATAATAGCAGTGACTCCGATGGGGATGATACCATTACTTGCATCTAAGTGCATACCATTACTCAACACTATGTCCATTATTTGTAATGAATCCCTTCATATGGAGAAGTGAATCCATTCATTAATAATTTCATATAGTTGTCCTTTAGAAGTTTGTTATGGTAATCCGTAATTAGACTCATCCGATATGGAGGAACACTACACCAGAAAAGACGTTTACTAACGGTTTTATCCGTTAGCTCTGGGGCGTCACTCTCACTTAGGAGAAATTTAGTAACGGATATAACCGTTACTAATAATAATTTTAGTAATGGATATATCCGTTACTAAAATTCTTTGTAACAAATAGCCAACTGTTGGTGGTGCGATTAAATTTGTCATTTCTTACGGATATATTCGTTAGTAATCGATGTGCTATTTACTAACTATTGTTTGTAACGAAAATATCCGTTAGTAAACTGTAGCCAAAAAAAAAAAAAAAATCCGGGGTCAAATAATGTCCACCATACACATCTAGTTCTAACAAATATGATATAAAGATCACATTCTACAAACTTAATCAACAAATGAATAACAAAAAACAAAACCACCAATCAATTAAACATTATTATAAAAATATAACCATCAATCTAAATCCCAATTTACAAATCAAACTTACATAGATCTAACCTTGGGATGTCAGCCATAAAAGATCACATTTATCACCTAACTCATTTATGTGCATGCTCACGTTAGTTAGAACATTAATCCCTCTATTTAATTGCAACAATGTCGTAAACACGAGCAACCTTTTCTTGAGTACCTACAACAAATAAGAAATCAATTAAGGCACATTCAATTAAAAGGATAGGGCTAAACAATTAGCAAGTGAATAACAAATAAATTGCCAACTTTCATGCACTAATACAAACCTAACCCCCTAGGTAAATAAACAAGTAAAAGTCTACAAGTATTATTATATCTAGAATAAAAGTCTACAAGTATTATTACAAAAAAAAGATATTCACTGGATCCACGGACTCATTATGAGGATCATCCAATGACTGTTCCAAAAATCCAATTAGACCCAAGATCACATGATATGAATGGCGTCAAATTACCATCCCAATTACATTGCCTTGTCCACAAAACTAAAAGATGATGCACAATAGCCAATCTCCACCCTAATCAAGTAGGGAGTTCGACTAGATAAACCACTAGCCCACTACCACTTCTAATAGGCTTAGTACAGCCATACACACATGGAGAGACTCCAAATAGACAGTGCAAAGGGGACAAGTCAGAAGGAAACATTCCTCCAGAATATACTTATTCTATACTTGATGTTTTATGCTCAAACATGGTCCTTTGGAAACATGGTGCTATGGAACCCACAAGAAGTTGAGTTCCGGAGATGCATTTCATTTAGGAATTTCCCTCATCATGAAAAATATCATTGTCAAATTCAGCCAGTCTATATACCAAAACATTGGGCCAACAGCTTTACTTTTGCAATTTCAGTCTTGCCTGATCTATAGTGAGGATGATCCCAATGATTGTCAAGATCAGTTTGGCAATGTGAGCTACTGAGCACTCTATCTCTATTTTTTAAATTACACTTGTATACAATACTACAAAGCATATCTAAATCAAAGTCAATTATAATACTTGCCTTGTCACTCAAATCCCCTAGTGGTGGACCATGAATTTTTCCTCATATGCAAGGTGCACCCATTGGGAACCGTTCCACAAAATGGTGGGCCATCAAGTCATCAAGACCATGCTTCTCATAGCTCATAAAAGCACCCAAACCCCTAGAAATCCCTCATGCCACAAAAACATTGCTTTCGCCTCACCTTTTGACCTGAACATAAAAGGTGTTGAGTTCAACATTATAAGAGAAACTAAATAAATAAATAACAATGACACTCAATAACAAAGAAAATGACAACAGAAGAAGTTGAGCAAAAACCAAAGGGAGCTGGCGGGGTATCTATGTGTGTGTGTGGGTGGGGTGGTGTAATAGTAATAATTCGTGAACGTCTCATGTCTTATTACAACTTGCATAGTTGCATACATCACCAGTACATGAAAAATGGAGGAGAAAAGATATACATATTCAGATTTACCACCAACACATTTATACTAAGACCAAATTGTCTGTGCAACATCTAGTATTTATATGGTTATAGTGGGAGGTCACGAGTATCATTTAATTTACTTACAAGAAACAATAGAAATTTCAAAGATATCAGACAGGCATACACATTAGTTGACATCAATTTAATAACCATAAGTTGCCGTAACAATAGGCACAAAAGTGAATAGCTAAATATTCCTTACCAGAAATGAACAGCAAAGGAGATGGTGTCCATGGTATAAGCATGCCCCTTTATAAAAAAATCCTCCAAAGAATATCCTCTTCAGTCCAAATCTAAGCACATTCAAGTAGGCGATCTATCACATGAAGTCACTCATAATTTCAATATTCTATTAGAACAGACCGTAGCATATCCCGGAAAAGGAATTCATAGCAAGATGATATAAGTATAATACATGGGATTGTTATTCGTATTAAATTAAGTATTTTCCCAACTCTTCCCAATTGAAAAAATCAAATAAATTGAAAAGGAGTGGTAACCTATGTTCTTCCAGAACCTCTATCTTCACTTGAACTATGTTCTAAATATGATTTTGACATTTGAAAACCTTGTCAACTGTATTCGATTATTCGGAATTGCTATTTAAGTCTTAAGATTGCATCAAGCTATTTCACACCACCTATGCTTACTATTTCAGTAGTATCCTATTATTTCAAACAAAGAAATGACATCAACACCTAGAATTAGTCGGCAGGTAATACTAGGACCAGGACTTGATACACCAAGACACCCAATACCCTACTAATATGAAAGAGGAAAGAGTTACAGATATGAAAATCCTTTAGTTTGTACTTAGAAAACTTAGCAGTTTCAGTTTGAACTTAGTTTCATAGACACTATTCTATTGGGGAAGTCATGTTAAGTGGCCAGCCTTAATATACACACTTTTGGAGAAACAATATGATATAAACACACATATTGAATGTGAAAAAAGGAGAGAGACATAGACAAAAAAAAAAAATATGAAGGACCCATATTGCACATGTTGGGATGTTGACGTTCCCTTTGTAGGATCGATGCATTTTGAGTTATAAGGCTCAATAACCTCCCCTTCAGTTTTTGGGATATTACTAACTTAGATATATTTTTTATTTTTTTATTTATCAACAAGTAATCTGGTAGTGTTGTCCATACCACATCCCCTGTGGAAGTTTTATCAATACCCAAAAAAGAATAATCATTCTTTGTAACTCACTTGTCTAATATTGTACAAAATCATTCGCAAAAGGGACAGAGAGATATCTTCAGGCCTGTAATCTTCAAGCTCCTTATTTTCAGAGATTGTTTTTCCAAAACTTGAAGAAATTGTCGATGCTGAGACACTAATCTGTTACCATCTGAATATTTAGAGCGCAAATTGCAGAGAATAAAACAATAATACCTGAAATTCCCATGCTACCTTGGAAAAGAAAAATGGTCAATGGTATCCTCTGACTTTGATCTAGAACCCAACCAATAGTTTACTTGTTACAAGATAAATAAGCATAGATGAAATGACCCCAAAATTACCAGGCGGATAAATGTCTGTCCTATTTAAATATCTTAGCATCCCAAATAGTCTTTCAACAAGTTTTCCTAGAATAGGAGCATAAACTGAAAGTGTGGCACCTAAGAAAAGAAAAACATGAAAATCACACAAGTTAGCTAGACAAACTCCAATGTGCTTGCAGTCCGGCCTCAACTGCAACATCATCAGATAGAATGGTAGAACTGCCCCCAAACACATAACTTTCTCCTGAATAACAAAATAAAAACACTAAAAATAAGACCAACCATCGCCAACTTAACTCAGTTCATAATATCAAAGTATGAGAAGAAATAGAATAAGGCTTCAATAGTCAGTATAACAATCCCACTACAAGAATACTTGGGATAGCAAGATTTAAGAGCTAATGACAATTAGAACAAGGTACAAGACTATGACAAAGTAATTGTGCAACCTAAAACATATGAATGACAAGGCAAGATACACATGACTTACATTAAATTTCTTAAGCATATTCTACATAGTCGTATAAGCAAAATAGTTATTAAATGACAAACCTGGAAAGCTCAAACTTGCTAACTAGCACTATAGAAGTATACATAACTAACTATGACGAAAGAATCCCAGTGAGCCAAGAAGCAAAACTCATCTATTTTCCTGAATTAGAAAGAACTACCTGTTCTACTTTATTTTCTCCATACGTATAGGCTAAACCTAAGAGCCTATTTCTTAGTAACTAGATCAACATCAATTCACTTAGAACTAAAAACCCCAAAGCAACCCTTTTTCTTAACATTTATATCTCAAATCCAATAATAGCTAATGAAAACAGATAAAAAGTAATGAATTGATATCGGGCATCTTGAGAAGAGATTCTGAGCCAACTTGACAGAGTTCTCTTATATGGCAAAGAAGAAAAACCCAATTGTAAACACAAAACCAAATAAATGAGATGAATCATTCAAAATTAAATGAAAAAACAGTGAAGAATAAAGTTACCTTTGAGAGTGCATTCACAACAACATATCTTCTTCTACCTCCGAATGAATGGACCACCCCACCAAAATAAATAAAAATAAATCGATCTCATGAGAGGAGGCTTTGGTGAGAAGAAGATGGGATGAGTGTTTATTCACCCAAATCTACGGTTTCAGCAGAGAGGGAAAATTTGAGTTTTTTGGGTTGCTTTGTTGAAGTGAAGCAAAACACAGGTGTATAGAAAGGGGGAATTTTCATGGGCAACGAAAAAAGGTACGTTCCAGGATCAATCAATGGGTAGAGAAGCGGCTTCTTATTATGAAGGTTTTGATCTGGAAAAAAATAATTGTGGCCAAAGATTGAGAAACCCATGTTTGAAAGAAGAGTGAGAGACTAAGAGAGACCAGCAGTTTTGATCGGAGTATCGGACCATCGAAGGCCAGTCAATTTTATTTCTCTTATCATTCTTATGTTTTTGGGTTTTAACGAGTAAAATAATGATGCGACCAATTCGTTGTACTCTCACTTGTTTTCTAACGGATATTAACGTTAGGTGATATTAGAAAATGTTTTATAAAATAATTTAAAGAATAAATTGAATTTCAATAACGAATAACTTTACCACTAATGCTTATATTCGTTACAAAATTAGTAACGAATATATCTGTTAGAAATGAAAATTTTGGTCTGTTATAAATTGACCATTATGGTGTAGTGGAAGGCACTAAAACCGACACGCAAGTATAATTACATTACCAACAAACCAGTAATGGAGACCGTGGGATTTATACGAAACAAAATTCCCATTCCCACTTAGTTATTTAAAATTGAGGATCTTTCTGTTTACTGGACCTATGTCCATGTTATCTATTATTCATGTGGGCTTAGTTTTTAGCAAACATCCACAAATAAAAACATGCATATAGAATAAGCAAATATAAACAATAAAATGGAAAATAAATTCCAAACTGTTATGGCCCATATTCATTGCTCCATCCTGTTTGTCGAACTATTTTAGTTGCCTTCACTGGAAACCTTACGAAATCACCGCATAGACCCCCAAACAGCAAACAAATTTCCTCTTTCTGGCGTTAAGGGTGCGACCCGTGCTCTTTTTATGCCTGTACAAGGCATGTGGCGCGCCCATGCCTTCAACGACTTCCAGACGATCAGCACGACCTGCGCTCTTGCTTTTGACGACTTCCAGACGCATCAGCAGCAGCCCGCTCTCAACCCGTGCTCCACTAAAAAGAACTCACTTTCGGATCTGGACCAATCCAACTTTTGATCTTTTTGATCTTTTGATCTTTACAGTAGATTACATCATGGATAAAAATAACCAACACGATACATACCGTGATTTAAATTACATCCACCAATAAACAAATACTGTAAAATAATTGAAAACATGCTGTTTCAACAAAGTCGATCCATTTCTTTCCATAAATCATTTTGACCATAATAGTTGGTCTAGATGCCTGCAAAAACTAAGTTAGAGCAGTTCTACATCTACCAACAGATCTACATGCTCCGATACCAATTGTTTGTCCAAATCCATCTAGGTTGTGAACGTTTACTTATACTTTATAAGGTACTGATGATATGATCTTCTGTGTGTCACCACACACCATATCATCTACAACATAAAGTATTAGACGCATGCATATAACTAATAACATATATAATATGCATAACATTTGCCCATATGATTCTCATTCAAAATATAAAGAATTAGAGTTAATACAAAAGTAATGTTTTTAGTATATAACCCTATCAAGTACTTCTCTTTCGATTCTGCTTGTAGATTTTCAGAATGCCTTTAACATGGTTGATCGGACTACCATGTTAAGAGAAGTTCGTATCCGGTGCCCAGCTATTGCCCCTTGGGTCGAGTACTTGTATTGTCAAATTGCAAGGTTATATTTGGGAGATGGCTACATATGACTACTACTGGGGTCCAGCAAGGCAACCATTTGGGTCCCTTTCTCTTTGCACTAGTGCTGCATCCTCTGATTCTACGGATCCAGTCCAATTGTCAGTTATTGCTACAAGCTTGGTACCTAAATGATGGTGTAGGAACCATTATTTCAGAATGAATATTTCTACAAACCGTGAAAACCACGCACAGCGGAATTAATGGTTCTCATGATTTTGGATTGGAAAACATACCTGTAAATCCGGCTAAGCTAACTCTAAGAATCCAATAGCTATGAATCCGAATCAACCTCTTGATCTTCTATTGTATTCCTATGCACAGAGTGGACGTTGTGTGGGAAACGATCTTCCAACCTCTTCTTTCTCTCTTGGCCTCTCTCACTCACAAAATTGGATCCGATTTCTGGATTTATTTTTCTTGAGCAAAACCTTGATTTTTCTTGTGTAGAAAATGGCCAGAGAAAGTGGTTTCCTTTATATAGGCTACAATAGGGACCATGAGGAGAAATTAGGGTTGGGTCTCCTGACGGGCTTGTGCTTCCCATGTTCGCCCAGAACACACAACCTAAGTCCATCAACAAATGGCTTATTCCACTAAAGGCCATTGTTTCACTACCACCCTAATCTCAAATTACGTGTCAGCATTTATGGGCTCCATATTATATGCTCGTTGATCTCCCCATGTTTAAGATATCGAATGTCCGTTGATTAAGTCAAGTTATTGACAACTACATTAATCAACTTCTTATGTCCTTGAGTAGTACCACTCCACCTCATTGTCATGTTGGAATAAATCTACCTGCAGGGTTTACATGACAATCTTTTTAAGCTCCTCAAGCAGACATCATCAGCCCGACTTCTGCGCAGATTACGATTCCTTCTATAATCAATCAAAGACACCTTACATATAATGTCATTACCCAATCCATTGAGTTTGTTGATTCACAAATGAATCTCACTCATTGATGATTTAAAGCAATGTACAATACACGTAAGTGCCCGTTATTATATCCGGATTAAGAGGATAAGCATCCATAATAACAGAGGCGTTTGTTCTCTTATATAGTCAGTGTAAAGAGAAACAATCTCACTTGGTCCTGTTCAATACACACAAAGTGTACTAGTGTAATCCTATAGTCAAGATAGACTAATATCAGATTATACTACAACCATACCAATGGTTTGTCCAAATCCATCTAGGTTGTGAACGATTACTTATACTTTATAAGGTACTGATGATATGTTCTCTGTGTGTCCACACCATATCATCTATAACATAAAGTATTAGACACATGCATATAACTAATATGCATAACATTTGTCCATATTATTCTCATTCAAAATAAAAAGAATTAGAGTTAATACAAAAGTAATGCTTTTAGTATATAACCCTATTAGATGGGACTCTGATCGAAGATATAGAACAGGTGGCGACATTTTTGGGTATGATTCAGGAAGAAGGACCTTCTTATGGGTTGGTTCTTAATGTGGCTAAAACTGAGGTATTTTGGCCATCACTAGATCCACGTTGCTCTACTCCCGATCTCTTTCCTTCAGATCTATCCCATCCTCAACAGGGAGTCAGGTTGCTTGGAGGTATGGTCAGCACTGATCCATCCTTTGTTAGGGGCCTTGCTCAAAAGCGTGTTGAAAAGGTTTTGACTTTGATGAACCGTTTAGCTGTGTTGGATGATCCTCAATGTGAGTTAACACTTTTATGAGCTTGTGTTGGGCTCTCTAAGTTGGTCTTTGCAATTTGTACTTGTCCACCCTCGCTTTTCAGAGAGGCAGCTAAGACTTTTGATCCGCATCTCCATAGTGTTCTCCAGGGTATTGTGGTTTCTAATGGTCCTGGCTTCGGTGATCTGCTGTGACGTTTATCGAAACTCCCATTATGTCTTGGTGGGTTAGGTATCTATTGTGCCTCTGATGTCTCTACTTTTGCTTTCGTGGCCTCCCGTTATCAGACTACTGAGCTTCAGAACCACATTCTTAGGAGTTGTGGCCCAGTGCCTATTGATGTGATTCTTGATGTTGCTAGCAGTGCAATGAGTCTCTGTCTACCCGATCTTGATATTAATTCTCTAGTTGTGAATGTTACCATCCCCTCAAAACCACAAAAAGTGTTAGCGGAAGCGTTCTACGGTAAGATTGTTGTTGGTCTTGAGAGGGAGTTTGAGTTATCTTCTCGTCAAAAAATAGTCATTGGATGCTTGTAGTCAGAACACACAAAGGATTTTCTACTTGCTATTCCGGTGGAGGGACTTAGACAGCGTATGTCGCCGGTGGAGTATCGTTATATTCTCCGATACCGTCTTATGATTCCTTTGTACTCTGACTGTGGTCTATGCCCTGTTTGCAAAAAGAGTATCTGAATACTTTCGGGGACCATGCAACACATTATCGACACTTTCCAGGTTTTAAATATTGACATGATCATGTCAGAGACATTTTATGTGATGCATTTTAGAGGGCTGGGGTACAATTGAAGAAGGAGGCTCCCGTCAATTTTCTCACTGATCCAAATGAGGGAAGATTGACACTTCGGTCTACGGATGTATTGATCTACAGTTGGTCTGAGGGGAGGCATGCGTGTGTTGATATAACTGGAGCCTCTCCGTTAGTAGGGATTGGGAATGGATTCTTTGAGGTGAGTGACGCAGTTAATAGAGCAGTGGCAGGAAAGATTGAGAAACACGAGGAGGCTTGTAAGGCTAACCAACAATTTTTCATTCCGTTCAGTTTCGACAACTTTGGTTTCTTGACACAACAGTTTGTTGAGCTCCTTAAGAGATTGCAGAAAGTTATGGACTGCAACATAATGATAGTTGGTTCTAACGAGTTTGTATTTAGGAGGATAGGTTTTGCCATTTAGAAAGGACTTGCGGCGCAGCTTATTGCACGCTTGTCCTAATTATTTGTAAAACTTGCTATCATTATCAATAAAATTTCCACTTAAAAAAAAAATAACGACGGTCATGTTATTCAATATATATATATATATATATAGTCTGAGCATAATAAATAGTCTAAGTGGTAATGAAATTAACAATATCAACTATTCGTCAAACTCAACACATGATGTAGAATATATATTTTAAGATCATCATTTTATCTTTAAATATATATATAAAATATATTTTATATATATATTTATAAATATATATCTATAAAATATTTGTTTCTATATCATTAGCATGAGAAAGATGAATTTTAATGATGAGTTTGGGATATATATTCTACATCACTGTGTTGAGTTTGACGAATAGTTGATATTGTTAATTTCATTACCACTTAGACTATTTATTATGCTCAGACATATCTCTTATTGATAGAATTGTTTATCAAGGCACCACCATAGTAATTGGTCAGTTTTGAGTAATTCTACTAGAACAGAGATTTAAACCCCTAGTAAACTGGAAGTAGAATTTTTTAGAGTTAACCCGTGAGACTTGAGCTTTATAACCATTCTTTGGAGAGTTTTTATGTAAAATCTGAGTCTGCTGATCCGTCCCCAAATATGCATTTTTATCCTCTTATAATGCTTCAATTTAGTTGAATTATATGATCAATAATGTAGAAAACTCATGCTCTTATTGTTTTTTCAGGATACAAGCCTATTTTGGACCAAATACCTCAAAAGACGTGTTCTAGAGCCAAAACGAGCCAAAAAGGGACCTTATGGGACAACTGAGAAAAAGTGCCAAAAAGTCAATGGTCAAAGTCAATGGTCAAGGTCAAATTCAACTCAAAGGTCCAAAAACTCAAAAGCTTAGGAAACACTCAAAGACTTCAAGGACCAAGGGCTCAACCCTTGCAAGACAATGGCTAAGCACCTAAGCTTCAAAAGACCAAAGGCTAAAATTCCCAAAGACATGGGCTTAGGCCCAAAAGGTCTTAGTCCTATCCACTCAAATCTAAAAGGCACTAGAAGGTTCAAGATTAGGTTGCTCGATGAATAAAATATGGGAGGGGCAAACTTATACATCTCTACATATATATAAGTGCAGAGATGCCCACAAAATAAGGGATCGAGCTAGTTAACTAATAGCTAGACTCTAGTAGGAGTAGGAGTAGGAGATAATAATTAGTTAATTGTTTTTATTTATTTTTATTATTATTGTTTTCCATTTTCATTATTTTAAAGCTTCAAGCTTAGTTGAATCAAGTTGGTTTTCTTCCATTCAAAGTTTTTAATCTTGTCTTTTATCAAAATAGTTCTTCAAAACATCTTCTTATTTATTCATTCAACACACCAAAGTTAGTTATACTCATTTGAATCAATCAAATGAGTATAACTTGCTAACCAAGCTACCTTCACATATCAAGATCTACATGTTTTACACCTAAACAACTCAAGTATTCATGTTTTAATCCTCAAAACCTTAATACCTAATTGTTGGCTACATCTTCATACACCAAAAGCTTACTAAGAACAAATGAAAAGTTAAGAAAATGTTTAGTTTTTCTCCATCATACTTCTACTCTTCAAAGATCTAAGAAGAACAACTTATAAACCCAATACCTAACCACTAAATTGACTTCATCTGCATGACTTAACCTCTTTCAATTCTTTATTTCGTTGTAATATAGTCTCATTATTCTTTAATTTGGTTAATCACGAAGTGACATCAACTAGGGAGATAGCCATTTCTTGAAAACCAAGCAAAAAAGAGTACTCACTGGGGTGACACAAACAATTTTGGAACATCCCAGCCTAGTACATCTAAAGCCAATGGTATTTTTGAAGTAAAATCCAATCCGGAGATCAAGACATTAATTTAATCCCTCACATGAAAGATAGATGCCCTCACAACCAAACAAAATAACCATTTTCCTAACCCACTCACGAATGTAAATACGTCACCATGCAATTTTTATCTCAACTTAAATCATATAGATACCAATTGTCCCTTGCTCAACAACATATCATCACTTCAACCAGAAGAAGTCTGTGCTTTCAATGTACCAAATGCACCATGGAGGCAATACCCAAATTATACATGGAATACTAATCCATAAAAACAACCACCTCCAAGGTTCACTAATCATGTCAAGCCACAAAATACATTCAATCAGTTTAGATAAGGACAAGGTACCTATAACAATCAGAATAGAGCAATGGTTCCATCCAATTTTAACCAGAACTACCAAAATGCACCAATTAATAACCAAAGAGACCTACTTCCAGTTACACCACCTACTAGTGTCCTATCAGATAAAACATCTGAGATAATGCTATCTTTGATGCAACAACAAACACAAACCATGGCAACCATAAAATAAACAATCCATTTGTTGAATCAAAGAAAATAACAAGCTACCAATAATCAAAATGAAACTCCTAAATCACAAGAGATTTACCATAAGTTTCAAAAACAAATTTGCTTTTGCATTTCATCGCTCATGTTTGTGCATTTATATTTTGATGATCAAAATATTGTACATATGTTATCCTAAGTTCAAAGGAGCTTACCCTTATTCACTCACTAATGAGATGTTCGGACATCTAAGAATAAATAAGGAGAAAAGACCCTCTGTGCTAGATAGAGGAAGTTTGTGAGCACCTTCTCTAAAGAACTCTCACGAGGCTTAAGCTCGTCCACTAGGGAATTCCTAATGGTTGAAGGCCTTGTTGCATACAGTCAATGTACTCGCACTTTGGGAAATGAGATTAGTATAATATACACATATTTGACTTCTTCTGTTATTATTTCTCATCTTTGCTTAGGGACAAGCAAAATGCTGTTTGGGGGTAGTTGACCAGTCCTCAAATATGCATTTTTATCCTCTTATAATACTTCAATTTAGTTGAATTATATGATCAATAATGTAGAAAACTCATGTTTTTATTGCTTTTTCAGGATACAAGCCTATTCTAGACCAAATATCTCAAAAGACGTGTTTTAGAGCCAAAATGAGCCTAAAAGGGACCTTATGGGACAACTGAGAAAAAGTGTCAAAAAGTAAACAGTCAAAGTCAACGGTCAATGTCAAAGTCAACGATCAAAAACTCAAAAGCTCAGGAAACACTCCAAAACTTCAAGGACCAAGGGCGCAACCCTTTGCAAGACAATGGCTAAGCACCTAATCTTCAAAAGACCACAGGCTAAAATTCCCAAAGACATATATGGGCTTAGGCCCAAAATGGTACTTACTACAAAATTAGCATATTTAGGACTTAAGAAGATAAGGGAGAACGTCAAGTGGTATAAACTGGTATGGGGGAAGCTTTCAGCACCAAAGCACTTTTTCATTACATTGCAGCTTTTGAGTGGGAACCTTTCCACTCAAGATAGGCTGATCAAAGAGAATATTCTTCAACACTTAGAATGTGGTCTATGTAGAAATGATAGAGAAAATTCCCATCATTTGTTTTTTGATTGTCCTTTCACTAAGTAAATATGGTCTGAAGTTAACAGAAGTATAGGGCTTAACCCAACAATCCATGCTTCGAATTATGAATGGTACAGTACTATGAGAAGGACGAGGAGTGAGACAACTGATTCCAAAATCATTAGATCTATGGTCAATGCAGTCGTCTATGTTGTTTGGAATGAGAGGAATTTCAAGAGGTTCAAGCATAGGAATCATACTGCTCAGCAAGTAACAAATGATATTCTAAGGAAAATGAAGATTTATCTGCAAAAGAGGTAAACAAAACAATTGATAACTCTGAAACTAGGAACATTTTGCAGCAATTGGGGTTACAAACATAGATGAAACAGAGGGTCCAACAATAATGCAGTTGGACTAAACCAGTAGAACCTGCTGTCATGTTGAATCCTGGTGGCACCCTATCTCTAACAAGATAAGGTTTTAGAGGTATCTTTAGGGATGAAAATGGAAGAATTATATTGATTTATAAAGGGAGCTCGAGGCAGAGGTCAGTGCTGATACAAGAGTTAAAAGTTATTTAAGTCGGTATGCAAGCAGTAAACATGATTGGAATACAACAACTAATAATTAACTCATATTCATTACTAGCAGTCCAGATCATTAATGTAACAGTAGACCCTCCTTGGTACTGTCAGAACATCTTCCAAGCTATCAGAGCTTACAAAAGGAAATTTAGTTCGATAAAGATCAGACATACCTTCAGGGAATGAAACAAAGCTACTGACTACATAGCAAAATCAGTAGACATAAGTAATGAATGTATCATGTATAACACCTACCTACTAGAGCAAGATTTAAATGTCATAGTGGAAAATGATGCAAGTGGTACTTTGTACACAAGATTTTCATGAGTACAAATTGGGGTCTACCGAACCTCTAACAATTTTTAAAAAAGGCTTGGTCCTGTCCACTAAAATCTAGAAGGCACAAGAAGGTTCTAGATTAGATTGCTTGATGGACAAGACATGAGTGGGGCAAACTTGTACATCTCTACATATATATAAGTGTAGAGATGCCCGCAAAATAAGGGAGCTAGTTAACTTACAGTTAGACTCTAGTAGGAGTAGGAGATAATAATTAGTTAATTGTTTTTATTTAGTTTTATTATTATTGTTTTCCATTTTCATTGTTTTAAAGCTTCAAGTTTTGTTGAATAAAGTTCATTTTCTTCCATTCAAAGTGTTTAATCTTGTATTTCAACAAAATAGTTCTTCAAAACATCTTCTTATTCACTCATTCAACACACCAAATTTAGTTATACTCATTTGAGTCAATCAAATGAGTATAACTTGCTAACCAAGCTACCTTTACATATCAAGATCTACATGTTTTACACCTAAACAACTCAAGTATTCATGTTTTAATCCTCAAAACCTTAATAACTAGTTGTTGGCTACATCTTCATACACCAAAAGCTTACTAAGAACAAATGAAAAGTTAAGAAAATGTTTAGTTTTTCTCCATCATACTTCTACTCTTCAAAGATCTAAGATGAACAACTTCGAAACCCAATGCCCAACCACTAAATTCATTTCATCTGCATGACTCAACCTCTTTCAGATATTTATTTTGTTGTAATATAGTCTCAATATTCTTTAATTTGGTTAATCATGAAGTGACATTAACTAGGCAGATAGCCATTAGGTCTTGTAATCTATTCCAAACAAAGTATCATACATATAAGTCAATGAAGTGAACCAATTCAGCCTTTATCCCACCTAGTAAGACCATTATGTTAAACCCTTTTGAGTCATACATCAAACATTATCCTTCATAAACACTTTTACCTAACTCCAAACAAATAGTATAACCCAAAAGCCTTTATCAACCATACATATATGTTTCTGAGAATGTGAAGGGCACAAAGAGGAAGAAAGAGCTCAAAAGGAAGATTACAAGGAAATAACAAAGAAATACAATGAAGACCATCACTATGTTCTAAAAGAAATAAGCCAGTGGAAAACAAACATATCCAATACTAATCAAGGATATACCACTGAGCAAGAAAAATAAATAGAAAAAAAAAAGTTTAGCATAATTGATGGAGAAGCTAATACAAAGGAGGAATTTTATCTGCAATACATAAATTGAAGACATCTTCCAAGAAAAAAACAAAACCCTTAGTGTTCTTCAGAAATCCTTTGAATATCTATTACCTTTCTTTCATAAACCAATCCCAAGCTAAGTTACAACCAATGACTTATCACTACAGTATGATACGAAGTCTAGAATAGGTGAGAGGATGTTAAAGCAAAGGAGCCAACACTTCATATGTGATTGACATTCCTTCTATGAGACTACATTCATCCAAAAGTTGGTTTTCCAAGGTAGTATGAGGGATGTTCGTATTCCATATTCTTTTCCCCACATACATGAGGTAAAATAGTAGACCATCTTATGAGAGATTCTTTTATAAGAGTATGACTGGTGAGGATTGAAAGTCGAGATTATCTATCTAAAGGTAAACTAGGGATTCCGTTTCTTAAATAGGAGAGTATATGAGATTGACTAAGAACACACATAGGCCTTGATTGAGAGTTTTGTCAATTTTTAATATCTCCTTGCATAATCTATGAGTCTTTGCAGGAATGACATTAGCAATGGAGACCCGTCCATTGGATTAAACATTAAGTTAGTAAGGAATTTCTCTCTCTAAAAAATATTATCATTCCTGAAGATGTCATTGATTGATTTTGTGGGTATATCACTTGAAAACCCTAATGAGACTATAACTTGTCATTTTTAGGGAACTTAAAGGTTTAAAGTCTTTTTTTTTTAAAAAAAAGTTAAGCTAGGGATTGGTAGGTCCTCACTTGTTGTATTGCTTAAGAAACTCTTACATAGTTTGTTCCTTGAGCATCCTCCTCCACAATACTATGAAGGGGCTAATCAAGGGGGGAACAAAGAAATAAAAAGTTACATTATGTGCATCATGTGATGGACTAACTGTAGCCAAATAGTCTGCTGCCTTGTTCGTTGCCAAGAGCCCAAAACTGTAGTTTTAACCCCTTAACAATATAGCTGTTAGACTAATTATGTGATTAATAATATAAGTTTATCACTAATTACATGCTTTTGAGTATTTCAGGCTTCAGAGTTGAATAAATGTAAATTTGTTATTAATTAGGTGCTAAAAGGAGCTAAAGTGATTGCTATGAAAGTTTTATGAAAAAAGCCTAAGTTTCATGGAGAAAAGGCCCTTAAAAATCCCAAGTCAAGTCGTTAAGTGAAAGTCAAACCGGATTAGAAAGATGAAGAAAAGTCAACAGAACTTCAAAAGGCCATATCTTTGGGCTCAGACCTTAGATTTGGACCCATTTTATATCAAAATGACCGGCTCAGAAAGCTCTTTCCAATGGTCTAGACCTTGACTCTATCAGAATAGTATAAGTTGATGAAAACTCGCGCTATAGTAGCACGACTAGAATGGGAAGTCTTGGATTCAACGAATTGGGTTTTGGGCTCGATTTTTCAGCCCAAAACATGGCTCCTCAGCCCATGCACGAATTGAGGGATCTAACTCTTCTATATCAAGAGACAAAAGCTTAGCTCTTAAGCTATTTAGATCTAAACCTAGTTCTAGTTAATAAAATTTAGTTTTGTAATATAGAATTAGTTTTAATTAATTAAATTAGTTTATATAGATTAATCTAGTTAGTAGTCAATTTTATTAGTTGTGAGAACAAGTTTTGAATTTCAGAATAAATTACTTAGTTATATTTCAATATTTAAATTCGAATTCAATCTTTCATTCATAGATTTAGTTGTTTTAAATTGATAATTAGTATTTATAATCTTAGTTCTAAATTAGTTTAAATTTCAATTGTAATCCATGTTTGAATCTTAGACTATTTTTAATTTAGATTAAGAAAGTTTAACTAGTTATTCAATAATGACTTGTTTTTACTGTTCTTATGTTAGAAATGATAGTCTAATGAATTCTAGCTAAACCTCCATTAAAGGGGTTTGATGAAGCTTGGATGAAGACTTGATGTGTTAGTTAGAATTATTGCATTTAAGAGTTCACTCTAGTAAGTTAGTTGATTCGCCATGAGAATGGGTTGAAGTTCCTCACATGTTAATTATTAGTTGGACAGAGATTGCCATGAATAATTAGGGATCACAATTAATCTTAATTGGTTATGATTGCAATAATCTACACTAGCATATTAGGAATTTATTTAAGTGAAATCAAATCCCCCTAATCTTTTCTCCCTATTCTTCTCTATATTTTATTCAATTCATATTCAATTGATTAGTTAAATTACTATAAGTAAATTCATATAATTAGTTTCATAGTGTAAATTCATCTCTATAAGTATTGCTCTCACCATTGTCTCCTTGTGTTTGATTAATTGGATTCTATTATGTCTTGGTAGTTTAGGAGTGGAACGATTCTGTACTCTCTATATATTGCATAAATCTATATGTGAGAGTAGGAAATAAATAATTGATACCGTAAGAATAAAGTTAGAGTAAAATGAATAGTTTTACCTACGAATAAATGATTAAACTCTAAACGTAAGTAAAACTAAAATTGATTTCGTGTGTGTTATATCAAAGATTATTCTACTCTCGATTCTATCGAAATAGAGTTGGAGTAAAAGATTCGTTCCACTCCTAGTTCTTTAGAATTCGTATTTCCTAAGTTTATCAATCTATCCAAAGTTAATGAGAGATTTACGAAATTATACAATGATGCAAATTATACTAACAAGATATGAATTTATACGACTACGGAATACTAAATTGATACTAGATAAAGAATTAGGGGGGATTGATTCCACCTTAACTCGACTTAATTTACTAACGAAGAATCGTCGTAATCCAAATTGAACGGCTTTCGCATAACAATTGGTTCTTCCTAATCCCTAGTTGTTTATGGTAATCTCTACCAACTAACATCTAGCATGTGAAACAATCAAACCCATTCTCATGGTGAACTAATCGTTTTCTAGAATGGAATGGGAAATCACGACTATTCTATGCTTAACAAAAATCAAGCTTCATCAATGCTTCTTCAACCCGCTCTAATGGAGGTTTAGCTTAGAATCATTATGCTATCATTTCCAATTGAATTAAAACAAGACATGATGTAAATATTATAACTTTGCTCATTTCAACTCGAACGAAAATCTAAATTTGCTAGATTTAATTAAAACTAACAATGATAATAACTAAATCTATGAATTGAACTATAAAGATTTAATGAAAATGAAACTAGGTTATCAAGAACTAATTAACTTTATTAATCTAATGAAGAAAAAAAAATTGATTCAAATACTAAATTAAAAACAAGGTAACTGAAAACTAATTAATTAATGGAGTCTAAATCTAGATCTAAAAAAATTCTCTAATGGCTACTTTCTACCTAACCTAATTGATGCTTAAGAGTTAAGTCTTTTCTCTTGAAATGGAGGAGACCAGATCTACATTTTCGTGCATGGGCTGAGGAGCCATGTTTTGGGCCAGAAAATCGAGCCTAAAACCGAATCTCTTCAGTCCACATGGTTCTTTTCAGTTAGATCTGACTTCAGCAAGCTTTTCGTCCATTTATACTCCTCTAATTAGATCAAGGTTTAGACCATTGGAAATATTTTTCCGAGCCGGTCGTTTTGACATAAGGTAGGCCCAATTCCAAGGTCTGAGCCCAAAGATACGGTCTTCGAAAGTTCTGCTGACTTTTGTGCGTTGTTTCTGCCCGCGTTGACTTTGACTTTTCAGCTTTGACGGGCTTTTTAAAGGCTTTTTCTCCTTGAATCTTAGCCTTTAATCATAGAACTCCTTAGCAACCAACCCTTGCTCCTTTATCTCGCCAAAGTGACACATTTTAGCACATAATTGACTCTAATGCCTGAAATATATAAAAGCACATAATCAACATTAACTCTTATTTATTACTCAAATAATTGGTCTAAAGGTATTATTGTTAACGGGTTAAAACTATAGTTTTGGGCTCTTATCAAACCACCCCCAAACAGCATTTTGCTTGTCTTCAAGCAAATATGAGAAATTAGCATAAGTGACCAAAAATGGAGTTCTAACTAATCTCGTTTCACCGAGTGCGATTGCATTTACCATATGCAACAAGGCCTTAAACCACTAGGAATTCCCTAGTGGACGAGTTATAGCCTCGTGAGAGTTTTCTAGTGAAGGTACTCACAAACTTCATCTATGCTACAACGACTAAGAAATAAACTATTGTTTCCTTATCTATGTCTCAATTATCTATACATCTCACTAGCAATGAATACAGAATAATCAAATCAAAACCTAAGCTAATATATGCATAATAATCAATCATCTATGAATAAACATATATACAATGAGTAATACTATGAAATGCACTAGCAGGTCTGATAAGAGCCCAAAACTGTAGTTTTAACCCCTTAACAATTGTACTTTTAGACCAATTATGTGAATAATAAGTAAGAGTTAATATTAATTACGTGTTTTTATGCATTTCAGGCTTCAAAGTCCATTATGTGCATAAATGTGTCACTTTAGCGAGATAAAGGAGCAAAGGTCGGTTGTTAAGGAGTTCTATGATTAAAGGCTAATTTTCAAGAAGACAAAGCCTTTGTAAAGCCCGGTCAAAAGCTGAAAAGTCAAAGTCCACGCGGGTAAAAAGCTTGATTGCACAAAGTCGTCAGAACTTCCGAAGACCATATCTTTGGACTCAGACCTCGGAATTGGGCCTACCTTATGTCAAAACGACCGACTCGAAAAGGGCTTTCCAATGGTCAAATCTTTGGCCCAATCAGAGAAGCAGAAGTGGACGAAACATCTGTCGAAGCCAACTACAGCTGAAGAGCCCATTTTGGACTAAAGAAATTGGGTTTTGGGCCCGATTTTCCGGCCCAAAACATGGCTCCAAGCCCATGCACGATTTTTGGATTTGAACGTATAAAAACAAAAGCTTGACTCTTTGTTAATGGCAGTTAGGTTAGGAAGCTAATGTTAATGGAGTTTAGGGTTAGAAAAAGATAGATCTAGATTAGTTTTTAGATCTAGATCTAGTTTTTTTTACATTCATTCAATTAGTTAGTTTAGAATCATATTTTAGTTTTTAGAAC
Organism: Coptis chinensis; assembly: GCF_015680905.1. Lineage (NCBI taxonomy): Eukaryota > Viridiplantae > Streptophyta > Magnoliopsida > Ranunculales > Ranunculaceae > Coptis > Coptis chinensis. Next base: position 46,931,486 of record NC_141460.1, read on the forward strand.
AAAGTATTAGTTCTTCATTTCAATTTAGATTATTGCTTAAATTCTTATTTAGATTTAGTTGTCTTAAATTCATAATTAGTTATTCACAATCTTAGTTCTAAATTAGTTTTAATTTCAGTTTAATTTAATTATGTCTTATTGTTATTATTGTTCTTGTGTTGGGAATGGTAGTATAGAAATTTCACATCAAATCATTACTCTCACCATTGTTCCTTTTGGGTTTGATTAGTTGAATTCGATTTAAGTCAAGAGAGTTAAGAGTGGACGAATCCTTACTCATTATATTGCATGATTATGTTTTGAGAGTAAGAAGAATTGATTTAAACGTAAGAATGGTAGGATTACGTATTAGTGTTGTTAACATTAATATTTAGGATTCTATTATTTTTACGGTTATCAAGGTCCGTTTCTGAAAACTCAGAATAAAGTCCTTAAGTAGGTCCTTACAAAAATGTTGAGACAAAAACCACTCTGATTTTTCCGCTCAAGTTTCGCTACTCCAGTGTGCAGTGGGCACACTTTACCTTGCAATCTCAATCACACACAAGGAAGCCGGAGTCGATCAAACATATCTGCCACTTACTATCACACTAACCTATTCCTAATTGAACTAGATGTCTTTATTAGGTGTTGTGGGGATTAGGAGATGGTTTAAGAAGGAAAGAAATGGATATTCAAAAAGGACAACTCTGAGATAATAAAGTCTTCAAATTATGTAACTAGAGAAAACCTTGTTCTTTACTTTTGCTTCTACACTTTGTTTCCATCTTTAGCCATATATATATATATATATATATATATATATATATATATATATATATATATATATATATATTTTTTTTTTTTTTTTTTTTATCTTTGGTTGTTGACTCCTTTGATTCAATTTTTTTTTTGGAGTTCTAACTCTTTATTTTCTTTTATTTATTTTTATTTTTATTTTTTTTATTTGGATGGAAACTTTCTTTTCTTATCTGAAGGGACTAACAAATTCTTGATTTCAAAGGTCTTTCTCTTTTCTATTATTCATCTCTATTCTACAATGGGTAGATTGATTTTTTTTTATTTTGTTTTCGTTTTTATAACAGGGTAAAGGATTTGCGGTCTAGGAAAGGCTAAAGAAAGGCTCAGAGGGGCGACTAGCGGAAAATAATTCATAGGTTTGAATTTTTGGCTATATCGATCGAAATAGGGCCTAAATTCTCGCTTAGGATATGCTATAGTGATCAAGCAAGTGGACGTGTGATTTCTCTATCCGGATTTTACTTCTCCCTTGTGTAATTTCTCTAACAGTTTCACTCATATAAGAGTTTAAGCTATATTCTCACAGGATTTGTAGAATAAGTACTCTAGCCTAGATTTCAGAAACTTACTACCAAACAATCGTAGATACTCATGCAATATATTTATAGAAAGATGCAAAGATTATTATCTACATATTAATCTAAGTTCCTAAAAACTATTCTAATGCAAAAGCTAAGTGAGATTTTTAGATTATCAAGGGCCTAGAGAAGGGAAACAATACTAATATTCCTAAGTGTATAGCATAACTTTTTATTTATATTTTTAAAAATTTTAAATTTTTACTAGAAAACAAGTGCATATTGTACATATCTATATCCTAACAGATGCCTTTATTACACTTGTTTCTATGCCCCAAACAAGAAGAATTCTTTGTCCTCAAAGTATTTATATAAAAAAAGGATAGAGAAATACCATTGAAACGCGTGAAATTCTAGAATATCTGCAAAACAAGGTTAAAACATACTAATATAGAAAATAAAAGTTGACGCAACTCTATAGGAGTTCCACCCGTTATTGGGTTAATAAGAATTAAATTGCTTAGGACATAAGCATACACTAACTGAAACTAAAACTTACCTCCTCTCCCGCGTTTAAACATTGCCCTCCTCATCTTCCACTCCAAAGAGATAAGGTTCGTTCGCATCCTGCCATGCTATGATAACTTGCCAAGCCTGCCGCCGTGTGTCATCAATTTGTGCTAACCTATCGAGTGTTACTATGTCTGATGGGGTGTAAGGAGCAACCAAATGAGGTTGCACCTACCATCCCGGTCAAGTCATTACTCGAAATGAGCGAACCACCCAATTGGTGGGTCTCATGATTACAAACCTTTTCCAATCCGTGAACTGGGTACATAATTCAGGTAGACAACTGAGCATGATGCGGCAAACCAAAACAGGCATAAGAAGATACTTATGCCTCATGCTTTGGGCTCTCTTAAAACTAGCTACTAATACTCGGGGAATGTCATATCGGCAACGTCCCTCACCTAAAGCAAGGAAAATGTCACCAGTGGTACTATTTGTAGAGATAAACTGCCAATCCCCTAAAATATTCATCAGGATGAATAACATGGTAGTTCCTACATTGAGGGACAGGCTACCAAGGGCTATGTTATAACGCCCTTGGTCCATTATACGAAACACCCCTCCCCCATAATACTCATGGAAATATGTATAGGCATAGAGGTATGCATTATCGGTCATATATCCCCACGTGTGAATAGGATTAGGTATTGGTATTCCCGGAACTAATGTTACCAAATACTTATTGAATTCTAGTGGCGTATCATCAACCATGATGGAGAATTCTTGTTCTCCTTCCTGGTTACAATAGAAACTAGCATTATTGTAAATATATTCAATAAACTTAGGTGACTACAAATCGTCTTCACTTACTAGTAGATGCCTCCATCCTAACTGCAAGACCCTGTTGCAAAACCAATGTCCATAAGTCTCGCTTCCCAACAAGTGTTCGGAAGACTGCTCCAGTATGACTATAGGTGATGTCAAAACTACTCTCTAGAATAGCTGGAACGATCCTGGAACAACCCACAAAAAATTAGAATTTTTTTGTGCCCATGGGGGTCAGGGCGCGGGGTGCGCTCAACCTATGCCTAGATAGGGCGCGGGATGCGCCTTGGTGAATTTCGAGTTCCAGGCACTTAGAAGAAGGCGCTCACTTTTGTTTAGGATGGAATTGGCGCTTCGGTGTGAATTTTGAGTTCTAGGCAGTTAGGCACAGGGCGTGCTTACTTTTGCAGGATGGCGGGTATTTGGGGGAATTTTGAGTTCTAGGCACTTAGGGCGGTTTAACGAAGAAGCGAAGCGGCGCGAGCTATTGAGTGCTAAAGTGAGAAGGAAATAAGGGAAAACTTGGGAGTGAAAGGTGAGAGATGAAAGTAGGATGTAGTGTGGGTTGTGAGTGTAGAATGAAGGAAGTTTATATAGGTTGTGAGCTTCCAAAACGAATCGGCAAGTTGCCAAAATGTTTTTAGGCAATTGCCGAAAACAAAATATTTTCGAAACCAGAAATAAAAACACCCCATATTCTCTATTCCAAAACAAACCCAATATCTTTTAGGTTGAATTTAGGATAGTAACATCCTAACTCATTGAGATTTCATCCTACCACAATATCTACTCATAGCCATGCCTATATCGGCAACATTCCCAACAATTATCGCAAAATTATATAATAAATTTTGGATCATATAAAAACAATGCTAAAAGAAATAATACCTCCCCCAAACAATTCGGGAAGGTGGTATTAACGCAAAAATCATTGCATGCTTAGACAAGAACCAAATTAAATTAAAATAGAAATTCAAATAACAATTAACTACCGAATTTAAATTTAACTACTGAATTTAACAACTTAACATCCAAACTACTAAAAACAATAAAAACGACATCAACACAACAAACAACAAGAAATCTAGCTACAAGATGAGGAAAGGATAAGAATAGGAATTTGAGTGATCAAGAATGTAAAAACCAAACACCCCACCCCCAAACAAATTTTTTGAAAACAGGTTTTTGAAAATTTGTTTTAAAACGTGGGTCTTTTAAAGTCAGATTCCCATAGACTTAATGTGGGGTCATTTTACGTCAGATTCCCCTAGACGGTGCACACCCCCAAACAAACAAGAAACTAGGGTGGCACATAATAGATGATGCGTGGTCAACTATAAACTAGTAGTCGAAAGAGGTTGGGGTCTAGTCATAAAAACATGATACTAAATGCACCCTCAAACAGAATGACTCGGCAGGCTACCATGCATCATAACTTCGAGACTCGTACCCAGCGCGAGGATGAGCATTGGGAGGAGATGAAGGCCGAGATGGAAGCTCAGCGAAAGTTTCGTGAAGATATGTGTGAACGCTTCCCACCCCATGGGGGTTCTTCTTCTGAGGAGGCGTCTGTGAGGCACGAGCGTCGTCGCCGTGAACGGATGGCTTAGGCCCATTAGAGCTCAGGAGTCATCTCCTTCCCATGTGTCATCCACTACCAGCAGCGCGTTCTTTAGGGATATTATGAGTTGATGTTGTTTTGTATTTTTTTTTTATTTAGTTTGGATGTTAATTTTGAATTCCGTAGTTAAATTTGAATTTGGTAGTTAATTGTATTTGAATTTGAATTTGAATATAATTTGGTTCTTTTCAAATTGTGCTTTGATTTTATTGATAATCCCACCTTCCCGAATTGTTTGGGGGTGATATTATTTAGTCTAGCATGATTTTTATATGATCAAAAATTTATTATATAATTTTGCGATGATTGTTGGGAATGTTGCCGATATGGGCATGGCTATGAGTAGATATTGTGGTAGAATGAAATCTCAATGAGTTAGGTAGTTACTATCCTAAATTCAACCTAAAAGATATTGGGTTTGTTTGGAATAGAGAATATGGGTTGTTTCCATTTCTAGTTTCGGAAATATTTTGTTTTCGGCAATTGCCTTAAAACTTTTTGGCAACTTGCTGATTCGTTTTAGAAGCTCACAACCTATATAAACTTCCTTCATTCTACACTCACAACCTACACTACATCCCACTTTCATCTCTCACCTTTCACACCCAAGTTTTCCCTTATTTCCTTCTTACTTCAGCACTCTCAAAGACTTCGGGCCAAGACATGCTTCTGAAAGCTGCCATGCCACTTCTACCTTGAACCTCTGGATGAATTGAAAAAAATAAAATGCGATAAACTAAAATGTATAGTCTAACCTCGTAATGAACTACTTAATCCCTCGCTATTAAAAGCTTCTGAGCTCGCGAATTGCACTAAGTGGACGGAACTCAAAATTCACTCCTAGTTCCCTAGCATGGATTGTTTTCTAAGTCTAATCCTAGGTCAAAAGTGAGAGAGCTTTCCCTAAATGCCTAGAACTAGGAATTCAGATGAGGCACAGAAATTAACTACCCAGCATAGGTTGAAATACTATTGTTTGCCCTAGATAAAGGAATTGGGGCACAAAAAATTCTCGAATCAACTTGGGCTGTCTAGGATCGTTCCAATTCTCCTATTCTAGAGAGTAGTTTTTGATGACATCACCTATAGTCATACATGGCAGTCTTTCAACACTTGTTGGGAAGCAAGACTTATGGACATTGGTTTTCAGAAGTGGAATAGATCTTGCAGTTAGGATGATGGCACTAAATCGGTAAGTGAAGACGACTTAGATTCACCTAAGCTTACTGAATATTTTTACAATAATGTTAGCTTCTATTGTAACCAGGATGGAGAACAAGAATTCTCCGTCATGGTTGATGACACTCCACTAGAATTCAATAAGTATTTGTTAGTGTTAGTTTCGGGATTGCCCTTGCCTGACCCTATGCACACGTGGGGATATATGACCGTAATGTAACCTTAATTTTCTCTATGACTATACATATTTCCATGAGTATTATGGGGGAGGGGTGTTTCTATAATGGACCAAGGGAGTTATATTATAGCCCTTGGTAGCCTATCCCTGAATGTATGCACTACCATGTTATTCATTATGATGAATATTTTAGGGGAGTGGATGTTTATCTCTGCAAATAGTACCACTGGTGACGTTTTCCTTGCTTTAGCTGAGGGACGTCGCCGATATGACATTCCCTGACTATTAGTGACTAGAAAGCCCAAAGCATGAGGCATAAGTACCTTCTTATGCCTGTTTTGGTTTGCCGCATCACGCTCAATTATCTACCTGAATTCTGTACCCAGTTCACGGATTGGAAAAGGGTTGAAGTCATGAGACCCACCAATTGGGTGGTTCGCTCTTGGGTGGTTTGCTCATTTTGAGTAATGACTTGGCCGGGATGGCAGGTGCAACCTCATTTGGTTGCTCCTTACAACCCATCAAACATTGTAACACTCGACAGGTTAGCACAAGTTGATGACACACGGCGGCAGGCTTGGCAAGTTATCATAACATGGTAGGATGCGAAGGAACTTCATCCCTATGGAAAGGAAGATGAGGAGGACAATGTTTAAACGTGGGAGAGGAGGTAAGTTTTAGTTTTCTAGAGAGTAGTTTTGTGTCACGCTATAGTATGTCCTAAGCAATTAAATTCTTGTTAACTCCATAAGATCTTGTAGTTAGGATGTAGAACTCATATAGAGTGAAGGCGTCGTATTCTTCTTTTTCTATATTAGTATGTTTTAACCTTGTTTTGCAGGATGTTCTAGAATTTCCGTCATTTCCATGGTATTTCTCTACCCTATTTATTTAAATACTTTGAGGACAAAACATGCTTCTTGATATTTTAGGGGGGCATAGAAACATATTTAATTAAGGGGGGGGTGTTTTAGGATATAGATATGTATAATATGCACTTGTTTTCCAGTTAAAAAATTCAAAAATTTTAAAAATATAAATAAAAAGTTTATGCTATACACTTAAGAATATTGGTATTATTTTCTTTCTCTATGCTCTCAATAATCTAGAAATCTCACCTAGCTTTTACATTAGAATAGATTTTAGAAACTTAGGTTAATATGTAGGTAATAATCTTTGCATCTATCTATAAATATATTACATGAATATCTATGATTGTTGGCATTAACTTTCTGAAATCTAGGCTAGAGTACTTATTCTACAAATCCTGTGAGAATATAGCCTAAAGCCTTATATGAGTGAAACATTTGAGAAATAACACAAGGGAGAAATAAAATCCGGATAGAGAAATCACACATCCACTTGCTTGATCACTATACCATATCCTAAGCGAGAATTTAGGCCCTATTTGGATCTTTATAGCCAAAAATTCAAACCTATGAAATTATTTTAAGCGTAGGTAAGTTTTGAGTTTTTTTTTAGCCTTTCATAAACCACAAATCCTTTAACTGTTAACAAAACAAAATAAAAATAAAATCGTTCCCTACCCATTCTTTGAATGAGTTTAAGGATGTTGTGTTTGTTATGATGGAAAGGAAAGGAAATACTATGGAAAACTTGTTTTCGGTTAAAAATTAAAAATTTTAAAAATATCGAAAGGAAAATAAAGTGGTCCACCTTTTCCATAGTTTTTTAAAAAGTTTGTTTACCCATGGAAATTGGAAATGGGCTTTTCCATATGGAAACAAATGGAAAAGGTTTTGAATAGATTTTAGAAAGCTAATATGTAGGTAAAATTTTTCTATCTAAAGGAAAGGAAAGGAAATAGATAAATAAGAACTTACTACTAATACACTCCTACAAACAATACAATTATTCCTTTCCATAGAAACATTTTGCAAACAAACAGGATGATTATTCCTTTCCCTAGTTTTTACATTTCCTTTCCCCATTTGGATCAAACACATACCATTTAAAATTATTTCCTTTCCATTCCATTCCATTCCATTCCATAGTGGACCACCCATTTTATTTCCTTTCCTTTCCATGAGTTAAAATTTAACAAACACACACTAAGAATAGAAATGAAGAATAGAAAAGAGAAAGACCTTTGAAATTAAGAAATTGTTAGTCGCTTCAAATAAGAAAAGAAAGTTTCCATCCAAATAAAATAAATAAATAAATAAATAAAAGAAAATAAAGAGTTAGAACTCCAAAAATAGAATCAAAGGAGTCAAAAGCCAAAGAAAAATAATATATGGCTAAGAATGGAAACAAAGTGTAGAAGCAAAACTAAAGAACAAGGTTTTCTCTAGTTACATAACATGAAGACTCTATTATCTCAGACTTGTCCTTTTTGAATATTCATTTCTTTCCTTCTTAAACTATCTCCTAATCCCCGCAACACCTAATAAAGACCTCTAGCTCAATTAGGAATAGGTTAGTGTGATAGTAAGTGGCAGATGTGTTTGATCAACTCTGGCTTCCTTGTGTGTCATTGAGATTGTAAGATAAAGTGTGCCTACGACACACTAGAGTAGCGAAACTTGGGTGAAAAAATTAGAGTGGTTTTTGTCTTGACATTTATGTGAGGACCTACTTAAGGTCGCTATTACGAGTTTTCAGAAACAGACCTGCTAGTGCATTTCATAGTATTACTCATTGTATATATGTTTATTCGTAAATGATTGATTATTATGCATATATTAGCTTATGTTTCGACTTGATTATTCTGTATTCATTGCTAGTGAGATATATAGATAATTGAGACATAGATAAGGAAACAATAGTTTATTTCTTATTCGTTGTAGTATAGATGAAGTTTGTGAGTACCTTCACTAGAAAACTCTCACAAGGCTATAACTAGTCCACTAGGGAATTCCTAGTGGTTTAAGGCCTTGTTGCATATGGTCAATTCAATCACACTCGGCGAAATGAGATTAATTAGAACTCCATTTTTTGTCACTTATGCTAATTTCTCATATTTGCTTGAGGACAAGCAAAATGCTGTTTGGGGGTGGTTTGATAAGAGCCCAAAATTTTAGTTTAAACCCTTTAACAATAATACCTTTAGACCAATTATGCTGGAAATAAATAAGAGTTAATGCTGATTACGTGCTTTTATGTATTTAAAGCATTATAGTCAATTATGTGCAGAAATGTGTCACTTTGGCGAGATAAAGGAGCAAGGGTTGGTTGCAAAGGAGTTCTGTGATTAAAGACCAAGATTCAAGGAGAAAAAGCCTTGAAAAAACCCAGTCAAAGCTGAAAAGTCAAAGACAACGCGGGCTGAAATAGCGCACAAAAGTCAGCATAACTTCCAAAGACCGTATCTTTGGGCTTAGATCTCAAAATTGGGCCTACCTTATTTCAAAATGACCTGCTCGGAAATAGGTTTCCAATGGTCCAAACCTTGGCGCAATCAAAGAAGCATAGGTGGACAAAAAGCCTACTGAAGTCAGATCTAGCTGAAAAGGGCCCTGTAGACTGAAGAGATTGGGTTCTGGGCTCGATTTTCCGGCCCAAAACATGGCTCCTCAGCCTATGCACGAAAATGTGGATCTGGTCTCCTCCATTTCAAGACAGAAGACTGAACTCTTAAGCATCAATTAAGTTAGGTAGAAAGTAGCCATTAGAGAATTTTTTTAGATCTAGATTTAGACTCCATTAATTAATTAGTTTTCATTTACCTTGTTTTTAATTTAGTATTTGAATCAATTGTTATTTCTTCATTAGATTAATAAAATCAATTAGTTATTGATAACCTAATTTCATTTTCATTAAATCTTTATAGTTCAATTCATAGATTTAGTTATTATCATTGTTAGTTTCAATTAAATCTAGCAAATTTAGATTTCCATTCGAGTTGAAATAAGCAAAGTTATAATCTTTACATCATGTCTTGTTAAAATTCAATTGGAAATGATAGCATAATGATTCTAGGCTAAACCTCCACTAGAGTGGGTTGAAGAAGCCTTGATGAAGCTTGATTTTTGTTAAGCGTAGAATAGTCATGATTTCCCATTCCATTCTAGAAAACGATTAGTTCACCATGAGAATGAGTTTGATTATTTCACATGCTAGATGTTATTTGGTAGAGATTACCATAAACAACTAGGGATTAGGAAGAACCAATTGTTATGTGAAAGCAGTTCAATTTGGATTACGACGATTCTTCGTTAGTAAATTAAGTCGAGTTAAGGTGGAATCAATCCCCCCTAATTCTTTATCCAGTATCAATTTAGTATTTTGTAGTCGTATAAATTCATATCTTGTTAGTATAATTTGCATCGTAGTATAAATTCGTAAAACTCTCATTAACTTTGGATAGATTGATAAACTTAGGAAACGCGAATTCTAAAGAACGAGGAGTGGAACGAATCTTTTACTCCATCTTTATTTCGATAGAATCGAGAGTAGAATAATCTTTGATATAACACACACAAAATCAATTTTAGTTTTACTTGTGTTTAGAGTTCAATCTTTTATTTGTAGGTAAAATTATTCATTTTACGTTTATCAAATGGCACCGCTGCCATCTTAAACTCTTTTAGGACAAGAATTCAATTGCTTGAATCCAAAGGGCAATCCCCCATTCTCTATCCACCATTTTAATTTTTCTTTCTTGTTTCTCATATTTTCGTTACTGTTCATTCTTGAAATTCACTGTTCTAATCCGCCCTCCCTTTTGCCTTCCACAAAGTGCGCCCGCGCTCCCTTAAGATTGCGGAATCATAGTGATGAATACTGCAGTAAAGGTATTTTTAAATTTTTGAAAATTCTAAAAATTTTCAGACATAATATCTATAGTGTTATTGATTTACTGGAATATTTTCAGAATTTTCCTAATTGTTTTACCTTGTGAAAAAATACGATCTTTTGAGTGCTACATTTCAGTTTTCAAACAGTAAGTTCTTGAAAAACAGACGAGTAAGGTTACTTATACAGTTCGAAAAAATTTATACTTTTTACAGGAGTATATATCCTAAGTCAGGAGTTTGCAGTAAAAATTTGATGAGTTTTTTATTTGTTTTGGCCTCCTAACTTGTGGAGTATTTCCAGTGTGTTTCTACAGTTTTGCAACACTTAATGTCTGGAACAATCACCGATAAGGAGAACTTGTAGAACTCCAATTGCTCTAAAATTTTTACAAAAACACGCATGATCTGTCAGAAGTCTCTAGTAAAATTTGGTGATTTTTAGCTTTGTTTTGATTGGTTAACCATTCGGTTGTTTGTATTGTGTCCGAAAACTGTTTTGCAAACTCTGCAGGGTAGTAGAAGGACTTTCATAGCTCCAATTGTTCAGAAATTTTACAGGCTACTTACTGGACGTCTTAGCAACCTACTGTCAAAATTTCAAATTTTTTGGAAAGCACGACCCGCGCACATACAAGGCAAAGTTTGACCGCGACTTGCGCTCAAAACACTGTAACTCGAGTTCCACCTAAGTGCGACCAGCGCCCTTCACAGGCAAATTCTGAGTGCCCCCCGTGCTCAACTCACTAAAAATTGCCTCAGGAATGAGAGCGACCTGCGCCCTTCACAGGCAAATTCTGAGCGCACCCCGCGCCCTTTTCTGGAGCAGCCCGATTTTCACAAGTCAGTCCAAACTTCCATTTCTTTAAGTTATTCGCTGTTTCTAACTTCTTCAATACACTGAGATTACGTATACAAGACGCTATTCATACACATAGCAAGGAGGCATTCAGGTACTCCTTCCACTCCTCGCCTCTTCTGTTAAAGGAGTTTCAATTCTAGTATAATTAGGATTGTTTATCGTAAACATTAACGTACATGCCTATCTAGAAATTTATAGTTAGAGTTTTGGTTCCATATTAATTGTCCTATAATATATTTGTAAAACCAATATGGCATATCAATATGTAGACCAACAATCATATGATTATTATGCAAACCCTTCACCATGTTCATGCTGTGGTAGTCCTTACCATTGGGCTTCTCATTGCCAATCATATCAAAAGTTTGAGCCTACTATATGATATAATAATAATTATGAACCTCAATTTTCAAATTTTTATAGTGACCCATGCAATCAAGAGTTTTCTAGTCATCCAAACTATACAGGGAGTCAACCAATGTCATATAATTCTAGTTCCTTGATGAGTGTGTACAACGAACCAAACACTTTTCCATGCACAATTTGTTCAGATCCAGACCACACAGCCCATTCATGTCCCTTATTTATTCAACCTTAACATATCCCATCACAATACGAGATCAACCAGAGTCACTCAAACGCCAATAACTATAACTATCAAACACCATACCAACAAGACATTTCCACCATGCCAGAAATCACCCACCCATCTAGTTCGCCAACCTTCCCAGACCAAATTTCCGAAACTATGCTTTAGAACATAGCCCAGATGATTTCCATGATCTCCTCGCCTAACAAAGAACTTTCAACCTTGCTAGAGATCGACACACAACTAGAACAACCTATTACCATAACCACACCATTCGACCTAGTTAAGACCTACCCTGAATTTCATGAATCATTACCTTCCCATGACCCTCCCATTAACCATTATGTTGACTCCACACCCCATTTGGATGAGGAAATTCTTGCAGACGACTCTTTAGGACTAGTTTTGGATGACCACTCAAATTTGAGCGATGCCTCTGAGGAACCTCCCACTGATCCATCTGATGATGAATATAATAATGACACTTTGGAAGATATTTATAAAGGTGTGACAAAGGAAGAATTTGATAACTATTGGCATTCTCTTCATATGGACCCTCTTGTTAAGCATGTCCATGCCTTTGTGTTTGCTAACCACACTCAGCTGGATGATTTCTCGACATATTCGAATGATGCCATTGAGGATACTTATAGTGTTTTAGAGGAAGAGGGTGAGGACATAGAGATTAACAATTCTAATCTAAGCCATGAACAAGTTAATGTGTAAGAAAAAGAGGAAGTAACTTCTTTAGCGCAATGTGAATCAAAATTTAGTTTGGCAGCTGAGGAAATAACAATGGAAGAAATAGATGAATTTCTTAAAGATAAAGCCACGAACTACAACTTTATGGATTCAGCTAAGCTAGATGAAGATTTCTATGATTTCTTAAGAGCGTGTGAGGATCCACCAACTGATGAACCACCAACCAACCACCATCCACCTGAGTTACCACCTCCTATAATCCAACCATCTACCACAACTAAGCCATCCATTCACCCACCATTTCAAAGGAACCTAGATTTTACCCTTGAGCCAATTGCCTCAGAGACCCTCTATAAGTTTTTGAACCCTCATGATGAAGAGTGTTTGCTTAGCACACAATCCTATGAGTACACCATTCCGGTAGTTGAGAACCAAGCTCTGACCGAGTGTAGTGAGAAACCTAGTTTGTCTTATTTTTCCTCATCTGAGCCTCATAAAAGATATCAGGATCCATACTTCATTCCTTTATCACCTAAAGTATCGTTGATTCATCTTTTGGGTCATTCTAACGTTTTAACATAGCTACAACATGATGGTTTGCATATGTTCTTTGATGGGTTGCATAAGTTTTCTTTCATTCTTCTACATGATTGGTTCCAATTATACAACTTCATTCTGTTTGGAGGTGCATTTAGTATCATATTTTTATGGATAAACCCCCAACTCTTTCAACTATTAGTTTATAGTTGACCACGCATCATCTATTTTGTGCCACCCCAGTTTCTTGCTTGTTTAGGGGTGTGCACAGTCTAAGGGAATCTGACTTAAAACAACCCCATATTAAGTCTAGGGGAATCTGACTTTAAAAGACCCACATTTGAAACAAATTTTCTAAACTCTGTTCTATAAAATTTGTTTGGGGGTGGGGTGTTTTGTTTTTCCATTCTTGATCACTCAACTCCCTATTCTTATCCCTTCCTCATCTCATAGCTAGATTTCTTGTTGTTTGTTGTTTTGATGTTTTTTATCATTTTTATTAGTTCGGATGTCAATTTTGAATTCAGTAGTTAAATTTGAATTCGGTAGTTAATTGTATTTGTATTTGAATTTGAATTTAATTTGGTTCGTTTCAATTTGTATGTTGATTTTATTATTAATCCCACCTTCCTGAATTGTTTGGGGGTGGTATTATTTATTCTAGCATGATTTTTATATGATCCACATTTTTAGATATAATTTTGCGGTGATTGTTGGGAATATTGCCAATATTGGCATGCCTATGATTAGATGTTGTGGTAGGATGAAATTTCAAAGAGTTTAAAAGTTACTATTCTAATTTAAATCTAAAAGATATTAGGTTTGTTTTAGAATAATGAATATTGGTTGTTTCCATTTTAAGTTTTGAAATATTTTGTTTCCAGCAATTGCCTTAAAGCTTTTTGGCAACTTGCGATTCATTTTGGAAACTCAAAACCTATATAAACTTCATTCATTCTCCACACAAAACTAACATCTCTCACCTTTCACTTCCATTTTTTCCCTCTTTTTCTTCTTCACTTAAGCACTAGAGCAGCTCGAAGCGCACCTACAACACAGTTGAGCGCTACCCGTGCCCAAAACACTGTAAGTCCATTTGCTCCTAAGCGCGACCCGTGCCCTACCCAGACCAAATCTGAGCGTGCACCACGCCCAAAACACTATAACTCGAGACTCACCTCGAAGCGACGACCGTGCCTACCCAGGCATAGGTTTGAGCGCGACTCGGCCTCGACGACCAGTGGGCACAAAAATTCGATTTTTGTGGGTTGTTCCAGGATCGTTTGAAGCTGTTCCAGAGAGTAGCTTTGTGATGACATCTCCTACAATCATACCAGAATAGTCTTTCAAAGATTTGTTCTCTAGCGACACATACGGATCTTGGTTTCGAGAAGTAATCATACAAGCAAGATGGCAATCTATAATGATGATAAATGGCGTCAATCTTGGAAAGTTATCATGGCATGGCATGACACAAAGGAACCTCATCTCTTTGAAGAGGATGAGGATGACGATTAAAAGGGAGAGGAGGTAAGTTTTTAGTTTCAGTTAGTGTCTGCTTATGTCCCAAGCAATTTAATTTTTGTTAATCCCATAACGGATGGAACTCCTATAGAGTTGCGCCAGTTTTTATTTTCTATATTAGTATGTTTTAACCTTGTTTTGCAGATGTTCTAGATTTTTACGCGTTTCCATGGTATTTTTCTATCCTTTTTATTTAAATACTTTGAGGACAAAGCATGCTTCTTGTTTGGGGGTGACATAGAAACACGTGTAATTAAGGCATCTGTTAGGATATAGATATGTACAATATGCACTTGTTTTCTAGTTAAAATTTCAAAAATTTCAAAAAAATAAAAAAAATAAAAATGAAAAGCTATGCTATACACTTAGGAATAGTGGTATTGTTTTCTTTCTCTATGCTCTTAATAATCTAGAAGTCTCACGTAGTTTTTGCATTAGAATAGTTTTTAGAAACTTAGGTTAATATGTAGGTAATAATCTTTGCATCTATCTATAAATATATTACATGAGTATTTATGATTGTTGGCAGTAAGTTTCTGAAATCTAGGCTAGAGTACTTATTCTACAAATCCTGTGAGAATATAGCCTAAAGCCTTATATTAGTGAAACATTTGATAAATGACACAAGGGATAAGTAAAATCCGGATAGAGAAATCACACGTCCACTTGCTTGATCAATATACCATATCCTAAGCGATAATTTAGGCCCGTTTTGGATCCATATAGCCAAAAATTCAAACCTATGAAATTATTTTCCGCTAGTCGCCCCTCTGAGCCTTTCTTTAGCCTTTCATAAACCACAAATCCTTTAACCTATTACAAAACAAAATCAAAATCAAAATCAGCCTACCCATTCTTTGAATAAGTCTGAGAATAGAGATGAAGAATAGAAAAGAGAAAGACCTTTGAAATCAAGAATTTGATTAGTCGTTTCAAATAAGAAAAGAAAGTTTCCATCCAAATAAAAATAAATAAATAAATAAATAAAAGAAAATAAAGAGTTAGAAATCCAAAAATAGAATCAAAGGAGTCAAAAGCCAAAGAAAAAGAAAAAAAATGGCTAAGGATGGAAACAAAGTGTAGAAGAAAAAGAACAAGGGTTTCTCTAGTTACGTAATATGAAGACCCTATTATCTCAGACTTGTCCTTTTTGAATATACATTCCTTCCTTCTTAAACAATCTCCTAATCCCCGCAACACCTAATAAAGACCTTTAGCTCAATTAGGAATAGGTTAGTGTGATAGTAAGTGGCAGATGTGTTTGATCGACTTCGGCTTCCTTGTGTATCATTAAGTTTGTAAGGTAAAGTGTGCCCACTGCACACTGGAATAGTGAGACTTTAGCGGAAAAATCAGAGTGTTTTTGTCTTGACATTTATGTGAGGACCTACTTAAGGACGCTATTCCAAATTTTCATAAACGGACCTGTTAGTGCATTTCATAGTATTGCTCATTGTATATATGTTTATCCGTAGATGATTGATTATTATGCATATATTAGCTTAGGTTTCGACATGCTTATTCTGTATTCATTGATAGTGAGATGTATAGATAATTGAGACATAAATAAGGAAACAATAGTTTTATTTCTTAGTCGTTGTAGTATAGATGAAGTTTGTGAGTACCTTTACTAGAAAACTCTCATGAGGCTATAACTCGTCCACTAGGGAATTCCTAATGGTTTACGACCTTGTTAGATATGGTCAATGCAATCGTACTTGGCGAAACGAGACTAGTTAGAACTTCATTTTTGGTAATTTATTCTAATTTCTCATATTTGCTTGAGGACAAGCAAAATACTGTTTGGGGGTGGTTTGATAAGAGCCCAAAACTGTAGTTTTAACCCCTTAACAATATAGTTGTTAGACAAATTATGTGATTAATAATATAGGTTTATCACTAATTTTGTGCTTTTGAGTATTTCAAGCTTCGGAGTTGAATAAATATAAATTTGTTACTAATTAGGCACTAAAAGGAGCTAAAGTGATTGCTATGAAAGTTGTATGAAGAAAGCCCAAGTCAAGCTGTTAAGTGAAAGTCAAACTGGATTAAAAAGTTGAAAAGCCATATCTTTGGTCTCAGACCTCGGATTTGGGCCCATTTTATATCAAAATGACCGTCGCAGAAAGCTCTTTCCAATGGTCTAGACCTTGACTCAATCAGAGTAGTATAAAGTGGTGAAAACTCGTGCTACAGTAACACGACCAGAATAGGAAGTCTTGGATTCAACGAATTGGGTTTTGGGATGACTCGCGTTATAGTTTAATTAGTTAATTAGTTATTCAATAATGACTTGTTTTCACTGTTCTTGTGTTAGAAATGATAGTTTAATGAATTCTAGTTAAACCTCCATTAGAGGGGTTTGATGAAGCTTGGATGAAGACTTGATGTGTTAGTTAGAATTATTGTATTTAAGAGTTCACTCTAGTAGGTTAGTTGATTCGCCATGAGAATGGGTTGAATTTCCTCACATGTTAATTATTAGTTGGCACAGATTGCTATGAATAATTAGGGATCACAATTAATCTTAATTGGTTATGATTGCAATAATCTACACTAGCATATTAGAAATTTATTTAAGTGAAATCAAATCCCCCTAATCTCTTCTCCATATTCTTCTCTATATTTTATTCAATTCATATTCAATTGCCTAGTTAAATTATTATAAGGAAATTCATATAATTAGTTTCATAGTGCTCATCTCTATAAATATTGCTCTCACCATTGTCTCCTTGTGTTTGATTAATTAGATTCTATTATGTTTTGGTAGTTTAGGAGTAGAACAATTCCGTACTTTATATATATATTGTATAAATCTATATGTGAGAGTAGGAAATAAATAATTGATACCGTAAGAATAAAGTTAGAGTAATCTAATTGAGTTTTTACAGGTTATCATTCGTCTCTCGTACTACATGACTGAAGGAGATGTACTTAAAGAGGAGACTCAAACTTTGAAAGGCAGTGACTAAATCCAGGCAGTACCAAGGGGCTTCTCTTGCTTGTTAATAGCGTTTACTACCCTTAGCGAGTCTGACGCAACTTCCACTTTCAGTAGCCTCTCATGGAGGCATCTTTTTAACCCGACTTCCATAGCTAGAAGCTCTTGGAATAGCACTGATTGCATTCCGCCATTCCCTGTGTAAGCCGTAACAACTTGACCTTGGCTGTCTCGTATTGCCCCTCCATGGCTAGTACCATTACTGCTTAAGGTTATATCAGTATTGAGCTTAACTTTGTTTACGGGTGGTGGATCCCAAAAGCAACCAGTATACACCGGGAGCTTAAACTGCAAGTTGAGTCCTATTCTGGTACACAGAGCTTGAGCATCCAAAGAATTCTTTACCTGAGGTTTTAGAACTACTAGGTAGTTCTTTAGGTCTCATGCCAGCTTGTTGAACAGTGCCACTGCATTCCTGCTTGAACCCTGAAAGTGTCGCCTTTTTCTCTCTTTCCAAAAGGAGTCCACTGCAGCATATAAGTAAACTTTGTATACTTCCCCTAATTCATGCCCTTTGTAGAGCCTGAAGATGGACTACCATTCTTGATTAGAAGTTCTAGAATCAGTAGAGATACCGAGAAGCTCTTTAATCTTGGAAATGATCTGATGGGAGTAAGGACACTCAAAGAAAAGATACTTAGAATGTTCTCTACTACTATTACACAAGCATCATGTAGAATGAGAAATGACTTTTCTTTGCACCAGATGGTCTTGGGTAGGAATAGTATTGGAGAAGAGCTATCAACATGTAAAGGAATGCCTCGGCAGAACCCATTTTCCCCACACAAAATTATACCACCTCACTTTGTTTCCAACTGGGCTAAGAGCGGTATAGGCGCTACTAGAGGTATAGAGTCCACTCTGGTAGGGAGTCCACATTATATTGTCTTGTAGGAGATTCCTATAGATGCTGGTAGTGAGAATTTCAGTCTTGAGATTAGAAGATGGCATTTGAAGCACGTGGTAATTCCAATATCCATTATTTAACAAACAATTGACCTTGGCATCCATAGGAAATTGCCACACTGATAAGGCTTCAACATTGAACAGGAGAGGAGAGTTGCCAACCAGATATCATGGCAGAGTAGCATATTCTCACCAGTAGCGATCGTATATTTGATAAGCTTCATAGCATCCTTTCTAGCATCTAGAATTTTTCTCCAAGACCAAGAGCAGTCTTTCGGGATTGTCATAGTCCAGAAGAATTGTTTTTTTATGTGGTGCTTCCAAGTCCAATCCACCCATATAGTTTCCTCTTTGATCACCACTTTGAAGACTAATCCGCAGTAGGCTCCCTGGTTCCATCTTTGAAGATTTGCAAATCCAAGTCCTCCTTCATTTTTTGGTTTAATCATGGTACACTAGCTAGCATAATGAAAGGCTTTCTGCAATCCATTAGAGGACCATAGAAATGAGCATAGATTTTCTCAACTTGATCCAGAACCGTTTTCGGTAGAACGAACGTTCTAGCCCAGAATATATGAAAGGATAATAGAACTGACATGATTAACATGGTTTTTCCTGCATGAGAGAGTTGTCGGGCTTCCCAATTTGTAACCTTTTGGGTGACTCATTTAATTAAAGGTTGGCATTCTCTTATGCCCAACCTTCCAGAGATCAAAGGACAGGGGGTTTTACCAGTTCAACTCCTAATATAGAAGCAAGTGATTGAGCATCTTGATGATTGAGGGCACCAGTAAGAATGGTGGTCCTGTGAGTATTGATGTGTAATCCAATTGCCCTTCCAAATCCTAGGAGACATTCTTTAACCACAAGAACAGAGTTGCTTTCCCCTTTGCAAAAGAAAAGGACATCGTCTGCAAAGGCAAGGTGTGATAGTTTCACTCTTTTGCATTTAGGGTGAAATTTGATTTGTTTCTCGTTGATGCTTCTTAAGAGAATACAGTTGAGAATTTCCATAACCAATACAAACAGATATGGAGATAAAGGATCTCCTTGTCTCAAGCCTCGGGCACTAGGGAAGAATCCTTCCGCTGCTCCATTGATCATCACAGAATAAGAAGGAGAGAAAACACACATCTGGATCCATTTGCACATAAAAGGGGGAAACTTGAAGGTATTCAACATAACTTGTATAGTGTCCCAGCTAACCATATCAAAAGCTCTCTGTATGTCTACTTTGATAGAACACCTCGGAGTGCCATGTTTCCTATCATACCCTCGCAGAAGCTCATGAGAAAGTAAGATGTTGTCCTGTATGGTCTTGCCAGGGATAAAAGCTAATTGATTAGGATAAACCAAATCATTAATCACCAATTTCAGTCTATTTGTAAGAACATTAGGCATCCACTTATATATAGTGTTGCATAAGGCAATCAGTCTAAAATCTTCTACCCAGGATGGGTTAGTTATTTTGGGAACTAGACAAAGAAGGGTTGCATTGACCCCTCTAGGGAGTTTATAGCATCTAAAAGCATTTTGAGTTGCCAAAATAAAATCAAAACCAATAGTAGCCCAACATTTCTTAAAGAAATAAGGAGTATATCCATCTGGGCCAGGTGCTTTATTGTCCTCCATCTCAAAGAGCGCTTGCTTTATTTCATCTTCTGTCACCTCAGAGTCCAAGGAAAATGAATCACTAACTGTGGCTTTGATTGGTAAGTTTTGGAAGAATATTGGACTAGAGATCTCCTCCCTTTTTGTGCCAAGAATCCCTTTATATAACTCAACAATCATATTAATAATGTCTTCTTGTCCTTGGATTGTGTCTCCTTGATCATCTTGGAGGGACCAGATGCCGCTTCTAGCTCTTTTTTCCTTAAGAAGATTAAAGAAATAGGTAGTGCACTTGTCAGTTTCCAACATCCATTCACCCTCTTCCTTAAGCTGAATCTCAGAGGCTTCTGCACTAGCAAGAGTCTGATACTTATTAAAAGCAACTTTTTCACTTTGGCCAAGGTATGGATTGAAAGGGTTTTCTTGCAAAAGCTTCAGGATATCATATATCTCCTCCCTAGCTTTTATAACTCTACCATCGAGGTCAGAAAAGTTCTTCCCTGCCCAAGGCTTGAGATTTTCCTTCAAAAGCTTAAATTTCTGCATGATAATATACATGGGATTGGAATAAACAGGAGTCTGCCACACCTCTACAAGAATGGATTGAAATTCTGGTTGCTCCACCCATTAACTTTTTAATCTAAATGGGGCTATTTTCTTGCTTTTTGCAATCCACTCTATGAGAATAGGGGAATGATCAGAAATGCCATGCGGGAGGAATTCTGTCTTAGATGACGGATACTGAGCCAACCATAGACTATTTACCAAGCTTCAGTCTATTTTTGTCATAATCCTGCAAGGTCCATCCACCTTATTACTCCATGTGAAAAAGAAGCCATTAAAAGATAAATCTGACAGGCTAGAATCTTTTAAACATTCAATAAAGTAACTTGCTTCTCTCGGATGCATGGGCGCTCCCCCTCTTCTCTCCTCTGCTTTAAAAATGTTATTAAAGTCTCTGATAACATTCCAAGGTAGAGCGATGAAGGGATCTAATGTCTTGCCATAACTTCAGTCTTTCAACTTTGGCATTTCTCGCATAGACTACAGTGAGAAAGTACATTTCATTGTTCGGTAAGTGAGTAACCTTACAATGAATATATTGGTTAGACTCCATAAGCTTAGTAATCTGCATTTTACATGGGTCCTAGCATATCCAGATTCTACCTGAGGGATCCTTGCTATAATTATTCATATGTTCCCAGAGTAGGCAGCACATATTGCGAATGCACTCGTACTTATGTTGTCTAACTTTTGTTTCAAGCAAACAGTACACACTCAATTTCTTTTCTATCCTGACTTTATTAATATCTTTGGCCTTTTGATTATCATTGGTTCCTCACACATTCCACACACATATAGGTGTAGACATTAGTGATGTTTGTTATTCTACCCCTTGGGTCGTCCACTTCTTTTTTTGCTATTCGGCTGCTCGGAAGAACTTCCAAGCTTCTTATTCTGCTGAGATACTATCCTTTGATTAGGGTAGCATCAGTTGTTATCCTTTGATTGGGGACAGCACCGAAGGACTTGTTAACTTGGCCACTCATTTTGCCTACCCTTG
This sequence comes from Coptis chinensis, assembly GCF_015680905.1. Taxonomy (NCBI): domain Eukaryota; kingdom Viridiplantae; phylum Streptophyta; class Magnoliopsida; order Ranunculales; family Ranunculaceae; genus Coptis; species Coptis chinensis. The sequence goes on from NC_141460.1 coordinate 46,953,171, forward strand.
TGACAACACCCAAGGGTGTACTTGGAGGAGGGGAGAGGAGTAGGTCTGAAGGCAATAAAACTTCATCTTGAAAGTGTTTTGTTTCTTCTTCAGAATTTCACTTAAATCAAGAACGCTTTGAGGGTCCTCTTCGAGGGCAGAAAATCTGCTATGATCCATAGCATAAAGAATTTCTTCCCCTATAGGAAAAGGGATGTCAGCTCTTATAATAGCGATAGGAAAGTTAGTATACATTGCCATTTCCAAGAGTTGCATCGATTCTTCTTGCAATACAATGGAATTGTCTGAGACAAACTGGACCAAAGCACTACAAGTTTGAGGGGGGGATTCATTATGTTGGCCTGCCTGCCATGGAATAGCAACAATATCTATTATTGGGTTTGGGAAAGTTTCCAAAACCGCTACAATCAGAGGGGGTGTAGTCTCCACTGGGTCCGTTTCCACCAAAACTTCTATTACTGCTGGTGCTTCCTCAACATTTTCTTGTGTTGTTGTATTTCCTTGTGGTCTCCATCCGGTTGCACGATTTCTTCTTTTTATTCTGCATTGCTGGCTTTTGGAGAGTACAGGTGCAGGCCCAGCTGGGGCATTTGCATTCTCTTGGTTTGGAACTTGGTCCTTCCCTTAGTCTAATCGTAGTCTTCTACATTCAGCAGTTAGGTGGCCAACCATTGTGCAATGAGTGCAAAATTTTGGAAGTTTACCGAATTGTATTTCTTGCCAAAATTTAATGCCATGTTCCACCACTTCCACTAAGATTTTATCTGGGATTGGTTCAGTCAGATCAATTTCCACGAGTACACTAGCATGATATCCGCTATCTCTTTCAAGAGTGTTGGCTTCAACTCTGATTGGCTTCCTACTCCTCTTCCCATTGATATTAGGGTTTTAGCTTACCAATATTCGAGGGGGAGTCTTGGAAATTTCACCCACACAGGGGCTGATGTCTGGCGATATATGTCTTGGCTGAAGTTTGGTGTCCATTTTGTAAACCTTAGAAGATGTCCTTCTATATACCATGTTCCCCCATATAAAATTATGTTATAGTCATCTTCTTTCTCAAAACAGAAATTGGTATAACCTTTTCCCAAGGGTGAAATTTTCACCTTTCTAATTAATCCCCAATCAGTGATGACTATCGATCTGATTTTGTCCAGGGTTAGTTTAATATCAGCTCGGCCCACTAAATATAGTTTACAAGCTTTAATGCCATTTTCAACAGATCTTATGGGAAATTTAATGGCTGGATGGTTATCCTTTCTGGTTGGCATAGGTAGTGTGGAGATATCCACTGGGCTCTGTATGCGTGCTTTTGCCATATCTGCATATGTACTTCCTTGGTTTTGTGCTACCATGACATTTCTACTTGCTCCTTGGGCTGAAGATTCAGCACCAGTTGAGGAGGCGTTGAAGACTATTTCAGCAAAGGTCGTCTGCCTTGTTTTAGGTACAGAACCCTGTATACAAGTCGAAACTCTCTCCACATCAGAATCAACTTGCCTAGGCAAACTGGGGTTTTCAAACTCATTAAGGTCCTTGTTTGATTACCTTCTTTCCCGAACTCTCATTGTCGAACAGTGGGGGAATTAACCGCCTCACAAGAAAGCAAAAGAGGGGTGATTTCTTGCATGAACTTTCACTGTCTATCAGTGAAGGATTTTACCTACAAGAGACAACCAAGAAAAAGCGATCTTTCCCGAACTCACACTGTAAAACAATGGAGGATTTTGCCAAGGAAGGATAAATGATCCAAAGTAAATCCTTGCTGAGCTCGATAGGGTTTTGCCCGAAGAGTAACTAACATCGATGAGGTTTTTGCCCGGAAAGGAACAAACAGCGTTGGGGTTTTGGATAAGAGAAGAGTACCAAAAGATATATAACTAAACGCGACAATAAATGGAGTATGCACACAGTTCTTCAACCAAAGGAAATCCTTGCTGAGCTTGATGGGGTTTTGGCCCGAAGAGGAAATAACAGCGATGGGGTTTTTGCCCGAAAAGGAACTAACAGTGATGGGGTTAGCAAGTTTAAAGTCTTGCTGCATAAGGTAAATGCAATTGCGATGCCTATAAAAGTGAGTTAGGATTTTATTTTTTTTCTTAGGATGTGATTTCGATCACTTACCTATTTTTTATCTTATTTTCTAAGAGATTAACAAAAGGCTAGTTGGGGGTTATGATAAATACTCAAAAAGTGTATTTTAACCCTTAGTTATACTTCTTGTTTATCCATCTTATTAGACTAATAGTACTTGTAAGTTGCGTTTTATGACTTTACAGGTGAAAAAGAGACTTTTGCCAAATATTAGAGTTAAAGGGGCAAAAAAGAGCAATTTGGAGCATTAAGGATCACATGGGAGTTCATCAATAATTATGAAGAAAGCCCAAAGTCTTGAAGTTATGAAAAGATAGAACTTGGACCTGTTTTAGAGCTTACTTGGAAGCCCAAGGCAAAAGGACCCATTACTTGGACCAAAATCCACAAAAGAGGAACGAAAGATGGAAGAAAAGAGGAAAACAGACTCATGTGTTCGGGACGCATGGATTTACATTGTCCCGTGCATCCAGACGCATGGAATCGACTCCGCATCTCCACCTCTTAATGCTTTTGGAAATGAAGATGGAATCAGAAGGAGGTTGATATGTAATAATAAATTAGGTCCAAAAACCTATGTTTTAAGATGTTTCCAGAGCTCATTGTAACCCCTATATAAGGAGCACTTCAGCGGCAGCTGCAATTGCCAATTCACATTCATTCATTCTTGTCTCAAAAACTTGAGGCAGAGAATGGTTAGTAATAAGAGATTCAGTTTTCACTAGTAAAATCTTAAGAAATTAATCTCCCTAGTTTTATGTTCTTATTTTCTTCTTCTTCGTGTTTTTCCTTCTTGATGGAAGGCTAATCTTCTCCTTCAAGGGAGGAGATGAAGCTAGTGCTTAGGGTTCGATGATTCTTCTGATTCATGGTGTTCTTCAATCATGTTAGTTATTTATGTTTTTAGTTATTAGTCCCATTGCCCACACTGGGGGATGGAAGTATATAATAGGGTTTATGTTTTGTAGTATTAATATCATGCTAGTGTTCTTTACTTTTCTTCTCATAGTGTAGTTCTTTAGAGTTAGAGAAATATTATTTGTATTGCCCTAAAAGGGTAGCTCAGTTAGTGGCTACCTAGGGGAAGTATTCTTTGTGTTTGTCTTAACTGGTGATTCATTAAATAACTGACTAATTAGGAAGTACTCCTTAATGTTTCTCTGAGTAATACATTGAATGGCTGCCCGAGCTTCCATAAAAGGAGAGAAGATATTAATAACATAAACATAGAAACAATCTTAAGTATAAATAAATGTTAACGAGGTTTCGTCCAAGAAGGAATCAACACTCGCTTGATTGCCTAATTGTAGTATACTTGTGAGAATAACAATAAAGCAGAAGGTCGCAGATAAAAAGTATCGGTAGATTCAAATCTCTTAAATTCTCTCTCATAGAATCAATCACTAGTTTAGTTTAGTTTAATTAGCTTAGTATTACTAATCCTCAAATCTCTACAACCACTAGTTTTTAATCCCTCAATCCCCCTTTCCAATCCTGTCTTTATTCGCAATACAACTTAAAAGTGAAATGATATATATCCTACTCATCATTTACTCATTAAGGGATAATTAGGTTTTGATCTCATGTAGTTTTGGTCAACGACATCCATCATCCATCATCCATAATCTTACATACCAATCTCAACAAACAAAACTAAGTGTGTCACCCTTCGTTCAGATTGCTCCAAAGCCATATAAATTCTTCTCTCTTTTCTATACTCAGTCACCCTGTTGTTTCTAGCTTCAACTTCTACTCTAGCTCTAGCATTTTTAGACTTCATATTCTCTCTTTGACATTGATCTTTTTGTACTCTCTTTAGTAGAATATGGCTTCTAAGTATGTCCACCAATCCAGCATAGTGTCATTTTCTCTCCTTAGTACTTAGTTTCTTGAAAATTCTCTGCATAGTGATAAGCACCCAAAACTATAGTTTAAAATCCTTAATAGTATTCTACTTATGCCAATTATGTTATTAATAATGTGAGTTTATCACTATTTACTTGTTTTTATGTATTTCAGGCTTTGGAGTTAAATAAGTGTTGAAATGGTGTCAATTGTGCATGAAAAGAAGCTAAAGTGATTGCTAGGTGAGAATCATGGAGAAAGGCCAAGATTTATGAAGAAAAAACCCTCAAAAAGCCCAAGTCAAAGGAGTTAAGTGAAAGTCAACCTAGAATCGAAAACTACTTAAAAGTTAACAGAACTTCAAAAGGACATATCTTTATACTTAGAGCTCTGATTGAGGCATATTTTATATCAACACGACCGGCTTGGAAATAGATTTCCAATGGTCTAGCCCTCAACCCATTCGAACTGTTGCAGGTCAACAAAAAAGGGCAAAATAGTAAAATGCTACAAATTTAGCTTAAGTTATGTATTAGACTCTAATGTGATTTTGAAGCCCATGAGCCTATAGAGAAATAGAATTTGAACCACAACATGTAAAACCCTACTTGTTCTCTATAAAAATAAAGGTTGACTTCAAGTCGAAGTATCCATTAATTAGTTTAGATTTTAGGGTTAGAATTAGAGTTTGTAGCCTCCATTAGATTAAAACACATTCAAGTTATTATTCAATTCAATTTATTCTTTATATTATATCTTCTTCTTATTCTTTTATTCATGATAGTCCCATGAATAAAAGTTGAACCTCCATTATAGGGGGTTTGAATAAAACTTTGATGAGGATTTGATTTGTTAGTATAGAGTAGTTGTTTAGAGTTTCAAGTCTAGCTTTTTCTCTACTTAGAAATAAAGAGAGTTAACCTATACTAGAGAATAGGGAGTTTGCCAAGAGAATGGGAGCAAACTTTATCTCATGCTAATTAGTTATGACTAGAAATAACATAAGTGATTAGGGACCATTAAAGGCATAACCTTTATGTTTGAACTTTGATTGAAAACGTAAAGATTAGGGTTTTGCAACAACTCTATACTAGCATGTTAGAAAATGATTAAGATAGATTCGAACTCTCTTTAACTTTCTCTATTTGATTCACATATTTTATTTCTTACATAAATTAGTTTAAGTTTCAATCAGTAGCATAATCATAGTATAATTCATCTCTCAACATATTATTACTATCTCACCTTGTTTCTTTGTAATTTAAACAATGAATTCTATTTAGTCTTGGTAGTTTAAGAGTGGATTCGAACCTTTACTAGATCTATATTACTTGATAGTATAAAGAGAGAGTAAAGTATTGATTTAATAATTGCCCAAAATTGTAGTTTAAACCCCTTAATAGTATTCTATTTAGGCAAATTATGTTATTAATAACGTGAGTTTATCATTATTTACTTGTTTTTATGTATTTCAGGTTTTGGAGTTGAATAAGTATTGAAATGATGTCAATTGTGCATGAAACGAAGCTAAATTGATTGCTGAGTGAGAATCATAGAGAAAGACCAAAATTTATGAAGAAAATGCCCTAAAAAAGCCCAAGTCAAATGACTCAAGTGAAAGTCAACCAGGAATAGAAAACTGTTGTAAAGTTAACAGAACTTCGAATGGACATATCTTTGGACTCAGAGCTCTGATTGAGGCCCAATTTTTATCAACATGACCAACGCAAAAATAGCTTTCTAATGGTCCAGGACACAATCCCTTCGGATTATTACAAGTCAACAAAAAGGGCGCAATAGTACAATGCTACAGATTTAGCTTAAGTTAAATTCTATGTATTGGACATTAGTGTGATTTTGAAGCCTACGAGCCTATAGAGAAATAGAATTTAGACCATAACATGTAAAATTGTACTTGTTCTCTATAAAAGTAGAGGTTAACTTCCAATCTAAGTATCCATTAATTATTTTAGTTTTTAGGGTTAGAATTAGGATTTGTAACCTCCATTAAAATACCTTTAAGTTACTATTAAATTCAATTTCTTGTTTATATTATGTCTTCTTCTTATTTTTTTATTCATGATAGTTCCATGAATCAAAGTTAAACCTCCATTAGAGGGGGTTTGAATGAAATTTTGATGAGGATTTGATTTGTTAGTATAAAGTAGTTGTTTAAAGCTTCAAGTCCAGGTTTTTCTCTACTTAGAAATAACGAGAGTTAACCTAGACTAGAGAATAGTGAGTTTGCCATGAGAATGGGAGCAAGCTTTCTCTCATGCTAATTCATTATGACTAGAAATACCATAAGTGATTAGGGACCATTAAAGGTCTAGTCTTTATGTTACCTTGTGTGAAAATATAAATACTAGGGTTTTCTCAACAAATCTATGCTAGCATATTAATGAATCGAAAAGTTGATTTTAAACCCTCTCTAACTTTCTCTATATCTTTTTATTCCTCATATCATATTTTAATTGCTTAATTAAATTAGATTAAGAATATAAGAATTAGGATAATCGTACAATAGAAATCTCTCAACATATTATTATTCTCTCACCTTGTTCCTCTTGATTTAAATAGTTGAATTATATTTAGTCTTGGTAGTTTAAGAGTGGATACAAGCCTTTACTTGATTTATATTACTTGATAGTATAGAGAGAGAGAGTAGAGTATTGATCATAAACACGTGTTTATTTGATTAGTTGTTTATGTTTATGCATAGATAATTAATTATGTAAATTCGTAGTATCAAATGGCATCGCTGCCATCTTAAATATATCAAGACAAGGATTTTATTGTTTGAATCAAAGGGACAATCCCCCATTCTCAACCCACCCACCCTTTTAATTTTTCTTTCTTGTTTCTCGTGTTTTCGTTACGTTTTTAACTTGTTATTCTTATTGTTGATTTTTTTTAGACGGTCGGTTGGGGAAAATGACAAAAGAAAAGTTGTCTAGACATTTGTGAAAGTCATCCGTGAAAGTTTCATTTTGATTAGTAAACCTAATGGGGCAAACAACCTCCAACAAGGGGCCACCCGCCCTCCCTTCACATTGCGGAGTAACATTGAAGAACACTACGGTAAACATATTTGTAAATTTCAAAAATTCTGAAATTTTGCATGCACATTCTGTAAGGTGTTATTGATTTACTGGAATGTTTTCATATTTTTCCTAGTTGTGTTACATAGTGAAATAATACCATCTTTAAAGTGTTGCATTTTAGCTTTCAATCCGTAAGTTTCTGGAAAATATAGATGAGTAGGGTTACTTAGGCAGTTCCAAAAATTCTAAATTTTTTACAGAGGTTTCTTTGAAAAGTTAGTAGGTTACTGTACAAATTGGAATGCATTTTGACCTATTTTGACTACCTAACCAATTTATTGTTTCCAATGTGTTTTTGTAGTGTTTTGCTCTAATTTTTTTACAAAAACAACCAATTTTTTACAGTAACCAAAAACTATTTCACGAACTTTGCAGGGGAGTAGAAGGACTTTCCTAACTCCCGATTGTTCTGAAAGTTTACAGGATACTTGCTGGACATCTTAGCAAACTACTATAAAAATTTCAAATATTTTAGAGGGTGCACACCCCATGTTTGCACTCATATAGATGGCGCCCCTAGACCAATTTTCAGTCTGTCATAGTTTAGACTAAGGGTAAAACCCAATACTCATGTAAGCCCAATCACATTTAGGAATCCTAGTATACCAAGCCCATAAACATTTGAGTAAGCCCAGTTTCGCACAAAAGCCCATATCCAACACACGACCAAAGGCCCAGTCCACAGGGGCAACCAGAAGTCCACTAAAGAGAACATGTCTCTCCACTCCATAGTTAAGGGGTGCATGCCCCCGATTCGCACTTGATCTAGCGGCGCATGCCCTCAGCATATTTCTGATTGCTTTGCATCTTTACAAGTCATACACAGTCCACTTCTAGGATCCAGAACTGTGTTGGCATGGTGCTCTAGTCATCTATAAGAAGTTGTAATTCATACTTGAAGGCATTAGTAAGTGTAGCGGGAAGACAATACAGGTTACATATTTCTTAACAATCCTTGAAACCCCTGCCAGAGGAGTATTTGGGTGTTGTTTTCTCCTAAATTTTATAGTTAGAGTTTTTATATACTAATTAATTAACATATAATCTATCTTTAAAACCAATATGGCCTATCAATATGTAAACCAACAATCAGATGATTATTATGTAAACCCTTCACCATGTTCATGTTGTGGTTGTCCTTACTATTAGGTTTCTTATTGCCCATTATATCAAAAGTTTGAGATTACTATAGGAAATAATTATAATTATGAGCCTCAATTTTTAAACTTTCATAGTCACACATATAATCAAGAGTTTTCTAGTCATCCAAATTATTCATTGAGTTCCACCCCAAATTATCAACAAACCATTCAGCCTCAACCTAGTCTATCATAATACAAGATCATCTAGAGTCACTCATAAGCCCAATCCCAAGTTCTGGCCACAGAGGGATTCATATCGAGTCCATTTGCCAATAACAATGACTATCAATTGCCATACCAATGAGAACCACTATCACACAGTATGCCTGCTTAGTGGCAAGAACCATACGACCAACCATCCACTTCGCCACCCTTCCCAGACCAATTTTCTAAACAAATAGCCAACTCAACAAATGCATTTATGGAACAAATGGCCAAAAATACAAAAATACTTCATAACATAACACAGACGATTTTGATGCTCTCCTCACCTAATACAGAGCTTTCAACCTTACTAGAGATCAACCAACAAATGGAAAACAATGTCACAGTAACCAAACCAATTGACCAAGTTGAGACCTACCCTAAATTTCATGAACTAATACCTTCTCATGGCCCTCTTATTAACCATTGTGTTGACTCCACACCCCACTTGGATGAAGAAATTCTTGAAGACGACTCTTTAGGACTTGTTTTGGATGACCACTCAAATTTGAACGATGCCTCTAAGGAACTTCCCATTTATCCATCTGATGATGAATATAATGATGACACATTAGAAGCTATTTATAAAGATGTGATAGAGGAAGAATTTGATAACTACTGGAATTCTCTTAATGTGGACCCTCATGTTGAGCATGTCCAGGCCTTTGTGAATCCTAACTGCACTTGGCTGGAAAATTCTTCGACACATTCGAATGATGCCATTAAGGAACCTTATACTAGTTTAGAGGATGAGAGTAAGGAAATAGATATCACCAATTCTAATCTAAGGCATGAATAAGTTAATATGCAAGAAAATGATGATGTAGCATCTTCGGAGTGTTGTGCTTCTCACTTTAGTTTGGCAGCTAAAAACATAATGATGGAAGACATAGATGACTTTTTTAAAGATGAAGCCAATGCCCACAACCTTGTGGATTCAGCCAAGCTAGATGTAGAGTTCTTAACAGCGTGTGAGGATCCACCACTAACCGACCACTATCCATCTGAGTTACAACCTCCTATAATCCAACCATCTACAGCCACCAATGCTCCACTCCATCGTTTATTTCAAAGGAACCACAAATTTACACTTAAGCATTCTGCCTCAGAGATCCTCTATAATTTTTTGAACCCTCACGGTGAGGAGTTTTTGCGTAGTTGAGAGCCAAGCTTTGACTGAGTGTTGTGCGAAATCTAGTTTTTCCTATTTTTCATCATCTGAGCCTACTGACGGACATAGACAACCACACTTCATTCCTTTCTCACCTAAAGTATCACTAGTTTATCTTTTGGGACACTCTAACTCTTTACAATAGCTACAACATGATTGTTTGCATATGTTTTTTGATGGGCTGCATAAGTTTTCATTCATTCTTCTACATGCTTACTTCAAATTATACCATTTCATTCTGTTTGGGGGTGCATTTAGTATCATGTTTTTATAGCTACATCCCCAACTCTTTCGACTATTAGTTTATAGTTGACCAAGCATCATCTGTCTAGTGCCACCCCAGTTTCTTGCTTGCTTTAGGGTGTGCACAGTCTTGGGGAATCTGACTTAAAACAACCCTACATTAAGTCTAGGGAATCTGACTTTAAAAAACCCAAGTTTTTGTATGATACCACCTGATAAGTATGAATTTATGTAAACTAACTATCTATGCCTAAACACAAATAATCAATCAACTAAACAAGTGTTTGATCAATTTCATATACTCTCAAAAAAATTCAATGTAATATATGAGTACGGATTCGTTCCACTCCTAAACTACCAAGACATATGTAGTGGGTGAAGAATGGAAAGTGGGCTGGGTCAGCGGTGAATTATTTGGAATATAACGTAATAAGGAAACTCGAGGAGTATAGGATCATTGCCGCGGAAACCTAAACCGCGGACGTGGCATGTATACGAAAAGAAGGGGGACTGAGGGATGGGAAGACAAATGGACGTCCAAGATGAAGGTTGGAAGGGGTATAAAGAGAAAGAGATAGGAAGAAATAAAGGGGACCGCATTTGAGAGATTGGGGGAGAGAGAGAACTGTATTTGACTGTGATACTACATTTGGCGCCGTCTGTGGGGAGAGATCTAAGCAACTCAAAGATGGCAACAGGAGCGAAGAGAGGGGGTGGGTAGACCAAAAAAGGCAGTAGTGCAGGAGCCGGCGCCGAAAGTGGTGAGTGATGAAGAGGGAGATCTAGCAGAGAAGTCAGCAGTAGAAAAGACATGACTTATACAAGAAGATATTATGAGTTTGAGAGAGGAGAATGATGCACTGAGAAGAGAAAAAAAAATGGCAGAGGAAGAAGCAGGGGAGAAAGTAAGTGAGGAGTCTGACAATAAAGAAGGTGTGCCAGATCTTGTCGAAAACCCGGTGACCGGCTTGACGATGGAGCAAGTTCAGGAGATGATAAACAGTAATTGGGAGGTGAATCTTCAGCATGCAAAAAGTCGCGTAGGAATAGCTAGCCAGGTGGTAGATGGTCTGAACCGTAATCCGTTAGCGGACTCCATCTGGGCTTCAGAGGTTCCGAAGTGTTTCAACCAGCCCCGGTTTGAGAGATATGATGGCAAAGGAGACCCTGCGGATCACATTCACCATTTTCGACAGCAGATCCCTCTTTGGCAAGAGGCTAGGTACGATGGGCTGCGGTGTATGATGTTCCCAGATAGGCTTAAAGGAAGGACATTAGACTGCTATTATAGATTGCAGACTAGAAGCATAAATAATTTCCAGGAGTTCGAACGGGCATTCATAAACCATTTCATACATCAGAAAAGGCGAGTGGTGGATATCACGACTTTATTCAATGTTAGGCAAAGATCCTCAGAGTTAGTTAGGGATTATCTATGCAGATTCAAAGCTGAGACCTTGAAGGTGGAAAACTTGGATGAGTGAACCACGGTAATAGCCTTTGAAAGAGGTCTATGACCTGTAACAGGAGTATATCAGTCCGTGGCTAAGAATGAGATCGCGACCTTGCACGAGATGTATCCTCGAGTGGAGAAATATATAAGATATGAGGAAACCATGCATAAAGATTCCAAGAGGTTAGGGAAGGTAGTGTTATCTTTAGAGAAAGGCGGGGAGCACCGGAGATCAGAGACGTCCGAGAAAGGGAGTGGTGGGTATCGCGGATACTCCTCACTACCTGAAAGAAGTTGGGAGGGGATCAGGAGGGAGAATAGGGAATGAAAGTCATACCGCGAGATGGATCAGACACTGTTGAATAGGCCGCTGAGTAAGATCTTGCCTTTGATTAAGAACCTTCAGAGATATGAAGGATTGCGGAGCACACCGATAGAGATACCAAACAAGCCATACTGCGCATATCACCAGGTACAAAATCATGAGAGTAATGACTGTTACGCATTGAAATGGTTGGTTCTGAGGCTGGTAGAGAAAGGGATGATGAGAGAGTTTGAAAGGGGCGCACAAGATGAGGAACAAGTGCCGCCCTAGGGACAGGATATTGGGAACTATTAATGTGATTTTTAGCAAGGAGGTTCTGAGTCACAATGCTCATAGAGAAAAGATAAGGAGAACCCCTAGTATCCAGCAGATCAATGAGGCAACAGACAATCCGTGACCAAATTCATGGTCAGCAGAGGGAGGAGATATGATTGTATTAAGAAGTGCAGATCTCATAGCTGTTGATTCCCCCACAAAGATGCATTGTTCATTACGGTAGCGATGGGAAATTACATGGTTAAGAGGGTGTTAATTGATTATGGTAGTGTCGTGGACTTATTGTTTAAAGGAGCTTTGGAGGAAATGAGAATTGATCTGAGGCAGCTGAGACCTCCACGAAGCAACCTATATGGATTCAATGGGAGTATGACGGAGCCATTGGGGGAACTCATATTACCCGTTACAACGGGTCCAATGACGGTCTTTGCCCGATTTATGGTAGTCGATTCAAATTCATAATAGAATGTGATTCTAGGGAGGCACTAGATCCACGAGATGAAGGAGGTACTATCAACATACTACCAGGTGATACTATTTCCCACCACAATTAGGATGTATGAAGTCTGCGGAGATCAGGTGACGGCCAAGAATAGTTATTAGGGTACAATGAAGAGATTGGTCCGCAGGATAGACGTCAAACCCTAGGAAGAGGAAAGCATAGCAATTATAGTGTGCCTCCGTAGAGGGGGAGGCGGAGTCATCAGTGGGTCCGAAAACCCTCGATGAGATCGAAATAGTGAATTTAGGGGACGGAGAGAAAGAGAAATTCACATCAGTAGGGTTCAGTTTGCCTGAAGAGTGGAAGAGTAAGTTGGTACAATTCTTGTTTGAAAATAAGGATGTCTTTGCCTGGGTAATTAAGGATGTCACTGGACCAAATCAGGAGAAGATGGCCTTTGTGGTGGAAGACGGTACATATTGTTATACAAGGATGCCCTTTGGGTTGAAGAATGCTGGGGCTACCTTCTAGCGGTTTGGAGAGAAATGTTTGAAAGCAAGATCCGAAAAGGAATTGAAATATGCATAGATGACATGGTGGAAAAGAGTATGTCGGAGGAAAAACATTTAGAGGGTTTAAGAGAGACATTCAGAATACTGCGGATGCACAATTTGAAGCTAAATCTAGAGAAGTGCACGTTCGGGGTGACCATGGGGAAGTTTCTGGGTTACATTGTTACTCACCGGGGAAAAAAGGCTAACCCCAAGCAGATAAGAGCCTTGGTGAAGATGCCATCACCGTAGAACGTTAAGGAAGTACAACAGCTAGCGGGAAGGGTCGCGGCCTTAAATAGATTCATTTCAAAATCCTCAGACAAGTGCAGGCCGCTGTATCGATTATTAAGAAGTACACCAGATTTCTTGTGGACGATAGAGTGCAAGGAGGTGTTTCAAGAGTTAAAAAAATATTTGGGCAAGGCTCCTTTGTTTTCGTGGTTGGAACAGGGAGAGAAATTGTATTTGTACCTGGGGGCCACAGAGTACGCAGTTAGCTCAGTCCTTGTCAAGGTCATTGACAAGGTGGAGAAGCCGGTATATTTCCAAAGCAAAACATTATTGGATGCCAAGAAGCAATATAGTAGAAATGAGAAGTATGCTTTGACGTTGATATTCTCGGCCCTAAAATTGAAACCCTACTTTGAATCACACTCGGTGGTGGCGGTGACGAACCTACCCCTAAAACAAGAATTAAGGGCAGTAAAGTCCAAAAGAATGTTAAAATGGGTAGTGATGTTGAGTTCTTATGAGATAAAATATCAAATAAATTGCAGAGATGGCACAGGTGATGGCAGAGTTTATGGCATAATTCCCAGCAGAGGACCCCACTTGGGGGGAAGAGATGGTCGTGGAGCCTGAAAAGGATATGGAGGATATGGGATAAGTGAAATAGGTGGAGGGTGTTCGCAGATGGATCTGCCATGGATGCATGTAGCAACATAGGGGTTGTATTGGTTATGCCTGATACCAATAGAATAAAGCAAACCATAAAGCTGGGGTTCGCGGCCTCTAGTAATGAATTAGAGTATAAGACGGTGATAGCAGGTTTGAGAATGGCCGAGGATTTCGGGGTAAAGGGGCTGACGGTCTATTCCTACTCAAACTTAGTGGTGTGTGTCAAGCAAATGGAGGGTTCGATGCATGGTGGCCACAAATGGAGAGGTATTTAGAGGTGTTGCACAAAAGGTTAGCTAAGTTTATGAAGATCAGGTTTGTGCACTTGGGTCGCAGTGAAAATAGACATGTGGACTCCCTTGCTTACGTAGCCGCAATAATACCTGGATTCGAGAAAAGAACGATAAAAGTAGGGAGGTTGGAGAAACAGAGCACAGAGGAGGCGATAGAGGCATGTCAGACCACGGAAGAAAATGGGGGTTGGATGGATCCAATCAAGTGTTTTTTGTCTGGGAAGGAGGTGGCTAATAAGAAAGAGAGAAGAAGGTTGGAACAGAATTCTTAGAGATACATTCTACTAGAAGGGAAGTTGTATCGAAAGAACTTCAATGGGCCGCTGTTAAAATGTCTCGGGCCAAGGTTGGCACTAGAGGTGCTAGCTTAACTACATGAGGGAGATTGCGGGAGCCATTAAGCGGGAAAAACTACAGCACACCGACTGTTAACACAGGGTTACTTTTGGCCCCATATGAAAAGAGGCGCGGTGGAGTTTGCTAAGAAGTGTCGCAAGTGTCAGAGATTCTCCTAATCGATCTTCGCTCCCGCTGAACTAATGCATAAGATATCTAGTCCATGGTCATTCTCCATGTAGGCGATGGATATAGTAGGTCCGCTGCCCATGGCCAACGGGAAGAGGAGATTTATGCTAGCAGCTACCGATTATTTTACCAAGTGGATAGAGGTCATACCCTTGCAGCAGGTGAAGGAAGTGTAGGTGATTCAGTTTTTATGGGAAAATATCAAATGTAGGTTTGGGCTGCCATATGTTATCATCGCGGATAATGGGACTCAATTCATAGGAGCAAAGGTGTAGGAGTTCTTGCAAGCGTACAAGGTGAAATAGGGGTCCTCGACCCCAAACAATCTTGAGGGTAATGGACAGGCTAAGTCTTCTAATAAAACCATAATGAACAACCTCAAGAGGAAGTTGGAAGATAAGAAAGAGGCGTGGGCTGATGAGTTGAATCAGGTTCTCTGGGCTTATCAAACCACACCTCGGACGACCACCAGGGAGACCCCGTTCTCCCTAGCTTACAGCGTTGAGGCCGTGATTCCATAGGAGATGGTGGCATCTACAACACGAATAAAGGCTGTGGAGGAAGGTTTGAACTGGAGCATACTAGCAGGGGATTTGAATTGGGTAATGACATTATATGTAAGGTGTGCTGTTGATTATAGAAGGAATTTGCGACCCGCAGGAAGTCGTGTTGATGATGTCCCCTTGAGGAGCTCAAAAAGATTGTCATGTAAACCCTGCAAGTGGATTTATTCCGACATGATAATGAAGTTGCGTGGTACTACTCAAGGACATAAGAAGTTGATTAAAGTAGTTGTTAGTAACTTGACTCAATCAATGGACATTCGATATCTTAAACACGGGAGATCAACGAGCATATAATATGGAGCCCATAAACGCTGACACGTAATTTGGGATTAGGGTGGTAATATAACAATGGCCTTTAGTGGAATAAGCCATTTGTTGACGGACTTGGGCTGTGTGTTCTGGGCGAACATGGGAAGCCCAATCCCGTCAGGAGGCCCAACCCTAATTTCTCCTCATGGTCCCTGTTGTAGCCTATAAATAGAATCTCTTTCTCTTGGCTGAAATTAACTATTTGATAAACATAAAAAGATAAAGTTTACCTACGAAATGAATGATGAAACTCAAAACGTAAGTAAACTAAAACTTAATTACGTGGCTAAGTTTATCAAGTTTTCTACTCTCAATTCTATCGAAATAGAGTGGAGTAACAAATTCGTTCCACTCCTAGTTCTTTAGCATGCGATGGTTTCGTGTCAACTAATCAATCATAAGTCTAGTGAGAGATTTACGAGGGGAATTCTATACTACGGGGTGGATTCAATTGACAAGTTACGAATAACGGAATGCTACGGAATACTGAAATGTGAATCTAGATAAAGAATTAGAGGGGAAGTGAATCCACCTCGAATCCAACTTAATCACCTAGCATAGACTGTTGTAATCCAATTCTTACGTTCTTACGGTAAGAATTGCTCGTTCTAATCCCTAATTAGCATGGCATTTCTGCCAATTATAACTAGCATGTGAGGTCGTCCACCCATTCTCATGGCGAAACACGACATTCTAAAATGGAATAGACTCTACAACGACTCTACACTATACAACTAAGTTTTCATCAAGGCTTCATCAACCCCTCTAATGGAGGTTTTAGCCTTGATTCATCAAACCATTATTTCTCATTGAATTATAACTAAACATCATACCAAAATTCTAACTTGGCTAATTTAACTAACAATACTTCAATCTAATTTAACCACTCAGAAATGATACTCAACAAAAATTAAAATTAGATCTATAAATCCCACGGTTTCCATGTTAATTAAGGATAAATCCCATGGTCTCCATTACTGGTTTGTTGTATAAATCAAGTTCTAATTTAACCACGGGAATTTGTTTCGTATAAATCCCACGGTCTCCATTACTGGTTTGTTGTATAAATCAAGTTCTAATTTAACCACGGGAATTTGTTTCGTATAAATCCCACGGTCTCCATTACTGGTTTGTTGTATAAATCAAGTTCTAATTTAACCACGGGAATTTGTTTCGTATAAATCCCACGGTCTCCATTACTGGTTTGTTGGTAATGTAATTATACTTGTGCGTCGGTTTTAGTGCCTTCCTCCATACCGGATGAGTCTAATTACGGATTACCATAACAAACTTCTAAATGACAACTATATGAAGTTATTTATGTATGGATTCACTTCTCCATCTGAAGGGATTCATTACAAATAATGGACTAAGAAGTTGAGTAATGGTATACATTTAGATACAAGTAATGGTATTCTCCCCATCGGAGTCACTGCTATTATTTGTAGGACCAAAGGAGGTCAACATTTTAGTTTTACTTGTCTAGATTACATGTGTCCACTTTAAAGAGTGGTGTGCTGTTAAGTTGATGAGAAGTAGAACTAATAGGAAAAACCTCTCTACACGAATGTAGATATGGTAAATGTCCACACTATCATGGCTTACTATATCTCGGTATGTAGGGTGCTGACGGGTTAATTAATTAATTTTTTAAGTTAACTCCAAAAGTATTTCCACGAATGTAGAATGGTAAACGTCCACACTATCGTGGCTTACTACTTCTCGGTGTGGAGGGTACAAGTGATGGGTTGATTAATTAATTAAATTTTGTTATTAACTCAAGAAGTTTTTGCCCTACATAATAGTTATTTTATGTGATTCTCAGGTTTTCAAAATGGTTACTTTCAATCCACTAGCAACTATTCTTAAGGAAAACAAACTTCTTGGCCCTAATTACATAGACTGGAAACGCAACTTGAATATCGTGTTGACTGCTGAAGAGTACAAATATGTACTCAATGAGGAATGCCCACCTAAGTCTGACGATATTGTTGGAGAAGAGGAGAAAGGAACATATAAGAAGTGGATCAAGGCAGATGAGATGTCGCGGTGTTACATTCTAGCATCTATGTCAGGGTGCTGCAACATCAGCATCAGGGCATGGCCATGACTTATGATATGATGGCCAATCTCACGGAACTCTTCGGACACCAGAATAGGGCTGCTAGGCAAACTTCCATGAAAAACTTGATGACCACAACTATGACTGAAGGGACTCCTGTAAGGGATCATATACTCAGGATGATAGCTTATCTGAATGAGTTGGACATCCTTGGAGCTGATATCAATGCGGAAACGCAGGTCGATATCATTCTCATGACGCCGTAAGAGGTTTGAACTATTACGCCTTAACTACAACATGAACAAAAGGTTGTATTCTTTGGCGGAGCTTATGACTGAACTTCAGTCCGCTGAGACTCTCTTTAAGCATAGTTATGTTCAGGTTTATGCTACTAAAAAGGTTTCTACTTTTACTCCAAATGGCGGTAAGAAGAAGAATAATGTTCAGAAGCAGAGGAACATGGAAAAGAAGGGCATGGGACCTCAAGGAGCTGTGAAAAAGCATAAGGGTAAATGCTACAAGTTCAAGCAGTCAGGACACTAGAAGCCAGATTGTCCTCTTCTTAACAAAGAGAATAATGGAGGTATGTCTCATGTACTAGTCATTTAACATGTTTAGCGGTTTTATCTACCAGTACCTGGTATGTAGATACGGAAGCCACTAACCATGTTTGCATTTCATTGTAGAGGTTCCAGGAAACCAGAAAACTTAGTGCTGGAGAGATTGCCTTATCTTTGAGGATGCTACCATAGTAGTAGCTATTGCAGCGGGAGATGTTCGTTTATCTTTTGGTAGAAATAAGACTATGGTGTTAAAGAATTGTCTTTATGTGCCTAATTTTAGAAAGAACTTGATTTCAATTTCTATGTTAATTAGGGATGGATATTCTGTTTCTTTTAAATGACAAGATCGTAATTAAGAAAAATAAACCTTTTATCTATTCTGCTGCATTAGAAGGCAATTTATACATCATTAATCTTATTCCACCCACAGTGCATTAAATTTTACCCCATGTAGTATTATTCTATAAGTACTGAGAGGAGAGACATTAAACTACTTCAGTATCAATTGTACAAGAATAGGAACCACAACGTGTCACCAATGACGTCAAGAACAAGAGGTGCTTCGTCGTAGTGGGAGGGTTGCTAAACAACCTGACAGGTGGATTGGTTTGGGAATATCTACAAACATAACCACTGATAACCAAGATCCTGATCCCTGGACCTACAATGAAACACTCCAAGATAGCGATGTAATATCTTGGCAAAAGGCAATGAATTCTGAGATGGAATCTATGAATTCTAATCAGATCTAGGAACTTGTAGAGCCACCCAATGGTATAAAAATGATTGGATGCAAGTGGGTCTATAAAATGGATGTCAAGATAGCTTTCCTTAATGGAAGTCTTGAGGAAACCATCTATATGGAGCAACCAGAAGGATTCATTGAAAAAGGTCAAGAGCATCTTGTTTTGTACAAGAAATTTGATGGAAACGTAGTGGTATTTCTTGTGCTTTATGTAGATGACATCTTACTCATTGGAAATAATGTGAAAGTGTTGTCAGACATAAGGGTATGGTTATCAAAGCAATTTGATATGAAGGACATGGGAGAAGTGGGTCACATCCTTGGGATCAAAATTATAAGAGATCGCAAGAAAATGATGTTGTGCTTATCTCAGGCTACCTATATTGATACTGTGTTGACTCGTTCTAACATGCAAAACTACAAGAAAGGTTTCTTGCCTTCCAGGCATGGAGTTACTCTATTAAAGGATATGTGTCCCAAGACACCAAAATAGATAGAGGACATGAAAGCGGTTCCTTATGTTTCGGCTGTAGGAAGCTTAATGTACGCCATGTTATGCACGAGGCTAGACATCTGCTTTACCGTTGGCATGGTTAGCAAATATCAGAAGAACCCAGGACAAGGGCACTGGACTGCGATAAAACATATACTGAAGTACCTAAAAAGGACTAAGGATTATATGTTAGTATACCATGCAGATAGTTTGGTTCCTTTAGGGTATACAGTCTACACTATCGTGAACTCCAAAAGTATTTCCATGAATGTAGAATGGTAAACGTCCACACTGTAGTGGCTTACTATTTCTCGGTGTGGAGGGTGCTGATGGGTCAGATAGGGACAAGAGTAAGTCTACCTTAGGTTATGTGTTTACCTTGTGAGGTGGAGCCATAGTATGGAGGAGTATCAAGTAGAAATGCGTGTCTGACTCCACCATGGAAGCTGAATATATGGCAGCCACTGAGACAGCAAAAGAATCAGTTTTGGGTCCAGAACTTCTTGTAAGCAAGTAAACACATTGAGCGGAAGTACCACCTAGAAAAGAATGATGTTTATGTTACCAAGATAGCATCAGAAGATAACCTAGCTGACCCCTTGACAGGCATGTTGAGGGGATGGGAATCAAATGCTTGGCAGCATAGCTTTAAGTATAAGTGGGAGATTTTTTAGTAGTATACTAAAAAGCAATGCTTTGAGTATAAGTGGGAGATTGATAGGGTTATATACTAAAAGCATTACTTTTGTATTAACTCCAATTCTTTATATTTTGAATGAGAATCATATGGGCAAATGTTATGCATATTATATATGTTATTAGTTATATGCATGTGTCTAATACTTTATGTTGTAGATGATATGGTGTGAACACACAGAAGATCATATCATCAGTACCTTATAAAGTATAAGTAATCGTTCACAACCTAGATGGATTTGGACAAACCATTGGTACGGTTATAGTATAATCTGGTATTAGTCTATCTTGACTATAGGATTACACTAGTATACTTTG
This sequence comes from Coptis chinensis, assembly GCF_015680905.1. Lineage (NCBI taxonomy): Eukaryota > Viridiplantae > Streptophyta > Magnoliopsida > Ranunculales > Ranunculaceae > Coptis > Coptis chinensis. The sequence goes on from NC_141460.1 coordinate 46,973,491, forward strand.
TGTGTAATTAACATGACCAAGTGAAGTTGTTTCTCTTTATACTGACTATATAAGAGAACAAACGCCTCTGTTATTATGGATGCTTGTCCTCTTAATCCGGATATAATAACGGGCACTTACGTGCATTGTACATTACTTTAAATCATCAATGAGTGAGATTCATTTATGAATCAACAAACTCGATGGATTGGGTAATGACATTGTATGTAAGGTATGTTATTGATTATAGAAGAAATTTGTGACCCACAGGAAGTCGGGTTGATGATGTCCCCTTGAGGAGCTCAAAAAGATTGTCATGTAAACCCTGCAAGTGGATTTATTCTGACACGACAATGAGGTTGAGTGGTACTACTCAAGGACATAAGAAGTTGATTAAAGTAGTTGTCAGTAACTTGACTTAATCAACGGACATTCGATATCTTAAACACGGGGAGATCAACGAGCATATAATATGGAGCCCATAAACACTGACACGTAATTTGGGATTAGGGCGATAGTACAACAATGGCCTTTAGTGGAATAAGCCATTTGTTGACGGACTTGGGCCGTGTGTTCTGTGCGAACATGGGAAGCCCAAGCCTATCAGGAGGCCCAACCCTAATTTCTCCTACAAATTGGGAAGGGCTGGCACCTACAAGCTACAAATAGTAGGGCAAAAATTTATAGAGAAGTCGTGGAATGTGAGAATGTTGAAAAAAATTTACACTTGAATGTAATGGAGATCCAGAGCAAGAGACTGGAGCTGTTTGTAAATATATAATACAATGACACTTTTCATAAGGGAATATCACCTGTAACGAAAGGTTTCCAAATCAAACTTGAGACAGCCGGGGGTGGGGGGGGGGGGAGGATGAGCCCTTCGCGGATAAGAGGTCAGAATCAAACTTGGGGTAGGATGAGGTACCCCAACAGGCGTCATGGCATAATAGAGCCCGCGAAGTGGGAGGAGCCCTTCGCAGATGGGAGATACAAACTACACATGGGGCAAAGAGAGTTGTCCCCATCAGGCTACACAGCCCATAGAGAGGCAGCGGAGGGGATGAGCCTTTTGCTGACACAAGGTCCAAATTGAACCTGGGGCAAAATGAGTTACCTTAATCGGCTTCATAGACTAATATATCCCGCAGAGTAGAATTATCCCTTCGCGGATGGGAGATACAAACTACACATGGGGCAAAGAGAGTTGTCCCCATCAAGTTGCGTAGCTCATCAAAGAGATAGGTAGCAGAGGGGATGAACCTTTCGCTGACACAATGTCCAAATCAAACTTGGGGCAAAATGAGTTGCCCCAACCGGATTCATGGACTAATAAATCATACGGAATGGGATGACCACTTTGTGGATGGGAGATACAAACTACACGTGGGGCAAAGAGAGTTGTCCCCGACAGGTGGTACAACCAACCAAAAAGAGTGGGGAGGTGTAGGAAGGCTTCAGGAACTTAGGGCCAAAAAAGACATTAAGGCATAAGAAAAATATGATAGAACACCATGTAAGTACAATGAGAACGTGTGTGCTAAGTTGTTAATCAAGAACGTATCCAAACTTACATGATCAGAAGGGATCTAAGAGGATGAATAGTGGCATAGAAATCACTATGCAAAGGCAATTTGTAATTGCAAGGGCTAGAAAAGATCAAAGGATAAAAGAACAAACACAATAAGCGAAGTAAATTTAAGCACAATTAAAAGCAAAGCATCCGTTGGATAAAGTTCGAAATAGACAATGGATCATGAGTTTTCACAAAAGTACAATAGCAACAGAGAACAACTGGAAAGAGCCACAAAAAATACAAGGCTCAATGCCGAGAGAAGGGTTCCTAGACTATCTTAGGTGCAGGTTCAACAACATCTGTCGCCTCCTTGTCTGCTGACCTCTCTATCATGGTGGGCTCATCTTCCACCTCCTTATCCATTGAATTTTCTATCATGGTGGCTCATCTGTCGCCTCCTTGTCTTACACATCTTCCACAGCGGTATCAGGGTCTTCAGTTGCATGTGTGGCTGGCTACTCGGGAAGAAGGCGCCCTTCTTGGAGGAGTCGTGCATGTTCTTCTTGGATCTTCTTTGCCACCCTCTTATCAGCTAGGAGTTCGAAGCATTCATGAAGCTTGCCCATGTCCACCTAGTGCTGCTATAGAAGATTTGTGAAAGCAACCTGATGCCGCTGAGTGAGGGCATCCTGATTTTCTTGGTGCTGCTGGAGGAGCATATCTTGTTGGCAGCTCAAGTAGTCGTTGACCCCATCCATGTATTGTTGGTGGGAGGACTCCACGGACTTCAGTTCATCCTGAGCATTGAGCTTGTCTAGATTGGTAGCTTCCAGTTCTTGTTGGAGGCGGGCACAGACAGCTCGTAGTCCGATAGGGCCGTTGAGTTCCTTCTCCAAGGACTCTCATAATAGCCCAAAATTGTAGTTTTAACCCCTTAACAATAATAATTTTAGACCAATTATGCGAGTAATAAATAAGAGTTAATGTTAATTACGTGTTTTTATGTATTTCAGGCATTGAAGTCAATTTATGTGCAGAAATATGCCACTTTGTCGAGATAAATGAGCAAGGGTTGGTTGCTAAGAAGTTCTGTGATTAAAGGACAAGATTCAAGGATAAAAAGCCTTTGTAAAGCTTGGTCAAAAGATGAAAAGTCAAAGTCAACGCGGGCAGAAACAGCATACAAAGTCAGCAGAACTTCCAAAGACCATATCTTTGGACTCAGGCCTTGGAATTGGGCGTACCTTATGTCAAAAGGACCGGCTCGGAAAGATATTTCCAATGGTCCAAACGTTAACCTAATCAGAGGAGTAGAAATGGATGAAAAGCTTATTGAAGTCAAACTCAGCTGAAAAAGGGCCCTGTGGACTGAAGAAATTGGGCTTTGGGCTCGATTTTCCTGCCAAAACATGGATCCTCAGCCTATGCACAAAAATATGGATCTTGTCTCCTCCATTTCCACACGCAAGACTTAGCTCTTAAATATCATTTAGCTTTGGATAGAAAGTAGCCATTAGAGAATAATCTAAATCTAGTTTTGAGTTTTTGAAATAGTTAATTAATTAGTTTTTCATACCTTGTTTTAGATTAGTTATTTGAATCATTGTTTATCATTTATTAGATAAATAAAATAGTTAGTTATTGATAATTTCAATTTTGTTATTTAAAATTGCTTAGATTTAATTTCAATTCTTGTTTGTTAATGATTTCTTAGTCGTTAATTTAGATTTCAATTATTGTTTACTTGAATTCAATAAAGTTAGAATCATTATATTATGTCTTATTCAATTTCGATTGAAAATGAGAGCATAATGATTCTAGGCTAAACCTCCATTAGAGGGGGTTAAAGAAGCCTTGATGAAGCTTGATCGTTGTTAACTTAGAAACCGTCGTGATAATCTATTTAATTCTGGAAAGTGGTTAGTTCACCATGAGAATGGGTTTGGTTGCTTCACATGCTAGTTATTAATTGGTAGAGATTGCCATGTATAATTAGGGATTAGAAATACCATTTTGATATGCAAAAGCATGGAAATTTGGATCAGAACGAATCTTTGTTAGTTGATTAAGTTGAGTTAAGGTGGAATCAATCCCCCCTAATTCCTTATCATATAGTATCAATTTAGCATTTTCCGTAGTTGAATTAGCATATCTTGTTTTTTGAATTTGCATCGTAGTATAATCCCACTATTACTCTCACTAACTTTGGATAAATTGATAATTATAGAAAACTTTGAATGCTAAAGAACTAGGAGTGGAACGAATCTTTTATTCTAACTCTATTTCAATAGTATCGAGAGTAGAAATCTTTGATAAACAACTGTCTTCTTATAAGTTTTAGTTTTACTTCCGTTTGATATTCATTATTTATTCAGAATAGAATTATTAATTTTTACGTTTATCAAACTCCACCTTGGCCTTGGCACCGAAAAGACCGTGGATCATGTAAGAGATGTCCAGGCTCACCTAAGATCAAAGGGGAGGTTAGGTCAAGAATGGGATTAGGTAAAAAAAAAGTAGAAAGAAAGAATTGTACCTTCTCCCAATTGGTGTGCAAAGAAGTCCGGTGCTGTTCAAACAACCCCCGTTTTGCATAAGCCAGATCTTTAGGCAGATTGGCGCCATAAAATAAGGAAGAGGCCATAGCTGGGTTTTCCAGAGTTGAGTCCACGGTACTTACCTTGCGATTGCGCACCTTAAATGTGGGGCAGAATTCCTCGGGGATTACAATCGCGGACTCAGGGCCGGCAGGCAAAACCGGATCTTTACCTTCCCAGCATGTGCGGGGGGAAGAGACCGCAGAATGGACTGCCAGAGTAGTAGAGGTTGGTTCCTCGCACACTGAGGTTCACTACCTCTTGGATGGGGGCCCATCAGTAGTAGCCCGCACCTCAGTGGAAGGCACCTCCATCATGTCATCTTCTTCATCAGTATCACTATCAAACAGTTTCACCTTGTTGACATCCATGTTGTCGGTAGGAGAGTGTGGGGAGGTGTATTGGTCTTCCCAGGTGGAGATGGAATGGTAGGAGGGGACGTCTTCTGGTGCTGAGGAAGTAGGAGGGTTGTTGAATTCAAGGGAGGTAGGGGAATGAGATGAGGTCCGAGGATGATTGCAGCGGTAGGATTTAGTGCAGTTCTTTTCTTGGGGGGAAGCAAAGCTCGGGGTTTTCTTTCCTTGGGCGGTGGAGGCCGATAAAAAGGGGCATAATATCCGCCGATAGAATGTAGTGCCATGACTTGCAGTAGTGGAGTACCTTGGGTGGGGAGGATACCCAGGTGATTAGCTTGAGTGGGGCCTAGGTTGTGGAGTCTTTCAAAAATAGGACAAGAGATGCCGGGATAGATTCTGGACTTGGAATCCGACCGCCAACCTGCAAGGGAAAATAGCCACTAGTCAGTTGGTAATGGGGAGAGTATATCAGGAAAGAAGGAAAGGACTAGAAGACTCACCACGGGTTTGGAAGGCAAGATGATTAAGAGTTAAATCGAAAGGAAGGTCCGCGGATAGAAAATTCCCAGATACGTATAACGGATAGTGATGCCACACTTTGTCTGAGGTGGTGATACGGAGGACAAAAGATTGCTTCTTAAGGCGTACACAAAAGGACTGATACCCTACACTGATATCTTTGGTACTTGTCTTTATATAGTAGTGAGAGAAGATATCGCGACTCGAAATCTTGGGTTCTCCGGTCCTATTATAAGAGTTATCAGCATACATAATTCTCCAAAAGTTTCTTATGCGTTGATAAGGAGGGATGTTGAAATGGTTGCACACCTCGACGTCTAATAGAGTTAGGGGAAGCCGTAGACCGGCAACAATTTGACCTACCGTGACAACAAGATACCCTGGTTGGCGGGGAACCAGATGAGGGTAGTAGGTGATGGAGGGCACATGTTCTAGTATTATATCATCCGAAACCCCATAGGCAGCTCTAATTGCATCCAAATTAGGTCTTTGGCACCGAGAAAGAGGTGGCAATAAAGGGGTAAGAGGCCCAGAGGTGGAGGGGATTGCAGCCGGGGCTAGAGGAGGTGGGGATGCTATCCTAGTAGACCAGGAAGATGATGAGTCACTAGATTCGGAGTCCGACATCAGAAAGAAAAGATAAACAGACTCAAGGGATGGGAAAAACTCAAGAACAGTTACCGAACAAAAGAAAGTGGAGAAAAGAAAACGTACCTGATAAGCACATAAATGCTACACATGTATGCCTATATTTATGTTATATTGTCTAGTTAATTAATATAAATTCCTTTTATTAGTTTATTTCCTTGGTTTTACAGAAATCAAAGCAAATATGAATAAACGAGCTGAGACTGAGGACTTTACGGAGTTGTGAGATTCTCACCTCTTGATTACAAAGAGACTACACAAAACAAGATATGAAATAACATGTGTATGACATTATAAAGCTACTGTAAAAAGTTGAGGTACTATTGTCAGGAAGCCAGAGCGCGCCCGCGTTCCAAGAAGCCTAAGTTAGAGCGAGACGTGCACCCCTTTCTAAAATCACTGAATTACAGTGTTTTTCCAAACCCTTCATAGTGCGCAACTCACTGCTCATAACTCAATTTAGACAATTCTAATTTGGATAAAACATGGAAGGAAAGGTTTCCAAAGTGGATTCTAACTCATGCATGCCCTAATCAATCCCGATATATATACGAAGCAAAACCAAGAGGTGAGGAAGCTATCGAGAACACCAAAACAAAGAACATGAAGAAAGAAAGAAAGAAGAACATGAGAGAGATCGAGAGAGAAGAAGAAAGAGAACATGAGAGGAGTCTCACAAAGCCGAAACAGGTTACATATTTTGAGGCCAAGACTTGGAGCTAGGTGCACAACTGTTAAAACTTTGGGATAGGAGAGTTGAAGAAGAAGAAACCAAAGCAACCTCATGGTTTTGTTAAGGGATTCTTTTTCATCTATTTTTACTATTCTAGTTAATATGTCTAGCTAAATAATAAGCTAGGGCATACATGAAGCCCTAGACTTTCTTAGGTTTTATTGTTTAATGAGTTTATTGTTCTCCAACTTAATGAATAACTTATTGATTTCTCTGATATTAGTAGAATACTTTCATTGATTATATCTTGCATGTTAAAAGTTCATGGCTTAAGTAGTTAATCATTAGATAAATATTCCGTTCTTATCAAAGCATTGATTTTATCATTTACGTAAACTTGATAGAAGTCGTGCTGTAAGAAGACGATTTTTGCTAGGAGTTTATATTCTCGTTTGCTGAAATTCAATCAAACCAATATATAGATTTATATAAGAGCTCAACGTTCACATCTTCGAGCAAGCTAGGGTTACTTTTCCCTCATGTTACTCGTAATTAAAAGAGAACTTTAAATTAGTTGAACTAAGATAATCTACAGTTTAGGGTGGATTCGAATGCCTTTGTATTCTCTCCATTACTAGTTTTATTATTTTCATAGCTTAACTAGCTTTAGCTAACAATTATTTTTCCTACAAAGCAATATAGTTCGGATTATGTTAAGTAGTATTTTAATAGTCAATTGTACCCAACACGCATTCTCTATGGGATCGACATCGTATTTGCACACCTACTACAATAAACCTCGTGCACATGCGAGTATTAGTATATGTAAAATAGGATTTAATTAGCCTGTTAATTTAGGTAGGTTAAATCTCTACCAAGTTTTTGGCATCGCTGCTTGGGATTGCATTGGTACAATTGAGTTTTAGAGTCTTACTTTACGTAATTCGTTATATTTTGTTTTAGTTTAGCCATAGTTTTTGTTAATTTATAGTTTAAGTTCCTAATTAGATTTTTCTGCATACGACCACATTAATATGTTCCTGACATCTGTAAAAACCTCTCTGAAAAATTGCAGGTCTACATTGAGAAACTCGAGCGCCCGCTCCTAGTTTTACCTTGTAGAGAACGCGCTGCTCTTACTTTGTTTCCCAACAAATTAAATTAGAGAGGCGCGACGCTCTACTATAGTGTTTTCTCGAGCGCCCGTGCCTTCACTTCTATATTGAGGCATCTAATTTTTATAGGCTACTTCCAATTCTTTGTGTAGGATCGAACTTTGCTTATACAAGTGTTCCGATCTTCTGGGACACGATTAAAAAACGCATACATTTCGGACTTGTGAGGATTGAATTGGTTTGCATCATGTGTGTTTGTTTTCATTTTGTTTTTCTTATATTTAGGAAGGATAATTCACCTTGACCAGCCCTAGGCATTTTGCATTAGGAAAGGTTAAGCCCACTCATTAGGATAAGCTTTTTGACACGTGGATCGAGTTACAGTGCTTTTGCACAAGAACTGGGAATCGTGTTATTTGGATTTAGGAGCAACAATATTAAACATATTATTTTTAAATTGGAATTGATATATTTTTTTGATATTGTTTGTGTGGATTGTCGTATTTACTTTCATTAAAAAAATGTAGATTTTATAACACATACAATCCTTCTACACTTTCATCTTCTATAGCACACACTCTTGCTAAAATGGAGCAAAATACATTGACCATGAAAAATACATTTAACATACAATAGATCAGGAGAGAAGCACTAGCTACCTATGGGGCAACCCTACTATGTGAAACTCGTGTTAGTTAGTTAGTCAATCCTGTTAAGGAAAATAATGAGAGAGAACTCCAAAACTAGGTAGAACCCAATGTTTTGAATATAAGTAACCAACTTGGGGAGCCGGACAATATACATGTGCTTAATTTGGTTGAGACTAATGATCAACTCTTAGGTAATACTGATGACGCAGATGATGGTTTTTGGTCTGATTCTACTATGTATTTAAATGTTCATCCAAACCACTTTAGTGATAATGATGATGAGGAACCAAGAGAGATAGTGAATCATATATCTCAGGACTATTATTTTTGTAATCCTCTTAATGATAATTCTTCATGTCCTATTTCTAATCATTGTCTAAGTATTAGCCGTGATAGTTTGTTGAGTGATTCAAATGAAAATTTTCATGAGATGTATGTTATTTTTTTAATGAAAAATCATGAATTGCTTAATGATAATGAGAGGTTAGCTAAGAGGGTAATATCTTGAAAGTGAAAACACTATTTTGAGTTCCAAACTTAATGAAAATATGTGTGTTGCTAATCAGTTACAGGCAGAGAATGAATCTCTTAGGTATAAGAATGATTCTCTGATAAATAAGCTTAGCATAATTAAGGAAACTCATAAGGAAACTATGCTTGATCTTTTAAAGAAGAATTTGGACCCCAACATGACACATCCTAGTCATTGTAGTGGTGATATAAATTTGAATGTTGAAGAGTGTCTAAGTGCATGTTGTGCTAATCTGGCTATATGTTCTAAGTCAGTTTCATCTTTTTTATAACCAGGGTGTATACCAATTAATGTCCCTTCCACCTCTTCTGTTAACCGCCCTAGACAACCTATTATTTGTTATTATTGTAGTGGTGTAAGGCATATTAAGTATCATTATCATGTTAGGAAAAACAATTTTCAGGTTTGGCGTAAATCTACTAGTCATGACCACCCGATATCATTCTTAAACCAGGTTCCACAATCATGTGCTCCATCTCATAACCATGCTAATGATGTTGTTATATCTAGTCTATCTAATGGACCTATGAGATGTGATTATAATTTTCCTAGGAATCATGGTAAGAAAATGGGAGTGAAATATAAACACACACAATGTAGACACCATTTAGCTAAGGTGCGTGCTATTTGGGTAAGAAAAGATGATTTGAAAGTGTTATCTGATTTGAGAAGATCTTATGAAATTTTTACTATTTGTTAGATGCATTGTCTCATGTTCACTTACTGTTTATTGCTTTTCCATATCTTATTAGGTGATACATGGTATGTTTAAATGTTGTTTTGCATAAGTTTGGGGGTGGCATTTGTTTGATTAAGCTTTGCATGACCTTCTGCTTAAAGCTTGGACTATTTGATTATCTGCATGACATTGCATGCAGTCGTCTGCTAGGGTTGTAAAATGTATCACTCATGGGAGGCAACCCATGTTTTTATTTTTGTTGTTGAGTCTTATGTGAACATATCTCATGCATTCCACTTTAGAAACTTTTCTCCGCCTTTTTGGAGACGTGTAACTCTATGGAATGAGATATGTGACATATTTTAGTCGTTGTAGTAATTTGGTTCCTTTTCTATATTATCAATGTTATATCTTTTGTGAGGTACTAATTTCTACAGGTGAGTCGAGCTTTATTTTTCATTCATGGAGCTATTGATAACTTCTTTATTTATTCTTTGACTTATTCATGTTATTAATTTTTGGACTTGAGCATATATGTCAACATTGAGGACAATGTCTAAAATAAGTTTGGGGGTGGGAACAAAATGTTTTGTTTAGCGAAAAATAAAAATTACTTATACTATGCACTTAGGGATAGTGGTATTGTTTCCTTCTCTATGATGATTATAGTCTAGAAATCTCATTTAGCATTAGAATTAAGAGTAGTTATTAGAAACTTAGGTTAATATGTAGGTAATAGTTATTACATCTTTTCATAAATGTCTTGCATTAACCTCATGATTGTACTTGGCAGCATTTTTCTGAGACCTAGGTTAGAGTGCTTAATTTACATATCCTATGAGGATCTAGCCTAAAAGCCTCATATGAGTTGATATTTGAGTGATGACAAAAGGGAGAAGTTAATTCCGAATAGATAAATTACACGTCCACTTGCTTGATCACCATAGCATACCCTAAGCGAGAATTTAGGCCCTCTTCAGATCGATATAGCCAAAAATTCAAACCTAAAGAATATTTTTCTGCTAGTCACCCCACTAAGCCTTTCATTAGCCTTTTCATAAACTGCAAATTCCTTGCCCTATATAAAAGAAAAATAAAAGAATAAAAGTAGCCTACCCATTTGATAAGTTTGAGAAATAGGATGACATAAAGAAAAGAAAAGAGAAAGACCTATGGAAAACAAATATTTGTTAGTTGCTTCAATAGAAAAATAAGGAAAAGAAAAGAAAGTTTCCATCCAAAGAAAAGAAAAAATGAATAGAAATAAAATAAAAAGTTAGAACTCCAAAAACAAAATCAAAAGAGTCAAAAGCCAAAACAAAAGGGCTAAGGATGGAAACAAAGTGTAGAAGCAAAATAAGAACAATGCTTTCTCTAGTTACATAATTTGAAGACCTTATTTTCTTAAACTTGTCTATTTTGTTATCGATTCCATTTATTCTTAAACAATCACCTAAACCATCCATAACACCTAATAAAGACCTTTAGCTCAATTAGGAATAGATTGGTGTGATAGTAAGTGGCAGATGTGTTTGATCGACCTTGGCTCCTTTGGATGTCATCGACATTGAGAGGAAAAGTGTGCCCACTGCACACTGGAGTGAGCGAAACCTGAGTGGAAAAATCAGAGTATTTTTGTCTTGACATATTTGTGAGGACTTACTTAGGGACGCTATTCTAAAAGTTTCATAAACGGACCTGCCACTACATTTCATAGTATTGTTCATTGCATGTGTGTATATTGTTAGATGATTTGATTATTATGCATGTATTAACTTAGGTTTTAAAATTAGTATTCTTTATTCCTTGCCAGTGAGATGTATAGACACTTGAGATTGAATTAAGGAAACATTGCTCTTACTTCTTAGTCACCGATAAATCGTTATTATCACGTTTTGGTTTTATACTTAAGTCTGAGGTCCACAGTCCGAAGTCCCAAAGTCCAAAGTCCAAAGTCCGTATAGTCGTCCGTTTAATCAAGTTACCTTACTCATGTGGGTTTGGTAGGATAGGTCGAGTAAGGGATCGTCCAAACCTTAGGGCTCAGCAAGGTTTACAACTGGATTTACAACTTTTGGTGAGTAGGATTTTAGGTTATTTAGTTGGTTTAAGTAATTTAACGTTAATGCAAATAACGTAAAATAATAACGGTGATTTCGATGTAAATAAACAAAGATAGAAAAACAGGAAGAGGGTTAATCGTACTCATGCAAGAATCATTTTCAACAGTTTATATTACCACATCACTATAGCTCTAATCTATCTCGAGTTCATAGACAAACCCAAGACGACGTTGAGTATTGATCCCTAGCGAAATACACGCATCTCTGAGCGCATCTTACTAGCATAAGGAGTTGAACTAATATTTCATCTCTGGAATATCATTTCAGCTCCTGGTTTGATTCTACATCAGCTGGACAAATTGGAGAGCTGTCTAACACCATAGAGTCGCGTGCGAGACATTTTAGGTCTCTCGCGAGACTGTTATGGAGCATCAGCACTCCAAACTTGTACAATCTCAATTATTTTGGGACCGGATGTATAATATACACCTAATTCCTAAGTAGTGATTCTAGAATATTAAAGTGTCAATCCGGATTATCACACGAGGGGGGGATTAGCTCATGGTCATTGGAGGAATAATTAAACTTGTTGTATAAAATAAATAAGTAAATGAAGAACAGGAATTAAACTTGAAAAGAAATGACTTTTATTAAGAAGAAAGACTTACAATATTGAAGCTGCTGGAAGGAAAATTGACGGAATGTAAACTACCTACTGGAATGAAGCTACAGACGATAAACTAAAACTAACTAACTAATGAGCAAAAGCTTGAGCGTAAAAGCTAAAGGAGAAATAATGAAGACCCCCTCACATATATATAGGCTGGTCCCTCTCGTGAAGCCTTTTAATTTGGTTTTGTCCTTTTCTCAAATTGAATCCTTCAAAACTTTGAAATACAAAGTTTTGTCTTCACATGATTTAAATTGGTTTTTGTCTTTTTCTTGTTTGTATTCTAACCAAAGTTTTGTTTACGAAACAAAACTTGCAATTAATGTTTTGTCTTTAGCCAATTCAATTCAAACATTGAATTGATACATGTCTTTTCCTTTTGCAAGGTGGCACAAAATTATGACCATCACTTGCCACCAACCTATGCTGACTCATCATGCTTTTTGGGCCCGCAGAGTGGGTCCACGTGGTGTGTCCAATCGGGCCGCCGATTTTTTGGCCTTTTTACAACTTTCTGTCTTTGCGTAGAGTTCGTCGCCCTGGTTGCTCTGGCAGTTCACTAGCCAAAGTCGGCGTCCAGGTTTGAAAGATGTGAGCTATGGAAGTTTGCTGCTTCTTTTTATGTGGACCCATTCTGCACTGGTTTTGTTCATTTGGAAACTTCGGCTCTAATCAGGCTTTGTTGGGCTTCACTGGGGCTTAGTGGGGAAGACTTCAAGAATTCGAGTATTCCCGTACTTCGATGCATGTTTTATTATCATAATCACGTTAACTGTGGAAACCTGCAAAAATACGAAAATATAATTATTGCATGTTTATTAAACACATAATTGACCGAAATGATGTCTCTCGGGGTTTAATATTACAGTTTTGGGTGCTTATCACACCACCCCCAAACAACACTTTGATTGTCCTCAATCAAAGAAGAGACTTTAAAATGATAAGTGGCCAAAAATGTGTGGTCCTAAGCTAAGTCTTATTCCGCAGAGTACGGTTGCATTGATCGTATGCAACAAGGCCTTAAACCATTAGGAATTCCCTACTGGACAAGTTATAGCCTCGTGAGAGTTTTCCAGAAAAGATACTCACAAACTTCATTTATACTACAACGACTCACTAACAAAGGTCTGTTTCTTTAATTAATCTCAGATATCTATACATCTCACTAGCGGGGGAAAAAATGATTTAATTCTTTCGAAATTCAAGTTAATATACATACAATAATCAAAACATCTACATATGAGCATGCATGCAGTGATCTTTACGATGAAATGTACGAGCAGGGCCGTTTTTGGATCCTTTAGATAGCGTCCTTCAGTAGGTTCTCACACGTATGTGTCGAAACACAATTTCTCTCTTATTTTTCCACTCAAGTTTTGCTAAAGTGTGCAGTGGGCACATGTTTCCTCACATACTCAATGACAGACAGAGGAGTCGAGATCGAGAATTCACATCTACTACTTATTATCACATTATCCTACTCCTAATTGAGCTAGAGGTCTTTATTAGGTTTTATGGGGTTTAGGTGGTAGTGTAGAAGAAATTGGAATGGAAAATTCAAAAATGATAAGTATGAGAGAATAAGGTCTTCGAGATATTTATACTAGAGAAATCCTTATTTTCTTTCCTGCTTCTAACATGGGTTTCCATACTTGGCTTTTTTAAGCTTTTGTATTCCATTTTGATTTGATTTTGGGGGAAATTCTAACCTTGATAATTCTTTTGATTTTTAGAAATATATTTATATTTTTCTTTTCTTTTTTCTTACCAAGTAGGTAACTAATTTTAATTTGTGACAAGTTTTTCTCTTTATTTTTCCGCACTTCATCCTATTTCTTATACTCATCATCTAGGTAGGCTTATTTATTTGTGGTTAATAGATGGGTAATGAATTTTTGGTGAAATAGAAAGGGTTAATGAAAGGTTCAATAGGGCGACTAGCGATAATTTTTTTTTACAGGTATGAATTTTTGGCTTTATCGATCCAAAGAAGGCCTAAATTCTCACCTAGGATTTGGGTAGTGATCAAGTAAGTAGTTGTGTGAACTTCTCTATTCGGAAAAACTACTCCTCTGTGTCATTACTCACATATCAAACATTTTGAGGCTTTTTGGTTAGATTCTTACAAGATATAGAAACTAAGTTATCTAACCATGGGTCCCTAAAACTTACTATTGTGTACATTTAATGAAAGTCAATGCATGAATGCTCATGAAAAGATGTAAAAACTATTGCATATGTATTAACTCAAGTTTCTATGAACAAGTCGTAATTCAAATGTTAGGGTGAGATTTCTAAATATTTTTCATCACAGAAAAGGAAACGAGAATGTCACTAAATACGTTTATTTAGACATAAAATAAACTATATACAACTATGAATGCTTAATTATTTTTTCTGCGATAAAATGTTCTCGCCACAAAAGCAATCGGATCTTTGTGTCTTCAAATTGTTAAGAGGAAGAAAGAATATACCTGAGAGGCTTTGAGCAAAAATATAGCTGACATCTTCCACATAAATTTATTGTAACACACTATATATTATACATCATAAAAGTGAAAGAACACTGTTAGGTTATTTATTTTTCATATCAAAGTGTAAAACAAATATGTACATCAACTCACATTGCCCCAATTACGAACTGGGGGATGGTCCATCCTTGCTTCGTCTCTGTAGAAATGTCATTGCTTTGCATCATGCCAATCTATCATAGCCTTCTAGACTTCGCTCCACTTCCTCTTCCTTGAAGTGTCTAGATGAGCTATCATTTTATCGTCATTAAGGAAGCAACGAACTTTCTTTAGATACCTTGCAGGGCGCCGCCATACCTGAAATTGCAAAGAACGAATTATCTTGTTTGTTGGACACATAGTCTACCTTTACCCAGTCCTGAAACGTGACCGCAAACTGTGGGAAGTACATCTTCATTATCCTGCATGCTGTAACTGGCAAAGTGATATAGTGCTACCGAAAAGACCGAGCCCTCTTAAGGTTCTCAATTACTATGTCTGTGATGTTGAAGGCGGTATGTTGCTAAGCCAGGGCATGGAGCATCTTACAAGCTAATTTTGAGGCAGTGGAAAAATGCAAATCCCCCTTGATGTTCAGAAGAATAAATAACATGGCAGTTCCAATATTCATGGTCATACTGGCTAGTGGAATAGTATTGTGTGGCCATCAGCTAGCTTCTACACGTTCAATAACTTGGGCAAGGCCATCGCCATAACGGGCGGCAAAATTTTCCCAAGAATAGTCATTAAAGTTGTTTTCTATCATGTATTAAATGGGGATGTCTAGCTGAAAAGGAGGAAGGTCCAAAACCATAGCTACTGCTGGCTCATAAAAATGGTGGCGGTTGTTACCAATACGGATTGCAAATCCGTTCGACTTGAAACCATTAGAAGGTAGATCCTCCATATGATTGTAAAAATAAGTTGCCAAACCTGGAGAATAGGTCTACTCAGGGTGTAATATCAAGGAGTTCCAACCAACTCGGGTGATGAAGTCTTTGAGAAGATGTCCATATGCAGGAGAATTAAGCAACAAATGGAAATATTATTCTGGAATAATCTTTGGAGATGCCATCATAGAAGAAGTGTGAAGAAAGATACCACTTGTTAACAAAGATAAACATAAATGAGAATAGGATGGAAATGACTAATTAAAACAAATTACATTTATTTATCATAGGAAAAATTAACTATATTTAAAAACTAAAAAGAAAATGACAAAGAATATAAAATTGCAAAATTTAAATTGTGTCATGGGCCCAAGTAACGGCGAGAGTCCTTTTGTGAGAGAAATCCATTTATAAGATTCTCGATGTCGTCAATCCGTGCAACAGCTCGTTGCAACATTTCGCTCTGTGTCTGGTAAATCTCGACGTGGTTCTCCATTAGGAGAGTGTGATTTGCCAAGAACTAGTTGTGGCTGTGCAAGAATTATGCTTGTTCCTTTTCTTGTATTGTTCGCAGGTCATGAAAATCAAGAAGACTGGTGATGATAATGTTTTGACGTTTGTATAATTTCATCAATCCTTGTTGAATTAAACGAAGGCCTTCCATAGGATTAAATACATTCCATAATGCATTTTCAATGAAGATGTTGTCAGCCGAACAAGCTTCGTCGGTTTCTGCACCGACATGGTTCCTTGCAACGTATGGATTCCAAAAACCATTCCTACAAACTGAGTGAATGGTGAGAATGTTAACTGTTCTGAGAGGTGTATTAGGAGCAGTAATAGAAAAACCCCAACGCATCATGATAAGTGTCACAATGGTTGGCAAAGGAACTGCCTTTTTCCTAGCACGTGCGATCGCATTCCAGAGAAATTTAATAATGCAAAAATCATTGCAATTAGTTTGCAAGACCCAAAGTAAATGGAGGAGGGATTTTGTTATCTAAGAAGTCTTCGATTTGCCGAGCACATTATGAGCTAGCCATTGGATCACAGATAATTGGTTTCTTTGCAAGGATCGATGATAAACAATATGGTTTTTCGGGTTGTATTCGCCGTAAAGTATAGTTGCAAACATCAGATGCTTGATATTGTCGAATGGTGAATCCTGAAGGTGTACCCCCTAGTTCGTAATGGGAATTTGAAGTACCTCATAGATGATATCCATAGTCAATTCACTTCATCTGTTTGCTTAACGACAAAAGAATTGCCCGTTTTGGAAATAACCATGTTTCTAGAACAGCAGGACCAATTCTCTGGAATAAAATGCCTACTTATGATGTAATAGAGAGTACCATCCTCGACGTAAAATTTCAGTGTCAAAAAATGGATGAAAAAGACCGTTTTGGAAATTTTCCATTAAATTTTGCTCGGGCACGAAAATTCGAGTGAGGGCGATTAAAGATGGAGTGGTGAAGAAAATTTAATGGAAAAGGGAAGTTGAATTTTAAAGGTGTCTATCCTTGCTATAAATAGGCACCAATCCGAAGATGCAGAAAATATGAATCGAGGTGTCACAGGGTAGTTAGACCACGTGTATCTTCTGAAACATGGCGCAAAAGAGGATGTAAGTAGAAGGACAAAGAAGATGTAAATATAATATCACAAAAAGATGTAACAACATACATAGATGTGAAAATACACCATAATGACACGGGAAATAAAATACAAACTTAAATATTAGATAGGACTATATGCCACATTAACAACAGTACTATAATAAAACAACTGAGCATGAAGACTTGAGTAGCATATTCAATCTACTGTTGCTCAAACTTTTCTAGTGCATCCATGAAGCTTGAAATTTGTAGTGAACTAAAAAATGATATTTAGAATAAGAAGTGTAGAGGGAAGAAGATTAAAGGAGTGAATGTGAAGGATGTGTTTGATAGGGTTATATACTAAAAGCATTACTTTTGTATTAACTCTAATTCTTTATATTTTGAATGAGAATCATATGGGCAAATGTTATGCATATTATATATGTTATTAGTTATATGCATGTGTCTAATAATTTATGTTGTAGATGATATGGTGTGAACACACAGAAGATCATATCATCAGTACCTTATAAAGTATAAGTAATCGTTCACAACCTAGATGGATTTGGACAAACTATTAGTACGGTTGTAGTATAATCTGGTATTAGTCTATCTTGACTATAGGATTACACTAGTACACTTTGTGTGTATTGAACAGGACCAAGTGAGGTTGTTTCTCCTTATACTGACTATATAAGAGAACAAACCCCTTTGTTATTATGGATGCTTGTCCTCCTAATCCGGATATAATAACGGGCACTTACATGCATTGTACATTGCTTTAAATCATCAATGAGTGAGATTCATTGGTGAATCAACAAACTCGATGGATTGGGTAATGACATTGTATGTAAGGTATGTTGTTGATTATAGAAGGAATCTGTGTCCCGCAAGAAGTCGGGTTGATGATGTCCTCTTGAGGAGCTCAAAAAGATTGTCATGTAAACCCTGTAGGTGGATTTCTTCTGACATGACAATGAGGTTGAGTGGTACTACTGATAAGAGCCCAAAACTGTAGTTTTAACCCCTTAATAATTATACTTTTAGACCAATTATGTGAGTAATAATTAAGAGTTAACACTGATTACGTGTTTTTATGCATTTCAGGCTTCAAAGTCCATTATGTGCAGAAATGTGCCACTTTAGCGAAATAAAGGAGCAAAGGTCGGTTACTAAGGAGTTCCGTGATTAAAGGCCAAGATTCAAGAAGATAAAGCATTTCTAAAGCCCGGTCAAAAGCTGAAAAGTCGACGCTGGGCGTAAGCTTGACACAAGTCGTGAGAACTTCCGGAAGGCGTATATTTGGACTCAGACCTCGGAATGGGGCCTACCTTATGTCAAAACGACTGGCTCGAAAAGAGCCTTCCAATGGTCCAAGACTTGACCCAATTAGAGGAGCAGAAGTGGACAAAAAGTCTGTTGAAGCCAACTGCAGCTGAAGAGGCCTTTTTGGACTGAAAGAATTGGGTTTTGGGCCTGATTCTCTGGCCCAAAACATGGCTCCAAGCCCATGCACGATTTTTGGATCTGAATGTATAAAAACCAAAGCTTCACTCTTTGTTAATGGTAGATAGTTAGACCTAGATTAAAGATTAGATTAGTAGCCTCCATTAATTAATTCTAAATCTAGTTTTCCTTAGATTTAATTAGTTTAATTTAATTAGTTTCATATCTTGTTTTTATTTAATTCCTTGAATGATTGTTCGTCATTTAATTAGATAAATAAAATAGTTATTATTATTCAATTTCGATTTTTGTCATTTGCATTTATAGATCTAGTTTAAATTCTTGTTCTTATTTCATTCTTAGTTAATTAATTAGATTTCAATTATTGTTTAATTTATATTAGTAAAGTTAGAATTTTGATATGATGTGTAGTTATAATTCAATGGGAAATGATGGGTTGATGATTCGAGGCTAAAACCTCCATTAGAGGGGTTGATGAAGCTTTGATGAAAACTTAGTGGTATAGTGTAGAAGCATTGTAGAATCTATTCCACTCTAGAAGGTCGTGATTCGCCATGAGAATGGGTGGGCGACCTCACATGCTAGTTAGTATTTGGTAGAAATGCCATGAACACTAGGGATTAGAACTTCGAAATTCTTGCCGTAAGAGCGTAAGAATCGAGATACAAGAACCTATGCTAGGTTATCAAGTTGGATTCGAGGTGGATTCAATTCCCCTCTAATCCTTTATCTAGATTAAAAAACAATCATATTTCCATAGCATTCGTAGTTTAAATTCAAATAATCAATTTCATATTGCATCGTAGTATAATTCCCCCTCGTAAAACTCTCATTAGACTTAAGACCGACTAATTAGACTAGAAAACATTCCATGCTAGAGAACTAGGAGTGGAACGAATTTGTTACTCTACTCTATTTCGATAGAATTGAGAGTAGAAACTTTGATAAATATAGACACGTAAATTATCGTTTAGTTTTACTTACGTTTAGAGTTTCATCGCTTTATTCATTAGTAAAATTAATCTTTTTATGTTTATCAAAGGGCGCCGCTGCCATCTTAGTTTCCCTTTAGCATTGTTTTCATAGTATAATTAGTCACTTTTAAGTCCCATTAAACCCACCCACCCTTGTTTGATTCATACGGTGGTTGTTCGTTTTAGCATTGAAAAGTTTCGCAAAAATATACGGAGCGACCGACCGCTATCTATCGAGCGACCAGCGTTAAGTTTCTTGGAACATAGAGTACGACCCTCCCCATACCGGCGACCACGCTAAGATTCTTTGGAACACGGGCTTGACAGCGCCCAAAAGCAAGCACCGCGACCCTAAGCTGAAATTTGCTAGATTTCCACAGGTTTGTTTCGAACTCCGATTTTTCAAGTTTTTCAGTGTTTTAACTTGTTATATACACTGAACACGATAAACAAGACGCTATTCATAAAGCGAAGCAGGGCCTTGCAAGGTATTCCTTTCTTCTACACCTCGCATCTCGGTTAAAGGTTTCTACTAGTATATCGAATTGTTTGGAATGTTGCATGTTTAGTTAAGTTTGACTTAGTCTTTCATGAGATTAAGGTGCGGGTGAAGAAAAACAACTAACATAATTACGCGGCTCGTCAACAAACAAGTCTATCTAGTTTCCACCCACTACACCTCTAGCTACTATTTCACATACACCACCGATATTATGGATGAAGAAGAGAGCTCCTCTCTCTCGACTTTTATAAAGCCTTGGCGATAGCCCTAAATCTTGCATCGTTCTAGCGGACCGATTGGGGATTTCGCATCCCCCAAATATATTTAATTTGTTACCCGTTTTTCATGGTTTAGACCATGAAAAACCTTATCGGCTACATCGTAGGATTGAACAAGTCCTTACAACATTCCACCATCCTACGGTTGGTGCGGAACAAATTAAATTGAGGGTATTCCCTTTCACCTTAGGCTGATAAAGGCGTCTTGGTTAAGCTGCCCAAAGCGCTAATTTCGTGGACTCGTGGGCCAAACTTGTTCAATTTGTTTATGGAACATTTTTACCCACCCCTAAAGGCGGATGAAATGATTTCCAAGATTCACTTCTTTTGAGAATCCTCATGAATTATTTTTGAGGCTTGGAATCGTTTCACCGATCTCCTTATAGAGTGTCCACACCATCACCTACCAAAAGACACGTTAGTTCGTTGCCTTTTCAAAGGACTTCTACACCACCATAAAGAAGTCCTAGACATAATGAATGGGGGTAGTTTCCTAAGTAAAGGAGCCTCGAGGCATATAAATTTTGGAAGATCGGACTAAAGCGTAATAATAATTTGGGGGTAGTGGCGATTACTCCGGCTCCGCTAGTTCTTCTTGATTAAAAGGCTACCGGTATGTTTGAGTTTAAATCAGATCCCGAGCTTAAAACTATAATTGAATCCCTCAAAAAAAATAGAGGCCTTTTACGTACAACAAAAGCCTATCCCCGTCATGAATGTAAATTCAAATCCATATAGTTTCATTTGGAGTCCACGAGCATCCCGACTCCCATCGGCGTCCTATAGCCTATGAACATTCTTGTTCCATTAATAGTGAACCTAATGCCCCTTGGAGACAAAATCCCAACCGGTTGGAGAAATAACCAACAAGTCACACCCTGAGGTACAATAATCAATATGTTTAGCTGGCCTTACCGGTTATAACCAAGCTCCACCACAACAAGGACATGATCGGGTAATTATAATAATTATAACAACCAAGTGCAACCTCGACAAAGTCAAGCACAAGGTCAATGTAGTTATAATAATTATAATGCTAATAGAGGTATCGTTAGGTAAATAATAACTATCACAATCCGCCCATAAATAATCAACGAGATAGTTCGGTCACACCACCCCGTGACTACTACACCCACACAACCGGATCGTCTTGACACCTTCATACAAGTGAGCCAACAACTTTTCCAAACCATGGCTCAATCTAACCAACACATTCTACAATCCGTTAATAATTTAAACCAACAGTTAGCCCAAGAGAAAGCCCAACCAAAAGGCGTGTTTCGGGCCAAGCGATACCCAACCCTAAAACAAAGCAAACCACGGCCTTTGAGGTAAACGGTAATACTAGTACGGAAACTACAACCGTAGGTGAGCTAAATGGCATCACCACTCTCCGTTCTGGAAGAGTGGTTGATAACAAAGTAACTATGCCTATAGTTACCCCATCAGTACTCCCTACACCGGATATTGAACTAGATGCGAAATAGAAGCTGAAGAACCTACCCTTTGTAGAAGTACCGGTTAAACCACAACCTAAAACAGAAAGCCAAGGTTATACATCAAGTCGAGCCATATGCTAAATATAGAAGCGAAACCACCGTTCCCTCGAGAAATTAGCCATGCTAACCGGGGATACTAACTTTGAGGAGATTAGGAGCGTTTTCAAAAATCTAACGATAAACCTTCCTTTTCTCAAGCTATAAAAAGCTACCTAACCACGCTAAGTTTCTTAAGGAGTTGTGCACTACTAGGCGTAAGACCAACATACCTAAAGCGCCTTTCTAACTGAGCGGTTCCCAACTTTATCCGAAAATAATGGAATTGTTAAGTACAAGGACCCACGGTAGATCCCTCTTTGTACAATGCACCTTAGGAGATTCTCACCACGATGACCGGCTACTAGACACGGGGGCTAGTGTTAACTTACTCTCCGTTTTATTTGTATAAACAAATAGGTCTAGAGGAGATGAAACCTACTAAAATGACATTGCAATTAGCTGATCGGTCTATTAAGTATCCTAAAGGGTGTGGTTGAAAAACGCTTGGTTAAAGTCAAAATTTTTTACTACTCGGCCGACCGTTATCCTCGACACGAAGTCACTAACGACTCTGTACCTATCATTTTTTAGGCGTCCCTTCTTGGCTACTACCAGCGGCTCATAAACTGCCGCGATGGTTCGTTGTCCTTGTCCTTTGGCCATCTTTACTGTTGAGGTAAATGTTTTCAAAATGAGGACCACGGTATCGATTCATCTACAAATGGAGAGGTTAGCATGATCGAGAGCTTAGCTCAAGATTACTTCAAAACATGTTTCGGAGAAACAGATTAACAAATTCCTTTCCGCCGAAATTCGACTTTAACAATGACTCCCTAGTAGTAGGCGAAATCGAAGAAGAATTCTGCAACTCTTTTGCACCGCTTCTTTACCACTTGGCGAGTCCCCTTGCCAACAACCATTCATCCCTTGATGCTGCTATGGACGGAAGATGAATTTTTCAATCTCTATCCCGGTGATCCTTTTGACCCACCTATTGAGGAATGTCTTGCATATATCAAGATTTACGATGATATGGACTTGAGAGCTCTAGCTGAGAATCATTCAACTTCCATCACCAATTTCCCCACCCTCCACCTTTTCAAAGGAACCTCGAGTTTGCACTCGATCGATCCTTTAGTTTCTCCTGTGCTTCATGATTTTTAAATCCACCTAGTAAACAAATACTTCCCAAGGATAAACCACTTGACACCTTCATTTTCAGACTTGAGGCAGGTCCCCTAACTACACCATGAATGAGTTTTGTGCTAAACCCACATCCTTATTTTTTCCATGCTTTCCCTCTAAAACTTATCCCAATCCACCATATTTTCCATAACCATTCACTTTTCCACACTTATTCACTAGGACACCCTCTCGTTCAAAGATGAAACATAAGGTGCATGCTCGGTTATGTTATAGGTCTATCCGACTTCGCTTTCATTCCACTAGGCTGCGTCATAGGAAATCTTGGTGCTTGATTGTGTTTGGATATGTTTTCTGCGATATTTATTTATGGAACGATCCACAACTATTTCGGTTGTTGATATATGATAAACTGCATATTCATACATATGTTTAGATAAGTCTAGGGAATCTGACTTTAAAAGACCCAAGTTTTCATACAATACCAACATTCTGGAGTCTAGGCCAAACAAAATTTTCAAACTTAAAAAGAGTTTTCCAATTTTGTTTGGGGGTGGCGTATTTTGGTATTTATTTCAAATCATGTTGCCACCCTAAGCCTGTAATGGTTACTCCAGTAGAGTTTGTGTTAGTTAGTACGTACCAGTTTAATTGTGCTTCATATTATCGTATCATCTTTACAATATTTTACATTCACAGTCGCGCCAATTTTTGCCACGTTTCTATGGTAAATTCTTTCCTTATCTCTTTACACTTTGAGGACAAAGCGTTCGATTGTTTGGGGGTGGGATAGAAACATTTGCAAAAAATTAGACACTTTTACGATGTAAATTACGCACTTTTATTTATAAAATGTTAAAAATTATAAAAATTAGTTAGTTACATAATTTAATTGTGCTATTGAATTGTTTCATGAACCCCCTTCTCCCAAATTGTTTGGGGGTGGTATAGAAACACGATGTAAATGTTAAGCACATATTAGGTTGTATATTACATATTATTTGTCTTAAAAATAATAAAAAAAAATAAAAAGTTTATGCTATACACTTAGGAATATTGGTATTGTTTCTTTCTCTATGCTCTTAATAATCTAGAAGTCTCACGTAGCTTTTGCATTAGAATAGTTTTTAGAAACTTAGGTTAATATGTAGGTAATAATCTTTGCATCTATCTATAAATATATTACATGAGTATCTATGATTGTTTGGCGGTAAGTTTAGAAATCTAGGCTAGAGTACTTATTCTACAAATCCTGTGAGAATATAGCCTAAAGCCTTATATGAGTGAAACATTTGAGAAATGACACAAGGGAGAAGTATATTCCGAATAGAGAAATCACACGTCCACTTGCTTGACCACTATACCATGTCCTAAGAGAGAATTTAGGCTCTTTTTGGACCGATATAGCTAGAAATTCCGACCTAAGTATATTTTCCGCTAGTCTCCCCACTGAGCCTTTCATTAGCCCTTTCATAAACCACAAATCCTTTATCCTGTTACAAACAAAAAAAAAAAAAAAAAAAAAAAAATCAACCTACCCAATTTAGATAAGTTTGAGAATAGAATAAGGAAGAAAAAAGAAGAGAAAAACCTGTGTAAACAAAAGTTAGTTAATTGCTTCAAAAAAAAATAAAGAAAAGAAGTTTCCATCCAAAGAAAAGAAAAAGAAAAATAGAAATAAAATAAAAACTCCAAAAAAAATAGAATAAAAGGAGTCAAATGCCAAAGAAAAAGAAAAAGAAAATATGGCTAAGGATGGAAACAAAGTGTAGAAGCAAAAGTAAATAACAAGGTTTTCTCTAGTTACATAATATGAAGACTCTATTATCTCAGACTTGTCCCTTTTGAATATCCATTTCCTTCCTTATTAGACCATCTCCTAATCTCCGCAACACCTAATAAAGACCTCTAGCTCAATTAGGAATAGGTTAGTGGGATAGTAAGTGGCAGATGTGTTTGATCAACTTCGGCTTCCTTGTGTGTCATTGAGATTGTAAGGTAAAGTATGCCCTTTGCACACTTTGGAGTAGCAAAACTTGAGTGGAAAAATCAGAGTGATTTTTGTCTTGACTTTTATGTGATAACCTACTTAAGGGCGTTATTCCAAAGTTTCGAGAAAGCGGACACATTCTTGCATTTCATAGCATTACTCATTGTATATATGTTTATTCGTAGATGATTGATTATTATGCATATATTAGCTTAGGTTTCGACATGATTATTCTGTATTCATTGCTAGTGAGATGTATAGATAATTGAGATATAAATAAGGAAACAATAGTTTTATTTCTTAGTCGTTGTAGTATAGATGAAGTTTGTGAGTACCTTCACTGGAAAACTCTCACGAGACTATAACTCGTCCACTAGGGAATTCCTAGTGGTTTAAGGCCTTGTTGCATATGGTCAATGCAAATCGCAAGTAAAGCGAGTAGATAGAACTCCATTTTTGGTCACTTATTCTAATTTCTCATATTTGCTTGAGGACAAGCAAAATACTGTTTGGGGGTGGTTTGATAAGAGCCCAAAACTATAGCTTTAACCCCTTAATAATCATACTTTTAGACCAACTATGTGAGTAATAATTAAGAGTTAACACTGATTACGTGTTTTTATGCATTTCAGGCTTCAAAGTCCATTATGTGCAGAAATGTGCCACTTTAGCGAGATAAAGGAGAAAAGGTCGGTTACTAAGGAGTTCCGTGATTAAAGGCCAAGATTCAAGAAGATAAAGCCCTTCTAAAGCCCGGTCAAAAGCTGAAAAGTCGACGCGGGCAGAAACAACACACAAGTCAGTAGAACTTCCGAAGGCCGTATCTTTGGACTCAGACCTCGGAATGGGGCCTACCTTATTTCAAAACGACCGGCTCGGAAAGAGCTTTCCAATGGTTCAAGACTTGACCCAATTAGAGGAGCAAAAGTGGACAAAAAGTCTGTTGAAGCCAACGTACTGCAGCTGAAGAGGCCTTTTTGGACTGAAAGAATTGGGTTTTGGGCCTGATTCTCTGGCCCAAAACATGGTTCCAAGCCCATGCACGATTTTTGGATCTGAATGTATAAAAACGAAAGCTTCACTCTTTGTTAATGGTAGATAGTTAGACCTAGATTAAAGATTAGATTAGTAGCCTCCATTAATTAATTCTAGATCTAGTTTTCCTTAGATTTAATTAGTTTAATTTAATTAGTTTCATATCTTGTTTTTATTTAATTCCTTGAATGATTGTTCGTCATTTAATTAGATAAATAAAATAGGTATTATTATTCAATTTCGATTTTTGTCATTTGCATTAATAGATATAGTTTAAATTCTTGTTCTTATTTCATTCTTAGTTAATTAATTAGATTTCAATTATTGTTTAATTTAGATTAGTAAAGTTAGAATTTTGATATGATGTGTAGTTATAATTCAATGGGAAATGATGGGTTGATGATTCGAGGCTAAAACCTCCATTAGAGGGGTTGATGAAGCTTTGATGAAAACTTAGTGGTATAGTGTAGAAGCATTGTAGAATCTATTCCACTTTAGAAGGTCGTGATTCGCCATGAGAATGGGTGGACGACCTCACATGCTAGTTAGTATTTGGTAGAAATGCCATGAACACTAGGGATTAGAACTCAAAATTCTTGTCGTAAGAACGTAAGAATCGAGATACAAGAACCTATGCTAGGTTATCAAGTTGGATTCGAGGTGGATTCAATTCCCCTCTAATCCTTTATCTAGATTAAAAAACAGATAAGTGGTTGGGGTCGTTTTTCAAAAATGGGGACCAAAAAATGGGCGAACGTATGTGAGATAACTTAAGTCTCGCTTATGATCCAGTGCTCAAATATTTTGCCGCTTATAGTAAAAACAAAGTCAGGAGGAAAACATCTTATCGTCTCAACCTTCTCTTCCCTTCCTTTTCAGGTAAAATCCTTTGCTGCCTCACAGTGTAAGTTCTGAAAAGGTAAAGGAACTCTTCTCTTCCGGTGAAATCCTCCATCGAGAAAAGGTGTTGAGTCGAATAGAAGTTCTTATATATTTCTCCATTCTCCTTGTCTTTGTTTCTTCGGGTAAAATCCTCTATCGCCAACAGTTTGAGTTCAAAGAAGAAACATCAAAGAATGGACCTTTATGAATTTGAGTGTCCCCCAGGGTAACACGATAGGCCAAGATAATCCACACTCTATTGAGGAGCGAATTGGGAAATGGAACCAAATGCTACAAACATAATAGCGACAAAAACTACAAAGAAGAAAATCTCTTACGCTGAAAAGACGTCAGCCCATACAACAACAAAGTTGGAAGTGCATGAGCTTCCAACCCCGTGAGAAAATGGGTGACTACCCTATTACAATACCGTAGAGAAAGCGATGAGAAAGGTTTGCACATCGTAAATTCTCATGCGGTGGGTATTGATTTGCAGAAAGTACCTATTGAGAAAGTGCGTGAGATCGCAAAGAGAATCTGGAAGCCTTCTGGGGAGTGGCTGATAACGCCCATTGGCAAAGGATATTTGTTCTTACGTTTCTCCAATGCTGACGATTTAAACAGGGTGTGGGCAAAAGGAGCTTGGGACTTTGACAAAAGTCCCATGAGAATTAGCCAGTGGACACCGAACTTTTGTCCGGATAGCCAGAGACAGTCTCATGCTCTAGTGTGGTTTCGATTTCCAGGACTGGGACAAGAATTCTGGGAACCAGAAACTCTCATGTCCATTGCACGAGGGATTGGATATCCAATGCAGATTGATGAAAATACGCTTAACCGGGAATACGGGTATTATGCCAAAATTCTGGTGGATGTGGATTTATCAGCTCCCATACCTGATCAGATATATGTCAAAACCAAGACGGTGAAATTTTGGCAATCGGTGGAAATTGGGAAGCTGCCAAAGATGTGCACACACTGCAAGATTATCGGACATCTGGTTACTGAATGTAGGAAACTCAAAGGAGATATGCAAACTACTAGAGGGAAGGAAAACAAAGAGAAGGAAGTCATGATAGATTTAACACGGTGGTTGATCATCGGGAGAGAAACCAAGAAGGAAAAGAGGTCGTGAAACGTAACCCAAGCCGGATCTAGTAAACAGGGGAGGCTTTGTGGCGCCAAAACCCAATCGAGCGAATGGCGGAGACTCTAACTCATAATAGATTTGAGAATCTAGAGGTGGAGGAAGTCCATATCTTGGAGGGCAGGAGCATGGTATAGAGAAGGGCTGGGAATCTCTTGGTGATACAAACAAAGATGGAGATCTCGCTTTCGGCAGCAGAGAAAGTCCAGAGAACTTCTTCTTCTGGTCCAGAGATATGTGAAACACCTGTGAGGGAGGAGGATAACTTGTCTTTGGAGAAAACCCAGGAGGGTAATTGTAAGGCTCCTACAATCACTATCGGGAAGCGTGGTTCACCCTCTCGAGGGAGTGATATATTTCCGAGACTACACCGCGAGGGAGGAAGAAATCATAACTTTGGAGATAATCCCGGAGGGTACTAGTGCGGTTCCTACCATCTCTATTGAAGGCAGTGGTTCACCTTTTCGAGGGATTGATATACCTCTAGAGAATAGTTCGGATGGGACTGCAGTCGAGCCAAGAGAGCATTTGAGTCCCACAGCCCACAATAGCAGCCTAAACACTTTGGAACTGGAAAATTCTCCGGGAAAGATGCTTGCAGACTCAGAAGCTGAAAAAATTCTAAAATACATAGGGGTTTTGAACTCCCAAGAGGAAGAGAAACCTCCGGACACAGAAACATCAACACCTTCCCGATGGGCAGATTTGATAGAGGAAGGGGAGATAGAGGAACCATTTCATATCGATGATAACTCAAGGTCGGATTCTCGGGAAGGACAAGGCCTCTTTACCAACAGTGGAGTGAAACCACAGTGGCAACTACAACATCTGACACCCCCCTCCACCAGGTCCAGGTCAAGGACTGGAAAGAGGATGAACTAAAAGGGATATCTCTAGTTAGTCAATAAAGCTCCAATTTTCGCGATGAGGTGCATCTTTTGGAATATTAGAGGAATCGGAAACGATAAATCACAGAATCGTTTAGCGAAGTTAATCAATAAATGGGAGCCAGATATTTTGGGCATAGCGAGAACCGAAGATCAATCCTCGGGGATATGCCTATGTTTTTTCTCCAATCATATGGGATGAGTACAACTTTTCATTATAACTCAGGACGAAGTCAGATTCCAAATCTTTGGCTGTTTTGGAAGTCATCTATCAACCCTCCTAATCTTCTGCACTGTTCACAGCAACATCTCACAGTGGAGGTGGAGGGGTCCATTATCACTATTATCCACGCTCATTGTATCAGTAAACAGAGGAGACAGCTCTGGGCTGAACTTCAGCACATCAGTACTACTAATCTACCATGGCTCTTAATGGGGGACTTCAATGCCTACTTGAGCTGCTCTGAAAAACAAGGAGGTAACAGACCATCAGCAGGGGCAATGCACGATTTCTGTGAATGTGTGAGTAATTCTCAGCTTATGGAAGTTCCGAGCAATGGGTTTCACCACACTTGGTGGAATAAGCAGTGGGCGATTTAAAAAATAGTGGGAAAGTCGACGTAATGTTTTGTAATGCTATATGGAGCTCCAAATTCCCGAGGATGGAACTATAAAGTGTGCAATAGAGTTTGTTAGGACCACTCTCCCTTAGTGGCAAAGATCGATCGATTCCGAGGCCCAAGAACGCGTCCCTTTCAAATTCTTTAATATGTGGTGCTCTCACCCATCCTTTAGAGAGGTGGTACAACAGAGTTGGGAAGTTCCTATCCTAGGACACTCGATTTTTGCTTTAACCCAAAAATTGAAGAGGCTAAAAGGAGTTTTGAAGCAGTGGAACAGGGAAGTCTATGGAAACATCAAAACTAAGGTGGAATTGGAGTCAAGGATTCTAGAGCGGATGCAGGAACAGTTTGACCAAGGAAGTATGTCCGAGAGTTTCACTATGCAAATGCTTGATCAAGAAAACAAAGTGGAGGGGCTGTTAGAGCAAGAACAAAGTTTTTGGAGGCAGAAATCGAGATTGAAATGGGATAATGACTTTGATAGAAGTACCAAATACTTTCATGCACAAGCCAATCTCAAAAGAAGCAAATCAGTGATCATTTAGGATGAGGAATAATGAAGGGATCAATATGGATTCTCAAGATGAGATTGGAGATTTCTTGATCGTGCACTATTCGAGAAATTCAAAAGAGTCGAGCATGACATTGATCGATCTTATTCACTCTATGCCCCATATTATCTCGAAGCAGATAATGTAGCTCGACAAGCACTACCAATGCCCAAGAAATAAAGGCAGCAGTTTTTCTTCTGAATGCGGATAGTTCTCCAGGGCCAGATGGTTTCACTGGGTTTTTCTTCCATCACTGCTGGGACATAGTGGAATATGATGTAGTAAGGGCTATAAGCTATTTCTTCAGGAGGTCTAGTTTGCCCTTTGGTTTTAATTCTAACTTCATAGTCTTAATTCCAAAGGAAAGAAATGCAAATCAGGTGAGCAAATACAGACCGATATGCCTCTCAAATTTCGTCTACAAGGTGATCACGAAGATTCTGGCTTCTCGATTAAGTCCTCTAGCTGAACGGATCATCAGCAAGGAGCAGTATGGATTCATCCCGAATAGAAACTCACAGCAAGCCATTGGTTTAGCCTCGGAGTTAATCAATGAGCTGAAAGCACCCAGACGTGGAGGAAGCATAGCCATAAAGATTGATATTTCTCAAGCTTTCGACACTATGGACTGGGAATTCTTATGGGGCTGTACTCCAGCAACTGGGATTCAGTGAGAAATGGATACAGTGGATTAAAGGTGCTTTCACAACCAATTCTCTATCTATCATGCTAAATGGAGGCCCCCAAGGTCACTTTACAGCACAACGAGGTCTCAAGCAAGGTGACCCCCTCTCTCCCTTGTTATTTGGCTTGTGGCCGAGGGACTGCCTCGAAAGCAGAAATATCAGCCATATGGTCAGGGAAAAGAAGATTCTACCGATGGTGGTGCATGCGAAATACTCTAGTCCGTCTCACCTTATGTTTGCGGATGATGTGTTCATTTTCAGCAATGCTAACTCAAGAAGCATCAAGAATCTCGTTCAGATTTTGAACAGGTATCAGGAGTCCTCGGGGCAGCTCGTAAACAAGGACAAATGCAAGATCTTTCAGTCCTATGAACAATAGAAGAAAGAACCTTATCAAGGGGAATCGAACATGAATGAAGGTACCCTTCCAGAAAAATATCTAGGGTTCCTCTCATCGGGTGGGAAAGTAACCAAGGCGGCTCTAACTCCTTTGATTGACAAAATCAGAACAAGAGCCTCGTGGTGGGAGGAAGATGCTATCATTCCAAGGAAGGGTAGTGCTAGCTAAGCATGTCATAACAGTATCCCCGTCACAACATGGCCATGTACAAATGGCCAAAAGCGTGGTAAAGGAATGTGAAACAATTATCGGGAACTTTATCCGAGTGGCAACCCGGATGGAGAGGAAGGCTATCACCGTATCTTGGGAGAAATCATGCAAACCAACAGAGGAAGGCGGACTAGGAATAAGGAGGCTCAAAGATATCAATCTTTCCATGCTTATGAAACAAGCTTGGATTTTATTGACTGAAGAAGGAGATTGGCCAGAATTCATGAGGGGTAAATACACTAACCGAACTGGAGGTTGGTCCAACTTCAAAACTTCAACAGTTTGGACGGGTATTAAATGGGCGCTCAATGAAATGGCACCTCTACATGGCTGGAATGTTGGGAATGGAGAGACAATAAATATCTGGAGGGAGAATTGGCTGCTGCAAAAACCCATATGCGATTTTTTTCAGGAGGAAAGAACAGAGATTCTAAAGTATCAGGCTAGACTTAGTGAATTCATTCAGGGGGATCGATGGGCTTTCTCCATTGAAATGTCACAAGTTCTTCATCACTTGGGAATTGATACTTCTAGGCTGCCACAGACCCGGATAGTTCAAAAAGAGGACTCAAGAGTTTGGATGGCTTCTACAACTCGGAAGTTTAGAGTGGCGTCGGCACATGAGGCTATCAGAACAAAGGCACCGCAGCCGGCATGGAGTGAATTTATTTGGAGATCCAAAGTACTTCCGAGAACACAAGGTATTGTGTGGAAACTAGCGCATGGGGCGGCAAGAACTGATGATCAGCTACAGAAAAGGAAGACCCACCTCGCATCTCGATGCTGTCTATGCAGAAATCAGGAGGAAACGCTAGATCATGTTCTCTTTCACTGCCCATTCGCCAAGAGGGTTTGGAGCTATGCACGGCAGATTTTTCACATTCAGCGAGAGGTGGAATCATTTTCAGATGTGCGACAGCAGAGCAAACATTACAGCTCACTCATCCTGGACATGTGGAAAGCGTGCTCATTGACGATCATGGTAAGTTTGTGGAAAAATAGAAACAAAGTCATGTAGGTTGCGATAACTGAGTTTCAAGCTATCCACAAGTGTGCTTCCTCGTCAGGAGAGCGATCATAAGAGCTCATCATAAGTCCTCGGGACATATGGAAAATTCAGTACATGATCTCCGAGATTCTCAGACATTTCAAGCTCCAGCACAAACTTCGAAGAGTCCCAAAAATCTTCGAATGCTTTTGGCTCTTACCCCCTCCGGGTATTCTCAAGATAAATACCGATGGGTGCTCGGGGAAACCTGTGACGATCGGGATGGGGGTTTGTGTTCCGAACTACAAAGGAGAATTCACGAGCAACCATTTGGAGGAATGGGTACGCCCACAAACTACATGGCGTAAAACAATGGCAATTGTGCAGCCGTAAAAGCAAGCCTTTCGAATTGGGATGGAGATATATTTGGGTGGAATGCGACTCCTCATCTGTTGTTCACGCTTTCCAGAATAACAAAATGCATTGGAGAGTGAAGGAAATATGGAAATCTCTTATGGGACAGGCAGAATGGATAAATGTCACTCCATCTTGGAGAGACTAATTTGGAGTTGACGGCATACCGTGCCAAACAGGGGGCTGCTCTATCTCAGGGAGATAGTATATGGTGGGCATCTAGACCCTCTTTCATGAAAAAATTGGAGAACCACTATACTACATATTATCGTTTTGTTAACTAGATAAACATAATCTAGTAATGACCTTGTATTCCTTTTTCTTTTTCTGTCTTGTCACTTTCGATTCCATGTAACCATTATTCTTTTATTAATCAATTACCTTTAGCAAAAAAATAGATTAAAAAACAATCATATTTCCATAGCATTCGTAGTTTAAATTCAAATAATCAATTTCATATTGCATCGTAGTATAATTCCCCCTCGTAAAACTCTCATTAGACTTAAGACCGACTAATTAGACTAGAAAACATTCCGTGATAGAGAACTAGGAGTGGAACGAATTTGTTACTCCACTCTATTTTGATAGAATTGAGAGTAGAAACTTTGATAAATATAGACACGTAAATTAGTTTTAGTTTACTTACGTTTTGAGTTCATCGTTCTTTCCGTAGGTAGACTAATTCAATTTTATGTTTATCAACTACTCAAGGACATAAGAAGTTGATTAATGTAGTTGTCAGTAACTTGACTTAATCAACGGACATTCGATATTTTAAACACGGGGAGATCAACGAGCATATAATATGGAGCCCATAAACACTGACACGTAATTTGGGATTAGGGCGGTAGTGCAACAATGGCTTTTAGTGGAATAAGCCATTTGTTGACGGACTTGGGTCGTGTGTTCGTGGCGAACATGGGAAGCCCAAGCCCGTCAGGAGGCCCAACCCTAATTTCTCCTCATGGTCTGATAAAATATAAAAATGATAGTTTAGTCTACGCTATGAGCGATGAACTCAAAACGTAAGTAAACTAAAACTAATTTACGTGTCTATATTTATCAAAGTTTCTACTCTCAATTCTATCGAAATAGAGTGGAGTAACAAATTCGTTCCACTCCTAGTGCTCTAGCATGGAGTGTTTTCTAATCTAATGAGATTAGAAATTAATCAGTCTTAAGTCTAATGAGAGCTTTACGAAGGGTGTTATACTACGATACCTATATGAAATTTATTATGTTGAATTTAACTACGAATGCTACGGAAATATGATTGTTTTTAAATCTAGATAAAGGATTAGAGGGGAATTGAATCCACCTCGAATCCAACTTAATAACCTAGCATAGATTCTTGTATCTCGATTCTTACTTTCTTACGGCAAGAAATTCGAGTTCTAATCCCTAGTATTCATGGCATTTCTACCGAATACTAACTAGCATGTGAGGTCGTTCACCCATTCTCATGGCGAATCACGACCTTCTAGATTGGAATAGATTCTACAATGCTTCTACACTATACCACTAAGTTTTCATCAAGGCTTCATCAACCCCTCTAATGGAGGTTTTAGCCTTGAGTCATCAAACCATCATTTCCCATTGAATTATAACTACACATCATATTAAAATTCTAACTTAACTAAATTAACTAACAATGTTTCAATCTTCAATCTACTTAAACTACGAAATGATAATCAACAAGAATTAAAATTAGATCTATAAATTGAGATGACAAAAATCAAAATTGACAAAATAACTATTTTATTTATCTAATCAATCAAGAACAATGATTCAAAGACTTAATCTAAAACAAGAATTGAAAATGGAACTAAAACTTAATTAATCTACTGAAAACTAGATCTAGAATTATCTATATTGTTTTAGGTCTAACTAGCTACCATTAACAAAGAGCTAAACTTTGGTTTTTATACTTTCAGATCCAAAAATCGTGCATGGGCTTGGAGCCATGTTTTGGGCCAGAGAATTAGGCCCAAAACCCAATTCTTTCAGTCCAAAAAGGCCTTTTCAGCTGTAGTTGGCTTCAACAGAATTTTTGTCCACTTCTGCTCCTCTAATTGGGTCAAGGCTTAGACCATTGGAAAGCTCTTTCCGAGCCGGTCGTTTTGAAATAAGGTAGGTCCCATTCCGAGGTCTGAGTCCAAAGATACGGCCCGGAAGTTCTAATCGACTTTGTGTCAATTTTCGCCCAAGGTCGACTTTTCAGCTTTTGACCGAGCTTTAGAAGGGCTTTATCTTCTTGAATCTTGGCCTTTAATCACGGAACTCCTTAGTAACCGACCTTTTCTCCTTTATCTCGCTAAAGTGGCACATTTCTGCACATAATGGACTTTGAAGCCTCGAAATGCATAAAAACACGTCGGTGTTAACTCTTTAATTATTACTCACATAATTGGTCTAAAAGTATGATTATTAAGGGTTAAAACTATAGTTTTGGGCTCTTATCAAATCACCCCTTAAACAGCATTTTGCTTGTCCTCAAGCAAAGATGAGAAATTAGAATAAGTGACTAAAAAAAAATAGAGTTCTATCTACTCTTTTATTTGAGTGTGATTGCATTGACCATATATGCAACAAGGCCTTAAACCACTAGGAATTCCCTAGTGGACGAAGTTATAGCCTCGTGGAGAGTTTTCCAGTGAAGGTACTCACAAACTTCATCTATACTACAACAACTAAGAAATAAAACTATTGTTTCCTCATTCATGTCTCAACTATCTATACATCTTACTAGCAATTGAATAAGAATAACCAAGTCAAAAACCTAAACTAATATATGCATAATAATCAATCATCTATGATACAAATATATATACTATGAGTAATACTATGAAATGCCTAGCGAGGTTCAAGCTTTGAAAACTCGAATAGCGTCCTTAAGTAGGTCCTCACATAAATGTCAAGACAAAAACCACTCTAATTTTTCCGCTCAAGTTTCGCTACTCCAGTGTGCAGTGGGCACACTTTACCTTACAATCTCAATGACAACAAGGAAGCCGGAGTCGATCAAACACATCTGCCACTTACTATCACACTAACTTATTCCTAATTGAGCTAAAGGTCTTTATTAGGTGTCATGGGATTAGGAGATGGTTTAAGAAGGAAGGAAATGGATATTCAAAAGGACAAGTCTGAGATAATAGAGTATTTATATTATATAACTTAGAAAACCTTGTTATTTTCTTTGCTTCTATACTTTGTTTCCATCCTTAGCCATATTTTTCTTTTCCTTTTCTTTGGCTTTTTGACTCCCTTTTTATTCTATTTTTGGAGTTTTTATTTATTTCTATTTTTTTTTTTTTCTTTTCCTTGGATGGAAACTTCTTTTCTTTTTATGAAGCAACTAACTAATTTTTGTTTACATGTGTTTTTTCTCTTCTTCTTTCTTCACTCATTCTATTCGGAATTTATTCTAGATTGGGTAAGTTGATTTTTTTATTTTGTTTTTTTTTTGTAATAGGGTAAAGGATTTGTGGGTTATGAAAGGCTAAAGAAAGGCTCGAGGGCTTAATTAACTAAAAATAATTCATAGGTTTGAATTTCTGGCTATATCGATCCAAAGAGGGCCTAAATTCTCGCTTTTAGGATATGGCATAGTGATCGAAAGCAAGTGGACGGTGATTTCTATCTGGATTTTACTTCTCCCCTTGTGTCATTTCAAGAAATGTTTCGCTTCATATAAGGCTTTAGGCTATATTCTCACAGATTTGTAGAATAAGTACTCTAGCCTAGATTTTAAACTTATCGCTAACAATCATAGATACTCATGTAATATATTTATAGATAGATGCAAAGATTATTACCTACATATTAACTTAAGTTCCTAACAATTATTCTGATGAAAAAGCTACGTGAGACTTCTAGATTGTTAAGAGCATAGAGAAAGAAAACAATACCAATATTCCTAAGTGTATAGCATAAACTTATTTATTTATATTTTTGAAAATTTTGAAACTTTAACTAGAAAACAAATGCATATTATACATATCTATATCCTAACAGATGTTTTAATTACACGTGTTTCTATGCCCCCAAACAAGAAGCATGCTTTGTCCTCAAAGCATTTAAATAAAGAGGGTAGAAAAATACCATGGAAACGCTGCGGAAATTCTGGGACATCTACAAAACAAGGTTAGAACATACTAATATAGGAAATAAAATATCGACGCGAACTCTATAAGAGTTCCACCCATTATGGGGTTAAGTAATTAAATTTGTTTTGGGCCATAAGTAGACAATAACAAAACTAAAACCTACCTTATCTCCCCCGCTTTAAGCATCCTCCTCCTCAAGAAAGAGATGAGGTTCCTTCAAGATCCCCGGTCCATTATAACTTGCCAAGCTTGCCGCCATTTATCATCTACTAATACTAACCTGTTAAGTGTTATTATGTCCGATGGGATGTACGGGCTAACCAATTGAGGCTTCACCGCCATCCCCGCCAAGTCATTATTCGCGAATGAGCTTAACCATCCAATTAGTGGGTCTCATGACTTCAACCCTTTTCCAATCTGTGAATTGTGCACGTAATACTGTGTCAACAACTACGATGATGCGGCTTTACCAACACAGGCATAAGAAGATACTTACGCCTCATGGTTTGGGCTCTCTTAAGACTAGCGACTAAAACTCGGGGAATGTCATATCGGGGACGTCCCTCACCTAAAGCGAGGAAAATGTTACCAGCAGTACTGTTTGCAGAAATGAACTGCCATTCCCCCAAAATATTCATCAGGATGAATAACATGGTGGTGCCTACGTTTAGGGAAAGGCTACCAAGGGCAATGCTATATCGCCCCTGGTCAATTACTCGAAATACCCCTCCCCCATAATACTCATGGAAATATGTATAATCATAAAGATATGCATTATCGGGTCATATATGCCCATGTGTGAACAGGATCAGGTATTGGTAATCCTCAAACTAAAGCGACCACATTTTTATTGAATTGATGTGTCGCGGTCATCGCACTCTGACGGAGAATTCTTGTTCTCCATCCCGATTATAATAGAATTTAACGTGGTCGAGAAATAAGCGAAGAAGTTGTGGTGAATATGAATCGCCATCACTTACGGTAGATGACGCCATCCTAATCAAGCAGGATCCCGTGGTCGGAACCAATGTCCATAGGTCTCGGTTCCCAACACATCTTCGAAAAGACCTGCTCGTGTATGGTTATAGGAGATGTCATCTCAACAACTCTTTGAACACTTCCAAAAAAATCCTGGAATGACCCTCTGAAAATTGGAATTTTCCGCTCCGTATATGAAGGGTGGGTGCTTCGTGGGTTTTGCAATTATAGTGTTTGGGCACGAGTCGCGCTCAAGGAGGGCGTGGGTCACATTCTGAGCAAAATTTCCGGAAGTGTAAAGGGCACAGGTGCGCTCTGACGAGGCGCAGATGCGCTCGTAAGTGCTGAAACAGAAATTTAGAGGAAAAAGAAGGAAAAGCTTGGAGTGAAAGGTGCGGGATGATGGTTTCATGATTTTCTAAAAATCTTGGTATCTTTCATACTCGATTTAGAATAGTAGCTTCTAAACTCCCCTAGATTTCATGCTACCACCACACAAATCATAGATATGCCGATATCGACCAAATTCTCAACCTTTCCTCCAAGACTACTTTACCGCGGATGATCATATAACGAATTATGCTCGGTATAAATATTACCACCCCCAAACAAGTCGGGAAGGTGGGATTAATGATAAAAACAAGCAGTACTCGAAATTAACCAATTATATTAAAAATAAAATTTAAATCCAAACAACATAAAACAAACACATTAATATTTAAATTTAACTACTTAATTAAAATCCAACGAATAAAACAAAATTATGAAATAACAGCGAACACAACCTGACGGTGAACACCTAGTTATGTGATGAAGATGGACCCTGAGATGGAGATTGGCTTGAACCATCTGTCCTTCGGCGATGACGCTCATGCCTGTCGGACTCGGCTGAAACAGAGTCCTCCACAAGTGGCATACGTCGTAGCATCTCTATTCGGAACAAGCGCTGTGCTTCCATCTCAGTCCTGAGTACTGCATATTGGGCTTGTTGATGCTGGTGGATAGTCTCCATGTTAGACAGGATATCGTCCTGAACCCCTTCGAGCATTTCAAGTCTCGTTTGAAGGTTCGTTTGCTTCTTTCGAATTACAATCTGTTTATCTCGGATATCTTCACAAATACCATAAACGCAACGCAAGGCAGTTTGCAATACTTGCATGCGTTCTAAATTAGAACTACATTTATCTAATGCATCGTCATCCATACATGTCATATCCTCCCTTTCATCCTCCGACTCAACCATTTTTTCTTCAGACAACGGCCAAGTCTCTTGGATGCAATCTGTATAGATACTTGCATTAGAATGCAATTTGATCTTAATAGGAACAGATCTTGCGACAAATTCTAAAGGAGACCATGATCTTAGTGATCAATACTGGGGAAGAGGCGCCAAGTTTTTCCCCTCCTCGAATCACATTAAACATTAAATCGAGGATGCAGAAATTATACTTATTTGTTTGCAAAATCCAGAGAACGTCGCGACATTGCGGGCCGATATCATCGACTTTTGTTTTTCCCTAGGGCGTTTCCTACCAATCCACCGAAGCTTCCAGCCTTGATTAGTTCTCGGGGTTGATCCCGGACGAATGAGATGTCGGATTGTATTCACCCTCCACGACGGTATCCTTCATCAAAGAAGGAACTCCAAAGATACCGATTCCTGAATTGTCGCTACTGTGTTGCTTTCTGCCGTAATTCCTAACATTCAACCAACAACCGCCTCGTTACTTCCTCCTCGTTCCTCGCTACCTTTATGAAAATCCTATCCCCCTCCAATTCTCACTTCTTATAAAATTGTTCTGCCAAATCATAATGATAGAACTCCTCAGTTGAGTACCACAGTCCGTTCCAATGCCTCCTAATCATCTCCGCATCGTAAAATGGCGCGAAGCTATCGAAAGCAAACGCGTGCTCCGGCAAAATTCTTCGTCGTAGTGCCATTGAAGTTTCTGAGACAACTAATGGTTTTGTAGACTGTGGGGGAGGCGAGTTTGAAGAAAAACAACTAAAACAACGGTGGTGGCGGTTTTTCGGAGTTAGGGTGGTGGTGGTAATGGTTTAAAGAAGATTTTAGTTGGATTTGATTATCTTGGTGTGGGTGTAGTTAGGTTTTTTTCTCTCTCTCTATTTTTTTTTTATTTTTTTATTTTGGTGTTTAAGGTTTGTTTTACCTTGATAACCGGCAGGATTGACTAAAAAGAAAGAAACCGTGTGTTTTTTGGGAAGGAAGGAGACGCATAGACGTGCGTGCGGTTTGGGCCCAAGCCCAGTTTGAATTCTGAAAATTTCCGATTTTTTGTGCAATTTCAAACTCAATTTGTCGCTTCGATTCATCGCCCGATTTTGGCTTAATGAGTTATGGAAATGATCAGTAGAGAATTTCCAATCCAATGATCCATAAAACACTCAATTCCAACCATGGTTGACGTATAAAAGGGTGGAAAACGCCTCAAAGTGTGTGTGTGTGACGTAAGTTATGCTTAACTAAGGAAATCTAAGTTTAGATTACGCCAACCCAATTGAACTACAAGTAATGGGCCTAAGCAACATAAATGGAAAGTTCGAGCAATCCAGATGGAGAGACCGATTGCCCACCCCCAAACAAAATTTTAAACACAAAATTTGTTCTAACGCTGGTCGCTTAAAAGTCGATTCCCAAGACTTGTTGGATTGCTATTTCTATGATTAAGAATTTTTTATTATTATTTATTTTATTTATTTATTTATTTATTAGTTTATTATAAGAAAAATGAAAAACAATAAATACATAATTCACCCCTTAGAGGAACATGACTCAAAACCGAGAAAAACATGCAAAAGTGGAAAAACGTGGAATTATGTTAACCGTGGACTTAGGATCCGTATTTATACCACACACTCCATAATGAGGGGGCCGGTTACTGAATGGTGCATGATAATGATAATAATGATAAGTCTACCTACGAAATGAATGATGAATTCACAACATAAGTAAACTAACAACTAAACTTTTACTAACAATTATCAAAGTTTCCACTCTCGATCAATAGTACGATATAGTGGAGTAGAGTGATTCGTTCCACTCTTAGTCCTTCCGTATGCTTGTTTTCTAGTCTCAATACTCTACTTAAAGTCAATGAGAGTTTTACGAAGGGAATTAGACTACGATGCAACTACCCACGAAATGCACTAGTCGGTTATCAGAATACTAAGGGAATGCTACGTTGATTCGATGATAAGGAGTTAGAGGGGGATTGATTCCACCTTAACTCAACTTAATCCACTAGCGACGAGTCGTCGTAATCCGAATTGAACTGCTACACAGAACAATCGGTTCTTCCTAATCCCTAATTACACATGGCATTTCTACCAATTTATAACTAGCATGTGAACAATTAAACCCATTCTCATGGTGAACTAATTATTTCTGGCGTGGAATAGAAATTACGACGACTCTACATTAAACGGAATCAAGCTTTCATCAAGGCTTCTCAACCCTCTAATGGAGGTTTAGCCTTGAATCATTCATAATCATTTCCATTTAAATTTAAACTAAACATAATATAAAGCATTGAAATTTACTTAATTAAACAATAATGGAATCTAATTAATAACTAAGAATTGAATGGTAACAAGAATTGAATTTAGATCTAATAAATTGTAAATGACAAAAACGAAATTGATAAAGGACACTACTTTATTGATCTAATCAAATGAAGAACAAGATCCAAGGTTTAATCTAATAAAGGATTTGAAACTAATAAAATAAAACAATTAAATCTAGATCTAGAAGCTATTTTAATGGCTACTTTCTATTCTAAGCTATCTACCTAACCTAACTGCCATTAACACTGAGTTAAGCTTTTGTTCTTATACATTCAGATCCAAAAATCGTGCATGGGCTTGGAGCCATGTTTTGGGCCAGAGAATCAGGCCCAAAACCCAATTCTTTCAGTCCAAAAAGGCCTCTTCAGCTGCAGTTGGCTTCCACAGACTTTTCATCCACTTCTTCTGCTTTGATTGGGTCAAGGTTTGGACCATTGCAAAGCTCTTTCCGAGCCGGTCGTTTTGACATAAGGTAGGCCTCATTCCGAGGTCTGAGTCCAAAGATATGGCATTCGAAGTTCTCACGACTTTTGCTCCTTTATCTCGCTTAAAGTGGCACATTTTCGCACATAATGGACTTTGAAGCCTGAAATGCATAAAAACGCGTAATCAGTATTAACTCTTACTTATTATTCACATAATTGGTCTAACAGTATGATTATTAAGGGGTTAAAACTACAGTTTTGGGCTCTTATCAAACCACCCCAAACAAAGATTTTGCTTGTCCTCAAGCAAAGATGAGAAATTAGAATAAGTGACCAAAAATGGAGTTCTAACTACTCGTTTTAGCTGAGTGCATTGCATTGACCATATGCAACAAGGCCTTAAACCACTAGGAATTCCCTAGTGGACGAAGTTATAGCCTCGCGGAGAGTTTTCCGATGAAGGTACTCACAAACTTCATCTATACTACAAACGACTAAGAAAATAAAACTATTGTTTCCTTATTCATGCTCAACTATCTATACATCTCTCTAGCAATTACATAAGAATAACCAGTCAAAACCCTAAGTTAATATATGCATAATAATCAATCATCTACAATAAACATATATACAATGAGTAGTACTATCAAATGTTTAGCAGGTTTGTTTATGAGAACTCGGAATAGCGTCCTTAAGTAGGTTCTCACAATAATAGTCAAGAAACAACACTCTGATTTTTCCACTCAAGTTTAGCTACTCTGTCAAAGTGGGCACACTTTACCTTACAATCTCAATGACAACAAGGAAGCCGGGGTCGATCAAACACATCTGCCACTTACTATCACACTAACCTATTCCTAATTGAGCTAGAGGTCTTTATTAGGTGTTACGGGGATTAGGAGATGGTTTAAGAAGGAAGGA
This sequence comes from Coptis chinensis, assembly GCF_015680905.1. NCBI lineage: Eukaryota > Viridiplantae > Streptophyta > Magnoliopsida > Ranunculales > Ranunculaceae > Coptis > Coptis chinensis. Next base: position 47,016,216 of record NC_141460.1, read on the forward strand.
AATGGATATTCTAAAGGACAAGTCTGAGATAATAGAGTCTTCATATTATGTAACTAGAGAAAACCTTGTTATTTACTTTTGCTTCTACAATTTGTTTCCATCCTTAGCCATATATATATATTTTTTCTTTTTCTTTGGCTTTTGACTCCCTTTTATTCTATTTTTGGAGTTTTTATTTTATTTTATTTTTTTCTTTTCCTTGGATGGAAACTTCTTTTCTTTTTCTGAAGCAACTAACTAATTTTTGTTTACACAGTGTTTTTCTTCTTCTTTCTTCACTCATTTTATTCTCGGACTTATATTCATTGGGTAGGTTGATTTATATATATATATATATATTTTTTTTTTTTTTTTTTTTTTTTTTTGTTTTTGTAACAGGGGTAAAGGAATTGTGGTTTATGGAAGGCTAATGAAAGGCTCGAGTGGCTTAACTAGCGAAAATAATTCATAGGTTTGAATTTCTGGCTATATCGATCCAAAGAGTGGCCTAAATTCTCACTTAGGATATGGTTTAGTGATCAAGCAAGTGGACGTGTGATTTCTCTATCCGGATTTTACTTCTCCCTTGTGTCATTTCTCAAATGTTTCATTTCATATAAGGCTTTAGGCTATATTCTCACAGGATTTGTAGAATAAGTACTCTAGCCTAGATTTTAAACCATTGCTAACAATCATAGATACTCATGTAATATATTTATAGATAGATGCAAAGATTATTACCTACGATAAACCTAAGTTTCTAACAATTATTCTCGATGCAAAAGCTATGTGAGACTTCTAGATTGTTAAGAGCATGGAGAAAGAAACAATACCAATATTCCTAAGTGTATAGCATGACTTATTTATTTATATTTTTAAATTTTGAAATTTTAACTAGAAAACTAATTCATATTATATATTTATATCCTAGCAGATGTCTTAATTACCCGTGTTTCTATGCCCCCCAAACAAAAAGCATGCTTTGTCCTCAAAGCATTGTAAATAAAGAGGGTAGGAAAAAATACCATTGAAGCGCCGCGGAAATTCGTAAAACATCTGCAAAACAAGGTTAGAACGCACTAATATAGGAAATAAAACCGACGCAAACTCTATAAGAGTTCCACCCATTATGGGGTTAACATAATTAAATTGCTTGGGACATAAGCAGACACTCAATGTAACTAAAACTTACCTCCACTCTTGTTATTGTTATTCATCATCTTCGCTCATCCTCTACTTCTATAAAGAAGTGAGGTTCCTTCGCGCCCCGCCATGCTATGATAATTTGCCGCTTCACGCCATTTATCATCTATGGTTGCTAACCTATTAAGTGCCACTTGGTCTGATGGGGTGTAGGGTGCAACCTCGGTGAGGTTGTATCCGCCACCCATGCCAAGTCATTGCACGGAAAGATCGAATAATACTATTGGTGGGTCGCGATCGTGTCTACCTTAATCCAATCCGTGAAACGGTACAAAAAACAGGAAAGAAACATAGCATAATACGTGAAATTAGAACAGGCATAAGAAGGTACTTATGCCTCATGGTATGGGCTCGTGCTAAACTAGACATCAAAGTCCGGGAAGGTCATAGAACCGGCCCATTGGCTAAAGCAAGGAAAATTTTGCAAGTGGCGCCATTCACGTAAGAAAAACGCCATTCCCTAAAATGTTTAGCATAATCCAAAACATAACACTTCCTATGTTCATGGACAAGCTACCAAGGGCAACGTTATAGTCCCCTTGGTCCTCAAACACGGAAAATGCCTGCCCCATAAGCCTCGCGGCAAAGACTCATAAGTATAGACATACATATTATCAATCTAATAGCACCATGGGTCTTGTATCTCAGCCGGCATAGCAAGTCCAAGAACAAATGCTAGCAAGAACCCCGGTAATTTCCATTGGTTCATTATCAATGGTGATGGAGAACACTTGTTCTCCATCCGGTCTTTCAAAGAAAATGCAGTTATTATAAAAATAAGATGCAAGCTTTGGAGAATAAAGTTCAGCCGTCTTACCATAAGAGGTTCCTAAACCAACGATGTGATCACTCATAAAACCAAGCACCGTAAGTAGTGCTTTGGAACAAATCTTCAAAAGACTGTTCGATTATTATGGAGATGTCATATCAAAATTACGCTCGAATAGTTGCAAAACGATCCGGCACAACGCTAAAAACTGGAATTTTTCTGGTCCAGAAGTCGTATGGCGCCTGGCCAACTAGAAGGCACGGGCGCTTCTTTGTATTTTGAATTCTAGTAACTTAGCTGCTGGTCGCTGACCCATGGCGGCGCCTCGAGCAAATTTTTCGACAGAAGTGGTAGGCGCGAGTTGCCAACTAGGCGCTGGCCATTCGAAGAGTTTGATTTTGTGAAAATGGAGACAAAACGGGAATCGTGGGTGTGAAGGGTGAGTGATGGGGTTTAGGTGTAGTGTGAGTTGTGAGGGTAGATTGTATCAAGTTTATATAGGTTTAAAGTTGCTAGAATGGATCGGAAAGTTGCCAAAACTAATTACGGCAGTTTCGAAAATCCTAAAATTTCCAAACTCAAAACGGAAACAACTCATATCCCGGATTCTCGGGATTCAAACCCAAGATTCTTATTTGGATTTTATGATTGAATGTACCTATTTAATCTAGATTTCATCCTACAATGATTCTCAATCATAGATAGGCCTAAACTCCATATTTTCACCTTACTCCGCAAGAAATTCTAACACTAGGGTTTTATAAAAATACAGCTTGAAATGATAAAACCACCCCTTAAACAAGTTGGGAAGGTGGGATCAATATGAAACAAGCACACATAATGAAAATAACCCTTATATTATAATTTTCATTCGAGGTCCTTTCACTTACAAAATTCAAATTACGAGAATAAAATTACATTACAATAAAACAACAAAAATAAATAAAACAACAACTTATAAAACAAAAAATAACTACGACTATCACTCCTCATCCTTCTAAACACCTCGCCATTGGCGGCCGAGGGCACACGATCTCTAGTGGTGGCTTGGGCCCGAAGGTGGGCCAGCTAGCCGCCCTTCGGCCGACGACGCCATGTCTCATAGGTGTCCTCCTGAGGCGAGAGTCCCCGATGAGGTGGGAAGCGTGATAGCATATCCACTCTAAACCGGCGCCGGGCTTCCATCTCAGCCCGCTCGTTCCCATCTCTCATCCCTCTCTGGGTGCGGATCTCAAAGTTGTGATGAATAGTTGCCTGTCGAGTCCGGAGGTCTCAGGCAGATAGTGTTTAGTGAACGATGCCCCTATGAATCATAGCCATGCATTCCGCGATCGACCAACACCTCCGGAAGGCATCTCGTGATCAAAGCAAGTCACGCCCTCCTCATCCTCCTCATTCTTCATTCCCAGCCCCACCATCCATTCTTCTTCTTCCTCTCTATCCTCCCAGCCCTCCTCCAAACTTGTTGGACACACTCCCTTATAGATCTGGCGGGTTCCGTGTAGGGTAATGTATGTCCTATCTCGCCCGGAGTCGCTTTCATCTTCAAAGATGATCTTGGTGATTAACACAGGAAGAGGTGCCAAAGACCTACCGATCCCCTAATCATGCTCAAAAAACTCCAAGATGCGAAATCATACTTCTGCTCCTAGAGTATCCATAAGATGTGGAGGCAGTTCAGCCGATGTCGCCGACCTTGTCCTTCCCAGACATTCCGACCAATCCAATCGAAAGTAGCCAGTTGGTTGGTCCGAGGATGCTCGGCGAACACAATGGGAGTTTGATTATAGTTCCCATCTATAACTGCCACGCTTCATCAATGGCTCTACCCCATTAAATTGGGATCTCCTATAAAGTGGCATCAGATGGATTCTAGGCGAATGCCTAGAATCTCAGCCAACAACCCAAGAGTCAACTCCTTCCTCTTCTTCTTCACCAACACAAAATCCTAATCCCTTCCAACTCCCTGGTGTCAGAAACGTCCGACTAAGTCTTCGTGGTAATAGGCTTCGGTCGAAAGTACCAGACTATTCCAGCCTTTACTAGCCATTTCGTCACCGTGAAAACGGCGAAATGGTCCGCCTAGGAAAAGCTTGCTCGTAAAATTCAGCGTTGTTGAGCCATTAGAAGTTTGAAATGGTTTGTGGGTTAAATATGATGGTGGTGGTGGTTTAGAGGGACACCTCACTAAAAGGAACGATGGTGGTGGTGGTGTGGTGGCGCGGCAGCACCAAAATATTTTATTTTTTTTATTTTTGGTGGTTTTTGTTGGGTTAAATTGGTGGAGTTTGTTTTGATTGGTGTTTGAAGTCGATTGGGGTTGGGATTTGATTTTGGCGGGGTTGTTTTAGTTTTTTTTTTTTTTTTTTTAGGTTTTAGGAAGCTTTGTTAATGGTGTTAATGGCAGTGGAAGATGAAAATGAACATGAACTGTTGAAGGGAGAATGTAAGAGCTGGCGAAAGCTCTCCATGGGCACGGGTATTGGTTGGGCCCAAGCCCAAAATCGAAATTTTGAATTTTTTATTTTTTCGTGAATTTCAAATCAAAATTGCCGCTTTATTTACCGGGTCCGATTTTTGCGAATGAGATATGAAAATGATCAGGAGAGAATTTCCAATCCAATGATCCATAAAACACTCTATTCGACATATAAGATAGATAGTGGAAAACGCCTCGAAGCGCGTGCATGACGAAGTTATGCTTAACGACTAAAATCTAAATTCATAGATTATGTCAATCCAAATCGAATATAATTAAACGGCCTAAGCAATTCTAATGGGACATAAAACATTTTAGGACAGAAACATTTAACACCCCACCCCCAAATAAATTTTTACAACGGCTTTTAGAAAATTTGTTTTAGCAAATGGGTCTTTTTAAAGTCGATTTCGAGACTTCCTAGTTTACTATGTTTATTTTTATTTAATACTTTTTATTTATTTTATAAGGAAAAACAATAAGCAATAAAGACATAATTCACCCCATAGAGAAACATGACTCAAAAATTCGAGAAAACATGCAAGAGTGGAAAACGTGAATTATGTTAAACGTGGACATAGGATCCGTACTTATAGCCACACACTCCATAGGAGGGCCCGGTTACCTTAATGGTGCACTCACCAATATATGAAAATGAAAGGAAATGCACCAAACACAAAAGTTGAGTCGCTTTATAGTCGATACTCAAGACTTTATCTAAAACATATGTATGAACATGCAGTTTATCATATATCAACAACCTAAATAGTTTGGATCATTCCATAAATAAATATCACAGAAAACATATCCAAACACAATCAAACACCAAGATTCCCATATATGACTCAACCTAGTAAAATGAAAGGGAAGTCGGATAACCCTATTACTTAACCTAGCATGCACCTTCTTTTTCATTTTTGAACGAGAGGGTGTCCTAGTGAATAAGTGTGGAAAAGTGAATGGTTGTGGAGAATATGGTGGATATGGATAAGTAAGAGAAAGAAAAAACATGGAAAAATTCGAGGATGTGGTTTTAGCACAAAACTCATTCATAGTGTAGGTAGGATTTGCTCAATTTTGAAAATGAAGGTGTCAAGTAGTTTGTCTTCTCAAGTATTTGTTTACTAGGTAGATTTAAAAACTTATGAAGCACAGAAGAAACAAAAGGATCGAGTGCAAACTCGAGATTCCTTTGAAAGGGTGGAAGGAGGGAAGTCGAGGTGGATGTTGTGGAAAGTAGTTCTTGATAGGGTGAATTATCACCTGCTCTAAGAAACTCATCGAATTGCTCATCTAGATTGGTCATATCCCTCGTTACTATGATAGTCCTCTACATCTTTGAGAAAGTCATATATCTCATCCTCATCCGTAATATGTGTATTGACTAGAGTAGGGATGGAAATATTGGAGTCTGAACTTCCAAATGAAAGAAATTTGGGCATATGATTATTAGGGAACATGTTGTTGAAATAATCTCGAGCAAAGCTCTCGATCATGCTAACCTCTCCATCCATATCTAATCGGGTAATCGCGGTGTCTTTATTTTAAAACATTGACTTCAACAGCAAGATGGCCAAAAGACATGGACATTGAACCATCGCGGCAATTAATGAGCGCATTGGCAGTTGCCAGGAAAGGACACCCTAAGGTGATCGGGACAGAGTCGTTAACGACTTCTATATCGAGGATGACAAAATCATCCAGATAGTAAAAATCCTGAACTTTTACCAGAACATTTTGATGACTCCCTTAGGATACTTAATAGACCGATCAGCTAATTGCAACGTCATTTTAGTGGGTTGCATCTCGTCTAGACCTATTTGTCTATACAAATAAAACGGGAGTAAGTTAACACTAGCCCCCAAGTCTAATAATAACGGTCGTCGTCAGATAAGAATCTCCTAAGGTGCATCAGACAAGAGGGTCGACTGTGGTCCTTGTACTTAACAATTCCATTATGTTCAGATAGAGTTGGGAATTGTTTCTAAAAAAGTCTTTTGGTATATTGGTCTTACGCCTAGTAGTACACAATTCCTTAAGAAACTTAGCATGGTGTGGTAGCTTTTAATAGCTTCGAGGAAAGGAAGGTTTATAGTTAGATTCTTGAAAACGCCCCTAATCTCCTCATAATTAGTATCCCTAGTTAACACGGCTAATTTTTGTGGAAACGGTGGTTTCGTTTATATTTAGCAATGGTATCACCCGGATGTTTAACCGTGGCTTTATGTTTCTTAGGTTGTGTTGTAACCGGTACCTCTACAACGCTGGTAGGCTCTTCAGTTTCTATTTCAAGATCTAGTAAAATAGCAGGTGTAGGGCTATGGGTGGGGTAACTATAGGCATAGTTACTTTGTTATCAACCACTCTGCCAGAACGGAGAGTGCTGATGGCCTTTAGCTCACCTACATTTTCATATTCATTACTAGTATTATCGGTTACCTCAAAGGCTCTATTTGTTGTTTTAGGATTAGGTATTTCGTGACTTAGAAACACACCTTTGGGTTGGGCTTTATCTTGAGCCAACTGTTGGGTTAAATTATTAACGGATTATAGAAGTTGTTGGTTAGATTGAGCCATGGTTTGGAAAAGTTTTTGGCTCACTTGTATGAAGGTGTCAAGACGATCCGGTTGTGTGGGTGTAGTAGTCACGGGTGGTGTGGATGGAACTATTTCGTGCGGAATTATTTATGGGTGGATTTTGATAGTTATTATTTACCGGAACGATACCTCTATTAGCATTATAATTATTATAAATACCTTGACTTTGTGCTTGACCTTGTCGAGGTTGCATTTGGTTGTTATAATTATTAAAATTACCGACGACCTCGCCCTTGTCGTGGTGGAGCTTGGTTAAAACTTTGTGTTGGCCTAACATATTGATTATTGTACCCTGGAGGTGTGACGTGTTGGTTATTTCTCCAACCGAAGTTGGGATTTTGTCTCCAAGGGGCGTTAGGTTCACTATTAATGGAACAAGCCTGTTCATAGGCAATAGGACAATTGGGAGTCGATGCTCGTGGCTCCAACAGAAACTACATGGATTTGAATTTACATTCATGACGGGGATAGGCTTTTGTTGAACAGAAATGGCCTCTACCTTTTTAGTGAGTGATTCGATTAGAGTTTTAAGCTCGGGTCGGTTTAATTTCAAACATACCACCGGCCTTAACTATATTAGAAGAACTAGCGAGCGTGGATATCATCACTAGCCCCCAATTGTTATTTCGCTTAGTTTGATCCTCTAAAATATATAAGCCTCCGAGGCTCCTTTGCTTAAGAAACTACCCCATTCATTATGTCTAGGACTTCTTTATGGTGGTGTAGAAGTCCTTTGAAAAAGGCACCTAACTAACGCGGTCTTTCGGTAAGTTATGATGCGGACACTCTATAAGGAGATCGGTGGAACGATTCCAAGCCTCTGAAAATGTTTCATGAGGATTTTGTCGAAAAGAAATGAATCTTGGAAAGCATCTCATCCGTCTTTAGGGGTGGGTAAAATGTTCCATAAACAGTGAACAAGTTTAGCCCACGAAGTCCACAAAATTAGGCGTTTGGGCAGTTAACCAAGACGCCGCCTTATCGGCTAAGGTGAAAGGGAATACCCTGAGTTTAATTTGTTCCGCACCAACCGTAGGATGGTGGAATGTTGTTAGGACTTGTTCAATCCTACGATCTGTTGATAAGGTTTTTCATGGTCTAATCCATGAAAAACGGTAACAAATTAAAATATTTGGGGATTCGAAATCCCCCATCGGGTCTACTAGAACGATGCAAGATTTGGGGCTATCGCCAAGGCTTTGTAGAAGTCGAGAGAGAGGAGTCTCTTCTTCCCCGGGCATTGGTCGTGATGTGTGTGAAATAGTAGCTAGAGGTGTAGTGGGTGGTATACTAGATAGACTTGTTTGTTGACGTTGTTGGGTAATTACGCTCGTGTTTTTGTTCGCCGCACTTTAATCTCATACAAGGCTAAAACCAAACTTAGCTAAAGACGTCAACACTCCAAACAATTCTGATATACTAGTATAAACCTCTAACAGGAGATGCGAGGTGTGGAAAAAAGGAATACCTGTTTGCGTCCTTGCTTCGCTTATGAATAGCGTCTTGTTTACGCGTGTTCAGTGTATATAACAAGTTAGAACACTGAAAAACTTGAAAAATCAAAGTTCGAGTCAAAACTGTTGAATTCCGGAAAAATTAGCAAAGGGCGCGGGTGCGCTCTTATAGGGCGCAATCCCGCTCCGTGTAATTTTCAAATTACAGTGTTTTTAGGGCGGGTCACGCTCCACATGGGGGCGGGTCGCGCTCGTGTTCCAGGCTATAGGGCGCAAGTGCGCTCCTTATAGGCGCGGTCGCGCTCAGTGTATTTTTGTCCGGAACTTTTCAACGATGAATCGGAAAACCACAGTATGAATCAAACCAGGGTGCGTGGGTGAAAATGGGACTTTAAGAAAAGTACTTACACTACGAAAACAATGCGAAAGTGAAACTAAGATGGCAGCGGCGCCATTTGATAAACGTAAAAAGAATAATTTTACTAATGAATAAAGAGATGAAACTCTAAACGTAAGTAAAACTAAACGATAGTTTACATGCCTAATTTATCAAAGATTCTACTCTCAATCCTATGAGATATAGTGGAGTTGGAAGTTCGTTCCACTCCTAGTCATTCTGCATGCTGTGTTTTCTACGTATAAGTACTCTTAACTCTTAGTCTAATGAGAGATTTACTTAAGTGGCAACTAGACTACGATGCAACTACCCACAAGATGCAACTAGTCGGTTATCAAAATAACTATGGGAATGCTACGTTGATTCGATTATAAGGAGTTAGAGGGGATTGATTCCACCTTAACTCAACTTAATCCTATTAACCATCTTAATCTTCAGTAATCAGAATTGAATGGCTTCAGCAGAACAATTGGTTCTTCCTAATCCCTAATTACACATGGCATTCCTACCAATTCATATCAGCATGTGAACGATTAAACCCATTCTCATGGTGAACTAATCGTTTCTAGAGTGGAAAGGAAATTACGGCGACTTCCACGATAATCGAATTAAGCTTTCATCAAGGCTTCTCAACCCCTCTAATGGAGGTTTAGCCGAGAATCATTATACAATCATTTCTGATTAAATTTAAACTAAACATGATATAAAGAATTGAAATTTACTAATCTAAATTAAACAATAATTAAAATCTAATTAATAACTAAGAATTGAATAACAAGTAATAAATGAAATCAGATCTAACACAAATGTAAATGACAAGAATCGAAATTAACAAACTAGCTATTTTATTAATCAATCTAATTAAGAATAATGATTCTAGAGTTTAATCTAAAACAAGAATTGGATTTGAACTAAACTTAACATAAAGAATTAAATCTAGATCTAGAAGCTATTCTAATGGCTACTTTCTATTCTAAGCTACTTTCTATCTACCATTCTCTACTAAAAAATCTACCCTTAACAAAGAGCTAAGCTTTGGTTTTTATACTTTCAGATCCAAAAATCGTGCATGGGCTTGGAGCCATGTTTTTGGGAGAATCGTGCCCAAAACCCAATTCTTTCAGTCCAAAAAGGACTCTTCAGCTGCAGTTAGCTTCAACAGACTTTTCATCCACTTCTGCTCATCTGATTGGATCAAGGCTTAGACCATTGGAAAGATCTTTCCGAGCCGGTCGTTTTGACATAAGGTAGGCCCCATTCCGAGGTCTGAGTCCAAAGATATGGCCTTCAGAAGTTCTGTTAACTTTGTGTGCTGTTTCTGCCCACGTCGACTTTTCAGCTTTTGACCGGGCTTTAGAAAGGCTTTGTCTTCTTGAATCTTGGCCTTTAATCACGGAAATCCTTAGTAACCGACCTTTGCTCCTTTATTTCGCTAAAGTGGCACATTTCTGCACATAATGAACTTTGAAACCTGAAATGCATAAAAACACGTAATCAGTGTTAACTCTTAATTATTACTCACATAATTGGTCTAATAGTATGACTGTTACAGGGTTAAAACTACAGTTTTGGGCTCTTATCATGGAGCGCCACCTGTGCCCTAAGCTTGTCAGAGAAATTCTACCGAGCGACCGCGCCTCTCTCCAAAATTTCAAACCTCGAAAGCCACCTACCTCGCAAAACTCTTGAAATTTAGTTTTCATCCGAGCGAACCGCCCATCCCAAAGCTAAAAGTGAGCGCACCCTACGCCCAAGTGCCTGGAACTCGAAATTCAATAGAGCGCAACCCGCGCCCATCTCAGGCATACCTTGAGTGCACCCTGCGCCCTGACCCCTGTGGGCACCAAAAATTTCCAGTTTTCTGAGGATTGTTCCAGGATCCTTCATAGCTATTCCACCAAGTTTATTGGGGATGACTTTCCCTCGTCTCATACCAAAACAGTCTTTTGAAGACTTATTCCAAAGTGAAGCCTATGGTGCGTGGTTTCGCGAAGTGATCATTCTAGCAGGATGGGAGCCACTATTAGTAAGTCCTGATGAACTTTATTCTCCCACAGTTACATCTTATTTTTATGATAATTGTAAGTTCTTTGATAGACCAGATGGAGAACAAGTGTTCTCTATCACCATCGGGGATGAACCAATGGAAATTTCCAGGTTCTTGATAGGCTTTGTGCTTGGACTTGCTATGCCGGCCGAAATACAAGACTCATGGGCCTATTTGGTAGATAATATGTACATGTATAACTATGATGATTTGCATGAGCATTACGGGGCAGGAATCTTTAGGATAGATGACCAAGGGGATTATAATGTCGCCCTTGGTAGCCTGTCTATGAACGTGGCCACTGTTATGTTTTGGATTATGCTAAACATTATAGGGGAATGGCGTTATTCTTCTGTGAATGACAAAACTTGTGATATTTTCCTTGTTTTAGCTGGGGGACGTATACTCTATGATATTCCCCAGACCTTAATGTCTAGTTTAGCCCGAGCCCATGCCAAGAGCATGAGTACCTTCTTATGCCTGTTTTAATTTGTCGTATAATGCTATGTTTCTTTCTCGTTTTTTGTGCCCATTTCACGGATTGGGTTGAGGTCGACATTGTGAGACCCACCAATTGTATTATACGATCGTTCCATGCAATGACTTGGCAAGGGTGGAGGATACAACCTCATCAGGTTGCGCCTTACACCCCATCCGACCAAGTGGCGCTTGATAGGTTAGCTATAGTAAACGATAAGTGGCGTGAAGCATGGCATGGCAGGGTGCGAAGGAACCTCATTTCTTCATTAAGGATGAGGAGGACAATGTTTAAATGGGAGTGCAGGTAAGTGTTAGTTTCAATTAGTGTCTGCTTATGTCCCAAGCAAATTTGTTTCTCATTAACCCCATAACGGGTGGAACTCTTATAGAGTTGCATCAGTTTTTCTTTTCTATATTAGTATATTTAACCTTATTTTGCAGATGCTCCATAATTTCCGCGTTTTCAATGGTATTTTCTACCCTAGTTATTTAAATACTTTGAGGACAAAGCATCTTTTTTTCATTTGGGGGCATAAAACACGTGTAATTAAGGCATCTGTTAGGATATAGATATGTATAATATGCACTTGTTTTCTAGCTAAAAAATTCAAAAAATTTAAAAATATAAATAAAAAGTATGCGATACACATAGGAATATTGGTATTGTTTTCTTTCTCTATGCTCTCAATAATCTAGAAGTCTCACGTAGCTGTTGCATTAGAATAGTTTTTAGAAACTTAGGCTAATATGTAGGTAATAATCCTTGCATCTATCTATAAATATGTTACATGAGTATCTATGATTGTTGGCAGTAAGTTTCTGAAATCTAGGCTAGAGTACTTATTCTACAAATCTTGTGAGAATATAGCCTAAAGCCTTATATGAGTGAACATTTGAGAAATGACACAAAGGAGAAGTAAAATCCGGATAGAGAAATCACACGTCCACTTGCTTGATTACTATACCATATCCTAAGTGAGAATTTAGGCCCTCTTTGGATCGATATAGCCAGAAATTCAAACCTATGAATTATTTTCAGCTAGTTACCCCTCTGAGCCTTTCTTTAGCCTTTCATAAACCACAAATCCTTTACCCTGTTATAAAACAAAACAAAATAAAAAAATCAACATACCCAATTCTTTGAATAAGTCTGAGAATAGAGATGAAGAATAGAAAAGAGAAGAACCTTTGAAATCAAGAATTCGTTAGTCGCTTCAGAAAAGAAAAGTAAGTTTCCATCCAAATAAAATAAAAAATAAAATAAAATAAAATAAACCGAAATAAAGAGTTAGAACTCCAAAAATATAATCAAGGAGTCAAAAGCCAAAGAAAAAAAATATATGGCTAAGGATGGAAACAAAGTGTAGAACCAAAAGTAAAGAATAAGGTTTTCTCTAGTTACATAATATGAAGACTCTTTTATCTCAGACTTGTTCTTCTTGAATATCCAATTCCTTCCTTCTTAAACCATCTCCTAATCCCCGCAACACCTAATAAAGACCTCTAGCTCAATTAGGAATAGGTTAGTGTGATAGTAAGTGGCAAATGTGTCTGATCGACTCCGGCTTCCTTGTGTGTCATTGAGTTTGTATGGTGAAGTGTGCCCACTGCACACTGGAGTAGTGAAACTTGAGTGGAAAAATCAGAGTGGTTTTTGTCTTGACATTTATGTGAGGACCTACTTAAAAACGCTATTCCGAGTTTTCAGAAACGGACCTGCTAGTTCATCTCATAGTATTACTCATTCTAAATATGGTTATTCGTAGATGATAGATTATTATGCATATATTAGCTTAGGTTTCGACTTGATTATTCTGTATTCATTTGCTAAGTGAGATATATAGATAATTGAGACATAGATAAGGAAACAATAGTTATTTCTGAGTCGTTGTAGTATAGATGAAGTTTGTGAGTACCTTCACTGGAAAACTCTCACGAGGCTATAACTCGTCCACTAAGGAATTCCTAGTGGTTTAAGGCCTTGTTACATATGGTCAATGCAATCGCACTCGGCAAAACCAGATTAGTTAGAACTCCATTTTTGGTCACTTATGCTAATTTCTCATATTTGCTTGAAGACAAGCAAATTGTTGTTTGGGGGTGGTTTGATAAGAGCCCAAAACTGTAGTTTTAACCCCTTAATAATACTACTTTTACACCAATTATGCGAGTAATAAATAAGAGTTAATGCTAATTACGTGCTTTTATGTATTTCAGGCATGGAACTCAATTATGTGTAGAAATGTGCCACTTTGGCGATGTAAAGAAGCAAAGGGTTGGTTGCTAAGAAGTTATGTGATAAAGGCCAAGATTCAACGAGACAAGGCCTTTATGAAACCCGGTCAAAAGCTGAAAAGTCAACACGGGTAGAAACAGTGCACAAGTCAGCAGAACTTCCGAAGACCATATCTTTGGACTCAGGCCTCGGATTTAGGCCTACCTTACGTCAAAACGACTGGCTCAAAAAGAGCTTTCCAATGGTCAAAGACTTGATCCAATCAGAGGAGTAAAAGTGGACGAAAATTCTACTGAAGTCAAAGCTAGCTGAAACGGGCTCTGTGAACTGAAGAAAGTGGGCTTTGGGCTCGATTTTTCGGCCCAAAACATGGCTCTTCAGCCCATGCATAAAATTGTGGATTTGGTCTCCTCCTTTACATAAAACAAGACTTAGCTCTTAAGAAAGATATAGTTAGATAGCTTAGAATAGAAAGTAGCCACTAGAATAGCTTGTAAATCTAGTTTTTTAATTTGAATTAGTTAATTAATTAGTTTCATTCCTTGTTTTAGATTAATTATTTGAATCATTATCCTTCATTAGATAAATAAAATAGTTTATTCTTGATCATTTCGATTTTTTCATTTACATTTGTTTAGATCTCATTTCAATTCTTAGTTGTTATTCATTCCTTAGTTATTTAATTTCGAATTGAATTCTTGAGTAGTTAAATTAGTAAAGTTCAAATCTTTATATTATGTCTAGTTTTAATTCAATTGGAAATGATAGTTTGATGAATCAAGGCTAAACCTCCATTAGAGGGGTTTGATGAAAACGTGATTGTGTAGTATAAAATCGTTGTAAGAATCTATTCCACTCTAGAAGGTCGTTGATTCGCCATGAGAATGGGTGGACGACCTCACATGCTAGTTATGAATTGGTAGAAATGTCATGTATAATTAGGGATTAGAACGACCAATTCTTACCGTAAGAATTGGTAGAACGTAAGAATTGGTTTACAACAAATCTATGCTAGTGTATTAAGTTTGATTCAAGGTGGAATCAAATTCCCCTAATTCTTTATCTAGATTCAACTCTTAGCATTCTGTCATTTTGTTATTCGTATCGTGTTATTTGAATTCACATCGTAGTATAAATTCTCTAAAGAAAATCTCATTGACCTTGGATAGACCATCAATTATAGAAAACTTGAATGCTAAAGGACTAGGAGTGGAACGAATCTTCTATTCCAACTCTACGTTAATAGATTCGAGAGTAGAAAACAAATATCTTTGATAAGACTAGTATAAGAAATAGTTTATAGTTTTACTTTCGTTTAGAGTTTCATCGCTTTATTCATTAGTAAAACTATCTTTTGACGGGTTATCATGAACCATTAGAACGATTAGTATGACGAGCTCAATCCAATGCCATACTTTATAGAAAATCAACTGTCAGACCCACCGCTGGTCAGAGTATGTGGGCCCACTATGCTGGCCTACAAGAATTGGTTTTCTATTATAGATGAAGTCAAGCTCTCAAGTCAACCTTGATAATTGATGATTGAATACTTTTGTGCATATGTTATTAATTGCACTTTTGTCTTGATTAGGAAATGGATAAGAAAGAAATAATTAGGATGGATGGAAATTAAATGAAGATGGATGATTTCACGTGGGTGGAAAGAAAAACAATCCCTTGATATACTTATGGTGTTAACACTTCACTCCATATCTAGTTTTTGTTTGAACTTACTCCATAGCTAGTTGCTTTTAGTTTTTAATCAATTTTTGAGTTCTTCATATTTTTAAAGCAAAAACTTTCATGTTTCTAGTTTCCTAGTTTTCTTGTAAACTTAAGTTTTGCAACATCTTCAAGTATAAAATTCTAATAAAATCTTTCTTCTAATATAATTTAGGAATTCTCTTTTTCTTTTCTCCTACTTCTGATTTTATCTCTTTGATTAATAAGTTTAGAATCATGAGCTAAAACCCTCCCTAGTGATGCCCATGTGAAGATCAGGCTCCATTTTAGGAGACTAGCTTGAATCATTGCTTAGGTAAGCAAGTTCTATTTTACATCCTGTCACAAAATGACAGTGATCGACTAAGTTTGGAGTCTGGAACTCTGGACAAGGTCGCGTGCACGGCCCAGGTGACACTAGATCAAGTCGCGCGCACGAGCATTTGGTAAACTCAGACCTTAATATTTAGATGACTAGTGTATAGTAGAACTAGGAATTGAAATGGTATTTCAGAGATGAAATATCAGTTCAATTCTTCATGCTAGTAGGATGAACTTAGAGATACATTAATCTTGCTAGGGATCGACACTCGAGTCCATTTCGGGTTTGTCTAAGAACCCAAGACGGATTAGGGAGACAACAGTGATGAAGTCTTCTAATTTATTGAGCTAATTTTGCGTGAGTAGATTTAACTCTCCACCTCTCTTTCTCTTTATCTCTCTTTCATTAAAGTAATTTAGTAGTAATTAATCTTTTGGTATCTTGAAATTCAAGTAACTCAGTAAAATAGTTTAAATCTCCCATTAAAATCCTTCTCACAAGTTCCTTAGAGAATAAGTTCCAATGATCCAAGATCAGTGTTCAGGACTTTAGGTGTGGAACGATACCCTTGTTCGGATTATATATCAACGTGCATGTGAGTGAAGTATCCTTCAAAAGTTGTATTTTAGTGTGTGTGTGTGTGTGTGTGTGTGTGATCCAAAAATCTTACATATATATAAAAGTGCAACTATCAAGGTCTATGTTCCATCCAAGACTTTGGGTCTTGTGTGAAGATCAATATTCACTTACTAATGAGGTGTTTACAAAAACCCACACCTCTTATCTCATGAGGAGGTGGTTAAGTGCTCACAATGTTAGCGGTAGAGTGGGCTGGGTAGTCACTTTGATCCCATAAAAAAGTTTAATTTTTGTTAGAGCTTTTTCAATTATGGGACATCTCCTGAGGGCATCCAAAGGACTAAAGGATATGTCCCATAAGTAAATAAATTGTAATAGTATTTAATACACATTCCTGGAGACCGTAATTTCTAGGAACCTACTCGCTCAAAGTTCCAGAAGTGCTCACCCATCTATATCTCACACAACCATCCTAAATAATCATTACTTAAATATAACAACAAAATCGTTACTTGAAGACATGAACTTCGAACACATTTCTATTACCTTCTGTCAGTACCCTCCACTCTCAACCACTTGTGGCAGACCACGTGTCCAGACTACAAGCAGGTCGTGCATACGACCTAAGGTCAGGTCATCCAAACGACCTAGGAAATGTAACCGCTGGAAGCTAGTCAACAGCATCATTAATGACAGATCATTACTTTATAACGGAAGGAGTAAAAGCAATCATCAAGACAGCGCAAAAGGGGGATTTGCGCCTATAAAAGGAGGCGTCTTCTTCATTCTCAAGGGGGGCTCACATTCTCTCCATCTCCAACTCAATCACTCAAGATGAACTATGTCTGACTTGATTCCAGTTCATCAGAGAACTGGATACATAAGCAGCTCAGAACACCGACCTGAGTTCAGTCAAACATCTTATACAAACCCTATTCTCTGAAATTGTAAAGTCGTGACTAAAATGTGCCTCTATATTGGACCAGTCTATCGGGACATTTTCTTGAGAAAAAGCATTCACACCATTTTCTCAAGCCCAAGAAACTTGGTAAAACCACCATGGAAGAACGATCGGCATTCTTCCATTCAACTATCAATGGCGACAGTTTAAAAGTCAACGTTTTTAAGAGATAAGTCTATATTCAACTATCCTTCATTTATACTAATCTTTAATCTTTGGATCAATTCGGATAATCTATGTACACTTCTATGTTGCAAGATATACTTCTTACTTACAGATCACTTTGTCAATAATCCAAGACAATTCAAGGTCGCAACTACCACCATGTCACACGTTCCTTTACGATGAATTGGTGACAATAGAGATCTAGGAAGCCAGCTTATAGATCGCTCCTTACTAGGTCAACTAAGGTGTTGGTTCAACCAATCTCAAACATAAATTTAAAGCATGCTAATATCAATAAGGAGAAGCGCACACCAGCATAACTCATCATAGAGCTATATCAAAACCTCAGCCATATCTCATGCAAAGACCTCTGCCAGGTCATCCATCAGCCTTCCATCAGCCATGTCGTCATCAGTCATGTCATCCTCAGCCAGGTTGTCCTCCTCCAATTCATCCTCAGCCAGGTTATCCTCAGCTAGGTCATCCATCGATCGGTACAAGATCATCATTTCAGTCGGATCTAAAATAGAAAAGGTGAATTTGGAAGGGAAAGCAGTTGATTTTGACCTCGAAAATGACCACCATGGAGATCTTTCTAAATTGGGGTCGCACACGTGATTCTAACAACTGTAGCCAAAGTTATGTCCAAAATACCAAAACACATCCAAACTTACTCCAATTAGCTAAAGATCACGATTACTTGCGATCTTTGCACTGATCCGCCAACTCATGATACTTTAGTACCATCAATGTGCAATATGACAACTCAGCATCATCTGACTCAGATCCTCCTACATCACTCAGCCAAGTCGTCCTCAGCCGAGTTATCCATTAGATCAGTGCATCATCAAGTCAGGTCATCCTTAGCTCAGGTCATCCTCAAATCAGCTCACCCTTAGCTCAAGTCATCCTCAAGTCAGGTAGTCCTCAAGTTAGGTCATCCTTAGACTAGCTCATTCTCATATCAGCTCATCTTCTGATTAGGTCATCCTCAAGTCAGGTCTTCCTCAAGTCAGCTCATCCTCATATCAGCTCATCCTCAGCTTAGTTTATCCTCAAGTCAGGTCATCCTCAAGTCAGGTCATCCTCAGATCAGTTCATCCTCTAATCAGGTCATCCTCAGCTCAGGTCTTCCTCAGGTCAGATCATCCTTAGATCAAATTATCCTCAAGTCAGGTCAGAGCAGGTCAACAACCTAGAAGAAGTAATTAATATTCCAACTATCAATTCAACTCGAACACAATCACTATCAGTTCAGCTTGTACATAGGTTGTCATCAGTTCACTGGAGCTTGAACAAACATCAATATTCCAGGTTGTCCCAGACTGACCACACCGCAAAGCTCGCATCGATGATGTCAATCAATCTAAAAAAGCTCGCTTGTCATGGAGTTATACCACACACAAAAAGTTTCCAGCATATCCATCATCAATTGAAATAACAAATCAAAGGGAAGCAATACTTTGTCGAATCAAGGAATCAACAATTCCAAACCGAGAAGCATCTAAGTGTTCCCGAATTAGATATAACAATTCAAAGCACGCAGTTCCCTCCTCGACAGTTCGTATATACTACAAACCAGTGAGTCACTCGAATTGCAAAATGGAAACTCACTCCCTTGCAGTTTATTGCAAGCCAATCAAGCTGGGGGCTAGCCATAGCCATCTCCGAGCTGGGACAAGTTATTCCCATCTAAACATGTCAACCAAGCTCCAACACTGGGGCTAAACAACATTAACACCCACAAAAGGCTGCTTCTACTACGAACTAGGGGCTAGCGATAAGCACGCCAGCTCAAGGCTAACTATCAATCATAGTAATTCCCCGAAAAGGCTTACTATCATCTAACTAAATTGGCATCTACGATCATAGTAACACCCCCAAAAGGCTTACTAATCAACCAAATCAAATGGCAACTATGACAACAATAGCACCCCCAAAAGGCTAGCTATCAACCAATCATCTTGATGCCCTGCTAAGGATCAAGTTCGAACCACGCACTACGATGTCAGATCACAATCAAGGACGCTCAATGGAAAACAACCATAGTGACACCCCCAAAAGGCTAGCTATCAACCATAGTGATGCCCCCAAAATGCTAGCTATCAACCATAGTGACGCCCTCAAAAGGCATATGATAAAACATAAAAATGATAATTTACCTACGAAATGAACGATGAAACTCAAAACGTAAGTAAACTAAAACTATTTTACGTGCCTAAGATTTATCAAAGATTTCTACTCTCAATCCTATGAGATATAGTGGAGTAGATGATTCGTTCCACTCCTAGTCCCTCCGCATGCTGTGCTCTCTACGTATAATTACTCTTAACTAAAGTCTAATGAGAGATTTACGAAATGGCAACTAGACTATGATGCAACTACCTACAAGATGTAACTAGTCAACTATTAGAACAACTATGGGAATGTTACGTCGATTCTATGATAAGGAATTGAGGGGGATTGATTCCACCTTAACTCGACTTAATCCTACTAATCCATTTAATCATCGTAATCCGAATTGAATCGCTTCAGAACAACTGGGTTACTCATAATCCCTAATTACACATGGCATTTCTACCAATTCATAACTAGCATGTGAACGATTACACCCATTCTCATGGTGAACTAATCATTTCTAGAGTGGAAAGGAAATTACTTAACGGCGACTATAACGATGTCGGGATCAAGCTTTCATCAAGGCTTCTCAACCCCTCAAATGGAGGTTTAGCCGAGAATCATCACGCTATCATTCCCAATGGAATTCAAACAAGACATGATATAAAGATTTGAATTTTACTTGTTTAAACTCAATTCAAACTACTCATGCAATAATTGAATTAAACTAATACGGACAAATAATTGAATCTACGAATTGAAACTAAACAATTAATGGAAAATGAAACTAGATTATGGAGAACACTATTTTATTAATCTAATGAATAATAAACTATGATTCAAATACTAAATTAATAATCTAACTAATCTAGGTCTAGCTTTCTACGTAATAAGGGAATTTAGATCTAAACAATTGTAAATGACAAGAATCGAAATTTACAAACTAGCTATTTTATTTATCAAACTAATGAAGAACAATGATTCTAAAGATTAATCTAAAACAATAATTGAAATTAAACTAAACTTAATTTTATTAAATGAAAACTAGATCTAAACAATTGTAAATAACAAGAATCGAAATTGACAAACTAGCTATTTTATTTATCAAACTAATGAAGAACAATGATTCTAAAGATTAATCTAAAACAATAATTGAAATTAAACTAAACTTAATTTTATTAAATGAAAACTAGATCTAGAATTATCTATAGTTTTAGGTCTAACTAGCTACCATTAACTATCTACCCTATCTACCATTAACAAAGAGCTAAGCTTTTGTTTTTATACTTTTAGATCCAAAAATCATGCATGGGCTTGGAGCCATGTTTTGGGCAAGAGAATCTGGCCCAAAACCCAATTCTTTCAGTCCAAAAAGGCCTCTTCAGCTATATTTGGCTTCAACAGATTTTTCATTCACTTTTGCTCCTCTAATTGGATCAAGGCTTAGACTACTGGAAAGCTCTTTCCGAGCCGGTCGTTTTGATATAAGGTAGGCCCCATTCCGAGGTCTGAGTCCAAAGATATGGCCTTCGGAAGTTCTGCGTTGACTTTGTATGTTGTTTCTGCCCGCGTCGACTTTTCAGCTTTTGACCGGGCTTTTAGAAAGGCTTTGTCTTCTTGAATCTTGGCCTTTAATCATGGAACTCCTTAGTAACCGACCTTTGCTCCTTTATCTTGCTAAAGTGGCACATTTCTGCACATAATGGACTTTGAAGCCTGAAATGCATAAAAACACGTAATCAGTGTTAACTCTTAATTATTACTCACATAATTGGTCTAAAAGTATGACTGTTACAGGGTTAAAACTACAATTTTGGGCTCTTATCAGCATACAAATCAACTTAACACCAACGTCAGGGCTAAGCTTGATTTAATTGTAATTACCACTCAAATGCTAATTATCAGTCAAATCCAATCCACGTTATCCCCAAAAGGACCACAAATCAACTTAAGGCCTCTGATAGGTTTAAGCTTGATTTAAGTGTAATTACCACTCAAAGACTAATTATCAATCAAATCCAATCTATAAACTATGAGCTATGACATACGATTTACGATCTACACATTACGAGCTATGATATGTGCACTACGACGTTGGACCTACTGATAGGGTTATATACTAAAAACATTACTTTTGTATTAACTTTAATTCTTTATATTTTGAATGAGAATCATATGGGCAAATGTTATGCATATTATATATGTTATTAGTTATATACATGCGTCTAATACTTTATGTTGTAGATGATATGGTGTGTGGTGACATACAGAAGATCATATCATCAGTATCTTATAAATTATAAGTAAACGTTCACAACCTAGATGGATTTGAACAAACCATTGGTACGGTTGTAGTATAATCTAGTATTATTCTATCTTGACTACAGGATTACACTAGTACACTTTGTGTGTATTGAACAGGACCAAGTGAGGTTGTTTCTCTTTATACTGACTATATAAGATAACAAACACCTCTGTTATTATGGATGCTTGTCCTTTTAATCCGAATATAATAATGGGCACTTACGTGCATTGTACATTGCTTTAAATCATCAATGAGTGAGATTCATTTGTGAATCAACAAACTCAATGAATTGGGTAATGACATTGTATGTAAGGTGTGTTGTTGATTATAGAAGGAATCCGTGACCCGCAGGAAGTCGGGTTGATGATGTCTCCTTGAGGAGCTCATAAGGATTGTCATGTAAACCCTACAGGTGGATTTAATCCGACATGACAATGAGGTTGAGTGGTACTACTTAAGGACATAAGAAGTTGATTAATGTAGTTGTCAGTAACTTGACTTAATCAATGGGCATTCGATATCTTAAACACGGGGAGATCAATTAGCATATAATATGGAGCCCATAAACGTAATTTGGGATTAGGGTAGTAGTGCAACAATGGCCTTTAGTGGAATAAGCCATTTGTTGATGAACTTGGGCCGTGTGTTCTGGGTGAACATGGGAAGCCCAAGCCCGTCAGGAGGCCCAACCCTAATTTCTCCTCATGGTCCCTATTGTAGCCTATATAAAGAAACTTTTTCTTCTTGGCCGAATTTACTATTCACTTGATTGGAAAAAGGGAGGCAAAGAGAGAAAGAAAGGGTGGTATATCATTGCCCACACAATGGTCATTCTAAGAATAGGAATACAACAGAAGATCAAGAGGTTGCTGATTTCGTAGATCTTGGATTCTCAGAGATATCATAGCTGATCTAAAGGTATGAATTTCTAACCAAAATCGTGATAACCTTAATTCCGCTGCTCATGGTTTTCACAGTTTGTAAATCATTCGATGCAACCATAACGATTCCTACACCTACCACATCAACCCCTAATGATAAGAGCCTAAAACTCACAATCATACTTTTAGACCAATTATGTGAATAATAAGTAAGAGTTAATACTGATTACGTGTTTTTATGCATTTCAGGTTTCAAAGTCCATTATGTGTAGAAATGTGCCACTTTAGCGAGATAAAGGAGCAAAGGTCGGTTGCTAAGGAGTTCTATGATTAAAGGCCAATTTTCAAGAGGACAAAGCCTCTATAAAGCCTGGTCAAAAGATGAAAAGTCAAAGTCCACACGGGCAGAAACAGTGCACAAAGTCAGCAGAACTTCCGAAGACCATATCTTTGGACTCAGACCTCGGAATTGGGCCTACCTTACGTCAAAACGACCGGCTTGGAAAGATCTTTCCAATGGTCTAATCCTTGACCCAATCAGAAGAGTAGAAGTGGATGAAAAGTTTGTCAAAGCCAACTCCAGCTGAATAGGCCTTTTTGGACTGAAAGAATTGGGTTTTGGGCCTGATTCTCTGGCCCAAAACATGGCTCCAAGCCCATGCACGATTTTGGATCTGAAACATATAAAAACAAAGAAAAGTTTAGTTCTTAGGTATCTAATTTTATTTAGAAAACTAGTTCCTTGTAATGGTAGCTAGGGTTAGATTAGAATAATTTAGATCTAGATTTAGTTTTACATTAATTCATTAGTTAATTCTTGTTCAATTTCAGTATTACATTATTGTTATTCATTTGATTCGATTAATAAAATAGTTTATTATTATTCAATTCGTTTTTTGTCATTACATTTATAGATCTAGTTTAAATTCTTGTTGATATCATTTCTTAATTATTAATTAGATTTCAATTATTGTTTGTTAAATTAGTAAAGTTGGAAACTTGATATTATGTGTAGTTTAGATTCATATGGAAATGATTGCGGAATGATTCTCGGCTAAACCTCCATTAGAGGGGGTTGCGTAGCCTTGATGAAAGCTTGATTTGTGTTAACGTAGAATAGTCGTAATTCCTTTCCACACTAGAAATGATTAGTCACCATGAGAATGGGTTTAATCGTTCACATGTGAGATAACTTAAGTCTTGGGTTTAATCGTTCACATCTTGCAATAAAGTTTTTCAAAAATGGGGACCAAAAAATGGGCGAACGTATGTGAGATAACTTAAGTCTCGCTTATGATCCAGTGCTCAAATATTTTGCCGCTTATAGTAAAAACAAAGTCAGGAGGAAAACATCTTATCGTCTCAACCTTCTCTTCCCTTCCTTTTCAGGTAAAATCCTTTGCTGCCTCACAGTGTAAGTTCTGAAAAGGTAAAGGAACTCTTCTCTTCCGGTGAAATCCTCCACTGAGAACAGTGTTGAGTTCGGAATAGAAGTTCTTATATATTTCTCCATTCTCCTTGTCTTTGTTTCTTCCGGGTAAAATCCTCATCGCCAACGGTTTGAGTTCCAAAGCCAAGAAACATCAAAAGAATGGACCTTTATGAATTTGAGTGTCCCCCCAAGGGTAACACGATAGGCCAAGATAATCCACACTCTATTCAGGAGACGACCAGGGAAATGGAACCAAATGCTACAAACATAACCCGACAAAAACTACAAAGAAGAAAATCTCTTACGCTAATAAAGACGTCGGCCCATACAACAACGGTTGGAAGTGCATGAGCTTCCAACCCCAGAGAAAATGGGTGCCTATTACAATACCGTGAGAAAGTGATGAGAAAGGTTTGCAACATTGTAAATTCTCATGCGGTGGGTCATTATTGATTTGCAGAAAGTACCTATTGAGAAAGTGCGTGAGATCGCAAAGAGAATCTGGAAGCCTAAGGGGGAGTGGCTGATAACGCCCCATTGGCAAAGGATATTTGTTCTTACGTTTCTCCAATGCTAACGATTTAAAAGGGGTGTGGGCAAAAGGAGCTTGGGACTTTGACAAAAGTCCCATGAGAATTAGCCCTGATGGACCGAACTTTTGTCCGGATAGCCGAGAGCATCTCATGCTCTAGTGTGGTTTCGATTTCGTGGATGGGACAAGAATGCGGGAACCGAAACTCTCATGTCCATTGCACGAGGGATTGGATATCCAATGCAGATTGATGAAAATACGCTTAACCGGGAATACGGGTATTATGCCAAAATTTGGTGGATGTGGATTTATCGGCCCCATACCCGATCGATATATGTCAAAACCAAGACGGTGAAATTTTGGCAATCGGTGGAAATGGGAAGTCGCCAAAGATGTGCACACACCGCAAGATTATCGGACATCCGGTTCTTGAATGTAGGAAACTCAAAGGAGATATGCAAACTACTAGAGGGAAGGAAAACAAAGAGAAGGAAGTCATGATAGATTTAACACCGTGGTTGATCATCCGGAGAGAAACCAAGAAGGAAAAGAGGTAAAAAAAAACAGCACCCAATTTGGATCTAGTAAACGTGGGGAGGCTTTGTGGCGCCAAAACCCACCGAGCTTAATGGCGGAGACTCTAACTCATAATAGATTTGAGAATCTAGAGGTGGAGGAAGTCCATATCTTGGAGGAGCAGGAGCATGGTATAGAGAAGGGTCTGGGAATCTCTTGGTGATACAAACAAAGATGGAGATCTTGCCAGCAAAGCAGAGAAAGTCCAGAGAACTTCTTCGCTGGTCCAGGAGATATGTGAAACACCTGTGAGGGAGGAGGATAACTTGTCTTTGGAGAAAACCCCAGAGGGTAATTGTAAGGCTCCTACAATCACTATCGGAGGCAGTGGTTCACCCTCTCGAGGGAGTGATATATTTCCAGAGACTACACCTGCGAGGGAGGAAGAAATCATGACTTTGGAGATAATCCCAGAGGGTACTAGTACGGTTCCTACCATCTCTATTGAAGGCAGTGGTTCACCTTTTCGAGGGATTGATATACCTCTAGAGAATAGTTCGGATGGGACTGCAGTCGAGCCAAGAGAGCATTTGAGTCCCACAGCCCACAATAGCAGCCTAAACACTTTGAACCGGAAAATTCTCCGGAAAGATGCTTGCGCACTCGAAGCTGAAAAATTCTAAAATACATAGGGTTTTGAACTCCCAAGAGGAAGAGAAACCTCCGGACACGTAAACATCAACACCTTCCCCGATGGGCAGATTTGATAGAGGAAGGGAGATAGAGGAACCATTTCATATCGATGATAACTCAAGGTCGGATTCAAGGGGAAGGACAAGGCCTCTTTACCAACAGTGGAGTGAAACCACGTGGCAACTACAACATCCGACACCCCTCCACCAGGTCGAGGTCAAGGATTGGAAAGAGGATGAACTAAAAGGGATATCTCTAGTTAGTCAATAAAGCTCCAATTTTCGCGATGAGGTGCATCTTTTGGAATATTAGAGGAATCGGAAACGATAAATCACACAGAATCGTTAAGCGAAGTTAATCAATAAATGGGAGCCGATATTTTGGGCATAGCGTAACCGAAGATCAATCCTCGGGATATGCCTATGTCTTTTCTCCAATCATATGGGATGAGTACAACTTTTCATTATAACTTCGGATCTAAGTCGAGATTCCAAATCTTTTGGCTGTTTTGGAAGTCATCTATCAACCCTCCTAATCTTATGCACCGCTTGTTCACGGCAACATCTCACGGTGGAGGTGGAGGGTCCATTATCACTATTATCCACGCCATTGTATCAAGAAACAGAGGAGACTACTGGGTGAACTTCAAAGACATCAAGTACTACTAATCTACCATGGCTCTTAATGGGGACTTCAATGCCTACTTGAGCTGCTCACGAAAAACAAGGAGGTAATGAGACCATCGCGAGGGGGCAATGCACGATTTCTGTGAATGTGTGAGTAATTCTCAGCTTATGGAAGTTCCGAGCAATGGGTTTCACCACACTTGGTGGAATAAGCAGGTGGGCCGATTTAAAATAGTGGGAAAGCTGGACAGAATGTTTTGTAATGCTATATGGAGCTCCAAATTCCCAGGATGGAACTATAAAGTGTGCAATAGAGTTTGTTCGGACCACTCTCCCTTAGTGGGGCGCAGCATCGAGATTCCGAGGCCCAAGAACGTCCCTTTCAAATTCTTTAATATGTGGTGCTCTCACCCATCCTTTAGAGAGGTGGTACAACAGAGTTGGGAAGTTCCTATCCTAGGACACTCGATTTTTGCTTTAACCCAAAAATTGAAGAGGCTAAAAGGAGTTTTGAAGCAGTGGAACAGGGAAGTCTATGGAAACATCAAAACTAAGGTGGAATTGGAGTCAAGGATTCTAGAGCGGATGCAGGAACAGTTTGACCAAGGAAGTATGTCCGAGAGTTTCACTATGCAAATGCTTGATCAAGAAAACAAAGTGGAGGGAACATTAGAGCAAGAACAAAGTTTTTGGAGGCAGAAATCGAGATTGAAATGGGATAATGACTTTGATAGAAGTACCAAATACTTTCATGCACAAGCCAATCTCAAAAGAAGCAAATCAGTGATCACCGAGATGAGGAATAATGAAGGGATCAATATGGATTCTCAAGATGAGATTGGAGATTTCTTGATCAGGCACTATTCGGAGAAATTCAAAAGAGTCGAGCATGACATTGATCGGGATCTTATTCACTCTATGCCCCATATTATCTCGAAGCAGATAATGTAGCTCGACAAGACTACCAACAGCCCAAGAAATAAAGGCGCAGTTTTTCTTCCGAATGCGGATAGTTCTCCGTACGATGGTTTCACTGGTTTTTCTTCCCTTCTTTGGGACATAGTGGAATATGATGTAGTAAGGGCGATAAGCTATTTCTTCAGAGGTCTAGTTTGCCCTTTGGTTTTAATTCTAACTTCATAGTCTTAATTCCAAAGGAAAGAAATGCAAATCAGGTGAGCAAATCTGAACCGATATGCCTCTCAAATTTCGCCTACAAGGTGATCACTTAAGATTCGCTTCTCGATTAAGTCCTCTAGCTGAACGGATCATCAGCAAGGAGCAGTATGGATTCATCCCGAATAGAAACTCACAGCAAGCCATTGGTTTAGCCTCGGAGTTAATCAATGAGCTGAAAGCACCCAGACGTGGAGGAAGCATAGCCATAAAGATTGATATTTCTCAAGCTTTCGACACTATGGACTGGGAATTCTTATGGGCTGTACTCCAGCAACTGGGATTCAGTGGATTAAAGGTGCTTTCACAACCAATTCTCTATCTATCATGCTAAATGGAGGCCCCCAAGGTCACTTTACAGCACAACGAGGTCTCAAGCAAGGTGACCCCCTCTCTCCCTTGTTATTTGCGCTGGCTGAGGACTGCCTGAGCAGAAATATCAGCCATATGGTCAGGGAAAAGAAGATTCTACCGATGGTGGTGCATGCGAAATACTCTAGTCCGTCTCACCTTATGTTTGCGGATGATGTGTTCATTTTCAGCAATGCTAACTCAAGAAGCATCAAGAATCTCGTTCAGATTTTGAACAGGTATCAGGAGTCCTCGGGGCAGCTCGTAAACAAGGACAAATGCAAGATCTTTCTCAGTCCTATGAACAATAGAAGAAAGAACCTTATCAAGGGGAATCTGAACATGAATGAAGGTACCCTTCCAGAAAAATATCTAGGGGTTCCTCTCATCAGTGGGAAAGTAACCAAGGCGGCTCTAACTCCTTTGATTGACAAAATCAGAACAAGAGCCTCAGGGTGGGCAGGGAAGATGCTATCATTCCAAGGAAGGGTAGTGCTAGCTAAGCATGTCCTTAACAGTATCCCTGTCCACAACATGGCCATGTACAAATGGCCAAAAGCGGTGGTAAAGGAATGTGAAACAATTATCAGGAACTTTATCTGGAGTGGCAACCCAGCGGAGAGGAAGGCTATCACCGTATCTTGGGAGAAATCATGCAAACCAACAGAGGAAGGCGGACTAGGAATAAGGAGGCTCAAAGATATCAATCTTTCCATGCTTATGAAACAAGCTTGGATTTTATTGACTGAAGAAGGAGATTGGCCAGAATTCATGAGGGGTAAATACACTAACCGAACTGGAGGTTGGTCCAACTTCAAAACTTCAACAGTTTGGACGGGTATTAAATGGGCGCTCAATGAAATGGCACCTCTACATGGCTGGAATGTTGGGAATGGAGAGACAATAAATATCTGGAGGGAGAATTGGCTGCTGCAAAAACCCATATGCGATTTTTTTCAGGAGGAAAGAACAGAGATTCTAAAGTATCGAGGCTAGACTTAGTGAATTCATTCGAGGGGGATCGATGGGCTTTCTCCATTGAAATGTCACAAGTTCTTCATCACTTGGGAATTGATACTTCTAGGCTGCCACGTGACCCGGATAGTTCAAAAGAGGACTCAAGAGTTTGGATGGCTTCTACAACTGGGAAGTTTACAGTGGCGTCGGCACATGAGGCTATCAGAACAAAGGCACCGCAGCCGGCATGGAGTGAATTTATTTGGAGATCCAAAGTACTTCCGAGAACACAAGGTATTGTGTGGAAACTAGCGCATGGGGCGGCAAGAACTGATGATCAGCTACAGAAAAGGAAGACCCACCTCGCATCTCGATGCTGTCTATGCAGAAATCAGGAGGAAACGCTAGATCATGTTCTCTTTCACTGCCCATTCGCCAAGAGGGTTTGGAGCTATGCACGGCAGATTTTTCACATTCAGCGAGAGGTGGAATCATTTTCAGATGTGCGACAGCAGAGCAAACATTACAGCTCACTCATCCTGGACATGTGGAAAGCGTGCTCATTGACGATCATGGTAAGTTTGTGGAAAAATAGAAACAAAGTCATGTACGATAACAGAGTTTCAAGCTATCCACAAGTGTGCTTCCTCGTCGGGAGAGCGATCATAAGAGCTCATCATAAGTCCTCGGGACATATGGAAAATTCAGTACATGATCTCCGATTCTCGGACATTTCAAGCTCCAAAGACAAACTTGAAGAGTCCCAAAATCTTGAATGCTTTTGCTCTTCTTTAAGGGTATTCTCAAGATAAATAATGATGGGTGCTCAAGGGGAAACCAGACGATCGGGATGGGGGTTTGTGTTCCGCAACTACAAAGGAGAATTCACGGGAGGAGCAGCCTACTGGAGGAATGGGTAGATGCCCACAAACTACATGGCGAAACAATGGCAATTGTGCAGCCGTAAAGCAAGCGCTCGAATTGGGATGGAGATATATTTGGGTGGAATGCGACTCCTCATCTGTTGTTCACGCTTTCCAGAATAACAAAATGCATTGGAGAGTGAAGGAAATATGGAAATCTCTTATGGGACAGGCAGAATGGATAAATGTCACTCCATCTTGGAGAGAGACTAATTTGGGAGCAGACAGCTGTGCCAAACAGGGGGCTGCTCTATCTCAGGGAGATAGTATATGGTGGGCATCTAGACCCTCTTTCATGAAAAAATTGGAGAACCACTATACTACATATTATCGTTTTGTTAACTAGATAAACATAATCTAGTAATGACCTTGTATTCCTTTTTCTTTTTCTGTCTTGTCACTTTCGATTCCATGTAACCATTATTCTTTTATTAATCAATTACCTTTAGCAAAAAAAATAATCGTTCACATGCTAGTTATAATTAGTAGAAATTCCATGTGTAATTAGGGATTAGGAAGAACCAATTGTTTTTGGGAAGCGATTCGATTCGGATTCTGACGATTAAATCGTTAGCAAGTTAAGTTGAGTTAAGGTGGAATCAAATCCCCCCTAATTCCTTATCATAGAATCAACGTAGTATTTCTGTAGTTGAATTATCGTATCTTGTTAGTATAAATTGAATCCATAGTATAATCGTAGAATAGAAATTTCACATAACACATTACTCTCACCATTGTTCTTTGTGTTTGTTCAATTGAATTTGTTTAAGTCTTGAGAGTTAAGAGTGGAACGAATCCTGACTCTATATATATTGCATGAATCTATATGTGAGAGTAGGAAATAAAATATTGATACCGTAAGAATAAGGTTAGAGTAATCTAATTGAGTTTTTACGGGTTATCAAATGGTGCCGCTGCCCGTTTCACAGACTGGGTTGGGGTTGTCATTGTAAGACCCACCAATTCTATTATTCGATCTTTCCGTGCAATGACTTGGCATGGGTGCAGGATACAACCTCATCAGGTTGCACCTTACACCCCATCCGACCAAGTGGCGCTTAACAGGTTAGCATCCGTAGATGATAAATGGCGGCAAGCTTGGCAAATTATAATGGCATGGCAGGATCTTGAAGGAACCTCACTTCTTTATAGAAAAGGAGGATGACAAATGCTTATTTGGAGTGGAGGTAAGTTTTTAGTTTAGATTTAAGTATGCGCTTATGTCCCAAGCAATTTAATGCATTAACCCCATAATGGGTGGAACTCTTATAGAGTCAAGCGTTAGTTTTTATTTCCTATATTAGTATGTTCTAACCTTGTTTTACAGATGTTTAAATTTCACGCGTTTCCATGGTATTTTTCTACCCTTTTTATTTAAATGCTTTTGAGGACAAAGCATGCTTCTTGTTTGGGGGCATAGAAAACGTGTAATTAAGGCATCTGTTAGGATATAGATATGTATAATATGCATTTGCTTTCAAGTTAAAAATTTCAAAAATATAAATAAATAAGTTTATGCTATACACTTATGAATATTGGTATTGTTTTCTTTCTCTATGCTTTTAACAATCTAGAAGTCTCACGTAGCTTTTGCATCAGAATAATTGTTAGAAACTTACGTTAATATGTAGGTAATAATCTTTGCATCTATCTATAAATATATTACATGAGTATCTATGATTGTTAGCATTAAGTTTTTGAAATCTAGGCTAGAGTACTTATTCTACAAATCCTGTGAGAATATAGTTTAAAGCCTTATATGAGCGAAACATTTGAGAAATGACACAAGGGAGAAGTAAAATCCGGATAGAGAAATCACACGTCCACTTGCTTGATCACTATGCCATATCCTAAGCGAGAATTTAGGCCCTCTTTGGATCGATATAGCCAGAAATTCAACCCTTATGAAATTATTTTCCGCTAGTCGCCCCTCTGAGCCTTTCCTTAACCTTCCATAAACCGCAAATCCTTTACCCTATTACAAAAACAAAACAAAATAAAAAATTCAACTTACCCAATCTAGAATAAGTCTGAGAATAGAATGAGTGAAGAAAGAAGAAGAGAAAAACCTGTGTAAACAAAAATTAGTTAGTTGCTTCAAGAAAAGAAAAGAAGTTCCATCCAAGGAAAAGAAAAAGAAAAATAGAAATAAATAAAAACTCCAAAAATAGAATAAAAGGGAGTCAAAAGCCAAAGAAAAGAAAAAGAAAAATATGGCTAAGGATGGAAACAAAGTGTAGAAGCAAAAGTAAATAACAAGGTTTTCTCTAATTACATAATATGAAGACTCTATTATCTCAGACTTGTCCTTTTTGAATATCCATTTCCTTCCTTCTTAAACTATCTCCTAATCCCCGCAACACCTAATAAAGACCTCTAGCTCAATTGGGAATAGGTTAGTGTGATAGTAAGTGGCAGATGTGTTTGATCGACTCCGGTTTCCTTGTTTGTCATTGAGATTGTAAGGTAATGTGTGCCCACTACACACTGGAGTAGCGAAACTTGAGCGGGAAAATAAGAGTGTTTGTATCTTGACTTATATGTGAGAACCTACTTAAGGTCGCTATTCCGAGTTTTCATAAACGGACCTGCTATTGCATTTCATAGTATTACTTATTGTATATATGTTTATTGTAGATGATTGATTATTATACATATATTAGCTTAGGTTTTGACTTGATTATTCTATATTCATTGCTAGTGAAATGTATAGTTAATTTAGAGCATGAATAAGGAAACGATAGTTTTATTTCTTAGTCGTTATAGTATAGATGAAGTTTGTGAGTACCTTCACTGGAAAACTCTCACGAGGCTATAACTCGTCTACTAGGGAATTCCTAGTGGTTTGAGGCCTTATTGCATATGGTCAATGCAATCGCACTTAGCGAAACGAGATTAGTTAGAACTCCATTTTTGGTCACTTATTCTAATTTCTCATATTTGCTTGAGGACAAGCAAAATGTTGTTTGGGGGTGGTTTGATAAGAGCCCAAAACTGTAGTTTTAACCCCTTAATAATCATAATTTTAGACCAATTATGTGAGTAATAAATAAAAGTTAACACTGATTACGTGTTTTTTATGTATTTCAGGCTGTAAAGTCAATTATGTGCAGAATTGTGCTACTTTGGCGAGATAAAGGAGCAAGGATTGGTTACTAAGAATTTCTATGAGAAAGGCCAAGATTCAAGGAGACAAAGCCTTTCTAAAGCCCGGTAAAAGCTAAGAAGTCAAAGTCAATGCGGGCAGAAACAACACAAAAAGTCAGCAGAACTTCCGTAGGACTCAGACCTCGGAATCGGGTCTACCCTATGTCAAAACGACCAGCTCCGAAAGAGCTTTCTAATGGTCCAAGTCTTGACCCAATCAGAGGAACAAAAGTGGACGAAAAGTCTGTTGAAGACAAATCTAACTGAAGAGCCCTTTTCGGACTAAAAGAATTGGGTTTTGGGCCCGATTTTCCGGCCCAAAACATGGCTCCAAGCCCATGCACGATTTTTGGATCTGGAGCATATAAAAATAAAAGCTTAACTCTTTGTTAATGGTAGCTAATTAGACATAAACTATAGATAATTCTAGATCTAGTTTTAATTATTTTTAATTAAGTTTAGTTTCAATTCAATTCTTGTTTTAGATTAAACTCTTAAATCATTGTTCTTCATCGATTAGATAAATAAAATAGTAGATTTTTGTTCATTTCGATTTTGTCATTTACAATTGTTTAGATCTAAATTCCTTTATTACTTGTTATTCATTTCCCAGTTATTACCTAAGATTTCAATTATTGTTTAGACAAATTGCATAAAGATAGAATTTTTATATGATGTCTAGTTTTAATTCAATGGGAAATGATAGTTGTATGAATCAAGGCTAAACCTCCATTAGAGGGGTTGAAGAAGCCTTGATGAAGCTTGATCTTTATTAAACTTAGAAATCGTCGTGATAGTTATTCCACTGTAGAAACGCTTAATTCACCATGAGAATGGGTTTAATCGCTCACATGCTAGTTATGAATTGGTAGAAATGTCATGTATAATTAGGGATTAGAATTACTATTTTGATATGCGAAGCATTCAATTTGGATCACGACGAGTCTTTGTTAGTAGGATTAAGTCGAGTTAAGGTGGATTCAATTCCCTTTAATTCTTTATCTAGATTCAAACCCTTAGCATTCTATCATTTTAGTTATTAAGTAACTTGTTAATTGAATTCACCTCGTAGTATAGAATTCCCTAAAGTAAATCTCTCACTAGACTTATGATTGATTAGTTGACGAAACCATCGCATGCTAAAGAACTAGGAGTGGAACGAACTTCCTACTCCATTATATCTTAATTTGATTGAGAGTAGAAAACTTTGATAAATTAGGCATATAATCTCGTTTAGTTTTACTTACGTTTTGAGTTTTATCGTTCATTTCGTAGGTAAAACTAGCATTTTTACGGTTATTAAATGGCGCCGCTGCCATCTTAGTTTCACTTTCGCATTGTTTTCGTAGTATAAGTACTCTTCTTAAAGTCCCATTTCACCAACCCACCAAGGTTCGATTCTAACTGTGGTTGTCTTTTACAGCATTAAACTTCCTCGCAAAAATTGCACGGAGTGCACCTGCGCCTCAAAGAGCGCGACCTGCGCTAAAGTTACTGGAAGTTTAGCGCGACCCGTGCCCTAACAGAGCGCGACCCGCGCTCAAAACGCTGTAATTTGAAGTTTACACCTGCACCCAAAGTGAGCGCACCTGCGCCCTCAGCTGATTCTTTCCAGATTTCCACAGGTTTGTTTCGAACTTCGATTTCTCAAGTTTTTCAGTGTTCTAACTTGTTATATACACTGAACATGCGTAAACAAGACGCTATTCATAACCGAAGCAAGGACGCAATCAGGTATTCCTTTCTTCCACACCTCGCATCTTCTGTTAGAGGTTTATACTAGAATATCAGGATTGTTTGGAGGTTGTCGTGTTTAGTTAAGTTTGGTCTTAACCTTGTATAAGATTAAGGTCTGGTCGAACAAAAACACCTAACGTAATTACACGGCAATGTCAACAAGCACGCCTATCTAGTATACCACTCATTGCACCTCTAGCTACTATTCCACATACTCTACCTGACACAATGCCCGATGAAGGAGAGACTCCTCTCTCGGACTTTTATAAAGCCTTGGCGATAGCCCCAAATCTTGCATCGTTCTTGCGGACCCGGTGGGGATTTCCAAATCCCCAAAATATTTTAATTTGTTACCCGTTTTCCATGGTTTAGACCATGAAAAACCTTATCGGACACATCGTAGGATTGAACAAGTTCTTATAACATTCCACCATCCTACGGTGAGTGTTGAACAAATTAAACTCGGGTATTTCCCTTCACTTTAGCCGATAAAAGGCGTCTTGATTAACTGCCAAAGCCTAATTCGTGGACTCGTGGGCTAAACTTGTTCAAATTTGTTTATGGAATATTTTTACCCACCCATAAAGACGGATGAGATGCTTTCCAAGATTCATTTCTTTTCGACAAAATCCTCATGAATCATTTTGGAGGCTTGGAATCGTTTCACCGATCTCCTTATAGAGTGTCCACATCATAACCTAGCTTAAAGATAACGTTAGTTCATGCCTTTTCAAAGGACTTCTACATCACCATAAAGAAGTCCTTGACATAATGAATGGGGGTAGTTTCCTAAGTAAAGGAGCCTCGGAGGCTTATAAATTTTTAGAGGATCAAACTAAGCGAAATAACAACTGGGGGGTAGTGACGATATCCACCGCTCTGCTAGTTCTTCTAATACGGTTAAGGCCGCCGGTATGTTTGAGATAAAACACGATCCTGAGCTTAAAACTCTAATCGAATCACTCACTAAAAAGGTAGAGGCCATTTCTGTGCAACAAAAGCCTATCCCCGTCATGAATGTAAATTCCAATCCATGTAGTTTCTGTTGGAGTCCTGAGCATCCCGACTCCCACTGTCCTATGGCCTATGAACATGCTTGTTCCATTAATAGTGAACCTAACGCCCCTTGGAGACAAAATCCCAACTTCAGTTGGAGAAATAACCAACAAGTCACACCTCCAGGGTACAATAATCAATATGTTAGGCCAACACACAGTTATAACCAAGCTCCACCACGACAAGGTCAGGGTCAGGGTAATTATAATAATTATAGCAACCAAGCGCAACCTCGACAAGGTCAAGCACAAGGTCAAGGTAGTTATAATAATTATAATGCTAATAGAGGTATCATTCCAGTAAATAATAACTATCACAATCCGCCCATAAATAATCAACGCGAGATAGTTCCAGTCACACCACCCATGACCACTACACCCACCCAACCGGATCGTCTTGACACCTTCATACAGGTGAGCCAACAACTTTTCCAAACCATGGCTCAATCTAACCAACAGCTTCTACAATCCGTTAATAATTTAAGCCAACAGTTGGCCCAAGATAAAGCCCAACCCAAAGGTGTGTTTCCAGGTCACGCGATACCTAATCCTAAAATAACAAACACGACCTTTGAGGTAACCGGTAATACTAGTAATGAAAATGAAAACATAGGTGAGCTAAATGTCATCACCACTCTCCGTTCTGGCAGAGTGGTTGATAACAAAGTAACTATGCCTATAGTTACCCCACCAGTAGCCCCTACACCTGCTACTTTACTAGATACCAAAATAGAAACTGAAGAGCCTACCACGGTAGAGGTACCACTTACAACACAACCTAAGAAACAGAAAGCCAAGGTTAAACATCCAAGTGATACATATGCTAAATATAGAGAGAAACCACCGTTTCCACAAAAATTAGCCATGTTAACTAGGGATACAAATTATAAGGAGATTAGGGACGTTTTCAAGAATCTAACTATAAACCTTTCCTTCCTCGAAGCTATTAAAAAGCTACCACACCATGCTAAGTTTTTAAGGAGTCAGGTACTACTAGGCGTAAGACCAATATACCAAAAAAGACGCCTTTTACCGTAACAATTCCCAACTCTATCTGAACATAACAGAATTGTGGAAGTACAAGGACCCCCGGTCGCCCCATCTTGCATAATGCACCTTAGGAGATTCCTATACGACGACCGCATTATTATTAGACACGGGGGCTAGTGTTAACTTACTCCCGTTTTATTTGTATAGACAAATAGGTCTAGAGGAGATGCAACCCACTAAAATGACGTTGTAATTAGTCGATCGGTCTATTAAGTATCTTAAGGGGGTGTGGTTGAAACGCGTCTTTGGTAAAGGTTCGTGGATTTCTACTATCCGGCTAATTTCGTCATCCTCGATACAGAAGTCGCTAACGACTCTGTCCCAATCATCTTAGGGCGTCCTTTCCTGGCAACTGCCAATGCGCTCATAAATTGCCGCGATGGTTCGATGTCCATGTCTTTTGGCCATCTTTCTGTTGAAGTAAATGTGTTTAAACCAAAGACACAGTTACCCGATTTGTCTATGGATGGAGATGTTAGCATGATCGAGAGCTTCGCTCGAGATTATTTCAACAACACGTTCCCTGATAATCAGATGCCCAAATTTCTTTCCTTTGAAAGTTCAGACTCCAACATTTTCATCCCAACACTAGTCAATACACATAGTATGGATGAGGACGAGATAGATGACTTTCTCAAAGATATAGAAGAATACCATAGTAATGTGGATATGACCAAGCTAGATGAGGAATTCGATGAGTTTCTTAGAGCAGGTAATGAGTCACCCTATCAAGAACTATTTTGCACAACATCCGCCTCGACTCCCCTCCTTCCACCCTTTCAAAGGAATCTCGAGTTTGTACTCGATCCTTTTGTTTCTCCTGTGCTTCATAATTTTTTAAATCCTCCTAGCAAACAAATACTTCAGAATGACAAACCATTTGACACCTTCATTTTTAGAATTGAGACAGTCCCTACCTACACCATGAATGATTTTTGTGCTAAACCCACATTCTCATTTTTTCCATGCTTTCCTTCTACAACTCATCCATATCCACCATATCTTCCACAACCATTCACTTTTCCACACTTATTCACTAGGACACCCTCTCGTTCAAAGATGAAAAAGAAGGTGCATGCTAGGTTATGTTATAGGTTTATCCGACTTCGCTTTCATTTCACTAGGTTGCGTCATAGGAAATCTTGGTGCTTGATTGTGTTTGGGTATGTTTTTTGTGATATTTATTTATGGAATGATCCACAACTATTTTGGTTGTTGATATATGATAAACTGCATGTTCATACATATGTTTAGATCTGATCTCTAGTATCTGACTATAAACGACTCAATTTTTGTGTTTGGTGCATTTCCTTTCATTTCCAGATATTGGTGAGTGCACCATTAAGGTAACCGGGCCCTCCCTATGGAGTGTGTGGCTGTAAGTACTGGATTCTAAGTCCACGTTTAACATAATTCACGTTTTAAACTCATGCATATTTTCTCGGTTTTTGAGTCATGTTTCTCTATGGGGTGAATTATGTCCTTATTGCTTATTGTTTTTCTATATATTAATCCGTATTATATATATATATATATAACATAGTAATTTAGGAAGTCTCGGGAATCTAACTTTAAAAGACCCACTTTTAAAAAAAAAAAACAAATTTTCTAAACTCTATTGTAAAAAATTTGTTTGGGGGTGGGGTGTTCGTGTTTTCATCCTAGAATGTTTTATGTCCCATTAGAGTTGCTTAGGCCATTTAATTGTATTCCGATTCGGGTTGACATAATCTATGAATTTAGAGTTCATTCGTTCGCATAACTTACGTCATGCACGCACTTCGAGGCATTTTCCACTATCTTATTTGTCATCCACGGTCAGAATAGAGTGTTTTATAGATGATTGGATTGGTAATTCTCTCCTGATCATTTCCATATCTCATTCGCAAAAATCGGACCGGTAACGAAGCGGCAATGTTAGTTTGAAGTCGCGCTAAAAATCGACAAAAATTCGAAAAATTCGAATTGGGCTTGGGCCCAACTCACGCCAAGACCGCGGCAGCGACTCGCCTTTTTTTTCCACCAACAAATGTGAGTTTTCAATTCTAAACCGCCATTGACAAACATCCAAGCTTCAAACCCTAAACCAAAAATTAAAATTAAAAAGAAAACTAACTACACCCACGCCAAACATCCAAACCCACTCCAAATCTTCTCAAAACCGTCCCACCACCACCTCCATCAATTTACAAAACCAAAAACCACCAAAAAATCCAAATATTGGAGCTGCCGCGCCACCACACCACCACCACCATTGTTTTTTTAGTGAGGTTGTCCCTCATTGCTTCCCCCTACCTTATTAAAACCCCCTAACCTTATCAAAACTTCCAATAGCTCAACAACGCCGAATTTTGCCAGAGCAAATCTTTACTGGTGACCACTTCGCACCGTTTTACAGTGACGAAATGGTTAGTAAAGATTGGAATAGCTTGTGGTA
Source organism: Coptis chinensis (assembly GCF_015680905.1). NCBI lineage: Eukaryota > Viridiplantae > Streptophyta > Magnoliopsida > Ranunculales > Ranunculaceae > Coptis > Coptis chinensis. Next base: position 47,055,543 of record NC_141460.1, read on the forward strand.
CTCGACCGATGCCTTTTACCATGAAGAGTTAGTCCGACGGTTTTACAACACGAGGGAGTTGGAGGGGAATAGAATTTTTGTTACGGTGGCAAAGAGGAGGAAAGAAGTGTCTGTTGGGTTGTTGGCTTAGATTCTAGGCATTCCGCCTAGAATCCATCTTGATGCCACGTTACAGGAGTCCCAATATACTGGGATCGAGCCGTTGATGAACGCGACTGTTACCGAAGGGAACTACAATGTGAGCTCGCATTGTGTTCGCCAGCATCCTCGAAACCAAACCATTTTTGCATTTCGGTGGATTTGTAGGAATGTCATAGGGAAGGAGAAGGTCAACGACATCGGTCTGAACTGCCTTCACATTCTATGGATACTCTAGGAGCAGAAGTATGAGTTCTGTATCTTGGAGTTTTTGCTTAACATGATTAGGGGTGGGGGAAGTCTATTGCACCTCTCCCTGTTTGATAACCAAGATCATCTTTGAAGTTGAGGCGACTCGACGCCGTCGATAGGATTTGCCTCACCCTACACCGAAATCCTCGGATTTATAAGGAGTGTATCCACCAAGTTTGGAGGTTGCTTGAGGATAGGGTAGTCGACGAGGAGGATGTCGAAAATGAGAATGACTCGAAAGATGAGGAGGACTTGACATGTTTTGATGTTGATGCCTTGGAGAGGTGTTGGTCAGATGCAGAACGCATGGCTGTGATTTATCGTGGCATGCGTTCACTCAATACTATCTGCGAAGACCTCCGGACTCGACAGGCTACTATGCACCATAACTTCGAGATTCGTACCCAGCGAGAGGATGAGCGGTGGGAACAAATGAGTGCTGAGCTAGAATCTCAGCGCCAGTTCCGAGCCGATATGCTTGCACACTTTCCACCTCACGGGGATTCTCCTTCTGAGGATACATCATCGAGGCACGAGCGTCGTCGCCGAAAGACGAATGGAGCTGGCCCATCGGGAGCTCAGGAGCCATCTCCTGAGCGTGTGCCCTCCGCTACCAGTACCGACGTGTTTAAGGATAGTATAGCTTGATGATTTTTATTTGTAGTTTTATTATTGTTAGTTATTTTAATGTAAGTTTTAATTCGGTAATTTGAATTTTGTAGTGAAATGTTCTTTGAATGAAAAATTTAATATAATGCGGTTATTTTTATTGTGCGTGGTTGTTTAATATTGATCCCACCTTCCCAAATTGTTTGGGGGTGGTATTATCTATTCCAGCATGATTTTTATATGACCCTCATTTTTAGAAGTTATTTCGGAGTTAGGGTGAGAATATTGCCGATCTGGGCATATCTATGAATAAATATTGGTTAGGATGAAATCTCGATAAGTTAGGTAGTTTTATCCTAAATTCAACCTAAAAGATACTAGGGTTGTTTTAGAATCAAGAATATGAGTTGTTTCCGTTTCGGGTTTGAAAATTTTAGTATTTCCGGAAATTGCCGTAAAAGCTTTTTTGGCAACTTCCCGATTCGTTTTAGCAACTTAAAACCTATAAAAACTTCATTCATTCTACACTCACAACCCACACTACACCTAAATTCCATCTCTCACCTTTCACTCCCACGTTTCCCATTGTTCTTCACCATTTTCCCAAATCAGCACCTCAGAGCGCACCTGTGCCCTAAGCCATTGCCAGAAATTTTACACTGAGCGCACTTGCACCCAAGAGGAGCGCACCTGCACCCAAGACACTGTAAATCCAAAAGCACCCGCTTTGCACTGCTTCTTAAGCCGAAGCCACTGCATACGACCTCCGTAGACCATAAATTTCCAGTTTTTGCGGGTTGTTCCTGATCGATTCGCAGCTATTCCGGAGGGTCGTTTTGAGATGACATCTCCTACACAATATCTTTGGAACAGTCTTTCAAAGATTTGTTCCACAAAGCACTACTTATGGTGCTTGGTTTGTGAGGGTGATCACATACGTATTTTGGGAACCGCTTATGGTAAGACGATGAACTTTATTCTCCAAAGACTTGCATCTTATTTTTATGATAATTGTATTTTCTTTGAGAGACCGAATGGAGAACAAGTGTTCTCCATCAACATTAATGATGAACCAATGGAAATTACCAGGTTCTTGCTAGCATTTGTTCTTGGACTTGCTATGCCCGCTGAAATACAAGACCCATGGTGCTATTGGGTAGATAATATGCATGTCTACACTTATGAGTTTTTGCATGAGTCGTATGGGGTAGGCATTTTCCGTATCGAGGACTAAGGGGAATATAACGTCGCCTTTGGTAGCCTGTCCATGAACATAAGAACTGTTATGTTTTGGATCATGCTAAACATTTTAGGGGAATGGCGTTTTTCTTCTGTGAATGATGCCACTTGCAGCGTCTTCCTTGCTTTAGCCACGGGACATATGTGCCATGACCTTCCCAGAACCATGATGTCTAGTTTAGCTCGAGCCCATAGCATGAGGCATAAGTACCTTCTTATGCCTGTTCTAATTTCCCGTATTATGCTATGTTTCTTTCCTGTTTTTTGTACACGTTTCACGGATTGGATTACGGTCGACACTGTGCGACCCACCAATAGTAGTATTCGATCTTTCCGTGCAATGACTTAGCAAGGGTGGAGGATACAACCTCATCAGGTTGCACCCTACACCCCGTCAGACCAAGTGGCGCTTAATAGGTTAGCAATAATAGATGATAAATGGCGGGAAGCCTGGCAAATTATCATGGCATGGCAGGACGCGAAGGAACCTCACTTCTTTATAGAAGAAGAGGATGAGGAGGATGAAGAATAAAAGTGAGAGATAAGGTCAGTTTTTAATTCCAGTTAGTGTCTGCTTATGTCCCAAGCAATTTTATTCTGTTAATCCCATAATGGGTGGAACTCTTATAGAGTTGCGTCAGTTTTTTTTATTTCCTATATTAGTATGTTCTAACCTTGTTTTGCAGATGTTCTAGAATTTCACGCGTTTCCATGGTATTTTTCCTACCCTATTTATTTAAATGTTTTGAGGACAAAGCATATTTCTTGTTTGGGGGTGGGCATAGAAACACGTGTAATTAAGGCATCTGTTAGGATATAGATATGTATAATATGCACTTGTTTTCTAGTAAAATTTCAAAAAAAAATTCAAAAATATAAATAAAAAAAAAGTTTATGCTATACACTTAGGAATATCGATATTGTTCTTTCTCTATGCTCTTAATAATCTAGAAGTCTCATGTAGTGTTGCATTAGAATAGTCTTTAAAAACTTAGGTTAATATGTAGGTAATAATTCTTGCATCTATCTATAAATATATTACATGAGTATCTATGATTGTTAACAGTAACTTTCTGAACTCTAGGCTAGAGTACTTATTCTACAAATCCTGTGAGATATAGCCTAAAGCCTTATATGAGCGAAACAATAGAGAAATGACACAAGGGAGAAGTAAAATCCGGATAGAGAAATCACACGTCCACTTGCTTGATCACTAAACCATATCCTAAGCGAGAATTTAGGCCCTCTTTGGATCGATATAGCCAGAAATTCAAACCTATGAATTATTAAACGCTAATTAAGCCCTCTCGAGCCTTTCTTTAGCCTTCCATAAACCACAATTCCTTTACCCTATTACAAAAACAAACCAAAATAAAAAATTCAACTTACCCAATCTAGAATAAGTCTGAGAATAGAATGAGTGAAGAAAGAAGAAGAGAAAAACCTGTGTAAACAAAAATTAGTTAGTTGCTTCAGAAAAAAGAAAAGAAGTTTCCATCCAAGGAAAAGAAAAAGAAAAATAGAAATAAATAAAAACTCCAAAAATAGAAAAAAAAAAAAAAAAAAAAGGAGTCAAAAACCAAAGAAAAGAAAAAGAAAAATATGGCTAAGGATGGAAACAAATTATAGAAGCAAAAGGAAATAACAAGGTTTCTCTAACTTACATAATATAAAGACTCTATTATCTCAGACTTGTCCTTTTGAATATCCATTTCCTTCCTTCTTAAACCATCTCTTAATCCCCGCAACACCTAATAAAGACCTCTAGCTCAATTAGGAATAGGTTAGTGTGATAGTAAGTGGCAGATGTGTTTTGATCGACTCCGGCTTCCTTGTTTGTCATTGAGATTGTAAGGTAAAGTGTGCCCACTACGCACTGGAGTAATGAAACTTGAGTGGAAAAATCAGAGTGTTGTATCTTGACTATTATTGTGAGAACCTAGTTAAGGACGCTATTCCGAGTTTCAGAAACGGACCTGTTAATGCACTTCATAGTATTACTCATTGTATATATGTTTATTCGTAGATGATCGATTATTATGCATATATTAACTTAGGTTTCGACTTGATTATTCTATATGCATTGCTAGTGAGATGTATAGTTAATTTAGAGCATGAATAAGGAAACAATAGTTTTATTTCTTAGTCGTTGTAGTATAGATGAAGTTTGTGAGTACCTTCACTGGAAAACTCCCACGAGGTTATAACTTGTCCACTAGGGAATTCCTAGTGGTTTAAGGCCTTGTTGCATATGGTCAATGCAATCGCACTCAGCGAAATGAGAGTAGTTAGAACTCCATTTTTGGTCACTTATTCTAATTTCTCATATTTGCTTGAGGACAAGCAAAATGCTGTTTGGGGGTGGTTTGATAAGAGCCCAAAAAACTGTAGTTTTAACCCTTAACAATCGTACTTTTAGACCAATTATGTGAATAATAAGTAAGAGTTAATACTGATTACGTGTTTTTATGCATTTCAAGCTTCAAAGTCCATTATGTGCAGAAATGTGCCACTTTAGCGAGATAAAAGAGCAAAGGTCGGTTGCTAAGGAGTTCTATGATTAAAGGCCAATTTTCAAGAGGACAAAGCCTCTGTAAAGCCTGGTCAAAAGATGAAAAGTCAAAGTCCTGGCGTAAAAAACAAGTGCACAAAGTCAGCAGAACTTCCGAAGACCATATCTTTGGACTCAGACCTCGGAATTGGGCCTACCTTACGTCAAAACGACCGCCTCCAATGGTCTAAGCCTTGACCCAATCAGAGGAGTAAAAGTGGACAAAAAGTTTGTCAAAGCCAACTCCAACTGAAGAGGCCTTTTTGGACTGAAAGAATTGGGTTTTGGGCCTGATTCTCTGGCCCAAAACATGGCTCCAAGCCCATGCACGATTTTGGATCTGAAACATATAAAAACAAAGAAAAGTTTAGTTCTTAGGTATCTAGTTTTACTTAGAAAACTAGTTCCTTGTAATGGTAGCTAGGGTTAGATTAGAATAATTTAGATCTAGATTTAGTTTTACATTAATTCATTAGTTAATTCTTGTTCAATTTCAGTATTACATTATTGTTATTCATTTGATTAGATTAATAAAATAGTTTATTATTATTCAATTCGTTTTTTGTCATTACATTTATAGATCTAGTTTAAATTCTTGTTGATATCATTTCTTAATTATTAATTAGATTTCAATTATTGTTTGTTAAATTAGTAAAGTTGGAATCTTGATATTATGTTTAGTTTAGATTCATATGGAAATGATTGCGGAATGATTCTCGGCTAAACCTCCATTAGAGGGGGTTGCGAAGCCTTGATGAAAGCTTGATTTGTGTTAGCGTAGAATAGTCGTAATTCCTTTCCACTCTAGAAATGATTAGTCACCATGAGAATGGGTTTAATCGTTCACATGCTAGTTATAATTGGTAGAAATGCCATGTGTAATTAGGGATTAGGAAGAACCAATTGTTCTGCGAAGCAGTTCAATTCGGATTACGACGATTCGTCGTTAGCAAGTTAAGTTGAGTTAAGGTGGAATCAAATCCCCCCTAATTCCTTATCATAGAATCAACGTAGTATTTCTGTAGTTGAATTATCATATCTTGTTAGTATAAATTGAATCCATAGTATAATCGTAGAATAGAAATTTCACATAACACATTACTCTCACAATTGTTCTTTGTGTTTGTTCAATTGAATTTGTTTAAGTCTTGAGAGTTAAGAATGGAACGAATCCTGACTCTATATATATTGCATGAATCTATATGTGAGAGTAGGAAATAAAATATTGATACCGTAAGAATAAGGTTAGAGTAATCTAATTGAGTTTTTACGGGTTATCACCTAACAAAGCTCTAAGATACAAACGACATCCAGCCTACAAACACAGAAATTTCAATTCACAACAATCTCTATTTTCAACCAAGTAAGACACGTGGTCTCCTTTATTATCTTTCTTTACACCACTATTCTACAAACAGTGATATAAAGAAATGGGCTATGTCAGTACCCTTCACTCTCAACCACTCGTGGCAGACCACGTGTCCAGACTACAAGCAGATCGTGCATACGACCTAAGGTCAGGTCATCCAAATGACCTAGGAAACGTAACCGTTGCAAGCTAGTCAACAACATCATTAATGACAAATCATTACTTCGTAATGGAAGGAGTAAAAGCAATCATCAAGACAGTGCAAAAGGGGGATCTACACCTATAAAAGGAGGCGTCTTCTCCATTCTCTCCATCTCCAACTCAATCACTCAAGATGAACTATGTCTGACTTGATTCCAATTCATCAGAGAACTATATACGTAGGCAGCTAAGAACACCGACTTGAGTTCAGTCAAATATCTTATACAAACCCTATTCTTCGAGATTGTAAGGTCGTGACTAAAATATATCTCTACACCTTCAAGTCTAACTTTGGCCAATGGCCGATATCTCAATTCAAAATGTATGAATTCTAGTAAGATAAATAATGCACAAAGGCTTTTATCGTCACGCCTGATAAAAGTCAGTTTTACGTATTCAAACTATCTATGCGTAAACACAAATAATCAAATTACGTAAATACGTGTTTATATCAATATTCCTACTCTCAATAATGAAGTAATATCAGAGAGTCAGGATTCGTTCCACTCTCAATCTATCAAGACTAAATAGAATTCAACTAATCAAACCAAAAGGAACAATGGTGAGAGTGATGTGTTTGGTGTGAAATTTCTATACTACCATTCCCAACACAAGAACAATAATAACAATAAGACATAATTAAATTAAACTGAAATTAAAACTTTATAAATCTAAATTTAACAATAGTCTAAGATTCAAAATGAAGACAACCTAATTTATGAATTTAATGAACAATAATCCAACCCAACATCAATAACTACGAAATGACTAACAACCAAGAAATGAAATTAGATCTAAGCAATAGATAAATGACAAAATTGAATTTGATCAATAATAAACTACTTTATTTATCTAATGAAGCAAGAACAATATTTTAATACTTTAAATTAAAACAAGGGAAATGAAAACTAATTAAAATAGAGATTTAATTCTAGATCTAAAAATTATTCTAACCCTAAACTCCATTAACATTAGCTTCCTAACCTAACTACTTTTGCTACCTAACCTAATTGCCATTAACAAAGAGTCAAGCTTTTGTTTTATACTTCCAGATCCAAAAATCGTGCATGGGCTTGGAGCCATGTTTTGGGCCGGAAAATCGGGCCCAAAACCCAATTTCTTTAGTCCAAAATGGGCTCTTCAGCTACAGTTGCCTTCGACAGATGTTTCGTCCACTTTTGCTCCTTTGATTGGGCCAAGGCTTGGACCATTGGAAAGCTCTTTTCGAGCCGGTCGTTTTGACATAAGCTACTCCCAATTCCGAGATTTGAGTCCAAAGATATGGCCTTCGGAAGTTCTCACGACTTTGTGTCTTTGTTTTACGCCCCGCGTTGACCTTGATTTTTCAGCTTTTGACCGAGCTTTACAAAGGCTTTGTCTCCTTGAATCTTGGCCTTTATCACAGAACTTCTTAGCAACCACCCCTTGCTCCTTTATCTCATCAAAGTGGCACATTTCTGCACATAATTGACTTTGAAGCCTGAAATGCATAAAAACACGTAATCAGTATTAACTCTTACTTATTACTCACATAATTGGTCTAAAAGTATGATTGTTAAGGAGTTAAAACTACAGTTTTGGGCTCTTATCAAACCACCCCCAAACAGCATTTTACTTGTCCTCAAGCAAATATGAGAAATTAGAATAAGTGACCAAAAATGGAGTTCTAACTACTCTCGTTTCGCTGAGTGCGATTGCATTTACCATATGCAATAAGGCCTTAAACCACTAGGAATTCCCTAGTGGACGAGTTATAGCCTCGTGAGAGTTTTCTAGTGAAGGTACTCACAAACTTCATCTATACTACAACGACTAAGAAATAAAACTATTGTTTCCTTATTTATGTCTCAATTATCTATACATCTCACTAGCAATGAATGAATCTGAGAATAGTCATGTCGAAACCTAAGCTAATATATGCATAATAATCAATCATCTACTTAATAACATATATACAATGAGTAATGCTATGAAATGCTTAGCAGGTCCGTTTCTGAAAACTTCGAATAAGCGTCTTTAAGTAGGTCCTCACATAAAAGTCAAGACAAAAATCACTCGATTTTTCCGCTCAAGTTTCATAGCTACTCGATTGTGCGGGCACACTTTACCTTACAATCTCAATGACACACAAGGAAGTTCGAGTCGATCAAACACATCTGCCACTTACTATCACACTAACCTATTCCTAATTGAGCTAGAGGTCTTTATTAGGTGTTGCGGGGATTAGGAGATGGTTTAAGAAGGAAGGAAATGGATATTCAAAAGGACAAGTCTGAGATAATAGAGTCTTCATATTATGTAACTTAGAGAAAACCTTGTTATTTTCTTTTGCTTCTTTACTTTGTTTCCATCCTTAGCCATATTTTTCTTTTTCTTTTCTTTGGTTTTTGACTCCCTTTTATTCTATTTTTGGAGTTTTTATTTATTTCTATATTTTTTTTTTTTTTTTTTTTTTTTTTTTTTTTTTTTTTTGAATGGAAACTTCTTTTCTTTTTCTGAAGCAACTAACTAATTTTTGTTTACACAGGTTTTTCTCTTCTTCTTTCTTCACTCGTTCTATTCTCAGACTTATTCTAGATTGGGTAAGTTGAATTTTTTTTATTTTGTTTTGTTTTTGTAACAGGGTAAAGGAATTGTGGTTTATGGAAGGCTAAAGAAAGGCTCGAGGGGGCTTAATTAGCGGAAAATAATTCATAGGTTTGAATTTTTGGCTATATCGATCCAAAGAGGGCCTAAATTCTCGCTTAGGATATGGCATAGTGATCAAGCAAGTGGACGTGTGATTTCTCTATCCGGATTTTACTTCTCCCTTCGTCATTTCTCAAATGTTTATTTCATATAAGGCTTTTTAGGCTATATTCTCACAGGATTTGTAGAATAAGTACTCTAGCCTAGATTTGAAACTTACTACTAACAATCATAGATACTCATGTAATATATTTATAGATAGATGCAAAGATTATTACCTACATATTAACCTAAGTTTCTAACAATTATTCTCGATGCAAAAGCTCATTGAGACTTCTAGATTGTTAAGAGCATGAGAAAGAAAACAATACCAATATTCCTAAGTGTATAGCATAAACTTATTTATTTATATTTTTGAAATTTTTAACTTGAAAACAAATGCATATTATACATATCTATATCCTAACAGATGCCTTAATTACACGTGTTTCTATGCCCCCCCCAAACAAGAAACATGCTTTGTCCTCAAAGTATTTAAATAGAGAGGGTAGGAAAAATACCATGGAAACGCGTGAAATTCTGGAACATCTGCAAAACAAGGTTATAACATACTAATATAGAAAAGTAAACTGACGCAACTCTATAAGAGTTCCACCCATTATGGGGTTAACAGAATTAAATTGCTTGGGACATAAGCAGACACTAACTGAAACTAAAAACTTACCTCCACTCCAGCGTTTACGCCATCCTCCTCTTCTATCAAGAAGTGAGGTTCCGGCGATCTGCCATGCCATGATAATTTGCCATGCTTCACGCCATTTATCATCTATGATTGCTAACCTATTAAGCCACTTGGTGGGATGGGGTGTAAGGTGCAACCTGATGAGGTTGTATCCTCCATCCTTTGCCAAGTCATTGCACGGAAAGATCGATAATATAATTGGTGGGTCTCACAAATGTCGAACCCAACCCAATCGCGTGAAACGGGCACAAAAAAAGGGAAAGAAACATAGCATAATACGGAAACTAATATAGGCATAAGAAGATACTTATGCCTCATGCTATGGGCTCGTGCTAAACTAGACATTAAAGTCTTAGGAAGGTCATATAGCAGCGTTCCTCAGCTAAAACAAGGAAAACATCGCCAAAGTGGCATCATTAGCTAAGAAAAATGCCACTCCCCTAATATGTTTAGCATGATAAAGAACATTACCGTATCACATTAAAGGGACAAGCTACCAAGGGCTACGTTATATGTCCCTTTGGTCCTCTACACACGGAAAATGCCGGACCCATAAGCCTCATGCAAAAGTCATAAGTGTAGACATGCATATTATCTACCCAATAGCATCATGGGTCTTGTATTTCAATGGGCATGGCAATTCCAAGAACAAATGCTAGCAAGAACCATAAGCGGTTCCCGCCTTCGTGTGTGATCACCTCATGAAACCAAGCACCATAAGTAGTGCTTTGAAACAAATCTTTGAAAGACTGTTCCGTATTATTATAGGAGATGTCATCTCGAACTACGCTGGAACAGCTGCGAATGAACCGGGAACAACCCGCGGAAAACTGGAATTTTTCTGGTCGAAGGAAGTCGGCGAAGCGCCAAACTAGGGCGCGCGGTGGTCGCTGCGGTATTTGGAATTCCAGTGTTTGAGCGAAGTCGCGCTGACCTTGAAGCTGGTATCTCGAACAAAATTTTCGACAAAAAAGTGTATGAGCGCCGCTTACTCGCAGCGCTTGGGCGCCCGAGGTGTTGATTCGTGAAAATGCTAATTTTAAACGTGGGAAACGTGGGAGTGAAAGGTGAGAAATGGAAGTTAGGTGTAGTGTGGGTTGTGAGTGTAGAATGAATGAAGTTTTTATAGGTTTTGAATTGTTAAAACGAATCGGTAAGTTGCCAAAAAGCTTTAAGGCAATTTCCGGAAACAATAAAATTTTCGAACCCAAAAACGGAAACAACTCATATTCTTGATTCTATAACAACCCTAATATCTTTTATACTGGATTTAAACTAGTAACTTCTAAACTCTCTTAGATTTCATCATACCACCACATCTAATCATAGGTATGCCAATTATGACAATATTCTCAACCTTCACTCCAAAACAAACTCTAAAATGGAGGATCTTCTACAAATCATGATAGAATAAATAATACCACCCCCAAACAATTCGGGAAGGTGGGATTAACAATAAAACCATGCACAATTTGAAAAGAACAACATTATATTAAAATTGAAATTCAAACAACATTTAACTACCAAATTCAAAGTTAACTACTGAATTTAACAACGTAACATCCTATCTACTAAAAAAATAATAAAAGACAACATCAAAACAACAAACAAAGAGAAATCTAGCTACTCTTAAAGGGAGCGAGGGGGATAAGAATAGGAAGTTTAGTGATCAAGCATGGAAAAACCAAACACCCACCCCAAACAAATTTTTGAAAACAGGTTTGTAAAAATTTGTTTTAAAACGTCTGGTCTTTTAAAGTCGATTCCCTAGACTTAAAGTGATATATATGTATTTACATGCAGTTTCCCATATATCAATAATCTAAACAATTGTGGATCTTTCCATAAATAGTTAACATGGAATGCACCACCAAACGTAATCAAGCTCCAAAACTTTCTCTGACGCGAACTTCGTTGAATAAGAAGGAGTCCAAGTGAATGATCGTGAGTAAATGAATGGTTTTGGAAAATACTTGGAATGTGGATAAGTGTTAGAAGAAAAGGGTGGGAAGAATGATTGGATTTTATGAGGGATTAACTCAGGTGGATGGTGGTAGGGTGGTGCTCTAGGTAGTGCTTGAGAAGGTGGATCATCACAGGCTCTTAGAAACTCGTCGAATTCCTCATCTAGGTTGTTCACATCCATATAATTATGGTATTCATCTCCATCTTTGAGAAATTCTTCTATCTCGTCTATTGTGAGGTTTAGTCCATCTCTTCTATGGTCAAAAGGCAGGGTTGAAAATTCTTTCTCTAGTTCAGTTATGTTCAAAGAGTCAAAATTGTGATCTTTGTCTTCTTCCATAAGAGGGATATGTACTAGAGTAGGGACGACATCGTCGGAAGCACTAATGTGATATACAAAACTCTCAATAGACTTAACTTCACCTTCTATAGGAAAATCTAGTTGTTCATACGGTGTTTTATCCCTATACCTAATATGAGGGGGACATATTTGTTAACCGTTGCTTTATCTTTTATCACTTTCCAACTAGGTTTCCATATTGGAACCTCTACAGTGTGGTCTTCAATTTCTATATGACAAGTATTTGGTATGGTATCATTTATAGTTTCTTGGGTGATCTTTAGGCATAGTCACTTGGTTATCAACTACTCTCCCCGAACGAAGGGTAGTGGATGCTGTGTAGGTCCCCTTGGTTTATATTACCATTACATCAATACTTTTTATTTTCGGCGGTGTTTGTTGACTTAGGATTAGGCCTTGCTTGACTTGGAAACACACCGATTTGGTTATTATTTTGGTTAGAAGACATGTCAATAACCTTTTGGCACAAAGACTGCATCATTTGCATCATTTGTTTCATCATATTAGAGTTTTGATCATGCTGATCTTTCATCAAGTTGGAGTTTTGTTGCATAATTTGATTTTGTTTCTCCAACAAGGTCACTACTACTTTGTCTGTAGATGGTTGTATTGGAATTAAAGCTTGTTGAGCGTTCATGTCTTGATGTTTATAGTTACGGGTTATGGGTACTAAACCTCTATTCGGTCACCTAAGTTCCCTTGTCCTTGATGTTGAGTTAACTGGTTGAAGTGTGGTGGTTGTGGTGGTGTTTGTGCATAGACAAGAGAACAATAGAAGTCGGAATGCTCAAGACTACAAATGCGGACATTACAACGAAAGTAGAGTTAATGTTCATGACTGGAGTGGGTTGTTGTTGAACAGAGATGGCATCTACCTTTTTAGTGAGGGCATCGATAAGAGTTTTAAGCTTCGGGATCATGTTTAACCTCAAGAGAAGAAGGAGAGGAGCGGGAGGAATCATTACCTCCCCCAATTGTTGTTCCTCTTAGATTGATCTTCTAAGAATGTATAAGCCTCCAAGGCTCCTTTACTAAGAAAACTACCCCCAGTCATGATGATATCTAGAACCTCCTTATGATAATGTGAAAGCCCCTTGAAGAAAGCACGAACAAAGCGTGTCTTTTGCAAGATTATGATGCGGGCATTCAATGAGAAGATCGCTGAAACGATTCGAGGGCCTCCGAAAAGGATTCATGAGGATTATGGTGGAAGAAATGAATCTTGTGAAGCATTTCATGTCTTCAATGGTGGGTAAAACTGTTCCATGAACAATTGAACAAGTTGAACCCATGAGTCCACGAGTTTGGCGTTAGGGCAGTTTAACCAAGACGCCGCTTTGTCGGCTAGGGTGAAAGGAAACACCCTAAGTTTAACTTGTTCGACTTACGCTAGGATGATGGAATGTAGTGAGAACTTGGTCTATCCCACGATATGCTGGTAAGGCTTCTCGTGGTCTAAACCATGAAAACCGGTAACAAGTTAAATATATTAGGGGATTCAAAATCCCCACTAGGGTCTGCAAGAACGATGCGACTTAGGGCCATCGTTTAGGGCTTTATAAAAATCGAGAGAGAGGAGTCTCTTGTTCTTTAGCCATTGATGCAAGTGTAGTGTGTGAAATTCTAGATAAGTGTTGTATTTATTTCTAGGAAAAACAAGCCTGATTATACTAGAATTAAAACTCCTCCGACGAGAAAAGGCGAGGAGTGGAAGAAGGAGTACCGAATGTCTCCTTGCTACAGCGTTTGAATAGCGTCTTGTATACGCTGATTCAGTGTGTATTTAACAAGTTAGAAACACTTTATAACTTTAAGGAATAGAAATTTGAACTTTCCTGTGAAAATCGGGCTGTTCACGATGAATTTTCCTTGTAGGGCGCGGGTTGGGCGCGAGTGGGTGCGAGTGCCCCTCGCTTTGTCGAATGTCCGGTGTTTTGGGCGCGGTCGCGCTCGGTTTGGGGGCGGGTCGCGCTCCAGGGTTTTCAAGTTTTAGGCCTTTTATTGTTCTCCAAAAAATCTGAAATTTTTACAGTACTTTGCTAAGACGTCTATCAAGTAGCCTGTAAAATTTCAGATCAATCGGAGCTGTGAAAGTCCCTCTACAGCCCTTCAAAGTTTGCGAAACGGTTTTTCGGACACAATACAAACAACCGAATGGTTAACCCATCAAAACAAATCTAAAAATTGCCAAATTTTTACTGGAGACTCCTGACAGATCCTAATTGTTCCTGTAAAAAATTTAGAGCAATTGGAGTCCTACAACCTCTCCTTATTGGCTGGTGTTCCAGATATTAAGTGTTTGCAACACTGCAGAAACACACTAGAAACACTCTACTATTTAGGAGGTCAAAACAAATCAAAAACTTGTCAAATTTTTACTAAAAACTTCTGACTTAGGATAGATGCTCCTGTAAAAATTATAGAATTTTTATAACTCCCTAAGTAACCTTATTCGTCTGTTTTTCAAGAACATACGGTGTGAAAACTGAAATGCAGCACTGTAAAGATCGTATTTGTTTCACAAGGTAAACCAACTTTGAAAAATCTGAAAATATTCCAGTAAATCAACAACACATTCAATAATATGTATGAAAATTTTCAAAATTTTCGAAAATTTAGAAATACCTTCACCGCAGTGTTTTTCTCAGTGAATCCGCAGCCCCTATGCCTGAAACAAAATTGAAGCGAGACCGAAAATCAAGAAATAAGAATGAAAAATTAAAAGGGTGGGTGGGTAGAGAATGGGAGATTGCCCCTTGGATTCAAGCAATTGAATTCTTGTCTTGAACGAGATTAAGATGGCAGCGCCATTTGATAAAAGATTTTTTACGTGATTCAAACTATCTATCGTAAACACAAATAATCAAATTACGTAAATACGTGTTTATATCAATATTCCTACTCTCAATAATGAAGTAATATCGAGAGTGGGGATTCGTTCCACTCTCAATCTATCAAGACTAAATAGAATTCAACTAATCAAACCAAAAGGAACAATGGTGAGAGTGATGTGTTTGGTGTGAAATTTCTATACTACCATTCCCAACACAAGAACAATAATAACAATAAGACATAATTAAATTAAACTGAAATTAAAACTTTATAAATCTAAATTTAACAATAGTCTAAGAATCAAAATGAAGACAACCTAATTTATGAATTTAATGAACAATAATCCAACCCAACATCAATAACTACGAAATGACTAACAACCAAGAAATGAAATTAGATCTAAGCAATAGATAAATGACAAAATTGAATTTGATCAATAATAAACTACTTTATTTATCTAATGAAGCAAGAACAATATTTTAATACTTTAAATTAAAACAAGGGAAATGAAAACTAATTAAAATAGAGATTTAATTCTAGATCTAAAAATTATTCTAACCCTAAACTCCATTAACATTAGCTTCCTAACCTAACTACTTTTGCTACCTAACCTAATTGCCATTAACAAAGAGTCAAGCTTTTGTTTTTATACTTCCAGATCCAAAAATCGTGCATGGGCTTGGAGCCATGTTTTGGGCCGGAAAATCGGGCCCAAAACCCAATTTCTTTAGTCCAAAATGGGCTCTTCAGCTACAGTTGCCTTCGACAGATGTTTCGTCCACTTCTGCTCCTCTGATTGGGCCAAGGCTTGGACCATTGGAAAGCTCTTTTCGAGCCGGTCGTTTTGACATAAGCTACTCCCAATTCCGAGATTTGAGTCCAAAGATATGGCCTTCGAAAGTTCTGCTGACTTTGTGTGATGTTTCTGCCCGCGTTGACCTTGATTTTTCAGCTTTTGACCGAGCTTTACAAAGGCTTTGTCTCCTTGAATCTTGGCCTTTATCACAGAACTTCTTAGCAACCACCCCTTGCTCCTTTATCTCATCAAAGTGGCACATTTCTGCACATAATTGACTTTGAAGCCTGAAATGCATAAAACACGTGAATCGATTAACTCTTACTTATTACTCACATAATTGGTCTAAAAGTATGATTGTTAAGGAGTTAAAACTACAGTTTTGGGCTCTTATCAACGCCTTACATATATAACCTGAATGTGAGCTTGTTATCCGTGAGCGTAGCGAACTCTTGAGGTCGTTTTTCTTAAATCACCCAAAAAACCACTTGCTACGTGTCACTCTCTCCCCGTGGTTCCGTCCAGGTACCCCAAATAACCCTTCGTTTGTGTGTTCCGACCGCCCCTCCCTATTTTCTCATTTTCTTTTGTCTTCGCCTCCAATCTCCCAATCTCTCCTCCATCATGCCTGTTCTCACAGTCTATCTTGAAAAAACGCCCATAATTCAAGTGGGTTTTCCTTCAAACCGAACCAATTGAAATCTTTTAAATCACACATACTATATTTTGTTATTTTGTTAAGATATTTCTTGCTCTCAGATTATTATATTTCTCTCTCTCGGATTCGCTACTTCAAAGTACAAATACAATAGATTCATTTCATCAGGAAATGAAGCATTGGAAGATTTCAAAACATTGGTTACAGTTGATTATGATAGAAAAGTGATTATTTCATGTCGTAGGTCATCACTTGCGTTTTTAGGTGAAACTTTACTTTGGGGTTTTGTAATTGTTATTGTTTTTAGAGCTTTAGTGAAATTAGGGTATTGGGTTTTTGGTCTTGGTGGTGGTGGTTATGAAGTGGGGTTTTTTTTCGGAGGAGGGATGTGAGTCTTCTTTGGAAGAGAAGTGGTGGTTGAGAAAAGGAAGTTTAAGGAGAGGGAAGGGAAGAAGACCGACCTTGTATCTGTTTGTTTTGCGTGCGGTTAAATCTTGGTGAACACGGGTAAGTCAAAGACACTTGATATCTGACTATCCTTTATTCCGCTTGAGTAGTTATAACTTTAATTTGTGGTCAGTATTATAAATCCATGGTTTTTCCGAGGATCAAAAACAGAATGTGGCTTTTTATGCACCGAAAGTGCTACACATTTCTCTCTCTACAAGTGAAGTGCGCGTCTTCAAAAGTTTGAAACTTAAGGGGTTGGATACCCCGAAACTGAATCACAATTTCACCTTGGTTTAGCTAAAATCGGACATTAAGATTCGCATGATTGATCAAGTATGTTTAATAAAAAAAAAATCTTAAAATAGGGATTGGTTTGTGTCACCTTTGCTGCTTAGTCAATGATGTCTAGTGGATTTTGATGACATTGGGCTAGTTTTAAGAGGAGTTTACCATCATTCAAACACATTGGTCTTGTTGGTCGGGTTCAATTGAGTCAATATTGGTCTCGAACTCAAGTTTCTTAAAGAAACTGGATTTGGCTCAAAAATAGTTTGGAGATTTTATTTTATTTTTTGTTGATTGAGGTGGTATAATCTCGGATAAAGATCAAATTGCATGGGAACAAAGCTCCCTATTACTTCTCTTCTTTTTAGGGCGATAAAATTGTCGTACTCACTTTTGTGTTAATTTTGCAAATCTGATAATGCCTATTATGTAGTTTGAAAATTCCTCTTTTATTCTCGCTAATAGTCACTAGGGTATATGGAAATACTTTCCTTTAATCTCGTGTGTTACTTCCCACTATTACTTTTCAAAATATTATATGGATAAAAATTACAAAGTGTATATCTTCCGGAATCGATGGTCTTTGCGTCGGGATCCTCATAAGACGATTTCAGTTCACCAACAATAGTTTTTGTTGTTGCTACACACGAGGATATTTGTTTTGATAATATGTCTCAATTCGTTGGAGTTGATTTGCAGAAAAAGGGGTAACACCGGTTGGGTACAAAAATGTCGGGTTTCCACAGGGTGATCAAGGATTTTATGATACTGGTGGTGACTTTTAAAGGTTGGTATCTCTTATCAATCTTCAAACGTTGTGGACTTCGGTTTTATCATCTAGGACTTTGTTAAGGTTTCAGACCTACTTTCTACATCATCTTCCTCACACAGAGGCGGTTAGATGATGTAGGAGGTAGGAGTGCCTAAAATTGGATGATTTTTTTTGTTTGAGAATCTTTCCACCAAACCTTTCAAGGTTATATTTGCCACAATTTTATAACGTCACTCTCATATTTGTTCTTGACTCTATTTGACAATGTTGTTAATGTTTGAGCGATGGTAGTGGGTGTGTATCCATATATGGAAGTAAGTTCGATGATGAAAATTTCATTCGCGAAGCATACTTGGTCCTGGCTTGTTATCGATGGTAAGAGTTGTTGCTCAAATTAAACTTCAAGTATCTCGGTGTATATTTTTTTCTTTTCATTCGGTCTATTGTAAACTATTTTAGTTTCTGTTCAAGTTAGTCTAACTTATACTTCCAAACTTAATGCATCCTTTTGTTGTTCATTTGTTTGGTTGCGTGCAAATAGCGGACCGAACACCAATGGATGCCGTGTACTATTTCGTTATTGTTATTTGTTACTTTGATCTAATCTAAGTCTACATGTTCAATTTGAGACTTGTTTTTCCCCTCAAGTCCTGGTCCAAATTATCCCTTAGTATTTAAGGTGTAAACTGGATTTCTGCACATTCAGAGGCTAATATTCTACATTATGTGAAAAAAGCAAGAGTTGTGAAACTTTGATTGCAAATATCGGTGAGTAAATCCATAGCCCAGTTCTTGAGTACTACAGTTTTCAGATTGCACATGGCTTTAAAGTAGAGAATTGTTTAAGTGAGTTTCTTGAGATATTGCATATGCTCAAGATTTGAACTTGAGCCTTCAACTTGAACCAAGCCTTTATTCTAGGTGAAAAATCGTTAGGCAAGCGGTAGTTGCTTGAATTTGGTCCGCTTCTTGAACAACGTTCCCTCGGATCCCAAAAAGAGAAGAAGGAAAACGAATCGATAACCTATTTAAGGCCAAAATGCAATATTCACAATGTTCCAATGTTTGAGTACAAAGTCATACCAGTTTTTTTGTAAACTGCACATGACTTTTGAACATAGACCTGATTGGCTATTTATTACAACAGAGGTTTCCTCAAATTTTTCTTTGTTTTACTTGGGATGTTTCTAATCTTTTAGATGAAATAGTTCAAGTAGTCTCTTATTCATCTTCACGATCTCTTTTTGCACCGCAGTTCTTCATAACGTGCTCAAAATTTGATTGGCTCGACAATAAGCATGTCGTCTTTGGGGTAAGTTCATTTTTTAGTGGAAACCACCTTTTGATTTATCAGTCCTTGTTGGAAAACTGTTGATAACTTTTCCTCCTAACGTGTTTGTTTCTTCTCTTATTTTATCGAGGGTGCTTGGAGATGGTCTTTTGGTTGTGAGGAAGATTGAGAATGTAGCTCTTGGACCTAACAACCGCCCTAAACTTTCCCTGTGTTATTTTGAATGCGGGAAATGTAGAAACTCGTATTTTTTTGAGCTAGAAGTGTACAACTTTGAGGATGATATCTGAGAGGCATTTTTTTTCCGTGTCATTTGTATTGGATCATTATTAACCCTAACGTTATCGATTCGAAGTTTTATTATTTGGCAATGATGACCTTGAATCCTCCATTACATACGCGAGCATTTCGCCTCATCACATTAAACAAGAAAACAACATATTAAACTATTAAAGTCTTGTAGATATTTACTTACGCCAAACAAATGTATCGATTGTAACAAATCTTAACCGGCCCCTATAAAGAAAAACGATATAAAGATGAAGTTGTTATGGAAATAATCAAGTGAGTCAGTAGCGATCGTTTTTGAGTTGGGTTTGGAAAGTTGGGCAAAATGTTGTTTATCTTCTCGTGTACCTACCCCCCTCCTCTCTTCTTCTCTTCACAACTCCACTCTCTCTCTCCCAACTTTTCCCCGGCCGACCTCTCCTCCACCCACTATTTTCCGTTCACATGGCTGCTCCCCCTCACTTGCGATTTGATTATTTTCTTCTCTCAAATTGCCGGCAAAACCCATCTCTCCCTCTCTCTCCTTTCTCACCAATACCTATCTCTTCTCCACTCCTACTCCGCTCACGCTCCACTGCAATGAATGGGTGTGAACATACAGACGCTTATCATACAACGTCATTATCCTACAGGGCTGTAATACTAGTGGTGTAACCAGAAGCATAGATAGATAGATTGTTTGTTAATAATACATGGCTCAACATATGCTAGATGGAGATATACGGTACTATGTAGGGCAGGATCAGATCATTCCCCACTTTGTGTATACACAGTAATGGTCCCTATACACACAAATAGTCCCTTCCATTTAACAAATTATGGTTGCCACATACAACTTCCACTAAGGTGTTTCAGACTTTGAGATAATGGTCTACTTTTTCACATTTACCGCATACGTAGTTATTGATAGATAGAAGAATCATATTATATATTTCTGTGTACGTGCAAAAGTGTTACACATGTTAATACACGACTGATGGTTCAAGTATGCAATAAAATAACCGTAGCAAAAAGATTCAATTAATATTGTTACACAATATTGTTACACTTGATAAACTAGACAATGATATAGTCTATTTTCCTTAGTTTATCTGTCTAATTATCAAAAAATTAATTAAGTCGTGAAAAAAAAAAAAAAAAAAAAAAAAAAAAAAAAAAAAAAACAATAAAATAAATCAAATAAATAATATGCTACTACGCTCACGCCCCACTGCAATGCAGTATACTAGTACTTATTTACTTTTATAAATAAAGCAACATATGATTGCGATACTGCTAGTATACTCTGGAAAGTGGAAATGCACCTAGTCTAGAAGGATGAAGGTTGAGCCAGGAGATTAGCCCCACATTGGTTAAGATCGGTCGGAGACATGAGGTTCTTATGTGAAAGTGATCCTACTTAGAATCTTAGAAACCTTGACACCTCTCATGGAAACGTAATTTTTGGTTGGATTGATTATTGTCGTAGTCAGTAGGGTGGGTTGACAGGTCACAAAGTACTATCAGAGTCCAAAATGTCTAGCCCTAAAGTGTGTGTGTCTGTGTGTGTGTGTGTGTGTGTGTGTGGGGGGGGGGCTATGTTCCATCCAGGATATTGGTTCTTATGTGAAGATCAATCTTCAGTAACTAACAAGGTGTTTTGAGGAAACCCCACACCTACATGAGGAGGTGGTTAAGTGCTGACAGCGTTAGTGGTAGTGGGTGGGTTGGGTGGTCGCTATGATTCTGTAAAGATGTGGCATTTTTATGAAACCAAATTACGTTAGAATATGAAACCAAATTATTTACCGGTTCTTTTGAATACCACTTTAGACGACCTTTGTGATATCAATGTCTAGTGTATCAAGAATGTCACACTAACACTCTTCGAACACATTTAAAATACCAAGGCACCTCATAAAATGTGTCAAACACTTATAGGGAGAGTATGATAAATTTTTGAGTAAGGTTATAAATGAGGGATATTTAGCTTTCAGCCCTTGTAATAACAAGGCCTTATGGGAAAGTTCAATTGACATGAGAACAACATTGGGAGGACCAGGAGTTACAACTTGGAGTTCCCTCTTCAACACAACAAGTTCTAGCTCTAAGCATACAAGCAAATTGGTCAATAAGGGTAATTTGTCTACCTGCCGTGATATCACCGTTAGTTATAATTTTTAATTTCTCTATAAATATTTTAATTCAATTGTTTTTTGACACATCAATAAAAATTTCACCCACCTCAAGTTTCTTTTACAGGTCAGTTAAATTAAGCAGGCAGTGACTCTCGAGGACAAAACATAGGAAAACATCACTCTCAAAACCAATTTTTTTTCGTAATCACTCACAAAGATAGGAATGTATAAAGTTCAAGTTTACCCTTCGCCATCAAATTGGGTCACTCACTCCTTCGTGCACCCAAAAGTGAGAGCAATTCATAATCCTAACCTGTTTCAACAACTTGTCCATTTGACGACGATAATTACATAGGTTACGATCCACGTCTCCCATGACTTATCATTTACAAAATTTCACTGATACTGAATCAATTAAAGATGGTGGGTTCATTCCTGATACCCCATCTCCAAATTTGGTTTTATACTAGTGGGGGGTTTCAATCTTACTCACCTCAATTAAATGGAATTGATGAACGCTTTGATATAGAATCTGAATAAGGTTGATATAGAATCTGAATAAGGTTTTGCACTTAGAAAATGGAGGGCAAAAGAAATTTGAAGTATTTCATCTTGGTTTTAGTAGGACTTTATTTTTTATGTTTGATTTATAGGCAGAATGTGATGAGATTGGAGGGTAAAGTATTATTGAATCAGATTATGAATGAGGCGGATGAGTTCAAGATTGAGTTTTATAGGGAGAGGACGGCTAATGTCGAGACGAACAAATAAATCTAGTAATAGGGAATGATTCCCTGACTTAGAATTTGCCATGAACATGGAACTGAACTTGTTCTGCTTGTTGTGGTTGTGTTGAAGAATTCATTAGCATTATTACCATGACCTTTCGAAGTTGTAAGTTAAAATGCATACAAAAAGTTACACTCGTTTTACTTGATTTGCTATTTAGTTTGTGTTGTTGACTCTTGTTGTTGTGATTGTGCGAGCAAATAATAGAGAAGGAAGTCAAGTAAAGTTTTATTCATACCTCAATGGAATGATCAGTGAGAACACATATTGGACTATGAACACTCATTGTTCATACCCATATTCGACTATGAACAATGATTTTTCATACCTCAACAACATGAAGAATGGTCAGTGAGAATTGTTCATACCAATATTCGACTATGAACAATGATTTTTCATACCTCAACAACATGAAGAATGGTCAGTGAGAACACCTGACTATGAACAAACATTGTTCATACTTAATAATAATTGTTCACACTCCTATTCGACTATGAACACTCATTGTTCATACCCATATTCAACTGTGAACAATGATTGTTCATGCCTCAACAACACGAGGAATGATCAGTGAGAACACCTGACTATGAACAAATCATTGTTCATACTGAACAATGATTGTTCACACCCCTATTAGACTATGAACACTCATTGTTCATACCTCAACAACATGAGGAATGATCAGTGAGAACACCTGACTATGAACAAATATTGTTTATACTGAACAATCATTGTTCACACCCCTAATGGACTATGAACACTCATTGTTCATACTCCTATTCGACTATGAACACTCATTGTTCATACCTCAACAACATGAGGAATGATCAGTGAGAACACTATTGTACTATGAACAATGATTGTTCATACCCATATTGGACTATGAACAAATCATCGTAGCTACTAAAATTTTATTCTGTGTGTTGCTTGGACAGGGTTAATTATTTGTCAGACCATGGGTCACTCATTTCACAACACAAATCTTTAGTATGGTACATACATAAATATTAAATTTACAACAAGGTTCAAGGAACTCCTAAAAAACAAAATTCAAGGTATAATATTCACTCGGATGCTACGCGCTACTAATTTGCCTTTGCTATCTTGAACCAGAGATCTGCTATGAAGATATGTAGGAAAGGGAGCTGTATGAGCCAGTTGTGTTGCTGCTTTGAGATGCATCTGCGTCTGGAAACAACATGAGCATATTCACCATATTAGATCCTGCAATGGTTGAAGCTTCAGTGAATCTCCGCCCATAGAACCGCAAGAAGTTCAATCCTTCCACTCTTGGTACACCCAGAGGAATCTTCCCTTCCAACATGCTCACCACATTTGCCATGTTTGGTCTCAATATTGGATTCTCATGTAGGAAACACAAGGCCACTCGCACAAGTTTCTCTATCTCCTCGCTCGTCACCCTCCTTTCGAGCTTTATGTTAGCGAGCTCCATATACTTCCTTTGTTCATGCATTTCCAAAGCATAGAGAGGAAAGTAAACAGGTACTGCAACTGTAGATGGTGATGAATTACCACCACTATCATTGTCAATGCCAGTACTAAGGCTTTGGGTTTTCAAAGAGCAGTTATTTCTTCCACTAACAATTTCAAGTAGCACCATCCCAAAGTTATAAATATCGGTCTTGTCTGAGATTGCAGAGCTAGTTAACCACTTTGGTGCTAGATATCCGTGTGTCCCTCTCATTGTGGTAAAGTGACTAGGTTGCTCAGGGCTCAAAAGCTTCGAAAGTCCAAAATCCGAGATCTTAACTTGGAAATGATCATTCAAGAGTATGTTCTCAGGCTTTACATAGCAATGAATGATATTTTGTTCACATCCACTATGCAAGTACGCAAGTCCACGAGTTATTCCCATTGCTATGTCGAACCTTTCTTGCCATTCTAAAACTGGTCCTGCGCCAAAGAGTGTTCTGTCCAGGGATCCACGATTCATGTACTCATACACAAGCAGACGTTTTCGTCCTTGAGCACAAAATCCTCTCAATCTAACCAAGTTAACATGATGAGTGTTGCCAATTATTGCAATCTCAGTACAAAATTCTTCCTTCCCTTGGTTGCTCATATTGCTTATTTTCTTCACTGCCACAATAGTCTTATCAGGAAGAGTTCCCTTATAGATATCACCAAACCCGCCAGAGCCAATCTTAGACTGAAACTTATTAGTCACCACATCAAGCTCTTCGTACTCAACTCTCACTGGTAAACCTGGAATGGAGAAATCATCAATTTCAGTTGAAGAATGAGAGCTTATCCGGCCTAGCTTTACCTTTTTCATTTTGGAATGCATTACTTTTCTCCATCTAATGAACCCAATAAGTACAAGTGATATCAACAAAAACACTTTAGACGAAGGAATAAGCACCAATGCAACTAGTGGAAGACTTCTTCTCTTTTGTCCACCAACGACACTAATAGACTCTTGGATCCTACCCCAATAAAGAGATATGAGTTGTGTCACTCCCACAAGCCAACCCTGCCTCAACAGGATCCATAAGTCCATTTACTCCGGCTGAAGCAATGGCATCCAAATTGGGTGTCTTGGCAACTTGCAGAGGAGTATGATACCCAAATCTCAGCAACGACACATCGCCCAAGCCATCAATCAGCCCGAACACTACTCGTTCCTTGGGATGCTCGCCGGTTCCCTCTCTCTCACTCACTCTGAAGAAAAGAAGACGAAGGGTTATTTTAAAAACTTTTGATTACTTATAAAACAGAAGGAAGGGTAAAAGTGGTATTTTAAAAAAAGAAAAAATACGGGCCAAGTTATTTTGTCATTAAGGTTATTAAAATAGAAAAACTGGATTAGTAAGTTGTTTCTACGATGTAAATGATTTTGAGAGTGATTATCAAAAAATCCTGCCTCTAGAGTTGTTTTGATAAGAAATGAGGCTCAGCCCTTTGGTTCTAACTCGGTTAAGTATAAACTCCCTCCCATCGACCCATATCACATAACCTCCCTATTATTTAGGTCTCGTTAAATAACCTCTCTGTTTTCCAAAAAAGAGATAAAATCTAGTCTGTTTTTATTTTCCATTTTATCTTATTTCCTTTTTTACCCTTTTGGGATTGAAAATTTCCCGAACATATGTAAATGTATTTTTATATAGTCATTGGAGCTATAAAAACTTAAATTTACATAGTAACTTTTGGGATTAAAAATTTCCCGACACCTGACAGAATATATGTAAATTTATTTTTACATAGTCATATATATGTAAAACTATATTTATAGTCATTGGAGCTATGTAAACTTAAATTTACATAGTAACTTTTGGGATTGAAAATTTTCTGACGACACCTGACAGAATATAAATTTAAATTTTCCTATGAAAAAAAATTTCATATGAAAATTTAAATTTAAATTTAAATAGGTTAAGAAGACTGTGTAATTTTATATTGTCATATGTAAATACAAATTTACAGAGGATGACGTCAGCCCGATTTTCTTTAAATTCGAAATATAAATTTAGAGTTCATAAGGGTATTTTGGTCTGTTTTGGCTTTGATGTTATGTTTTAAATAATATGGAGGTTTTATGCATTTGTTCGGCTTCGGGGCTTTTTTGTACAACCATTTAATTACCAAAGAGATTAAACCCCCGTTGTCTGGTTATTTTGAATCGGGCCCAATTTCTTGTAAATTAAGACATCTCAGATACCAGACAATGGGTTTAATCTCCCTGGTACTTAAATGGTTGCACAAAAACCCCCTATGTTTAACAAATGCATAAAACCTCCCTATTATTTAAAAACATAACATCAAAGCCAAAGCACTCTTGATAAAAAAAATACCCCCCTGAGGAAAATCGGGCCGACGCCATCAATCTTTACTTATAATTTCAGCTTTAAGGACAAACCGGATCGACGTCATCCCATGTAAATTTGTATTTACATATGACAATATAAAATTACAGCCTTCTTAACCTATTTAAATTTAAATTTTCATATGAAATTTTTTTTCATAGGAAAATTTAAATTTAAATTATGTCTGGTGTCATCGAAAAATTTTCAATCCCAAAAGTTACTATGTAAATTTAAGTTTTCATAACTCCAATGACTATATAAATATAGTTTTACATATATATGACTATATAAAAATACATTTACATATATTCTGTCAGGTGTCGGAAAATTTTCAATCCCAAAAGTTACTATGTAAATTTAAGTTTTTATAGCTCTAATGATTATGCAAATATAGTTTTACATATATATATGACTATGTAAAAATACATTTACATATAGTCAGGAAATTTTCAATTCCAAAAAGATAAAAAAAAAAAAAAAAAAAAAAGATAAAATGGGAAATAAAAACAGACCAAATTTTATTTCTTTTTGGAAAAACGGAGAGATTATTTAACGAGACCTATGTGAGATGGGTCGATGGGAGGGAGTTTATACTCAACCATGTTAGAACAAGGGGCCTCATTTCTTGTTTCAGATGCATACTTGGATATCTTAACCAGAATAACTTATGGCAAAACCAGAATAGGTGCATTAGATTCCAAAAAGTACAAAATTGGAATGACTTTAGAATTGAGTTTAGAATTGAGTCGAATCATCTTCTTCCCCAACACGGCAACACCCAATTTCTAACAGTAAGTAAACAAGAAGAAAATAAGAGTTTAATGAGACCCTTGATTTCACCATAGCAATTAAACACACTGATAATCGTAGACACGTTAACCTATCAACCATATGAATTCCAACGGGTAAAACAGTACAAATTCCGGCACCAATCAGCACCAAATCAACAAACCATGCGTCGAATTTAAAACTTTAACAGTCCTATACACACCCTCTCTAGCAATTATACCATCACCATAGCAATTTTTTTTTTCAAGAGAGATGGGTCATTGATCATTAATCACGATTAAAACTTAACATTAAAGAGAAAAGTCAAGACGGGTTCTTTAATTGTCGCAATCAATAATGACAAAGAAGCAGGAACACTGGATGCAGCATTAGGGGTTCCTATGCCACACTTAATTGATTGGAGGGAAATAATGGCGAAGATGGGTTGTTCATTATTCATAGGGAAATAATGGTGAAGATGAGTTCTTCGACGCGTGCTTGGTTTCTCACGTGCGAACAAAAGAATGAGGGTTTATTTTGCTCACGTGCGACAAGATAACACATATTAACCCGATTGACCAATTTACTAATTTGGTTACCCCAATTGACAAGAAAAAAAATACATTACCCAAATTGAATTTTTGGAGAAAGTATGTTATGCAATTTGGCTAATTTTTCTTTACTTAAGGAGTAACCCACACATCAATTTAGAAACCAAAATTCTATAAAAATTTTGACTTGTTGACTACTTTGTGGAGAATATGATATAGTTGGACTATTATATCATATATCACATCTTCCTCTCTTCTATATTGTCTAGGAGTATAAATTTTCTTGGATCCTTCAATATATGTGGGTTTTTGTTCGGTACTTGAACTTTCAAATTTCTAGGATCTAGCTTCAACGTAAATCAATAAGAAATTGTACTTGGAAAGTTTTCTCAAAGCTACCAGTATTATATCCTGTTCGAGTAGGCTGATTCATTCTTCCTGATTTAGAATTTTTAGTGCATAGAAGAGCAAAGATGAATTTGGCAATCCCCGCTATTCCCATGGTTATTCGAGCAAAGAAGGCATTCGAGGCAATTTGTGTTTGTTGCTTTATTAAGGGCCCCCCATTGAAGAAGAAGACGAGAGCTGAGACTACTATATGTCATGCTAAATGCAGTGTTTCCCTCAGTTGGGCAATCTGAAATAGATAGGATTGTTCGTGAAAAAGCAAACAGAGTAGTTAAAGGTAGTGAGGAAGACAGTGTCCCAGAGCCAAAGCCGTTATCAAAAGAAGTTGTGCAATTACAAATGAAAGACCTTCAGTTCTTAAAACAGAATAGTGAAACCTAAGAAGTCACATCTTTCTCTTTGTTGTTGTAAGTAGGCACTTTTGATCTATATGTTGAAGAAGATTGTATGAACCCAGTTCATACCCTTTATTCTTATAGGTCTCGACTCGTCGGTTTGATGCTGAAGACGAGAAATACTCATGATTTGAATTCATCAGCTGAACCTATTTAGGTTGCCTACGTACAACCTTACTGGGGGATCAAGTTGCGCCGTAGTTCTCCCCTCTCTCCTCCTTCTTCTGTCTCTCTCCTAGAGTCGCTTTCTCTCTCTCTCTCTCTCTCTCTCCTCTCTGAATGTCTCCTCCTCTGGTCGTCTCCTCCCTATCCTCTAGTCGTTTCCTCACTCTCTTCTCTCTAGTCGCCTCCTCTCTCTCTTTCCTCTCTGGATGTCTCCTCCTCTGGTCGTCTCCTCACTCTCTTCTCTCTAGTCACCTCCACTCTCTCTCCTCTCTTTCCTCTCTGGATGTCTCTTCCTCTGGTCGTCTCCCCTCACTCTAGACCTCCCTTTCTCCTCCACCTCTCTTGTGCATCCATTCTCTTCTTTTATATCTCCCCCTCATCAATCTTAGCCCTCCCTCTCTCTTAAGGTTTACTGGCCCAATACATACTGTTGAATTCTGTGTTAGTGGTGATGCTAGGAGAGTTGTGACATTGATATATTAGAGACACCAAGAAGAAGACCAAAGAAGACTAGAGATTGATTAGGGTTAAAGAGTTCTTAGGTTGAGAGACTGTTCTCTACCTAGAGTTACATACTTATATTAAACTAAAACATGATAATAGAAACTACTAGATATATATAGATGTCCACACTTATAGAAACGTGGGACTTTCCATATTGGACATATGCTAATACTAACATATTCTAATATTGATATATTCTAACACTCCCCCTCAAGCTGTAATTACGCAAACTATACAAATTACAGATTGGATTACAAAAAAAAACAAATGATAAGAATATTGCTCCCTCTTTCGCATAGAACTGTTTTTAGTTGAAGAACTCGAACAACTGTTGAGACGTTCTGGAGGTGAAACTGTCGGTGTGTAGCAATGGCCTAACTCGGATCTTGAAGGTGTACCACGATACAAACTGAAAACCATAACACCGGTTTGATGGCGCACTACTTGGCTGCTACTCACTTCATTCGTTGCTATGACTTTCATAATCTAAATTGCAAAGGATAACACTGATTTGATGTGCGCTTCTTGGCTGCTACTATTAATATCACTGTTGAAGTCAACAAAATACTATTATGGGTACTCGAATCAAGATCCGTAGGTTTAGGCTTGATCGCTAATCAAAACATACTTGCGAGTTGATGCTTGATCAAGCACTGAATCATACTTGCAGTTGAGGCTTGATTGCTACCTGAATACTGAAGACTGCAGTTTAAGCTTGACTGCTACATGAAACATACTTGCAGTTGAGGCTTGACTGCTACTTGAATATTGAAGACTAAATAAGGGATATGCCTTGTCATGAAGAGTTCGTCAAGGCATGCTGGAATATGGAGACATGAGTACTCTTTCTCATACATCTCTATATTCTCTTTCCCTTATATACTACTGAATGTCTTCATATCTCCCTATTCCCCCTCTCAAGTTGGAATATACAAGGCTGAGTAGGAACATACAAAGACTTGTCTATTCCGACTTGAACTTGAAACAGAGAAAACCAAATACAAACTTATACAACCAACCAATGCCCACTTCAAAAAACAATACTTCAGATCCTACAGTGATTCAATTTCAATGGTTATTTTTCTTTTTTTTAGTGGATTGCCAAGCGACAACAACAAAAATGATACCAAACACCTTCCACACTGGTTTTGAGTTGTTTATACATCTACAGACTTGTTTATACATCATATTGTATATGGACAATCTAATGCAGATTAAGAAAGCACCAGAAGCTGGTCTCTACCATGCACTGTCAAGAATGAATATTATCGAACTTTAAGACTAAACTTTGCTTACTGAACCATGCACTGTCAATAACCCCTGTAAGACTAAACTTTGCTTGCTGAAAGCTCATTCTCACTGAGGGACCTCTCATTTTGATCTCCTGAAAGAATACTACGAAACTATTACATGTATACAAGGCAGCAAACACACCACAAACAATGGAGTACAAATTGTATCAAATCCACCAAACTTCCCTCCAATCCCCACTCAAGCCAGTCCCTCCTCAAGGATTCTTTACTTTGATTCTCAATTTTCTGGCTACTTGTGTTGCTCTTGGATGGACTGGCCTTTTACTGGCATCAGTCTGCTCCACCTCTACCCAGTTGATAACTCTGAAAAGGAGAGACTGGGGGATTTTTCGAGTATCCTTCGTTGTGGTTCCTCTAGGTTTTTTCATACCCTTTTCTAAAGCTTCCTCCAAAAAGTCCATAAACCAGTTTCCAGCTTCTGTTTCTATCTGCTTGCCCAATTTGATAGTGTTGCTGAAGTGGTTTGAGGCCGGCTTCCTGTTCTCATCATTCTCTGAGACAGTATCTAGAGAAAACTTTCCAATCAGGGTTAATGCTCCTTTTCTATCCGAAGCCTTCGGAGTCGTACTAGACCTTGAAATCTTCCCAATGTTCGACTTCAGGTCGTTTCTTTCATGGGTAGCAACTGAAACTGACTTGTATAATGCAGATCTTCTTTTGGAGGAACTCAATTCTGAGTCGCAGTTTTGATCCATCGAATTATGTTCATGTAAGATGTAAGCATCATCCTCGGGATGTCTTTTCAACCCTTCTTGCCGTTTCCTAAGTGGTGTTTGAGGTATCTCGTTACTTGCAGTAGCTGCTTGTATAGACTCCATGTCACTAACTGCTTGTACAATCTGGTTATGGAATTCCAGAAACTGATCTAAGCAGGCAGTTGGGGCATCGGGTTTTGCAGATTTACTCAAGTCTGAGAGCATCCTGCAAAAATAACACGAGTTTTCATTCATTAAGTTCATGATAACTTACAACTTCAACAGCTCTTTTTGATGTAGATTGCACGAAGCAAGAAACATGGTTCTTGTCAGGTCTGCATACTTGAGAGTTCGAACTAAAGTTTCTGTTGCGGACGCATCTCTCAGAGCTTGAAGTGCTACCTTCTGAGTTGTTTCCCTGTTATGTATGGCTTCCTGCAGCAAGCCAAATCAAACTTACATCAGACAAGACGTCATAGGCAAAGGCGATATGTAGTAAAGAAAAATCATGAAAGAAATATGATTACCTTCCCAAGAATGCTTAGTTTTCCGGGCAACAACATGCCTATGTTGTTACTTTGTTTGGAGGCACACTGTTGTTTGACCCCCAGTACAGAATGCGAAGAGTTTTGTGCGTCTCCCGTCACTGCGATGGAGGGTGCTACTGTTATGTTCTTCTTTATTGGTGGGGGAGTCATACTCCTCTTTTCCTACAACAAACCCAAATAGCGCATACACGAGTATATATTTAGTTCCATTTTTCATATCTATTCAATTAGGCAGCTAACAATAAAAGCTACTGATTTTTAAGTTAATTTGTATGGGTGCAAGAGCAACAGACAATTTAGCTGCAACTCCTTAAGAGACTAGCATTTAAAATGTCAGATGTTAATCATACCAATTGAAATGCACAAGGCAGTTATAAAGTTGCATTCTTTTCTTAGGACAATCCAATATAACAGATAACATATTCATTCATCACATATATACATTTCCATTAAAAACAACGCAATTTATAGTACTATTGAATGGGCGGTACCTTCTCCACAGAAATTTCAATTAAAATGTACATTAGAAAATATAACATTAGCAAAGCAAAATGTACCTACAGTGGGATTAAATGGAGTCCATGGAATCCTAGGCTCTCGATCACACACGCTCCTGCTCCTAGGAAGCTTTGACACAGAAGGAGTCATACAGCTCTTCCTTACACATCCAGGACTTTCTCCCTTATCAACCATCTTAGCAAAGAGCCCAACACTCATTGAAGCTCTACAAACACTGCTCGCATTTCCATCCTTCTCCATTCTTCCTCCTTTAATTATAGGTGAAACCGAAAAATTGGCCCCCATTCTCATCGAACTAGACCTCTCTTTCCTTGGTGTGCATTGATCAAGATCCAAATTTACCGGCTTCATCACCAAAGGCGAAGAAACACCATTACCCGGCACATTCTGCTCCCAGGAACTTCTTCTATGAACAGACTGTCTCAAATTATAACTTCTCTCATTATCCTCCCCAATTTTCTTCATCGCCATTATTGGTTCCGGTGTTCCAACTAATGGATGCCTTCCAGGTATGGTTTTCGTCCCTTTAATAACTGGAACAGGCGATCCGGGTTCTAATCTATCAACATAAATAAACTGTCCAAGCTGCATTTTGTTACTAAGTACAAGGTCTTCTTGTTCATCAGGTAAACTAACATATACCGAATGCGAAGAATCAGAAACTTTAATGTAGAATCCATGTTGTGGCCATAGATTCTTTTCATCAAGATCCACTGGAACTATATCAGTTACCTGTAAAAGTGAACTTCTATGTTCCCCAGTCGCTCTAGTTCCACTATTCATGCTGTTTATTAGCTTTAACAGAATCCCAGGTGCCAATGTGGCCATTATTACTAAAGATTTGCTGCAAGAACCAAAACCCTTATTTAGAATCTATGTAATACTATGAAACCTATGAATATACTCGAAACATATACAAGAAAATATGTATATAGTGAAATTTATGAAGAAAGAAACAAAAGGAAAGTTAAGATAGTTCACCTGAAATTGTCAATGAAAAACAATCAAGATTTTTCTCTGAAATGGGGCTGGGCCTTATCTGTTCTTGGTTTTTAGATGAAGTGACTGTGAAGAGAAGAAGATGGTGATGGTGTTGGAGAATTGAGGGTGATGATAACGGTTGGTAAAGAGGAGCTAATATGTTTTTCAAATTTGGACCTTTTTTTGGTAACGTTGGAGGAGCAACGGTCGAATTTGGTGAAATAACTGAAACGCGTTGGTCCTTTCAGTTTTATTACAAATATGTCCTGGAGAATGAGCAGCCTGTGGGAGCTGGTAATTGGGCCGGGACGGCTCTAATTTCGGCCTTCTCATTTTGTAAAATTGGGCCCGGACAACTTAAAGGCCCAGCCCAAGTGTTCACGCACACAACTTCACTCAAACGAGTATCTTTTTTTTTGGTTTCTTTTCGGTGTTTTTTTTCCCAAGAAATTGGCCCCAAGGCTCAATTTTGGGGAAAATGAAGTCTAGAGGATACAATTTTTTGTGATTAACTCACAAGAACAAATTTTGGGGAAAAGTAACTCACGAACCCACTATTTCAAAATTAGTAATCCTTAAGGACAAAATAAGTTGGCCCCGCCTTTTTACATTTTTTAAAATGCCAGTTATACCCTTCCGTGAAAATAATCCTTAAGAACAAATGACCCGGATTTAAAATAAATATTTTTCGATTTTACCCTTTCTGTCATTTTACTATGAACAATGAGTGTTCATGCCTTCTACTGGTGTATGAACAATGATTGTTCATATCCAAATAGGTGAACGTACCTTATACAATATATTGATGTATGAACATTCAATGTTCATACCCAAAGACTATGAACATTGAATGTTCATACCTAAATGACCAAGTACTATGAACATCGAATGTTCATACCCAAAGGACTATGAACATTGAATGCTCATATCCAATCAATGTTCATATCCAAGGACTATCTATGAACATTGAATGTTCATATCCAAGGACTATCTATGAAAATGGAATGTTCATACCCAATGACTATGAACATTGAATGTTCATACCCAAGGACTATAAACATTGAATGTTCATGTATGGACATTGAATGTTCATGTTCATACCCAAAGGACTATAAACATTGAATGTTCATACCCAAGGACTATGAACATTGAACATTGAATGTCATTGAACATTGAATGTTCATACTAAATACACCTGGTCGTTTCGTCTGGGCCGGGACGTTAATTATTTTGCGTTAGGGGTATACTTGACATTTCATCTACCCGATCTGATTTTTATTTTACGTCAAGGGTATACTTGACCTTTCATCTACCCGGTCCTTGTGAGTTACAAAAATAAAAAGGTGTCCTTGAAAGTTACTTTTTCGGCATTTTTGTCCTTGAGAGTCACTCCCTATTTTTTTTCAGTCAACATCCCATGACCAAACTAGCCAATAGTCAACCACACTACCAACAGATCAATGGGTAGTAGTTTATTACAAACAACATAAAATTGTATACGAAGTATCCGTTTTGTTTTTAGCCTTGGAATTTCTTGACGAATTTGTGTGTTGTTTTTTTTATCTACTGTAATTTAAATAACAGAAAGACAGCCGCTTAAACATCAAAAAGTGACTCTCAAGGACAAATAAGACAAAGAAATCACTCTCAAAACCATTACGACAAAAAAATCACTCTCAAAACCATTTTTTTTTAACAGAGAGTAACTCTCAAGGATAAAAGAAAAAAGAAAAAATCACTCTCAAACCCATATTTTTTTTAAAAATATTCACTCACGTACAAGGATCGGGTAGATTTTAGGACAAGTATACTCTTGATGCGAAATTAAAAACGGCCTGGCCCAACCAAAATGACCCTGCGCATGTAGCATGAACAATTGTTACCTTAACATGAGCTATGAACAATCTTTGTTCATACCTCAACATATATAGTGTATGATTAGTGAGAACACCTATTATTGGGGTATAAGAGCATCTTTAGGTGAGATACTATCCTAGCATCAAACACCAAATTTTCAAAAATTTGGTATTTTTTCATCTTCAGGAGAGACACATGTTGATGAAAACACAAAAAAAATACCAAACCAAACACCAAATTGGCCAAAATTTGGTGTTTGCTTTGGTGCTGTATCAAATTTCTCTCGCGGTTTTGGAAAAACCGCGCGGTTTTTCGAACACCGCATGGGCTTGGGCTAGACAGTGGGTTTCTATGACGCGGTTTTGCAACGCGGTTTTGCAACACCACGTGCTCTAAACTGGCAAAAAACGGCTATATTTTTCTTTCACTATAAATTGAAACACTCAAACAATAGGTTTTACACTCACTTCTATTCTCCACTCTCTACTCTCTACTCTTTACTCTCTACTCTAAACCACAATGACTAGTGAAAAGCCAAAAACAAAATCTAGAAGGGCTTCATGGATACAAGAAGAAGACGTTGCTCTCACCAATAGTTGGCTACAAGTTAGTCAAGATAGTGTAGTAGGAAATGAGCAAAAGTCAAACAGATTTTGGAGTAGGATTCTAAATGCATTTCATGCAAATCTAGGAAGAGTGACCGAACGCAACTTCACGGGCATGAAACACTGTTGGACTCTCACTCAAGCTAATATCAATAAGTTCCATGCTATTATTTCTAAGATTCAAGCATCTCCTCCAAGTGGCTATAATGATAATATGATTGTAAGTATTTACTTTTTATTTGTTATTTTGATTCACAAATATATTTTTCAATTCTAATTTAGTCTTTTCTTAAATGGTAGGTTGAGGAAGCAATAAATGCATATGAGATGCATAATGGGGTTTGGAAGTGGATGCAATGCTCTAATATGGTGAAAGACTCACCTAAATGGAAGAGGCTATAATTGAGAAATGAATTGCGACCCACCAAAAAGTCGAAGTCAAACAGTGGGGAAGGAGGTTCATCAGTTCCAATATCAATTGCGACAACCCAACCAATGGATTATGATCCACACCAAGTTGATGGGCTTGAGGATAAGCTTATTGGAAAGAAAGAAGAAAAGAGAAGAAGGCAAAAAGAGAAAGAAGAAGGGGTGATTCTGAAGTGGAGGAATCCACTAAGAAACTTGATGATTTTCTTGTGGAACTTTCTAAAACCACCAAAGAAGGCAATGAATTGGAAGCTCAAAGACAATTGAAGAAAAATGAGATAGAATCTGAAAAATTTCAATTGAAGAAAAATGCAATGGATTGGAAGCTCCAAATCCAAAAAGAAAACTTCAATTGAAGAAAGATGCGCTCCTAGTTCGAGAAGATGAAAATGATGCTAAAATACTAGGAATGAAATTAGGACTACTTGAAGATGAGAGCAAAATTCGGCAACTCAAAAAGGCAGAAATGTTACAAAAAATGAAGAATCGAGTTGTCAATATCACTAGTCAAAGTAGTGCATAGTCTAAATGATTTACTTTCTACTTATGTCTTTTAATTTATGACGTACTTTAATTTGAGTTTATAT
Organism: Coptis chinensis; assembly: GCF_015680905.1. Lineage (NCBI taxonomy): Eukaryota > Viridiplantae > Streptophyta > Magnoliopsida > Ranunculales > Ranunculaceae > Coptis > Coptis chinensis. The sequence continues at coordinate 47,092,088 of NC_141460.1, forward strand.
TTTGATTTTAATTAGAATGTACTTTAATTGAATATTTTCTTTTAATTTGAGTTACCTTAATTTAAAGTTGATACTTTTTATCATTCTAAAAAAAAATTGACATAGTCTACTTTTTATTTTCAAAATTCTCATATACACAAATCCTTTCATAAAACCACAAATATATAAAAATAAACTTGGAACACAAATACATAGAAATTGAAATGATAAATAAACACAAAGTCCAAATAGAAATAGAAATCAACGCTGACCACGCCACCTACGCCTACTCCACAAATGCTCGACCAAGTCATTCTTCAATCTATCATGAACAACTTTTGAACGAACCCTCTCGATGCCAATTGCCACACGAGATAGAACAAAGCACGCGGCTTTAGTGGTGCGGTTTTAAGAAAGTTGCGTGGGCTATATGGTGCGGTTTATCTAAAACCGCGTCATTTGATGTCAACTATTTGATATCGCTCCTGAAGTTGGTTGGTGTTTTTTTGGTTTGGTATTTAGTTTGGTTAAAATTTTGGTGTTTTCTTGGTTTCTCTCCTAAAGATGCTCTAAGTAATCACTGTTTATACCTCTATGACTTCATACCTATTTGGAGAATTAATAATCATTGTTCATATCTCAACATAATGTATGATCAATAAGAACACCTATTGGAGTATGAACACTCATTGTTCATACATAATTGGGGTATGAACAATACCTTAACATGAGCTACATATGAACAATCACAGTTCATTCATTAACATAATATATGATTAGTTAAAACACCTATTGGAGTATGAACAATCATTGTTCATACTTATTTGGACGTATAAAATAATTATTGTTTATACCTCAACATGAGCTATGAAAAATCTTTGTTCATACTTCATCATAATGTATGAAGTATGTTCAATTATTTCGGGTATGAACAAACACTGTTTATACATGAGGAGGTACGAAAGACAAAAAGGGTAAAATTGGAAGATACTAATTTCAAATCTGGGCTATTTGTCCTTAAGGGTTATTTTCACCCAAAAATTAGGTTTCCAAGTTATTTTAAAAAAAAGGTATCCTTGAGAGTGATTTTGGCCCGGAATTGGTCATCTGACCAATTTCTTATTTTTTTAATCACTCACAGGGACTGGGTAGATGAAATGTCAAGTATACCCTTGGTGCGAAATATAAAACAGTTTAGGGTGGTAAACAGTCAAGTTTACCCGTGACGTGAAATAATAAACGGCCCGACCCAACCGAAACGACCTAGCATACATTGTATGAACAATCATTCACTACTAAAATAGGCTTTTTGTGTCACTTTTTTTTTATGTCTTGTGTCATTTACTAGAAAAAAGTGACACACAGAGTTTTGATGTGTCACTTTTTTATGAAAAAAGGGCTGAAGTGTTGCTTCTTGGAAAAGTGACACAAATAATTTTATTTTTTGTGTCACATTATTTGAAAGTGACGCTATTGGTTTGCCTTGTTGTGTCACTTTTGGGTGTAACAGAAAACGAAAACAAAATCAATATATTATAAAAATAAATAAGTGACACAAGTAATTCTATGTTACTGAAACTCAAATTGCCTGATTTGAGCGTGAGGCTATATTTTTAGGTTCCCTCCAAAAGAATTAACAAAATAAACCTAAAAGTAAAAGTAAAAGAAATAAAAAGAGGATAAACTGAAGTCCGTTGGATTAGGGTTAAAAAAGAAAAAGAAAAAAACAGGAAAAAAAAACTCTGTCTCCCAAAAACACTAAAGTTTAACAGACCTCACCGCATTCTCCATCCCAACTAATTCTCACCAGCGTTCATTATACCTCACGGCGCGCGCTCTCCCACCTAATTCTCTTGCTCTGTCTATTTCTCGTTCTCCGTCCCAGTGCTCTCGATCTCGTTCCCTTTCCAGTTGTCTTGCTCACCAACATCAAGGCCAAGCAAATTTTTTTAGATCTTTTGTGATTGATGGTAATGGTTTTTTTATCAACAAGATGTTCGCCCTGTTTTGAAAATCTTATTTGCTGAATTTGTTAGCAGTGGTGGTTTTTTCTGACCTTCCAATGCCTTGTCGCCGCCACCATGATACATTGGGTCTCAATATGGTAACTGCAGAAGTGTAGAACAATGTTACTTAAAATTTCTTTAGTGGTGGGAGTGGAAAGATGGGGTACAGATCACCCTCATCAATTCAAGATGAAAGGAACAAACAAGAGTTCATGCCAATGTTTGAATTTTGACTCTATAGTTTATATTGCCATAGTCGTAGTTTGCGGCTAGTGAATTGGAACTTGTAAGGGATATGTTGTCATTTCCTCTTTCCATCACTGTCAAAATATTAGACCATTGTGATTGTTGTTGTTCAGTTAGAAAGTTGTGGTACTAAGTTTTTCATAGGTTCCTTGTTATCAAGCTTTAGTTTGCGAGCGGAAGTGTCAAACAGTACGAGATTGTGGGCGACGTTGCTGTGATGGAGATTACCCACCTTGCTTGGAGGTGTGTATTACTGTTTTCTATCTTTACCTTTTTCCTCTCAAAATCCTTGGTTCAAAGGTTATATGAAATTTATACCCAATTTATTAAATCTTAGATTTGTGGGCGGAAGTTTCGGTGTAATAACCATAAATGCCATTCTCCATGCCATAGGTACACTATCATTTAAGTATATTAGTCATAGACTGCTAGTTCAATGTCTTATGTAGCAAATACAATCATAATACAAGCAAAATGTCTAGTTTCATTAGTTTTTTTTTGCTCTTGGCTATAGAAAATAGGCGTAAGTGCATGTTAGATTGTCTTAGCATTAGCTTCAAGTGTCGCACAATTGGGTTGGATTATAGGGCCTATTTCTCTCCTTGCATTTGCTTCAATCACATATTACACTTCGACTCTCCTAGCAGATTGTTATAGGTGTCCAGATCCAATCACTGGCTTAAGAAACCACATGTATATGAGTGATGTTAAATCATATCTAGATACAACTAACTCAATACAAATATTTACATTTTCCTTTTCCTTTCTTCATTAATTGGCAGTATCCAATTTAGGGGTGCCAACTGCCAACCTTTGAATCATTATAGTCTAACTCTTCTGATGTATGCTCCTAATCTGCATTGAATTTTTGAAATCTATATAAATTTATCTTTGGTTCCTGCTGTTGCCAATAACCAAATTGCTATTGCATTGGCAATTAAGTAAGTTGGCCCTTGGTTCCTTAATTTTATTATTGTTGTTGATTTCTGAGTCTAAGTTTCTTCTTATAGTAAAATTAAAGATAACTTTGAGAAGAATCACCAAATGCAGTTGCTCTCAGGTGGTTCCTTCCATGCTTGGGAGGGCTTAGCAATAAGCACTTACCTAAAAAAAATAAATTCATGCTATTGCAAATCCTAAGAATGTAATTGCGTGCTTCATAGTGCAACACACAAATTTGTGGGGAGCTATGGTCAGCTACACGATTACTTTTGCTACCATACCAGCATTTGTGGGGAGTTAAGAACATTTTTTTTTATGGAGATTCCCATGGAGATAAGATCACTTGTGGAGAGCACATGACTTGGAAAAATGTTCAAGGCAGGTAAGTACTTACTCTAATATATTCTTGGAATAGTTTGCTTGCTTGTTTACTAGCTAGCTTAAATAGTTTGATTGCACGGTGTTGTAGTCTACCTAATCCAGTGCTACTGGACTGATTTCTATGCACTACCTATAAATCCCAGTGCAATATGTATAGCAATATTTGCTAATGTGATAAGATATAGTAGAACCAGAGTTACTTACTACTGGACTCTCTTGCTAACGTATATTGTTCTTATCGATTTTTTTTCTTACTTGTGCAATATACTGTACCCTTCTTGATTCACTTGCTCTTTAGTTTTGCATAGTCATAGTGTTAAGAATGATCGACTTTTGGAATTGCTACAGCAAAATACGCATTTGGTAACCCTGAAAGTTTTACTATTTATACAAAGGATGATGAGAAGGCTCGATATGTTCAGAAGTTGGTTGAAGAACACGACAATGAGAAGGCTCAATATGAAACAGATGCATTTTCAGCGCAATCAAGACATCAAATATGTCCAAAGGAAAGAGAAAGATGAATCCAAATCCAAATTGGAACTATGTGACAGTAAGTTTAGTTTCTTTATAATACAATACAAAGTATCTTCCAATTTGTGTATATGTGTTAATGTAAGTATTAATTATGTGTAGTGACCACAACAACAAGGGGGGATTGTATGCGAATATTATGTATTGGTCTTTATGCGATATTTAGTGGAGGATCCTGGTCTACCACTCAAAAAGTTGACTGTAAAGTAGCATTATTTTTCATATAGTCTTAGCTAGCTTATAAATTGGTGCATGTGTAAATCTGGTAGGCAATGAATTGCTTGCATTATTCATTTACATAATATATTTTTAGTCAAACAAGTATTGGAGTTCGCTAGCAAGAAGAGTTACACCACTGAAATAGATGAACTTCGTCTTGAATTTATCGACTTTATCCAACAATTTATCTGAGTAGTTAATTTGGGTAAGTGGGCTTCCATATTTTCCCTTTCTTTATGTATATATACTTTTTTTATCGATTGTTTTTTTCTTATTTGTGCAATATACCCTTCTTGATTCACTTGCTTTTTAATTTTATATAATAGTCATAGTGGAATGACGACTTCATGATATGATACAGGTGCATGGATCGATTAACAGATGAATAGATGGAAGCTAGATTTTTTGGTGTTGGAAGTACGCACAACAAGCTAAGATATTGCTAGGATAGTGTTGGCGTGTCATGTAATTTTTTTTTGCTTTAATTTATTGTGATTATTTTGGTATTGGAATGACTTATTTTGTTGGGAGTCAAATTGGATAATAGATACTAGGTTTGATCCATGAAATCAATAGAAGTTAATTGTTTTGAATGTTGTTTATTTTTTCCTGAGTGGATATTGTTTCCATATCATAAAGCAGGTTAAAGTGATTTTGGTTGTGATGTTTTGATAAATGTATGTGGATGTTATTTCTGTCATAAAGCAGGTTAATGGGATTTTGGTTATGACGTATAGGATGCAGGTTGAGAAATGAATACGATCGAATACAAAAATGAGAAAATGTTTTAAAAAAAAATTATTTTCATTTGTCTCACTTTTGGAAAAAGTGAAATATCTATTAAAAGTGACACAACTGACCACTCTTATGTGTCGCTTTCTTTTTCATACGAGTTACATGGAGTCGATTCCCAAAAGCGACACAAGAAGTGGGGGGCTTATGTGTCGCTTTTGACGTACTTGTGTCACGCTCTGGTCCAAAAGTGACACAATTAACTAGTATACTTAATGTGTCACAACCAAAAGTGACACAACTAGTATACTTAATGTGTCACTTTTGACGTACTTATGTCTCGCTCTGGTCCAAAAGTGATACAACTAGTATACTTACTGTGTCACTTTTGACGTACTTATGTCTCGCTCTGGTCCAAAAGGGACACAACTAGTATACTTAATGTGTCACTTTTAACATACTTATGTCTCGCTCTAGTCCAAAAGTGACACAACTAGTATACTTAATGTGTCACTTTTGACGTACTTATGTCTCGCTCTGGTTCAAAAGTGACACAACTAGTATACTTAATGTGTCACTTTTTACAAAATTATGTCCCACTCTGGTCCAAAAGGGATACAACTAGTGTCACTTTTGACAAGCACTGTGACACTCTTTCTTAAAAGTGACACAAGAGGCTATTCTTAAGTGTCATTTTATTAACAAAAAGTGACACATTTAGTAAGGCTTTTGTGTCACTTTTGGTAGAACTTTATATGTCGGGGCTGTTAGGTCACTTCAGAATTAGTTTCAAAAGTGACACAAGTGAGTTATTGTGTCACTTAAAAAGTGACACAAAAAGCCCTTCCTTTAGTAGTTGCAATTGTTCATACCTCAACATAAGCTATGAACAATCGCTGTTTATATCTATGGGAGTGTGAACAATCAATGTTCATATATATTTGGATATAAACAATCATTGTTCATACCTCAACATAATGTATGGATCAGTAAGAACATATGTTTGGAGTATAAATAATTGTACTATTTGTACATCAACATGAGCTATGAGCAATTATTGTTCATACCTGAACAATCACTATTCATACATCAATATGAGCTATAAACAATCATTGTTTATACCAAAATGACAATAAATACAAAATCAGAATATATTAATTTTAAATCCGGACTATTTGTCCTTAAGGGTTATTTTCACCCGAAAATTGGGCTTCTGAGTTATTTTCACCTGAAAATTGGGTTTGTGAGTAATTTTGGGAAAAAAAGTGTTCTTTAGAGTTATTTTAGCCCGGAATTAGTCCTCTGGACTAATTTCTTGTTTTTTTTAATCACCCACAAGGACTAGGTAGATGAAAGGTCAAGTATACTCCTAATGTGAAATAAAAAACGACACAACCCAAAATTAGCTTATGGGTTATTTTCACCCAAAAATTAGTTTTTCAGGTTATTTACACTTGAAAATTGTCCTTGTAAGTGATTTTGAAAAAAAGGCGGTCTTAGAGAGTGATTTTGGCTCTAAATTGGTCCTCCTTCTTAAACAACCCACAAAACCATCAATATTTTAAGAATAGCAGTTCTACAGTACTCAGGCTGCACCGGTACACATGAATCTGGACCCTTGCACAATACTTCGTGATGCAATACACCCGTACCTTTTGGTGTGATGAGTGGCCTACATTAACTACATCACTCTCTCTCCTGTGCGCACTAGATTTTCTATTTTAAGAAAATCTACTATGCGCAGGCTGCATCGGTGCGCAGGCATATGGTCCACTCATTCCTTTTTTCTATTTTTTTTGGTAACCGACTACATAAGTTTGAGTAAATTTTCGTTAAAAAGGCAAAAACGTAATTGACGACATGATACATGTCATGTATCATACTAACAAAATAATCGTGAAACATTCTCTCATAAATGATGGATGATAACATATACTACCCTTCTCATAGAGATGACATATCTCATTCTTATGGAGAATCCCAAGTAGATGATATATGACATGTATCGTACAAACAAAATTGTCAAGAAGCATTTTCCCATAAGTAATGGATGATATATTACATTTATAAGCCTTTTCACAAAAAATGATACATGACAATATCATTATAATGGAGAGTCCCAAAAATAAGAGATAATATATTATATCTATATCACCATCTTATTGCATATACTTGTTCACGCATTCTTCCGGTTCTACCCCTCTGTATTGTGTGGCTCAAAATCCTGCGCACCATAGCTATGGTACACCCTGCGCACGAAAGAAGCTCTAATATTTTAAATTAGCCACAAGGACATGGTGGATGAAAGTTCCAAGTTTACCCCTACACTTGAAGCAAAAAGAAACCGCCCACCATATAGTTTTGTTCTTCAAAAAATAGAGTGCACGCACAACCCAAAAAGTGAAAACCCCAAATCTTCTGCTTTTGGTTTAGCTTTAGATCGTCCTGAAGGAGCGCGTTCTCCTTCACCTGAAACTAGTTTTGATAATATGGGCATTAAGATTAATACTACGGAGCTAGTATCGTGCACGTGAAAGAGTTAATTGAGAGAGGGTAGAGAAATAGGTTTTGCAGCTAAAATTGAATTGAATACTGAATTCTCTATTGAAATCCCTTTGTTGGTGGTTCGTTTTCGTTTCTAAGAATTGAGTTAGGTGATTTTGGTTCGTTTATTATTGCTGGAATATTCTTTTAGAGGCAGTAGTTGGTGCCGCTGATTTAGCAAGATCATGGACTTCTTATTTTGCAACATTTATTAATCGTCGGCCTGATTCATTGCACTTTCATGTTAGTACATTTGTGGATGGATTTAATTTATTGATCCCACTTGATGTTGCTGTTTTATGCACTTTATCAACAACTCTAATATTTGGTTCCCGTAAGGCATCACTTCTTAATTGGATTGCTGCTATGCTTAGTGTTGGAATAATTGTGTTTGTGATAATAGCTAGTTTTGTTAAGGGTTAGGGTTATGTGTCAAATTTATCTCCTTTTGTTCCTTATGGAACTGGAGGTGTGTTTTCAGCATGGTTGCTACAGTGGATGAAAAGACTATGAACAATGATTGTTCATACCTTAGCACCATGAGGAGTGATAAGTGAGAACACTCGGACTATGAACAATCATTGTTTATACTCGTATTGGATTTTGAACAATGACTATTCATTCCTCAACAACATTAGAAATGATTAGTAAGAACACATATTGAACAATGACCAATCGTTGTTCATACCTCTATTTGATTATGAACAATAATTGTTCATACCTCAACAAGATTAGGAATAACCAATGAGAACACCTATTGGACTATGAACAATAACAATGATTATTCATACTCCTATTGGACTATGAACAATCATTGTTCATACCTTAATAACATGAGGAATGATCAGTGAGAACGACTGTTGAACTATGAACAATCATTGTTCATATATACTCTTATTGGACTATGAACAATGATACTTCAACAATATGAGGAATGCTAAGGGCCAAGAAGAAGTTGAAGATGCTTGTCGTAGTTTTGATAACTATTTAGTAGTAATGATACTAGAAGAAAGAAAGTTAAGGGATATAATTGATGTACAGGAGCTTCTATATTGTTGGAAACATTTAAAGTGTCTAGGTTTTATTATTTTGGTTTGTAGATTTTATGGGGAGTTTTAATTTGTAAGGATTTGTTTTTAGGGCAAGATGATGACCAAGTGTAATAGTTAATAATTATCTTGTATGATTACTCGATTCTTTTGTTGAAAACTTGAATTTAGAATGACCTTTTCTTTTTATTGTTATTATTGTGTCATATAAACTTTCAAATATGCCTAATCTTTTGGAAGGGAAGAAGGAGTTAGCGCAAAGCATCCAATATGCCTAATCATGAGAGGATTTTATGATTTAGATATCAATTTTGTGTACTCAAATAGTCGATTTTGTATTCTCAGTATTGGTCTTTTGTACTCTGTAGGAGGATTTTGTAATCTCAATCAAGCAAATATTAATAACTCTGGATAGAGCTATTTTTTTCCTCCTATATATATAAGCAAGTGTTTTTTTTTTTTTTCTTGTACAACCATTTATATTTTTTGGTACTCTCAAATTTCTACGTACATTCATAATACATCATATTGCAAGTAGACTGTTACAACATTAGTTTAATTTGCCATACAATTAAAAGATCGTTAACTTTAATAAACACCACAAGAACACCTATGTAATAGAAATACCAATATATATGTTACATTAGAAGATCAAAATTTGAGGATTTTGGTGGATTTGAATCACCATTAATAATCAGGAAACAAATTTCCATTGTCAAAGTGTTTTGCCATATAAGCTAAAGATCCATCTATTATAACAAAACAAAATGGCAAGACAATAGAAATGCAAATCGAGAATGGGCTTCTTTGCTAAGATTGTGTAAAACTGCAGAAGTGGGAGAGATCTACAAAGTTTTCTTCTATGCATCAGTGAATAGCATTTGGAAAGAAAGGAATAATAGAAGGTTTCAACAAACTTCTAAACCTCCAGAGGTGGTCTATAACAAGATGGTAAGAGACTTGAGGAATTATCCACAAGTCATAAGACCTGATGTCAAAAACACTGTTACTACTCGTAATCTTTTCCACAAGCTTAACATCACTACGTAGTTCAAGCAACAAGTGTAGAAATAAATTGTTCTTGGGTTTCGCCAATGGGCAACAGAATCAAAGCTAATGCTGATGGAGCTTTGAACAACAAGGGCCCAAGTCATGGGGGTGTGATGAGAGACAAATAAGGCATAGTGGTTACAACTTTTAGTGGTAGTGGAGGACACTGGTCAGTGATCTATCAAGAACTCAAAGCCATTGAAGTATGTTTGGAGAGATGTCTGAAAGAATGTTTTGTTGAGGTAGAAGTGGAATATGATTCCATGCGAGCACTTAATGCTATTAACAAGCTTGAGAAACCCCATGGTACTGTCGAGATGTGGTGGCTGCTATTGAGAGGAAAAAGGCTAGTTTTAGTTATATAACCTTTTCACATGTTTATAGAGAAGTGAATAGGGTAGCTGACTACCTTGCCAGTTTAGATCATAACCATAAGCTGTCTACTGTATATTTTGCTAGTCCTCTAGATTTTGATTTACAAACCATTGTAAGCGAGGATGCAAATGGGAAAATCTATGTAAGGAAGAATTGACTAATACAGGTGGGGGTCTGCCTAACCCTAGCTTATTTTTGGAAAAAAATAGAAATAAAAAAATGGCAAGACAAAAGGTGGTTGGGATTTCGAGGGGATATGAGTTTGATGGGGGCAGATGTACACTCTGAATCGTTTTGAAATATCTTTGAGTAGTCTTTTGAAACACATTAAATGTAAAAATGCCAATTAAAGTTGGAATAAAGGCATAAAATAATTATTAACTATTGGCTTTAAAATGGACTTGCATCCAATACTCTCCCCTATTACTAAAGTTTCCTCTTTCTACACCAAAAAATCAATTGGATTATTCAAGACACAGCCGTTACTCCTACTTCCTCTCTCATACTTATTAAGAGTTAAAGCACCAATGATCTTTTTGCCACCTTTAGAAAAGGCTAAATTAAGGGTGCGCTGGATTTATGGCCACTCATTTCAAATTTTGGTGACCGGGTCAGCAAGTTTGAGTAAAAGGAACAGTAGAGGGTAAAAATGAAGTTTCCACATAAAAGGGTAGAAAACATAAAAACTAATATGCAGAATACTCTTTCCGCTACTCTCACCAAGATCGCTCGAGTATGCTCTCAACGATCTATTCAGACCGACCACGGAACAATCCCACGACCTAACCATGCCGTCCGAAGTATTTGGTCTAAACGACCTCATCAGATCGCTTGAGTATGCTCTCAACGAGTTCCCTAGACCATCCAAATCTACATCAAAAGACTCCACCATGCCGATGGGTCCAAAACAAATTGGAATTTTTTTAGTTTCTTCCTATCCAAATTCCAAACATACATACATCCAAACCAAACAAATTTTACCAATGTAGACATCAAATTCAAGAAAATTGAATTAAAAACTAAATTAGCATAACCACATCGAATTTGGTTAGTTCCAAACGACCCAGCCACATCAAATTTGAGAACAATTTGGACTTAGTCGATAACATGTACTATTGGTATTTCGGACCCATCATTAGTGTGCTTGTCTGCCAATACTAGAGTGGGAATGTTCAATGTTGTAAATTGCAATTGTCTTGTTTGTAATGCATTATCTTAACTATCTGCAATTAAGTGTCGAGCTTTACGCCATCTATGCATCAGTTTTGGAACTAAGTGGATTGGCCAAATGAAAATTCTAACCATATGAACATTAATTAAATGGACTTGGTCGATAACATGTACTATTGGTATTTCGGACCCATCATTAGTGTGCTCGTCTGCCAATACTAGACTGGGAATGTTCAATGCTATAAATTACGCTTATCTTACTTGTAATGCAGTATCCCAACTATCTGCAATTAAGTGTCGAGCTCTACGCCATTGGTGTATCAGTTTTGGAACAAGATGGATTGCATTCAGTTTGGCATACATTTCGACTGTTGCGACGAGACCCACTGTTCATAGGTTAATGGCAAATTAGTAATAATTTTTTTTAGGTCTGCCCAACAGAAAATGGAAGGTGCCCATAGCGAGTACCATAATTCAATGGGTTAACAAGTATTAGCCCCCACTAGATGGGAAATTAGGGTCTCCCCCCCAAATGCACACAATTTTTTTTGTGTGTGTATTGGGGTGGGGGGGGGGGGATCCTGTAATATGTTAACTCTAATTCAATTATGATTTAAGAAGAAAAGTTATGGGCTTAATTGAAGGTCATCATTATTAACAGAGTAACAAAACAAGTCAACAAGTAATAGAGTTATCTCACAAAACAAGTCAACAACAATAACATAACCGCATTATGGGTCATGGCGCACAACTAAACTTTTCCTCTCACTAAAATCCAATCAACTGGAGAACTCTTGCCTTCATTTCTTTACTCTCGTAGTGTACTTTGATATTCGACAATTCTAAATATGAGGTTAGTTGATTTCTCTTTTGGCTCATTCTCTTTTTCATGTCTAGATAAAGTTTCTCAATTGAATGGTGTGTGATTTGGATAATTTGAACTATAAATCACACACATTTGCTTTTTTGTTGATTTAAAAAGTGATACACAATAGTTAGACAGGTGTATCATGTTGAGCTTTTCTTGAATGTGAAATAAAGTTAATATTGAATTTCTCTAATGTCAAATGAACTTGACATTGAATTTTTCCAAAGTGGTATATGGTTTGAGTACCATAGTTGTTTGGTTCTGACCATTTTACTGTTCAAGCATTTATGATTTTTTTTTTCTATTACCACTATGATTACTTAGTAAAGTATGAAATCGAGTGAATATGCATTAAAAGTGTACTTGTTTCATGTAGTAATCCGATGGTGAATCACATTTTTGACGACGAAGAAGATTGGCTTAACAATGCATGTTCTGATAGTTTTACGTATAAGAATAATGATTTTGTAGATGTGACATCTATGGAGACATCTATGGGGGATGGTAAAAATGTTGAAATTCATGAGAACAGTGATAGAGACAGTGATGGGTGTGAGGCTAGTAAAGTTTTCAAAGAAGACAAATCAACATTCTATTCTATGCAGTTCAAGACCATTGAGGAGGCTTTCACAATTTACAATCAATATACAAAGTTAGTCAGTTTCAGTGTTTGTAAAGATACTTATAGAATACGTACAAATGATCTTCGTGTTAAGCGGAGATTTCTATGCTCAACTGTTGGTGAACGAAATCTAAAGAGTGTCACACCCAGAAAATACGACATCGAATCTAGAGAGTCGAAGCCCATCACTAGGTTTAAATGTAAAGCCCGCTTTGAAGTTGGTTATGATTTTGAATCAAATTTGTGGGTTGTGAAAGATTTTATTGGGAAACACATACATCCACTTGTACTGGATCCGAGCTCAATGTTCTTAAGATCACATAGAATTGTAAGTGAAGAAGATTTGAAATTTGCTACGAGCCTAGTTGATGTTGGTGTTCGTAAATGCAAGGTGATGGATGTTTTTATACATAGGGCTGGAGGTTTCTCAAGTGTTGGTTTTTTGAAGAAAGACCTGTATAATCAAATGGGTCTTGATAGGAGAAATCGATGTATTAGTGGTGACGCCAACACACTACTAGCTTTCATGGATAATAAGGTGAAGGGAGATCCCTTATTTCATTACAAATATAACTTAAATGAGGGTGGGTAGCTGGTTAGAGTGTTTTGGGAAGATTCCACCACACGTGTAGACTACAGTTGCTTTGGAGATGTATTATTGTTTGATTCAACATACTAGAGCAACCATGATGCCAATTGTTGTGTTTGCTGGAGTGAACAACCATCAACAAACAGTAGTGTTTGGTTTTGCATTGTTGACAAGTGAGTGTGTGGAGTCTTACAAATGGGTATTGAAATATTTTGTTGGCATAATGTATGGCAAACACCCTAAGTCAGTGATCCCTGATGGTGACCTGGTGATACGCGAGGCTATGAGATCTACTTTCCCAAATTCGAAACACTGCTTGTGCTCTTGGCACATTATGAAAAATTGCCTCAACAATATCAACATTGTTGGATTTTCAAAAGATTTTTGCACTATTATGTTTACGAAGTGCTCGTCCAATGAGTTTGAAGTGAGGTGGGAAACACTCGTGAAGAAATTCCAAGTCAGTAATAGGAAATGGATGAACCTGATATACCAGAAAAAAAAGATGTGGGCAGAAACATATCTCCATGGTGAGTTCTTTGCCGGTTGCAAAACCACCCAACTCTGCGAGAGTATAAACTCTGTAATCCAGTTTCATGTGAAAGCTGGAATGCAGTTGTTTGAGCTATTTGGAAAAATGGAATTGATAATTAGTTGCAAATATCCGGCACTCAGAGCATGAGGAAGAGGTGATGACGACAGTAACCAAACCAGTCATTCATACCCACTTGAACGAATATGCAAATTAGGCTTTAACTATCTATACTCGAGCTACTTTTGGTTGTTTGAAGAACTAGTTAAAGGAGGAAGTGATGTACACTGCAGACGGTAAAAAAGATATGGGTGACAATATTCGTGTGTACAAGATGAGTCACTATTTGAACATGTAGAAAAAGTCGATTGTAAGATACATGTTGTATTGCAGGACACTAGCTATTCATGTGGGCTATTTGAGTCGTGTGGATTTCTATGTAGACATATCATTTCAGTTTACAAACATGAGGATGTTCGTGTGATACCTCAGGGCTGCTTTTTAAGGAGATGGACACAGGTTGCTAAATTAGTTGTTCCAATATGCGATCCTAACTTTTCTGACTGAGCAACCTCTGTTATACATTTCAGTGATCTTACAACCAAATGTAATGAGATATGTTCGTGGGCCTCCTAAACAGCCAAAAACACAGAAGCTTTCAAAGTTTTTTTAGGTTTTTTTTCTAGAAAGAATCGAACTCCATCTGCTTCTGAAGGCATTCTACATGCTCCTTTTGAGATGCCTAACAGTCTACTGGAAAATCCAATAATCGATGAGACTTCACCAACTTATGAAGGCAGCCCACGTGTTCCTTTTGAGATGCCTTGTACTCCTCCTAAAACCACACATCGGCAGTCGGTTAATGATCCCCACATGTAAAATTCAAAGTTTGACCGCAAAATCCTAGTAGATTTCAAGGTATCAATGAGACCAAAAAGAATAAGTGTGGCCATTGTGGTCAGAAAGGTCACAAAAAACCCATGTGCATACTCTTGCATCCGAAGGACAGAGATAAGTTTTATTTACCTTTGTGATATTTTCTTTGGTTTGCTCCCACATTTCTAATATATATATTTCCAATTGTATATTTTTATTAGTTGTTGATTCTACTTTATTTAGGTAACATTTTTTGTTGTGTTGCACTATTTTACAGGTCCAAGTATTAACCACAACTATGTTGAATGCATTGCTAGAGTTGCCAACAGACGTGAGGAAGAGGACGAGTTGAACAGAGACAAAGGGTGTAAGTTGAAAGTTTGATGATATAAAGTTCATTTTTGTATATATATAGACCTGTGGATAACGTGGATTGATAACATTGTTCGTTTATCTTTTAGTTACATCAAAAGATATTATTACAAGGTGTGCAAAGACATATAAGAACATGCATGCATGTACATCTCACTTTTAGTTTTAGAAATTTCCTCTTGGAACACATGACATTTTATTTCTTGCATGTGTATTAGTAAGTAATGTTGTTTGTTTCATGGCCGTAGTGAGATTGGATAAAGGAACACGGGATCTCGAAGGTACAAGTGTAGCAACTGCCAATCTACGGAGCACACAAAGCCTAGGTGTCCACATTCACATAAACACAATGGTGAGCTAGGTACGACACATGTTTTGGTTTTGCACTTGTTTAACTTATATGGTGATGATGTTATAGTGTAAACTTAGATTGTACTGTTGGCGCAACTATTTATTTTTATTTTTATTTTCTGTTGAACTTGTAGGATTTTGTGGTGGTGATGTTCCTAGTGGTGAAGTTGGTCAGGTTCCTGGTGGTGATGTTCCAGGTTATGATATTAGGTATAACACTCCAGAAAAATTCAATGTTGACAAGTTTTGTAGTGAAGATGGGCGGGTGTTTTTCTGCATGACAGATATTTGATGTAAGGGAAAGAGATGTACAACTGAACAATGTAGAGTATTTGTGTTATTTGAGGCACTTGTTGCTAAGCTTCTCACAAGATTTAGCGATTGTTTTGTTTTTAATAGTTAGAGCACCAAATGCCAATGAACACCATGCAATTAGAGGCGGGAAACACATGACAATTCAGTCAAGAGATTGTAGACTAGAAATATTTCAGGGAATGCTACTTAATTATTCTGTTTGCTTTGTTTTGTCATATGGTTTTTACGCTTTCACATGGACCAAAAATTAAGAATTGTAAATCAAGGAAAAGGAAGAAGATGAATACCAAGTGTTTTTCCTTTTTGGCCTCTCCCTTAACTTTGCGTTCAGCTTCATCTTTGGCAAGCTTCTCAGCAATGAGCTTCTTGTGCCCAAACAAAACTGGCCCCTGGGAGAGAGAGAAAAATTATAAACTTTTCAGAAACACTGGAGAGAAACCAATGAAATCTAGAAAAATAAAAAAAATGATTACAAGTAAATCATCAAGAATGATTACAAGTGTAAAGGAGAGCAGATTCAAACCTGTATAGAAGACAAAGACACGTGAAGACTATGTAAAGGATATTGTAAGTCGGACATGGAGAATAAAATGCTTTGTGATGAAACCATATGGAGACACTATGTTTACATTCAAGTTTGAGACTGAAGAAGATAAGAAATCAGTTTTGGACATGGGATCCTTTCATATTGCAAGTCAGCTGTTTGTGATAAGGCCATGGAGGACTTTTGTGGAAGCAGAGACAAGAGAGCTAAAGACTATACCAATCTGGGTTGTAGTAAAAGGCTTACCTATGGAGATGTGGAACAAGGATGGTTTCAGTCAAGTAGGAAGTGCAATAGGGATACCAATGTTCACTGATCGATTGACTGAAAACATGTCTAGAACAGCGTATGCGAGAATTTGTGTGGAGATTGATAGTGAATGCCCATACCCAGAGGATATACCAGTGATACTAGACCAAAGGAGAGTGTATAAAGTATATTTCAAGTATAACTGGAAACCTCTGAGGTGTACAGAGTGCAAGATATTTGGGCATTCGGATCAAAGATGTCTTAAGAAGGAGAGAGAAGAAGTAGAACACAATCACAAAGTGTGGCTATAGAAACAAGATAATGGAAAAAAGGAAGGAGAGAAGATGACACAGCAGACTCAGTAGAAAGAATGTCCTACACAAAAGGAAGGAACAGCAGAAAATCAAGAGGTGCAAGAAGTACAAAATGTTGAGGCAGAAGCTGGGTGGGAATCACCAAGCAAAAGACAGTTGTAAAGCTCGAAATATTCAAGGGGGAGTAAACCTTATAGTTGAAGAACAAAGCCAAAATTCTAAGGGGCTTGGAGAAGAAAGAGAAGAACAAAGGGAAAGCAACAATGCCAATAGCAGCAAGCAGATTCAAGACAATGCCAAGGAAACTAAAACGAAGGAGATAAAGAGCACAGTGCACACAGAGGTAAAAGGCACAGGTGAGCAGAAAGGAAAAGGAATGGCTACTGTGGAGAGTGGGAATCAAGAAAAGATACCCACAACATCAGGAGGAAGACAAAATAGAGTGACTACCAAGTATGGTCACTATAAGCATTCAAGTGTTGCTAAATGAATGTACAACTGTGCTGTTGGAATATGAGAGGGTTTAACAAGGATTTCAAGCAAGTGGAAATCAAGGAAATGATAAGGAAGTTTGATATCAGTATTCTGGGATTAGTAGAGACAGGAGTGAAAGAAGAGAATAGAGAGTGGGTGTTTAATAGGAGCTGTGTACAGTAGGAAATGGAAGGAAATTATGTGGAAAGTGATCAAGGCAGAATTTGGTTCTGCTGGAACCTGAGGGTATGCAAAGCTGAACTAGTGAAAAAAGAATCACAACATATAACTATGGAAATTACCACGATTACAGGAGTACAATTTATAGTTACGATGGTCTATGCAAGTACAGATATGATGGAGAGAAGGCAGCTATGGAGAAATATAGTGGATCTATTGTGCATAATTCAAAAACCATGGATATTACTTGGTGATTTTAACACTATACTGAGTCCACAGGAGAAAGTAGGAGGGGCAGAGGTAAGGCCATACCATTTCACAGATTTCATGGATTGTGTAACTTCGGCAGGCCTAGTGGATATGAAATACAAAGGTAACATGTTCACATGGAGTAACAAGCAAAGGGATAGAATCAGTAGTAAGCTAGATAGGGTGATGACTAATGCAGAATGGGTGAGTGATTTTGGGGATTACGAAGCTAAATTTCTAAACCCAGGGGCAATCTCTGACCACTCATCTATGGTGGTCAGCTCAAACACGTAGAGAAATCAGAAGAAAAAACCCTTTAAGTTCTTTAATTTCTGGTGGAAGGAGCAAGGCTTTATGCAGACAGTGGAGGCAGCATGTGGTAGCTCAGTAGTGGGAAATCCTATGTATATCCTAATGAAGAAACTGAAAATCACAAAGGCAGCACTCATTGAATGGAATCGAGAAAGAATAGGGAATGTGGAGGATATAGTACTAGAAACAAAGAAAGAATTGGAACAGGTGCAAACTGAGCTACAGGTACAGCCATTGAATCGAGAGCTCATTGAAAAGAAAAGGGAAACCATCAGAATACATGTGCAAGCAGCTGTAGTAGAGGAAGAGTTTTATAAACATAAATTGAGGGATCAAGTAATTAGTGTGGGAGACAACAACACCGAGTACTTTTTTAGGATGGTACAAGCAAGAAGAGTAGTAAATAAAATAACATGCTTACAGGATAGAGATGGGAATTATATACAAGATGTGAATGGAATTGGGGATGAATGCATAAAGTATTACAAAGAGCTCTATAGCCCAGACCAGTTGCCAAACATTGATCTCTCTATCTTTCAAGATATCGGGGCAAGGCAGCAAATTAGTGAAGAAGATGCAGAGGGATTGGAAAGGGAAGTTACACGGAATGAGATTATAGAGGTGTTGGCTGATATTGATAATGATAAAGCTCCAGGAAGTGATGGATTTTCTTCCTTATTCTTCAAATGTGCATGGAGGATTGTTGGGGATGACTTCACAAGGGTTGTTAGAAATTTCTTTACATCAGGGTAGCTACTGAAGGAAGTAAACTCAACTTGCATAACACTTGTGCCTAAAGTTCAGAGTCCCTCATCTCTGGGAGAGTATAGACCAATAGCTTGTTGCGGAGTAGTGTACAAGTGTATCACCAAAGTCATGACTAGAAGAATGAAATAGCTTATGCCCAAAATCATAAACAAGAATCAATCAGCTTTCATTGTGGGGAGGAGCATCCAAGATAACATATTACTGTCTCACGAATTGCTGCATAACTACCATAAGGATGAACACCCACTGTGCTGCGAAAGTGGATTTGAGGAAAGCCTATGACTCAATACAATGGGAAGCTGTCGAATTTGTTATGCAAAGGATTGGTATGCCAAGAAGATTCAGTGAATGGGTAAAGAAGTGTGTGGAAACAACTCACTATTCTATAATGGTGAATGGAGCCCGTTACGGATATTTTAAGGGAAGAAGAGGAATACGACAAGGCGATCCCATATCCCCGTACCTTTTTGTAATGGTCATGGACCTTTTTTCTGAAATCATGAGTCATAGTGTAACAAATAATTTGTATAAGTTGCATTATAAGTGTGTAAATCCAGTTATCACTCACTTATCTTTTACAGATGACTTGGTGTCGTTCATGCATGGAGATGTCCAAACGGCAATGCAGCTGAGAGAGAATCTCAACACATTTAAAGCATGCTCTGGACTTGAAGTAAACACTCAAAAAAGCCATATATACTTAACAGGAGTGGATGACAACAATTGGGAAGATATAGAGAGGGTTCTGCAATTTCCAAGAGGAGAGCTACCGGTGAAGTACTTGGGACTCCCATTGATTATTACAAGATTGAAATCCACTGATTGTAGTCCTTTACTCCTAAAGGTTACACGAAGAATTCAAAGCTGGAAGGGAAAATTTCTGTCTTATGCAGGAAGGCTGCAGCTCATCAAGGCAGTACTAAATAACTTGAGTGTGTTATGGTTTGCATCATTCATTGTACCACAGAAGATTATAGATGACATAAATAGGCTGTGCAGAAACTTTCTATGGACAGGTCCTGATTGCAATCAGTCTCATGCTTTAGTTGGATGGGAGGATCTTTGCTATCCTTATGTAGAAGGAGGGATGGGCAACCGTAACCTGGAAAAGGTGAATCAAGCATTGAATATGAAGCACATTTGGAAGATAATCACAAAGGCAGGCAATCTATGGGTCGAGTGGATCCAAAAGAACTTAGTTAAAGATAGAAAATTCTGGCAGCTGAAGATTCCAAACAACTGTTCATGGAGTTGGCAAAATTTATTAAAAGGCATAACAGAAGTAGCTCAGATAGCAATCAAGGAGATAGTAGAAGATGTGGAGGAAGAGGTTGAGATAATGGGGGGTGAAGACAAAGCAGTTTGGAGTTCGTCTCTTAAGGGAGAGTACAACCTCCGAGATATATATGAAGGTATGAGAGGAGTGCGACAGGCAGTAACATGAAGCAGCACAGTTTGGTTTTCAAATTGCATACCTCGGCATTCTTTCATAAGCTGGATGGCAGTTAATGGAGCGCTAAAAACGCTAGAGAAAATGAAGGAGTTCAAGGTGGTTACGACTAATTTATGCGTTTTCTACTGGAGAGAAGTGGAGACTGAGGAACACTTACTCCATGAGTGTAGCTTTTCCAAGCAGTGTGGTACATGGTCTTATGCAAAATGGGATATCACAGAACAATGGCGAACTCATGGTAAGAGGAAATTGAATAGGTAAGAAAAGTATCAGCAAGGAAAGGGCCAAAACAAGATGCTACTCGATTGGTGTGGAATTCTTATAACTACTGGATATGGAAGACGCGGAATGAGAGAATATTTGAGAATAAACAAACTTACTCTGATGGAGTGGCAGCAAGGATACTACAAGATGTGCGAATCAAGATACAAGCAATGGAGATTAAGATGGCAGAAGGGCCAGAGAAGCAGCACTTCTAAGAGATGTGGAATGTGAAAGTCGACACTACACAACATCAACACAAGACTTGTAAATGGGAAAGGGAAGAAAATGGAATCTCAAATCTAAATTCAGATGGCAGTTTGCAAGGGATGAATTGGGGATGGGCAGCAATAGCTAGAGATGGAAATGGGCTGGTCATAGTGGCGACAAGGGAAGATCAAACAAGCACTCCATTGAACTGATAGAATTGAATGGGGTAGAGCAAGGACTGAAAATGGTAGTAAGGCATGGCATCAAGAAGGTACCAGTGCAAACTAACTCCAGCACAGTGATTTCATTTTTTAAAAACAAAGGGCAGCATCCATGGCAGGCCGAAAAGATGATGAGGAGCATTAATCAGCTGAGGGAGCAACTAGAAGACTTCTCCATCACTCATGTATACAGAGAAGCAAACAAGTTAGCTGATGCTTTAGCTAGTAATATTCCGACAGTTAGCTACATAGAGTTAATTCCCAGTTCTTTTACAGAGGATGTAAAAAAAATTATATATGATGATGCCATAGGTAAAGAATATGTAAGAATGTAACAAGCTATGATCTTTTATTTATTAATGAAAAGGGGTAGGGGACCTTTATAACAACCTCGCTTTCCCACCAATATATATATATATATATATATATATATATATATATATATATATATATATATATATATATATATATTATAATATTAGTATGCACTATGCAGTGGGGAACCAAAATCGTATATTGTTTCTAGTTGCATTACGTAGTATCATTCAACAGTAGCAAAAATAGGAAAATTAATAACATAAAGGTATACAAAAACAATAAGGCTGTGTTTGGAGGAAAGAAAGAGATGGAGACAATTTCCCATACTGTATTGTACATGTACACAAGGAAATATATATATACTAGTATACTGCATTACAGTGAGGGCGTGAGCGGAGCAGTGCATTTCTTCAAGAAAAAGTCGAAAATACCACTTCGGCATAGTTATGCCCCGCTATACATAATGAAAAGTTAACTCTATTTAGCACTCTATACATAGTTAGCACTCAAAAAGAAAATGGATACTATCAATTCACTCTATTTCTTCTTCAAACCTTATTAGCACTTTTGGGTGAAACTCACAGAGTCACCGAAACCATTTCATAACGGGTGCCCTAGAGGTGTGCGTAGCCATGGGACGTTGGCAGTCTATGTAAAGAGTGGATGAAGCCTCGTTTCAACAGAAAACTCAAGTATTCTCCTTCAAGTTGACTACACATCTGAGCCCAACCCATCATACTTTACCCATTTTCTCATAAATAAACACTTGCCCAATTGAAACTCAGCCCATGATCCTTTGGATCTTCCTGGTTCTTCTTAAACCAGTACGTTGTCATGTTTTTTAGTTATATGTTAAAAACAGACAATCTCAAACACTTTCTAAAGGGGCTAAGATAGAGATCTGTCACATTCTCATTCTGATAGATTATGTTAGGCAGGTCATGGGTGGCAAGCAATTAACCTCAGTCACTCGGAAAGAGAAAACAGACTGCTACTTATAGAGTTACAGTTGGCAGTTTTATAGGAAGTATCTACCTAGGACCTAATAAATATATTACGGGCACTACCACTATAAGTTTCAGTCAAGCGAGACAAAGGGATTGAAAAATGAGCAGTAGTTAGGTAATTTCATTTTGTATCCTTAAGGCACGCAAGAGTGGACGGAAAGAGTCACCCCTTGAAGTTGTTGTTCTTAATGACAGTGGTGGTGTTAAAAATGTAAGAAAATGATTAATGATATCGATAAATTATTTATTGAGTCTATGTTACATGTGCGAGATCGATACTGAAAAATATGAAAAAATAAACGGAGAAACCGAAGTTGTTACCTGAGAAATGCAAAAAGACCGTGAGAGATGGTCTATGAGAGTTTGGAGAGAAAAATGAGGACAGAGCGTTGTTTGGATTGTCTACAACAATGCTTTGAAAACCGAACCGGTGATCGAACCGATTTTTTGTTATCAACCAGGTTCAACCATGGTTCGACTCGGTCAGACCGATTGATGTTTATTTAGCAAAATTTTTAATAATTACAATAATAAAATAAATAAATACATGTTTTAATTCAATATTAATTGGTATTATATATCAAAATGAATTTTTTGTACAATAAACACATAGTAACATGTTGGTTCAGAACTTAGACTATCTCTTGTTTAGGTGTTAGGTTTAACTCCCCACATTATCAAGCTCACCCAAAAAAAAAAAAAAAATATATATATAATAAGGGTGATCCGGTTTTGTTTGGTTTAGAGCTGAACCGGTTCAACCACGGTTTAAGTTTAGACCGAGAGTCCAATCAAAAACTCAAGTTTTCACTAACCCGAACCAAAAATCTACCTGTTCCGATCAGACCCCAGTTCAACAAGCGGTCCGGTCCAGTCCAGTTTTCTAAACACTACTCCAAACACAACTAGTAAAGAACACCATACTACACGTGGTTTAATTTTATTGATTGGTGTTACAAATCTCTGGTGTTACACTATAATTTCCCTTTATCTAATTGAAAATCACCTCAAGAATCAATTCTAATTGCGATTGTAAAACTGCCGCCTTATGAAGGTCATTGAAAATCCAAATGAGTCAGTTTTAATCCAGGCATCTTCTAACTAACAAAAACACCATTAGATTAGATATGAGGGTTCGTTCACGAAGGGATTTCGAGTTCATAATTATGCCTTCCTAAATAGTTAATCTTCAGAAGATCAAAGGATGAGATAGGGTGTGGTGTAAAGTATAATAATAATATTTAATCGAAAAAACAAAGTATAAGGAGAACAAAAACTTACCGGATTCGAGTTCCTTTGTTTCCATTAATTCAATTGATGTTTCTCCTCTCCTATTTGAAAAGGGGAAAATGTGACTCCTTGATTGCCTGAATTTCGGAGAGAGAAGATAGAAGAGAGTTTACAAGATTGAATATAGGAGAAAGTGGCCAGTCGGATAGTAAGACCCAATTTGGGCCCCTATCTCTTTGCGGCTGAAACCGTTCGCACCGTTCACTGGATAACTAAGCCCACACATGACTTAAGGATCAGAAGCCCACCAAACTTAATACATAATTTCCAGTAGGCTCTTAGACTCGTAGTATAGCCTAGCATATGGTGATGCAACTATAGTATTAAATTGCCTGTAAACTAACTGCTAAGTGACTTACTATTGTCTAAGTTTTTGTGTGCCTATAAACAATAGACTCGCGTCGATGAAGTGAGTATACTAGTATACTGCATTGTAATGGGGGCGTGAGCGGAGAGTGAAGGAGGGAGAGGGAAAGTGGTGGAGAGTGAAGGAGAGGGAGAGAGAGGGAAGGTGAGAGATTGAGGACATACAAACCAAAAACCTACCAAACTACATTTTGGGCCTCGTATTCCCACCCCTAGTTGAAATGTTCACTCAGCTCACTTGATTAATAATGCGAACTCTTATATATCTATCTATATATTAATATTAAATCTCTAACAAGGGGTATTTTTTTAGCTCTCTTAAAATTTCACATCATCAACTCATATTAAGATGGGAATTTTTCTCCTATTGAAAAGGAAAATTCTAGCACTTCCAATTTAAAGGGGAATCATTTTTCTATTATAATGGAAATTTCTCCCCGATTGAAAAAGAAAAATCTAGCACTTTTAATTAAAATAAAAATCATTCTCCTACTAAAAACGGGAATTACACTTCTAAATTAAAACGGGTTCCCTCCCCTAATTAAAAAACGTTGTTGAGAAATTAAAACGGGTTTTTAAGACTTGACACACGTCAAGTATAGACCTTCAAAGCTCCCGTATGAGCATCTAAGTGCAAAGATGGATACGCTTTCGTGCGGATGAGGTTAGTCATGCAATGGTTGTCTACTTGTCTTAAGTAGATATTTAGGTATTAGTGATATGCATTTATACTTGATATCTGTCATGCATAAACAAATTAGCCACGCAGTAAAAAACCATTGCAATTAGGCTGTGTGAATGTGAATGCTAAAGAAGTGTATATGCTAATCTTGGTATGGTGTTTGCTATTTTAGATAATATGGTAGCCATGGGACGCCTGGCCGGGTGAATGCTCCCTAGTTTGCTTTGAACACTTCATATATGAAGCCCATATTGACATGGCTTATACACTTCAACATTCTAGAGAGGTATATGCTAGAAAGATGCATGAGGCAGTTTGGGCGGAAGCAACACATATCGGATCCACCTCCTAGGTTGAAAGATGATCCTAAATCCCGGAAGCCATCCAAGGAAATATGTGCAGATTGGGAAATCTGGTGTACATCTGACTATATTGGGGAGGAACAAGTAGAGTTCACCAAGGCAAGTCATGCAGCTTACTTGGAGTGGTATAGGAGTCACAGTGTCACGCAGATTCGACCTTTGCACCCTCACGAGGCATTGCTGAGGGATAAGTTGACTGAAGAGGTTGATATGTTAT
Organism: Coptis chinensis; assembly: GCF_015680905.1. Classification (NCBI taxonomy): domain Eukaryota; kingdom Viridiplantae; phylum Streptophyta; class Magnoliopsida; order Ranunculales; family Ranunculaceae; genus Coptis; species Coptis chinensis. The sequence continues at coordinate 47,117,317 of NC_141460.1, forward strand.
GAATATATTCCGTGTGTTTACTATGTTTTTGTTTAGAATGACGTTTGCTTAGAATGCATGTTCTTAACAACATTTGTTTAGAATGCATGCTTTTAGAAAGTAGCTTGATTATGATATGATGAGATTTCCCTTAAAACTTCTTCTTGTTAGTAACTTCAACCTTTGTTATGTGGATAGTTATCCATGTATATCTTGTGAACCTAAAACTACATATGTATTTGTGTTTTGGTGCAGAGGAAGCGCTCTTTCCGCCTTGCTCAATTGCTTGTGCCTTTCTTAGAGAGTATCATTGAGCAAGTTGATAAAATTTAAAATGATAGTTTTACCTATGAATAAATGATGAAACTTAAACGCAAGTAAAACTAAAACTAATTTCTTGTGCTTACTATTATCAAAGTTTTCTACTCTCGATGCTATTATAATATAGTTGGAATAGAAAGTTCGTTCCACTCCTAGTTCTTTAGAATTCTAAGTTAACTACGATTATCATTCTATCAAAATCAATGAGAGTACGGATGGAAATTATACTAAACAAGATACGATATTTCAAACTACGGAATTGCTAATTTGACAATATGAGGAGGAATTAGGGGGATTTGATTCCACCTTAACTCGACTTAATTTACTAACGAAGAATTGTCGTAATCCGAGTTGAAATGCTTTACATAGCAATTGGGTCTTCCTAATCCCTAATTGTTCATGGTAATATCTACCAACTAACAGCTAGCATGTGAAATAATCAAACCCATTCTCATGGTGAACTAATTGCTTTCTAGAATGGAATGGAATATCACGAACTATTCTACGCTAACAACAATCAAGCTTCATCAAAGCTTCTTCAAACCCCTCTAATGGAGGTTTTAGCCTTGAATCATTATGCTATCATTAATATATAAATAATAACAAGACATGAATAAAGACTATAAATTTACTTATTTGATTTAAAATGAAAGTCTAATCATGCAAGATTGAATAAAAACTAGTAATGATTATTAACTAAATCTATGAATTAAAGCTAAAATGATTTAATGAAATGAAACTAGAATTATCAATAGCTAACTAACTTTATTGATCTAATGAATAATAACAATAAACTGATTCAAAACTGAATTTAAAAAAAGGTAAATAAACTAATTAATGGAGTCTAAAAACTAATTTATTTTCTAATCAACTAATTCTATTGAATGTAAAAAACTAGATCTAAAACAAGTTCTTGGATAATGGCTAACTAAAAAACTAGATGCTTAAGAGCTAAGTCTTGTGTCCTCAAATGGAGGAGACAATATCCACTTTTTCATGCATGGGTTGAGGAGCCATGTTTTGGGCCAAAAAATCAAGCCCAAAACCCAATTTCTTCAGTCCACAGAGGCCTTTTCAGTTGGATTTGACTTCAACAGCCTTTTCGTCCACTTTTGCTCCTCTGATTGGGTCAAGGCTTGGACCATTGAAAAGCTATTTCCAATCTAGTCGTTTTGACATAAGGTAGGCCCAATTTCGAGGTCTGCATCCAAAGATACGGTCTTTGAAAGTTCTGCTGACTTTTATGCGGTGTTTCTGCCAGCGTTGACTTTGATTTTTCAGCTTTGACCAAGCTTTAAAAAAACTTTTTCTCCTTGAATCTTGGACTTTAATCACAGAACTTCTTATCAACCACCCTTTGCTCCTTTATCTCGCAAAAGTGACACATTTCTGCACATAATTGACTCCAATGTCAGAAATACATAAAAGCATGAAATCAGCATTAACTCTTATTTATCACTCGCATAATCGGTCTAAAAGTATTATTGTTAAGATGTTAAAACTACAGTTTTGGGCTCTTATCAAACCACCCCCAAACAGCATTTTGCTTGTCCTCAAGCAAATATGAGAAATTAGAATAAGTGACCAAAAATGGAGTTCTAACTAATCTCATTTCGCCGAGTGCGATTGCATTGACCATATGCAACAAGGCCTTAAACCACTAAGAATTCCCTAGTGGACGAGTTACAGCCTCGTGAGAGTTTTCAAGTGAAGGTACTCACAAACTTTATCTATACTACAATGACTAAGAAATAAAACTATTGTTTCCTTATTTATGTCTCAATTATCTATACATCTCACTAGCAATGAATTCAGAATAATCAAGTCGAAACCTAAGCTAATATATGCATAATAATCAATCATCTACGAATAAATATATATACAATGAGTAATACTATGAAATGCACTAACAGGTCCGTTTCTAAAACTTTGGAATAACGTCCTTAAGTAGGTCCTCACATAAATGTCAAGACAAAAACACTCTAATTTTTTCGCTCAAGTTTTGCTACTCCAGTGTGCAGTGGGCACACTTTACCTTACAATCTCAATGACACACAAGGAAGTCGAAGTCGATCAAACACATCTGAAACTTACTATCACACTAACATATTCCTAATTGAGCTAGAGGTCTTATTTAGGTGTTGCGGGGATTAGGAGATGGTTTGAAAAGAAAGGAAATGGATATTCAAAAAGGAGAAGTCTGAGATAATATGGTCTTCATATTACGTAACTAGAGAAACCCTTGTTCTTTTATTTCTACACTTTGTTTCCATCCTTAGCCTTTTTATTTTGGCTTTTTGGCTCCTTTTATTTTTTTGGAGTTCTAACTCTTTCTTTTCTTTTATTTATTTATTTATTTGGAAGGAAACTTTCTTTTCTTATTCTTTTTTGAAGCAACTAACTAATTTTTGTTTACACGGGTTTTTCTCTTCTCTTTTCATCACTCATCTTATTCTCAGACTTATTCTAAAATGGGTAGGTTGATTTTTTTTATTTTGTTTAGTTTTTGTAAAAGGGTAAATAAATTGTAGTTTATGAAAGGCTAAAGAAAGGCTCAGAGGGGTGATAAGAGCCCAAAACTGTAGTTTTAACCCTTTAACAATAATACCTTTAGACCAATTATGCGAGTAATAAATAAGAGTTAATGCTGATTACGTGTTTTTATGTATTTCAGGCAATGGAGTCAATTATGTGCAGAAATGTGTCACTTTGACGAGATAAAGAAGCAAGGGTTGGTTTGGTTGCTAAGGAGTTCTGTGATTAAAGGCCAAGATTCAAGGAGAAAAAGCCTATAAAAAGCCCGGTCAAAGTTGAAAAGTCAAAGTCAACGAGGGCAGAAACAACGTATAAAGTCAGCAGAACTTTCGAAGACCGTATCTTTGGACTCAAACCTCGGAATTGGGCGTACTTTATGCCAAAACGACCGTCTCGGGAAAAGCTTTCCAATGTTCCAAACCTTGACCCAATCAGAGGAGTAGAGGTGGACGAAAAGTTTGTTGAAGCAAAATCCAACTGAAAAGGCCTCTATGGACTGAAGAAATTGGGTTTTCGGCCCAAAACATGGCTCCCCAGCTTATGCACGAAAATGTGGATCTTATCTCCTCCATTTGAATAGAGAAGACTTAACTCTTAAGAATATACTGAGTTTAGGTAGCAAGTAGCCATTAGAGCATAGTTCTAGATCTAGTTTTCTTCAATTAATTAGTTTTTATACCTTGTTTTAATTTAGATTATTGTATCATTGTTATTCCTTTATTAGATTAATAAAAATAGTTAGTTCTTGATAATTTTGGTTTTGATTTATTAAATTACTTAGATTTAAATTCATATCTTAGTTGTTAATCATTTCTTAGTGTTAATTTAGTTTTGAAGTTTAGAATCTTTATATTAATAAAGTTAGAATCTTTATATTATGTCTTGTTCAATTTCGATTGGAAATGATAGCATAATGATTCTAGGCTAAACCTCTATTAGAGGGGGGTTGAAGAAGTCTTGATGAAGTTTGATCTTTGTTAACTTAGAAATCGTCGTGATAATCTATTCAATTCTAGAAAGTAATTAGTTCACCATGAGAATGGGTTTGGTTGCTTCACATGCTAGTTATTAATTGGTAGAGATTACCATGTATAATTAGGGGTTAGAAATACCATTTTGATATGCGAAAACATTAAAATTTGGATCACGACGAATCGTTGTTAGTTCGAGTTAAGGTGGAATCAATCCCCCCCTAATTTCTTATCATATAGTCAATTTAGAAATTACATAGTTTGAATTAGCGTATATTGTTATTTGAATTCACATCGTAGTACAATTCCATTCGTAAAACTCTCATTAACTTTGGATAGACCGATAGTCATAGAAAACATTGAATAATAACGAACTAGGAGTGGAACGAATCTTTTACTCCACTCTATTTCGATAGATTCGAGAGTAGAAATCTTGGATAAACCCCAAGTAGAAAATAGTTTTAGTTTTACTTGCATTTAAGTTCCATCATTTATGCGTAGGTAAAACTATCATTTTACCTTTATCAAGGGGCGACTAGCAGAAATTAATTTCATAAGGTTTGAATTTCTGGCTTTATCGATCCAAAGAGGGCCTAAATTCTCACTTAGGATATGGTATAGTGATCAAGCAAGTGGACGTGTGATTTCTCTATTCGGAATTTACTTCTCTCTTGTGTCAGACACTCCTCCACAACCGGATCGTTTCAACGCCTTTATTCAAACTCAACAACAGATTTTACAAGCCATCCAACTTTCCTTACAGCAGTTAGCATAAGAGAAAGTACAACCCAAAGGTGTGTTTCCAGGACAAGCAATACCTAATCCTTAAACAACAAACACAGCCTTTGAGTTGAACGGTAATACTAGTACGGAAAATGCAAACGTAGGTGAGCTAAATGCCATCACCACTCTCCATTCTAGGAGAGTAGTTGATAACAACGTAACTATGCCTATAGTTACCCCACAAGTAGTCCCTACACCGGAGATTGAACTAGATACCAAAATAGAAACTGAAGAGCCTACCCTTGTAGAGGTACCAGTTAAAGTACAACCTAAGATACAGAAAACCAAGGTTAGACATTCAGTTGATCCATACGCTAAATATAGAGAGAAACCATCGTTTTCCCAGAGATTAGCTATGTTAAACAAGGATACAAATTTTGAGGAGATTAGGGAAGTTTTTAAAAATCTAACGATAAACCTACCCTTTCTCAAAGCAATTAAAAAATTACCTCACCACGCAAAATTTCTCAAAGAGTTGTGCATTAAAAGGCGTAAGACAAATATTCCTAGAGACGCCTTTTTAACTGAACAGTTTCTAACTTTATCAGAACATAATGGAATCGTTAAGTACAAAGACCTTGGTCATCCTACTGTACAATGCACCTTAGGAGATTCCCACACGACGACCGCTTTACTAGACCTGGGGGCGAGTGTTACCTTACTCCTGTATTATCTATACAAACAAATATGTCTACAAGAGATGCAACCTACTAAAATGACGTTGCAATTAGCGGATCCATCTATTAAGTACCCTAAGGGTGTAGTTGAAAACGTACTTGTTAAGGTCCAGGATTTCTACTGTCCTGCTAATTTTGTTATCCTCGATACAGAAGTCGCTAACAACTCTGTTCGATCATTTTAGGGCGTCCTTTCTTGGCAACTGCCAACGCGCTCATAAACTGCTGCGATGGTTCGATGTCCTTGTCTTTTGGCCATCTTTCTGTTGAGGTAAATATTTTTAAAATGATGAAATAGTTACCAGATTCGTCTGTAGATGGGGAGGTTAGCATGATCGAGAGCTTAGCTCAAGATTATTTTAATAACACGTTTCCAGAAAACCAGATGCATAAATTCCTGTCTTTTGGAAGTTCAGATTTCACTGATGACTCCTATTTAGAGGAAGTCAACACCATCTTCGAGTCTACACCTATCGTAGACCCTTCTGTTGCTCCATCTACTGACTTTGAAGACCTGTTGCCTAAGCAAGTATTCATTACTCAAGATGAGGACCCTCCAGAAGCATTTATCGACATTCCTTCCATCTCGGTGCTTAAACCTCTTCCTCATGAGTTAAAATATATTCAACTTGATCCGGATGGTAGTCATCTGGTAATAATATCTTCCCTGTTATCTAAGGATGAAGAGGCACGTTTAATTAGGGTGATTAGGGAACATCGTTTTGCGATTGGTTGGTCCCTAGCCAATATTAAGGGAATTGACCCTAATGTTTGCACTCATCGTATCCATTTGGAGGATAATGCCAAGACTTCTCGCAAACCTCAGCGTCGCTTGAACCCTGCCATGAAAGAGGTGGTCAGGGAAGAAGTCTTACGCTTACTCGATGCGGGTATCATATACCCAATCTCTGATAGCGAATGGGATAGTCCTATTCATGTAGTTCCTAAGAAATCAGGGATTACCATGGTGCGTAATGCCAAGGGTGAATATATTGCCACACATGGTCCTATGAAATGGAGGATCTGTATTGATTACAGACGTTTAAATGCCATGACACGAAATGATCATTTTCCTTGACCTTTATAGATCAGATGCTAGAACGTCTAGCTAGTCATGCTTTTTATTGTTTTTTGGATGGCTACTCTGGCTATTTTCAAATTATTATTGATATTGATGATCAAGAAAATACTACCTTCGCATGTCCTTTTGGAACATACGCCTATAAACGAATGCCTTTTGGCCTTTGTAATGCTCCTGGTACCTTCCAGCGGTGTATGCTTCATATATTTAGTGACATGGTAGAACGCTTCATGGAAGTATTCATGGATGATTTTTCTATCTATGGAGACTCTTTCATGGATTGCCTATCTAACCTATCTAAGGTTTTGACTCGGTGTGAAGAGAAGAGTCTGGTTTTAAATTGGGAAAAATGTCATTTCATGGTGAAAAAATGCATAGTACTAGGGCACATTGTATCTATTGATGGCATCGAAGTAGATAAGGCCAAACTAGATAAGATAGCGACTCTACCTATACCACGGACTGTCCGTGATATTAGAGCCTTTCTAGGTCATGCAGGTTTTTATAGGCGCTTTATCAAAGATTTTTCAAAAATAGCTAGGCCTTTAACTAATATGCTTTTAAATGATGCCATTTTTTATTTTAATTTTAACTATAAATAGGCTTTTGAAACTTTAAAAGCCACCTTAATCTCTGCACCCATTGTACAACCTCCCGATTGGTTTAAACCTTTCGAACTCATGTGTGATGCTAGTGATTATGCTATTGGTGCTGTCTTGGGACATAAACTAGATAATAAATCCACTGTTATTTATTATGCTAGTAAAACTCTAAACGATGCTCAAAAGAATTATACAACTACTGAAAAAGAATTCTAAGATGTCATTTATGCTTTAGATAAGTTTCGTCCTTATTTGGTTGGTTTTAAGACTCTAGTTTACACGGACCATGCAGCAATTAGGTACCTTCTTGTAAAGAAAGATGCTAAGTAGAGATTAATCCGATGGATTCTTCTCTTGCAAGAGTTCACATTAGAAATAAAGGACAAAAGAGGAGTCAAAAACGTTGTTGCCGACCACTTATCTAGACTTACAAATGACGATGATAGTGATTCCGAGTCCATACCGGACTCTTTTCCTGATGAGCATCTGTATGCTATTTTTTCTGCACCATTGTATGCTGACATTGTGAATTATTTAGCATCAGATATTATTTATGCTGATTGGTCAAGAAATGAACGTAAGAAGTTCTTGGCCAGAGTTAAGCTATACTACTGGGATGAGCCCTATCTTTTTAAGTATTGTGCGGATCAGATTATTCGTCGTTGTATTCCCTAGTGGGAATATACTGAGGTTCTCCCATTCTGCCATGATGATGAGAAGGCTCCATATATTCAGAAGTTAGCTGAAGAACACGGTGATCGTGTGCTTTTAATTCTTTCAACACAAGGTAACTGTGCTTATACATTTGCAGCACATATATATTATTTTCATATAATTAAAATTATTTTATTTTTATCTTTATTTTTATTTTTATTTATTTTTTTCCGATTGGTTATATAATTAAAAGTACTTAATTGAATTTGTATCCACATAACTGGCCATGTAGGGGGCATTGGGTCTTAATGGTTCTTGACATACCATTAATGGAAGTGTACTGGTTGGACTCTTTAAAAGATTTTCGAGGGCCGCCGGATCCAGCTTTTAAATTATTAGTACACACGTGAGTTTAGTCTTTATTTATTGTATTTTTCATTGTATATTTGATTCTATCTTGAAAATAATGAGAATGAAACAAATGCATTTTCAGTGCGATCAAGACATCAAATATGTCCAAAGGAAAGAGAAAGATGAATCCAAATCCAAATTGGAACTATGTGACAGTAAGCTTAGTTTCTTTGGAATACAATACAAAGTATCTTCCAATTTGTGTATGTGTTAATGCAAGTATTAATTATGTATAGTGCCCACAACAACAAGGGGGGATTGTATGCGGATATTATGTATTGCGCTTTATGCGAGATTTAGTAGAGGATCCTGGTCCACCAATAAAAAAGAAGGTGACTGTAAAGTAGCATTATTTTTCATATAGTCTTAGCTAGCTTATAAATTGGTGCATCTGTAAATATGGTAGGCAATGTATTGCCTGCATTATTCATTTTCATAATATTTATAATATATTTTTTGTCGAACAGGTATTGGAGTTCTCTAGCAAGAAGACTTACACCACTGAAATAAATGAACTTTGTCTTGAATTCATCGACTTTATCCAACAATTTATCTGAGTAGTTAATTTGGGTAAGTGGGCTTCCATATTTTCCCTTTCTTTATGTATATATACTTTTCTTATCGTTTTTTTTTCTTACTTGTACAATATACCCGTCTTGATTCACTTGCTTTTTAATTTTATATACTAGTCATAGTGGAATGACGACTCATGATATGATGCAGGTGCCATGGATCGATTAACAGATGAATAGATGGCAGCTAGATTTTTGGTGTTGGAAGTGCGCACAACAAGCTAAGATATTGCTAGGATAGTATTGGCGCTATGTAGTTTTTTTTTTTTTTTTTTTTTTTTTAAATTGTGATTCTTTTGGGATTGGAATGACTTCTTTTGTTGGGAGTCAAACTAGATGATAAATACTTGGTTTGATCGATGAAATCAATAGAAGTTAATTGTTTTGAATGTTGTTTCTTTCTTCTCGAGTGGATGTTGTTTCCGTATCATAAAGCAGGTTAAAGTGATTTTGGTTGTGATGTTTTGATAAATGTATGTAGATGTTGTTTATGTCATAAAGCAGGTTAATGGGATTTTGGTTATGACGTATAGGATGCAGGTTAAGAAATGAATATGATCGAATACAAAAATGAGAAAATGTTTTTTAAAACAATTATTTTCATTTGTCTCACTTTTGGAAAAAGTGACATAATATCTATTAAAAGTGACACAACTGACCACTCTTATGTGTCGCTTTCTTTTTCATACGAGTTATATGGAATTGATTCCCAAAAGTGACACAAGAAGTAAAGGGCTTTTGTGTCACTTTTGACGTACTTATGTCTCACTCTGGTCCAAAAGTGACACAACTAGTATACTTAATGTGTCACTTTTGACGTACTTATGTCCAAAAGTGACACAACTAGTATACTTAATGTGTCACTTTTGATGTACTTATGTCTCACTCGGGTCCAAAAGTGACACAACTAGTATACTTAATGTGTCACTTTTGACGTACTTATGTCTCACTCTGGTCCAAAAGTGACACAACTAGTATACTTAATGTGTACTTTTTGACGTACTTATGTCTCATCTCGGTCCAAAAGTGACACAACTAGTATACTTAATGTGTCACTTTTGACGTGACTTATGTCTCACTCTGGTCTAAAAAGTGACACAACTAGTATACTTTTAATGTGTCACTTTTGACGTACTTATGTCTCACTTTGGTCCAAAAGTGACACAACTAGTATACTTAATGTGTCACTTTTGACGTATTTATGTCTCACTCTGGTCCAAAAGTGACACAACTAGTATACTTAATGTGTCACTTTTAACAAAATTATGTCCCACTCTGGTCCTAAACGGATATAACTAGTGTCACTTTTGACAAGCACTGTGACACTCTTTCTTAAAAGTGACACAAGAGGCTATTCTTAAGTGTCACTTTTTGTTACTTTTGGTGACACATTTAGTAAGGCTTTTGTGTCACTTTTGGTAGAACTTTATGTGTCGGGGGCTTATAGGTCACTTCAAAATTAGTTTCAAAAGTGACACAAGTGACTTTTTGTGTCACTTAAAAAGTGACACATAAAGCCCTTCTTTTAGTAGTGGATATAATGAGGTTCTCTCATTCTGCCATGACAAAGAATGTGTTCATTGCCAACAACTTGGGCAAATCACGAAATATAATATGATGCCATTAAATCCAATCATGGTGGTAGAAGTCTTTGACTTATGGGGCATTGATTTCATGGGTCCCTTTCCTGTTTCCCACGGTTTCATTTATATTCTAGTTGTCGTGGACTATGTGTCTAAATGGATAGAGGCCATGGCTTGCCATAGCAATGACCATAAGACAGTTGTGTTTTTTGTTCAGGAGTATATTTTCTATCTTATTAGTGATGGTGAAACACATTTTTGCAACAGAGTTGTTGCATCTCTAGTAAAAAGTATGGAGTTACACATAAGGTAGCAACTCCGTATCATCCACAAACTAGCGGACAAGTAGAAGTTTCTAATAGGGAAATCAAAAAGATTTTAGAAACAACTGTAAATCCTGATAGGAAAGACTGGTCGAAGCATCTATCTGATGCCTCATGGGCATATAGGACTGCTTTCAAAACTCGTATAGGTATGTCTCCCTTTAGACTTGTATTTGGGAAACCTTGTCATTTGCCCATTGAATTGGAGCACTGCGCTATGTGGGCTATAAAAAGCTTTAACTTCAATTTTGATGAGGCGAGTGTCAAGCACAAGTTGCAATTGAATGAGCTTGAAGAAATCCGTAGCGATTCTTACGATCTCGTGAAGGATTATAAAGCTAACATGAAACGTGTTCATGATAAGTAAATCTTGCGCAAAGAGTTTGTGGTAGGTCAAAAGGTCTTACTTTACAACTCCCGTCTACATATTTTTCCAGGGAAATTAAAAACCCGTTGGTCTAGTCCTTTTCTAGTTACTGAAGTCACCCCTTACGGGGCTATCACCTTGGTAAATCCTAAGGACAACAGTACCTTTCAAGTCAATGGCTAACGGTTAAAACATTTTCACGAGCTAATGTCCCCTGATGTGGAGGAAGTCCTTTTACAGGACCCTGTCTATGAGGACTAACCTTTGTTGCTGGTGTACTTCCTTTCACTTCCATATAGTGATGAGTGCACCATTCAGGTAACCGAGCCCTCCCTATGGAGTGTGTGGCTGTAAGTACCGGATCCTAAGTCCACGGTTAACATAATTCACGTATTCCATTCTTGCATGTTTTCTCGATTTTTGAGTCATGTTCCTCTATGGTGTGAATTATGTCCTTATTATTTTTTCGTTTTTCTTATATATTAAATCTTTTTCATAAAAAATAAAAACAGTTAAAATAACAAACATAGTAATTTAGGAGGTCTCGGGAATCTGACTTTAAAAGACTCACTTTTAAAACAAATTTTCTAAACTCTGTTGTCTAAAATTTGTTTGGGGGGTGGGGTGTTCGTTTTTTTTATCCGTCTTGGATTGTTTAACTTTCCATTTGTGTTTCTTAGGTCGTTTAATCGTATTCCGATTTGGGTTGACATTATCTATGAATTTAGATTCCATTCGTTCGCAAAACTTACGTCATGCACGCACTTCGAGGCGTTTTCCATCTTTTTATATGTCACCCATGGTTGGAATAGAGTGTTTTATGGATAATTGGATTGGAAATTCTCTCCTAATCATTTCCATATCTCATTTCCAAAAATCGGACCGGTAACGAAGCGGTAATTTTAGTTTGAAGTTGCGTGAAAAATTGAAAAAATTCGAAAAATCAAATTGGGCTTGGGCCCAATCTCGTGCGCACGTGCTGCGCACGTGTGCGTCCCTTTCCTTCAAACCAACCGTTCGCGTTTTCCATTTCTCACCACCATTATCAAAGCTTCAAACCTAGCAACCAACAAAAAAAAAAAAACCTAACTACACCCACGCCCACAATACAAGCCCACCCCAAATCTTCTCCAAACCATTCCCACCACCATCTCCACCAATTTTCACCACCAAAACATTACAAAAATTCGAAAAATTCAAAAAAATTGGAACTGCCACGCCACCACCGCGCCACTACCATCGTTTTTTTAGTGAGGTTGTTCACATTGTTTCCTACACCATATACAAACCCTCAAATCAGTTCAAAACTTCTAATGGCTCAAAGAAGGAGAATTTTGTTGGAGCAAGCGTTTATGACTGACTGCTTCACGCCATTTTTCGGTGATGAGATGGTTATGAGAGATTGGAATAGGTTATGGTACTCGACAGATGATTTTTACCACGAAGATTTGGTCCGATAATTTTATAGGACGAGGGAGTTGGATGAGAATATAATTTTTGTTAAGGTGGCGGGAGGAGGAGAGAAGTATCTACAGGGTTGTTGGTTGAGATTTTAGGCATTCTACCTAGACGCCATCTCGATGCCACATTATAGGAATCCCAATTTACTGGGATCGAACCTTTGATGAACGCGACTGTTTTGGAAGGGAACTACAATGCGAGCTCCATTGTGTTCGCCAGTCGTCTCTGCGAACCAACCAACTAGCTGTAGCTCAGTGGATTGGTAGGAATGTCATCGGGAAGGAGAAGGTCAGTGACATCAGTATGAACTGCCTTGACGTTCTATGGATACTCCAAGAGCAAAAGTATAAATTCTTTATTCTCAAGTTTTTGATTACTATAATTAGAGGAGTCGGGAAGAGTATTGCACCTTTCCTATTTTGATAATGAAGATCATGATGACCTTGAGAGTGACTCCGATGTCTGATAGGATTTGGCTGAAGGAGCACAGAAATCCAACTATTTATACCGAGTGTATCCAAAAGACGTGGAGGTTGCCTGAAGAGCGGGTAGTTGAAGAGGATGAGTCGGAGGATGACTCGGAGGATGAGGAAGACACGACATGTCTTGATGTTGATGCCTTAGAGAGTTGTACGTCTGATGTAGAACGTATGTTGGTGCTTCATCGTGGCATGTGTTCTCTCAATACTATTTGTGAAGATCTCCGGACTCGGCAGGCTACCATGCATCATAACTTCGAGACTTCGAGCCCGGCCAGCGAGGATGGCGCTGGGAAACGGATGATGAAGACAGAGATGGATGCATAACGCAAGTTCTGAGAAGATATGCTTGAACGCTTCCCACCCCAGGGTGGTTTTTCTTCTGAGGAGGAGTCTGTGAGGCACGAGCATCGTTGCTACAGGACAGATGGCTCGGGGCCATCGGGAACTCAGGAGTCATCTCCTTCTCATGTGCCATCCACTACCAGCAGCGCGTTGTTAGGAATATTTTGAGTTGATGTCATTTTGTATTTCTTTTTATTTAGTTCGGATGTTAATTTTGAATTTCGTAGTTAAATTTGAATTTGGTAGTTAAATGTTGTTTGAATTTCAATTTTAATATAATGTGGTTATTTTCAAATTGTGCGTTGTTTTTATTGTTAATCCCACCTTCCCGATTTGTTTGGGGGTGGTATTATTTACTATAGCATGATTTGTTATATGATCCTCCATTTTAGAAGTTGTTTTGGAGTGCTGGTTGAGAATATTGCCGATATTGGCATGCCTAGGATTAGATGTGGTGGTAGGATGAAATCTTAATGCGTTAGGCAGTTACTATCCTAAATTCAACCTAAAAGATATTGGGTTTGTTTTGGAATAGAGAATATGGGTTGTTTCCATTTTCGGTTTCAGAAATATTTTGTTTCCGGCAATTGCCTTAAAACTTTTTGGTAACTTGCCGATTCGTTTTGGAAGCTCACAACCTATATAAACTTCCTTCCTTCTTCACTCACAACCCACACTACATCCCACTTTCATCTCTCACCTTTCACTCCCACGTTTTTCTTCTTTTTCCTTTTCACTTCCGCATTTCAAAGACACCTCGGGCACTGCTCGCCGGTGGAGCGCCACTTGCAACCCTAGGCCTTTGTCGGTCAAATTTTATTCAGCTGACGACCAGCCCATCCGAGCAAAAGTGAGCGCTGCCTCTGCTAAGTGCTTTGAACTCGAAATTCACCAAAGCATCCCAAGACCCTACCGTGCATAGGTTGAACGCACCCCATGCCCTGACCCCCGTGGGCACGAAAAATTCTGATTTTTTGTGGGTTGTTCCACGATTGTTCCAGCTGTTCTAGAGAGTAGTTTTGTGATGACATCACCTATAGTCATACTGGAGAAGTCTTTCGAACACTTGTTGGGAAGTGATAAGAGCCCAAAATTGTAGTTTTAACCCCTTAATAATCATACTTTTAGACCAATTATGTGAATAATAAGTAAGAGTTAATACTGATTACGTGTTTTTATGCATTTCAGGCTTCAAAGTCCATTATGTGCAGAAATGTGCCACTTTAGCGAGATAAAGGAGCAAAGGTCGGTTACTAAGGAGTTCCGTGATTAAAGGCCAAGATTCAAGATGATAAAGCCTTTCTAAAGCCCGGTCAAAAGCTGAAAAGTCGACGCGGGCAGAAACAGCACACAAGTCAGCAGAACTTCCGAAGGCCGTATCTTTGGACTCAGACCTCAGAATGGGACCTACCTTACCTCAAAACGACCGGCTCGGAAAGAGCTTTCCAATGGTCCAAGCCTTGACCTAATCAGAGGAGCAAAAGTGGATAAAAAGTCTGTTGAAGCCAACTGCAGCTGAAGAGGCCTTTTTGGACTGAAAGAATTGGGTTTTGGGCCTGATTCTCTGGCCCAAAACATGGCTCCAAGCCCATGCACGATTTTTGGATCTGAATGTATAAAAACCAAAGCTTCACTCTTTGTTAAGAGTAGATAGTTAGACCTAGATTAGAAATTAGATTAGTAGCCTCCATTAATTAGTTTTAGATCTCAGTTTTAAAATTTCATTCCCTGTTTTAGATTAAAACTTTAAATCATTGTTCTTTATTGATTAGATAAATAAAATAGTTATTCTTGTCAATTTCGATTTTTGTCATTTATAATTTATTAGATCTAATTTCAATTCTTGTTATCATTCAATTCTTAGTTATTAATTAGATTTCGATTATTGTTTAGTTAAATTTCATAAAGTTAGAATCTTTGTAATATGTTGTATTCAATTTCAATGGGAAATGATGGTTTGATGAATCAAGGCAAAAACCTCCATTAGAGGGGTTGATGAAGCCTTGATGAAAACTTAGTTGTATAGTATAGAAGCGTTGTAGAGTCTATTCCATTCTAGAAGGTCGTGTTTCGCCATGAGAATGGGTGGACGACCTCACATGCTAGTTATAATTGGTAGAAATGCCATGTTAATTAGGGATTAGAACGAGCAATTCTTACCGTAAGAACGTAAGAATTGGATTACAACAGTCTATTCTAGGTGATTAAGTTGGATTCGAGGTGGATTCAATTCCCTCTAATTCTTTATCTAGATTCAAGAACATTAGTATTTCCATATATTTCGTAGTGACATTCAACATATTGCTTTTCATATTGCATCGTAGTATAATTCCCCCTCGTAAAACTCTCATTAGACTTAAGACCGACTAATTAGATTAGAAAACATTCCATGCTAGAGCACTAGGAGTGGAACGAATTTGTTACTCCACTCTATTTCGATAGAATTGAGAGTAGAAACTTTGATAAATATAGACACATAAATAGTTTTAGTTTACTTACGTTTTGAGTTTCATCGTTCATTTCGTAGGTAAACTTTATCATTATTATGTTTTATCAAATGGCGCCGCTGCCATCTTAGTTGCACTTTAGCATTGTTTTCATAGTAGAATTAGTCATTTTTAAGTCCCATTAAACCCACCCACCCTTGTTTGATTCATACTGTGGTTGTCCATTTCAGCGTTGAAAAAGTTCCGCAAAAATATACACCGAAAGCACGCATTGCGCTTAGGGAGGGCGCTGCATCTATAGCTGGAAACGAGGCCGCCCGGCGCTTTCCTTGAGCGCGACCCGCCCTATAGTTACTGGACCACGAGCGCGACCCGCCCTCAGACCGAGCGCGACCCGCGCTAACTTACTGGACAAGGAGCGCGACGCGCCCTATGCAAAATTTTGCGGATTTCTACAGGTTTGTTTCGAACTTCGATTTTTAAGTTTTTTTTTTCAGTGTTCTAACTTGATATTCACACTGAACACGCGTAAATAAGACGCTATTCATAAGCAAAGCAAGGACGCTATCAGGTATTCCTTTCTTCCATACCTCGCATCTCCAGTTAGAGGTTTCTACTAGTATATCAGAATTGTTTGGAGTGTTGCATGTTTAGTTAAGTTCGACTTAGTCTTGCATGAGATTAAGGTCTGGTTGAAGAAAAACAACTAACGTAATTACACGGCAACGTTAACAAACAAGTCTATCTAGTTTCCCACCCATTACACCTCTAGCTACTATTTCACACACACCACCTGATATTATGGCTGAAGAAAGAGAGACTCCTCTCTCTGACTTTTATAAAGCCTTGAGCGATAGCCCTAAATCTTGCATCGTTCTAGCAGACCCAGTGGGGGATTTCCGCATCCCCCCAAATATATTTAATTTGTTACCCGTTTTTCATGGTTTAGACCATGAAAAACCTTATCAGCACATGCGTAGGATTGAACAAGTCCTTACAACATTCCACCATCCTACGGTTGGTGCGGAACAAATTAAATTGAGGGTATTCCCTTTCACCTTAGCTGATAAGGCGGCGTCTTGGTTAACTGCCCAAGCGCCTAATTCTGTGGACTCGTGGGCCAAACTTGTTCAGCTGTTTATGGAACATTTTTACCCACCCCTAAAGACGGATGAAATGCTTTCCAAGATTCACTTCTTTCGACAGAATCCTCATGAATCATTTTCAGAGGCTTGGAATCGTTTCACCGATCTCCTTATAGAGTGTCCACACCATCACCTAGCAAAAGACACGTTAGTTCGTGCCTTTTTCAAAGGACTTCTACACCACCATAAAGAAGTCCTAGACATAATGAATGGGGGTAGTTTCCTAAGTAAGGGAGCCTCGAGGAGGCATATAAATTTTTGGAAGATCAGACTAAGCGTAATAATAATTGGGGGTAGTGACGATTACTCCCGCTCCGCTAGTTCTCCTTCAACAGTTAAGGCTACCAGTATGTTTGAGGTTAAATCAGATCCTGAGCTTAAAACTCTAATTGAATCCCTCACAAAAAAGGTAGAGGCCATTTCTGTACAACAAAAGCCTATCCCCATCATGAATGTAAATTCAAATCCATGTAGTTTCTGTTGGAGTCCTGAGCATCCCGACTCCCACTGTCCTATAGCCTATGAACATTCTTGTTCCATTAATAGTGAACCTAACGCCCCTTGGAGACAAAATCCCAACTTCGGTTGGAGAAATAACCAACAAGTCACACCTACAGGGTACAATAATCAATATGTTAGGCCAACGCACAGTTATAACCAAGCTCCACCACAACAAGGACAGGATCAGGGTAATTATAATAATTATAACAACCAAGCGCAACCTCGACAAGGTCAAGCACAAGGTCAATGTAGTTATAATAATTATAATGCTAATAGAGGTATCGTTCCGGTAAATAATAACTATCACAATCCGCCCATAAATAATCAATGCGAGATAGGTCCAGTCACACCAACCGTGACTACTACACCCACACAACCGGATCGTCTTGACACCTTCATACAAGTGAGCCAACAACTTTTCCAAACCATGGCTCAATCTAACCAACACATTCTACAATCCGTTAATAATTTGAACCAACAGTTAGCCCGAGAGAAAGCCCAACCAAAAGTGTTTCGGGCCAAGCGATACCCAACCCTAGAGGCAAAGAAACACGACCTTTGAGGTAAACGGTAATACTAGTACGGAAACTACAACCGTAGGTGAGCTAAATGCCATCACCACTCTCCGTTCTAGAAGAGTGGTTGATAACAAAGTAACAATGCTTATAGTTACCCCATCAGTACTCCTTACACCGGATATCGAACTAGATACCGAAATAGAAACTGAAGAACCTACCACTGTAGAAGTACCAGTTAAACCACAACCTAAGAAATAGAAAGCCAATGTTACACATCAAGTCGAGCCATACGCTAATTATAGAGCGAAACCACCGTTCCCTCAGAAATTAGCCATGCTAACCAGGGATACTAACTTTGAGGAGATTAGGAACATTTTCAAAAATCTAACGATAAACCTTCCTTTTCTCGAAGCTATAAAAAGCTACCTAACCACGCTAAGTTTCTTAAGGAGTTGTGCTACTAGGGCGTAAGACCAACATACCTAAAGACGCCTTTCTAACTGAGCGGTTCCCAACTTTATCCGAAAATAATGGAATTGTTAAGTACAAGGACCGGTCGCCCCATTGCATAATGCACCTTAGGAGATTCGACACGACGACCGCTTACTAGACACGGGGGCTAGTGTTAACTTACTCCCGTTTTATTTGTATAAACAAATAGGTCTAGAGGAGATGCAACCTACTAAAATGACATTGCAATTAGCTGATCGGTCAATTAAGTATCCTAAGGGTGTGGTTGAAAATGTGCTGGTTAAAGTCCAAAATTTTTACTACCCAGCCGACTTCGTTATCCTCAACACAGAAGTCACTAACGACTCTGTACCTATCATTTTAGGGCGTCCCTTCTTGGCTACTGCCAACGCGCTCATAAACTGCCGTGATGGTTCGATGCCCTTGTCCTTTGGCCATCTTTCTGTTGAGGTAAATGTTTTCAAAACGAGGACACAGTATCCCGATTCATCTACAAATGGCGAGGTTAGCATGATCGAGAGCTTAGCTCAAGATTACTTCAAAAACATGTTTTCGGAGAAACAGATTAACAAATTCCTTTCCTTCGAAATTCGACTTTAACAATGACTCCACGGTAGTAGGCTAAATCGAAGAAGAATTCCTGCAACTCTTTTGCACCGCTTCTTTACCACTTCGGCGAGTCCCCCCTTGCCAACAACCATTCATCCCTTGATGCTATGACGGAAAATGAATTTTTCAATCTCTATCCCAGTGATCCTTTTGACCCACCTATTGAGGAATGTCTTGCATATATCAAAATTTCTGATGATATGGACTTGAGAGCTCTAGCTGAGAATCATTCACCTTCCATCACCAATATTCCCCACCCTCCACCTTTTCAAAGGAACCTCGAGTTTGCACTCGATCCTTTAGTTTCTCCTGTGCTTCATGAATTTTTAAATCCACCTAGTAAACAAATACTTCCCAAGGATAAACCACTTGACACCTTCATTTTAAGACTTGAGACAGTCCCTAACTACACCATGAATGAGTTTTATGCTAAACCCACATCCTCATTTTTTCCATGCTTTCCTCTAAAACTTATCCCAATCCACCATATTTTCCACACTTATTCACTAGGACACCCTCTCGTTCAAAGATGAAACATAAGGTGCATGCTCGGTTATGTTATAGGTCTATCCGACTTTCGCTTTCATTCCACTAGGGCAGGCGCGTCGTAGGAAATCTTGGTGCTTGATTGTGTTTGGATATGTTTTCTGTGATAGTTATTTATGGAACGATCCACAACTATTTCGGTTGTTGATATATGATAAACTGCATATTCATACATATATTTAGATAAGTCTAGGGAATCGACTTTAAAAGACCCAAGTTTTAAATGACAATACCAACTTTTCGGAGTATAGGCCAAACAAAATTTTCAAACTTAAAAGAGTTTTCCAATTTTGTTTAGGGGTGGTGTATTTTGGTATTCATTTCAAATCTTGTTGCCACCCTAAGCCTGTCATGTTTACTCGGTTAGAGTTTGTGTTAGTTAAGACGTAACAGTTTAATTGTGCTTCATATTATCATATCATCTTTACAATATTTCATTACAGTAATGCGCCAATTTTTGCCACGTTTCTATGGTAAATTCTTTCCTTATCTCTTTACACTTTGAGGACAAAGCGTTGATTGTTTGGGGGTGGGATAGAAATATTTGCAAAAATTAGACACTTTTAGGATGTAAATTATGCACTTTTATTTATAAAATGTTAAAAATTATAAAAATTAGTTAGTTACATAATTTAATTGTTCTATTGAATTGTTTCATGAACCCCTTCTCCCAAATTGTTTGGGGGTGGTATAGAAACACGATGTAAATGTTAAGCACATATTAGGTTGTATATTATTATTATTTGTCTTAAAAAAAATAAAAATAAAAAAATAAAAAGTTTATGTTATACACTTAGGAATATTGGTATTGTTTCTTTCTTTATGCTCTTAATAATCTAGAAGTCTCACGTAGCTTTTGCATTAGAATAGTTTTTAGAAACTTAGGTTAATATGTAGGTAATAATCTTTGCATCTATCTATAAATATATTACATGAGTATCTAAGATTGTTTGGCAGTGAGTTTCTGAAATCTAGGCTAGAGTACTTATTCTACAAATCCTGTGAGAATATAGCTTAAAGCCTTATATGAGTGAAACATTTGAGAAATGACACAAGGGAGAAGTATATTCCGAATAGAGAAATCACACGTTCACTTGCTTGACCACTATACCATGTCCTAAGAGAGAATTTAGGCCCTTTTTGGATCAATATAGCTAGAAATTCTGACCTAAGTATATTTTCCGCTAGTCGCCCCACTGAGCCTTTCATTAGCCCTTTCATAAACCACAAATCCTTTACCCAATTACAAAATAAAACAAAATAAAAAAATTCAACCTACCCAATTTAGATAAGTCTGAGAATAGAATAAGGAAGAAAGAAGAAGAGAAAAACCTGTGTAAACAAAAGTTAGTTAATTGCTTCAAAAAAATAAAAATAAAAATAAAGAAAAGAAGTTTCTATCCAAAGAAAAGAAAAATAAAAATAGAAATAAAATAAAAACTCCAAAAAAATAGAATAAAAGGAGTCAAAAGCCAAAGAAAAAAAAAAAAAAAAAATAGCTAAGGATGGAAACAAAGTGTAGAAGCAAAAGTAAATAACAAGGTTTTCTCTAGTTACATAATATGAAGACTCTATTATCTCAGACTTGTCCCTTTTGAATATCCATTTCCTTCCTTCTTAAACCATCTCCTAATCCCCGAAACACCTAATAAAGACCTCTAGCTCAATTAGGAATAGGTTAGTGTGATAGTAAGTGGCAGATGTGTTTGATCGACTCCGGCTTCTTTGTGTGTCATTGAGATTGTAAGGTAAAGTGTGCCCACTACGCACTAGAGTAGCGAAACTTGAGTGGAAAAATCAGAGTGTTGTATCTTGACTATTATTGTGAGAACCTACTTAAGGACGCTATTCCAAGTTTCAGAAACGGACCTGCTATTGCATTTCATAGTAGTACTCATTGTATATATGTTTATTGTAGATGATTGCTTATTATGCATATATTAGCTTAGGTTTTTGACTTAGTTATTCTTGTTCATAGCTAGTGAGATGTATAGATAATTGAGACATAAATAAGGAAACAATAGTTTTATTTCTTAGTCGTTGTAGTATAGATGAAGTTTGTGAGTACCTTCACTGGAAAACTCTCATGAGACTATAACTCGTCCACTAGGAAATTCCTAGTGGTTTAAGGCCTTGTTGCATATGGTCAATGCAATCGCGACTCTCAAATAGCGGGGAGTAGATAGAACTCCATTTTTGGTCACTTATTCTAATTTCTCATCTTTGCTTGAGGACAAGCAAAATGCTGTTTGGGGGTGGTTTGATAAGAGCCCAAAACTGTAGTTTTAACCCCTTAATAATCATACTTTTAGACCAATTATATGAATAATAAGTAAGAGTTAATACTGATTACGTGTTTTTATGCATTTCAGGCTTTAAAGTCCATTATGTGCAGAAATGTGCCACTTTAGAGAGATAAAGGAGCAAAGGTCGGTTACTAAGGAGTTCCGTGATTAAAGGCCAAGATTCAAGAAGATAAAGCCTTTCTAAAGCCCGGTCAAAAGCTGAAAAGTCGACGCGGGCAGAAACAACACACAAGTCAGTAGAACTTCTGAAGGCCGTATCTTTGGACTCAGACCTCGGAATGGGGCCTACCTTATGTCAAAACGACCGGCTCGGAAAGGGCTTTCCAATGGTCCAAGCCTTAACCAAATAAGAGGAGCAGAAGTGGACGAAAAGTCTGTTGAAGCCAACTGCAGCTGAAGAGGCCTTTTTGGACTGAAAGAATTGGGTTTTGGGCCTGATTCTCTGGCCCAAAACATGGCTCCAAGCCCATGCACGATTTTTGGATCTGAATGTATAAAAACCAAAGCTTCACTCTTTGTTAAGAGTAGATAGTTAGACCTAGATTAGAAATTAGATTAGTAGCCTCCATTAATTAGTTTTAGATCTCAGTTTTAGAATTTCATTCCCTGTTTTAGATTAAAACTTTAAATCATTGTTCTTTATTGATTAGATAAATAAAATAGTTATTCTTGTCAATTTCGATTTTTTGTCATTTACAATTTATTAGATCTAATTTCAATTCTTGTTATCATTCAATTCTTAGTTATTAATTAGATTTCGATTATTGTTTAGTTAAATTTCATAAAGTTAGAATCTTTGTAATATGTTGTATTCAATTTCAATGGGAAATGATGGTTTGATGAATCAAGGCTAAAACCTCCATTAGAGGGGTTGATGAAGCCTTGATGAAAACTTAGTTGTATAGTGTAGAAGCGTTGTAGAGTCTATTCCATTCTAGAAGGTCGTGTTTCGCCATGAGAATGGGTGGACGACCTCACATGCTAGTTATAACTGGTAGAAATGCCATGTTAATTAGGGATTAGAACGAGCAATTCTTACCATAAGAACGTAAGAATTGGATTACAACAGTCTATTCTAGGTGATTAAGTTGGATTCGAGGTGGATTCAATTCCCCTCTAATTCTTTATCTAGATTCAAGAACATTAGTATTTCCATATATTTCGTAGTGACATTCAACATATTGCTTTTCATATTGCATCGTAGTATAATTCCCCCTCGTAAAACTCTCATTAGACTTAAGACCGACTAATTAGATTAGAAAACATTCCATGCTAGAGCACTAGGAGTGGAACGAATTTGTTACTCCACTCTATTTCGATAGAATTGAGAGTAGAAACTTTGATAAATATAGACACATAAATAGTTTTAGTTTACTTACGTTTTGAGTTTCATCGTTCATTTCGTAGGTAAACTTTATCATTTTTATGTTTTATCAGGAAGCGAGACTTATGGACATTGGTTCCGTGACAGGATCTTGCAGTTAGGGTGGAGGCATCTAATGGTACGTGAAGACGACTCGTATTCACTGCAGCTTACTGAATTTTTTTTATAATAATGTTAGTTTCTATTGTAACCAGGATGGAGAACAAGAATTCTCCGTCATGGTTGATGACACGCCACTAAAATTTAATAAGTATGTGGTAGCGTTAGTTTTGGGAATACCAATACTTGACCCTATTCACACGTGGGGATATATGACCGATAATGCATACCTCTATGACTATACATATTTCCATGAGTATTATGGGGGAGGGGTGTTTCGTATAATGGACCAAGGGCGTTATAACATAGCCATTGGTAGCCTGTCCCTCAATGTAGGAACCACCATGTTATTCATCATGATGAATATTTTAGGGGATTGGCAGTTTACCTCTGTAGATAGTACCGCTAATGATGTTTTCCTTGCTTTAGCTGAGGGACGTCGCCGATATGACATTCCCCGAGTATTAGTGGCTAGTCTTAAGAGAGCCCAAAGCATGAGGCATAAGTATCTTCTTATGCTTGTTTTGGTTTGTCGCATCATGCTCAGTTGTCTACCTGAATTCTGCACCCGGTTCACTGATTGGAAAAGGGTTGAAGTCATGAGACCCACCAATTGGGTGGTTCGCTCATTTTGAGTAATGACTTGGCCGGGATGGCAGGTGCAATCTCATTTGGTTGCTCCTTACACCCTATCAAACATAGTAACACTCGACAGGTTAGCACAAGTTGATGACACACAGCGACGGGCTTAGAAAGTTATCATGGCATGGCAGGATGCGAAGGAACCTCATCTCTTTGGAGAGGAAGGATGAGGATGATGACGCTTAAACGCGGGAGAGTGAAGGTAAGTTTTAGTTTCAGTTAGTGTCTGCTTATGTCCCAAGCAATTTAATTCTTATTAACCCCATAACGGGTGGAACTCCTATAGAGTTGCGTCAGTTTTTATTTTCTATATTAGTATGTTAACATTGTTTTGCATATGTTCTAGAATTTCACGCGTTTCAATGGTATTTTTTTACCCTTTCTATTTAAATACTTTGAGGACAAATCATACTTTTTGTTTGGGAGGGCATAGAAACACGTGTAATTAAGGCATCTGTTAGGATATAGATATGTATAATATGCACTTGTTTCCTAGTAAAAATTTAAAAATATAAATAAAAAGTTATGCTATACACTTAGGAATATTGGTATTGTTTTCTTTCTCGATACTCTGAATAATCTAGAAGTCTCACGTAGCTTTTGCATTAAAATAATTTTTAGAAACTTAGGTTAATATGTAGGTAATAATCTTTGCATCTATCTATAAGTATATTATATGAGTATCTATAATTGTTTGGCAGTAAGTTTCTGAAATCTAGGCTAGAGTACTTATTCTATAAATCCTATGAGAATATAGCCTAAAGCCTTATATGAGTGAAACATTTGAGAAATGACACAAGGGAGAAGTAAAATCCGGATAGAAAAATCACACGTCCATTTGCTTGATCACTATACCATATCCTAAGCGAGAATTTAGGCCTTCTTTGGATCGATATAACCAGAAATTCAAACCTATGAATTATTTTCTACTAGTCACCCCTCTAAGCCTTTCTTTAGCCTTTCATAAACTGCAAATCCTTTACCTTGTTACAAAAACAAAACAAAAAAAAAAAATCAGCCTACCAATTCTTTGAATGAGTCTGAGAATAGAGATGAAAAATAGAAAAGAGAAGACTTTTGAAATCAAGAATTTGTTAGTCGCTTCAGATAAAAAAAAGAAAGTTTCCATCCAAATAAATAAATAAAAATAAATAGAATCAAAAGAGTCAAAAGCCAAAGACAAGAAAAAAAAATATGGATAAGGATGGAAACAAAGTGTAGAAGCAAAAGTAAAGAACAAGGTTTTCTCTAGTTACATAATATGAAGACTCTATTATCTCAGACTTGTCCTTTTTGAATATCCATTTCCTTCCTTCTTAAACCATCTCCTAATCCATGCAACACCTAATAAAGACCTCTAGCTCAATTAAGAATAGGTTAGTGTGATAGTAAGTGGTAGATGTGTTTGATCGACTCCGGCTTTCTTATGTGTCATTGAGATTGTAAGGTAAAGTGTGCCCACTGCACACTGGAGTAGCAAAACTTGAGCGGAAAAATCAGAGTGGTTTTTGTCTTGACATTTATGTGAGGACCTACTTAAGGACGCTATTCCGAGTTTTCAGAAGTGGACCTGCTAGTGCATTTCATAGTATTACTCATTGTATATATGTTTATTCGTAGATGATTGATTATTATTCATATATTAGCTTAGGTTTCGACTTGATTATTCTATATTCATTGCTAGTGAGATATATAGATAATTGGGAGCATAAATAAGGAAACAATAGTATTATTTCTTAGTCGTTGTAGTATAGATGAAGTTTGTGAGTACCTTCACTAGAAAACTCTCACGAGGCTATAAATCGTCCACTAGGGAATTCCTAGTGGTTTAAGGCCTTGTTGCATATGGTCAATGCAATCGCACTCGGCGAAACGAGATTAGTTAGAACTCCATTTTTGGTCACTTATGCTAATTTCTCATATTTGCTTGAGGACAAGAAAAATGCTTTTTGGGGGTGGTTTGATAAGAGCCCAAAACTATAGTTTTAACCCTTTAACAATAATACCTTTAGACCAATTATGCGAGTAATAAATAAGAGTTAATGCTGATTACGTGTTTTTATGTATTTCAGGCAATGGAGTCAATTATGTGCAAAAATGTGTCACTTTGGCAAAATAAAGGAGCAAGGGTTGGTTGCTAAGGAGTTTTGTGATTAAAGGCCAAGATTCAAGGAGAAAAAGCCTATAAAAAGCCCAGTCAAAGCTGAAAAGTCAAAGTCAATGCGGGCAGAAACAACGTACAAAGTCAGCAGAACTTCCGAAGACCTTATCTTTGGACTCATACCTCCGAATTGAGCATATCTTATGTCAAAATAACCAGCTCGGAAAGAGCTTTCCAATAGTCCAAACCTTGACCCAATCAGAGGAGCAGAAGTGGACGAAAGGTATATTGAAACAAAATCCAACTGAAAAGGTTTCTATGGACTGAAGAAATTGGGTTTTGGGATCGATTTTCCGGCCCAAAACATGGCTCCTCAGCCCATGCACGAAAATGTGGATCTTGTCTCCTCCATTTGAATAGAGAAGACTTAACTCTTAAGAATATACTGAGTTTAGGTAACAAGTAACCATTAGAGCATAGTTCTAGATCTAGTTTTCTTCAATTAATTAGTTTTCATACCTTGTTTTAATTTAGATTATTGAATCATTGTTATTCCTTTATTAGATTAATAAAAATAGTTAGTTCTTGATAATTTTGGTTTTGATTTATTAAATTACTTAGATTTAAATTCATATCTTAGTTGTTAATCATTTCTTAGTGTTAATTTAGTTTTGAATTATTGATTAGAATATTTATATTAATAAAGTTAGAATCTTTATATTATGTCTTGTTCAATTTCGATTGGAAATGATAGCATAATGATTCTAGGCTAAACCTCCATTAGAAAGGGGTTGAAGAAACCTTGATGAAGGTTGATCTTTGTTAATTTAGAAATCGTCGTGATAATCTATTCAATTCTAGAAAGTAATTAGTTCACCATGAGAATGAATTTGGTTGCTTCACATCCTAGTTATTAATTGGTAGAGATTGTCATGTATAATTAAGGATTAGAAATACCATTTTGATATGCGAAAGCATTGAAATTTGGATCACGACGAATCGTTGTTAGTTGATTAAATCGAGTTAAGGTGGAATCAATCCCCCTCTAATTCTTTATCATATAGTCAATTTAGAAATTACGTAGTTTGAATTAGCGTATTTTGTTATTTGAATTCATATCGTAGTACAATTCCCTTCGTAAAACTCTCATTAACTTTGGATAGACCGATAGTCATAGAAAACATTAAATACTAACGAACTAGGAGTGGAACGAATATTTTACTCCACTCTATTTCGATAGATTCGAGAGTAGAAATCTTTGATAAACCCCAAGTAGAAAATAGTTTTAGTTTTACTTGCGTTTAAGTTCCATGATTTATGCGTAGGTAAAACTATCGTTTTATGTTTATCAAGGGGCGACTAACGGAAATTAATTTCATAAAGTTTGAATTTCTGGCTTTATCGATCCAAAGAGGGCCTAAATTCTTGCTTAGGATATGGTATAGTGATCAAGCAAGTGGACGTGTGATTTCTGTATTCGGAATTTACTTCTCTCTTGTGTCATTTCTCAACTATTTCACTCATATAAGATTTTAGGCTATATTCTCACTAGATTTGTAGAATAAGTACTCTAGCCTAGATTTCAGAAACTTACTGTCAAACAATCATAGATACTCATGCAATATATTTATAGAAAGATGCAAAGATTATTATGTACATATTAACCTAAGTTTTTAAAAACTATTATAATACAAAAGCTAACGTGAGACTTCTAGATTATTAAGAGCATAAAAAAAAAAAAACTATACCAATATTCCTAAGAGTATAGCATAACATATTTTTTTTTTTTGAAATTTTAGAAATTTTAACTAGAAAACAAGTGCATATTGTACCTATCTATATCTTAACAGATGCCTTAATTACACGTGTTTCTATGCCACCCCCAAACAAGAAGCATGCTTTGTCATCAAAGTATTGAAATAAAAAGGGTAGAAAAATACCATATAAATGCGTGAAATTTTGGAACATCTGCAAAACAAGGTTAAAACATACTAATATAGATCGATAAAGAAAAACAGACGCAACTCTATATGAGTTCCACCCGTTATGGGGTTACAAGAATCAAATTGCTTGGGACATAAGCAGACACAAACTGAAACTAAAAACTTGCCATATCTCCAACGTTTAAGCGTCATCCTCATCCTTTTCATAGGACCAAGGCTCTTTTGCGTCCTGCCACGCTATGATAACTTGCCAAGCCCTTTTCCGTGTGTCATCCTCTCGTGCTAACCTGTCTAGTGTGACTCAGTCTTATGGGGTGTAAGGAGCAACCAAATGAGGTTGCACCTGCCATCCCGGCCAAGTCATAACTCGAAATGATCAACCATGTAATTGGTGGGTCTCATGACTTAAACCCTTTTCCAATCCGTGAATTGGGTACAGAATACAGGTAAACAACCGCGCATGATGCGGCAAACCAAAATAGGCATAAAAAGATGCTTATGCCTCATGCTATGGGCTCTCTTTAGACTAGCCACTAATACTCTGAGAATATTATATCGGTGACGTCCCTCAGCTAAAGCAAGGAAAACATCACCAGCGGTACTATTTGCAGAAGTAAACTACCACTCCTTTAAAATATTCATCAGGATGAATAACATGGTGGTGCCTACATTTAGGGACAGGCTACCAAGGGCTATGTTATATCGCCCTTGGTCTATTACATGAAACGCCCCTCCCCCATAATACTCATGGAAATACGCATAGTCATAGAGGTATGCATTATCGGTCATATATCCCCACGTGTGTATAAGATCAAGCAAAGGCAATCTCGAAACCAATGCTACCAAAGACTTACTGAATTCTAGTGGTGTGTCATCAACTACGATGGAGAATTTTTGTTCTCCATCATGGTTACAATATAAATTAACATTATTGTAGAAATATGCAGTAAGATGAGGTGAATACGAGTCGTCATCACTTACTAGAAGATGCTGCCATCCTAACTGCAAGATCCTGTCACATAACCAACCTCCATAGGTCTCGCTTCCTAACAAGTCTTTGAAAGACTGCTCATGTATGACTATAGGAGATGTCATCACAAAACTACTCTCTAGAAGAGCTGCAAACGATCCTGGAACAACTCACAAAAAATCAGAATTTTTCGTGGCTAATGAAGGAAGGTCAGTAGCAGGCCCGAAATAGTTTTGACAGGCGGGTGGGTCGCGGCTCGGCCCAAATGGAGTTACAGCGTGTCGGTCAGCTAAGGGCTCACAATTTGTCTTGGTAGGGCGCGGGTAGTGCATCGTGTGTGAAGAACAAGGTGCTGTGACAAACAAAAGGAAAAATTTGTGGTTTAAGGTGAGAGATGAAAATGAGATGTGTAGGTTTTGTGTGGAGAATGAATCAAGTATATATAGGGTTTTAGTTTCTAAAACGAATCGACAAGTTGCCAAAAAACTTTAAGGCAATTGCTAGAAACAAAATATTTCCAAAACCTAAAACGGAAACAACCCATATTTCTTATTCCGAAACAAACCTAATATCTTTTAGATTGAATTTAGAATAACAACTTCCTAACTCATTGAAATTTCATCCTACCACAATATCTAATCATAGCCATGCCAATATCGGCAACATTCCTAACAATCATCGCAAAAATTACTTCTAAAATGGTGGATCATATAACAACAATGCTAAAAAAATATAATGCCACCCCCAAACAATTCGGGAAGGTGGGATTAACGCAAAAATCATCGCATACGTAGAAAAGAACCACATTAAATTAAAATCGAAATTCAAATAACAATTAACTGCCGAATTCAAATTTAACTACTGAATTTAACAACTTAACATCCGAACTAATAAAAACAATAAAAACAACATCAAAGCAACAAATTCCTAACCCACTAGCCACGTGATGAAGATGGACCCTAACATGAAGATTGGGCCTGGGATGAAGATGGGGCCTGTGATGAAGAAAGGCCCGAGCCATCCGTCCTTCGGCGACGACACTCATCTTTCTCTGACTCATCTGAAGCAGAACCCCCCAGGGGTGGCATGTGTTGCAAAATTTCCACTCGGAACCGGTTCTGTGCCTCCATAAATGCCTTCATCTCGTCCCAATGCTCATCCTCGCACTTGGCACGAGTCTCATAATTCTAATGCATAGTAGTTTGCCGAGTCTGGAGATCTTCACAAATAGTATTAAGAGAACGCATGCCACGATGAAGCACTGACATGCATTATGCATCAGAAGTGCACTTCTCCAAGGCATTGGCATTAAACATGTCGTGTCCTCATCATCATCCGAATCAGTCTCTTCCACATCCCTCTCTCCTGGCAACCTCCAAGTCTTCTGGATACATTACGTGTAAATACATGCATTTGAATGCGAGTTCAGCATAATCCGATCAGATTTCGGAGTAGCTCTCAAACTCATCATGATCTTTGTTATCAAAACAGGGAGAGGTGAAATACTCTTCCCAACTCCTCTAATCATAGTTATCAAAAACTTGAGATACAGAATTCATACTTCCTCTCTCTTGGAGTATCCATAGAACATGAAGATAATTTAGGCTGATGTCATTGACTTTCTCTTTTCCAATGACATTCCTACCAATCCATTGAGCTACAGCTAGCTGGTTGGTTCGCAGAGACGACTAGCAAACACAATGCGAGCTCGTATTGTAGTTTCCCTCCAAAACCGTCTCTTTCATCAAAGGCCCGATCCCAACAATTTGGGATTCCTGCAATGTGGCTACTAGAGTGCGTCCTTTCTCCATGCCGAAAATATGAGCCAACAAATTTCTACCCACTTCTCTCCTTAATTTATTCACTTTCACAAAAAATTTATTACCATCCAACTCCCTCGTCTTATAGAATTGTTGGACCAAATCTTTGTAATAAAAGTCGTTCGTCGAATACCACAAATGCATCCAATCCCTACGAATCATCTCATCACTGAAAAACGGCGCAAAATGGTCGACAGTAAAAGCTTATTCTGGCAAAATTCTTTGTCTTTGCGCCATTGAAAGTTGTAGTTGGTTTGTGGGATGAAGACAACGTCGGGAACGAGTTTGAATGGGATTCACTCACAAACTTGGAGTGGTGGCGGTGGTGGTTGTGAAATTTTTATATTTTGGTAATTTTTTTGTATTTTCGGTGGGTAAGTTGGTGTTGGGTAATGGTGTAGAGTAGGACTCGCGATTTGGAGTGGGTTAAAACTTTTGGCTTGGTTTTTTTTTTGGGTTTAAAATTTGTTAATGGCGGCTGATGGAGTGAGGAAGAAGAAGAACGCGATGCGTTCTTGGGTTGTACTATTGACTTGGGCCCAAGCCCAATAAAATTCGAAAATACCCATTTTGTCCCTATGAGCGCAAAAATTAAAATTGGAATTGTTGACTCGTTACCGGTCCGATTTTTGCGAATGAGGTATGAAAACGATCAGGAGAGAATTTCCAATCCAATGATCCATACCACACTATATTCTAACCGTAGTTGACATATAGAATGTGGTAAACACCTTAAAATACGTGAATGACGTAAGTTATGCGAACAAATGAATTCTAAATTCAAAAATAATGTCAACCAGAATAAAAATACGTTTAAACGACATAAGCAAAACAAATGGAAAGTTTAGCAATTACGGATGGAAAGACCGACACCCCACCCCCAAACAAATTTTAGACAACAGAGTTTAGAAAATTTGTTTTAAACGTGGGTCTTTTAAAGTCAGATTCCCGAGACTTCCTAGATTACTATTTTATGGTTTTAATATTTTTTACTTTTTATTAATGTGGATTAATATAAGGAAAAATGATAAGCAATAAATGCATAATTCACACCATAGAGGAACATGACTCAAAAATTGAGAAAACATGCAAGAGTGGAATACATGAATTATGTTAAACGTGGACTTAGGATCCGGTACTTATAGCCATGTCACACACACTCCATAAGGAAGGCCCGGTTACCTGAATGGTGCACTTACCAATATATGAAAGTGAAAGGAAGTACACCAAGCAACAAAGGTCAATTCTCATAGATAGGGTCTTGGAACAGGACTTCCTCCACATCAGGGGACAATAGCTCGTGAAAATATTTTTACCTTTGGCCATTGACTTGAAAGGTACTGTTGTCCTTGGGATTTACCAAGGTGATTGTCCCATAAGGGGTGACTTCAGTAACCAGAAAAGGACCAGATCAACGGGTTTTTAATTTTCCTGGAAAAATATGTAGACGGGAGTTGTAAAGCAAGACCTTTTGACCTACCACAAACTCTTTGCGCAAGATTTGCTTATCATGAACACATTTCATGTTAACTTTAGAATCCTTCACGAGACCATAAGAATCGCTACGGATTTCTTCAAGCTTATTCAATTGCAACTTGCGCTTGACACCCGCCTCATCAATATTGAAGTTAAGGCTTTTTATAGCCCACATAGCACGATGCTCCAATTCAATGGGAAAATGATAAGGTTTCCCAAATACAAGTCTAAAGGGAGACATACCTATAGGAGTTTTAAAAGCAGTCCTATACGCCCATAAGGCATCAGTTAGATGCTTGGACCAATCTTTCATATCAAGATTTACAGTTGTTTCTAAGATTGTTTTGATTTCCCTATTAGAAACTTCTACTTGTCCGCTAGTTTGTGGATGATAAGGAGTTGCTACCTTATGTGTAACTCCATACTTTTTTACGAGAGACACAACAACTCTGTTGCAAAAATGTGTTCCACCATCACTAATGATGGCTTTAGAAATGCCAAATCGACAGAAAATGTACTCCTTAACGAAAAAAACAACTGTCTTATGGTCATTGCTATGGCAAGCCATGACCTCTATCCATTTAGACACGTAGTCCACGACAACTAGAATAGAAATGAAACCGTGGGAAACAGGAAAAGGACCCATGAAATCAATGCCCCATACATTAAAAATTTCTACCACCATGATGGGATTTAATGACATCATATTACGCTTCGTGATTCGCCCCAGTTGTTGGCAATGAACACACGTCTTGCAATGTACTTGGGCATCTTTAAAAAGGGTAGGCCAATAAAACCCACATTGAAGAATTTTAGCAGCTGTTTTCATACAACTAAAATGGGCACCACACTCTTTGTCATGGCAGAATGAGAGAACCTCATTATATTCCCACTAGGGAATACAACGACGAATAATTTGATCTGCACAATACTTAAAAAAGTAAGGCTCATCCTAGTAGTATAGCTTAACTCTGGCCAAGAACTTCTTACGTTCATTTCTTGACCAATTATCAGGAAGGATATCAGATGTTAAATAATTCACAATCTTAGCATACCACGGTCCAGAAAAAGTAGCATACAGATGTTGATAAGAGCCCAAAATTGTAGTTTTAACCCTTAATAATACTACTTTTAGACCAATTATGCGAGTACTAAATAAGAGTTAATGCTAATTATGTGTTTTTATGTATTTCAGACATGGAACTCAATTATGTGTAGAAATGTGCCACTTTGGCGATATAAAGGAGCAAATGGTTGGTTGCTAAGAAGTTCTGTGATAAAGGCCAAGATTCAAGGAGACAAGGCCTTTATGAAGCCCGGTCAAAAGCTGAAAAGTCAACACGAGCAGAAACAGTGCACAAGTCAGCAGAACTTCCAAAGACCATATCTTTGGACTCAGGCCTCGGATTTGGGCCTACCTTACGTTAAAATGACCGGCTCAGAAAGAGCTTTCAAATGATCTAAGCTTTGACCCAATTAGAGAAGTAGAAGTGGACGAAAAGTCTACTGAAGTCAAAGCCAGCTGAAACGGGCTCTGTGGACTGAAGAAAGTGGGCTTTGAGCTCGATTTTACGGCCCAAAACATGGCTCCTCAGCCCATGCACAAAATTGTGGATCTGGTCTCCTCCTTTACATAAAAACAAGACTTAGCTCTTAAGAAAGATATAGTTAGATAGCTTAGAATAGAAAGTAGCCATTAGAATAGCTTGTAGATCTAGTTTTTGAATTTGAATTAGTTAATTAATTAGTTTCATTCCTTGTTTTAGATTAATTATTTGAATCATTATCCTTTATTAGATAAATAAAATAGTTTATTCTTGATCATTTTGATTTTGTCATTTTACATTTGTTTAGATCTCATTTAAATTCTTAGTTGTTATTCATTCCTTAGTTGTTTAATTTCGAATTGAATTCTTGAGTAGTTAAATTAGTAGAGTTCAAATCTTTATATTATGTCTAGTTTTAATTCAATTGGAAATGATAGTTTGATGAATCAAGGCTAAACCACCATTAGAGGGGTTTGATGAAGCCTTGATGAAAACTTGATTGTGTAGTATATAATCGTTGTAAGAATCTATTCCACTCTAGAAGGTCATTGATTCGCCATGAGAATGGGTGGACGACCTCATATGCTAGTTATGAATTGGTAGAAATGCCATGTATAATTAGGGATTAGAACGACCAATTCTTACCGTAAGAACGTAAGAATTGGTTTACAACAAATCTATGCTAGTGTATTAAGTTGGATTCCAGGTGGAATCAAATTCCCCTAATTCTTTATCTAGATTCAACTCTTAGCATTATGTCATTTCGTTATTCGTATCGTGTTATTTCAATTCACATCGTAGTATAAATTCTCTCGTAAATCTCTTATTGACTTTGGATAGACCATCAATTGTAGAAAACTTTAATGCTAAAGGACAAGGAGTGGAACGAATCTTCTATTCCAACTCTACATCCATAGATTCGAGAGTAGAAAACAAATATCTTTGATAAGTCTAGTATAAGAAATAGTTTATAGTTTTACTTTTGTTTAGAATTTCATCGCTTTATTCATTAGTAAGACTATCTTTTTACGGGTTTCAATAGCTTGTTTTAGATCTAGTTTTTACCTTCAATTAATTAGTGTTAGAACAAAGTAGATTATTATTTAGAATCACTATTAGTTTTATAATAAAGTATTAGTTTTAATTTCAATTTAGTTATTTATTAAATTCTTATTTAGTTTTAGTTGTTTTAAATTCATAAATTAGGTTGTCTTCATTTTGATTCTTAGACTATTGTTAAAATTAGATTTATAAAGTTTAAATTAGTTATTAAATTATGACTTGTTATTATTGTTCTTGTGTTAGGAATGATAATATAGAAATTTCACATTACACATTACTCTCACCATTGTTCTTTATGTTTGTTCATTTGAATTCTATTTAGTCTTGATAGATTGAGAGTGAAACGATTCCTTACTTTATATATTGCATGAATATATATATATGTGAGAGTAGGAAATAAAATAATTAATATCGTAAGAATGAGGTTAGTGTAATCTAGTTTTGTTTTTCGGGTTATCAAATGGCGTCGCTACCATCTTAGTACTCTTTAGTATTGTTTTCTTTAGAATTGATAGTTTTTCAAAGTCCCATAACCCACCCACCCTTTTTTGATTCTCACTGTGGTTGTCAATTTCAAAGATCGAAATTTTCCTCGAAAAAATTACTTTCGGAGTGACCCACACCCCTGGGCAAGCCAAATTGAGCGCACCCGCTTCACGCCTGAATTCCACTTCAAGCCCGAAGCGACTCGCCTCTACCAAGGCTAACTTAGAGCGCGACCTATGCCCACACGCCTGGAATTCCACTTCAAGCCTGAGTGCGACCTACACCCACACGCCTGGAATTCCACTTCAAGCCTGAGCGCGACCTGCGCCCACACGCCTGGAACTCTAGCTTGACCTGAGCGTGACTTGCGTCCACCGCACCCTCAGCTGAAACTGCCCGATTTCCACAGGTTTGATTCAAATTTCCATTTCTTCAAGATTTTCAGTGTTCTAGCTTGTTATATACACTGAGCACGCGTAAACAAGACGCTATTCATAAGCGAAGCAATGAGGTTTTCAGGTACTCTTTTCTTCCACACCTTGCATCTTCTGTTATAGGTTCATACTAGCATATCAGGATTGTTTGGAGTGTTGTTGTGTTTTATTAAGATTGGTCTTAGCCTTACATGAGATCAAGGTTAGGCCGAAGAAAAAAGCCTAACGTAATTAACCGACAACTGCAACAAACACGCCTTTCTAGTATACCATCGATTACACCTCTAACTAATATACCACACACACCACCTGAAGCAATGGCTGAAGAAAGAGAGTCTCCTCTCTCTGACTTTTACAAAGCCTTGAACGATAGCCCTAAATATTGCATCGTTCTATCAGACCCAGTGGGGGATTTCCGAATTCCCCAAAATATATTTAATTTGTTACCCATTTTTCATGGGTTAGACCATGAAAAACCTTATCAACACATGCGTAGGATTGACCAAGTCCTTACTACATTCCACCATCCTACAGTTGGTGCTGAACAAATTAAACTAAGGGTATTTCCCTTCACTTAAGTCGATAAGGCGGTGTCTTGGTTAACTGCCCAAGCACCAAATTCTGTGGACTCGTGGGCTAAACTTGTTCAACTATTCATGGAACATTTTTACCCACCACTGAAGACAGATGAAATGCTTTCCAAGATTCATTTCTTTCGACAGAATCCTCATGAATCATTTTCAGAGGCTTGGAATCGTTTCACCGATCTACTTATAAAGCGTCCACATCATAACCTCGCGAAAGACACGTTAGTTCGTGCCTTTTTCAAGGGACTTCTACACCACCATAAAGAAGTCCTTGACATAATGAATGGGGGTAGTTTCTTAAGTAAAGGAGCCGCAAAGGCTTATAAATTTTTAGAAGATCAGACTAAGCGTAATAATAACTGGGGGGTAGTGACGATATCTCCCGCAACGCTAGTTCTTCTACAACAGTAAAGGCCGTCGGTATATTTGAGATGAAACCCGATCCGGAACTTAAAAATTTAATCGAATCTCGAACTAAAAAGCTAGAGGCTATTTCTGTTCAACAAACGCCTATCCCCGTCATGAATGTTAACTCCAATCTAGGTAATTTCTGTTTGAGACCAGAGCATCCCGACTCCTATTGTCCTCTCGGCTATGAACAACAACAGTCACAACAAGAGAATGTTTGCTCGATTAATACTTTTCCTATTCCTAACGCCCCTTGGAGACAACATCCCAACTTCAGTTGGAGAAATAATCAACAAGTAACACCTCCAGGGTTTAATAATCAAAATGTTAGGCAAGCAAACAATTATAACCAAGCTCCACCATGACTAGGACAAGGTCAGCGTAATTGTAATTATAACAACCAAGCACAACCACGACAAGGTCAAGCACAAGGTTAGGGTAATTATAATAATTATAACAATAATAATTATAATGCTAATAGAGGTATCGTTTTGGTAAATAATAACAATCAAAATCCACCCATTAATAATCAAGATGACATAGTTCCTGTCACACAACCTATAGCTAACACTCTTCCAAAACCGGATCATTTTGATACCTTTATGCAATCTCAACAACAGATTTTACAAGCCATCCAATTTTCCATACAGCAGCTAGCTCAAGAGAAAGTACAACCCAAAGGTGTGTTTCCAAGACAAGCACCTAATCTGAAAACACCAAACACAGCCTTTGAGGTAAATGGTAATACTAGTACGAAAAATGAAAACGTAGGTGAGCTAAATGCCATCTCTACTATTCGTTTTGGGAGAGTGGTTGATAACAAAGTAAGTATGCCTATAGTTACCTTACCAGTTGTCCCTACACTACAGATTGTACTAGATACCGTAATAGAAACTGAAGAGCCTACCCCTATAGAGGTACCAGTTAAACCACAACCGAAAGGGAAAATCTTACAAGACCCAATAATAGAAATTGAAGACCCTACACCTGTAGAGGTTCTAATATGGACACCTAGATGGAAAACGGATAGAGATAAAGCAAATACTAATAATATTGCTAAATATAGAGATAAACCACCATATCCCTAGAGACTAGTTATGTCTAAAAAGGACAAATTTTTTAATGAAATTAGGGAAGTGTTTAAAAATTTGACTATAAACCTACCTTTTCTAGATGCTATAAAAAGTTTACCTTGACACGCTAAGTGATAAGTGCTCAAAAAGTGCTATTTAACCCTCGATTATGCCTCTTGTTTAGCCATCTTAGTGGACTAATAGTGTTTGTAAGTTATGTTTTATGATTCTACAGGTGAAAAGAGAGTTTTGTGGAATATTAGAGAAAAAGGGGTAAAACGGAGTAATTCGGAGCATTAAGGATCACATGGGAAGCCCGTGGACAATCATGGAGAAGGCCAAGGAATTGGAGCTATTAAAGATGCGACTTGGACCTATTTTAAAGCCTATTTGGAAGCCCAAGGCCAAAGGATTCGTTGCTTAGACCAAAGTCCGCAAAAGAGGATAAAAGGATAGAGCAGAAGAGACAAAATAGGCTAATGTGTCTTTGACGCATGGATCGAGCGTCCAGACGCATTGATCGTGTCAGAGACGCATGAATCGACACTGTAGCCAATTATTTCTCAGTTTTGGAGACAAAGTTGGACTTTGAAAGAAGTCTATTTGTATTAGGAAACAAATGACGGTTTGGAATGCTTCTAGAGCTCATTGTAACCTCTATAAATAGAGGACCTAAGTGCCTCATGTAAATTGCCAATTCACTTATATTCTTGTCTCTAGAACTTGAGGTAGAGAGAGATTAATAATAAAAGATCGGTTTTAATTAGCTGAGTTTTAATAAATTAGTCTTTCTAGTTTTATGTTCTTCGACTCTTCTTCTTCTTGTTCTTCCTTCTCTATGGAAGGCTAATCTTCTCCTTCAAGGGAGGAGATAAAGCCAGTGCTTAAGGTTTAATGATTCTTCTGGTTCATGGTGTTCTTCAATCAAGTTAGTTCTTTATATTTTTAGTTATTAGTTCCATTGCCCACACCAGGGGATGGAAGTATAGAATAGGGTTTATGTTTTGCAATATTAATATCATGCTAGTGTTCTTTACTTTTCTTCTAGTAGTATAATTCTTTAGAGTTAGGGAAGTATTCTTTGCGTTGCCTTAGAAGGGGTAGCTCAGGGAGTGGCTGCCTAGGGGAAGTATTCTTTGTGTTTGCCTTAAGTGGTGATTCATTGAATGACCGCCCTATTAGGAAGTACTCCTTGATGTTGCTTTTGGTAATACTTTGAATTGCTGCCCGAGCTTACATAAAAGGAAAGAAGATATTAATAGCATAAACATAGGAACAACCTTAAGTAGAGTTAATTGTTAACGATGTTTCGTCCAAGAGGGCATCGACACTCGTTTGATTGCCTAATTGTAGTCTACTTGTAAGAACAACCATAAAGCAGAAGGTCATAGATTAAAAGTATTGGTGGATTCTAATCTCTTGAATTCCCTCTCTTATAAATTCTCAATAGTTTAGTTAATTTAGTTTAGTTTAACATTAGAATCTAAAATCTCTACAATCATAGTTTTTAATCCCTTAAACCCCCTTTCCAGTCCTCTCCTTCACATAACATACACTTAAAAGTGGAACGATACCTTACTCATCCTTTACTTATTAAGGGATAATTAGGTTTTGATACGCTTCTATTTTGTCCAACGACCATACACCATCTACATACACAAAAAAGAGGCAAGGTCAAATGGCGCTGCTGCCGGTTTAAGTTGTTTATGTTTAACGTTTTCTTTCAAGATTAGAATTTTGGATCTTGAGGTAATTTTATCCGCATCATCCATCCTTTTAAGAAAGAAGCTTGAAGGACATCTCGAAGACAAGATCTACCATCCAGGTTAGTTGAATCTTCATTCTTTTTATTTCATTCTTAATATAGCTACATCGTAGTTTAGTTTTATTGTTTTCTTAATATAGTTGCATCATAGTTTAGTTTTATTGCTTTCTAGTATAATTGCATTTATGACATTTTCAACAATTGAAGTTGTAAGCTGTTTTGACCCCCACCTACGTGGCAAACGTCCATTAGTAGGGGCCTTTATTTTATTCATTTAATCAACAGGGCTAAAGCCCAATTCGCAATATCATGGATCAATGTACAGGCCCATTAACTCATGTGTCTAAGGCTGAACCTTAGCCACATGGCTTGCCACTAATATACGTTGATTTATGTCCAGATACATTTCTTATCAAAGAGATAGTTATCAGTTGACAGTTATACTCTATCACAATTACTCAAGATACAAGATTACTTGAGCTACAAGGACTCTCTACTCTACCTCTATAAATATCAAACTATTTTTCATAAGGAACTATGTGGAAACTTGATCCCTAGAGAATAGATCTTTGGTACGTAGGCAGCCATTATTTGGTTCAGTTTCATCTCCCCCAACATCAAATTCCTCTGTTTCTTAGTGTGTTCTTTACCATTGCTCTCGTTGTGTTGAAGCAGTTTATTGCCGAAACATAATTGGCCCCATCTGTGGGGACTAGAGAATTCATTATCACGTGAAACAATCAAGATGGTAAGCACAAGAAGCAGACCAAATAGTGAACATATTCCTCCTACTAACAAGAATCGCAACCCTCGAAATTCAAATCGGCCGATGCATGAACCGTTGAACAATCAAGTTGCTCCTAGTAGTAGAATCAATTCTCAACATCCAACTGTAGCAGCGCCACCGCCTCCGCAAAAGGCCGTACAACCGCCGACACCAACCCTAACAGCCTTGCAACAAGAAAATCGACAAGTCAGTAATCCTCCATGCGGTCCACCGTCTGTCCATGTCGATCCTTCAGTTGACATGGATATGGACGTGGACATTACTCTCACGCCAACTAGCGGAAAAGGTGATAGTAACAGCCAATTAACCCCTAATACGGTTGAGCGGGAGTTACGACGAGTCAAAAATTTAAATAGGAACTTGAGAAGGAAGCTGGCAAAGAGGCAAAGGCCGGTGGACGATGTTGCGATTTCAACAACATCAAAGGCGACCACAAAGGGACGCAGGCCATTCCAGTGTATGGGACCGTCTTGACGATCCACTTCGTCGTCCTCAGCAATGTGCTATTTCTCAAGCACAATCAACCAGTGCACGCTCTAGGAGTAATGACCCTATTACCCGTACTTATGGGGAAAATCGGATTGGCAGGGATAACTACTACCCTAGACATGTCCGATCTCAAAGGGAAGATTTACCTCTGAGAAGCAATTTCAGGGAAGACCGCCATCCAAAATATGTCCTACACGACTGGGAAGGCGGGCATCCCAGACAAGAGCAACAAAACATGGAGAAGTGGTATAATTATTCTGACCACCCGGCCAAGGGTGACTACCGGCCTAGACAGGCTGGTTACAGGGATAGACAAAGACAATCACCGGTCGGAGCTGATCGTGCATACCGCCAAAGATCTCTAACTCCAATAAGAGATAGTGGAAGGTATCCTTCTCCACATGGGCATGACCGGGGGCGTCCAGTTGTTTGAGCCAATACTTTAACTCTAACAGAACAACAGTGATAAGAGTGAAATGAATAGTTTACCTACGAAATGAACGATTAATTCACAACGTAAGTAAACTAAACTATCTTTTGTTGCTTGTTTATCAAAGTTTTCTTCTTCTACTCTCAATCCTATGAGATATAGTGGAGTAGAGTGATTCGTTCCACTCTTAGTCCTTCCGTATGCTTGTTTTCTAGTCTCAATACTCTACTTAAAGTCAATGAGAGCTTTACGAAAAGGGGACTAGACTACGATGCAACTACCCACGAAATGCAACTAGTCGGTTATCAGAATATTAAGGGAATGCTACGTTGATTCGATGTTAAGGAGTTAGAGGGGGATTGATTCCACCTTAACTCAACTTAATCCACTAGCGACGAGTCGTCGTAATCCGAATTGAACTGCTACGCAGAACAATCGGTTCTTCCTAATCCCTAATTACACATGGCATTTCTACCAATTTATAACTAGCATGTGAACAATTAAACCCATTCTCATGGTGAACTAATTATTTCTGGCGTGGAATAGAAATTACGACGATTTAATCTACGATAAACGGAATCAAGCTTTCATCAAGGCTTCTCAACCCCTCTAATGGAGGTTTAGCCTTGAATCATTCATAATCATTTCCATTTAGATTAAAACTAAACATAATATAAAGCATTAAAATTTACTTAATTAAACAATAATGAAATCTAAATTAATGACTAAAATGAAATAAGAACAAGAATTGAAATTAGATCTAGAAATGGAAATGACAAAAATCGAAATTGATAAAGAATACTACTTTATTGATCTAATCAAATTGAAGAGCAAGATTCCAAGGTTTAATCTAATACAGGATTTGAAACTAATTAAATAAAACAATTAAATCTAGATCTAGAAGCGATTCTAATGGCTACTTTCTATTCTAAGCTATCTACCTAACCTAACTGCCACTAACAATGAGTTAAGCTTTTGTTCTTATACATTCAGATCCAAAAATCGTGCATGGGCTTGGAGCCATATTTTGGGCCAGAGAATCAGGCCCAAAACCCAATTCTTTCAGTTCAAAAAGGCCTCTTCAGCTGCAGTTGGTTTCCACAGACTCTTCGTCCACTTCTGCTCCTCTGATTGGGTCAAGGCTTAGACCATTGCAAATCTCTTTCCGAGCCGGTCGTTTTGACATAAGGTAGGCCTCAATCCGAGGTCTGAGTCCAAAGATATGGCATTCGGAAGTTCTCACGACTTTGCTCCTTTATCTCGCTAAAAGTGGCACATTTACGCACATAATGGACTTTGAAGCCTGAAATGCATAAAAACACGTAATCAGTATTAACTCTTACTTATTATTCACATAATTGGTCTAACAGTATGATTATTAAGGGGTTAAAACTATAGTTTTGGGTTCTTATCAAACAGCTAAAAGAGTTGATTGCAAAAGAACTTAACGATAGAGAGTCAAGGGATGTAAGAATGAAAAACTTGACAGTCAATGATGGTGTACTTGATAAGTTTTCGGTCGACATTCAAGAAGCTTACCACCAT
The DNA here is from genome assembly GCF_015680905.1 of Coptis chinensis. Classification (NCBI taxonomy): domain Eukaryota; kingdom Viridiplantae; phylum Streptophyta; class Magnoliopsida; order Ranunculales; family Ranunculaceae; genus Coptis; species Coptis chinensis. Next base: position 47,160,052 of record NC_141460.1, read on the forward strand.
CCTGACTTCAAACAACCCGATTTTGAACTTTATGATGAGTCGGAAGGAGATCCTGGCTTGCATGTTCTATCGTTCAAAAATAAGTTGGTGTTATGGGGTGGAGATGATCCACTCATATGTAAGCTCTTTCCATCGACTCTAAAGGGAGAAGCATTACGCTGGTTTAGTGAGTTGCCTTCAAGATCAATTCACCAATTCAATGAACTAGAAAATCAGTTTGTTAATCGTTTCCGCCACAATTTCAAGACGCCAAAGGATGTCGACTCACTTTCGAACATCAAGCAACAACGCGGATTGAGAAGTTACGCATTTCGCTACTAGGTTCAAAGGCAGCAGCAGATGTTCCAGAAGTTTCTGATGGGATGCTTCTTTTCACCTTTAAAGAAGCATTATATTATGAAAGAGACAGAAGTTCAAACTTCATTGTAAGGGATCTTTACCACTCTCTAATTAAAGATGTCCCTAAAACTTCGATACGATCTGTATGTTAGGGCTGAACAACACATCCGTATCGAGGAGAACCTATCGGCGAAAGCAGCAAGGAACAAAGATATTCGGAGTAAAGATTTTTCTGATAGCAAGAATTTTAAGCCGAAGCAAGGATAGTCAGATCAACAACATAACGATGGAAAGAATGACAATCAGAAGCAAGTCAATTTCAATCGTGATGGAAAAACTCTACCTGAGCTAAAACTGACCCTGCTCAATGCCAAGTACTCTGTTATATATGAGAAGTTGAAAAGTGGGAATCTTCTTTCCCCGCCTTATCCACTTTCAGAAGATACCAAAGCGACAAGGGACAAAGCTTTGTGGTGTAAATTCCATAATGACTATGGCCATGAGACAGAACTTTGTCGCTCTCTCCGGGGTTGGATTCAGAAATTAGTGGAGAACGGACTTTTAAATGAATATCTTATTAAAAACTCTCAACAGGCAGTTGCTACAACTTATGAGCATGTCATTAATGTCTCCCATTCTCATGTTGAGTCTCTTTCCAAAAGTCAGAGTAAGAATCAAAAGCGTTTGAAAGTTAGTTATGTTGGTGAATTTAACCGTATCAACAAAGTCGATTTTGTCAAAGGAATCCAGACCGAGACTTCTGAAGAAGAGCCCTCCGATTTCGATGATGATCTCCTTGGTGTATATCACCCTCATTATGACGCAGCTTATAATTTCTGTGGTCTATAGGTGCTTCTCGTGTTCAACGGGTAATGATCGACACAGGGGCCACCTCCGGTCATTTTCAGTGGATGTTATTCTCGATGCAACTTCGAGGGTATGATCATCGCCGAAGACAATCCTATCATCGGTTTTGATGGGACAACATCTTCGCCGGTTGGAAGAATTACCTTACCAATCAAATTAATGAACAAAGAAGTTGAGCTCGATTTCTTATTGATGGATCTGTCGATCCCACTATAATGCAATTTTGGGCGAGATGGATACATTCCATGGGGGTGTAGTCTCCACATTTCATCGGTGTCAAGTTCCAATTCTCTTGTTCATATTTGCAAGGTTAAGAGTGACGGTATCCGCCCATTCTGTCATGACAAAGCAATGGATGACTATAAAAATCTGAAGTTCGAGGTAATACGATCCTTGCAAGTGGCCTGCCCAAGTTACAGTTACCAAGCGGCGTGCCCTCCATCTATAATATTGAGGCTCATGTGCAAGGGCCACCTACAGTGGATCGACTTTTGGAAGTACAAGAAGGAGATTCAGCAGAAGAAACCACTTTTATTTCCGTTGAACTTTTGAGCGTAGAACAACAAGAGTTGGTTTCCCTTTTACAGCAAAATAAACATATCTTCGCTTGGAAAATTGAGGAAATGCCGGGAATAGACCCTTCTGTTGCCTATCATAAACTTGACATTGATCCAAGTTTCAGGCCAGTTTGCCAAAAACCAAGAAGAATGGCACCTGATCGGAAGCTCAAAGTTAAAGAGGAGATTGATAAGCTACTTGCGGTTAACTTTATCCGACGAGTTACTTACCCAAAATGGCTTGCTAATGTCATCGCAGTGCCAAAAAAGAACGGACAAATCAGAATTTGTATTGACTTTACAAACCTTAACGCAGCTTGTCCGATTCATCCATATCCATTGCCACGAATTTCCGAACTAGTGGATGCCACTTCGGGATTCCAACGCCTATCTTTCATGGATGCTTCTTCAGGGTACTACCAGATCTCTTTGAATGTTGATGACCAAGAGTTCACTGCTTTCATTACCAACCAAGGCATTTTCTGCTATACTGTTATGCCTTTTGGTCTGAAAAATGCCGGTGCAACCTACCAAAAGCTTGTCAATACAATTTTTTCCAATCTGCTGGGGATAATAATGGAGGCTTATATTGATGATATAGTCATTAAATTGAAGCTTACTGGTGATCATCTTTCCGATCTTCAACTTGTTTTTGATAGGCTTAACAAGTATAACATGAGACTCAATCCCGCCAAATGTTCTTTTGGCCTCTCTTCTGGAAAATTTCTGGGATACCTCATGACTCGTAGAGGTATTGAGGCTAATCCTGATCAGATACGTGCCGTTATTGATATGCCATCACCAAAAAATAAGAAGGAAATTCAACAACTTACTGGTCGGCTTGCCGCTCTTCATAGATTTATTTCTAAATATTCCGATCGTTGTCATCCTTTCTTCTAGACTTTAAAGGGGGCAGCAACTTGGAACGTTGATTATGAGATGGCATTGCAACAATTGAAGAAATACTTGGTCAGTCCTCCTATATTGACAAGTCCTTCAACGGGTCAACCTATTGGCATATACCTAGCAGCTACAACTCAAGCTGTTAGTGCTGTTCTTTTCATCGATGATGGTAGACCCGTCTTTTTTATCAGTAAGACGTTAACCGGAGCTGAGTCTCGTTATTCAAAGATGGAAAAAATTGCACTTGCATTGGTTCATGCCGCTCGTCGGTTAAAACCATACTTCCAGGGGAGGTTGGTCAGAGTTTATACTGAGTATCCCTTATGCAAGATCTTTCGTAATGCACAGGAATCAAGCAGATTAGCCGAATGGGAAAGTTATCTTAGTGCATATAGCATTGTCTTTGAAAGTCGTACTGCTGAAAAAGGACATGCTCTAGCTTCTTTGATGGCTGATTTTCCGATTGATGATTCTCCTATTGACGATTTCTTGCGCCAAGAAGAATCTATGGAAGACATTCTGCCACCAATAACTGGGGGCGACGAAGACCAACTTGTAAACGCAATTCCTAATCCCATTGACCTATGGATTGTTTATTCAGATGGCTCCCATAATAAATCTGGGTCTGGAATTGGATGCATTTTTGTTAAACCCGGCGGAGAGAAGATTGAGAAATCTGTGCGACTTGGCTTCGCTTCTTCAAATAACGGCCAGTATGAGGCTGCCGTTTGTGCCTTGAGAAACGACTTTGAAACGGGGGCGCGAGCTCGGTTATACACGGATTCTCACCTTGTGGCCAATCGGTTTTGGTCTTTTGAAGCAAGAGATGACCGTATGGCGGCTTATCTTGGTTTGATACATAGCCTTGCTCGACAATTTGATAGCATCTCTATCACTCAAAGACCCCGAAATGACATACGTCATGCTGATTCATTGACTTATCTCTCTGCCGCCGTTAGAAACGAAGAGTCAAGACACATCACTGTGGAGTTCCAGAAAGAGCCAAGCATTGACTTTACCGAAAAAGAATTGCATGACTTGTATGTACATGAAAGCAATTACTTGTTTTGCTTGTACACAACAGCGAAATATGACCCACGTATAATCGCACCAATCATGACTCGGAAGCGGAAAAGGGAGATGGAAAATTCACAACATGACCATACTTTGGATCTTCCATTAGAATCTGTAGATCCGTTTGTTCCTCCTGAATTAAGCCTCAAACGGATAGTGAGTTGGTACATGAAGCGGATGATAGTCTTGAAGTTCCGGATATGATACTAGCGAGCGGTGATGATCTCCGATCGCCAAGATTGGCGTCTTCCTTATATCCACTACTTGGAAGTTTCTTCGCTTCCGCCAGAACCAAAACTCGCTGAAAGAATCAAACGCGATGCATGGAAGTTTTTGGTGATATCTGTTACTGACGGAAGTTTGCAATTATATCGCAAAGGTTCAGACTTAAACCCTATGTTGCGATGCCTCTCAAAACAGGAAGGACTTCAAATTTTGGAAGAGATTCACTCCGGCTTATGCGGAAGCCACTCCAAGGGACGAAGTTTAGCTCATAAAGCTATGACACAGGGCTATTGGTGGCTAAAGATGCAAAAGGATGCAAAACACCTATCTGAGAGGTGTGAGCCATGCCAAAAGCACGACAATATGAGTAAACTCCTTGTTACTGAGTTGCATCCCATGCTAAGCCCGTGGCCATTTGCCAAATGGGGCTTAGACATTATTGATCCTTTACCTAAAGCTCCAGGTAGTATACGATTCCTTCTTGTGGCAACCGATTACTTTACCAAATGGGTAGAAGCAAAGCCTTTGGTCCAAATCCATGCTTCCAATGTCAAAATGTTTTTGTGGAGAAATATTGTTTGTCGCGTTTTGGCATCCTGCGGCACTTGTATCGGATAATGGTAAACAATTCGATCTTTGAAGAAATTCGTCCGGGCTGTGCTAATTTGAAGATACGGCATAACTTCTCCGCGACCTATCATCATGAAGCCAAGTTAACGGCAGGCCGAAGCCACCAATAAGGTGATTTTGGCCAACCTAAAGAGGCGTTTTGATCGGGCGCCAAAGGAAATTGGGTCAAGGAGTTACCAGCTGTCTTGTGGGCTTATAGGACAACGCCAAAATATTCAACTGCATTATCACCTTTTAACCTTGCATATGGTGCTGAAGCAGTCTTACCTACAGAACTGATTTCCAGTACATCTCGGTCAGTTGCGGTTGAAACAGGTTCCAATGACACTACTTTGGCTCAGTCAAAAGCTCTTATTGATGAGGTTCGTTCTGAGGGACTACAACAGCTTATTAAGTATCAAGCTGACATGAAACGGAACTACGACAAGAAGATCCGTCCTAAGTCTTTTGCTCCTGAAGAATGGGTTCTTTGTAGAAACCCAAAGCTTATAGAATCAGGAAAATTTGGGGAAAATTGGCAAGGACCCTACATCATAGATCGTCCAACATCTAAGGGGTCATATTTCCTCCGTACTATTTCTGGAAGAATAATAGAGAAGCCATGGAATGCTTACCACCTTCGCAAGTTTTACCGTTAGGAATTTTTTTGCAATTTTACATTACTCCATCAATAACAAATCTATCCATCTATGTAGTTCGTTCTATTTTATCCATCAATAAAGGCATTCAACATCCATTCTCTTAGTTTGGTTGTCATTTTACATTTCTCTATTCGTCTGTACTTTTACTTTCAACAATGTCATTCATTAACGTTCATTCTAGGGAGGTCATTCATATTATGCCTTTTTCGGTCCAAGTAAGTCGCATTCATGCCTACTTGACGGAAATCCGAGTCAATAAGATGGTTATTCTTGCTCGGAACAATTATTGCAATACTCCCACAATACAATATCCGTGCTAATTCCACTACTAAGGCAATGGCGTTGTGTTTTAGTTTGGTCCCAGGGCACGGGTGACGACTTTGAACCTGTGACAACTCCAACAGTTGTCAGGCCTTGCTTCACGTTCGGTACAAATATTTTAACACCTGAATAGCTAGGTTCATTGGGGACGATCATGTCCCCTTTGCCTTTCAATAACTTTCTCCAATGGTTCTATATTGGGAGGTTTTTCTCTCTACATGGGGGGGCGTCTCGTTCTTTTACATTCATAAATCAACAACACTAAGTTTTATATAGGTATGTTATCGACATCACAATGATATTCAATAGCCAACACATACTTTATTTTTATTTTCATAAAAGAATTTTAGCTCTACGATATTACATACTCGCAATCACATGATCATTGGTTTGGGAAAATCCAATGGTTTCTTCCCAACTTTTCGCATATACAACTCGTACAAATCCTTGTAATTCATCTTCTCACGTTCTAGTTCATCACCCGTTTCTATTAAAGTCTCTGTCAGTTGTCTTACGGACGATTCACAGTGTGCCATTTGCACATGATCTTGGCCGAGCTGCTCGTTTAAATCTGTCATTCGCTTGTTATTTTTCTCTACCTCTTTTCTCTACCTGAAAAAAAGAAAATAAAACCGGGTTAGATAGGTCAAAAATCGGGTCAGAAAGCTCAAAAACCGGGCTCACGGGCCAAATTAACAAAGCGCAGGTATGGTGCCCCCCCTTTACTGGCGCTGCACCAGATCGTGTTTGTTTTTTTTCACTTTTAAGTTTTGGCACCGCCAGCACATCGTTTCTTCTTCTACAGCGGAGACAAAGACATATATCATTTTCATGCTCGCTGCTGCTGGATACGACCCATGAAAATCAGCACCACCGCGTCAGCGCGCGATATCAGGCTCATACCACCCGAGCTCCCCACCATAACATGTTGGTTATGTTAGTTTTTCCAATACAGGCGCCATCACTATCGTTTGCACCACTTTTTCTTTCTCATCAGCTCATGTCTGAAATCGATCCATACACCAACACCACCAGTGTTATGTCATCTCCACATGATCCGTACAATGATTCCTGAGAAAGGTGTTCAACAGTTCAACGGCCATGCAAAAACACAAAACACAAAACACAAAACACAAAACACAAAACAGCATAACGCACAAAGAATGCTTACCGCGATATCCTCGCTGCGCTGACGGGTGAGTTTCTGCGAGCGCCTTCCAAGCCCAGCATAGGTCTTCTATGGGCAAAGACGACATGGTCTTCCAACGACAAGGTGATGAAACTACCTATATCAACTAAAGCTCCAACGCCAACAGCTCGTACAACGTCATCAATGTTATAGCGGCTTCCATGTTCACTTCTCCTGTGATCTGTACATGACTAAGAAAGTATGTATAGATAAACAGCAAAACAATACTAACCTTTTCTTCGTCTCACGCAACTTTTCTTCAGCGAGACTACCGCCGGCACAGTACGGAAACTCACTGTAACAATGGTTTCGTACTGTTGTGAACACGGTGGTGTTTACTTTTGTTCTTTATCGTTTCTCAGTACTGGATCGTGACTTCTCTCTAAGCTTTGTGCTAAGCATGGATTTCTCTATGTTCTCTGTTTATATAGTCTTTCCTTTTTAACGATCTTGAGCTGGTACCGTATTTCAGTCCATGTGTAATTCTATTAGCCAAACCGACTTCATGTGCAAGACTTGATGATAAGCATTATCCAATCCGGATTTAATTGTGGAGTCCTAGTTTTTGTGGTATTTTCACGTTCACATCCTCTCGTTATTTCGGACATATTTCGAATTCCAATTATTTCGTTCACAGTCATTCGTGAATTTTCTCCACAGTTTTCAACGGTCTAATCCAAGTCTCGCTATTCCACTGGCACGCATTGTCGAATTCAAATTTCGTATTATTACGAGATGCGTTCGGTACAGTTTTCGCTAATCGAGTTTTTTTGCTATTTTATTTTATCTGTGCATTTTCGGCTATCTTTTATTTAACTACGTCATTGCGTCCCGTATACGTTAATTTGACATTTTTTCTTTTTCGCTAATTCACGACTTTTTCCCGATTGTCCATTTTTCTTATCGTTTACGTTCACACGACACTTTGTTATACACTCCGCTTTACTCTTTTTATTATTTCCGTTTTCCGTGATTTATCTTCTCTTCTTTGCCATGTGAACTTTGTTAAGCGACATATAGAGGGGGCGGTGTTCGACCCCACCTACGCGGGTAAAACGCCCATTAGTAGGGGATCTCTATTTTATTCATTTAATCAACAGGGCTAAAGCCCAATTCGCAATATCATGGATCAATGTACAGGCCCATTAACTCATGTGTCTAAGGCTGAACCTTAGCCACATGGCTTGCCACTAATATACGTTGATTTATGTCCAAATACATTTCTTATCAAAGAGATAGTTATCAGTTGACAGTTATACTCTATCATAATTACTCAAGATACAAGATTACTTGAGCTCAAGGACTCTCTACTCTACCTCTATAAATATCAAACTATTTTTCATAAGGAACTACGTGGAAACTTGATCCCTAGAGAACAGATCTTGGGTACGTAGGCAGCCATTATTTGGTTCAGTTTCATCTCCCCCAACATCAAATTCCTCTGTTTCTTAGTGTGTTCTTTACCATTGCTCTCGTTGTGTTGAAGCAATTTATTGCCGAAACATAAGCCAACACAGCGAAACATCAAAGTCTAGTGTTTCTTGTTTGAATCTTGACAAATGGAGTATCGTCTGTGGGCAGTGGTACTTAAGCAATCCAAGTGATTCACCATAACCCTAGAAGAGACAGCTTTAGATAATGGGCGAGATACTAGCTGCAAAGCCCAACCCAGTTGAAGAAAAGTAGTTTTACATTTTAGTATAACTTAGAATAATTGCATACTATTCAAGCATAGTAGGATAGTTTTTCGTTATTTTCGCATAGCATTTTCTAGTGTATGCCCCGTCGTCCATATCATCGTCCGGTAAGAACACAACAGTGGACAGGGTTTAACAACCGACTCACAAGAATACTATACGAGATTGATACAATGGCCGCAAGCAATGATGGAGGTGTTGTGGACACCAATAATCCTGAAGCTATCCCACCCATGCAAGCACAACAGAGGAAGAAGCTGAGTGATTTCTATTCACCAATCATTGGAGACCCACCAAGCAGTATTATTTTTCCAGAGACAGAAGCTAACCAGTTTGAACTTAGAGCATCAGTAATCTCCATGCTTCCAAAGTTCAATGGTTCAGACAATGTTCAGCCTTAAGTTCACATGAACAAATTTCTATCAGTCCTCAGAACTTTCAAGAACCAGAATATTAGGGATGAGAGTATCAAGTTAATTCTTTTTCCACTCTCACTCGAAGGTAAAGCATCCGAATGGTTAACTGCACAACCGATCAATTCAATCAACAACTGGGAGAAGTTGATAACAAAGTTTATGAACAAGTTCTACCCACCCCAGAAGACAGATGCCATGCAACAAGCCATCAACAACTTCAAAGGGAAGGTGACTGAAGAATATCATCAAAGCTGGGAGAAATTCAATAATCTGCTAGTCTCATGTCCACATCATGTTTATGATAAGAGCACACTGGCCCATTTTTTCTTTCGAGGACTTTCTACTATGAACAAGCAGATGATACAGTTAATGCATCAAGGTATGTTTACATCATTAGATGGAGAGGAAGCCTACAACTTTCTTCGAGAATTTAGCTAAAGACACTCATCAATGGAGTACTAGCAATGAGGACGTAGCTACAGTGGATGGGGTGCCGAAACAATTTGGCAACCAAATTCAAGAAGACCCAAATCAAGTGATGATATCAATTATGGCAAGCCTATCAACAGGACTTGAAACTCTGAATAAGGAGTTTGATCAGTTCTCTTTGAATCCTCCAAAAGCAAACAATTTCCAAGCCAAACCTCAGCCAACCAAGCCTTGTTATGCAATTTGTGAGCTATGTTCTGATGAAGGCAACACCACTGAAGAATGTTCGTACTATCTGGATACTAATGCAGAGGCATGTAGTATCAACTCTTTAGGAAGAAATAACCAGTTCAATCAGGGATAGAATTATTGGAAGCCACAAAATACTAATCAGAGGAATTTTCCTCCAGGAATCCAAAATCAGTCAAATCAGTTCCAGAATAACTAGTATCAATTCCAAAACTGCCAGCAACAATACAACAATCAACAGTCATACCAGAACTAGCAATACCAAGCCAACACAAACAGAGAGTTAGTACTAGATCTTATGAGTGGATATATTGCCCCTACGCCTCAGTCGAGCAAAGCAGTTATCCCACATCTGGAAGAAGCTATCACCACCATTGTCAATGAGTTAAAACAGACAAATCAAAGAACCCAGAAGTTGGAGAGTAACTTTAGTGTCATTCAAGGCCAGATAGGGCAAATCGCTACTGCCTTGACGGAAAGATCGAAAAGAGCACTACCAAGCCAGCCAGAGCCAAATCCGAAAAGAAGAGGTGTCCTGCAGGTGGATAATCTGGAGATTACTCAATCGAATGACCAAGTTAATGTTGTCACCACTCTGAGGTCAGGGAAGAAAGTTGATAACAAGATTGTCTATGAACCAGGAAAAGATTCTGCGTAGCCTGAGGTAACTTATGTCCCCACCATCCCACCCAGTTCTAACATTCCATATATATCTAGTGTTGTGCCACCTGCTGAAGAAACTATTGCAAAAGAAGTTGAAAGAACTATTGTGGACGTGAGTAAGAAGAAGCCATCACAAGTAACTCCACCTGTCACTCCACTATCTGTTACCAAGCCAACCGAAACCGAAAGAAGAGAACCGATATTGAAGAATCCGCCAGCACCATTTCCTTTGAAACTAGTGAATACTAGAAAAGATGACCAATATAAGGAGATTTGCGATGTATTTCAGAATTTGCATATTAATATCCTATTTCTGACCGCCATCAAGCAAGTGCCCTCGTATGCCAAGTTCGTGAAAGATCTAGTAAAGAAGAAGACCAACATTTCGAAAGAAGCTTTTCTCGCTCAAAGATGTTCATCGTACCTACAGAATCTATCGGTTATGAAACTAAAAGATCCTGGAAGTCCAACTGTTACATGCTGAATCAGAGATTCTTTAAAGGAGCAAGCTTTATTAGATTTGGGTGCCAGTGTGAATCTTCTACCATATTTTGTCTACGAGATGTTAGGCTTGAAGGATCTTAAACCGACTGATGTTACTTTACAGTTGGCAGATAGACCAGTGAAGATACCTAGAGGACTTATTGAAGACGTCATAGTCAAGATCGAAGATTTCTATTATCCGGTTGATTTCATAGTATTAGACACATAACCTACATCTGGTAGGCAGATACCAATCATTCTAGGTAGACCATTCTTGGCCACTGCAAATGCACTCATCAACTATCGAAACGGTAATATGACGTTATCCTTTGGTAATATGAGAGTCAAGACCAATGTTTTCCATATGTTATAGTAACCACAGGAGATGTGTACTGTGAACGAGGTATGCATGATTGAAGCGTTAGCACAGAATAATTTGACTCATTCATATCCTGCTGATGAGCTGTTGAAAGCTCTGACAGACTCAGACTGTGAGGAACTTAGTGTCGAGGCAATCAATGCGATTTTGGATTCATCACCTATCATGGATGATAGCAAGTTTAGAGAAAAGTTTGAATCGCCTATGCCTAATGGAGCATCTAAAGAGCTTAAGAAGGAGCCGCCTAAGCTAGAATTGAAGCCTTTGCCGTCTACACTCAAGTATGTTTTCTTAGGAGATTTGGGAACCTACCTAGTAGTCATTGCAGATTTGGATCGAGGAGCGAGGAATCAGGTTAGTAGCACTTTTAAAGGAACACAAGTCAGCTATAGGTTGGACAATTGACGATATCAAGGGGATCAGCCCTATGATAGTTCAACATAGGATTCATTTGGAAGAGGATTCCAAGACTTCTAAGCAACCACAGAGGAGGCTTAATCCAAAGATGAAGGAAGTAGTTCGAGAAGAGGTCGTCAAACTCCTTGACGCCAACATTATCTACCCTATTTCTGATAGTCAATGGGTTAGTCCAGTTTAAGTTGTGCCGAAGAAGTCTGGAACCACAGTGATCGAGAACGAGAACAATGAGTTGATTCCAACCAGGATTCAGACTGGATGGAGAGTTTGCATCAATTACAGGAAGCTGAATAGCGCATCGAGGAAAGATCATTTTCCATTGCCTTTCATCGATCAGATGTTAGAAAGATTAGCTGGACAAGCATATTACTGCTTTCTTGATGGTTACTCAGGATATTTTCAAATCCATATTCACCCTGAGGACTAAGAGAAGACCACATTCACATGTCCGTTCGGAACATTCGCCTACCGTCGTATGCCTTTTTGTCTATGCAATGCACCGGCCACTTTTCAGCGATGCATGATGAATATTTTTGATGACATGGTGGAGAAATACATGGAAGTTTTTATGGATGATTTTTCAGTTTTTGGATCATCTTTTGAGGATTGCCTACACCATCTCTCCTTAGTCCTTAAACGTTGTTGCGATACAAACTTAGTTTTGAACTGGGAAAAGTGTCACTTCATGGTAAAGGAAGGGATAGTGTTGGGTCACCAAGTTTCAAGGGAAGGAATTCTGGTAGATCGAGCGAAGATTGATATTATAAAGGATCTACCCAAACTGAGAATTGTCAAAGATATCCATGCCTTCCTAGGTCACACGGGATTCTACTGTCGATTTATCAAGGACTTCAACAGAATTGCAAGACTGTTGTCACATCTATTAGGGAAAGATATTGTCTTTGATTTTGATACGTCATGTGTTGAAACTTTTATGAAGTTAAAAGAAGCACTCACTTCAAAGACTAATCAATCGCGTGCTCCGATTTGGAGCCGACCATTTGCGATCATGTGTGATGCATCTGATTATGCTATAGGAGCCGTTCTTAGACAAAGAGGCAAGAAAGTGCCGTACACAATCTATTATGCTAGCAAGACTATAAGTGGAGCCCAGATTAATTATTCTACCACTGAGAAGGAACTCTTAGCTGTCGTCTATTCTCTTGACAAATTCCGACAATATCTGATAGGTTCAAAGGTGATTGTCTATACTGACCATGCTGCCTTGCGTCATTTACTCGCTAAGCAGGATGCTAAGCCTAGGTTGATCCGATGGATACTACTTTTACAAGAATTTGATTTGGAGATACGTGATAAGAAAGGAACAGAGAATGTTGTTGCTGATCACCTTTCTAGATTGCTAGTGGAGAATGTGGAAGACAGCTTACAAATCTGTAAGACTTTCCCTGATGAACAATTGTTCAGTATATCAGAAGTACCATGGTATGGCCACATCGCAAATTATCTTGTGACCGACAAGGTACCATCGCATTGGAGCAAGCAGGAAAAAGATTTATTCTACTTAAAGGCCAGATATTATTTTTGGGATGATCCATACTTATTCAAGAAGTGTTCAGATCAGATTATTCGAAGATGTATCCCAGAATCGGAACAGGAATCCATTTTATCAATATATCACGATCAGCCTTGCGGAGGACACTTTGGCCTGCAACGTATTGCAGACAAGGTATGACAAGCTGGATTCTATTGGCCTACTCTTTTTAAAGCATGTCCGAGATGCCAACTTTTGGGTAAGACCTCGAAAAGGTTCGAGTGGCCTCAACAACCGATCCTTATCTCAGAAATCTTTGATGTATGGGGTATAGATTTCATGGGACCATTTCCGCCTTCTTTTGGTCACACCTACATTTTACTGGCTATGGATTATGTTTCAAAGTGGATTGAAGCAGTTCCTACAAAGACCGCCGATCATAAAGTCATCGTGGACTTTCTGAAAAAGAATATTCTACCAAGATTTGGAACACCGAGAGCCATCATCAGTGATAATGGTTCTCACTTCTGTAATCGTGTATTTGGGAATCTTATGGCAAAGTATGAAGTAATTCACAAACTAGCTTTACCATATCATCCTTAGACTAATGGTCAAGCAAAAGTTTCAAATAGGGAAATCAAGAGTATTCTGGAGAAGACCGTTAATCCTTCTAGGAAAGACTCGGTCTCTTAGACTCCAAGATACACTATAGGCATACAGAACAACATTCAAAACACCCATAGGGATGTCGCCCTATCGCTTGGTATATGGATAGCCGTGTCATCTACATGTTGAGTTAGAACATAAAGCCTACTGGGCAGTGAAAGAGATGAATTTTAGCCTAGATCAAGCAGGAGAAAGGAGGAAGCTTCAGATCAGTGAATTAGAGGAATTGAGAAGTGATGCTTATGATAAGTCAATGATTTACAAGGATAAGACTAAAACATTACATGACAGAAGAATTTTGAAGAGAGAATTTGAACTTGGACAGAAGGTTCTGGTCTATAACTCTCATCTAGAAATTTTCCCTGGAAAGTTGAGATCTAGATGTACGGGACCGTTTATAGTAAGACATGTCACACCTTTTGGAGCTATTGAAGTAGAAGACATAAAGAGAAGGACTCGTTTCAAAGTCAACGCTCATCGACTAAAGTCTTTTCTGGAGTTACCTACTGGGGACGTAGAGGCCGTTTTTCTCAAGGATCCAGTTTATCAGGTTACTGTTGAAGTGGAAAATTGGGGTAAGTTACCTACACACCTTAAAGATTACCTTCTATGTCTTGCTGAATCTGTTACTCTGTCTAGTTTAAGTTTTTTGCATGAGGAAGCCAAGTGTCATAAGCTTGACTCCTTAGGATCTCATTAGTATAAGTCCCACCGATAGCCGAGCCCTCAGATTTTCATAACTTTATCCTTTACTGAGAGGAGTTGCAAGCGCCGGAGTCAAAGTCTCATAACTCTAGTAGACCGAGTATAAAATGTCTACAGGAAGTAAGCATGTTGTTGAGAGATCAGTTTTGAGGTGGGAATACTAGTCTTGAGGATCTGACTATAAAAGACTCAAAAGTCTTGAGAATCTGACTTTAAAGGACTCATATTATGTCTTGGGGTTCTGACATAAAAATACAAAAAAAAAAAAAAAAAAAAGCTTATATGGGTTTGGGCCAAATCAGTTCACATTTCAGCTCAACTCATTCTCTTCCCCACACCACCTCAAAACCCTAAACTAATTCAGCTACCACCACCACCACCCATTGCCAGAAATTAGTTAAGGAATCATCCCCCAAGAATTCCAAACCTCACCACTCAACTGTGCATCTGGGACACATCAATTTTACCTACCCCTTGCATCCAGATGCAACCAAACCAAATTTTTTGATTTTTTGCATTTTGGCACCACCACTTCAATTCATCCCATTTTCATATATATCGTTCACAACACAACATAAGCTACCCACCATTGCCATTTTCCAAAGATACCATCAAATTTTACACCCCACCAAAATAAAAATTTTGAACTTGACCTGTGCGTCTGGGACGTATAAGATTGCACTGCGATTTGCGTCCAGACACTTCAGCTCAACCAGTGAACAGTAATTACAGTTTTGTCGTTTTAGTTGTCGTTGTTCGTTGTTCGTTTCTTTGATTATTATGGAAGCCTTAAAAAAGATACATCCGGAGTTGAAGTTTGGGAATTTGTTTGAGCAAAAGGGTCTCTTGACACACTTTGGAAATGCCATCTCGACACTGAGTTGGGATGTGTTTTTGTATGATGAGAGCGACTCATATGATGAGGGTCTGGTTAGACAGTTTTTCGGTGCTATAGACCATTTCATACCAGAGACGAGTGAGCTTGTGTTGAAATTTGAGACAGACGAGTTTAAGTTGACAAGGGAGATGCTCCAAGAGTTCACCCAGATTCCGATGTACGAGGGGGATAAGACACCTGTACTGGGAGGATTGAAGGATTACCATGGACGTCTTGGCCCACATGCAAAGGTTAATCAAGCAGGCCAGGCGAAGACCAAGTCTCTACAGAAGAACCAGCAGCTAGCATACAGATCGCTTTGTCACAACGTAGTAGGCACGGTGAGTGAGAACACTTTATACTAGCCCGGTCTACACTTGCTTTGGATGTTGATGACTAGGGACATTAGAATCTGTATATGTAGATTTATTCTTAGAAGGCTGGGGAATATGAAGACAAAGAAGGTGGAGCATTCTAAGATAGCGCTCTCGGTAATAGCCACAAAGATCATGGAAGGCTTAGGATTTAGATCAGCTGCTCGGATGAGACTCGAGAGCTATGATCCTAAGAGTATTTTGGCTACGAGGAGCGTAGGAGAATGGAGCTCCCAGTACTTAGATGTGCTGGGACAGCTGACGTACTCTGTAGATGTACCACACCCTACTAAGTATGATTTTGGAAACATAGCACCCTATCAAGCTATAAAGGATCAGAACATGGGGGCTGCTATGATACATATGCAGAGGGGGATGCAAGCGTTGTTTGAACATCAAAGGACTACCGAATCAAAGACCACCTGATAAGAGCCCAAAACTGTAGTTTTAACCCTGTAACAGTCATACTTTTAGACCAATTATGTGAGTAATAATTAAGAGTTAACACTGATTACGTGTTTTTATGCATTTCAGGCTTCAAAGTTCATTATGTGTAGAAATGTGCCACTTTAGCGAGATAAAGGAGCAAAGGTCGGTTACTAAGGAGTTCCGTGACTGAAGGCCAAGATTCAAGAAGACAAAGCCTTTCTAAAGCCCGATCAAAAGCTAAAAAGTTGACGCGGGTAGAAACAGCACACAAGTCAGCAGAACTTCCGAAGGCCGTATCTTTGGACTCAGACCTCGGAATGGGGCCTACCTTATGTCAAAACGACCGGCTCGGAAAGAGCTTTCCATTAGTCTAAGCCTTGATCCAATCAGAGGAGCAGAAGTGGACGAAAAGTCTATTGAAGCCAACTGCAGCTGAAGAGGCCTTTTTGGACTGAAAGAATTGGGTTTTGGGCCTGATTCTCTAGCCCGAAACCTGGATCCAAGCCCATGCACGATTTTTGGATCTGAACATATAAAAACCAAAGCTTAACTCTTTGTTAATGGTAGATAGTTAGACCTAGATTAAAGATTAGATTAGTAGCCTCTATTAATTAATTCTAGATCTAGTTTTCCTTAGATTTAATTAGTTTAATTTAATTAGTTTCATATCTTGTTTTTATTTAATTCCTTGAATGATTGTTCGTCATTTAATTAGATAAATAAAATAGTTATTATTATTCAATTTCGATTTTTGTCATTTGCATTTATAGATCTAGTTAAAATTCTTGTTCTTATTTCATTCTTAGTTAATTAATTAGATTTCAATTATTGTTTAATTTAGATTAGTAAAGTTAGAATTTTGATATGATGTGTAGTTATAATTCAATGGGAAATGATGGGTTGATGATTCGAGGCTAAAACCTCCATTAGAGGGGTTGATGAAGCTTTGATGAAAACTTAGTGGTATAGTGTAGAAGCATTGTAAAATCTATTCCACTCTAGAAGGTCGTGATTCGCCATGAGAATGGGTGGACGACCTCACATGCTAGTTAGTATTTGGTAGAAATGCCATGAACACTAGGGATTAGTATAATTCCCCCTCGTAAAACTCTCATTAGACTTAAGACCGACTAATTAGATTAGAAAACATTCCATGCTAGAGCACTAGGAGTGGAACGAATTTGTTACTCCACTCTATTTCGATAGATTCAAGAGTAGAAACTTTGATAAAAATAGACACTTAGAAAGTTTTAGTTTACTTACGTTTTGAGTTCATCGTTCATTTCGTAGGTAAATTATTCATTTTATGGTTTATCAAATGGCGCCGCTGCCATCTTAGTTTCACTTTCGCATTGTTTTCATAGTGTAAGTACTTTTTTTAAAGTCCCATTAAACCCACCCACCCTTGTTTGATTCATACTATGGTTTTCCGATTGAGCGTTGAAAAGTTCCAAAAAACACCGAAATGCGACCACGCTTATATAAGGAGCGACTTGCTCTATAAAATAACTTGGAACTTCGCGCGACCCGCCCTAAAAACACTGTAATTTGAAAATTACACGGAGCGCGACCGCGCCCTATGAGAGCGCACCCGCGCCCTTTGTTAATTTTTTCGGAATTCTACAGTTTTGACTCGAACTTTGATTTTTCAAATTTTTCAGTGTTCTAACTTGTTATATACGAACACGCGTGTAAACAAGACGCTATTCATAAAAGCGAAGCAAGGACGAATCAGGTATTTCTTTCTTCCACACCTCGTGATCTCCTCGCTAGAGGTTTATACTAGTATATCGAATTGTTTGGAGTGTTGATGTAAGTAGCTAAGTTTGGTTTTAGCCTTGTATGAGATTAAGGTCCGGCGAACAAAAAGCAAATAACGTAATTACACAACAACGCGTCAACAAACAAGTCTATCTAGTATACCACCCACTACACCTCTAGCTACTATTTCACACACATCACCTGACACAATGCCCGATGAAGAAGAGACTCCTCTCTCTGACTTCTACAAAGCCTTGAGCGATAGCCCCAAATCTTGCATCAATCTAGCAGACCCAGTGGGGGATTTCCGAATCCCCCCAAATATTTTTAATTTGTTACCCGTTTTTCATGGATTAGACCATGAAAAACCTTATCAGCACATGCGTAGGATTGAACAAGTCCTAACAACCTTCCACCATCCTACGGTTGGTGCGGAACAAATTAAACTCGGGGTATTCCCTTTCACCTTAGCCCGATAAAGGCTTACGCCTTGATTAACGCCCAAACGCCTAATTACGTGGACTCGTGGGCTAAACTTGTTCAGCTATTTATGGAACATTTTTACCCACCCCTAAAGACGGATGAGATGCTTTCCAAGATTCATTTCTTTTCGACAAAATCCTCATGAATCATTTTGAGGCTTGGAATCGTTTCACCGATCTCCTTATAGAGTGTCCACATCATAATTTAGCGAAAGACGCGTTAGTTCGTGCCTTTTTCAAAGGACTTCTACACCACTATAAAGAAGTCCTAGACATAATGAATGGGGGTAGTTTCTTACGTAAAGGAGCCTCGGAGGCTTATAAATTTTTAGAGGATCAAACTAAAGCTTAAATAACAACTGGGGGTAGTGATGATATCCACCGCTCCGCTAGTTCTTCTAATCTGATTAAGGCCGCCCGGTATGTTTGAAATTAAACACGATTCCGAGCTTAAAACTCTAATCGAATCACTCACTAAAAAGGTAGAGGCCATCTTTGTTCAACAAAAGCCAATCCCCGTCATGAATGTAAATTCAAATCCATGTAGTTTATGTTGGAGCCCTAAGCATCCCGACTCCCACTGTCCTATAGCCAATGAGCGGGCTTGTTCCATTAATAGTGAACCTAAGCCCCTTGGAGACAAAATCCCAACTTCGGTTGGAGAAATAACCAACACGTCACACCTCCGTGGTACAATAATCAATATGTTAGGCCAACACAAAGTTTTAACCAAGCTCCACCACGACAACAAGGGCGTGGTCGGGGTAATTTTAATAATTATAACAACGGCCTTTAACCTCGACAAGGTCAAGCACAAGGTCAAGGTAGTTATAATAATTATAATGCTAATAGAGGTATCGTTAGGTAAATAATAACTATCAAAATCCACCCATAAATAATTCACGTAAAATAGTTCGGTCCACACCACCCGTGACTACTACACCCACACAACCGGATCGTCTTGACACCTTCATACAAGTGAGCCAAAAACTTTTCCAAACCATGGCTCAATCTAACCAAGCTTCTACAATCCGTTAATAATTTAACCCAACAGTTGGCTCAAGATAAAGCCCAACCCAAAGGTGTGTTTCCAAGTCACGAAATACCTAATCCTAAAACAACAAATACAGCCTTTGAGGTAACCGATAATACTAGTAATGAATATGAAAATGTAGGTGAGCTAAAGGCCATCACCACTCTCCGTTCTGGCAGAGTGGTTGATAACAAAGTAACTATGCCTATAGTTACCCAACCAGTCGCCCCTACACCTGCTATTTTACTAGATACCGAAATAGAAACTGAAGAGCCTACAACTGTAGAGGTACTAGTTACAACACAACCTAAGAAACAGAAAGCCACGGTTAAACATCCAGGTGATACCATTGCTAAATATAAACAGAAACCGCTGTTTCCACAAAAATTAGCCGTGTTAACTAGGGATACAAATTATGAGGAGATTAGGGATGTTTTCAAGAATCTAACAATAAACCTTCCCTTCGTCGAAGCTATTAAAAAGCTACCACACCATGCTAAGTTTCTTAAAGAGTTGTGTACTACTAGGCGTAAGACAAATATACTAAAAGACGCCTTTTTAACAGAACAATTCCCAACTCTATCTGAACATAATGGAATTGTTAAGTACAAGGACCCTGGTCGACCTACTGTACAATGCACCTTAGGAGATTCCTATACGACGACCGCGTTATTAGACTTAGGGGCTAGTGTTAACTTACTCCCGTTTTATTTGTATGGACAAATAGGTCTAGACGAGATGCAACCCACTAAAATGACGTTGCAATTAGCTGATCGGTCTATTAGGTATCCTAAGGGTGTCGTCGAAAATGTTCTAGTAAAATTTCAGGATTTTTACTATCCGGCTGATTTTGTCATCCCCTCTAATACGAAGTCTTTAACGACTCTGTCCCGATCATCTTAGGGCATCCTTTCCTGGCAACTGCCAATGCGCTCATTAATTGCCGGGATGGTTTAATGTCCATGTCTTTTGGCCATCTTCTTTGTTGAAGTCAATGTTTTTAAAACAAAACCACGAGTTACCCGATTAGATCTATGGATGGAGAGGTTAGCATGATCGAGCTTTGCTCGAGATTATTTCAACAACACGTTCCCTGATAATCAAATGCCCAAATTTCTTTCCTTTGGAAGTTCAGACTCCAACATTTCCATCCCTACACTAGTCGATACACATATTACGGATGAGGATGAGATAGATGACTTTCTCAAAGATGTAGAGGACTATCATAGTAACGAGGATATGACCAATCTAGATGAGCAATTCGATGAGTTTCTTAGAGCAGGTGATGATTCACCCTATCAAGAACTACTTTGCACAACATCCACCTCGACTCCCCTCCTTCCACCCTTTCAAAGGAATCTCGAGTTTGCAGTCGATCCTGTTGTTTCTTCTGTGCTTCATAATTTTTTAAATTCACCTATTAAACAAATACTTCAGAAGACAAAAGCGTTTGACACCTTCATTTTCAGACTGGAGACAGTCCCTACCTACACTATGAATGAGTTTTGTGCTAAACCCACATCCTCATTTTTTCCATGTTTTCCTTCTACAACTTACCCATATCCACCATATTCTCCACAACCATTCACTCTTCCACACTTATTCACTAGGACACCCTCTCGTTCAAAAATGAAAAAGAAGGTGCATGCTACGTTATGTACTAGGGTTATCCGACTTCGCTTTCATTTCACTACATTGCGTCATAGGAAATCTTGGTGCTTGATTGTGTTTGGATATATTTTCTGTGATATTTATTTATGGAATGATCCACAATTATTTCGGTTGTTGATATATGATAAACTGCATGTTCATACATATGTTTAGATAAAGTCTTGAGTACCTGACTATAAACGACTCAACTTTTGTGTTTGGTGCATTTCCTTTCATTTCCATATATTGGTGAGTGCACCATTAAGGTAACCGGACCCTCCCTACAGAGTGTGTGGCTGTAAGTACTGGATCCTAAGTCCACGTTTAACATAATTCATGTTTTCCACTCTTGCATGTTTTCTCGGATTTTTGAGTCATGTTTGTCTACGGGGTGAATCATGTCTTTCTTGCTCACTGTTTTTCCTTAGAAAAGTAAAAAATATTAAATAATAAACATAGTAAACTAGGAAGTCTCGGGAATCTGACTTTAAAAGACCCACTGCTAAAAACAAATTTTCTAAGCCGTTGTAAAAATTTTGTTTGGGGATGGGGTGTTCGTGTTTCCGTCCTAAAATGTTTTATGTCCCTTTAGAATTGCTTAGGCCGTTTAATTGTATTCCGATTCGGGTTGACACAATCTATGAATTAAGAGTTCAGTCGTTCGCATAACGTACATCATGCACGCACTTCGAGGCATTTTACACTATCTTATATGTCATCCACGGTCGGAATAGAATGGTTTATGGATCATTGGATTGGAAATTCTCTCCTGATCATTTCCATATCTCATTCGCAAAATTCGGACCGGTAACGAAGCGGCAATTTTGATTTGAAGTTTCGCGAAAAAAACCGCAAAAATTCACAAATTTCGATTTGGGCTTGGGCCCAACCCGCGCCCATAGGCAGCGCACCCGTGCCCTTACCTTAGCCCAACAGTCGCGATCATCTTCCACAAACCGCCATTAACGCCAAAGCTTCAAACAAAACCTAAAAAAATTAAAAATAAATAAAAACAAAACCAAATTAACCCACGCCCCAGTTCAAATCGATTTCAAATCTAATCTAAAAGCTTTCCACCACCACCTCCACCAAATTAAATAAGCAAAACCAACTGAAAATTCCAAATTTTGGTGCTGCCGCGCCACCACTCCACCACCACCACTGTTTGCTTCTGTCGGTCGATTCAAATCCCACCACCACATTCCATTTAAACCCCCACTACATTCCAAACACCAATGGCTCAACAACGCCGAATTTTACCAGAGCAAGCTTTTACTGGCGACCACTTTGCGCCGTTTTACGGTGACGAAATGATCAGTAGAGACTGGAATAGCTTGTGGTACTCGACTGAAGTCTATTACCACGAGGACTTAGTCCGACGGTTCTCTCTGAGGGAGTTGGAAGGGACTAGGATTTTTGTTGTGGTGGCGAAGAGGAGGAAGGAAGTGACTACTGGCTTGTTGGCTGAGATTCTAGGCATTCCGCCTAGAATCCATCTGGATGTCACGTTGCAGGAGTCCCAACATAATGGGGTAGAGGAATTGATGAACGAAATAGTTACTAAAGGGAACTACAATGCGAGGTCACATTGTGTTCGTCGAGGGCTTCTTTAGGACCAACCAACCGGTGGCATTTCGATGGATTGGTCGGAACGTCCTGGGGAAAGAGAAGGTCAGTGACATCGGCCTGAACTGCCTCCACATCTTATGGATACTCCAGGAGCAGAAGTACGAGTTCTGCATCTTGGAGTTTTTACTTAGGATGATTAGGGGAGTAGGTAAGTCTGTTGCACCTCTCCCTGTGTTGATAACCAAGATCATGCTGAAGTTGAGAGCAACTCAGGCGACTGATATGACTTACATCACCCTACACCGTAACCCTCACATCTATAAGGAGTGTGTCCAACGAGTTTGGAGGTTGGCTGAGGATAGAGAAGAAGAAGAGGAGGACGGTGGAAATGAGAATGCCGAGGAGGATAGGGGAAATCAGAATGCCTCGGAGGATGAGGAGGATTTGACTTGTTTTGATGCGGATGCCTTGGAGAGGTGTTGGTCAGACGCAGAACCCATGGCTGTGATTCATCGTGGCATGCGTTCGCTCAACACTATCTGCGAAGACCTCCGGACTCGACAGGCAACGATTCATCATAACTTCGAGGTCCGTACCTAGAGAGAGGACGAGAGGTGGGAACAGATGAGGGCCGAGCTGGAAGCTCAGCGCCAGTTCCGGGCCGAGATGCTTACACGATTCCCACCTCACGGGGATTCCCCTTCTGAGGATACACCCTCGAGACACGAAGCCGGCCACACGAAAAGGCGAATGGTGCTGGTCCATCAGGAGCTCAGGAGTAGTCTCCGGACCGTGTTCCCTCCGCTACCAGTACCGGAGTTGTTAGGGATAGCATCGTTTGATGTTCTATGTTTATTTGTAGTTTCATTACTGTCATTTATTTTAATGTAAGTTTTATTTCCGTAATTTGAATTTTGTAGTGAAATGTACTTCGAATGAAATTTTTAATATAATGCGGTTATTTTCATTATGGTGGTTGTTTAATATTGATCCCACCTTCCCAAATTGTTTGGGGGTGGTTTTATCTATTCCAGCATGATTTTTATATGACCCTCGTCTTAGAATTTATTGTGGAGTGAAGGAGAAAATATGGCCGTTTAGGCATATCTATGAATAAGTATCATGGTAGGATAAAATATCGATTAAATAGGTAGATTCTATCATAAATTCAACCTAAAAGATACTAGGTTTGATTTAGAATCAAGAAAATGATTTGTTTCCGTTTTCGGGTTTGGAAATTTTAGGATTTCCGGAAACGGCCGTAATTACTTTTTGGCAACTTCCCGATCCGTTTTAGCAACTTAAAACCTATATAAACTTCATACATTCTACACCCACAACTCACACTACACCTAACCTCCATCACTCACCTTTCACTCCCACGATTCCCTCGTTTCGGCTCATTTTCTGAGTTTCAAGAACTCAACTCCGGCTTTTCTTCTGAGGCTTCTACACGCGCTCTGCACTTTTTTTTCTAATTTTTTTTTTTTTGTCGAGCGCTTTTCGGGCGCTTCAAGGTGAGTGCGACCCACGCTCAAACACTGGAATTCTAAAAACTTCAGAGCGCGCCTGCGCCCTAAGAGAGCGCACTCGCGCCCTGACTTCCCTGGACCAGAAAAATTCCAGTTTTCTGCATGTAGTTTCCGGATTATTCGAAGCTATTCCAGAGCGTAATTTTGAGATGACATCTCCAACATTGATACCAGAACAGTCTTTCGAAGATTTGTTCCAAAGCACTACTTATGGTGCTTGGTTTCGCGAGGCGATCACATACGTTGGCTGGGAACCGTTTATGGTAAGACCTGATGCACTTTATTCTCCAACACTAGCATCTTATTTTTATGATAATTGCATTTTCTTTGAAAGACCAGATGGAGAACAAGTGTTCTCCATCAACATTGATAATGAACCAATGGAAATTACCAGGTTCTTGCTAGGATTTGTTCTTGGACTTGCTATGCCCGCTGAAATACAAGACCCATGGTGCTATTGGGTAGATAATATGTATGTCTACACTTATGAGTTTTTGCATGAGTCGTATGGCGCAGGCATTTTCCGTATCGAGGACCAAAGGGACTATAACGTCGCTTTTGGTAGCCTGTCCATGAACATAGGAACTGTTATGTTTTGGATCATGCTAAACATTTTAGGGGAATGGCGTTTTTCTTCTGTGAATGATGCCACTTGCAGCGTTTTCCTTGATTTAGCCACGGGACGTATGTGTCATGACCTTCCCCGAACCTTGATGTCTAGTTTAGCTCGATCCCATAGCATGAGGCATAAGTTCCTTCTTATGCCTATTCTAGTTTCCCGTATTATGCTATGTTTCTTTCCTGTTTTTTGTACACGTTCCACGGATTGGATTACGGTCGACACTGTACGACGAACCAATAGTATTATTCGATCCTTCCGTGCAATGACTTGGCAAGGGTGGAGGATACAACCTCATCAGGTTGCACCCTACACCCCGTCAGACCAAGTGGCTCTTAATAGGTTAGCAATAATAGATGATAAATAGCGGGAAGCCTGGCAAATTGTAATGGCATGGCAGGACGCGAAGGAACCTCACTTCTTTATGGAAGAAGAGGATGAGGAAGATAATGAGTAATGCGGGAGATAAGGTAAGTTTTCATTCTAGTTAGTGTCTGCTTATGTCCCAAGCAATTTCATTCTTGTTAACCCCATAATGGGTAGAACTCGTATAGAGTTGTGTCAGTTTTTTTATTTCCTATATTAGTACGTTCTAACTTTGTTTTGCAGATGTTCTAGAATTTCACGCGTTTCCATGGTATTTTTCTACCCTCTTTATTTAAATGCTTTGAGGACAAACCATGCTTTTTGTTTGGGGGGGGGGCATAGAAACACGTGTAATTAAGGCATCTGTTTGGATATAGATAGATATAATATGCATTTGTTTTCTAGTTAAAATTTTAAAAAATTCAAAAATATAAATAAATAAGTTCATGCTATACACTTAGGAATAGTGGTATTGTTTTCCTTCTCTATGCTTTTAAAAATCTAGAAGTCTCACGTAGCTGTTGCATCAGAATAATTGTTAGAAACTTAGGTTAATATGTAGGTAATAATCTTTGCATCTATCTATAAATATATTACATGAGTATCTATGATTGTTAGCAGTAAGTTTTTGAAATCTAGGCTAGAGTACTTATTCTACAAATCCTGTGAGAATATAGCCTAAAGCCTTATATGAGCGAAACATTTGAGAAATGACACAAGGGAGAAGTAAAATCCGGATAGAGAAATCACACGTCCACTTGCTTGATCACTATGCCATATCCTAAGCGAGAATTTAGGCCCTCTTTGGATCGATATAGCCAGAAATTCAAACCTATGAATTATTTTCCGCTAGTCGCCCCTCTGAACCTTTCTTTAGCCTTTCATAAACCACAAACCCTTTACCCTGTTACAAAACAAAACAAAATAAAAGAAATTCAACCTACCCAAATTAGATAAGTCTGAGAATAGAATGAGGAAGAAAGAAGAAGAGAAAACCTATGTATACAAAAGTTACTTACTTGCTTCAGAAAATAAAGAGAAGAAGTTTCCATCCAAAGAAAAGAAAAAGAAAAATAGAAATAAAATAAAAACTCCAAAAATAGAATAAAAGGGAGTCAAAAGCCAAAGAAAAGAAAAAGAAATAAAAAATATGGCTAAGGATGGAAACAAAGTATAGAAGCAAAAGAAAATAACAAGGTTTTCTCTAAGTTACATAATATGAAGACTCTATTAACTCAGACTTGTCCTTTTTGAATATCCATTTCTTTCCTTCTTAAACCATCTCCTAATCCCCGAAATACCTAATAAAGACCTCTAGCTCAATTAGGAATAGGTTAGTGTGATAGTAAGTGGCAGATGTGTTTGATCGACTCTAGCTTCCTTGTTGTTATTGAGATTTGTAAGGTAAAGTGTGCCCACTGCACACTGGAGTAGCAGAACTTGAATGGAAAAATCAGAGTGTTGTATCTTGACTATTATTGTGAGAACCTACTTAAGGACGCTATCCCGAGTTTCAGAAACGAACCTGCTAGGCATTTCATAGTATTACTCATTGTATATATGTTTATTGTAAATGATTGAGTATTATGCATATATTAGTTAAGGTGTCGACTTGATTACTCTATATGCATTGCTAGTGAGAGGTATAGTTAATTTAGAGCATGGATAAGGAAACAATAGTTTTATTTCTTAGTCGTTGTAGTATAGATGAAGTTTGTGAGTAGCTTCACTGGAAAACTCTCACGAGGCTATAACTCGTCCACTAGGGAATTCCTAGTGGTTTAAGGCCTTGTTGCATATGGTCAATGCAATCGCACTCAGCGAAACGAGAGTAGTTAAAACTCTATTTTTGGCCACTTATTCTAATTTCTCATCTTTGCTTGAGGACAAGCAAAATGCTGTTTGGGGGTGGTTTGATAAGAGCCCAAAACTGTAGTTTTAACCCTGTAACTGACATACTTTTAGACCAATTATGTGAGTAATAATTAAGAGTTAACATTGATTACGTTTTTTTATGCATTTCAGGCTTCAAAGTCCATTATGTGCAGAAATGTGCCACTTTAGCGACATAAAGGAGCAAAGGTCGGTTACTAGGGAGTTCCGTGATTAAAGGCCAAGATTCAAGAAGACAAAGCCTTTCTAAAGCCCGGTCAAAATTTGAAAAGTCGACGCCGGGCGAAGCTTGACACACAAAGTCGTGAGAACTTCCAAAGGCCATATCTTTGGACTCAGACCTCGGAATGGGGCCTACCTTATGTCAAAACGACCGTCTCGGAAAGAGATTTCCAATGGTCTAAGCCGTGATCCAATCAAAGGAGCAGAAGTGGACGAAAAGTCTGTTGAAGCCAACTGCAGCTGAAGAGGCCTTTTTGGACTGAAAGAATTGGGTTTTGGGCCTAATTCTCTGGCCCAAAACATGGCTCCAAGCCCATGCACGATTTTTGGATCTGAAAGTATAAAAACAAAAGCTTAGATCTTTGTTAATGGTAAATAGTTAATGGTAGATAGCTTAGAATAGAAAGTAGCCATTAGAATAGCTTCTAGATCTAGATTTAATTGTTTTAATTAAGTTAATTTCAAATCCAATTCTTGTTTTAGATTAAACTATTAGAATCATTACTCTTAATTAGTTTGATTAATAAAATAGCTAAACCTCCATTAGAGGGGGTTGAGAAGCCTTGATGAAAGCTTGATTCCGACTATTGTAGAATCGTCGTAATTTCCTTTCCACTCTAGAAACGATTAGTTCACCATGAGAATGGGTTTAATCGTTCACATGCTAGTTATGAATTGGTAGGAATGCCATGTGTAATTAGGGATTAGGAAGAACCAATTGTTCTTAGAAGCGATTCAATTCGGATTCTGACGATTAAATTCGTTAATAGGATTAAGTCGAGTTGAGGTGGAATCAATCCCCCTCTAACTCCTTATCATAGAATCAACGTAGCATTCCCTTAGTTGTTCTGATAGTTGACTAGTGCATCTTGTGTGCATCGTAGTCTAGTTGCCTTTTCGTAAATCTCTCATTAGACTTTAGAGTTAGAATACTTATACTTAGAGAACATTAACATGCGGAAGGACTAGGAGTGGAACGAATCACTCTACTCCACTATATCTCATAGGATTGGGAGTAGAATCTTTGATAATCATAGGCTCATAAATTATAGTTTTAGTTTACTTAAAATGAAATAGTTTACCTACGAAATGAACGATGAACTCAAAACGTAAGTAAACTAAAACTATAATTTATGAGCCTATGATTATCAAAGATTCTACTCTCAATCCTATGAGATATAGTGGAGTAAGTAATTGCTCCACTCTTAGTCCTTTCATGTTAATGTTCTCTAAGTATAAGTATTCTAACTCTAAAGTCTAATGAGATTTACTTGAAAAAGGCAACTAGACTAAATGCATGCAACTACCCACAAGATGCACTAGTCAACTATCGTAACAACTATGGGAATGCTACATTGATTCGATGATAAGGAGTTAGTAGGGGGATTGATTCCACCTTAACTCGACTTATCCTATTAACGATTTTAATCGTCAGAATCCGAATTGAACTACGCCAGAGAACAATTGGTTCTTCCTAATCCCTAATTACACATGGCATTCCTACCAATTCATAACTAGCATGTGAACGACATTAAACCCATTCTCATGGTGAACTAATCGCTTCTAGAGTGGAAAGGAAATTAAGACGATTCTACGATAGTCGGAATCAAGCTTTCATCAAGGCTTCTCAACCCCCTCTAATGGAGGTTTAGCCGAGAATCATTACGCAATCATTTCCGATTAAATTTAAACTAAACATGATATAAAGAATTAAAATTTACTAATCTAAATTAAACAATAATTAAAATCTAATTAATAACTAAGAATTGAATAACAAGTAATAAATGAATCAGATCTAACACAAATGTAAATGACAAGAATCGAAATTTAACAACTAGCTATTTTATTAATCAAACTAATTAAGAGTAATGATTCTATTAGTTTAATCTAAAACAAGAATTAGATTTGAAATTAACTTAATTAAAACAATTAAATCTAGATCTAGAAGCTATTCTAATGGCTACTTTCTATTCTAAGCTATCTACCATTAACTATCTACCCTTAACAAAGAGCTAAGCTTTTGTTTTTATACTTTCAGATCCAAAAATCGTGCATGGGCTTGGAGCCATGTTTTGGGCAAGAGAATCAGGCCCAAAACCCAATTCTTTCAGTCCAAAAATGCCTCTTCAGCTGCAGTTGGCTTCAACAGACTTTTGGTCTACTTCTGCTCCTCTGATTAGACCACAGCTTAGACAATTGGAAAGCTCTTTCCGAGATGGTCGGTTTGACATAAGGTAGGCCCTATTCCGAGGTCTGAGTCCAAAGATATGGCCTTCGGAAGTTCTGCTGACTTTGTGTGCTCTTTCTGCCCGCGTCGACTTTTCAGCTTTTGACCGGGCTTTAGAAAGGCTTTGTCTTCTTGAATCTTGGCCTTTAATCACGGAACTCCTTAGTAACCGACCTTTGCTTCTTTATCTTGCTAAAGTGGCACATTTCTGCACATAATGGACTTTGAAACTTGAAAGGGTGGAAGGAGGGGAATCGAGGTGGATGTTGTGCAAAGTAGTTCTTGATAGGGTGATTCATCACCTGCTCGAAGAAACTCATCGAATTGCTCATCTAGATTGGTCATATCTCATGTTCGCTTTCATTTTACTAGGTTGCGTCATAGGAAATCTTGGTGCTTGATTATGTTTGGATATATTTTCTGTGATATTTATTTATGGAATGATCCACAATTATTTCGGTTGTTGATATATCATAAACTGCATGTTTATACATATGTTTAGATAAAGTCTTGAGTATCTGACTATAAACGAGTCAACTTTTGTGTTTGGTGCATTTCCTTTCATTTCCATATATTAGTGAGTGCACCATTAAGGTAACCGGACCCTCCCTATGGAGTGTGTGGCTGTAAGTACCGGATCCTAAGTCCACGTTTAACATAATTCACGTTTTCCACTCTTTCATGTTTTCTCGGATTTTTGAGTCATGTTTCTCTATGGGGTGAATTATGTCTTTCTTGTTTATTGTTTTCTTTTTAAAATTTTATAAATATATATATATATATATATATATATATATATATATATATATATATATATATATATATTAAAGAATAAACATAGTAATATAGGAAGTCTCGGGAATCTGACTTTAAAAGACCCACTGCTAAAAACAAATTTTCTAAGCTTCGTTGTAAAAAATTTGTTTGGGGGTGGGGTGTTCGTGTTTCCATCCTAAAATGTTTTATGTCCCTTTAGAATTGCTTAGGCCATTTAATTGTATTCCGATTCGGGTTGACACAATCTATGAATTTAGAGTTCAGTCGTTCGCATAACGTACGTCATGCACGCACTTCGAGGCATTTTACACTATCTTATATGTCATCCACGGTCGGAATAGAGTGTTTTATGGATCATTGGATTGGAAATTCTCTCCTGATCATTTCCATATCTCATTCACAAAAATCGGACCGGTGACGAAGCGGCAATTTTGATTTGAAGTTTCGCGAAAAAAACTGCAAAAATTCACAAATTTCGATTTGGGCTTGGGCCCAACCCGCGCCCTTACCTTAGCCCAACAGTCGCGATCATCTTCCACAAACCGCCATTAACGCCAAAGCTTCAAACAAAACCTAAAAAAATAAAAAAAAATAAAAACAAAACCAAATTAACCCACGCCCCAATTCAAATCAATTTCAAACCTAATCTAAAAGCTTTCCACCACCACCTCCACCAAATTAAATAAGCAAAAACCACCAAAAATTCCAAATTTTGGTATTGCCGCGCCACCACGCCACCACCACCACTGTTTGCTTCAGTCGGTCGATTCAAATCCCACCACCACATCCCATTTTAACCCCCACTACATTCCAAACTTCCAATGGCTCAACAACAATTTTATTTTACCGAGCAAGCTTTTACAGTGACCACTTATTTGTTTTATGGTGACGAAATGATCAGTCGAGACTGGAATAGCTTGTGGTACTCGACTGAAGCCTATTACCACGAGTACTTAGTCCGACGGTTCTACAATACGAGGGAGTTGGAAGGGACTAGGATTTTTGTTGTGGTGGCGAAGAGGAGGAAGGAAGTGACGACTGGGTTGTTGGCTGAGATTCTAGGCATTCCGCATAGAATCCATCTGGATGTCACGTTGTAGGAGTCCCAACATAACTGGGTAGAGCCATTGATGAACGAGACAGTTACTGAAGGGAACTACAATGCGAGGTCGCATTGTGTTCGTCAGGCTTCCCTTAGAACCAACCAGCTGGCTACAACTCAGTGGATTGGTCGGAACATCTTGGGGAAGGAGAAGGTCAGTGACATCGGCCTGAACTGCCTCCACATCTTATGGATACTCCAGGAGCAGAAGTATGAGTTCTGCATCTTGGAATTTTTACTTAGCATGATTAGGGGAGTAGGGAAGTCTGTTGCACCTCTCCCCTCGTGTTGATAACCAAGATCATCTTTGAAGTTGAGAGCGACTCAAAGGCGTCGATAGGTCGTACATCGCCCTACACCAAAACCCACGCATCTATAGGGAGTGTGTCCAACGAGTTTGGAGGTTGACTGAGGATAGAGAAGAAGAAGAGGAGGACGGTGGAAATGAGAATGCCGAGGAGGATGGGGGAAATCAGAATGCCTCAGAGGATGAGGAGGATTTGACTTGTTTTGATGTGGATGCCTTGGAGAGGTGTTGGTCAGACGCAAAACGCATGGCTGATAAAAGATAAAATGAAATAGTTTACGTACGAAATGAACGATAAAACTCAAAACGTAAGTAAACTAAGACTATCTAGTACTCATATATGTTTATCAAAGATTTCTACTCTCAATCCTATGAGATATAGTGGAGTAAAGTGATTCGTTCCACTCTCAGTCCTTCCGCATGCTGTGCTCTCATGTGTAAGTACTCTAACTCTAAGGTCTAATGAAAGATTTACGAAAAAGCAACTAGACTACGATGCAACTACCCACGAGATGCACTAGTCAACTATTAGGACAACTAAGGGAATGCTACGTTGATTCTATGATAAGGAATTATAGGGGGATTGATTCCACCTTAACTCGACTTAATCCTATTAACGATTTAATCGTCGTAATCGAATTGAAGCGCTTGCGAGAACAATTTGGTTCTTCCTAATCCCTAATTACACATGGCATTCCTACCAATTCATAACTAGCATGTGACGATTAAACCCATTCTCATGGTGAACTAATCATTTCTAGAGTGGAAAGGATATTACGGCGATTCTACGATATTCGAATCAAGCTTTCATCAAGGCTTCTCAACCCCTCTAATGGAGGTTTAGCCGAGAATCATTACTTAATCATTTCGATTACATTTAAACTAAACATGATATAAAGAATTGAAATTTACTTAATTAAACAATAATGAAATCTAATTTAATGACTAAAATGAAATAAGGACAGGAATTGAAATTAGATCTAGAAATGGAAATGACAAAAATCGAAATTGATAAAAATACTACTTTATTGATCTAATCAAAATGAAGAACAAGATTCAAAGGTTTAATCTAATACAATAATTGAAATGGAACTAAACTTAATTAATCTACATGAAAAACTAGATCTAGAATTCATTAATGGAGGCTACTAATCTAATCTATTTCTAGGTCTAACTATCTACCAAGAAATCTACCCTTAACAAAGACCTAAGCTTTTGTTTTTATACTTTCAGATCCAAAAATCGTGCATGGGCTTGGAGCCATGTTTTGGGCTAGAGAATCAGGCCCAAAACCCAATTCTTTCAGTCCAAAAAGGCCTCTTCAGCTGCAGTTGGCTTCAACAGACTTTCCGTCCACTTCTGCCCCTCTGATTTGGTCAAGGCTTAGACCATTGGAAAGCTCTTTCCGAGCCGGTCGTTTTGACATAAGGTAGGCCCCATTCCGAGGTCTGAGTCCAAAGATATGGCCTTCGAAAGTTTTGCTGGCTTTGTGTGCTGTTTCTGCCCGCGTCGACTTTTCAGCTTTTGACCGGGCTTTAGAAAGGCTTTGTCTTCTTGAATCTGGGCCTTTAATCACGGAACTCCTTAGTAACCGACCTTTGCTTCTTTATCTTGCAAAAGTGGCACATTTATGCACATAATGGACTTTGAAACCTGAAATGCATAAAAACACGTAATCAGTGTGAACTCTTAATTATTACTCACATAATTGGTCTAAAAGTATATGCATTCTGGGTTAAAACTACAGTTTTGAGCTCTTATCAAACCACCCCAAACAGCATTTTGCTTGTCCTCAAGCAAAGATGAGAAATTAGAATAAGTGACCAAAAATGGAGTTCTAACTACTCCCCCGTTTATTTGAGTGCGATTGCATTGACCATATGCAACAAGGCCTTAAACCACTTTGGAATCCCTAGTGGACGAGTTATAGCCTTGTGAGAGTTTTCGATGAAGGTACTCACAAACTTCATCTATACTACAAGCGACTAAGAAATAAAATTATTGTTTCCTTATTCATGCTCCAAATTATCTATACATCTCACTAGCTATGAACAAGAATAACCAAGTCAAAAACCTAAGCTAATATATGCATAATAATCAATCATCTACCATAAACATATATACAATGAGTAATACTATGAAATGTAATAGCAGGTCCGTTTAAAAACTTCGAATAAGCGTCCTTAAGTAGGTTCTCACAATAATAGTCAAGATACAACACTCTGATTTTTTCCACTCAAAGTTTATTTACTCTAGTCTTGAGTGGGCACACTTTACCTTACAATCTCAATGACAACAAGGAAGTCGGAGTCGATCAAACACATCTGCCACTTACTATCACACTAACCTATTCTTAATTGAGCTAGAGGTCTTTATTAGGTGTTACGGGGATTAGGAGATGGTTTAAGAAGGAAGGAAATGGATATTCAAAAAGGACAAGTCTGAGATAATAGAGTCTTCATATTATGTAACTAGAGAAAACCTTGTTATTTACTTTTGCTTCTACACTTTGTTTCCATCCTTAGCCATATTTTTTTTTCTTTTTCTTTTTTTTTTCTTTGGCTTTTGACTCCTTTTATTCTATTTTTTTTTTGGAGTTTTTATTTATTTCTATTTCTATTTTTCTTTTCTTTGGATGGAAACTTCTTTTCTTTGTTTCCTGAAGCAACTAACTAATTTTTGTTTACACAGGTTTTTCTCTTCTTCTTTCTTCCTCATTCTATTCTTAGACTTATTCTAAATTGGGTAGGCTGATTTATTTTTTTATTTTGTTTTTGTTTTTTTTTTTGTAACAGGGTAAAAGGATTGTGGTTTATGAAAGGCTAAAGAAAGGCTTAGAGGGGCGACTAGCGGAAACTAATTCATAGGTTTGAATTTTTGGCTATATCGATCCAAAGAGGGCCGAAATTCTCGCTTAGGATATGGCATAGTGATCAAGCAAGTGGACGTGTGATATCTATATCCGGATTTTACTTCTCCCTTGTGTCATTTCTCAAATGTTTCGCTTATATAAGGCTTTAGGCTATATTTTCACAGGATTTGTAGAATAAGTACTCTAGCCTAGATTTTAGAAACTTACTGCTAACAATCATAGATACTCATGTAATATATTTATAGATAGATGCAAAGATTATTACCTACATATTAACCTAAGTTTCTAACAATTATTCTGATGCAACAAATACGTGAGACTTCTAGATTGTTAAGAGCATAGAGAAGGAAAACAATACCACTATTCCTAAGTGTATAACATAACTTATTTATTTATATTTTTGAATTTTTGAAATTTTAACTAGAAAACAAATGCATATTATACATATCTATATCCTAACAGATGCCTTAATTACACGTGTTTCTATGCCCCCCCAAACAAGAAGCATGGTTTGTCCTCAAAGCATTTAAATAAAGAGGGTAGAAAAATACCATGGAAACGCGTGAAATTCTGGAACATCTGCAAAACAAAGTTAGAACGTACTAATATAGGAAATAAAAAACTGACACAACTCTATACGAGTTCTACCCATTATGGGGTTAACAAGAATAAAATTGTTTGGGACATAAGCAGACACTAACTAGAATGAAAACTTACCTTATCTCCCGCATTACACATCATCTTCCTCATCCTCTTCTTCCATAAAGAAGTGAGGTTCCTTTGCGTCCTGCCATGCCATGATAATTTGCCAGGCTTCCCGCCATTTATCATCTATTATTGCTAACCTATTAAGAGCCACTTGGTCTGATGGGGTGTAGGGTGCAACCTGATGAGGTTGTATCATTCACCCTTGCCAAGTCATTGCACGGAAGGATTGAATAATACTATTGGTGGGTCGGACAGTGTCGACCGTAATCCAATCCGTGAAGCGTGTACAAAAAATAGGAAAGAAACATAGCATAATACGGGAAACTAGAACGGGCATAAGGAAGTACTTATGCCTCATGCTATGGGATCGAGCTAAACTAGACATCAAGGTTCGGGGAAGGTCATGACACATATGTCCCGTGGCTAATGCAAGGAAGACGCTGCAAGTGGCATCATTCACAGAAGAAAAACGCCATTCCCCTAAAATATTTAGCATGATCCAAAACATAACAGTTCCTATGTTCATGGACAGGCTACCAAAGGCGACATTATAGTCCCCTTGGTCCTCGATACGGAAAATGCCTGCCCCATTGGACTCATGCAAAAACTCGTAAGTGTAGACATACATATTATCTACCCAATAGCACCATGGGTCTTGTATTTCAGCGGGCATAGCAAGTCCAAGAACAAATGCTAGCAAGAACCTGATAATTTCCATTGGTTCATTATCAATGTTGATGGAGAACACTTGTTCTCCATCTGGTCTTTCAAAGAAAATGCAGTTATCGTAAAAATAAGATGCTAGTGTTGGAGAATAAAGTGCATCAGGTCTTACCATAAGCGGTTCTCAGCCAACGTATGTGATCGCCTCGCGAAACCAAGCACCATAAGTAGTGCTTTGGAACAAATCTTCGAAAGACTGTTCCGGTATCAATGTTGGAGATGTCATCTCAAACTTATGCTCTGGAATAGCTGCGAATAATCCAGAAACTACCCGCAGAAAACAGGAATTTTTTCTGGTCGGGGTCGGCGGCGCCGCTCTCGCTCTCTTTAAGCTTCTGAAGTTTTAGAATTCCAGTGTTTGAGCTGGTCGCGACTCACCTTGAAGCTGAAAAGCGCCTCGACAAAAATTCAGAAAAAAAATTGCAGAGCGCGAGTGCGCTCGGAGTTGCTGAAACTCGGAAAATGAGCCGAAACGAGGGAATCGCGGGAGTGAAAGGTGAGTGATGGAGGTTAGGTGTAGTGTGAGTTGTGAGTGTAGAATGTATGAAGTTTATATAGGTTTTAAGTTGCTAAAACGGATCGGAAAGTTGCCAAAAAGTATTTACGGCAGTTTCCGGAAATCCTAAAATTTCCTAACCCGAAAACGGAAACAAATCATTTTCTTGATTCTAAATCAAACCTAGTATCTTTTAGGTTGAATTTATGATAGAATCTACTTATTTAATCGATATTTCATCCTACCATGATACTTATTCATAGATATGCCTAAACGGCCATATTTTCACCTTCACTCCGTAATAAATTCTAAGACGAGGGTCATATAAAAATCATGCTGGAATAGATAAAACCACCCTCAAACAATTTGGGAAGGTGGGATCAATATTAAATAACCACGCATAATTAAAATAACCGCATTATATTAAAATTTTCATTCGAAGTACATTTCACTACAAAATTCAAATTACGGAAATAAAACTTACATTAAAATAAATAACAATAATGAAACTACAAATAAACATAAAAACATCAAACGATGCTATCCCTAACCACTCCGATGATCGGGTAGCGGAGGGCACCGGTCCGAGATCGCTCCCCGAGCTCTCGATGGACCGGCACCATTCGATCTTTTTCGGCGACGCTCAGGTGTCTCGAGGGTGTATCCTCAGAAGGAGAATCCCCGTGAGGTGGGAATCGTGTAAGAATCTCGGCCCGGAACTGGCAGTGAGCTTCTAGCTCGGCCTTCATTGTTCCCATATCTCGTCTTCTCTCTGGGTACGGACCTCGAAGTTATGATGAATCGTTGCCTGTCGAGTCCGGAGGTCTTCGCAAATAGTGTTGAGCGAATGCATGCCACGATGAATCACAGCCATTGATAAGAGCCCAAAACTGTAGTTTTAACCCTGTAACAGACATACTTTTAGACCAATTATGTGAGTAATAATTAAGAGTTAACACAGATTACGTGTTTTTATGCATTTTAGGTTTCAAAGTCCATTATGTGTAGAAATGTGCCACTTTAGCAAGACAAAGAAGCAAATGTCGGTTACTAAGGAGTTCCATGATTAAAGGCCAAGATTCAAGAAGGCAAAGCCTTTCTAAAGCCCGGTCAAAAGCTGAAAAGTCGACGCGGGCAGAAACTGCACACAAAGCCAAGAGAACTTCCGAAGGCCATATCTTTGGACTCAGACCTCGGATAGGGGCCTACCTTATGTCAAAACGACCGGCTCGGAAAGAGCTTTCTAATGGTCTAAGCCTTGACCAAATCAGAGGGGCAGAAGTGGACAGAAAGTCTGTTGAAGCCAACTGCAGCTGAAGAGGCCTTTTTGGACTGAAAGAATTGGGTTTTGGGCCTGATTCTCTAGCCCAAAACATGGCTCCAAGCCCATGCACGATTTTTGGATCTGAAAGTATAAAAACAAAAGCTTAGCTCATTGTTAAGGGTAGATTTCTTGGTAGATAGTTAGACCTAGAAATAGATTAGATTAGTAGCCTCCATTAATGAATTCTAGATCTAGTTTTTCATGTAGATTAATTAAGTTTAGTTCCATTTCAATTATTGTATTAGATTAAACCTTTGAATCTTGTTCTTCATTTTGATTAGATCAATAAAGTAGTATTTTTATCAATTTCGATTTTTGTCATTTCCATTTCTAGATCTAATTTCAATTCCTGTCCTTATTTCATTTTAGTCATTAAATTAGATTTCATTATTGTTTAATTAAGTAAATTTCAATTCTTTATATCATGTTTAGTTTAAATGTAATCGAAATGATTAGCGTAATGATTCTCGGCTAAACCTCCATTAGAGGGGGTTGAGAAGCCTTGATGAAAGCTTGATTCCGAATATCGTAGAATCGTCGTAATTTCCTTTCCACTCTAGAAACGATTAGTTCACCATGAGAATGGGTTTAATCGTTCACATGCTAGTTATGAATTGGTAGGAATGCCATGTGTAATTAGGGATTAGGAAGAACCAATTGTTCTGTGAGGCAGTTCAATTCGGATTACGATAATTCGTCGTTAATAGGATTAAGTCGAGTTAAGGTGGAATCAATCCCCCTCTAATTCCTTATCCTAGAATCAACGTAGCATTCCCTTAGTTGTCCTAATAGTTGACTAGTGCATCTCGTGGGTAGTTGCATCGTAGTCTAGTTGCCTTTTCGTAAATCTCTCATTAGACCTTAGAGTTAGAGTACTTACGTGAGAGGAGAGCACAATCGGAAAGACGAGAGTGGAACGAATCACTCTACTCCACTATATCTCATAGGATTGAGAGTAGAAATCTTTGATAAACATATATGAGTACAAGATAGTTTTAGTTTACTTACGTTTTGAGTTTTATCCTTCATTTAGTAGGTAAACTATTTCATTTTATCTTTTATCAAATGGCGCCGCTGCCATCTTAGTTTCACTTTCGCATTGTTTTCGTAGTGTTAGTACTTTTCTTAAAGTCCCATTTCACCCACCCACCCGTGTTTGATTCATATTGTGGTTATCCGATTCAACGTTGGAAAATTCCGGAAAAAATTACACTGAGCGCGACCGCGCCCTAGTAGAGCACACCTGCGCCCTATAGCCTGGAGCAAGAGCGCGACCCGCCCTAAAAACACTGTAATTTGAAAATTACCGGGTAGCGACCAGCGCTTCTATCGGCGCACCGCCGCTTTGTTTGTTT
Source organism: Coptis chinensis (assembly GCF_015680905.1). Lineage (NCBI taxonomy): Eukaryota > Viridiplantae > Streptophyta > Magnoliopsida > Ranunculales > Ranunculaceae > Coptis > Coptis chinensis. The sequence continues at coordinate 47,199,092 of NC_141460.1, forward strand.
TTTTCGGATTTCGACAGTTTTGATTTGAAATTTGATTTTTCATATTTTTCAGTGTTCTAACCTATTATATACACTGAACACGCGTAAACAAGACGCTATTCATAAGCGAAGCAAGGGACGATCGGTATTCCTTTCTTCCACACCTCGTGATCTCTGTTAGAGTTTTATACTAGTATATCGAATTGTTTGGAGTGTTGATGTGTTTAGCTAAGTTTGGTTTTACCCTTGTATGAGATTAAGGTGCGGGGGAACAAAACACGTAGCGTAATTACACAACAACGTCAACAAACAAGTCTATCTAGTATACCACCCACTACACCTCTAGCTACTATTTCACACACATCACGACCACAATGCCCGACGAAGAAGAGACTCTCTCTCGACTTCTACAAAGCCTTGGCGATAGCCCCAAATCTTGCATCGTTCTAGCGGACCGATTGGGGATTTCCAAATCCCCAAATATTTTTAATTTGTTACCCGTTTTTCATGGATTAGACCATGAAAAACCTTATCGGCTACATCGTAGGATTGAACAAGTCCTAACAACATTCCACCATCCTACGGTTGGTGCGGAACAAATTAAATTAAGGGTATTCCCTTTCACCTTAGCCGATAAAGGCGACGCGTCTTGGTTAACGCCCAAAGCGCCTAATTGCGTGGACTCGTGGGCAAAACTTGTTCAGTTTATGGAACATTTTACCCCCCCTAAAGACGGATGAGATGCTTTCCAAGATTCATTTCTTTCGACAAAATCCTCATGAATCATTTTCATAGGCTTGGAATCGTTTCACCGATCTCCTTATAGAGTGTCCACATCATAACTTAGCGAAAGACACGTTAGTTCGTGCCTTTTCAAAGGACTTCTACACCACCATAAAGAAGTCCTTGACATAATGAATGGGGGTAGTTTCTTAAGCAAAGGAGCTTGAGGAGGCTTATAAATTTTAGAGGACCAAACTAAGCTTAAATAACAACTGGGGTAGTGACGATATCCACGCTCCGCTAGTTCTTCTAATACGATTAAGGCGCCCGGTATGTTTGAAATTAAAAACACGATCCCGAGCTAAAAACTTTAATCGAATCACTCACTAAAAGGTAGAGGCCATTTCGGTTCAACAAAATCCTATCCCCGTCATGATTGTAAATTCAAATCCATGTAGTTTCATTTGGAGCCCCGAGCATCCCGACTCCCATCGTCCTATAGCCTATGAATAGGCTTGTTCCATTAATAGTGAACCTAAGCCCCTTGGAGACAAAATCCCAACTTCGGTTGGAGAAATAACCAAAAGCGTCACACCTCAAGGGTACAATAATCAATATGTTAGGCCTACTACGCGGCTTTAACCAAGCCCCCACTACGACAAGGGCGGGTGGAGGGTAATTTTAATAATTATAACAACCAAGTGCAACCTCGACAAGGTCAAGCACAAAGTCAAGGTAATTATAATAATTATAATGCTAATAGAGGTATCGTTAGGTAAATAATAACTATCAAAATCCACCCATAAATAATTCACGTGAAATAGTTCGGTCCACACCACCCGTGACTACTACTACACCCACACAAACGGATCGTCTTGACACCTTCATACAAGTGAGCCAAAAACTTTTCCAAACCATGGCTCAATCTAACCAACGGCTTCTACAATCCATTAATAATTTAACCCAACGGTTGGCTCAAGATAAAGCCCAACCCAAAGGTGTGTTTCCGTGTCACGCAATACCTAATCCTAAAACAACAAATACAGCCTTTGAGGTAACCGATAATACTAGTAATGAATATGAAAATGTAGGTGAGCTAAAGGCCATCACCACTCTCCATTCTGGCAAAGTGGTTAATAACAAAGTAACTATGCTTATAGTTACCCCACCAAGAGCTCCCTACACCGCTATTTTACTAGATACCCGAAATAGAAACGGAAGAGCCTACCTTTTGTAGAGGTACCGGTTACAACACAACCTAAGAAACAGAGGAAGCCACGGTTAAACATCCAGGTGATACCATTGCTAAATATAAACAGAAACCGCCGTTTCCACAAAAATTAGCCATGTTAACTAGGGATACAAATTATGAGGAAATTATGGACGTTTTCAAGAATCTAGCTATAAACCTTCCCTTCCTCGAAGCTATTAAAAGCTACCACACCATGTTAAGTTTCTTAAGGAATTGTGTACTACTAGGCGTAAGACCAATATACCAAAAGATTTTTTTTAACGAACAATTCCCAACTCTATCTGAACATAATGGAATTGTTAAGTACAAGGACTTTGGTCGCCCCATGTGACAATGCACCTTAGGAGATTCTTCTTATCGACGACCGCGTTATTAGACTTGGGGGCTAGTGTCAACTTACTTCCGTTTTATTTGTATAGACAAATAGGTCTAGACAAGATGCAACCCACTAAAATGGCGTTGCAATTAGCTGATCGGTCTATTAAGTATCCTAAGGGGTGTCGTCGAAAATGTTCGGTAAAATTCAGGATTTTTACTATCCGGCTGATTTTGTCATCCTCGATGCGAAGTGGATTAACGACTCTGTCCGATAATCTTAGGGCGCCCTTTTCGGGCAACTGCCAATGCGCTCATTAATTGCCGCGATTGTTCAATGTCCATGTCTTTTGGCCATCTTCTTTGTTGAAGTCGGTGTTTTTAAAACAAAGACACAAGCATTACCCGATTAGATCTATGGGCCGGAGAGGTTAGCATGATCGAGAGCTTTGTTCGAGATTATTTCAACAACACGTTCCCTGATAATCATATGCCCAAATTTCTTTCCTTTGGAAGATCAGACTCCAACATTTCCATTCCTACACTAGTCGATACACATATTACGGATGAGGAGGATATAGATGATTTTCTCAAAGATATAGAGGACTATAATAGTAACGTGGATATGACTAATCTAGATGAGCAATTCGATGAGTTTCTTAGAGCAGGTGATGATTCACCCTATCAAGAACTACTTTGCACAACATTTACCTTGATTCCCCTCCTTCCACCCTTTCAAAGGAATCTCGAGTTTGCACTCGATCTTGTTGTTTTTTCTGTGCTTCATATTTTTTTAAATTCACCTAGTAAACAAATAATTCAGAAGGACAAACCATTTGACACCTTCATTTTCAGACTTGAGACAGTCCCTACACACACGATGAATGAGTTTTGTGCTAAAACCACATCCTCATTGAATACAAGCTGTCTTTCTACAACTTATCCATATCCACCATATTCTCCACAACCATTCACTTTTCCACACTTATTTACTAGAACACCCACTCATTCAAAAATGAAAAATAAGGTGCATGATAGGTTACGTAATAGGGTTATCCGACTTCGCTTCCATTTCACTAGGTTGCGTCATAGGAAATCTTGGTGCTTGATTGTGTTTGGATATGTTTTCTGTGATATTTATTTATGGAATGATCCACAACTATTTCTGTTGTTGATATATGATAAACTGCATGTTCATACATATGTTTAGATAAAGTCTTGAGTATCTGACTATAAACGACTCAACTTTTGTGTTTGGTGCATTTCCTTTCATTTTCATATATTGGTGAGTGCACCATTAAGGTAACCGGGCCCTCCCTATGGAGTGTGTGGCTGTAAGTACCGGATCCTGAGTCCTTCCACTCTTGCATGTTTTTCTCGGATTTTTGAGTCATGTTTCTCTATGGGGTGAATTATGTCTTCCTTGTCTATTGTTTTTCTTTTTAAAAAAAATTAAAAAAGAAATATATATATATATATATATATATATATATATATATATATATATATATATATATATATATTAAAGAATAAGCATAGTAACCTAGGAAGTCTCGGAAATCTGACTTTAAAAGACCCACTGCTAAAAACAAATTTTCTAAAATTCGTGTAAAAAATTTTGTTTGGGGGTGGGGTGTTCGTGTTTCCGTACTAAATATTTATGTCCCATTAGAGTTGCTTAGGCCGTTTTATTGTATTATGATTCGGGTTGACATAATCCATGAATTTAGAGTTCAATTGTTCGTATAACGTACGTTATGCACGCACTTTGAGGCGTTTTTCACTATCTTATATGTCATCCACGGTCGGAATAGAGTGTTTTATGGATCATTGGATTGGAAATTCTCTCCTGATTATTTCCATATCTCATTCGCAAAAATCGGACCGGTAACGAAGCGGCAATTTTGATTTGAAGTTTCGGAAAAATCGAAAAAAAAGAAAAAAAAAAATCAAATCACAAATTTCGATTTTGGGCTTGGGCCCAACCAGCGCCCAACTCGCTTCCAACCCGGGCCCACCGATCGATCGACCTTTACCTTCACCTTCCCTTCATCGTTTTTTTTTACAACCGCCATTAACAAGCTTAAAACAAACCTAAAAAAAAATAAAATAAAATAAAAAGAAAACCTAAATTAACCCAGCCCCGATCAATACCCAACCCAAATCGACTCTAAAAGCTTCCCACCACAACCCCCACCGATTTATATCACCAAAACCACCGAAAACTCCAAATTTTGGTGCTGCGACCACCACTCCCACCACCACCATTTGTTGCCGATTCGGTCGATTTAAATCCACCACCACATCCCATTTAAACCCCCACTACATTCCAAACTTCGAATGGCTTAACAACGCCCGAATTTTACGGAACAAGCTTTTACCGGGCGACAACCCGGCGCCGTTTTCACGGTGCCGAGATGATCGGTCGAGGCTGGAATAGCTTTGTGGTACTCGGTGAAGCCTATTACCACGAGGACTTAGTCCGCGGGTTTCACGATACAAAGGGAGTTGGAAGGGACTAGGATTTTTGTTGTTTGGCGAAGAGGCGGAAGGAAGTGACGATCGGGTTGTTGGCTGAGATTCTAGGCATCCGCCTAGAATCCATCCGATGTCACCCTACGAGGAGTCCCAATATAATGGGGTAGAGCCATTGATGCACGAGACAATTATTGGAGGCAACTACAATGCAAGATCGCATTGTGTTGTTCGAGAACTTCCCTTAGGACCAACCGGTGGCTGCATTTCGGTGGATTGGTGGAACGTCTTGGGGAAGGAGAAGGTCGATTGACATCGGCCTGAAGCGCCTCCATATCTTATGGATACTCGAGAGGCGAAATACGAGTTACGTATCTTGGAGTTTCGCTAGCATGATTAGGGGGGAGTAGGGAAGTGTTCCCCCTCTCCCATGTGTTGATAACCAAGATCATGTTGAAGTTGAGAGCGGCTCGATAGGACGATAGGGCGTACATCACCCACCGTAACCCACGCATCTATAGGGAGTGTGTCCAACGGGTTTGGAATTTGGTGAGGATAGAAAGAAGAAGAAGAGGCTGGTGGAGAGGAGAATGCCGAGGAGGCCGGGGAAATCAGAATGCCTCGGAGGATGACGAGGATTTGACATGTTTTGGCGGATGCCTTGGAGAGGTCTTTGGTCGGATGCAGAATGCATGGCTGTGATTCATCGTGGCATCGTTAAGCTCAACACTATCTCGCGAAGACCTCGGACTCGGCGGCGCAACGATGCATCATAACCGAGGTCCATTACCCGGAGAGAGGGCGAGAGGTGGGAACAAATGAGGGCGAGCTAGAAGCTTCGGCGCCAGTTCTGGGAAGAGATGCTTACACGAGTCCCACCTCACGGGGACTCTCCTTCTGAGGACACACCATCGAGGCACGAGCGTCGTCGCCGAAGGACGAATGGTGCTGGCCCATCAGGAGCCCAGGAGGCGGTCTCGGACCATGTGCCCTCCGCTACCAGTTCCGGAGTAGTTAGGGATAGTATAGTTTGATGTTTGATGTTTTATTTGTAGTTTCATTATTGTCATTTATTTTTATGTAAGTTTATTTCCGTAATTTGAATTTTGTAGTGAAATGTACTCCGAATGAATTATTTTTAATATAATGGGTTATTTTCATTATCGTGGTTGTTTAATATTGACCCCACCTTCCCAACTTGTTTGGGGGTGGTTTTATCTATTCGGCATGAGTTTTATATAACCTCGTGTTAGAATTTATTTGGAGTCAAGGTGAAAATAAGGCTGTTTAGGCATATATATGAATAAGTATCATGGTAGGATGAAATCTGGATTAAATAGGTACATTCTATCATAAAATCAACCTAAAAGATACTGGGTTTGAATTAGAATCAAGGAAATGAGTTGTTTCCGTTTTCGGGTTTGGAAATTTTAGGATTTCCGGAAACTACCGTAATTAGTTTTGGCAACTTCCCGAACCATTTTAGCAACTTAAAACCTATATAAACTTCATACAATCTACACTCACAACTCACACTACACCTAAACTCCATCAATCACCTTTCACTCCCACGATTCCCACGTTTCGGCTCATTTTCCGAGTTTCAGCAACTCGAAAGCGCACTCAAGGCTCTGTATATTTTTTTTCTGAGTTTTGGTCGGAGGCGGCAAGCAAAGCGAAAAGCGACCAGCTCAAACACTAGAAATTTCAATTTCTTTAGAGCGAACTCGCGCCCTATCAGAGCGCACTCGCTCCCTGACTTCCGTGGACCAGAAAATTTCAAGTTTTCCGTGGGTACTTTTCGGATCATTTGTAGCTATTCCAAAGCATAATTTTGAGATGACATCTCCAACATTGATACCGGAACAGTCTTTCGAAGATTTGTTCCAAAGCACTACTTATGGTGGTTGGTTTCATGAAGCGATCACATACGTTGGCTGGGAGCCGCTTATGGTAAGACCCAATACACTTTATTCTCCAACACTAGCATCTTATTTTTACGATAATTGCATTTTCTTTGAAAGACCAGATGGAGAACAAGTGTTCTCCATCAACATTGATAATGAACCAATGGAAATTACCAGGTTCTTGCTAGCATTTGTTCTTGGACTTGCTATGCCCGCTGAAATACAAGACCCATGGTGCTATTGGGTAGATAATATGTATGTCTACACTTATGATTTTTTGCATGAGTCGTATGGGGCGGGCATTTTCCGTATCGAGGACCAAGGGGACTATAACGTCGCTTTTGGTAGCCTGTCCATGAACATAGGAACTGTTATGTTTTGGATCATGCTAAACATTTTAGGGGAATGGCGTTTTTCTTCTGTGAATGATGCCACTTCCTGCGTTTTCCTTTCTTTAGCCACGGGACGTATGTGTCATGACCTTCCCCGAACCTTGATGTCTAGTTTAGCTCGATCCCATAGCATGAGGCATAAGTTCCTTCTTATGCCTGTTCTAGTTTCCCGTATTATGCTATGTTTCTTTCCTATTTTTTGTACACGTTTCACGGATTAGATTACGGTCGACACTGTACGACCGACCAATAGTATTATTCGATCTTTCTGTGCAATGACTTGGCAATGGTGGAGGATACAACCTCATTAGGTTGCACCCTACACCCCGTCAGACCAAGTGGCTCTTAATAGGTTAGCAATAATAGATGATAAATGGCGGAAGCGGCAAATTATCATGGCATGGCGGGACCTGAAAAGGAACCTCACTTCTTTATGGAAGAAAAGGATGAGGAAGAGGATGAGTATCACGGGGAGATAAGGTAAGTTTCATTCTAGTTAGTGTGCGCTTATGTCCCAAGCAATTTCATTCTTATTAAGCCCATAATGGGTAGAACTTCATTATAGAGTTCGCGTCGGTTTTATTTCCTTTATTAGCACGTTCTAACTTTGTTTTGCGGATGTTCCTGAATTTCACTGCGTTTTCAATGGTATTTTTCTTACCCTCTTTATTTTACAATGCTTTGAGGACAAAGCATGCTTCTTGTTTGGGGGCATAGAAACGTGTAATTAAGGCATCTGTTAGGATATAGATAGAGTTAATATGCATTTGTTTTCTAGTTAAAATTTTAAAAAATTCAAAATATAAATATATAAGTTCATCATGCTATACACTTAGGAATAGTGGTATTGTTTTCCTTCTCTATGCTCTTTACCAATCTAGAAGTCTCCCGTAGCTTTTGCATTAGAATAATTGTTAGAAACTTAGGTTAATATGTAGGTAATAATCTTTGCATCTATCTATAAATATATTACATGAGTATCTATGATTGTTAGCGAAGAAGTTTCTGAAATCTAGGCTAGAGTACTTATTCTACAAATCCTGTGAGAATATAGCCTAAAAGCCTTATTTGAGTGAAACATTTGAGAAATGACACAAGGGAGAAGTAAAATCGGATAGAGAAATCACACGTCCACTTCCTTGATCACTATGCCATATCCTAAAGCGAGAATTTAGGCCCTTTTTGGATCGATATAGCCAAAAATTCAAACCTATGAATTATTTCCCTAAGTAAGCCCCTCGAGCCTTTCTTTAGCCTTTCATAAACTACAATCCCTTTACCCTGTTACAAAAACAAAAACAAAAAAATAAAAAAATAAAAAAATAAATCAACAAATCAACCTACCCAATTTAGAATAAGTCTGAGAATAGAATGAGGAAGAAAGAAGAAGAGAAAAACTTGTGTAAACAAAAGTTAGTTAATTGCTTCAGAAAAGAAAGAAAAGAAGTTTCCATCCAAGGAAAAGAAAAAAAAAATAGAAATAAATAAAAACTCCAAAAATAGAAGAAAAGGGAGTCAAAAGCCAAAGAAAAGAAAAAGAAAAATATGGCTATGGATGGAAACAAGGTTTTCTCTAAGTTACATAATATGAAAACTCTATTATCTCAGACTTGTCCTTTTTGAATATCCATTTCCTTCCTTCTTAAACCATCTCCTAATCCCCGCAACACCTAATAAAGACCTCTAGCTCAATTAGGAATAGGTTAGTGTGATAGTAAGTGGCAGATGTGTTTGATCGACTCCGGCTTCCTTGTTGTCATTGAGATTGTAAGGTAAAGTGTGCCTTGTTTGCTTTCACTAGAGTAAAAAGCTAAAACTTGAGTGGAAAAATCAGAGTGTTGTATCTTGACTATTATTGTGAGAACCTACTTAAGGACGCTATTCCGAGTTTCAGAACCGAACCTGCTAGGCATTTCATAGTATTACTCATTGTATATATGTTATTGTAGATGATTGATTATTATGCATATATTAGCTTAGGTTTCGACTTGATTACTCTATATGCATTGCTAATGAGAGGTATAGATAATTTAGATCATGAATAAGGAAACAATAGTTTTATTTCTTAGTCGTTGTAGTATAGATGAAGTTTGTGAGTACCTTCACTGGAAAACTCTCACGATGCTATAACTCGTCCACTAGGGAATTCCTAGTGGTTTAAGGCTTTGTTGCATATGGTCAATGCAATCGCACTCAGCGAAACGAGAGTAGTTAGAACTCCATTTTTGGTCACTTATTATAATTTCTCATCTTTGCTTGAGGACAAGCAAAATGCTGTTTGGGGGTGGTTTGATAAGAGCCCAAAACTGTAGTTTTAACCCTACGTATGAGACATACTTTTAGACCAATTCGTGAGTAATAATTAAGAGTTAACAACGACACGTGTTTTTATGTATTTCAGGTTTCAAAGTCCATTATGTGCAGAAATGTGCCACTTTTGCAAGATAAAGAAGCAAAGGTCGGTTACTAAGGAGTTCCGTGATTAAAGGCCAAGATTCAAGAAGACAAAGCCTTTCTAAAGCCCGGTCAAAAGCTGAAAAGTCGGCCGGGCGTAAGCTTGAAAGACAAAGCCCGTGAGAACTTCGAGAAGGCCATATCTTTGGACTCAGACCTCGGAATGGGGCCTACCTTATGTCAAAACGACCGGCTCGGAAAGATATTTCCAATGGTCTAAGCCTTGACCCAATCAGAGGAGCAAAATTGGACGGAAAGTCTGTTGAAGCCAACTGCAGCTGAAGAGGCCTTTTTGGACTGAAAGAATTGGGTTTTGGGGATGATTCTCTGGCCCAAAACATGGCTCCAAGCCCATGCACGATTTTTGGATCTGAAAGTATAAAAACAAAAGCTTAGCTCTTTGTTAAGGGTAGATTTCTTGGTAGATAGTTAGACCTAGAAATAGATTAGATTAGTAGCCTCCATTAATGAATTCTAGATCTAGTTTTTCATGTAGATTAATTAAGTTTAGTTCCATTTCAATTATTGTATTAGATTAAACCTTTGAATCTTGTTCTTCATTTTGATTAGATCAATAAAGTAGTATTTTTATCAATTTCGATTTTTGTCATTTCCATTTCTAGATCTAATTTCAATTCCTGTCCTTATTTCATTTTAGTCATTAAATTAGATTTCATTATTGTTTAATTAAGTAAATTTCAATTCTTTATATCATGTTTAGTTTAAATGTAATCGGAAATGATTGCGTAATGATTCTCGGCTAAACCTCCATTAGAGGGGGTTGAGAAGCCTTGATGAAAGCTTGATTCCGAATATCGTAGAATCGTCGTAATATCCTTTCCACTCTAGAAATGATTAGTTCACCATGAGAATGGGTTTAATCGTTCACATGCTAGTTATGAATTGGTAGGAATGCCATGTGTAATTAGGGATTAGGAAGAACCAATTGTTCTCCATGGGAAGCGATTCAATTCGGATTCTGACGATTCGTCGTTAATAGGATTAAGTCGAGTTAAGGTGGAATCAATCCCCTCGATTCCTTATCATAGAATCAACGTAGCATTCCCTTAGTTGTCCTAATAGTTGACTAGTGCATCTAGGTGGGTAGTTGCATCATTAGTCTAGTTGCTTTTTCGTAAATCTTTCATTAGACCTTAGAGTTAGAGTACTTACACATGAGAGCACAGCATGCGGAAGGACTGAGAGTGGAACGAATCACTTTACTCCACTATATCTCATAGGATTGAGAGTAAAAATCTTTGATAAACATATATGAGTACTAGATAGTCTTAGTTTACTTACGTTTTGAGTTTTATCGTTCATTTCGTAAGTAAACTATTTCATTTTATCTTTTATCAGCCATGCGTTTTGCGTCTGACCAACACCTCTCCAAGGCATCCGCATCAAAACAAGTCAAATCCTCCTCATCCTCTGAGGCATTCTGATTTCCCCCATCCTCCTCGGCATTCTCATTTCCACCGTCCTCCTCTTCTTCTTCTCTATCCTCAGTCAACCTCCAAACTCGTTGGACACACTCCCTATAGATCGTGGGTTTGATTGTAGGCGATGTCACGACCTATCGGGCCTCGCTGCTCTCAACTTCGGCATGATCTTGGTTATCAACACGGGGAGAGGTGCAACAGACTTCCTACTCCCCTAATCATGCTAAGTAAAAACTCCAAGATGCAGAACTCATACTTCGCTCTCCGAGTATCCATAAGATGTGGGGAGCAGATTCAGGGCCGATGTCACCGACCTTCTCCTTCCCCAAGATGTTCGACCAATCCATTTGGTAATTACCGGTTGGTTCTAAGGAAGCTCGACGAACACAATCGCGACCTCGCATTGTAGTTCCCTTCGAGAATCTTGTCTCGTTCATCAATGGCTCTACCCGTTATGTTGGGACTCCTGCAACGTGACATCGGATGGATTATATCGCGGAATGCCTAGAATCTCAGCCAACAACCCAGTCGTCACTTCCTTCCTCCTCTTCGCCACCACAACAAAAATCCTAGTCCCTTCCAACTCCCTCGTATTGTAGAACCGTCGGACTAAGTACTCGTGGTAATATGCTTCAGTCGAGTACCACAAGCTATTCCAGTCTCGACTGATCATTTCGTCACCATAAAACAGCGCGAAGTGGTCGCCTGTAAAAGCTTGCTCTGGTAAAATTCGGCGATGTTGAGCCATTGGAAGTTTGGAATGTAGTGGGGGTTTAAATGGGATGTGGTGGTGGGATTTGAATCGACCGACTGAAGCAAACAGTGGTGGTGGTGGCGTGGTGGCGCGGCAACACCAAAATTTGGAATTTTTGGTGGTTTTTGCTTATTTAATTTGGTGGAGGTGGTGGTGGAAAGCTTTTAGATTAGGTTTGAAATTGATTTGAATTGGGGCGTGGGTTAATTTGGTTTTGTTTTTATTTTTTTTTATTTTTTTAGGTTTTGTTTGAAGCTTTGGCGTTAATGGCGGTTTGTGGAAGATGATCGCGACTGTTGGGCTAAGGTAAGGGCGCGGGTGCGCTGCCTATGGGCGCGGGTTGGGACCAAGCCCAAATCGAAATTTGTGAATTTTTGCAGTTTTTTTCGCGAAACTTCAAATCAAAATTGCCGCTTCGTCACCGGTCCGATTTTTGGGAATGAGATATGGAAATGATCAGGAGAGAATTTCCAATCCAATGATCCATAAAACACTCTATTCCGACCGTGGATGACATATAAGATAGTGTAAAATGCCTCGAAGTGCGTGCATGACGTACGTTATGCGAACGACTGAACTCTAAATTCATAGATTGTGTCAACCCGAATCGGAATACAATTAAATGGCCTAAGCAATTCTAAAGGGACATAAAACATTTTAGGATGGAAACACGAACACCCCACCCCCAAACAAATTTTTTACAACGAAGCTTAGAAAATTTGTTTTTAGCGATAAGGTCTTTTAAAGTCGATTTCGAGACTTCCTATATTACTATGTTTATTCTTTAATATATATATATATATATATATATATATATATATATATATATATATATATATATATATATATATATATATTTTTTTTTTTTTTTTTTTTTAAATTTTAAAAAGAAAACAATAAACAAGAAAGACATAATTCACCCCATAGAGAAACATGACTCAAAAATCCGAGAAAACATGCAAGAGTGGAAAACGTGAATTATGTTAAACGTGGACTTAGGATCCGGTACTTACAGCCACACACTCCATAGGGAGGGTCCGGTTACCTTAATGGTGCACTCACCAATATATGTAAATGAAAGGAAATGCACCAAACACAAAAGTTGACTCGTTTATAGTCAGATACTCGAGACTTTATCTAAACATATGTATAAACATGCAGTTTATCATATATCAACAACCGAAATAATTGTGGATCATTCCATAAATAAATATCACAGAAAATATATCCAAACACAATCAAGCACCAAGATTTCCTATGACGCAACCTAGTAAAATGAAAGTGAACATGAGATATGACCAATCTAGATAAGCAATTCGATGAGTTTCTTCGAGCAGGTGATGAATCACCCTATCAAGAACTACTTTGCACAACATCCACCTCGATTCCCCTCCTTCCACCCTTTCAAAGGAATCTCGAGTTTGCACTCAATCTTGTTGTTTCTTCTGTGCTTCATAATTTTTTAAATCCACCTAGTAAACAAATACTACAGAAGGACAAACCATTTGACACCTTCATTTTGAGAATTGAGACAGTCCCTACACACACAATGAATGAGTTTTGTGCCAAAACCACATCCTCATTGTTTACAGGCTGTCTTTCTACAACTTATCCATATCCACCATATTCTCCACAACCATTCACTTTTCCACACTTATTTACTAGAACACCCACTCATTCAAAAATGAAAAATAAGGTGCATGATAGGTTACATAATAGGGTTATCCGACTTCGCTTTCATTTCACTAGGTTGAGTCATAGGAAATCTTGGTGCTTGATTGTGTTTGGATATGTTTTCTGTGATATTTATTTATGGAATGATCCACAATTATTTCGGTTGTTGATATATAATAAACTGCATGTTCATACATACATCTAGATAAAGTCTCGAGTATCTGACTATAAACGACTCAACTTTTGTGGTTGGTGCATTTCCTTTCATTTCCATATATTGGTGAGTGCACCATTAAGGTAACCGGCCCTCCCTATGGAGTGTGTGGCTGTAAGCACCGGATCCTAAGTCCACGTTTAAACATAATTCACGTTTTCCACTCTTGCATGTTTTCTCGGATTTTTTTGGGTCATGTTTCTCTATGGGGTGAATTATGTCTTTATTGTTTATTGTTTTTACTTTTAAAATTAAAAAAAATATATATATATATATATATATATATATATATATATATATATATATATATATATATATATTAAAGAATAAGCATAGTAACCTAGGAAGTCTCGAATCGACTTTAAAAGACCCATCGCTAAAACAAATTTTTTAAGCTTCGTTGTAAAAATTTGTTTGGGGTGGGGTGTTCGTGTTCATACTTTAAATATTTATGTCCCATTAGAGTTGCTTACGCCGTTTTATTGTATTACGATTCGGGTTGACATAATCCATGAATTTAGAGTTCAATTGTTCGCATAACGTACGTCATGCACGCACTACGAGGCGTTTTCCACTATCTTATATGTCATCCACGGTCGGAATAGAGTGTTTTATGGATCATTGGATTGGAAATTCTCTCCTGATCATTTCCATATCTCATTCGCAAAAATCGGACCGGTAACGAAGCGGCAATTTTGATTTGAAGTTTTGCGAAAAATCGGAAAAAAAATCACAAATTTCAATTTTGGGCTTGGGCCCAACCCGCGCCCACTGACAGCGCGACAGCGCCCTTACCTTAACCAACAGTCGCATCTTCTTCTCCATCCGCCATTAACGCCCAAGCTCCAAAAACCTAAAAAAACAAAATAAAAATAAAAAGAAAACGAAAATTACCCAATTTCCAAAATTAAAACCCAACCCAAATCGACTCCAAACACCACCGACCACCACTACCACCAAATTACATCACCAAAAATCCACCAAAATAACAAATTTTGGTGCTGCCACACCACCACCACTCCACCACCACCACTGTTTGCTTCAACCGGTCTATTAAAATTTCACCACCACATCACATTTAAACCCCCACTACATTCCAAACTTCCAATGGCTCAACAACGCCAAATTTTACCGGAGCAAGCTTTTCTGCCGACCACTTCGCCATTCTCTACGGTGATGAGATGATCGGTCGAGACTGGAATAGCTTGTGGTACTCGTGAAGCTTATTACCACGCGAGGATTTAGTCCGGCGGTTCTACGATCTGAGGGAGTTGGAAGGGACGAGGATTTTGTTGTTGTGGCTTAAGAGGAGGAAGGAAGTGACGGCCCGGTTTTGTTGGTTGAGATTCTAGGCATTCGCCTAGAATCCATCCGATGTCACCCGCAGGAGTCCCAACATAATGGGGTAGAGCCATTGATGCACGACGGTTATTGGAGGCTACTACAATGCGAGATCGCATTGTGTTCGACAGACTTCCCTTAGGACCAACCAGGTGGCTACAGCTCAGTGGATTGGTCGGAACATCCAAGGGAAGGGGAAGGTCAGCGACATCGGCCTGAACTGCCTCCACATCTTATGGATACTCCAGGAGCGGAAGTATGAGTTCTGCATCTTAGAGTTTTTACTGAGCATGATTAGGGGAGTAGGGAAGTCTGTTGCACCTCTCCCTGTGTTGATAACAAAGATCATCTTTGAAGTTGAGGGCGTTTCACTCGATCGATGGGACATACATCACCCTCCACCGTAACCCTCGTGATCTATAAGGATTGTGTCCAACGGGTTTGGAGATTGGCTGAGGATAGAGAAGAAGAAGAAGAGGATGGTGGAGCTGAGAATGAAGACGAGGGAGGTCGGGGAAATCGGGGATGCCTCGGAGGATGAGGAGGACTTGACGTGTTTTGACGCGGATGCCTTGGAGAGGTGCTGGTCAGATGCAGAACGCATGGCTGTGATCCATCGAGGCATGCGTTTGCTCAACACTATCTGTGAAGACCTCCGGACTCGACAGGCAACGATGCATCATAACTTCGAGCTCCGCTCCTGAGAGAGAGGACGAAAGGTGGGAATGATGAGGGCCAAGCTAGAAGCTCAGCTAGCTAGTTCGGGGCGAGATCGACACGATTCCCACCTCGGGGACTCTCCTTCGAGGATACACCCTCGAGAGACGGCTGGCCGAGTCGAAAAGGCGAATGGTCTAATGGTGCGGGTCCATCAGAGCTCGTGGAGCGATCTCCGGACCATGTGCCCTCCGCCACCGATTCGGAGTAGCTAGGGATAGTATAGTTTGATGTTTTATGTTTTATTTGTAGTTTCATTACTGTCGCCATTTTTTTATGTAACTTTCTTTCCGTAAGTTGAATTTTTGTAGTGAAATGTACTCCGCGATGAATTATTTTAATATAATGGGTTATTTTCATTATGCGTGGTTGTTTAATATTGACCCCACCTTCCCAACTTGTTTGGGGGTGGTTTTATCTATTCCAAAGATGATTTTTATATAACCCTCAGGTTAGAATTTATTTCGAGTCAAGGTGAAAATATGGCTGTTTAGGCATATATATGAATAAGTATCATGGTAGGATGAAATCTAGATTAAATAGGTACATTCTATCATAAAATCAACCTAAAAGATACTGGGTTTGATTTAGAATCAAGGAAATGAGTTGTTTCCGTTTTCGGGTTTGGAAATTTTAGGATTTTAAACTGCCGTAATTAGTTTTTGGGCCACTTCCCGATCCATTTTAGCAACTTTAAACCTATATAAACTTGATACAATCTATCCTCACAACTCACACTACACCTAAACTCCATCACTCACCTTTCACTCCCGCGATTCCCTCGTTTTGGCTCATTTTCCGAAGTTTTCAGAAACTCGGCACTCGCCTCGTGATATTTTTTCTCGAGTTTTTGTCGAAGGCCAAGCGCCAAGCCGAGCGCGACCCACGCCAAACACTGGAAATTTCAATTTCTTGAGCGCCGATCAGGCGCCTATCGAAGACTTTCGCGCCCTGACTTCCGTGGACCAGGAAATTTCCAGTTTTTCACGCGTAGTATTTTGATCATTCGCAGCTATTCCAAAGCGTAATTTTGAGATGACATCTCCAACATTGATACCGGAACAGTCTTTCGAAGATTTGTTCCAAAGCACTACTTATGGTGCTTGGTTTCGCAAAGCGATCACATTCGTTGGCTGGGAGCCGCTTATCGTAAGATCTGATGCACTTTATTCTCTGACTCTAGCATCTTATTTTTACGATAACTGCATTTTCTTTGAAAGACCAGATGGAGAACAAGTGTTCTCCATCAACATTGATAATGAACTAATGGAAATTACCAGGTTCTTGCTAGCATTTGTTCTTGGACTTGCTATGCCCGCTGAAATACAAGACCCATGGTGCTATTGGGTAGACAATATGTATGTCTACACTTACGAAGTTTTGCATGAGCATTATGGCACGTGCATTTTCCGATGATCGAGGACCAAGGGGAATATAACGTCCGCCTTTGGTAGCCTTGGTCCATGAACATAGGAACTGTTATGTTTTGGATCATGCTAAACATTTTGGGGAATGGCGTTTTTCTTACGTGAAAGATGCCACTTGCGGCAAATGCCTTCCTTGCTCTAGCCACGGGACGTATGTGTCATGACCTTCCCGAACCTTGATGTCTAGTTTAGCTCGGTCCCATAGCATGAGGCATAAGTACCTTCTTATGCCCATTCTAGTTTCCCGTATTATGCTATGTTTCTTTCCTATTTTTTGTACACGCTTCACGGATTGGATTACGGTCGACATTGTCCGACCCACCAATAGTATTATTCGATCCTTCTGTGCAATGACTTGGCAAGGGTGGAGGATACAACCTCATCAGGTTGCACCCTACACCCCATCAGACCAAGTGGCTCTTAATAGGTTAGCATTAATAGATGATAAATGGCGGGAAGCCTGGCAAATTATCATGGCATGGTAGGACGCAAAGGAACCTCACTTTTTTATGGAAGAAGAGAATGAGGAAGATGACGAGTAATGCGGGGGATAAGGTAAGTTTCATTCTAGTTAGTGTCTGCTTATGTCCCAAGCAATTTCATTCTTGTTAACCCCATAATGGGTAGAACTCTAATAGAGTTGTAATGGTTTTTATTTCCTATATTAGTACGTTCTAACCTTTGTTTTATTGTGATGTTCCTAAATTTCCATGCGCTTCAATGGTATTTTTCCTACCCTCTTTATTTAATTGCTTTGAGGACAAAGCATGCTTTTTGTTTGGGGGGGGGGGCATAGAAACACGTGTAATTAAGGCATCTGTTAGGATATAGATATGTATAATATGCATTTGTTTTCTAGTTAAAATTTCAAAAATTTAAAAATATAAATAAAGAAGTTATGCTATACACTTAGGAATATTGGTATTGTTTCTTTCTCCATGCTCTTAACTATCTAGAAGTCTCACGTAGCTGTTGCATCAGAATAATTGTTAGAAACTTAGGTTAATATATAGGTAATAATCTTTGCATCTATCTATAAATATATTACATGAGTATCTATGATTCTTAGCAAGAAGTTTTCAAATCTAGGCTAGAGTAATTTATTCTACAAATCCTCGTGGAGAATATAGCCTAAAGCCTTATATGAGTAACATTTGAGAAATGACACAAGGGAGAAATAAAATCGGATAGAGATATCACACTTCCACTTGCTTGATCACTATGCCATATCCTAAGCGAGAATTTAGGCCTCTTTGGATCGATATAGCCAGAAATTCAAACCTATGAATTATTTTCCGCTAGTAAGCCCTCGAGCCTTTCTTTAGCCTTCCATAAACCACAAATCCCTTTACCCTGTTACAAAAACAAAACAAAATAAAAAAATTCAACCCACCCAATTTAGAATAAGTCTGAGAATAGAATGCGGAAGAAAGAAGAAGAGAAAAACCTGTGTAAACAAAAGTTTGTTAATTGCTTCAGAAAATAAAGAAAAGAAGTTTCCATCCAAGGAAAATAAAAATAAAAATAGAAATAAAATAAAAACTCCAAAAATAGAATAAAAGGGAGTCAAAATCCAAAGAAAAAAAAAGGATAAAAGAAAAAAAAAATATGGCTAAGGATGGAAACAAAGTGTAAAAGCAAAAGTAAATAACAAGGTTTTCTCTAGTTACATAATATGAAGACTCTATTATCTCAGACTTGTCCTTTTTGAATATCCATTTCCTTCCTTCTTAAACCATCTCCTAATCCCCGTAACACCTAATAAAGACCTCTAGCTCAATTAGGAATAGGTTAGTGTGATAGTAAGTGGCAGATGTGTTTGATCGACTCCGGCTTCCTTGTTGTCATTGAGATTGTAAGGTAAAGTGTGCCCACTGCGCATTAGAGTAGCAAAACTTGAGTGGAAAAATCAGAGTGTTGTATCTTGACTATTATTGTGAGAACCTACTTAAGGGCTTATTCCAAGTTTCAAACGGACCGCTATTACATTTCATAGTATTATTCATTGTGTATATATTTGTTATAGATGATTGATTATTATGCATATATTAGCTTAGGTTTTGACTTGGTTATTCTTGTTTATAGCTAGTGAGATGCATAGATAGTTTGGAGCATGAATAAGGAAACAATAGTTTTATTTCTTAGTCGTTGTAGTATAGATGAAGTTTGTGAGTACCTTCAATCGAAAACTCTCAATGAGGTTATAAATCATCCACTAGGGAATTCCTAGTGGTTTAAGGCCTTGTTGTATATGGTCAATGCAATCGCGACTCTAAACGAGAAGTAGATAGAACTCCATTTTTGGTCACTTATGTTAATTTCTCATCTTTGCTTGAGGAGAAGCAAAATGCTGTTTGGGGTGGTTTGATAAGAGCCCAAAACTGTAGTTTTAACCCTTTAACAGTCATACTTTTAGACCAATTATGTGAGTAATAATTAAGAGTTAACACTGATTACGTGTTTTTATGCATTTCAGGCTTCAAAGTCCATTATGTGCAGAAATGTGCCACTTTAGTGAGATAAAGGAGCAAAGGTCGGTTACTAAGGAGTTCCGTGATTAAAGGCCAAGTTTTGAGAAGACAAAGCCTTTCTAAAAGCCCGGTCAAAAGCTGAAAAGTCGACGCGGGCAGAAACATCACACAAAGTCAGCAGAACTTCCGAAGGACATATCTTTGGACTCAGACCTCGGAATGGGGCCTACCTTATGTTAAAACGACTGGCTCGGAAAGAGCTTTCCAATGGTATAAGCCTTGACCCAATCAGAGGAGCAGAAGTGGACGGAAAGTCTGATAAACTTGAGAGTACAATAATCAATATGTTAGGCCTACGCACAGCTTTAACCAAGCCCCACTACGACAAGGACAGGGTCAGGGGAATTTTAATAATTATAACAACCAACTGCAACCTCAACAAGGTCAATCACAAAGTCAAGGTAATTATAATAATTATAATGCTAATAGAGGTATCGTTCCTGTAAATAATAACTATCAAAATCTACCCATAAATAATTCACGTGAAATAGTTCCAGTCACACCACCCGTGACTACTACACCCACACAACCGGATCGTCTTGACACCTTTATACAAGTGAGCCAAAACTTTTCCAAACCATGGCTCAATCTAACCAACAGCTTCTACAATCCGTTAATAATTTAACCAAACAGGTTGGCTCAAGATAAAGCCCAACCCAAAGGTGTGTTTTCCGTGTAACGAAATACCTAATCCTAAAACAACAAATACAGCCTTTGAGGTAATCCATAATACTAGTAATGAGTATGAAAATGTAGGTGAGCTAAAGGCCATCACCATTCTCCGTTCCGCAGAGTGGTTGATAACAAAGTAACTATGCCTATAGTTACCCCACCAAGAGGCCCCTACACCGCTATATTACTAGATATAAATAGAAATAGAAGAGCCTACCACCGTAGAGGTACCAGTTACAACACAACCTAAGAAAACAGAAGCCACGGTTAAACATCCAGGTAATACCATTGCTAAATATAGACGTAAACCACCGTTTCCACAAAAATTAGCCATGTTAACTAGGGATACAAATTCACGAGGAGATTAGGGATGTTTTCAAGAATCTAACTATAAACCTTCCCTTCCTCAAGCTATAAAAAGCTACCACACTATGCTAAGTTTCTTAAGGAATTGTGTACTACTAGGCGTGAAGACGAAGATACCAAAAGACGCTTTTTTGAACGTAACAATTCCCAACTCTATCCAACATAATGGAATTGTTAAGTACAAGGACCCGGTAGATCCCATTGCATAAATGCACCTTAGGAGATTCCTATAACGACGACGGCGTTATTAGACTTGGGGGCTAGTGTCAACTTACTCCCGCTTTTTATTTGTATAGACAAATAGGTCTAGACGAGATGCAACCCACTAAAATGACGTTGCAATTAGCTGATCGGTCTATTAAGTATCCTAAGGGTGTCGCCGAAAATGTTCCGTAAAAATTCAGGATTTTTACTATCCGGCCGATTTTGTCATCCTCGACATAGAAGTGGATTAACGACTGTCCCGATCATCTTAGGGCGCCCTTTTCTCGAAACCGCCAATGCGCTCATTAATTGCGCGGATGGTTCAATGTCCATGTCTTTTGGCCATCTTGTCATTTGAAGTCGATGTTTTTAAAACAAAGACACGCCATTACCCGATTCACAATGGATGGAGAGGTTAGCATGATCGAGGCGTTGCTCGAGATTATTTCAACAACACGTTCCCGATAATCATATGCCCAAATTTCTTTCCTTTGGAAGTTCAGACTCCAACATTTCCATCCCTACACTAGTCGATACACATATTACGGATGAGGATGAGATAGATGACTTTCTCAAAGATGTAGAGGACTATCATAGTAACGAGGATATGACCAATCTAGATGAGCAATTCGATGAGTTTCTTCGAACAGGTGATGAATCACCCTATCAAGAACTACTTTGCACAACATCCACCTCGATTCCCTCCTTCCACCCTTTCAAAGGAATCTCGAAGTTTGCACTCAATCTTGTTGTTTCTTCTGTGCTTCATAATTTTTTAAATCCACCTAGTAAACAAATACTACAGAAGGACAAACCATTTGACACCTTCATTTTGAGAATTGAGACAGTCCCTACACACACAATGAATGAGTTTTGTGCCAAAACCACATCCTCATTGTTTACAGGCTGTCTTTCTACAACTTATCCATATCCACCATATTCTCCACAACCATTCACTTTTCCACACTTATTTAATAGAACACCCACTCATTCAAAAATGAAAAATAAGGTGCATGATAGGTTACATAATAGGGTTATCCGACTTCGCTTTCATTTCACTAGGTTGAGTCATAGGAAATCTTGGTGCTTGATTGTGTTTGGATATGTTTTCTGTGATATTTATTTATGGAATGATCCACAATTATTTAGGTTGTTGATATATGATAAACCGTGCATGTTCATACATACGCCTAGATAAAGACTTCGAGTATCGACTATAAACGACTCAACTTTTGTGGTTGGTGCATTTCCTTTTATTTCCATATATTGGTGAGTGCACCATTAAGGTAACCGGGCCCTCCCTATGGAGTGTGTGGCTGTAAGTACCGGATCCTAAGTCCACGTTTAAACATAATTCACGTTTTCCACTCTTGCATGTTTTCTCGGATTTTTTGAGTCATGTTTCTCTATGGGGTGAATTATGTCTTTATTGTTTATTGTTTTTACTTTTAAAATTAAAAAAAAAAAAAAAAAATATATATATATATATATATTAAAGAATAAGCATAGTAACCTAGGAAGTCTCGGGAATCTGACTTTAAAAGACCCATCGCTAAAACCAATTTTCTAAGCCGTTGTAAAAATTTGTTTGGGGGTGGGGTGTTCGTGTTTCCGTACTAAATATTTATGTCCCATTAGAGTTGCTTAGGCCGTTTTATTGTATTACGATTCGGGTTGACATAATCCATGAATTTAGAGTTCAATTGTTCGCATAACGTACGTCATGCACGCACTTCGACGCATTTTCTACAATCTTATATGTCATCCACGGTCAGAATAGAGTGTTTTATAGATCATTGGATTGGAAATTCTCTCCTGATCATTTCCATATCTCATTCGCAAAAATCGGACCGTAACGGCTGCAATTTTGATTTGAAGTTTCGCGCAAAAAATCGGAAAAAAAATTACAAATTTCAATTTTGGGCTTGGGCCCAACCCGCACCCACCGACAGCACGACCGCGCCCTTACCTTAACCAACAGTCGCATCTTCTTCTCCATCCGCCATTAACGCCCAAGCTCCAAAAACCTAAAAAAACAAAATCAAAATAAAAAGAAAACGAAAAATACCCCACGCCCAAAATCAAAACCCAACCCAAATCGACTCCAAACACCACCGACCACCACTACCACCAAATTACATCACCAAAAATCCACCAAAATAACAAATTTTGGTGCTGCCGCGCCACCACTCCACCACCACCACATCACATTTAAACCCCCACTACATTCCAAACTTCCAATGGCTCAACAACGCTGAATTTTACCGGAGCTAGCTTTTACTGCCGACCACTTCGCGCTATTCTACGTTGACGAGATGATCAGTCGAGACTGGAATAGCTTGTGGTACTCGACTGAAGCCTATTACCACGAGGATTTAGTCCGACGGTTCTACGATACGAGGGAGTTGGAAGGGACGAGGATTTTTGTTGTTGTGGTGAAGAGGAGGAAGGAAGTGACGATCGGGTTTGTTGGTTGAGATTCTAGGCATTCGCCTAGAATCCATCCGATGTCACCCGCAGGAGTCCCAACATAATGGAGTAGAGCCATTGATGCAGAGACAGTTATTGAGGCGACTACAATGCGAGATCGCGATTGTGTTCGATGAACTTCTTAGGACCAACCAGTGGCTCACATTTCGATGGATTGGTCGGAACATCTAGGGAAGGGAAGGTCGGCCGACATCGGCCTAAACTGCCTCCACATCTTATGGATACTCCAGGAGCGGAAGTATGAGTTCTGATCTTAGAGTTTTTACCGAGCATGATTAGGGGAGTAGGGAAGTCCATTTGCCCCTCTCCTGTGTTGATAACAAAGATCATCTTTGAAGTTGAGAGCAGCTCCAGCGACCGATCGGACATACATCACCTTCCACCGTAACCCTCGTGATCTATAAGGAGTGTGTCCAACGGGTTTGGAGATTGGCTGAGGATAGAGAAGAAGAAGAAGAGGATGGTGGAGCTGAGAATGAAGACGAGGCTGGGGGAAATCAGGATGCCTCGGAGGATGAGGAGGACTTGACGTGTTTTGACGCGGATGCCTTGGAGAGGTGCTGGACAGATGCAGAACACATGGCTGTGATCCATCGAGGCATACGTTCGCTCAACACTATCTGTGAAGACCTCCGGACTCGACAGGCAACGATGCATCATAACTTCGAGCTCCGTACCCAGAGAGAGGACGAGAGGTGAGAACAAATGAGGGCCGAGCTAGAAGTTCAGCGCCAATTCCGAGACGAGATGCTGACACGATTCCCACCTCACGGGGACTCTCCTTCTGAGGATACACCCTCGAGACACGAGCGCCGTCGCGGAAAGACGAATGGTGCTGGTCCATCAGGAGCTCAGGAGCAGTCTCCGGACCATGTGCCCTCCACCACCAGTTCCGGAGTAGCTAGGGATAGTATAGTTTGATGTTTTATGTTTTATTTGTAGTTTCATTACTGTCATTTATTTTTATGTAAGTTTCTTTCCGTAAGTTGAATTTTGTAGTGAAATGTACTCCGCATGAATTATTTTTAATATAATGGGTTATTTTCATTATGCGTGGTTGTTTAATATTGACCCCACCTTCCCAACTTGTTTGGGGGTGGTTTTATCTATTCCAGCATGATTTTTATATAACCCTCGTATTATAATATATTGCGGAGTCAAGGTGAAAATATGGCTGTTTAGGCATATATATGAATAATTATCATGGTAGGATGAAATCTAGATTAAATAGGTACATTCTATCATAAAATCAACCTAAAGGATACTGGGTTTGAATTAGAATCAAGGAAATGAGTTGTTTTCGGGTTTGGAAATTTTAGGATTTCCGGAAACTGCCGTAATTAGTTTTGGGCAACTTCCCGATCCATTTTAGCAACTTTAAACCTATATAAACTTGATACAGTTTATCCTCACAACTCACACTACACCTAAACTCCATCACTCACCTTTCACTCCGCCGATTCCCTCGCTTTTGGCTCATTTTCCGAGTATCGCAGAACTCCGAAAGACTTTTCTCTCTACGTGAGCACACACTCACGCCTGTGATATTTTTTTCTGAGTTTTTGTCGAGAGCTTGCTCAACCCGGCGAGCGACCGGCCAAACACCGAAATTTCAATTTCTCCAGAAGCGATCGCGCTTCTATCGAGCGACTCAAGGGCCCGACTTCCTTGGACCAGAAATTTCCAGTTTTGCGGCGTAGTATCCGGATCATTCGCAGCTATTCCAAAGCGTAATTTTGAGATGACATCTCCAACATTGATACCGTAACGCTCTTCGAAGATTTGTTCCAAAGCACTACTTATGGTGCTTGGTTTTCGGTTTATCACATTCGTTGGTTGGGAGCCGCTTTATGGTAAGATCCGATGCACTTTATTCTCCGACTCTAGCATCTTATTTTTATGATAACTGCATTTTTCTTTGAAAGACCGGATGGAGAACAAGTGTTCTCCATCAACATTGATAATGAACCAATGGAAATTACCGTGTTCTTGCTAGCATTTGTTCTTGGACTTGCTATGCCCATTTGAAATATAAGACCCATGGTGCTATTGAGTAGACAATATGTATGTCTACACTTACGAGTTTTTGCATGAGTCGTATGGCACGGGCATTTTCCATATCGAGGACCAAGGGGAATATAACGTCGCTTTGGTAGCCCGGGTCCATGAACATAGGAACTGTTATGTTTTGGATCATGCTAAACATTTTAGGGGAATGGCGCTTTTTCTTTCGTGAAAGATGCCACTTGCAGCGTCTTCCTTGCTCTAGCCACGGGGACGTATGTGTCATGACCTTCCCGAACCTTGATGTCTAGTTTAGCCTCGATCCCATAGCATGAGGCATAAGTACTTCCTTATGCCCGCTCTAGTTTCCGATATTATGCTATGTTTCTTTCCTATTTTTGTACACGCTTCACGGATTGGATTACGGATCGATTAATCGTCCGACCCACCAATAGTATTATTCAATCCTTCCGCGGTAATGATTTTGGCAAGGGTGAATGATACAACCTCATCAAGGTTGCACCCTACACCCCATCAGACCAAGTGGCTCTTAATAGGTTAGCAATAATAGATGATAAATGGCGGGAAGCCTCGCAAATTATCATGGCATGGCAGGACGCAAAGGAACCTTACTTCTTTATGGAAGAAGAGAATGAGGAAGATGACGAGTAATGCGGGGGATAAGGTAAGTTTCATTCTAGTTAGTGTTTGTTTATGTCCCAAGCAATTTCATTCTTGTTAACCCCATAATGGGTAGAACTCTAATAGAGTTGTGTCAGTTTTTATTTCCTATATTAGCACGCTCTAACCTTGTTTTATTGGATGTTCCCGAATTTCACATGGGCTCAATGGTATTTTTCCTACCCACTTTATTTAATTGCTTTGAGGACATATCATGCTTTTTGTTTGGGGGCATAGAAACACGTGTAATTAAGGCATCCTGTTAGGATATAGATATGTATAGTATGCATTTGTTTTCTAGTTAAAATTTCAAAAAATTCAAAAAATATAAATAAATAAGTTATGCTATACACTTAGGAATATTGGTATTGTTTCTTTCTCCATGCTCTTAACAATCTAGAAGTCTCAATGTAGGCTGTTGCATCGTAATAATTGTTAGAAACTTAGGTTAATATATAGGTAATAATCTTTGCATCTATCTATAAATATATTACATGAGTATCTATGATTGTTAGCAGTAAGTTTATGAAATCTAGGCTAGAGTACTTATTCTACAAATCCTGTGAGAATATAGCCTAAAAAGCCTTATATGAGCTAAACATTTGAGAAATGACATAAGAGAGAAGTAAAATCCGGATAGAGATATCACACGCCCACTTGCTTGATCACTATGCCATATCCTAAGCGAGAATTTAGGCCCTCTTTGGATCGATATAGCCAGAATTCAAACCTATGAATTATTTTCCGCTAGTAAGCCCCCTCGAGCCTTTCTTTAGCCTTCCATAATCCACAAATCCTTTACCCCTCGTTGCAAAAACAAAACAAAATAAAAAATTCAACCCACCCAATTTAGAATAAGTCCGAGAATAGAATGAGGAAGAAAGAAGAAGTGAAAACCCGTGTAAACAAAAAGTTAGTTAATTGCTTCGTAAAATAAAGAAAAGAAGTTTCCATCCAAGGAAAAGAAAAAAAAAAAATAGAAATAAAATAAAAACTCCAAAAATAGAATAAAAGGGAGTCAAAAGCCAAGAAAAAAAAAAAAGAAAAGAAAAAAAAAAAATATGGCTAAGGATGGAAACAAAGTGTAGAAGCAAAAAAGTAAATAACAAGGTTTTCTAGTTACATAATATGAAGACTCTATTATCTCAGACTTGTCCTTTTGAATATCCATTTCCTTCCTTCTTAAACCATCTCCTAATCCCGTAACACTCTGATAAAGACCTCTAGCTCAATCGGGGAATAGGTTAGTGTGATAGTAAGTGGCAGATGTGTTTGATCGACTCGCTTCCTTGTTGTCATTATTGAGATTGTAAGGTAAAGTGTGCCCATCAGCATTAGAGTAGCTTAAACTTGAGTGGAAAAATCAGAGTGTTGTATCTTGACTATTATTGTGAGAGAACCTACTTAAAGGGCTTATTCCAAGTTACTGAAGCCGGACTCGCTATTGCATTTCATAGTATTACTCATTGTATATATATTTGTTATAGATGATTGATTATTATGCATATATTAGCTTAGGTTTTGACTTGGTTATTCTTGTTTATAGCTAGTGAGATGCATAGATAGTTTGGAGCATGAATAAGGAAACAATAGTTTTATTTCTTAGTCGTTGTAGTATAGATGAAGTTTGGGAGTACCTTCATGGAAAACTCTCACGAGGCTATAACTCGTCCACTAGGGAATTCCTAGTGGTTTAAGGCCTTGTTGCATATGGTCAATGCAATCGCAACTCGGGAAACGAGAAGTAGATAGAACTCCATTTTTGGTCACTTATGTTAATTTCTCATCTTTGCTTGAGGACAAGCAAAATGCTGTTTGGGGGTGGTTTGATAAGAGCCCAAAACTGTAGTTTTAACCCTTTAACAGTCATACTTTTAGACCAATTATGTGAGTAATAATTAAGAGTTAACACTGATTACGTGTTTTTATGCATTTCAGTCTTCAAAGTCCATTATGTGCAGAAATGTGCCACTTTAGGGAGATAAAGGACCAAAGGTCGTTTACTAAGGAGTTCCGTGATTAAAGGCCAAGTTTCGAGAAGACAAAGCCTTTCTAACAACCCGGTCAAAAGCTGAAAAGTCGACGCGGGCAGAAACAGCACACAAAGTCAGCAGAACTTCCGAACGACATATCATTGGACTCAGACCTCGGAATGGGGCCTACCTTATGTCAAAACGACCGGCTTGGAAAGAGCTTTCCAATGGTCTAAGCTTTGACCCAATCAGAGGAGCAGAAGTGGACCGAAAGTCTGTTGAAGCCAACTGCAGCTGAAGAGGCCTTTTCGATCGAAGAATTGGGTTTTGGGCCTGATTCTCTGGCCCAAAACATGGCTCCAAGCCCATGCACGATTTTTGGATCTAAAAGTATAAAAACAAAAGCTTAATTCTTTGTTAAGTGTAGATTTTTTAGTAGAGGATAGTAGATTTTTAGGTTAGAAAATAAAAGTAGCTTAGAATAGAAAGTAGCCATTAAAATAGCTTCTAGATCTAGTTTTATTTAATTGTTTTTTGATTAAGTGTAGTTTCAAATCCAATTATTGTATTAGATTAAACCTTGGAATCTTGTTCTTCATTTTGATTAGGTCAATAAAGTAGTATTTCTATCAACTTCGATTTTTGTCATTTCCATTTCTAGATCCAATTTCAATTCCTGTCCTTATTGCATTTTAGTCATTAAATTTGATTTCATTATTGTTTAATTAAGTAAATTTCAATTCTTTATATCATGTTTAGTTTAAATTTAATCGGAAATGATTGCGTAATGATTGTTGGCTAAACCTCCATTAGAGGGGGTTGAGAAGCCTTGATGAAAGCTTGATTCCGATTAACGTAGATTCGTCGTAATTTCCTTTCCACTCTAGAAACGTTTAGTTCACCATGAGAATGGGTATAATCGTTCACATGCTAGTTATTAATTGGTAGAAATGCCATGTGTAATTAGGGATTAGGAAGAACCAATTGTTCTGCGAAGCAGTTCAATTCGGATTACAACGATTTGTAGTTAATAGGATTAAGTCGAGTTAAGATGGAATCAATTCCCCTCTAACTCCTTATCATCGAATCAACATAGCATTCCCTTAGTTATTCCCATCGTCGACTAGTTGCATTTCGTGGGTAGTTGCATCGTAGTCTAGTTGCCTTTTTCGTAAATCTCTCATTAGACTTTAAAGTAGAGAGTACTTATACATGAGAACACAGCATGTGGAAGGACTAGGAGTGGAACGAATCACTCTACTCCACTATATCTCATAGGATTGAGAGTAGAATCTTTGATAAACATAGACCCATAAGATCAAGTTTAGTTTTACTTGCGTTTAAAGTTTCATCGCTTTATTCATTAGTAAAAGTAATCTTTTTACGTTTATCAGTTTATAGTTAGATTCTTGAAAACATCCCTAATCTCCTCATAATTTGTATCCCTAGTTAACACGGCTAATTTTTGTGGAAACGGCGGTTTCTGTTTATATTTAGCAATGTTATCACCTGGATGTTTAACCGTGGCTTTCTCGTTTCTTAGGTTGTGTCAGAATCGATACCTCTACAGTTGTAGGCTCTTCAGTTTCTATTTCGGTATCTAGTAAAATAGCAGGTGTAGGGGCGACTGGTGGGGTAACTATAGGCATAGTTACTTTGTTATCAACCATTCTGCTAGAACGGAGAGTGGTGATGGCCTTTAGCTCACCTACATTTTCATATTCATTACTAGTATTATCTGTTACCTCAAAGGCTGTATTTGTTGTTTTAGGATTAGGTATTTCGTGACTTGGAAACACACCTTTGGGTTGGGCTTTATCTTGAGCCAACTGTTGGGTTAAATTATTAACGGATTGTAGAAGCTGTTGGTTAGATTGAGCCATGGTTTGGAAATTTTTTTGGCTCACTTGTATGAAGGTGTCAAGACGATCCGGTTGTGTGGGTGTAGTAGTCACGGGTGGTGTGACTGGAACTATTTCACGGAATTATTTATGGGTGGATTTTGATAGTTATTATTTACCGAACGATACCTCTATTAGCATTATAATTATTATAACTACCTTGACCTTGTGCTTGACCTTGTCGAGGTTGCACTTGGTTGTTATAATTATTAAAATTACCCTGACCCTGTCCTTATCGTGGTGGAGCTTAGTTAAAACTTTGTGTTGGCTTAACATATTGATTATTGTACCCTGGAGGTGTGACGTGTTGGTTATTTCTCCAACCGAAGTTGGGATTTTGTCTCCAAGGGGCGTTAGGTTTACTATTAATGGAACAAGCCTGTTCATAGGCTATAGGTGACGATGGGAGTCGGGATGCTCGAGGGGCTCCAACAGAAACTACATGGATTTGAATTTACATTCATGACGGGATAGGCTTTTGTTGAACAGAAATGGCCTCTACCTTTTAGTGAGTGATTCGATTAGAGTTTTAAGCTCGAGATTGTGTTTAATTTCAAACATACCGGGCGGCCTTAATCGTATTAGAAGAACTAGTGGAGCGGTGGATATCGGCACTACCCCCAGCTTGTTATTTCGCTTTAGTTTGATCCTCTAAAATTTTTAAGTCTCCAGGCTCCTTTGCTTAAGAAACTACCCCCATCATTATGTCTAGGACTTCTTTATGGTGGTGTAGAAGTCCTTTGAAAAGGCACGAACTAACGGTCTTTCGCTAAGTTATGATGTGGACACTCTATAAGGAGATCGGTGAAACGATTCCAAGCCTCTGAAAATGATTCATGAGGATTTTGTCGAAAAGAAATGAATCTTGGAAAGCATCTCATCCGTCTTTAGGGGTGGGTAAAAATGTTCCATAAACAATTTGAACAAGTTTAGCCCACGAAGTCCACGTAATTAGGCGTTTGGGCGCTTAACCAAGACGCCTTTATCGCCTAAGGTGAAAGGGAATACCTCGAGTTTAATTTGTTCCGCACCTCAACCGTAGGATGGTGGAATGTTGTTAGGACTTGTTCAATCCTACGCGATGTGCCGATAAGGTTTTTCATGGTCTAATCCATGAAAACGGGTAACAAATTAAAATATATGGGGGGATTCGAAATCCCCAATCGGTCCGCTAGAACGATGCAAGATTTGGGGCTATCGCCAAGGCTTTGTAGAAGTCGAGAGAGGAGTCTCTTCTTCGTCGGGCATTGTGTCGTGATGTGTGTGAAATAGTAGCTAGAGGTGTAGTGGGTGGTATACTAGATAGACTTGTTTGTTGACGTTGTTTGTGTAATTACGCTCGGTGTTTTTGTTCGCCGCACTTTAATCTTATACAAGGCTAAAACCAAATTTAGCTAAACACATCAACACTCCAAACAATTCGATATACTAGTATAAACCTCTAACAGGAGACGCGAGGTGTGGAAGAAAGGAATACCTGATTAGCGCCCCTTGCTTCGCTTTTATGAATAGCGCCTTGTTTACGGGTGTTCAAGTGTATATAACTAGTTAGAACACTGAAAAACTTGAAAAATCAAAGTTCGAGTCCAAAACTGTAGAATTACAGAAAAATTAGCAAA
Organism: Coptis chinensis; assembly: GCF_015680905.1. Lineage (NCBI taxonomy): Eukaryota > Viridiplantae > Streptophyta > Magnoliopsida > Ranunculales > Ranunculaceae > Coptis > Coptis chinensis. The sequence continues at coordinate 47,230,599 of NC_141460.1, forward strand.
AGCGCTGGTGCGCCTCATCATGTATGGTCGCTCCCGGTAATTTTCAAATTACAGTGTTTTTAGGGCTGGTCGCTCCACATGGGGCTGGTCGCTCGAAGTTCCAGTATATAGATGCACTCCTTATAGGCGCGGTCGCGCTTAGTGTATTTTTTTGGAACTTTTGAACGCTCAATCGGAAAACCACAGTATGAATCAAACAAGGGTGGGTGGGTTTAATGGGACTTTAAAAAAAATACTTACACTATGAAAACAATGCGAAAGTGAAACTAAGATGGCAGTGGCGCCATTTGATAAACCATAAAATGAAATAGTTTACCTACGAAATGAACGATGAACTCAAAATGTAAGTAAACTAAAACTATAATTTACGTGCCTATATGTTTATCAAAGAATTCTACTCTCAATCCTATGAGATATAGTGGAGTAGAGTGATTCGTTCCACTCCTAGTCCTTCTGCATGTTAATGTTCTCTAAGTATAAGTATTCTAACTCTAAAGTCTAATGAGAGATTTACGAAAAGGCAACTAGACTACGATGCAACTACCCACAAGATGCACTAGTCAACTATCATAACAACTATGGGAATGCTACGTTGATTCGATGATAAGGAGTTAGAGGGGATTGATTCCACCTTAACTCGACTTAATCCTATTAACGCATTAATTGTCAGAATCCAATTGAACCGCTTTTGCAGAACAATTGGTTCTTCCTAATCCCTAATTACACATGACATTCCTACCAATTCATAACTAGCATGTGTGAACGATTAAACCCATTCTCATGGTGAACTAATCGCTTTCTAGAGTGGAAAGGAAATTACGACGATTCTACGATAGTCGGAATCAAGCTTTCATCAAGGCTTCTCAACCCCTCTAATGGAGGTTTAGCCGAGAATCATTACTAATCATTTCGATTAAATTTAAACTAAACATGATATAAAGAATTGAAATTTACTAATCTAAATTAAACAATAATTAAAATCTAATTAATAACTAAGAATTGAATAACAAGTAATAAATGAATCAGATCTAACACAAATGTAAATGACAAGAATCGAAATTTAACAACTAGCTATTTTATTAATCAAACTAATTAAGAGTAATGATTCTAATAGTTTAATCTAAAACAAGAATTGGATTTGAAATTAACTTAATTAAAACAATTAAATCTAGATCTAGAAGCTATTCTAATGGCTACTTTCTATTCTAAGCTATCTACCATTAACTATCTACCATTAACAAAGATCTAAGCTTTTGTTTTGATACTTTCAGATCCAAAAATCGTGCATGGGCTTGAGCCATGTTTTGGGGTCGGAGAATCAGCCCAAAACCCAATTCTTTTTCAAATCCGTAAAGGCCTCTTCAGCTGCAGTTGGCTTCAACAGACTTTTTGTCCACTTCTGCTCCTCTGATTGGATCACGACTTAGACCATTGGAAATCTCTTTCCGAGCCGGTCGTTTTGACATAAGGTAGGCCCCATTCCGAGGTCTGAGTCCAAAGATATGGCCTTCGGAAGTTCTGCTGACTTTGTGTGCTATTTCTGCCCGCGTCGACTTTTCAGCTTTTGACCGGGCTTTAGAAAGGCTTTGTCTTCTTGAATCTTGGCCTGTAATCACGGAACTCCTTAGTAACCGACCTTTGCTCCTTTATCTCGCTAAAGTGGCACATTTCTACACATAATAGACTTTGAAGCCTGAAATGCATAAAAACACGAATCGGTGTTAACTCTTAGTTATTACTCACATAATGGTCTAAAAGTATGTCCATTATGAGGGTTAAAACTACAGTTTTGGGCTCTTATCAAACCACCCCTAAACAGCATTTTGTTTGTCCTCAAGCAAAGATGAGAAATTAGAATAAGTGACCAAAATGGAGTTCTAACTACTCACGTTTATTTGAGCGACATTGCATTGACCATATGCAACAAGGCCTTTAAACCACTAGGAATTCCCTAGTGGTCGAAGTTATAGCCTCGGAGAGTTTTCCAAAGTTGAAGGTACTCACAAACTTCATCTATACTACAACGACTAAAAAATAAAACTATTGTTTCCTTATCCATGCTCTAAATTAACTATACCTCTCACTAGCAATGCATATAGAGTAATCAAGTCGACACCTAAGCTAATATATGCATAATACTCAATCATCTATAATAAACATATATACAATGCGTAATACTATGAAATGCCTAGCAGGTTCGTTTCTGAAACTTGGGATAGCGTCCTTAAGTAGGTTCTCACAATAATAGTCAAGATACAACACTATGATTTTTCCACCAAGTTCATTACTCCAAAGGTGTAAGTGGGCACACTTTACCTTACAAATCTCAATAACAACAAGGAAGTTCGGATTCGATCAAACACATCCGCCACTTACTATCACACTAACCTATTCCTAATTGAGCTAGAGGTCTTTATTAGGTATTTTCGGGATTAGAGATGGTTTAAGAAGGAAAGAAATGGATATTCAAAAGGACAAGTCCGAGATAATAGAGTCTTCATATTATGTAACTTAGAGAAAACCTTGTTATTTTCTTTTGCTTCTATACTTTGTTTCCATCCTTAGCCATATTGTTTTTTTCTTTTTCTTTTCTTTGGCTTTTGACTCCCTTTATTCTATTTTTGGAGTTTTTATTTTATTTCTATTTTTATTTTTCTTTTCTTTGGATGGAAACTTCTTCTCTTTATTTTCTGAAGCAAGTAACTAACTTTTGTATACATAGGTTTTCTCTTCTTCTTTCTTCCTCATTCTATTCTCAGACTTATCTAATTTGGGTAGGTTGAATTTCTTTTATTTTGTTTTGTTTTGTAACAGGGTAAAGGGTTTGTGGTTTATGAAAGGCTAAAGAAAGGTTCAGAGGGGCGACTAGCGGAAAATAATTCATAGGTTTGAATTTCTGGCTATATCGATCCAAAACGGGGCCTAAATTCTCGCTTTAAGATATGGCATAGTGATCAAGCAAGTGGACGGTGATTTCTCTATCGGATTTTACTTCTCCCTTGTGTCATTTCTCAAATGTTTATTTCATATAAGGCTTTAGGCTATATTCTCACAGGATTTGTAGAATAAGTACTCTAGCCTAGATTTCAGAAACTTACTACTAACAATCATAGATACTCATGTAATATATTTATAGATAGATGCAAAGATTATTACCTACATATTAACCTAAGTTTCTAACAATTATTCTGATGCAACAGCTACGTGAGACTTCTAGATTGTTAAGAGCATAGAGAAGGAAAACAATACCACTATTCCTAAGTGTATAGCATAACTTATTTATTTATATTTTTGAATTTTTGAAATTTTAACTAGAAAACAAATGCATATTATACATATCTATATCCTAACAGATGCCTTAATTACACGTGTTTCTATGCCCCCCCCCCCCCCCCCAAAACAAGAAGCATGCTTTATCCTCAAAGCATTGTAAATAAAAAGGGCAGGAAAAATACTATTGAAACGTGTGAAATTTAGGAACATCTGCAAAACAAAGTTAGAACGTACTTATAAAGGAAATAAAACTGACGCAACTCTATACGAGTTCTACCCATTATGGGGTTAACAAGAATGAAATTGCTTGGGACATAAGCAGACACTAACTATAATGAAAACTTACCTTATCTCCCGCATTACACATTATCTTCCTCATCCTCTTCTTCCATAAAGAAGTGAGGTTCCTTTAAGGCCCTGCCATGCCATGATAATTTTCAGGCTTCCCGCCATTTATCATCTATTATTGCTAACCTATTAAGAGCCACTTGGTCGACGGGGGTGTAGGGTGCAACTTGATGAGGTTGTATCCTCCACCTTGCCAAGTCATTGCAACGGAAGGATCGAATAATACTATTGGTGGGTCGCGATTAAAGGTGTCGCCGTAATCCAATCCGTGAAACGTGTACAAAAACAGGAAAGAAACATAGCATAATACGGGAAACTAGAACAGGGCATAAGAAGGAACTTATGCCTCATGCTATGGGATCGAGCTAAACTAGACATCAAGGTTCGGGAAGGTCATGACACATACGTCCCGTGGCTAAAGCAAGGAAAACACTGCAAGTGGCATCATTCACAGAAGAAAAACGCCATTCCCCTAAAATGTTTAGCATGATCCAAAACATAACAGTTCCTATGTTCATGGACAGGCTACCAAAAGTGACGTTATAGTCCCCTTGGTCCTCGATACGGAAAATGCCCGCCCCATACGACTCATGCAAAAACTCATAAGTGTAGACATACATATTATCTACCTAATAACACCATGGGTCTTGTATTTCAGCGGGCATAGCAAGTCCAAGAACAAATGCTAGCAAGAACCTGGTAATTTCCATTGGTTCATTATCAATGTTGATGGAGAACAATGGAGAACACTTGTTCTCCATCTGGTCTTTCAAAGAAAATGCAGTTATCGTAAAAATAAGATGCTAGTGTTGGAGAATAAAGTGCATCAGGTCTTACCATAAGCGGTTCCCAGCCAACGTATGTGATCGCCTCGCGAAACCAAGCACCATAAGTAGTGCTTTGGAACAAATCTTCGAAAGACTGTTTTGGTATCAATGTTAGAGATGTCATCTCAAACTTACGCTCTGGAATAGCTGCGAATGATACGAATAATTCCCGCATAAAACTGGAAATTTTTCTTGTCCACGGAAGTCGTAGCGCCGAAAGGCCTCGATAGCTGAAAAGTCGCCTCTGAATAGTTGGAATTTCCAGTGTTTGAGCACGGTCGCTGGCCGCTTCGGCTTAGGCTGAAAAGCGCCTCGATAAAAATTCAGAAAAAAAATTGCAGAGCACGAGTGCGCTCGGAGTTGCTGAAACTCGGAAAATGAGCCGAAACGAGGGAATCGCGGGAGTGAAAGGTGAGTGATGGAGGTTAGGTGTAGTGTGAGTTGTGAGTGTAGAATGTATGAAGTTTATATAGGTTTTAAGTTGCTAAAATGGATCGGGAAGTTGCCAAAACTAATTATGACAGTTTCCGGAAATCCTAAAATTTCCAAACCCGTAAACGGAAACAAATCATTTTCTTGATTCTAAATCAAACCTAGTATCTTTTAGGTTGAATTTATGATAGAATCTACCTATTTAATCGATATTTCATCCTACCATGATACTTATTCATAGATATGCCTAAACGGCCATATTTTCACCTTCACTCCGCAATAAATTCTAAGACGAGGGTCATATAAAAATCATGCTGGAATAGATAAAACCACCCCCAAACAATTTGGGAAGGTGGGATCAATATTAAACAACCACCATAATGAAAATAACCACATTATATTAAAAATTTCATTCGAAGTACATTTCACTACAAAATTCAAATTACGGAAATAAAACTTACATTAAAATAAATGACAGTAATGAAACTACAAATAAACATAGAACATCAAACGATGCTATCCCTAACAACTCCGGTACTGGTAGCAGAGGGCACACGGTCCGAGACCGCCTCTCGAAAGCACTGGATGGACTGGAAGACCATTCGCCTTTTCGGCGACATAGCCGTGTCTTGAGGGTGTATCCTCAGAAGGGGAATCCCCATGAGGTGGGAATCGTGTAAGCATCTCGGCCCGGAACTTGCGTTGAGCTTCTAGCTCGGCCCTCATTTGTTCCCACCTCTCGTCCTCTCTCTGGGTACGGACCTCAAAGTTATGATGAATCGTTGCCTGTCGAGTCCGGAGGTCTTTGCAGATAGTGTTGAGTTTAACGATGCCACGATGAATCACAGCCATACGTTCTGGCGTTTGACCAACACCTCTCCATGGCATCCGTGATCAAAACAAGTCAAATCCTCCTCATCCTCCGAGAAGGCATTCGATTTCCCCATCCTCCTCGGCATTCTCATTTCCACCGTCCTCCTCCTCTTCTTCTCTATCCTCAGCCAACCTCCAAACTCGTTGGACACACTCCCCTATAGATGCGTGGGTTTTGGTGTGTAGGGTGATGTACGACCTATCGACGCTTGAGTGCTCTCAACTTCAAAGATGATCTTGGTTATCAACACGGGGGAGAGGTGCAACAGACTTCCCCTACTCCCCTAATCATGCTAAATAAAACTCCAAGATGCAGAACTCATACTTCTGCTCCTGGAGTATCCATAAGATGTGGAGGCAGTTCAGGCCGATGTCGCTGACCTTCTCCTTCCCCAGGACGTTCCGACCAATCCACTGAGCTGTAGCTAGCTGGTTGGTTCTAAGGGAAGCCTGACGAACACAATGTGACCTCGCATTGTAGTTCCCTTCAGTAACTGTCTCGTTCATCAATGGCTCTACCCCGTTATGTTGGGACTCCTCCAACGTGACATCCAGATGGATTCTAGGCGGAATGCCTAGAATCTCAGCCAACAACCTAGTCGTCACTTCCTTCCTCCTCTTCGCCACCACAACAAAAATCCTAGTCCCTTCCAACTCCCTCAGATAGAAGAACCGTCGGACTAAGTCCTCATGGTAATAGGCTTCAGTCGAAAAGTACCACAAGCTATTCCGATCTCGACCGATCATTTCATCACCGTGAAAAGCGGCGCAGCGGGTCGCCTGTAAAAGCTTGCTCTGGTAAAATTCGGCGTTGTTGAGCCATTGGAAGTTTGGAATGTAGTGGCGGTTTAAATGGTATGTGGTGGTGGGATTTGAATCGACCGACTGAAGCAAACAGTGGTGGTGGTGGCGTGGTGGCGCGGCAGCACCAAAGTTTTGAATTTTCGGTGGTTTTTGCTTATTTAATTTGGTGGAGGTGGTGGTGGAAAGCTTTTAGATTAGATTTGAAATCGATTTGAATTGGGAGTAGGTTAAGAGTTAACACTGATTTATCAAATGGCGCCGCTGCCATCTTAGTTCAGTTTAGCATTGTTTTCATAGTAGAATTAGTCATTTTTAAGTCCCATTCAACCCACCCACCCTTGTTTGATTCATACCGCGGGTTATCCGTTTTCGTCGAAAAATTCGACAAAATTACACCGAAGCGATCACGCTTATATAAAGCGCACCTGCGCCTATAGTTCACGGAACACGAAGCGACCAGCCCTCGGACCGAAGCGACCCACCCTAAGTTATCGGACCACGAAGCGACCGCTTCTATGCGAAGCACGGTTGTTCTAAGCCAAAAATCCCGGATTTCAACGGGTTTGTTTCAAACTTCGATTTTAAGTTTTTCGGTGTTCTAACTTGTTATTTACAATGAACACGCTGCATTACACAAGACGCTATTCATGTTTAAGCAAGGACGCTTATCGGGTATTCCTTTCCTCCATACCTCGTGATCTCGATTCCATGTGTTCATACTAATATATCAAGATTGTTTGGATTGTTGTCGTGTTTAGACTTAGACTTGCATGAGATTAAGGTCCGGTGGGAGAAAACACCGAACGTAATTAACCGTCCAACGCCAACAAACAAATCTATTGAGTATACCAATCACTACACCTCTAACTACTATTCCACCAACCACACCTGACACAATGGCTGAAGAAAGAGAGACTCCTCTCTCCGATTTTTACAAAGCCTTGAGCGATAGCCCTGAATCTTGCATCGTTCTAGCAGACCCAGTGGGGGATTTTCGAATCCCCCTAAACATATTTAATTTGTTACCCGTTTTCCATGGTTTAGGCCATGAAAAACCTTACCAACACATGCGTAGGATTGAACAAGTTCTTACAACATTCCATCATCCTACGGTTGGTGCGGAACAAATTAAACTGAGGGTATATCCCTTCACCTTAGCCGATAAGGCAACGTCTTGGTTAACTGCCCAAGCGCCTAACTCTGTGGACTTGTGGGCCAAACTTGTTCAGCTGTTTATGGAACATTTTTACCCACCCCTAAAGACGGATGAAATGCTTTCCAAGATTCACTTCTTTTGACGTAATCCTCATGAATCATTTTGAGGCTTGGAATCGCTTCACCGATCTCCTTATAGAGTGTCCACACCATCACCTAGAAAAAGACACGTTAGTTTGTGCCTTTTCAAAGGACTTCTACACCACCATAAAGAAGTCCTAGACATAATGAATGGGGGTAGTTTCCTAAGTAAAGGAGCCCTCGTGAGGCATATAAAATTTTGGAAGATCGACTAAGCGTAATAATAATGGGGGTAGTGACGATTACTCCGCCCGCTAGTTCTTCTTCAACAGTTAAGGCTACCAAGATGTTTGAGGTTAAATCGGATCCCGAGCTTAAAACTCTAATTGAATCCCTCACAAAAAGGTAGAGGCCATTTCTCGTACAACAAAAGCCTATCCCCGTCATGAATGTAAATTCAAATCCATGTAGTTTTGTTGAGTCCCCGAGCATCCCGACTAATCGCCCTATAGCCTATGAACATTCTTGTTCCATTAATAGTGAACCTAACGCCTTTGGAGACAAAATCCCAACTTCGGTTGGAGAAATAACCAACAAGTCACACCCACAGTGGGTACAATAATCAATATGTTAGGCCAACGACGCTTATAACCAAGCTCCACCACAACAAGGACAGGATCGTGGTAATTATAATAATTATAACAACCAAGTGCAACCTCGACAAAGTCAAGCACAAGGTCAATGTAGTTATAATAATTATAATGCTAATAGAGGTATCGTTGGGTAAATAATAACTATCACAATCCATAAATAATCAACGCGAGATAGTTCCAATTACACCCCCGCGTGACTACTACACCCACACAACCGGATCGTCTTGACACCTTCATACAAGTGAGCAAACAACTTTTCCAAACCATGGCTCAATCTAACCAACACATTCTACAATCCGTTAATAATTTAAACCAACAGTTAGCCCAAAAGAAAGCCCAACCAAATGGCGTGTTTCTAGGCCAAGCGATACCCAACCCTAGAACAGCAAACACAGCCTTTGAGGTAAACGATAATACTAGTACGGAAACTACATCCGTAGGTCAGCTAAATGCCATCACCACTCTCCGCTCGAAGAGTGGTTGATAACAAAGTAGCTATGCCTATAGTTACCCCATCAAGATTCCCTACACCGGATATCGAACTAGATACCGAAATAGAAAATCAAGAACCTACCTTTGTAGAGGTACCGGTTAAACCACAACCTAAGAAACGTAAAGCCAAGGTTACACATCAAGTCGAGCCATACGCTAAATATAGAGTTTAAACCACCGTTCCTCTAAATTAGCCATGCTAACCGGGGATACTAACTTTGAGGAGATTAGGAACGTTTTCAAAAATCTAACGATAAACCTTCCTTTTCGCGAAGCTATAAAAAAGCTACCTAACCCGCTTAAGTTTCTTAAGGAGTTGTGCACTACTAGGCGAAGACCAACATACCTAAAGGCGCCTTTCTAACTGAGCAGTTCCCAACTTTTCCGAAAATAATGGAATTGTTAAGTACAAGGACCCTCGGTCGCCCCCTCTTGCACAATGCACCTTAGGAGATTCTCACAAGACGACCGCATTTACTAGACGGGGCTACTCGAGATGCAACCTACTAAAATGACATTGCAATTAGTCGATCGGTCTATTAAGTATCCTAAGGGTGTGGTTGAAAAACGTCTTTGGTTAAAATCCAAAATTTTTACTACCCAAACCGACTTTGTTATCCTCGACCGTAAGTCACTAACGACTCGTACCTATCATTTTTATGCCCCTTCTTGGCTCACGCCAACGCGGCTCATAAACTGCCACGGTTGATGGTTCGATGTCCTTGTCCTTTGGCCATCTTTCTCGTTGAGGTAAATGTTTTCAAAACGAGGACACGATATCTCGATTCATCTACAAATGGCGAGGTTAGCATGATCGAGAGCTTAGCTCAAGATTACTTCAAAAACATGTTTACGGAGAAACAAATTAACAAATTCCTTTCCTTCGAAATTTCGACTTTAACAATGACTCCCACGGTAGTAGTACTAAATCGAAGAAGAATTCTACAACTCTTTTGCACCGCTTCTTTACCACTTCGAGTCCCCCTTGCCAACAACCATTCATCCCTTTGATGCTTATGACAGAAGATGAATTTTTCAATCTCTATCCCAGTGATCCTTTTGACCCACCTATTGAGGAATGTCTTGCATATATCAAGATTTCTGATGATATGGACTTGAGAGCTCTAGCTGAGAATCATTCACCTACCGTCACCAATATTTCCCACCCTCCACCTTTTCAAAGGAACCTCGAGTTTGCACTCGATCCTTTAGTTTCTCCTGTGGTTCATGATTTTTTAAATCCACCTAATAAACAAATACTTCCCAAGGATAAACCACTTGACACCTTCATTTTCAGACTTGAGACAGTCCCTAACTACACCATGAATGAGTTTTATGCTAAACCCACATCCTCATTTTTTCCATGCTTTCCCTTTAAAACTTATCCCAATCCACCATATTTTCCACAACCATTCACTTTTCCACACTTATTTACTAGGTTACCCTCTCGTTCAAAGATGAAACATAAGGTGCATGCTCGGTTATGTTATAGGTCTATCCGACTTCGCTTTCATTCCACTAGGCTGCGTCATAGGAAATCTTGGTGCTTGATTGTGTTTGGATATGTTTTCTGCGATATTTATTTATGGAACGATCCACAACTATTTCGGTTGTTGATATATGATAAACTGCATATTCATACATATATTTAGATAAAGTCTCAAGTATCTGACTATAAACGACTCAATTTTTGTGTTTGGTGCATTTCCTTTCATTTCTATATATTGGTGAATGCACCATTCAAGTAACCGGGCCCTCCCTTTGGAGTGTGTGGTTATAAGTACCGGATCCTAAGTCCACAGTTCACATAATTCACGTTTTCCACTCTTGCATGTTTTCTTGGTTTTTGAGTCATGTTTCTCTATGGTGTGAATTATGTCTTTACTGCTTATTGTTTTCCTTTATATTAAACCTAATTCATAAAAAGTAAAAAGTTTAAAGCTATAAAAATAGTAATCTAGCAAGTCTCGAATCGACCTTAAAAGACCCAAGTTTTTTAGTACAATACCAACTTTCTAGAGTATAGGCCAAACAAAAATTTCAAACTTAAAAAGAGTTTTCCAATTTTGTTTGGGGGTATGATTTTGGTATTCATTTCAAATCTTGTTGCCACCCCTAAGCCTGTCATGTTTACTCGGTAGAGTTTGTGTTAGTTAGTACGTAACAGTTTAATTGTGCTTCATATTATCATATCATCTTTACAATATTTACATTACAGTGCGCCAATTTTGCCACGTTTCTTTGGTAAATTCTTTCCTTATCTCTTTACACTTTGAGGACAAAGCGTTCGATTGTTTGGGGGTGGGATAAAAACATTTGCAAAAATTAGACACTTTTAGGATGTAAATTATGCACTTTTAATTATAAAATGTTAAAAATTATAAAAATTAGTTAGTTACATAATTTAATTGTGCTATTGAATTGTTTCATGAACCCTGATAAATGATAAAATTAAATAGGTTACCTACGAAATGAACGATGAAACTCAAAACGTAAGTAAACTAAAACTAATCTTATGTGTCTAATTTATCAAAGATTTCTCTACTCTCAATCCTATGAGATATAGTGGAGTAGGAAGTTCGTTCCACTCCTAGTGCTCTAGCATGGAATTGTTTTCTAATCTAATTAATTGGTCTTTAAGTCAATGAGAGCTTTACGAAGGTGTGTTATACTACGATACCTATATGAAATTGATTATGTTGAATCTAACTACGAATGCTATGAAATATGATTGTTTTGAGTATAGATAAAGGATTAGAGGGGAATTGAATCCACCTCGAATCCAACTTAATAGCCTAGCATAGATTCTTGTATCTCGATTCTTACGTTCTACAAGAAGAAATTCGAGTTCTAATCCCTAGTGTTCATGGCATTTCTACCGAAAGTACTAACTAGCATGTGAGGTCGTCCACCCATTCTCATGGCTTAATCACGACCTTCTAGATTGGAATAGATTCTACAATGCTTCTACACTATACCACTAAGTTTTCATCAAGGCTTCATCAACCCCTCTAATGGAAGTTTTAGCCTTGAATCATTCCGCAATCATTCCCATATGAATCTAAACTAAACATATTATCAATTTTCGAAATTTACTAATCTAAACTAAACAATGATTAAATTCTAATTAACAACTAAGTAATGGTAACCAACAATAATTAAAACTAGATCTAATAGATTGAAATAACACAATTCAAAATCGATAAAATAATTATTTTATTTATCTAATCAATCAAGAACAATAATTCAAAGACTTAATCTAAAACAAGAATTGAAAATGGAACTAAACTTAATTTAATTAATAAAACTAGATCTAGAATTATCTATATTGATTTAGGTCTAACTAGCTACCCCTAACAAAGAGCTAAGCTTTGGTTTTTATATGTCTAGATCCAAAAATCGTGCATTGGAAAGCTCTTTCCGAGTCGGTCGTTTTGACATAAGGTAGGCCCCATTCCGAGGTCTGAGTCCAAAGATACGGCCTTCAGAAGTTCTGCTAACTTGTGTGCTATTTCAGCCCGTGTCGACTTTTCAGCTTTTGACCGGGCTTTAGGAAGGCTTTGTCTTCTTGAATCTAGGCCTTTAATCACGGAACTCCTTAGTAACCGACCCTTGCTCTTTTATTTTATCTTGAAGTGGCACATTTCGCACATAATGGACTTTGAAACCACGAAATGCATAAAAACACGTAATCAGTGTTAACTCTTAATTATTACTCACATAATTGGTCTAAAAGTATGACTACTACAAGGTTAAAACTACAGTTTTGGGCTCTTATCAAACCACCCCCAAACAGCATTTTGCTTGTCCTCAAGCAAAGATGAGAAATTAGAATAAGTGACCAAAAATGGAGTTCTATCTACTCTCGTTTCGCTGAGTGCGATTGCATTGACCATATGCAACAAGGCCTTAAACCACTAGGAATTCCCTAGTGTGGACGAAGTTATAGCCTCGTGAGAGTTTTCCAGTGAAGGTACTCACAAACTTCAACTATACTACAACGACTAAGAAATAAAACTATTGTTTCCTCATTCATGTCCCAACTATCTATACATCTCACTAGCAACTGAATAAGAATAACTAAGTCAAAACCCTAAGCTAATACATGCATAATAATCAATCATCTATGATACAAATATAAATACTACGAGTAATACTATGAAATGCCTAGCAGGTTCGTTTAAAACTCGGAATAGTGTCCTTAAGTAGGTCCTCACATAAATGTCAAGACAAAAACCACTCTGATTTTTCGGCTCAAGTTTCGCTACTCCAGTGTGCAGTGGGCACACTTTACCTTACAATCTCAATGACAAACAAGGAAGCCGGAGTCGATCAAACACATCTGCCACTTACTATCACACTAACCTAATCCTAATTGAGCTAAAGGTCTTTATTAGGTGTTGCGGGGATTAGGAAATGGTTTAAGAAGGAAGGAAATGGATATTCAAAAGGACAAGTCTGAGATAATAGAGTCTTCATATTATGTAACTTAGAGAAAACCTTGTTATTTTCTTTTGCTTCTATACTTTGTTTCCATCCTTAGCCATATTTTTCTTTTTCTTTTCTTTGGCTTTTGACTCCCTTTTATTCTATTTTTGGAGTTTTATTTATTTCTATTTTTTTTTTTTCTTTTCCTTGGATGGAAACTTCTTTTCTTTTTCTGAAGAAACTACTAATTTCTGTTTACACAGGTTTTTCTCTTCTTCTTTCTTCACTCATTCTATTCTCAGACTTATTCTATATTGGGTAAGTTGAATTTTTTATTTTGTTTTGTTTTTGTTTTTGGGTAAGGATTTGTGGGTTATGAAAGGCTAAAGAAAGGCTCAGAGAGGGGGACTAGCGGAAAATAATTCATAGGTTTGAATTTCGGCTATATCGATCCAAAGAGGGCCTAAATTCTCGCTTAGGATATGGCATAGTGATCAAGCAAGTGGGCGTGTGATTTCTCTATCCGGATTTTACTTCTCCCTTGTGTCATTTCTCAATTGTTTTAGCTCATATAAGGCTTTATGCTATATTCTCACAGGATTTGTAGAATAAGTACTCTAGCCTAGATTTCAGAAACTTTCTTGCTAACAATCATAGATACTCATGTAATATATTTATAAATAGATGCAAAAATTATTACCTACATATTAACCTAAGTTTCTAACAATTATTACGATGCAAAAGCTCATTGAGACTTCTATATTGTTAAGAGCATAGAGAAAAGAAAACAATACCAATATTCCTAAGTGTATAACATAAACTTATTTATTTATATGTTTGAAAATTTTTGAAACTTTAACTAGGAAACAAATGCATATTATACATATCTATATTCTAACGGATGCCTTAATTACACGTGTTTCTATCCCCCAAACAAGAATCATGCTTTGTCCTCAAAGTATTGTAAATAAAGAGGGTAGGAAAAATACCATTGAAACGTGTGAAATTCGGGGAACATCTGCAAAACAAAGTTAGAACGTACTAATATAGAAAATAAAAACTGACGCAACTCTATAAGAGTTCCACCCATTATGGGGTTAACAGAATTAAATTGCTTGGGACATAAGCAGACACTAACAAAACTAAAAACTTACCTTATCTTGCTCTAATTGTTGTTGTTCATAGGCGAGAGGACAATAGGAGTCAGGGTGCTCAGGACTCAAACAGAAATTACATGGGTTGGAGTTGACATTCATGACGGGAATAGGCTTTTGTTGAATAGAAATAGTCTCTACCTTTTTATTTTTAAGTTCTGGATCGGGTTTCATCTCAAACATACCGGCGGCCTTAACTGTTGAAGAAGAACTAGCAGAGCGGTGGATATCATCACTCCCCCCCCCCCCCCAATTGTTATTGCGTTTAGTTTGATCTTCTAAAAATTTGTAAGCCTCCGAGGCTCCTTTACTTAGGAAACTACCCCCATTCATTATGTCAAGGACTTCTTTATGGTGATGTGTGAAGTCCTTTGAAAAAGGCACGAACTAACGTGTCTTTTGCTAGATTATGGTGTGGACACTTTATAAGCAGATCGGTGAAACGATTCCAAGGCTCAGAAAATGATTCATGAGGGTTCTGTCGGAAGAAATGAATCTTGGAAAGCATCTCATCCATTTTTAGGGGTGGGTAAAAATGTTCCATAAATAGCTGAACAAGTTTAGCCCACGAGTCCACAGAGTTAGGCGCTTGGGCAGTTAACCAAGACGCTGCCTTATCGGCTAAGGTGAAGGGAAATACCCTCAGTTTAATTTGTTCCGCACCAACCGTAGGATGATGGAATGTTGTAAGAACTTGTTCAATCCTACGCATGTGTTGGTAAGGTTTTTCATGGCCTAAACCATGGAAAACGGGTAACAAATTAAATATGTTTGGGGATTCGAAATCCCCACCGGTCCGCTAGAACAATGCAAGATTTAGGGTTATCGCCAAAGCTTTGTAGAAGTCGGAGAGAGGAGTCTCTCTTTCTTCACCATTATGTCATGGTATGGTTGGTGGGATAGTAGTTAGAGGTGTAGTGATTGGTATACTCGATATGTTTGTTTGTTGACGATTAATTACGTTCGGGTGTTTTTCTCCGACTGGACCTTAATCTCATGCAAGTCTAAGTCTAAACACGAAAAAAATCAAAACAATCTTGATATATTAGTATGAGCCTCTAACCGGAGATCGAGGTATGGAAGAAAGGAATACCGATAAGCGTCCTTGCTTCGCTTTATGAATAGCGTCTTGTTTGGCGTGTTCGGTGTAAATAACAAGTTAGAACACCTGAAAAACTTAAAAATCGGGTTTGAAACAAACCTGTTGAAATCCGGGATTTTTTGGCTTAGAAGGCGCGCTCGGATAGGGCGTGTCGCTCCTTGTTCAGTGAATTAGCGTGGGTCGCGCTCGGTGTAAATTTGTCGCGGTATTTTTCAACGCTGAAACGGATAACAGTCATACTTTTAGACCAATTATGTGAGTAATAATTAAGAGTTAACACTGATTACGTGTTTTTATGCATTTCAGGCTTCAAAGTCCATTATGTGCAGAAATGTGCCACTTTAGCGAGATAAAGGAGCAAAGGTCGGTTACTAAGGAGTTCCGTGACTGAAGGCCAAGATTCAAGAAGACAAAGCCTTTCTAAAGCCCGATCAAAAGCTGAAAAGTCGACACGGGCAGAAACAGGACACAAGTCAGCAGAACTTCCGAAGGCCGTATCTTTGGACTCAGACCTCGGAATGGGGCCTACCTTATGTCAAAACGACCGGCTCGGAAAGAACTTTCCAATGGTTTAAGCCTAGATTCAATCAGAGGAGCAAAAGTGGACGAAAAGTCTGTTGAAGACAACTGCAGCTGAAGAGGCCTTTTTGGACTGAAAGAATTGGGTTTTGGGCCTGATTCTCTGGCCCGAAACTTGGATCCAAGCCCATGCACGATTTTTGGATCTGAACATATAAAAACCAAAGCTTAGCTCTTTGTTAATGGTAGATAGTTAGACCTAGATTAAAGATTAGATTAGTAGCCTCCATTAATTAATTCTAGATCTTGTTTTCCTTAGATTTAATTAGTTTAATTTAATTATTTTCATATCTTTTTTTTATTTAATTCCTTGAATGATTGTTCGTCATTTAATTAGATAAATAAAATAGTTATTATTATTCAATTTCAATTTTTGTCATTTGCATTTATAGATCTAGTTTAAATTCTTGTTCTTATTTCATTCTTAGTTAATTAATTAGATTTCAATTATTGTTTAATTTAGATTAGTAAAGTTAGAATTTTGATATGATGTGTAGTTATAATTCAATGGGAAATGATGGGTTGATGATTCGAGGCTAAAACCTCCATTAGAGGGGTTGATGAAGCTTTGATGAAAACTTAGTGGTATAGTGTAAAAAGCATTGTAGAATCTATTCCACTCTAGAAGGTCGTGATTAAGCCATGAGAATGGGTGGGACGACCTCACATGCTAGTTAGTATTTGGTAGAAATGCCATGAACACTAGGGATTAGAACTCAAATTCTTGCAGAAGAACGTAAGAATCGAGATACAAGAACCTATGCTAGGTTATTAAGTTGGATTCGAGGTGGATTCAATTCCCCTCTAATCCTTTATCTAGATTCAAAAACAATCATATTTCCATAGCATTCGTAGTTTAAATTCAAATAATCAATTTCATATTACATCGTAGTATAATTCCCCCTCGTAAAACTCTCATTAGACTTAAGACCGACTAATTAGATTAGAAAACATTCCATGCTAGAGCATTAGGAGTGCAACGAATTTGTTACTCCACTCTATTTCGATAGATTCGAGAGTAGAAACTTTGATAAAAATAGACACTTAGAAAGTTTTAGTTTACTTACGTTTTGAGTTCATCGTTCATTTCATAGGTAGATTAATCAATTTTATCTTTTATCACCACCCATACACTTTCGGGACTGATGAGGTCAGTAGATACCCTGGCTGGTAGTGTTGACGAGATTAAAGAGTGGGTAGTCAGGCTGGAGAGTCAACCGAGAGGCGGACGAACAAATAGAGGACGTCGTAACGTCAGAGGCCACCACGAGTAGTTTTGAGCACTGTTTGCTCAGTAGGATTAGTTCCTTTAATAATCCTGTATTTGTTTTGTTTCTTGAACTAATTATATTTGATTTTCTCTATTTTGTGAGCTTAACCTTTATATGTAATGAGGAGAAAGATCAAAATATTGATATTCGCATCAATGGTAATATCCTACCTTTTTCTCATCTATTTCATTTACTTCTTTATACATTAAGGTCAATGCATGTATAAGTAGGGGAGGGTGTACTTGAGAAATGAATTTGAAAATTAGTTTTCAAAACAAAAATATTTTTGTTTCTATATCAAGATAGCATGAGAAAAATGAATTTTAATGATGAGTCCGGGATATATATTCTATACTGCTTAGTGTTAAGTTTGATAGATAGTTGATATTATTGATTTCATTACCGCTTAGACTATTTATTATGCTCGGACATAGATCTTGTTGATAGAATTCTTTATCAAGGCACCACCATAATACTTGGTCAGTTTTGTGTACTTTTGCTAGAAGAGAGATTAGAAAACGTTCCACTCCTAGTGCTCTAGCATGGAATGTTTTCTAATCTAATTAGTCGGTCTTAAGTCTAATGAGAGCTTTACGAAGGGTGTTATACTACGATACCTATATGGAATATATTATGTTGAATTTAACTACGAATGCTATGGAAATATGATTGTTTTTGAATCTAGATAAAGGATTAGAGGGGAGTTGAATCCACCTCGAATCCAACTTAATAACCTAGTATAGATTCTTGTATCTCGATTCTTACGTTCTTACGGCAAGAATTCGAGTTCTAATCCCTAGTGTTCATGGCATTTCTACCGAATACTAACTAGCATGTGAGGTCGTCCACCCATTCTCATGGCGAATCACAACCTTCTAGATTGGAATTGATTCTACAATGCTTCTACACTATACCACTAAGTTTTCATCAAGGCTTCATCAACCCCTCTAATGGAGGTTTTAGCCTTGAATCATTCCGCAATCATTCCCATATGAATCTAAACTAAACATATTATCAAAGATTCTAAATTTACTAATCTAAATTAAACAATAATTAAATTCTAATTAACAACTAAGAAATGGTAACCAACAATAATTAAAACTAGATCTATATATTGAGATGACAAAATCGAAATTAACAAAATAACTATTTTATTTATCTAATCAATCAAGAACAATGATTCAAAGACTTAATCTAAAACAAGAATTGAAAATGGAAATAAAACTTAATTAAAATACTGGAAACTAGATCTAGAATTATCTATATTGTTTAGGTGTAACTAGCTACCATTAACAAAGAGCTAAGCTTTTCTTTTTATATGTCCAGATCCAAAAATCGTGCATGCACTTGGAGCCATGTTTTGGGCCAGAGAATCAGGCCTAAAACCCAATTCTTTCAGTCCAAAAAGGCCTCTTCAGCTGCAGTTGGCTTCAACAAACTTTTCGTCCACTTCTGCTCCTCTGATTGGGTCAAGGCTTAGACCATTGGAAAACTCTTTTTGATCCGGTCGTTTTGACATAAGGTAGGCCCAATTCCGAGGTCTGAGTCCAAAGATATGGCTTTCGGAAGTTCTGCTGACTTGTGTGATGTTTCAGCCCGCGTCGACTTTTCAGCTTTTGACCAGGCTTTAGAAAGGCTTTGTCTTCTTGAATCTTGGCCTTTAATCACAGAACTCCTTAGTAACTGACCTTAGCTCCTTTATCTCGCTAAAGTGGTACATTTCTGCACATAATGGACTTTGAAACCTGAAATGCATAAAAACACGTAATCAGTGTTAACTCTTAATTATTACTCACATAATTGGTCTAAAAGTATGACTGTTATAGGGTTAAAACTACAGTTTTGGGCTCTTATCAAACCACCCCCAAACAGCATTTTGCGTGTCCTCAAGCAAAGATGAGAAATTAGAATAAGTGACCAAAAATGGAGTTCTATCTACTCGTTTATTTGAGTGCGATTGCATTGACCATATGTAACAAGGCCTTAAACCACTAGGAATTCCCCCTAAGTGGGCCGAGTTATAGCCTCGTGAGAGTTTTCCAGTGAAGGTACTCACAAACTTCAACTATACTACAACGACTAAGAAATAAAACTATTGTTTCCTCATTTATGTCCCAACTATCTATACATCTCACTAGCAATTGAATAAGAATAACTAAGTCAAAACCCTAAGCTAATACATGCATAATAATCAATCATCTATGATACAAATATAAATACTACGAGTAATACTATGAAATGCCTAGCAGGTTAAGTTTCAAAAACTCGAATAGCGTCCTTAAGTAGGTCCTCACATAAATGTCAAGACAAAAACCACTCTGATTTTTCAGCTCAAGTTTCGCTACTCCAGTGTGTAGTGGGCACACTTTACCTAACAATCTCAATGACAAACAAGGAAGCCGGAGTCGATCAAACACATCTGTCACTTACTATCACACTAACCTAATCCTAATTGAGCTAGAGGTCTTTATTAGGTGTTGCGGGGATTAGGAGATGGTTTAAGAAAGAAGGAAATGGATATTCAAAAGGACAAGTCTGAGATAATAGAGTCTTCATATTATGTAACTTAGAGAAAACCTTGTTATTTTCTTTTGCTTCTATACTTTGTTTCCATCCTTAGCTATATTTTTCTTTTTCTTTTCTTTGGCTTTGGACTCCCTTTTATTCTATTTTTTAGAGTTTTTATTTATTTCTATTTTTTTTTTTCTTTTCCTTGGATGGAAACTTCTTTTCTTTTTCTGAAGAAACTACTAATTTTTGTTTACACAGGTTCTTCTCTTCTTCTTTCTTCACTCATTCTATTCTCAGACTTATTCTATATTGGGTAAGTTGAATTTTTTATTTTGTTTTGTTTTTGTAACAGGGTAAAGGAATTGTGGTTTATGGAAGGCTAAAGGAAGGCTCAGAGGGGCGACTAGCAGAAAAATAATTCATAGGTTTGAATTTCTGGCTATATCGATCCAAAGAGGACCTAAATTCTCGCTTAGGATATGACATAGTGATCAAGCAAGTGGACGTGTGAAATGTCTATCCGGATTTTACTTCTCCCTTGTGTCATTTCTCAAATGTTTCGCTCATATAAGGCTTTAGGCTATATTCTTACAGGATTTGTAGAATAAGTACTCTAGCCTAGATTTCATAAACTTACTACTAACAATCATAGATACTCATGTAATATATTTATAGATAGATGCAAAGATTATTACCTACATATTAACCTAAGTTTCTAACAATTATTCTGATGCAAAAGCTACGTGGGACTTCTAGATTGTTGAGAGCATAGAGAAAGAAAACAATACCAATATTCCTAATTGTATAGCATAAACTTATTTATTTATATTTTTTTTAATTTTTTTTTTAACTTGAGACAAATGTATATTATACATATCTATATCCTAACAGATGCCTTAGTTACATGTGTTCCCCAAACAAGAAGCATGCTTTGTCCTCAAAGCATTTAAATAAAGAGGGTAGAAAAATACCATGGAAACGCGTGAAATTCTGGAACATCTACAAAACAAGGTTAGAACATACTAATATAGGAAATAAAAACTGACACAACTCTATAAGAGTTCCACCCATTATGGGGTTAACAGAATTAAATTGCTTGGGACATAAGCAGACACTAATAAAGCTAATAACTTACCTTATCTCCCGCTTAAACATCCTCTTCCTCGTTGGTAAGACGAGGTTCCTTCGCATCCTGCCAGTCCATTATAATTTGCCAAGCTTGCCGCCGTTATCATCTACTAATGCTAACCTGTTAAGTGTTATCATGTCTGATGGGATGTACGGGCGACCAAATGAGGTCGCACCGCCATCCCAGCCAAGTCATTATTTCGAACGCAGCAAACCACCCAATTGGTGGGTCTCATGACTTCAACCCTTTTCCAATCTGCGGAATTGTTCACAGAATACAGGTAAACAACTACGCATAATGCGGCTAACCAAAATAGGCATAAGAAGATACTTATGCCTCATGGTTTGGGCTCTCTTAAGACTAGCGACTAATACTCGGGGAATGTCATATCGGCGACGTCCCTCAGCTAAAGCGAGGAAAATGTCACCAGCAAGATCGTTTTGCGAGAAATGAACTGCCATTCCCCCAAAATATTCATCAGGATGAATAACATGGTGGTGCCTACGTTTAGGGAAAGGCTACCAAGGGCAATGCTATATCGCCCCTGGTCCATTACTCGAAATACCCCTCCCCCATAATACTCATGGAAATATGTATAATCATAAAGATATGCATTATCGGTCATATATGCCCATGTGTGAACAGGATCAGGTATTGGTAATCCTGAAACTAAAGCGACCACATTTTTATCGAATTGATGTGTCGTGTCTTCGACTACGATAGAGAATTCTTGTTCTCCATCCTGATTACAATAGAATTTAACATGGTCGTAGAAATAGGTAGTAAGCTGTGGTGAATATGAATCGTCATCACTTACCAGTAGATGACGCCATCCTAACTGCAGGATCCTGTGTCGGAACCAATGTCCATAAGTCTACCTACGATCTGTATTGATTAGTTTAACAGGCATAATACCTATGAGGCATAGGTTCCTTCTTATGCCTGTTATAGTTTCACGTATTATGCTATGTTTCTTTCCTGTTTTTTGTACACGTTTCACAGATTGGATTACGGCCGCATTAATCGCATTACGACCCACCAATAGTATTATTCGATCTTTCCGTGCAATGACTTGGAGACGGGTGGAGGATACAACCTCATCGGGTTGCACCCTACACCCCGGCCGGACCAAGTGGCTCTTAATAGGTTAGCAATAATAGATGATAAATGGCGGGAAGCCCGGCAAATTATCATGGCATGGCAGATAAAGGAACCTCACTTCTTTATGGAAGAAGAGGATGAGGAAGATGATGTGTAATGCAGGAGATAAGGTAAGTTTTCATTCTAGTTATTGTCCGCTTATGTCCCAAGCAATTTCATTCTTGTTAACCCCATAATGGGTAGAACTCGTATAGAGTTGTTGGTCTTTTTTATTTCCTATATTAGTACGTTCTAACTTTGTTTTGCAGATGTTCCAGATTTCACGCATTTCCATGGTATTTTTCTACCCTCTTTATTTAAATGCTTTGAGGACAAGCCATGCTTCTTCTTTGGGGGGATAGAAACACATTATAATTAAGGCATCTGTTAGGATATAGATATGTATAATATGCATTTGTTTTCTAGTTAAAATTTCAAAAATTCAAAAAATATAAATAAATAAGTTATGCTATACACTTAGGAATAGTGGTATTGTTTTCCTTCTCTATGCTCTTAACAATCTAGAAGTCTCACGAGTCATTTGCATCAGAATAATTGTTAGAAACTTAGGTTAATATGTAGGTAATAATCTTTGTATCTATCTATAAATATATTACATGAGTATCTATGATTGTTAGCGATAAGTTTTCAAATCTAGGCTAGAGTACTTATTCTACAAATCCTGTGAGAATATAGCCTAAAGCCTTATATGTTTAAACATTTGAGAAATGACACAAGGGAGAAGTAAAATCGGATAGAGATATCACACGCCCACTTGCTTGATCACTATGCCATATCCTAAGCGAGAGAATTTAGGCCCTCTTTGGATCGATATAGCCAAAAATTCAAACCTATGAATTATTTTCCGCTAATTAGCCCCTCTCCGAGCCTTTCTTTAGCCTTTCATAAACCACAATCCCTTGACCTGTTACAAAAACAAAACAAAATAAAAAAATAAATTAACCTACCCAATTTAGAATAAGTCTGAGAATAGAATGAGGAAGAAAGAAGAAGAGAAAAACCTGTGTAAACAAAAATTAGTTAGTTGCTTCAGGAAATAAAGAAAAGAAGTTTCTATCCAAAGAAAAGAAAAATAAAAATAGAAATAAATAAAAACTCCAAAAAAAAATAGAATAAAAGGAGTCAAAAGCCAAAGAAAAAAAAAAGAAAAAGAAAAAAAAAATATGGCTAAGGATGGAAACAAAGTGTAGAAGCAAAATTAAATAACAAGGTTTTCTCTAGTTACATAATATGAAGACTCTATTATCTCAGACTTGTCCTTTTTGAATGTCCATTTCCTTCCTTCTTAAACCATCTCCTAATCCCCGTAACACCTAATAAAGACCTCTAGCTCAATTAGGAATAGGTTAGTGTGATAGTAAGTGGCAGATGTGTTTGATCGACTCCGGCTTCCTTGTTGTCATTGAGATTGTAAGGTAAAGTGTGCCCATCACAAGACTAGAGTAGCAAAACTTGAGTGGAAAAAATCAGAGTGTTGTATCTTGACTATTATTGTGAGAACCTACTTAAGGACACTATTCCGAGTTTCAGAAACGGACCTGCTATTGCATTTCATAGTATTACTCATTGTATATATGTTTATGGTAGATGATTGATTATTATGCATATATTAGCTTAGGGTTTTGACTTGGTTATTCTTGTTCATAGCTAGTGAGATGTATAGATAATTTGGAGCATGAATAAGGAAACAATAGTTTTATTTCTTAGTCGTTGTAGTATAGATGAAGTTTGTGAGTACCTTCATGGAAAACTCTCACGAGGTTATAACTTCTCGTCCACTAGGGAATTCCTAGTGGTTTAAGGCCTTGTTGCATATGGTCAATGCAATCGCACTCAAATAAACGCAGAGTAGTTAGAACTCCATTTTGGTCACTTATTCTAATTTCTCATCTTTGTTTGAGGACAAGCAAAATGCTGTTTGGGGGTGGTTTGATAAGAGCCCAAAACTGTAGTTTTAACCCTCAGAATAGTACATACTTTTAGACCAATTATGTGAGTAATAATTAAGAGTTAACACCGACACGTGTTTTTATGCATTTCAGGCTTCAAAGTCCATTATGTGTAGAAATGTACCACTTTAGCGAGATAAAGGAGCAAAGGTCGGTTACTAAGGAGTTCCGTGACTGAAGGCCAAGATTCAAGAAGACAAAGCCTTTCTAAAGCCCGATCAAAAGCTGAAAAGTCGACGCGGGCAGAAACAACACACAAGTCAGCAGAACTTCCGAAGGCCATATCTTTGGACTCAGACCTTAGAATGGGGCCTACCCTATGTCAAAACGACCGTCTCGGAAAGTGCTTTCCAATGGTCTAAGCCGTGATCCAATCAGAGAAGCAAAAGTGGACGAAAAGTCAGTTGAAGCCAACTGCAGCTGAACAGGCCTTTTTGGACTGAAAGAATTGGGTTTTGGGCCTGATTCTCTGGGCCAAAACCTGGATCCAAGCCAATGCATGATTTTTGGATCTGAACATATAAAAACCAAAGCTTAACTCTTTGTTAATGGTAGATAGTTAGACCTAGATTAAAGATTAGATTAGTAGCCTCCATTAATTAATTCTAGATCTAGTTTTCCTTAGATTTAATTAGTTTAATTTAATTAGTTTCATATCTTGTTTTATTTAATTCCTTGAATGATTGTTAGATCATTTAATTAGATAAATAAAATAGTTATTATTATTCAATTTCGATTTTTGTCATTTGCATTTATAGATCTAGTTTAAATTCTTGTTCTTATTTCATTCTTAGTTAATTAATTAGATTTCAATTATTGTTTAATTTAGATTAGTAAAGTTATAATTTTGATATGATGTGTAGTTATAATTCAATGGGAAATGATGGGTTGATGATTCGAGGCTAAAACCTCCATTAGAGGGGTTGATGAAGCTTTGATGAAAACTTAGTGGTATAGTGTAGAAGCATTGTAGAATCTATTCCACTCTAGAAGGTCGTGATTAAGCCATGAGAATGGGTGGGCGACCTCACATGCTAGTTAGTATTTGGTAGAAATGCCATGAACACTAGGGATTAGAACTCGAAATTCTTGCCGTAAGAACGTAAGAATCGAGATACAAGAACCTATGCTAGGTTATCAAGTTGGATTCGAGGTGGATTCAATTCCCCTCTAATCCTTTATCTAGATTCAAAAACAATCATATTTCCATAGCATTCGTAGTTTAAATTCAAATAATCAATTTCATATTGCATCGTAGTATAATTCCCCCTCGTAAAACTCTCATTAGACTTAAGACTGACTAATTAGATTAGAAAACATTCCATGCTAGAGCACTAGGAGTGGAATGAATTTGTTACTCGACTCTATTTCGATAGATTGGAGAGTAGAAACTTTGATAAAAATAGACACTTAGAAAGTTTTAGTTTACTTACGTTTTGAGTTCATCGTTCATTTCGTAGGTAGATTAATCAATTTTATCTTTTATCACCACCCATACACTTTCGGGATTGATAAGGTCAGTAGATACCCTGGCTGGTAGTGTTGACGAGATTAAAGAGTGGCTAGTCAGGCTGGAGAGTCGACCGAGAGGCGGACTAGCAAATAGAGGACGTCGTAACGTCAGAGGCCGCCACGAGTAGTTGATAACCCGAAAAAACAGTAGAATCCTAAATATTAATGCTACCAACACTAATACGAAATCCTACCGGTCTTACGTTTAAATCAATTCTTCTTACTCTCAAAACATAATCATGAAATATAACGAGTAAGGATTCGTTCCACTCTTAAACCTTCAAGACTTAAATAGAATTCAATTTATCAAACACAATGAACAGTGAGAGTGATGTGTTTGGTGTTTAAACTAAAACTACTTATAAATTTAAGACAACTAAATCTAAATAAGAATTTAAGCAATAATCTAAATTGAAAATAAAGAACTAATACTTTATTCTAAAAACTAAATATGATTTTAAACTAACTAATTGAATGTAAAAACTAATTAGATCTAGATCTACTTTTTCTAACCTAACCCTAGCTACCATTATAAGGAACTAGTTTTCTAAATAAAACTAGATAACTTAAGAACTAAGTTTTACTTTTTTTTTATATGTTTCAGATCCAAAAATCATGCATGGGCTTGGAGCCATGTTTTGGGCCAGAGAATCAGGCCCAAAACCCAATTCTTTCAGTCCAAAAAGGGCTCTTCAGCTGCAGTTGGCTTCGACAGATGTTTTGTCCACTTTTTCTCCTCTGATTGGGTCAAGGCTTGGACCATTGGAAAGCTCTTTCCGAGTCGGTCGTTTTGACATAAGGTAGACCCAATTCCGAGGTCTGAGTCCAAAGATATGGTCTTCGGAAGTTCTGGCTGACTTTGTTAATTGCTTTTACGCCGCGTGGACTTTGACTTTTCATCTTTTGACCGGGCTTTACAAAGGCTTTGTCTTCTTGAATCTTGGCCTTTAATCATAGAACTTCTTAGCAACCAACCCTTGCTCCATTATCTCGCTAAAGTGGTACATATCTGCACATAATGGACTTTGAAGCCTGAAATACATAAAAACACGAATCAGTATTAACTCTTAATTATTACTCACATAATTGGTCTAAAAGTATGATTATTAAGGGGTTAAAACTACAGTTTTGGGCTCTTATGAAACCACCCCCAAACAGCATTTTGCTTGTCCTCAAGCAAATATGAGAAATTAGAATAAGTGTCCAAAAATGGAGTTCTATCTACTCTCGTTTATTTGAAAAGCGATTGCATTGACCATATGCAACAAGGCCTTAAACCACTAGGAATTCCCTAGTGGACGAGTTACAGCCTCGTGAGAGTTTTCCAGTGAAGGTACTCACAAACTTCTTCTATACTACAACGACTAAGAAATAAAACTATTGTTTTCTCATTCATGTCTCAACTATCTATACATCTCACTAGCAAATGAATAAGAATAACCAAGTCAAAAACCTAAGCTAATATATGCATAATAATCAATCATCTATAATACAAATATATATACTATGAGTAATACTATGAAATGCCTAGCAGGTTCGTTTCTGAAACTCGGAATAGCGTCCTTAAGTAGGTCCTCACATCAAAGTCAAGACAAAAATCACTCTGATTTTTCCGCTCAAGTTTCACTACTCCAGTGCGCAGTGGGCACACTTTACCTTACAATCTCAATGACACACAAGAAAGCCGGAGTCGATCAAACACATCTGCCACTTACTATCACACTAACCTATTCCTAATTGAGCTAGAGGTCTTTATTAGGTGTCAGGGGATTAGGAGATGGTTTAAGAAGGAAGGAAATGGATATTCAAAAAGGACAAGTCTGAGATAATAGAGTCTTCATATTATGTAACTAGAGAAAACCTTGTTATTTACTTTTGCTTCTACACTTTGTTTCCATCCTTAGCCATATTTTTTTTTTTTTTTCTTTGGCTTTTTGACTCCTTTTATTATTATTTTTTTTTTTTTTTTTTTTTTTTTTCTTTTTTGGATGGAAACTTATTTTTTTATTTTTTTGAAGCAACTAACTAATTTTTGTTTACACGGTTTTTCTCTTCTTCTTTCTTCCTCATTCTATTCTCGGACTTATTCTAAATTGGGTAGGTTGATTTATATATATTTTTTATTTTGTTTTGTTTTTTTGTAACAGGGTAAAGGAATTGTGGTTCATGGAAGGCTAAGGAAAGGCTCGAGAGGGGCTTACTAATGGAAAATAATTCATAGGTTTGAATTTCTGGCTATATCGATCCAAAGAGGGCCTAAATTCTCTTTTTAGGATATGGCATAGTGATCAAGCAAGTGGACGTGTGATATCTCTATCCGGATTTTACTTCTCCCTTGTGTCATTTCTCGAATGTTTCGCTCATATAAGGCTTTAGGCTATATTCTCACGGATTTGTAGAATAAGTACTCTAGCCTAGATTTCAGAAACTTCATTGCTAACAATCATAGATACTCATGTAATATATTTATTGATAGATGCAAAAATTATTACCTACATATTAACCTAAGTTTCTAACAATTATTCTGATGCAAAAGCTACGTGAGACTTCTAGATTGTTAAGAGCATTGAGAAAGAAAACAATACCAATATTCCTAAGTGTATAGCATAACTTATTTATTTATATTTTTGAATTTTTTAAAATTCTAACTAGAAAATAAGTGCATATTATACCTATCTATATCCTAACAGATGCCTCAATCACACATGTTTCTATGCCCCCCCCCCAAACAAGAAGCATGCTTTGTCCTCAAAGCATTTAAATAAAGATGGTAGGAAAAATACCATTGAAGCGCGTGAAATTCAGGAACATCTGCAAAACAAGGTTAAAACATACAAATATAGTAATATAAAAAACTGACGCAACTCTATAAGAGTTCCACCCATTATGGGGTTAACAAAATGAAATTGTTTGGGACATAAGCGCACACTAACTTAACTAAAACTTACTTACCCGCACCCCCAAAGATTTACTCGTCATCCTCCTCTTCTATATGAGGTTCTTTTCGCGATCCCGCCATGCCATAACAACTTGCCACGCCTTCCGCCGTGTATCATCAACTAGTGCTAACCTCTCTAGTGTTATTTGGTCCGATGGGGTGTAAGGGGCAACCAAATGTGGTTGCACCGCCATCCCGCCAAGTCATGGCTCGGAATGATCTTACCACACACGATTGGTGGGTCTCATGGTTTCGACCCTTTCCCAATCTCAGGTAATCGTGGTAATGAATATGGGTAGGCAAGCGCATAACGCGGCAAACCAAGACAGGCATAAGAAGGTACTTATGCCTCAAGGTATGGCCTCGCTTCAAAGTAGCAACTAAAACTCGGGAATGTCATACCGACGACGCCCCTCGCCTAAAGCAAGGAAAACGTCACCGGGCCGGTATTATTGGCGTAATAAACCGCCGTTCCCCTAGAATGTTCATCATGATGAACAACATGGTTGTGCCTACATTCAGCGATAGGCTACTCAGGGCGATGTTATATTGGTCTTGGTCCATGATATTGAAACACCCTTCCCCATAATACTCATGGAAATAGGCATATTCATATAGGTATGAGTTATCCGGTCATATATCCCCACGTGTGCATAGTGGTCGTAATGGCAACCCGAAACCAAAGCTATCAATTGCTTACTGAATTTCATAGTCGTGCCATCAATAGCAAGGGAAAATTTTTGTTCTCCTTCTTGGGTACAATAAAAAGTAATATTATTATAGAAGAATTCAGTTAGCTTAGGTGAAAAAGAATCGTCATCACTCACCAGAAGATGCCGCCATCCTAACTGCACGATCCGCTCGCGGAACGATGCTCCATAGGTATCGGTTCCCATCAAGTCTTCAAATGACTGTTCAGGAATCACTATAGGAGGTGTCATCTCAAAACTACTCTGTAGAATAGCTGCGAAAACCTGGAAGAACCCTCAGAAAAATTGGAATTTCCTCGGTTGCTTACGGGGGAGGCTGGCGCTGGCCAGATAGTATGAAGTCGCCGAGGTTTTGGAATTACAAAGTGTTTTTAGGGCGAAGTCGCTCTGCTTTGCTGGGCGCTCTTGAGTTTTTTCGATTTACAGTGTTTTAGGGCGAAAGCTCTGCTTTGCAGGGGCTCTGAACAAAATTTCGACAAAAGTGTAAAGTGGCGCGAAGGCTGGGCCAGAAGTTCGTAAAACAGAGTTTACAAGAAAAACAAGCTGAAAAAGCTTGGAGTGAAAGGTGAGAGATGATTGTGGGGTGTAGTGTGGGTTGTGAGTGTAGAATGATGGAAGTTTAAATAGGTTCTGGGTTTCCAAAACGAATCGGCAAGTTGCCAAATTGTTTTAAGGCAATTTCGGAAATAGAAATCTGCCAAACCCGAAAACGGAAACTAACCATAGTTTTGATTTCCTAACAACCCTGGTATCTTTTAAACTTGGTTTAGAATAGTAACTTCTAAACTCTCCTACATATCATGCTACCACTGCAAAAAATCATAGATATGCCGATATCGGCCTAATTTTCAACTTTGACTCCAAGACAACCTTATTTAAAGATGATCAAAATAAATTATATTAAAATAATATGAAATCCAAGCAATCTAAAACAAACAACTTAATATTTAAATCTAACTACTGAAATAAAATTCCACTAACAAAACAATAAAAACAATGAAATAACAGACACAACCGATGGTGAACACCTAGGCGTGTGAAGAAGATGGTCCCCGAGATGGAGACCGGTTATGTGGTGAAGAATGGCTTGAGCCATCCGCCTGCGGGCGACGACGCTCATGCCTCTCGGACTCACCGACAGACTCATCCACGAAAGTGGCATACGCCATAGCATCTCTATCCGAACAAAGCGCGGCTTCCATCTCAGTCTTGAAGTATCGTGATAATCTTGGGCTTGGTGATTCTCGGTGGATAATCTCCAAGTTAGACAAGATATCTTCCCGACCCTTTCGAGCATTTCAACTCTCCCCTGAAAGTTCGTTTGCTTATTTCGAATTACAATTTGTCTATGTCGGATATCTTCACAGATACGATAATCGCATCGCAACCCGGTTTTAAAGATTATCATTCGTTCTAAATTAGAAGTATGACTATCGAAATTATCCTCAACCAACCATGTCATATCTTCGCCTTCATTATTCGACTCAACTTTATTCTCTGCAGACAACGCCAAGTCTCTTGGATGCATTCCTTATAAATACTTGCATTAGAATGCAATTTGATCTTAATAGGAGCAGATTTTTAGCGACAACTCTAAATGAGAGCATAATCTTAGTGATCAATACGGGAAGAGGCCATGCTCTTTTCCCACTCCTCTAATCACATTCAAAATTACATCGAGGATGCAGAAATTACACTCATTCGCTTGCAAAATCCAGAGAACGTCGGCAGACATCGAAGTCCGATGTCGCCGACTTTGTCTTTGCCGAGGGCGTTCCTACTAATAATCCACCGCTCTGACCCGGTTGATTGGTTCTCGTGGTCGTCTGGGCTTAACGAATGAGATATCGTATTGTATTCACCCTCTATGACCGTATCTTTCATCAAAGCAGGAACTGCAGTATACTGGGATTCCTGAATGGTCGTATCTAGGTTGGTTACAGGTGTGATTCCTAATAGCTCAGCCAACAACTGTCTCGTTACTTCCCTCCTCGTTCCTGCTATCCTAATGAAAATCCTATTTCCCTCCAATTCTCGTTTCTTATAAAACTGTTCTACCAAATCATAGTGATAGAACTCCTCCGTCGAATACCACAGTCTGTTCCAATCCCTCTTAATCATATTGGCGTCGTAAAATGGTGCGAAATGGTCGGCCTCAAACGCGTGCTCCGGCAACATTCTTCGTCGTAGCGCCATTGAAGTTTCAACTGATTTGGGGTTTGTAGATGGAGGTGGATGCAAGTTTGATGAAAAACAACGAGAAACAATGGTGGTGGCGGTGGTGGTTACGGTGGCAGGTTTGAAAACTTGAATTGGTGGGTGTTTTTTTTTGGTGGAAACGGTTGGAGATTGTGTTGGTGTTTCACAAAGGGCGTGGGTGGTGTTTCTATTTTGATGTATTCTATTTTTATTTTTATTTATTTATTTTTGAATTTTTGGTTGCTAGGGTTTAATTAGTGAAAGTTGGCTTGAGAAGATGAAGTGCGATTAAGTTTTGGAGGATGGGCGCGGGCGCGCTGTAGGTGCGCGCGAGTTGGCCCAAAGCCCAATTCGATTTTTCGACTTTCGTTGATTTTTAGCGCAACTTCAAACTAAATTTCCGCTTCGTTATCGGTCCGATTTTTGCGAATGAGATATGGAAATGATCAGGAGAGAATTTCCAATCCAATGATCCATAAACTACTCTATTCCGACCGTGGGTGACATATAAGATAGTGGAAAACGCCTCGAAGTGCGTGCATGACGTAAGTTATGCGAACGAATGAACACTAAATTAGATAACGTCAACCCCAATGAACTATACTAATGGACCTAAGCAACACAAATAGAAAGTTCGAGCAATCTGGATGGAAAGACTGATTTCCCACCCCAAACAAATTTTTTAAACACAAAATTTGTTTTAACATGGGTCGATTTAAAGTCGATTCCCAAGACTTGTTGGATTGCTAGTTCTCTGGGTTTAGATATATATCTATATCTAAAAATGAAAACAATTATTATTATTATTTATTTATTTATTTATTTATTTATTTATTTTTTTTTTTTTTTATTTTTTATTTTTTTTTAAATTGCTAAAAACAATAAGCAATTAAAGACATAATTCACACCATAGAGAAACATGACTAAAAAATCTGAGAAAACATGCAAGAGTGGAAAACGTGAACTATGTGAACCGTGGACTTAGGATCCGGTACTTACAGTCACACACTCCATAGGGAGGGCCCGGTTACCTTAATGGTGCACTTACCATTAAATGGAAGTGAAAGGAAGTACACCAATGACAAGGGTCATTCCTCATATATGTGGTCCTCGTGTAAAAGGACTTCCTCTATATCGAGGGACGGAGGTTCGCGGAAAATGTTTTAACCGTTGACCGTTAACTTGAAAGGTACTGTTGTCCTTGGGATTTACCAAGGTAATTGCCCGTAAGTGGGGGTGACTTCAAGAACTTAGAAAAGGACCGCACCAACGGGTTTTAGTTTCCCGGGAAAATATGTAGACGGAGTTGTAAAGCAAAACCTTTTGTCCGACCACAAACTCTTTGGCGCTAAGATATGCTTATCATGAACACGCTTCATGTTAGCTTTATAATCCTTGGCGAGATCGTAAGAATCGCCACGGATTTCTTCAAGCTCATTTAATTGTAACTGCATTTAACACCACTTCATCAATATTGTAGTTAAGGCTTTTTATAGCCCACGAGAGCACGTGCTCTAATTCAACGGGCAAATGACATGGTTTCCCAAATACAAGTCTAAAGGGAGACATACCTATAGGAGTTTTGAAAGCAGTTCTATCGCCCATAAGGCATCCGATAGACGCTCGACCCGGTCTTTCCTATCGTGGTTTATCGTTGTTTCTAAAATCTTTTTGATTTCCCTATTAGAAACTTCTACTTGGCCGCTAGTTTGTGGATGATAAGGAGTTGCAACTTTGTGTGTAACTCCATACTTTTTTCACTAGGGATGCAACAACTCGTTGCAAAAATGTGTTCCACCATCACTAATGATGGCTTTAGGAATGCCAAACCGACAGAAAATGTATTCTTTAATAAAAATACAACGGTTTTATGGTCATTGCTACGGCAAGCTAGGGCCTCTATCCATTTAGACACGTAGTCCACGGCAACTAGAATATAAATATAACCGTGGGGAAACGTGGGGAAAGGGCCCATGAAATCAATACCCCAAACATCAAAAATTTCTACTATCAAGATTGGATTTAATGGCATCATATTACGCTTCGTGATTCGCCCAAGTTGTTGGCAACGAATACACGTCTTGCAATGCACTTGGGCATCCTTAAAAAGAGTAGGCCAATAAAATCCACATTGAAGAACTTTAGCGGCTGTTTTCATTCCGCTAAAGTGGCCACCACACTCTTTGTCATGGCAGAACGATAGAACTTCGTTATATTCCCACCGGGAATGCAACGATTTAATAACTGATCCGCACAATACTTAAAAAGGTAGGGCTCATCCCAAAGAGTATAATCTTGACTCGCCAAGAACTTCTTACGTTCATTTCTTGTCCAATTATAAGGCATAACATCAGCCGCTAAATAATTTATTTATGTCCGCGATACCATGGTGATGAAAAAATAGCATACGATGCTCATCGGGAAAAGAGTCCGGTATGGACTCGTAATCACTACTATCGCCATTTTAAGTCTAGATAAGTGGTCGGCAACTACGTTTTCGACCCCTCTTTTGTCCTTTATTTCTAATGTGAACTCTTGCGGAGAAGAATCCATCGGATTAATCTCGCTTAGCATCCTTCTTTGCAAGAAGGTACCTAAGTGGTCTGCATGGTCCCGGTAAACTAAAGTTTTAGAACCAACTAAATAAGGACTAAACTTATCTAAAGCATAAATGACAGCTAAGAATTCTTTTTTCAAGTAGTTGAATAATTTCGTTGAGCATCGTTTAATGTTTTACTAGCATAATAAATAACAAGTGGACTTATTATCTAGTTTTCGGTCCCAAGACAAGCACCAACCGCATAGTCACTAGCATCACACATGAGTTCGAAAGGTTTAGACCAATCAGGAGGTTGTATAATAGGTGCAAGTGGTTAGGGCGGCTTTTAAGGTTTCAAAAGCCTGTTTACAGTTAAAATTAAAATCAAAGATTGCATCCTTCAAAAGTAGGTTAGTTAAAGGCCTAGCTATTTTCGAAAAAATCTTTAATGAAACGCCTATAAAACCCTGCGTGGCCTAGAAAGGTTCTAATCTCACCGGACAGTCCGTGGTTTAGGGTAGGGTCGCTATCTTATCTAGTTTGGCTTTATCTACTTCGATGCCATCACTAGATACAATATGACCTAGTACTATGCCCTTTTGACCATGAAATGACACTTTTCCCAATTTAAAACGAGGCTCTTTTTTCTTCACACCGTCAAGAACTTAGACAGGTTAGACAAGCATTCTGTAAAGGAGTCTCCATAGATAGAAAAATCATCCATGAACACTTCCATAAAGCTCTACCATGTCACTAAATATATGAAGCATACATCATTTGGAAGGTACCGGGGGCATTACAAAGGCTAAAAGGCATTCGCTTATAGGCATATGTTCGAAGGGACATGTGAAGGTTGTCTTTTCTTGGTCATCAATATCAATAATAATCTGGAAATAGCCGAGTAGCCATCCGTAAAACAATAAAAGGCATGACCAGCTAGACGCTCTAGCATCCGATCTATAAATGGTAAAGGAAAGTGATCCTTTCGTGTCATAGCATTTAAACGTCAGAATCAATACAGATTCTCCATTTCATAGGACCTCGAGTGACAACATAGTCACCCTTCCCGCTACATACCATGGTAACTCCCCGATTTCTTAGGAACTACATGAATGGGACTTACCCATTCGCTATCGGAGATTGGGTATATAATACCCGCGATCGAAAGTAATCGCAAGACTTCTTCCCTAACCACCTCTTTCATGGCAGGGTTCAAGCGACCGAGGTTCGCGAGAAGTCTTCGCGTTATCCTCCAAATGGATACGATGAGTGCAAACATTAGGGTCAATTCCCTTAATGTCGGCTAGGGACCAACCAATCGCAGACCGATGTTCCCTAATCACCCTTATTAAACATGTCTCTTCATCCTTAGTTAACAGAGAAGATATAATTATCGGGTGACTACCATCCGGATCAAGTTGAATATATTTTAACTCCGGGGGAAGAGGTTTAAGCACTAGTGTGGACGGAATGTCCGTTGATGTTTCATAAGTGTCCTTATCTTGTAGAATGAAGACTTGCTTAGGTAGCAAGTCTTCGTAATCAGTATATGGAGCAACCGACGGGTCTACAATTGGTGTGGACTCCAGGATGGTGTTGACTTCCTCTAAGTAGGAGTCATTTACAAAATCTGAAGTTCCAAAAGAAAGGAATTTGTACATATTGTTTTCAGGAAACGTGTTGTTAAAATAATCTTGAGCTAAACTCTCGATCATGCTAACCTCCCCATCTACGCATCTGGTAACTGTTTCATCATTTTAAAAACATTTACCTCGACAGAAAGATGGCCAAAAGATAAGGACATCTTTCCATCGCGACAATTTATAAGCGCATTGGCAGTTGCCAAGAAGGGGCGTCCTAAGATGATCGGTACAGAGTCATTAGCGACTTCTGTATCGAGGATAACAAAATCAGCAGGATAGTAGAAATCCTGAACCTTAACAAGCACGTTTTCCACTACACCTTTAGGATACTTAATTGACCTGTCCGCTAATTGCAACGTTATTTTTGTAGGTTGCATTTCCTGTAGACCTATTTGTTTATACAAGTAATACGGGAGTAAGTTAACACTCGCCCCCAGGTCTAATAAGGCGGTCGTCGTGTGGGAATCTCCTAAGGTGCATTTTACAATAGGACGACCAGGGTCCTTGTACTTAACAATTCTATTATTTTCGGATAAAGTTGGGAACTGCTCTCAGTTAAAAGGCGCCTTTAGGTATATTGGTCTTACGCCTAGTAGTAGTGCACAACTCTTTAAGAAACTTAGCGTGGTTAGGTAGCTTTTTTAATAGCTTCGAGAAAAGGAAGGTTTATCGTTAGATTCTTGAAAACGCTCCTAATTTCCTCAAAGTTTGTATCCCGGGTTAGCATGGCTAATTTTTGAGGGAACGGTGGTTTCGCTTCTATATTTCGCGATATGGCTCTACTTGCGCGGTAACCTTGGCTTTCGGTTTCTTTGGTTGTGATTTAACCGGTACCTCTACCCGGTAGGCTCCTCGATTTCTATTGCGTATCTAGTTCGATGTCCGGTGTAGGAGTAATCGATGGGGTAACTATAGGCGAAGTTACTTTGTTATCAACCACTCTTCCCGAAACGGAGAGTGGTGATGGCATTTAGGTCACCTACGCATTGTAGTTTCGCATTACTAGAATTACCGTTTTACCTCAAAGGTCGTGGTTTGTTTGTTTTAGGGTTTGGTATTGCTTGTCCCGAAACACGCTTTTTGGTTGGCTTTCGCTTGGGCTAACCGTTGTATGCCCCGATTTATGGATTGTAAAATCTGTTGGTTTGATTGAGTCATTGTCCGGAAAAGTTGTTGGGTAACTTGTATAAATACGTCGATCACGATCCGGTTGTGTAGGTGTAGTTGTCACGGGTGGTGTGGATCGAACTATCTCGTTGATTATTTATGGGTGGGTTGTGATAGTTATTATTATTAACCGAACGATACCTCTATTGGTATTATAATTATTATAATTATTCGACCTTGTGCTTGACCTTGTCGTGGTTGGCGCTTTGGTTGTTATAATTATTATAATTCCCTTGACCTTGTCCTTGTCCTTGTCTAGGTGGAGCTTGGTTATAATTGTTTGCTTGCCTAACGTTTTGATTATTGTACCTTGGAGGTGTTAATTGTTGATTATTTCTCCAACTGAAGTTGGGATGTTGTCTCCAAGGGGCGTTAGGAATAGGATAGTTATTAATAGAGTAAACATTATCTTGTTCCGTGGTTGTTGTTCATAAGCTAGAGGACAATAATCGCCGTGGTGCTCTGGACTCAAACAGAAATTACATGGGTTGGAGTTTACATTCATGACGGGATAGGCTTTTGTTGAGCAGAAATAGCCTCTACTTTTTAGTTAGAGATTCGAGTAAATTTTTAAGTTCGATCGGTTTTTCTTCTCAAACATACCCGCGGCCTTTTCTTGTTGAAGAAGAACTAGCTCGAGGGGGATATCATCACAACCCCCAATTATTATTCCGTTTAGTTTGGTCTTCTAAAATTTGTAAGCCTCGAGGCTCCTTTACTTAGGAAACTACCCCCATTCATTATGTCAAGGACTTCTTTATGGTGGTGTAGAAGACCTTTGAAAAAGGCACGAACTAACGTGTCTTTCGCTAAGTTATGATGTGGACACTCTATAAGGAGATCGGTGAACGATTCCATGCCTCGAAAATGATTCATGAGGATTACGCCGAAAGAAATGAATCTTGGAAAGCATTTCATCCGTCTTTAGGGGTGGGTAAAATGTTCCATAAACAACAACAAGTTTAGCCCACGAAGTCCACGTAATTAGCGCTTTGGGCGTTAACCAAGACGCCGCCTTTATCGGGCTAATGTGAAAGGGAATACCCTCGGTTTAATTTGTTCCGCGACCTACCGTAGGATGATGGAATGTTGTAAGGACTTGTTCAATCCCTACGCGATAGCCGATAAGGTTTTTCATGGTCTAACCCATGAAAAACGGGTAACAAATTAAATATGTTTGGGGATTCGAAAATCCCCAATCGGGTCTGCTAGAACGATGCACGATTTAGGGCTATCGCCAAGGCTTTGTAAAAGTCGGAGAGAGGAGTCTCTTTCTTCACCATTATGTCGTATGGTGTGTGTGATAGTAGTTAGAGGTGTCGTGGGTGGTGTACTAGATAGACTTGTTTGTTGCCGCGGTAATTACATTCGTTGTTTTGTTCGACCGGACCTTAATCTCATGCAAGACTAAGTTGAGCTTAACTAAACATGCAACACTCCAAACAATTTCGATATACTAGTAGAAAACCTCTAACCGGAAATGCGAGGTATGGAAGAAAGGAATACCCGACAAGGCCTTGCTTCGCTTTTATGAATAGCGTCTTGTTTACGCTTTGTTCAGTGTATATAGCAGGTTAGAACACTGAAAAATATGAAAGATCAAAGTTCGAATCAAACCCGTGGAAATCCGAAATTTTAACATCGGGCGCCAAGGCCAAGATAGCGCGATAGATAGGCCTTCGAAGCTCTCGGTAATTTTCAGATTACAGTGTTTTTGGGCGCTCCACATGGGGCTGGTCGCTCGTGTGAAGTCGAAGTTCCAGTGTTTGAGTCGCTGGTCGCGCTTGGTATGAAGCGTAGGCTTCCAGTGGTAGATAAAATTCCAAGAACTTAGCTGGTCAGCGCTCCTGGCGCTGGGCTTTCGTATATTTCTCGAATTTGTCAACGCTGAAATGGGCAAACCACAAGATGAAACAAACAAGGGTGGGTGGGTTTAATGGGACTTAAAATGACTACTTCTACTATGAAAACAATGCTAAAGTGCAACTAAGATATGGGCGCCATTTGATAACCCAAAAAACAAGAGAATCCTAAATATTAATGCTACCAACACTAATACTTTAAATCCTACCGTTTTACGCGTTTTAAATCAATTCTTCTTACTCTCAAAACATAATCATGCAATATAACGAGTAAGGATTCGTTCCACTCTTAAACCTTCAAGACTTAAATAGAATTCAATTTATCAAACACAAGGAATTGAGAGTGATGTGTTTGGTGTTTAAACTAAAACTACTTATAAATTTAAGACAACTAAATCTAAATAAGAATTTAAGCAATAATCTAAATTGAAAATGAAGAACTAATACTTTATTCTAAAAACTAAATATGATTTTAAACTAACTAATTGAATGTAAAAACTAATTAGATCTAGATCTACTTTTTCTAACCTAACCCTAGCTACCATTATAAGGAACTAGTTTTCTAAATAAAACTAGATAACTTAAGAACTAAGTTTTACTTTGTTTTTATATGTTTCAGATCCAAAAATCATGCATGGGCTTGGAGCCATGTTTTGGGCCAGAGAATCAGGCCCAAAACCCAATTCTTTCAGTCCAAAAAGGGCTCTTCAGCTGCAGTTGGCTTCGACAGATGTTTCGTCCACTTTTTCTCCTCTAATTGGGTCAAGGCTTGGACCATTGGAAAGCTCTTTCCGAGTCGGTCGTTTTGACATAAGGTAGACCCAATTCCGAGGTCTGAGTCCAAAGATATGGTCTTCGGAAGTTTTGCTGACTTTGTGCACTGTTTCTGCCCGCGTGGACTTTGACTTTTCATCTTTTGACCGGGCTTTACAAAGGCTTTGTCTTCTTGAATCTTGGCCTTTAATCATAGAACTTCTTAGCAACCAACCCTTGCTCCATTATCTCGCTAAAGTGGTACATATCTGCACATAATGGACTTTGAAGCCTGAAATACATAAAAACACGTAATCAGTATTAACTCTTAATTATTACTCACATAATTGGTCTAAAAGTATGATTATTAAGGGGTTAAAACTACAGTTTTGGGCTCTTATCAGTAGTTTTGAGCACTGTTTGCTCAGTAGGATTAGTTCCTTTAATAATCCTGTATTTGTTTTGTTTCTTGAACTAATTATATTTGATTTTCTCTATTTTGTGAGCTTAACCTTTATATGACAGAGAAAGATCAAAATATTGATATTCGGCATCAATGGTAATATCCTACCTTTTTCTCATCCATTTCATTTACTTCTTTATACATTAAGGTCAATGCATGCATAAGTAGGGGGAGGGTGTACTTGAGAAATGAATTTCGAAAATTAGTTTTCAAAAACAAAAATATTTTTGTTTCTATATCAGTAGCATGAGAAAAATGAATTTTAATGATGAGTCTGGGATATATATTCTATACTGCTTAGTGTTAAGTTTGATAGATAGTTGATATTATTGATTTCATTACCGCTTAGACTATTTATTATGCTCGGACATAGATCTTGTTGATAGAATTCTTTATCAAGGCACCACCATAATACTTGGTCAGTTTTGTGTACTTTTGCTAGAAGAGAGATTTAAACCCCTAGTTAACTGGAAGTATAATTTTTTTGACTTAACCCGTGAGACTTGAGCTTTATACCCATTCTTTGGATAGTTCTTACGAAAAATCCGAGTCTTAGTGACTCAACATCTTTCAGTTCTTTATGTCATTGTAATATAGTCTCATTATTTGTTGATTTGGTTAATCACGAAGTGACATAAACTGGGTAGATAGCCATTAGGTCTTGTAGTCTATTTGAAACAGAGTATCATACTGATAAGTCAAGTAGTGAACCGATTCAGCCTTTATCCCACCTAGTAGGACCATCATGTTAAACCCTTTTGAGCCTTACAATAAGCCATTTTCTTTTATAAAACCATTTACCCTTTACCCAACTCCAGACAAGGAGTATAGCCAAAATCTTTATTAGCCATACCCATATGTTTCTGAGAATACGAGGGGCACAAAGCGGAAGAAATAGCACAAAAGAAAGATTACAAGGAAATACCAGAGAGATACAATGAAGAACATCATTCTGTTCTAAGTGAAAGAAGCTAGTGGAAAACAAGCATATCCAGTACTAATCAAGGATATACCACTGAGCTAAAAAA
Source organism: Coptis chinensis (assembly GCF_015680905.1). Classification (NCBI taxonomy): domain Eukaryota; kingdom Viridiplantae; phylum Streptophyta; class Magnoliopsida; order Ranunculales; family Ranunculaceae; genus Coptis; species Coptis chinensis. The sequence goes on from NC_141460.1 coordinate 47,271,635, forward strand.
AAAAAAAAAATGTGTTTAACGAAATGGATGGAAAAACTAAGACAAAGGAAGAACTTTCTCTACAATACAGAATTTGAAGAAATCTTCCAAAGAATGAAGCAAAACCCTTAGTGTTTTTCAGAAACAACCTTAGAATCCTTTTTACCTTTCCTTCATAAACCAATACCCAAGACAAGTTACAACCCATGACTTATCACTACAGTATGGTACATAGTCTAGAATAGGTGAGAGGATAGTAAAGTGAAGGACCCGACACTTCATATGTGATTGACATTCTTTCCATGAGACTACTTTTATTCAGAAGTCTGTTTTTCAAGGTAGAATGTGGGATGCTCGTATGCATTATTCTTTTCCCCACATACATGAGGTAAAATATTAGACCATCTTCTGAGAGATTCTTTTCTGAGAGTATGACCGGTGAAGATTGAAAGTCGAGATTATCTACCTATGGTAAACTAGGGATTCCGTTTCTTGGATAGGAGAGTATAGGAGATTGACTAAGTACACACATAAGCCTTGATTGAGAATTTTGTCAATTTTTATTATCTCCCATCTTAATCTATGAGTCTTTGCAGCAATGTAGTTAGCAATGGAGACTGTCTGTTGGAATAAGTACTAAGTGGGTAAGGAATTTCTCTCTCTGAAAAATACTATCATTCTTGAACATATTATTGATTGATTTTGTGGGTATATCACCTGAAAACCCTCACGAGACTATAACTCGTCCTTTTTGGGGAACTTAAAGGTTTAAAGCCTTGTTGCATATGGTAAATGCAATCGCGATGGCTGCGAAAATGAGTTAGGATTTTATTTTTGTTATTAGGATGTGATTTTGATCACTTATCTATTTTTTTTTTATCTTATTTGTTAAGAGACTAGCGAAAGGCTAGTTGGCAGTTGTGATAACTGCTCAAAAAGTGCTATTTAACCCTCGATTATGCTTCTTGTTTAGCCATCTTAGTGGACTAATAGTGTTTGTAAGTTATGTTTTATGATTCTACAAGTGAAAGAGAGAGTTTTGTGGAATATTAGAGAAAAAGGGGTAAAACGGAGCAATTCGGAGCATTAAGGATCATATGGGAAGCCCGTGGACAATCATGGAGAAGGCCAAGGAATTGGAGCTATTAAAGATGCGACTTGGACCTATTTTAAAGCCTATTTTGAAGCCCAAGGCCAAAAGATTCGTTGCTTGGACCAAAGCCCGTAGAAGAGGATAGAAGGATAGAGCAGAAGAGACAAAATAGGCTAATGCATCTGGGACACATGGATCGAGCATCTAGACGCATTGATCACATCTGAGATGCATGAATAGTGCATCCAGACGCATGAATCAACACTGCAGCCAATTCCTTCTCAGTTTTAGAGGTGAAGTTGGACTCTGAAAGAAGTCTATTTGTATTAGGAAACAAATGATGGTTTGGAATGCTTCTAGAGCTCATTGTAACCTCTATAAATAGAGGACCTAAGTGCCTCATGTAAATTTCCCATTCACTTATATTCTTGTCTCCAGAACTTGAGGCAGAGAGAGATTAATAATAAAAGATCGGTTTTAACTAGCTGAGTCTTAATAAATTAGTCTTTCTAGTCTTATGTTCTTCGACTCTTCTTCTTCTTGTTCTTCCTTCTCTATGGAAGACTTATCTTCTCCTTCAAGGGAGGAGATGAAGCCAGTGCTTAAGGTTTAATGATTCTTCTGGTTCATGGTGTTTTTCAATTAGGTTAGTTATTTATGTTTTTAGTTATTAGTTCTATTGCCCACACCAGGGGATGGAAGTATAGAATAGGGTTTATGTTTTGCAATATTAATATCATGCTAGTGTTCTTTACTTTTCTTCTAGTAGTATAATTCTTTAGAGTTAGGGAAGTATTCTTTGTGTTGTCTTAGAAGGGGTAGCTCAGGGAGTGGCTGCCTAGGGGAAATATTCTTTGTGTTTGCCTTAAGTGGTGATTCATTGAATGACCACCCTATTAGGAAGTACTCCTTGATGTTGCTCTTGGTAATACATTGAATGGCTGCCTGAGCTTACATAAAAGGAAAGAAGATATTAATAGCATAAACATAGGAACAACTTTAAGTAGAGTTAATTGTTAACGATGTTTCGTCCAAGAGGGCATCGGCACTGGCTCGATTGCCTAATTGTAGTCTACTTGTAAGAACAACCATGAAGCAGAAGGTCATAGATTAAAAGTATTGGTGGATTCTAATCTCTTGAATTCCCTCTCTTATAAATTCTTAATAGTTTAGTTAATTTAGTTTAATTTAGCATTAGAATCTAAAATCTCTACAATCATAGTTTTTAATCCCTTAAACTCCCTTTCCAGTCCTGTCCTTCACATAACATACACTTAAAAGTGGAACGATACCTTACTCATCCTTTACTTATTGAGGGATAATTAGATTTTGATACGCTTCTGTTTTGTTCAACGACCATACACCATCTACATACACAAAAAATAGGCAAGGTCACTAAGTTTCTAAAAGAATTGTGCACCAATAAGAGGAAAACCAACATACCCAATGAAGCCTTCTTAACTGAACAATATCCCTCTTTATCTGAACATAATGGAATTGTTAAGTAAAATGACCCTTGTCGTCCTACTGTACAATGCACCTTAGGTGATACCTTCATAACAACTGCTTTATTAGACCTGGGAGCGAGTGTTAACTTACTCCCTTTTTATTTATATAAACAACTGGGTCTAACAAAACTTCAACCAACCAAAATGACTTTGCAGTTAGCCGATCGTTCTATTAAGTATCCCAAGGGTGTAGTTGAAAACATTCTCGTTAAAGTTTTACTATCCAGCCGACTTTGTTATTCTTGACACAGAAGTTGCTCATGATTCTATTCTCATAATCTTAGGAGTCATTTCTTGGCAACTGCCAATGCCCAAATCAATTGTCGGGATGGCTCAATGACTCTTTCTTTTGGAAATCTTTCTGTGGAAGTTAACATGTTTAGACAAAAGCAGAGACAACTAGGTTTTCCTGTAGAAGGTGAAATTAAGTCTATTGAGAGTTTGGTATATCACATTGGTGCTTCCGACGATCTCGTCCCTACACTAGTAGATACCCCTCTTATAGAAGAAGACAAAGATCATAATTTTGACTCCTTGAACATAAATGAACTAGAGATAGAATTTTCCACCCTACCTTCCCACACTACAAGAGATGGAGTAAACCTCACAATAGACGAGATAGATGAATTCCTCAAAGATGGAGATGAATACCATAATTATATGGATGTGAACAACCTAGATGAGGAATTCGACGAGTTTCTAAGAGCCTGTGATGATCCACCCTCTCAAGCACTGCCTAGAGTACCACCTTACCACCAACTACCTGAGCTAATCCCTCATAGAATCCAATCATTCTTCCCACCCTTTTCTTCTAACACTTATCCACATTCTAAGTATCTTCCACAACCATCCATTTTTTCACACTCATTCATTTGGGCTCCTTTTCGTTGGAGAAAAAAGAAAGTGCATGCTAGATTACGTTCTAGATCTATCAGACTTCTCTTTCATTTCACTAAGTTGCGTCGCCGAAAATCTTGGTGCTTGTTTCTGTTTGGGGGTGCATTCCATGGTAATTATTTATGGAATGATCCACAACTATTTTGGTTATTGATATATGGTAAACTACATATTCATTATATACATATGTGTGAGATAAAGTCTTGAGTATCTGACTATAAAAGACTCATTTTATTCTTCGGTGTACTTCCTTTCACTTCCATATATTGATAAGTGCACCATTCAGGTAACCGGGCCCTCTCTAGGGAGTGTGTGGCTGTAAGTACCAGATCCTAAGTCCACGGTTAACATAATTCACGTCTTCCACTCTTGCATGTTTTCTCAGTTTTTGAGTCATGTTTCTCTATGGTGTGAATTATGCATGTATTGCATTATTGTTTTTATTAGTTCGGATGTTAATTTTGAATTCCGTAGTTAAATTTGAATTTGGTTGTTAAATGTTGTTTAAATTTCAATTTTAATATAATATGGTTCTTTTCAAATTGTGCATTGTTTTTATTGTTAATCCCACCTTCCCGAATTGTTTGGGGGTGGTATTATTTACTCTAGCATGATTTGTTATATGATCCTCCATTTTAGAAGTTGTTTTGGAGTGATGGTTGAGAATATTGCCGATATGGGCATGCCTAGGATTAGATGTGGTGGTAGGATGAAATCTATAAGAGTTTAGAAGTTACTATTCTAAATTCAGTCTAAGAGATATTAGGGTTGTATTAGAATCAAGAATATAGGTAGTTTCCATTTCCGATTTTGGAAATTTCTATTTTCGGCAATTGCCTTAAAACGTTTTGGAAACTTCCCAATTTGTTTTGGAAACTCAAACCTATAAAAACTTCATTCATTCTCCAAACAAAACTCACATCTCTCACATTCATCTCTCACCTTTCACTCCCAAATTTTCTTTCTTTTTCCTTCTCACTTCCGCATTTCAGCACCTCGGAGCGCACCTGCGCCCCGGTGGAGCGCCACCTGCGCCCTCTCTAACCCAAACTTGAGCACCACCTACGCCCAAAACACTGCAATTCCAGTTTTCATCCGGAGCGCAACCTGCGCCCAAGTGCCTGGAACTCGAAATCCAACAGAGTGCAACCCGCACCCATCCTAGGCATACCTTGAGCGCACCTGCGCCCTGACCCCTGTGGGCACAAAAAAATTCCAGTTTTCCGAGGGTTGTTCTAGGATAGTTGTAGCTGTTCTAGAGAGTAGTTTTCTGATGACTTCTCCTATAGTAATACCGGAGTAGTCTTTCGAACACTTGTTGGGGAGCGAGTCTTATGGACCTTGGTTCCGCGAGAGGATCATGCAGTTCGGATGGAGGCATCTTCTGGTAAGTGAAGACGACTCGTATTCACCTAAGCTTATTGAATTTTTTTACAATAATGTTAAGTTCTATTGTAACCTGGATGGAGAACAAGAATTCTCCATCACGGTTGATGGCACACCCCTAGAATTCAATAAGTATGTGGTAGCATTAGTTTCGGGAATACCAATACCTGATCTTATTCATACGTGGGGATATATGACCGATAATTCATACCTCTATGAATATACATATTTCCATGAGTATTATGGGGGAGGGGTATTTCGTATAATGGACCAAGGGCGTTACAACATAGCCCTTGGTAGACTGTCCCTAAATATAGGCACTACCATGTTATTCATCCTGATGAATATTCTAGGGGAGTGGCAGTTTATTCTGCAAATTGTACTACTGGTGACGTTTTCCTTGCTTTAACTGAGGGACGTCACCGATATGACATTCCCCAAGTATTAGTGGCTAGTCTTAAGAGAGCCCAAAGCATGCGACATAAGTATCTTCTTATACCTATTTTGGTTTGCCGCATCATGCTCAGTTGGTTTGATAAGAGCCCAAAACTGTAGTTTTAACCCCTTAATAATACTACTTTTAGACCAATTATGTGAGTAATAAATAAGAGTTAATGCTAATTACATGCTTTTATGTATTTCAGGCATGAAACTCAATTATGTGCAGAAATGTGCCACTTTGGCGATATAAAGGAGCAAATGGCTGTTTTGGTATCTTCTTATGGATGTTTTGGTTTGCCGCATCATGCTCAGTTGTCTACCAGAATTATGTACCCAGTTCACGGATTGGAAAAGGGTTGAAGTCATGAGACCCACCAATTGGGTGGTACGCTCATTTTGAGTAATGACTTGGCCGGGATGGCAGGTGCAACCTCATTTGGTTGCTCCTTACACCCCATCAGACATAGTAACACTAGACAGGTTTGCACAAGTTGACGACACATGGTGGCATGCTTGGCAAGTTATCATGGCATGGCAGGATGCGAAGGAACCTCATCTCTTTGAAGAGGGAAATGAGGAAGACAATGTTTAAACGGGAGTGCAGGTAAGTGTTAGTTTCAGTAAGTGTCTGCTTATGTCCCAAGCAAATTTGTTTCTCATTAACCCCATTACGGGTGGAACTCTTATAGAGTTGCGTCAGTTTTCTTTTCTATATTAGTATATTATAACCTTGTTTTGCAGATGTTCTGGAATTTTACGCTTTTCAATGGTATTTTCCTACTCTCTTTATTTATAATACTTTGAGGATAAAGCATGCTTCTTGTTTGGGGCGCATAGAAACACGTGTAATTAAGGCATCTGTTAGGATATAGATATGTATAATATGCACTTGTTTTCTAGCTAAAAAATTCAAAAAAATTTAAAATATAAATAAAAAGTATGCTATACACTTATGAATATTGGTACTGTTTTCTTTCTCTATGATCTCAATAATCTAGAAGTCTCACGTAGCTTTTGCATTAGAATAGTTTTTAGAAACTTAGGCTAATATGTAGGTAATAATCCTTGCATCTATCTATAAATATGTTACATGAGTATCTATAATTGTTGCCAGTAAGTTTCTGAAATCTAGGCTAGAGTACTTATTCTACAAATCCTGTGAGAATATAGCCTAAAGCCTTATATGAGTGAACATTTGAGAAATGACACAAGGGAGAAGTAAAATCTGGATAGAGAAATCACACGTCCACTTGCTTGATTACTATACCATATCATAAGCGAGAATTTAGGCCATCTTTGGATCGATATAGCTAGAAATTTAAACCTATGAATTATTTTCCGCTAGTCGCCCCTCTGAGCTTTTCTTTAGCCTTTCATAAACCACAAATCCTTTACACTGTTACAAAACAAAACTAAAAAAAAAAAAAAAAAAAAAAAAATCAACCTACCCAATTCTTTGAATAAGTCTGAGAATAGAGATGAAGAATAGACAAAACAGAAGAACCTTTGAAATCAAGAATTCGTTAGTCGCTTCAGAAGAGAAAACTAAGTTTCCATCCAAATAAAAAAAATAAAATAAAAGGAAATAAAGAGTTAGAACTCCAAAAATATAATTAAGGAGTCAAAAGCCAAAGAAAAAGAAAAAAAAAATGGCTAAGGATGGAAACAAAGTGTAGAAGCAAAAGTAAAGAATAAGGTTTTCTCTAGTTACATAATAAGAAGACTCTATTATCTTAGACTTGTTCTCTTTAAATATCCATTTCCTTCCTTCTTAAACCATCTCCTAATCCCTACAACACCTAATAAAAACCTCTTGCTCAATTAGGAATATGTTAGTGTGATAGTAAGTGGCAGATGTGCTTGATCAACTTCGGCTTCCTTGTGTGTCATTGAGTTTGTAAGGTAAAGTGTGCCCACTGCACACTGGAGTAGTGAAACTTGAGTGGAAAAATCAGAGTGGTTTTTGTCTTGACATTTATGTGAGGACCTACTTAAGGACGCTATTTCGAGTTTTCATAAACGGACCTGCTAGTTCATCTCATAGTATTACTCATTATAAATATGTTTATTCGTAGATAATATATTATTATGCATATATTAGCTTAGGTTTCGACTTGATTATTCTGTATTCATTTCTAGTGAGATGTATAGATAATTGAGACATAGATAAGGAAACAATAGTTATTTCTGATTCGTTGTAGTATAGATGAAGTTTGTGAGTACCTTCACTGGAAAACTCTCACGGCTATAACTCGTCCATTAGGGAATTCCTAGTAGTTTAAGGCCTTGTTGCATATGGTCAATGCAATCGCACTCGGCGAAAAGAGATTAGTTAGAACTCCATTTTTTGTAACTTATGCTAATTTCTCATATTTGCTTGAGGACAAGCAAAATTCTATTTGGGGGTGGTTTGATAAGAGCCCAAAACTGTAGTTTTAACCTTTTATTAATACTACTTTTAGACCAATTATGCTAGTAATAAATAAGAGTTAATGTTAATTACGTGCTTTTATGTATTTCAGGCATGGAACTCAATTATGTGCAGAAATGTACCACTTTGGCAATATAAAGGAGCAAAGGGTTGGTTGCTAAGAAGTTTTGTGATAAAGGCCAAGATTCAAGGAAACAAGGCCTTTATAAAGCCCGTTCAAAAGCTGAAAAGTCAACAGGAGAAATAGTGCACAAGTCAGCAAAACTTCCGAAGACCATATCTTTGCACTCAGGCTTCGGATTCGGGCCTACCTTACGTCAAAAAGACCGGTTCGGAAAGAGATTTCCAATGGTCCAAGGCTTGACCAAATCAGAGGAGCAGAAGTGGACGAAAAATCTGCTGAAGTCAAAGCCAACTGAAACGGGCTCTGTGTACTGAAGAAAGTGGGCTTTGGGCTCGATTTTTCGGCCCAAAACATGGCTCCTCAGCCCATGCACGAAATTGTGGATCTGGTCTCCTGCTTTACATAAAACAAGACTTAGCTCTTAAGAAAGATATAGTTAGATAGCTTAGAATAGAAAGTAGCCATTAGAATAGCTTGTAGATCTAGTTTTTGAATTTGAATTAGTTAATTAATTAGTTTCATTCCTTGTTTTAGATTAATTATTTGAATCATTATCCTTCATTATATAAATAAAATAGTTTATTCTTGATCATTTCAATTTTGTCATTTTACATTTGTTTAGATCTCATTTCAATTCTTAGTTGTTATTCATTCCTTAGTTGTTTAATTTCGAATTGAATTCTTGAGTAGTTAAATCAGTAAAGTTCAAATCTTTATATTATGTCTAGTTTTAATTCAATTGGAAATGATAGTTTGATGAATCAAGGTTAAACCTCCATTAGAGGGGTTTGATGAAGCCTTGATGAAAACTTGATTGTGTAGTATAGAATCGTTGTAAGAATCTATTCCACTCTAGAAGGTCGTTGATTCGCCATGAGAATGGGTGGACGACCTCACATGCTAGTTATGAATTGGTAGAAATGTCATGTATAATTAGGGATTAGAACGACCAATTCTTACCGTAAGAATGTAAGAATTGGTTTACAACAAATATATGCTAGTGTATTAAGTTGGATTCAAGGTGGAATCAAACTCCCCTAATTCTTTATCTAGATTCAACTCTTAGCATTCTGTCATTTCGTTATTCGTATCGTGTTATTTGAATTCACATCATAGTATAAATTCCCTCATAAATCTCTCATTGACTTTGGATAGACCATCAATTATAGAAAACTTTAATGCTAAAGGACTAGGAGTGGAACGAATCTTCTATTCCAACTCTACATCAATAGATTCGAGAATAGAAAACAAATATCTTTGATAATCACGAGTCTTCGTAACAGTTTATAGTTTTACTTTCGTTTAGAGTTTCATCGCTTTATTCATTAGTAAAACTATCTTTTTACGGGTTAACTATCAATTTGTTAGGGTTATATACTAAAAGCATTACTTTTGTATTAACTCTAATTCTTTATATTTTGAATGAAAATCATATAGGCAAATGTAATGCATATTATATATATTATTAGTTACATGCATGTGTCTAATACTTTATGTTGTAGATGTTATGGTGTGAACACATAGAAGATCATATCATCAGTACCTTATAAAGTATAAGTAATCTTTCACAACCTAGATGGATTTGGACAAACCATTAGTACGGTTGTAGTATAATCTGGTATTAGTCTATCTTGACTATAGGATTACACTAGTACACTTTGTGTGTATTGAACAGGACCAAGTGAGGTTGTTTCTCCTTATACTGACTATATAAGAGAACAAACGCCTCTGTTATTATGGATGCTTGTCCTCATAATCCGGATATAATAATGGGCACTTACATGCATTGTACATTGCTTTAAATCATTAATAAGTAAGATTCATTTGTGAATCAACAAACTCGATGGATTGGGTAATGACATTGTATGTAAGGTGTGCTGTTGATTATAGAAGGAATCCGTGTCCCGCAGGAAGTCGGGTTGATGATGTCCCTTTGAGGAGCTCAAAAATTTTGTCATGTAAACCCTGCAGGTGGATTTATTCCGACATGACAATGAGGTTGAGTGGTACTACTCAAGGACATAAGAAGTTAATTAATGTAGTTGTCAGTAACTTGACTTAATCAATAGACATTCGATATCTTAAACACGGGGAGATCAATGAGCATATAATATGGAGTCCATAAATGCTGACACGTAATTTGGGATTAGGGCGATAGTGCAACAATGACCTTTAGTGGAATAAGCCATTTGTTGACGGACTTGGGTCGTGTGTTCGGGGCGAACATGGGAAGCCCAAGCCCGTCAGGAGGCCCAACCCTTATTTCTTCTCATGGTCCATGTTGTAGCCTATAAATAGAATACTTTCTCTCTGGCCGAAATTCACTATTCATTGTTCTGAAAAAGAGGCAAGAAAAGTAGATCTGAATTCATTTATGATCTTAAGAGAAAGAAGGGGATTAGTAGATTGTTGTACACACAATGTCCAATTTATTCTAAAGGAATATAACAGAAGATCAAGAGGTTGATTTCGGATTTCATAAAGCTTAGATTCTCAGAGTTATCTAAACCGGTTTCAAAGGTATGTTTTCTTTATCCAAATCATGAGAACCCATTGATTCCGTTGCGCGTGGTTCTCATGGTTTGTTGAAATATTGGTTATGAAATAACAGATCCTATAATTGGTATCAGAGCAAATGTCTAGCCTCGTGTGAACAATTGGATTTACGGGTTTTTAGGGGTTATCAAATGGCACCCCCAAACAGAATCAAACACCAAGATTTCCTACGACGCAACTTAGTGAAATATGAACGAAGTCTGATAGATCTAGATCGTAAGCGCGCATGCATCTTCTTTTTCATCTTTGAACGAGAGGGTGTCCAAGTGAATGATCTTGAGAAAATAGATGTTTGTGGAAGATGTGGAAGATATGGTAGATATGGATGAGTTTTAGACGTAAGGGATGGAAGAAATGAGGATGTGGGTTTAGCATAAAACTCATTCATGGTGTAGGTAGGAATTGTCTCAATCCTGAAAATGAAGGTGTCAAGTGCCTTTCCCTTGGGAATTATTTATGTATTAAGAGGATTTAGAAAATCATTAAGTACAGAAGAAACCAAAGGGTTAAACGCAAACTCTAGGTCCCTTGGGAATATTAGTGAGGGAAGATGAATGAGTGTCAGCTAGAGCTCTCACGTCTAGATCATTAGAAGCCTTGAGATATACCAGGCATTCCTCAATAGGTGGGTCAAAAGAATTACTGGGATAGAGGGTGAAAAATTCATCTTCCGTCATAGCGTCAAGGGATAAATGGATGCTGACAAGGTGGGACTCGCGAGGTGGCAGGGAAAAGTTGCAAAATAGATGAAGGAAATCTTCCTCAATTTTCTCTATGTCCAAGGAGTATTTGTTGAAGTTGGAACTTCCAAAGGAAAGGAATTTGTGCCTCTGGTCATTCGGAAATGTGGTTTTGAAATAATCATGAGTTAAGCTCTTGATCATGCTAACCTCTCCATCAATATTTGTATAAGACAACTATTTGATCGTCTTAAAAACGTTAACCACAACGGAAAGATGGCCAAAAGACAAAGACATCGAACCATTGCGGCAGTTTATAAGTGCGTTGGCAGTTGCCAAGAAAGGGCATCCTAAAATGATTGGAACAGAATCGTTAGCGACTTCTGTATCGAGGATAACAAAATCTGCAGGATAGTAGAAATCTTGAACCTTAACTAGCACATTTTCCACTACACCCTTAGGATACTTGATAGACCTATCAGCTAGTTGCAATGTCATTGTTGTAGGTTGCATTTCATGTAGACCTATTTTTTTATATACATAATAAGGGAGTAAATTAACACTCGCCCCGAGGTCTAATAAGGCAGTGGTCATGTGAGTATCCTCTAAGGTGCATTGTACAGTAGGACGACCAGGGTCCTTGTACTTATCTATTCCATTGTGTTCTATTAAAGTTGGAAACTGTTCCGTTAAAAAGGCGTCTTTAGGAATCTTTGTCTTACGCCTAGTAGTGCACAACTCTTTAAGAAACTTAGCATGGTGAGGTAACTTTTTAATCGCTTCCAGGAAAGGTAAGTTTATAGTTAGATTTTTAAAAACTTCCCTAATTTCGTCAAAATTTGTATCCTTGTTTAACATAGCTAATTTATGAGGAAACGATGGTTTCTCTCTATATTTAGCGTATGAATCAACTGGATGTCTAACCTTTGTTTTCTGTTTCTTAGGTTGTGGTTTAACGCGTACCTCTACAGGGGTAGGATCTTCAGTTCCTGTTTCGGTATCTAGTATAATATCTAGTGTAGGGACTACTGGTGGGGTAACTATAGACATAGTTACTTTGTTATCCACCACTCTACCTGAACGGAGAGTGGTGATGGAATTTATCTCCCCTACGTTTGCATTTTCGTTACTAGTATTACCGTTTACCTCAAAGGCTGTGTTTGGTGTTTTCGGATTAGGTATCGCTTGTCCTGAAAACACACCTTTGGGTTGCACTTTCTCTTGAGCTAGCTGCTATAAGGAAAGTTGGATGGCTTGTAAAATTTGTTGTTGAGATTGCATAAAGATATCAAAACGATCCGGTTGTGGAGTAGTATTTGTTACTGGTTGTCTGACAGGAACTATGTCACGTTGATTATTAATCGGTGGATTTTGGTAGTTATTATTTATCGGAATGATACCTCTATTAGTATTATAATTATTATTGTTATAATTATTATAATTATCCTGGCCTTGGCCTTGTCGTGGTTGAGCTTGGTTGTTATAATTATAATTACCCTGACCTTGTCTTTGCCTTGGTGGACCTTGGTTGTAATTGTTTGTTTGCCTAACATTTGGGTTAAACAACCTTGGAGGTTGTTGATTATTCTGCCAACCGAAGTTGGGGTTTTGTCGCCAAGCCGCGTTAGGTTCGCTATTAATGGAACAAACGTTATCTTGTTGTGATTGTTGTTGCTCATAGGCGAAAGGACAATAGGAGTCGGGATGCTCTGGACTCAAACAGAAATTACATTGATTGGAGTTGACATTCATGACGGGGATAGGCGTTTGTTGAACAGAAATAGCCTCTACCTTTTTAGATAGAGATTCGATTAAATTTTTAAGTTCCGGATCGGGTTTCATTTCAAACATACCGGCGGCTTTTACTGTAGCGTTGCGGGAGATATTGTCACTACCCCCAAGTTATTATTACGCTTAGTCTGATCTTCTAAATTTTTTTAAGCCTCTGAGGCTCCTTTACTTAAAAAACTACCCCCATTCATTATGTCAAGGACTTCTTTATGGTGGTGTAGAAGTCCCTTGAAAAAGGCACGAACTAACGTGTCTTTCGAGAGGTTATGATGTGGACACTCTATAAGTAGATCGGTGAAACGATTCCGAGCCTCTAAAAATGATTCATGAGGATTTTGTCGAAAGAAATGAATCTTGAAAGCATTTCATCGGTCTTCAGTGGTGGGTAAAAATGTTCCATGAATAGTTAAACAAGTTTAGCCCACGAGTCCACAGAATTTGGCGCTTGGGTAGTTAACCAAGACGCCGCCTTATCGGCTAAAGTGAAGGGAAATACCATTAGTTTAATTTGTTCAGCACCAACCGTAGGATGGTGAAATGTAGTAAGGACTTGGTCAAACCTACGCATGTGATGATAAGGCTTTTCATGTTCTAACCCATGAAAAACGGGTAACAAATTAAATATATTCGGGGGAATTTAGAAATCCCCCACTGGGTCTGATAGAACGATGCAAGATTTAAGGCTATCGTTCAAGGCTTTGTAAAAGTCAGAGAGAGTAGACTCTCTTTCTTCAGCCATAATTTCAGGTGTGGTGTGTGGTATGCTAGCTAGAGGTGTAGTGAGTGGTATACTAGAAAGACGTGTGCTAGTGAGTGGTATACTAGAAAGAGGTGTAGTGAGTGGTATACTAGATGCCGTTGTCGGTTAATTACGTTAAGCATTTTTCTTCGGCCTGACCTTAATCTCATGCAAGGCTAAGACCAATCCTAATGAAACACAACAATACTCCAACCAATCCTGATATGCTAGTATGAACCTCTAATAGAAGATGCGAGGTGTGGAAGAAAAAAGTACCTGAAAGCCTCCTTGCTTCGCTTATGAATAACGTCTTGTTTACACATGCTCAGTGTATATAACAAGTTAGAACACTAAAAATCTTGAAGAAATGGAAATTTGAATCGAACCTGCGGAAATTGCAGTTTCAGCAGAGGGCGCGGTCGCGTTCAGAATAGGCCTAGGCTGGGCGCAGGTTGCACTCAGGTAAAGCTGGAGTTCCAGGCGTGTGGGCGCAGGTCACGCTCCAAGTTAGCCTTGCTAGGGCGCAAGTCACGCTCAAAGTTAGCTTGCCCTGTATGCTGGTCGCTCCGAAAGTAGTTTTCGAGGAAAATTTACGTCTTTGAAACGGACAACAACAGTGAGAATCAAACGAGGGTGGGTGGGTTATGGGACTTTGAAAACTATCAATTATAAAGAAAACAATACTAAAGAGTACTAAGATGGCAGCGACGCCATTTGATAACCCGTAAAAAGATAGGAATATAATTCTACTCTGAATAAATAATGAATATCAAACGGAAGTAAAACTATAACTATTTTACGTCTAATGTTATCAAAGTTTTTACATTCCCGACAGTGGCGCCATTTCATAACTCGTAAAAAGATAGTCTTACTCACAAATAGAGCGATGAACTCTAAACGAAAGTAAAACTATAAACTGTTGCTTATACTAGACTTATCAAAGATATTTGTTTTCTACTCTCAAATCTATTGACGTAGAGTTGGAATAGAAGATTCATTCCACTCCTAGTCATTTAGCATTTAAGTTTTCTACAATTGATGGTCTCTCCAAGGTCAATGAGAGATTTACGAAGGGAATTATACTACGATGTTAATTTAAGTAACAAGATACGAATAACGAAATGACAGAATGCTAAGGTTTGAATCTAGATAAAGAATTAAAGGGGAATTGAATCCACCTTGATTCTAACTTAATAAACTAGCATAGATTTGTTGTAAACCAATTCTTCCGTTCTTACGGTAAAAATTGGTCGTTCTAATCCCTAATTACACATGGCATTTCTACCAATTCATAACTAGCATGTGAGGTCGTCCACCCATTCTCATGGCGAATCAACAACCTTCTAGAGTGGAATAAATTCTTACAACGATTCTATACTACACAATCAAGTTTTCATCAAGGCTTCATCAAACCCCTCTAATGGAGGTTTAGCCTTGATTCATCAAACTATCATTTCCTATTGAATTGAAGCTAGACATCATATAAAGATTTGAACTTTACTAATTTAACTAAACAATACTTCAAATCTAAATTAATAACTAAGAAATGAATAACAACTAAGAATTGAAATGAGACCTGATAATCGTAAAATGAATAATTCTACTAATGAATAAAGCGATGAAACTCTAAACGAAAGTAAAACTAAAACTGCTTTGTTAATAGATTTATCAAAGATATTTTTACTCTCAATCCTATTAAGATATAGGGGAGTAAATGATTCGTTCCACTCCTAGTTCTTTAGCATGCGATGGTTTCGTGTCAAGTAATCAGTCCAAAGTCTAATGAGAGATTTACGAGGGGAATTCTATACTACGAGGTGAATTCAATTAACAAGTTACGAATAACAAAATGATAGAATGCTAAGGGTTTGAATCTAGATAAAGAATTAAAGGGAATTGAATCCACCTTAACTCGACTTAATCAACTAACAAAGACTCGTCGTGATCCAAATTGAATGCTTCACATATCAAAATAGTAATTCTAATCCCTAATTATACATGGCATCTCTACCAATCAATAACTAGCATGTGAGATCATCCACCCATTGTCATGGCGAATCAACGACCTTCTAGAGTGGAATAAACTCTCACGACGATTTCTAAGTTAACAAGGAGCAAGCTTCATCAAGGCTTCTTCAACCCCCTCTAATGGAGGTTTAGCCTTGAGTCATACTACTATCATTTCCCATTGAATTAAAACTAGACATTATATAAAACTTCTATCTTATGCAATTTTACTAAACAATAATTGAAATCTCAGGTAATAAATAGGAAATGAATAACAAGTAATAAAGGAATTTAGATCTAAACAATTGTAAATGACAAAAATCAAAATGAACAAGAATATAGTATTTTATTTATCTAATCAAGCAATAACAATATTTTCAAGGTTTAATCTAAAACAAGGAATGAAATGAAACTAAACTTAATTAAAAACAATTAAAACTAGATCTAGAATTATCTATATTTTAGGTCTAATTAGCTACTATTTACAAAGAGCTAAACTTTTGTTTTTATATGCTTCAGATCCAAAAATCGTGTATGGGCTTGGAGCCATGTTTTGGGTCGGAAAATCGGGCCGAAAACCCAATTCTTTCAGTCCGAAAAGGGCTCTTCAGCTGGATTTGGCTTCAACAGACTTTACGTCCACTTTTGCTCCTCTGATTTGGCTAAGTCTTGGACCATTGGAAAGCTCTTTCCGAGCCGGTCGTTTTGGCATAAGATAGGTCCAATTCCGAGGTCTGAGTCCAAAGATATGGTCTTCGGAAGTTCTGCCGACTTGTGCACTATTTCTGCCCGTGTTGACTTCTCAGCTTTTGACCGGGCTTTACAAAGGCTTTGTCTCCTTGAATCTTGGCCTTTATCACAGAACTTCTTAGCAACCAATCCTTGCTCCTTTATCTCACCAAAGTAGCACATTTCTACACATAATTGACTTTACTGCCTGAAATACATAAAAACACGTAATCAGTGTTAACTCTTATTTATTACTCACATAATTGGTCTAAAAGTATGATTGTTAAGGGGTTAAAACTACAGTTTTGGGCTCTTATCAAACCACCCCCAAACAGTATTTTGCTTGTCCTCAAGCAAATATGAGAAATTAGAATAAGTTACCAAAAATGGAGTTCTAACTAATCTCGTTTCGCTGAGTGCGATTACATTGACCATATGCAACAAGGCCTTAAACCACTAGGAATTCCCTAGTAGACGAGTTATAGCCTCGTGAGAGTTTGATGACCAAAAATGGAGTTCTAACTATTGTTTCCTTATTCATGCTCTAAATTAACTATACATCTCACTACCAATGAATATAGAATAATCAAGTCGAAACCTAAGCTAATATAGGCATAATAATCAATCTTCTACAATAAACATATATACAATGAGTAATACTATGAAATGCAATAGCAGGTCTGTTTATGAAAACTCGGAATTGCGTCCTTAAGTAGGTCCTCACATAAATGTCAAGACAAAAACTACTATGATTTTTCCGCTCAAGTTTCGCTACTCCAGTGTGCAATGGGCACACTTTACCTTACAACTCAATGACACACAAGGAAGCCGGAGTCGATCAAACACATCTGCCACTTACTATCACACTAACCAATTCCTAATTGAGCTAGAGGTCTTTATTAGGTGTTGCGGGGTTTAGGAGATGGTTTAATAAGGAAGGAAATGGATATTCAAAAAGACCAAGTCTGAGATAATAGAGTCTTCGTATTATGTAACTAGAGAAAACCTTGTTTTTCACTTTTGCTTCTACACTTTGTTTCCATCCTTAGCCATATTTTTCTTTTTCTTTGGCTTTTGTCTCCTTTGATTCTATTTTTGGAGTTCTAACTCTTTATTTTCTTTTATTTGTTTCTTATTTTATTTTATTTCATTTTATTATTATTTTTTTTCATTTGGATGGAAACTTTCTTTTCTTTATTTTCTGAAGCAACTAACTAATTTTTGTTTGCACAGGTTTTTCTTTTCTTCCTTCTTCACTCATCCTATTCGCAGACTTATTCTAACTTGGGTAGGTTGATTTTTTATTTTTTATTTATTTTTTATTTTGTTTTGTTTTCGTAACAGGGTAAAGGAATTTGCGGTTTATGAAAGGCTAAGGAAAGGCTCAGAGGGGCGACTACGAAAAATAATTTCATAAGGGTTGATTTTCTGGCTATATCGATCCAAAGAAGGCCTAACTTCTCACTTAGGATATGGTATAGTGATTAAGCAAGTGGACGTGTGATTTCTCTATCCGGATTTTACTTCTCCCTTGTGTCATTTCTCAAATGTTTTACTCATATAAGGCTTTAGGCTATATTCTTACAGGATTTGTAGAATAAGTACTCTAGCCTAGATTTCAGAAACTTACTGCTAACAATCATAGATAATCATGTAATATATTTATAAATAGATGTAAAGATTATTACCTACATATTAACCTAAGTTTCTAAAAATTATTCTAATGCAAAAGCTACGTGCGACTTCTAGATTATTAAGAGCATAGAGAAAGAAAACAATACCAATATTCCTAAGTGTATAGCATAAACTTATTTATTTATATTTTTGAATTTTTGAAATTTTAACTAGAAAACAAATGCATATTATACATATCTATATCCTAACAGATGCCTTAATTACACGTGTTTCTATGCACCCCCCAAACAAGAAGCATGCTTTGTCCTCAAAGTATTTTAAATAAAAAGGGTAGGAAAAATACCATTGAAGCGCGTGAAATTCAGGAACATCTGCAAAACAAAGTTATAACATACTAATATAGAAAATAAAACCCACCTAAACTCTATAGGAGTTCCACCCGTTATGGGGTAGTAAGAAATTACTTGCTTGGGACATAAACAGACACTAACTGGAAATAAAAACTTACTTGCACTCCCGCTTACTCGTCATTCTCTTCTCTTTCAAAGGGGTGAGGTTCTTTCGCATCCTGCCATGCCATAACAACTTGCCACGCCTTTCGTCGTGTATCATCAACCATTGCTAATCTCTCGAGTGTTACTTGGTCTGATGGGGTGTAAGGGGCAACCAAATGAGGTTGCACCTGCCATCCCGGCCAAATCATGGCTCGGAATGATCTGACTATGTGATTGGTGGGTCTCATGATTTCAACCTTTTTCCAATCCGTGAACTGGGTACAGAATTCGGTAGCAAATCACAAGATAATGCGTTAACCAAAACAGGCATAAGAAGATACTTATGCCTCATGGTATGGGCTCTTTTTAGAGTAGCCACTAAAACTCGGGGAATGTCATATCGGCGACGTCCCTCAGCTAAAGCAAGGAAAACGTCACCAGCGGTACTATTGGCAGAAGTAAACTGCCGTTCCCCTAAAATATTCATCATAATGAATAACATGGTTGTACCTACGTTGAGAGATAGGCTACCAAGGGCTATGCTATATCGCCCTTGGTCCATGACACGAAATACCCCTCCTCCATAATACTCATGGAAATATGCATATTCATAGAGGTATGAGTTATCAGTCATATACCCCCACGTGAACATAGGGTCAGGCAAGGGCAATCCCGAAACCAAAGCTACCAAATACTTACTGAATTCTATAGTCGTGTCATTAATTGCAAGGGAAAATTTTTGTTCTCCTTCTTGGTTGCAATAGAATGTAATATGATTACAGAAAAATTTAGTTAGCTGAGGTGAAAAAGAATCGTCATCCCTCACCAGAAGATGCCGCCATCCTAACTACACGATCCGCTCGTAGAACGATGCTCCATAGGTATCGGTTCCCATCAAGTCTTCGAACGACTATTCAGGAATAACTATAGGAGATGTCATCTCAAAACTACTCTCTGGAATAGCTGCGACGATCCTGGAACAACTCACCCAAAATCAAAAATTTCGCGTCTACGGAAATCAGGGCGCAGGTGCGCTCATATGGGGCGCAGGTAGCGCTCCGAAGAATTGGACTTCCAGGCACTTGGGCGCAGGGTGGGTTCAGTATGGGGCGAGGTGCGCTCGATGGTTTTCGAATTTACATACTCTAAGCACAGGTGCGCTTGTGTTGAAGCGAAAAGGTGCGCGCTCGACTAGAATTTGTGGCGACGTAAGGCACAAGTGGCGCTCCCGAGGGAGGGGAGGCGCCCGAAGTTCTTTGAACCGCGAATGCGAAAAAGGAAAAGAAGGGAAAACGTGGGAGTGAAGGGTGATGGTTGAATGTGGGAGATGTGAGTTTTGTGTGGAGAATGAATGAAGTTTATATAGGGTTTGGGTTCCTAAACCGATTCGGCAAGTTGCCAAATATTTTTAAGGCAATTGTTGGAAACAACAAGTTTCCAAACTGAAAACGGAAACAACCCATATTCTGGATTCTATTCGAAATGTAATATATCTTATGCTGAAACTAGAATAGTAACTTCTAAATTCTCACAAATTTCATGTTGCCATCACATATAATCATAGATATGCCGATATCGGCCAAATTGCCAACCCTCACTCCAAAACAATTTTACAAAAGATGAGCATATAATGAATTGTGCTAGGGTGAAATAATACCACCCCCAAACGATTCGGGAAGGTGGAATTGATGATAAAAACACGCACAATTTGAACATAACCAAAATTATATTAAAAAAATGTAATTCAAACAACATCAAATGCAAATTCTAATTTATTTACTGAACTAATATCCGAACTAATAAAACCATAAAATAAATAAAGAAAAAATAACATCAAAACACAACATTCTTCGAAACACCTAGCCACGTGATGAAGCTGGACCCGGAGGGAGATTGGTCCTGGAGTGATGAATTGCCTACCCCATCTGTTCTTCGGCGACGACGTTCATGCCTCTTAGACTCATCTAAAACAGAACCTTCCAAGGGTGGCATGCGTCGTAGCATCTCTATTCGGAACAAGCGCTGTGCTTCCATCTCAGTCCTGAGTACTGCATACTGGGCTTGGTGACGCTGGTGGATAGACTCCATGTTAGACAAGATATCTTCTTGACCCCTTTCGAGCATTTCAACTCTCGTCTGAAGGTTCGTTTGTTTATTTCGAACTACAATCTATCTATCTCGGATATCTTCACAAATACCATAAACGCTTAGTATGAAGCCGGTTTTAAAGACTTGCATGCGTTCTAAATTAGAACTACAACTATCTAATGCATCTTCATCCAGACATGTCATATCTTCCATTTCATCCTCCAACTCAACTACATTTCCTTCAGACAACGGCCAAGTCTCTTGGATGCAATCCGTATAAATACTTGCATTAGAATGTAATTTGATCTTAATAGGAGCAGATTTTGCGACTTAAAAAAACTGACATGATCTTAGTGATCAATACTGGAAGGGGCGCAGTGCTCTGTCCCACTCCTCTAATCACATTTAAAATTAACTCGAGGATGCAGAAATTATACTTATTCGTTTGCAAAATCTAGAGAACGCGTCGGACATTGCGGACCGATGTCGCCGACTTTTTCTTTCCCGAGGACGTTCCTACCAATCCACTGAGCTACAGTCAGTTGGTTAGTTCTCAGACTTGACTGGCGGACGCAATGAGAACTCGGATTGTATTCACCGTCCATGACAGTATCTTTCATCAAAGCAGGAACTCCAATATACTAGGATTCCTGAATGGTAGTTTCTAGGTTGCTTTCAGGCGTAACGCCTAACAGCTCAGCCAACAACTGTCTCATTACTTCCCTCCTTGTTCCTGCTACCTTAATGAAAATCCTATCCCCCTCCAATTCTCGCTTCTTATAAAACTGTTCTACCAAATTGTAGTGATAGAACTCCCCAGTCGAGTACCACAGTCCAGTCCAATCCCTCCTAATCATCTCCGCTGCATAGAATGGCGCGAAATGGTCGAGCCTAAATGCTTGTTCCGTAAAATTCATCGTCGTAGCGCCATTGAAGTTTTTGAAACAAACAATGGTTTTGTAGATGGTGGAGGAGGCGAGTTTGATGAAAAACAAACTAAAAACAATGGTGGTGGCGATGGTGGGAACGGTGGCAGGTTGGAAGCTTGAATTGGAGGCTGTTTTCGGTGGTGTAGGAAATTTGTTTGAGAGAACTCGGGGTGGTGGTTCACAATGGGCGTGGTGTATATAGGTGTTTTTTTTTTGGGTCTAATTAGCTACTATTTACAAAGAGCTAAACTTTTGTTTTTATATGCTTAAGATCCAAAAATCGTGTATGGCCTTGGAGCCATGTTTTGGGCCGGAAAATCGGGCCCAAAACCTAATTCTTTCAGTCTGAAAAGGGCTCTACAGCTGGATTTGGCTTTAATAGACTTTTTTTCCATTTCTGCTCCTCTGTTTTGACCAAAGATTGGACCATTGGAAAGCTCTTTCCGAGCCGGTCGTTTTGGCATAACGTAGGTTCAATTCCGAGGTCTGAGTCCAAAGATATGGTCTTCGGAAGTTCTGCCGACTTGTGCACTGTTTCTGCCCGTGTTGACTTTTCAGCTTTTGACCGGGCTTTACGAAGGTTTTGTCTCCTTGAATCTTGGCCTTTATCACAGAACTTCTTAGCAACCAATCCTTGCTCCTTTATCTCACCAAAGTAGCACATTTCTGCACATAATTGACTTTACTGCCTGAAATACATAAAAACACGTAATCAGTGTTAACTCTTATTTATTACTCACATAATTGGTCTAAAAGTATGATTGTTAAGGGGTTAAAACTACAGTTTTGGGCTCTTATCAAGACCTAAACAAATTCTACTCTTTAGTGAAATATCAAATCCACCCATTGTCATTTATGCTTTAGATAAGTTTTGTCCTTATTTGGTTGGTTCTAAGACTCTAGTTTACACGGACCATGCAGCCCTTAGGTACCTTCTCGCTAAGAAGGATTGGAGAGGTGTCAAAAATGTAGTTGCCGACCACTTATCTAGACTTACAAACGACAATGAAAGTGATTCTGACTCCATACCGGACTCTTTTCCGGATGAGCATTTGTATGCTATATTTTCTGCACCATGGTATGCTGACATTGTGAATTATTTAGCATCTGATGTTATTTCATATGATTGGTCAAGAAATGAACATAAGAAGTTTTTGGCCAGAGTTAAGCTATACTACTGGGATGAGCCCTACCTTTTTAAGTATTGTGCGGATCAGATTATTCGTCGTTGTATTCCCCAGTGGGAATATAATGAGGTACTCTCATTCTGCCATGAAAAAGAGTGTGGTGGCCATTTCAATGGTATGAAAACAACTGCTAAAATTCTACAATGTGGGTTTTATTGGCCTAATCTCTTTATTGGCAAGGCGTGCATTCATTGCCAACAACTTGGGCGAATCACGAAGCGTAATATGATGCCATTGAATCCAATCATGGTGGTAGAAATTTTTGACGTATGGGGCATTGATTTCATGGGTCCCTTTCTAGCTTCCCACAATTTCATTTATATTCTAGTTGCCGTGGACTACGTGTCTAAATGGATAGAGGCCATGGCTTGCCGTAGCAATGACCATAAGACAGTTGTGTTTTTTGTAAAAGAGTATATTTTCTGTCGATTTGGCATTCCCAAGGCCATCATTAGTGATGGAGGAACACATTTTTGCAATAGTTGTTGCATCACTAGTAAAGAAGTATGGAGTTACACATAAGGTAGCAACTCCGTATCATCCACAAACTAGCGGACAAGTAAAAGTTTCTAATAGGGAAATCAAAAAGATCTTAGAAACAACTGTAAAATCGATAGGAAAGATCGGTCGAAGCGTCTATCGATGCCTTATGGGCGTATAGGACTGCTTTCGAAACTCCTATAGGTATGTCTCCCTTTAGACTTGTATTTGGGAAACCTTGTCATCTGCACGTTGAATTGGAGCACCATGCTATGTGGGCTATAAAAAGCCTTAACTTCAATTTTGAAGAGGCGGGTGTCAAGCGCAAGTTGCAATTGAATGAGCTTGAAGAAATCCGTAGCGACTCTTATGATCTCGCAAAGGATTATAAAGCTAACATGAAACGTGTTCATGATAAGCAAATCTTGCGCAAAGAGTTTGTGGTAGGTCAAAAGGTCTTACTGTACAATTCTCATCTACATATTTTTCTAGGGAAATTAAAAACCCGTTGGTCTGGTCCTTTTCTGGTTACTGAAGTCACCCCTTACGGGGCAATCACCTTGGTAAATCCCAAGGATAACAGTACCTTTCAAGTTAATGGCCGGTTGAAACATTTTCACGAGCTATTGTCCCCTCGATGTAGAGGAAGTCCTTTTACGGGACCACGCCTATAGGAGGGCCGACCTTTTTCATTGGTGTACTTCCTTTCATTTCCATATATTGGTAAGTGCACCACTCAGGTAACCGGGCCCTCCCTATGGAGTGTGTGGCTGTAAGTACCGGATCCTAAGTCCACGGTTAACATAATTCACCTTTTCCACTATTGCATATTTTCTCGGTTTTTGAGTCATGTCCCTCTATGGTGTGAATTATGCTTTTATTGCCTTCTCGGAAAATCAAGTGGGCTTGGGCCCAAACTTGCATGCACGTGTAGTGCACGTGCGTCTCCTTCTTCCACCAACAGTCGTCTTTCATTCTCCAAACCGCCATTAAGAAACAACAAAGCAAAAAAAAAAACCTAAATACACCTACGCCCAAAGTTAAAACCCACCCCAAATCTTCTCCTAACTACAACCACCACCACCTCCACCATCTTAAACAACCAAAAACCACCAAAAATTGAAAATTTTCAACTGCCACCACCACCACCGCGCCTCCTGCCATTATTTTTAGTTAGGGTGTTTCAAAACAAGTCCCCCTACCTTATTCAAACCCACACATCTTATAAAAACTCGAATGGCTCAAACACGTCGGATATTGCCGGAGGCCGCTTTTACTGCCGACCACTTCACGCCATTTTACGGTGATGAGATGGTTAGGAGAGACTGGAGTGGTTTGTGGTACTCGACAGATGATTTTTACCAAGAAGATTTGGTCTAAGAGTTTTATAGGATGAGAGAGTTGAATGGGAATCAAATTTTTGTTAAGGTGGCTGGGAGGAGGAGAAAGGTTACTACTGGATTGTTAGCTGAGATTTTAGGCATTCCGCCTAGACACCATCTCGATGCCACATTATAGGATTCACAGTTTACTGCTGTAGAACCTTTGATGAATGCGACTGTTGCGGAAGGAAACTACAATGTGAGCTCGTATTGTGTTTGCCAGTCGTCTCTCCGATCCAACCAGCTGGCTGTAGCTCAGTTTATTGGTAGGAATATCATAAGGAAGGAGAAAGTTAGCGATATCAATCTGAACTGCCTTCACGTTCTGTGGATACTCCAGGAGCAGAAGTATGAGTTCTGTATTTTGGAGTTTTTACGTAACATGATTATGGGAGTTGGAAAGAGTATTGCACCTCTCCCTGTTTTGATAACGAAGATCATGATAACCTTGAGAGCGACTCCGAGGTCTGATAGGATTTGCCTGAAGGAGCACTAAAATCATCATATTTATATGGAGTGTATCCAGAGAGTTTGGAGGTTGCCTGAAAAGAGGGTAGTCGAGGAGACTGACTCGGAGGATGAGGATGACACGGCATGTTTTGATGCCGATGCCTTGGAGAGGTGTAGGTCGGATGCAGAATGCATGGCTGTGATTTACCGTGGCATGCGTTCTCTCAATACTACTTGTGAAGACCTCCGAACTTCGGCAGGCTACCATACATCATAACTTCGAGACTCGTGGCCGGCGCGAGGATGAGCGGTGGGAACATACGAAGGCTGAGATGGAAGCTCAGCGCCAGTTCCGAGACAACATCCTTGCACGTTTCCCACCCCAGGGGGGTTCTTCTTCGGAGGAGCAGTCTGTGAGGCACTAGCGTCGTCGCCGCAAGACAGATGGCTCTGGCCCATCGGAAGCCCAAGGGTCATCTGCTTCTCGAGCGCATTCCACTACTAGCAGCGAGTGGTTTAGGGATCTAATGAGTTGATTTGTTTTATTGTATTTGTTTTTATTTAGTACGGATGTAAACAGATTAGTTCAGTAATTAAATTTGAATTTGGTTGTTGTATGTTATTTGAATTCAATTTTAATATAAGTTGGTTAATTTCAAATTATGCGTTGTTTTTATCATTAATCCCACCTTCCCGAATTGTTTGGGGGTGGTATTATTTAGCCTAGCATAATTCATTATAGGATCATCTATTTTAAGAAGTTGTTTCAGAGTGAGGGTTGAGAATATTGCCGATATGGGCATTGCAATAAATAGATATTGTGGTAGGATGAAATCTCGATGAGTTAGGCAGTTTCTATCCTAAATTCAACCTAAAAGATATTAGAATCAAGAATATGAGTTGTTTCCGTTTTCGGTTTTGGAAATTTTATTATTTTCAGAAATTGCCTTAAAGCTTTTTGGCAAATTCCCGATTCGGTTTAGCAATTTAAAACCTATAAAAACTGCATTCATTCTACACTCACAACCCCAACTACATCTCAAAGATTCTCAACTTTAGTTTAGATAGCTTAGAATAGATAAAAATATTATTGGAATGAAGCTTCATTCTAATACTAAGTGGATCCTAATCAAGAAATAAGAATGAACCCTAATTAAATGAGGCTTCACTCTTTATAATCAAGGAAAGAGTGATTATAATCTTGTAATAAACTAAAGTGATTTCCATTTGATAACCCGTACAAACACGACTAGATTACACTAACCTTATTCTTACGGTATCAATTATTTTATTTCCTACTTGCACATATATAATCATGCAATATATAGAGTACGGAATTGTTCCACTCTTAAACTATCAAGACATAAATAGAATTCAACTAATCAAACACAAGGAACAATGGTGAGAGTAATGAGATGTGAAATTTTTATTCTAAATAACGACTATTCTAACAAGCAATCATCCTCAAATGGCTTCCTTAACCTCCTCTAATGGAAGTTTTAGCCTTGTTTCATTGGATGAACAATATCAAAACAATAAGATAAAGACATTAAATTAAAGAGACCAGAATTGAATATTAAACTAAGGGTTTTTATTGAAGGATTTAATGGAGGCTAAAAACTAAATTATTCTAACCTAAACTAAACTACCAAAGGAGAGAGAGAGAGAGAACACTAAATTATTCTAAACTAAAGAGGGAGTAGATCTGAATTGATTAATATATCATATCCTAAGCGAGAATTTAGGCCCTCTTTGGATCGATATAGCTAGAAATTCAAACCTATGAATTATTTTCCGCTAGTTGCCCCTCTGAGCCTTTCTTTAGCCTTTTATAAACCACAAATCCTTTACCCTGTTAGAAACAAAACAAAAAAAAAAAAAAAAAAAAAAAAAAAAAAAAAAAAAAAAAATCAACCTACCCAATTCTTTGAATAAGTCTGAGAATAGAGATGAAGAATAGAAAAGAGAAGAACCTTTGAAATCAAGAATTTGTTAGTCGCTTCAGAAGAGAAAAGTAAGTTTCCATCCAAATAAAAATAAAAAAAAAAAAAAAAAAAAAAAAAAAATAAAAAGGAAATAAAGAGTTAGAACTCCAAAAATAGAATCAAGGAGTCAAAAGCCAAAAAAATAATATATATGGCTAAGGATGGAAACAAAGTGTAGAAGCAAAAGTAAAGAATAAGGTTTTATAATCAGCTTGTCACGCATGATTAATTGAATAGTTATTAACATAGGGTTCATTAGGATCCGTTATTTCAGAACCAATATTTCTACAAACCGCGAGAACCACATGCAATGGAATCAATGGGGTTCTCACGATTTTGAATGGAAAACATACCTTTGAAAATCGGTTTAGATAACTCTGAGAATCCAAGCTTTATGAAATCCGAAATCAACCTCTTGATCTTCTGTTGTATTCCTTTAGAATAGATTGGACGTTTTGTGGACAACGATCTACTAACCCCCTTCTTTCTCTCAAGATCAAAAACGAATTCAGATCTACTTTTCTTGCCTCTTTTTCAGAACAATGAATAGTGAATTTTTGCCAGAGAGAATATTCTATTTATAGGCTACAACAGGGACCATGAGGAGAAATTAGGGTTGGGCCTCCTGACGGGCTTGGGTTTCCCATGTTCGCCCATAACACACGGCCCAAGTCTATCAACAAATGGC
Source organism: Coptis chinensis (assembly GCF_015680905.1). Taxonomy (NCBI): domain Eukaryota; kingdom Viridiplantae; phylum Streptophyta; class Magnoliopsida; order Ranunculales; family Ranunculaceae; genus Coptis; species Coptis chinensis. The sequence continues at coordinate 47,299,314 of NC_141460.1, forward strand.
TTATTCCATTAAAGGCCATTGTTGCACTACCTCCCTAATCCCAAATTACGTGTAAGCATTTATGGGCTCCATATTATATGCTCGTTGATCTCCCCGTGTTTAAGATATCGAATGTCCGTTGATTAAGTCAAGTTACTGACAACTACATTAACCAACTTCTTATGTCCTTGAGTAGTACCACTCAACCTCATTGTCATGTCGGAATAAATCCACCTGCAGGGTTTACATGACAATCTTTTTGAGCTCCTCAAGGGGACATCATCAACCCGACTTCTTGCGGGACACGAATTCCTTCTATAATCAACATCACACCTTACAAACAATGTCATTACCCAATCCATTGAGTTTGTTGATTCACAAATGAATCTCACTCATTGATGATTTAAAGCAATGTACAATGCATGTAAGTGCCCGTTATTATATCCGGATTAGGAGGACAAGCATCCATAATAACAAAGGCGTTTGTTCTCTTATACAGTCAGTATAAAGAGAAACAACCTCACTTGGTCCTGTTCAATACACATAAAGTGTACTAGTGTAATCCTATAATCAAGATAGACTAATAACAGATTATACTACAACCGTACTAATGGTTTGTCCAAATCCATCTAGGTTGTGAACGATTACTTATACTTTATAAGGTACTGATGATATGATCTTCTGTTTGTTCACACCATATCATCTATAACATAAAGTATTAGACACATGCATATAACTAATAACATATATAATATGCATAACATTTGCCCATATGATTTTCATTCAAAAAATGAAGAATTAGAGTTAATACAAAAGTAATGCTTTTAGTATATAACCCTATCAATACCACCCCCAAACAACATTTTTCTTGTCCTCAAGCAAATATGAGAAATTAGCATAAGTGACCAAAAATGGAGTTCTAACTAATCTCGTTTCACCGAGTGCGATTGCATTGACCATATGCAACAAGGCCTTAAACCACTAAGAATTCCCTAGTGGACGAGTTATAGCCTCGTGAGAGTTTTCCAGTGAAGGTACTCACAAACTTCATCTATACTACAATGACTCAGAAATAACTATTGTTTCCTTATCTATGTCTCAATTATTCATACATCTCACTACCAATGAATACAGAATAATCAAGTTGAAACCTAAGCTAATATATGCATAATAATCTATCATCTACAAATAAACATATTTACAATGAGTAATACTATGAGATGAACTAGTAGGTCCGTTTCTGAAAACTCGGAATAGCGTCCTTAAGTAGGTCCTCACATAAATGTCAAGAAAAAAACCACTCTGATTTTTCCGCTCAAGTTTCGCTACTCTAGTGTGCAGTGGGCACACTTTACCTTACAAACTCAATGACACACAAGGAAGCCGAAGTCGATCAAACACATCTGCCACTCAACTCCATTATAGCTTATAGTAGATAACAGAGTTATCTATTCTAAGAATAGATAACAGTATTATTAGAACGATTCTCGTACTCTATATATTGCATGAATATATATGTGAGAGTAGGAAATAAAATGATTGATACAGTAAGAATTAAGTTAGAGTAATCTAGTTGAGTTTTTACGGTTATCAAATGGCGCTGCTGCCATCTTAGATTGCTTGAATTCAAGGGGAAATCCCCCATTCTCTACCCACCCACCCTTTTAATTTTTAATTTTTATTTCTTAAATTTTCGGAACTGTTCACAGAGGGAAACACTGCAGTAAAGGTATTTGTAAATTTCAAAAAATTCGGAAGATTTATAGGAGTAATCCCTAAGGTGTTATTGATTTAATTAAATTTTGTCAGATTTTCCCTAATTGTTTTACCTTGTGAACAAATATGATCTTTACAGTGCTGCATTTCAGTTTTCAAACCGTAAGTTCTTGAAAAACAGACGAGTAAGGTTACTTAGGCAGTTCCAAAAATTCTAAAATTTTTACAAGAGTATCTATCATAAGTCAGGAGTTTTCAGTAAAAATTTGATTAGTTTTTATTTGTTTTGACCTCCTAACTAGTGGAGTAATTCCAATGTGTTTCTTCACTTTTGCAAACACTTAATTTCTGGAACAACAGCCGATAAGGAGAGTTTGTAGAACTCCAACTGCTCTAAACGTTTTATCTGCTAGGAGTCTCCAGTAAAATGTTGGAGATTTTTGTCTCTGTTTTGATTGGTTAACCTTTCAGTTGTTTGTATTGTGTCCGAAAACTGTTTCACAAACTTTGAAAGGCAGTAAAAGGACTTTTATAGCTCCGATTGATCTGAAATTTTACTGGCTACTTGATACACATCTTGCCAAACTACTGTAAAATTTTCAAATTTTTTGGAGTGCGAGCCGCGCCCTAGATAGCCTATTTTCGAGCACGACCCGCACCTAAAACACTGGACATCATCCAAGGTTGAGCGCGCCCCGCGCCAAACCAAGGCAAAGTTCGAGCGCCCACTGTGCTTAAGCGCCTGGAACTCGAGTTTGACCAGAGCGCAACCCGCGCCCACCCAAGGCTAATTTCGAACGCAACCCGCGCTTAAGTGCTTGTTCCTTGAGCAATGTCGGGCGGCTCGCTACCTCTACCGGGCTAAAAGTGAGCGCGACCTCTTCTCTACGGAGCGCCCGACTTTCCGCAGTCGGTCAAATTTTTATTTCTTCAAGTTATTCAGTGTTTCTAACATCATACAAACATTGAGATCATTTATACAAGACGCTATTCAAACGCGTAGCAAGGAGGCATTCAGGTACTCCTTCTTCCACTCCTCGCCTTTTCTGTTAGAGGAGTTTTAATTCTAGTATAATCAGGCTTGTTTTTCGTAGACATAAATACCACACGCCTATCTAGAATTATATTTCACACACTACACCTGCATCAATGGCTAAAGAACAAGAGACTCCTCTCTCTGATTTTTATAAAGCCCTAAACGATGGCCCTAAGTCGTGCATCATTCTTGCAGACCTAGTGGGGGATTTTCGAATTCCCCCTAATATATTTAACTTGTTACTAGTTTTTCATGGTTTAGACCATGAGAAGCCTTACCAGCATATGCGTAGGATAGACCAAGTTCTCACTACATTCCATCATCCTAGCGTAAGTCCGGATCAAGTTAAACTTAGGGTGTTTCTATTCACCCTAGCCGACAAGGCAGCGTCTTGGTTAACTGCCCAAACGCCAAACTCTGTGGACTCATGGGCTAATCTTGTTCAATTGTTCATGGAACAGTTTTACCCACCACTGAAGACAGATGAAATGCTTCAAAAGATTCATTTCTTCCACCAGAATCCTCATGAATCATTTTCAGAGGACTGGAATCGTTTCACTGATCTTCTCATTGAATGCCCGCATCATAATCTTGCGAAAGACACGCTTGCTCGTGCCTTCTTCAAAGGGCTTTTACATCGTCATAAGGAGGTTCTAGATATCATGACTGGGGGTAGTTTTCTTAGTAAAGGAGTCTTGGAGGCTTATACATTCTTAGAAGATCAATCTAAGAGGAACAACAATTGGGGAAATAACGACTCTTCCCACTCCACTCCTTTTTTTGAGGTTAAACCTAATTCTGAGCTTAAAACTCTTATCGATGACCCTCACTAAAAAGGTAGATGCCATCTCTATTCAACAACAACCCACTCCAGTCATAAACATTAAATCTACTCGTTGTAATATCTATTTTACTCTTGAGCATTCCGACTTCTATTGTCCTCTTGTCTATGCACAACCACCACCACAACCATCACACTTCAACCAGTTAACTCAACATCAAGGACAAGGGAACTTAGGTAACCAGAATAGAGGTTTAGTGCCCATAACCCAGAACTATCAACATCAAGATGTGAACGCTCAACAAGCATTAATTCCAATTCAACCATCTACAAACGAAATAGTAGTAACCCTGTTAGAGAAACAAAATCAAATTATGCAACAAAACTCCAACTTGATGAAAGATCAGCATGATCAAAACTCTAATATGATGAAACAAACAATGTAAATGATGCAGTCTTTGTGCCAAAAGATTATTGACATGTCTCCTAACCAAAATAATAACCAAACAGGCTTGTTTCCAGGTCAAGTAGTGCCTAATCCTAAGTCAACAAACACCACCTTTGAAATAAACAGTATTCACTGTAATGGTAATATAAACCAAGGGGACCTACAGGCAGCTACTACCCTTCGTTTAGGGAAATTAGTTGATAACAAAGTAACTATGCCTGAAGACCACTCGCAAACAGAAGCTGAAAATAAAACCATACCAAATACTGTAATAGAAACTAGTACTAGTTAAACCACAACTAAAAGGGAAAACCTTACAAGACCCAATAATAGAAATTGAAGACCCTACACCTGTAGAGGTTCCAATATGGACACCTAGATGGAAAACGACTAGAGATAAAGCAAAGACTAATAATATTGCTAAAGATAGAAACAAACCACCATATCCCGAGAGACTAATTGTCTCTAAAAAGGACGAAAATTTTGATGAGATTAGGGAAGTGTTTAAAAATCTGACTATAAACCTACCTTTTCTAGATGCTATAAAAAGTCTACCTAGACACGCTAAGTTTCTAAAAGAGTTGTGCATCAAGAAGAGAAAAACCAACATACCCCACGAAGCATTCTTAACTAAACAATATCTCTCATTATCTGAACATAACGGAATTGTTAAGTACAAGGACCCTGGTCATCCTACTGTACAATGCACCTTAGGTGATACTTTCATAACAACTGCTTTATTAGACCTGGGGGCAAGTGTTAACTTACTCCCTTTTTATTTATATAAACAACTAGGTGTAACAAAACTTCAACTAACCAAAATGACTTTGCTGTTAGCCGATCGTTCTATTAAGTATCCCAAAGGCGTAGTTGAAAATATTCTCATTAAAGTCCAAGATTTTTACTACCCCATTAACTTTGTTATTCTCGACACAGAAGTTGCTCATGATTCTATTCCCATCATCTTAGGGCATCCTTTCTTGGCAACCGCCAATGCCCAAATCAATTGCCGGGATGGCTCAATGACTCTTTCTTTTGGAAATCTTCCTGTAGAAGTTAACATGTTTAGACAAAAGCAGGGACAACTAGGGTTGCTTGTAGAAGGAAAAGTGAAGGCCATTGAGAGTTTTTTATATCACATTAGTGCTTCCGACGATCTCGTCCCCACACTAATACATACCCCTCTTATGGAAGAGGACAAAGATCACAATTTTGACTCCTTGAACATAACTGAACTAGCGAAAGAATTTTCCACCCTGCCTTTCGACACTACAAGAGATGGAGTAAACCTCACAATAGACGAGATAGATAAATTCCTCAAAGATGGAGATGAATACTATAATTCTATGGATGCGAACAACCTAGATGAGGAATTCGATAAGTTTCTAAGAGCCTGTGATGATCCACCCTCTCAAGAACTACCTAAAGAGCCACCTGATACCTTCATTTTCAGATGTGTGCTAATACCAACCCATGCCACCAATAATTTTTATGCTAAAACAACACACTCATTTTTTCCATTCCTTCAATCTAAAATTTATCCATACCCTACATATCTTCCACAACCATCCATTTTCTCACAATCATTCACTCGGACACCTTTTCCTTCAAAGAAAAATAAGAAACTTTATGCTCGATTAGGTTATAGATCTATCAGAATTAACTCCCATTCTACTAAGCCATGCCATAGGAAATCTTGGTGCTTAATTCTGTTTAATGGTACATTTCGTGTTAACTATTTAGGGAAAGATCCACAATTATTTAGATTATTGATATATGGGAAACTACATGTTAATACATATATATCACATTAAGTCTAGGGAATCTGACTTTAAAAGACCCAAGTTTTTGTATAATACCAACTTTCTAGAGTATAGGCCAAACAAAAATTTTCAAACTTAAAAAGAGTTTTCCAATTTTGTTTGTGGGTGGCATATTTTGGTATTTCATTTCAAATCTTTTTGCCACCCTTTGCTTGTCATGTTTACTCTAGTAGAGTTTGTGTTAGTTCGTACGAAATAGTTTAATTATGCTTCATGTTATCATATCATTTTTACAATATTTCTGTTACAGGTATTGCCAATTTTTGCCACGTTTCTAGGGTAAATTCTTTCCTTATCTCTTTACACTTTGAGGACAAAGCATTCGATTGTTTAGGGGTGGGATAGAAACATTTGCAAAAATTAGGCACTTTTAGGATGTAAATTACGCACTTTTTTTTATATAAAAAAAATTAATTAAAAATCATAAATATTGTTTATACTAGGCACTTAGTGATAATGGTATTGCTCCTTTCTCCATGATGATATTAGTCTAGAAATCTCACGTAGTACTTGAATTAGGATTTAATTTTTGAAACATAGATTAATATATACGTAATAGTCATTGCAACTTTTCATGGACATCTTGCATGAGCATCTTTGATTGTACTTGGCAGTATTTTTCTGAGACCTAAGTTAGAGTACTTAATACATAGCCTGTGATCATCTAGCCTAAAAGCCTCATAAGAGTGAAATATCTAAGTGATGACACAAGGGAGAAGTAAATTCCGAGTAGAGAAATCACACATCCACTTGCTTGATCACCACACCATATCCTAAGCGAGAATTTATGCCCTCTTTGGATTGATATAGCTAGAAATTCACACCTATATGAAATTTATTATCCGATAGTCGCCCCACTGAGCTTTTCATTAGCCTTTTCACAAACCACAAATCCTTTACCCAATAAACCAAAAGAAAAAATAAAATGAGCCTAACTATCTAGATAAGTCTGAGAAATGAGATGAGTGAAGAAAAGAGAAGAGAAATGTAAACAAAAATTAGTTAGTTGCTTTAGAAAATAAAAAAAAAAAGTTTCCATCCAAAGAAAATAAAATAAAAACTCCAAAAATAGAATAAAAGGAGTCAAAAAGCCAAAATAAAAAGGCTAAGGATGGAAACAAAGTGAAGAAGTAAAAGAACAAGGTTTTCTCTAGTTACATAATATGAAGACCCTACTTTTTCAGACTTGTCTTTTTGAATATCAATTTCCTTCCTTCTTTAACCAACACCTACGCCCCGTATCACCTAATAAAGACCCCTATCTCAATTAGGAATAGGTTGGGGTGATAGTAAGTGGTAGATGTTTTTGATCGACCTCAGCTTCCTTGGATTGTCATTGAGACTGTAAGGAAACGTGTCCCTACTACACACTGGAGTTAGCAAACTTGAGTGGAAAAATTAGAGTGATATATGATTTGACACATTCCTTGTGAGAACCTACTTAGGCACGCTACCCAAAAGTTTCAGAAACGGACCTGCCATTGCATTTCATATCATAGTTCATTGTATAGTTGTTTATCTTAAGATGATTTCATTATTATGCATGTATTACTTTAAGTTTTAGAATGATCATTCTTGTTTAAATACTAGTGAGATGTATAGATCATTGAGACATAAATAAGAAAACAATAGTTTTATTTCTTAGTCGTTGTAGTATAGATGAAGTTTGTGAGTACCTTCACTGAAAAACTCTCCCGAGGCTATAACTCGTCCACTAGGGAATTCCTAGTGGTTTAAGGCCTTATTACATATAGTCAATGCAATCGCACTCGGCGAAACGAGATTAGTTAGAACTCCATTTTTGGTCACTTATTCTAATTTCTCATATTTGCTTGAGGACAAGCAAAATGCAGTTTGGGGGTGGTTTGATAAGAATCCAAAACTGTAGGTTTAACCCTTTTCACAATATTGCTTTAGACCAATTATGTGATTAATAAGTAAGAGTTAGTACTGTTATCGTGCTTTTGTGTATTTCAGGCATTGGAGTCGAATATGTGTAGAAATGCATCCCTTTTGCAAGATAAAGGAGCAAGGGTTGGTTGCTAAGAAGTTCTATGATAAAAGACCAAGATTCAAGGAGAAAAAGCCTTTTTAAATCCTGGTCAAAGCTGAAAAGTCAAACTCAACGCGGGCAGAAACAGCGTATAAAAGTCAGCAGACCTTCCGAAGGTCGTATCTTTGGACTCAAACCTCGGAATTGTGCCTACCTTATGTCAAAACGACCGGATCGGAAAGATCTTTCCAATAGTCCAATCCTTGATACAATCAGAGGAGAAAAAGTGGGCAAAAAGTCTATGGAAGTCAAATCTAACTGAAAAGACCTCTGTGGACTGAAGAAATTTGGTTTTGGGCTCGATTTTCTGGCCCAAAACATGGCTCTTCAGCCCATGCACGAAAAAGTGGATCTGGTCTCCTCCATTTGTATATAGAAGACTTAACTCTTAAGATAGCTAGATCTAAATTAGAAAATTAGGTTTGACTCCATTAATTAGTTAGAATAGCTTGTTTAGATCTAGTTTTTACCTTCAATTAATTAGTGTTAGAACAAAGTAGATTATTATTTAGAATCACTATTAGTTTTACAATAAAGTATTAGTTTTCATTTCAATTTAGTTATTGATTAAATTCTTATTTAGTTTTAGTTGTTTTAAATTCATAAATTAGGCTATCTTCATTTTGATTCTTAGACTATTGTTAAAATTAGATTTATAAAGTTAAAATTAGTTATTAAATTATGACTTGTTATTATTGTTCTTGTGTTGGGAATGATAGTATAGAAATTTCACATCACACATTACTCTCACCATTATTCTTTGTATTTAATTAGTTAAATTCGTTTAAGTCTAGAGAGTTAAGAGTGGAACGATTCTGTACTCTATATATTGCATGAATATATATGTGAGAGTAGGAAATAAATCTTTGATACCGTAAGAAATAAGTTAGAGTAATCTAGTTTAGTTTTTACGGGTTGATAAGAGCCCAAAACTGTAGTTTTAACCCCTTTAACAATATTGTTTTAGACCAATTATGTGATTAATAAGTAAGAGTTAACTGTTATCGTGCTTTTGTGTATTTCAGGCATTGGAGTCGAATATGTGTAGAAATGCGTCCCTTTTGCGAGATAAAGGAGCAAGGTTTGATTGCTAAAAAGTTCTAGGATAAAAGGCCAAGATTCAAGGAGAAAAAGCCTTTTTAAAGCTCAGTCAAAGCTGAAAAGTCAAAGTCAACGCGGGCAGAAACAGCGCATAAAAGCCAGCAGAACTTCCGAAGGCTGTATCTTTGGACTCAAACCTCGGAATTGGGCCTACCTTATTTCAAAATGACCGGATCGGAAAAAGATTTCCAATGATCTAAGCCTTGGCCCAATCAGAGGAGCAAAAATGGGCGAAAAGTCTGTGGAAGTCAAATAGAACTAGAAAGGCCTCTGTAGACTGAAGAAATTGGGTTTTGGGCTCGATTTTCCGGCCCAAAACATGGCTCCTCAGCCCATGCACGAAAAAGTGGATCTTGTCTCCTCCATTTGTATGGAGAAGACTTAACTCTTAAGATAACTAGATCTAGATTAGAAAATTAGGTTAGACTCCATTAATTAGTTAGAATAGCTTGTTTAGATCTAGTTTCTATATTTCAATTAATTAGTGTTAGAACAAAGTAGATTATTATTTAGAATCACTATTAGTTTTATAATAAAGTATTAGTTTTCATTTCAATTTAGTTATTGATTAAATTCTTATTTAGTTTTAGTTGTTTTAAATTCCTAAATTAGGTTGTCTTCATTTTGATTCTTAGACTATTGTTAAAATTAGATTTATAAAGTTTAAATTAGTTATTAAATTATGACTTGTTATTATTGTTCTTGTGTTGGGAATGATAGTATAAAAATTTCACATCACACATTACTCTCACCATTGTTCTTTGTATTTGATTAGTTGAATTCGTTTAAGTCTAGAGAGTAAAAACTCAACTAGATTACTGTAACCTCATTCTTACGGTATCAAAGATTTTATTTTCTACTCTCACATATATATTCATGCTATATATAGAGTACGGAATCGTTCCACTCTTAAACTATCAAGACATAAATGGAATTCAACTAATCAAACACAAAGAATAATGGTGAGAGTAATGAGATGTGAAATTTCTATTCCAAATAACAACTATTCTAACAAGCAATCATCCTCACATGGCTTCCTTAACTTTCTCTAATGGAGGTTTTAGCCTAATATCATTATACTATCATTCCCAACACAAGATCAATAATAGCAAGTCATAATTTAATAACTAATTTAAACTTTATAAATTTAATTTTAACAATAGTCTAAGAATCAAAATGAAGACAACCTAATTTATGAACTTAAAACAATTAAAACTAAATAAGAATTTAATCAATAACTAAATTGAAATGAAGAACTAATTCTTTATTATAAAACTAAATTTGATTCTAAATAATAATCTACTTTGTTCTAACACTAATTAATTGAAGGTAAAAACTAGATCTACAAGTTATTCTAATGGCTACTTTCTATTCTAAGCTATCTAACTATATATTTGTTAAGAGCTAAGTCTTGTTTTATATTAAGTAGGAGACCAGATCCACAATTTCGTGCATGGGCTGAGGAGCCATGTTTTGGGTCGGAAAATCGAGCCCAAAGCCCACTTTCTTCAGTCCACAGAGCTTGTTCCAGCTAGCTTTGACTTCAGCAGACTTTTCGTCCACTTTTACTCTTTTGATTGGGTCAAGGCTTAGACCATTGGAAATCTCTTTCCGAGCCGGTCGTTGTGACGTAAGGTAGGCCCAAATCCGAGGCTTGAGTTCAAAGATATGGTTTTCGGAAGTTCTATTGACTTGTGCACTATTTCTGCCCGTGTTGACTTTTCAGCTTTTGACTGGGCATCATAAAGGCCTTGTCTCCTTGAATCTTGGCCTTTATCACAGAACTTCTTAACAACCAACCCTTTGCTCCTTTATATCGCCAAAGTGGCACATTTCTTCACATAATTGAGTTCCATGCCTGAAATACATAAAATCACATAATTAGCATTAACTCTTATTTATTACTCGCATAATTGGTCTAAAAGTAGTATTATTAAGGGGTTAAAACTACAGTTTTGGGCTCTTATCAAACCACCCCCAAACAGCATTTTGCTTGTCCTCAAGCAAATATGAGAAATTAGCATAAGTGACCAAAAATGGAGTTCTAACTAATCTCTTTTCGGCGAGTGCGATTGCATTGACCATATATAACAAGGCCTTAAACCACTAGGAATTCCCTAGTGGACGAGTTATAGCCTCGTGAGAGTTTTCCAGTGAAGGTACTCACAAACTTCATTTATACTACAATTAGGGGTGTAATACGGGGCGGGTCCGGTCAACCGCAGGTCAAATAGTGATGGGGCGGGGCGGGGCGGGTCTAGGGAATACAAATCCAGTGGTCCCCGATGGGGCGGGTTGAACTGTCATGTCTTAGTACCATCACCCGGCCTGTTGGGTCAGCTTATGGGGCGGGTTTTGGGCGGGTCATCCAGGTCGGGTGGAAATTATCATTTGAACCCAATTTCACCCAAAAAAAACTTTCTAATTCTGCAAGTAATATATTTCCAATTCACAGCATAGAGAAAAAAATGGAATCAATCAATAAAAAATAAACAAATATTAAAAAACTTGAACTTGAACCCAAAACCATATCTGCAAATTTGAAACTTCTTTCTCGTGATTTACTATTTGTAAATTGATTATTTTTCATAGCATGATAAAATGAAGATGGGAGCGAAGATCCATGGTACAAAACAATAAAATATAAACTAAAAGAATTCAAAATTAATACAAGGATGAATGATTTATCTTCTCCAAAATTCGAAAGTTGAATTTGAACTTTTGATATTTGTCAAATGTTCAAACTTGAATATTTGAAATTGATGTTGAACTCATAAGTTTTGTTCATATCTCCCAAATTCCTACAAAAGTTAAAATAAAATATAAATAAAATACAAAAATATTATAATTAGAGTCTTGAAATTGTGCGGGTCAATGGGGTTGGGTCAACGACTTTTGACACGGTGTAGGTCGGGTGGCTTGACGGGTCGGATTTGAGCATAGAACCTACACCCATAGCTCGACTATGTAAAAATGGTGGCTGGGCGGGGTGGGTCTATTTTCTGGTCGGTGCGGGTTTGGGTGGCGGGTGAAGACCGGGTATCCTACCGGATGATGGGTCAACAGTTTTTTTTTACACTCCTAACTACAATGACTCAGAAATAACTATTGTTTCCTTATCTATGTCTCAATTATCTATACATCTCACTAGCAATGAATACAGAATAATCAAGTCGAAACCTAAGCTAATATATGCATAATAATATATCATCTACGAAAAACATATTTACAATGAGTAATACTATGAGATGAACTAGCAGGTCCGTTTCTGAAAACTCGGAATAGCGTCCTTAAGTAGGTTCTCACATAAATGTCAAGACAAAAACCACTCTGATTTTTCCGCTCAAGTTTCGCTACTCCAGTGTGCAGTGGGCACACTTTACCTTACAAACTCAATGACACACAAGGAAGCCGGAGTCGATCAAACACATCTGCCACTTACTATCACACTAACCTATTCATAATTGAGCTAGAGGTCTTTATTAGGTGTTGTGGGGATTAGGTGATGGTTTAAGAATGAAGGAAATGGATATTCAAAGAGAACAAGTCTGAGATAATAGAGTCTTCATATTATGTAACTAGAGAAAACCTTATTTTTTATTTTTGCTTCTACACTTTGTTTCTATCCTTAGCCATATTTTTTTTTCTTTTTCTTTGGCTTTTGACTCCTTGATTCTATTTTTGGAGTTCTAACTCTTTATTTCCTTTTATTTTATTTTATTTGGATGAAAACTTACTTTTCTCTTCTGAAGCGACTAACGAATTCTTGATTTCAAAGGTTCTTCTCTTTTCTATTCTACATCTCTATTCGTAGACTTATTCAAAGAATTAGGTAGGTTGATTTTTTTTTTGTTTTGTTTTGTAACAGGGTAAAGGATTTGTGGTTTATGAAAGGCTAAAGAAAGGCTCAAAGGGGCGACTAGCGGAAAATAATTCATAGGTTTGAATTTCTGGCTATATCGATCCAAAAAGGGCCTAAATTCTCGCTTAGGATATGGTATAGTAATCAAGCAAGTGGACGTGTGATTTCTCTATCTGGATTTTACTTCTCCCTTGTGTCATTTCTCAAATGTTCACTCATATAAGGCTTTAGGCTATATTCTCACAGGATTTGTAGAATAAGTACTCTAGCCTAGATTTCATAAACTTACTGCCAAGTGCCAACAATCATAGATACTCATGTAACATATTTATAGATAGATGAAAGGATTATTACCTACATATTAGCCTAATTTTCTAAAAACTATTTTAATGCAAAAGCTACGTGAGACTTCTAGATTATTAAGAGCATAGAGAAAAAAACAATATCAATATTCCTAAGTGTATAGCATACTTTTTATTTATATTTTTAAAATTTTTGAATTATTTTAGCTAGAAAACAAGTGCATATTATAGATATCTATATCCTAACAGATGCCTTAATTACACATGTTTCTATGCCCCCCCCCCCCCCCAAACAAGAAGCATGCTTTGTCCTCAAAGTATTTTAAATAAAGAAGGTAGGAAAATACCATTGAAATGCTTGAAATTCCAAAACATCTGCAAAACAAGGTTATAACATACTAATATAGAAAAGAAAATTGACACAACTCTATAAGAGTTCCACCCGTAATGGGGTTAATGAGAAACAAATGGGACATAAGCAGACACTTACTGAAACTAACATTTACCTGCACTCCTGTTTAAACATTATCCTCCTCATTTCTCTCTTCAAAGAGATGAGGTTCCTTCGCATCCTGCCATGCCATGATAACCTGCCAAGCCTACCACCGTGTGTCGTCAACTTGTGCTAACCTATCTAGTGTTACTATGTCTGATGGGGTGTAAGGAGCAACCAAATGAGGTTGCACCTGCCATCCCAGCGAAGTCATTATTCGGAATGAGCGAACCACCCAATTGGTGGGTCTCATGACTTCAACCCTTTTCCAATCCGTGAATTGGGTACATAATTCTGGTAGACAACTGAGTATGATGCCGCAAACCAAATCATGCATAAGAAGATACTTATGTCGCATTCTTTGGGCTCTCTTAAGACTAGTCACTAATACTCGGGGAATGTCATATCGGTGATGTCCCTCAGCTAAAGCAAGGAAAACGTCACCAGCGGTACTATTTGCAGAAGTAAACTGCCACTCCCCTAGAATATTCATCAGGATGAATAACATAGTGGTGCCTACATTTAGGGACAGGCTACCAAGGGCTATGTTGTAACGCCCTTAGTCCATTATACGAAATACCCCTCCCCCATAATACTCATGGAAATATGTATAGTCATAGAGGTATGAATTATCGGTCATATATCCCCACGTGTGAATAGGATCAGGTATTGGTATTCCTGAAACTAATGCTACCACATACTTATTGAATTCTAAGGGTGTGTCATCAACCGTGACGGAGAATTCTTGTTCTCCATCCTGGTTACAATAGAACTTAACATTATTATAGAAAAATTCAGTAAGCTTAGGTGAATATGAGTCATCTTCACTTACCAGAAGATGCCTCTATCCGAACTGCACGATCCTCTCACAGAACCAATGTCCATAAGACTCGCTCCCCAACAAGTGTTCGAAAGACTGCTCCGGTATTACTATAGGAGAAGTCATCACAAAACTACTCTCTAGAACAGCTGCAACTATCCTGGAACAACCCTCAAAAAACTGGAAATTTTTGGTGCCCACAGGGGTCACAGCGCAGGTGCGCTCAAGGTATGCCTGGGATTGGCGTGGGTGCGCTCTGTTGAATTTCGAGTTCCAGGCACTTGGGTGCAGGGTGAGCTCACTTCTAGCCTGGGATGGGCACGGGGTGCGCTCAGGATTAAAATTGGAATTCCAGTGTTTTGGGCACAGGTTGCGCTCAGGGTAGAATTTCTCGACAAAGGTCGAGGGCTAGGTGGCTCCATCAAGCGCAGGTGCGCTCGAGGAGCTGTTAGGCCCAAGTGCGAAGGAAAAATAAGGCAAAGTGAGAGTGAAACGTGAGAGATGAATGTGAGATGTAGTTGGGGTTGTGAGTGTAGAATGAATGCAGTTTTTATAGGTTTTAAATTGCTAAACCAAATCGGGAATTTGCCAAAAAGCTTTAAGGCAATTTCCGGAAATAATAAAATTTCCAAAACCGAAAATGGAAAAAACTCATATTCTTGATTCTAAAACAACCCTAATATCTTTTAGGTTGAATTTAGGATAGAAAATTCCTAACTCATCGAGATTTCATCCTAACAAAATATCTATTTATAGCGATGCCCATATGGGCAATATTCTCAGCCTTCACTCCAAAACAACTTCTTAAAATAGATGATCATATAACGAATTATGCTAGGTGATAAGAGCCCAAATCTGTAGTTTTAACCCCTTAATAATACTACTTTTAGACCAATTATGCGAGTAATAAATAAGAGTTAATACTAATTATGTGCTTTTATGTATTTCAGGCATGGAACTAAATTATGTGCATAAATGTGCCACTTTGGCGATATAAAGAAGCAAAGGGTTGGTTGCTAAGAAGTTCTGTGATAAAGGCCAAGATTCAAGGAGACAAAGCCTTTTTGAAGCCCAGTCAAAAGCTGAAAAGTCAACACGGGCAGAAACAGTGCACAAGTCAGCAGAACTTCCGAAAACCATATTTTTGGACTCAGGCCTCGGATTTGGGCCTACCTTACGTCAAAACGACCAGCTCGGAAAGAGCAATGGTCTAAGCCTTGACACAATCAGAGGAGTAAAAGTAAACAAAAAGTCTGCTGAAGTCAAAGCCAGCTGAAACGGGCTCTGTGGACTGAAAAAATTGGGCTTTAGGCTCGATTTTTCGGCCCAAAACATGAGACCTCAGCCCATGCACGAAATTGTGGATATGGTCTCCTTTTTTACATAAAACAAAACTTAGCTCTTAAGAAAGATATAGTTAGATAGCTTAGAATAGAAAGTAGCCATTAAAATAGCTTGTAGATCTAGTTTTTGAATTCAAGTAGTTAAATTAATTAGTTTCATTCCTTATTTTAGATTAATTCTTTGAATCATTGTTCTTCATTGATTAGATAAATAAAATAGTTTATTCTTGTTCATTTCAATTTTGTCATTTAAATTTGTAGATGTAATTTCAATTCTTGTTGTTATTCAATTCTTAGTTATTAATTAGATTTGAAGTATCGTTTAATCAAAATTAGTAAAGTTCAAATCTTTATATTATGTCTAGTTTTAATTCAATGGGAAATGATAGTTTGATTAATCAAGGCTAAACCTCCATTAGAGGGGTTTGATGAAGCCTTGATGAAAACTTGATTGTGTAGTATAGAATCGTTGTAAGAATCTATTCCACTCTAGAAGGTCGTTGATTTGCCATGAGAATAGGTGGACGACCTCACATACTAGTTATGAATTGGTAGAAATGCCATGTATAATTAGGGATTAGAACGACCAATTCTTACTATGAGAAAGTAAGAATTGGTTTACAACAATTCTACGTTAGTTTATTAAGTTGGGTTCAAGGTGGAATTAAATTCCCCTAATTCTTTATCTAGATTCAACTCTTAGCAATTTGTCATTTCGTTATTCGTAGCTTGTTATTTGAATTCACATCGTAGTATAAATTCCACCATTACTCTCATTAGACTTTGGATAGACTCGACAATTGTTGAAAACTTGAATGCTAAAGGACTAGGAGTGGAACAAATCTTCTATTCCAACTCTACATCAATTGATTCAAGAGTATAAAACAAATATCTTTGATAAGTAATAGTTCAGTTTATAGTTTTACTTGCGTTTAGAGTTTCATTGCTTTATTTGTGAGTAAGACTATCTTTTTATGTTTATCAAATGGCGCCGCTGCCATCTTAGTACTCTTTAGGATTGTTTTCTGTAGACTTGATAGTTTTTCAAAGTCCCATAACCCACCCACCCTTGTTTGGATTCTCACTGTGGTTGTCTGTTTCAGCTTTGCAAATTTCCACGAAAAATTACTTGGAGCACACCTGCGCCCTAGGCAGGCCAAACTGGAGTGCACCCTGTGCCCACACGATTCATGTCCTCTATCTCTTTTGGTGTCTTGGGACACATATCCTTTGATAGAGGAACTCCATGCCTGAAAGGCAAAAACCTTTCTTGGAGTTTTGCATGTTAGAACGAGTCAACACAGTATCAATATAGGTAGCCTGAGATAAGCACAACATCCTTTTATTGCGATCTCTTATAATTTTGATCCCAAGGACGTGATTCGCTTCTCCCAAGTCCTTCATATCAAATAGTTTGGATAACCATACCCTTATGTCTGTCAACACTTTCACATTGTTTCCAATGAGTAAGATGTCATCTACATAAAGCACAAGAATTACCACTATGTTTCCATCAAATTTCTTGTACAAAACAAGATGCTCTTCGTGAAAATACTTATGGAGTTAACTTAAAAATCAATTAATTAACCCGTCAGCACCCTACACAATGAGATGTAGTAAGCCACGATAGTGTGGATGTTTACCCTATCTACATTTGTGTAGAGAGGTTTTTCCTATTAGTTCTACTTCTCGTCAACTTAATAGCGCACCACTCGTTAAAGTGGACACATGCCATCTAGACAAGTAAAACTAAATTGCTGACCTACTTTGGTCCTACAAATAATAGCAGTGACTCCGATGGGGAGGATACCATTACTTGCATCTAAGTGTATACCATTACTCAACTTCTTAATCCATTATTTGTAATGAATCCCTTCAGATGGAGAAGTGAATCCATACATTAATAACTTCATATAGTTATCTTTTAGAAGTTTGTTATGGTAATCCGTAATTAGACTCATCCAATATGGAGGAAGGTACTAAAACCGACACACAAGTATAATTACATTACCAACAAACCAGTAATGGAGACCGTGGGATTTATACAAAACTAAATTCCCACTCCCACTTAGTTATTAAGAACTAAGGATCTTTCTATTTACTGGTCAGGCCTATGTCCATGTTATATATTATTCATGTGGGCCTAGTTTTTACCAAACATCCACAAATAAAAACATGCATATAGAATAAGCAATTATGAACAATAAAATGGAAAACAAATTCCTAACTGTTATGGCCAATATTCATTGCTTCATCCTATTCGCCGAACCCTTTTAGTTGCCTTCACAAAATCCGACGGGAACTTCACGAAATCACTTCATAGACCCTCGAACAGCAAACAAAAATCATCTCATCTTAGAAAAAAAAAATCTCTCACTGCCGTATAGGGTGCGACCCGCGCTCATTCTTTAGGCGTTTCAGCACAACCCGTACTCCATGATAAACGATAAAATGAGTAATTTACCTACGAAATGAACGATGAACTCAAAACGTAAGTAAACTAAAACTTTTTACGTGTCTATATTACTTATCAAAGTTTCTACTCTCAATTCTATCGAAATAGAGTGGAGTAACAAATTCGTTCCACTCCTAGTTCTCTAGCATGGAATGTTTCCTAATCTAATTAATCGGTCTTAAGTCTAATGAGAGTTTTACGAGGGGGAATTATACTACGATGCAATATGAAAAGCAATATGTTTAATGTCACTACGAAATATATGGAAATACTAATATTCTTGAATCTAGATAAAGAATTAGAGGGGAATTGAATCCACCTCGAATCCAACTTAATCAACTAGAATAGACTGTTGTAATCCAATTCTTACGTTCTCACGGTAAGAATTGCTCGTTCTAATCCCTAATTAACATGGCATTTCTACCAATTATAACTAGCATGTGAGGCCGTCCACCCATTCTCATGGCGAAACACGACCTTCTAGAATGGAATAGACTCTACAACGCTTCTACACTATACAACTAAGTTTTCATCAAGGCTTCATCAACCCCTCTAATGGAGGTTTTAGCCTTAATTCATCAAACCATCATTTCCCATTGAAATTGAATACAACATATTACAAAGATTCTAACTTTATGAAATTTAACTAAACAATAATCGAAATTTAATTAATAACTAAGAATTGAATGATAACAAGAATTGAAATTAGATCTAATAAATTGTAAATGACAAAAATCGAAATTGACAAGAATAACTATTTTATTTATCTAATCAATAAAGAACAATGATTTAAAGTTTTAATCTAAAACAGGGAATGAAATTCTAAAACTAAGATCTAAAACTAATTAATGGAGGCTACTAATCTAATTTCTAATCTAGGCCTAACTATCTACCATTAACAAAGAGCTAAGCTTTTGTTTTTATACTTTCAGATCCAAAAATCGTGCATGGGCTTAGAGCCATGTTTTGGGCCAGAGAATCAGGCCCAAAACCCAATTTCTTTGGTCCAAAATGGGCTATTCAGCTGTAGTTGGCTTCGACAGATGTTTCGTCCACTTCTGCTTCTCTGATTGGATCAAGGCTTGGACCATTGAAATCTCTTTCCGAGCCGGTCATTTTGACATAAGGTAGGCCCAATTCCAAGGTCTGAGTCCAAAGATATGGTCTTCGGAAGTTCTGCTGACTTTGTGTGCTATTTCTGCCCGCGTTAACTTTGACTTTTCAGCTTTGACCGGGCTTTAGAAAGGCTTTGTCTTCTTGAATCTTGGCCTTTAATCACAGAACTCCTTAATAACCGACCTTTGCTCCTTTATCTCGCTAAAGTGGCACATTTCTGCACATAATGGACTTTGAAGCCTGAAATGCATAAAAACACATAATTAGTGTTAACTCTTAATTATTACTCACATAATTGGTTTAAAAGTATGACTGTTACAGGGTTAAAACTACAGTTTTGGGCTCTTATCACTCCACTTTTGCCTGTCTAAGGCGCGTGGCGCGCTCAAGCTCAATTTTTCTCTTTCTAGTGTTAAGAGCGACCCGCGCTCCAGTTGTGCCTGCATAGGGCACGACCCGCGCTCACTTCCAGGCCCTTCAGCGCGACCCGTGCTCCAGCCGAAAAAATTCAGATCCGGATTTTTACCAATCCAAATCTTAATCTTTTTGATCTTTTGATCTTTACAATAGATTACATCAATGATAAAAACAATAACATGATACATACCATGATTTAAATTACATCCATTGATAATCAAAACTTGTAAAAACGATAAATTTTTCATAAAATAAAAAATGATCCATTTCTTTCCAGAAATCATTCTGACCATAACAGTTGGTCTAGATGCCTACAAAACCATGTTAGAACAGTTCTACATCTACCAACATCTATATGCTCTGATACCAATTATAGGAACCGTTATTTTCAGAATTAATATTTCTACAAACCGCGAACACCACGCGCAGCGGAATTAATGGGTGTCCACGATTTGTGAATGGAAATGTCCACGATTTGTGAATGGAAAACATACCTTTGAATCTGATTTAGATAACTCTGAGAATCCAAGCTTTATCAAATCTGAAATCAACAATCAACCCCTTGATCTTCTATTGTATTCCTTTAGAATAGATTGGACGTTGTGTGGACAACAATCTACCAATCCCCTTCCTCTCACAAAGCTAGATCCAATTTTTGGATCTATCTTTCCTTGCCACTTTTTCTGTTTAGATGAATAGTGAATTTCAGCCAGATAGAGATTATTCTATTTATAGGCTACAACAGGGACCATGAGAAGAAATTAGGGTTGGGCCTCCTGACGGGTTTGGGCTTCCCATGTTTGCCCCGAACACACGGCCCAAGTCCGTCAACAAATGACTTATTCCACTAAAGGCCATTGTTGCACTACCGCCCTAATCCCAAATTACGTGTCAGCGTTTATGGGCTCCATATTATGTGCTCGTTAATCTCCCCGTGTTTAAGATATCGAATGTCCGTTGATTAAGTCAAGTTACTGACAACTACATTAATCAACTTCTTTTGTCCTTGAGTAGTACCACTCAACCTCATTGTCATGTCGGAATAAATCCACCTGCAAGGTTTACATGACAATCTTTTTGAGCTCCTCAAGGGGACATCATCAACCTGACTTCTTGCGGGACACGGATTCTTTCTATAATCAACAGCACACCTTACATACAATGTTATTACCTAATCCATCAAGTTTGTTGATTCACAAATGAATCTCACTCATTGATGATTTAAAGCAATGTACAATGCATGTAAGTGCCTGTTATTATATTCGGATTAGGAGGACAAGCATCCATAATAACAGAGGTGTTTGTTCTCTTATATAGTAAGTATAAGGAGAAACAACCTCACTTGGTCCTGTTCAATACACACAAAGTGTACTAGTGTAATCCAATAGTTAAGATAGACTAATACCAGATTATACTACAACCGTACAAATGGTTTGTCCAAAACCATCTAGGTTGTGAATGATTACTTGTACTTTATAAGGTACTGATGATATGATCTTCTGTGTGTTCACACCATATCATCTACAACATAAAGTATTAGACACATGCATATAACTAATAATATATATAATATGCATAATATTTGCCCATATGATTCTCATTCAAAATATAAAGAATTAGAGTTAATACAAAAGTAATGTTTTTAGTATATAACCCTATCAATTTTGTAATAAACTGGAAGCCAGATTGTCCTCTTCTCAACAAAGAGAATAATGGAGGTATGTCTTATGCACTAGTAGTTTAAACATGTTTAGCGGTGTTATCTACTAGAACCTGGTGTGTGTATATGGAAACCACTAACCATGTCTGCATTTCGTTGCAGAGGTTCCAGGAAACCTAAAAACTTAGTGCTAGAGAGATTGCCTTATCTTTGGGGATGCTACCAGAGTAGTAGATGTTACAGTGGGAGATGTTTGTTTATCTTTTGGTAGAAATAAAACTAAGGTGTTAAAGAATTGTCTTTATGTGCCTAATTTTAGAAAGAACTTGATTTCAGTTTCTATGTTAATTAATGATGGATATTTTGTTTCTTTTAAATGACAAGATTGTCATTAAGAAAAATAAACTTTTTATCTGTTCTGGTACATTAGAAGGCAATTTATACATCATTAATCTTATTCCACCCACAGTGCATTAAATTTTACCCATAGTAGTATTTTTCTAGAAGTATTGAGAGGAGAGACATTAAACTACTTCAGTACCAATTGTACAAGAATAGGAACCACAATGTGTCACAAATGACGTACAAGAACAAGAGGTGCTTCGTTGTAGTGGGAAGGTTGTTAGACAACCAGATAGGTGATTGGTTTGGGAATATATTTAGACATAACCACTGATAACCAAGATCCTGATCCCTAGACCTACAATGAAGCACTCCAAGATAGAGATGTAATATCTTGGCAAAAGGCAATGAATTCTGAGATGGAATCTATGGATTCTAATCAGATCTGGGAGCTTGTAGAGCCACCCAATGGTATAAAATCCATTGGATGCAAGTAGGTCTATAATATGGATGTCAAGATAGCTTTCCTTAATGGAAGTCTTGAGGAAACCATCTATATGCAGCAACCAAAAGGATTCATTGAAAAAGGTCAAGAGCAACTTGTTTTGTACAAGAAATTTGATAGAAACATAGTGGTAATTCTTGTGCTTTATGTTGATGACATCTTACTCATTGGAAACAATGTGAAAGTGTTAACAGACATAAGGGTATGGTTATCCAAACTATTTGATATGAAGAACTTGGGAAAAGCGGGTCACGTCCTTAGGATCAAAATTATAAGAGATCGCAAGAAAAAGGATGTTGTGCTTATCTCAGGCTACCAATATTGATACTATGTTGACTCATTCTAACATGCAAAACTCCAAGAAAGGTTTTTGCCTTTCAGGCATGGAGTTCCTCTATCAAAGGATATATGTCCCAAGACACCAAAAGAGATAAAGGACATTAAGGCGGTTCCTTATGCTTCAGCTATAGGAAGGTTAATGTACGCCATGCTATGCACGAGGCTAGACATCTACTTTACCGTTGGCATGGTTAGCAGATATCAGAAGAACCTAGGACAAGGGCACTGAACTGCGGTAAAATATATACATCAGTACCTGAAAAGGACTAAGGATTATATGTTAGTATACTATGCAGATAGTTTGGTTCCCTTAGGGTATATAGTCCACACTATCGTGAACTCCAAAAGTATTTCCACGAATGTAGAACGGTAAACGTCCACACTATCGTGGCTTACTACTTCTCAGTGTGGAGGGTGATGAAGGGTCAGATAGGGACAAGAGTAAGTCTACCTCAGGTTGTGTGTTTACCTTGTGAGGTGGAGCCATAGTATGGAGGAGTCTCAAGCAGAAATGCTTGTCGGACTCTACCATGGAAGCTGAATATGTGGCAGCCACTGAGGCAGCCAAAGAATTAGTTTTGGGTCCGGAACTTCTTGTAAGCAAGTAAACACATTAAGCGCAAGTACCACCTAGAAAAGAGGAGATGTTTATGTTACCAAGATAGCATCAGAAGATTACCTAGCTGACCCCTTAACAGGCATGTTGAGGGGATGGGAATCAGATGCTTGGCAACATAGCTTTAAGTATAAGTGGGAGATTTGTTAGTAGTATACTAAAAAGCAATGCTTTGAGTATAAGTGGGAGATTGATAGGGTTATATACTAAAAGAATTACTTTTGTATTAACTCTAATTCTTTATATTTTGAATGAGAATCATATGGGCAAATGTAATGCATATTATATATGTTATTAGTTATATATTATATATTCCTTCTATAATCAACAACACACCTTACATACAATGTCATTACCCAATCCATCGAGTTTGTTGATTCACAAATGAATCTCACTCATTGATGATTTCAAGCAATATACAATGCATGTAAGTGCCCGTTATTATATCTGGATTAGGAGGACAAACATCCATAATAACAGAGGCGTTTGTTCTCTTATATAGTCAGTATAAGGAGAAACAACCTCACTTGGTCCTGTTCAATACACACAAAGTGTACTAGTGTAATCCTATAGTCAAGATAGACTAATACCAGATTATACTACAACCGTACTAATGATTTGTCCAAATCCATCTAGGTTGTTAACGATTACTTATACTTTATAAGGTATTGATGATATGATCTTCTGTGTGTTCACACCATTTCATCTACAACATAAAGTATTAGACACATGCATATAACTAATAACATATATAACATGCATAACATTTGCCCATATGATTCTCATTCAAAATATAAAGAATTAGAGTTAATACAAAAGTAATGATTTTAGTATATAACCCTTATCAATCTCCCACTTATACTCAAAGCATTGCTTTTTAGTATACTACTAACAAATCTCCCACTTATACTTAAAGCTATGCTGCCAAACATCTGATTCCCATCCCCTCAACATGCCTATCAAAAGACTTAGCCGGTAAGCTATTTGTAAAGGGGGGTTATCTTCTGATGCTATCTTGGTAACAGTGACATCTCCTCTCTTTATGATTGATCGTATCAGGTGGTACTTGCGCTCAATGTGTTTACTTGCTTTATAGCCTCGTGGTTCCTTCGAGTTAGATACCGCACCAGTGTTATCACAATAAAGTGTGATACTCTTAGGTAAACCAGGTACCACTGTCAAGTCCAATAAGAAGTTTCGGAGCCAAACTGCATCTTTGGCTGCCACATATTCAGCTTCCATGGTGGAGTCAGACATGCATTTCTGCTTGACACTCCTCCATACTATGGCTCCACCTCCCAAGGTAAACACACAACCTGAGGTAGACTTGCTCTTGTCCCTATCTGACTGAAAATCAAAATCTGTATACCCTAAGGGAATCAAACTATCTGCATGGTATACTTACATATAATCCTTAGTCCTTTTCATGTACTTCAGAATATGTTTTACCGCAGTCCAGTGCCCTTGTCCTGGGTTCTTCTGATATTTGCTAACCATGCCTACGGCAAAGCAGATGTCTGGCCTCGTGCATAACATGGCGTACATTAAGCTTCCTACAGCCAAAGCATATAGAACCGCTTTCATGTCCTCTATCTCTTTTGGTGTTTTGGGACACATATCCTTTGATAGAGGAACTCCATGCCTGAAAGGCAAGAAACCTTTCTTGGAGTTTTGCATGCTAAAATGAGTCAACACAGTATCAATATAGGTAGCCTGGGATAAGCACAACATCCTTTTCTTGCGATCTCTTATAATTTTGATCCCAAGGACATGACCCACTTCTCCCAAGTCTTTCATATCAAATTGCTTTGATAACCATACCCTTATGTCTGACAACACTTTCACATTATTTCCAATGAGTAAGATGTCATCTACATAAAGCACAAGAAATACCACTACGTTTCCATCAAATTTCTTGTACACACAAGATTCGTCCGGGCTTTGATATAATCCATAAGATTGGATTACCTCATCAAAATGAATGTTCCAAGATCTAGAAGCTTGTTTAAGTCCATAAATGGATCTTGTAAGCTTACAAGCAAGATGCTCTTGACCTTTTTCAATGAATCCTTCTGGTTGCTTCATATAGATGGTTTCCTCAAGACTTCCATTAAGGAAAGTTGTCTTGACATCCATTTGCCAAATTTCATAATCGAAATGAGCTACGATAGATAAAAGAATCCGGATAGACTTAAGCATGGCTTCTGGTGAAAAGGTCTCCTCATAATCGATACCTTCTCTCTGAGTAAAGCCCTTTGCCACCGGCCTTGCTTTAAAGGTTTCAACCTTACCGTCTGCCCCTCTTTTTCTTTTATAGACCCACTTGCATCCAATGGTTTTAACACCATTGGGTGGCTCTAAAGCTCCGGACTGATTAGAATCCATAGATTCTATCTCGAAAACCATTGCTTTTGCCAAGATTCTACATCTTTATCTTGGAGTGCTTCATTGTAGGTCCAGGGATCAGGATCTTGGTTATCAGTGGTTATGTCAGAAGACATTCCCAAACCAATCCATCTTTCAGGTTGTCTAACAACCCTCCCACAACAACGAAGCACCTCTTGTTCTTGTACGTCATTAGTGACACGTTGTGGTACCATTTCTTGTACAATTGGTACTGAAGTAGTTAGTGTCTCTTCTCTTAATTCTTCTAGAATAATACTACTTGGGGTTTTGTGGTTCATTACATAGTCTTCTTCTAAGTATCGAGCATTGGTGCTAACAATGATCTTCTGATCCTTAGGACTATAAAATAAACCACCCTTCATTCTTCTAGGATAGCCTACAAACAAGTGTACTATCCCAACTTATCAGCATCTACCAACACATGTGCTGGGGTACCCCAAATCCGAATGTGTTTCATACTAGGCTCACGCCCAGTCCACAATTCTATTGGGGTCTTAGGTACTGATTTAGAAGGTACCAGGTTCAGAATGTAAGCTACCGTTTCCAAGGCATATCCCCAAAACGAAATTGGTAAATCCGAATAACTTATCATCGATCTAACCATTTCCATAAGAGTCCTATTTCTCCTCTCTGCTACACCATTCTGTTAGGGAGTCCTAGGTGCAGACATTTGGAATGTAATCCCAACCTCTGATAAATAATCCCTAAACTCTCCTAAGAGGTATTCACCACCACGATCTGATCGTAGTGACTTGATACATTTTCCATGACATTTCTCCGTCTCAGCCTTGTACATTTAGAATTTTTCAAAACACTCAGACTTACGACGTATCAAATAAATGTACCTATATCTTGAATAATCGTCAATGAAAGTGACAAAGTATTCAAAACCACCTCTAGCCTGGATAGTCATGGGTCCACATAAATCAGAATGAACCAGTGCCAACACATCTTTGGCTCTATAACCCTTGGCCGTGAAAGGCCTTCTCGTCATCTTACCTTCCAAGCAGGATTCACAGATAGGAAAAGTTTCCACTTTCAATGAACCCAAAGGTCCATCGGCTACCAATCTCTGAATCCTCCTCAAGTTGATATGACCTAACCGTAGATGCCAGAGATATGTTTGGTTCATTTGAGAAGGTTCCTTTCTCTTATTCATTGCTCCATCCTGTTCGCCGAACTCTTTTAGTTGCCTTCACAAGGTCCAGGATTTCTACTATCCTGCGGATTTTGTTATCCTCGATATAGAAGTCGCTAACGATTCTTTTCCAATCATTTTAAGATGCCCTTTCATAGCAACTGCCAATGCACTTATAAACTGCCGCGATGGTTCAATGTCCTTGTCTTTTGGCCATCTTTCCGTTGCGGTTAACATTTTTAAGACGATCAAATAGTTGCCTTATACAAATATTGATGGAGAGGTTAGCATGTTCGAGAGCTTAGCTCATGATTATTTCAAAACCACGTTTCCGAATGACCAGATGTACAAATTCCTTTCCTTTGGAAGTTCAACTTCAACAAATACTCCTTAGATGTAGAGGAAATTGAGAAAGATTTCCTTCAACTCTTTTGCAACTCTTCCGAGCCACCTCGCGAGTCCCACCCTGCCAACATCCCTTTATCCCTTGACGCTATGACGGAAGATGAATTTTTCACCCTCTATCCCAGTGATTCTTTTGACCCATCTATTGAGGAATGTCTGGTATATCTCAAGGCTTCTAATGATCTAGACCTGAGAGCTCTAGCTGATACTCATTCATCTTCCCTCACTAATATTCCCCACCTTCCACCCTTTCAAAGGAACCTATAGTTTGTGCTTGACCCTTTTGTTTCTTTGGTACTAAATGATTTTCTAAATCCTCTTAATACAGAAATAATTCCCAAGGGAAAGGCACTTGACACCTTCATTTTCATAATTGAGACAGTTCCCACCTACACCATGAATGAGTTTTGTGCCAAACCTACATTCTCATTTCTTTTATTCCTTACATCTAAAATTCATCCATATCTACCATATCTTCCACAAACATCTATTTTCTCACGATCATTCACTTGGAAACCCTCTCGTTTAAAGGTGAGAAAGAAGGTGCATGTGCGGTTACATTCTAGATCCATCAGACTTCGCTTTCATTTCAATAAGTTGCGTCGTAAAGAATCTTGGTACTTCTGTTTGGGGGTGCATTCCATGGTAATTATTTAGGGAAAGACCCACAACTCTTTAGGTTGTTAATATATGGAAAATTGCATGGTATATATATTAATATATCTAATTAATTGTTAAAGGTCTCGGGAATCTGACTTTAAAAGACCCATTGTTAAAACAAATTTTCTAAACTCTGTTGTCTAAAATTTGTTTGGGGATAGGGTATTCGGGTTTCCTTCATTGATGGTCAAACTTTCCATTTATGTTGTTTAGACCGTTCAATTGTATTCTGATCTGGGCTGACATTATCTATGAAATTAGATTTCATTTGTTCGCATAACTTACGTCATGCACGCACTTCGAGACATTTTCCATCTTCTTATATCTCACCAATGGTCGGACTAGAATGTTTTATGGATCATTGGATTGGAAATTCTCTCCTGATCATTTCCATACCTCATTCGCAAAAATTGGAAAGGTAACGAAGCGGGAATTTTAGTTTGAAGTTGAGCTAACATCGACAAATATCGAAAAATCATTTTGGGCTTAGGCCCAACGCACGCGCGTGCGTCTCCTTCCTCCAAAACAAACAGAATCGCAATTTCTTTCCAATTCCGCCATTTCCAAATTCAAAAACCTAACCAAAAATAAAAGTAAAAATAAACCTCAATACACCCACACCCACAATACAATTCCAACTTCAAATCTTCTCCAAAACAGTCCTCCACCAATCCCAAAAAAATTCACCACCGAAAAACACCCAAAACTCAAAGAAACTCTACCTGCCACACCACCCCCACGCCATTACTACTGTTTTGTTAGTAAGGGAGTCTCAAACTCCATTCCCACAGTCCTTTTAAATCCCAAATCGTTCTAAGATATCAATAGCTCAAAGACAAAGGTTATTGCCGGAACAAGCATTTACGGCCGACCGCTTCGCGCCGTTTTACGGTGACGAGATGATTAGATGAGATTGGAATCGGTTGTGGTACTCGACAGATGATTTCTACCACTCCAATTTGGTCGAACAATTCTATAAGAAGAGAGAGTTGGACGGTCAGAAAATTTTCATAAAAGTGGCTGGGACTCGGAGAGAATTATCGAAAGAGAAGTTGGCTGAAATTTTAGGCATTACGCCTGGACTCCACCTAAAAGCCACCGTGCAGGAATCCCAGTATACTGGAGTTCCTACATTGATGAACAACACCCTCATGGAGGGTCAATATAATACGACTTCTCATTGTGCTCGTCAGTCATCTCTGCGAACCAACAAACTGGTTGTAGCTCAGTGGATTGGCAAGAACGTCATTGGGAAGGAGAAAGTGAGCGACATCGGGTTCACATGTCTGCACGTTCTCTGGATATTGCAAGAGAAGAGGTATGAATTCTGTATCCTCGAGTTTTTGCTAAATATGATTAGAGGAGTTGGGAAGAGTATCGCACCATTTCCTGTTTTAATTACGAAGATAATGTTGTCTTGGGAGAATAAACCAAAAACTGAGCGGAGGATGTTGAAATTGCATGCAAATGAAACCAGTTATAAGGAGTGTATCTAAAATACTTGGATGTTGCCGAAGGATAGGGTGGTGGATTTAGATGAGGAAATGGAGGACATTACATGTTTGGATGAAGATGCCTTGGAGAGGTGTACGTTTAATTCAGAACGAATGTCATTATTGCACACTAGCGTGCGTTGCATTTACGCTATTTGTGAAGATATACGAGACAAGCAAATTATAATTCAAAATAAACAAATGAACCTTCAGACGAGTTTAGAAGTGCTCGAAAAGAGTCAGGAAGATATCTTGTGTAACATGGAGACTATCCACCAGCGTCACCAGACCCAGTATACAGTAATAAAGGCTGAGATGGAAGCATAGCGCTTGTTCTGAGTAGAGATTCTACGATGCCACCCTTGGAGGGTTTTGTTTCAGATGAGTCTGAGAGGCACGAGCATCGTCGCCAAAGAACGGATGGCTCGGGTCCTTCTTCATCCCAGGCCCAATCTCCATCTCAGGATCCATCTTCATCACGTGGCTAGGTTTTCTAAAAATATGTGGTTTCGATATTATTTAGTTGTTTTTATTGTTTTTCTTAGTCCGGATATTAAGTTGTTTAAATTCAGTAATTAAATTTGAATTTAGTTGTCGTATGCTATTTGAATTCAATTTTAATATAAGTTGGTTAATTTTGAATTATGCGCTGTTTTTATCATTAATCCCACCTTTCCGAATTGTTTGGGGGTGGTATTATTTAGCCTAGCATAATTCGTTATATGATCATCTATTTTAAGAAGTTGTTTTGGAGTGAGGGTTGAGAATATTGTCTATATGGGCATCGCTATAAATAGATATTGTGTTAGGATGAAATCTCGATGAGTTAGGAAGTTTCTATCCTAAATTCAACCTAAAAGATATTAGGGTTGTTTTAGAATCAAGAATATGAGTTGTTTCCATTTTCGGTTTTGGAAATTTTATTATTTCCGGAAATTGCCTTAAAGCTTTTTGGCAAATTCCCGATTCGGTTTGGCAATTTAAAACCTATAAAAACTGCATTCATTCTACACTCACAACCCCAACTACATCTCACATTCATCTCTCACGTTTCATTCCCACTTTACCTTATTTTTCCTTCGCACTTCGGCCTAACAGCTCCCAGAGCGCACTTGCGCCCCAATGGAGCGCCACCTGCTCCCTCAGCACTGTCAGAGAAATTCTACCCTAAGCGCGACCTGCGCCCTCTCCAGCCCAAACCTAAGCGCCACCTGCACCCAAAACACTGGAATTCCAATTTTAATCTGGAGCGCGCACCCATGCCCATCCCAGGATAGAAGTGAGCACACCCTGTGCCAAAGTGCCTGGAACTCGAAATTCAACAGAGTGCACCCGCGCCCATCCCAGGCATACCTTAATCGCACGTGGGCACCAAAAATTTCCAGTTTTCCGAGGGTTGTTCCAGGATAGTTGCAGCTGTTCTAGAGAGTAGTTTTGTGATGACTTCTCCTATAGTAATACCGGAGCAGTCTTTCGAACATTTGCTGGGGAGCGAGTCTTATGGACATTGCTTCTGCGAGAGGGTCATGCAGTTCGGATGGAGGCATCTTCTGGTAAGTGAAGACGACTCGTATTCACCTAAGCTTACTGAATTTTTCTACAATAATGTTAAGTTATATTGTAACCAGGATAGAGAACAAAAATTCTCCGTTACAGTTGATGACACACCCCTAGAATTCAATAAGTATGTGGTAGCATTAGTTTCGGGAATACCAATACCTAATCCTATTCACACGTGGGGATATATGACCGATAATTCATACCTCTATGACTATACATATTTCCATGAGTATTATGGGGGAGGGGTATTTCGTATAATAGACCAAGGGCATTACAACATAGCCCTTGGTAGCCTGTCCCTAAATGTAGGCACCACCATGTTATTCATCCTGATGAATATTCTAGGGGAGTGGCTGTTTACTTCTGCAAATAGTACCGCTGGTGACGTTTTCCTTGCTTTAGCTGAGGGACGTCACTAATATGACATTCCCCAAGTATTAGTGGCTAGTCTTAAGAGAGCCCAAAGCATACGACATAAGTATCTTCTTATGCCTTTTTTGGTTTGCCGCATCATGCTCAGTTGTCTACCAGAATTATGTAACCAGTTCACGGATTGGGAAAGGGCTGAAGTCATGAGATCCACCAATTGGGTGGTTCACTCATTTTGAGTAATGACTTGGCCGGGATGGCAGGTGCAACCTCATTTGGTTGCTCCTTACACCCCATCGGACATAGTAACACTAGACAGGTTAGCACAAGTTGACGACACACGGTGGCAGGCTTGGCAAGTTATCATGGCATGGCAGGATGCGAAAGAACCTCATCTCTTTGAAGAAGGAAATGAGGAGGACAATGTTTAAATGGGAGTGCAGGTAAGTGTTAGTTTCAGTAAGTGTCTGTTTATGTCCCAAGCAAATTTGTTTCTCATTAACCCCATTATGGGTGAAACTCTTATAGAGTTGCGTCAGTTTTCTTTTCTATATTAGTATGTTATAACCTTGTTTTGCTGATGTTTTGGAATTTCACGCGTTTCAATGGTATTTTTCTACCCTCTTTATTTAAAATACTTTGAGGACAAAGCATGCTTCTTGTTTGGGGGGGGGGGGCATAGAAACACGTGTAATTAAGGCATCTGTTAGGATATAGATATGTATAATATGCACTTGTTTTCTAGCTAAAAAAATTCAAAAATTTTAAAAATATAAATAAAAAGTATCCTATACATTTAGGAATATTGATATTGTTTTCTTTCTCTATGCTATCAATAATCTAGAACTTTCACGTAGCTTTTGCATTAGAATAGTTTTTAGAAACTTAGGCTAATATATAGGTAATAATCCTTGCATTTATCTATAAATATGTTACATGAGTATCTATGATTGTTGGCAGTAAGTTTATGAAATCTAGGCTAGAGTACTTACTCTCCAAATCCTGTGAGAATATAGCATAAAGCCTTATATGAGTGAACATTTGAGAAATGACACAAAGGAGAAGTAAATTCCGGATAGAGAAATCACACGTCCACTTGCTTGATTACTATACCATATCCTAAGCGAGAATTTAGGCCCTCTTTGGATCGATATAGCCAGAAATTCAAACATATGAATTATTTTCCGCTAATCGCCCCTCTGAGCCTTTCTTTAGCCTTTCATAAATTACAACTCCTTTACCCTGTTACAAAACAAAACAAAATAAAATAAAATAAAAAATCAGCCTATCCAATTCTTTGAATAAGTTAGAGAATAGAGATGAAGAATAGAAAAGAGAAGAACCTTTGAAATCAATAATTCGTTAGTCGCTTCAGAAGAGAAAAGTAAGTTTCCATCCAAATAAAATAAAATAAAAGGAAATAAGGAGTTAGAACTCCAAAAATAGAATCAAGGAGTCAAAAGCCAAAGAAAAAGAAAAAAAAAATATGGCTAAGGATAGAAACTAAGTGTAGAAGCAAAAGTAAAGAATAAGGTTTTCTCTAGTTACATAATATGATTACACTATTATCTCAGACTTGTTCTCTTTAAATATACATTTCCTTCCTTCTTAAACCACCTCTTAATCCCCACAACACCTAATAAAGACCTCTAGCTCAATTAGGAATAGGTTAGTGTGATAGTAAGTGGCAAATGTGTTTGATCGACTCCGGCTTCCTTGTGTGTCATTGAGTTTGTAAGATAAAGTGTGCCCACTGCACACTGGAGTAGTGAAACTTGAGCGGAAAAATCAGAGTGGTTTTTGTCTTGACATTTATGTGAGGACCTACTTAAGGACGCTATTCCGAGTTTTCATAAATGGACCTGCTAGTTCATCTCATAGTATTACTCATTGTAAATATGTTTATTCGAAGATGATAGATTATTATGGATATATTAGCTTAGGTTTCGACTTAATTATTTTGTATTCATTGCTAGTGAGATGTATAGATAATTGAGACATAGATAAGGAAATAATAGTTATTTCTGAGTCATTGTAGTATAGATGAAGTTTGTGAGTACCTTCACTGGAAAACTCTCACGAGGCTATAACTCATCCACTAGGGAATTCCTAGTGGTTTAAGGCCTTGTTGCATATGTCAATGCAATCGCACTCGGCGAAAAGAGATTAGTTAGAACTCCATTTTTGGTCACTTATGCTAATTTCTCATATTTGCTTGAGGACAAGCAAAATGCTGTTTGGGGGTGGTTTGATAAGAGCCCAAAATTGTAGTTTTAACCCCTTAATAATACCACTTTTAGACCAATTATGCGAGTAATAAATAAGAGTTAATGCTAATTACGTGCTTTTATGTATTTCAGGCATGGAACTTAATTATGTGCAGAAATGTGTCAATTGGCGATACAAAGGAACAAAGGGTTGGTTGCTAAGAAGTTCTGTGATAAAGGCCAAGATTCAAAGAGACAAGGCCTTTATGAAGCCCGGTCAAAAGCTGAAAAGTCAATACAGGTAGAAACAATGCACAAGTTAACAGAACTTCTGAAGACCATATCTTTGGACTCAGGCCTCGGTTTTTTGCCTACCTTACGTCAAAACGACCAGCTCGGAAAGTGCTTTCCAATGGTCTAAGCCTTAACCCAATAAAGGAGTAAAAGTGGACAAAAAGTCTGCTGAAGTAAAAGCTAGTTGGAACAGGCTCTGTGGACTGAAGAAAGTGGGCTTTGGGCTCGATTTTTCGACCCAAAACATGGCTCCTCAGCCCATGCACAAAATTGTGGATCTGGTCTCCTACTTTACATAAAACAAGACTTAGCTTTTAAGAAAGATATAGTTAGATAGCTTAGAATAGAAAGTAACCATTAGAATAACTTGTAGATCTAGTTTTTACCTTCAATTAATTAGTGTTAGAACAAAGTAGATTATTATTTAGAATCAAATTTAGTTTTATAATAAAGAATTAGTTCTTCATTTCAATTTAGTTATTGATTAAATTCTAATTTAGTTTTAATTGTTTTAAATTCATAAATTAGGTTGTCTTCATTTTGATTCTTAGACTATTGTTAAAATTAGATTTATAAAGTTTAAATTAGTTATTAAATTATGACTTGTTATTATTGATCTTGTGTTGGGAATGATAGTATAATGATATTAGGCTAAAACCTCCATTAGAGGAGGTTAAGGAAG
This sequence comes from Coptis chinensis, assembly GCF_015680905.1. Taxonomy (NCBI): domain Eukaryota; kingdom Viridiplantae; phylum Streptophyta; class Magnoliopsida; order Ranunculales; family Ranunculaceae; genus Coptis; species Coptis chinensis. The sequence goes on from NC_141460.1 coordinate 47,333,735, forward strand.
CCATGTGAGGATGATTGCTTGTTAGAATAGTTGTTATTTAGAATAGAAATTTCACATCTCATTACTCTCACCATTGTTCTTTGTGTTTGATTAGTTGAATTCCATTTATGTCTTGATAGTTTAAAAGTGGAACGATTCCGTACTCTATATATTGCATGAATATATATGTGAGAGTAGGAAATAAAATCTCTGATACCATAAGAATGAGGTTAAAGTAATCTAGTTGAGTTTTTACTCTCTAGACTTAAACGAATTCAACTAATCAAATACAAAGAACAAAGGTTAGAGTAATGTGTGATGTGAAATTTCTATACTATCATTCCCAACACAAGAATAATAATAACAAGTCATAATTTAATAACTAATTTAAACTTTACAAATCTAATTTTAACAATAGTCTAAGAATCAAAATGAAGACAACCTAATTTATGAATTTAAAACAACTAAAACTAAATAAGAATTTAATCAATAACTAAATTGAAATGAAAACTAATACTTTATTATAAAACTAATAGTGATTCTAAATAATAATCTACTTTGTTCTAACACTAATTAATTGAAGATAAAAACTAAATTTAAACAAGTTATTCAAACTAATTAATGGAGTATAACCTAATTTTCTAATCTAGATCTAGCTATCTTAAGAGTTAAGTCTTCTCCATACAAATGGAGGAGACCAGATCCACTTTTTCGTGCATGGGCTGAGGAGCCACGTTTTGGGCCGAAAAATCGAGCCCAAAACCCAATTTCTTAAGTCCACAGAGGCCTTTTCAGTTGGATTTGACTTCCACGGACTTTTCCCCCACTTCTGCTCCTCTGACTGGATCGAGGCTTGGACCATTGGAAATCTCTTTCCGATCCGGTCGTTTTGACATAAGGTAGGCCCAATTCCGAGGTTTGAGTCCAAAGATACGGCCTTTGGAAATTCTACTTATTTTTATGCGTTGTTTCTGCCCGCGTTGACTTTGACTTTTCAGCTTTGACCCGGTCTTTAAAAGGCTTTTTCTCCTTGAATCTTGGCCTTTTATCATAGAACTTCTTAGAAACCAACTCTTGCTCCTTTATCTCGCAAAAGGGACGCATCTCTGTACATATTCGACTCCAATGCCTGAAATACACAAAAACACGATAACAGTACTAACTCTTACTTATTAATCACATAATTGGTCTAAAGCAATATTGTTAAAGGGGTTAAAACTACAGTTTTGGGCTCTTATCAACCCGTAAAAGCTAAACTAAACTAAACTTATATCTTATAGTATCAAAGATTTATTTCCTACTCTCACATATATATTCATGCAATATATAGAGTACGGAATCGTTCCACTCTTAACTCTCTAGACTTAAACGAATTCAACTAATCAAATACAAAGAACAATGGTGAGAGTAATGTGTGATGTGAAATTTCTATACTATCATTCCCAACACAAGAACAATAATAACAAGTCATAATTAATTTAATAACTAATTTAAACTTTATAAATCTAATTTTAACAATAGTCTAAGAATCAAAATGAAGACAACCTAATTTATGAATTTAAAACAACTAAAACTAAATAAGAATTTAATCAATAACTAAATTGAAATGAAAACTAATACTTTATTATAAAACTAATAGTGATTCTAAATAATAATCTACTTTGTTCTAACACTAATTAATTGAAGATAAAAACTATATCTAAACAAGCTATTCTAACTAATTAATGGAGTCTAACCTAATTTTCTAATCTAGATCTAGCTATCTTAAGAGTTAAGTCTTCTCCATACAAATGGAGGAGACCAAATCCACTTTTTTGTGTATGGGCTGAGGAGCCATGTTTTGGGCCGGAAAATCGAGCCCAAAACCCAATTTCTTCAGTCCACAGAGGGCTTTTCAGTTGGATTTGACTTCTATGGATTTTTTGTCCACTTTTGCTCCTATAATTGGGTCAAGGATTGGACCATTGGAAAGCTCTTTCCGATCCGGTCGTTTTGACATAAGGTAGGCCCAATTCGGAGATTTGAGTCCAAAGATACGGCTTTCGAAAGTTCTACTGACTTTTATGCGTTGTTTTTGCACGCGTTGACTTTGACTTTTCAGCTTTGACCGGGTTTTAAAAAGGCTTTTTCTCCTTGAATCTTGGCCTTTTATCATAGAACTTCTTAGCAACCAACCATTGCTCCTTTATCTCGCAAAAGGGACGCATTTCTGTACATATTCGACTCCAATGCCTGAAATACACAAAAGCACGATAACAATACTAACTCTTACTTATTAATCACATAATTGGTCTAAAGCAATATTGTTAAAGGGGTTAAAACTACAATTTTGGGCTCTTATAAAACTGCCCCCAAACAGCATTTTGTTTTTCCTCAAGCAAATATGAGAAATTAGAATAAGTGACCAAAAATAGAGTTCTAACTAATCTCGTTTCGCCAAGTACAATTGCATTGACCATATGCAACAAGGCCTTAAACCACTAGGAATTCCCTAGTGGACGAGTTATAGCCTCGTGAGAGTTTTCCAGTGAAGGTACTCACAAACTTCATCTATACTACAATGACTAAGAAATAAAACTATTGTTTCCTTATTTATGTCTCAATGATATATACATCTCACTAGTATTTAAACAAGAATGATCATTCTAAAACTTAAACTAATACATGCATAATAATCAAATCATCTTAAAATAAACAACTATACAATAAATTATGATATGAAATGCAATTGCAGGTCTGTTTCTAAAACTTTTGGGTAGTGTGCCTAAGTAGGTTCTCACAAGGAATGTGTCAAAACACATATCACTCTGATTTTTCCACTCAAGTTTGCTAACTCCAGTGTGCAGTAGGCACACGTTTCCTCACAATCTCAATGACAATCCAAGGAAGCTGAGGTCGATCAAACATATCTACCACTTACTATCATACCAACCTATTCCTAATTGAGTTAGAGGTCTTTATTAGGTGATACGGGGCGTAGGTGTTGATTAAAGAAGGAAGGAAATGGATATTAAAAAAGACAAGTCTGAGAAAGTAGGGTCTTCATATTATGTAACTAGAGAAAACCTTGTTCTTTTGCTTCTACACTTTGTTTCCATCCTTAGCCTTTTTATTTTGGCTTTTTGTCTCCTTTTATTCTATTTTTGGAGTTTTTATTTTATTTTCTTTGGATGGAAACTTTTTTTTTTTCTTTTCTGAAGCAACTAACTAATTTTTGTTTACATTTCTATTCTCTTTTCTTCACTCATCCCATTTCTCATACTTATCTAGATAGGTAGGCTGATTTTATATTTTCTTTTGTTTTATTGGGTAAAGGATTTGTGGTTTGTGAAAAGGCTAATGAAAAGCTCAGTGGGGCGACTAGCGGATAAGAAATTTCATATAGGTGTAAATTTCTGGCTATATCAATCCAAAGAGGGCCTAAATTCTCGCTTAGGATATGGTGTGGTGATCAAGCAAGTGGATGTGTGATTTCTCTACTCGGAATTTACTTCTCCTTTGTGTCATCACTCAGATATTTCACTCTTATGAGGCTTTTAGGCTAGATGCTCACAGGATATGTATTAAGTACTCTAACTTAGGTCTCAGAAAAATACTGCCAAGTACAATAAAAAATGCTCATGCAAGATGTTCATGAAAAGATGCAATGACTATTACATACGTATTAATCTATATTTCAAAAATTAAATCCTAATTCAAGTACTACGTGAGATTTCTAGACTAATATCATCATGGAGAAGGGAACAATACCATTATCACTAAGTGCCTAGTATAAACAATATTTATTATTTTTAATTAATTTTTTTATATAAAGAAAAGTGCGTAATTTACATCCTAAAAGTGCCTAATTTTTGCAAATGTTTCTATCCCACCCCCAAACAATCGAATGCTTTGTCCTCAAAGTATAAAGAGATAAGGAAAGAATTTACCCTAGAAACGTGGCAAAAATTGGCAATACCTGTAACAGAAATATTGTAAAAATGATATGATAACATGAAGCATAATTAAACTGTTACGCACGAACTAACACAAACTCTACTGGAGTAAACATGACAAGCAAACGGTGGCAAAAAGATTTGAAATGAAATACCAAAATATGCCACCCCTAAACAAAATTGGAAAACTCTTTTTAAGTTTGAAAATATTTGTTTGGCTTATACTCCAGAAAGTTGGTATTGTACAAAAACTTGGGTCTTTTAAAGTCAGATTCCCTAGACTTAATGTGATATATATGTATTAACATGTAGTTTCCCATATATCAATAATCTAAATAATTGTGGATCTTTCCATAAATAGTTAACATGGAATGCACCATTAAACATAATTAAGCACCAAGATTTCCTATGGCATGGCTTAGTAGAATGGGAGTGAATTCTGATGGATCTAGAACCTAATCGAGCATAAAGTTTCTTCTTTTTCTTTGAACGAAAAGGTGTCCAAATGAATGATCGTGAGAAAATGGATGGTTGTGGAAGATATGTAGGGTATGGATAAGTTTTAGATTGAAGGAATGGAAAAAATGAGTGCGTGGTTTTAGCATAAAAATTATTGGTGGCATGGGTTGGTATTAGCACACATCTGAAAATGAAGGTATCAGGTGGCTCTTTAGGTAGTTCTTGAGAGGGTGGATCATCACAGGCTCTTAGAAACTCGTCGAATTCCTCATCTAGGTTGTTCGCATCCATATAATTATGGTATTCATCTCCATCTTTGAGGAATTAATCTATCTCGTCTATTGTGAGGTTTACTCCATCTCTTGTAGTGTCGGAAGGCAAAGTGGAAAATTCTTTCGCTAGTTCAGTTATGTTCAAGGAGTCAAAATTATGATCTTTGTCTTCTTCCATAAGAGGGGTATGTATTAGCGTGGGGACAAGATCGTCGGAAGCACTAATGTGATATACAAAACTCTCAATGGCCTTCACTTCTCCTTCTATAGGCAACCCTAGTTGTCCCTGCTTTTGTCTAAACATGTTAAATTCTACAGAAAGATTTCCAAAAGAAAGAGTCATTGAGCCATCCCAGCAATTGATTTGGGCATTGGCGGTTGCCAAGAAAGGACGCCCTAAGATGATGGGAATAGAATCATGAGCAGCTTCTGTGTCGAGAATAACAAAGTTAACGGGGTAGTAAAAATCTTTGACTTTAACGAGAATGTTTTCAACTACGCCTTTGGGATACTTAATAGAACGATCGGCTAACTGCAAAGTTATTTTGGTTGGTTGAAGTTTTGTTAGACCTAGTTGTTTATATAAATAAAAAGAGAGTAAGTTAACACTCGCCCCCAGGTCTAATAAAGCAGTTGTTATGAAGGTATCACCTAAGGCGCATTGTACAGTAGGACGACCAGGGTCCTTGTACTTAACAATTCCGTTATGTTCAGATAATGAGGGATATTGTTCAGTTAAGAATGTTTCATGGGGTATGTTGGTTTTTCTCTTCTTGGTGCACAACTCTTTTAGAAACTTAGCGTGTCCAGGTAGACTTTTTATAGCATCTAGAAAAGGTAGGTTTATAGTAAGATTTTTAAACACTTCCCTAATCTCATCAAAATTTTCGTCCTTTTTAGACACAATTAGTCTCTCGGGATACAGTGGTTTATTTCTATCTTTAGCAATATTATTAGTCTTTGCTTTATCTCTAGTCGTTTTCTATCTAGGTGTCCATATTGGAACCTCTACAGGTGTAGGGTCTTCAATTTATATTATTGGGTCTTGTAAGGTTTTCCCTTTTGGTTGTGGTTTAACTGGTACTTCTACAGTTGTAGGGTCTTCAGTTTCTATTACAGTATTTGGTATGGTTTCACTTTCAGCTTCTGTTTGCGGGTGGTCTTCAGGCATAGTTACTTTGTTATTAACTACTTTCCCTGAACGAAGGGTAGTAACTGCCTGTAAGTCCCCTTGGTTTATATTACCATTACAGTGAATACTGTTTATTTCAAAGGCGGTGTTTGTTGACTTAGGATTAGGCACTGCTTAACCTGGAAACACGCCTGTTTGGTTATTATTTTGGTTAGGAGACATGTCAATAATCTTTTGGCACAAAGACTACATCATTTACATCATTTGTTTCATCATATTAAAGTTTTGATCATGCTGATCTTTCATCAAGTTGGAGTTTTGTTGCATAATTTGATTTTGTTTCTCTGACAGGGTTACTACTATTTCGTTTGTAGATGGTTGAACTGGAATTAAGGCTTCTTGAGTGCTCACGTCTTGATGTTGATAGTTCTGGGTCATGGGCACTAAACCTCTATTCTGGTTACCTAAGTTCCCTTGTCCTTGATGTTGAGTTAACAGGTTGAAGTGTGATGGTGTGGTGGTGGTTGTGCATAGACAAGAGGACAATAGAAGTCGGAATGCTCAAGACTAAAACAGACATTACAACGAGTAGATTTAATATTCATGACTGGAGTGGGTTGTTGTTGAACAGAGATGGCATCTACCTTTTTAGTGAAGGCATCGATAAGAGTTTTAAGCTCGGAATCAGGTTTAACCTCAAAAAAAGGAGTGGAGCGGGAAGAGTCGTTACCTCCCCAATTGTTATTCCTCTTAGATTGATCTTCTAAGAATGTATAAGCCTCCAAGGCTCCTTTACTAAGAAAACTACCCCCCAGTCATGATATCTAGAACCTCCTTATGACGATGTAAAAGCCCCTTGAAGAAGGCACGAACAAGCGTGTCTTTCGCAAGATTATGATGTGGGCATTCAATGAGAAGATCAGTGAAACGATTCCAGGCCTTTGAAAAGGATTCATGAGGATTCTGGTGGAAGAAATGAATCTTTTGAAGCATTTCATCTGTCTTCAGTGGTGGGTAAAACTGTTCCATGAACAAATGAACAAGGTTAGCCCATGAGTCTACAGAGTTTGGCGTTTGGGCAGTTAACCAAGATGCCGCCTTGTCGGCTAGGGTGAATTGAAACACCCTAAGTTTAACTTTATTCGGACTTACGCTAGGATGATGGAATGTAGTGAGAACTTGGTCTATCCTACGCAGATGCTGGTAAGGCTTCTCATGGTCTAAACCATGAAAAACTGATAACAAGTTAAATATATTAGGGGGAATTCAAAAATCCCCCACTAGGTGTGCAAGAACGATGCACGACTTAGGGCCATCGTTTAGGGGTTTATAAAAATCAGATAGAGGAGTCTCTTGTTCTTTAGCCATTGATGCAGGTGTAGTGTGTGAAATTCTAGATAGGCGTGTGGTATTTATGTCTACGAAAAACAAGCCTGATTATACTAGAATTAAAACTCCTCTGATAGAATAGGCGAGGAGTGGAAGAAGGAGTACCTGAATGCCTCCTTGCTACGCGTTTGAATAGCGTCTTGTATACGCGATCTCATTGTTTGTATGATGTTAGAAACACTGAATAACTTGAAGAAATGAAAATTTGGACTGACCTGTGAAAGTCGGGCCGCTCTCCGAAAAGAAGTCGCTCTCACTTTCACATGGGTCGACGACTTGCTCGAGGAACAGGCACTTAGGCACGGGTCGCGCTCGAAATTAGCCTTAGGTAGGCACGGGTCGCGCTCAGGTCAAACTCAAGTTCTAGGCGCTTGAGCGCAAGGGGCGCTCGAACTTTGCCTTGGTTGGGCGCGGGGCACGCTCAACCTTGGATGATGTCCATTGTTTTAGGCGCGGGTTGCGCTCGAAAATAGGCTATCTAGGGTGTGGGATGTGCTCCAAAAAATTTGAAATTTTTACAGTAGTTTGCTAAGACGTCTATCAAGTAGCCAGTAAAATTTCAGATCAATTAGAGCTATAAAAGTCCTTCTACTGCCCTTCAAAGTTTGTGAAACAGTTTTCGGACACAATACAAACAACTGAAAGGTTAACCAATCAAAACAGAGACAAAAATCTCCAAAATTTTACTGGAGACTCCTAACAGATCATGGCTATTCCTGTACAAAGTTTAGAGCAGTTGGAGTTTTACAAACGCTCCTTACTGGCTGTTGTTCCAGAAATTAAGTGTTTGCAAAACTGAAGAAACACACTGGAAACACTCCACTAGTTAGGAGGTCAAAACAAATCAAAAACTCATCAAATCTTTACTGAAAACTCCTGACTTATGGTAGATACTCCTGTAAAAATTTTAGAATTTTTGGAACTGCCTAAGTAACCTTACTCGTCTGTTTTTCAAGAACATATGGTTTGAAAACTGAAATGCAGCACTGTAAAGATCGTATTTGTTCGCAAGGTAAAACAATTAGGGAAAATCTGACAAAATTAAATTAAATCAATAACACCTTAAAGATTACTCCTGTAAATTTTCTGAATTTTTCGAAATTTACAAATACCTTTACTGCAGTGTTTCCCTCTGTGAATCCGCTGCCCTTATGCCTAAAACAGTGAACAGTTCCGAAAATTTAAGAAATAAGAATGAAAAATTTAAAGGGTGGGTGGGTAGAGAATGGGGGATTTCCCCTTGAATTCAAGCATTTGAATTCTTGTCTTGAATGAGACTAAGATGGCAGCGGCGCCATTTGATAACCGTAAAATCTCAACTAGATTACTCTAACTTAATTCTTATGGTATCAATCATTTTATTTCCTACTCTCACATATATATTCATGCAATATATAGAGTACGAAATTGTTCTAATAATACTGTTATCTATTCTCTATTATCTATTATAAGCTATAATGGAGTTGAGTGGCAGATGTGTTTGATCGACTCCGGCTTCCTTGTGTGTCATTGAGTTTGTAAGGTAAAGTGTGCCCACTGCACACTGGAGTAGCGAAACTTGAGAGGAAAAATCAGAGTGGTTTTTGTCTTAACATTTATATGAGGACCTACTTAAGGACGCTATTCCAAGTTTTCAGAAACGGACCTGCTAGTTCATCTCATCAGTATTACTCATTGTAAATATGTTTATTCGTAGATGATAGATTATTATACATATATTAGCTTAGGTTTCGACTTGATTATTCAGTATTCATTGCTAGTGAGATGTATAAATAATTGAGACATAGATAAGGAAACAATAGTTATTTCTGAGTCATTGTAGTATAGATGAAGTTTGTGAGTACCTTCACTGGAAAACTCTCACGAGGCTATAACTCGTCCACTAGGGAATTCCTAGTGGTTTAAGGCCTTGTTGCATATGGGCAATGCAATTGCACTCGGCGAAATGGGATTAGTTAGAACTCCATTTTTGGTCACTCATGCTAATTTCTCATATTTGCTTGAGGACAAGCAAAATGCTGTTTGGGGGTGGTATTGATAGGGTTATATACTAAAAGCATTACTTTTATATTAACTCTGATTCTTCATTTTTTGAATGAGAATGATATGGGCAAATGTTATGCATATTATATATGTTATTAGTTATATGCATGTGTCTAATACTTTATGTTGTAGATGATATGGTGTGAACACACAGAAGATCATATCATCAGTACCTTATAAAGTATAAGTAATCATTCAAAACCTAGATGGATTTAGACAAACCATTAGTATGGTTGTAGTATAATCTGGTATTAGTCTATCTTGACTATAGGATTACACTAATACACTTTGTATGTATTGAACAGGACCAAGTGAGGTTGTTTCTCTTATGTTTAATATTCAATTCTTGTCTCTTTAATTTAATGTCTTTATCTTATTGTTTTAATATTGTTCATCCAATGGAACAAAGCTAAAACCTCCATTAGAGGAGGTTAAGGAAGCCATTTGAGGATGGTTGCTTGTTAGAATAGTTGTTATTTAGAATAAAATTTTCACATCTCATTACTCTCACCATTGTTCCTTGTGTTTGATTAGTTGAATTCCATTATGTCTTGATAGTTTAAGAGTGGAACGATTTCGTACTCTATATATTGCATGATTATATATGTGAGAGTAAGAAATAAAATAATTGATACCGTAAGAATAAGGTTAGAGTAATCTAGTCGTGTTTGTACGAGTTATCAAATATACCTCACTTTAGTTTATTACAAGATTATAATCACTCTTTCCTTGATTATAAAGAGTGAAGCCTCATTCAATTAGGGTTCATTCTTATTTCTTGATTAGGATCCACTTAGTATTAGAATGAAGCCTCATTCTAATAATACTGTTATCTATTCTAAGCTATCTAAACTAAAGCTGAGAATCTTTGAGATGTAGTTGGGGTTGAAAGTGTATAATGAATGCAGTTTTTATAGGTTTTAAATTGCTAAACCGAATCGGGAATTTGCCAAAAAGCTTTAAGGCAATTTCCGGAAATAATAAATTTCCAAAACCGAAAACGGAAACAACTCATATTCTTGATTCTAAAACAACCCTAATATCTTTTAGGTTGAATTTAGGATAGAAACTGCCTAACTCATCGAGATTTCGTCCTACCACAATATCTATTTATAGCGATGCCCATATCAGCAATATTCTCAACCCTCACTCCGAAACAACTTCTTAAAATAGATGATCCTACCTATAATGAATTATGCTAGGCTAAATAATACCACCCCCAAACAATTCGGGAAGGTGGGATTAATGATAAAAACAATGCATAATTCGAAATTAACCAACTTATATTAAAATTGAATTCAAATAACATACAACAACCAAATTCAAATTTAATTACTGAACTAATCTTTTTACATCCGTACTAAATAAAAACAAATACAATAAAACAAATCAACACATTAGATCCCTAAACCACTCGCTGCTAGTAGTGGAATGCACTCAAGAAGGAGATGGCCCTTGGGCTTCTGTTGGGCCAGAGCCATCCGTCTTGCGGCGACAACGCTCATGCCTCACAGACTGCTCCTCCGAAGAAGAACCCCCCCTGGGGTGGGAAACGTGCAAGGATGTCGTCTCGGAACCGGCGCTAAGCTTCCATCTTGGCCCTCATCCTCGCGCCGGGCACGAGTCTCGAAGTTATGATGCATGGTAGCCTGCCTAGTTCGGAGGTCTTCACAAATAGTATTGAGAGAACGCATGCCACGGTGAATCACAGCCATGCATTCTACATCCGACCTACACCTCTCCAAGGCATGACATCAAAACATGTCGTGTCATCCTCATCCTCCGAGTCAGTCTCCTCGACTACCCTCTCTTCAGGCAACCTCCAAACTCTCTGGATACACTCCGTATAAATATGATGATTTTGGTGCTCCTTCAGGCAAATCCTATCAGACCTCGGAGCCGCTCTCAAGGTTATCATGATCTTCGTTATCAAAACATGGAGAGGTGCAATACTCTTTCCAACTCCTATAATCATGTTACGCAAAAACTCCAAAATACAGAACTTATACTTCTGCTCCTAGAGTATCCATACAACGTGAAGGCAGTTCAGACTGATATCACTAACTTTCTCCTTCCCTATGACATTCCTACCAATCCACTAAGCTACAGCCAGCTGGTTGGTTCAGAGAGACGACTGGCAAACACAATGCGAGCTCGCATTGTAGTTCCCTTCCGCAACAGTCGTGTCCATCAAAGGTTCTATAGTAGTAAACTGGGAATCCTATAATATGGCTTCGAGATGGTGTCTAGGCAGAATGCCTAAAATCTCAGCCAACAACCCAGTAGTAACCTCTCTCCTCCTCCCAGCCACCTTAACAAAAATTTGATTCCCATTCAACTCCCTCGTCCTATAAAACTCTAGGACCAAATCTTTGTGGCAAAAATTATCTGTCGAGTACCACAAACCACTCCAGCCTCTCCTAACCATCTCGTCACCATAAAACGGTGCGAAGTGGTCGGCAATAAAAGCGTGCTCCGGCAATATCCGACGTCTTTGAGCCATTGGAGTTTTTATAAGATGTGTGGGTTTGAATAAGGTAGGGGGACTTGTTTTGAAACACCCTAACTAAAAATAATAGCATTAGGCGCGGTGGTGGTGGTGGCAGTCGAAATATTTGAATTTTCGGTGGTTTTTGGTTGTTTAAGTTGGTGGAGGTGGTGGTGGTTGTAGTTAGGAGAAGATTTGGGATGGGTTTTAACTTTGGGCGTGGGTGTATTAGGTTTCTTTTTTTTTTATTATTTAGGTTAGGTTTTTGAAGCTTTGGTGTTTGTTAATGGCGGTTTGGAAAATGAAACACGACTGTTGGTGGAAGAAGGAGACGCAACACGTGCGCGCGAGGTTGGGCCCAAGCCCACTTGATTTTCCGATTTTGTTTTTCGATATTTTGTGCAACTTCAAACTTAAATTGCTGCTTCGTTACCGTGCCGATTTTCGCGAATGAGGTATGGAAATGATAAGGAGAGAATTTCCAATCCAATGATCCATAAAACACTCTAGTCCGACTATTGGTGACATATAAGAAGATGGAAAATGCCTCGTAGTGTGTGCATGACGTAAGTTACGCAAACGAATGAAATCTAATTTCATAGATAATGTCAACCCGGATTAGAATACGATTAAGCGGCCTAAACAACACAAATGGACAGTTGAACAATCCAGGACGGAAACCAGATACCCCACCCCTAAACAAATTTTTGACAACAGAGTTTAGAAATTTTGTTTTTTTTTTAAAGTGGGTCTTTTAAAGTCAGATTCCTGAGACTTCTTAACTTACTATGTTTGTGATTTTAACAATTTTTTATTTTTTATAAATAAAATTTAATATAAGACAAACAAGAAGGCAATAAAAGCATAATTCACACCATAGAGGGACATGACTCAAAAACCGAGAAAACATGCAAGAGTGGAAAAGGTGAATTATGTTAATCGTAGACTTAGGATCCGGTACTTACAACCACACACTTCATAGGGAGGGCCCGGTTACCTGAGTGGTGTACTTACTAATATATGGAAATGAAAGGAAGTACACCATTGAAAAAGGTCAATCCTCATAGACAAGGTCCTGTAAAAGGACTTCCTCTACATCAGGGGACAATAGCTCGTAAAAATGTTTCAACCGTTGGCCATTAACTTGAAAGGTACTATTATTCTTGGGATTTACCAAGGTGATTGCCCTGTAAGGGGTGACTTCAGTAACCACAAAAGGACCAGACTAACGAGTTTTTAATTTCCCTGGAAAAATATGTATACGGGAATTGTACAGTAAGACCTTTTGACCTACCACAAACTCTTTGCACAAGATTTGCTTATCATGAACACGTTTCATGTTAGCTTTATAATCCTTTGCAAGATCATAAGAGTCACTACGAATTTCTTCAAGCTCATTCAATTGCAACTTGCGCTTGACACCCGCCTCATCAAAATTGAAGTTAAGGTTTTTTATAGCCCACATAACACGGTGCTCCAATTCAACGGGCAAATGACAGGGTTTCCCAAATACAAGTCTAAAGGGAGACATACCTATAGGAGTTTTGAAAGCCGTCCTATACGCCCATAAGGCATCAGATAGATGCTTCGACCAGTCTTTCCTATCAAGATTTACAGTTGTTTCTAAGATCTTTTTTATTTCCCTATTAGAAACTTCTACTTGTCCGCTAGTTTGTAGATGATACGGAGTTGCTGCCTTATGTGTAACTCCATACTTCTTTACTAGTGATGCAACAACTCTATTGCAAAAATGTGTTCCTCCATCACTAATGATGGCCTTGGGAATACCAAATCGACAGAAAATATACTCTTTTACAAAAAACACAACTGTTTTATGGTCATTGCTACGGCAAGCCATGGCCTCTATCCATTTAGACATGTAGTCCACGACAACTAGAATATAAATGAAACAGTGGGAAACTAGAAAGGGACCCATGAAATCAATGCCCCATACGTCAAAAATTTCTACCACCATGATTGGATTTAATGGCATCATATTACGCTACGTGATTTGCCCAAATTGTTGGCAACGAATGCACGCCTTGCAATGCACTTGAGCATCTTTAAAGAGATTAGGCTAATAAAACCCACATTATAGAATTTTAGAAGCTATTTTCATACAACTGAAATGGCCACCACACTCTTTTTCATAACAGAATGAGAGTACCTCATTATATTCCCACTGGAGAATACAACGACGAATAATCTAATCCGCACAATACTTAAAAAGGTAGGGCTGATAAGAGCCCAAAACTGTAGTTTAAACCAATTAATAATCATACTTTTAGACCAATTATGTGAATAATAAGTAAGAGTTAATACTGATTACGTATTTTTATGCATTTCAGGCTTCAAAGTCCATTATGTGCAGAAATGTGCCACTTTAGCGAGATAAAGGAGCAAAGGTCGGTTACTAAGGAGTTCCGTGATTAAAGGCCAAGATTCAAGAAGATAAAGCCTTTCTAAAGCCCGGTCAAAAGCTGAAAAGTCGACGCGGGCAGAAACAACACACAAGTCAGCAGAACTTTCGAAGGCCGTATCTTTGGACTTAGACCTTGGAATGGGGCCTACCTTATGTCAAAACGACCGGCTCGGAAAGAGCTTTCCAATGGTCCAAGCCTTGACCCAATCAGAGGAGCAGAAGTGGATGAAAAGTCTGTTGAAGCTAACTGCAGCTGAAGAGGCCTTTTTGGACTGAAAGAATTGGGTTTTGGGCCTGATTCTCTGGCCCAAAACATGGCTCCAAGCCCATGCACGATTTTTGGATCTGAATGTATAAAAACCAAAGCTTCACTCTTTGTTAATGGTAGATAGTTAGACCTAGATTAGAAATTAGATTAGTAGCCTCCTTTAATTAGTTTTAGATCTCAGTTTTAGAATTTCATTCCCTGTTTTAGATTAAAACTTTAAATCATTGTTCTTTATTGATTAGATAAATTAAATAGTTATTCTTGTCAATTTCGATTTTTGTCATTTACAATTTATTAGATCTAATTTCAATTCTTGTTATCATTCAATTCTTAGTTATTAATTAGATTTCGATTATTGTTTAGTTAAATTTCATAAAGTTAGAATCTTTGTAATATGTTGTATTCAATTTCAATGGGAAATGATGGTTAGATGAATCAAGGCTAAAACCTCCATTAGAGGGGTTGATGAAGCCTTGATGAAAACTTAGTTGTATAGTGTAGAAGCATTGTAGAGTCTATTCCATTCTAGAAGGTCGTGTTTCGCCATGAGAATAGGTGGACGACCTCACATGCTAGTTATAATTGGTAGAAATGCCATGTTAATTAGGGATTAGAACGAGCAATTCTTACCGTAAGAGCGTAAGAATTGGATTACAACAGATCTATTCTAGGTGATTAAGTTGGATTCGAGGTGGATTCAATCCCCTCTAATTCTTTATCTAGATTCAAGAACATTAGTATTTCCATATATTTAGTAGTGACATTCAACATATTGCTTTTCATATTGCATCGTAGTATAATTCCCCTCAGTAAAACTCTCATTAGACTTAAGACCGACTAATTAGATTAGAAAACATTCCATGCTAGAGCACTAGGAGTGGAACGAATTTGTTACTCCACTCTATTTCGATAGAATTGAGAGTAGAAACTTTGATAAATATAGAGACATAAATAGTTTTAGTTTACTTACGTTTTGAGTTTCATCGTTCATTTCGTAGGTAAACTTTATCATTTTTATGTTTTATCAAATGGCGCCGCTGCCATCTTAGTTGCACTTTAGCATTGTTTTCATAGTAGAATTAGTCATTTTTAAGTCCCATTAAACCCACCCACCCTTGTTTGATTCATACTGTGGTTGTCCATTTCAGCATTGAAAAAGTTCCGCAAAAATATACACTGAAGCGACCGGCTTATAAGGAAGCGGCGCTGCTCTATAGGAACTGAAACGAAGGCTTCTTCCTTCCCTTGAGCACCGACCATACTATAGTTCTTGGACCATGATAAGAGCCCAAAACTGTAGTTTTAACCCTTAATAATCATAGTGTTAGACCAATTATGTGAATAATAAGTAAGAGTTAATCGCGACACGTGTTTTATGCATTTCAGGGCTTCAAAGTCCATTCGTGCGAGAAATGTGCCACTTTAGCGAGATAAAGGAGCAAAAGTCGTGAGAACTTCGAATGCCATATCTTTGGACTCAGACCCACCGAATTGGGCCTACCTTATGTCAAAACGACCGGCTCGGAAAGAGCTTTGCAATGGTCCAAGCCTTGACCCAATCAAAGGAGCAGAAGTAGACGAAAAGTCTATGGAAGCCAACTGCAGCTGAAGAGGCCTTTTGGATTTGAAGAATTGGGTTTTGGGCGATTCTCGGCCCAAAACATGGCTCCAAGCCCATGCACGATTTTGGATCTGAATGTATAAAAACAAAAGCTTAATTCTTTGTTAATGGTAGATAGTTAAGTTAGAAAATAATTAGATTAGTTAGCCTCCATTAAACCTTAGTTCGGATCTAGTTTTTATATTAAAGTAATTAGTTTTATTCTTGTTTTAAATTTAGTATTGAATGATTGTTCTCCCTTGAATTAGATAATAAAATAGTTGTTCTTGATTCAATTTCGATTTGTCAATTACAATTGTTAGATCTAATTTCATTTACTACTAGTTATTCAATGCTTAGTTGTTAATTAGATTTTTGTTATTGTTTAATTTAGATTAGTTAAATTTCATAAAGTTAGAATCTTTATATTATGTTTAGTTTAGATTCAATGGGAAATGTTAGTTTAATGAATCAAGGCTAAAACCTCCATTAGAGGGGTTGATGAAGCCTTGATGAAAACTTAGTTGTTAGTGTAGAATTGTTTGTAGATTCTATTCCACTCTAGAAGGTCGTGTTTAGCCATGAGAATGGGTGGACGACTTCACATGCTAGTTAGTATTTTCGGTAGAAATGCCATGAACACTAGGGATTAGAACTTCGAATTTCTTCTTTGTAAGAAGCGTGAGAATCGAGATACAAGAATCTATACTAGGTTATTAAGTTGGATTCGAGGTGGATTCAATTCCCTCTAATCCTTTATCTAGATTCAAAAACAAGCATATTTCCATAGTATTCGGTAGTTAAATTCAACGTAGACTCATTTTAGTTTCATCTTAGTATAACACCCGCCCGTAAAGCTCTCATTGACTTAAGAGCGACTAGTTAGACTTAGAAAACAATCCATGCTAGGGAACTAGGAGTGGAACGAACTTCGTACTCCATTTAGTGCAATTCGCATTGAGAGTAGAAACTTTGATAATCAACCACGTAAAAGGAAAAGTTTAGTTTACTTACGTTTGGATTCATCGTTCATTTCGTAGGTAAACTATTCATTTTATAGTTATCAAATGGCGCCGCTGCCATCTTAGTAAACTTTAGCATTGTTTTCATAGTAGAATTAGTCATTTTTAAGTCCCATTAAACCCACCCACCCTTGTTTGATTCATACTGTGGTTATTCGTTTCAGCGTCGAAAAATTCCGGAAAAAAATACGAACGGCGCCGCGCTTCAAAGAAAGCGCTTGACCCGCTAAGTTCTTGGAATTTTTCGTCTATTAATTAACAAAGAAAGCGACCAGCTAAGTTCTTGGAATTTTTCGTTTCTAACTGGAATGGCCCAAAAAGAGAGCGACCCACCGCTAAGTTCTTTGGAATTTTCGAAACCGAATGGCTCAAAGAGAGCGACCACCGCTAAGTTCTGGAATTTCTAATTTACCGCTGGCCGCGCGCTTTAGCTGAAATTTCGATTTCCACAGTTTGATTCGAACTTCGAGTTGTCAAGTTTTTTGGTGTTCTAATCTCTTATATACACTGAACACGCGTAAAACAAGACGCTATTCAAAACAAGCGTAGCAAGGAGGCATTCGGTACTCCTTCTTCCACTCCTCGCATCTTACGTGAGGAGGAGTTTTAATTCTAGTATAATCGGGCTTGTTTTTCGTAGAAATAAATACAACACGCCTATCTAGAATTTCACACACTACACCCGATATTATGGCTGAAGAAAGAGAGACTCCTCTCTCTCGACTTTTATAAAGCTTTGGCGATAGCCCTAAATCTTGCATCGTTTAGCGGACCAACGGGGATTTTCGAATTCCCCAAACATATTTAATTGTTACCCGTTTTCCATGGTCTAGACCATGAAAAACCTTACCAACACGCGTGGGATTGAACAAGTCCTTACAACATTCCATCATCCTACCGTTGGTGCGAATGATTAAACTAAGGGTATTTCCCTTCACCTTAGCCCGATAAGGCGTCTTGGTTAAGCGCCCAAAGCGCTTAATTAGTGCAATGGACTTCGTGGGCCAAACTTGTTCAATTTGTTTATGGAACATTTTTACCCACCCCTAAAGGCGGATGAAATGCTTTCCAAGATTCACTTCTTTTCGTGAGAATCCTCATGAATCATTTTCGAGGAGGCTTGGAATCGTTTCACCGATCTCCTTATAGAGTGTCCACACCATCACCTAGCAAAAGACACGCTAGTTCGTGCCTTTTCAAAGGACTTCAACATCACCATAAAGAAGTCCTTGACATAATGAATGGGGGTAGTTTCCTAAGTAAAGGAGCCTCGAGGAGGCTTACAAATTTTAGAAGATCAAACTAAAGCGTAATAACAATTGGGGGTAGTCATGATATCCCCGCTCGCTAGTGGATTCTTCTTCAACTTGATTAAGGCGCCCGGTATGTTTGAGATAAAACCCGATCTAGAACTTAAAAATTTAATCGAATCTCTAACTAAAAGGTTGAGGCCATTTCGTACAACAAAAGCCTATCCCGTCATGAATGTAAATTCAAATCCATGTAGTTTCGGTTGGAGTCCACGAGCATCGACTCCCAGCGTCCTATAGCCTATGAACATTCTTGTTCAATTAATAGTGAACCTAAGCCCTTGGAGACAAAATCCCAACTTCGGTTGGAGAAATAACCAACAAGTCACCTCGAGTGGTACAATAATCAATATGTTAGGCCACCCACACGTTACAACCAAGCTACACGGGGACAAGGGCGGTCGGGGTAATTATAATAATTATAACAACCAAGCCACAACCTCGACAAGGTCAAGCACAAGGTCAATATATTTATAATAATTATAATGCTAATAGAGGTATCGTTAGGAAATAATAACTATCACAATCCGCCTATAAATAATCAACGCGAGATAGTTCGGTCACACCACCCGTGACTACTACACCCACACAACCGGATCGTCTTGACACCTTCATACAAGTGAGCCAACAACTTTTCCAAACCATGGCTCAATCTAACCAACACATTCTACAATCCGTTAATAATTTAAACCAACAGGTTAGCCCAAGAGAAAGCCCAACCCAAAGGTATGTTTCAGTCAAGCGATACCTAATCCTAAAAAAAACAAAAACCACACCTTTGAGGTAAACGGTAATACTAGTACGGAAACTACAACCGTAGGTGAACTAAATGCCATCACCACTCTCCGGATTCGGGAAGAGTGGTTGATAACAAAGTAACTATGCCTATAGTTACCCCACCAAGATTCTACAAAACGGATATCGAACTAGATACCCGAAATAGAAACTGAAGAGCCTACCTTTGTAGAGGTACCGGTTAAACCACAACCTAAGAAACAAAAAGCCAAGGTTAAACATCCTGTTGATCCATATGCTAATTATAGAGAAAACACCGTTTCCCCAAAAATTAGCCATGTTAACTAGGGATACAAATTATGAGGAGATTAGGAACGCGTTTTCAAAATCTAACTATAAACCTTCCCTTTTCGAAGCTATTAAAAAGCTACCACACCATGCTAAGTTTCTTAAGGAGTTGTGCACTACTAGGCGTAAGACCAACATACCTAAAGGCGCCTTTTAACTGAGCGGTTCCCAACTTTATCCGAAAATAATGGAATTGTTAAGTACAAGGACCCTCGGTCGCCCCTCGCATACAATGCACCTTAGGAGATTCTCACACGACGACCGCTTTACTAGACACGGGGGCTAGTGTTAACTTACTCCCCGTTTTATTTGTATAAACAAATAGGTCTAGAGGAGATGCAACCTACTAAAATGACATTGCAATTAGCTGATCGGTCTATTAAGTATCCTAAGGGTGTGGTTGAAAACGCGTGCTAGTTAAAGTCCAAAATTTTTACTACCCGGCCCGACCGTTGTCCTAGACCACGTAACTCACTAACGACTCTGTACATACCTATCATTTTAGGGCGCCCCTCCGCTGGCAGCTCTGCCAACGGCTCATAAACTGCCGCGATGGTTCGATGTCCTTGTCCTTTGGCCATCTTTCTGTTGAGGTAAATGTTTTCAAAACTAGGACACAGTATCCTGATTCATCTACAAATGGAGAGGTTAGCATGATCGAGAGCTTAGCTCAAGATTACTTCAAAACATGTTTCAGAGAAACAGATTAACAAATTCCTTTCCTTCGAAATTCGACTTTAACAATGACTCCACGGTAGTAGGCGAAATAGAAGAAGAATTCACGCAACTCTTTTGCACCGCTTCTTTACCACTTCGCGAGTCCCCCCTTGCCAACAACCATACATCCTTTGATACTATGACGGAAGATGAATTTTTCCATCTCTATCCCAGTGATCCTTTTGACCCAACTATTGAGGAATGTCTTGCACATATCAAGATTTCGATGATATGGACTTGAGAGCTCTAGGCGAGAATCATTCACCTTCCCTCACCAATATTCCCCACCCTCCACCTTTTCAAAGGAACCTCGAGTTTGCACTCGATCCTTTAGTTTCTCCTGTGCTTCATGATTTTTTAAATCCACCTAGTAAACAAATACTTCCCAAGGATAAACCACTTGACACCTTCATTTTCAGACTTGAGGCGGTCCCCTAACTACACCATGAATGAGTTTTGTGCTAAACCCACATCCTCATTTTTCCATGCTCTCCCTCTAAAACTTATCCCAATCCACCATATCTTCCACAACCATTCACTTTTCCACACTTATTCACTAAGACACCCTCTCGTTCAAAGATGAAACATAAGGTGCATGCTCGGTTATGTTATAGGTCTATTCGACTTCGCTTTCATTCCACTAGGCTGCGTCGTAGGAAATCTTGGTGCTTGATTGTGTTTGGATATGTTTTCTGTGATATTTATTTATGGAACGATCCACAACTATTTCGGTTGTTGATATATGATAAACTGCATATTCATACATATATTTAGATAAAGTCTCGAGTATCTGACTATAAACGACTCAATTTTTGTGTTTGGTGCATTTCCTTTCATTTCCATATATTGGTGAGTGCACCATTCAGGTAACCGGGCCCTCCCTATGGAGTGTGTGGCTGTAAGTACCGGATCCTAAGTCCACGTTTCACATAATTCACGTTTTCCACTCTTGCATGTTTTCTCGGTTTTTGAGTCATGTTTCTCTATGGTGTGAATTATGTCTTTACTGCTTATTGTTTTCCTTTATATTAAACCTAATTCATAAAAAGTAAAAAAGTTTAAAGCTATAAAAATAGTAATCTAGCAAGTCTCGGGAATCTGACTTTAAAAGACCCCGTTTTAAAACAAATTTTTACAAACCTGTTTTCAAAAATTTGTTTGGGGGTGGGGTGTTTGGTTTTTCCATTCTTGATCACTTAAATTCCTATTCTTACCCCACCTCGCTCCCTTGAAGAGTAGCTAGATTTCTCCTTCTTTGTTGTTTTGATGTTGTTTTTATATATTTAGTAGATAGGATGTTACGTTGTTAACATTCCGTAGTTAATTTTGACTTTTGTAGTGAAATGTTGTTTGAATGACAATATTAATATAATGTCGTTATTTTCATTGTGCGTGATTAGTTAATGTTGATCCCACCTTCCCAAACTGTTTGGGGGTGGTGTTATCTATTCCAGCATGATTTTATATAAACTTCATTCATTCTACACTCACAACCACACTACACCTAACTTCCATCACTCACCTTTCACTCCCGCGTTTGCGTCTCATTTTTCAATTTTTCAGCAACTCCGAAGCGCTTTACAAGAGCACTTTCAGCGCTCTGTATATTTTGTTCTGAATTTTGCTCAAAGCGCCAGCCTACAGTTAGTTGGCGACTTCGGCCCAACACTGGAATTTCAAAATACAAAAGCGACTTCGCTTCTAGTTGCTGGCCTTTCGCGCCGACTCGCGTGGACCAGAAAAATTCCGGTTTTCATGAAGTTGTGCCCGGTTGTTTTGCAGCTGTTCAGGCGTAGTTTTGAGATGACATATCCTACATTGATACCGGAACAATCTTTCGAAGATTTGTTTCAAAGCACTACTTATGGTGCTTGGTTTGTGAGGTGATCACACCGTAGGCCGGGATTTTGCTTATGGTTCTTGCAAGCATTTGTTCTTGGACTTGCCATGCCGCTAAAATACAACACCCATGATGCTATTGGGTAGATAATATGCATGTCCGGGAGTGGAGGTAAGTTTTAGTTTCTGTTAGTGTCTGCTTATGTCCCAAGCAATTTAATTCTGTTAACCCCATAATGGGTGGAACTCTTATAGAGTTGCGTCAATTTTTATTTCCTATATTAGTACGTTCTAACCTTGTTTCTGGATGTTCACGAATTTCACGCGCTTCAATGGTATTTTTCCTACCCTCTCTATTTAAATGCTTTGAGGACAAAGCATGCTTTTTGTTTGGGGGGCATAGAAACACGTGTAATTAAGACATCTGCTAGGATATAAATATATAATATGCATTTGTTTTCTAGTGAAAATTTTCAAAAATTTAAAAATATAAATAAATAAGTTATGCTATACACTTAGGAATATTGGTATTGTTTATTTCTCCATGCTTTTAACAATCTAGAAGTCTCACATAGCTGTTGCATCAGAATAATTGTTAGAAACGTAGGTTAATACGTAGGTAATAATCTTTGCATCTATCTATAAATATATTGCATGAGTATCTATGATTGTTAGCGATAAGTTTCTGAAATCTAGGCTAGAGTACTTATTCTACAAATCCTGTGAGAATATAGCCTAAAAGCCTTATATGAGCTAAAACATTTGAGAAATGACACAAGGGAGAAGTAAAATCCGGATAGAGAAATCACACGCGTCCACTTGCTTGATCACTAAACCATATCCTAAGTGAGAATTTAGGCGCTCTTTGGATCGATATAGCCGTAAATTCAAACCTATGAATTATTTTCCGCTAGTCACCACTCTGAGCCTTTTCTTTAGCCTTCCATACACCACAATTCCTTTACCCTGTTACAAAAACAAAAACAAAATAAAAAAAAAAAAAAAAAAAATAAATCAACCTACCCAATTTAGAATAAGCCTGAGAATAGAATGAGTGAAGAAAGAAGAAGAGAAAAACCTGTGTAAACAAAAATTGTTACTTGCTTCAGAAAATAAAGAAAAGAAGTTTCCATCCAAAGAAAAGAAAAATAGAAATAAAATAAAAAACTCCAAAAAAAAATAGAATAAAAAGGAGTCAAAAAAGGAAAAGGAAAAAAAAAAAAAAAATACTGGCTAAGGATGGAAACAAAGTGTAGAAGCAAAAGAAAATAACAAGGTTTTCTCTAAGTTACATATCTGAAGACTCTATTATCTCAGACTTGTCCTTTTGAATATCCATTTCCTTCCTTCTTAAACCATCTCCTAATCCCCGTAACACCTAATAAAGACCTCTAGCTCAATTAGGAATAGGTTAGTGTGATAGTAAGTGGCAGATGTGTTTGATTGACCCCGGCTTCCTTGTTGTCATGGAGATTGTAAGGTAAAGTGTGCCCACTATACACTGGAGTAACGAAACTTGAGTGAAAAATCAGAGTGTTGTTTCTTGACTATTAATGTGAGAACCTACTTAAGGACGCTATTCCGAGTTCTCAGAAACAACCCTGCTAAACATTTGATAGTACTACTCATTGTATATATGTGTATTGTAGATGATTGATTATTATGCATATATTAACTTAGGTTGTTGACTTGGTTATTCTTATTCAATTGCTAGAGAGATGTATAGATAGTTGAGCATGAATAAGGAAACAATAGTTTTATTTTCTTAGTCGTTGTAGTATAGATGAAGTTTGTGAGTACCTTCACTGGAAAACTCTCACGAGGCTATAACTCGTCCACTAGGGAATTCCTAGTGGTTTAAGACCTTGTTGCATATGGTCAATGCAATCGCACTCAGCGAAACGAGAGTAGTTAGAACTCCATTTTTGGTCATTTATTCTAATTTCTCATCTTTGCTTGAGGACAAGCAAAAATCTTTTGGGGTGGTTTGATAAGAGCCCAAAACTGTAGTTTTAACCCTTAATAATCATAGTGTTAGACCAATTATGTGAATAATAAGTAAGAGTTAATACTGATTACGTGTTTTTATGCATTTCAGGCTTCAAAGTCCATTACGTGCAGAAATGTGCCACTTTAGCGAGATAAAGGAGCAAAAGTCAGCAGAACTTCCGAATGCCATATCTTTGGACTCAGACCTCGGAATTGGGCCTACCTTATGTCAAAACGACCGGCTCGGAAAGAGCTTTGCAATGGTCCAAGCCTTGACCCAATCAGAGGAGCAGAAGTAGACGAAAAGTCTATGGAAGCCAACTGCAGCTGAAGAGGCCTTTTTGATTTGAAAGAATTGGGTTTTGGGCACGATTCTGCCCAAAACATGGCTCCAAGCCCATGCACAATTTTTGGATCTGAATGTATAAAAAAACAAAAGCTTAATTCTTTGTTAATGGTAGATAGTTAAGTTAGAAAATAATTAGATTAGTTAGCCTCCATTAAACCTTAGTTCCAGATCTAGTTTTTTATATTAAAGTAATTAGTTTTATTCTTGTTTTAAATTTAGTATTGAATGATTGTTCTCCCTTGAATTAGATAATAAAATAGTTGTTCTTGATTCAATTTCGATTTGTCAATTACAATTGTTAGATCTAATTTCATTTACTACTAGTTATTCAATGCTTAGTTGTTAATTAGATTTTTGTTATTGTTTAATTTAGATTAGTTAAATTTCATAAAGTTAGAATCTTTATATTATGTTTAGTTTAGATTCAATGGGAAATTTTAGTTTAATGAATCAAGGCTAAAACCTCCATTAGAGGGGTTGATGAAGCCTTGATGAAAACTTAGTTGTTATTGTAGAATTGTTTGTAGATTCTATTCCACTCTAGAAGGTCGTGTTTAGCCATGAGAATGGGTGGGCGACTTCACATGCTAGTTAGTACTTTCGGTAGAAATGCCATGAACACTAGGGATTAGAACTTCGAATTTCTTCTTCAGAAGCGTGAGAATCGAGATACAAGAATCTATACTAGGTTATTAAGTTGGATTCGAGGTGGATTCAATTCCCCTCTAATCCTTTATCTAGATTCAAAAACAAGCATATTTCCATAGTATTCGTAGTTAAATTCAACGTAGACTCATTTTAGTTTCATCGTAGTATAACACCTTCGTAAAGCTCTCTCATTGACTTAAGAGCGACTAGTTAGACTTAGAAAACAATCCATGCTAGGGAACTAGGAGTGGAACGAACTTCGTACTCCATTTAGTGCAATTCGCATTGAGAGTAGAAACTTTGATAATCAACCACGTAAAAGGAAAAGTTTAGTTTACTTACGTTTGGATTCATCGTTCATTTCGTAGGTAAACTATTCATTTTATAGTTATCAGACCACCGCTGAGACCACCCCTCGGACCAAGCATTGACCATTCGCTTAACTTTATCTTGGACAAGGAAACGACCGCCCCTATGCAAAATTTTGCGGATTTCTACAGGTTTGTTTCGAACTTCGATTTTTAAGTTTTTTTTTCAGTGTTCTAACTTGTTATTCACACTGAACACGCGTAAATAAGACGCTATTCATAAGCGAAGCAAGGACGCTATCAGGTATTCCTTTCTTCCATACCTCGCATCTCCAGGTAGAGGTTTCTACTAGTATATCAGAATTGTTTGGAGTGTTGCATGTTTAGTTAAGTTCGACTTAGTCTTGCATGAGATTAAGGTCTGGTCGAAGAAAAACAACTAACGTAATTACACGGCAACGTTAACAAACAAGTCTATCTAGTTTCCCACCCATTACACCTCTAGCTACTATTTCACACACACCACCTGATATTATGGCTGAAGAAAGAGAGACTCCTCTCTCTCGACTTTTGTAAAGCCTTGGCGATAGCCCTAAATCGTGCATCGTTCTAGCAGACCCGGTGGGGATTTCGCATCCCCCAAATATATTTAATTTGTTACCCGTTTTCATGGTTTAGACCATGAAAAACCTTATCGGCTACATCGTGGGATTGAACAAGTCCTTACAACATTCCATCATCCTACGGTTGGTGCGGAACAAATTAAATTGAGGGTATTCCCTTTCACCTTAGCCGATAAAGGCGTCTTGGTTAACTGCCCAAGCCTAATTCTCGTGGACTCGTGGGCCAAACTTGTTCATTTGTTTATGGAACATTTTACCCACCCCTAAAGACGGATGAAATGCTTCCCAAGATTTCTTCTTCAGCCGACAGAATCCTCATGAATCATTTTGAGAGGCTTGGAATCGTTTCACCGATCTCCTTATAGAGTGTCCACACCATCACCTAGCAAAAGACACGTTAGTTCGTGCCTTTTTCCAAGGACTTCTACACCACCATAAAGAAGTCCTAGACATAATGAATGGGGGTAGTTTCCTAAGTAAGGAGCCCCCGAGAGGCATATAAATTTTGGAAGATCGGACTAAAGCGTAATAATAATTGGGGGTAGTGACGATTACTCGGCCTCGCTAGTTCTTCTTCAACGTTAAGGCTACCAAGTATGTTTGAGGTTAAATCAGATCCCGAGCTTAAAACTCTAATTAAATCCCTCACAAAAAGGTAGAGGCCATTTCTGTACAACAAAAGCCTATCCCGTCATGAATGTAAATTTAAATCCATGTAGTTTCATTTGAGTCCCCGAGCATCCCGACTCCCATCGTCCTATAGCCTATGAACATTCTTGTTCCATTAATAGTGAACCTAAGCGCCTTTGGAGACAAAATCCCAACTTCGGTTGGAGAAATAACCAACAAGTCACACCTACAGGTACAATAATCAATATGTTAGGCAGCCGCGCGGTTATAACCAAGCTCCACCACAACAAGGGCGAGGATCGGGTAATTATAATAATTATAACAACCAAAGCGCAACCTCGACAAGGTCAAGCACAAGGTCAATGTAGTTATAATAATTATAATGCTAATAGAGGTATCGTTAGGTAAATAATAACTATCACAATCCGCCCATAAATAATCAATGCGAGATAGTTCGATCCACCAACCGTGACTACTACACCCACACAACCGGATCATCTTGACACCTTCATACAAGTGAGCCAACAACTTTTCCAAACCATGGCTCAATCTAACCAACACATTCTACAATCCGTTAATAATTTGAACCAACAGTTAGCCCGAGAGAAAGCCCAACCAAAAGGCGTGTTTCGTGCCAAAGCGATACCCAACCTTAGAGCAAACAAACACGGCCTTTGAGGTAAACGGTAATACTAGTATGGAAACTACAACCGTGGGTGAGCTAAATGCCATCACCACTCTCCGATTCGGAAGAGTGGTTGATAACAAAGTAACTATGCCTATAGTTACCCCATCAAGACTCCTACACCGGATATCGAACTAGATACCGAAATAGAAACGAAGAACCTACCTTCGTAGAAGTACCGGTTAAACCACAACCTAAGAAACAGAAAGCCAAGGTTACACATCAAGTTGAGCCATACGCTAATTATAGAGCTTAAACCACCGTTCCCTCGAAATTAGCCATGCTAACCGGGGATACTAACTTTGAGGAGATTAGGAACGTTTTCAAAAATCTAACGATAAACCTTCCTTTTCTCGAAGCTATAAAAAAGCTACCTAACCACGCTAAGTTTCTTAAGGAGTTGTGCACTACTAGGTGTAAGACCAACATACCTAAAGACGCCTTTCTAACTGAACAGTTCCCAACTTTATCCGAAAATAATAGAATTGTTAAGTACAAGGACCCTAGTCGTCCTACTGTATAATGCACCTTAGGAGATTCTCACATGACGACCGCGCTACTAGACCTGGGGGCTAGTGTTAACTTACTCCCATTTTATTTGTATAAACAAATAGGTCTAGAGGAGATGCAACCTACTAAAATGACATTGCAATTAGCTGATCGGTCAATTAAGTATCCTAAGGGTGTGGTTGAAAATGTCTTTGGTTAAAGTCCAAAATTTTTACTACCCGGCCGACCCGTTATCCTCGCATAACGAAGTCACTAACGACTCTGTACCTATCATTTTAGGGCGTCCCTTCTTGGCTACTTCCAACTCGCTCATAAACTGCCGTGATGGTTCGATGTCCTTGTCCTTTGGCCATCTTTCTATTGAGGTAAATGTTTTCAAAACGAGGACCGCGATATCGATTCATCTACAAATGGCGAGATTAGCATGATCGAGAGCTTAGCTCAAGATTACTTCAAAACATGTTTTCGGAGAAACAGATTAACAAATTCCTTTCCTTCGAAATTCCGACTTTAACAATGACTCCCCACGGTAGTAGGCGAAATCGAAGAAGAATTCCGCAACTCTTTTTTGCACCGCTTCTTTACCACTTCAGCGAGTCCCCCTTGCTAACAACCATTCATCTCTTGATGCTATATGGCCGGAAGATGAATTTTTCAATCTCTATCCCAGTGATCCTTTTGACCCACCTATTGAGGAATGTCTTGCATATATCAAGATTTCTGATGATATGGACTTGAGAGCTCTAGCTGAGAATCATTCACCTTCCATCACCAATATTCCCCACCCTCCACCTTTTCAAAGGAACCTCGAGTTTGCACTCGATCCTTTAGTTTCTCCTGTGCTTCATGAATTTTTAAATCCACCTAGTAAACAAATACTTCCCAAGGATAAACCACTTGACACCTTCATTTTAAGACTTGAGACAGTCCCTAACTACACCATGAATGAGTTTTATGCTAAACCCACATCCTCATTTTTTCCATGCTTTCCCTCTAAAACTTATCCCAATCCACCATATTTTCCACACTTATTCACTAGGACACCCTCTCGTTCAAAGATGAAACATAAGGTGCATGCTCGGTTATGTTATAGGTCTATCCGACTTCGCTTTCATTCCACTAGGCTGCGTCGTAGGAAATCTTGGTGCTTGATTGTGTTTGGATATGTTTTCTGTGATAGTTATTTATGGAACGATCCACAACTATTTCGGTTGTTGATATATGATAAACTGCATATTCATACATATGTTTAGATAAGTCTAGGGAATCGACTTTAAAAGACCCAAGTTTTCGTGACAATACCAACTTTAGAGAGTATAGGCCAAACAAAATTTTCAAACT
Organism: Coptis chinensis; assembly: GCF_015680905.1. Lineage (NCBI taxonomy): Eukaryota > Viridiplantae > Streptophyta > Magnoliopsida > Ranunculales > Ranunculaceae > Coptis > Coptis chinensis. The sequence goes on from NC_141460.1 coordinate 47,362,776, forward strand.
TAAAAAGAGTTTTCCAATTTTGTTTTGGGGGTGGCATATTTTGGTATTCATTTCAAATCTTGTTGCCACCCTAAGCCTGTCATGTTTACTCAATAGAGAGTTTGTGTTAGTTAAATGCAAACGGTTTAATTGTGCTTCATATTATCATATCATCTTTACAATATTTACATTACACGCCAATTTTTGCCACGCGTTTCTATGGTAAATTTTTTCCTTATCTCTTTACACTTTGAGGACAAAGCGTTCGATTGTTTGGGGTGGGATAGAAACATTTGCAAAAATTAGACACTTTTAGGATGTAAATTATGCACTTTTATTTATAAAATGTTAAAAATTATAAAAATTAGTTAGTTACATAATTTAATTGTGCTATTGAATTGTTTCATGAACCCCCTTCTCCCAAATTGTTTGGGGGTGGTATAGAAACACGATGTAAATGTTAAGCACATATTAGGTTGTATATTACATATTATTTGTCTTAAAAAAAATAAAAATAAAAATAAAAAGTTTATGTTATACACTTAGGAATATTGGTATTGTTTCTTTCTTTATGCTCTTAATAATCTAGAAGTCTCACGTAGCTTTTGCATTAGAATAGTTTTTAGAAACTTAAGTTAATATGTAGGTAATAATCTTTGCATCTATCTATAAATATATTACATGAGTATCTAAGATTGTTTGGCAGTGAGTTTCTAAAATCTAGGCTAGAGTACTTATTCTACAAATCCTGTGAGAATATAGCCTAAAGCCTTATATGAGTGAAACATTTGAGAAATGACACAAGGGAGAAGTATATTCCGAATAGAGAAATCACACGTCCACTTGCTTGACCACTATACCATGTCCTAAGAGAGAATTTAGGCCCTTTTTGGATCGATATAGCTAGAAATTCTGACCTAAGTATATTTTCCGCTAGTCGCCCCACTGAGCCTTTCATTAGCCCTTTCATAAACCACAAATCCTTTACCCTATTACAAAATAAAACAAAATAAAAAAATTTAACCTACCCAATTTAGATAAGTCTGAGAATAGAATAAGGAAGAAAGAAGAAGAGAAAAACCTGTGTAAACAAAAGTTAGTTAATTGCTTCAAAAAAATAAAAATAAAAATAAAGAAAAGAAGTTTCCATCCAAAGAAAAAAAAAATAAAAATAGAAATAAAATAAAAACTCCAAAAAAATAGAATAAAATGAGTCAAAAGCCAAAGAAAAAGAAACAAAAATATGGCTAAGGATGGAAACAAAGTGTAGAAGCAAAAGTAAATAACAAGGTTTTCTCTAGTTACATAATATGAAGACTCTATTATCTCAGACTTGTCCCTTTTGAATATCTATTTTCTTCCTTCTTAAACCATCTCCTAATCCCCGAAACACCTAATAAAGACCTCTAGCTCAATTAGGAATAGGTTAGTGTGATAGTAAGTGGAAGATGTGTTTGATCGACTCCGGCTTCCTTGTCTGTCATTGAGATTGTAAGGTAAAGTGTGCCCATCACAAGACTAGAGTAGCTTAAACTTGAGTGGAAAAATGAGTGTTGTATCTTGACTATTATTGTGAGAACCTACTTAGGGACGCTTATTCCAAGTTTCAGAAACATACCTGCTATTGCATTTCATAGTAGTACTCATTGTATATATGTTTATTGTAGATGATTGCTTATTATGCATATATTACCTTAGGTTTTTGACTTAGTTATTCTTGTTCATAGCTAGTGAGATGTATAGATAATTGAGACATAAATAAGGAAACAATAGTTTTATTTCTTAGTCGTTGTAGTATAGATGAAGTTTGTTAGTACCTTCACTGGAAAACTCTCATGAGACTATAACTCGTCCACTAGGAAATTCCTAGTGGTTTAAGGCCTTGTTGCATATGGTCAATGCAATCGCACTCAGCGAAACGAGAGTAGATAGAACTCCATTTTTGGTCACTTATTCTAATTTCTCATCTTTGCTTGAGGACAAGCAAAATGCTGTTTGGGGGTGGTTTGATAAGAGCCCAAAACTGTAGTTTTAACCCCTTAATAATCATACTTTTAGACCAATTATGTGAATAATAAGTAAGACTTAATACTGATTATGTGTTTTTATGCATTTCAGGCTTCAAAGTCCATTATGTGCAGAAATGTGCCACTTTAGCGAGATAAAGGAGCAAAGGTCGGTTACTAAGGAGTTCTGTGATTAAAGGCCAAGATTCAAGAAGATAAAGCCTTTCTAAAGCCCGGTCCAAAAGCTGAAAAGTCGGCCTTGGGCGTAAAAACAAGACACAAGTCGTGAGAACTTCCGAAGGCGTATCTTTGGACTTAGACCTCGGAATGGGGCCTACCTTATGTCAAAACGACCGGATCGGAAAGAGCTTTCCAATGGTCCAAGCCTTGATCCAATCAGATGAGCAGAAGTGGACGAAAAGTCTGTTGAAGCCAACTGCAGCTGAAGAGGCCTTTTTGGACTGAAAGAATTAGGTTTTGGGCCTGATTCTCTGGCCCAAAACATGGCTCCAAGCCCATGCACGATTTTTGGATCTGAATGTATAAAAACCAAAGCTTCACTCTTTGTTAATGGTAGATAGTCAGACCTAGATTAGAAATTAGATTAGTAGCCTCCATTAATTAGTTTTAGATCTCGGTTTAGAATTTCATTCCCTCATTTTTAGATTAAAACTTTAAATCATTGTTCTTTATTGATTAGATAAATAAAATAGTTATTCTTGTCAATTTCGATTTTTGTCATTTACAATTTATTAGATCTAATTTCAATTCTTGTTATCATTCAATTCTTAGTTATTAATTAGATTTCGATTATTGTTTAGTTAAATTTCATAAAGTTAGAATCTTTGTAATATGTTGTATTCAATTTCAATGGGAAATGATGGTTTGATGAATCAAGGCTAAAACCTCCATTAGAGGGGTTGATGAAACCTTAATGAAAACTTAGTTGTATAGTGTAGAAGCGTTGTAGAGTCTATTCCATTCTAGAAGGTTAGGTGTTTAGCCATGAGAATGGGTGGGCGACCTCACATGCTAGTTATAATTGGTAGAAATGCCATGTTAATTAGGGATTAGAGCGAGCAATTCTTACCGTGAAGAACGTAAGAATTGGATTACAACAGTCTATTCTAGGTTATTAAGTTGGATTCAAGGTGGATTCAATTCCCCTCTAATTCTTTATCTAGATTCAAGAACATTAGTATCTCCATATATTTCGTAGTGACATTCAACATATTGCTTTTCATATTGCATCGTAGTATAATTTTCCCTCGTAAAACTCTCATTAGACTTAAGACCGACTAATTAGATTAGAAAACATTCCATGCTAGAGCACTAGGAGTGGAACGAATTTGTTACTCCACTCTATTTCGATAGAATTGAGAGTAGAAACTTTGATAAATATAGACACATAAATAGTTTTAGTTTACTTACGTTTTGAGTTCCATCGTTCATTTCGTAGGTAAACTTTATCATTTTTATGTTTTATCAAGGGCTCATCCCAGTAGTATAGCTTAACTCTAGCCAAAAACTTCTTACGTTCATTTCTTGACTAGTCATATGAAATAACATCAGATGCTAAATAATTCACAATGTCAGTATACCATGGTGCAGAAAATATAGCATACAAATGCTCATCCGAAAAAGAGTCCGGTATGGAGTCAGAATCACTTTCATCGTCGTTTGTAAGTCTAGATAAGTGGTCGGCAACTATGTTTTCGACACCTCTCCAATCCTTCTTAGTGAGAAGGTACCTAAGGGCTGCCTGGTCTATATAAACTAGAGTCTTAGAACCAACCAAATAAGGACGAAACTTATCTAAAGCATAAACGACAATGGGTGGATTTGATATTTCACTAAAGAGTAGAATTTGTTTAGGTCTCATTTCAATTCTTAGTTATTAATTTAAATTTGAAGTATTGTTTAGTTAAATTAGTAAAGTTCAAATATTTATATGATGTCTAGCTTTAATTCAATAGGAAATGATAGTTTGATGAATCAAGGCTAAACCTCCATTAGAAGGGTTTGATGAAGCCTTGATGAAAACTTGATTGTGTAGTATAGAATCATTGTAAGAATCTATTCCACTCTAGAAGGTCGTTGATTCACCATGAGAATGGGTGGACGACCTCACATGCTAGTTATGAATTGGTAGAAATGCTATGTGTAATTAGGGATTAGAATGACCAATTCTTACCGTAAGAATGCAAGAATTGGTTTACAACAAATCTATGCTAGTTTATTAAGTTGGATTCAAGGAGGATTCAATTCCCCTTTAATTCTTTATCTAGACTCAAACCTTAGCATTATGTCATTTCGTTATTCGTATCTTAGTAGTTGAATTCACATCGTAGTATAATTCCCTTCGTAAATCTCTCATTGACCTTGGAGAGACCATCAATTGTAGAAAACTTTAATGCTAAAGGACTAGGAGTGGAACGAATCTTCTATTCCAACTCTACGTCAATAGATTCGAGAGTAGAAAACAAATATCTTTGATAAGTCTAGTATAAGCAACAGTTTATAGTTTTACTTTCGTTTAGAGTTCATTGCTCTATTTGTGAGTAAGACTATCTTTTTATGGGTTATCAGTTGGATAGTTGATGTGGTACCGTTGTAGGTAATGTGAGGTAGAGTTCTAGGTAAAAAGAGGAAACTTTTTCTTTTTGTTAGAGGTTACTTTCGACATATCAATTGTAATGTCGCAGGTTGGATATCGTGTATCAGTTCTTAGATGGAGTATGCTTTTTAGTATCCAGAACATGTGTGTTATACAAACCAATTAGAGGGTTCTGATGTAAGTACCATCATAACTCAGAAGGTCCCTAGGTATTATCTTTGGACCTCTTTTGTTTATCTTTTAGAAAGTTGTATAGTAAGTACCATTTGTTAATGATGTAAATATTTTGATAGCTATCGGACACAGAAGTATATATTTAATAATTTGTGTTTTCGGTAATGGTTTTGTACGAGGTGCTTGGATAATCTGTAATTAGTCAAGACATTTAAGTTCTTTGGCGTACTAAGTCTTTCTATTACAGTGATCTCATTTTTGTCAACTGGTTATTTAACTGCTCTAACATTTGTTGAGACGTTAAGTAGCTGGATTAATGACTGAGAAGTACATTGTTTTAATTTTTAGGTTATGGCAGGTCTTTTATATTTATGAAATGTTGAAAATACAAAGGAGACTCTGCTGAAATTTTTCTAGAAAAGTCACGTATTTTAGGTATATAATTGTTTCAGATTTGGGGTGTGTTTATTGATGGAGCCTTTGTTTTTTATTTTGATTTACTTTATTTTTTTTAAAGAAGTTAGATGGCTACTCAAGTTAGATTAGGTACAACATAAGTACTCTGCACATGAAAAGAAAATGACAGCATAAGTATTCTGCTCATGTTAGATTAGGTATAATATAAATATTATGTATTATATAGCTGACCTTCATAATATCAAATTGTAAACTTGTATTGTTTTCTTTTCTTATTGATAATTAACATACATTGGGACTTCATTTGATGGAGACAGCCATAAAATAAGAGAAAAGATAATAGACTTTCTACTAAATTGTAATTAGGCTACTACATGCAATGCCATTTGGTAGTCCTAGTATCAAATAATAGCATATATACTAGGGCCTCATATAGTAGAAAGTAGGACAAGTAAGTATGAAAAGAAATGTAAATCAAAATGCAGAAAAACACAATGTGAGAAGCCCTCATCTTTTTTCAATCATTATAGCATGTGGCTATGATACAATTGACCTTGCCTCTTTTTGTGTATGTAAATGGTGTATGGTCGTTGAACAAAACAGAAGCATATCAAAACCTAATTATCCCTTAATAAGTAAAGGATGAGTAGGGTATCGTTCCACTTTTAAGTGTATGTTTATATGAAGGACTGGATTGAAAAGGGGGTTTGAGCGATTAAAAACTATTATTATAGATATTGTAGATTCTAAAACTAAACTAAACTATTGAGAATTTATAAGAGAGGAAATTCAAGAGATTAGAATCCACTAATACTTTTGATCTATGACCTTCTGCTTCATGGTTGTTCTCACAAGTAGACTACAATTAGGCAATCGAGCGAGTGTCAATGCCCTCTTGGACAAAACATCGTTAACGAATAACTCTACTTAAGGTTGTTCCTATGTTTAGGCTACTAGTATCTTCTTTCCTTTTATGTGAGTTTGGGTAGCTATTCAATGAATCACCATCTAAGGCAAACACAAGAAATACTTCCCTTACTCTAAAACACTACACAACTAGAAGAAAAGTAGAGAATAATAGTATAATATTCAATTACAATAAATAAAACCCTATTCTAGCATTATATTCAATTGTAATAAATAAAAGCATGTTACTAGCAAATATTCAATTGCAATAAATAAAACCCTAAACTAGCATGATATTTGATTGCAATAAATAAAAACCTTAATCTATACTTCCATCCCCTGGTCTGGGCAATGGAACTAATAACTAAAAATATAAATAACTAACATGATTGAAGAACACCATGAACCAGAAGAATCAACAAACCCTAAGCACCGGCTTCATCTTCTCCCTTGAAGGAGAAGATTAGCCTTCCATAAAGAAAGAAGAACACGAAGAACGAGAAGAAGAAGAGTTGAAGAACATAAGACTAGAAAGACTAATTTATTAAGACTCAGCTAGTTAAAACCAATCTTTTATTGTTAATCTCTCTCTGCCTCAAGTTCTGGAGATGAGAATATAAGTGAATTGGCAAATTACATGAGGTACTTAGGTCCTCTATTTATAAAGGTTACAATGAGCTCTAGAAGCATTCCAAACCGTTATTTATTTCCTAATACAAATAGACTTCTTTCAGGGTCCAACTTCGTCTCCAAAATTGAGAAAGAATTGGCTACAGTGTCGATTCATGCATCTGGATGCACTATTCATGCGTCTCAGACGTGATTAATGCGTCTGGACGCTCGATCCATACGTCCCAGACGCGTAAGCCTATTTTGTCTCTTCTGCTCTATCCTTCTATCCTATTTTGTGGGCTTTGGTCCAAGCAACGAATCTTTGGGCCTTGGACTTCCAAATAGCCTTTAAAATAGGTCCAAGTCGCATCTTTAATAGCTCCAATTCCTTGGCCTTCTCCATGATTGTCCACGGGCTTCTCATGTGATCTTTAATGCTCCGAATTGCTCCGTTTTACCCCTTTTTCTCTAATATTCCACAAAACTCTCTCTTTCACCTGTAGAATCATAAAACATAACTTACAAACACTATTAGTCCACTAGGATGGCTAAACAAGAGGCATAATTGAGGGTTAAATTACACTTTTTCAGCACTTATCACAACTCCCAACTAGCCTTTTGCTAGTTTCTTAGCAAATAAGATAAAAAATAGATAAGTGATCAAAATCACATCCTAATAACAAAAATAAAATCCAAACTCATTTTTGCAGGCATCGCGATTGCATTTACCATATGCAACAAGGCTTTAAACCTTTAAGTTCCCCAAAAAGGACGAGTTATAGTCTCGTGAGGGTTTTCAGGTGATATACCCACAAAATTAATCAATAGCATGTTCAAGAATGATAGAATTTTTTAGAGAGAGAAATTCCTTACCCACTTAGTGCTTACTCCAACAGACGGTCTCCATTGCTAACTATATTGCTGCAAAGACTCATAGATTATGATGGGAGATAGTAAAAATTGACAAAATTCTTAATCAAGGCTTATGTGTGTACTCAGTCAATCTCCTATACTCTCCTATCCAAGAAACGGAATCCCTAGTTTATCTTTAGACAGATAATCTCGACTTTCAATCCTCACCGGTCATACTCTCAGAAAAGAATCTCTCAGAAGATGGTCTACTATTTTACCTCATGTATGTGGGGAAAATAATAATGCATACGAACATCCCACATACTACCTTGAAAAACAGACTTCTGAATAAAAGTAGTCTCCTAGAAAGAATGTCAATCACATATGAAGTATCGGGTCCTTCACTTTAGCATCCTCTCACCTATTCTAGACTTTGTACCATACTGTAGTGATAAGTCATGGGTTGTAACTTGGCTTAGGTATTGGTTTATGAAGGAAAGGTAAAAAGGATTCAAAGGTTGTTCCTGAAAAACAATAAGGGTTTTGCTTCATTATTTGGAAGATTTCTTCAAATTCTATATTGCAGAGAAAATTCTTCCTTTGTCTTAGCTTTTCCATCCATTCTGTTCAACTTTTTTTTTTTTTTTTTTTTTTTTAGCTCAGTGGTATATCCTTGATTAGTACTGGATATGTTTGTTTTCCACTAACTTCTTTCACTTAGAACAAAATGATGGTCTTCATTGTATCTCTCTGGTATTTCCTTGTAATCTTCCTTTTGTGCTCTTTTTTCTTCCTTGTTCCCCTCATAGTCTCAGAAACATATGGGTATGGCTGATAAAGGTTTTTGGCTATACTCCTTGTCTGGAGTTGGATAAAGGGTAAAGGGTTTTATGAAAGAAAATGGCTTATTGTAAGGCTCAAAAGGGTTCAACATGATGGTCCTACTAGGTGGGATAAAGGCTGAATGGGTTCACTACTTGACTTATCAGTATGATACTCTGTTTCGAATAAACTACAAGACCTAATGGCTATCTCCCCAGTTGATGTCACTTCGTGATTAACCAAATCAATGAATAATGAGACTATATTACAACAACATAAAGAACTGAAAAATGTTGAGTCACTAAGACTCTGATATTTCGTAAGACTCTCCAAAGAATGGGTATAAAGCTCAAGTCTCACGGGCTAAGTCTAAAAATTCTACTTCTAGTTTACTAGCTAGGGGTTTAAATCTCTCTTCTAGCAAAAGTACACAAAACTGACCAAGTACTATGGTGGTGCCTTGATAAAGAATTCTATCAACAAGAACTATGTCCGAGCATAATAAATAGTCTAAGCGGTAATGAAATCAATAGTATCAACTATCAATCAAACTCAACACTAAGTAGTATAGAATCTATATCCCAGACTCATCATTAAAATTTATTTTTTTCATGCTACTAATATAGAAACAAAAATATTTTTGTTTTGAAAACTAATTTTCGAAATTCATTTCTCAAGTACTTCTCAAGTACACCCTCCCCCAACTTAACATATGCATTGTCCTCAATGTATAGAAATTAATTAAATGAAATGAATGAGAAAAAGGGAAGATGTTACCATTGATGCCGAATATCAAAATTAATTCCCAAAAATAAGAACATTTTCTTCTACCAAGATTTTTTTTTTTTTAGGCCTTTTTAAGTCAGATCCCTAAGACTATATATCATGCATTATCAATTTGGAGTGAGGAGATCAGATTTTCTTACCCAAATCTGATGAATGTTTGGAGGACGAGGAGGTATCACCTTATGGGTTGTCAAAAATATTCCTTGATATGCCGGAAAGATTGCTGGTGAAGTTGCTTCTCTACCTTGAACTATTTCAGGTCTAATGATTGTGTGATAGGTCTTGTGGTTCCTCTGTGTAGAAGATTGACGAAAATCTTTCTTTCTAACAGGACAATAGTATCTGATGTGCCCTTTACCACCACAATAATGATAATAGATGTCTGGCTGACTGCGCTCAAGGTGGGCAGTAGACTGGTTCACATACTTCTCTCGTTCAGACAATGATGGTGTAGAAAAGGCTTCAATAGTGAAATGCTTCTTATCAATATGGTCCACTTTTTGCTTCAGAAGACTCATTTCAGTTTTTAGATTCTGTTGTTTTTCCAAAACTTCTTTAAGCTGATTCTCTAGTAACTGATTTTTCTGGGCAGAAGTCTGTTGTTCATCCTGAAATGTAGAGTTCATCTTCTCAAGGTATGATACTCTCTCTGCCAATTTTCCATTATGATCACTTAAATCCTGAATTTTCTGTAGAGATTCCAAGAACATGGCTAGCAACGCCTCTGTGGTGGGGTTCTCAGGTTCATCATAGTTTTCTGTAGATTGAGCACTCTCAATTGTATCTTCGAATGGGAAGGATTCTTGTATCATGCTATCAAGGAAGTACACCTTTCCACTTTCAGCGTCATCACAATCCTTATGCAACAGGTGAAAGATATTTATGTCCATGAACATCTTACCAAAGTTGATCTTCATTTCACCGTTGTGACAATTTATCAAAGCTTTTGCGGTAGTGAGGAAAGGTCGGCCTAGAATAATTGGTATTTTATCAAAGACTTCCTAGGTGTCTATCACAATGAAAATCCACTGGATAGTAGAAATCGGCTACTTGAACAAGAACATCCTCAACTATGCCTCTGGAAATCTTGGTAGAGCGGTCAGCTAACTTCAATTTGACTTGTGTAGGCTTTAGGTTCTCCAGGCCTAATGCTTGGTACAAATGATATGGCAAGAGATTAACACTAGCACCAAGGTATAAAAGAGTATTACCCGTGAATTTTTCTCCTATGTTGCATGATATTGTAGGACTTCCTGGATCTTTGAGCTTGACTGGAGTTTGCTGATGGATAATTGATAAGAGCCCAAAACTGTAGTTTTAACCCCTTAATAATCATACTGTTAGACCAATTATGTGAATAATAAGTAAGAGTTAATACTGATTACGTGTTTTTATGCATTTTAGGCTTCAAAGTCCATTACGTGCAGAAATGTGCCACTTTAGCGAGATAAAGGAGCAAAAGTCAGCAGAACTTCCGAATGCCATATCTTTGGACTCAGACCTCGGATTGAGGCCTACCTTATGTCAAAACGACCGGCTCGGAAAGAGCTTTCCAATGGTCCAAGCCTTGACCCAATCAGAGGAGCAGAAGTGGATGAAACATCTGTCGAAGCCAACTGCAGCTAAAGAGCCCATTTTGGACTAAAGAAATTGGGTTTTGGGCCCGATTTTCCGGCCCAAAACATGGCTCCAAGCCCATGCACGATTTTTGGATCTAGAAGTATAAAAACAAAAGCTTGACTCTTTGTTAATGGCAGTTAGGTTAGGAAGCTAATGTTAATGGAGTTTAGGGTTAGAAAAAGTTAGATCTAGATTAGTTAATTACTTAGTTTTCATTCCATTAATTAGTTTTCATTTCCCTTGTTTTAATTTAAAGTATTAAAATATTGTTATTGCTTCATTAGATAAATCAAGTAGTTTATTATTGATCAAATTCGATTTTGTCATTTATCTATTGCTTAGATCTAATTTCATTTCTTGGTTGTTAGTCATTTCGTAGTTATTGATGTTAGATTTTAATTATTGTTAGTTAAATTTTATAAAGTTAGAATCTTATATTATGTCTTGTTTAGATTCAATTGTTGGGAATGGTAGAATAGAAATTTTACATCAAATCATTACTCTCACCATTGTTCCTTGTGTTGGATCAATTGAATTTGTTTAAGTCTTGAGAATTAAGAGTGGAACGAATCCTTACTCGTTGTATTGCATGAATATGTTTTGAGAGTAAGAAGAATTGATTTAAACGTAAGAACGGTAGGATTACGTATTAGTGTTCTTGTAGCATTAATATTTAGTGTTTTATTGTTTTTACGGTTTATCAAATGGCGCCGCTGCCATCTTAATCTCGTTCAAGACAAGAATTCAATTGCTTGAATCCAAGGGGCAATCCCCCATTCTCTACCCACCCGCCCTTTTAATTTTTCATTCTTGTTCCTTGAATTTTCGGAACTGTTCACTGTTTCAGGCATAGGGGCTGCGGATTCACAGAGAAAAACACTGCGGTGAAGGTATTTCTAAATTTTCGAAAATTCTGAAAATATTCATACATAATATTTAATGTGTTGTTGATTTACTAGAATATTTTCAGATTTTTCAAAGTTGGTTTACCTTGTGAAAAAAATACGATCTTTACAGTGCTGCATTTCAGTTTTCACACCGTATGTTCTTGAAAAACAGACGAATAAGGTTACTTAGGGAGTTCTAAAAATTCTATAATTTTTACAGGAGTATATACCCTAAGCCAGAAGTTTGTAGTAAAAATTTGATGAGTTTTTGATTTGTTTTGACCACCTAAATAGTAGAGTGTTTCCAGTGTGTTTCTGCAGTGTTGCAAACACTTAATATCTGAAACACCAGCCAATAAGGAGAGGTTGTAGACATCCAATTGCTCTAAATTTTTTACAGGAACAACTAGAATCTGTCAGGAGTCTCCAGTAAAAATTTGGAAATTTTTGGATTTGTTTTGATGGGTTAACCATTCGGTTGTTTGTATTGTGTCCGAAAACGGTTTCGCAAACTTTGGAGGGCTGTAGAGGGACTTTCACTGCTCCGATCGATCTGAAATTTTACAGGCTACTTGATAGACGTCTTAGCAAATTACTGTAAAAATTTCAGATTTTTGGAGTACGATAAAAGGCCTAAAACTTGAAAACCCTGGAGCGCGCCCGCGCCCATGTTGAGCGCGACCCGCCCTTATTCACTGTAATTTCAACTTACCTTGAGCGCGCCCGCGCCCAACCCGCGCCCTACCCGCGCCCAACAAGGAAAATTCATCCGAACAGCCCAATTTTCATAGGTAAATGCATATTTTTATTCCTTAAAGTTATTAAGTGTTTTCTAACTTGTTAAATACACTTAAATCAGCGTGATACAAGACGCTTATTCAAACGCGTAGCAAGGAGGCATTCAGTGTACTCCTTCTTCCTCCGCTCCTTCAGCCGTCGGAGGAATTTTAATTCTAGTATAATCAGGCTTGTTTTTCAGTAGAAATAAATACAACACGCCTATCTAGAATTTCACACACTACACTTGCATCAATGGCTAAAGAACAAGAGACTCCTCTCTCGATTTTTATAAAGCCCTAAACGATAGCCCTAAGTCGGTGCATCGTTCTTGTAGACCTAGTGGGGATTTTGAATCCCCTAATATATTTAACTTGTTACCGGTTTTCATGGTTTAGACCCGAGAAGCCTTACCAGCACATCGTAGGATAGACCAAGTTCTCACTACATTCCATCATCCTAAAGCGTGAAGTCCGGATCAAGTTAAACTTAGGGTGTTTCCTTTCACCCTAGCCGACAAAGGCGGCGTCTTGGTTAACTGCCCAAACGCCAAACTCTGTGGACTCATGGGCTGAACTTGTTCAATTGTTCATGGAACAATTTTACCCACCACTAAAGACAGATGAAATGCTTCAAAAGATTCATTTCTTCCGCGGTAATCCTCATGAATCCTTTTCGGAGGCACGGAATCGTTTCGATCTTCTCATTGAATGCCCAAGATCATAATCTTTGCGAAAGACACTTTGTTCGTGCTTTCTTCAAGGGGCTTTCACATTATCATAAGGAGGTTCTAGATATCATGTCTGGGGGTAGTTTTCTTAGTAAAGGAGCCTTAGAGGCTTATACATTCTTAGAAGATCAATCTAAGAGGAACAACAATTGGGGAGGTAACGATTCCTCCCGCTCCTCTCCTTCTTCTCGTGAGGTTAAACATGATCTCGAGCTTAAAACTCTTATCGATGCCCTCACTAAAAAGGTAGATGCCATCTCTGTTCAACAACAACCCACTCCAGTCATGAACATTAACTCTACTCGTTGTAATGTCTGTTGTAGTCTTGAGCATTCCGACTTCTATTGTCCTCTTTGTCTATGCACAAACACCACCACAACCATCACATTTCAACCAGTTAACTCAACATCAAGGACAAGAGAACTTAGGTGACCAGAATAGAGCTTTAGTACCCATAACCCAGAACTATCAACATCAAGACATGAACGCTCAACAAGCTTTAATTCCAATACAACCATCTACAGACAAAGTAGTCGTGACCTTGTTGGAGAAACAAAATCAAATTATGCAACAAAACTCCAACTTAATGAAAGATCAACATGATCAAAACTTTAATATGATGAAACAAACAATGCAAATGATGCAGTCTTTGTGCCAAAAGGTTATTGACATGTCTTCTAACCAAAATAATAACCAAACCGGCGTGTTTCCAAGTCAAGCAATGCCTAATCCTAAGTCAACAAACACCGCATTCGAAATAAAAAGTATTGATGTAATGGTAATATATAAACCAAGGGGACCTCTACAGTGATACTACCCTACCCCGTTGGCAGTAGTTGATAACCAAGTGACTATGCCTAAAGATTACCCACAAACTAAAAAATGATACCATACCACATACTATAATAGAAACTGAAGACCCTACTGTTGTAGAAGTACCGGTTAAACCACAACCAAAAGGGAAAACATTACAAGATTCAATAATAGAAAGTGAAGACCCTACACGTAGAGGTTCCAATATGGATACCTAGATGGAAAACGGATAGAGATAAAGCAAAGCCTAATAATACTTTTATCCCTTACGTTAAAAATAGTGATAAAGCACCATATCCCCAAAGACTAGTTGTGTTTAAAAAATGGCGAGAATTTTGATGAGATTAGGGAAGTGTTTAAAAATTTGACTATAAACCTACCTTTTCTAGAAGCCATAAAAAGTCTACCCGACACGCTTAAGTTTCTAAAAGAGTTGTGCACCAAGAAGAGGAAAACCAACATACCCCACGAAGCATTCTTAATGAACAATATCCTCTTTATCCGAACATAACGGAATTGTTAAGTACAAGGACCCCGGTCGATCCCTCTTGTACAATGCACCTTAGGTGATACCTTCATAACAACCGCTTTATTAGACACGGGGGCGAGTGTTAACTTACTCCCTTTTTATTTATATAAACAACTAGGTCTAACAAAACTTCAACCAACCAAAATGACTTTGCAGTTAGCCGATCGTTCTATTAAGTATCCCAAGGGTGTAGTTGAAAATATTTCGTTAAAGTTCAGGATTTTTACTATCCAGCCAGACTTTGTTATTCTTGACACGAAGTTGCTCATGATTCCATTCCCATCATCTTAGAAATGTCCTTTCTTGGCAACCGCCAATGCCCAAATCAATTGTCGGGATGGCTCAATGACTCTTTCTTTTGGAAATCTTTCGTAGAAGTTAACATGTTTAGACAAAAACAAGGACAACTAGGTTTGCCTGTAGAAGGGGAAGTGAAGTCCATTGAGAGTTTTGTACCTCACATTAGTGCGGCTGACACTTTAGTCCCCACACTAGTAGATACCCCTCTTATGGAAGAAGACAAGGATCACAATTTCTACTCCCTAGGCGTAGATAACATCAAGGAGGATTTCCTTCGACTCTTTTGCAACCCCTTCTTTGCCGCCATGAAGTTCTCTCCTATTGACATCCATTCATCTCTTGGCGCCATGACGGAAGAAGAATTTTTGCCCTTTATCCCGGTGATTCTTCTTACCCACCTATTGAGGAATGTCTTGCATATCTCAAGGCCTCGATGATATAGACTTAAGAACACTAGTTGAACACCATTCACCCACCTCACATCCTCATGTCACTCATTCACCTTCCATCACTTAATGTTCCTCGCCTCTACCTTTTCAAAGAACCATTGAGTTTGTACTTGACCTTGGCGTTTCTCCTATGCTTCATAACTATCTAAAACCAACTGGTGAAGAAGTAACACCCAAGGATAAGCCACCGACACTTTTTCATTTTTCCATTTTCCCCATTTTTCCTTCTCACACTTATCCACATTTCAAGTATTTTCCAAAACCATTCATTTACTCACGATCATTCACTTGGACACCTTCTCATTCCACTAAGCTACATCATAGGAAATCTTGGTGCTTAATTATGTTTGATGGTGCTTTCCATGTTAATTATTTGTGGAAAGACCCACAACTTTTAGATTATTGATATATGGGAAACTGCATGTAAATACATATATATCACTTTAAGTCTAGGGAATCGACTTTAAAAGACCTGACGTTTTAAAACAAATTTTTACAAACCCTGTTTTCAAAAATTTGTTTGGGGAATGGGGTGTTTGGTTTTTCCATGCTTGATCACTAAACTTCCTATTCTTACCCCCACCTCGCCCCTGTAAAAATTAAAAAAAAAAAAAAAAAAAAAAAAAATGTTTTCCACTCCAAGTTTTACTTTCTTTTCATCTAAACTCCGGTTTCATTTTCTTCAGAGCGCACCGCGCCCCATCGGCGCGCGCCTTCACATTTTTGAAAATTTAGTTAGAGCGCCCGGCGCTTCAAGCCGAGCGACCAGCCCTCATCTATCGGACCTAGAAGACGCCAGCGCAAGCGCTGAGACCCGCGACCAAACAAACCGGAATTCTAAAATTTCAGAGCGACTCGCGCCTCTATCTGGAAGCCAGCGCCCGACTTCCGTGGACCGAGAAAAATTCCAGTTTCTACGGGTAGTTTCAGATCATTCACGGCTATTCCAGGCGTAATTTTGAGATGACATCTCCTACATTGATACGGAACAATCTTCGAAGATTTGTTTCAAAGCACTACTTATGGTGCTTGGTTTTGTGAGGTGATCACACACGTAATTTTGGGGCTTATGGTTCTTGCAAGCATTTGTTCTTGGACTTGCCATGCCCGGCTGAAATACAAAACCCATGATGCTATTGGGTAGATAATATTCATGTCTACACTTATGACTTTTTTGCATGAGGCTTATGGGTCCGACAATTTCCGTGTAGAGGACCAAGGGACATATAATGTAGCCCTTGGTAACTTGTCCCTTAATGTGATACGGTAATGTTCTTTATCATGCTAAACATATTAGGGGAGTGACATTTTTCTTCGAATAATAATGCCACTTTTACGATGTTTTCCTTGCTTTAGGCGAGGACGCCTGCTATATGACCTTCCTAAGACCTTAATGTCTAGTTTAGCACGAGCCCATAGCATGAGGCATAAGTATCTTCTTATGCCTATATTAGTTTGTCGTATTATACTATGTTTCTTCCCTGTTTTTGTGCCCCTTTCACGGATTTGGGTTGGGGTCGACATTGTGAGACCTACCAATTCTATTATTCGATCTTTCCGTTGCAATGACTTGGCAAGGGTGGAGGATACAACCTCATCGGGTTGCACCTTACACCCCATCCGACCAAGTGGCGCTTTTAACAGTGTTGGCATCCGTAGATGATAAATGGCGCAAGCTTGGCAAATTATAATGGCATGGCGGGGATGCAAAGGAACCTCACTTCTTTATAGAAGAGGAGGATGACGAGTAAACGCTGGAGTGGGGGTAAGTTTTTAGTTTGAGTTAGTGTCCGCTTATGTCCCAAGCAATTTAATTCATTAACCCCATAATGGGTGGAACTCTTATAGAGTTCGCTTTTTTTATTTCCTATATTAGTATATTCTAACCTTGTTTTGCGGATGTTCCGAATTTCACGCATTTCCATGGTATTTTTCTACCCTCTTTATTTAAATGCTTTGAGGACAAAGCATGCTTCTTGTTGGGGGCATAGAAAACGCGTGTAATTAAGACATCCGTTAGGATATAGATATGTATAATGTGCACTTGTTTTCTAGTTAAAATTTCAAAAATTCAAAAATATAAATAAAAAGTATGCTATACACTTAGGAATATTGGTATTGTTTTGTTTTCTCCATGCTCTTAACAATCTAGAAGTCTCCGTGAGTCGCTTTTGCATCGTAATAATTGTTAGAAACTTAGGTTAATATGTAGGTAATAATCTTTGCATCTATCTATAAATTTATTACATGAGTATCTATGATTGTTAGCGATGAAGTTTCAAATCTAGGCTAGAGTACTTATTCTACAAATCTGTGGAGAATATAGCCTAAAGCCTTATATGGCGAAAACATTTGAGAAATGACACAAAGGGAGAAGTAAAATCGGATAGAGAAATCACACGTCCACTTGCTTGATCACTAAACCATATCCTAAGCGAGAATTTAGGCCCTCTTTGGATCGATATAGCCAGAAATTCAAACCTATGAATTATTTTCCGCTTAGTAAGCCCCTCGAGCCTTTCTTTAGCCTTCCATAAACCACAATTCCTTTACCCTGTTACAAAAACAAAACAAAATAAAAATCAACCTACCCAATTTAGAATAAGTCCGATAATAGAATGAGGGAAGAAAGAAGAAGAGAAAACCTCGTGGTAAACAAAATTAGTTAGTTGCTTAAGAAAATAAAGAAAAGAAGTTTCCATCCAAAGAGAAAAGAAAAAAAAAAAAAAAAAAAAAAAAAAAAAAAAAAAAAAAAAAAAAAAAAAAAAAAAAAAAAAAAATAGAAATAAATAAAAACTCAAAAAAAAATAGAATAAAAGGGAGTCAAAGGCCAAAGAAAAGAAAAAAATGGCTAAGGATGGAAACAAAGTGTAGAAGCAAAAGTAAATAACAAGGTTTTCTCTAGTTACATAATATGAAGACTCTATTATCTCAGACTTGTCCTCTAGAATATCCATTTCCTTCCTTCTTAAACCATCTCCTAATCCCCATGCAACACCTAATAAAGACCTCTAGCTCAATTAGGAATAGGTTAGTGTGATAGTAAAGTGGCGGATGTGTTTGATCGACCCGGCTTCCTTGTTGTCATTGAGATTGTAAGGTAAAGTGTGCCCACTTGCACACCGGAGTAGCTAAACTTGAGTGGAAAAATCAGAGTGGTTTTGTCTTGACATTTATGTGAGGACCTACTTGGGACGCTTATTCGAAGTTTTTTAAAACGGACCTGCTATTACATTTCATAGTATTACTCATTGTTATATGTTTATTTTAGATGATTGATTTTTATGCATATATTAGCTTAGGGTTCGAATTTGGGTTATTCTTATGTAATTGCTAGAGAGATGTATAGATAGTTGAGCATGAATAAGGAAACAATAGTTTTATTTTCTTAGTCGTTGTAGTATAGATGAAGTTTGTGAGTACCTTCATCGAAAAACTCTCACGAGGCTATAACTTCGGCCCACTAGGGAATTCCTAGTGGTTTAAGGCCTTGTTGCATATGGTCAATGCAATGCGCACTCTCAGCTAAACGAGAGTAGTTAGAACTCCATTTTTGGTCACTTATTCTAATTTCTCATATTTTAGCTGGGGACAAGCAAAATGTTTGTTTGGGGTGGTTTGATAAGAGCCCAAAACTGTAGTTTTAACCCCTTAATAATCATATTGTTAGACCAATTATGTGAATAATAAGTAAGAGTTAATACTCGATTACGTGTTTGTATGCATTTTAGGCTTCAAAGTCCATTACGCGGCAGAAATGTGCCACTTTAGCGAGATAAAGGAGCAAAAGTCGCCAGAACTTCCGAATGCCATATCTTTGGACTCAGACCTCGGATTGAGGCCTACCTTATGTCAAAACGACCGGCTCGGAAAGAGCTTTCCAATGGTCCCAGCCTTGACCCAATCAGAGGAGCAGAAGTGGATGAAACATCTGTCGAAGCCAACTGCAGCTAAAGAGCCCATTTTGGACTAAAGAAATTGGGTTTTGGGCCCGATTTTCCGGCCCAAAACATGGCTCCAAGCCCATGCACGATTTTTGGATCTAGAAGTATAAAAACAAAAGCTTGACTCTTTGTTAATGGCAGTTAGGTTAGGAAGCTAATGTTAATGGAGTTTAGGGTTAGAAAAAGTTAGATCTAGATTAGTTAATTACTTAGTTTTCATTCCATTAATTAGTTTTCATTTCCCTTGTTTTAATTTAAGTATTAAAATATTGTTATTGCTTCATTAGATAAATCAAGTAGTTTATTATTGATCAAATTCGATTTTGTCATTTATCTATTGCTTAGATCTAATTTCATTTCTTGGTTGTTAGTCATTTCGTAGTTATTGATGTTAGATTTTAATTATTGTTAGTTAAATTTTATAAAGTTAGAATCTTATATTATGTCTTGTTTAGATTCAATTGTTGGGAATGGTAGAATAGAAATTTTACATCAAATCATTACTCTCACCATTGTTCCTTGTGTTGGATCAATTGAATTTGTTTAAGTCTTGAGAATTAAGAGTGGAACGAATCCTTACTCGTTGTATTGCATGAATATGTTTTGAGAGTAAGAAGAATTGATTTAAACGTAAGAACGGTAGGATTACGTATTAGTGTTCTTGTAGCATTAATATTTAGTGTTTTATTGTTTTTACGGTTTATCAATAATAGATGTTGTTTGTCCAGCTAGAAATGCTCGCTTTGGAACATGAGTACTTCTCTTTATGTTGCATGCATCCTTCAAGAATTTGGCATATGATGGCAACTGCTTGATCGCTTTGAGAAAGGGGATATTGATGTTATCTTTCTCAAATGCCTCCTTCATCTCTAAAAATTCCTTGTCCTTTTTGCTTTGAGCAAAAAACATAGAAAAAGGTGCCTTTGGTACAAACACATCAGCATGTGTTTACTCTTCTTTCTCTTTGGCATCCTTGCATATCTTGTCTTGGTCATCTTGACAAATAGGAGTGGAAAGGATTTCCCCCACTTCTTTTCGAACTTCATTTGAAATCTTGACTGATTGCTATGTAGCAATGTCATCATGAGAAGGTAAGTCAGCCTTGTTGTCTATCTTCAATCCTGATCTGAGAGTAGTAACTGAGCTGGCATGATCATGGAGGTGATCAATACTAAAAGTTGTCCCAATGTGGCATACATCTGCACTCTTCAATATTGGTTCCAATAAGCTAGGTTGAGTGGCTTGTGTCTTTACAGACAAAGTAGTGGTAAGTTGGTCGACCTTAGCCTCTAGAGACTCCATTCTAGAACATTGACTTGCTTGAGATTGTTGAAGATTGAGCTGAGACTGTGCAAGAAGCTCTAGAACACTTTCAAACTTCTGATTTTTTTTGTGATAACAAAGTAATAGCATTCTCCAGGTTGGCAGGTGCGGCATAATTTCTCCTAGGATCAGGCATTAACTCTTCACTTGTATTAGAATTCTGCTGAGAGTAAAATTGTTGTTGAGGAACCAACTGTGAAGCTTAACTTGTCTGTAGAATATAACTTTGTTCTTGAAAACCTAGGGGTCCAGCGTTCTGTCTCTAATAATTACCTTGAAAGTTATTACCACCTTGGTTGGCCCTCTGAAATGAGTTCACATTGTACTCTCCAACTGATGCATGTTGACAGTAACCAGGACATTCTAGAGTTGCATGGGAAGTGTCTGTACAGACTTTCGCAGTATTGGCTAGCTTGCATGACTGGGAGAGATTTAGCTTGAGACTTGTTGATCTTGGAGGGATTCATGGAGAACTGATTGAATTTCTTACTCAAAGTTTCAATGTTGATGGCCAGGCTGGCCAATGTAGACTTCAGTTCTTGATCTGATTGTTCATGTGCTTGGTAACCAAATTGCTTTAACTCCCCCTCCATTCTAGCTACATCCTCATTGCTAGTAGTCCATTGTTGTGTTTCTTCTGCTAAATTCTCGAGAAAGTTGTAAGCTTTCTCTCCATCCATTGATGTAAACTTGCCTTTGTGCATTGACTGTATCATTTGCTTGTTCATCATCGAAAGTCCTCGATAAAAAAAAATGAGCTAGTGTGCTCTTGTCATATCCATGATATGGACATGAGACTAGCAGATTATTGAATTTCTCCCAGCTTTGATGATATTCTTCAGTCACTTTTCCTTTAAAATTGATGATAGCTTGCTGCATGGCATCTGTCTTCTGGGGTGGGTAGAACTTGTTCATAAACTTTGTTCTCAACTTCTCCCAGTTGTCTGTTGAATTGATCGGCTGTGCAGTTAACCATTTAGAGGCTTTACCTTCGAGTGAGAGCAAAAAAAGAATCAACTTGATACTCTCATCTTTGATATTCTGGTTCTTGAAAGTTCTGAGGACTAATAGAAATTTGTTCATGTGAACATATGGTTGAACATTGTCTAAACCATTGAACTTTGGAAGCATAGATATTACTGATGCTCTAAGTTCAAACTGGTTAGCTTCTGTTTCTGGAAAAACAATACTGCTGGGTGGGTCTCCAATGATTAGAGAATAGAAATCGCTCAACTTCTTCTTCTGCTGTGCTTGCATGGGTGGGATAGCTTCAGGATTATTGGTGTCCATAACACCTCCATCCTTGCGTGCAGCCATTGTATCAATCCTGTCTAGTATTCTTGCTATACGAAGATGATGAAAACTATTCTACTATGCTTGAATGCAATTAAACTAATATGCAACTATTCTAAATTATACTAATATGCAAAACTACTTTCTTTCAACTGGGTTGGGCTTTGCAGCTAGTATCTCGCCCGTTGTCTAAAGCTGTCTTTTCTAGGGTTATGGTAAATCCCTTGGATTGCTTAAGTACCACGACTCACAGACGATAGTCTGTTTGTTAAGATTCAGACAAGAAACACTAGAGTTTGATGTTTCGCTGTGTTGGCTTACAACTTCAATTGTTGAAAAGGTCCTAAATGCAATTATACTAGAAAGCAATAAAACTAAACTATGATGCAACTATACTAAGAAAGCAATAAAACTAAACTACGATGTAACTATACTAAGAAAGCAATAAAACTAAACTACGATGTAACTATACTAAGAATGAAATAAAAAGAATGAAGATTTGACTAACCTGGATGGTAGATCTTGTCTTCGAGATGTCCTTCAAGCTTCTTTCTTTCTCAAAAGGATGGATGATGCGGCTAAAATTACCTCAAGATCCAAACTTCTAATCTTGAAAGAAAACGTTAAACATAAACAACTTTCCCCCGCAGCGGCGCCATTTACCTTGCCTCTTTTTGTGTATGTAGATGGTGTATGGTCGTTGAACAAAGCAGAAACATATCAAAACCTAATTATCCCTCAATACATAAAGGATGAGTAGGGTATCGTTCCACTTTTAAGTGTATGTTTATATGAAGGACTGGACTGGAAATGGGGTTTGAGGGATTAAAAACTATTATTATAGATATTGTAGATTCTAAAACTAAACTAAACTATTGAGAATTTATAAGAGAAGGAATTCAAAAGATTAGAATCCACCAATACTTTTGATCTATGACTTTCTGCTTTATGGTTGTTCTCACAAGTAGACTACAATTAGGCAATCGAGCGAGTGTCGATGCCCTCTTGGACGAAACATCGTTAACAAATAACTCTACTTAAAGTTGTTCCTATGTTTATGCTACTAGTATCTTCTTTCCTTTTATGTGAGCTTGGGCAGCTATTCAATGAATCACCATCTAAAGCAAACACAAAAAATACTTTCTTTACTCTAAAACACTACACAACTAGAAGAAAAGTAGAGAATAATAGTATAATATTCAATTATAATAAATAAAACCCTATTCTAGCATTATATTCAATTGCAATAAATAAAAGCATGTTACTAGCAAATATTCAATTGCAATAAATAAAACCCTAAACTAGCATGATATTCGATTGCAATAAATAAAAACTTTAATCTATACTTCCATCCCCTGGTCTGGGCAATGGAACTAATAACTAAAAACATAAATAACTAACCTGATTGAAGAACACCATGAACCAGAAGAATCAACAACCTTAAGCACCGACTTCATCTTCTCCCTTGAAGGAGAAGATTAGCCTTCCATAAAGAAGGAAGAACACGAAGAACGAGAAGAAGAAGAGTCGAAGAACATAAGACTAGAAAGACTAATTTATTAAGACTCAGCTAGTTAAAACCGATCTTTTATTATTAATCTCTCTCTACCTCAAGTTCTGGAGACAAGAATATAAGTGAATTGGCAAATTACATGAGGCACTTAGGTCCTCTATTTATAGAGGTTACAATAAGCTCTAGAAGCATTCCAAACCGTCATTTGTTTCCTAATACAAATAGACTTCTTTCAGAGTCCAACTTCGTCTCCAAAACTGAGAAGGAATTGGCTACAATGTCGATTCATGCGTCTGGACACACTATTCATGCGTCTCAAACGCAATCAATGCGTCTGGACGCTCGATCCATGCGTCCTAGACGCGTAAGCCTATTTGTCTCTTCTGCTCTATCCTTCTATCATCTTTTGCGGGCTTTGGTCCAAGCAACGAATCTTTTGGCCTTGGGCTTCCAAATAGGCTTTAAAATAGGTCCAAGTCGCATCTTTAATAGCTCCAATTCCTTGGCCTTCTCCATGATTTTCCGCGGGCTTCCCATGTGATCCTTAATGCTCCGAATTTCTCTGTTTTACCCATTTTTCTCTAATATTCCACAAAACTCTCTTTCTTTCACCTGTAGAATCATAAAACATAACTTACAAACACTATTAGTCCACTAAGATGGCTAAACAAGAGGCATAATCGAGGGTTAAATTGCACTTTTTGAGCACTTATCAACAATAAATAACATATGAGAATCGTGGTTAACTGGTTGTAACGTAGTTTGGTGTTTCACTCTTGGGTTGCACTTAAGTGTTTAAGTTTGTGTTTCAATGCCTAAACATTGTGGTTTGGTTTTTGAATCACGGCTATGTTTTTAAATGAAATTACGACTATATTTGGCACTTAAGTGTTCACATTCAAATTACAGGTATATGTGGTACTTGAGTGTTCACATTCAAATTACGGCTACGTTTTCGCGTGCAAATTATCATCGACATATTTCATTATGATGTATGCATTAGAAAAGACTGTTATTCCAATATAGCTCTACCACTTTGCCATCACTCGCAATACTTATTAAATCCAATATAGTGATTGAATGGGAGTTTGCTACAGATAGTAGTTTAATAGGAGTATGCTACATATAGTAGTTTAATAGTAGTATGCTACATCTAGTGGCTTAATTGGAGTATGCTACATCTACTGTTTTAATATAAGTTGGTCAATGCATTTGTTCCCTCCGTATGCTCCAACAGTATAACCCGTCCCTCCTTTTACCTTTCTTTTATAAACAGCATCAACATCTAGGGTTAGGGTTTAGGGTTTTTACCTTTTTAAAAAAAAATCTCAATTATTGCTACTACATAAGATCCAATCAAGCATAAGAAGCACGAAGCAAGCATAAGAGCATGTTAATTTTGCAAAAATGAAGGTAATTTCCCTTTAAATTCATGAGTTTGATTAAGTTTAAGTTTTAGGGGTAAATAAGAGAAAATTTTGAGTTATTGAGTGTCATTATTCACTTCGAATTTTATCAAGTATAAAGAGCATGAAGAATTTGATCTTTGAAATGTTAACAGAGATAAATTTTAATTTATCAAGTATAAAGAGCATGAAAAAATTTGTTGGTTGTATCAAGGTTTTCCTTCCTTCATGGATTAGTAATTCTTGAATAATTGAACTTCGTTGAGCTATTGGTATGAAGTAGCCTATTAAGAAGTTTAATTTATGCATTAGTTGCTGATCGAGACATTTGTTCATTGTCGCTATCTTCATGAGTTTCAAATTGAGAAGTACATGTTTCATTCACCACAGGTTGAATGTTAGGTATGTGATCAACTTGGACACTCAGCTATTGAGTGCCAATTTATGTACTCTCACTGTAAAGAAGCTACATGTGATGGGATCTGATTGTTAGGCAAATCGCAAACAGCAAGCAATCCAAGAAGGAAGTACTTGAAGTGCCAACATGATTCATGTCGAAGTTATTTGCAATGGTTGGATGAAGCTGTTTCTGATCAACTTTCTGGATCAAGCTCATCAACAAACGAATGCTTTAAGTGTGGTCAGCCAGGCCATTGGATGAGCGAATGCCCTTAGGTAAACTGTGAATGCAATACAAAAAACTATAAGGGGAGGAGGACTGTTAAGACTACCAAGTATGGATTAAATGTTGGAGAAAAGTATTTGAAATGCAAGAGCTGCCAGGGATTTCAATGGCTTCGTGATGCAGTGAAGATGACATCAAGAAAGAAAACAACCATTTTAACTGCGGAACCCATTGTTACACTGAAAATGACTCTGTATGAATTCTCAAACCTAAAAATAAATTGAAAAATGTAATGTGTAATGCAAAGTTCAACTTTGAACTTCTGCACAGTTATAGCTTTGTAAGATGGCTCCTTGTAAGATGTATCCTAACATTTTTCTCTCTTTTTCTCATTGCAAGTTTTAGCTTGGTAAGATGTAACCTAACATTTTTATGATTGCAACTCTATAATGCTCACGATGTATGTATCTGAAGCACTTAACAAGCGCTTGACAACTTTTTTAAACTGAAGCACTTATTTGTGTCTTTTTGCTCATTTTGCTGTAACTTTTTCGGTAATAGCTCATTTTGTTGTATGTTCAGCCATGCTAGCAGTTAAGATACAATATGATGTAACACGTTTGCACTGTGAACACATGACAAGTATGAAAATAACCTGTGAGAACTCCATAACTCTCTTTTTAACATAAATCTTCTTTACTATATGGAATCCATAATGTAGTGACATACAAAACAAAGTTGCACTAACTAGACGCAATCTCAGGTAGTATGCCGACTTTTTAGGAAAAATAGTTTGAGATACAATGGTTTTATCATATGATTAAACACAAATTTTTATCATATGATTAAACTTGTTTTAAGTGATTGCTTATTAATCTCAACACCAGTTTTGTAGTACTTAAATGTATATGAAACTCAGAGTATCATATTATTGAATATGTGACTAAGAGTAGCATATTATTGAAGTATTATGCGATTGATAGTATCATATTCATGAAATATATGAAACTACGAGTATCATATTATTGAATATGGGATTAATAGTATCATACTATTGAAGTATATGTCATTTGGAGTATCATATTATTGAATTTGTGACTAAGAGTATTATATTATTGAAGTATTATGGGCTTTATAGTATCATATTCCTGCAATATATGTAACCAATAGTATTATATTATGGAATATGTGATTTATAGTATCATACTATTGAAGTATATGTCATTTGGAGTATTATATTATTGAATTTGTGACTAAGAGTATTATATTATTGAAGTATTATGGGCTTTATAGTATCATATTCCTGCAAAATATGTAACCAATAGTATTATATTATGGAATATGTGATTTATAGTATCATACTATTGAAGTATATCTAAGTTTGAGTATCATATTATTGACTATATGAGTAAGAGTATTGATAAAATGTAAAATTGATAGTTTACCTACGAAATGAACGATGAAACTCAAAACGTACGTAAACTAAATCTATCTTACGTGTCTATGTTTATCAAAGATTCTACTCTCAATCCTATGAGATATAGTGGAGTAGAGTGATTCGTTCCACTCCTAGTCCTTCCAAGATGTTTGTGTTTCTTCATTATAAGTATTCTTAACTCTAAAGTCTCGATGAGAGATTTATTTAATGGCAACTTGACTACGATGCAACTACCCACAAGATGCAACTAGTAGACTATTACGACAACTATGGGAATGCTACGTTGATTCTATGATAAGGAGTTAGAGGGGATTGATTCCACCTTTAACTCGACTTAATCCTACTAATCCAGATAATCGTCAGTAATCGAATTGAACTGCTTCCGCGAGAACAATATGGTTACTCCTAATCCCCTAATTACACATGGCATTCCTACCAATTCATAACTAGTATGTGAATGATTAAACCCATTCTCATGGTGAACTAATCGTTTCTAGAGTGGAAAGGAAATTACGACGACTCTAACGATAATCGAATCAAGCTTTCATCAAGGCTTCTCAACCCCTCAATGGAGGTTTAGCCGAGAATCATCATTTATCATTCCCAATGGAATTCAAACAAGACATGATATAAAGATTGAAACTTTGCTTGTTTAAACCTAATTCAAAACTACTAATGCAATAATTGAATTAAACTAATAATGATAATTAATTGAATCTACGAATTGAAATTAAACAATTAATGGAAATGAAACTAACTTATGGAGAACACTATTTTCTTAATCTAATGAATAATAAAACAATGATTCAAATACTAAATTAATAATCTACTTGTTCTAAAGTAATTAATTTAACATGGAACTAGATCTAAACAATTGTAAATGACCAGAATTGAAATTGACAAATAGCTATTTTATTAATCAGACTAATTAATAGTAATGATTCTAAGAGTTTAATCTAAAACAAGAATTGAATATAAACTAAATTCAATTTAATTAAATAAAAACTAGATCTATTGTTTTAGGTCTAAAACTAGCTACCTTAACTATCTACCCTATCTACCGTTAACAAAGATCTAAGCTTTTGTTTTTATACTTTCAGATCCAAAAATCGTGCATGGGCTTGGAGCCACATTTTGGGCCAGAGAATCAGGCCCAAAACCCAATTCTTTCAGTCTAAAAAGGCCTCTTCAGCTGCAGTTGGCTTCAATAGACTTTTCGTCTACTTTTGCTCCTCTTATTGGATCAAGGCTTAGACCATTGGAAAGCTCTTTCCGAGCCGATCGTTTTGACATAAGGTAGGCCCCATTCGGAGGTCTGAGTCCAAAGATACGGCCTTCGGAAGTTCTATTGGCGAATTGTGTGCCGCCGCGCCTGGCGTCGACTTTTCAGCTTTTGACCGGGCTTTAGAAAGGCTTTGTCTTCTTGAAACTTGGCCTTTAATCACGGAACTCCTTAGTAACCGACCTTTGCTCCTTTATCTCGCTAAAGTGGCACATTTCTGCACATAATGGACTTTGAAGCCTGAAATGCATAAAAACACATAATCAGTGTTAACTCTTAATTATTACTCACATAATTGGTCTAATAGTATGACTGTTACAGGGTTAAAACTACAGTTTTGGGCTCTTATCAAACCATCCCCAAACAGCATTTTGCTTGTCCTCAAGCAAAGATGAGAAATTAGAATAAGTGACCAAAAATGGAGTTTTAAACTACGTTTATTTCAGTCGCGATTGCATTGACCATATGCAACAAGGCCTTAAACCACTAGGAATTCCTAGTGGACGAAGTTATAGCCTCGTGAGAGTTTTCCATTGAAGGTACTCACAAACTTCATCTATACTACAACGACTAAGAAATAAAACTATTGTTTCCTTATTCATGCTCTAAATTAACTATTCCTCTCACTAGCAATGCATATAGAGTAATCAAGTCGAAACCTAAGCTAATATATTCCTAATAATCAATCATCTATAATAAACATATATACAATGAGTAATACTATGAAATGCCTAGCAGGTTCAAGTTTCAAACTTCGGGATAAGCGTCCTTAAGTAGGTTCTCACAATAATAGTCAAGATACAACACTCTGATTTTTCCACTCAAATTTCGCTACTCCAGTGTGCAGTGGGCACACTTTACCTTACAATCTTAATGACAATAAGGAAGCTAGAGTCGATCAAACACATCTGCCACTTCCTATCACACTAACATATTCCTAATTGAGCTAGAGGTCTTTATTAGGTGTTGCGGGGATTAGGAGATGGTTTAAGAAGGAAGGAAATGGATATTCAAAAAGGACAAGTCTGAGATAATAGAGTCTTCAGATTATGTAACTAGAGAAAACCTTGTTATTTACTTTTGCTTCTACACTTTGTTTCCATCCTTAGCCATATATATATATATTTTTTTTCTTTTTCTTTTCTTTGGCCTTTTGACTCGATAAGAGCCCCAAAACTGTAGTTTTAACCCCTTAATAATCATATTGTTAGACCAATTATGTGAATAATAAGTAAGAGTTAACACCGATTCTGGCGTTTTTATGCATTTAGGGCTTCAAAGTCCATTATGTGCGAGAAATGTACCACTTTAGTGAGATAAAGGAGCAAAAAGTCAGAACTTCGAAAAGCCGTATCTTTGGACTCAGACCTCGAATTGGGCATACCTTATGTCAAAACGACCGGCTCGGAAAGAGCTTTGCAATGGTCCAAGCCTTGACCCAATCAGAGGAGCAGAAGTGGACGAAAAGTCTGTGGAAGTCAACTGCAGCTGAAGAGGCCTTTTGATTTGAAAAGATTGGGTTTTGGGCACGATTCTGCCCAAAACATGGCTCCAAGCCCATGCACGATTTTGGATCTGAATGTATAAGAACAAAAGCTTAGTTCATTGTTAATGGTAGATAGATAATGGTAGATAGTTAGGTTAGAAAATAAATTAGATTAGTTAGCCTCCATTAAACCTTAATTCTAGATCTAGTTTTCATTAGATTAATTAAGTTTAATTTCATTTCAATTCTTGTTTTAGATTAAACTCTCAAATTATTGTTCTTGATTGATTAGATAATAAAATAGTTATTTTGTCAATTTCGATTTATAGATCTAAATTCCATTATTGTTTGTTATCATTTCATAGTTATTAATTAGATTTCGATTATTGTTTAGTGAAATCGCATAAAGTTAGAATCTTTTCATTATGTTTAGTTTAGATTTAATGGGAATTGTTAGTTTGATGAATCAAGGCTAAATCCTCCATTAGAGGGGTTGATGAAGCCTTGATGAAAACTTAGTGGTTAGTATAGAATTGGTTGTAGAATCTATTCCACTCTAGAAAGTCGTGTTTCGCCATGAGAATGGGTGGACGACTTCACATGCTAGTTAGTACTCGGTAGAAATGCCATGAACACTAGGGATTAGAACTCGAATTTCTTGCCGTAAGAACGTGAGAATCGAGATACAAGAATCTATACTAGGTTATTAAGTTGGATTCGAGGTGGATTCAATTCCCCTCTAATCCTTTATCATAGAATCAACGTAGCATTCCCTTAGTATTCCGATAACCGACTAGTTGCATCTTGTGGGTAGTTGCATCGTAGTATAATTCCCTTCGTAAAACTCTCATTGACTTAAGAGCGACTAGTTAGACTAGAAAACAATCCGTGCTAGAGAACTAGGAGTGGAACGAACTTCGTACTCCATTTAGTGCAATTCGCATTGAGAGTAGAAGCTTTGATAATAGACACGTAAAAGTATCAAGTTTAGTTTACTTACGTTGTGGATTCGTAGTTCATTTCGTAGGTAAACTATTCATTTTACATTTATCAAATGGCGCCGCTGCCATCTTAGTTGCACTTTAGCATTGTTTTCTTTGTAGAAATAGTTATTTTTAAGTCCCATTTCACCCACCCACCCTTGTTTGATTCATCTTGTGGTTGGTTGATTTCAGTTTTGGAAAAATTCGAGAAAACGCGACTGAAGCCAGCGCAAAAAGAGAGCGACCAGCTATCTTCTTGGACTTTCGTTTATACATCGAAGCGCCTACGCTTCAAAGAAAAGCGACCAGCTATCTTACCGAGCTCGACTTTGCCTTGGCTGCCGCTTAAGAAGAGCGCCCGCCCGCGCCTCCGAAATTCCGTGGATTTCCACGGTTTGATTTAAACTTCGAATTGTCAAGTTTTTTTTGTTCTAATCTCTTATTACAATCAACACGCTGCATTACCACAAGACGCTTATTCATAAGCGAAGCAAGGACGCTTATCAGGTATTCCTTTCTTCCATACCTCGCATTTTCCGGTTAGAGGTTTTATACTAGTATATCAGAATTGTTTGGAGTGTTGCATGTTAGTTAAGCTCAACTTAGTCTTGCATGAGATTAAGGTCCGGTCGAACAAAACAAAAACGAATTACACCACAACAAACAAGTCTATCTAGTACACCACCCAGCGACACCTCTAACTACTATCACACACACCATACCCGACATAATGGTGAAGAAAGAGAGACTCCTCTCTCCGACTTCTACAAAGCTTTTGGCGATAGCCCTAAGTCTTGCATCGTTCTAGCGGATTAACGGGGATTTTGAATCCCCCAAATATATTTAATTGTTACCCGCTTTTCATGGGTTAGACCATGAAAAACCTTACCAACACATCGCGTAGGATTGAACAAGTCCTTACAACATTCCATCATCCTACCGTTGGTGCGGAGCGATTAAACCGAGGGTATTTCCCTTCACCTTAGTTTTGATAAGGCGCCTTGGTTAAGCGCCCAGGCGCCTAATTCTCGTGGACTCGTGGGCCAAACTTGTTCAATTTGTTTATGGAACATTTTACCCACCCCTAAAGACGGATGAGATGCTTTCCAAGATTCATTTTTCCGACAAAAT
Source organism: Coptis chinensis (assembly GCF_015680905.1). Lineage (NCBI taxonomy): Eukaryota > Viridiplantae > Streptophyta > Magnoliopsida > Ranunculales > Ranunculaceae > Coptis > Coptis chinensis. The sequence goes on from NC_141460.1 coordinate 47,394,476, forward strand.
CCTCATGAATCATTTTTCGAGGCTTGGAATCGTTTCACCGATCCGCTTATAGAGTGTCCACACCATCACCTAGCAAAAGACACGCTTAGTTCAGGCCTTTTCAAAGGACTTCAACATCACCATAAAGAAGTCCTTGACATAATGAATGGGGTAGTTTCTAAGTAAAGGAGCCTCGAGGAGGCTTACAAATTTTTAGAAGATCAAACTAAACGTAATAACAATTGGGGGTAGTCATGATATCCCCGCTCATTAGTTCTTCAACAATGATTAAAGGCCGCCGGTATGTTTGAGATAAAACCCGATCTAGAACTTAAAAATTTAATCGAATCTCTAACTAAAAAGGTTGAGGCCATTTCGGTACAACAAAAGCCTATCCCCGTCATGAATGTAAATTCAAATCCATGTAGTTTTTCGGGTTGGAGTCCCGAGCATCCCCGACTTAATCGTCCCTATAGCCTATGAACATTCTTGTTCAATTAATAGTGAACCTAACGCCCCTTGAGACAAAATCCCAACTTCGGTTGGAGAAATAACCAACAAGTCACACCTCCAGGGGTACAATAATCAATATGTTAGGCCACCACACAGTTACAACCAAGCTACACCAGGACAAGGATTGTGGTCGAGGGGTAATTATAATAATTATAACAACCAAGCACAACCTCGACAAGGTCAAGCACAAGGTCAATATAATTATAATAATTATAATGCTAATAGAGGTATCGTTCCGGGAAATAATAACTATCACAATCCGCCTATAAATAATCAACGCGAGATAGTTCCAGTCACACCACCCGTGACTACTACACCCACACAACCGGATCGTCTTGACACCTTCATACAAGTGAGCCAACAACTTTTCCAAACCATGGCTCAATCTAACCAACACATTCTACAATCTGTTAATAATTTAAACCAACAGTTAGCCCAAGAAAAAGCCCAACCAAAAGGCGTGTTTCCAGGCCAAGCGATACCCAACCCTAGAACAGCAAACACAGCCTTTGAGGTAAACGGTAATACTAGTACGGAAACTACAACCGTAGGTGAGCTAAATGCCATCACCACTCTCCGTTCTGGAAGAGTGGTTGATAACAAAGTAACTATGCCTATAGTTACCCCATCAATACTCCCTACACCGGATATCGAACTAGATACCGAAATAGAAACTGAAGAACCTACCACTGTAGAGGTACCAGTTAAACCACAACCTAAGAAACATAAAGCCAAGGTTACACATCAAGTCGAGCCATACGCTAAATATAGAGCTAAACCACCGTTCCCTCAGAAATTAGCCATGCTAACCAGGGATACTAACTTTGAGGAGATTAGGAACGTTTTCAAAAATCTAACGATAAACCTTCCTTTTTCCGAAGGCTATAAAAAGCTACCTAACCACGCTTAAGTTTCTTAAAGAGTTGTGCACTACTAGGCGTAAGACCAACATACCTAAAGACGCCTTTCTAAGCGAACAGGTCCCAACTTTATCCGAAAATAATGGAATTGTTAAGTACAAGGACCCCGGTCAGCCCCATCAGACAATGCACCTTAGGAGATTCTCACACGACGACCGTATTTACTAGAGACGGGGGCTAGTGTTAACTTACTCCCGTTTTATTTGTATAAACAAATAGGTCTAGAGGAGATGCAACCTACTAAAATGACATTGCAATTAGTCGATCGGTCTATTAAGTATCCTAAGGGTGTGGTTGAAAACGTCTTTGGTTAAAGTCCAAAATTTTACTACCCAGCCCGACCGTTGTCCTAGACACGCGAAGTCACTAACGACTTCAGTACCTATCATTTTAGGGCGCCCCTTCTTGGCTTATCGCCTCATATGGCTTTATAAACTGCCGCGATGGTTCGATGTCCTTGTCCTTTGCCATGGCCATCTTGAAGTAAATGTTTTCAAAACTAGGACCACGATATCCCGATTCATCTACAAATGGAGAGGTTAGCATGATCGAGAGCTTAGCTCAAGATTACTTCAAAACATGTTTCCAGAGAAACAGATTAACAAATTCCTTTCCTTCCGGAATTTCGACTTTAACAATGACTCCACGGTAGTAGTAATTTAAATAGAAGAAGAATTCCCCCGCAACTCTTTTGCACCGCTTCTTTACCACTTCAGCGAGCCCCCTTGCCAACAACCATACATCCTTTTGATACTATGACGGAAGATGAATTTTTCCATCTCTATCCCGGTGATCCTTTTGACCCAACTATTGAGGAATGTCTTGCACATATCAAGATTTTCGATGATATGGACTTGAGAGCTCTAGGCGAGAATCATTCACCTTCCTCACCAATATTCCCCACCCTCCACCTTTTCAAAGGAACCTCGAGTTTGCTCTCGACCCTTTAGTTTCTCCTGTGCTTCATGATTTTTTAAATCCACCTAGTAAACAAATACTTCCCAAGGATAAACCACTTGACACTTTCATTTTCAGACTTGAGACAGTCCCTAACTACACCATGAATGAGTTTTGTGCTAAACCCACATCCTCATTTTTTCCATGCTTTTTCTCTAAAACTTATCCCAATCCACCATATCTTCCACAACCATTCACTTTTCCACACTTATTCACTAGGACACCCTCTCGTTCAAAGATGAAACATAAGGTGCATGCTCGGTTATGTTATAGGTCTATCCGACTTCGCTTTCATTCCACTAAAGGCCAGAGGGAAATCTTGGTGCTTGATTGTGTTTGGATATGTTTTCTGTGATATTTATTTATGGAACGATCCACAACTATTTCGGTTGTTGATATATGATAAACCGCTGATATTCATACATATATTTAGATAAAGTCTCGAGTATCTGACTATAAACGACTCAATTTTTGTGTTTGGTGCATTTCCTTTCATTTCCATATATTGGTGAGTGCACCATTCAGGTAACCGGGCCCTCCCTATGGAGTGTGTGGCTGTAAGTACCGGATCCTAAGTCCACGTTTCACATAATTCACGTTTTCCACTCTTGCATGTTTTCTCGGTTTTTGAGTCATGTTTCTCTATGGTGTGAATTATGTCTTTACTGCTTATTGTTTTCCTTTATATTAAACCTAATTCATAAAAAGTAAAAAAGTTTAAAGATATATAAAAATAGTAATCTAGCAAGTCTCGGGAATCTGACTTTAAAAGACCCACGTTTTAAAACAAATTTTTACAAACCTGTTTTCAAAAATTTGTTTGGGGGTGGGGTGTTTGGTTTTTCCATTCTTGATCACTCAAATTCCTATTCTTACCCCCACCTCGCTCCCTTGAAGAGTAGCTAGATTTCTACTTGTTTGTTGTTTTGATGTTGTCTTTTATTATTTTTAGTAGATAGGATGTTACGTTGTTAAATTCGTAGTTAATTTTGACTTTTTGTAGTGAAATGTTGTTTGAATGACAATATGAATATAATGTCGTTATTTTGATTGTGAGTGATTAGTTAATGTTGATCCCACCTTCCCAAACTGTTTGGGGTGGTGTTATCTATTCCAAAGATGATTTTATATAAACTTCATTCATTCTACACTCACAACCCACACTACACCTAATTTCCATCACTCACCTTTCACTCCCACGTTTCGTCTCATTTTTCAATTTTCAGCAACTCCGCTTTTTCGCTTCTCTACAGGAGACTTTTCGGCCTTCTGTATATTTTTTGTTCTGAATTTTGCTCGAAGCGCCCAGCGCAAGCCGAGAGCGACGACCTCATCTATCGGACCTAGCGCCCAGCTACAAGTTGAGCGACCAGCTAAAACACTGAATTCTAAAATTTCAGAGCGACTTCGCGCTATATCTGGCCAGCGCCGACTTCCGCGGGACCAGAAAAATTCCAGTTTTCTACGGATAGTTTCCAGATCATTCATAGCTATTCCAGAGCGTAATTTTGAGATGACATCTCCTATAATAATACCAGAACAGTCTTTCAAAGATTTGTTCCAAAGCACTACTTATGGTGCTTGGTTTTCGCGAGGTGATCACACACGTAGGCTAGGAACCGCTTTTATGGGTCTTGCTAGAAATTGTTCTTGGACTTGCCATGCCCGCTGAAATACCAAGACCCATGATGCTATTGGGTAGATAATATGCATGTCCGGAGTGGAGGTAAGTTTTAGTTTCTGTTAGTGTCTGCTTATGTCCCAAGCAATTTCATTCTGTTAACCCCATAATGGGTGGAACTCTTATAGAGTTGGCGTCGGTTTTGTATTTCCTATATTAGTATGTTCTAACCTTGTTTTGCAGATGTTCCACAATTTCGCGCGTTTCCATGGTATTTTCCTACCCTCTTTATTTAAATGCTTTGAGGACAAAGCATGCTTTTTGTTTGGGGGCATAGAAACACGTGTAATTAAGTCATCTGCTAGGATATAAATATATATAATATGCATTTGTTTTCTACTTATAAATTTCAAAAATTTAAAAATATAAATAAATAAGTTATGCTATACACTTAGGAATATTGGTATTGTTCTTTCTCCATGCTTTTAACAATCTAGAAGTCTCACATAGCTGTTGCATCAGAATAATTGTTAGAAACTTGGTTAATACGTAGGTAATAATCTTTGCATCTATCTATAAATATATTACATGAGTATCTATGATTGTTAGCAATTAAGTTTTGAAATCTAGGCTAGAGTACTTATTCTACAAATCCTGTGGAGAATATAGCCTAAAGCCTTATATGAAATAAACATTTGAGAAATGACACAAGGGAGAAGTAAAATCCGGATAGAGAAATCACACGTCCACTTGCTTGATCACTAAACCATATCCTAAGTGAGAATTTAGGCCGCTCTTTGGATCGATATAGCCGTAAATTCAAACCTATGAATTATTTTCCGCTAGTCACCACTCGAGCCTTTTCTTTAGCCTTCCATACACCACAATTCCTTTACCCCTGTTACAAAAACAAAAACAAAAAAAAAAAAAGAATAAATCAACCTACCCAATTTAGAATAAGTCCGAGAATAGAATGAGTGAAGAAAGAAGAAGAGAAAAACCTGCGGTAAACAAAAATTGTTACTTGCTTGAGAAAATAAGAAAAGAAGTTTCCATCCAAAGAAAAGAAAAATAGAAATAAAATAAAAACTCCAAAAAATAGAATAAAAAGGAGTCAAAAGCCAAGGAAAAGAAAAAAAAAAAAAATTTACGGCTAAGGATGGAAACAAAGTGTAGAACAAAAAGAAAATAACAAGGTTTTCTCTAAGTTACATAATCTGAAGACTCTATTATCTCGGACTTGTCCTTTTGAATATCCATTTCCTTCCTTCTTAAACCATCTCCTATCCCCGTAACACCTAATAAAGACCTCTAGCTCAATTAGGAATATGTTAGTGTGATAGTAAGTGGAGATGTGTTTGATCGACCCCGGCTTCCTTGTTGTCATTGAGATTGTAAGGTAAAGTGTGCCCCACTGCATTAATCGGAGTAGCTTAAACTTGAGTGGAAAAATCAGAGTGTTGATTCTTGACTATTATTGTGAGAACCTACTTAAGGACGCTTATTCCGAAGTTCTCTAAAACAAACCCGCTAAACATTTGATAGTACTACTCATTGTATATATGTGTATTGTAGATGATTGATTATTATGCATATATTAACTTAGGGTTTTGACTTGGTTATTCTTATGTAATTGCTAGAGAGATGTATAGATAGTTGAGCATGAATAAGGAAACAATAGTTTTATTTTCTTAGTCGATTTGAAGTATAGATGAAGTTTGTGAGTACCTTCATTTGGAAAACTCTCACGAGGCTATAACTTCGTCCACTAGGGAATTCCTAGTGGTTTAAGGCCTTGTTGCATATGGTCAATGCAATCGCGACTCAGCTTAAACGAGAGTAGTTAGAACTCCATTTTTGGTCACTTATTCTAATTTCTCATATTTGCTTGAGGACAAGCAAAATCTTTGTTTTGGGGGTGGTTTGATAAGAGCCCAAAACTGTAGTTTTAACCCCCTTAATAATCATCTTGTTAGACCAATTATGTGAATAATAAGTAAGAGTTAACACGATTACGCGTTTTTATGCATTTCGGGCTTCAAAGTCCATTATGTGCAGAAATGTACCACTTTAGTGAGATAAAGGAGCAAAAGTCAGTGAGAACTTCGAAAAGCCGTATCTTTGGACTCGGACCTCGGAATTGGGCATACCTTATGTCAAAACGACCGGCTCGGAAAGAGCTTTGCAATGGTCCAAGCCTTGACCCAATCAGAGGAGCAGAAGTGGACGAAAAGTCTGTGGAAGTCAACTGCAGCTGAAGAGGCCTTTTGGATTGAAGAATTGGTTTTGGGCACGATTCTTCGCCCAAAACATGGCTCCAAGCCCATGCACGATTTTGGATCTGAATGTATAAGAACAAAAGCTTAGTTCATTGTTAATGGTAGATAGTTAGGTTAGAAAATAAATTAGATTAGTTAGCCTCCATTAAACCTTAATTCTAGATCTAGTTTTCATTAGATTAATTAAGTTTAATTTCATTTCAATTCTTGTTTTAGATTAAACTCTCAAATTATTGTTCTTGATTGATTAGATAATAAAAATAGTTATTTTGTCAATTTCGATTTATAGATCTAAATTCCATTATTGTTTGTTATCATTTCATAGTTATTAATTAGATTTCGATTATTGTTTAGTGAAATCAAGATAAAGTTAGAATCTTTTCATTGTGTTTAGTTTAGATTTAATGGGAATTGTTAGTTTGATGAATCAAGGCTAAATCCTCCATTAGAGGGTTGATGAAGCCTTGATGAAAACTTAGTGGTTAGTATAGAATTGATTGTAGAATCTATTCCACTCTAGAAAGTCGTGTTTAAGCCATGAGAATGGGTGGGCGACTTCACATGCTAGTTAGTACTTTCGGTAGAAATGCCATGAACACTAGGGATTAGAACTCGAATTTCTTGCCGTAAGAACGTGAGAATCGAGATACAAGAATCTATACTAGGTTATTAAGTTGGATTCGAGGTGGATTCAATTCCCCTCTAATCCTTTATCATAGAATCAACGTAGCATTCCCTTAGTATTCCGATAACCGACTAGTTGCATCTTGTGGGTAGTTGCATCGTAGTATAATTCCCTTCGTAAAACTCTCATAGACTTAAAAACGACTAGTTAGATTAGAAAACAATCCATGCTAGGGAACTAGGAGTGGAACGAACTCTATCTACTCCACTATATCTCAATTGGTTGAGAGTAGAAATAATCTTTGATAAACCACGTAGCATCATCAAGTTTAGTTTACTTACGTTGTGGATTCGTAGTTCATTTCGTAGGTAAACTATTCATTTTATACTTATCAGACTCCCTTTTATTCTATTTTTGGAGTTTTTATTTTATTTCTATTTTTATTTTTCTTTTCTTTGGATGGAAACTTCTTTTCTTTATTTTCTGAAGCCATTAACTAACTTTGTTTGCACAAGTTTTTCTCTTCTTCTTTCTTCCTCATTCTATTTTAAGACTTATCTAAATTGGGTAGGTTGAATTTTTTTATTTTGTTTTGTTTTGTAACAGGGTAAAGGATTTGTGGTTTATGAAAGGCTAAAGAAAGGCTCAGAGGGGCTTACTAGCGGAAAATAATTCATAGGTTTGAATTTCTGGCTATATCGATCCAAAGAGGGCCTAAATTCTCGCTTAGGATATGACATAGTGATCAAGCAAGTGGACGTGTGATTTCTCTATCGGATTTTACTTCTCCCTTGTGTCATTTCTCAAATGTTTTCGCTCATATAAGGTTTTAGGCTATATTCTCACAGATTTGTAGAATAAGTACTCTAGCCTAGAGTTCAGAAACTTCATCTGCTAACAATCATAGATACTCATGTAATATATTTATAGATAGATGCAAAGATTATTACCTACATATTAACCTAAGTTTCTAAAAATTATTCTAATGCAAAAGCTACGTGAGACTTCTAGATTATTAAGAGCATAGAGAAGGAAAACAATACCACTATTCCTAAGTGTATAGCATGAACTTATTTATTTATATTTTTGAAATTTTGAAATTTTAACTAGAAAACAAATGCATATTATACATATCTATATCCTAACAGATGCCTTAATTACACGTGTTTCTATGCCCCCCCAAACAAGAAGCATGCTTTGTCCTCAAAGCATATAAATAAAGAGGGTAGGAAAATTACCATTGAAGCGCGTGAAATTCAGGAACATATGCAAAACAAAGTTAGAACGTACTAATATAGGAAATAAAAACTGACCCAACTCTATAAGAGTTCTACCCATTATGGGGTTAACAAGAATGAAATTGCTTGGGACATAAGCAGACACTAAATAGAATGAAAACTTACCTTATCTCCGGCCTTACTCATCATCTTCCTCATCCTCTTCTTCCATAAAGAAGTGAGGTTCCTTTCGATCTCCGCCATGTCATGATAATTTGCGGGCTTCCCGCCATTTATCATCTATTATTGCTAACCTATTAAGAGCCACTTAGTCCGACGGGGTGTAGGGTGCAACCTGATGAGGTTGTATCCTCCACCCTTTGCCAAGTCATGCGCGGAAAGATCGAATAATACTATTGGTGGGTCGCATAAAGGTCGACCGTAATCCAATCTGTGAAACGTGTACAAAAACAGGAAAGAAACATAGCATAATACGGAAATTAGAACAGGCATAAGAAGGTACTTATGCCTCATGCTATGGGATCGAGCTAAACTAGACATCAAGGTTCGGGAAGGTCATGACACATACGCCCCGTGGGCTAAAGCAAGGAAGACGCCGCAAGTGGCATCATTCACGTAAGAAAACGCCATTCCCCTAAAATGTTTAGTATGATCCAAAACATAACAGTTCCTATGTTCATGGACAGGGCTACCAAAGGCGACGTTATATTCCCCTTGGTCCTCGATACGGAAAATGCCCGCCATACGACTCATGCAAAAACTCGTAAGTGTAGATATACATATTATCTACCTAATAGCACCATGGGTCTTGTATTTCAGCGGGCATAGCAAGTCCAAGAACAAATGCTAGCAAGAACCTAGTAATTTCCATTGGTTCATTATCAATGTTGATGGAGAACACTTGTTCTCCATCCGGTCTTTCAAAGAAAATGCAGTTATCGTAAAAAATAAGATGCTAGTGTTGGAGAATAAAGTGCATCAGGTCTTACCATAAGTTCCCAGCTTACATATGTGATGATCGCGGCGAAACCAAGCACCAAGTAAGTAGTGCTTTTGGAACAAATCTTCGAAAAAGACTGTTCCGGTATCAATGTTGGAGATGTCATCTCAAAATTACGCCTCGAATAGCTGCGAATGATCCGAAACTACCCGCAGAAAACTAGAATTTTTCAGGTCCACGAAGTCGTATATGAAAGCGCTCTCTTAGGATGCTGAAAAGTCTTTCAAGATTTGGAATTCCAGTGTTTGAGCTGGTCGCGCTCACCTTGGGGCGAAAGTGTGCTCGACAAAAATCTGAAAAATTGCAGAGGCTTGAAAGCGCTTGGAGTTCTTTGAAACTTCGGAAAATAAGACTAAACGTGGGAATCGTGGGGAGTGAAAGGTGAGTAATGGAGGTTAGGTGTAGTGTGAGTTGTGAGTGTAAAATGTAGGAAGTTTATATAGGTTTTAAGTTGCTAAACGGATCGAAGTTGCCAAAAGGTTTTCGGCGGTTTAGGAAATATCAAAATTTCCAAACCCCAAAACGGAAACAACTCATTTTCTTGATTCTAAAACAAACCTAGTATCTTTTAGGTTGAATTTATGATAGAATCTACCTATTTAATCGAGATTTCATCCTACAATGATACTTATTCATAGATATGCCTAAACGGCCATATTTTCACCTTGACTCCAAGAATAAATTTTAAGACGAGGTCATATAAAAATAATGCCGAATAGATAAAACCACCCCCAAACAATTTGGGAAGGTGGGATCAATAGTAAACAACCACGATAATGAAAATAACCGCATTATATTAAAATTTTCATTCAAGTACATTTCACTACAAAATTCAAATTACGGAAATAAAACTTACATTAAAATAAATGGCAATAATGAAACTACAAATAGAAATAGAAATATCAAACGATACTATCCCTAACCACTCCCGCATCGGTAGCGAGAGGGCACACGGGAGATGGCTCCCCGAAGCCCGATGGGGCAACCATTATTCGCCTTTTCGGCGACGACGCCGTGCCTCGATGGTGTGTCCTCGGAAGGAGAATCCCGTGAGGTGGGAATCGTTCAAGCATGTCGGCCAGAATCGACAACGAGCTTCTAGCTCGCCCCTCATCCGTTCCCACCTCTCATCCTCTCGGGTACGGATCTCGGTTATGATGGATAGTTTCTGCCTAGTCCGGAGGTCTTCGCAGAGATAGTGTTGAGTTTAACGATGCCCGATGAATTACGGCCATGCGCTCTCGCGATCCGACCAACACCTCTTCGGGCATCCGCGATCAAAACAAGTCAAGTCCTCATCATCCTCCCGAGGCATTCGATTTCCCCATCCTCCCCGGCATTCTTGTTTCCACCATCCTCCTCGTCCTCACCCCTATCCTCGGGCAACCTCCAAACTCGCGTTGGATACACTCCTTATAGATGCGAGGATTTCGTGTAGGTGATGTAAGACCATCGACGCTTTAAGCCGCCTCAACTTCAAAGATGATTTTGGTTATCAACACGGGGAGAGGTGCAAACGACTTCCCTACTCCCCTTATCATGCTAAGCAAAAACTCCAAGATACGTAACTCGTACTTATCGCCTCCCCGAGTATCCATAAAATGTGGAGGCGATTCGGGCCGATGTCGCCGACCTTCTCCTTCCCCAAGACGCTCCGACCAATCCACCGAAAGCGGCAGCCTACCGGGTTGGTTCTTAGGGATGCTCGGGCTTAACACAACGCGCGATCTCGCATTGTAGTTCCTTCGGTAACTATCACGCTCATCAATGGCTCTACCCCATTATATTGGGACTCCCCGCAACGCGTGACATCCAGATGGATTCTAGGCGGAATGCCTAGAATCTCACCAACAACCCAAGAGTCACTTCCTTCCTCCTCTTCACCACCATAACAAAATCCTAGTCCCTCCAACTCCCTCAGATTGTATAACCGTCGGACTAAGTCTTCGTGGCAATAGGCTTCGGTCGAGTACCACAAGCTATTCCAGTCTCTACTGATCATTTCGTCACCGTAAAACGGCGCGAAGTGGTCGCCAGTAAAAGCTTGTTCTGGTAAAATTTGGCGTTGTTGAGCCATTGGAAGTTTGAATACGGTTTGAGGTTTGTAGAAGGTAGGGGGAAGCAATGAGGGACACCTCACTAAAAAGAACGATGGTGGTGGTGGTGTGGTGGCGCGGCAGCATCAAATTTTTTTTTTATTTTTTTTTATTTTGATTTTCCGGTGGTTTTTGTTGATTTAAATTGGTGGAGGTTGTAGGGCAGCGCGGTTGGAGTAGATTTGGGTTGGGTCTTGGATTGTGGGCGTGGGTTAATTAGGTTTTGTTTTTAATTTTTTAATTTTTTTTAATTTTTTATTTTTGGTCGGGTTTGAAGCTTTGTTAATGGCGGTTTGTGGAAAAAAATGATGAACTGATGGTGAAGGTAAGGGCGCGGGTGCGCTGCCGGTGGGCGCGGGTTGGGCCCAAGCCCAATTCGCAATTCGTGAATTTTTCGATTTTTCGCGAAACTTCAAATCAAAATTGTCGCTTCGTTACCGGTCCAATTTTTGTGAATGAGATATGGAAATGATCAGGAGAGAATTTCCAATCCAATGAACCATAAAACACTCTATTCCGACCGTGGATGACATATAAGATAGTGGAAAATGCCTCGAAGTGCGTGCATGACGTACGTTATGCGAACAACTGAACTCTAAATTCATAGATTATGTCAACCCGAATCGAATACAATTAAACGGCCTAAGCAATTCTAATGGGACATAAAACATTTTAGAACGGAAACACGAACGCCCCACCCCCAAACAAATTTTTTACAACAAAGTTTCAAAAATTTATTTTTTAACCGTGGGTCTTTTAAAGTCAGATTCCCGAGACTTCCTAGATTACTATGTTTATTATTTAATATTTTTTTCTTTTATAAGGAAAAACAATGAGCAAGAAAGACATAATTCACCCCATAGAAAAACATGACTAAAAAATCCGAGAAAAACATGCAAGAGTGGAAAACGTGAATTATGTTAATCGTGGACTTAGGATCCGTACTTCTGACCACACACTCCTAAGGGAGGGCCGGTTACCTTAATGGTGCACTCACCAATATATGGAAATGAAAGGAAATGCTCCAAACACAAAAGTTGAGTCGTTTATAGTCGATACTGAGACTTTATCTAAACATATGCATGAACATGCAGTTTATCATATATCAACAGCCGAAATAGTTGTGGATCATTCCATAAATAAATATCACAGAAAACATATCCAAACACAATCAAGCACCAAGATTTCCTATGACTTAAACCTAGTGAAATGAAAGCGAAGTCGGATAACCCTATTACGTAACCTAGCATGTACCTTCTTTTTCATTTTTGAACGAGTGGGTGTTCTAGTAAATAAGTGGGGAAAAGTGAATGGTTGTGGAGAATATGGTGGATATGGATAAGTTGTAGAAGGACAGCATGTAAACAATGAGGATGTGGTTTTAGCACAAAACTCATTCATGGTGTGTGTAGGATTTGTTTTAAGTCTAAAAATGAAGGTGTCAAACGCTTTTGTCTTTCAAGTATTTGTTTACTAGGTGGATTTAAAACTTATGAAGCACGGAAGAAACAAAAGGATCGAAAGTGCAAACTCGAGATTCCTTGAAAAGGGTGGAAGGAGGGAAGTCGAGGTGGATGTTGTGGAAAGTAGTTCTTGATAGGGTGAATTATCACCGCTCTAAGAAACTCATGAATTGCTCATCTAGATTGGTCATATCCTCGTTACTATGATAGTCCTCTACATCTTTGAGAAATTCATCTATCTCATCCTCATCCGTAATATGTGTATCGACTAGTGTAGGGATGGAAATGTTGAGTCTGAACTTCCAAAGGAAAGAAATTTGGGCATATGATTATCGGGGAGCGTGTTGTTGAAATAATCTCGAGCAAAGCTCTCGATCATGCTAACCTCTCCATCCATAGGCTAATCGGGTAATCGTGTCTTTGTTTTTAAAAACATTGACTTCAACAACAAGATGGCCAAAAGACATGGACATTGAACCATCGCGGCAATTAATGAGCGATTGGCGGTTGCGAGGAAAGACGCCCTAAGATGATTGGGACAGAGTCGCTAAGCGACTCCCTCAGACGAGGATGACAAAATCAGCCGGATAGTAAAAATCCTGAACTTTTACCAGAATATTTTCGACCACACCCTTAGGATACTTAATAGACCGATCAGCTAATTGCAACGTCATTTTAGTGGGTTGCATCTCATCTAGACCTATTTGTCTATACAAATAAAATGGGAGTAAGTTAACACTAGCCCCCAAGTCTAATAACGCGGTCGTCGTATAAGAATCTCCTAAGGTGCATTGTACGGTAGGATGACCAGGGTCCTTGTACTTAACAATTCCATTATGTTCAAATAGAGTTGGGAATTGTTCTGTTAAAAAGGCGTCTTTTGGTATATTGGTCGTACGCCTAGTAGTACACAATTCCTTAAGAAACTTAGCATGGTATAGTAGCTTTTTAATAGCTTCGAGGAAGGGAAGGTTTATAGTTAGATTTTTGAAAACGTCCCTAATCTCCTCATAATTAGTATCCATAGTTAACACGGCTAATTTTTGTGGAAACGGTGGTTTCTGTCTATATTTAGCAATGGTATCACCTGGATGTTTAACCGTGGCTTTCTGTTTCTTAGGTTGTGTTGTAACTGGTACCTCTACAGTGGTAGACTCTTCAGTTTCGATTTCGGTATCTAGTAAAATAGCAGGTGTAGGGGCTACTGGTGGGGTAACCATAGGCATAGTTACTTTGTTATCAACCACTCTGCCAGAACGGAGAGTAGTGATAGCATTTAGCTCACCTACATTTTCATATTCATTACTAGTATTATCGGTTATCTCAAAGGCTGTATTTGTTGTTTTAGGATTACGTATTGCGTGACCTGGAAATACACCTTTGGGTTGGGATTTATCTTGAGCCAACTGTTGGGTTAAATTATTAACGGATTGTAGAAGCTGTTGGTTAGATTGAGCCATAGTTTGGAAAAGTTTTTGGCTCACTTGTATGAAGGTGTCAAGACGATCCGGTTGTGTGGGTGTAGTAGTCACGGGTGGTGTGACTGTAACTATTTCCCATGAATTATTTATCGATAGATTTTGATAATTATTATTTACCGGAACGATACCTCTATTAGCATTATAATTATTATAACTACCTTGACTTTGTGCTTGACCTTGTCGAGGTTGCACTTGGTTGTTATAATTATTAAAATTACCCTGACCCTGACCTTAACGTGGTGGAGCTTGGTTAAAACTGTGCGTTGGCCTAACATATTGATTATTGTACCCTGGAGGTGTGACGTGTTGGTTATTTCTCCAACTGAAGTTGGGATTATGTCTCCAAGGGGCGTTAGGTTCACTATTAATGGAACAAGCCTGTTCATAGGCTATAGGACAGTGGGAGTCGGGATGCTCAGGGCTCCAACAGAAACTACATGGATTTGAATTTACGTTCATGATGGGGATAGGCTTTTGTTGAACAGAAATGGCCTCTACCTTTTTAGTGAGTGATTCGATTAGAGTTTTAAGCTTGGGATCGTGTTTAATTTCAAACATACCGGCGGCCTTAACTGTATTTGATGAACTAGCGGAGCGGTGGATATTATCACTACCCGGTTGTTATTTTGCTTAGTTTGATCCTCTAAAATTTATAAGCCTCGAGGCTCCTTTGCTTAAGAAACTACCCCATTCATTATGTCTAGGACTTCTTTATGGTGGTGTAGAAGTCCTTTGAAAAGGCACGAACTAACGTGTCTTTCGCTAAATTATGATGTGGACACTCTATAAGGAGATCGGTGAAACGATTCCAAGCCTCGAAAATGATTCATGAGGATTTTGTTGAAAAAATGAATCTTGGAAAGCATCTCATCCGTCTTTAGGGGTGGGTAAAATGTTCCATAAACGGTGAACAAGTTTAGCCCACGAATCCCGCAAATTAGGCATTTGGGCAAGTTAACCAAAGCCGCCTTATCGGCTAAGGTGAAAGGGAATACCCCGAGTTTAATTTGTTCGCACCAACCGTAGGATGGTGGAATGTTGTTAGGACTTGTTCAATCCACGACGCATGATCGTGCTGATAAGGTTTTCATGGTCTAATCCATGAAAACGGGTAACAAATTAAAAATATTTGGGGATTCGAAATCCCCAATCGGTCCGCTAGAACGATGCAAGATTTGGGGCTATCGCTCAAGGCTTTGTAGAAGTCAAAGAGAGAGGAGTCTCTTCTTCGCCGGGCATTGTGTGGGTGATGTGTGTGAAATAGTAGCTAGAGGTGTAGTGGGTGGTATACTAGATAGACTTGTTTGTTGGCGTTGTTGGGTAATTACGTTCGTGTTTTGTTCGCCGGACCTTAATCTCATACAAGGCTAAAACCAAACTTAGCTAAACACATCAACACTCCAAACAATTCGATATACTAGTATAAACCTCTAATGAGGGAGATGCGAGGTGTGGAAGAAAGGAATACCGATCGTCCTTGCTTGGCTTATGAATAGCGTCTTGTTTACGCGTGTTAGGTGTATATAACAAGTTAGAACACTGAAAAACTTGAAATATCAAAGTTCAAATCAAAACCGTAGAATTCACGAAAAAAATATAGCTTAGTGGGTCTGGTCGCGCCAGATATGCGGTCAGCTCGTGTAATCTTCAAATTACACAGTGTTTTAGTGGGTCAGCTCAAGGTTCCAGCTATAGAGCAGGTGCTCTTCCTTAGCGCCGTCGGCCTTCAGTGTATTTTTCCGGAACTTTTCAACTGAATCGGAAAACCACAAGTAGGAATCAAACAAGGGTGGGTGGGTGAAATAGGACTTTAAGAAAATTACTTACACTACGAAAACAATGCGAAAGTGAAACTAAGATGGCAGCGGCGCCATTTGATAAAATGTAAAAATTGATAGTTTACCTACGAAATGAACGATGAAACTCAAAACGTAAATAAACTAAATCTATCTTACGTGTCTATGTTTATCAAAGATTCTACTCTCAATCCTATGAGATATAGTGGAGTAGAGTGATTCGTTCCACTCCTAGTCCTTCCGCATGCTGTGTTCTCTACGTATAAGTATTCTTAACTCTAAAGTCTGATGAGAGATTTACGAATGGCAACTTGACTACGATGCAACTACCCACAAGATGCAACTAGTCGACTATTAGGACAACTATGGGAATGCTACGTTGATTCTATGATAAGGAGTTAGAGGGGGATTGATTCCACCTTAACTCGACTTAATCCTACTAATGACAAATCGTCGTAATCTGAATTGAACTGCTTCGCAGAACAATATGGTTACTCCTAATCCCTAATTACACATGGCATTTCTACCTATTCATAACTAGTATGTGAACGATTAAACCCATTCTCATGGTGAACTAATCGTTTCTAGAGTGGAAAGGAAATTACGGCGACTCTACGACGATAATCGAATCAAGCTTTCATCAAGGCTTCTCAACCCCCTCAATGGAGGTTTAGCCGAGAATCATCACGCTTATCATTCCCAATGGAATTCAAACAAGACATGATATAAAGATTGAAACTTTGCTTGTTTAAACCCAATTCAAAACTACTAATGCAATAATTGAATTAAACTAATAATGATAATTAATTGAATCTACTTAATTGAAATTAAACAATTAATGGAAATGAAACTAACTTATGGAGAACACTATTTTCTTAATCTAATGAATAATAAAACAATGATTCAAATACTAAATTAATAATCTACTTGTTCTAAAGTAATTAATTTAACATGGAACTAGATCTAAACAATTGTAAATGACCAGAATTGAAATTGACAAATAGCTATTTTATTAATCAAACTAATTAAGAGTAATGATTCTAAGAGTTTAATCTAAAACAAGAATTGAATATAAACTAAATTCAATTTAATTAAATAAAAACTAGATCTATTGTTTTAGGTCTAAAACTAGCTACCTTAACTATCTACCCTATCTACCATTAACAAAGAGCTAAGCTTTTGTTTTTATACTTTCAGATCCAAAAATCGTGCATGGGCTTGGAGCCACGTTTTGGGCCAGAGAATCAGGCCCAAAACCCAATTCTTTCAGTCCAAAAAGGCCTCTTCAGCTGCAGTTGGCTTCAACAGACTTTTCGTCCACTTCTGGTCCTCTTATTGGATTAAGGCTTAGACCATTAGAAAGCTCTTTCAAAGCCGGTCGTTTTGACATAAGGTAGGCCCCATTCCGAGGTCTGAGTCCAAAGATCGACGCCGGAGTTCTCTGACTTGTGTCTTTGTTTTTTACGCGCCGACTTTTCAGCTTTTGACCGGGCTTTAGAAAGGCTTTGTCTTCTTGAAACTTGGCCTTTAATCACAGAACTCCTTAGTAACCGACCTTTGCTCCTTTATCTCGCTAAAGTGGCACATTTCTGCACATAATGGACTTTGAAGCTTGAAATGCATAAAAACACGTAATCAGTGTTAACTCTTAATTATTACTCACATAATTGGTCTAATAGTATGACTGTTACAGGGTTAAAACTACAGTTTTGGGCTCTTATCAAGTATCATATTACTGAAGTACCTAATCCTGGGTTGTATAGGACATGGTTTGAGTGCGACAAGCAAGTAACGGGGTTTCCTAATACTTTGCACTAAAGTTTTGCTTATATAGAGGAAAGACAATGAGCTATAGAAAGACAACGAGCATGGATTCTCTACAATAGTCAACACAGTGCTTCACCGCGCCCTAATTTTCAAAAGGCCACATGCAACTATGTATCGAGCTAATAGGTCACAGGTGCTTCGTGAATTTCCTCCAATTGTCCCAAGGCCACCGAATTTTCCATCAATACTATGTCCTCTTCCAGCTGTGCCTAATCTCATTCACTACATTCAATATGTCATTTTTTGTTCAATACTAACGTATATGCTATATGTAGTAGTTTAACTAAAGTATGCTACAAGTAGTTGTTTAATGGGTAGCTTAGTGATCCAATTTAAACTTCTTCACCCAGTTATTCCGGTTTTGCTCTTCAAAATGTGTGGCTGAAAATCCTGCCCATGCGAAATTTGGGTGCACCCGAGGCACTCTAGACGTCCTCTTTTATTATTATTAAAAATAATTATTTCCATCCTCAAAAAATAATTATTTCAATCCTTATTTAAAAAGCAGTCTTAACAAGCATACTATAAAAGCATAACTGGTCCATTTTAAAACCATGGGTTAGTTATACACCTTTAAAGTAGGCCCAATAAAAAAGCCCGGTTTGTAATTGTTGCAAAAGTTTAAAAGTTAAAACAATGTTCTAAGTATTTTTGGCCAATTTGTTTATAAAAAGTCTGTCCAAATAAAAAGAAATGTAAAGGCCAAATTAAACATTTAAATTAGCAGCCCTAATACCAATTAAAAAAGCCCAAAAACAAAACAATCAGTCTTCTTCTCCGAGTATTCTTCTCCAATAGTTCTGCCTCTCTTTCTCTCTAGTTCGATCTGCTCTCTCTCCAGTTCAAGCACTCCGACCACTTGATCTCTCTTCTCCACTTCTGTTCTCTCTCTTCTCCACTTCTGTTCTCTCTCTTCTCCACTTCCTGCAATTCTCCAAGCGATCATTCACTATGAAACGCTCTTCCGAAGATACCCTCACAACCCCAACTCCAAATTCCAAAAAACCCGTTTTCCTAACCAAAGCCGAACGCGAAAAGATAGCCATCCAACGCCGCCAAGACGAACACGCAGCCGACTTGAAACGCCGCCAAGAACTCCTCCAACAACAAAACGGCTCCACCTCGAAACCCCAGTCCAACCATTCCCCCACTCGTCACCATCGCTCTTCTCGTGACTCGGACCGTCGAACCCGGGACCGGGAACGCGAAGAAGAGAACCGGTCTAGAGAACGAGCTAGAATAGAAAAACAAGCTGAAAGAGAACGGGAGAAAGAGCTGGACGCAATTAAAGACCAATATTTAGGAACAAAGAAACCGAAAAAGAGAGTTATTAAACCAAGTGAGAAATTCAGATTCTCGTTTGACTGGGAAAATACAGAAGACACGTCACGTGATATGAATATACTTTATCAGAACCCACATGAGGCACAGCTTTTATTTGGGAGAGGGTTTCGTGCTGGTATGGATAGAAGGGAGCAGAAAAAGCTTGCTGCGAAGAATGAGAAAGAAATGAGAGAAGAGATTAGGAAGAAAGACGGTGTTGAGGAACGGCCCGAAGAAGCTGCTATACAGAAGCAGAAAGAGGAGGCGGCGGAGGTTTATGATACGTTTGATATGAGAGTTGATAGGCATTGGTCGGAGAAGAAGTTGGAGGAAATGACAGAACGGGATTGGAGGATATTTAGGGAAGATTTTAATATTTCTTATAAAGGCTCTAGGATACCGAGGCCGATGAGGAGTTGGGTGGAAAGTAGGTTGACTACGGAGTTGTTGAAGGCGGTGGATAAAGCCGGGTATAAGACACCTTCTCCTATTCAGATGGCGGCAATACCACTTGGGTTGCAGCAGAGAGACGTGATTGGGATTGCGGAAACTGGGTCAGGTAAAACTGCTGCTTTTGTACTTCCTATGTTGACTTATATATCTAGATTGCCACCTATGAGTGAGGAAAATGAGGCTGAGGGTCCTTATGCTGTTGTTATGGCTCCTACTAGAGAGCTTGCGCAGCAAATTGAGGATGAGACTGTTAAGTTTGCGCATTATTTGGGTATTAAGGTTGTGTCTATTGTTGGTGGGCAGTCGATTGAGGAACAGGGGTTTAAGATTAGACAGGGTTGTGAAGTTGTTATTGCGACTCCTGGTCGTCTTATTGATTGTTTGGAGAGGCGGTATGCGGTCTTGAATCAGTGTAATTATGTGGTACTGGATGAAGCTGATAGAATGATTGACATGGGTTTTGAGCCTCAGGTTGTTGGGGTGTTAGATGCTATGCCTTCTAGCAATTTGAAACCTGAGAATGAGGATGAAGAGCTGGACGAGAAGAGGATTTACAGAACTACTTATATGTTTAGTGCAACTATGCCACCAGCTGTGGAGAGACTTGCTAGGAAGTATTTAAGGAACCCTGTCGTGGTAACTATTGGTACTGCTGGAAAGGCAACTGATCTTATTACGCAGCATGTGATTATGATCAAGGATTCAGACAAATGGCCTAGGCTGCAGAAGCTGCTTAATGATCTTGGCGATAAGACCGCTATCGTTTTCATTAATACTAAAAAGTCTGCTGATTATCTCTCCAAGAATTTGGATAAGGCGGGGTATCGTGTGACTACTTTGCATGGAGGGAAGTCGCAGGAGCAGCGTGAGATTAGTCTTGATGGTTTCAGAAATAAACGGTTCAATGTTCTTGTTGCCACCGATGTAGCAGGGCGTGGGATTGATATACCTGATGTAGCCCATGTTATAAACTATGATATGCCTGGGAATATCGAAATGTATACTCATCGTATTGGAAGGACAGGGCGTGCAGGTAAAACAGGAACCGCAACGACATTTTTGACTCTTCACGACTCAGATGTGTTTTATGATCTTAAACAAATGCTCATTCAGAGCAATAGTCCGGTGGCCCCTGAGCTGGCAAGGCATGAAGCTTCGAAATTCAAGCCTGGGTCAATTCCTGACAGACCCCCAAGACGCAATGACACAGTTTTTGCTCATTGATGTGCTTCTGTGAAGACACTTTAGACAAGAGTTCAACGTAGTGCTTACACTGGTCCTCTGTAGCTGCCCATTCCGAGTTGTACTACAGGCGTAGGGAACTGTTTGTTTTCATCGATGTAAACATTTCAAGAAGTACTTTCATATGATTTTTTCATCGAAAGGAAGAAAAATTAGATTTCATGCTTCAATTAACTATGTGGAGTTTTTACAGTTACCTGATTATGTCATTTGTGGTGTATCTTTCCTTTGTCTTGTCGTATAGTGTGTCCTTTGTACTTGCACAAGTTTTTGTTTGTTTTTCAAGCATTGGCATCCGAGCTTTTTTCTTATTTATTTATATGGCCTTTGTCATTGTTCGTCAATGCTTGTATTCCGGTACCCTGTTAACATTTTATTAACTTGATCTACGTGAGTATGTATCCTGCAGAGTTGATCTTATGCTTGAAATTTAGTTTTACTAACAAATTTTAATTTCTTTTTAGTATAAAATATGTTCTTTCTTTATGTATAGTGTGTTGTCTGTTCTGGTCACGCACACCCTTTTTGGTGGCAGATGCAATGATGCATATGGCATGCCAAAGCATAGATCGGCATTTAGGCTAATAGGCTTAAATGCTTAAATGCTTAATATTGTCATTTCAATTTTGTTTTTGGTCAGATGATTGACCTGTCTCTGGAAAGGGAATGTTTGGGTTTTTTTTAGGTGGACTGAAATGAAGCCTGTAAAGTTTTGATCTTTATATTAGAATATTGGTTGTATGGATTTCTAGTTTCTTTCTTGAGATTAATCAATTTGGTGTTCTTTTGTGGCTTTAGATGGGCCATACACTATCAGTTTATGGCCCCTTAGCTGTTTATGTTTTTGCTGGTAGTTTCATAGAGGGTTATTAGGCAGGCTAGGATTAGAATATCTTTGAAGGGTATGTGTTGGGACATAATAGATGCTTGAGTGTTATCCATGTATAGTTTAATAGAAAGCTTGTAAGTTGAAGAAACGATTGATGTTAATAGGAGGAAGTTAGTACTCACTGATGATATCATCTCATTCCTTTCGATATGCTAATGGGCTAGTTGAAGAACCAAGTCATGAGTATGATTTAGGTTAAAGGCTTGTAGGGGACAGTAGAGTACTCCCAACTTGCTCAGAAATGCCAGCAGGAAACGTGGAGCCTGCTGAGACACATCCATCTGGTCTTACTCACTTGAATATTTCAAAGAAAACTCGGGGATGCTTTGTGAAGCCTCTTTTAAAGGTATCCTCAAAAGGGATTAAACAGCTCTTTAAATTTGGAAGAAACACGATAAAGCATAATGTTGAATTGGAAAGATTGAACATCAAAGTTTCTGCAGTTGACAATCACGCTGGGAGCACGGCATCTTCCAAAGCAGGTAACATAGATCTCATCACACACATACTTGGAATTGACTGATACTGTATCACTTTAATTGTTCAGAAGTATCTTTTAAGATTTTTAATGCAATGGCCTTTCAGGTTAAGAGGTGTTAAACGTGCAACCAGGCCCAATCCATTGTCTATAGCATAGTAGTATTCAAAGGATTTGGTCATTGTCAGTTAGCCAAAATTATCCACATTTAAGACTCTCGGTTCTCAAGCAGAACTTCTAGAGCCACAATCCCGCGACACGAAATGGTGAGATTTTCATTCAAGCTGAACATATTTTCATCTTTTCTTCTCGTGATATTTTTCTTCAACAGCCCAATTTATTAGAACTTGAAGCTCCCATCAAGATCTGTGGCCAGTTTCTTTTTCTTAAATTTTTATACTGTTTTCGATTAAAGTATGAATAATATGTTAGTTGCTGACTGATTATTTAGTTTTTTTTTGTTGATATTTTAGTTAAAGTTCGAATTTTTAATTTTATTTTTTTGCAGCTGTGTTTTGAGATAATTTTGTTTTAGTTAAATAATGTAGTTATTTAAAATGGAATAAACAATTTCTAAAGAAAATTTTGGCTAGTTTGATGGATAGGCTAATATCTTGCTTAGTGAGTTCTAGTGATATGGTGGTTGACTGGTGAGGTTTAATTTTAGTTTGGGTTATTGGAGTTGTAGTGTCTGATTGAGTGATGTGTTCAGTTGAGTTCTTAGGACATAGGGAATTTTTGGAGAGTTGATACTTGTCTTGTTATTGATATACTCAGACGAGGGTGGGAGAAGCAAATGAATGGTGTCATAATTTTTGATTGGCTAGCGTTTGACAAGTGAAGATAGGCCTGGGGATCGGTTTGTGTGGCATCTCATCAAGGAGACTAACATGTGTGTTTCTCATTATTGGATTTCTTGCTGGATTACCCTAAACCTAACATTTTCTCTTGTCCCTAGGAAGAGTTGGTTTCTAACAATTGGTTTAGATTTATATCCCCAAGCAGGCCATATTGGTGTCAGAGGTTTATATTGAAGTCAGTTACATGTAGTCTGCTAGAAGCTTACAATGCTAATGTCTATAACAATTATAAGTTTATAACACATAGTCCTAGAAAGTTTCAGTATGTGTTCTCAGGTTCTGCTACAGTATGCTTTATCCAAATTGACACATTCTTTTGGATGGTCAAAATATGAAATCGACTTTTAATCAACACGGGAGCAAGAGTTTCTTAATTTATGAGACTGTAGTATAGCCCATAATAAGCTGCAGGGGAGCTTCAGGATTTTAGAGAAATCTTGTTAACTGCAGTAAAATTATATTTAGCCATTGAACAAGAGAAGAATAGAGAGTCTGGAGAAGAAGAGAGAAAAGACAATACGGCCTTAATTAGTTTTGGCCTTCTCTCAAACATCCATGTATAAGAAAATAGTATGGTTTACATAATGAAATACATATTAAAATCTTCGGGTCGGGGGACCTGGTCCTTACTCCTTAGGTGCCCTAGGGTCCTAGGGAAGTGTCCCTTGGACCTCTAACAAATGTGACTCCTCTTAAAGGGGAAGCTTTCTAGCTTATACACGTGAAAGAAGAAACTTTTGTTTTAGGTTCATTTACATGTGGAAGATGATGTGGCAGTCCCCATGACCTTATGTCTTCTGCGAATGCAGCTTTCGAGTTCAGAAAATTCTAACACTAGGAACTAAGTAATAATTGTCTAAGCAAAACTGTTCTTTATAGTTTAGAAATTACAGCCTTTTTAGTTTGTTTATTATATATACAGATAATAGTGGCTGTGACTTGAAAGACAGTTTTCTTATCTCCCCCCCCCCCCAAATAAATTGACACGTTCTTTTTGTAAGGAATTTCTAATTACATCTTGTTTCGTTTACTTGTGGTTGCAGGTGACATTCATGGGCAATATGGTGATCTTCTAAGGCTTTTTGAATATGGAGGCAAGCCGATTATTTGTTCTTAGGGGATTACGTAGATCATGGCAAGCTGAGTTTGGAAACTATATGCCTTTTGTTTGCATATAAAATCAAATACCCTGAGAACTTTTTCCTTCTTAGAGGAAATCATGAATGTGCTTCTATTAATCGGATATATGGGTTTTATGATGAGTGTAAATGCCGGTTTAATGTGAGGCTTTGGAAAGCTTTCACGGATTGCTTTAATTGTCTCCCGGTAGTGGCTCTTATAGACGACAAAATCTTATGCATGCATGGTTGTCCTTTCCCCAGATTTGACAAACATGGATCAAGTTAGAAACTTAACTCGCCCAACTGATGTTCCGGACACTGGTTTGCTTTGCGACTTACTCTTGTCAGATCCTGGTAGAGATGTTAAGGGATGGGGAATGAATGACAGAGGAGTCTATACTTTTGGTGCTGATAAAGTGTCAGAGTTCTTACTGAAGCATGATTTGGACCTTGTCTGTCGGGCACATCAGGTTGTTAGTGTTCAGACATACCTTTTTGTCTTGTTATTTATGATTGAGCAATTTCATAAAACCTTGTATTCCATTGCAGGTTGTGGAGGATGGATATGATTTTTTAGCTGACAGACAACTTGTTACAATATTCTCAGCCCCCAACTACTGTGGGGAATTTGATAATGCTGGGGCGATGATGAATGTCAATGAAAGCTTAATGTGCTCTTTTCAAATTCTTAAGCCAGCTGAGAAGAAAACGAAATTCATGGTGTCATCTAAAATGGGATGATTGTCAAAGTTGATACTTCACGTTTCTGAGGTCAGTTCCATATTCTTAGTTATGTCATGGTTTCTGTATCATTGGTTTTATCTCTGGTTATGTGGAAGTCAGCCATTACGTGCTGGTGATTACTATTATCATGATACTTAGGAGTTTACTATATACGTATAGTAATATATACCTGTGGTTTCTCAACTATTTGCTATATCGTACATTGAGATCTGCATGACTTTTTTGTTTTTCTCTGTTATTGTTGTCTGCCTTTCAGTTCTAATTTTGTGTGAGAAGACTTATCAAAAACTAAAATAGAATGGAACCAGGTGTGTCGAGGTTGATATTAAAAGGAACTTTCTGTTATTAAGAAAGTTATACTGTAAGTCTGTAACTATTGTTCTATTAGAATCCCATAGTTCAGAGCTTAAGATTCACTGTTTCTCTATACAATCTGAAAACGACACAAGTAAGTTACAACTCCAGTTTTAACTAGAGATGGTGTTGTTTATCATTTTTCAATTAAAGTCGAACAAAAACAAAAATTGTGTCAATAAATCATTTTCGAAAACTTTCTACATGAATAAGCAGACCTAGAAAGATTTGTCGTAATAACTAACTACTGAGTCCACTTTATCTAAACTTTCCAATTTACCCAAAATAGCTAACTACAGAAACAGAAAAAAAGGCGCGTTTTAACAACTCTTTTATCACCACCACCCTAGCTCCTTCCTCAAACCTTCCCACACCTCCTTCTCTCTCACACCCCCCAGAGAGAGAAGGCACAAACAAACAGAAAAAAGTTCCTTCACAGTTAATATTTATATTACCACTAAAAAAAGGTAAAAATAAAAAGCAGCTTCCACGAACTCTCTCTTTTAGTGCTTTTGCTTGGTCTAATTAGAGAGATGTTGATCTAAAATATTCACCGATTAAAATGTTGATCTAAAATATTCACTGATTAAAACGTTGATCTACTGTAGTAGGGCTCTCTAGAAAGTTAAGGTAGAATACTGTTACTGCAGCTTTCTGGCTACCACATGTTAAAATAGAGTTGATGCTACTTTTACCATTTTCTGTACTTGGACTGTGAACTGTAGTAATCTTTGCAAAAACTTATAGATTAGTCAAGATGTTACTCATTTTCACTAATGCTAACCGATTTTCCTAAATGATGTGGGAGATATTAGGAGTAAGCCTCAGCTCTTTTTAAATTCCGTTTCTGTTCTTATTGGTTGACCTTAGTGAGCTGTTACATGATTATGGGTGTGTGTGTCAGACTATGACACCGTACGAAGTTTCTGACACTGCAAATCCCATATATAGGGTTCGGCTAATCGAAATTATTTTAATAGATTAATTATAATGAATTATAACATTTTGATTATGGACAAGTATTTCATTTTCAAAATGTAGAGACTCAAAAAACACCAATCATGATGCTCTGCCACTCTGCTAGACAATATTGAACTTCTCAAAACATAAATGGACAGGTGTCCTTTATTCATAGAATACCAATTATGATGTTTAGGCTCAACATTTTACCTCGTTAAAATATAGAGTAAGTATATATGATAAAACGTAAAATACCAGACATCCATGTTGTTTTCAAAAGATTGAGGACGGGTGTCTTTTATTTGTAAATAACTTTGAGTACACACTTGATATATGAGACCTGCTTCATGTGGATCTTGATATATTCCCTAGTCATCTGGAAATAGGAACTTAAACATAAAAAGACGTAAAGTCATTTGTCTTTAATGAGAACCCAAGCTACCAAGCTAGTTTTCTGGATTTTCTACTTCAGTCGGAATCGACACAGATCGACTAGGGACTTGGTGCCAAATGTCTTGTACCCATCCAACACAGTTCTGTACTGTCACGAATTTGCTCTGAATCTATTTCCAATCCAAGTCTGAATCCATGAAAACACGAATCAGCTTCAAAGGTCTCGTACTCATGCAACACTGTCATATTTATGCGTGAAGAGCTGAAAGCATAAGGAGGGAATATTCCAATTTATCAAATCATATAGAACTATAGAAGTTAATCGTTCTACCTGCCATAGAGTATTCTGAAAAAAGGTTCAGAACTTATGAACATGGTTTTATAGATTTAGACTAAAGGAAGAGTTAACATTTCATAAGTTGGTGTCAAATACCAAGTGTCTGGTACCACCTCAGAAGAACCAAATGCAGGTTCTGACTATACATTTTTTTTTCTTTGTTCTGATACTAAGTAAAACCCTGAGGGTATTTAATGTAGATCTTACTGGCGGAAGCTTCAGTTTAATTAAATCTACACTTTAATTAAAACACAATTAAAGACGACCTAAAAATCACTCTTTTATTGAATCTCTCAATCACAAATCACACGCCTAAACACAACTACTGAAACCTTAACTACAAGCCCGTTATTTAAAGTAAACCTAGAAAGCATAAACCAATAAGAACGCGACATGTGTTCAACTAACTAATGGACTCGAACCATGGGCCTGGACTCAACTAAGGGGCTCACGCGCATAACATGTAGAGGGAATATAGGCGCATGCCTATGACACTGACAAACTCGACTAATGTTCTACATCACTCTTCCCAACCGAAAAAAATTCGTCATCGAATTTCTAATCAACAAAAACTTCAAATAAAGAGAACCACGTCCACAAGCTTTAGGAAATCGGCCAATACCCCAGCTGAAAGGAATCCCACCATGAATTTTTCCTTTGTAGCAGCTTCCCTAGCTTAAAATCAGTAACCCACAACATGCTCTTGCACACAGATTATGAAAACAATAACTAGAAGATGCACCAAAAATTTTCGGTACCATTGGCTCGTCTTGAAAGCTTGTAACTTCACCAACATATGTAACTCTCTTTAAGGAAATCCAAATCTGCAATCGTACTTTTTTGAAAAACAAATCACTTCGTTTGTCAAGTGAGTCACAAAATTTTTCCAAATCGGATCTTCGTACTTATAAAAAAGAGACTCATCTTCATACTTATCAAAGATTGGTGGAGCGCCCAATAGGGGGGCTACAACACCTGCCGGCAGCCGAGCGGTGCCATCATGGAGTTGTACACCCTCACGTTCCTCATTGAGAGGAGGTTCCCTGTTAGTGTTATCTTTCATGCCAACTCTGTTCTCTCCGTTGTTTTATGGATCTGTAGGCGTAAAAGGGTTCAGAAGAGGGATTGAACTATCAACCTGATATGCATCATCAGTACTAGGCACTGAACCATTATTCTATGGTGGTGGAGGTGGTTGTTGCACCTCTCTTTGGACTGGAAACTTTGCTTCCATCAAGTTCTGGAACATCTGTGTCATGTTCTTCATGCTTTCTTCTAAACAAGACATGCGAATATCCATGGATGGAGGACGACCTCGAGTTGTTTTGTGATTCACCATAACAACACAAAAAAAATTGACTTTTCGAGAAAACAAAAATTCGCTGTGAATAGTGACACGGTGAATAGTATTCAATGAACAGTGTTTTCGGTGAACAGTACCGTGAATAGTAATTCCTGGAATTAATCTGCTCCGATACCAAATAATGTAGATCTTACTGGCGGAAGCTTCAGTTTAATTGAATCTATACTTTAATTGAAACACAATTAAAAGACGACCTAAAAATCACTCTTTTATTGAATCTCTCAATCACAAATCACACACATAAACACAACTACTGAAACCCTAACTACAAGCCCGTTATTTAAAGTAAACCTAGAAAGCATAAACCAATAGAAACGCAACATGTGTCCAACTAACTAATGGACTCGAACCATGGGCTTGGACTCAACTAAGGGGCTCACGCCCATAACATGTAGAGGGAATATAGGCGCACGCCTATGACACTGACAGACTCGACTAATGTTCTACATCAGTATTTTATAGTAGATCAATAAAAAAGTCATTACTTTAGTATATTCAACACTATGGTGCAGGTAGCAGGGTTCAAGTCTCACTTGGAATCAGAAGGTAAACCTCAACTTGTAAGCTTGTGTTGAGGCTTAAGCATTAACTAGGTCAACAAGGGCGTAGGCCTTAGTACTTAAACCCCTATTCAAATGCTCATCTCACTTTAAACACTTTAAATTGGGTTGACTAGGTTAATGTGATTTACCCTTTAAAGGAAGAATTCATACATAGAATGGGTTGACCATCCAGGTTAATGTGATTTGAGAGATAAGGCAAATTCTTAAAAAGGAAGTAAATTGTTTATGCTACAAAAATATTTTAAAATAATAAGCATCCAAAATTATTTAGTGTAGAAGACCATCCATTTTGAGTATTTTTGTATCCGGATCAATATAAAGATAAACTAGGCTGAATGGGCACACAGAAATGAGGAAGATCACAATCATCACATACACTAATTGTCAGTTGTTGTGTGAATTGTACAAAGTTATTAAAAATAATAATGGAAGGAAGAATCCTATGTTGTATAATTCCCATGTGGCGTAATCACCCGTCTGTAAAAAACTAGGTTTTGATATCTGCTTCATCATCATTTTGTTCGTAAGTTGTTTTCACATTATTTGTATGTTGAGGAAGTTAAACTTTCAGTAACACTTTCTTTGAACAGTGCAACGAATAAAACCACTGATTAATGACCAAAATAGTCTGGAAGCCAATTGGTGAACATGTCTTTACAATGATGTTGACATTTCATTTGCTTAAAATCCCAATAATATCTTGCTTGAGAAACCAACAATCATAATACTCGCTTGCCTTTCACTTCAACACAAAATGTCTACTGCAAGGTAACATTGTTAGTTTTCTAGTATGTCGTGAGGATTAGATTATGATATCATCCATGGATTTAGCACAATGTAACTGAAATGTAATAACTCATTTCAGGCAATCAGGTTTGAAAGTGCATTGGTATTACTAGATGAGTCTTAACACTGTTGTAGTCTACCGAAAAAGGTCTTTTGAACGTCACAAAGTTTAGAACTTTAGATCACATTTTTCCTCCGCTAAGGTGATATTTCTTAGACTTTTGTTTCAATTTATTATGAATTACTTGGAAGTTCTGATTTTCACATGACGACATATTAAAAGCAGGACCTTAGTACATGCTCATGATACTCGATGCTTAGAAATTTTGACATTCAAATGCAATATCAGATGTCAATATACACACGTGGCAATGTGGCATAGAGTATTAATTTCTTGATACATCAAATGATGAAATGAAAGCTTCCCATTTT
The DNA here is from genome assembly GCF_015680905.1 of Coptis chinensis. Lineage (NCBI taxonomy): Eukaryota > Viridiplantae > Streptophyta > Magnoliopsida > Ranunculales > Ranunculaceae > Coptis > Coptis chinensis. Next base: position 47,424,569 of record NC_141460.1, read on the forward strand.
TTTTGAAATGAAATAGTCCCATTTTTATGAAACCTCAGCAACTGAACATGGTTATGCAGGTGATCAATTGATTACTCGTCCGGTTTTTAAGTATGCGGCACTTTTGACAGGTTCATTTAATGATTGCGTTGGGAATGGAAGCAGTAGATGGTCCAGTGCCTCACTCCCCCCTGTGTCTCAGCTGTAAGTACATAATTGAACTTATGTTCTTGATATATTAATTTCACATCTTCACCCACTCAAAAAACATGGAACTTCTCAGGTTTGCAAGCCCTTTAACTTTGGCAATTACTTGGGTTGTTGGCCACCGAAACTCTTACAAGTATAACAGGTTGTGTAAGGTCAGTTTGATGTGGCTCAGATATATCTTGACCTTTCGAAAATGTCATTTTCTATGTCTTTGTTAGGATCATATCATTTCTTGAATTATTGACACCAATTATGTATCCATGTTCCAACTTTGAATATAATAATGCATTCTGTTGTTTGACATAGCATGATCTGAGTCCCGTTGGTCTTTGGTCTATTGCTACAGTGTACAACACTGATGTCGGTTGAGTTTTTTTCTTAACCTTGCTTTTTATGCAAATATAATCATATGCAAGCATATAATTGTTGGCTTCGTTCCATGACACATGAATATTGTTTTCGGAATTTGTCGACCTATACTTTGTAAGTAGTTTATAACTCAATTTTCCAAAACTATCGAGAGGGCTTGAAGCTAAACGTGAGGGCGGATACTATGTTATACATTTAATTTACAAAATAAATTTAGACATTAGTTAAAAATGATTTGCACTTCACAATTAAACCTTCTACTAAAAAACTTGTTAAAGTTGTATTAGTATAAGAACAATTAAATTCATTTCATAAAATATTATAATTAAATTAAAGGTTGACAAACTTAATAGATAAACGATTTTTTTTAAGTGATTTTTAGGTTGGAGGCAGTGATTTGCCTCATTTTGACTTTTGGATGGGCCGGTCGGGCGGGCGGGCTAAGGGTTTAGCCATTTTCTTAACTTTTTGTCAATTTTCCAAAAAGTGTTAGGTTGTTAGGTGGATGGCTTTTGGACTCTATAGTGGTTGTTAGGTGGATGGCTACTATGGTCCTAATCAGAACAGTAAAGATCTAAGGGTGGATTTCTGGCTTGAATTAGATGATATACGTGCTTGGTGTGAGTACCCTTGGTGCGTCGGTGGAGATTTCAATGTTATCAGAGAAGGGGCTGAAAGATATGGAGGCAGTAGACGCACCAAGAGTATGGCAGTTTTTGGGGAATTTATAGACCGCAATCAGTTAATTGGTTTCCCACTACAAGGTGCGATGTTCACCTGGTCTAAGAATCAGGCGCGAACCACTTGAGCAGGTTGAATCATTTTCTGGCTTCTCTAGAATTGGAGGGCCAGTTTCAAAATGCTAAAGAAATTGCACTCCCGAGATATTCCTTGGACCATAAAGCTGTGTTACTGGACTGCACTGTCAAAGAATCAAGGCCAAGGCCGTTTAAATTTGAATTGATGTGGTTTGAGGACAAAGATATTTTGGGGAAGATGGAAGAATGGTGGAACTCTTTTGTGTTCAGTGGGTCTCCGAGTATTATTTGGTGGAGAAAATTAAAAGCACTCAAACAGAAACTTATTGTTTGGAACAAAGAGGTGTTCGGGCGTGTGGACGCTCTTATTGATACACAAGTCAGCATCATTGATGATCTTGATAAGTTAGAAGAGGAAAGGGGTCTTAACCAGGAGGAATTCATAACTAAAATTGAGGCCAATGCAAAGCTCCAAACTCTTTTGAAGAGGGAGGAGGTTTCATGGAGGGTGAAATAAAAAACACTGTGGGCCAAGGATGGTGACGGATGCACTAAGTACTTCCATACAGTGGCCAACGTGAAGAATAGGATCAAGGACATCTCTAAAATCCAGGTGGGCAGTAGAATGATCTCTTGCCTATTATCGTTTTTGTTTGCTGTGAAAGTATTTCATTCACTTTGGTGGAAGCCCAAAAGCTTAGAGAAGCATTTGAAGCAACAAGAGATCAAAGGTACTCCTTACAAATTTTTATATGGTGACCTGAAAGAGTTAGCAGGGCGCTTCAGAGAAGCATATAGTCCAAACCCATCAATCTTACTCATCATATCGTGCCACGCGTCATCCCTTTCATCAACAGAACAGTGAAGATCTATGGTATGTATTCTGAGAGACTTTACTTATATGTTCTTCAGTAACATATACTTCTGTGTGTATTTCCTTCTTTAGTTTTTGCAAATTTTTCTTCCTTGGTGTTGTGCTAGTTTTGATAAGAAATGGTGAGAAAAACTCAAAACGAAATAGAGGCTATTCATCTTAGAAAACGAAATAGGAATCAGTTTAGGAATCTTAAATCGTAACATGGCCCGAGTTATCTTTGTCAACTTCATTGGTTTTTAGGATGAACTTATTTCACATTTTTTTGTCTGTATCATGTGTACATGTAAGTCTCCCAATGCTTTTCTACATCACCTTAGCTGCTATTTCTCTTTTTGTTGTTGTTGTTTAATTGCTCAACATGGATCGGAGAGAAGAAAATAATGAACCTTAAAGAGGTCACGCCACTTGTTAACAATAACTAAGAACCAAAACGAATGCCTTTCTCTCAGTTGCCCTCACTGTACCGATACCTATCTTATATGTTTCTCATTGTATGTTGTTTTATAAGATCCCTTGTGGCACTTTGATTTCGAGAACCTCATTATACTTATACAGCACTGATGTTGGAATATTGGTAATGCAGGAAAAATGTCTTTCTTCTGGATTGGAACAAAGCCTACTCTCATCATCTTAGATCCAGAACTGATGAAGGAAGTCCTATCAGACAAGCATGGTCGCATTCAAAAACCACCGAGGAAACCACATATAAAACTTCTATCGAATGGACTTTCGTCATTGCAAGGAGAGAAATGGGTGAAACAGAGGAAATTAATTAGTCCTGCTTTCCACCAAGAAAAACTGAAGGTTTTCACTCTCTCTTTTTCACGGAATATTAAAGGTTCTCTGATTATCATTGTATACTAATTTCAAATAGCTTTTCTAGTGCATGCCAATAATTTTGACTAACAATATAGATAATTTAAGATAATTTAAGCTAAAACTCACAGGTCAGGTCATATTTCACCTATGACTTATTGCGATGCTATGGTTCAATTTGCACTAGGTTGTGAGGGACAGTTTCAACTTATACTGGCAAAATCTTTAAAATCACAGTGCTATGCGTTGGAATTGATTTAAGCAATCTTGCGTAGATTATGCTACTAAACGTAGGCCAATCCGCCAATATAGTGGTTAGGTTAGGCAGGTACATATAATCGCAGAAACAACAAGACAAAATTTTCTTTTGGGCATCCAATAACTGCTTCAAATGGCAACGAGTAAGGATTGGAAGAGGTAAAATTTGGCGACCAATATTTCTGATCTCTTATACTTGTTGATTTCGTTATTGTAGGGTATGACTCCTGCATTTTTGACTAGTTGCATTGAGTTGATTGAAAAATGGAAGAAGAAAACTTATTCCCAAGGATATTGTGAACTGGATGCGTGGCATGATATTCAAGACTTCACCGCTGATGTTATCTCACGAACAGCCTTCGGAAGTAACTTTGAAGAAGGAAAGAAGATCTTTGAACTTCAAAAAGAGCAGAGTATACTAGTCATGCAGGCTGTTCAATCTGTATACATTCCAGGTTTCAGGTGCATTGCCATTTTTCTTCTAATTTGAGCATGTTCTTTACTTCTTTTAGGTTTTTCTAATTTATTCAGGTTCCCCAAACAATCAAAGTCAGCAACTGGTCCAATAGCATACCAACAGCATCACTATTCAATTTAACATCTTACAGATTTATTCCAACGAAGGAAAACAAGAGAAGAATGAATCTGGATAAAGAGATCGTAGTAAACTTAAGAGATCTGATCCGGAGAAAAACTCTTGCATTGGAAAGTGGAAAGTCGAGCGTTGATGACTTATTAGGCATTCTTTTGCAATGTAGTAGAGAAAGTTCTCAAGCAGATATGAATAATCTTAAAACTACCGGGATGCCAATTGATCAGGTGACAGAAGAATGCAAGCTGTTCTATTTTGCCGGCCAAGAAACAAGTTCAAACTTGCTAACATGGACTATGATTGTCTTAGCTATTCACCCAAGCTGGCAAGAAAAGGCGAGGGAGGAGGTGCTACAAATTTGTGGGAAAAACATGCCCAGTTACGAAGATCTAAACCATTTAAAGATTGTGAGTACATCTCTTTCAAAACTTTTTATCTATAACGGTTTTTATTAGAATCCTAGATTCTGATATGAGAAAACGTCAAACCTTAATCAATTTTTTGGCATCATAGATTCATAGTGATACATTATGGCTTTGTTCTGCTTGCACAGCACCTATGGCTTAGCAGGCATATGTTCGTCGAGAAATAGATATGCTCACTACTTCACTAGCTACATCTGTTTTGACTATGGTATCAAATTCAATTGCAGGTTACCATGATTCTATATGAAGTGTTAAGGCTGTATCCACCATTGGTCCAACAAATTCGGTATACTTGCAAGACAACAAAGCTACTTATTCATCATGATCGTGAATTCTGGGGGGACGATGCAGAAGATTTTAGACCCGAGAGATTCTCAGAAGGAATATCCAAAGTGTCGAAGGATCAAAAGGTAGCATTCTTTCCATTTGGATGGGGACCAAGGATCTGCATAGGCCAGAACTTTGCCATGATAGAAGCTAAGATGGCGTTGGCTATGATTTTGCAACACTTCTCATTTCAGCTTTCACCCTCATATGCCCATGCTCCAAACACCATTACCACTCTTCAACCACAACATGGAGCTCAAATTATTTTACATGCGCAATGAAGCATGCACAAGTTATCACGTACATAGTATAATTCTGTTTAGGTGAATAGAATAAATTTGTAATTCTCAGCCAAGTCACAGAACAACAGCTTGTCACACTTGATGATCTAATGGATTATGGATGCTCTGATGCTCATCAGATTTCAGAATTAACAGTCAATCTGCATGTAATTATGTTTTGCTTGGCATAATTGTTTACAATACAGCACAAGGTATACATCACTGAATTAAATATTAATAACTAAAGTCAATAGGGCTAACCAATGGGCTGTCTTACAAAAAACATGAACGATTTTGGAAGTCTTCAGAATTGCTTGTCTGATCTCTATTGTTTTCTAATAGCAACTTACTTTTTGGTTGTTCTTTAATTTTGTTAATGCATGCTGTTAGGCCTAAAGTAGTCTTTATTGGCAAATCCAAAAGACTTCAAATTGATCTTACTTTTTACTTTTGTAGCTAGTTTATAGTGACAGTGACAAAAAACATAAGCTTTTCAAAGTGCTTTTTTGCAAAGTGATCGAAATTGTTAGACCTATAGGCTATAGCAACTCTTGTCTTTCTTTTCCTCTTTCAGTCTTTCATCTGGTACGTATAAAGGCTTACCACAATACCACAAATACGACGTATAAAGAAGCAAGCAGTTGCGTTAAACACCAAGATTAATAAGTGAGCCAATTTTTGTTTTTGGCTCTGTAGTACACTATATAGACGTTCTGTTTCGGCCTACATTTTATTTCTCACAGAATTTTCAAGAAGAAAATTCAGATTTCCAGATAATTGCTGGATCCATTCTCCGTAACTAGTGTTGGACGCCCTCAAACATATTCTTACTTATATGTTGCGAATTTTTCCTGGTGCCATAATTAAACATCCATTGGTATCTGATTTGCATCTGCACCTCTACTATGAATTCGCTCATATTCGATTGATTGCCTCCTCGCAATATACTTTCCAGCCAACGTCAAACAAAGGCTCGATGTGAGAATCATGATTGCAGCTAGTATCAAACTAAATTGTAAGTTGGCCAGTGCTCTAGCTCTCAGAAAAGCGTCATTCGTCCCACAAGTAACTGCTCCATGCATGTCATTCCCACCCTCCACGAAACTAACCATACAACCCTTAGGAACAAATCTCGGGACCCATAGTATGAATCCCATGTTCAAAAACCAACACCCCTGGAATAGGACAGAGACCGAAAGGACTATAGCTGCTGATACACTGCTAGGGAAGCTGATCATTGCGAGAGCTGATACAAATGAGACTAGCACTATAAGCTGCAAGAGCCAGTGGTAGTGACCTTCAAGACCAACATGGTCTGTAGAGTGAAAATGTAGTAAAAATAACTCTTGGCTAAAGACTGACGCTGCAAGGAGTCCAACGAACCACATAAAAACCTCTGGTAAGTGTGTTAATTTGACAACAAGGGCGATTCCTGCATAGATGGCAAGGTGAAGAAACACGGTTGCATGCTCTAAACTATCCAGCATGAACGAAAACTCAAAGTGATAGAAGTCCAAAACTTGGGAAGATAATGAGAGCCCAACCAGGGACCATGTGTCCTACAAATGTGCCCATAATATTTGATATTTCAAAACCTTCAAGTTTGAGTCCCTTCAACACCAAATAAGATCTAGGTTACATATATATAACTCATGCAAATGACGAAATCTCAAATGTGCTTTCTCTTCGCAACTTTGATCTGTTTCATATAAATTATTTTCATGTACAAACAACAAATACTTAGTAGCCTGTTGACAGCGATTCCACAAAATATGCTTATTGCATTGTTGACTAAGTTTTCCATGAATGTCTATTATGGTGAATGAAGGGACACATAATCCATAGCATCCCTGTAGAATTACAATAGACCAATATGGATGGTCACATAGTTTCATCTTTGGGTGAATCTTAACTAGTTGGTCATTCTGTTTAAATTTCTTTGGGTGAACTCATGGATGTTATGTTCTTTTGTTCTTCTTAGACAGCTTTAGGAATTGAGATTTTGAAAGTTCATACTATTACGATATGCTTTCTCAATTCTCATTATATATCAGTTGCGTTTGATAGTTTGATACTTGAAACACAGGGAAGATCACTCTCTTTTGGCTAGGAACGACTCCTACTCTGATCATTAAGGATCTAGAACTAGTGAAGGATATCCTATCAGAAAAGTTTGGTAAAGTTCAAAAACCACCAGAGAACCCACATATTAAGCTTCTAACTATGGGACTCTCAAGTTGGAGTAGTATGCTCTCAACTATGGAAGGAGAGAAATGGTTCGAACCCAGAAAAATAGTTACCCCTGCTTTTCATATTGAAAAACTGAAGGTTTGTTCCGTCCATCCATATCTACTCATTTTAATGCAGACTTTTGTATATCTACGTCCTCCTGAGTCCTGATACTAACTGCAAGATTGCATAAAAGAACAGACTAATCAGATAAAACTTCCCCATTATTCAAGAAAGAAGGTTAGGTCATATATACTTGTTAAAACATACCACCACACGAGTTACATTTCTATAGGAACTTTCTCAAGCTGCAACGTAGTGCTACTGCCCAGAGACACTGACACTCAAGATAGACAGATTGAGTGGTAATACAGAGAATTAGTAGAGATACAATGAGCGCTCCTGTTCAAAGAAAATATTGACCCTGAAACTGGTAAATCTGTGTGACAATTTAGTAGTTCAAGATGTAACCTTGTCAATGAGTGCAATCATCTATTATCGAGTGAAACTAAGTGTGCCTTCTGGGCAACTGATGCAGTTATGCGAAGCGTTAACTCTCAAACAATCTAAAATAATCAATTTCTAACCTCTCAAACAATCTAAAATAATCAATTTCTAACCGAGAATCGATAAAATAGTCGATCTTTAACCAGATCAAATAAAATAAATTAACTAAAAATGTCTTTTACAAACCCTAAAACAAAGACTGGCGGTGATCTAAGTCCACCGACTGAAAACAAAGACTGACATAAAAAAAGCCCATATGGCGTGCACCCCTTATGACAGACTAAACCAAGGGCGTTCGCCCCTTAACTTAAACACTCGAAATAAAAAACTACCCCTTTATTCCCTATCAGCAACAATCCTGTAAAGATAACAAGTTCAAGAGTACAACTTAATACGACATTGTATTTCATATTTTCCAAGCTAAAGAATGTTTAAATATAACCAAAACTATGATTGAAATTTCCGCACCTCTAGGTTTCGTATCATCTAATCGTGAATTTCTCGACAACAGGGGATGATGCCCGCATTCTTGACCAGTTGTAGCAAGTTGATTGAGAAATGGAAGAAGATGGTAAGTCCTCAAGGATCTCACCAATTAGATGTATGGCCAGATATCCAAACCTTCAGCTCTGATGTAATCTCACGGACTGCCTTTGGAAGTAACTACGAAGAAGGCAAGAGGATCTTTGAACTTCAAAAGGAGCAAGATGTACTAGTCCTTGAAGCTTTTAAATCTGTTTACATGCCAGGTTTTAGGTACATTCTCAATTCTCTTTGAATTATGGCTACTTCATTTCCCTAAGCTCAAATGCTTGCTCACACAAGCTCTCGTACATGTTGACCACACAAACATTCAATTTTTTTTCTAATTAGAAAACCATTACATGACCGATTAATACAGTTTCTAACCATTTCAACCTTTTCTTTTGTAGATTTATTCCCACAAAGAAAAACAGGAGAAGAACGAATCTGGACAAAGAGATCAAATCAAAACTAAGAAATCTGATTGAAAGGAAAGTACAGGCAATAAGAAATGGAGATACAGGCGATGATGACTTGAAAGGCATGCTTTTGCAGTCTAGTAACCAGTACTCCATAGAAGCAACTGATCCAAAAGTTAATGGGATGACAATTGATGAGGTGATAGAGGAATGCAAGTTGTTCTACTTCGCTGGCCAAGAAACAAGTTCAACCTGGCTAACATGGACAATGATTGTCTTACCAATGCATCCAAGCTGGCAAGAGAAGGCGAGGGAAGAGGTTTTACGAGTATGCGGGAAAGACATGCCCAAATTCGAAAATCTAAACCATTTAAAGATTGTGAGTATTTCTCCTTCAATATGCAATTTATAGGGATATCACTAGCCTATTTGATGACTTGTAATAGAAAAGAACTTGAGATGAGAAAGTTAACACAATAAGGTGTCATCAGATACTCATATACAGTACTACACTACTACTAATTAGTCGTTCTTTGGCCTTTTAAAAGTATAAAAATGTTTTATTCCTACGCCATGTGACTGACATACCAACTTCCACTGCAGGTTACTATGATTCTACATGAAGTCCTAAGGTTATATCCCTCTGTGATCCATCAGTTTCGATACACATCCACGGAAATAAAAATTGGAGAATTCTCCCTCCCAGCTGGGGTCCATCTCATTCTCCCAACACTTCTTATTAATCATGATCATGAAGTATGGGGCTATGATGCAGATGAATTCAGACCAGAGAGATTCTCAGAAGGAATTGCAAAGGCATCAAAGGATCATGTAGCATACTTTCCATTTGGATGGGAACCAAGGATCTGCGTAGGGCAGAACTTTGCTATGATAGAAGCAAAGATGGCACTGGCTATGATTCTGCAACACTTTGCATTTCAGCTCTCACCCTCATATGCCCATTCCCCTTATACCATCATCCCTCTTCAGCCACAACATGGAGCTCAAATCATACTACACCGTCTGTAACGAGTATCCCAAGATTGTTGTAGCAACACAACGATATTATGCAAGAATAATGTGATTTGACTCACAGAGTTATACTTGGTCAAATGAGTTGATTTGTTTTAAGTTGTTCCGTTATTTATAATAAAGAAGACATAAGTATGTCACAGCTCAGGATATGGGCGCATGCTACCCCTTTACTCAAGAGAATAACTGTGTTCCTATATCTATTCACGAACAAAAATAACATGGTGACTGATAGCTTTATTGTTTATCAGCTCCAGAAACTTTAACAAAACATGTCATATGCACATTGCCCTTAATATGCTGCACAGTTGACCAACAACCAAGACAGTTTTTTTTTTTTTTTTTTTTTTTTTTTTTTCTAAGTAAGCAAATATTGTATTGATGAGAGTAAAAATAGAAGAGAGGAGAAGGTACATGTGTATCCTATAGTCCACTATAACAGTAGCACTACTAGGTTTTTTAGACAAATCTAAAGTAAACTTGTTGCAGAACCTCCCATGTGGAAATCCATGGTGGTTTTACATCAAAAACTAGTTGTTCATTTGTCTGTAAGTTTGCTGCATATTTGGCCACTTTGTCTGCGGAGAAGTTGCATTCCCTCCATGTAGGTGTTATCTTGCATTACTCTAGCTTCTCTTTACATTTATCCCATCTTTGCTTCATCCCCTATTGAAAAGCCGCCGAATCAACCCATAACTTCTTCCAATTCCTTTGAACCGCATATTCTGCACTTTCAAGTATAGCCAAGGATTCAGCTATATAATTTGTGGCAAGGTCTATGTGTCTGCATACCACAACAACAAAGTGACACCTATTATCCCTAAACACAACTCCATAGCCTGAAGGGCCTGGGTTTCCTTGCGAAGCACCATCCACATTCATTTTAATAACATCTCCATCCAAGGGATACCATTTACAATCCTTGAATATTGGCGCCCTTCCAAGCTTATCCGGTAACCCCCATTTCTTAAGAATTTGAGAATCATGAGCTCCTCTATTCATGTAACCAATAGTCATCCAAAAAGAGTTATGAATATGACTTCTCATCTAGCATTTGCATTGGGTTAGAGTGATCTTCTTGTCTTCAAAAAACCATTTATTTCTCTGCTTCCAGTTAATCACCATACCAACTAATACTGCTGCATCCCACAGTTACTTGATAAGAGGACTATGTTCTCTATTCACTTTAAGAGCATCTGGCATGTTGTTGATGTATTAAAACAAAACTGACTTGCCGTCCATTCCCACAAGAGTTTAGAGTCCTTGCATTCCCACAATATATGTTGTAATGTCTTGGATACCTCACAACCCCTATAACACCTTGAAACAATTCTAAATCCTCTCTTTTGCAGCCCTTCATCAGTAGCAACACAATTTCTCACCAGTTTCAAGCCAGTACCCGCTATCTTTGGATGAATCCATTTGCACCACACTTTCTTGCTCCACCATGTAGTTGCATTTTTCCTTCTAATGGTTTCAAAAGCAGACTTGATGGAGAAAATCCCCTTCATATCTGGCTTCCAAATATCATGGTCCTCCCCTGCCATGGTAGGTAGTTGATTCATATTGTACCATGCATATAGCATTAATTACCTCAAATTAAAGGGGATTGCCCATTCACCGTTAATGATAATTTGACTAACTTTGGATCTACACCCCTCTAAATGTTGTGGCAACAACTGGAGCTTTTGTTTGATTGACTGCTCTCCAATTCACACATCTCTCCATAAATCAAATCTGTCCCCCGTACCAAGAAGCCACCGAGAATTACTAGTCACTTCAGGTAACACCCATTTAACACCAGACCAGATTGTAGATTTAGTGTAATAATCAATGAGCTCTCCATCTCTAGTAAAAAACTTTAGCTTCATGAATTTAGCATAGTCGTCCTTTCTGTAAAGTATATGCCATGCCAGCTTCATTAAAAGAGCCATGTTTAGTTCTTTAATTCTTATAATTCCGAGACCTCCTTCTTCTTGTGGTTTACAAACTTTTTCCCATGATATTGTAACAAGCTTCTTTGTGGCAAGGTTGCCAGTCCACAAGAAATTTTTCATAATGCATTCTGCCTCTTTGATTATGCTACTTGGTAATTTGTAAACGCACATATTGTAAACTGGGATGCTCGAGAGAACATAATTGATGAGAACTCTTCTTCCTTGAAAAGAAAGTAACTTCCCCCTCCAACCTGTAATTCTCTTCTTAATCCTATCAAGTAATGGCGTCAAGATTGCTCTAGTTACCCTGCCCTTAATCAAAGGCACCCCTAGATACTTTTCAGGAAAAACACCCACTTTAATGCTTAGGATTTGCTGTAAGTTCTGCCTTCTATCCATACTCATGCCTCTGACAAACATTCTGCTCTTGTTCTTGTTTACTGACTATCCAGAAGATGCTTGGTATCTCTCCAATAAGTCCGCAATATTTCTCACACTCCTTGCATCCCCTTTGTTAAAAATGATCACATCATCAGCATAGAGAAGATGGGTGGGACTGGCCATGCCTTTGATAACAGTTACAGGTTTAGTTAACCCTGTTACCCTCAAAGTATTAAGCCCTCTGCTGAGAGTGTCTTCAGTTAGAGAAAAAATAAGTGGTGATAAAGGATCACCATGCCTCAAGCCTCTCTCCAGTGTAATATAGCCTATGGGGCCTCCATTGAGCAAAATCGAGAGTCTAGCTGAGCTTAGGAGTGTGTGAACAAGCTTGTTCCAGTGATCTGAGAACCCAAACCTCTTCAACACCTCAAATAAGAAATTCCAGCTCATGGTATCATAAGCCTGGGTAATATTAACTTTGATCGTGATGCTACCTCCATATCTCTTTGTATCCAATTCATTCACCATTTTTGACGCGAAACCAATATTGGCTTGAGAATATATGCCTTTAATGAAACCACTTTGCTCCTTTTACACCAAATCCTCGATAATAGTATTGAGTCTTTGCTGCATGATTTTTGAGAAGATTTTAATGAGAAAATTGCTCATACAAATAGGTCTATAATGAGACAACTTACTTGCACTTTTATCCTTTGGCACCAGTGTGATGAAGCTTGCATTAGCCCCATTTGGAATTATTCCTTCCCTAAAGAAAGATTTGACTGCTGAATTCACATCTCTCTTGATCAAATCCCAACACTTAACATAAAAGTGGCCATTATACCCGTCAAGGCCTGGTGAAATGGCAACATTCATCTCTGTACTATTAACAAAATTTCAGCGTCCGAGGGAATTGCACTGAGCATATTATTACCTGCATCGGTTACTTTATTTGGAATTAAATTGAGGAGTTCAACATCCATGTCGACCTCTTTAAAACTGAATTTCTCGGCATAGTATTGTATAATATACTGAGAAATATCTTCTCGTCTCTGCAGCAATACATCATTTTCTGTCTTTAACTCCATGATAAAGGACTTTGTTTGTTTGATTTGGCAAATCCTGTGAAAGTACGCAGAATTTTTCTCATTATCATTTAACCAAGATACCTTGCTTCTCATCTTCCAAAAAGAACTCTTTGTCTTCATAGCTTGCAACAAGCTCACCTCTTTTTCTTCCATTTCAGTTACATGCAGTTCATTTAAGTGATCAGAATCCGCATCAGCTTGAGCTAGTTCTAAAAGTGCCTGAGCCTTAATTACCCCCTGCTCAATATCACCAAAAACATTAACATTCCACGTCTTAAGAGCCTCTTTCATCATTTTTAGTTTCTTACTAAATTTGAAGATGGGGGTACCCTCAACATAATGAGGCCAACTGATTCTCATGAAGTCCATGAAGTCCCGATGTTCAGTACAGGCTTGATTGAATCTAAAAGGTACATTGTAGGCTTAGGAATGTGTACCTACTTTGTATCTCCACCCTTCAAACTAACCTGAGTACTCTAAAAACCTTTTGCAAGTTCTGAAAAATGAGGAAACAGTGACTCTTCAGTTCTCCAGAAGCATTTTGTGCAAAAAAAACTCTTCAGTTCCCAACACACATCATGATTACACTAAAACCCTAGACTGATAGGTACCCTTATGTAGCGTCTTTTCGAATTCCACAAAATGAGGCAGTTTCTATTTCTATTCACAACTGCTCGCATCCTCACATGTACTACACACGTGCTATCGTTCTCTCTCAGTAGATCGCTCCGCTATACAGAATGACCTACTGAGATGGGGTTGTGTGAGGAAGTAATATTAACATCTAATGAATATCAAGCACGTGTCTAACATAAACAGAACTACCAACCAACCTCAGGTCCTCGTCCTCAGAACTCACTTCATAATGACTTGACTCAGGCAGCCGATCTATTCAACCAATTGACCTCCAACCGATCTCAAGTATTCGTCTTACGAGCTCACTTCAAAGTGACTCGAGTCGGATACACGATCTCGCTCAGAAGTGACCTCCATAACGCTCACTCATCCCAGTCCATAATGACTTGTAACATATATCTTTATTTTGGCTTTCAAGGCCGAAGCTTCAGGCACGCACCTCATTGATTCTCCATAACTCGCCATCATGGCTCACCAATGATGTGGAGACCTGAAATTGACCTGACACCAGAGAGTAGGAGGCGCGGGCATCTTGCCTATATAAAGAGGATGAGGAACGACGTCTGACCTAATTCAAGTCCCCCTAGAGAGAAAACTTGATACGTAGGCAGTTCGTCCATACAAACTCGGTCATATCCAATTCACAATCCCTTTCTCCCCAAATTATCTACATCAGTAAGGTTAACGAAGTCAAACCTTTATAGAACCATTGCTCTGTTCTGATTATTGTAGTTACATTGTCCTTGTCTGAATGTATTTGGTGGTTTGACGTGATTGGTGAACGAATCCTGGAGGTGGTTGGGTTTGTGGATTAGTATTCCATGTATAATTTGGGTGTTGATTCCATAGTGCGTTTGGTATATTGAAAGCACAGACTTCTTCTGGTTGAGGTAATGATATGTTGTTGAGCAAGGAACAATTGGTATCTATGTGGTTTAAGCTGAGATAGAAAGTGCATGGTGATATGGGCGACCTTTAGTAACACATAACTGATCATCAAACCGCCCTTAGAAAAATGGAGATTGTGTACTTCTAAGGGTTTGTCTAGGTAGAATCTATTGCCCGTTTTGTTTTTGGAAAAATCACATAACTATTGATGTATCGAGAATCTTTCATAATGAAAACGGAGAAAAAAACAATTATTTTGAAAAATAAATGTGAAAGAAAGAAAAAGAAAATTGTATACTCACTTCAAAGGATAACACTACTCAAACTACGAGTAAAAAGTGCTAGATATACTAGAATGCATGAGATACATGTGGACTAAGGTTCCAGCGCTTACAACCACACACTCCAAGAAAAGGGCCTGGTTACCTTAAGGATGCATTCCCATGGATTGCATAGAAAAAACATGATATGAACCTTTTATAGTCAGATATCGAAGACTATATGTGGGGTTATTTTAAGTCAGATTCCCCAAGACTATACATAAGATGGATGATATGTTGTTAGCTATAAACTAATAGTCTAAACAGTTGGGGATCAATATAGAAAAACATATTAAAGCATATACCCCAAACAGAATGAAATGATACATTTGGAGTGTAAGAAGCAGAATGATAAGAGAATGCTTATGTAACCCATTATAGAATGTATGCAATAACTCGTCATGTTTGAATTGTCCAAGAGAGTGTGAGTGTGGTAGTAGTTGTCCTCCATGAAGCTCAGATGATTCAAAATAGGACATACTAGGGTTCTCAACTACTGGAATGATAGAGTCTTGAGTTAGTATGTTGAGCAAAGTCTCTTTACTAAGAAAGTTGAGAAAATTATGAAGTATTTCGGAGGCGATTGGTTCAAGTGTGAAATTGAGGTTTCTTTGAAATACAGGAGAGACAGATAGCTTGGTGATGTTAGATGGGTGAATGGCAAGAGGTGTTAACTTGGGAGAATGGTGGTTGGGTGGTGGCTCATCACATACTCTTAGGAACTTGAAAGACTCTTCATCTAGCTTGGGCGTATCCACAGAATTGTGGTTTATTTCAGAAATTGTAAGGATGTCACAAATCTATTCCATTGTTAAGTCTTAAACGACCAAAGTAAATTGAGATCCTCGTTCCACCATAGATTTTATATCTTCTTTTTCGGGTACTTGACTTTCTTTTTCCTCTCTTCCTATATCTTCATAAATTTTCTCAATGTCATTGTCCAAGTTTGTCGAGTTAATCTCCAACACAGGTTCATGAGTTTCTTCTGCCTGAGTGTTCTCATTTATGGGTGGCGATGCATTAAAGTATGTGAGACAAACTGTGACTTTAGGCATGTAATCATCATAAGATCTAGAATTCACACAATAGTCAGGTGGATGGTGATGGGGTTTTAGCAATTGGTTTTGTTATAGAAACACATTATTTCTCTTTTCGGTTGGGTTCTGGACTGGTGAGAAGAGTATTAGTCACAGATGTGACCTCTTTTGAACTAGATTGGAGAAGACACAATGTAGTTGTTATTTGCTGAGTTATTATTGTTTGTTTGGCCATTTCCTAGTAAAGTTGGTTTGTGATAGATGATGTAGTGGGATATGAATTTGATATTGATGGTGATATGAATGGTAATGGACTTTGGTTGAAATCGCACTCTGACTGACCATATGGATACATGAATGGTGGTTGACTATTTGTGGTGGAACTCCATGAACTATTTACATGATTAGAAAACTCTTGAGTGTATGGTGTACTAGGGAAGTTTGAAATTTGAGGTTCGTAATTGTAAAAGTTTCTCATAGTAGGTTCGAACTCGGTATATGACGGGTATTGAGACACCCAATGATAAGGACTACCATAACAAGAACAAGGTTCTGGGTTTGCATTGCAATTCCATGATGGTTGCGATGCATATTGATAAGCCATGGATGCTCAAACAAGGATGATGCACAAACAACGTAAATTCATTTTTTTGAATTTTGGAGTTTTGAAAATGTTTGTTTGGTCTATAGACTACTATGCCCTGTTCGAAACGAACAGTTGGGTGTGAAACTAGGTGGGATCTACTACATGGCTCGAAATAGTAAAATAATGGGTTTTTTAGACTTTGGTCCTATGCATAGTTGGTTTATTAGACTTTGGTCCATAAAAGATTGAATATTAGACTTTAGTCCTAGTTCTGTTTGTTGACTAACAAAACTAGGACTAAAATCTAATATTCAAGTTTTTCTGGAAGTCTAATAAACCAACTATGCATATGACCAAAGTCTAAAAAACCCTGAAATAATCACTTCACCAAGTGGTGTGCTACCAAAAAACTCACTCACGGTGAATCTGGGGGAGGGGAGTGAGGAAAGTAGTTGGTCCACCGGAATATGGTAATTAATTATTTAAATCCTCGTGGCTATATTTTTGTCCTTTTCTAGATGAGCGTGACTATTTTATGCTTTAGTTGATTGATTTTAATTATTGTTTGTCTAGGCCTTAAGTAACAAGCATCGTCCGATTATCTATATTGGGTAATTACCTCCCAATGGTTGTTATTTGGCTAGGGTTTAACCTTATGCACGTTAAAGTAAATACAATGCGGAAGTTAAACACGAAGTCACACAAGCATGCTTTTGTAACCACTAAGTATTCTTTGACTGGGAGTTGCAAGGAGGTTAAGAGCTTACCTCTCAAATCGTGCTTACACGCTGCTTGAGGTGTAGTCGACGTTGGTTGGCACGTGATCTGAGAATCAAGCCCAACCGTTTGAGCGTTTTGTTCAGTTACAAATTTTGACTAACTAAACCCATAAGTTGGGTAGAAAATGTAGCATAGCCAATAATTTACAATTTTGCCTTCGTGGGTTTAACTTAACACAATGTAATTAAAATACTAACTACTTAACTATATAACTACTTAACAAGATTAATGAAATGAACAATGTCAATTATTAGAAATTTAATCTCCAAGTTGATTTGAGATGCGTGAGCGTATTGTTGTACTACTCGCCTCACGCATCCAAATGGTCCAAGTTGATTAAATTTCTAACTCTTGGTAAGTTATGAAACTTCAACCAAAAGAGAAGTCACTTTTCACTTTAGGAAAAGGTTGGTATTATCTTAAACCTTATCCTACTTTATCCTAAACCTTATCTAAGTTGATATTATCCTATTTTTTTTTTTTATATTTTTTTTACTAATTTTTATATATATATATATATATATATATATATATATATATATATATATATATATATATAATTACAACCCGACTCTTAAACGGACTAGTCTGTTTACGGACTTGTGTCTTGAACAACTTATATAGTGTCTTGAACAACTTTTTTAATTTACACTTATTAATTTTTTAATATATGTTTATATGTGACACTATATAAGCTGTGCAAGACATTATATAAGCTTCGCAAGACACTATATAACAAGTCCGTAAACGGAAGAGCCGGGCTATATATATATATATATATATAGGCTCCTAAAAGGACCTTAAATAAGTACCAAATCTAAAACACCTACAACTTCACCTACCAAATGATTTAAACCCTAATCTTTTGTGCATATGATCTACTAACTATAAAGAACATCTTTACAAAAATTCAACTCGTTTGATATTCTCTAACTTACATAAAATTGTTTTCCACTTTTGAAAATATATATAAGGGTCCAGAAATGTCTAGTTTTTGCAATCATCTTTTGCCAGTGTTAAAAATTGTCAAGCGAGTTGAATTTTTGTAGAGATGTTCTTTATAGTTAGTAGATCATATGCACAAAAGATTATGTTTTAAATGATTTTGTAGGTGAAGTTGTGGGTTTTAGATTTGGAACTTATTTAAGGTCCTTTAATATATATATATATATATATATATATATATATATATATATATATATATATATATATATATATATATATATATATATATATAGGTCTCAGGCTACCTAGCTTAACATCTTATTTTGACACCTTATCTTGACATCCAAAACCTAAAAATAAACTTGCACATTAAAGTAAGAGCTGATTTTTGGTAGAGAAGATCTTCTTACTATGGATAGAATCTCTACCAAAACTCGTCTCAATTGGATATGTCTAGCTTTATTAAAAAGAGTGCTAAAATTGTAGACCATTAGATAAATATTGGACTCAAGCACAACTTTTGACAATGTTAGACACGTTCAAATGTCTCGATATTTTGTGGAGATGATCTCTATTGTATGGAGAATATATTCCTAGAAAATCAGCCCTTAGTTCATTGTGTAAGTTGTGGATGTCAAAATAAAGTGTCAAAATAAAATGTCAAAGGTAGCCCGACCTATATATATATATAGGTCGCTAGCTACCTATATATATATATATATATATATATATATATATATATATATATATATATATATATATATATATATATATATATATTATTTTAAACATTAAACATTCAAAATATAACTAGTTTCAAATGGCTAACAGTTTGATTAATCAAACCCTACAAAATTAATCTACTGGAAACAAAAAAGAACTTGTACCGTAAAAGGTGACGCGCAGTCGTGGGAGTGAAGTGGCGCGGTTGCGGCGAACGGAGGCGCGGTCGCAGCTCATTTTTGTCTTCTTTCTCCAAGCTTCTGACAACTTCTTCAGGATGTCTGTCGTGTTTCGATGGTGGGATCCGTTTGATTAAATCTGTAGTAAAACAAGAAAACACGAATAAGTAAGTGCTATAAAATAAAACTTGAAAAGAAATGAAAAAGAATGAAGAAGAAAAGTTTAGAAATGGTTGTTTGTATTCATCTTCTTCCCAAGCTTAGCTTCCCGGCAGCGGCGCCATTTGAAGGTGGTAGTAGTAGCAGTGAGTTTTAGTTTAATGAGTTAAAGTTCATCCTAAATCTTAAGATGGGAAAAATGGTTAATGAGTAAAAACAAGAACTTTTTCAACTTTTCTTATTCATTGTTTTAGATCTAAAGAGGTATTAAAAAACAAGTTGCTTATGAAGGAAAATAGTATTGAAAACATTGAAGTTAATGTGGGATTAAAACATGAAGTGAAAAGAAAGGAAATGAGATGATTTTATCACCAAGTCACACTCATTTGATGGCTTCAAATGAGTGTAACTTGTATTCTTGAGATTTAAATGACAAGGAAATTTATAAACAAGTTTGATTAAAATAACAAGATTGAAAACAAGTATTGAATGCAATGAAAAACTTGAAGAAAAAGAAAAACAAATAGATTGAAATAAAAGAAATAACAATAAAAAAAATTGCAATAACGTAAATCTACCTAAGAAAACATAATAAATTTTGATCTCAATTTTTGGGTTGTCAAAACAAAAATTGGATAACGCTTTCTCTCTCTACTTTTTGCTTTTATTCTCCTACATTTTTCAATGACTGATTTGCTCTCTCCCTCTGCAATTAAGACACCTCGCACATTTGCTTAATTTATTGTACTTTTCCTTTTTCCTTTTTCCTTTTGTTTTTCTTCTTTCTTCTTGAGCAAGCTAGGGTTTGAGCAAGACTACCTTTGAGACAAGGCCATCCATCTTCAGTCTTCTAAGTTAAGGGCATAATTTTCAGTCTTCTAGGTTTGAGTCATTGACCGTTGACCGTTGACTTTGACTTTAACTTTGACTTTTTCAACACGTTTTCATACAAGCTTGAGTCTTCATAAGAAGCGTTAAGAGAGCTCATTTTGGCACTAACATACATATTTTATGATAATTGGTCTGAAATGGCCTGTAACTACAAAAAACAGTAAAAGTTATGAGTTGTCTGTTTATTATGTGTAAGAAAGGTTGTAATGCAATAATACAAAGGGATAAATATGCACATTTGGGAGCTGATCAGATGTCATAATAAACTATGAATGGTTCTTATGAAAGATTAGGGTATGGGGCTTTGTTTTTGTGGTTTTAACTTTGTCTAATGATTAACTAAATGACACTACTATAGAAAAGTTCATAAACCACAGTTAAAAGTCTTTTAGCCACTGTGTTCATACTGTGGTAATAGCTACCGTGACAAATAATCCCAGCAAAACCGTGGTTAATAACTATTACGATTTGTTATGCTCAACGGTAATTGTGGGAAAAGTGGTCACATATACCACGATTTAGTGAGAAACATATACCACGATTTAGTGAGAAACGTGGGTTATATTGTATCTTCTTATAACACTGTTTCTCTGAAACCGTGGTTGTTAGTATATTTTTTTTCAAAAAATTAAACAGCTCCTGATTGTTATTTAATAGAATAAATTTACTTTGATATTCTAATCATATATCTTGAAGATGTGGCCAACCTTAAATACCAAAAATACAACCTGAAAATTGCATCTCATAATTCAGAAATACCAAAAATACCCCTGACACAAAAAGCACCTCCCTTCACATTGTGAATCTTCTTATACAATAACTTTGTCTTTAAAATAGTACAATGCATTTTCCATATAAAAAAACATACTATCGAAAATACAAGCATAAAAGAAAACAAAACAAAAAGACGACATGAGAGCTCCTTTGTAAAATTTCAAACCCAATAATAATGTAGACTCATGACAAATTAACTGCACCAATGCTTCCATCGGATTCCATCATCAAATAAGTGACCTGTTATGAGCAAAAATACTACTTATCCAAACAATGAAATATTACAAATGTTTTAAGAATATATAACTCACATTATGTAAAGCAAATTATCGATTCTACGAAGTCTCATGTAGGAAAATTCAGAACATGAAGAGAAAACAAACCGGCATGCTGATACTATCCAAATTATGGGTTTGAGTAATTCTATCCAAAATGTATAAAGTAGAACCAAATAACTTACAGATATTAATAGATGCCTTGGTATCAAAAATTTGATTTAAATAACCATCTTAATTACCATTGTTTGCATACTCATAAACAAGCTAGCATGCTGATAAATTAAACGAATAAGTAATAAAGGAATTCATCTAAAGATATGTGAACTTACATCCATTAACCAACATAGCCTTGTCTTTAGGTAGACGTCGTACACACATATATACACTTGATTGAAAATGCCTCACGTGGTCACTTACTCACTTCACCGAACAAAGGCAAAAAAATAACCAAAGAAAAAGTTTTCAATGAGTAAACTGAATCCGGATGAGGGTGCTACTTGGTCATTGTTGCCTGCTTCAAGACCAACCACTCCAGCCAACCCTCACATTCATTCTATCAAACAGATCAAGAGCAAGACAAGCGCCTACTACAAAAATAGACATTAACCACGGTGGGTGAAATGATATATACCACTATGTTGTTAATAAGAGTGGCTAATAGTCACTTACCACGGTACAATTTGCATTTGTAGTTTTGGTACATCCAAATACCACTGTTTTCATGACACAGTGGTATATAATATGCCTTATACCACGGTACAAGCAAATATCGCCTAATTTGTTTTTAGATAATCGCATACCCCACTATTTCTCAAAAAAGGTGGTGTCTGTTTTTCAAAAATTTACACCTTCTGTGGATAATAGTGGTCTAGCCAAACTACTCGCTCAAAAAAATTAGAAAATAAAATCGGAAAAAAAAGTCAGAAACTGTCTCTTGCTATATCTCCCTCTTCCAACTTCCTAAAAATCATCACTAGGGATTGTGCTCCCCAATTTCTATTCAATCTCTCCCCAATTTCTACTCGATCTCTCCCCAAATTACTACTCAATCTCTCCCCAATTTCTCCGAGTCCCGTTCATTATTTCGAGCAAGGTTGCTCTATCTCTCTCTCCTGTAGATAAAATTGCAAGGTTGCTCTTTTTATGCAAGTAAGTTGCTTTTTATTGATTTAATTTCTTAAACTTTACTGAATAAATTGCAAGGTTGCTCTTATTAAATTGAAGAACTTTTTCTTTGCAAAATTTGGACTCAAATTTTGGGTATTTTAGTTTATAAAATGGACTTTGTTTCTATGATTTTCTGCCTCTCCATGTACTTTGTTGTTATTGCAGCAAGATGAAGGACATATACACTGCTGGGGTTAAAATTTGGTGCTGGGTAATTTCGGAAGAAATATGGTATGGGTAGGAGAAGTTGGTATTCTGAATCAAGATTCAGTTCTATATGAAGATCCTTGGTCTCATTGTGGAAGTGAAACGCCACCTGATTTTCTTGAGGTAGTGGGCATTTAAGCTTTGAGGACGGATAGATAACCTTCTTTTGAGATGGTTGTTTACTTGTTGATAAGGTAAGTTATTCTTAGTATCTTGCATTTTTGAGAACTTAGGTTATTTTTCTATTTGTGACAACGGTATAAACTATTTTTGGCAGATTCACAGTGATATATATTCTTGGGTTTTGGTAAGATGACTATCCACAAAATTACAACATAGTAATACGAGTTTGCTGATGGTGCATTGCCAATGTCATTGAGTACTCCTTTGACGCTAAGGTGTGGAGAAGTATCCATAAAAATATTCCTTATTAAAGGTTTGACCGTGGTTCTCCGAGTATATTTCGTAGTGGTGCTCTTCATTGGTTAGTGAGTAATGTAGCTGATGTTTCTAATAAACAAATTCTTGCTTAAGGCTATTGGACAAAAGATGGGTTGTCATTGCCTGCATAGAAGTATATAACAACTGTGATTTCCTTATGAGCTTGACAACATTTAAATCAAAGCTTTGTTTAATTTTCTTTAGTGGAAATGTGCAGTGCTTGGTTATAGGTGATGCATGAATATGGTGTAAGCAAGTCTTGGGTCATGCTACAATCATTGGAAATTCCTAAATATGATCACAACAATCCTAAATATGTTGTAATATGTTTCTCTATGGTCAAGAAAAAAAGTTAAGATTTCTTGTAACCGAAAATTATATTCAAGATTTTACTCTAAAGTATACTGATCACTTGTTGATGAGGTGAGGAAATTTCAATTGGTGTATTTTTAGTATCCTTGCATTTTTGAGGACTTAGGTTATTTTTCTTTTTGTGAATTTGTTGAAGGGTTTAGTTAGGTTTTAGCTTGCCTATTAATACCGAAGAATATTTCCAATCATTTCCAAGGGGAATTGGGGAAAAACCTATTGACGAGTCTTGTTATCATGAATCATACTACCCTTGTTGAGATTCTGATGGACGCGGTATGTAACTTTGCAATGAATTACACTGAATCATAATTAAGCACGCATTAATCAAGCTAGTATAATAAACTTCTCTAGTTCTTGTGATAACTAGAATCAGTGGTTGAATATGTTCTCTGGTGTTGTCTCAAGAGCCATCACTCTTGAAGTCTTGTCAACAGGAGTAGCAGGAAATTATAACGGTGCCTTGCAAGTGGTAATTAATCTAACTTAATTACTTTACTCTCACACAATCAAAGAACTACAATCTAATTGTATATCTTGGTCAGATATAAACCTATATCTGACCTGCAATAGTACATAGGTTAGTTAATTTTAGAAAGCTAAAATCCTTTATACTTTTTAGATGACGACATAAACTACATTTGGAAGGAACGTGGGCTGTTGTGGATGTTTCATGGGATCAATTACAACCTTGATACAAGAAATGCCAAATGGCTAAGGTAAATGATCATTTTTGAAATGCATGATGACGATACACCTTAAGAGCCACTTTCTTAACCCTGTGATGCTTACATATTTTCTTAGGTAACATGGGTGGAGCACATTGAGCTAGATGATAAATCTGTTCATAATATGTATAAACCCCTGGTTGAGTCCAGACTCACATTTGGTGCTAAGCATTTGCAACCTTAGATCAGCCGTGTGAATGCCTTGCAAGTTTAATGGCTATCCAACTAGCATTCCTCGTGGAGATATTGGTGGTATGTCTACCATAAATGTTTCTTGCTTCTTCTTGTAATCAACTTAATTTTTCCATCATCTCCTGATCGATCAATATGTAGGAATAATTACAGTTTAACATTTTATTGAATAATGATAACAAGTCGAGATGGCAGAAGTATGTTGAAGCTAGCTGAGAGGATGGTAAGAAGCTTTTGTTCTAGTGTTAATGCTACCACAACTCATACATGGACCACATTATCAGGAACTGGAGATGATGATGTAAGGGTAATGACGAGAAAGAGTGTAGACAATCTAGGAAGGCCTACCGGTCTTGTGTTAAGTGCAGCCACCTTTGCCTGCCTTCCAATTTCACCAAAGAAGCTTTTTGATTTTCTTCAAAATGAGAACTCTCGAAATTAGGTCATTTCAACGAACAAAACCTATGTTTGGATGAAATTCTTATTTTGATTCTTTATATTTCTTATCCATTTAGTTTTCATTTAACAGGATGCTTCTTCACGAGTATGCAACAATGGTGGCCTCGGCAAATTATACGTCACAACCAACTAACCATACTTGAAGAATCTTAAGGAACCAATTATTTAGCAAGGTATCATAAGTGTTTGGTTATAGATTTTCTACATTGTCGTACTCATACTTTTTCTTTATTTTGTAATCACAACTATTTCTTGGTTGAATGTTCTTGGGACGAGAATGTCAGCACAGAGGAGAATGTTCTTGGTGAAGTTATAGAGTTATATTTTGTTTTTGTTTATTTTGTAATTCTTTCATTGCAATACAATTTTGGAATACACAACACGATAGAATAACTTGGTTTGGAGGTTCTTTATAATATATTTGTATTGATTAGAATTTGGATTATTTTCGATTTGGAATGGATTGTTTTCGGATGGTGTTTAGAACTAGTCATGTGGTGTTGGAGTGGAATGTTATAAGCATGATTTTATGAATATTAGGTGATTGGAATATTTAAATAATTAGGGATTTTTTTTAAATAAAAAAAAAATTATATACCACTATTCTGGAAGAACCGTGGCGAATATGTTAACTTTATACCACGGTTTCCCAAAAAAAAATCAGTACTTTGTATTGGTCATATACCACGGTTTGAAAACTTATTACTATGATTCTAGAATAAACCGTGGTTAATAGATACAAGTTTAAACCACGGTTTTACAAGAAGTATTTACCACCCCAGTTGATACCACGGTTTAGAAACAGTGGTATATGTCATTTTTTGTAGTAGTTCGACTATTTAAAGAACAAACAGCCAACCAACTACATTGAATCATCACAAAGGAACAACACAGAGATCGAGAACCTAAATCGCCAAGTACCAACCCTCTCAACACTCCTACAGAAAAGCTCATTAACCATTATACCCCTTTTGATTTTCTTTTTTTTTGCTCGGTAAAAGTTAAATTGTATTAATCAAAGAAAACGTAGGTCAAGATAACCTACCATTACAATGGAAATATAAAAACAACCCAAAAATAAACCAACCACCTTACTCAAGACTCTCTATACATAATATCTTCCCATCTATAGCTACAAATTGTTCAAAATGAATGTTTCTTAGGTCCACAAAATTTTTACTCCAATAACAAAGGAGCCCTTTCATATCTGGTACGACTTTCTAGATCACCATAGCTTTGCCCTAAAAAATATGTCTATTCTATTCCAACCAAATACCCCACATAATTGCAAAAGGTAGCATGTTCCATATTCTCTACCATCTAGATGAAAAGGGCCCTATGTACCACTGAGTAAGGACTGACCCAAACAAAATCAGACTCCCAATGGAAGCAAGACCAAATTGTCTAGGAAAAAGGACAATGCAAAAGCACATGATTAACCGATTCCTCAACCATCGAGCATAAGGGACAAAAATCTAGAGTTTAACCCCTAAAATTTTTATTCCTGAGATTGTCAACAGTAAGAATAAGCTCTAAAGCTGCAGACCAAACAAAGAAAGCAATTCTCGTAGGGACTTTGGAACCCCTTTTGATTTTCTTAGTTAACGAAGGCTCGTGTTTGAAACAAAGTGTAAGTGACTAAACTTCTAAAATCAATTTATGTACACATCAGTCTCGGTATCTTATTCCTTAAGTCCAAATTTTTTTAAGCCATTAAGAAAAACTGTAAACATGAACTGCCCATATAGCATCGCCTACTAAGCCTACAAATATGTTATAAACCTCAAAGATGGACATAAAATAAAATTTCAGCTATACAATTTAAAACCTAATGAAGAATTAACGAAACAAATGAAAACAAATACCTTGCTCGATACAAGTGAATGGGTATCTGCATCTCGTTTGTTACAGGCCATGCAATTTATTCAGTAAAGTTTAAGAAATTAAATCAATAAAAACAAGAGCTTGCTAGCATAAAAAGAGCAATGGAGTGGAAAAGCAAAGAAACTCACCTTCAGGAAGTGATCAAGGTGTTGTTCCTTTAACCACCTTGATATTAGCTTATTGAAAACCTTCATAGAGTCCTGCACCATTTCACAATTATTTTTACAAGTTATAAATAGGACTTAATTCCTAAGTCATAGCATGGCCAGAAACAATGTGCCTAAGATGAATACAACAAAAGACAAAACAAAAGGATTACAAACATAAGCGAAAAACATTGAAGTTAACTATCTAATTAAATTAAAAGAGTAGAAAGAATGGACATTGTGATAACCCACATCAAAGAACTCCTTAACACTGTGTCCACAATTCTGCAGACAATTGAAAACAATGAAGACACACACTTACATAGATCAATTACGTCAATCTAGAAATATTTTTAATACAATTTAATGCACGTAAATAAACTATTAAAGACAAAAGACGAACAAGAAAGTATAGGTATCCATTTCTTGAATAACACAATCACTCTCAGCAAAAATCTTATACTACTTTAACTTTCCATACACTTAAAGAGGGCTGCAAAAGAAAATCCATAAGGAAAAGGCTAAGAAGAAGCATTCAACAAACCAGATTCCTCACCACAAAAACCAATTGTGGCACCAAATACTTTGGAAAAAATTCTAATTGAAATGTACTTAAATTCAGACCGACCAACAAACCCCCCACAAACCAGTTTGCTTGTAGAGGCTTAGTGAAAATCGAACAAATCAAACCATTGATAAAGTGTGCTTCTAAAGTAGTGCTGCAACGATTAGTCAAAGACCTTAGAGAGACAATATTTATTAACCCTTAAAATCCCATACAACTTTTTATCAGACACTTTATAGATCGACAATAAACTAGAGTTGCTGCTTGGTCATTGCTGCCTGCTTCGAGACCACACCATCCAACCAACACAATAATTCTATTAAACATATTAAGAGCAAGACATGCGGCTATTTAGATAAAAACCAACTACAGTGAATCATCACAAAGAAACAATGCAGAGAGAACCTGTAAAGGAGAATTTTAGTTCACCTTTACATACAAGGTAAGAAGGAGAATGGGATTGAAGGTGGGAAAGACCGAGTTCGTTGATGAGCGAACTGCCTACGTATCTTACTCTCGATTCTTGAGGGAGAGAAGAATCAGGTCTGGCGTAGTTCATATGAGTGGTATTTATAGATAATGAGAATGAATCTTCTCCCAACACGTGTAAAGATTAACACATATGTAAGGTGGAGATTGAGAAGGCGTGCGAGAACTGTGTTGATTGACATGTTGTAATGATGGGGATTAGTAGCTGTGGTTAGTAGCTTGTGGCAGGGGTTAGTAGCTTGTGGCAATGATTTATGCAAACACAGCTTTGGTCATGATTGCTTCTAGAAGATAGGCTGAGTCATGATATAGAATGATCTGTGGGGTGATACGATCTGTTCTGGAGGGATCCCGCAGCTCGCTGATTCGAGTTAATGATGTAGGTCGAAGAAATAACGCATAGGTCGGTGTGGTATTTCCACCATGCCGAGCACGTGCTTGATATTCCTGAAAGAGAATATCACTCCCTTACACAGCCCCCTCTCAGTAGGTCATGTGTTTCAATGAAGCGATCTGCTGAGAGAACACAGTGACACGTGTTGGGCATGCATGGAGAGACAAACTGATGTAAATTGAAATACCCAACGAACTATAGAGATCGATCTATGCTATCTGGTGATCTGATAGTTAACACGTGTATGGCACGAGAGAAAATCTGAGCAGCTGCAGAGGAAACGTGTCGCCCCATTTTTTCGGGATTCGAAAAGATAAGACAGTTTGTTGGAAGCCGTGTGCGGCTAGGGCTAGGGTGTAATCATGACGCTTTGGGAACTGGAAGGGTTGTTAAACCAAATCAAATCTGAAGAATTGGAAAGTCATTTTTTGTGTACTTTTTCAACAAAAATGCAAGCTAGGGTTTTTCATGTTAGTGTTTCTGCTGCTGCTGCTTTTCCGTTTTTCTTTTTTCTTTCTGCGGTTCAAGTGTTGTGTGTGTAGTAGCTAAGTCGGTGTTTAGCGTTTGTGGCTTAGTTTTGATATTTGATAAAGAAAAACGAGATGTCCGATTCAGACGATACTCGATCTGATGAGGTTCACGAAGTATCGTTAAGCTGCGAGGAATATGAAGAAGATAGGGAGGAATTGGTGGGTTTTGGGAGTGGTCGAGAGGGTGATGAAGCTGAGGGTAGGTGTGAAGAGGATTATGTGCGATCTAGTGGAATGGGTGCTGAGGCCAGTACTTCAGGTCGTGATGAGGGGTCATTTTCTGGCGAGTTGCCCGTTGGGGTTGTCAAAAAATGTGTTACGAAAGCGTTTGCTGAACTGAGGGAAGTGTACCAGATCAAAGTGGGCGATCTGGAAATACATGACCTGGGTAAAGATGTAAAGGTGTTTACCGAGGAGTACACACCGCCAAACTTGGGGATAGTTGTCTACGAGGGGCAGTTGAGGGTTGGTATGAGGATACCGTTCTCGAAGCTGACTTGCGAATTTTTGAACTTTTGCGGTAAGGTGCCGTGCCAGTTTGTAGGTAATACGTGGCAGCTGCTTAGAGTGTTCGACCTATTGAATGCAAGTGGGGAGTACCGCATAGAGGTCGCTGACATCATTGAACACTTCACTGTGAAACGATCTAGCGCTTTTAACTTTAGCTTGCAAACAGTGACCAGAAAATCAAGCATGTTGGATGGTGTTAGTAATGAGTCATGGGAGAGGAGGCCGCTTCTATTAGTTGGGAACTTCTGTGCCGGCGGAATGAGTTTGAATTCTAGGGTTTGTAACTTTAAGGGTGCATAGGAGTGTATAAGTCTGTTGCTTTGATGTTTTGAGTATTGGTTTAGTATCTGACATGATTTTGTGTGGTTTTTGTGCAGAGCTCACTATAAGAAGGGGGCCTAAACGGGGGGTGATAGAGCGATTCGCCAGATTAAGTTGAGAAGAGAAAAGGGCAAATCTACCTGAAGTAGCGCACTATTTTGTGGAGAGGGGAGGGCGTGTGATCAGGGAGAAGAGGAGAAGTCAGAAAGAAAGGGCTCGGGCTGAAGTTGGTGGTGAACCATTCAGCGTGTCAGTGATGGAGAAGGTGAAGTCAAAGGGTGATCTGGTGACCAGGAAAGACAGAAACCGAAGCCACTCTGGGCCTAAGCGCGCTGCAGGGGGGGCTAGAACGTCAGGGGCTAGTGGGTTGACTAAGTGATCTAATGCTCCCTTGGACTTGGAGGAGTTCTAGTTCAATCCTCGTGAGCGAAGCAGCGTGTTGAAGAGAAAATGTCCTATGGCTGAACTGAGGGCTACCAAGGTTGCGCGGGTAGTTGAGCTGATACTTGGGGGTGACTCCGGTTCTGGTGCTGTGGGAGGTGTGGAGCGAACTGTGGAAAAATCCCTTCATAGCTCCAGGTCGAGGGCTGCGCTTGACCAAGACATTGTTGACCTGGATGCCCTTCAAATCAGTCAGAGCCAGGCGCCAGTTCCTCGAGAACGTAGTTTGACGGGGAAGTCAAAGGTTTCGAGCAAGGTGAGCGGGAAGGCCGCTACGGTTGGAGGTGATCTGGACCGCCAAGTGGTGTATGTGGATGAGGACGGGGTACAACACATGGTGGAGCGAACTGATGCTAGCTTCAAGTCCAGCAAGATTGCGACCTGCATGGTTGATTACATGGCTCTGGACGGCAACCGTTAGGAACTGGATTCCAAAGGCTTGGCTGAGAATCTTAGGCGAATGGACCTGGCTCACTGTCTGGTAAGTGATGCTCTACAGATCTTGCTTGATGGTGTTTCTTTTTATTCTCTGGACTTGATTGTTGCTGTTTATGTGTGTGATGTAGCTTGTGAGCGGGTACCATAAGTTGAAGGAGATTGCTCAGATAGCTGAGACGGACAGGGAGCTGGTATCACAGCTGAAAGAGGAGTTTGAAGAATGTCGGGGACGTCTATATGGCTGACCGCAAGGAGCTAGAGGAGTTGAAGAAGGTGCATCAGGACGTGTGTTTGGAGAAAATGACGATGACTACCGATCTAGAAACGGCAAATCTAGAACTGACTAGTGCGAGAGCAGAGATCGTTAGGGTGACCAAGTACACCGAACGCTGCAAGGGGGTCACCAAGAGAGCTACTGATGCGTACAACATTTTGGAGGAGGATTTTATTGAACTGGAGACGGCTTATAAGGCATTGTAGGGAGATATGCATGTACCGGTGTCGCCCGCAGTAGAGGATGTAGGTGCCTCAGCTACAATTGATCCTCCAGTTGATGTTCCTCATGCTGGCAAGGTCGTTTTTGATGTGCTGTTGTTATTAGGTGATGCTGGTGATGTGGTTATTGCTGCCGGTGAAGGCGCTGCTGGGGGTGGGAGTATGGTGGAAGACGAGTTGAATCCCTTGTCCACCTAAAAAAGTTGTCTAGTCTACCTTGAATTGTGAGTTGAGAGTGGTTTTTCTATTTTTCTATTGTTGATATTTGTTGTGATACTTTAGAGCTGGTTTCCTGGGGTAACTTGGGCAGTTCGTCTTTCCTTTTGGTTGTGAAAGTGATGAACGACTTGGCTTCTAGGAATGTTCTGGGGAGTTCGAGTATGGAGAACTGGTGGCTAACTGAACTGAATTTCATGAGTAGACTCAATAGCTCGGTTAGCCTGCGAACTGAGGCTTGACTATGGTCGTATTGCTTGTATTGAATGTCTGTTTCGCCATTTTGTTCAACTGCTTGATGTTTTGAATATGATATTCCTGATTTTGTTTTGTAAACGTGTGATTATTTACGCGACCTGTGATAAGATTTGGTGAGGCACAGTGACCTTAAGCTTGTTGACACATCATGCTTGTTATTCGTTTTAGCATTGTAGGTTGCACACATCTTTAGGTCGCATGAAGCGCCCTATGCTTTGGAGCAACAAAGGCTACAGTACGTGCGTGGCACATGTAGGAATATGGCGCGGTCGGGAGATATGAAATGATGGTTGCCTGGTGGCCTGACATTTGGCGTCTCGATGCAATTATGACATGCCTTGGGAAGGTATGTTACTTGGGCATAAGTAGAGCTGTTAGGGGAAGCTCAAAGGTATTTGCTCTCCTTCATTTCCAAGTTGTTCTACTCCAAATTTCTTGCGCTCTTACCTTTATTGATCAGCTGAGGTACATGCTCTTCTTTACTTATTTTTTCGTTGGATAAGAATGCTTTGTTCTTGTAGTAGTTCAATAATCTTTTAGTTTCGTTTGTAGACTCGAGTATGGGCAGGCGACATAGAGATGATGCTGGTGGTGACGAGGGGACAAGGGAAAACTCTCCCTTTGTGATGGAGGAGATGGAGTTTAGAACCCATCCTCATGGAAACCATGGTAAGCGCAAAGCTGTTGATTCTAGTTCTAAGAAGGCAAGCGTGCCAAGGTGGAGGTATGTGGGCGACCTGGAGGTATCATGTTCAGGTCTCCCAGTCGTGGAGGGGGCAGCGACCTGAATCAAGAAGAACATGGCAACTGGGGCGAGGTCACAATGTTACTACTTCAATGAGTAACTGCCTAGGGGCGTAGTTCGGTGTTTGGGTAGCCAGGTAAGCTAAACTGTCTATGTGACGATTTTCGTCACGCAAAAAATAGTGTATCGTGGCTTTCTTGAAGGAAGGAAGTAATTGATAAACAACTTGAAGGTATTTAGAAAGGTTACCTTCGTGTGTAGTGTACTTTTTGGCAATCTAGCGAATGACCAGTTGCAAGTCACTAAAGACTTGAAGTTCTTATACACCGAGCTGTAGCACCATTTTAAGCCCCATGATTAATGCCTCGTATTCTACCTCGTTATTGGAGGTCGCGAAGTCGATGGAACTGATTTCTCCATCATTGCTCCATCTGGGGATACTAGGACAATTCTGATTCCACTTCCACCGAGGTTGCTAGATCCATCTACAAAAAGAGACCAGATGGTCTTGTCATTCTTCTTTGTGGGTGGGATAACCATTTTTGGTTCCCAATTGAGGTCATCGATAGGGAAGTCAGTTAGGAAATCGGCAATGAACTGACCCTTCAGAGATGTGCGTGGGACGAACTAGATGTGGTGTTCCCCGAGTTCTTCAGCCCACACTGCCATGCGAGTTGTCTTGTTCTCCTTGTGAAGGATCTTCTTCAGTGGGAGGTCGGTGAGTACTTTGATTGAATGTGCTTGAAAGTAAGGCCTGAACTTCCTTGCAGAATATAACAATGCTAGTACTGCTCTTTCAATGTAAGAGTAGTTCTTTTCAACTGGAGTTAGCGTCTTACTTGTAAAGTAAATCGGTTTTTCTGAGTTGTTATCCTCCTTGAAGAGAACCAAACTGATATTAAAGTCTGATAATGCTAGATAAAGCCCCAGCATTTCGCCATCTGTTGGCTTTGCTAGGACGGGAGGTGTGGTCAGGTACTCTTTGAGGGTGGAGAACGCTTGGTGGCACTAGTCGTTCCACAAGAACTGCTCACCTTTTTTAAGAAGTTGCAGGAATGGTCGGCATTTGTTCGACGGCCTGGATATAAATCGGTTGAGTGCAGCAACTATTTATGACAACTTTTGTATCTGCTTCTTTGTCTGTGGGTCGGGCATGTCCAAGAACACTCGAATTTGGTTTGGGTTAGCCTCAATCCCGCGCTGTGATACCTGGTACCCCAGTAACTTCTCTGGGGACGCTCCAAAAAGGCACTTTTCTGGATTCAGCTTCATTCGAGTTCGGCGTAACTTGGAGAACGCTTGCTCAAGGTGAGTGAGGTGGTCACCTGCTTTCTTGCTCTTGGCGACCATGTCATCAATATAGACTTCCATGGTATCCCCTAACATGTCCTAGAACATGTCAGTTACCAGTCGTTGATAAGTCGCTCCAGCGTTCTTGAGGCCGAATGGGAGTATGTTGTAGCAGTAAATTCCTTGTTCAGTTATGAATGACATTTTCTCCTGGTCTTTTTCAGCGAGCGGGATCTGGTTGTATCCATTGTATGCATCCATGAAGGATAGGAGTTCGCGGCCACAGGTCTGGTCCACAATTCGGTCGATTCAAGGTAAAGGAAAGTTGTCCTTAGGTGTTTCTTGGTTGACATTGGTGAAGTCAACATAAAGGCGAACTGTGCCATTCTTCTTTGGAATGGTGACTATGTTAGCGATCCATTCGGGGTAATCGACCTTTCAGATGAAATCTACTTGTTTGAGTTTGTCAACCTCATCATTGATTGCTTTTTGAAACCGCAATGATAGTCTCCTAGGTTGATGTCGAACTGGACGAGCATTAGGGTTGACATTTAGTCTATGACATGCAACATTAGGATCTATACCTGGTACATTAATATATGACCAAGCGAAAACATCTTTATTCATGGATAAAAAGTTTACAAGCTGGGCCCTGAGATCAAGGTTAGCCCCTACATAGACAAACTTAGGATCGTCTTCGGTTCCTAAGTTCACGCGCTGCCTTTCTTCGGCTTGTACCGTGGCTTGTGGTGGTTGAGCGTCCTCTGGGGGACTATGTTATGGAGTTTCTTTGTCGATCAGATGACTATTAGGAGTGGCCGCAAGAAATGGAGCGTCTTTTGTGGTTACGACAACAGGGTCTAGTAAGACTTCTGTGGTCATGACAACAGAGGCTGAAGTGATCTTCCGAAGCTGTACTGGTTGTATGAGACATGGTGGGGCGATCTCTGGGGTTTTGAGAGGTGGAGCAATGAATGCTGGAGCGACTTCTGGAGCCCTGACTGGTGGATCAACAACTGCTTTAGCAACCTTTAGGTCTGTACAGATGAATAGACCTTATAGGAAGAGCTTCCAGCGTTCTATTTTGGTGTTTTAGCTTTGACTTCAGCGACCAAGTCTTTGGCCATTGTGTAGCTGGTGGGCTCATTCCGTGTGCTGACAAGTGAGTCAGCAGTCTTGTTCGCTGAGAGGATTTGGTTACAATGATAGGCCTTGAGCTGGTTGCTTTAAAGCTCCATCATGCCCCTAGGGACTGGAAAATGGAGAACTTGATGCAGTGTTGATAGTATAGCCTGCATTTGATGAATCCAACGCCATCTTAGGATGGCGTTGTAGGACGACTTGATGTCCATGACGTTGAAATGCGTATTGAAGATGACTTTATCTTCTCGCGATCCTACTGAAACTGGGAGTACGATATCACCAATTGGGTCGGCTCTGGAGCCATTGAACCCGTAAAGAGGAGCAATCGGATCTATGAAGACTGACTTGGGAAAGTTCATCTCCTATATTGTATGGTAGAACAAAATGTTGCATGAACTACCAGGGTCAATCAGAACATGCTTGACTGTCTAGTCGCTGATTTTGACATGGACTAACGAGCGCATCATTGTGCCAGAGGCAAACTTTGTTGAGGTCGGCCTCTGTGAAAGTGATATCCCCTGTGTTGCGACTTGAACTTTGCGGGGCAGGTGTTGCTTGTGAAGAAAAATGGTAAACTTCTTGAAGGGCACCCACGCGCCTTCTTTTCTCTTTGGACGAGCTAACTGAGTCATCTGGGAAAGTGATCATATAAATAGTTCTTTCATTATCGCGATCTAATGAGTGTTGACATCGCTTATGACGGGAACGGTCTCTGGGATGTCCTCTGCTATAGGAGCGATCCGGACATCGTGGCGATCCGGACGAGGTGGAGATCTACTGTGCACCCTTCGAGCCATAAGTTTATGGCGAAGATCGCCATCGGTGATGTTAGTGTATTGCTTGATATGGTGTGCTTCAATGAGGTCCTGGAGGTAATGCTTTAGCCCCCAGCACGCATCAGTCTTGTGATATTTTGCTCGGTGGAAAGCACAATAAGGCTTGTCGGGTCGATCTGCTGGTTGCCGTACCTCAGGTCGGTAGTATGCAGCTCGCTTGATCTTGTCCAGTATGTAACTGGGAGATCGTGTGAGGACAGCGAACTCTCGGTTATTGTTTGTTCTGTTCCCTGACTTCTGTTCTTGCGGTTTGGACTGCTTTTTGGTAGGTGGGGCATCGTCGGAGATCGCTGCTACTTTCTATTCCCTCGTTAGGCCGTGAAGTTTTAGGCTTTCTTATAACTTAATGTACTTGTCTACTCGAGTATATAGCTCAGACAGCGTTTTCGGTTGTTCTTTCATCAGCAACCTGGAGAGGTATGTGTTGCGCACTCGACAGGCGTTGGAGAATGCTAGTGTGGCAAAGGACTCTTTAAGACCACTTTCCATGCATAACAGTTCAGCTTTGAACCGACCGAGAAACTGGCGAATGGTTTCATCTTCGCCAAATGATAACTGGAAGAGTGAATCAAGATCAGCTTTCTTACGTCTGTTGTGGACGTACTGACTAGCAAACATATCGGTGAGTTGCTCGAAGGTCTTTATCGAGTCTGGCTCGAGTGAAAAGAACCAATCGAGTGTGCCATCTTTGAGACTGGCGGGAAACAAACGACAATGAAGATGATCAAACTCCGTTGCACTATAGAGTGCTACGCTTTGATGTAACGAGCTACGTGTTGACCAGGACACGTGCTGCCATCATACATTGGAAAATGTAAATGTACAAAATCTGGAGGAGACGCTCTACTAAGTACCTCAGAAGTAAACGGGGACGAGTGGTATGTCTTCAACATTTTTTGGACGATCTGAGTGGCGTCTTTCTTGGCTGTGCTTTGGTCGATCCGTTGTGACAGTTCGTTAATATGTTGATTAACCTCGTTGATGTTGTCTTCTGGTAAGGTACCTGGCGGATTCTGCGTGTCCACTTACGCGCGGATTGTGACATTCTCCTGCCTGAGCATGGTGATTTGTTCATTCATCGTTCCTAGCTGACTTTCTAAACTCTAGATTTGAGCTTTGAGGCTTGCCATGCTTCGTGGGCTTGAGTTCTATTCTTTTAGGATTAAGGATTTGTGAAGTGGTTTCTCAAGAGATCGAGACCACAGACGGCGCCAATGTAAAGGAGTATTTTAGTTCACCTTTACATACAAGGTAAGAAGGAGAATGGGATTGAAGGTGGGAAAAACCGAGTTCGTTAATGAGTGAACTGCCTACGTATCTTACTCTCGATTCTGGGGGAGAGAAGAATCAGGTCTGGCATAGTTCATATGAGTGGTATTTATAGATGATAAGAATGAATCTTCTCCTAACACGTGTAAAGATAAACACACATGTAAGGTGGAGATTGAGAAGGCGTGCGAGAACTGTGTTGATTGACTTGTTGTAATGATAGGGATTAGTAGATGTGGTTAGTAGCTTGCGGCAGGGGTTATTAGCTTGCGGAAATGATTTGTGCAAACGCAGCTTTGGTTATGATTGCTTCTAGAAGATAGGCTGAGTCATGATGTAGAACGATCTGTGGGGTGATACGATCTGTTCTGGAGGGATCCCGCAGCTCGCTGATTCGAGTTAATGATGTAGGTCGGAGAAATAGCGCATAGGTCGGTGTTGTATTTCCACCATGCCGAGCACGTGCTTGATATTCCTGAAAGAGAATATCACTCCCTTACAGAACCTAAATCGCCAAGTATTTAACCCTCCCAAATTTAATTGGTAAGAATTCTAGTAAGAATTTCTCAAAGGAGTAGGGGTGTGATGACAAACATAGATTAAATACCAAAAATTTCGAACTGAAAATCAGAAATTCTAACTAATAGACTTTACATGCGTAATAAAAGAAACACACTTCGAATTTTGAAGCATAAACAAGAAATTCTTACTAGAAGAGAATGAAGAAAATTCAGAAAACGAATCAGCAAGATCTTGTGAAGCATGAAATGAGAAGCTCACAACCTGATCTATTGAAGTTCGGGTTTACAAATTCGGCCTTTTTAATGAAAGTTGTAGAGAAAAAATTGAAGCTTGAGTGCCGACAGTTTAGAGCGAGTGGAGCTTCTTTCTTTCTTCTTTTTTGCTTTTTCTTTTTCTGTTTTGATATAACTTCTACCCCCATGGAATTATAATTTGCCGAAATATAAACCACTGTTTGCCAGTAAACTGTGGGATACCCCATAACTGAAAAGTGGAAAATAAATGTGCCGTGGTATAAACTAACAAGATGCCACGGTTTTCTAAAATTAGTGGTACAAACTAAGATTCAAAAAATCAGATGAATTTTAACTGTGGTATACAAATATTACCCACTGTTATTACAAAAACAATGGTATATATACTCACACATACCGCGGTATATGTGTATTTATGTAGTAGTGTGAAAACATGTTGAATGATATTTGAAAGATTAAACTAATGATTTAAAACACGTTTTGAATGGTTTGTATAGGGTATGGAAGGCTAGTGATCAAACATAATAGGAATGGTTGTAATGAATGAGAAAATGTTTATGAACGTACAAGTTCCAATAATTTGATGGATTTGCAAATGATTAGAATATGTTTTGTGAAGAAAATATGTTTGAAAACAAGTTGTAGTAAAGAACTAATGATTGAAGCAAGGTTGAAATAAAGAAAAGAACTTTGTATTCGAAATAAAGCTTGAAGCTTGAAAGGGTAACAATGGAAAATAAGATAAAACAAATAAAATTAAAAACTAAACAACTAATTATCTAACCTAGTTCTATTCCTAAAACTGTAAAGACTATTTTCTCTCTTCATATTTTCCCTTTTTGTAGGGAACCTTTACATGATTACAAGTTTGCCCTCGTCTATCATCTTTGTGACAACACATCACTTTACTTTTACTTTTACTTTATGTTTTATGGATTACTTTTCAAATGGAAACACTAGTTAAGATTCAAATGAATTCATCTTGTAGACTTTTGAGATGAGGAAAAGT
The DNA here is from genome assembly GCF_015680905.1 of Coptis chinensis. Taxonomy (NCBI): domain Eukaryota; kingdom Viridiplantae; phylum Streptophyta; class Magnoliopsida; order Ranunculales; family Ranunculaceae; genus Coptis; species Coptis chinensis. The sequence goes on from NC_141460.1 coordinate 47,463,090, forward strand.
CTTCTAGGCCTCTGAGAATTAATCTTTAGTCTTTGGTCCTCGATCTTTGAGTTGACTGTTGACTGTTGACTGTTGACTTTTGACTTTTTGGCTTCTTTTCAAATAAGTTTTAGCCTTCGTAAGATGTCCTATTTAGGCTCCTTTTGGCGCTAGAATTTCTTTTTTAAGATATTTCATCCAAAATAGGCTTGTAACCTGAAAAAGCAATAAGAACATAAATTTTCCACATTATTGATCGTATAATATGACTAAAATGAAACATTATAAGAAAATAAAAACACATATTTGAGGTCTGATCAACTACCTCCAAACAACATTTTGCTTGTCCCACTATAACAAAAGGGGTCTAGTTGCAACGAACTCTTTCGCCACGCCTTAAATTTGTTGCAATAAGTCATCTTTTACAACACCGTGTGGCATTTCTAAAGGTCATCCGTCTTAATAGAATTTTAATTTTAGGAAATACCTAGAGCGACGCCTTGAGCGTTGCAAAAGCGTTCGCTTAAATTTATGAAAAATAAGAAAAATAATTAAATTAAAAATGTTTATTGTTGGCAACGAGTGTGGTGCTGCTATAGATTAAATATCTATTGCAACCCCCTTGCCGTCATTGGTAATTCCGGGATAGACTATGTGTATGCCCTTGTTGTGACGTTTGCGGTGTTGCCAATGGGCTTTGGTTTGGGCAGATATATTCTTTTTGGCTGCAAATATTTTTCGCGCTCCAGTTTTCATGTTCCCGCTGCAAGTCATAACAAAATTAGAAATACCATAAAAAAAAACATATTAAAACCCTAGATTGTTGTCTCTCTCCATCTAAACCAAAACTTTTTTCCTTCATCTCCAAAACTCATCCTCTTTCTCTCCACATCTTCAAAGCTTATCTCTCCTCCACCCTCAACCTCCACTGTTTCTGACTTTACTGAGGTGAGAAGAATTGAAAAGCCATTGAAGCTACAACAAAATCAAAAGCTTTGTTTTTTTGTTCCCTGCCCTAGTTAAAATCGTTTTTTTTTTTTGTTTTTTTTCTCGTCTTGATTGATTGTTTTAGCTTTAAAGTATGATTTTTGGTGTTCTTTGCAGTGATTTGTGGAGCCAGGTAGAATTGCTCGAATTGGGGTTCTCTACAGTGGGTAAGATATATTGCTTTGCTTTTAATTTTGGGTATTTTGTTTTTGTTTTTGATTTTTGATATAAAGAACAAATCTTTATATTTCAATTTGAAGGAAAGAGGCGAACCACTTAAAAAAAAAAAGGCAATAGTATTGTTTTTGTTGGTTTTGTAAGGTATTAATCTTTGCCAGGGTAGTTTCGTTGGTTTTGTTGTTTCTCGGTCAGATTTTTTGCAAGCATCTTGGGTTTGATTTGCATGTTGGATCTAGGTGTAATGTGTTGTGGGTGTTAGTATAGTTAGATCATATTAGATTTATTGTATATTCTGTTGGGATGTAAGTGTTGGGTTTGATAGCTACTATAATATTGTTTTGGGGTTGAGAAACTTTTTGTAACTGGTTACAACCCAAATTAATGCTAAATAGGATGATTTTAAACATCTCTAGATTGCAAGTTCTTGAATATGACTAACTTAGAACTTTCATTATTCATTTAACTTAAAAACTACTTAGTTATAAAATTGAACTGCTAGCTAATTATTACTACTGTTGTTTCAATGATATTTATGATGTAGACAGTCAAGAATGTTGTATATTACTAGATAGGAAAATAGAGCAAAGAATTCAAGTACATTACTTTTATAGAATTCCTTTTGAGAAAAAGGTTGCATATATCCTGCTACTGTGTAGCTTCTTTTTGTTTTAATGTCCTGGTGACTGGGAAACAACTCAAACAAGGAACCTTTCCTAACATTTCCCTGATGAGGGAAGTCATCAAGAACATGTGTGAGTGCGAGAGATGGTATTTGGATCCATCTTCACGGGGTGGGACTGCTATGTAAGGATATTTACTCAGTTGAAATAAAGCTCAGTGCTACTCAATAGTATATAGTCTTTACTATTAGCAGTGTTGAAGAAATGAGGGAGAAAACTTTTGGATCGTTCACAGAGGGAATTTTAGTGTTTAGTTGTTATAACATACACTGTCAATAAGCAACTGATTGGAGATCAAAAAGGAAAACTCTTCCTTTTGATTTGGGAAATATTCTACCCTTGTTGCGTATTTCTATTAGGATAATCTCTTTTGTGAAAACCTTCTACTTTTTCGGTTTTGAGAGTCTGTTTAGTCTGGTGGGATAATCTCATGTTAGATAAATGGCATACATGGACTACAGATCATCGTTGATATCAAGTTAGAATTCCTGGACGACCAATTTAATAAGTCAAGAACATCAGTCTCAAGTCCTGCTTCAAGTCAAGTATGACCTTGTAAGCGATCACCATTGTCAGACCTTATCATGGAGTCCTGGAGTCATCTCAAGTCATGTACTGTATGTAGATACTTCACAGACTTGTTTCACTCAAACTAATCTTTCATATTTTTATCTAGCTTCGTCAAGTTCTTCCATGGTCCAACTCTAAGATTCACCATTATCCATCAGTGGAAGTTCCACCACATTTATTGATATATATTTGGTTTAGTTTCTAGTGTTGGTTTAGAAGATTCTTGAAAAATTGTACTTGAGAATTTGGTATCGGGGCTTGAATAAGATTTTTAGATCTGCGAGTCTGCTTTCCAATACAATTGGATTCATCTTGTTTCGATATCTACACAGTAAGCTACGACTGTTTCAGTACATAATGGTCAGCTTGGATTTTTCTGATGAAGTTTTATGTTTGGTAGCGTTCTGTGCATTTTCTGTTGGGAAACTCCTTTCATGGCTTGAAAGTTAGTTGTAGACAATTTAGTGTAGTTTCATACCAAATTTACCTTGTATTAATCCGAGTTATACAAATAAAGTTATGACAGTTTTAGTGCAGATAGGTCAACCAGGATTTTGAATGTTTTCAAGATTATTGTAGTTTTTATTGTTGTTTTAGTGAATGCAACAATGGTTTATGTGTTTGAGGGAATTCTCTATTATTATTGTTAGACAATATTATATATGAGTTTGCAGGTGCATACAAGTGTTTATACTCCTAAAACATGGTAGTTTTTGTCTTTTTTATTTTTTTTTTATTTTTTATTTTGGCTAATTTTGTTGATTCCTTGATCTTTGCAACTTAATGTTATAGAGTGACGGTAATGTAATAGAGTGTGTTTGAAAACTTGATTCAGGTCCTCAACTTAAACACCTGCAACAAGGAAAATAGGTTGAAGTTGTAAACTTATTTCAGGTAGCCTTTTCATGTTCTCTAGCTTGTATATTTTTTAGATTAAAATTGAACTTTTGTTTGCTGTAATGCAATTTTGGTAGTTTTGAACAATTGATTGCTATATTTTAGAATTGAACTTTTGAATGATTGATACCTATATTTAAGAAAGGTCTCGAGTTTTTTTTAGTAGTTGTAGATTATCTAAAGGCAAGGTCTGATATATTTCTCTAGTAGTTTCTCTACGGGAGATCTTAACTGAACAAGACCCAATCTAGGCATTCCCTGTCTTTGGAATAACTCACCAGATAAGTTCCAGTAAAGCTTTTCGAACATTCGAAGCTGGTGGAGGCTTGTGGTAGCCTTTCTTTAGTGATATTACAAAACTAAGTTTCTAAACTTAAGAGAAAACTTATAATTAGTTGCATGATGTTTTGTCTCTTGAGACTTATTTGGATTGGTAGAACTTGGTTTCTTTTATTTGTTTTGCAGGCTTAATGAGCAATATATACAAGCCTTTATGATATTATATATGTACATGGATTGAATGTTTGTTTCTTTTGTTTAGAGGAGTTTGTTTTACCCTGCCTAGATATGGTTTTATACTTGGATTAGTATGTTGCTTCAGTTTCATTGTATCGGTCAGTTTCATTGTATTGGTTAAAAAATGAACTAGTGCTTGGACTGTATAGTTTTTGTCTCACCACAAGAATATATAGGTCTTGCTTATTCATACAGACTCGCTCCTCATGATTTTGCATTGTTATTATTTTTCTTTTGCAAAAAATGCACACCAGCTGATCACACATTGATTATAGGGTGTAAAACAGCAGGACTATGTAAAAAGTATTCAATGTCAATGTCATTCTGAGCATCTCTATCCATTGAGCATTAGTTGAACAGTTCAATAGACCAAATTTAGTAAATAAAAGACATTCAATAAGACCAAAAAGCATAAACCTATAATTAACTAACGTACCAAATCTTAGGGTCATAAGTCGTAACTTGCCTAGTAGAACGGGGAGTACAACTAGTAAAGACAATGTAATAAAACCTTGAAAGTTTATTAGTTGTTGGTAGCTAATTAAAGGTAACGACATCTATAGGTTTTTCTGTGACGTCACATACAACAACTAATTAAACTATGTAGAAGATTAGGGGTAAAGTTGAAAAGTTAAAAGTGAGATGTCTTATATTGCAGTTTGTCTTTTCTTGAAGTGAATGTCAAAAGTACCCTTCATTAAGTGACTTTCACTTTAAGGTTAAGGGTTTGAAAGTTTATTAGTTGTTGTATAAGTGAAAGTTTAAGTTATAAGTTGGTGTGGCATGTGTACTGTTTTCGTTTGTGATGTCAAAACTAATTGTACAATTATTACCTTTAGTTGGAAACACGGAAATGGATAAGAGTTGGATACAATTGCCAAATAGGTTTTGGCCAGCGTATAAAAAAGGAATTCGGGATTTTATTGATATTGCTCGTGGTCATGTAGGCAGTCTTGCGGGTGAGGGACTAGGTGTCCATGCAAAGAGTGCAAAAATAGGAATTACAAGCACATCAATGAGGTAAATGATGATCTAGAGAGGTTAGGCATGGACAAGAAGTACACTCGTTGGGTGTTTCATGGAGAAGAATATGAGGAATTAAGTGATGATGATGATGACGACGATAATGATGGAAATGGTGGTCAAATGGTAAATTTTGATGGATTAGATGACATGATTGAAGATTTGCAAGCTTTAACAAATGTTGATAATTTGGAGCCTCACATGGAACATGGGGAATCCGGAGATGATGATGCATTGAATGCAACATAAGGTGAAGGTGGCTTTAACAGCAATGGAGGAAATTTAGATCCATATGATGACCTTTTGAGGGAAGAACGCCAACCTTTGTATCCAGGTTGTAAGATTTCTAAGTTAGATTATCTTGTGAAATTGCTTCACTTAAAGATAATCAATCGCTGGAGTAACAAATCGTTCACTATGATTCTCCAATTGATTAAAATTGGATTGCCTGAAGGTGATACATTGCCAAAGTCTCATTACGAGGCGAAGACATTAATGCGTAACCTGGGACTTGGTTATATTGTAATACATGCATGCAAGAATGATTACATGTTGTTTTGGAAAGAAAATGACAGTCTTCAAAATTGTCTCGAATGTGGTGAGCCAAGGTATAAAGTTTGTGAAGGCAAGACTAAAAAAATACCACAAAAAGTGTTGCGTTACTTTCCACTTAAACCAAGGCTCAAGAGGTTGTTTATGTCGAGGGTTACTGCTGCAGATATGAGATCGCACAAAGAAAAACATGATCGGGAGGAGAATGTACTCAGGCACCCAGCAGATTCTCAAGCTTGGGGCGATTTTGATAAGGAACATGAGTGGTTTGCCAATGATCCTCGTGATTGTTGTTAAGGGTCTTGCAACTGATGGATTTGACCCATTTGGCAATATGAGTAGCCAATACAGTATGTGGCTTGTAATGGTGATACCATATAATTTACCACCGTGGGAGTGTATGAAAGAACCGTTCACCTTCATGACATTACTTATTCTAGGACCTTCATCACCTGGGAATGATATCAATGTCTATTTACGACCTTTGATTGATGAACTTAAAGAGTTGTGGAAAGATGGGGTAGAGACTTATGATGCAGTGGCAAAGAAAACATTTCGGTTGCATGCTGTAGTGTTATGGACTATAAATAATTTTCCCGCATACGGTAATTTATCTGGTTAGAGTACCAAGGGCAAACTAGCTTGCCCTAATTGTAACAAGGATATAGTTTCCATGTATTTGAAGATTGGACAAAAGTTGTGTTATATGGCAAACCGTTGTTTTCTGTTGCTAAGGCATGCTTGGAGAACTCATGGCAAACAATTATTTGATGGAAATAGGAAGAGCAGGTTGCCACTTAAAGAGTTATCTAGGGATGAATTGTTATCACAAGTGAACTATGTAGAACCCCTTCAGAAATTTGGAAAGCCTAAAAAAAAGAGAAAGCGTACCGAGATGGAGTTGAACTTGACAAAGAAGTGCATAATTTTTGAGTTACCCTATTGGGTGCTATGCATGTTGAGAAGAACATTTGTGACAATGTTGTGGGGACATTGCTAAACCTAGATAGCAAAACAAAAGATTCATTAAAAGCTAGATTAGATTTGGCCACATTGGGTATAAGAAAAGAGTTGCATCTAATCCCAAGAGGTGATAAGTTTGCAATACCCTCGGCATGTTACACATTGTCATCTTCAGAGAAAAAATCTTTTTGTGAGTGGCTGAAGTTGATGAAGTTTCCTGATGGTTATGCGTCTACCATTTCTTGATGTGCAAATTCTAAAGATGGTAATATAACAGGAATGAAAAGTCATGACTGTCATGTGCTCTTGCAACTTCTCCCGATTGCACTACGTGGTTTCTTGTCGAAGGATGTAGCCATTGCATTGGTTGAGTTGGGCATGTTCTTCAAAGAGTTATGTTGCAAGACGCTAAAATTGGAAGTACTTGAGAAGATGGAAAAAAGACATTGCAGTTATACTTTGTAAGCTCGAGCAAATATTTCCTCCTGCATTTTTCGATATAATGGTTCATTTGGTTGTCCACTTGCTGAATGAGGCGATACTTGGAGGACCGGTGCAGTATAGGTGGATGTATCCTATTGAAAGGTAAGGCATATGACTTGCAATTCATTTAACGTGAAGTTAGCATTTTAAAGTTAAATTTTTTATTATACATTAATCATATATGTGTGATTTGTAAATAGGTATCTACACACGCTAAAACAATATGTTTGAAATAAGGCTCGCCCCGAAAGTTCAATTGCTGAAGCATACATTGACAATGAATGTCTCACGTTTTGCTCCATGTATCTTCAAGGAATTGAAACTTGGTTCAATCGTGAAGAAAGAAATTATGATGGTGGTAATGAGAATCAAAAGACAGGATTTGATGTTTTCACACAGAATGTTCGACCATTTGGAGCTTATACAAATATCATTCTCAAACCAAAGGATCGAGACAAGGCTCATTACTATGTGTTGAATAATACAGAGGAGTTATCAACTTATTTAGAGTAAGTTCTACTGCATTTAACTTATCAATTTTGTTTTATACATTTTAAGCCACTTTAAGTCGTTAAGTTTATGTGTTTGATATGCATGTAGTCAACACATGATAGAGCTTCAAATGGAAAGCTCACGCAACTTGCCTGAGAGACAAGAAATGTTGTTTCCTAGTTGGTTTGAAAAATGTGTAAGTGTTCGTATTGTTTATTTTAATGTTATTGTTATGAACCGGAATAGTATGCTAATTATGCTTTATTGATTTGGTGTACATTTTTAGGAATAGATGCAAATATTACGCAATGAGAACTCTCCTGAAGCTACCGATGAATTGTATTCATTGGCATGTGGACCTGATACACGTGTGAAATGTTATAGTGGTTGCATTGTTAATGGGATTAGGTTTCACACCAAAGATCGAGAGAAAAATCTTCGAACCCAAAATAGTGGTGTTACTATAAAAGGAGAACACCAAGGAAAAGAGACTGACTTTTATAGTATTTTGACCAATGTTTTTGAAGTCAGTTATCTATTCGGGAAGAGAGTTTATCTTTTCAGATGTGATTAGTATGATGTTGGTAATAGAAGGACATGGATACAAATGGATGGTTTTTTCACTAGTATTAATACCTCCAAGACATGGTATAAAGATGACATTTTGTCTTAGCCACACAAGCATGTCAAGTTTTTTATGTCGATGATACCAAATTGGGTAGTAGTTGGCAAGTTGTGCAAAAGATAAAGCCTAGAAATGTGTTTGATGTTCCAAAGAGGAAAGAAGAGATTGAAGCAGGAGGCACTGATGAGGCATATCAACAGGAGGAGCATACTGGGATGGATTTGGATAATGTCCAACATGATGAAACACATGAAGCTAGTAGCAGCGGAATCCAAAATGAACCTATAACACCCATACAACTAAATAGAGATGATATGGACCCAAATGAAGTTGATGCCAATGAGGTTGTGACTACTATGGAAAGTTGCCTTCATGACAATACCATTGTTGATGAGGAAACTGAAGAAGAAGATGATGATACATTAATGGATTATTGTTTAGAGGAAGAAGCTGTCATATCGAGTGATGATGACATGGATGTAGATTGAATATGTTTTTAGTAACTTCATTATCCATTTTGTTATTGAATGGAGAGCTTTATCTTAGATTTTATCTTGTTTTTCCATTGAGTAGAAATACTATATTAAACCTGATTTTTCTAGCATGTGTTTCATTTTTGGATATGTTGCATACTATATTAAACTTGATTTTTATCATTCATGAATTTTTTTCTTTCATATTCATGCTATATCTGTTTCTATAGTTATGGTACCTGGTCTAAATCGACCCTCGAGGGCACAATCTATTTCACAACCTCAGTCTGTGGTTAACGAGGTGAATGGTTTGAGTGTCGGTAAGATTATAATTAATGGTTTTGTGTAATTCGTTGGTTAGTTCAAATAAAATGTCGTGGAAGCTCATACTTTTTTATTTAATAGCTCCATTTAATAAGAAAAGAGGTAAGACTGTGAATCAGAAAGTCATAGACTACAAAGACGTTTTTGGTCAGACACCGAGGATAGAAATTCAAACAGGTAATACTAGACCTGTGGGGAAGTGGAGTGCTCAATTTGTCAGGGAGATTAGCCTAGTTACGTGTCGACACGGTCCTCTTACTGGCCATGATTGGAGTAAAGTGGGAGAGGAAGTGAGAAAACCATTACGTGACCATATACTGGTAATGAAGTTTTATGTTTTAGCTATATGATATACCATAATTATTTTATGTAACTTTAAACTATATTTCTTGTTAGGAAAAATTGGATGTGGATATGCACCTTCCACATGTGAAGTACACTGTGGACGCAATATTAGGGGCACGTTTAAGAGGATTTAGGTGTAATCTTCACAAGCATTGATAAGAGCCCAAAACTGTAGTTTTAACCCTTTAACAGTCATATTTTTGGACCAATTATGTGAGTAATAATTAAGAGTTAACACTGATTACGTGTTTTTATGCATTTCAGGCTTCAAAGTCCATTATGTGCAGAAATGTGCCACTTTAGTGAGATAAAGGAGAAAAGGTCGGTTACTAAGGAGTTCCGTGATTAAAGGCCAAGATTTAAGAAGATAAAGCCTTCCTAAAGCCCGGTCAAAAGCTGAAAAGTCGACACGGGCTGAAACAGCACACAAGTCAGCAGAACTTCCGAAAGCCGTATCTTTGGACTCAGATCTCGGAATTGGGCCTACCTTATGTCAAAACGACCGGATCGGAAAGAGATTTCCAATGGTCTAAGCCTTGACCCAATCAGAGGAGCAAAAGTGGACGAAAAGTCTGTGGAAGCCAACTGCAGCTGAAGAGGCCTTTTTGGACTAAAAGAATTGGGTTTTGGGCCTGATTCTCTGGCCCAAAACATGGCTCCAAGCCCATGCACGATTTTTGGATCTAAAAGTATAAAAACCAAAGCTTAGCTCTTTGTTAATGGTAGCTAGTTAGACCTAAAATAATATAGATAATTCTAGATCTGTTTTCATTAATTAAATTAAGCTTTAGTTCCATTTTCAATTCTTGTTTTAGATTAAGTCTTTGAATCATTGTTCTTGATTGATTAGATAAATAAAATAGTTGTTTTCTCAATTTCGAATTGTGTTATTTCAATTTATAGATCTGATTTTTAATTCTTGTTGATTATCATTCCGTAGTTTAAATAGATTGAACCATTGTTAGTTAATTTAGTTAAGTTAGAATTTTAATATGATGTGTAGTTATAATGAAATGGGAAATGATGGTTTGATGACTCAAGGCTAAAACCTCCATTAGAGGGGTTGATGAAGCCTTGATGAAAACTTAGTGGTATAGTGTAGAAACATTGTAGAATCTATTCCAATCTAGAAGGTCGTGATTCGCCATGAGAATGGGTGGACGACCTCACATGCTAGTTAGTACTCGGTAGAAATGCCATGAACACTAGGGATTAGAACTCAAATTTCTTGCCGTAAGAACGTAAGAATCGAGATACAAGAATCTATGTTAGGCTATTAAGTTGGATTCGAGGTGGATTCAATTCCCCTCTAATCCTTTATCTAGATTCAAGCACAATCATATTTCCATAGCATTCGTAGTTAAATTCAAGTAATCAAATTCAGTAAGTATCGTAGTATATCACCTTCGTAAAGCTCTCATTGACTTAAGACTGAGTAATTAGATTAGAAAACATTACATGCTAGAGCACTAGGAGTGGAACGAATTCGTTACTCCACTCTATTTCGATAGACTTGAGAGTAGGAAACTTTGATAACATAGACACATAGATAGTTTTAGTTTACTTTCGTTTTGAGTTCATCGCTCATTTCTTAGGTAGACTAAACAATTTTATCGTTAATCAAATGGCGCCGCTGCCATCTTAGTTGCACTTTAGCATTGTTTTCATAGTAGAATTAGTCATTTTTAAGTCCCATTAAACCCACCCACCCTTGTTTGATTCATACGCGTGGTTATTCGTTTTTGCGTTGAAAAATTCGGGACACAAATTACCACGAACGCGATCGCCTATAAGGAGCGGCGCTGCTATAGTCTGGACTTCGAGCACGACCTGCCCTCACTTACTGGACTTCGAGCGCGACCCGCCCTCATACCAAAAGCGACCCAGCCACTTCATCTGGACAAGGAGAGCGATCAAGGCTTTATCGCGGCGCACTGCGCTCTAAGCAAAATTTTATGGATTTCTCTGAGTTTGTTTGAACCCGATTTTTGGTTTTTCAGTGTTCTAACTTGTTATTTATTAATGAACACGCGTAAACAAGACGCTATTCATAAGCGAAGCAAGGACGCTTATCAGGTATTCCTTTCTTCCATACCTCGATCTCCGTTAGAGGTTCATACTAATATATCAAGATTGTTTGGATTGTTTTCGTGTTTAGACTTAGACTTGCATGAGATTAAGGTCTGGTCGTAGAAAAACACCGAACGTAATTAACCGTCAACAAACAAACATATCGAGTATACCAATCACAACACCTCTAATTACTATACCACCAACCATACCTGACATAATGGGTGAAGAAAGAGAGACTCCTCTCTCCGACTTCTACAAAGCTTTGAGCGATAGCCCTAAATCTTGCATCGTTCTAGCAGACCCAATGGGGAATTTTCGAATCCCCCCAAACATATTTAATTTGTTACCTGTTTTCCATGGTTTAGGCCATGAAAAACCTTACCAACACATGCGTAGGATTGAACAAGTCCTTACAACATTCCATCATCCTACGGTTGGTGCGGAACAAATTAAACTGAGGGTATTTCCCTTCACCTTAGCCGATAAGGCAGCGTCTTGGTTAAGCGCCCAAGCCTAACTCTCATGGACTCGTGGGCTAAACTTGTTCAGCTATTTATGGAACATTTTACCCACCCCTAAAGACGGATGAGATGCTTTCCAAGATTCATTTCTTAAATGTAACCCTCATGAATCATTTTTCGAGGCTTGGAATCGTTTCACCGATCTGCTTATAGAGTGTCCACACCATAACCTAGCAAAAGACACGTTAGTTTGTGCCTTTTTCAAAGGACTTCAACATCACCATAAAGAAGTCCTTGACATAATGAATGGGGGTAGTTTCCTAAGTAAAGGAGCCTCGGAGGCTTACAAATTTTTAGAAGAACAAACTAAACGCAATAACAATTGGGGAGTGATGATATCCCCCTCCGCTAGTTCTTCTTCAACAGTTTAAGGCCGGTATGCTTGAGATGAAACCCGATCCAGAACTTAAAAATTTAATCGAATCTCTAACTAAAAAGTAGAGGCTATTTCTATTCAACAAAAGCCTATTCCGTCATGAATGTCAACTCCAACCCATGTAATTTCTGTTTGAGTCCCGAGCACCCGACTCTATTGTCCTCTCACCTATGAACAACAACAATTAGAGCAAGATAATGTTTGCTCCATTAATAACTATCCTATTCCTAATGCCCCATGGAGACAACATCCCAACTTTAGTTGGCTTAAACAATCAACAAGTTACAACTCCGGGCTTTAATAACCAAAATGCTAGGCAAACAAACAACTATAATCAAGCTCCACCTAGGCAAGGGACAGGCACAAGGTCAAGGAAATTATAATAATTATAACAACCAAGCGCAACCACGACAAGGTGTACCACAAGGTCAGAATAATTATAATAGTTATAATACCAATAGAGGTATCGTTCCGGTTAACAATAGTAACTATCAAAACCCACCCATAAATAATCAACGTGAGATAGTTCCGGTCGCACCACTGTGACTACTACACCTACACAACCGGACCGTATCGACGCCTTTATACAGGTTACCCAACAACTTTTCAAATCAATGACTCAATCAAACCAACAGATATTACAATCCATAAATCAGGGCATACAACAGTTAGCCCAAGAGAAAACCCAACCAAAAGGCGAGTTTCCAGGGCAAGCGATACCAAACCCTAAAACAACAAACACAGCCTTTGAGGTAAACGGTAATACTAGTACGGAAACGACAATAGTAGGTGACCTAAATGCCATCACCACTCTCCGCTCTGGAAAAGTGGTTGATAACAAAGTAACTATGCCTATAGTTACCCCCGTGATACTCCTACACCGGATATCGAACTAGATACTGAAATAGAAACTGAAGAACCTACCACTGTAGAGGTACCAGTTAAACCACAACCTAAGAAACAGAAAGCCAAGGTTACACATCAAGTCGAGCCATACGCTAAATATAGAGCGAAACCACCATTCCTTCAAAAATTAGCCATGCTAACCAGAGATACCAACTTCGAGGAGATTAGGAACGTTTTCAAAAATCTAACGATAATCCTTCCTTTTCTCGAAGCTATTAAAAAGCTACCTAATCACGCTAAGTTTCTTAAAGAGTTGTGCACTACTAGGCGTAAGACCAACATACCTAAAGACGCCTTTTTAACTGAACAATTCCCAACTTTATCGGAAAATAATGGAATTGTTAAGTACAAGGACCCAATTAGGTCGCCCCATCTTGTAAAATGCACCTTAGGAGATTCCCCCACGGCACGACCGCTTTATTAGACACGGGGCGAAAGTGTTAACTTACTCCCCGTATTACTTGTATAAACAAATAGGTGTACAGGAAATGCAACCTACGAAAATAACGTTGCAATTAGTGGACAGGTCTATTAAGTATCCTAAGGGTGTAGTGGAAAACGTGCTTGTTAAGGTTCAGGATTTCTACTATCCTGCGGATTTTGTTATCCTCAATACAGAAGTCGCTAATGACTCTGTACCGATCATCTTAGGGCGCCCCTTTTTAGCAACTACCAACGCACTTATTAATTGCCGCGATGGTAAGATGTCCTTATCTTTTGGCCATCTCACAGTTGAGGTAAATGTTTTTAAAATGATGAAATAGTTACCAGATTCGTCTATAGATGGGGAGGTTAGCATGATCGAGAGCTTAGCTCAAGATTATTTTAACAACACGTTTCCTGAAAACAATATGTACAAATTCCTTTCTTTTGGAAAGTCAAATTTTGTAAATGACTCCTACTTAGAGGAAGTCAACACCATCCTTGAGTCCACACCAATTGTAGACACTTCGGTTGCTCCACATATTGAGTATGAAGACTTGCTACCTAAGCAAGTATTCATTATGCAAAATGAGGACCCCGACGAAACATCTATTGATTTTCCTTCCACCCCAGTGCTTAAACCCCTTCCCCCAGAGTTAAAATATATTCAACTCGATCCGGATGGTAGTCATCTAGTAATTATATCTTCTCTATTATCTAAGGATAAAGAGACACGTTTAATCCGGGTGATTAGGGAACATCGGTCTGCGATTGGTTGGTCACTAGCTGACATTAAGGGAATTGACCCTAATGTTTGCACTCATCGTATCCATTTGGAGGATAACACGAAGACTTCGTGAACCTCGCGTCGCTTGAACCCCCGCCATGAAAGAGGTGGTTAGGGAAGAAGTCTTACGACTTTCGATCGCGGTATCATATACCCAATCTCTGATAGCGAATGGGTCAGCCCCATTCATGTAGTTCCTAAGAAATCAGGAGTTACCATGGTTTGTAACGGAAAGGGTGACTATGTTGTCACACAAGGTCCTATGAAATGGAGGATCTGTATTGATTATAGACGTTTAAATGCTATGACACGAAAGGATCACTTTCCTTTACCTTTTATAGATCAAATGCTCGAACGCCTAGCTGGTCATGCTTTTTATTGTTTTCTCGATGGCTACTCAGGCTATTTTCAGATTATTATTGATATTGATGACCAAGAAAAGACTACATTCACATGTCCCTTTGGAACGTATGCCTATAAACGAATGCCTTTTGGCCTTTGTAATGCTCCTGGAATCTTCCAGCGGTGTATGCTTCATATATTTAGTGACATGGTAGAGCTTTATGGAAGTTTTCATGGATGATTTTTCTATCTATGGAGACTCCTTCACAGACTGTTTGTCTAACCTTGTCTAAGGTTTTGACAGGTGTGAAGAAAAGACCTCGGTTTTAAACTGGGAAAAGTGTCATTTCATGGTGAAAAAGGGCATAGTACTAGGTCACATTGTATCTAGTGATGGCATCGAAGTAGATAAGGCCAAACTAGATAAGATAGCGACTCTGCCTAAACCACGGACTGTCCGTGATATTAGAGCCTTTCTAGGCCATACAGGTTTTTATAGGCGATTTATTAAAGAGTTCTCGAAAATAGCTAGGCCTTTAACTAATCTGCTATTGAAAGATGCAATCTTTGATTTTAATTTTAATTGTAAGCAGGCTTTTGAAACTTTAAAAGCTGCCCTAACCTCTGCACCAATTATACAGCCTCCCGATTGGTCTAAACCTTTCGAACTCATGTGTGATGCTAGTGACTATGCAGTTGGTGCAGTCTTGGGACAAAAACTAGATAATAAGTCCACTGTCATTTATTATGCTAGTAAAACATTAAACGATGCTCAACGAAATTATTCAACTATAGAAAAAGAATTCTTAGCCGTCATTTACGCTTTAGATAAGTTTCGTCCTTATTTGGTTGGTTCTAAAACTTTAGTTTACACGGACCATGCAGCCCTTAAGTACCTTCTTGCAAAGAAGGATGCCAAGCAGAGATTAATCCGATGGATCCTTCTCTTGCAAGAGTTCACATTAGAAATAAAGGACAAAAGAGGGGTCGAAAACATAGTTGCCGACCACTTATCTAGACTCACAAACGACGATCAGACTGATTCTGAGTCCATACCGGACTCTTTTCATGATGAGCATATGTATGCCATTTTTTAGCACCATGGTATGCTGACATTGTAAATTATCTAGCGGCTGATGTTATGCCTTATAATTGGTTAAGGAATGAACGTAAAAAGTTTTTGGCTAGAGTTAAGTTATACTACTAGGATGAGCCCTACCTTTTTAAGTATTGTGCGGATCAGATTATTCGTCGTTGTATTCCCCAGTGGGAATATAATGAAGTTCTATCGTTCTGCCATGACAAAGAGTGTGGTGGACATTTTAGTGGGATGAAAACAGCCGCTAAAGTTCTGCAATGTGGATTTTATTGGCCTACCCTTTTTAAGGATGCCCAAGTGCATGGCAAGACGTGTATACGTTGCCAACAACTTGGGCTTAATTACTTAAAATGTAATATGATGCCATTAAATCCAATCTTGATCGTAGAAATTTTCGACGCGTTTGGGGCATTGATTTCATGGGTCCTTTCCCGGTTTCCCACGGTTTCATTTATATTCTAGTTGCCGTGGACTCGTGTCTAAATGGATAGAGGCCCTAGCTTGCCGTAGCAATGACCATAATACCGTTGTATTTTTATTAAAGAATATATTTTTACGTGGGTTTGGCATTCCTAAAGCCATCATTAGTGATGGTGGAACACATTTTTGCAACATGAGTTGTTGCATCCCTAGTAAAAAGTATGGAGTTACACACAAAGTAGCAACTCCTTATCATCCACAAACTAGCGGACAAGTAGAAGTTTCTAATAGGAAATCAAAAAGATTTTAGAAACAATCAGAAACCCCGATAGGAAAAATCGGTCAAAGCGTCTATCGGATGCCTTATGGGCGTATAGAACTGCTTTCAAAACTCCTATAGGTATGTCTCCCTTTAGACTTGTTTTTGGTAAACCATGTCATTTGCCCGTTGAATTAGAGCACCATGCTCTGTGGGCTATAAAAAGCCTTAACTTCAATATTGATGAGGCAGGTGTCAAACGCAAGTTGCAATTGAATGAGCTTGAAGAAATCCGTGGCGATTAATATGATGATCTCGCGAAGGATTATAAAGCTAACATGAAACGTGTTCATGATAAGCATATCTTGCGCAAAGAGTTTGTGGTCGGTCAAAAGGTTTTGCTTTACAACTCCCGTCTACATGTTTTCCTAGGCAAACTAAAAACCCGTTGGTCTGGCCCTTTTCTAGTTACTGAAGTCACCCCTTACGGGGCAATCACCTTGGTAAATCCAAATGACAACAGTACCTTTCAAGTTAATGGTCAACGGTTAAAACATTTCCACGAACCGGCCCCACGATGTAGAGGAAGTCCTTTTACAGGACCACGTCTATGAGGATGACCCTTGTCATTTGGTGTACTTACTTTCATTTCCATATCGATAAGTACACCATTCAGGTAACGGGCCCTCCCTATGGAGTGTGTAGCTGTAAGTACCAGATCCTAAGTCCACAGTTCACATAATTCACGTTTTCCACTTTTGCATGTTTTCTCGGTTTTTGAGTAATGTTCCTCTATGGAGTGAATTATGTATTTATTGTTTTTCATGTTTCTTATAATAAACAAATAAAAATAAAATTAAAATTCTTAAAATCATATAAATAGCAATCCAACAAGTCTTGGGAATCTGACTTTAAACGACCTACGTTGTAAAAAAATTTTGTGTTTAAAAATTTGTTTGGGGGTGGGCAGTCGATCTTTCCATCGGGATTGTTCGAACTTTCCATTGGTTTTGTTTAGGCCCATTAGTTCAATTGGGTTGACGTAATCTAAACTTAGATGTCCTTCGTTCGCATAACTTACGTCACACACGCACTTCGAGGCATTCTTCCACCCTCTTATACGTCACCCATGGTTGGAATTGAGTGTTTTATGGATCATTGGATTGGAAATTCTCTACTGATTATTTCCATAACTCATTCGCCAAAATCGGGCCAGTAACGAAGCGGCAAATTGAGTTTGAATTTGCGCGAAAAATCGGAAAATTTCGGAATTCAAACTGGGCTTGGGCCCAACCCGCACGCAAGTTGCGCGTCTCCTTCCTTCCCAACCCGCACGCACAGTGTTTCCACTTCAATCCCAAACCGCCGGTTACAAGTTAAATTAAATTTTGGAAACCAAAATAAAAAATAAATATAGAGAGAGGGAAGAAAACCTAACTACACCTACAACAAGGAAATCAAATCCACCTTAAATCTTCTCTAAACAATCATCACCACCAACCCAACTTCGAAAAACAGCCACCAATTATAGTTTCCACCACCACCACCAATGCCACCAACGCCGTTTTTAGTAGTTTTCTTCAAACTCGCCTCCCCCACAGTCTACAAACCATTAGTAGTCTAAGAAATTTCAATGGCGCTACGACGTAGAATTTTGCCGGAAAACGCGTTTGCTTCCGGTTAGCGCCATTTTATAACGCTGGAGATGTTCAAGAGACATTGGAACGGATGTGGTACTCAACCGAGGAGTTCTATCACTATGATTTGGTAGAACAGTTTTAAAAAGCGAGAATTGGAAGGGATAGGATTTTCATAAAGTTAGGAGGAACGCTGGAGAGAAGTAACGAGACAGTTGTTAGCTGAACTGTTAGGAATTACGCTTGAAAGCAACCTAGTACCAAAAATTCAGGAATCCCAGTATACTGGAGTTCCTGCTTTGATGAAG
Source organism: Coptis chinensis (assembly GCF_015680905.1). Taxonomy (NCBI): domain Eukaryota; kingdom Viridiplantae; phylum Streptophyta; class Magnoliopsida; order Ranunculales; family Ranunculaceae; genus Coptis; species Coptis chinensis. Next base: position 47,481,330 of record NC_141460.1, read on the forward strand.
GATACTGTCGTGGAGGGTGAATACAATCCGACATCCCATTGCGTCCGCCAGACCACCCTGAGAACTAATAAATTGGTTGTAGCTCAGTGGATTGGTAGGAACGTCCTCGGGAAAGACAAAGTCAGTGATATCGGCCTGCAATGTCTGCATGTTCTCTGGATTTTGCAAACAAAGAAGTATAATTTCTGCATCCTCGATTTAATGTTTAATGTGATTCGAGGAGTGGGGAAGAGTTTAGCGCCTCTTCCCGTATTAATCACTAAGATCATACTCTCCTTTAGAGCTGTCGCAAGATCTGCTCCTATTAAGATCAAATTGCATTCTAATGCAAGTATCTATACGGATTGCATCCAAGAGACTTGGCCGTTGTCTGAAGAAAAAATGGTTGAGTCAGAGGATGAAAGGGAAGATATGACATGTCTGGATGAAGATGCATTAGAGAAGTGTAATTCTAATTTAGAACGCATGCAAGTGTTGCAAACTGCCTTGCGGTGCGTTTATGGTATTTGTGGAGATATCCGAGATAGAGAGATAGTAGTTCAAAAGAAGCAAGGGAACCTTCAGAGGAGATTTGAAATGCTCGAAGGGGTTCTGGACGATATCTTGTCTAACACGGAGACTATCCACCAGCATCAACAAACCCAGTATGCAGTACTCGGTACTAAGATGGAAGCCCAGCGCTTGTTCCGAATAGAGATGCTACGACGCATGCCACCCGTGGAGGACTCTGTTTCAGCCTAGTCCGACAGGCATGAGCGTCGTCGCCAAAGGACAGAGGGTTCAAGCCAATCTCCATCTCAGGGTCCATCATCATCACAAAACTAGGTGTTCACCCCAGTTGGAGTTCGCTGTTATTTCATAATTTCGTTTTATTAGAAGGATTTTAATTTAGTAGTTAAATTTAAATAGTAATATGTTTATTTAATGTTGTTTGGATTTATATTTTATTTTATTTTTAATATAATTGGTTATTTTCGAGTACTGCTTGTTTTATCATTTATCCCACCTTCCCGACTTGTTTGGGGGTGGAAATATTTAGACCGAGCATAAGTCGTTATATGATCATATATATGTTAAGTTGTCTTGGAGGAAAGGTTGATAATTTGGCCGATATCGGCATATCTATAACTTGTGTGGTGGTAGTATGAAATCTAGGAGAGTTTAGAAGTTCCTATTCTAAATCCAGTATGAAAGATACCAGGATTTTTAGGAAATCATGAAAATGGCTTGTTTCCGTTTTTGGTTTTGGGAATTTTCCTATTTCCGGAAATTGCCTTCAAACAAATAGGGAACTTCCCGATTCGTTTTGGAAGCTCCTAACCTATTTAAACTCCATCCTTTCTACACTAACAAACCACAATACATCCCACCATCATCCCGCACCATCCACTCCAAGTTTTACCTTCTTTTTGCCCTAAACTCGGTTTTGGTTTTACGCGCTGTTGTCGAGCGCCTTTACATTTTTGAAGAATTTTGTCAGAGCGCGACCGCACCCTCCTTGAGCGCGACCTGCGCCATAACACTGTAAAAGCATTTACACAAGAGCGACTGACGCCTCCTCTTGAGCTTCGACCAGCGCCAAAAACCTGTGAAAATCATTAACACACGACCGACCGCCCTTACACCAGCCTACACGCGCCTTTTGTGAACGCGGGAATTTCCAATTTTCACAGGGTCATTCCAAGATTTTTTGTGGAACTGTTCAAAGAGTAGTTGAGATGACATCTCCTATAATCATACCTGAACAGTCTTTCGAAGATGTGTTGGGCACCCAGACCTATGGACGACATTGGTTCAGACACAGGATCCTGCAGTTAGGATGGCGTCATCTACTGGTAAGTGATGCCGATTCATATTCACCACAGCTTACTGCTTATTTCTACGACCACGTTAAATTCTATTGTAATCAGGATGGAGAACAATTATTCTCCGTCGTAGTCGATGACACGACACATAAATTCAATAAAAATGTGGTCGCTTTAGTTAATGGGTTACCAATACCTGATCCTGTTCACACATGGGCATATATGACCGATAATGCATACCTGTATGATTATACATATTTCCATGAGTATTATGGGGGAGGAGTATTTCGAGTAATGGACCAGGGGCGATATAGCATTGCCCTTGGTAGCCTTTCCCTAAACGTAGGCACCACCATGTTATTTATCCCGATGAATATTTTGGGGAATGGCGTTCATTTCGCAAACGATGCTGCTGGTGACATTTTCTTCGCTTTAGCTGAGGGACGTCACCGATATGACATCCCCCGAGTTTTAGTCGCTAGTCTTAAGAGAGCCCAAAGCATGAGGCATAAGTATCTTCTTATGCCTGTTTTGGTCAGCCGCATCATGCGTAGTTGTTTACCTGAATTATGTGCACAATTCACTGATTGGAAAAGGGTTGAAGTCATGAGACCCACCAATTGGGTGGTTCGCTCATTGCGAATAATGACTTGGCGGGATGGCAGGTGCAGTGACCTCATTTGGTTGCCCCGTACATCCCATCGCATTATGATAACACTTAACAGGTTAGCATTAGTCGATGATAAATGGCGGCAAGCTTGGCAAATTATAATGGACTGGCAGGATGCAAAGGAACCTCGTCTCGTTAACGAGGAGGAGGATGCATAAGCGGGAGATATGGTAAGTTTTTAGTTTCAGTAAGTGTCTGCTTATGTCCCAAGCAATTTAATTCGGTTAACCCATAATGGGTGGAACTCGTATAGAGTTGCGTCAGTTTATTTCCTATAGTAGTACGTTCTAACTTTGTTTTGCAGATGTTCCTGAATTTCACACGTTTCAATGGTATTTTTCCTACCCTCTTTATTTACAATACTTTGAGGACAAAGCATGATTCTTGTTTGGGGGCATAGAAACATGTGTAATTGAGGCATCTGTTAGGATATAGATATGTATAATATGCATTTGTTTTCTAGTTAAAATTTTTAAAATTCAAAAATATAAATAAATAAGTTATGCTATACACTTAGGAATATTGGTATTGTTTTCTTTCTCCATGCTCTTAACAATCTAGAAGTCTCACGTAGCTTTTGCATCAGAATAATTGTTAGAAACTTAGGTTAATATATAGGTAATAATCTTTGCATCTATCTATAAATATATTACATGAGTATCTATGATTGTTAGCAGTAAGTTTATGAAATCTAGGCTAGAGTACTTATTCTACAAATCCTGTGAGAATATAGACTAAAGGCAGATATGATTTAAACATTTGAGAAAACATTTGAGAAATAAAACGGAAGGGAGAAGTAACTTGCGGATCACTAGCCATATCCTAAAGAGAATTTACGCCCACTTTGGATGATTGATTCAAACCTATGAATTATCCTAAGCGAGCCTTTAATTTAAACCACAATTCCCCTCTTTGGATCGATATAGCCAGAAATTCAAACCTATGAATTATTTTCGCGCTAGTAAGCCCCTCGAGCCTTTATTTAGCCTTCCATAAACCACAATTCCCTTACCCTGTTACAAAAACAAAACAAAATAAAAAATTCAACTTACCCAATCTAGAGTAAGTCTGAGAATAGAATGAATGAAGAAAGAAGAAGAGAAAAACCTGTGTAAACAAAAATTAGTAAGTTGCTTCAGAAAAAGAAAAGAAGTTTCCATCCTAGGAAAAGAAAAAAAAATAGAAATAAATAAAAACTCCAAAAATAGAATAAAAGGGAGTCAAAAGCCAAAGAAAAGAAAAAGAAAAATATGGCTAAGGATGGAAACAAAGTATAGAAGCAAAAGAAAATAACAAGGTTTTTTTTTTTGCAGGCAAAATGTGAATATATTAATATTAATATAAGGTTACATGATGAGTCAACATTAACCAGTTACAAAAAAGGATCCCACCATATTGCAAAAAGAGTGAACATACTCTAGCTAAATCTAAAAGTACACCGATCAGGGCTCTCGATTTTGGGCACAAAAGATGGAAATGAAGTGTTGATTCATATTTACTGATTATATCTTTGATCATTAATGACTACCACATTCACTGCCATGTCATTCTTCCAAAAACCCGGATATTTCCTATTTTTTCTCCGAAAGTGGTTATCTTAAAATTATTATTGTATCCCCCGTTAATCACCATGAAGGAGTAACAATTTGGGAGCTATAAGAGGCTCTACCAAACCAAGCAAGTCTGGCTTATACTTCTGTATAATGTCTTCTAAGTATAACTTAGGAGAAGTTCTTCTCATTCCGCGAACATTCCAGAATAGGACGTTCGTCATTGATTATGCAGAGCTATTTTTCCTCGCCCTAGTGGATGGAGGAGAGTACTCCTGCAACATCCATTTCGACTTATACTTTTTCTTTACTGTCGTCTGCCATGGCTCTTCCCCAGACTCTTCATTCTCATCATCCGCTAGGTCAGCCCAGTTAACTGATCTCAATAGTGAATTTGCCTCATCTATTAATTTGGATCTGTTTCTGTCTCCCAAGGATGTATTCTCAACATGTCCTGTCGATGCCGATGATTCTGAGTCAAATCCGCTGCCATTCGCACCCTCATCTGCTTTGCGCTCTTCCTGCTGAGCTGTTAAGTTGGCCACTCTTTGAGACGGCTCAGCGCTCCATTTTACCACCCTATCCTCTGGAAAAGAATTTGCCTCAATAGCCTCTTCATGGGTGAAGTTAGACACTATGTTGGAGGTAGGGCCATGTGCCGGCTAAGACGCGAAGCTCTCCCCCATAGCCTTGGTGTTCACTACTTGTAATCCGACAGCCTCGTCCAAATTTGTGCGAAAAATGGGAGCTAAGATAGATGGTGGCTCTTTATGCTGGGACGATGCAGGCATCCTCCCTACTTTCGACAAAAGCGAAGCTGCTTCCGTAGGTACCTTAGCCCCAATAGCTGCCATGCTTTCCACCCCTCTTACCACACAGGACTCTTCCAGAAGAGCCTCTTTTTCAGTCCTTTCCTTATCAGTCTTCTCACCTGATGTTAGGTGAACTAGCACATCCTCAACTGGTATCTCAGTTCTACATCCTGCCTGTTCATTCCCATCCATTGACATCGCCACAGCTGAAATCACTTTCACACCCTCAGTACAAGAAATCCCCGTCATGCCTTCAGAAGAGTGGTACTCAGGGGCCCCCTCTAGGTAGAGATTCCTGCTGTGGACTGCTCGTTCGTTCTTCCCCTGCATCACCTAACGATGTGGTGTTGCCCTCTTCTTCAGTAAATGCCTCCTTCTCCGCTGCCTTTAATAGCCTCTCCACGAAACTATATTGTCTCTTGTAGAAAGCTTTCTCTGCAAAGATGGATAGCACCACTACTATCCCCATGTTATTCTCCCGTATATTTCCCATTTGTGGTGTCCTCCGGGAAGCCACAATCGATCATTGTCCTCCACCGTGTGTATCTCATCCACGTCAAGCCCCTCCCGAACGGTTTTGCGTTTGCACTTCTTTGGGCTTGTCCGTGCTTTTCACTTTCCACCGAGACTCCCCTTGCTTGCTGGGCTCTCCAGTGGTCTTGTTCCTTCCATGTCTTCTTCGTCTTTTTTCCCCCACCGGTTCCAATGTATTGGGGTTGACGTCCACTACTCCCTCCTTATCCTTGTTTCCATTGTTTTTATTGTGCCTCATATCATTTCTAAGCCTCCGGCATTCAGTTACCAAATGTCCCACAACTTTGCAATGTGTGCACATTTTTGGTAGTTTGCCCACCTCGACAGTTTGTCAGAAGTTGGTAAACTTCGTCCTTACATAAATTTGATCCGACAGCGGTTCGGATAGGTCCACATCAACCAATATATTGGCATAGTATCCATACTCTCTGTTGAGGGTTTTTTCATCAATTTGCATAGGATACCCCACTCCCCGAGCAATGGACATCAAAGTCTTCGGCTCCCAGTATTCCTGACCAAGTCCAGGCAATCTAATCCAAACCAAACCATGAGACTGCTTTTGGCTGTCGGGATTGAAGTTTGTAGTCCATTGGCTGATTCTCATAGGCATTTTGTCAAAGTCCCACGATCCTTTCGCCCAAACTCTGTTTTGATCCTCTGCATTCGAAAATCGGATAAACAAAAAACCTTTCCCAATGGGTGTGATCAACCAATCTCCTGATGGATTCCAAATTTGAGATGCAATGACTCTCACTCTCTCCAGCGACACTTTTTTCAAATCTATCCTTCCCACTAAACAATGCTTACAAAATGTCAAGCCTTTTTCATGAGCCTTCTCTGGGATAGTGATTGCTGGGTAATCCCCCATCTTTTCAGGGGTTGGTAGTTCCTGAAATTCCACCGGTTACCTAATATGGAGCTTTGCGGCATCCGCGTAAGAAACTCGTGTATTCTCTGCTTGAGCAGCGTCAGCACCCTTCTCAGAGAGAGTTGACAAATTATGATGCAACATCGAGGTTGTCGACATCTGATTGTTTTTCTCAAATTCGTATAGGTCCATGGTTGTATGCCTTCTCAGAACACACACTATATATCAGTGTGAGATTTCACCTGATAGGCAATAGAACCTAAGAAAAGAGGAAGCAGAGAAGAAGTGTCAATATCACGCTTTTGGAACTCACACTGTGATCAGCGAAGGATTTGACCCAAAAGCTTTGGTTTTACCCACCTTCCAGAACTCTCACTGTTAAGCAGTGGAGGGTTTTACCTGAAGAGGAAGGTATATTGAAGTAGAAGAGGATAAGTTTTTTTGTCTAAATTTGGTTTTAGCTAAAATCGGCAAACTAGAGGAGTACCGAAGCATTGAATTAGCTTAAGTTATCTCGCACCCTATCGCCCCGCTACAGGACCCCATTCCTATAACTCACTGCTCGAATATATGAAGACTCTATTATCTCAGACTTGTCCTTTTGAATATCCATTTCCTTCCTTCTTAAACCATCTCCTAATCCCCTCAACACCTAATAAAGACCTCTAGCTCAATTAGGAATAGGTTAGTGTGATAGTAAGTGGCAGATGTGTTTGATTGACCCCGGCTTCCTTGTTGTCATTGAGATTGTAAGGTAAAGTGTGCCCACTTGCACAATCGGAGTAGCTTAAACTTGAGTGGAAAAATCAGAGTGGTTTTGTCTTGACATTTATGTGAGGACCTACTTAAGGACGCTTATTCGAAGTTTTAAACTTAACACGCTAGGCATTTCATAGTATTACTCATAGTATATATATTTGTATCATAGATGATTGATTATTATGCATATATTAGTTTAGGTTTTTGACTTAGTTATTCTTATTCAATTGCTAGTGAGATGTATAGATAGTTGGGACATGAATGAGGAAAACAATAGTTTTATTTCTTAGTCGTTGTAGTATAGTTGAAGTTTGTGAGTACCTTCATTGGAAAACTCTCACGAGGCTATAACTCGTCCACTAGGGAATTCCTAGTGGTTTAAGGCCCCGTTGCATATGTGGTCAATGTAATCGCGACTCAGTGAAATGAGAGTAGATAGAACTCCATTTTGGTCACTTATTTTAATTTCTCATCTTTGCTTGAGGACAAGCAAAATGCTGTTTTGGGGTGGTTTGATAAGAGCCCAAAACTGTAGTTTTAACCCTTTAACAAGTCATACTTTTGGACCAATTATGTGAGTAATAATTAAGAGTTAACACTGAATACGTGTTTTTATGCATTTCAGGCTTCAAAGTCCATTATGTGCAGAAATGTGCCACTTTAGTGAGATAAAGGAGAAAAGGTCGGTTACTAAGGAGTTCCGTGATTAAAGGCCAAGATTCAAGAAGATAAAGCCTTCCTAAAGCCCGGTCAAAAGCTGAAAAGTCGACACGGGCTGAAACAGCACACAAGTCAGCAGAACTTCCGAAAGCCGTATCTTTGGACTCAGACCTCGGAATTGGGCCTATCTTATGTCAAACGACCAGCTCAGAAAGAGCTTTCCAATAGTCTAAGCCTTGACCCAATCAGAGGAGCAGAAGTGGATGAAAAGTCTGTGGAAGCCAACTGCAGCTGAAGAGGCCTTTTAGATGAAAGAATTGGGTTTTGGGCCTAATTCTCTGGCCCAAAACATGGCTCCAAGCCCATGCACGATTTTTGGATCTAAAAGTATAAAAACTAAAGCTTAGCTCTTTGTTAATGGTAGCTAGTTAAACCTAAAATAATATAGATAATTCTAGATCTGTTTTCATTAATTAAATTAAGCTTTAGTTCCATTTTCAATTCTTGTTTTAGATTAAGTCTTTGAATCATTGTTCTTGATTGATTAGATAAATAAAATAATTGTTTTCTCAATTTCGAATTGTGTTATTTCAATTTATAGATCTGATTTTTAATTCTTGTTGATTATCATTCCGTAGTTTAAATAGATTGAACCATTGTTAGTTAATTTAGTTAAGTTAGAATTTTAATATGATGTGTAGTTATAATGAAATGGGAAATGATGGTTTGATGACTCAAGGCTAAAACCTCCATTAGAGGGGTTGATGAAGCCTTGATAAAAACTTAGTGGTATAGTGTAGAAACATTGTAGAATCTATTCCAATCTAGAAGGTCGTGATTCGCCATGAGAATGGGTGGACGACCTCACATGCTAGTTAGTACTCGGTAGAAATGCCATGAACACTAGGGATTAGAACTCAAATTTCTTGCCGTAAGAACGTAAGAATTGAGATACAAGAATCTATGTTAGGCTATTAAGTTGGATTCGAGGTGGATTCAATTCCCCCCTAATCCTTTATCTAGATTCAAGCACAATCATATTTCCATAGCATTCGTAGTTAAATTCAAGTAATCAAATTCAGTAAGTATCGTAGTATATCACCTTCGTAAAGCTCTCATTGACTTAAGACTGAGTAATTAGATTAGAAAACATTACATGCTAGAGCACTAGGAGTGGAACGAATTCGTTACTCCACTCTATTTCGATAGACTTGAGAGTAGGAAACTTTGATAACATAGACACATAGATAGTTTTAGTTTACTTTCGTTTTGAGTTCATCGCTCATTTCTTAGGTAGACTAAACAATTTTATGTTAATCAAGCATTATAGGAGTTTTAGAAATGATGGAATCACACGATCACACCCTTATAGTGGCTTGGCACAAGAAAAATGGAATGCATGTTGTGATTGCTTTAGAAGAGAAAATTTAAGGTAATATACTTTATTGTGCTAATTAGGAAACTGCTATGTATTGAATTATACTTAAGGGTTGTGTTGACTTCTTAAAGAAAAACTACATACTCATTGTAATTTTATGTTTTAGCTTGGCTTGTCTTTCTATTTGGATGATGTGCGGAGTACTTAATTTATTGGATTTTGAATGAGTTCAATTTAATATTTTTGTTGGCATTGCTTTTGATATTGTATTCATTTTATTGCAGAAAATTAGCGAGCAAAATTCAAATAATCGGCAAAAGCTTGAAACAAACCATTGTGGTGGTTCAAAGTCATTCCTAGGATACTTGGAGGAATCTATAACTTTCTTTATTTACATACATTGGGTTGCTTTTTCGTAGTTTGATATTAATTGAAGTAAATTATAAAAGGATATGTTTTCAAATCTTTACAGCGTGACTCTGAGACTCAGGAACCTATTGGAAAGATAGAATTCTATCGTCGAACCCACTTTAGCAGTAGTAAGGAATGGACTAGTCTCATTGCTGAACAAAACTATGTAAGTAAATTTACTATTACCTAGCTTTACCATGGTGTACTTATAGTTCAATATATTTATGCCCAATTTAAACTTATTGGACCGAATGTGACAACTTAAAGCTGAGTCTGAAGTAGAAGGCACTGAGCCAAAGACTGAGGATGAAATTTTTATTATAGTATTGGGTGTAAGGTCTGGATACTCCAATGGCCTTGGGCATCGGGTCCTGCTAGAGTCATCTAGAAGGCTGGCATCCCTTCATTTAGAGGAGGAAGTGCAAAGGAGGAGGGACGAGGAGGAAGTGCAATGGAGAAGGGCTGAGGAAGCTGAAAAGCGTAACGAGGAGCTCACTACTAAAATGATATCTCAAAGAAGTCAAATAGAGGAGATGGCGGTCCGTCAAGCTAGGTTTGAGGCTTGGATGTTGCAAGTCAATGCTAGTTCTTCATGTTATGTATGAGTTGTTTGTATTAAATTGATTGGTTGCATGCCTGATTGATTAACTCCTTCTAAGATGTTTTGTGTTTGTGATTTATACTAGTCTGCGAGAACTGTACGTGTATCCTTTTTCCTCGAACTTTTTCTGTATTACCTCATAATTTGTCTTCCACTCACCAGAAATAACTTACCAGTAGGATAAGGGGCCAAATTACATGCTCATTTGTTTGAGTGGTATGTGGTAGAGCTGTGAAAAACTACGAGGGTACTATGTCGTATGTGGTAGAGGTGTGAATAAAAAATGGCTCTGAGGATAAATTGATGAATATTTCTAGAAATATTTTAGCTTATCAATCTTAAGTACTATGTGGTAGAGGTGTTAATTTCTAATCTGAGGATAAATGGCCAACTTTATGTTATTTCTTGAAAAGCTAATTAAGAGTGTGTTGTCATTGGTTCCCTGAATAAAAGAATACTTCTCCATACATGATACATGTGAGCAGTCCTCTGGCATAGGCAGTATCGAGAGATGGTGACTCTTTATGAAATTCTTATAGGTCTAGCTGCTCTAAATAGAGTAAAGCCTAGAGGCAGGGCAGTGCACTAGTTTAATTGTCAGATGCTAGTTTCAGAGCTATGTCATGCATCCTTAACGAATGATATTTCCTTAAGGAATGATCAGTCATTCAGAGCTAGTTTCAGACTAGCTAATGATATTTACTAAGCTAGTTTCAGGTCTAGCAACTCTAAAGAGAGTAAAGCCTAGAGGTAGTGCAGTGCACCAGTTTAATTATCAGATCCTAGTTTCGTAGTTGTGTCATGCATCCCTAACGAATGATATTTCCTTAAGGAATGATCAGTGATTTTGATTGCCTGGCCGCTCTTCTAGACCTGCATATGCTCAGCTTTTTGTACACGACCTTGTACCATCCCTTGTCCAAGTCATTCAAAGCTAGTTTCAGACTAGGTACTAATGCATTCTCTTTTTTTAGACTAGCTAATGATATTTACTATACAACTGTCTTCACAAATTGTCATATGCATTCTCTTTTGTCGCAGATTTTTGTAGAAGGGAACGAAATAGTAGTAGTTGTCTTGCCCTGATTTTGTCAGACACATTCTCTCTTTTAGTAGTTGTCTTGCCCTGATTTTGTTAAAGATATTATTGGTAGAGATACTTGGGCTTAAGGGAGCTAGCAAGTTTCCCTTCATCAAACCCTCCAGTAGCCTCTGAGAGTTCTTTGTAAGTGATTCTGGGGAAGTTGAATTTTAGTTCTGGCGCTGACACGCTAAACAACTCATCTTTCTTGGTGGAAATTATTCCTTTGATGTATCGATGTCCAATCCAACAAAATATGGTAAATTAGTAGTAACAGCTGCCTGTTCTTTGAAAGTAATATCTCAAGTATCTAAGGGTTGAATACTATGTATGCTGGTCTTCTGGTACAATTTAAGGAAGAATGATCTAGGAAAATGCACATTTATTTACTCTGGGAAAAAATCTTACGAATTTACCTACTATGCCATGCTCTTTAATTAAGTGTAACGCACTGTCTTGTGGACCAGATTATATTCAACTTGGGTTTCTGCCAAGAGATATTGCAAAGTGGGTAGCTCTATTATGTGATGCTTGGTTTTTTTTTGTTTCTCTGCGTATATATATCTAAAAGTAGTACTTGTGGCTGCTTTGGAAAGAAGTAACAACAAAGTACAACTGATAATGTATGTCTCACAGGCATGTCTTATATCCGATGGGACCCTAGTTTGATCACATAAAACTATTTCCAATGCATTGCTTACTTGCATTTTCGCTTCAATCTTTTTTTAATTTGGATAAGTATACTTACTAATGTCTCTTTTCTTTTCCAATTTGTTGTTTGTATCAGATTGGCCGATTGGTTGGCGGTATATTGATAAAGAAAACTTGGGTGGATGTTGTTCGAATTGGCAGATTATGAGAATTTGGCCAAAATCTTATTTTTTTGAAGAACTAATCTTATTTAGTTGATTGCTTTGAAGATTTTGTAATTCAGTATATTGGCAGAGACTAATTGTATGGCTGCTCAAATAATGATTTTGGATGATCTTAATTAATGATTTATATTTTGCTATAATTTATTGTGAATGAATATATATGATTGGTGTTTTTAGTTTAATCATAAATTGTATTGGGCAGGTTTATATAAATTGAAATGATTCAAATTATTGCGTAATACCTATTATATATATGAGTAAACCCATTTGCAATGCCGAGCTCGTTGTAAAAGAATTAGGGTGCTGCAAATGTGTTTAAACAATTACCAACACATTTGGTGTAGCTAAAACAACCAGTAGGGGGCAGCTAAAAACACACTTTTGGCAACGCCCTTAGCGCAGCTAATGGTTTAAACCTTTTGCAACAAAGACCTTGGGGGCAGCTAAAAACACACTTTTGGCAATGCCCTTGGCGCAGCTAATGGTTTAAACCTTTTGTGAGAAAGACCTGTAGCTAATGCTTTTTTGTGACGCCATAGGGTGCAACTAAAAGTAACCCTTTTGCAACGCTAGCAGGTGCAGCTAAAAAGAACCTTTTGCAACGCCAATCGCTGCAAATAGTTTAAATATTTTAAAAATCATTTTAGTTTGGTAAAATACTTTAGCAACGCTAATAAAGTGATAGCAATGGGACAAGGCGTTGCAATAACCTTCAAGCTTTTGCGACGCCAATTGTTGCGTCTTAATTTAGCTTTTGTGACCCAATTTTTTGCAGTGCCTTTGTGACACCCACATTAGCGTTGCCATTGATCATTGGCAGCGTTTTTTTATACTTGTAGCGACACCAAATGGCGTTGCAATTGAGCCTTTATGTTGTAGATCCTTAAGTAAATATGAGAAATTAAAACAGAAGAAGTCAAATATGTAATGATTATACTAATCTCGTTTCGTGGAGTGCAATTGCATTGATTATATACAACAAGGCCTTAAACCACTAGGAATTCCCTAGTGGACAAGTTTAAGCCTTGTGAGAGTTTTTCAGATATCATACTCACAAACTTACTCTATCTAGTACAAAGGGTCTTGTCTCCTTATTTATTCTAAAAATTTATACATCTCATTAGCGGGGAAATAAGGACAAGTTCCTTTAAACTCAGGATAACATATGTATAGTAATTTAATCATCTAAAGATAAATGCGCAAACATGAGAGATGAAATGCAAAAGCGGAGTTGTTTCTGAAACTTTTGGAGAGCGTCCTTAAGTTGGGTTCTCACAGCGATGTGTTGAAACACAAACTCTCAGATAGATTCATTCAAGTTTCATTATCTCAAGTGTGGAGGGCATTTATATTCCTCACATACACGAATGATGTCCAAAGAAACCAGGGTCGTCGATTGATTATAATTGTCACTTACTATCACACCATCCTATTACTAATTGAGCTAGACGTCTTTTATTATGAGTTATAGGGCTAAGGGGGTGGTTTAGAAAGAAAATTGGAGGGCAAAACAAAATCTGATAAGTTGAGAAATAGGGTCTTCAAGATATTAGTAACTAAAGAAGAACCTCGTTTTGTTCTTTGCTTCTGAATTGTGTTTTATTCTTTAGCCCTTTGGCTTTGTGACTCCATATGTTTTTTATTTTTTAGAGTTCTAACTTTTCTTTTGTTTCTTTTGATATCGGCTCCTTTTGATTTTGAACATTTGGGAGTTTCGATTTTTTATGGATCTTTTTTTCCTTTTCTTTCTTTTCTTTTCTTTTTGAAGCAACTAACTATTTTGGTTTTTACAAGGTATTCTCTTCTCGATCTCTTTTTGTTGTTCATCCTATTCTCAACTTGTCAGCTGCGTAAACTCTTCATTGTGTGTAACAACGGGTGAGGGTTTGATAGCGAAAAATAAAAATGCTAATATGAAATTGAAGGCTAAAAATGGGGAACTAAAGGAAAAATTAATTTTTGGGTTTTTAGCGTTTATTTGGCTATATCGATCCAAAAAGGGCCTAAACTCTCTTCTAGGATATGATGTGGTGATCAAGCAAGTGGACGTGTGGTCTTTCTATCCAGACATTCTTTGTGTCATCACTCAATAATCATTCAGATGAGGCTTTTAGCTAGATTCTTATAGGATATGGAACTTAACTGTTCTAACCTTGGTCTCGAAAACTTACTACTATATACAATCAATGATGTTTATGCATGTCATTCATGAAAACGAACCCTCACTCTATTGTTATAATGAAACTTCTAGACTATGTATTTATTATAGAAAAAGGAACTAAGACTTTTAGTACTAAACAGAAAACTATTTTTGGTCTTTTTGAAAATATTTTAAGAAAGAAAGAAATATATTTAATATACCTAATATAAGAAATGTCGGCGGCTAAGAAAAAGATTCTCGAAAGTTTCCTCTTTTCATGAATCCTGTTATGATCCTACTTTTAAAATAGGATCACCTTCCTAGATCTTCGACCGATCCTATCCTTGTTAAGGATCTTACTTGATTGCACTAGGGTTTCTAACTTCCACGGATCGGGCTACTGGATCTGAGTGATCCGAATGGATCGAATCCATGGACCTGGGTGATTCGGATGGACCCTGGACCTGTTGTGAACTTGATGGATTTGCCAGAAACAAACCCAAAGTATCTTTGATAACTATCTGAATGGTCCCACACTTGTCCCTACACCTGGGTCCAAGTATACTTTGGACTGAAAAGGAAATATATGAATGATACAAGGAATGATACCATAGGTCTGGGGTTCGAACCCCCGCCGCACCAATGAGTTACTGATCTCATTTAAAAATAGGCTTACTAAAAAAAACCAAAAAAAATGATACATCCGCAATCCAACCCTAATCCGGATAGATCCTAATATGGTAAAAAGTTTTGAGTGAGAATCCGACCCAAACCTGCTACATTTCCAGCCCTATAAAAATCATATTACCATATTTCCGGTAATATGTTAAAGAGTTTTTGTGAGCATGTTCTCCATGGTGGGGAGATCATATTTACAAAAAATTAGCCCTTAATTCAACTTTTAAGTCCATTATTTTGCTTGAATTCATTTACAATGTGG
This sequence comes from Coptis chinensis, assembly GCF_015680905.1. Taxonomy (NCBI): domain Eukaryota; kingdom Viridiplantae; phylum Streptophyta; class Magnoliopsida; order Ranunculales; family Ranunculaceae; genus Coptis; species Coptis chinensis. The sequence goes on from NC_141460.1 coordinate 47,496,414, forward strand.
CTATAATGTGCGCATAAGAATATGGATCTATCCTTCCCCTTTATATATACTAGCAAAATGCACGTGCTATGCACGTGGTTAATATTGAAAAGTAAAGATGAAGCACAACGAATATATCAGTTTTAGGTGGATAGTAGATGTCATACATCATGAACACATATTTGGAAACTCACATTATAGATTTGCTGCATCTATTTATAATAATAACATGTTGATGCAGTATATCTTTACCAAAAAAAATTAAATAAATAACACATTGATGTGTATAAGCACATTATCAAAGATTGAAAAGTTGTATACTTATATATCTGTGCAACATTTTCCAAGATCCAATTCATTCCAATTTATTTCAATTCAACAACCAAAACTTATAAAGAAAGTGTTAACAACATCATCATTGGCATACATCTTACATTTATTATGACATTTTTAATATATTTTGAACACACTATTACATCCTAAATCAGCATATTACATCTTCCAATAATATCTACACACGGTTACTGTACAAAGCTAGTGTCCTTTGGATGCCACACAATTTTACGAAGGATCACTACACCAAAAAAGGCATTTACCAACGGCTATATCCGTTACTTATATTTTTACTAACACTTATATTCGTTACCTCTGGGGCGTCACTCTCACTTAGGCCAAATTTAGTAACGGATATAACCGTTACTGATAATATTTATCAGTAACGGTTATATCCGTTACTAACATTCTTTGTAATGGATAGCCAACTGTTGAAAGGTCGTTTAAATTTGTCATTTCTAACAGTTATAAGTGTTAGTACAGTTTGGCACATTTTTCTAGCGGGAAAAGAAATTTGTAAGTCACGGATATATCCGTTAGTAATGGATATCTTTAATTTATAAAAAAATGTGGGGGTCGAGTAACAGTGACTTTGGTGTACATCCCAGGGGCAAAGTTGTAATTTTACTTTTCCTAAAATATTTTTTGTTTTTTGAAAGGGTATAATAGTAATTTCATTTTTTTAAATTTGTTTTTAAAGCAGATTTTCAAAACTAGTGGGCCATTATGTTTGCGGAAAGTTAGACAAACAGGGCTATAAGTATAAATTCACTCTTAAATTAGTATTTTTGGCCAATTTGTGAAAATACAACACAACATGTGTTTTTACACGTGCACGAGGCTAGTTGTTAGTAATGGATATTTCATTTCTAATGGATATAAGTGTTAGTGAAGCTTGGGGCCCTTCCATTACTAATATTTAGCGTAACAGATATAACCGTTACTTAAAAACAATCCAGTGCAAAAAAAAAAAAAAAAAAAAAAAAAAAAAAATCTGGCGCCAAAAGGTTTCCACCCTGTACAGAGCTACATTACATCGGATTATCCACAATCTATCTTACATACAAAAATATTACATTACATTACAACTCAAGTAACAAGTGAATAAAAAAAAAACCCCACTCGGTTAACATTATATAATTAAAGCCACCAATCTAAATCCCAATTTAGAAACCAAACACTTGTAAAAATGGATTAACCTAATTGTATCCATCCAAAGTCACAACAAGAATTGTTAGACAACATAACAGAAACCGACAAACACTAACAAGTTGACACAACTACCAACTCGACCATTGAGAATATGCCAAGTACCAGTCAGAAGCAACACCACCATCTGCACTCTTACATCGTTGGATGTGTATACCTGTTTTTACCAAAAAAAATCGCATTAATCTCATACTTCCCACATAAAAGAAGAGACCACAAAAAGTTGAAACCTAAAATGTAGTTTAATACCACAAAATGATGTAACATGCATATTATTACCTCAATAAAGGCACTAGGATGTGGACAGTTTCGTTTCTCTGATAATCTCACAGTATATTATGCAACAATGCCGCAATATCAAGTGTACCTCTCGTATTGCTTTGAGAACATCTATGTCTACATTCAAATTCCTATGTGCCAAAGAAGTGTCTATCCATCATAAAGTAATCAGTTGATTACTAACAAATAAGGATACAAGCAAGCAATATAATTAAACTCATGCACCTAATAAACAACCGAAATTCAAATGTCTAAATTTGTACTGTGAAAAATAAATCCCCTTATCCGATCACTTAGTAAGCTTAACCTACACATAACCAAATCAATTTACTTGATTCACCCTCCCTAAAATATCACATGGATTCAACATGCATACCATGAGTCTACCATGGTAGAAAAGAAATTGGACAAAATGTTTCTCTCACCAAGCCTTAAAATAGAATCCAAAAAGCACTACCTCAACATTATCACACAATTCTTATAACACCTTAACAACACCTCGTCCCTTACCACTATGATTTCCCACAACATATTAGAAAGGTAGAACAACTACCACTCAAACACCATAGTGCAGTGCTAATGAGTCATCCATTTTGCAAGTGAATTAAATGCAGAAAACAATATCTAAACACTACCAACAACCCATTTCCTTGATAAGAACAAATTTAGTTTGTATTAATTTCTTTCAGCAAGGCAAGTAATTTCTTTTTTCTAATAATAGAAAAAAGAGTACTGATAAAAGTTAAAATTGAATAGTCTACCTACGAAATGAATGATGCAACTCAAAACGTAAGTAAACTAAAACTATTCTTATGATGCTTATATTTATCAAAGATTCTACTCTCAAGTCTATGAGATATAGTGGAGTAGAGTGATTCGTTCCACTCCTAGTCCTTCTGCATGCTGTGTTCTCACGTGTTTGTACTCTCTACTTAAAGTCTAATGAGAGATTTACGAAAAAGGCAACTAGACTACGATGCAACTACCCACGAAATGCAACTAGTCGACGATGGGAATAACTAAGGGAATACTACGTTGATTCGATGATAAGGAGTTAGAGGGAAATTGATTCCACCTTAACTCGACTTAATCCTATTAATGACAAATCGTCGTAATCCGAATTGAACTGCTTCGCAGAACAATTGGTTCTCCCTAATCCCTAATTACACATGGCATTTCTACCAATTAATAACTAGCATGTGAACGATTAAACCCATTCTCATGGTGAACTAAACGCGTTTCTAGAGTGGAAAGGAAATTACGACGAATCTACGTTAATCGAATCAAGCTTTCATCAAGGCTTCTCAACCCCCTCTAATGGAGGTTTAGCCGAGAATCATTACGCAATCATTTCCAATTAAATTTAAACTAAACATGATATAAAGAATTGAAATTTACTTAATTAAACAATAATGAAATCTAATTTAATGACTAAAATGCAATAAGGATAGGAATTGAAATTGGATCTAGAAATGGAAATGACAAAAATCGAAGTTGATAGAAGTACTACTTTATTGACCTAATCAAAATGAAGAACAAGATTCCAAGGTTTAATCTAATACAATAATTGGATTTGAAACTACACTTAATCAAAAACAATTAAATAAAACTAGATCTAGAAGCTATTTTAATGGCTACTTTCTATTCTAAGCTACTTTTATTTTCTAACCTAAAAATCTACCATTAACTATCTACCATTAACAAAGAGCTAAGCTTTTGTTTTTATACTTTCAGATCCAAAAATCGTGCATGGGCTTGAAGCCATGTTTTGGGCCAGAGAATCAGGCCCAAAACCCAATTCTTTCAGTCCAAAAAGGCCTCTTCAGCTGCAGTTGGCTTCAACAGACTTTTCGTCCACTTTTGCTCCTCTGATTGGATCACGGCTTAAACCATTGGAAAGCTCTTTCCGAGCCGGTCGTTTTGACATAAGGTAGGCCCCATTCCAAGGTCTGAGTCCAAAGATATGGCCTTCAGAAGTTCTGCTGACTTTGTGTGCTATTTCTGCCCGCGTCGACTTTTCAGCTTTTGACCGGGTTTTAGAAAGGCTTTGTCTTCTTGAATCTTGGCCTTTAATCACGGAACTCCTTAGTAACCGACTTTTGCTCCTTTATCTCGCTAAAGTGGCACATTTCTACACATAATGGACTTTGAAGCCTGAAATGCATAAAAACACGTAATCAGTGTTAACTCTTAATTATTACCTCACATAATTGGTCTAAAAGTATGTACATTACGAGGGGGTTAAAACTACAGTTTTGGGCTCTTATCAAACCACCCCCAAACAGCATTTTGCTTGTCCTCAAGCAAAGATGAGAAATTAACATAAGTGACCAAAAATAGAGTTCTATCTACTTCTCGTTTCGCCGAGTGCGATTGCATTGACCATATGCAACAAGGCCTTAGACCACTAGGAATTCCCTAGTGGACGAGTTATAGCCTCGTGAGAGTTTTCCAGTGAAGGTACTCACAAACTTCATCTATACTACAATGACTAAGAAATAAAACTATTGTTTCCTTATTCATGCTCTAAACTATCTATACATCTCACTAGCTATGAACAAGAATAACCAAGTCAAAAACCTAAGCTAATATATGCATAATAATCAATCATCTATAATAAACATATATACAATGAGTAATACTATGAAATGTCTAGCAGGTCCGTTTCTGAAACTCGGAATATCGTCCTTAAGTAGGTTCTCACAATAATAGTCAAGATACAACACTCTGATTTTTCCACTCAAGTTTCACTACTCTAGTGCGCAGTGGGAACACTTTACCTTACAATCTCAATGATAACAAGGAAGCCGGAGTCGATCAAACACATCTGCCACTTACTATCACACTAACCTATTCCTAATTGAGCTAGAGGTCTTTATTAGGTGTTGCGGGGATTAGGAGATGGTTTAAGAAGGAAGGAAATGGATATTCAAAAAGGACAAGTCTGAGATAATAGAGTTTTCATATTATGTAACTTAGAGAAAACCTTGTTATTTTCTTTTGCTTCTATACTTTGTTTCCATCCCTAGCCATATTTTTCTTTTTCTTTTCTTTGGCTTTTGACTCCCTTTTATTCTATTTTTGGAGTTTTTATTTATTTCTATTTTTTTTTTTTTTCCTTGGATGGAAACTTCTTTTCTTTATTTTCTGAAGCAATTAACTAACTTTTGTTTACACAAGTTTTTCTCTTCTTCTTTCTTCCTCATTCTATTCTCAGACTTATTCTAAATTGGGTAGGTTGATTTATTTTTTTATTTTGTTTTTGTTTTTGAAACAGGGTAAAGGGATTGTGGTTTATGAAAGGCTAAAGAAAGGCTCAGAGGAGGGCGACTAGCGGAAATAATTCATAGGTTTGAATTTTTGGCTATATCGATCCAAAAAGGGCCTAAATTCTCGCTTAGGATATGGCATAGTGATCAAGCAAGTGGACGTGTGATTTCTCTATCCGGATTTTACTTCTCCCTTGTGTCATTTCTCAAATGTTTTGGCTCATATAAGGCTTTTAGGCTATATTCTCACAGGATTTGTAGAATAAGTACTCTAGCCTAGATTTGAGAAACTTTCTTGCTAACAATCATAGATACTCATGTAATATATTTATAGATAGATGCAAAGATTATTACCTATATATTAACCTAAGTTTCTAACAATTATTCGATGCAAAAGCTACATTGAGACTTCTAGATTGTTAAGAGCATGGAGAAAGAAACAATACCAATATTCCTAAGTGTATAGCATAACTTATTTATTTATATTTTTGAATTTTTGAAATTTTAACTAGAAAACAAATGCATATTAACTCTATCTATATCCTAACAGATGCCTTAATTACACGTGTTTCTATGCCCCCAAACAAAAAGCATGCTTTGTCCTCAAAGCAATTAAATAAAGAGGGTAGGAAAAATACCATTAAAGCGCGTGAAATTCAGGAACATCTATAAAACAAGGTTAGAACGTACTAATATAGGAAATAAAAACTGACACAACTCTATACGAGTTCTACCCATTATGGGGTTAACAAGAATGAAATTGCTTGGGACACAAGCAGACACTAACTAGAATGAAACTTACCTTATCCCCCGCATTCCTCGTCATCTTCCTCATTCTCTTCTTCCATAAAGAAGTGAGGTTCCTTCGCGTCCTGCCATGCCATGATAATTTGCCAGGCTTCCCGCCATTTATCATCTATTATTGCTAACCTATTAAGAGCCACTTGGTGCGGCCGGGGTGTAGGGTGCAACCGGATGAGGTTGTATCCTCCACCCTTGCCAAGTCATTTACACGGAAAGATCGAATAATACTATTGGTGGGTCGTATAGTGTCGGCCGTAATCAATCCGTGAAGCGTGTACAAAAACAGGAAAGAAACATAGCATAATACGAGAAACTAGAATGGGCATAAGAAGGTACTTATGCCTTATGCTATGGGATCGAGCTAAACTAGACATCAAGGTTAGGGGAAGGTCATGACACATACGCCCCGTGGCTAAAGCAAGGAAGGCGGCTGCAAGTGGCATCATTCACGAAGAAAACGCCATTCCCCTAAAATGTTTAGCATGATCCAAAACATAGCAGTTCCTATGTTCATGGACCGGGCTACCAAAGGCGGCGTTATATTCCCCTTGGTCCTCGATCACGGAAAATGCCCGCCATACGACTCATGCAAAAACTCATAAGTGTAGACATACATATTATTGTCTACCCAATAGCACCATGGGTCTTGTATTTCAGCCGGCATAGCAAGTCCAAGAACAAATGCTAGCAAGAACACGGTAATTTCCATTGGTTCATTATCAATGTTAATGGAGAACACTTGTTCTCCATCCGGTCTTTCAAAGAAAATGCAGTTATCGTAAAAAATAAGATGCTAGTGTTGGAGAATAAAGTGCATCGGTCTTACCATAAAAGCGGCTCCCCAGCGAATGTGATCGCCATGAAACCAAGCACCATAAGTAGTGCTTTGGAACAAATCTTCGAAAGACTGTTCGGTATCAATGTTGGAGATGTCATCTCAAAATTACACTTTGGAATAGCTGCGAATGATCCGGATACTACTGCGAAAACTGGAAATTTCACGGTCCACGGAAGTCGGTATGGCCTCTGAAGAAATTGGAATTTCCATTGTTTTGCACGGTCTTCGGCTAGCTAGGAGCGGCGCCTCGACAAAAATCAAAAAATCAGAAAAATATCTCCTCAGTAGAGGCGTGGAGTGCTTCGGAGTTGCAGAAACTCGGAAAATGAGCGAAACGAGGGAATCGCGGGAGTGAAAGGTGAGTGATGGAGTTTAGGTGGAGTGTGAGTTGTGAGTGTAGATTGTATCAAGTTTATATAGGTTTTAAGTTGCTAAAATGGATTGGGAAGTGGCCAAAACTAATTACGGTAGTTTCCGGAAATTCTAAAATTTCCAAACTCGAAAACGGAAACAACTCATTTTCTTGATTCTAATTCAAACCCAGTATCTTTTAGGTTGATTTTATGATAGAATGTACCTATTTAATCTAGATTTCATCCTACCATGATATTTATTCATTTATATGCCTAAACAGCCATATTTTCACCTTGACTCCGCAATAAATTCTAACACGAGCGTTATATAAAAATAATGTTTGAATTGATAAAACCACCCCCAAACAAGTTTGGAAGGTGGGATCAATATGAAACAACCACGCATACTGAAAATAATCCCTTATATTAAAATTTTCATTCGGAGTACATTACACTACAAAATTCAAATTACGGAAATAAACTTGCATTAAAATAAATAACAATAATGAAATTACAAATAAACATAGAAACATCAAACGATGCTATCCCTAACTACTCCGGAACTGGTGGCGGAAGGCACACGCTCTGGAGACTGCTCCTGAGCTCCTGATGGACCAGCACCATTTGTCTTTCGGCGACGGCGCTCATGTCTCGAGGGTGTATCCTCAGAAGGAGTCCCCGTGAGGTGGGAATCGTGTCAGCATCTCGTCCCAGAACTGGCGCTGAGCTTCTAGCTCGGCCCTCATCTGTTCCCACCTCTCATCCTCTCTCTGGGTACAGAGCTCGAAGTTATGATGCATCGTTGCCTGTCGAGTCCGGAGGTCTTCACAGATAGTGTTGAGCGAACGCATGCCACGATGGATCACAGCCATGCGTCTGTATCTGACTAGCACCTCTCCAAGGCATCCTCGTCAAAACACGTCAAGTCCTCCTCATCCTCCGAGGCATCCTGATTTCCCCCAGCCTCCTCTTCATTCTCAGCTCCACCATCCTCTTCTTCTTCTTCTCTATCCTCAGCCAATCTCCAAACCCGTTGGACACACTCCTTATAGATGCGAGGGTTACGATGGAGGCTGATGTATGTCCGATCAGTCACCTGAGCTGCTCTCAACTTTAGCATGATTTTTGTTATCAACACAGGGAGAGGGGCAACAGACTTCCCTACTCCCCTAATCATGCTCAGTAAAAACTCTAAGATGCAGAAGTCATACTTCCGCTCTTGGAGTATCCATACGATGTGGAGGCAGTTCAGGCCGATGTCGCTGACCTTCCCCTTCCCCTAGATGTTCCGACCAATCCACTGAGTTGTAGCCAGCTGGTTGGTCCTAAGGGAAGTCTGTCGAACACAATGCGATCTCGCATTGTAGTCGCCTCCAATAACTGTCTCGTGCATCAATGGCTCTACCCCATTATGTTGGGACTCCTGCGGGTGGTGACATCAGATGGATTCTAGGCGGAATGCCTAGAATCTCGGCCAACAACCGATCGTCGCCGTTCGCCTCTTCACCACAACTACAAAAATCCTCGTCCCTTCCAACTCCCTCGTATCGTAGAACCGTCGGACTAAATCCTCGTGGTAATAGGCTTCAGTCGAGTACCACAAGCTACTCCAGTCTAGACTGATCATCTCGTCACCGTAGAACGGCGCGAAGTGGTCGGCAGTAAAAGCTTGCTCCGGTAAAATTCGGCGTTGTTGAGCCATTGGAAGTTTGGAATGTAGTGGGGGTTTAAATGTGATGTGGTGGTGGGATTTTAATAGACCGGTTGAAGCAACCAGTGGTGGTGGTGGAGTGGTGGCATGGCAGCACCAAAATTTTGAATTTTCGGTGGTTTTTAGTGATGGAAATCGGTGGTGGTTGTGGTGGGAAGCTTTTAGGTTAGATTAGAAATCGATTTGAATTGGGGGCGTGGGTTAATTTAGGTTTTCTTTTTATTTATTTATTTTTATTTGTTTCAAGCTTTTGGGCGTTAATGGCAGAATGGAGGAAGAAGATCGCGACTATTGGCTAAGGTAAGGGCGCGGTCACGCTGTCGGTGGGCGCGGGTTGGGCCCAAGCCCAAAATCGAAATTTGTGATTTTTTTCCGATTTTTCGAGAAACTTCAAATCAAAATTGCCGCTTCGTTACCGGTCCGATTTTTACGAATGAGATATGGAAATGATCAGGAGAGAATTTTCAATCCAATGATCCATAAAACACTCTATTCCGACCGTGGATGACATATAAGATAGTGGAAAATGCCTCGAAGTGCGTGCATGACGTACGTTATGCGAACAATTGAACTCTAAATTCATGGATTATGTCAACCCGAATCGTAATACAATAAAACGGCCTAAGCAACTCTAATAGGACATAAATATTTAGTATGGAAACACGAACACCCCACCCCCAAACAATTTTTTTTTTTACAACGAAGCTTAGAAAATTTGTTTTTAGCAGTGGGTCTTTTAAAGTCAGATTCCCTAGACTTCCTATATTACTATGTTTATTCTTTAATATATATATTTATTTTTAATTTTAAAAAGAAAACAATAAACAAGAAGGACATAATTCACCACATAGAAAGACATGACTCAAAAATCCGAGAAAACATGCAAGAGTGGAAAACGTGAATTATGTTTAAACGTGGACTTAGGCTCCAGTACTTACAGCCACACACTCCATAGGGAGGGCCCGGTTACCTTAATGGTGCACTCACCAATATATGGAAATGAAAGGAAATGCACCAAACACAAAAGTTGAGTCGTTTATAGTCAGATACTCGAGACTTTATCTAGACGTATGTATGAACATGCAGTTTATCATATATCAACAACCGAAATAATTGTGGATCATTCCATAAATAAATATCACAGAAAACATATCCAAACACAATCAAGCACCAAGATTTCCTATGACTCAACCTAGTGAAATGAAAGCGAAATCGGATAACCCTATTATGTAACCTATCATGCACCTTATTTTTCATTTTTGAATGAGTGGGTGTTCTAGTAAATAAGTGTGGAAAAGTAAATGGTTGTGGAGAATATGGTGGATATGGATAAGTTGTAGAAAAGACACTGTAAACAATGAGGATGTGGTTTTAGCACAAAACTCATTCATCATTGTGTGTAGGGACTGTCTCAATTCTGAAAATGAAGGTGTCAAATGGTTTGTCCTTCTCAAGTAGTTGTTTACTAGGTGGATTTAAAAAATTATGGAGCACGGGAGAAACAAAAGGGTCGAGTGCAAACTCGAGATTCCTTTGAAAGGGTGGGAGGAGGGGAATCGAGGTGGATGTTGTGCAAAGTAGTTCTTGATAGGGTGATTCATCACCTGTTCGAAGAAACTCATCGAATTGCTCATCTAGATTGGTCATATCCTCGTTACTATGATAGTCCTCTACATCTTTGAGAAAGTCATCTATCTCATCCTCATCCGTAATATGTGTATCGACTAGTGTAGGGATGGAAATGTTGGAATCTGAACTTCCAAAGGAAAGAAATTTGGGCATATGATTATCGGGGAGCGTGTTGTTGAAATAATCTCGAAAGCAACGCTCTCGATCATGCTAACCTCTCCATCCATAGGCGAATCGGGGCTGTGTCTTTGTTTTTAAAACATTGACTTCAACAAACAAGATGGCCAAAAGACATGGACATTGAACCATCGCGCAATTAATGAGCGCATTGGCGGTTTGCGAGAAAAATTAAGCCCTAAGATGATCGGGACAGAGTCATTAACGACTTACGCGGTCGAGGATGACAAAATCAGCCGGATAGTAAAAATCCTGAATTTTTACGAGAACATTTTCGGCGACACCCTTAGGATACTTAATAGAGACCGATCAGCTAATTGCAACGCGTCATTCTAGTGGGTTGTATCTCATCTAGACCTATTTGTCTATACAAATAAAATGGGAGTAAGTTTACACTAGCCCCCAAGTCTAATAACGCGGTCGTCGTATAAGAATCTCCTAAGGTGCATTTGATGCAGTGGGGCGACCGGGGTCCTTGTACTTAACAATTCCATTATGTTCGGATAGAGTTGGGAATTGTTCATTAAAAGCGTCTTTTGGTATATTGGTCTTACGCCTAGTAGTACACAATTCCTTAAGAAACTTAGCATGGTGTGGTAGCTTTTTATAGCTTCAAGGAAGGGAAGGTTTATAGTTAGATTCTTGAAAACATCCCTAATCTCCTCATAATTTGTATCCCTAGTTAACATGGCTAATTTTTGTGGAAACGGTGATTTCTGTTTATATTTAGCAATGGTATTACCTGGATGTTTAACTGTGGCTTCTGTTTCTTAGGTTTTGTTGTGGCGGTACCTCTACGGTGGTAGGCTCTTGGGTTTCTATTTTGGTATCTAGTAATATAGCGGTGTAGGGGCTCTTGGTGGGGTAACTATAGGCATAGTTACTTTGTTATCAACCACTCTGCCGAGCGGAGAGTGGTGATGGCCTTTAGCTCACCTACATTTTCATATTCACTACTAGTATTATCGGTTACCTCAAAGGCTGTATTTGTTGTTTTAGGATTAGGTATTTCGTGACTGGCAACACACATTTGGGTTGGGCTTTATCTTGAGCCAACTGTTTGGTTAAATTATTAACTGATTGTAGATTTGTTGGTTAGATTGAGCCATGGTTTGGAAAAGTTTTGGCTCACTTGTATGAAGGTGTCAAGATGATCCGGTTGTGTGGGTGTAGTAGTCACGGGTGGTGTATTTGGAACTAGTTCACGTGAATTATTTATGGGTGGATTTTGATAGTTATTATTTTACGAACGATACCTCTATTAGCATTATAATTATTATAACTACCTTGACTTTGTGCTTGACCTTGTCGAGGTTGCACTTGGTTGTTATAATTATTAAAATTCCCCGACCACTCGTCCTTGTCGTAGTGGGGCTTGGTTAAAGGTATGCGTAGGCCTAACATATTGATTATTGTACCCTTGAGGTGTGGCGTTTTGGTTATTTCTCCAACCGAAGTTAGGATTTTGTCTCCAAGGGGCGTTAGGTTCACTATTAATGGAACAAGCCTGTTCATAGGCTATAGGACAGTGGGAGTCGGGATGCTCAGGGCTCCAACAGAAACTACATGGATTTGAATTTACATTCATGACGGGAATATGATTTTGTTGAACAGAAATGGCCTCTACCTTTTTAGTGAGTGATTTGATTAGAGTTTTTAGCTCAAGATCGTGTTTAATTTCAAACATACCGGCGGCCTTAACTGTATTAGAAGAACTAGCGGAGCGGTGGATATCGTCACTACCCCCCCAGTTGTTATTTCGCTTAGTTTGGTCCTCTAAAAATTTATAAGCCTCCGAGGCTCCTTTGCTTAAGAAACTACCCCCATTCATTATGTCAAGGACTTCTTTATGGTGGTGTAGCAGTCCTTTGAAAAAGGCACGAACTCGTGTCTTTCGCTAAGTTATGATGTGGACACTCTATAAGGAGATCGGTGAAACGATTCCAAGCCTCTGAAAATGTTTCATGATGATTTTGTCGAAAGAAATGAATCTTGGAAAGCATCTCATCCGTCTTTAGGGGTGGGTAAAATGTTCCATAAAACAATTTGAACAAGTTTAGCCCACGAATCCACAAGAATTGGGCTTGGGCAGTTAACCAAGGCGCCGCCTTATCCGGCTAAGGTGAAAGGGAATACCCTTAATTTAATTTGTTCCGTACCAACCGTAGGATGGTGGAATGTTGTTAGGACTTGTTCAATCCTACGATGTCGCTGATAAGGTTTTTCATGGTCTAATCCATGAAAAACGGGTAACAAATTAAAAATATTTGGAGGGATTCGGAAATCCCCCGCTGGGTCTGCTAGAACGATGCAAGATTTGGGGCTATCGCTCAAGGCTTTGTAGAAGTCAGAGAGAGGCCTCTCTTCTTCATCGGGCATTGTGTCAGGTGATGTGTGTGAAATAGTAGCTAGAGGTGTAGTGGGTGGTATACTAAATAGACTTGTTTGTTGACGTTGTTGTGTAATTACGTTCGGTGTTTTTGTTCGGCCAGACTTTAATCTCATACAGGCTAAAACCAAACTTAGCTAAACACATCAACACTCCAAACAATTCTGATATACTAGTATAAACCTCTAACAGGAGAGCAAGGTGTGGAAGAAAGGAATACCTGATTTGCGTCCTTGCTTCGCTTTTTTATGAATAGCGTCTTGTTTACGCTTTGTTCGGTGTATATAGCGAGTTAGAACACTAAAAATATGAAAGATCAAAGTTGAATAAAAACGGCCCAAATCCAAAAATTTTTTGTTAAAAATTTTTGTTAAAGTGGGTTGGGTTTCGGTGTATATCTTAAATTCGAGTTTAAAGGAATTCGCTCGAGGGCGATGAGTTAGGGGTTAAATTCGAGGGCTCATGAGTTAGGCTGGTCAAGGGATTAATAATTCGGTGTAATTTCTGGCCCGGAATTTTTCAACTCTGAAATGGACAACCACAGTATGAATCAAACATGGGTGGGTGGGTGAAATGGGACTTTAATAACAGTACTAACACTACGAAAACAATACGAAAGTGAAACTAAGATGGCAGCGGCGCCATTTGATAAAAGTTAAAATTGAATAGTCTACCTATGAAATGAACGATGCAACTCAAAACGTAAGTAAACTAAAACTATTCTTATGATGCTTATATTTATCAAAGATTCTACTATCAAGTCTATGAGATATAGTGGAGTAGAGTGATTCGTTCCACTCCTAGTCCTTCCGCATGCTGTGTTCTCACGTGTTTGTACTCTCTACTTAAAGTCTAATGAGATTTACGAAAAAGGCAACTAGACTACGATGCAACTACCCACCGAAATGCAACTAGTCGGCGATGGGAATAACTAAAGGGAATGCTACGTTGATTCGATGATAAGGAGTTAGGGGAATTGATTCCACCTTAACTTCGACTTAATCCTATTAACGACAAATCATCGTAATCGAATTGAAGCGCCATGAGAAACAATTGGTTCTTCCTAATCCCTAATTACACATGGCATTTCTACCAATTAATAACTAGCATGTGAGCGATTAAACCCATTCTCATGTTGAACTAAACGCGTTTCTAGAGTGGAAAGGAAATTATGGCGAATCCACGTTAATCGGAATCAAGCTTTCATCAAGGCTTCTCAACCCCTCTAATGGAGGTTTAGCCGAGAATCATTACGTAATCATTTCGATTAAATTTAAACTAAACATGATATAAAGAATTGAAATTTACTTAATTAAACAATAATGAAATCTAATTTAATGACTAAAATGCAATAAGGACAGGAATTGAAATTGGATCTAGAAATGGAAATGACAAAAATCGAAGTTGATAGAAGTACTACTTTATTGACCTAATCAAAATGAAGAACAAGATTCCAAGGTTTAATCTAATACAATAATTGGATTTGAAACTACACTTAATCAAAAACAATTAAATAAAACTAGATCTAGAAGCTATTTTAATGGCTACTTTCTATTCTAAGCTACTTTTATTTTCTAACCTAAAAATCTACCATTAACTATCTACCATTAACAAAGAGCTAAGCTTTTGTTTTTATACTTTCAGATCCAAAAATCGTGCATGGGCTTGGAGCCATGTTTTGGGCCAGTGAATCAGGCCCAAAACCCAATTCTTTCAGTCCAAAAAGGCCTCTTCAGCTGCAGTTGGCTTCAACAGACTTTTCGTCCACTTCTTCTCCTCTGATTGGATCATGGCTTAGACCATTGGAAAGCTCTTTCTGAGCGGTCGTTTTGACATAAGGTAGGCCCCATTCTGAGGTCTGAGTCCAAAGATATGGCCTTCGGAAGTTCTGCTAACTTTGTGTGCTGTTTCTGCCCGCGTCGACTTTTCAGCTTTTGACCGGGCTTTAGAAAGGCTTTGTCTTCTTGAATCTTGGCCTTTAATCACGGAACTCCTTAGTAACCGACCTTTGCTCCTTTATCTCGCTAAAGTGACACATTTCTGCACATAATGGACTTTGAAGCCTGAAATGCATAAAAACACGTAATCAGTGTTAACTCTTAATTATTACTCACATAATTGGTCTAAAAGTATGTCTGTTACAGGGTTAAAACTACAGTTTTGGGCTCTTATCAAGTACACAAAGAATTAACCTTCAATCCAAGATTTGAGCTAGAACAATACCTGAAGGTGAACTTGGATTTCATTCTTCTGAATCTAATGACTCGAAACCAAATTTTTGCTTTGCAGTCATATCACAGAAATAATCATTGTTTCCCACACCCTTTAAAATAGAAGAAAATCAGTCAGTATGCCAATTCTTCATCCTCTTAAAGAATGAAATAAGAGAAAGAAAAACACATATTAGAGGAACACATAGCAACTTATAGGTCAGACAGTACAAAATAATTAGAACAATTTAGAGATGATTCGCCATCTGCCTATGAACCTTATTGAACTCTTCATTTCAATAAAATATATAGAACTGCTTCCATTTTGCAAGAAACCAGACAGGGGTCCAAGATAAAAGGATAACTAAAGAGATCATTACATGATTTAGAAGATATATAACATAAACACACATCAAAATCTTAGAACGTAGATCCAATTCTCAAGAAGAAGATAAGAAATATTATATTACCAGTACTAAGTAGTGGAAAGAAAAAAGCAATATCATCATTGGGTTTAGCAAACAAACCTGATATTGATGCCCAGGGTCATATATGATGAGTTGTATGTATGCTCGCACACGCAATACTTCATTCCACTTATATTCTTAAGAATTGGACTTGTTATCTTCCTACAAATAGACAAAGGATAAGAATGGCATTCAAGAAAAAAATAGATACTCAATGCTTCCAAGAAACAAGTTTTGTAACACGTACTAATGTCTACCAAATAGATGAGAATATGAGATACAATAATACAATGCAATGACACCCCAGCTCTCTATCTAAAGTGATGCTAGGCTACTGGATTTAGAAAGCTCTCGGGGAATGAGGCTTGGTTGCATCCGCATCGAGACTAGCGACTAGCGCCGTGCCGCGAACTATTGATCGAGAATAAGCAATACTCTTTCTCCTGCCCTCTTGGAATGCAAGTGTAGGAGGGGTTATCAATGCCATGGTAGTTTTCCATAAGACAAGATACGATTGGGCACAAAAAAAGGTAAGCTTACTTATCAAGTTAATAACATACTTTGCGAGTTCCAGCAGTTCTATTTTAGATGTTAGATTTCTTGGTTGGTCATGTAAAAAAGTATTAAGAAAACAAGCACATGAAACTTGGGAAAATCAAATTTGACTCATTTAACGTGGTCATACAAACTTGGAGGAGGCAACAAACTATTGTATGTACCATTTAAAACAAAATATTTGGAACGCATGGTACACAGAAGGCATTGGAATAAAATATTTAGTACAAGGCTTGTACAAACATCCAACCATTATACAATCTTAAGCATATGACTATAAATCCACAAATGGTACTACCACAAAGCTTTTTGGTATTAAGATAGCAATATTGCAGCACAATCATTTTTTTTTTTTTTTGCTAATTTTGAGAGAAAGATCGTTACACAAGAGAAAGCAAAGCCCATGTCCAATCACCTTAATGCCCTCACTTGAGTCAAAAGCCCTCATTACTGAGCTCGACAAAAATGAACAAACCCAAAAAGATTTAACATTTTACCTCCACAGGGAAACTTTTGCAAAAATCAATAGACAAATCCCTTCAATATATAAGTAAATAGAACAAATATGAGATAAAGGAAAAAAGGAAAGGAATTTATAACCGAAAACACATGATAGATTCAGAAAACCCCATTGAATCCATAATAATAATAACACAAGAAGAATGAAAAAGGGAAGAAATTTACCTCGATTTGGAGAAGGAACTTTGATTTGAGTGAACTCTAGCAAAAGAAATTTACCCATTTCAGTTTAACAAACAAATATCAGATGAAAAACTCAAACTTGAAGCTTTAAAGTATTGACTAAATATTATTATGGTTTTTTTTGGGGGAGAGCTTACAATTTCACAGTAGAGCTCTTGATTCAGTGACAAAACTCATGGCTTGTTAGAACTTAGAAGTCACCTTTTTTTTTTTTATCTCTTCTATTTCCATTAGGGTTTCTAAATGGTATAATGAGTGCGAGAATGAAAAACTACCCCGCAACGAGTTCTTGAAAATTCCAGCACTATCGCTACCGATGTGGATGCACTACACTAAAGCTCGTCCTTTATTTTACCTTATGCCAATATACGACAGGCTTAGGCTATATAGGACAGTTCTTGCAGTCCTACATTAAGGACGGTCAACACAGTCCTAACAAGATGTCGTTATTAATCAATTCTGGTGTAGTTAAAGAAGGGCAACAACAAATATGATAGTTATGTATTTGTATGCAACAGTAAATTCATATAGATGCAGACTTTTCACACACACCTGGCAGGCGAGATCACCAAAGAACTTGGATTCTCATGGACAACTAAACTATAGATTCATGGCTTCTACTGAACCCACAAACATCCAACCAGATAAATATAACCAGATAAGCTCCAATGTCTAAATTCCACCGCCAATCAACTCCAACACGCACTGTCCCCTCCGTTCTGCACACCCAGTAAGTGATTACAACTTGAATAAAATTGAAACTAGAAATTACCACTTAAATGCAACTAAAGAATCAGTTAAAATAAATTAGACCATAAACGTACAAAAGCTCAACCAATAAGGGGCCTTCATTATAAAGAACACAAGGAGATGCTTGCAAGGGGATGCATATAGTAATAAAAAAGAATGAGGCATTGTGGAAACTGGAGCTATGTTATGTATCTATGTATTATTTCAATTCCAGTGTCAAAATGAAGAAGCCTAATGAGGGTTGGCCGGGCACCTAGCTCTAAAATTATTTTCTTCAAGTAGTAAAGAGAATTAAGTACCAAAACTAAACCCAGTTACGTAAATTGAGCTATTAGATACTAATCAGGACAAAAAGGATATTAGTATAGTTCCTGATGCACGTCGTGCATGTTTTCAGCAGTAACTTTGACATTGTTTGATGCTTTCATGGTCTGAAATTTAAAAGCTTGAATCAACCCCAATTCCAGAAACAACAATAAAACCATTCAAAATGTAATTTTGTTTCAGCAAACTAATACTTCAACTTGTACTCAAATTCAAGGATTACAAGTTTTGTTAAAAACACAATTGGCAAAGTTGAAAACTAAACTCGAAGAATCAAAGAAGATACGAACTAAAATCAACTAACCTGTGCCAGTTCCCTTGTTGGGTTGCTCTTCTCTAATAGAGGCATGTTCATTCACTATTTGTAAGAGAAAACAGTTGCTGCCCAAGCACATCATTAGTTCTTCCAATCAAGTTTGTCCCACAATTGAAATGTGAAGCCCTAACCGTATGAATATGCATCTCAAAGAAGAAATTACCCAAATCTCAGTACTAATTTCTTTGAACAAAAAATGAGAAAGCAACTAGATTTCACGGAAGAGACTAACCAATAAGCATAAAAATAAGTTGAAAAGCTTCTAATTAAGAAGTGAACCAGAACTCGTGCTATTAAAACAAAAAACTTGGAAATTCGCTAGCTAGGGTTTGGGTAGAAGGAGAGAGTGAGAGAGAAAGCATACCTGGTTCACTTCCTTCTTTGACAGAGGAGACGAGGTTTTCGTGGAGGCTTGAAGACTTGAGAGAGATGAGTGTCGGAGAGAACTTTGTTTTATTTAGTTCTAATATTTTCCGTTAGTTCCACATATACCCTTTTGGTCTTTGCGTTAGATGTTTTTTCTTCTTTTTTATTTGTTTCCTAACGAAATTAATTGTTAATAAACATTAAAATAATACTTTTATAATAATTGGAAAAATAAAATAAAATATACTAACGGATACGAATGAACCTAACAGTTATGTCCGTTAGAAAGGTAGTAACGGATATATGTGTTACAAATGAAAATTTTGCTGTGTTACAAATGAAAATTTTAGTAGTAACATATGTAGCATAGTAGCTATCTTTTATTAGAGTTCAAATGTCCAACAAAAAAAAAAAAAAAAAAAAAAAAATCACTTAATAGAATGGGTAACTCCTTAAATCACTTAATAGAAGATGAGTCAATAACTCATCCGTTGACATACCTTGCCAACAATATATATGTGGAGCTTTTGTGGGAAGTGAAAACTAATAACCAAGGTGTGAAAAACAAACTATTAAAAAAAGGAACCAGGGCATGATGTGCTAAATTATCTGAACGTCCAACCATAAGATAAGAGAAAAGCAAAACTCAGTCCATCAAGCATATACATATAATCAAGCTTTCCTCCTTGAAGTAAATGCGGCAGTCAAAGTAAGAAATTTCCAAAAACCATACATAAAATATTCTTTGAGAAAGGGTACATGAAACATCACTCTGAATCAAATTTAAGATTTGTTCAAAGCAAGTTAAGAACAAAATCCAAAAAAATAATAGAAAAAAGAAAAGAGTTTGGTTGCACTGGAAACTTCTAGATTGTATTTCCTTATTCTTTAGGAAATATTTTACAGAATAGTGAGTGAGCAGGTTTGCCTAGAATAATGTCCAACAACTAAATTCAGATATTTAGTAAATCATTGTGTAATGAAACATAACTTTTATTTTGGTAATACATGAAACAATTTTACTAATGTGTAAAGAAGTTTTGCCTATGACTATGATTGTTCATTAAGCATGTAATCCAACCATTCAGAAGCAACCATGGTCTTAAATCTGCTGCTCTCATTGCGAACGATAGGAAATAATGTAATATATAGATATTAATAAGCACAAAAGTAAAAAACTAAAAAGTTTGAGTCACAAATATACAATGTGCAGACAATTTATATTCAGACAATGAGTGAAACACAATAGTATCAGGTATTCAAGTTCAGTTTAGCTAAGAAAACATATAATATTGGAAACACTAAAAATAGTAATGTCTATTCCAGTAGCACATGGGCTAATACAAAATGTCGAGTATATATAATCTAGTTTGACATGTGTATATAACGTTGTGTGTTAGTAGAATCAAGCACAACTATCATTAGCATACCGAGTTCACATGCCGAGCTTGATTTGGGATTCGTCCTCATTATTTAACTACCATCATGGCAGCGCAACATAGTACAAACTCTCATGTATTGGCAACTGTTGAAGCTCATGTACCACACCCCTATTACTATTGGCTATCATCAGAGCGTGTGGACTAAGATTGCCCAGACTATATGATGCATGAGTATGGATTATTAATTAATTAGTAGTTTCTATTTTATTTGGTTTCCTAATTCAATTAGGAATAGGATTTAGGATAGTTTCCTATTTTCCAATTAGGTTTAGTAGTTGTTTTCTTATATAAAGGCATCTAGGCCTTCATTGTTAGATGGTTATTATTGATTATTAATTCTTTGTTAATTGTTCTTCATGTTTGAAGGTTTAAACCCTAGATTTAGGTGTTTGTTTTACTAAATCTTATTGATGTTCATCCATTGTTGAAGCTTCCGCCAACAAAATACATCACTATAATTCCACTGGTTAATCGTAAGCTCGCTTCTTAAACACTCCAATTCCCACTAAGAAATGGTTGCTTAATTAGGAGGGGAAAAAATATTTTAGAATACAAATGAAGAAAGAAATGGGACATTGAAAATAAGAGCAATGGTAGGCACTCAGGGATATATATAGAAGTACCTATAACAGGAGAAATTGCAAGATGATCGAAACTCCCTCGATATGTCCATGAAACCTTCCTCAATAATGAAATATTCATTGGAATACAACAATGCAATCCATCTTTCACTTTCAAACATCAGAAAATGTGGTACTGTCATATCTCGTTCTGCAAGCTCAAGACGAAGGATGGCATGGGGGAGAGTATAACCTTCTTAAATGGGGACTGTGTCACTGACTCTCTCACCAGAACCTAGTACAATAGCTGAAAAATAAAAGAAAAATATTGATCATAGTTCCCAAACATAACGACAGGAGGTCATATAAGGTTGTGTTAAATCCTAAAAACACCAACCTGTTGTAAAACCACTGGCATAGAGAGAAAGCACAGTCTGAAATTGCAACATATATGGCAGGGACATTGAATGTTTCAAACATGATCTGTGTCATTTTCTCCCTGTTGGCTTTGGGATTGAGAGGTGTTTTAGTAAGAAGAATAGGGTGTCCACACGAAGCTCATTGTAAAAGGTATGATGCAATATCTTCTCCATAGCATCCCAGTTGCTAACAATTCCATTCTCAATTGGGTATTTTAACATAAGGACACCTCTTTTAAACTGGGCTTCATCTCCCACATGTGCATATTTCTGCCCCATTGCAAAGAGCAGAGGACCATGAGCATGAGAGTCACACCATAAACACAGCTAAGTCGGGTTAGTCAAACATAAACACAGAACTACCAAATATTGATCTGATCATGAACGAAAACAAAATAAACATATGATCCGTTATCTAAAAGCTTTGTAATGAAACTTACTTTGTGCCATTCTTCCGAAAGCTCTCTGCTACTCACAAGAAAATGCAAGGTTAAGCCTCCTAGATGTGATGGATCAATTCATTCTTATCCAATAAAAGTATTTTTCTTTCCTTAAGAGTTGTTATAGAGTGTGTACCATGTCATTCTCATAAACAGTGAAGGCAAAGTGTGTACGCTAAACCATCTAGATTCCCATAACACCAACAAGAAGCAAGTAAACCATGAGCATGAAGAACAAAACAACCTAATAAAACAACTAAAAAAATATTAATAAAATAAATTGTGCATTGATCATAATTGGTAATGAAGAAGAGAGTGGGGAAAACCAATTAAGCCGAAGATTCAATACATTGCAAATTTTGAATTTGAGCTGTGGTTCAAAATGGATCACAAATTGTAAAACTATACTACTTCTTCTTCACAAACAACATAGCTAGTCTAAGTATGTAAAACAATAATTTAGGTAACTTTAAGAAGCTAAAAGTACAAATCCATTCCATTTCATTCTGTGTCAATCATTGAGGAACTTTTTATCAAATTTTATGTAAAAATTTGTTTGATATTGAAAAATGACCAAGCTAAGGTTTATGCAATGAATTGAAACTTTTGCTAACAGAAAATGGTAACAAACCAGAACATAGACTGTGGTAAGCTTGCCGAACCTCCCTCTTCGAACAACACTAACTACAAAATTTCCAAAACAAAAAAAATCAAATCAAAACAATATACAACAGATGGGTATTCTAACTTCTAATGTATTGTTCTCTCTTAAAAACCATTTCTTTCAACAAAATGTGCATACAACATAGACAACAGAAAATAGATAAACCATCTGCATCAAGTAGCTAATTTGGAGCATAGAAAAATTGACAGAGATTCTAAGATATTTGCATTACTGCTCTAATCGCCACTTTTGATCAGCTCATTCTCCGTACGTGTACCAACACAATAGGTAGTATTAATGGCTTCAGTGGGATAGTTATCCAGTTCCTAGTTCAGCTCATCTGTAGATTCTTCAATGTGTTTCTTCTTCCCACGTCGACGACCACCCTAGAAACCACCATGCATCCTCCTAAACAAATGATAAGTCAGATTGTCAGTATCCATAACAAAAAATAAAATAACGATCCGTCAAGTTAACACCTACTAATTCCAATAGTTTTGATCCTATAATTTTTTCGTTTCTTATGCAATGATCTTTTAGAAACCCAATGTTAGCGCATTTACTTGAATGTGTAATGGCAGGAAAAAAGAATACAAAGAAAGAATAACCAAGAACTTTGACTTTAGCTCATAACATCCCTTAAAAATGGTATTTTGAAGCCGAAAACTAAGGTAACTTAATACCACATTGCCTTAATTTATTGAAGGGGAATAGAAAAAATACGTGGACTTGAAAGAGTGTTAATGCAAAGTTGTTGTATAAAGCACGGTAGCCAATTAATTAACTATGATGTTTTTCCCATTTTTGATAATCCCTATAACTAGTGCTGGCCCTGAGCACAGGCGAGACAGCCGAGTGGCTGGGGCCCCCTGACTTTGGTCCAAAATTAGGGCCCCTGATGCTCAAACCAATACTATACACTAACACTGGTCTGAGTTAGGCCCAAGCCCGGTAAGGCCCCCACGGTAAGAACTCGCCTAGCCCCCCCAAAACTCAAGGCAGCCCCTGCCTATAACATGTAAGAATAGAGACAAATAGTTAAGCACATTAAGATATAAAAAATATAAAAAATATAAACAATACAAATAAAAAATTAAAAATTAAAATGAATGGATGTGAAAATGGCAAATAGGTGTGAAAGGAGCACTTGTTATGTTGTTCAGTAAGGCAGTCAAAGTAGACATCCAAAGATCATAATAGAACATTATTCTTGCTAAAGTATTTGCAAATTGTTCAACGCAAGTTAAGAAAGAAGGCCACAAATTTAAAAAGGGGAAAAAATGGAAAAAGTAACCAAGAATTTGTTTGCACTTGAAACCTTGTGAAGAGTTGAATTCCTAGCTAGAAACTGATGAAAACAATCTTATGCCAAAGTACACAAGTGGTTGCATTGTTATCTTTACTGTCATCTATATTGATTCTCAATTAATTAGGTTTAATTGATTCAAACCCACAATCTTATATCAAGATATATCATCTCTGACAATATGAAACTAAACTAACTAAGTTTTCCCCATAAATGATCAAAACCAAAGAACATAGTCGTAGGCATACTTGTATTGCAATATGTAGGATTCAATCTCCTTGATCTGACCGACCCTTGTTTTGAAAGAGGAAGCAGATGATCATTTGATCCCATCCAAAAACCTTTTGACCTACAAAAAGTTTTAAAAAATTCAATGAAATCATCAGAAATCTTGTTATTTATGAATAGATCACTTGACTTACCACCAACGAAAAGGTCATTGTGTCTAGTTGATTATTATTTCCTATATCAGCCTAGGAATTTTCAAAGATGACCATTCCTGAACCTTTTGCTCTAACATAAACAACGTAAAAATGGATTTGACAAAAGAAGTCATAGCATGGCACCATTGTTGGATGATATGTCAGATGTTTTTAGCAATGTATGCAAATGAACTACTATGGCTAATAGGCATTAAAGGCCAATGAAAAAAAATGATAATAAGCTTAATGAGTGGTGTCTCAGTAATAGTTCCACATACTAATAAAGTAATACATGTCTAACTTCATACACGTCTGATTGAATGGGCAGTCTCCCTCAGTCCCTTGTATTCTTGAAATGAACATGAAGATCAGAACCCCTGGCCTTGCATGATTTGGTAGGATCATCAAGCTCCTTCAAGTACTTCACCATTGTTGCTTTTTGCTTCTGCCTGTTTTATTCTCTCACTCTATGTACAATGAGAGTTTAGAATTGAAGAAGAATTAGATGTTGACTGATAGAGATTTAACCAACCTAAATAAACAGGTTAATTAACTCCTATTACTATTACTACTTTCAAGCGCACAAGGTCTATTATAGTAGGTGTGCGAGAACAAGGTCGAACCCATAAGGATTGTGATCTAGGAATAACTGAATTCTAAAATACTACTTAACCTAATCCGAATATTATGGTTGTTGATTGAAAGAGTGGTTAACTACTTCTATTTTAATTATACTATGAAAATTATGAAACTTGTATTAACTATGAATAGTGGAAACACTAAGGCGTTTGATTCCACCCTAGACTCTTGTAAGTTCTCTTAATTCACTGTTTTAAAGTTCTCATGTAAGTACGAGTAGCATAAGGGAAAGGAAACCCTAGATTCCTCGAATATGTGTTCGTTTAAGTCCTAATATGCATCTATACATGAAGTCGAATTGAATTTCAGCATGCAAACATATGAATCCCTAGCAAGGGTTGTCTTCTTACGTCACAATTCCTCATAGATTCAATATACAATTAAAAGCCATGTTATAGTGCTAATGGAATAGTAATCCTACGATTAACTAGTCAAGATATGAAATTTAATCACTCAAGATATAATCAATGCAAGTAAACCACTAACATCAATGTGAAAACAATATATTAATCATTGAAAATTGTTTGATAACAGTAACAATAGCATAAAAAGATATCATACACAAATCTAGGGCTTCACCAATGCCCTAGCTTTGAGTTTAGTTACTTATAA
This sequence comes from Coptis chinensis, assembly GCF_015680905.1. Classification (NCBI taxonomy): domain Eukaryota; kingdom Viridiplantae; phylum Streptophyta; class Magnoliopsida; order Ranunculales; family Ranunculaceae; genus Coptis; species Coptis chinensis. Next base: position 47,521,578 of record NC_141460.1, read on the forward strand.
ACATGGTCGAAGAAACAAAGGAATAAGGAGGAGAAATCATCGACAAAACCGAGGGGTAGGCATTGGCTTCTTCTCCGGCAACTCCACTTCTTCTTCTCCAGCAAGCTGTCCTGAGGTTTGTGATTTTGTGTGTTGGGGGCGAGAGAAAAAGAGCTCTCTACTTCCTTTGTTTATATAGAAATACCTTAGGGCGGTTAAGCCTTGGAACTCCTTTAGAAAGCTTCCTTTCCATGTTTTAATCACTTTTGAAACTATCCAAAATGAGTTCAAGTAGTGGAAGCAAGCTGTGAAGGGTGCTGTGAAAACACTAGAATTTTGCGTTTTTAGAAGGGGGCGCGGGTGCACTATGACAAAGGCTTCTTCAGGCGCGGGCACGCTTTGACCTCTTGACAACAGTACCTCAACTTTTTGCAGTAGCTTTATAATGTCATACACATGTTATTTCCCACCTTATTTCATGTATTCTCTATATAATCAAGACGTGAGAATCTCACAACTCAGTAAAGTCCTTGGTCTCTGCCCGTTTCTTCATATTCGCGTTGGTTTCTATAAAACCAAGGAAATAGACTAATCAAAGGAACTTATATTAATTAACTAGACAATATAACATAAATATGGGCATACCTGTGTAGCATTTATGTGCTTATCAAATACCCCCAGACTTATGTTTTGCTAGTCCTCGAGCAAACTAACTCTAAACTAATAACAAAAATTAAAAAACCTAACTCATTTTCGTAGGAATCACGATTACACTTAGCATGTGCAACAAGCCTTTTAAACCCCTAGGTTTACCCTAGTGGACGAGTTTAGTTTAGTGAGAGTTTTCAGAGAAGATACTCACAAACTTCATCTATACTATAATGACTAAGAAATAACAACAATGTTTCCTTAATTTATCTCAGGTGTTTATACATCTCACTAGCAAGGAATAAAGAATACTCATTTTAAAACCTAAGTTAATACATGCATAACAATCAAATCATCTAAAAATAAATAAACATGCATTGAACTATACTATGAAATGCAATGGCAGGTTCGTTTCTGAAACTTTGGAATAGCGTCCCTAAGTAGGCCCTCACAAATATGTCAAGACAAAAATACTTTAATTTTTCCACTCAGGTTTCGCTCACTCCAGTGTACAGTGGGAACACTTTTCCTCTCAATCTCAATGACATCCAAAGGAGCCGAGGTCGATCAAACACATCTGCCACTTACTATCACACCAACCTATTCCTAATTGAGCTAAAGGTCTTTATTAGGTGTTATGGATGGTTTAGGTGATGGTTTAAGAATAAATAGAATGGATAAACAAAATAGACAAGTCTGAGAAAATAAGGTCTTCAAATTATGTAACTAGATAAAGCCTTGTTATTACTTTGCTTATACACTTTGTTTCCATCCTTAGCCCTTTTGTTTTGGCTTTTGATTCCTTTGATTCTGTTTTTGGAGTTCTAACTTTTTATTTTATTTCTATTCATTTTTCTTTTCTTTGGATGGAAACTTTCTTTTCTTTATTTTTCTTTTGAAGAAACTAACAAATTCTTGGTTTTCCACAGGTCTTTCTCATCTATTTTCTTCATTTCATCCTATTTCTCAAACTTATCAAATGGATAGGCTATTTTTTATTCTTTTATTTTTCTTTTATATAGGGTAAGGAATTTGCGGTTTATGAAAAGGCTAATGAAAGGCTCAGTGGGGCAACTAGCGAAAAAAATATTCTTTCGGTTAGAATTTCTGGCTATATCGATCCAAAAAGGGCCTAAATTCTCACTTAGGATATGGTATGGTGATCAAGCAAGTGGACGTGTGATTTCTCTACTCGGAATTAACTTCTCCCTTGTGTCATCACTCAGATATCAACTCATATGAGGCTTTTAGGCTAGATTCTCACAGGATATGTAAAATTAAGCACTCAAACCTAGGTCTAAGAAAAGTGTTGCCAAAAACAATCATGATGTTCATGCAAGACATTTATGAAAAGATGCAGAGACTATTACCTATATATTAACCTAAGTTTCTAATAACTACTCTTAATTCTAATGCTAAATGAGATTTCTAGACTATTATCATCATAGAAAAGGAAACAATACCATTATCACAAAGTACATAGTATAAATAATTTTTTTATTTTTCGCTAAACAAAACATTTTGTTCCCACCCCCAAACTTATTGTAGACATTGTCCTCAATGTTGACATATATGTGCAAATGAAAAAGATAACAACATGGACAAGTAAAGATAAAGGAAAAAGGTTACCAATGGCTGCATGAATGAAAAATAAAGCTCGAGTCACCTGTAGAAGTTAGTATCGTACCAAAGACATAACAGTGATATTATATATAAGGAACCAAATTACTACAATGACTAACATGTGTCACATATCTCATTCCATAGAGTTACACATCTCCAAAAAGACGGAGAAAAGGTGCTAAAGTGGAATGCATGAGATATGTGTACACAAGACTCAAAAATAAAAATATGGGTTGCCTCCCACAAGTGCTACAGTTAACGTCTCTAGCAGACGAATACTTCACACAACTAATTCTTGGATTAGCGCTATGTCAAGCTAAAGTAGACTAGGAGCTGAAATGCAATACATGGAATCAATGTGACCTAAGTTATGTTTATACTATTATTGAAAACAGTCGAATGTTATGAAAATGTGGTGGAGCATGGACGTGCTCTGACATAGGCTTAGTCGAGCGCGCGCACACCTGACAAAAAATTTTTTCGAGAAAAGTCCAGTACTGTTTCTTTCTCTCGACCCTTAATTTTGGCTAAGTAAGAAACAAACAAAACCTAAAAAGAAACGAAAATCAATAAAACATACATTATAATCAATCAGTCATGATAAACAGGATCAATAAGACTTACCTCTTCCACATCTTGCCCGGCCAAACCGTCAAGGTATGGATTCAAACGTTGACCATTTACCTTAAACACACAACCATCTGTAGGATCTTCTATCTCAACAGCACCATGAGGAAAAACAGTTTTAACAATGAAAAGACCAGTCCACCTAGAAAGAAACTTACCAGGAAAAAGACGCAAATGAGAATTATATAGCAAGACTTTTTTATTAGGTTCAAAAGACTTGCGAAGAATAGATTTATCATGAAAAATCTTAGTTCGCTCTTTGTAAATCTTAGCATTCTCATATGCCTCATTCCTTAACTCAGCTAACTCATTCAACTGAAGTTTACGTTGTGAACCTGCCTTACGCATATCAAAGTTAAAAGTTTTAATGGCCCAAAAAGCACAATGTTCCAATTCTACAGGCAAATGACATGCCTTTCCAAACACAAGCCTATAAGGGGACATACCAATAGGAGTCTTATAAGCAATTCTATAAGCCCAAAGAGAATCATTAAGACGTTGAGACCAATCCTTATGGTTAGGTCGTACAGTCTTTTCAAAAATCCATTTAATTCCCTATTAGATACTTCAACTTGGCCACTAGTTTGAGGATAGTATGGGGTAGCAAGCTTATGAGTAATAAAGTACTTTTTCATTAAAGATTCAAATGCTCGGTGTGTAAAATGAGTACCATTATCACTTATAATAGCACGAGGAGTACCAAAACAAGAAAATATATTATATTTTAAAAAAATTCACTACGACTTTATGATCATTCGTTTTATATGGCATCGCCTCAACCCACTTAGAAACATAGTCTACAACAACAAGGATATAAAGATAACCAAAGGAAAGAGGAAAAGGACCCATGAAGTCTATACCCCATACATCAAAAAGCTCCACAACTAAAATAGGGGAAAGAGGCATCATATTCCTATGGGAAATATTACTTGTACGCTGGCATCTATCACAACTCAAACAAAACTCATGTGCATCCCTAAAGAGAGTAGGCCAATAAAAACCACACTGCAAAACCTTCACAGCCGTCTTTTAAGGAGCAAAGTGACCACCACATGTATGGTCATGGCAAAAAAAGATAATACTATGAAATTCACTCTCAGGGACACATCTCCTAATAATCTGATCAAGGCATGACTTAAACAAATATGGATCATCCTAGAAAAAATTCCTAACCTCAGCAAGAAACTTAGATTTATCCTATTGTCTCCAATGAGATGGAAACTATTTTGTTACCAGATAGTCAACAATATCCGCATACCAAGGCGACTAGGATATAGCAAAAAGTTGCTTATCAGGGAAAGACTCATTCACAGGCAAAATATCAGTAGAAGACTCTACTATAAGTCTAGACAAGTGGTCAGCTACCACGTTCTCCGTACCCTTCTTATCCCTAATCTCTATATCAAACTCTTGCAACAAGAGTACCCAATGAATCAGACACGCTTTAGCATCCTGCTTAGTAAGGAGATACTTCAAAGCCGAATGATCAGTAAACACGACAACCTTAGACCTTATGAGATAAGACCTAAATTTGTCTAAAGCAAACACAACAACTAACAACTCTTTCTCAGTTGTAGTGTAGTTCATCTGTGCATTATCATTAAGAGTTCGACTAGCATAATAAATAACATGGGGCAACTTTTCAAACCGTTGACCTAAAACAACCCCAACTGCATAGTTAGACGCATCACATATTAACTTAAAAGGCACACTCTAATCAGGTGGCTGTATGGTAGGAGCGGTAGTCCATAAATGCTTAAGCTTCTCAAAAGCTTTCAAACACTCATCACCAAAGACAAAAACGGCATCCTTACCAAGTAAATTGCATAGGGGACGAGAAATCTTACTAAAGTCCTTAATGAAACGCCTATAAAATCCAGCATGACCTAAGAATGACCTAATATCTTTCACAGTCTTAGGTGGTGGAAGACTAGAAATGACATCAATCTTGGCCTTATCGACCTAAATTCCTTGACTAGAAACAAAATGACCAAGAATAATACCCTGTTGAACCATAAAATGACACTTCTCCCAATTCAACACAAGATTCTTCTCCTTACACCTAATTAACACTACTTATAAATGGTGCAAACCCTTATCAAAAGAATCACCAAACATGAAGAAGTCATCGATAAACACCTCAAGAAACCTCTCTACCATATCAGAAAAAAATACTAAGCATGCATCATTGGAAGGTACCAGGTGCATTACATAATCCAAAAGGCATACAACAGTAAGCAAAAGTTTCAAAAGGACAAGTAAAAGTAGTATTTCCTTGATCTTCAGGTGTAATACATATTTGGTAATAACTGGAATAACCATCCAGAAAACAATAGTACTTATGACCGGCTAACCTCTCGAGCATCTGGTCAATAAACGAAAGGGGGAAATGATCTTTCCTAGTGGCCAAATTCAACTTACAATAGTCAATGCAAAAACACCACCCGATAATCATACGGGTGGGAACTAACTCGCCCTTTGAATTCTCAACTACTGTAAGCCCAGACTTTTTAGGGACAACCTGAACAGGACTTACCCATTTACTATCGGAGATCGGATAAATGATACCCGTATCTAACAACTTCAGAACCTCGCCTCTCACTACCTCTTTCATGTTAGGATTAAGCTACCTCTGAAACTCATGGGTAGCATCCTTCTCAAGATGAATATGATGCATACAATCTGTTGGGCTTATACCACTAATATCAACAATATTCCATCCTAAAGCTGCTATATGCTCTTTAAGAGCCCTAATCAATTTACCCTCTTGTTCACTATCAAGATTAGAAGCAATAATAACCGGTAAAGAATCATCAAGTCCAAGAAAGACATACTTAAGAGTATCAGGTAATGGTTTCAACTCTAGCTTAGGAGGACTCTCTATGGAAGAAGCTGGGGTAGACTCAAATGGAGTCAGAGGCTCTATTGTGGCTCTCCATGTACCTGTTTCTGAAATTGGGGTTGCATCAAGCAACGCATTAACTTCATAAACGACATCATCCACATTACCACCACTACCAGAATTAGTTACGTAAGACTCAAGAGGGTCATCAGAACAACTCTCAAAGAAAGTCTCGTGAACTATACTATCAATAAGATTAACATCCCAAAAATCATCAGGTTCAGGAGGTTCTGGACCCTTATTAAATGCATTAAGTTCTGTAGTCATGTTACCAAAAGAAAGATTTAACACTCCATTATGACAGTTAATGATAGCATTAGAAGTGGCTAAAAAGGGACGACCTAAGATGACCAGAATATGGGGTTCAGGATCTTGAACAGGTTGTGTATCTAGAACAATAAAATCAACAGGGAAATAAAATTTATCAACTTGAATCAAAACATCCTCGACAATACCACGTGGAATCTTAATAGACCTATCTGCCAATTGAAAAGTAATTGGCGTAGGTTTCAACTTACCAAGACCAAGTTGTAGATAAACCGAATAAGGCAACAAATTAACACTAGCGCCTAAATCAAGTAATGCCTTCTCAATCATATGATCACCAATAACACAAGAAATAGTAGGGCATCTTGGATCTCTAAACTTAGGCGGGGTTCGGTTCTGGATAATAGAACTCACTTGCTTAGTAAGGAAAGCTTTCTTGTGCACATTCAACTTACGTTTTTGTGTACACAAATCTTTAAGAAACTTGGCATAGGAAGGAACTTGTTTTATAGCATCAAGTAGCAGAATATTAATTTGAACATGTTTAAACATCTCCATTATCTCATTAAGATTAGAACCTTTCTCAATTAACATCTCCATTATCTCAAACGTTGGGGAAAAGGAGCTTTAGGTATATAAGATGGCACAGGGTTAGTCTCCACAGCAGTAGGAGGTTCTACAGCCTTCCTAGAAGTATTATGACTATTAGATTCACTTACATTACTCTCCTCCTGCTCACACTCTATAGGGTCAAATTTGACCTCAGCGTCCCTAGGCATCTCAACCCTATTGTCAATATGTTTACCACTCCTAAGAACACTGATAGACTTGGCTTGCTCCTGGTGAGCTTGGTTTAAGTTAGAATCTATTTCCAATTGACCCCTTAGGTTAGCCATTGGTTGACTAGGAAACCTACCCTTATCCCTCTCATTCAAAGTAATAGCAATTTGACCTATGATGACTTCAATCTTCCTAATGGCTTGAGCATTATTGATAAGAGCCCAAAACTGTAGTTTTAACCCTGTAGTAGTCATACTTTTAGACCAATTATGTGAGTAATAATTAAAAGTTAACACTGATTACGTGTTTTTATGCATTTCAGGCTTCAAAGTCCATTATGTGCAGAAATGTGCCACTTTAGCGAGATAAAGGAGCAAAGGTCGGTTACTAAGGAGTTCCGTGATTAAAGGCCAAGATTCAAGAAGACAAAGCCTTTCTAAAGCCCGGTCAAAAGCTGAAAAGTCGACGCGGGCAGAAACAGCACCCGGAGTCAGTAGAACTTCCGAAGGCCATATCTTTGGAATCAGACCTTGGAATAGGGCCTACCTTATGTCAAAACGACCGGCTCGGAAAGAGATTTCCAATGGTCTAAGCCTTGATCCAATCAGAGGAGCAGAAGTAGACAAAAAGTCTGTTGAAGCCAACTGCACCTGAAGAGGCCTTTTTGGACTGAAAGAATTGGGTTTTGGGCCTGATTCTCTGGCCCAAAACATGGCTCCAAGCCCATGCACAATTTTTGGATCTGAATGTATAAAAACCAAAGCTTCACTCTTTGTTAATAGTAAATAGGGTAGATAGTTAATGGTAGCTAGTTAGACCTAAAAATATATAGAATTCTATATCTAGTTTTCAGTAGATTAATTAAGTTTAGTTCCATTTCAATTCTTGTTTTAGATTAAACTCTTAGAATCATTATTCTTAATTAGTTTGATTAATAAATTAGGTAGGTTGTCAATTTCGATTCTTGTCATTTACATTGTGTTAGATCTGATTTCATTTATTACTTGTTATTCAATTCTTAGTTATTAATTAGATTTTAATTATTATTTAATTTAGATTAGTAAATTTCAATTCTTTGTATTATGTTTAGTTTTAATTTAATCGGAAATGATTGCGTAATGATTCTCGGCTAAACCTCCATTGAGGGGGTTGAGAAGCCTTGATGAAAGCTTGACTCCAATTATCGTAGAGTCGTCGTAATTTCCTTTCCAATCTAGAAACGATTAGTTCACCATGAGAATGGATTTAATCGTTCACATGCTAGTTATGAATTGGTAGAAATGCCATGTGTAATTAGGGATTAGGAGAAACCATATTGTTCTGCGAAGCAGTTCAAATTTGGAATACGACGATTCGTCATTAATAGGATTAAGTTGAGTTAAGGTGGAATCAATCCCCCCTCTAACTCCTTATCATCGAATCAACGTAGCATTCCCATAGTTGTTCTGATAATCGACTAGTTGCATCTTGTGGGTAGTTGCATCGTAGTCTCGTTGCCACTTCGTAAATCTCTCATTAGACTTTAGAGTTAAGAGTACTTATACGTAGAGAACACAGCATGCGGAAGGACTAGGAGTGGAACGAATCACTCTACTCCACTATATCTCATCGGATTGAGAGTAGAAATCTTTGATAAAATATAGGCACATAAATAGTTTTAGTTTACTTACGTTTTGAGTTCATCGTTCATTTCGTAGGTAAACTATTCAATTTTATGTTTTATCAAATGGCACCGCTGCCATCTTAGTTTCACTTTCGCATTGTTTTTGTAGTGTAAGTACTTTTCTTAAAGTCCCATTTCACCCACCCTTGTTTGATTCATATTGTGGGTTTCCGTTTCATCGTTGAAAAGTCCCGCGAGAAATTACAATGAGCGCGACCCGCCCCCATGTGGAGCGCGACCCGCCCTAAATCACTATAACTTGAAGTTACACGGAGCGACCCATCTATCGCGAAACCACCCGCCGCCCTAAGCTAGATTTTTTCCGTTTTTCTACGTTTTGATTGAACTTTGATTTTTCAAGTTTTTCAGTGTTCTAACTTGTTATATACACTGAACACGCGTAAACAAGACGTTATTCATAAGTGAAGCAAGGACGCAATCAGGTATTCCTTTCTTCCACACCTTGCATCTCCTGTTAGAGGTTTATACTAGTATATCAGAATTGTTTGGAGTGTTGATGTGTTTAGCTAAGTTTGGTTTTAGCCTTGTATGAGATTAAGGTCTGGCCGAACAAAAACACCGAATGTAATTACACAACAACGTCAACAAACAAGTCTATCTAGTATACCACCCACTACACCTCTAGCTACTATTTCACACACATCACCTGACATAATGCCCGACGAAAAAGAGACTCCTCTCTCTGACTTCTACAAAGCCTTGAGCGATAGCCCCAAATCTTGCATCGTTTCTTTGACCCGATTGGGGATTTCGAATCCCCAAATATTTTTAATTTGTTACCTGTTTTTCATGGATTAGACCATGAAAAACCTTATCGGCATTATCGTAGGATTGAACAAGTCCTAACAACATTCCACCATCCTACGGTTGGTGCGGAACAAATTAAACTAAGGGTATTCCCTTTCACCTTAGCCGATAAAGGCGTCTTGGTTAGCGCCCAAAGCCTAATTACGTGGACTCGTGGGCTAAACTTGTTCAAATTTTGTTTATGGAACATTTTTACCCACCCCTAAAGACGGATGAGATGCTTTCCAAGATTCATTTATTTCGACAAAATCCTCATGAATTATTTTCAGAGGCTTGGAATCGTTTCACCGATCTCCTTATAGAGTGTCCACATCATAACTTAGCGAAAGACACGTTAGTTCGTGCCTTTTTCAAAGGACTTCTACACCACCATAAAGAAGTCCTAGACATAATGAATGGGTGTAGTTTCTTAAGCAAAGGAGCCTCGGAGGCTTATAAATTTTTAGAGGATCAAACTAAGCGAAATAACAACTGGGGGGGTAATGACGATATCCACCGCTCCGCTAGTTCTTCTAATACAGTTAAGGCCGCCGGTATGTTTGAAATTAAACACGATCTCGAGCTTAAAACTCTAATTGAATCACTCACTAAAAAGGTAGAGGCCATTTCGGTTCAACAAAAGCCTATCCCCATCATGAATGTAAATTCAAATCCATGTAGTTTCTGTTGGAGCCCCGAGCATCGACTTCCATCGTCCTATAGCCTATGAGCAGGGCTTGTTCCATTAATAGTGAACCTAACGCCCCTTGGAGACAAAATCCCAACTTCGGTTGGAGAAATAACCAACACGTCACACCTCCGAGTGGTACAATAATCAATATGTTAGGCCAACACAAAGTTTTAACCAAGCTCCACCACAACGAGCGAGGGTCAGGGTAATTTTAATAATTATAACAACCAAGTGCAACCTCGACAAGGTCAAGCACAAAGTCAAGGTGGTTATAATAATTATAATGCTAATAGAGGTATCGTTCCGGTAAATAATAACTATCAAAATCCACCCATAAATAATTCACGTGAAATAGTTCCAATCACACTACCCGTGACTACTATGCCCACACAACCGGATCGTCTTGACACCTTCATACAAGTGAGCCAAAAACTTTTCCAAACCATGGCTCAATCTAACCAACAGCTTCTACAATCCGTTAATAATTTAACCCAACAGTTGGCTCAAGATAAAGCCCAACCCAAAGGTGTGTTTTCAGTCACGAAATACCTAATCCTAAAACAACAAGTACACCTTTGAGGTAAACCGATAATACTAGTAATGAATATGAAAATGTAGGTGAGCTAAAGGCCATCACCACTCTCCGATTCGGCAGAGTGGTTGATAACAAAGTAACTATGCCTATAGGTACCCCACCAAGTAGCCCCTACACCGCTATTTTACTAGATGCGAAATAGAAATTGAAGAGCCTACCACTTCGTAAAGGTACCGGTTATAACACAACCTAAGAAAAAGAAAGCCGCGGTTAAACATCAGGTGATACTATTGCTAAATATAGAAAGAAACCACCGTTTCCACAAAAATTAGTCGTGTTAACTAGGGATACTAATTATGAGGAGATTAGGGACGTTTTCAAGAATCTAACTATAAACCTTCCTTTCCTCGAAGCTATTAAAAAGCTACCACACCATGCTAAGTTTCTTAAGGAGTTGTGTACTACTAGGCGTAAGACCAATATACCAAAAGACGCCTTTTTAACAGAACAATTCCCAACTCTATCTGAACATAATGGAATTGTTAAGTACAAGGACCTTAGTCGTCCTACTGTACAATGCACCTTAGGAGATTCTTATACAACGACCGCGTTATTAGACTTGGGGGCTAGTGTTAACTTACTCGCATTTTATTTGTATAGACAAATAGGTCTAGACGAGATGCAACCCACTAAAATGACGTTGCAATTAGCTGATCGGTCTATTAAGTATCCTAAGGGTGACGTCGAAAATGTTACGGTAAAAGTTCGGGATTTTTACTATCCGGCTGATTTTGTCATCCTCGATCTGAAGTCGATTAACGACTCGTCCGATCATCTTAGGGCGCCCTTTCACGGCAACCGCCAATGCGCTCATTAATTGCGATGGTTCAATGTCCATGTCTTTTGGCCATCTTGATGTTGAAGTCAATGTTTTTAAAACAAAGACACGATTACTGATTAGATACTATGGATGGAGAGGTTAGCATGATCGAGCTTTGCTTTGCTCGAGATTATTTCAACAACACGTTCCATGATAATCATATGCCCAAATTTTTTCCTTTGGAAGTTCAGACTCCAACATTTCCATCCCTACACTAGTCGATTGATAAGAGTGAAATGAATAGTTTACCTACGAAATGAACGATGAATTCACAACGTAAGTAAACTAAAACTATTTTTTGTTACTTGTTTATCAAAGTTTTCTTCTACTCTCAATCCTATGAGATAAAGTGGAGTAGGAAGTTCGTTCCACTCTTAGTCCTTCCGTATGCTTGTATTCTAGTCTCAATATTCTACTTAAAGTCAATGAGAGCTTTACGAAAAGGGGACTAGACTACGATGCAACTACCCACGAAATGCAACTAGTCGGTTATCGAATATTAAGGGAATGCTACGTTGATTCGATGTTAAGGAGTTAGAGGGGATTGATTCCACCTTAACTCAACTTAATCCACTAGCGACGAAGTCGTCAGTAATCGAATTGAATCGCTACGTGAGAACAATCAGTTCTTCCTAATCCCCTAATTACACATGGCATTTCTACCAATTTATAACTAGCATGTGAACAATTAAACCCATTCTCATGGTGAACTAATTATTTACGGCATGGAATAGAAATTACGATGACTCTACGGTAAGCGGAATCAAGCTTTCATCAAGGCTTCTCAACCCCCTCTAATGGAGGTTTAGCCTTGAATCATTCATAATCATTTCCATTTAGATTAAAACTAAACATAATATAAAGCATTAAAATTTACTTAATTAAACAATAATGAAATCTAAATTAATTACTAAAATGAAATAAGAACAAGAATTGAAATTAGATCTAGAAATGGAAATGACAAAATCGAAATTGATAAAGAATACTACTTTATTGATCTAATCAAATTGAAGAGCAAGATTCAAAGGTTTAATCTAATACAGGATTTGAAACTAATTAAATAAAACAATTAAATCTAGATCTAGAAGCTATTTTAATGGCTACTTTCTATTCTAAGCTATCTACCTAACCTAACTGCTCTGACTCCATTAACACTGAGTCAAGCTTTTGTTTTTATACATCCAGATCCAAAAATCGTGCATGGGCTTGGAGCCATGTTTTGGGCAGAGAATCAGGCCCAAAACCCAATTCTTCGATCAAAAAGGCCTTTTCAACTGCAGTTGGCTTCCACAGACTTTTCGTCTACTTCTGCTCCTCTGATTGGGTCAAGGCTCGGACCATTGCAAAGCTCTTTCCGAGCCGGTCGTTTTGACATAAGGTAGGCCTCAATCCGAGGTCTGAGTCCAAAGATATGGCATTCGGAAGTTCTGTGACTTTTGCTCCTTTATCTCGCTAAAAGTGGCACATTTACGCACATAATGGACTTTGAAAGCCACGAAATGCATAAAAACACGTAATCGGTATTAACTCTTACTTATTATTCACATAATTGGTCTAACAGTATGATTATTAAGGGGTTAAAACTACAGTTTTGGGCTCTTATCAAACCACCCCAAACAAACATTTTGCTTGTCCTCGAAGCAAAGATGAGAAATTAGAATAAGTGACCAAAAATGGAGTTCTACCTAATCTCGTTTTATTTGAGTGCGATTGCATTGACCATATGCAACAAGGCCTTAAACCACTAGGAATTCCCTAGTGGACGAGTTATAGCCTCGTGAGAGTTTTCCGGTGAAGGTACTCACAAACTTCATCTATACTACAACGACTAAGAAAATAAAACTATTGTTTCCTTATTCATGCTCCAAATTATCTATCGTCTCACTAGCTATGAACAAGAATAACCAAGTCAAAAACCTAAGCTAATATATGCATAATAATCTATCATCTACAATAAACATATACCAATGAGTATAGTACTATAAAATGTTTAGCGGGTTTGTTTAGAACTTCGGAATAAGCGTCCTTAAGTAGGTTCTCACAATAATAGTCAAGAAACAACACTCTGATTTTTCCACTCAAGTTTAGCTACTCCGATTAATAGTGGGCACACTTTACCTTACAATCTCAATGACACAGGGAAGCGGGAGTCGATCAAACACATCTGCCACTTACTATCACACTAACCTATTCCTAATTGAGCTAGAGGTCTTTATTAGGTGTTACGGGGATTAGGAGATGGTTTAAGAAGGAAGGAAATGGATATTCTAAAGGACAAGTCTGAGATAATAGAGTCTTCATATTATGTAACTAGAGAAAACCTTGTTATTTACTTTTGCTTCTACACTTTGTTTCCATCCTTAGCCATATTTTTTTTTTTTCTTTTTCTTTGGCTTTTGACTCCCTTTTATTCTATTTTTGGAGTTTTTATTTTATTTCTATTTTTTTTTTCTTGGATGGAAACTTATTTTCTTTATTTTCTGAAGCACTAACTAATTTTTGTTTACACAGGTTTTTCTCTTCTTCTTTCTCCATTCATTCTATTCTCAGACTTATTCTAAATTGGGTAGGTTGATTTATTTATATATATATATATATTATTTTTATTTTGTTTTTGTTTTTGTAACAGGGTAAAGGAATTGTGGTTTATGGAAGGGCTAATGAAAGGCTCAGTGGGGCGACTAGCGGAAAATAATTCATAGGTTTGAATTTCTGGCTATATCGATCCAAAAAGGGCCTAAATTCTCGCTTAGGATATGGTTTAGTGATCAAGCAAGTGGGCGTGTGATTTTCTATCCGGATTTTACTTCTCCCTTGTGTCATTTCTCAATTGTTTCACTCATATAAGGCTTTAGGCTATATTCTCACAGGATTTGTAGAATAAGTACTCTAGCCTAGATTTCAGAAACTTACTGCCAAACAATCATAGATACTCATGTAATATATTTATAGATAGATGCAAAGATTATTACCTACATATTAACCTAAGTTTCTAACAATTATTCTGATGCAAAAGCTATGTGAGACTTCTAGATTGTTAAGAGCATAGAGAAAGAAACAATACCAATATTCCTAAGTGTATAGCATAACTTATTTATTTATATTTATAAATTTTTGAAATTTTAACTAGAAAACAAATGCATATTATACATATTTATATCCTAGCGGATGTCTTAATTACCGTGTTTCTATGCCCCCAAACAAAAGCATGCTTTGTCCTCAAAGTATTTAAATAAAGAGGGTAGTAAAAAAAATACCATTGAAACGCGTGAAATTCGGGAACATCGCAAAACAAAGTTAGAACGTACTAATATAGGAAATAAAACTGACTCAACTCTATAACGAGTTCTACCCATTATGGGGTTAAAAGAATGAAATTGCTTGGGACATAAGCGGACACTCAAGAAACTAAAACTTACCTCCACTCATTTGTTATTCGTCATCTTCGTCATCCTCCACTTCTATAAACAAGTGAGGCTCCTTGGCGATCTGCCATGCTATGATAATTTGCCGGGCTTCACGCCATTTATCATCTATGGTTGCTAACCTATTAAGTGCCACTTGGTGCGATGGGGTGTAGGGTGCAACACGGTGAGGTTGTATCCGCCACCCTTGCCAAGTCATTGCGCGGAAAGATCGAATAATACTATTATTGGTGGGTCGCACCGTGTCTACCCTAATCCAATCCGTGAAAGCGTGTACAAAAAACAGGAAAGAAACATAGCATAATCGTGAAACTAGAACGAGGGCATAAGAAGGTACTTATGCCTCATGGTATGGGCTCGTGCTAAACTAGACATCAAAGTTACGGGAAGGTCATAGAACCCGGCGTCCATTGGCTAAAGCAAGGAAAAATGCTACAAGTGGCGTCATTCACAGAAGAAAAACGCCATTCCCCTAAAATGTTTAGCATAATCCAAAACATAACAGTTCCTATGTTCATGGACCGGGCTACCAAGGCAACGTTATAGTCCCCTTGGTCCTCAATCTGGAAATGCCTGCCCCATAAGCCTCGTGCAAAGACTCATAAATGTAGACATGCATATTATCGACCCAATAGCACCATGGGTCTTGTATCTCGTGGGCATAGCAAGTCCAAGAACAAATGCTAGCAAGAACACGGTAATTTCCATTGGTTCATCGTCAATGTTGATGGAGAACACTTGTTCTCCATCCGGTCTCTCAAAGAAAATGCAGTTATTATAAAAATAAGATGCAAGTCTTTGGAGAATAAAGTTCAGCCCGGTCTTACCATAAGAGGTTCCCAGCCAACGTATGTGATCACCTCATGAAACCAAGCACCGTAAGTAGTGCTTTGGAACAAATCTTGAAAAGACTGTTCGGTATCAATGTTGGAGATGTCATCTCAAAATTATGCTTTGGAATAGCTGCGAAGATCCGGATACTACGTGGCGAAAAACTGGAAAATTTCTGGTCCACGGAAGTCGGGCGAAAGTGCTCAACTAGAGCGCGAAGTGGTCGCTCTTTGTAATTTGGAATTCCGATGAAGTAGGCGAAGGGTCGCTTGACTTGGCGCTCTTAGTATTTTGGAATTCCAGGTGTTTTAGCGCCAGGTCGGCGCTTCTATGAAGCTGTGGCGGCCTCGAGATAAAATTTTTCTGTCGAAGTGTAGCTGAAAGCTGGCTACTGAAGCTTGGGCAGGTTCCGAGTTCGTGATTTGCAAAATGAAGTCGAAGCGTGGGAATCGCGGGTGTGAAGGGTGAGTGATGGAGTTTAGGTGTAGTGTGAGTTGTGAGAATAGTTTGTATCAAGTTTATATAGGTTTAAAGTTGCTAAAAAGGATCGGAAAGTTACCAAAACTAATTACGGCGGTTATGGAAATCCTAAAATTTCCAAACTCGAAAGCGGAAACAACTCATAACACGGATTCTAATTCAAACCCGATTATCTTTTAGGTTGATTTTATGATAGAATGTACCTATTTAATCTAGATTTCATCCTACAATGATACTTGATCATATTTCTGCCTAAACAACCATATTTTCACCTTGACTCAATAATTAATTCTAATACGAGGGTTATACAAAAATCATGCTTGAATTGATAAAACCACCCCAAACAAGTTGGGAAGGTGGGGTCAATATGAAACAACCATGCATAATGAAAATAGGCCCTTATATTAAAATTTCATTGATTACCACTACAAAATTCAAATTACGGAAATAAAAGTTACATTACAATAAAACAACAAAAATAAATAAAAAACAACAACCACTATCAATCCTCGGACTCTCTAATTTCGCCGGTGGTGGCGGGGGCACACTCTCTAGTGGTGGCTCACGGGGCTCGAAGGTCCAAAGGAGTCGTCTTCGTCGACGACGCTCATGCCTAATAAATTTGTGTCCTCGGCGAGTCGTATGAGGTGGGAAGCGTGCAAGCATATCCACTCTAAAGCGGTTTGGGCTTCCATCTCAGCCCTCGCTGCTCCCATCTCTCATCCTCTCGTGGGTGCGGATCTCGAAGTTGTGATGAATAGTCACCGTCGAGTCCGGAGGTCTGCAGGCAGATAGTGTTTAGTGAACGCATGCCCCTATGAAGCATAGCCATGCGTTCTGCGTCAGACCAACACCTCTATGGAAGGCATCTGCATCAAAGCAGGTCACGTCCTCCTCATCCTCGGAGGCATCCTCATCCTCCTCCTCTTCATTCTCAGCTCCTCCATCCTCTTCTTCTTCTTCTCTATCCTCAGCCCTCCTCCAAACTTGTTGGACACACTCCCCTATAGATCTGGCGTGTTACGGTGCAGGGTAATGTAAATCCTCTCAGACACCGGAGCTGCTTTCATCTTCAGCATGATCTTGGTGATTAACACAGGAAGAGGTGCCAAAGACCTTCCGACCCCCCTAATCATGCTCAGCAAAAACTCCAGGATACAGAAATCGTACTACGCTCTGGAGTACCCATAAGACGATGGAGGCAGGTCGGACCGATGTCGTTGACCTTGTCCTTCCCTAGGACATTCCGACCAATCCCTTCGGGTCAGTAGCCGGTGGTTGGTCCCTGAGGGATGCTGGCGAACACAATGGGAGTTTGTATTGTAGCTCCCATTGATGGCGATAATGCCCATCAATGGCTCTACCCGTCAAACTGGGGCTCTGTAAAGTAGCCTCGGATGGATTCTAGGCGGAATGCCTAGAATCTCACCAACGATCCGTAGTCAACTCCGCTTCTCTTCTTCCTTACCATCACAAAAATCCTACTCCCCTCCAACTCCCGGTGTTGTAAGAACCGTCGGACCAAGTCTTCGTGGTAGAAGGCTTTGTCGAAAGTACCGAAGACTATTCAGTCTCTACTAGCCATTTTGTCACCGTAAAAGCGCGGGCGAAATGGTCGGCGATGAAAACTTGCTCGGTATAATTCGGCGTTGTTGAGCCATTTAGTGTTTGAAATGGGTGAGGGTTTAAATATGATGTGGTGGTGGTGGTTTGACTTGACCGACGGAAAGAACGATGGTGGTGGTGGAGTGGTGGTGGGCAAAGACCAAATTTGTGAATTTTTGGTGGTTTTAGTTATTTAAATCGGTGGGGGTTGTGGTGGTTTGGTTTTAGAAGATTTGGGGTTAGGATTTGATTTTTGGCGTGGGTTTATGGTATTTTCTTTTTAATTTTTATTTTTCTAGGTTTGGAGCTTGTTAATGGCGGTGGAAAATGAAAAAAACGATGAACTGTTGCTGAAGAAGAAGGTAAAAGGCTGATGGTCGTGGGTGCGGGTTGGCGTGGTTGAAGCCCAAAATCGAAATTTTGATTTTTTCGATTTTTTTCGATGAATTTCAAATCAAAATTGCCGCCGTTATCGGTCCGATTTTTGCGAATGAGATATGGAAATGATCAGGAGGGAATTTCCTATCCAATGATCCATAAAACACTCTATTCCGACTTCGGATGACATACGAGATAGTGGAAAATGCCTCGAAGTGCGTGCATGACGTAAGTTATGCGAACGAATGAACTCTAAATTAATAGATTATGTCAATCCAAAGTGTAATACAATAAAACGGCCTAAGCAACTCTAATGGGACATAAAACATTTATTACGGAAACACGAACACCCCACCCCCAAACAAATTTTTACAACGAAGCTTAGAAAATTTGTTTTAGTGAATGGGTCTTTTAAAGTCGATTCGAGACTTCCTAGATTACTATGTTTATTTTTATTTTTTTTTTATTTTTTTTTTTTTTTTTTTTTTTTAGAAGGAAAAGCGATAAGCAATAAAGACATAATTCACACCATAGAGAAACATGACTCAAAATCCGAGAAAAACATGCAAGAGTGGAAAATGTGAACTATGTGAACCGTGGACTTAGGATCCGGTACTTACAGCCCACACACTCCATAGGGAGGGCCCAGTTACCTTAATGGTGCACTCACCAATATATTAAAGTGAAAGGAAGTGCACCAAACACGAAATTGAGTGGTTTATAGTCGGATACTCGAGACTTTATCTAAAACATATGTATGAACATGAAGTTGATCATATATCAACAACCAAAATAGTTGTGGATCATTCCATAAATAAATATCACATAAAACATATCCAAACACAATGAAACACCAATTTTCCTATGACTCAACCTAGTGAAATGAAAGCGAAGTCGGATTACCCTATTGTGTAACCTATCATGCACCTTATTTTTCATTTTTGAATGAGTGGGTGTTCTAGTAAATAAGTGTGGAAAAGTGAATGGTTGTGGAGAATATGGTAGATATGGATAAGTTCTAGAAAACGGCTTGTACCACAATGAGGATGTGGTTTTAGCACCGAACTCATTCATTGTGTGTGTAGGAGGGACTGTCTCAATTCTGAAAATGAAGGTGTCAAATAGTTTGTCCTTCAAGTATCTGTTTGCTAGGAGGATTTAAAAAATTATGAAGCCACGGGGAAAACAAAAGGATCGAAAGTGCAAACTTCGAGATTTCTTTGAAAGGGTGGAAGGAGGGGAATCGAGGTGGATGTTGTGCAAGGTAGATCTTGATAGGGTGAATCGTCACCTACTCGAAGAAACTCATGAATTCCTCATCTAGATTGGTCATATCCACATTACTATGGTTGTCCTCTACATCTTTGAGAAAGTCATCTATCCCGGCCCTCATCAATAACATGTGTATCGACTAGTGTAGGAATGAAAATGTTGAGTCCGACTTTCCAAAGGAAAGAATTTTGGGCATATGACTATCGGGGAACGCGTGTTGTTGAAATAATCTCGAAAGCAAAGCTCTCGATCATGCTAACCTCTCCATCCATAGACAAATCGGGTGCTGTGTCCTTGTTTTAAAACATTGACTTCAACAAACAAGATGGCCAAAAGACATGGACATTGAACCATCACGGCAATTAATGGCGCATTGGCGGTTGCCAAGAACGGACGCCCTAAAATAATCGGAGACCGAGTGGTTAGCGACTTCCGTATCGAGGACTACAAAATCAGCGGATAGTAGAAATCCTGAACTTTACCAAAGATATTTTTTCGACTACACCCTTAGGATACTTAATAGACCGATCAGCCTAATTGCAACGTCATTTTAGTGGGTTGCATCTTGTCTAGACCTATTTGTCTATATAAATAAAATGGGAGTAAGTTAACAAGAACCCCGGTTCTAATAACGCGGTCGTCGATAGGAATCTCCTAAGGTACATTATCTGATGGGGCGACCAGGGTCCTTGTACTTAACAATTCCATTATTTTCGAGATAAGGTTGGGAATTGTTACATTAAAAAGGCGTCTTTTGGTATATTTGTCTTCGCCTAGTAGTACACAATTCCTTAAGAAACTTAGCATGATGTGGTAGCTTTTTAATAGCCGAGGAAGGGAAGGTTTATAGTTAGATTCTTGAAAACGCGTCCCTAATCTCCTCGTAATTTGTATCCCTAGTTAACATGGCTAATTTTTTTGTGGAAGCGGTGGTTTCGTCTATATTTAGCAATGGTATCACTGGATGTTTAACCGTGGCTTTTCTGTTTCTTAGGTTTGTGTTGTGGCGGTACCTCTACCGTGGTAGGCTCTTCAGTTTCTATGTCGGGTATCTAGTAAAGTAGTAGGTGTAGGGGCTCTTGGTGGGGTAACTATAGGCATAGTTACCTTGTTATCAACCACTCTGCCGAGCGGAGAGTGGTGATGGCATTTATCTCCCCTACATTTTCAAATTCATTACTAGTATTATCCGTTTACCTCAAAGGTCGTGTTTGTTGTTTTAGGATTAGGTATTGCGTGACTGGCAACACACCTTTGGTTTGGGCTTTATCTTGAGCCATTTGTTGGGTTAAATTATTAACGGATTGTAGGCTGTTGGTTAGATTGAGCCATAGTTTGGAAAAGTTTTTTGGCTCACTTGTATGAAAGTGTCAAAGGCGATCCGGTTGTATGGGTGTAGTAGTCACGGGTGTGGTGTGGATGGAACTATTTCCGTGAATTATTTATAGGTGGATTCTGATAATTATTATTTACGGAACGATACCTCTATTAGCATTATAATTATTATAATTACCTTGACCTTGTGCTTGACCTTGTCGAGGTTGCACTTGGTTGTTATAATTATTAAAATTACCCTGACCCTGTCCTTGTCGTAGTGGAGCTTGGTTAAAGCTGTGCGTTGGCCTAACATATTGATTATTGTACCCTTGAGGTGTGACTTGTTGGTTATTTCTCCAACCGAAGTTGGGATTTTGTCTCCAAGGGGCGTTAGGTCCCTATTAATGGAAGAAGCCTGTTCATAGGCTATAGGGGATGGGAGTCGGGATGCTTTCGGGACTCAACAGAAACTACATGGGTTTGAATTTACATTCATGACGGGGATAGGCTTTTGTTGTACAGAAATGGCCTCTACCTTTTTAGTGAGTGATTCGATTAGAGTTTTAAGCTCGGAATCGTGTTTAATTTCAAACATACCGGCGGCCTTAACTGTATTAGTAGAACTAGCGGAGCGGGGGATATCCTCGCTACCCCCAATTATTATTTCGCTTAGTTTGGTCCTCTAAAAATTTATAAGCCTCCGAGGCTCCTTTACTTAAGAAACTACCCCCATTCATTATGTCAAGGACTTCTTTATGGTGATGTTGAAGTCCTTTGAAAAAGGCACGAACTAACGTGTCTTTTGCTAGGTTATGGTGTGGACACTCTATAAGCAGATCGGTGAAACGATTCCAAGCCTCTGAAAATGATTCATGAGGATTTTGTCGAAAGAAATGAATCTTGGAAAGCATCTCATCCGTCTTTAGGGGTGGGTAAAAATGTTCCATAAACAGCTGAACAAGTTTAGCCCACGAGTCCACAGAATTAGGTGCTTGGGCAGTTAACCAAGACGCCGCCTTATCAGCTAAGGTGAAAGGGAATACCCTTAATTTAATTTGTTCCGTACCAACCGTAGGATGGTGGAATGTTGTTAAGACTTGTTCAATCCTACGCATGTGCTGATAAGGTTTTTCATGGTCTAAACCATGAAAAACGGGTAACAAATTAAAAATATTTGGAGGGATTCTGAAATCCCCCGTTGGGTCTGCTAGAACGATGCAAGATTTGGGGCTATCGCTCAAGGCTTTGTAGAAGTCCGAGAGAGGAGTCTCTCTTTCTTCCCCCATTATATCAGGTGGTGTGTGTAAAATAGTAGCTAGAGGTGTAGTGTGTGGTATACTAGATAGATTTGTTTGTTGCATTTGTTGTGTATTTACGTTAGGTGTTTTGTTCTACCGGACCTTAATCTCATGCAAGACTAAGTCGAGCTTAACTAAACATGCAACACTCCAAACAATTCTGATATACTAGTATATAAAACCTCTACAGGAGATGCGAGGTTTGGAAGAAAGGAATACCGATTGCGTCCTTGTTTCGCTTTTATGAATAGCGTCTTGTTTACTTGTTTGTTCAGTGTATATAGCGTGTTAGAACACGAAAAATATGAAAGAGCAAAGTTCGAATCAAAACCGCCGAAATCCGAAAAAATTTAACATTTATGGCCAAGGCCTCAGGTATTTTCAATTTACAGTGTTTTTAGGGTATGGTCGCCCACATGGGGAAGGGTCGCTCGTGTCCATAATAACAGGGCTGGTCGGCTCAAGGAGGCGGCTGGCCTTCGGTTTAAATTTTGCTCTGAATTTTTCAACTCTAAAATGGACAGCCACAGTATGATTCAAACAAGGGTGGGTGGGTGAAATGGGACTTTAAAAACAGTACTAACACTATGAAAACAATACGAAAGTGAACTAAGATGGCAGCGGCGCCATTTGATAAGAGTGAAATGAATAGTTTACCTACGAAATGAACGATGAATTCACAACGTAAGTAAACTAAAACTATCTTTTGTTGCTTGTTTATCAAAGTTTTCTTCTACTCTCAATCCTATGAGATAAAGTGGAGTAGGAAGTTCGTTCCACTCTTAGTCCTTCCGTATGCTTGTATTCTAGTCTCAATACTCTACTTAAAGTCAATGAGAGCTTTACGAAAAGGGGACTAGACTACGATGCAACTACCCACGAAATGCAACTAGTCGGTTATCAGAATATTAAGGGAATGCTACGTTGATTCGATGTTAGGAGTTAGAGGGGGATTGATTCCACCTTAACTCAACTTAATCCACTAGCTTAACGAAGTCGTCGTAATCGAATTGAATCGCTCACGAGAACAATTGGTTCTTCCTAATCCCTAATTACACATGGCATTTCTACCAATTTATAACTAGCATGTGAACAATTAAACCCATTCTCATGGTGAACTAATTATTTCTGGTGTGGAATAGAAATTACGACGACTCTACGGTAAACGGAATCAAGCTTTCATCAAGGCTTCTCAACCCCTCTAATGGAGGTTTAGCCTTGAATCATTCATAATCATTTCCATTTAGATTAAAACTAAACATAATATAAAGCATTAAAATTTACTTAATTAAACAATAATGAAATCTAAATTAATGACTAAAATGAAATAAGAACAAGAATTGAAATTAGATCTAGAAATGGAAATGACAAAAATCGAAATTGATAAAGAATACTACTTTATTGATCTAATCAAATTGAAGAGCAAGATTCAAAGGTTTAATCTAATCTGAGATTTGAAACTAATTAAATAAAACAATTAAATCTAGATCTAGAAGCTATTTTAATGGCTACTTTCTATTCTAAGCTATCTACCTAACCTAACTGCTCGACTCCATTAACACCGAGTCAAGCTTTTGTTTTTATACATCCAGATCCAAAAATCGTGCATGGGCTTGGAGCCATGTTTTGGGCGAGAATCGTGCCCAAAACCCAATTCTTTCAAATTCAAAAAGGCCTCTTCAGCTGCAGTTGGCTTCCACAGACTTTTCGTCCACTTCTGCTCCTCTGATTGGGTCAAGGCTTGGACCATTGCAAAGCTCTTTCCGAGCCGGTCGTTTTGACATAAGGTAGGCCTCAATCCAAGGTTTGAGTCCAAAGATATGGCATTCGGAAGTTCTGCTGACTTTTGCTCCTTTATCTCGCTAAAGTGGCACATTTTCGCATTACATAATGGACTTTGAAGCCTGAAATGCATAAAAACACGTAATCAGTATTAACTCTTACTTATTATTCACATAATTGGTCTAACAGTATGATTATTAAGGGGTTAAAACTACAGTTTTGGGCTCTTATCATCGATACACATATTATGGATGAGGATGAGATAGATGACTTTCTCAAAGATGTAGAGGACTATCATAGTAACGAGGATATGACCAATCTAGATGAGGAATTCAATGAGTTTCTTAGACCAGGTGATGAATCACCCTATCAAGAACTACTTTGCACAACATACACCTCGACTTCCCTCCTTCCACCCTTTCAAAGGAATCTCGAGTTTGCACTCGATCCTTTTGTTTCTTCTATGCTTCATAATTTTTTAATTCCACCTAGTAAACAAATAATTCAGAAGACAAAAGCATTTGACACCTTCATTTTCAGACTTGAAACAGTCCCTACACACACCATGAAAGAGTTTTGTCCTAAACCCACATCCTCATTGTTTACATGCTGTCCTTCTACAACTTATCCATATCCACCATATTCTCCACAACCATTCACTTTTCCACACTTATTCACTAGGACACCCTCTCGTGCAAAAATGAAAAAGAAGGTGCATGCTAGGTTACGTTATAGGGTTATCCGACTTCGTTTTCAGTTCACTAGGATGCGTCATAGGAAATCTTGGTGCTTGATTGTGTTTGGATATGTTTTCTGTGATATTTATTTATGGAATGATCTACAAATATTTCGGTTGTTGATATATGATAAACTGCATGCTCATACATATGTTTAGATAAAGTCTCGAGTATCTGACTATAAATGACTCAATTTTTTGTGTTTGGTGCATTCCTTTCATTTCCAGATATTGGTGAATGCACCATTAAGGTAACCGGGCCCTCCCTATGGAGTGTGTGGTTGTAAGTACCGGATCCTAAGTCCACGTTTAACATAATTCACGTTTCCACTCTTGCATGTTTTCTTGGATTTTTGATTCATGTTTCTCTATGGGGTGAATTATGTCTTTCTTGCTTATTGTTTTTCCTTATAAAAGTAAAAAAATATTAAATAATAAACATAGTAATCTAGGAAGTCTCGGGAATCTGACTTTAAAGACCCACTATTAAAAAACAAATTTTCTAAACTTTGTTGTAAAAAATTTGTTTGGGGGTGGGGTGTTCGTGTTTCCGTCCTAGAATGTTTTATGTCCCATTAGAGTTGCTTAGGCTGTTTAATTGTATTTCGATTCGGGTTGACATACTCTATGAATTTAGTGTTCATTCGTTCGCATAACGTACGTTATGCACGCACTTCAAGGCATTTTCCACTATCTTATATGTCATCCACGGTTGGAATAGAGTGTTTTATGGATCATTAGATTGGAAATTCTCTCCTGATCATTTCCATATATCATTCACAAAAATCGGACCGGTAACGAAGCGGCAATTTTGATTTGAAATTTCGTGAAAAATTCAAAAATTCAAAAATTTCGAATTGGGCTTGGGCCCAACCCGCGCCCACCGGCAGCGCACCCGCGCCCTTACCTTTGCCCCAACAGTACTTCATCTTCCAAACTACCATTAACGCCCACCAAGCTCCAAAAACCTAAAAAAAATAAAAATAAAAAGAAAACCAAATTAACCCGGTTCACGCCCACAGTTCAAATCCACTTCCAATCTTCTCAAAAACCAAACGCCCACCAAATCCACCAACTTACATCACCAAAACCCACAAAAATTTAAAAAAAAAAATTAAACCGTCGCGCCACCACCACGGTTTGCTTCAGTCGTTCGATTCAAATTCCACCACCCCATCCCATTTAAACCCCCACTACATTCCAAACACTAAAATGGCTCAACAACGTCGAATTTTGCGGAGCAAGTTTCTTCTTGGCGACCACTTCACCGCTTTTACGGTGTAAAATGATCGGTAGAGATCTGGAATAGCTTGTGGTACTTTCGATTGAAGCCTTTTACCACGAAGACTTAGTCCGACGGTTTTACAAACACGAAGGAGGTGGAGGGACTAGAATTTTTGTAATGGTGGCGTAAGAGGAGAAAGGAAGTAACTCTTGGGTTGTTGGCGGAGATTCTAGGCATTCGCCTAGAATCCATCCGATGTCACGTTGCAGGAGTCCCAATATAATGGGGTAGAGTCACCGATGAAGCGGATGGTTTCGAAAAGGAACTACAATGCGAGATCGCATTGTGTTCGCCAGCATTCCTAAGAACCAACCCACCGGTTGCCGCATTTCGATGGATTGGTCGGAACGTTATTGGGGAAGGAGAAGGTCAGCGACATCGGTCCGAACTGCCTCCACATTTTATGGATACTCCGGGAGCGAAAGTACGAAGTTCAGATCTTGGAGTTTTGCTTAGCATGATTAGGGGAGTAGGGAAGTCTGTTGCACCTCTCCCGTGTTGATAACCAAGATCATCTTTGAAGTTGAGAGCATTTCAGCGCCCGATAGGTCTTACATCACCCTACACCGAAATCCTCGCATCTATAAGGAGTGTGTCCAACGAGTTTGGAGGTTGCCTGAGGATAGGGTAGAGGACGAGGAGGATGGTGGAAATGAGATTGCCTCGGAGGATGAGGAGGACTTGACTTGTTTTGATGCGGATGCCCTGGAGAAGTGTTGGTCAGATGCAGAACGCATGGCCGTAATTCATCGTGGCATGCGTTCGCTCAACACTATCTGCGAAGACCTCCGAACTCGACAGGCAACTATCCATCATAACTTCGAGATCCGTACCCAGAGAGAGGATGAGAGGTGGGAACAGATGAGGGCCGAGCTAGAAGCTCAGCGTCAGTTCCGAGCCGACATGCTTGCACGATTCCCACCTCACGGGGATTCTCCTTCTGAGGACACACCATCGAGGCACGAGCGTCGTCGCCGAAAGACGAATGGTGCTGGCCCATCGGGAGCTCAGGAGCCATCCCCAGACTGTGTGCCCTCCGCTACCAGTACCGGAGTGATTAGGGATAGTATCGTTTGATGTTTCTATTTCTATTTGTAGTTTCATTATTGCCATTTATTTTAATGTAAGTTTTATTTCCGTAATTTGAATTTTGTAGTGAAATGTACTTCGAATGAAAATTTTAATATAATGCGGTTATTTTCATTATGCATGGTTGTTTAATATTGATCCCACCTTCCTAAATTGTTTGGGGCTGGTTTTATCTATTCCAGCATGATTTTTATATGACCCTCATCTTAGAATTTATTGTGGAGTCAAGGTGAAAATATGGCCGTTTAGGCATATCTATGAATAAGTATCATGGTAGGATGAAATCTCGATTAAATAGGTAGATTCTATCATAAATTCAACCTAAAAGATACTAGGTTTGTTTTAGAATCAAGAAAATGAGTTGTTTCCGTTTTCGGGTTTGGAAAATTTGGTATTTCCGGAAACTGCGGTAAAAACCTTTTGGCAACTTCCCGATCCGGTTTAGCAACTTAAAACATATATAAACTTCATACATTCTACACTCACAACTCACACTACACCTAACCTCCATCACTCACCTTTCACTCCCACGATTCCCACGTTTCGTCTCATTTTCCGAAGTTTCAAGAACTCGAAACTTTTCGCTCCGCACTTTTTTTTTTCAGATTTTTGTCGAGCGACTTTTCAAGGTGTGGCGCGACCCGCCAAACACTGGAATTCCAAATCTTCAAAGCGCTTTCAGGCTTCTAAGAGAGCGACTTCATACGACTTCCGCGGGCCCTGAAAAATTCCAGTTTTCTGCGGGTAGTTTCCGGATCATTCGCAGCTATTCCAGAGCGTAATTTTGAGATGACATCTCCAACATTGATTCTGGAACAGTCTTTCGAAGATTTGTTCCAAAGCACTACTTATGGTGCTTGGTTTCATGAGGCGATCACATACGTTGGTGGGAGCTTTTATGGTAAGACGATGCACTTTATTCTCCAACACTAGCATCTTATTTTTACGATAACTGCATTTTCTTTGAAAGACCAGATGGAGAACAAATGTTCTCCATCAACATTGATAATGAACCAATGGAAATTACCAGGTTCTTGCTAGCATTTGTTCTTGGACTTGCTATGCCCACTGAAATACAAGACCCATGGTGCTATTGGGTAGATAATATGTATATCTACACTTATGAGTTTTTGCATGAGTCGTATGGCGCGGGCATTTTCCGTATCGAGGACCAAGGGGAATATAACGTCGCCTTTGGTAGCCTATCCATGAACATAGGAACTGTTATGTTTTGGATCATGCTAAACATTTTAGGGGAATGTCGTTTTTCTTCTGTGAATGATGCCACTTGCAGCGTCTTCCTTGCTTTAGCCACGGGACGTATGTGTCATGACCTTCCCCGAACCTTGATGTCTAGTTTAGCTCGATCCCATAGCATGAGGCATAAGTACCTTCTTATGCCTGTTCTAATTTCCCGTATTATGCTATGTTTCTTTTTCCTTTTTTTGTACACGTTTCACGGATTGGATTACGGCCGATTAATCGCATCGACCCACCAATAGTATTATTCGATCTTTCCGTGTAATGACTTGGCAAGGGTGGAGGATACAACCTCATCAGGTTGCACCCTACACCCCGTCAGACCAAGTGGCTCTTAATAGGTTAACAATAATAGATGATAAATGGCGGGAAGCCTGGCAAATTATCATGGCATGGCAGGACGCGAAGGAACCTCACTTCTTTATGGAAGAAGAGGATGAGGAAGATGATGAGTAATGCGGGAGATAAGGTAAGTTTTCATTCTATTTAGTATCTGCTTATGTCCCAAGCAATTTCATTCTTGTTAACCCCATAATGGGTAGAACTCTTATAGAGTTGAGTGGGTTTTATTTCCTATATTAGTATGCGTTCTAACTTTGTTTTGCAGATGTTCCCGAATTTCCGCGCGGCTCAATGGTAATTTTCCTACCCCTCTTTATTTATATGCTTTGAGGACAAAGCATGCTTCTTGTTTGGGGGCATAGAAACACGTGTAATTAAGGCATCTGTTAGGATATAGATATGTATAATATGCATTTGTTTTCTAGTTAAAATTTCAAAAATTCAAAAATATAAATAAATAAGTTATGCTATACACTTAGGAATAGTGGTATTGTTTTCTTTCTCTATGCTCTTAACAATCTAGAAGTCTCACGTAGCTTTTGCATCAGAATAATTTTTAGAAACTTAGGTTAATATGTAGGTAATAATCTTTGCATTTATCTATAAATATATTACATGAGTATCGATGATTGTTAGCAGTAAGTTCTGAAATCTAGGCTAGAGTACTTATTCTACAAATCCTGTGAGAATATAGCTAAAAAGCCTTATATGAGCTTAAACATTTGAGAAATGACACAAGGGAGAAGTAAAATCCGGATAGAGATATCACACGTCCACTTGCTTGATCACTAAACCATATCCTAAGCGAGAATTTAGGCCCTCTTTGGATCGATATAGTTAAAATTTCAAACCTATGAATTATTTTTCGCTAGTCGCCCCTCTGAACCTTTCTTTAGCCTTCCATAATCCACAATTCCTTTACCAAAACAAAACAAAATAAAAAAAAAAAAAAAAAAAAAAAAATCAACTTACCCAATCTAGAATAAGTCTGAGAATAGAATGAGTGAAGAAAGAAGAAGAGAAAAACATGTGTAAACAAAAATTAGTTAGTTGCTTCAGAAAAAGAAAAGAAGCTTCCATCCAAGGAAAAGAAAAAAATAGAAATAAATAAAAACTCCAAAAATAGAATAAAAGGGAGTCAAAAAAAGCCAAAAAAAAAAAGAAAAATATGGCTAAGGATGGAAACAAAGTATAGAAGCAAAAGAAAATAACAAGGTTTTCTCTAAGTTACATAATATGAAGACTCTATTATCTCAGACTTGTCCCTTTTGAATATCCATTTCTTTCCTTCTTAAACCATCTCCTAATCCCCGCAACACCAAATAAAGACCTCTAGCTCAATTAGGAATAGGTTAGTGTGATAGTAAGTGGCAGATGTGTTTGATCGATTCCGGCTCCCTTGTTGTTATTGAGATTGTAAGGTAAAGTGTGCCCACTCGCATTAATCGGAGTAACTAAACTTGAGTGGAAAAATCAGAGTTGTATCTTGACTATTATTGTGAGAACCTACTTAAGGATATTTATTCGAAGTTTTAAAACGAACCTGCTAGGCATTTCATAATATTACTCATAGTATTTATATTTGTATCATAGATGATTGATTATTATGCATATATTAGCTTAGGTTTCGACTTGATTACTCTATATGCATTGCTAGTGAGAGGTATAGTTAATTTAGAGCATGAATACGGAAACAATAGTTTTATTTCTTAGTCGTTGTAGTATAGATGAAGTTTGTGAGTACCTTCACTGGAAAACTCTCACGAGGCTATAACTCGTCCACTAGGGAATTCCTAGTGGTTTAAGGCCTTGTTGCATATGGTCAATGCAATCGCATTTCAAATAAACGAGTAGTTAGAACTCCATTTTTGGTCACTTGTTCTAATTTCTCATCTTTGCTTGAGGACAAGCAAAATGCTGTTTGGGGGTGGTTTGATAAGAGCCCAAAACTGTAGTTTTAACCCTGTAACAGTCATACTTTTAGACCAATTATGTGAGTAATAATTAAGAGTTAACACCGACGTGTTTTATGCATTTCAGGCTTCAAAGTCCATTATGTGCAGAAATGTGCCACTTTAGCGAGATAAAGGAGCAAAGGTCGGTTACTAAGGAGTTCCGTGATTAAAGTCCAAGATTCAAGAAGACAAAGCCTTTCTAAAGCCCGGTCAAAAGCTGAAAAGTCAACGCGGGCGGCAAAACAAAGACCAAGTCACCGAGAACTTCCGAAGGCCATATCTTTGGACTCAGACCTCGGAATGGGGCCTACCTTATGTCAAAACGACCGGCTCGGAAAGAGCTTTCCAATAGTCTAAGCCTTAATCCAATCAGAGGAGCAGAATTAGACGAAAATATCTGTTGAAGCCAACTGCAGCTGAAGAGGCCTTTTTGGACTGAAAGAATTGGGTTTTGGGCCCAAAACATGGCTCCAAGCCCATGCACGATTTTTGGATCTAAATGTATAAAAACCAAAGCTTCACTCTTTGTTAATAGTAGATAGGGTAGATAGTTAATGGTAGCTAGTTAGACCTAAAAATATATAGAATTCTAGATCTAGTTTTCAGTATATTAATTAAGTTTAGTTCCATTTCAATTCTTGTTTTAGATTAAACTCTTAGAATCATTATTCTTAATTAGTTTGATTAATAAATTAGGTAGGTTGTCAATTTCGATTCTTGTCATTTACATTGTGTTAAACCTGATTTCATTTATTACTTGTTATTCAATTCTTAGTTATTAATTAGATTTTAATTATTATTTAATTTAGATTAGTAAATTTCAATTCTTTGTATTATGTTTAGTTTTAATTTAATCGGAAATGATTGCGTAATGATTCTCGACTAAACCTCCATTGAGGGGGTTGAGAAGCCTTGATGAAAGCTTGACTCCGATTATCGTAGAGTCGTCGTAATTTCCTTTCCAATCTAGAAACCATTAGTTCACCATGAGAATGGGTTTAATCGTTCACATGCTAGTTATGAATTGGTAGAAATGCCATGTGTAATTAGGGATTAGGAGAAACCATATTGTTTTGTGAAGCAGTTCAAATTCGGATTACGACGATTCGTCGTTAATAGGATTAAGTAGAGTTAAGGTGGAATCAATCCCCCCTCTAACTCCTTATCATCGAATCAACGTAGCATTCCCATAGTTGTACTGATAATCGACTAGTTGCATCTTGTGGGTAGTTGCATCGTAGTCTAGTTGCCACTTCGTAAATCTCTCATTAGACTTTAGAGTTAAAAGTACTTATATGTAGAGAACACAACATGCGGAAGGACTAGGAGTGGAACGAATCACTCTACTCCACTATATCTCATAGGATTGAGAATAGAAATCTTTGATAAAATATAAGCACATAAATAGTTTTAGTTTACTTACGTTTTGAGTTCATCGTTCATTTCATAGGTAAACTATTCAATTTTATGTTTTATCAATTATCCTGAGTAGCCATTTGACTGGGTTGTTTCCTGGATTTCATGGTGTTTTGTGATAATTGAGCAATGGCTTCTTCTATAGGTGAAAGTTTAGGTGTTTGAGGTGCATACTGTGGTACTGGGTTTGAGTTACCCACAGGGCCTCCCTGATGTATACCCTTAAACCAAGACAAATTGGGGTGGTTACACCACCTAGGGTTATACATGTTAGAAAAAGGATTATTGCCTGGCTTTTGGTATAAATTAAAAGCATTGACTTGTTGATAAGTGCTCAAAAAGTGCTATTTAACCTTCGATTATGCCTCTTGTTTAGCCATCTTAGTAGACAAATAGTGTTTGTAAGTTATGTTTTATGAGTCTACAAGTGAAAGAGAGAGTTTTGTGGAATATTAGAGAAAAAGGGGTAAAATGGAGCAATTCGGAGCATTAAGGATCACATGGGAAGCCCGTGGACAATCATGGAGAAGGCCAAGGAATTGGAGCTATTAAAGATGCGACTTGGACCTATTTTAAAGCCTATTTGGAAGCCCAAGGCCAAAGGATTCATTGCTTGGACCAAAGCCCGCAAAAGAGGATAGAAGAATAGAGTAGAAAAGACAAAAACGGCTAACGCGTCTGGGACTCATGGATCGAGCGTCCAGACGCATTGCTCGCGTCTGAGACGCATGAATAGTGCGTCTAGACGCATGGATCGACACTGTAGCCAATTTCTTCTCAGTTTTGGAGACGAAGTTAGACTCTGAAAGAAGTCTATTTGTATTAGGAAACAAATGACGGTTTGGAATGCTTCTAGAGCTCATTGTAACCTCTATAAATAGAGGACCTAAGTGCCTCATGTAATTTGCCAATTCACTTATACTCTTGTCTCCAGAACTTGAGGCAGAGAGAGATTAATAATAAAAGATCGGTTTTAACTAGCTGAGTCTTAATAAATTAGTCTTTCTAGTCTTATGTTCTTCGACTCTTCTTCTTCTCGTTCTTTGTGTTCTTCCTTCTCTATGGAAGGCTAATCTTCTCCTTTAAGGGAGGAGATGAAGCAAGTACTTAAGGTTTAATGATTCTCTTGGTTCATGGTGTTCTTCAATCAGGTTAGTTCTTTATGTTTTTAGTTATTAGTTCCATTGCCTACACCAGGGGATGGAAGTATAGAATAGGCTTTATGTTTTGCAATATTAATATCATGCCAATGTTCTTTACTTTTCTTCTAGTAGTATAATTCTTTAGAGTTAGGGAAGTATTCTTTGTGTTGCCTTAGAAGGGGTAGCTCAGGGAGTGGCTGCCTAGGGGAAGTATTCTTTGTGTTTGCCTTAAGTGGTGATTCATTGAATGGTCGCCCTATTAGGAAGTACTCCTTGATGTTGCTCTCGGTAATACATTGAATGGCTGCCCGAGCTTACATAAAAGGAAAGAAGATATTAATAGCATAAACATAGGAACAACCTTAAATAGAGTTAATTGTTAACGATGTTTCGTCTAAGAGGGCATCGGCACTCTCTCGATTGCCTAGTTGTAGTCTACTTGTAAGAACAACCATGAAGCAGAAGGTCATAGATTAAAAGTATTGGTGGATTCTAATCTCTTGAATTCTCTTTCTTATAAATTTTCAATAGTTTAGTTAATTTAGTTTAGTTTAGCATTAGAATCAAAAATCTCTACAGTCATAGTTTTTAATCCCTTTAAACCCCCTTTCCAGTCATGTCCTTCAAATAACATACACTTAAAAGTGGAACGATACCCTACTCATCCTTTACTTATTGAGGGATAATTAGGTTTTCATACGCTTCTGTTTTGTTCAACGACTATACACCATCTAACACACAAAAAGAGGCAAGGTCAAATGGCGCCGCTACCATTTTAAGTTGTTTATGTTTAACATTTCTTTCAAGATTAGAATTTTGGATCTTCAGGTAATTTTAGCCGCATCATCCATCCTTTTGAGAAAGAAAGAAGCTTGAAGGACATCTCGAAGACAAGATCTACCATCCTGGTTAGTCGAATCTTCATTCTTTTTATTTCATTCTTAGTATAGTTGCATCGTAGTTTAGTTCTATTGCTTTCTTAGAATAGTTGCATCGTAGTTTAGTTTTATTGCTTTCTAGTATAATTGCATTTAGGACCTTTTCAACAATTGAAGTTGTAAGCCAACACAGTGAAACATCAAACTCTAGTGTTTCTTGTCTGAATCTTGACAAACGGACTATCGTCTGTGGGCCGTGGTACTTAAGCAATCCAAGTGATTCACCATAACCCTAGAAGAGACAGCTTTAGACAACGGGCGAGATACTAGCTGCAAAGCCCAACCCAGTTGAAGGAAAGTAGTTTTGGATATTAGTATAATTTAGAATAGTTGCATATTAGTTTAATTGCATTCAAGCATAGTAGGATAGTTTTCATCATCTTCGCATAGCAAGAATACTAGACAAGATTGATACAATGGCCGCAAGCAATGATGGAGGTGTTGTGGACACCAATAATCCTGAAGCTATCCCACCCATGCAAGCACAACAGAGGAAGAAGCTGAGCGATTTATATTCGCCAATCATTGGAGACCTACCCAGCAGTATTGTTTTTCCAGAGACGGAATCTAACCAGTTTGAACTTAAAGCATCAGTAATCTCTATGCTTCCAAAGTTCAATGGTTCAGACAATGTTCAGCCATATGTTCACATGAACAAATTTCTATCAGTCCTCAGAACTTTCAAGAACCAGAATATCAAAGATGAGAGTTTCAAGTTGATTCTTTTTCCGCTCTCACTCGAAGGTAAAACCTCTGAATGCTTAACTGCACAGGCAATCAATTCAATAGATAACTGGGAGAAGTTGAGAACAAAGTTTATGAACAAGTTCTACCCACCCCAGAAGACAGATTGCATGCAGAAAGCCATCAGCAATTTCAAAGGGAAGGTGGATCAAGAATATCATCAAAGGGAGAAATTCAATAATCTGCTAGTCTCATGTCCACATCATGGATACGACAAGAGCACACTGGCTCATTTTTTCTATCGAGGACTTTCGATGATGAACAAGCAGATAATACAGTCAATGCACAAAGGCAAGTTTACATTAATGGATGGAGAGGAAGCTTACAACTTTCTCGAGAATTTAGCTGAAGAAACAGAACAGTGGACTACTAGCAACGAGGATGTCGCTAGAATGGAGGGGGAGCCAAAGCAATTTGGTTACCAAGCACATGAACAATCAGATCAAGAACTGAAGTCTACATTAGCCACCGCCACCAAAGATTGAAACTCGAGTCGAAAGAAATTTAACCGGAGTTCTCTATGAATCCCTCCAAGATCAACAAGTCTCAAGCTAAATCTCTCCCAATCATGCAAGCTAGCCAATCGCGAAGTCGTCGGGACACTTCTCATGCAACTCTAGAATGTCCCGGTTATCGTCCAACATGCATCACTTGGAGAGTACAATGTGAACTCATTTCAGAGGCCCAACCAAGGTGGTAATAACTTTCAAGGCAACTATTGGAGATAGAACGCTGGACCCCCAGGTTCTCAAGATCAAAGTTATATTCTACAGACAAGTCAAGCTTCACAGTTGGTTCCTCAATAACAATTATACTCTCAACAGAATTCCAATACAAGTGGAGAGTTAGTGCCTGATCCTAGGAGAAATTATGCCGCACCTGCCAACTTGGAGAATGTTATTACTTTGCTATCCCAAAAAAATCAGAAGTTCGAAAGTGTTCTAGAGCTTCTTGCACAGTCTCAGCTCAATCTCCAGCAATATCAGGCAAGTCAAAGTTCTAGAATGGAGTCTCTAGAGGCTAAGGTCCAATTAACTCACTTGCTTTGTGTCAGAAGACACAAGCCACTAAACCTAGCTTATTGGAACCAATATCGAGGAGTGAAGATGTATGCCACATTGGGACAACTTCTAATACTGATCACCTCCATAATCAGGTCAGCTCAGTTACTACTCTCAGATCAGGATTGAAAATGGACAACAAGGTTGACTTACCTTCTCATGATGACGTTGCTACAGAGTAATCGGTTAAGATTTCAAATGAAGTCCAAAAGGAAGTGGGGGAAATCCTTTCCACTCCTAATTGTCAAGATGAACAAGACAAGAAATGCAAGAATGCCGAAGAGAAAGAACAGCAGACATATGCTGATCTGTTTGTACCAAAGGCACCTTTGCCTATGTTTTTTGCTCAAAGCAAAACGAACAAGCAATTTTTAGAGATGAAGGAGGCATTTGAGAAATATAACATCAATATCCCCTTTCTCAAAGCGATCAAGCAGTTGCCATCATATGCCAAATTCTTAAAGGATGCATACAACATAAAGAGAAGTACTCATGTTCCAAAGCGAGCGTTTCTAGCTGGACAAACAACATCTATTATCTATCAGCAAGCTCCAGTCAAGCTCAAAGATCTAGGAAGTCCTACAATATCATGCAAGATAGGAGAAAAATTCACGGGTAATGCTCTTTTAGACCTTGGTGCTAGTGTTAATCTCTTGCCATATCATGTGTACCAAACATTGGGCCTGGAGAACCTAAAGCCTACACAAGTCAAATTGAAGTTAGCTGACCATTCTACCAAGATTCCCAGAGGCATAGTTAAGGATGTTCTTGTTCAAGTAGCCGATTTCTACTATCCAGTGGATTTCATTGTGATAGACACCCAGGAAGCCTTTGATAAAATACCAATTATTCTAGGCCGACCTTTCCTCGCTACCGCAAAAGCCTTGATTAATTATCACAATGGTGAAATGAATATCAACTTTGGTAAGATGTCCATGGACATAAATATCTTTCACCTGTTGCATAAGGATTGTGATGACACCGAAGGTGGAGAGGTGTACTTCCTTGATAGCATGATACAAGAATCCTTCCCATTCGAAGATACAATTGAGAGTGCTCAATCTACAGAAAACTGTGATGAACCTGAGAACCCTACCACAGAGGCGTTACTAGCCATGTTCTTGGAATCTCTGCAGAAAATTCAGGATTTAAGTGAGCATAATGGAAATTTGGAAGAGAGAGTATAATACCTTGAGAAGATAAACTCTACATTTCAGGATGAACATCAGACTTCTGCCCAGAAAAATCAGTTACTAGAGAATCAGCTTAAAGAAGTTTTGGAAAAACAACAGAATCTAGAAACTGAAATGAGTCTTCTGAAGTAGAAAGTGGACCATATTGATAAGAAACATTACACTATTGAAGCCTCTTCTACACCATCATTGTCTGAACGAGAGAAGTATGTGAACCGGTCCTCGCCCACCCCTCGAAAGCGGTGATCAACCAGACATCCATTATCATCACTGTGGTGGTAAAGGGCACATCAGATACTATTGTCCTGTTAGAAAGAAAGATTTTCGACAATCTTCTACACAGAGGAACCACAAGGCCTATCACACAATCATCAAACCTGAAATAGTTCAAGGTAGAGAAGCAACTTCACCAGCAATCTTTCCAGCATATCAAGGAGTATTTTTGACAACCCATAAGGTGAGACCTCCTCGTCTTCCAAACATTCGTCAGATTTGGGTAAGAAAATCTGATCTCCTCACTCCAAATTGATAATGAGTGATATATAGTCTTAGGGATCTGACTTAAAAAGACCTACCAAAAAAAAAAAAAATCTTGGTAAAAGGAAATGTTCTTATTTTTTGGATTAATTTTGATATTCGGCATCAATGGTAACATCTTCCCTTTTTCTCATTCATTTCATTTACTTAATTTCTATACATTGAGGACAATGCATATGTTAATTTGGGGGAGGGTGTACTTGAGAAGTACTTGAGAAATGAATTTTGAAAATTAGTTTTCATAAACAAAAATATTTTTGTTTCTATATCAGTAGCATGAGAAAAAAGAATTTTAATGATGAGTTTGGGATATAGATTCTATACTGCTTAGTGTTGAATTTGATAGATAGTTGATATTATTGATTTCATTACCGCTTAGACTATTTATTATGCTCGGACATAGTTCTTGTTGATAGAATTCTTTATCAAGGCACCACCATAATACTTGGTTAGTTTTGTGTATTTTTGCTAGAAGAGAGATTTAAACCCCTAGTAAACTGGAAGTAGAATTTTTTAACTTAGCTCGTGAGACTTGAGCTTTATACCCATTCTTTGGAGAGTTCTTAAGAAAAATCCGAGTCTTAGTGACTCAACATCTTTCAGTTCTTTATGTCGTTGTAATATAGTCTCATTATTTGTTGATTTGGTTAATCACGAAGTGACATCAACTGGGGAGATAGCCATTAGGTCTTGTAGTCTATTCAAAACAGAGTATCATACTGATAAGTCAAGTAGTGAACCCATTCAACCTTTATCCCACCTAATATGACCATCATGTTAAACCCTTTTGAGCCTTACAATAAGCCATTTTCTTTCATTAAAACCCTTTACCCTTTACCCAACTCCAGACAAGAGCCAAAATCTTTATCAGCCATACCCATATGTTTTTGAGAATACAAGGGGCACAAAGAGGAAGAAATAGCATAAAAGGAATATTACAAGGAAATACCAGAGAGATACAATGAAGACCATCATTCTGTTCTAAGTGAAAGAAGCTAGTGGAAAACAAGCATATCAAGTACTAATCAAGGATATACCACTGAGCTAAAAAAAGAGAGAGAGAGAGAGAGAGAGAGAAAAAGAAGAAGAAGTTGAACAGAATGGATGGAAAAGCTAAGACAAAGGAAGAATTTTCTCTGCAATACAGAATTGAAAAAATCTTCCAAATAATGAAGCAAAACCCTTAGTGTTTTTTAGAAACAACCTTTGAATCCTTTTTACCTTTCCTTCATAAACCAATACCCAAGCCAAGTTACAACCCATAATTTATCATTACAGTATGGTACGAAGTCTAGAATAGGTGAGAGGATGCTAAAGTGAAGGACCCGACACTTCATATGTGATTGACATTCTTTCCATGAGACTAATTTTATCTAGAAGTCCGTTTTTCAAGGTAGTATGTGGGATGTTCGTATTCATTATTCTTTTCCCCACATACATGAGGTAAAATAGTAGACCATCTTCTAAGAGATTCTATTCTAGGAGTATGACCGGTGAGGATTGAAAGTCGAGATTATCTGTCTAAAGGTAAATTAGGGATTTTGTTTCTTGGATAGGAGAGTATAGGAGATTGACTGAGTACACACATAAGCCTTGATTGAGAATTTTGTCAATTTTTACTATCTCCCATCATAATCTATGAGTTTTTGAAGCAATGTAGTCAGCAATGGAGACCGTCTGTTGGAGTAAGCACTAAGTGGATAAGGAATTTCTCTCTCTGAAAAATACTATCATTCTTGAACATGCTATCGATTGATTTTTTGGGTATATCCCCTGAAAACCCTTACGAGACTATAACTCGTCCTTTTTGGGGAACTTAAAGGTTTAAAGCCTTGTTGCATATGGTAAATGCAATCGCGATGCCAGCGAAAATGAGTTAGGATTTTATTTTTGTTATTAGGATGTGATTTTGATCACTTATTTATTTATTTATCTTATTTGCTAAGAGACTAGCAAAAGTCTAGTTGGGAGTTGTGATAAGTGCTCAAAAAGTGTTATTTAACCCTCGATTATGCCTCTTGTTTAGCCATTTTAGTAGACTAATAGTGTTTGTAAGTTATGTTTTATGATTCTACAAGTGAAAGAGAGAGTTTTGTGGAAGATTAGAGAAAAAGGATTAAAATGGAGCAATTCGGAGCATTAAAGATCACATGGGATGCCCGTGGACAATCAGGGAGAAGGCCAAGGAATTGGAGCTATTAAAGATATGACTTGGACCTATTTTAAAGCCTATTTGGAAGCCCAAGGCCAAAGGATTTGTTGCTTGGACCAAAGCCCGTAAAACATGATAGAAGGATAGAGCAGAAGATACAAAATCGGCTAACGCGTCTGGGACGCATGGATCAAGCGTCCAGACGCATTGCTCGCATTTGAGACGCATGGATTGACACTGTAACCAATTTCTTCTCAGTTTTGGAGACGAAGTTAGACTCTGAAACAAGTCTATTTGTATTAGGAAACAAATAATGGTTTGGAATGCTTCTAGAGCTCATTGTAACCTCTATAAATAGAAGACCTAAGTGCCTCATGCAATTTGCCAATTCACTTACACTCTTGTCTCTAGAACTTGAGGCAGAGAGACATTAATAATAAAATATTGGTTTTAACTAGCTGAGTCTTAATAAATTAGTCTTTCTAGTTTTATGTTCTTCGACTCTTCTTCTTCTCGTTCTTTGTGTTATTCCTTCTCTATGGAAGGCTAATCTTCTCCTTCAAGGGAGGAGATGAAGTCAGTGCTTAAGGTTTAATGATTCTTCTGGTTCATGGTGTTCTTCAATCAGGTTAGTTCTTTATATTTTTAGTTATTAGTGTCATTGCCCACACGAGGGGATAGAAGTATAGAATAGGGTTTATGTTTTGCAATAATAATATCATGCTAGAGTTCTTTACTTTTCTTCTAGTAGTATAATTTTTTAGAGTTAGGGAAGTATTCTTTGTGTTGCCTTAGAAGGGGTAGCTCAAGGAGTGGCTTCCTAGGAGAAGTATTCTTTGTGTTTGCCTTAAGTGGTGATTCATTGAATGGCCGCCCTATTAGAAAGTACTCCTTGATGTTGCTCTCAGTAATACATTGAATGGCTGCCCGAGCTTACATAAAAGGAAAAAATATATTAATAGCATAAACATAGGAACAACCTAAAGTAGATTTAATTGTTAATGAAGTTTCGTCCAAGAGGGCATCGGTACTCACTCGATTGCCTAATTGTAGTCTAGTTGTAAGAACAACCATGAAGTAGAAGGTCATAGACTAAAAGTATTGGTGGATTCTAATCTCTTGAATTCTCTTTCTTATAAATTCTCAATAGTTTAGTTAATTTAGTTTAGTTTAGCATTAGAATATAAAATCTCTACAGTCATAGTTTTTAATCCCTTAAACCCCCTTCCAGTCCTGTCCTTCACATAACATACACTTAAAAGTGGAACGATACCCTACTCATCCTTTACTTATTGAGGGATAATTAGGTTTTGATACGCTTCTGTTTTGTTCAACGACCATACACCATCTAACACAGAAAAAAAAAAAATTTGTCACTTGTGTAGTTACGCCAGGGCAATTATCTATAACGTGATCAAGACTATCATATCACACAAAAGACACCCAGGGGCATCGACATTGTTAACTAGAGCTAGAGAGGTTGCCATTTTTTCTAGCTCGAGAGCTTCAACTCTTCTAATTAAAGCGGCCATCCTAGCGTTCGTGTTAAATTCCTTGTCAACGCGGAACAAACCATTCTGTATAGTACTACTAGCCACCTTCTTAGGCTCAAGACTAGTGTCCCATTGCTGGACTTTCTCAGAGACTTCTTCTAAAAAGGTCCACGCTTCTTCTATTGTCTTATCACAAAAATCTCCTGTACTCATGGTGACCTTGCCTCTTTTTGTATATATAGGTGGTGTATGGTCGTTGAACAAAATAGAAGCATATCAAAACTTAATTATCCCTCAATAAGTAAAGGATGAGTAGGGTATCGTTCCACTTTTAAGTGTATGTTATGTGAAGGATAGGACTAGAGAGGGGGTTTAAGGGGTTAAAAACTTTGATTGTAGAGATTTTAGATTCTAATGCTAAACTAAACTAAATTAACTAAACTATTGAGAATTTATAAGAGAGGGAATTCAAGAGATTAGAATCTACCAATACTTTTAATCTATAACTGATAAACGATAAAATGAATAGTCTACCTACGAAATGAACGATGAACGAAAAATGTAAGTAAACTAAAACTCTTTACGTGTCTATATTTATCAAAGTTTTCACTACTCTCAATCCCTTGAGATATAGTGGAGTAGGAAGTTCGTTCCACTCCTAGTGCTCTAGCATGGAATGTTTTCTAATCTAATTAGTCGGTCTTAAATCAATGAGAGCTTTACGAAGATGATATACTACGATACTTACTGAATTTGATTACTTGAATTTAACTAGGAATGCTATGGAAATATGATTGTGCTTGAATCTAGATAAAGGATTAGAGGGGAATTGAATCCACCTCGAATCCAACTTAATAGCCTAACATAGATTCTTGTATCTCGATTCTTATGTTCTTACGGCAAGAAATTCGAGTTCTAATCCCTAGTGTTCATGGCATTTCTACCGAAAGTACTAACTAGCATGTGAGGTCGCCCACCCATTCTCATGGCTTAATCCCAACCTTCTAGATTGGAATAGATTCTACAATGTTTCTACACTATACCACTAAGTTTTCATCAAGGCTTCATCAACCCCTCTAATGGAGGTTTTAGCCTTGAGTCATCAAACCATCATTTCCCATTTCATTATAACTACACATCATATTAAAAATTCTAACTTAACTAAATTAACTAACAATGGTTCAATCTATTTAAACTACGGAATGATAATCAACAAGAATTAAAATCAGATCTATAAATTGAAATAACACAATTCGAAATTGAGAAAACAACTATTTTATTTATCTAATCAATCAAGAACAATGATTCAAAGACTTAATCTAAAACAAGAATTGAAAATGGAACTAAAGCTTAATTTAATTAATGAAAACAGATCTAGAATTATCTATATTATTTTAGGTCTAACTAGCTACCATTAACAAAGAGCTAAACTTTTGTTTTTATACTTTCAGATCCAAAAATCGTGCATGGGCTTGGAGCCATGTTTTGGACCAGAGAATCAGGCCCAAAACCCAATTCTTTCAGTCCAAAAAGGCCTCTTCAGCTGCAGTTGGCTTCCACAGACTTTACGTCCACTTTTGCTCCTCTGCTTACGTCAAGGCTTAGACCATTGGAAAGCTCTTTCCGAGCCGGTCATTTTGACATAAGGTAGGCCCAATTCCGAGGTCTGAGTCCAAAGATACGGCTTTCGAAAGTTCTCACGACTTGTGTCTTTGTTTCCCGTGTTGTTGACTTTTCAGCTTTTGACCGGGCTTTAGGAAGGCTTTATCTTCTTGAATCTTGGCCTTTAATCACGGAACTCCTTAGTAACCGACTTTTTCTCCTTTATCTCACTAAAGTGGCACATTTATGCACATAATGGACTTTGAAGCCTGAAATGCATAAAACACGTGAATCGGTGTTAACTCTTAATTATTACTCACATAATGGTCCAAAAGTATGACTATTAAAGGGTTAAAACTACAGTTTTGGGCTCTTATCAAACCACCCCCAAACAGCATTTTGCTTGTCCTCAAGCAAAGATGAGAAATTAAAATAAGTGACCAAAAATAGAGTTCTATCTACTCTCGTTTTATTTGAAATGCGATTGCATTGACCCTATGCAACAAGGCCTTAAACCACTAGGAATTCCCTAGTGGACGAAGTTATAGCCTCGGAGAGAGAGTTTTCCAGTGAAGGTACTCACAAACTTCAACTATACTACAACGACTAAGAAATAAAACTATTGTTTTCCTCATTCATGTCCCAACTATCTATACATCTCACTAGCAATTGAATAAGAATAACCAAGTCAGAAACCTAAACTAATATATGCATAATAATCAATCATCTATGATACAAATATATATACTATTAGTAATACTATGAAATGCCTAGCAGGTTCGTTTTTGAAAACTCGGAATAGCGTCCTTAAGTAGGTCCTCACATAAATGTCAAGACAAAAACCACTCTGATTTTTCCACTCAAGTTTCGCTGCTCCAGTGTGCAGTGGGCACACTTTACCTTACAATCTCAATGACAACAAGGAAGCCGGGGTCGATCAAACACATCTGCCACTTACTATCACACTAACCTATTCCTAATTGAACTAGAGGTCTTTATTAGGTGTCATGGGATTAGGAGATGGTTTAAGAAGGAATAAAATGGATATTCAAAAGGACAAGTCTGAGATAATAGAGTCTTCATATTATGTAACTTAGAGAAAACCTTGTTATTTTCTTTTGCTTCTATACTTTGTTTCCATCCTTAGCCATATTTTTTTTTTTTTTTTTTTTTTTGGTTTTTGACTCCCTTTTATTGGAGTTTTTATTTATTTCTATATTATATTTTTTTTTTCTTTTCCTTGGATGGAAACTTCTTTTCTTTTTCTGAAGCAACTAACTAATTTTTGTTTACACAGGTTTTTCTATTCTTCTTTCTTCACTCATTCTATTCTCAGACTTATTTTAAATTGGGTAGGTTGATTTATTTATTTTTTTTATTTTTTTATTTTTTTATTTTGTTTTAGTTTTTGTAACAGGGTAAAGGAATTGTGGTTTATGGAAGGCTAAAGAAAGGCTCAGAGGGGCGACTAGCGGAAAATAATTCATAGGTTTGAATTTCTGGCTATATCGATCAAAAAGGGCCTAAATTCTCGCTTAGGATATGGCAT
This sequence comes from Coptis chinensis, assembly GCF_015680905.1. Lineage (NCBI taxonomy): Eukaryota > Viridiplantae > Streptophyta > Magnoliopsida > Ranunculales > Ranunculaceae > Coptis > Coptis chinensis. The sequence continues at coordinate 47,565,862 of NC_141460.1, forward strand.
AGTGATCAAACAAGTGGATGTGTGATATCTCTATCCGATTTTACTTCTCCCTTGTGTCATTTCTCAATTGTTTATTTCATATAAGGCTTTTTAGGCTATATTCTCACAGGATTTGTAGAATAAGTACTCTAGCCTAGATTTGAGAAACTTATCGCTAACAATCATAGATACTCATGTAATATATTTATAGATAGATGCAAGATTATTACCTATATATTAACCTAAGTTTCTAACAATTATTCCGATGCAAAAGCTCACGGAGACTTCTAGATTGTTAAGAGCATGGAGAAAGAAAACAATACCAATATTCCTAAGTGTATAGCATAACTTATTTATTTATATTTTGAATTTTTTTTTTTTAAAAATTTTAGCTAGAAAACAAATGCATATTATACATATCTATATCCTAACAGATGCCTCAATTACACGTGTTTCTATGCCCCCCAAACAAGAATCATGCTTTGTCCTCAAAGTATTGTAAATAAAGAGGGTAGGAAAAATACCATTGAAACGCGTGTGAAATTCGGGGAACATCCGCAAAACAAAGTTAGAACGCACTACTATAGGAAATAAACCGACGAACTCTATAATGAAGTTCCACCCATTATGGCGTTAACAAAAATGAAATTGCTTTGGACATAAGGCACTACTAAAAAAAAACTAAAAACTTACCTTATCTCCCGCTTTAAGCATCCTCCTCCTCATTAAAGATATGAGGTTCCTTCAAGATCCCGCCAAATCCATTATAACTTGCCAAGCTTGCCGCCATTTATCATCTACTAATGCTAACCCGTTGTTGTTATTATGTCCGATGAGATGTACGGGCGACCAAATGAGGTCGCACCCGCTATCCCAGCCAAGTCATTATTCGCGAATGAGCGAACCACCCTATGGTGGGTCTCATGACTTCAACCCTTTTCCAATCTGTGAATTGTGCAATGTAATACGTAAACAACTACGCATGATGCGGCTTACCAACACGGGCATAAGAAGATACTTATGCCTCATGGTTCGGGCTCTCTTTAAGACTAGTGACCAAAACTTCGGGGAATGTCATAGTGGCGACGCCCCCGCCTAAAGCGAGGAAAATGTCACCGCAAGAATGATCTTGTTTGTAGAAATGAAGCGCCATTCCCCAAAATATTCATCGGGATGAATAACATGGTGGTGCCTACGTTTAAGGAAAGGCTACCAAGGGCAATGCTATATCGCCCACTGGTCCATTACTCGAAATACCCTCCCCATAATAATCATGGAAATATGTATAATCATAAAGATATGCATTATCGGTCATATATGCCCATGTGTGAACAGGATCGTATTGGTATTCCTAAAACTAAAGGCGACCAAATTTTTATTGAATTCATGTGTCGTGGTCATCGACTACGACGGAGAATTCTTGATCTCCATCCCGATTACAATAGAATTTAACGTGGTCATAGAAATAAGCAGTAAGTTGTGGTGAATATGACTCGCCATCGATTACAAGTAGATGACGCCATCCTAACTGCAGGATCCTGTGTCGGAACCAGTGTCCATAGGTCTCGATGCCCAACACATCTTGAAAGACTGTTCAGGTATGACTACGGGAGATGTCATCTTAACTACTCTTTGAACAGTTCCATAAAAATCTTTGAAT